>NC_140112.1:2174022-4574022 GCF_964237585.1 Gallinula chloropus
GGACAAGGGGGGGGGTCCCCAGCTCCCCCCATACCCCCAGCACAGAGAGCTGGGACAGGCAGGACCCCCCCCATCCCCCACCCCTCTCACACCCCAACCCCCCCAGGCGTGGGGTGTCCCCTTCAGTGCCCCCCCAGTGCCCTTTGGAGTATCCCTGGGGGGGTGACACATGCCCACCCCCCCCTCTATCCCTGGGGGGGTGACACATGCCCACCCCCCCCACCCCCCAATCCCTGGGGGTGACACATGCCCCCCCCTCAATCCCCAGACCCCCCCCATCCCACAGCGAGTGAGCTGCCCCCAGGGAGGGGGGGGGGTTCCCAGGTCCTTTTTTGTGTGTGTACCCCCCCCTTTTCTACTTGCATGGACAGTGTCACCCCCCCCCCCTTGTGCCCCCCCCCCCCATGTGTGTGTCTGCTGTGGGTTTGGATCGAGTTGCCTTAAACTGGAATAAATTATAGTCTTTTAATTACCGCCCCCCCCCCCCCCCAAGCAGCCCCCAGAGCCCCTACAAAGGGGTTCCCCCCCCTCCCCGCCCCCCTGTTGACCCCCCCCAGAGCAGGGTGCAGGGGGGGGGGTTGGGGTTTGTTCCTAATATCCCAAATATACAGAAAATGCCGGCACGAAGCTCCACCACAGCCCCCCCAGGACTCTGCCCTGGCCCCAGCTTGGCCCCCCCTCAAACCCCAGCCAGGTCTGGGGGGGGGGGGGGCACACACAGGGTGGAGTTGGGGGGGGGGGGGGCACAGGGTTATCTATGGCTTTTAATTGGGGGGGGGGGGGGTCACACTCCAGCCCTGGGCGCTGCTGAAGCACATCATGCAGGGGGGGTGCTGGGGATGCCCCCCCCCCCACCCCAGCCCCCTAAACCCACCACAGGGTGCTGGGAGAGGGGCTGGGGGGGGGCAGGAGGGTCTGCACAGTCACTGGGGCGAGAGCAGAAGCTGGATGTCGTGACAGCAGGGCCATGTCGCGATAGGGGTGGGGGGGGCACGAGGGGCTGAGGGTCCTGCTGCGCCCCATGAGCCAGTTTTTTTTGGGGGGGGGGGATAGGAAAACCCCCCACCCCCACGTCACAGGGGTCATGTAAAGCCCCTTCCCCCCAGCTGGGAGGGGGGGTGCACCCCCTGCCAGCCCCCCCCGGGTTGATCCAGTGTAAGGAGACTGTCCAGTGCCGGGACCGAAACCTGGTGGGGGGCACAGGGGGGGGCTGGGGGTGTCCAGCCCCTGGGGGGGCTGCTCTCAGCCCCCTCCCATCCTGCCTGCACCCCTGCTGGGTTGGGGGAGGGGGTGGTGGGGGCACCCTGGGCTGAGGACCCCCCCCCCAGCCCCTCGTTAGCGCTTCAAGCTTTAATTGATTATTGCTGCGTTTCCCTCGGCCAAGAGCAGCCTGGGGGGGGGGGGGGTGGAAAGGGTGAGGGGAGGGGGGGGGGGCAAGCCAGGCCCATTACCTCATGGCCATGGGGACCCCCCCACCCAAACTGGGGTGCCTGGGGGGGCCCTGGCAGCAGCCTGGTGTGTATTGCTTTGGAGAAGAGAGGGCAAGCCGGGCTGCACCCCCCCACACCCCCCCCCCCAAGGGTGACACCCTGGGGCTCACCCCCAGCACCCCCAGAGCTGATGCTGCCCAGAGTGGGGGGGGTCAGGGGGCTGGAAACAGCCTGGAAAAGGGAGAAGAAGACCCTAAAAGTCCCCCCCACACCCCCTGTGGGGGAAGGAAATATTAAAGTGGAGTTAAATTAACCCCCCCCCCAGCAGCAAAGTCACCCCTGGTGTGGGGGGGCCCCCTGCGTGCAGGGGGGGTACGGGCAGCGCCGCAGCATCCCGGGCATCATCCTGCTACTCCAGGAGATCCTGAGGAGAGACGGGACCGTCACCCCCCTCACGGCTGGGATGGGGCCCTGGGGGGGTGGGGGTGTCCCTGGGAGGGGGGTGGGGGACACACAGGACCCCCACTCACCTCGTCAGAGTCATCGTGGTAGCCGCCCTTGGTGGCCGGGGCGCCGGGGTCCAGCGCGTCCATCCCCTCCACGCCGTTGGCCTCCGCGTGCTGCCGCAGGACTGAGTAACGATGGACCAGGAACCTGGGGGGGGAGGGTAAAAGGGGGGTAGAGGTACGTGACCACACTGCCTGTACCTCCATCAAGCCCCCCCCATGTCACTTTGGCATCTGCCTGGGAATGGGGAGGGGGGTGCGTCCGTCCGTCCATCCATCCACCCATCCTCCCATCCCTCCACCCATCCCTCCTCCCCTCCCCATCCATCCATCCATCCCTCCATCCATCCATCCCTCCATCCATCCATCCCTCCACCCATCCTCCCATCCCTCCACCCATCCCTCCTCCCCCCCATCCATCCACCCATCCTCCCATTCCTCCACCCATCCCTCCTCCCCCCCCATCCATCCACCCATCCTCCCATCCCTCCACCCATCCCTCCTCCCCTCCCCATCCATCCCTCCATCCATCCCTCCATCCATCCATCCATCCATCCATCCATCCATCCATCCATCCATCCATCCACCCATCCTCCCATCCATCCATCCTCCCATCCACCCATCCACCCATCCCTCCATCCTCCCATCCCTCCTCCCCCCCACCCATCCCTCCCTCCACCCCTCCCTCCACCCACCCATCCCTCCATCCACCCACCCATCCACCCATCCATCCTCCCTGCCAGGGGATGGGGGGGTGTTATCCCTGCCCTGGGGGGGGTCATCCAGCCCCACTCAGCTCCTCACCTGCCCCCACAGACGTATTTCTTGACCAGGAGGACTCCGGCCACGGCGGTGACGAGCAGCACGGCCACCACGGCCAGGATGATGGGGGTAGAGCTGGTGGGGGCTGCCTGGTGGGGGGGAGGAAGCTGGGGGTGAGGGGGGTGCCATTGTCACCCCCAAACCTAACCAGCACCCTGGATTGTCCCAGGGGATCAAAGCCAGGACACCCCCAGTGAGGCCCCGGAGGGTCCCGCTCGCTGTTTGGCGCCGGCTCCAAGGGCTCAGGCAGAAGCTGGGTCCCTGATCTGAGGTGGCACCGGTGACACTGACCTATGGAAGGGTCTGGGCTGGAAGGGACCCCAAGGATCACAGAGCTCCAACCCCCTGCCACAGGCAGGGACACCAACCTCCAGGCCTGGAGCTACACAAGGTTGCCCAGGGCCCCAGCCAACCTGGCCTTGAACACCCCCAGGGATGGGGCACCCGCCCCCTCTCTGGGCAGCCTGTTCCAGCCCCTCACCACTCTCTCTGCAAAGAACTTCCCCCTAATCTCTCATCTCCCCCTTCCCTCCTCCAGCTTCACTCCATCCCCCTTGTCCTGCCAGTCTCTGCCCTTTAACAAGCCCATTCCCCTCCTGTTCCTCTGCTCCCTTCAGGGACTGTGAGGCTGCAGTGAGGTCCCCCCACAGCCTTCTCTTCTCCAGGCTGACCCAGCCCAGCTCCTTCAGCCTCTCTCTGTAAGAGAGCTGCTCCAGCCCTCATCTTTCTTGTATTGAGGTCCCAGCTCTGGACACAGGACTCCAGCTGGGGCCTCCCGAGGGCAGAGCAGAGAGGGACAATCCCCTCCCTGTCCCTGCTGCCACCCCTCTGCTGATGGAGCCCAGGATCCCATCGCCCTTCCGAGCTGCCGGCTCTTGGGAAGCTTCTCGCCCCCCAGAGCCCCCAGGCCCTTCCCAGCAGGGCTGCTCCCCAGGAGCTCCTCTCCCAGGCTGTGTGTAGGGCCGGGACTCCTCGGGCCCAGGCACACGACCTGACTCTTGGCAGCATTGAACCTCCTTCAGTTCAGCTGGGCTCAGCTTTCCAGCCTGTCACGATCCCTGGGGGTGGCTTCCTGTCCTTCTGCTGTGTCAACCGCCCTGCTCAGCTCAGTGTCATCAGCCCCTTGCTGAGGGTGCACTCAATTCCATCATCAATGTCACTGAGGGTAAAGAGCACTGGTCCCAAACCAGACCCCTGGGGACACCTGGACATGGAGCCACTGACCCACCACCCTTTGGCTGCGCCCCTCCAGCCAGTTCCTTCTCCACTGGCTGGCCCAGTCCACCCATCAAAGCCACATCTGTCTAATTCAGAGATGAGGATGGCAAAGGCCTCACACAGGTGCCATCAGTCACCTGCATCCCCCAGTGCTGTCACTCCACCATAGAAGGTCACCAGATTGGGGAGGCACAACCTTCCCTTGGTGAAGCTGTGCTGGCTGTCCTGGAGCACGTGCTCAGCCCTCATGTTCTTATGTCACCATCCCATCAGCAGTGTCACCATCCCAGGGTCACCATCCCATCAGCAGTGTCACCGTCCCAGTGTCACCATCCCATCACCAGTGTCACCATCCCAGGGTCACCATCCCAGGGTCACTGTCCCAGGGTCACTGTCCCAGGGTCACCGTCCCATCACCAGTGTCACCGTCCCAGTGTCACCATCCCATCAGCTGTGTCACCGTCCCAGTGTCACCATCCCAGGGTCACTGTCCCAGGGTCACCTACCAGCTGGCTGGGGCTGAGGAAGTTGCTGGTGCATTTCTTCTTCATGTCTGTCTCCTCCCGGGTCGGGCTCTCCCCTCCTGCACACTTGTCCCCAGGGATTTTCCGATACCTGGAGACGGGGCGGGGGGTGACACCGGGTGACCCCACAGCCACTTCCCAGGAATGCTGGCTCCCAGGGTTTGACCCCACCAGGCACAGGATTCCCCAAGGATCTGGGGGTTCTGAGCTTTACCCGCTGGTCCTGAGCAGCTCCTGCCTGCCGTAGAGGCAGAACTCCAGGTCGTGGCCCTTCAGCTCGGGCTGCTCCACACACACAGACTGGTTCTCCGGGCGGTAGTACCCGAAATCGCTGTGGGAAGGAAGGGGAGAGAGGGGATGAGACCCCATTAGGGGACCTCAAGGAGGACAATGCCTGGCCCAGAACGGGGCTGGGAAGAGGGAGGTTACCAGAGGAAGTCCTCCAGCGTGCAGGGACAGACGGACGGCTGTTTGGTCACCACGTAGTCGCGGCCGTTGTGGCACACGGAGGATTTACGGAGCCGTCGGTATTGCTCCTTGTAGCCCAGTATGCAGCCGTCACTGGGGTCACTGGGATCGCTGGAGTGCGCCAGCCAGATGGTGTAGTCCTTGTCCTCACCTGAGAGGGACAGAGCTCAGCAGGGGGGTGAGGGGAACTGGGATTGGATGGGGTGTGTGGGGGGAAACTGGGGGATGCTCAGCGGGATGCGGGGAGCAGGATGGTGGAACACCAACCGCACACCCTGGACCACACTGAGGGCTGGGGGTTAAAAGTAGCCCCCTCCCCATCCCAAAACCAAGCCCCTGCCCACCCCCAGCACCATCCCATCCCCTCCCCTCTCACAGGTCCTGCCGAGCAGCTCGCTGAAGTCGATGGTGTAGGAGACCCACTTGCGGGAGCGGAAGCTGCCGCGGAAGCCCCAGACGCTGACGTTCATGGAGCGAGCGCCCGGCTCGGACGCCAAGCCCGTGAAGAAGATGGGCTCCTTGGAGAAGGTGTACCTGTACCAGCACTGCCCTTCGTCTGTGGAGAACCTGCCACCACACCAGGGCTCCCTCAGTGCTTGGGAAGGGGATTCAGGAGGCACCTCCTATAGCAATCCCCCCCAAAACCCCCCATCACCCTGAGCTGTCCCTCAGCCCTTGGGAAAGGGATTCAGGGAGCACCTCCTCTAGCAATCCCCCCCAAAAACCCCCACCCTGAGCTGTCCCTCAGCCCTTGGGAAAGGGATTCAGGGAGCACCTCCTCTAGCAATCCCCCCAAAAACCCCCACCCTGAGCTGTCCCTCAGCCCTTGGGAAAGGGATTCAGGGAGCACCTCCTATAGCAATCCCCCCAAAAACCCACCCCCACCCTGGGCTGTCCCTCAGCCCTTGGGAAAGGGATTCAGGAGGCACCTCCTCTAGCAATCCCCCCAAAAACCCCCACCCTGAGCTGTCCCTCAGTGCTTGGGAAAGGGATTCAGGAGGCACCTCCTCTAGCAATCCCCCCCAAAACCTACCCCCACCCTGAGCTGTCCTTTAGCACTTGGGAAAGGGATTCAGGAGGCACCTCCTCTAGCAATCCCCCCAAAACCCCCCACCTTGAGCTGTCCCTCAGTGCTTGGGAAAGGGATTCAGGAGGCACCTCCTATAGCAATCCCCCCAAAAACCCCCACCCTGAGCTGTCCCTCAGTGCTTGGGAAAGGGATTCAGGAGGCACCTCCTATAGCAATCCCCCCCAAAACCCCCCACCCTGAGCTGTCCTTCAGCCCTTGGGAAAGGGATTCAGGAGGCACCTCCTATAGCAATCCCCCCAAAAACCCCCACCCTGAGCTGTCCCTCAGTGCTTGGGAAAGGGATTCAGGAGGCACCTCCTCTAGCAATCCCCCCCAAACCCCCCCACCCTGAGCTGTGTCCCCCCCCTCCACAGCCTGTGCATACTCCAGGACGTTGACAGGCTGGCTGGTGTGCTCGATGGCCACGATGAGCCCCCCCGAATCCAGGATGGCGTAATGGTGAGGCCCCTCCAGCATCCGCGCCCACGTGTAGCCCCCGTCGTCCGAGATGTAGACGTCGGGGCTCATCACTGAGATAGCCCCCCCCACGCTCCCTGCCAGAGGGGGACAGGGCAGGTCAGAGAGGGGGGGACACACACACACAGAGATGGGGGTCTGCACCCCCTTCCCCCCCCCACCCCTGCTACCCCCCACCCTGGTGAGGGGGGTCGGTACCGTGGGCGATGACGATGCCGACGGCGTTGGGCTCGGAGAGCGGAGCCATGGGGACGTTGAGCTTCTGGGAGATGCTGTAGGATGCGTGGATGTGGAGGCTGCACTGCAGGAGGGAGAGGGGAGGCTGTGGGGGGGGGTCTGGCCACGGGGGCCAGATTCACCCCTGAATTCTGGGGAGCACCCCCAGGAAGCCTCCAGCCTGCTCAGGGCTTGTGACACAGCCCCACGGCCGGCCCCGCGCCCTCAGCATCCCTGCTGGGAGCTGCAGGATGCGGCCCCGCGGCAGAGCTGGGATGGAAAACACCCAGGGGAGGAGAAGTTGCCCAGGGAAGGGGTACTGGGACCCAGAGGGTGGTACCAGGACCCAGGGAGGGGGGGACACACACAGACCCACCTCATCCTTGCTCCTGGCTGTGGAGTCACAGGTGGTGTTTTTGGGCTTCCGCAGCGGCACCCACTCCCCCCCACGGTCAAAGGTGATGACAGACTGGATGGAGTTATCTGAGGGGGGGGTTGGGAAGGGGGTCACTTTTCCCCTCCAACCCCACAGGGGAGGCAGCAGCCTGCTTTTTGGGGGTGTGAGGGGGAGGTGATGGAGACGCAGCCCCCCCACCTTCGGAGAGGACGCTGGTGATGTAGATGCCCCGCAGGGAGGTGACGTTGGTGAAGTCGGTCTCCCCGCCCGTGGTGGTGTAGAGGTGCCGCTCCAGGGACTTGGAGTAGACGATGCCACGGTCGTCAGAGGTGTAGATGGTGCCAAAGCCCGTGTCTGTGAGGAGGGGACAGCGCTCAGGGGGGGGCTCCCAGCCTGGGGAGAACATCCCCCCCCTCAACCCCCCAACAAGCATGACCCCAGCATCATCACAGTCCCCTGAAAAACAGACCAAGCAGCTTGCTAATTAACGATGCCTTAATGAGCAAGTCCCTCCTGGGAGGGAGCTGTGGCTGCTCGAGGAGGAACTACTCTGCCCTGCTCAGGCCCCAGCTGGAGTGTTGTGTCCAGTTCTGGGCTCCCTGGGATCAAACAGACAGGGATCTCCTGGAGAGAGTCCAGAGAAGGGCTACAAAGATGATTAGGGGCCTGGAGCATCTCCCCTGTGAGATGCTGAATAAGCTGGGGCTGTTCAGTCTTGAGAAGAGAAGACTAAGGGGGGACCTTATTAATGGTTATCAATATCTTCAGTATGGGATGCAGGGGGAATGGGCAGCCCCTTTTCAGTGTCTGTGGGGACAGGACAAGGGGCAATGGCTGCAAGTTGGAGCACAGGGAGTTCCACACCAACATGGGGAAGAACTTTTCCCCAGTGAGGGTGAGGGAGCCCTGGGACAGGCTGCCCAGGGGATGTGGAGTCTCCATCTCTGGAGAGATTCCAGCCCCGTCTGGACGCCGCCCTGTGCAACATGAGCTGGGGAGCTGCTTTGGCAGGGGGGTTGGACCCCAGGAGCTCTCCAGGTCCCTTCCAACCCCTGTGAGTCTGTGAACTGGTGTTCTCACCGGCTCCAGGACATGTCCATGTCCCTGTCCCCATCCCCATCCCTGTCCCTGTCCCCACTCACCGCCCGGCTCATCAACGTGCATGAAGACCAGGTCATCGTTAGCAGCCAGGATGGAGTAGAACTGCTCGTGGCCCACAGAGGGGAGCTGGGCCATGTTCCAGGTCTCACCTTGATCCAGAGAGACATGGATGCGCCTCGTGGTGCCCTGGGGAACCACAGCATCATCACCCTCCCTCCTCTTCCTCCTCGGGAGGAGAAGGGGACAGGAGGCAGAGCCACGGTGGGGACGAGCCACTGCTGCTCCAGTGTCACCAGGAAGGGGAGGGACAAGGACCTTCTCTGTCATAACAGAGGCGAAGAGGAAGCGTCCCCCCAGGCCGAAGGAGTAGATCTTGGTGCCGATGACCTGGAAGGTTTTGCCGAAGTCGGAGGTTTTCTTGAGCTCCAGTAGCCCCAGATCAGCTTCTTAACGAGAAAGGCCGGTGGGTTAACGAGCTCTGTGTGTCCCCCCCAGCACAGCCCAGCTCTGGGTGTTCCCAGCTCATCCCCTGCTGGGATCTCCATGCTCTCTGCAAGGGGGCTGGGGTGAGGGGGGTCCCATCCCTGGAGCCCCCAGAGACTTACTGCAGGAGTTGTTCAAGTAGGTGGTGAAGAAGATGGTGTCGTTTGCACCCCTGGGAAGGGAAACAGGGGGACACGTGGCACCCCAAAGCAGGTGGGACATGGGGGCCACCACCATGGCATCGCTCAGAGTGGGGGGTGGGTGTCCAGGCTGCAATTTCCCCCCCCTCCCAAACATATCCTCCCCAGCCACTCACCACTTGGCCAGGCAGACAGCTTTGTGGATCTCATCCCACTTCTCTCCAAAATCCCTGGAGACCCAGAGGCTGTTCTGCAAGAGCCCAGATGTTGGTTTGAACCCCAAAACATCCCCCTACACCCCCCAACTTTGGGGCTGACAATCCCCAACCCCATGTGTGTCCTGGAGCCACACGCATCCCTCAAAGCCAAGGGATGGACACACAGCCAGGACCCACTCCTTAGGGAAGCAGCAGCAGGAAGCCCAGCTCCCTGCCCTCTCCTCCTCCTCACCTCGGTGCTGAGGGCCAGCAGGCAGTCGGAATTTTGGGGGTGGTAGGTGATCTGCACCAGGGGGTGGAAGGGCAAATCCGTCAGGATGAAATTCTTGGCGAAGTTGGAGGAGCGGAAGATTCTGCCCCCACGGCTGCCACCAGAGACATCCCCTGTCAGGATGACCTGGGGGTGGGGAAGGAGGGGGCTCGGTCATACTGGGGTGGGGGGGCAAAGGAAAGACCACTGTGACCCCAGGGTGGGAATGGGGGTGGGCACACCACCCCCCTCCTACCTTCCCCGAGTTCTCCGGGCCGATGGCCATGCCGAACTCGGTGCGGATGAGGGTGTTGTTGATGAGGCTGGTGATGTCCCTGAAGGTTTTCCCGTAATCCTCGCTGGAAGGGAGAGGAATCGGAGTGGGGGGGAGCCCACAGTGAGGTGGGAGGGTCCCCAGGGTGCTGGGATGGGAAGGGGAGGGGAGGGGGCTCACCTGCGGTACAGCTTGGACTGCCCAAAGGTCATGATGACCAGTGGCACCTGGAACGTTGTCAGGACCAGGATGACCTGGGCAGGCAGAGGAGGGGGGGCAGGGTCACACCCAGCTCTGAGGGACCCCCACCATGGGCAGGGTCACACCCAGCTATGAGGGACCCCCCCAGCTCTGAAGGATCCCCCCCCATGGGCAGAGTCACACCCAGCTATGAGGGACCCCCCCAGCTCCGAGGGACCCCCCCCATGGGCAGGGTCACACCCAGCTCTGAAGGACCCCCCCATGGGCAGGGTCTCACCCAGCTCTGAGGGACCCCCCCAGCTCCGAGGGACCCCCCACGGGCAGGGTCTCACCCAGCTCTGAGGGACCCCCCCATGGGCAGGGTCACACCCAGCTCCAAGGGACCCCCCCAGCTCCAAGGGACCCCCCACGGGCAGGGTCTCACCCAGCTCAGAGGGACCCCCCCAGCTCCAAGGGACCCCCCCCACGGGCAGGGTCTCACCCAGCTCCGAGGGACCCCCCAGCTCTGAGGGACCCCCCATGGGCAGGGTCTCACCCAGCTCAGAGGGACCCCCCCAGCTCCAAGGGACCCCCCATGGGCAGGGTCTCACCCAGCTCCGAGGGACCCCCCCAGCTCCAAGGGACCCCTCATGGGCAGGGTCTCACCCAGCTCAGAGGGACCCCTCCAGCTCTGAGGGACCCCCCATGGGTTGTGTGTCTCCCCAACACCATGGGACACGGGGGTCCCCTCCCTGGCTGAGCCCACCCACCAGCCCCTTGGGCACAGGAGGGGACCCACAGCCACTTTGGGGGGGGGGGGGGGGGGGGGTGTGAAGTCCCCTCCCCCCAGCACTTACCCCTGTGCTGTCGCCCACCCAGGACAGGGACACGGAGCCGCTGAGGTCATCGAAGACGCACTGTGGGGGAGGGGACGGGCACAGCACCCGCACAGTGGGGAGGGGGACGAGCACCGGACACCCCCCCCCAGCATGGCAACGGCACCCCACAGCCCCCCCCTCCCAGGGAACACTGGAGTCCCGGTGCCTTCCCCAGCCACAGGGCACCTCGGGGGGCACTGGGGGGAACTGGTTTGGACTGGAGAGGCCGCACAAGGGGGTGCAGTGGGGTGGGGACACCCGGGGAGGGGGGGGGCGGGTCGCTGGGGGACAGAGGTACAGTCAGCCCCCCCCCCCCCCCGGCTCTGCCTGATGCAGGCAGGGAGAGAGGCTGAGCCCAGGATAGGGGGGGGACAAGGAGGGGAGGGAGGGACCCGAACTGGCACGGCACCAGTCTGAGGACTGGTCAAACTGGGCGGGCGAAGCCGCCGGCACCCGGCCGGGCCGGCGGAGCGGGAGCAGCGGGTGGCCCGGAGCCAGGACCGCCCGGCACCGGCCTGACCCCCCCCCCGGGCCCAGCCCGGCCCGGCCCCCCCGGGCGGCGCCACCCCGGGGTTAATGTTCACCCCGCGGGGCTGTCTGTCTGTCTGTCTGTCTGTCCGGGTGTCTGTCTGTCCGTGGGGGTTGGGAAGGGGTGTCTGCTCCCCCCCCCCACGCCGGGGGTTAAGGGGGGGAGGGGAGGGGAGTGTGGGGGGGGCTCTGCCGCCCAGCCCGGGTCGGTCTGTCTGTCTGTCTGTCTGTCTGCGCTCGCAGAGCCCGTCCTGCCGCAGCAGGTGCCTCCGCCGGCACAGGACAGGCAGCGTCTGTCTGTCCGTCTGTCCCAGGGGACGCAGGGAAGGGGGGTGGGGGGGTGTCTGTCTGTCTGTCTGTGTGTCCGGTGCCTGTCTGCCCGTCCCAGGGGATGTCTGTGTGTCTGTCCAGCCGCCCGCCCGTCCGTCCCAGGGCTTGGAGGGGACACGTCCGTCCGTCCGTCCGTCCGTTCCGCCCGCGCGGTGCCAGGCGCTGTCAGGGCACCGGGCGGGGAGGAGCCGGCCCGCCTGTCAGTCAGTCCGTCCGTCTGTCCGTCCGTCCAGCCCACAAAGCACCGGCTGGGGCGGGGGAAGGGGGAAGGGGGGAGGGGAGAGAAGTGAACCCGTCCTGTCCGGCTGTCCGTCCGTCCCAGGGCGCGGGGGGGGGGGGAGCGGAATCCCCGGCGCCCGCGGCAGCTCCCGGGGAGTCTCCGTCTCCCGCAGCCCGGCGGCTCCTCCCGGTCTCCCCCCGCCCGGGCCCGCGGCCCCGCCCGCCGGGCTCACCTGGTGCGTGTTGTTGCCGAGAGCGGCCGGGACGCCGCGCAGGCCGCCGCAGGCCTCGCCGCCCGCCGCAGGCCCGCCGCGGGGAGCCCGGGCCCGCAGCCCCAGCGCCGGCCCCGCCGCCGCCGCCCCCAGCACCAGGACCAGCGCCACCGCCAGCCGCGCCGCCCCGCGCGGCCCCATGGCGACTCCGGCCGCCGCCGCCGCCCCGCCACCGGGCCCGCCGCCGCCCGCCCCCCGCTTCCCATTGGCGGACGCCGGACGCCGCCACGCCCCCTCGCCGCGCCCCCCCGCCGCGGTTGGCTGCGGGAGACGCCGCTCTGGCGCCTCGCCCCGCCCTCCCCCCGGCACGCCCCGCCCCTCGCCTTCTGGTTGGCCCCTTCCTTTGTCGATCGGCGCCGTTCTCCTCTGTGATTGGCCAGCTGCGCTTGCACGATGGCTGAGGTCCCACCCCTCTCTCTGTTGACCCCGCGCTCTAATCTACCTAGCGACGAGCCTCTGATTGGCGGCGCGGCGAGGGGGAGCGCTGCCGCGCGATTTTCTGATTGGACGAAGCGGCAGGTGGCAGGGGGCGCGCCAGGCTCGGCCCCGGCCCCTGCCCGAGGTGCTGCCGCCCACGTGCGCCGGGACCCCCCGGTCCGCAGCGGGACTCGAACCCCCCGGAACCGGGGGCTGGGGGGAGGAGGGGGGGATACTGGGAATCGCACTGCCGGGGGGA
Organism: Gallinula chloropus; assembly: GCF_964237585.1. NCBI lineage: Eukaryota > Metazoa > Chordata > Aves > Gruiformes > Rallidae > Gallinula > Gallinula chloropus. The sequence goes on from NC_140112.1 coordinate 2,186,699, forward strand.
GCGTGAGGGATGCTCCGGGGTGGGGGTGGCAGCGTGGGGAGCCCCCCGGGGCTGGGTCCGTGTCCCCCCCCGGGCCGGTACGGGCAGAGCCGGGTGGGTTCGGGCACCGGTGACGGTTCCGCTCTTGCACATCGGTCACGTTGCACAAGCGGAGCCCAGCCCCGCCCTCCCCCGGGAAGCGTTGGTGCAATAGCTGAAGCAACAAACAAGCCGGGCAGCCCCCAACCCCCCCAAACCGGGGGGAGGGGGGGGGTGAGGGGGGGCAGGGGGGGGCTCAGCACCCCCAGGGCAGGGTAGAGAAGGGGTTCGGGAGCTTCGCAGTGTTGTCGGGGGCGAGGGGGGGGTGTTAAACTTCTCCCCACAGTAAGCAAGAGCCTCCAGTCCCCCCCCCCCCCTTCCCTCCCCAAAAACAGAACTACCCAGCGGCTGGTGCTGTGTCAGCCTTCCGCCTCCTTTAACCCCCCCCTTCCCGCACCCCCAAAGAACCCAACCCCGACCCCAAGCCCAGCTCCGAGCACCATGTGCCAAAAAGCAGCCAGACCCCCTCTGCGACCCGCTGCCGGGGGATGGGGGGGTCACGCAGGGGCACAGGGCAGCTACCAAGCCCCGTGCCACACGGGGCTCCTCAGCCCCCCCTCGCACGGCGTGGGGAGGGGCTGGGGGGGCCACAGGGGGATCAGATAAGGAGCACAAAGCCTGGCTTTTCCCTCCCGGAGCAGCCGCTGCCGTGATGCCGCCGCCAGCACAGCCTGTGCTGAGGGCCGGGCATAAAGGAGCATTTTCTGCCCAGCGCCACCCAGGGAAGAATCAGCTTTTTGTGTTCCCTGGGACACAAAACAAAGCGGGAAGGAGCACTGCCCTCCCCCCCCCCACCCCCTCCCTGCCACCCCTCTCCCTCCCTCCCCAGCCCCCCCATCCCGTGGGGCAGGGTGGGGTACAGCACCCTGGGGCTCCTGCCCAAAGGAGATGAGAAGGTGACTGAGGTTGAAGAGGACAGAAAGCTTTGAACTCCTGGCCATGGGGCCTGGAAGGACGTGGGGCTGGTGGAGGCCAGGGGGTGGTCTGAGGGCTGGAGCCCCTCTGCTCTGAGCCAGGCTGGGAGAGCTGGGCTGGCCCAGTGGAGAAGAGAAGGCTGCTGCTGGGGAGAGCTCCAAGCCCTTCCAGTCCCTCAAGGGGCTCCAGGAGAGCTGGAGAGGGGCTGGTGCCCAGGGCAGGGAGGGTCAGGCCCAGGGGAACAGCCTTCAGCTGCAGGAGGGGGATGGAGAGGGGCTGGGAGGCAGAAATCCTTCTTGGGGAGGGGGGAGCCCCTGGCACAGGCTGCCCAGAGGAGCTGGGGCTGCCCCTGGCTCCCTGGCAGGGCTCAAGGCCGGGTTGGCTGGGGCTTGGGGCACCCTGGGCTGGTGGTGGTGGGGGTGTCCCCATCCACAACAGGGGTGGCACCGGCTGATCTCATTACCCACAAGGACATTTATCTCCCCCAGCTGAGAGCCCCAGTTTCACTTGGGGGTGGCTTTACCAGGGCGACGCTCAGGGTGGGGCCCTGGAGATCATCCTGGGCTGCTGGATCTTCAGGCTGGGTGAGCTCCCACGCCACAGCCACCCTCATCCCTGCCTCAGGTTCAGGACAGGGAACGAGGAGTCACCCAGAGATGGGGGCACAGCGCTCCAAAGCTGCACAGGCAGCCACACTCCAGCTTGTTTCCTCACATTTAGGCTACAAGGAAGGGCTCCTGGAAGGGTAAAAGCTCCCAGAAGGGTAAAAGTCCATCAACTGATTTCCCTCTGGCTCCTCTGCCTGTAGGTACAGGTACCCTGAGCTCAGGCAGCTGTCAGGCAGAGGGCAGCTCCCAGCAGGAAGGCCTGAGAGGAAGGGGCTCTGCTGAGGGTCCCCAGGGGCTGTTCTGCCACTGGTGTGGATCCCATCTCCCTTCCTGCATGTCTGGGAATGGCAAGAGAAGGAATAATTAGCAGGATTGGTGCTTTCCCTGCTGCAGAAGCCTAAGGCTGGCACCAGCTTGGCACAACTGGCTTTGCCAAGGGGGGAAACATCCCCTGGAGACAAGGTGGATGAGCCCCAGTGCTGAACTGGGAGGAAACTCAATGATTTTGGTCAAACAAAACACTTACAGGTGTCTCTGCTCACCAGGGCAGCATGAGCCTGTCCCTCTCTGCCACACAACCAGGCTGACACTGCCAGTTCCCAAAAGCAGGAGCATGGAGCAGCCTCTGCCACCTCCCAACGCTCACAGGGCAGTGCAGAGCTGCTTCTCCCCCTCCCCACAGCCCAGCAGAGGCAAAGGGCTCCCTGTTAACCCCAACCCACCCCACACAGGGGGCTGGCAATGGGCATTTTCCAGGCTCAAAGAGATTCAACCCCCCCAGGAGTTTAGGGGCTCCTTCCTGGGAAGCAGACAGAGATCTGGCTGAGCTGTTACTGGAGGAGGATGGGGGAATACAGGGAACGATGGGGGTGTTTCCCAGGACTCTGTGAAGCCACAGGCAGCTCTGGAGCTGCGGTATCACCCAGCTCTCCACGAGAGGGAGACTGGCTGCTGCTGGAGCCAGGGAGGAGGGAAGGGAACCGGCACCACACCCCGGGCAGGGCCCCGCGCTGTCACCCTCACCCAGCCCCTGATTGTAACTCCAACACCACCATGAGGCACCCAGGCAGAGTAACAAAACGCTTTATTCTCCTTTCTCCTCACTGCAGAGATCAGTTATGTACAGAGACTGTAAAAAAAAAACCACCACTGAACGACTTCAGGAGCCTCCTGAGAGCAGCAACTAGAGGTGCTGCTGGGAAAGACAATCACAGGTACAGGAAGGGACCGAGTCAGTTCACTGTGATTGGGGAGGGGGAAAGAGCCTCTGAGGGAGCCCCCCTCCTCTTCAGATATCCTTGATGACCTCTTCCAGCTCCTCTTTTGTGTACATGTGGAATTTCATGCCTGGCTCCACGGTGGCAAGCTGGAAAAGAGAGAAGGAGCAAAGGGTTAAGAGTGCCCCACGTGTGCAAAGGGACAGCAGAGCAGCTGTTCCCTCTGGGCTGCCTGATCTGCCAGCCCAGCAAGATCATTCCACCCCTAACATGCTCTCTGAGGCCCTAAAATAGCTGCTCACCACAGAAATAGCTTTTAATTGACTCAGTCTCCTCATAGTAGCACCAGTGGGGAATGTCTGGAGAGAACAGGCAGGTTCTGCTCCTGCTTGCTGGGGGAAAAGACCCTGTTAATATGAGTCCTTCACCAAAATCCTCTCTGAGAGGGGCAGCTCTTGCTGCAGTGTGGTGCTTGGAAGTGCCTCCTCTCCCTCCAGTGAGCATCCATGTGCACAAATCCTGGCCTGTTCCATGCTGTGAGTGAGCCAAGACACTCACAAAGGGGATGGAAGGTTCGCTCTGGGAAGTGAGGTGGGGACAAACCTGTGTCCTGAGCTCCAAACCCAGCAATAAACAGGCTGTGGGGCACCCCACAGCTGCCTGGGGCCCTGCACAAGCTGCCCAAAAAGAGCTCTCTTCCAAGGCAGAGCCTGAGGGATGACACCCTCTGCCAGGCAGCTGAGGCATTTCACAGGGCCAGCACCAGAACAGGAGCTGCTCCAGGAACGAGGAGCCTGGCAGAGAAATGTCAGAGGAGTTTCAGTCACACCCAGCTCACAGCTCAGGGCCTGAGGCACTGAGAGCTGCCACGGGCAGGCAAGCTGGGAAGCTGCAGGAGGCAGTGGGGATGATCCAGAGCGAGCTCCCAGGCACCCCTGGCACGTGGCTTTACTCCTCAGGGTCAAAGGGTTTGGCTGCAGTGAGCTGGAGGAAAGCTGCAGAGGATCCTGGTTAAATCCCAGAGCTCCTCCTGGCTTCCTCTGCTTACAAGGTCACCTGTAGAGCAGCATGAGATGGCAGGACAAGATTTTGGGGGAGAGGGAGGGTAGCCATACACCTTTTCCAGGAAGAAACAGCCCAAAGGCTCAGCCCTGACAGCCTGGGACTTGTCAGCATCCTCAGAGAAGGCAGAGACACTCCCCAGCCCCTGGGATCAGCACTGGTCCCACAGCAGCCCCTGAGAGACCTGACACCCCACACACACACCCCCAAACCCCAGAACCAGTCTTTGGAGACACCAACCACTCCACTCTTCCACCTCTGCTCCAACCTGCACCTCCCAACAGAAGCTTTTCTCAACTATTCCCTCACAGCCTCCCTGGGGAAGTGATTAATTTAACACTGTTTAACCATCCTGACCTTCACCACCAACAGATCTAACTCCTCCACAGCCACATTCCACCCCTTCTCTTTGCTGCTGAAGGAAAAAATCAAATCCAAGAGAGGGAAGTGGGTATCAAACTGGGATCACCACACACTTCCCAAAGGCTGGAAAGCAAAGCACCTACAGCAGGTAGGAGGTTTCCAGCCAGAAGAGTGACTTGAGTCAACAGAGACCTTATAATCCTCAGCACATTCCCCTCATGCTTAACCCCACTCTGATTCCTCAGCATGTTGGGAGCTCTGCCAAGCACAGTTAAGCCCTGTTAAACGGGGACATGACATAAGGATACTGTACACACTCTGCCTCTGGCTCTTCACACTGTACTGTGGATCTGCCACAGGATCCTGAGCTGGTCAAGAGGCAACAGAGCAGCACAGGGCAGCAGCTCAGCTGGGGAAGATCTATTTCAGCCTGCCTGCATCATTTCTGGACAGGGTTTAGGTTTTCAGCCTGCTGTTGGTCATTTCTCCCCCAAAGGAAGGTGGATAATCCTATCAGGAAGGGTCCCCAGCAGTAGGGTTTGGTAATAAAGAGGGGTGCACACTCGTAGGCTGTTTGGGAAACGGGGTTCCCAACAATCAGAGGAAAGGAAGGGGAGAACAGCAGGAGGAGAGCTCAGAATGCCATGGTTTGGAAAGGTCTAGTGTCTCATAACCTGCCAGAAATAGAAGCAAACTCTATACTCCAGCCCTGCTCATCATCTACCCATTATCCCTAACGAACTGGAAGGGGTTCTGAGATCCAAAAAGGAGCATTACACACCTAATGAATGGGGTTTTAAGGGACAGGTACCACTGTGGTCCTGGGGATCTCTGAGAGCAGCGTGAGTGGGGTCAAGCTGAGCTCTGGGAACCCAGCCGCTCGCGGGCTGGGTGCTGGACTGGGTGCTGGAGGCTTCACCTCTTCGCTCCTCCTGTCCAAGGGATTTTTGGCATCACCCCAAGACTGAATATAGCAAGGCCAGAAGCTGGGTGATTTTCATTCCTTCTAATATTACAAAGTACCAGGGAAAAAGAGAATGGCTAAATCCAGGGGAAGAAAAAGCGATCTGGCTGACAGGGTGAGGTGAGGGGGCTCCAGCGCACCCTGGGAGCTGCATGAGTGGCTTCTGCCAGCACTCGTGGGTCAGCTGAGCAAATGAGCCTGGCTACACCCCCCTAGAAGTCAAAACCCACCCCCCAGCCTTTCCAATGGGCCACAACAGGCAGCTGTAAGTCCCAAGAACAACCCCCCAGCCAGCCAGAAGTTGGCTTGGCCGGTCCAGAACTGCTCCAAGTCATTCCCCACCCTGGAAGTGGGAGCCAGCCTTGCCTCCAGACAGCAAGCAGGCACCTCTCTCACCTGGATGTTTAAAACACAAGACCTCACCAAGGTGCTGCCCAGGCAGCCAGGAGGATTGGTGCTGAGGAGCAGAGACCAGAGGGCAGCGCAGGTCCCCGCGCCGCACCCCGCGCCGCGCGGCAGGACGGCGCGCTGCTGCCAGGGTGGCACCTACCTCGATGTTGGTGGCGTTCAGCTTCTCCTCCATGACTTGTTTCAGGATGACAAGGGAGGATTTGATGGCTTCTTTCAGTGTCATGGACTGTGAAAGAAATGACTCATTAATTAACGAGCGAGCGCCCCTGCGTCGTCACCCCTCTGACCGCGCGAGCGCGCCGCTCTCCTTCCTGCTCTCCCCTCCCATCCTTTAAGCTCCTGCTGGCAGCAGTTTTCAAAGCTTATCAAGTTATCTACAGCATCAACAGGAGATCAAAACCTGCTCTTCAGGCAGGACAGTGACAATCACAGGGATGGCGGCTTTGGGCTTCCACAGAACTTCTTCTAAAGCTGCAGGACTGTGAATCTGGGTGCAGGAACCTCGGGGCTGAGGCACATGGGGCTGTTTCCCCTCACCAGTCACTGTCTGTCAAGCAGTTACCCCCCCCCACACACACACACCCCCTGTGGGAGCTCTTGGCAGAAGCCTTTGTGGTTTAATCACGTAAATCCCCGCGCGAGGGGGAACCGGCGCCGAGGGCTGCGTGGCAATAGCTGTGCTTGCAGGAACTTTGCACTCAGGAGATGCTTAAGGAGCTGCAGAGCCCAGATAATTCTGTGAGCGAGCAGATCAGGTTATGGAGTCACAGGGTGGGAGCCATTAACATCACTGGTTTCCCAGCTCTGCTTTAGCTCCCTTGGGTTTAGGCTGCAGTGGGGCTGCACAGCAGATGGTATTTATGGAGGGCTACCCTGGCACTGCCACAGTGATCACCTGCTACAGGCAGGGACTTGGGCACCAGCCTCATGTGCCAGCTGCAGCAGGCAGGGGGAGGCTGCTGGTAGTAGCACTGCTCCTCAGAGAGATCCCTGTTCAGCAGCTCACCGACTGCCAAGGACCAAGCGCCGCCCCGAGCAGCTCAGGCTCCTCTCCAGCACAAGGAGAGCCAGGGGAAGCAGTGAAGCCCCTGAGGTACCTCTGTAACTTGCCTGAGGCTGACCCCAAGCCAGCTTGTTACCTTGTGGTAAACTTCCTGCAGAGAGCTCTGTGCACCCTCCGAAGCGGAGCCGATGGCTCTGGCGTCACACTGAACGAACGTCCCCGACGGGTCCATGTGAAACCTGTGGGAACACAGGGCAGAGAGTGAACAGCTGCTGCACCCCATCCCACACCCACAGCACCCAAGGGCTTTCCCACCCTTGGGCCCACAGCCCTCCCCAGAGCTCCCTGTGCAGCTCAGAGGAGGGAAGAACAAGGCTCCTGAGCAGCGACGCAGGGCAGAGCTCACAGCAGCCCCTCGCACAGCAGCAGCTCCCGGCACACAGAGGAGACCACTGAGGCTGGGGCAGTGCCAGAGCATCACCCACAGCCCCAGGCTGGGAGAAGAGCTCCCAACACTGCTCCAGACTCAGAGCAGAATCATTCCCCTTTCTTTTTTTGCCTCTTTATTTGTGGGTTTGGGTTTTTTTTTTCCCCTAATAAACCCAACACGTCGTCAGTCCCGCTCCTGGGAGAGAGCCCTTCATGGGCTGCTCCACAGAGCCATGCTCACAGCCAGGCTGGGTGCTGGAAGCAGAGTTCAGGTTACACACACACACCACCACCTCCCCAAGGAATGTTACAGCCTGTATTGTGTTACCAGTGGCTCTGCTTGGTGCTTTAGGGAAAGGTAAGAATAAACCAGGCAGCTTTAAACCCTCCCTCCTGCCCAGGAAACCACGTTAAGAGAAGAAAAAGCAAAGATTGGGTGTTTTCTTCAACCCTTGTTCTGAGAGGAAGGGTTTAAAAGCATTAACACACACAGCAGGTCTGTAATGGGATGAGGAAAATCCCAGAATCAAGTGATTAAAGCACCCTGGGAAGTTTCAGCAGAGGTTTGCTGGCTTCCCAGAGCCAGCCTGGATTGAGAGAGCTGAACTTACAGCTGAGGTCCCTTCTCATCAACTCCTCCAAAAAGCAGCGCCACGCCAAAGGGACGAGACTGCAAGAGAAAGGAGCCAACAGGTTAGGCAAGGGGGAGGGCAGAGGGGAACCAGCAGCACCTCCCCACTGCACCCCCAGCTCCATACCATCGCCCCTGGGTCTGCATCCTCCTCCCCAAACTGCAGCGCCAGGTTGGACACAGCCTGTGTCACGCTCTCCACCGTCATGGTCTCGTTGTAGGTGAACCAGTGGTTCTGCAGAAGAAAGAATTCACATTCCAGTTATCACTTCCATCCCAAAATATGACAAACCAGGATCACTCGGGTGTGGCAGGTCGGAGTGATGCTCTGTGTAGCCACAGAGACAGCTTCCTTCCAGCTCCTTCGGGCAGGATGGGCACAGCTGGGAGAGGGAAGCACCAGAAGAGAGAGGGATGTGCAGAACAAGCTGGGAAGTTTGTGCAGGGATCCCCCAGAGAAGCTTGGGATAGCTCTCAAGCTCCCCTATGGAGAGAGGCTGAGGGAGCTGGGCTGGGTCAGCCTGGAGAAGAGAAGGCTGTGAGGGGACCTCATTGCAGCCTTCCAGTCCCTGAAGGGAGCAGAGGAACGGGAGGGGAATCAGCTTGTTAAAGGGCAGAGACTGGCAGGACAAGGGGGATGGAGTGAAGCTGGAGGAGGGAAGGGTGAGATGAGGTATCAGGGGGAAGATCTTTCCAGAGAGAGTGGTGAGGGGCTGGAACAGGCTGCCCAGAGAGGGGGTGGGTGCCCCATCCCTCGGGGTGTTCAAGGCCAGGTTGGATGGGGCCCTGGGCAACCTTGTGTAGCTCCAGGCCTGGAGGTTGGTGTTCCTGCCTGTGGCAGGGGGTTGGAGCTCTGTGACCCTTGGGGTCCCTTCCAACCCAGACCAGTCTGGGATTCTATGATCTGTCTAGGCCTTGGGATGACAACTTGGAAGATGTGAGGCCGAAGGAGTTTATCCCAGTGTGTTTCCAAGGCGATGGGGTTCTCCAGCTCTCCAGAGGCAGGAGCAGTGCTGATATGCAGGAAAGCCCCACAGAAAAAGCCTTTACTACAGCATAAAGGTTTGTACCTGGGACCTCAGAGTACCCAAGGCACTGAGTAAACCTGAGGGGCTGGTAAGAGCCTGGTGAGGAAAGCCAAGGCAGAGCTGTGCTCCCGCACGGCTCCGGTGCTGTGCCAGACGATGCCCCCAGGCCCAGCGCTGCTGTTTCAAGAGCAACTCTCAAGTCTTACCTGGGTCTCCACTCTTGCTTTATCAATTAAAGTCTTTGCATCAGCTATTAAGCCACTCATGGCACACCCTGGAATCAGAGAGGGAGAACACAAGTCGTTTCACTGCTAATTGGCAAGGCTCTCTTCCCCCAGACTCCCCAAAGCCCACAGGGACAGGCAGAGAGCTCAGGGCAGAGGGAGTCCCTGTGTGGGAGCACGTGGCAGTGCTGCACAAGACTTGCTGGACAGGGAGCAGGATGAGACCAGGACAGATTTGCTCAGATGAGCAGGGACAGACACACAGCTGAAGGGCAGGGACGTAACCCAGTTCTCCCAGTCACGTTTCCCACCCACACCAAACCCAGGCTGGATAAAGGAACCACACTCCAGGCTGTGCAAGAGAAACAAAGCAATGGACAGGCAACTTGCTGGGAAGGGGAACTGATTCCTGCCCTCTGTGGGGACAGCTGGCTGACCCACAGCTGGGGGATGCAGCAGGAGCCTCCAGCACCCATCCCGTGCTCCAGGAGAGGGGATGTATCACAAGCACAAGGGAGGAAGAAATTAGATTCTTCAAGAGCGCCTTCCAGGACCCATGTAATCAGCAACATGGGTATTTTGGAGGTCTCCTGCTTTTCAAGGCGACATATTTGGTCATGAGCCCATGGCAGGCCCCCTCAGGGTGCAGCAGGCTGCTGTGAGCCGGGGTACAGGCTGACATTGGTGCTCCCAAGGGAAGCTGGCCTCCAGTCAAACCTCCTGCAGTAATTCCCTGCCCTCCCAGGTCTAAATTTGGGAAGAGCTATCATGAGGGAGGTCATGGAGGTGGTGGTGGGGTGCTTCAGCTGCCTCTTCCTGCTCCTGTAACTATGTCCTGCTGGCCCTGAGCCTGGAAAACCAGTGACCACGGTCCTGGTGCTCACTGGGAGGGATGAAGATTCCTGCTGGGCTCAACAGAGCTGCTGCAGGGAAGGGTAACGCTGAGAGGCACCTTCCAACCCCCCCAGGGAGATACACAGTGCTCCCCAAAGCTTGAGGGGTGCTCCCAGGGCCCCACCAGAAGGACACCCAAAGGTCATTGCTTTCTTCTTACCTATGTGGGAGTCGATCTCTACGATCTTCTCGATGCTGCTGGGCTCCATGAGGGGGGAGGTGATCCTCTTCTCCACGGCCAGGCAGACGCCCTCTGAGGTCTGGATCCCAATGGCAGTGGAACCAAGCTGAAAAGCACCCAGAGTCACCACCACCACCACCCCAGAGTCACCACCACCACCCCCAGCGAGGGGTGTAGCCGCGACAGCTCGCGGTAAAGACAAAGGGTGTGGTGGTGCTGATCTGGACTCCTAAGATTTGGACTCCTACAATTAGGGCCATGGAGATGCTCAGAGGGCTGGAGCAGCTCCCCTATGGAGAGAGGCTGAGGGAGCTGGGCTGGGTCAGCCTAGAGAAGAGAAGGATGTGGGGGGACCTCACTGCAGCCTTCCAGTCCCTGAAGGGAGCAGAGGAACAGGAGGGGAATCAGCTTGTTAAAGGGCAGAGACTGGCAGGACAAGGGGGATGGAGTGAAGCTGGAGGAGGGAAGGATTAGATTAGATATTAGGGGGAAGTTTTTTTACAGGGAGAGTGGTGAGGGGCTGGAAGAGGCTGCCCAGAGAGGGGGTGGGCGCCCCATCCCTGGGGGTGTTCAAGGCCAGGTTGGATGGGGCCCTGGGCAACCTTGTGTAGCTCCAGGCCTGGAGGTTGGTGTCCCTGCCTGTGGCAGGGGGTTGGAGCTCTGTGACCCTTGGGGTCCCTTCCAACCCAGACCACTTCCATGATTCTATGATTTCCTAGGAGTACCAGTTTGGAGACGATTGGCATCACCAGCCCAGAGACCATTTGCACACACCACAGTTGAGATGGTACCACTTGCAGCAGAGAACCTGCTTCCCAGGCAGCAGCTCCTCACCACAGCACGTTGTACCCTGGGCTCACAGGACATTGCACTGTCACCACAGCCAAGGGACAGGTCAGATCCCAAGGGCCCTCAGCAGCCCTCACCTTGTTCCCAGCACTCATAATTCTTTCTATCCTGGAAAACCTACTGGAATAACCGCTCCAGATGAGGAGGGAAGATGCTGACTCCAAACAGGAGCTGTAATTTTAGCAGCAGGTTTCCCCAGGTAGCTACACGTGTAACCACAGGCCCAGCAGAGGCTCTGGTTAGACACTGCCCCAGGCTCCCATCCTGCAGTCACACAGCTCTCCACAGCTGCACACAGACCTGGAGGGGAACAAAGGGCCACCCCATCTCCCTGCAGATGTATTTGGGTTAATGAAGCTGCAGCACAGAAATCAAAACACTTCCTGTACCTCTAACACACGGGCACAACAGGTAACGTGCCCAAGAGCCGCCCGAGCTGCCGCAATCCAGCCGGAAAGCTTTCGGGCTGCTCCAGGAAGAACTGGGAGAACCTTCCCCAGCAGGTGGATTTGTCATAAAATTAACACAACCACCACAATTGGAAGACTTCTTTTGCCTCCTCAATGCCTTCAAACCCACTAATTATGCCTTTTTCACACTCTTATTTAAGGAGTCTTCAAGGAGCCAAAGCAGCGCAGGGAGGATGAAGCCAGCACACCCTCCTGCCCCCAGGCACAGCCCTGCTCAGGGCGCATCGCTCAGGCAGCCTTCCCCAAGTTTGAACCTACCCCCAACCAACACCCATGTCCTCAGATCACAATCACAAGGGTTGGAAGGGACCTGGAGAGCTCCTGGGGTCCAACCCCCCTGCCAAAGCAGCTCCCCAGCTCATATTGCACAGGGCAGCGTCCAGACGGGGCTGGAATCTCTCCAGAGATGGAGACTCCACACCCCCTGGGCAGCCTGTCCCAGGGCTCCCTCACCCTCACTGGGGAAAAGTTCTTCCCCAGCTTGGTGTGGAACTCCCTGTGCTCCAACTTGCAGCCATTGCCCCTTGTCCTGTCCCCACAGACACTGAAAAGGGGCTGCCCATTTCCCCTGCATCCCATACTGAAGATATTTATAACCATTAACAAGGTCCCCCCTTAGTCTTCTTCTCTCCAGGCTGAACAGCCCCAGCTCCCTCAGCCTTTCCTCCCAGGGGAGATGCTCCAGGCCCTTCAGCATCTCTGTCCCTCCTCTGGACTCTCTCCAGGAGATCCCTGTCTGTTTGATCCCAGGGAGCCCAGAACTGGACACAACACTCCAGGTGGGGCCTGACCAGGGCAGAGCAGAGGGGGACGATCCCCTCCTGTGACCTGCTGCCCACACTCCTCCTGATGCCCCCAGGATCCCATTGTCTCTCTCAGCCCCAGGGCACACTGCTGGCTCATGGCCACCCTGTCACCCACCAGGACCCCCAGGTCCTTCTCCACAGAGCTCCTCTCCAGCAGGTCACCCCCAGCCTGTCCTGATCCCAGCAGTTATTCCTCCCCAGGTGCCAGACTTGCTTCTGTTGACCCCCATCTGGTCTCTCCCTGCCCAGCTCTCCAGCCTGGCCAGGTCTCTCTGGACGGCAGCACAGTGTCCTGCCTGTCACCCACCCCTCCCAGTGCAACACTGAACAGGTTTGGTTTGGGGGTCAGCACCTCCAGGCTGTGGTTGGTATGGGGGTAAGCTGGCTGGAGGGCAACATTCCCCTGCATTTTGGGGAGATGGATGGGTTTTGATTCTTCATGAAGCACAAAAGAGCTGAGCTGCAGCAGGTTTGGCCAGACATGAGGAAACCAGATGCTGGCAAACCCCCCCTGAGTGAGATGAGAGCCCCAGTGAACAGGATCTGCCTGGTTTTCCCTGCCCAGACCCAGAGTTTGGGTTTAAAAGAGCCCTTAACAGCAGTTTGGTGAGCAGGGGGAGCTGACAGTACCTTTATGGCCTCGATGGCATACTCCACTTGGAACAGCCTCCCCTCTGGAGAAAAAGTGTTCACACCCCTGCAAGAACAACACAGAGATGGTGTAAGGGGGAGCTGAAGGCTGGCAGGAAATGCAGCTCCTTATGCAAGGGGAATGGTGGGAATCACAGAGTCACTAAGGTTGGAAAAGACCTCCAGCACCATCTAGTCCAACCACCCCTTACCACCTCTATCACTCACTAACCCTGAGTACCTCACCCAACCTGCCCTTGAGCACCCCAAAGGGGCAGTGACCCCACCACCTCCCTGGGCAGCCCCTTCTGATGCCCAACTGCTCTTCCTGAGAAGAAATGTCTCCTCATTTCTCCTTCCCTGGCACAACTCACAGCCATTCCCTCTGGTCCTGTCCCTGGTTATCTGTGAGAAGAGGCTCCACAGCTCCCCACAACCTCCTTCCAGGGAGTTGGAGAGAGTGATAAGGTCTCCCTGAGCCTCCTCTTCTCCAGACTAAACCATCCCAGTTCCCTCACCTGCTCCTCATCAGACTTGTGCTCCAGACCCTTCACCAGCCTAGTTGGACACCCTTCCTGGGAAGGTGATGCCAGCTGGGGACAGGTAACACAGGGCTGCTGGAACACAGCCCAGCTTTGCTGGAGCCCATCACCCTCATGGCAGACTCTCACAGTGCCTGGATTCAGGGTGCTCCCAGAGAAAGGACAAAAGGAACACCAGCAGGTCTAGCAAAGGTGGGAAGGTCTCTTCACACAGCACCCTTCACACTGCACATGCTGGGAGCCAGTTGCCTTCAGACTCCCAAAAACTCTGCCTTCTCTCAGCACCAGGGCACAGCAGGGTTTTGTTTCACCAGCCCAGGCCTGTTCCTTTCCCCAGATACCCCAGCACATCCCACTCCCACCCTCCCCACACACCAGCTCAGAGGATTCCCAGTACTCCCATCACGCTGCACAAAGTGGGAGCTGACCCAGGTCCACCACCTCGTGCCAGTGGCCAAGAGAAGTGCTGTGCCCAGGGACTCCAGCCACAGGCAGGGCTGCCTGAGGGATTTCCTTAAGAGGCTCCAGCTTTCAGGGGGCATTTAGCAAGTAAGAGCTGAGGGCCTGGGCTTCGTGTGACGAATAACAGCCCAGCACTGCTCACTTGTGAGGCTGCTGTGGGACAGCGCTGCCCCAGAGCAGGACTCTGCCCCTGGCTGGGCCCTGGCAGCACCTCCCACAGGCTGCAGAAGCAGAGAGTTACCCCAGCTCGGGTAGGGGACTCCCAGGCACAGCTGTCCCTGGCTGGGGACAGGCTTCTCCCCAGGCCTGAGCGCTGCTGTCCCTTTGTCTGACCACACGCGATTCCTTCTCCTCCTTCTCCTCGTGGCTCCTGCTCGGTGTGAGCCCGGGGGCCTTCCAGTGATCTCTGGCAAAGGGTCCCTGTCTGTGTGTCCCCAGTGCTGCCTGGGGGTGCCTGCCCCATTGCCCCAGGGCCCTGACACCTCATGGGTGCCTTGGGGTGTCTCCCACTCCACATAACCGCCTGGGGGGAGCGCCCCGCGCCCCACGCTGCCCCTCTGAGAGCCTCTTGGCCCCCAACACACCCCTATTCACCCTCCCCCGGGCTTTCCCGTGCAAAGGAACCGCTCCTGCGGTACCACTGACCAAGTTAACCGGGGGGAAAGGGGGACGAGCCGTCCCTTCTCCCCACGCTCAACGGACACGGGAGTCCCAAAGGCCCAATGGAAGCGACCCCAGCGGGGGAGCCCCCCCGGGAGGGAGCGGTAACCGGGGCTGCCAGGGGGCCGAGCTGAGCGTCGTGCAGAGCCCAGCAGGGCCGCGGCCTCCTTGGGAGCGGCGCAGAGGAGGGAACCGGCGGCCGGGGCCTACCGGGCCGGGAGAGGCGGCGCCGGGCCTCAGGCCCGTGACTCAGCCGTAGGCCGCGGGAGGCGGGAGGAGGCAGGGAGGGCAGGTAAGCACTCACCGGTCGTACTCGGAGCGTGTGAGGAACATGGCGGGAGGGGGACGCGGGGCCCGGGGCTGGGGGAACGGGCAGCGGAGGAAGAGGAGGCGGCGGAGGAGGCGGGAGCGCGGCGCGGCCCACACCGGGTTCTTCCCCGCCACTTCCGGTCAGCGAGCGCTCAGCGCGCAGGCGCAGCCCTGCCCGCCTCTTTCACCCGATTGGATGATCGCTTAGAGTTTAACCAATCAGAAAGCGGGGAGGGCGGGCTCGGAGGAGGGGAGAGGGAGGAGAGGCGGGCGGTGGGGATTGGAGGGAGGGGGGCGTGGCTTAGAGAGGAGGGGGCGTGGCTTAGAGAGGAGGGTCGTGGCTTAGAGAGGAGGGGGGCGTGGCTTAGAGAGGAGGGGGCGTGGCTTGAGGGTACCAGCGGGTACCGGGGCCGGGATAACGGGGAAGGGGATGCGGGGATGGGGAGGGGCAATGGATAGGGATATCCCTATACGCTTGGGTCCTCCAGAGCCGTGCGGGCGGCCGGTTCTCGGTGCGGGGCCGACAGACCCGTTACCGGCCGCCCCCGGCCGGTAACGGGTCTGTCGGTCCCGTACCGAGAACCGGCCGCCGTCACTGTGTCCGCTCCGTTCCTATACACGAGGGGGGAGGGCGGACGATCCCCGAGGTCCCTGCCCTAGGAGGACCAGGTCCGAGCTGGAGGGGAGGGGAGAAGGGGGGGGATAGACTGTCCCGGGGGTGTCCGGGGGCGGACCGGGGGTTTTACTTAGGGGCGGAGCGGTGTTACCCGCCCCCGTCGGGGGCGGTGGAGGGGGGGGGGTTCCCGGTGGCGGCTCTTGACAGCGGAGCGGTCCCAGAGGGTGGTTGGAGGTAGCACCGACCGGCCCCCCCCCCACCCCCACCACCACCACCACCCCGGCCCGGCCATGTCGGAGTCCGGTGCCCCCTCGCCCGGTGATAAAGCGACCCGGCTGCAGGTAGGGCTCCGGTGGGACCCCCCCCCCACTTCCCCGATGCCAGAGGTGCCTTCCCGGTGTGGCCTCTCGGTGCTTTGGCACTTCTCCCTGGGGTAAACCCCCCATCCCCCCTCCCGGTGCAGACCCCCCGGTGCAACCCCCGGTGTCCCGGTGCTTCCCGCCGCTCTTCCGGCGCCGTGGCCGCTACAGAACCCCCCCCCCCTCCCCCTCGACCCCCCCGGTGCATCCCCCCGCCCGGGACACTTCCCATTGCAGCCCCCCCGGTGCACCCCCTCCCTCAATCCAGAGCAACCCCCCGGGTCCCTGGTGCAGCCCCCTCCCCCGGTGCAGCCCCCCCGCTCGGAGTAGCCCCTCTCCCGGGTTCCCCGAAGCCCCCCGGTGCCCCCCCCCAGTGCCCCCCGGTGCCCCGGCTCCCGACGCTCTCTCCCCGCAGGACCGTGTCCTGGGTGGGGTGCGCTGGGGCCGCCTCCTGGAGCCCCTGGGCTTCATCAAGGTGCTGGAATGGGTGAGTGTGTCCCCCCACCCCCGGTGTGTGTGTGTTATCCCCAGCCCAGTCCGGATCCTGGCACCAGGATCGCCTGCCCAGGGCACAGCCCCTTCCCCAGCACCCCTGGGTGCTGTTCCCCAGGGACCCCTGTCTGGCACTGCCCCCCCCCCCCCCCCCCTCCCAGATTTGGGGTGTCCTATTGCTTTCCTAAAGCCCCCCCCCACCCCCCTCCACCGGGCTGAGGGAAACCCTGGAGCCCCTCTGGAGCCTCCCCCACCCTAGCAGGCTCGGGCATGGGGACCCCATCCTCGGGGGGCTCTGGGGGGTGGGGGGGGTGCGGTGCTGCCTGGGCGCTGGGCTTGGGCCACACGGTCCCCCCCCCAGTGACCTTGAGCCAGGTGGCTGTGCCCGGCCACACCACAGGGGACAGTGACACGGGGCTGCCGGGTCCCCGTCACTCCCATGGCCTCGGCAGGTACCGAGCGAGTGGGTGGGGAGGGAGGGCTGGGGTGCAGCGGGCCCCAGGAGGGGAGACCCTGGGTATGGAGGGAGCCAAGTGCCCAGAACCCCGTCCCCGGCCCGGCTGTGCTATGAATGGCTCCAGGATTGGATTTCAGGGTGGCATTTCTGCCACGCGGGGCCTGGGGGGCTCCCAGCCGGCTCCGCGTCTGGCTGCCAGCACTGGGGAAACTGAGGCACGGGGAAGTGGAGGGTGGGCTCAGCCCCGGGGCATGTGGCCAGACTTGTTTGGCTATCTCCCACCTGGGTCGAGGGGGCTTTTCCCCCAATCCCCTGGCTCTTTGCTTTGGATAATCCCACCTGGAGAGGTGCTGGGCACCCCCTGCCAGCACTGCCCACGTGCAGGATCAGGCCCTGAGTGCACAGACACCCTGAAACTGAAAGCAGGAAGAGAGTCCCCACAGAGGGGGCCCTCCTAACGCTCCTCCTTCTCCCCTCAGTGCCGTAAGTGGGGTCTGCCCATCCCTACCGCCTCAGGCCTGGCCTCTCAGCTGGTCCCAGGAAGCTGGGAGCTCGGCTGGGAGGAGTTGCCTATTTGGGAAGGGCGCTTTCCCGTCACGTCCCCCCCGCCCCGTCCGGAGCTGAACGGCGCTGAGGGATGGGAAATGGCAGCGGCAGCTCCTGGGGAGGGCGACCACGGCAGCACCACGCCGCCGGGGTCCCACCGCGGGGATGCTCCCAGCCTGGGGTCCCACCGTGGGGATACTCCCAGCCTGGGGTGCCACCGTGGGGATGCTCCCAGCCTGGGGTCCCACCCTGTGGATGTTCCCAGCCTGGGGTCCTACCATGGGGATGCTCCCGGCCTGGGGTCCCACCCTGTGGATGTTCCCAGCCTGGGGTCCCACCGTGGGTATGTTCCCAGCCTGTGGTTCCACTGTGGGGATGTTCCCAGCCTGTGGTTCCACTGTGGGGATGTTCCCAGCCTGGGGTCCCACCATGGGGATGTTCCCAGCCTGGGGTCCCACTGTGGGGATGCTCCCAGCCTGGGGTCCCACCCTGTGGATGTTCCCAGCCTGGGATCCCACCATGTGGATGCTCCCAGCCTGAGGTCCCACCGTGGGGATTCTCCCAGCCTGGGGTCCCACCGTGGGGATGCTCCCAGCCTGGGGTCCCACCGCAGGGATGCTCCCAGCCTGGGGTCCCACCGTGGGGATGTTCCCAGCCTGGGGTCCCACCATGTGGATGCTCCCAGCCTGGGGTCCCACCGTGGGGATGTTCCCAGCCTGGGGTCCCACCATGGGGATGCTCCCAGCCTGAGGTCCCACCATGGGGATGCTTCCAGCCTGGGGTCCCACCGCAGGGATGCTCCCGGCCTGGGGTCCCACCCTGTGGCTGTTCCCAGCCTGGGGTCCCACCCTGTGGATGTTCCCAGCCTGGGGTCCCACCGTGGGGATGCTCCCAGCCTGGGGTCCCACCATGGGGATGCTCCCAGCCTGGGGTCCCACTGCGGGGATGCTCCCAGCCTGGGATCCCACCATGTGGATGTTCCCAGCCTGGGGTGCCACCGTGGGGATGTTCCCAGCCTGGGGTCCCACTGCAGGGATGTTCCCGGCCTGGGATCCCACCGCAGGGATGCTCCCAGCCTGCTGGAAACCCGTCTCCAGCGCTCAGCACCCCACCTAAAGTGAAGGGGTGGGTGTGTGGTTTGGGCCTCGCTGCCCCCACCGGAACATCACCCACCACTGTGGGCCCCAGTTTCGGCAAATCCAGGTGCCGGTGGCAGCCGCGGTGTGACAGCTGCGGGGTGGCAGCCCGGCCTGTGTCGCCGTGACTCAGCGCCGGGGGGCTGTGAATGGGTGGGGGTACCCCCAGGGTCTCGAGGCTGCATCCCCCCTGCTCCTCTCCTGCAGCTCTTCGCCATCTTCGCCTTCGGGGCCTGCGGCTCCTTCAGCGGCGAGACCGGGGCGACGGTGAGCTGCAGCGGCCAAACCAAGATGACCGCCATTTCCGTCCAGTTTGGGTACCCCTTCAGGTGAGGGGGCACTGGGTCTGGATCCCCCCCACCCACACACCCCCCCAGGAACCCTCCCCAGTGCAGCTCTGCAGCGAACTGGGGCGCAGGGTGCCAGGTTGGGGTTAAACCCCTTCCCCACTGCTGGGACCCACATGGGGCCACGGTGCCTGTGGGTAGGGACCTGCCGTGTCTGGCTGGGGGCCACTCTGCACCCCCAGTGCCACCAGGCATCCCCTGGCTCCTGTTCCTGATGCCATCAGGGAAGTGGGGGTAGGGGGAGGGGGTGGGGATCCTTGTTAACCAGGGAAGGTGAGGATGGAGCCAGACTAACCCTGAGCCACGGATTTAACCCCTTCCCCCAGCTGCCAGCCCCGTGCTGGGGCACCGGACCACAGCAAAGGGTCCAGGATGCGATGTGGCAGCGGGTCCAAGCCCTGTGAGCCACCTCTGCGTGGTTACATCCATCATCCCCTCTGCTCCTGGAGCACCCAGCATCCCTCTCCCGCTGTCCCAGGTTATACCAGATCCCCTTCGAGGTGCCGGACTGCGAGGAGGAGTCGGAGAGCCACACCCTGCACCTCATCGGCGACTTCTCTGCTCCCGCCGAATTCTTCGTGACCCTGGGGGTCTTCTCCTTCCTCTACGCCATGGCAGCTTTGGTGCTCTACTTGCGCTTTCATTCCCTCTACGGCGAAAATAAGAAGGTCCCGTTCGCGGTAAGGGCCGGGGAAGGGGACACGTGACACACACGGGATGGATCCTGCCCCGCGCCGTGCCGCCGGGATGGGGGCTGAGCCCCGGTGTTCCCCCTTCCATCCCGGTAGGATTTCTGTGTCACCGTCTGCTTCGCCTTCTTCTGGCTGGTGGCGGCGGCGGCGTGGGGCAAGGGGCTCACCGACGTGAAGGCGGCCACGCGGCCCGCCAGCCTCATCGCCGCCATGGCGGTGTGCCAGGGCCAGGAGGTGGTCTGCAACGCCGGCACGACGCCGGCCATGGGGCTGGCCAACATCTCCGTGGTGAGAGCCGGGCACCGGTGGCACGGTGATGCTCACGGGCACACGCGTGTGCACAGGTGTGCGTGGGGATGCCTGCTCCTGCTTGCCAAACCTGGGCATGTGAATGACACGCGTGTGTGTGAGCACACCAGCAGGTACACGCATGCACACATGTGTACACGCATGCACACATGTGTACATCCATGCACATATGTGTACACGTCTGCACACGCCAGCTCAGCTGGGAGGGGGAGGTGGAAACATACACACACAGACACGTATGGCCACGGTCCTGACTCCATGTTGGTCCCATGGGATGCGGGACCCACCCTGTACCCCCATGAGACACACCCCCTCAACCAGCCATAGGGGTAGGGGTGCAGCCCCTGGCGTGAGCACGTGGGGTGCATGGGTTGTGTAAAGCACATGGGGTGCATGGGGTGCATGGAGCGTGTGGGTAGGTGGGTTACATGGAGTGCATGAGGCACACAGGGCGCACAGGGCACATGGGGTGCAAGGAGCGTGGGGTGCAGGGAGCATACAGGATGCATGGGGTGCACGGGGTGCGTGGGGCATGTGGGGTGCATGGGGTGCACAAGGCATGTGAGGTACATGGGGTGCTCGGCATGCATGTGATACATGGGGTGTATGGGACACATGGGGTGCATGGGGTGCACAGAATGTGCAGGGTGCATGTGATACACAGGACACATGGGGTGCATGGGGCACACAGGGTGCACGGGGAACATGGGTTACATGGGGTGCACAGCATGTGCAGGGTGCATGTGATACACAGGACACACGGGGTGCATGAAGCACATGGGGTGTACGGGACACATGGGGTGCATGGGGTGCACAGCATGTGCAGGGTGCATGTGATACACAGGACACATGGGGTGCATGGGGCACACAGGGTGCACGGGGAACATGGGTTACATGGGGTGCACAGCAGGGTGCATGTGGTGCACGGGGCACATGGGGTACATGGGGCACACAGGATGCATGGGGAACATGGGTTACATGGGGTGCACAGCATGTGCAGGGTGCGTGTGATACACGGGGCACATGGGGTGCATGAAGCACATGGGGTACATGGGGCACACAGGGTGCATGGGGAACATGGGTTACATGGGGTGCACAGCATGTGCAGGGTGCATGGGGTGCACAGGGCACATGGGTTACATGGGGTGCACAGCACGTTCAGGGTGCATGTGATACACAGGACACATGGGGTGCATGAAGCACATGCGGTGCATGGGGCACACAGGGTGCACGGGGCACACGGGTTACATGGGGTGCACCCCATGTGCAGGGTGCATATGATACACAGGACACATGGGGTGCATGGGGCACACAGGGTGCACGGGGAACATGGGTTACATGGGGTGCACAGCATGTGCAGGGTGCATGGGGTGCACGGGGCACACGGGTCACATGGGGTGCACAGCGTGCGCAAGGTGCATGTGATACCCGGGGTACGCGGGGTGCACAGGGCTCACCCCCGGGTGCCCCCCACGGTGGGGGGGTCTCTCCCCTCCTCTCCCCTCCTCTCCCCCCCAGCTCTTCGGCTTCATCAACTTCCTGCTGTGGGCCGGGAACTGCTGGTTCGTGCTGAAGGAGACGTCGTGGCAGGCGCAGGCTGCGCCCCACGACAGCGCGGCCGAGCAGGGGGCCATCGACAAGCAGTAGCCGCAAACCGGGGTGGAGGGGGGGGGGTCCCACCTGTCCCCCGGGACCTCGCGCCGGCCGCCAGCCCGGGGACGGGGTGTGTCTGGCCCCGGGGTTGGACACACGGGGCTGGGGGCTGGCTGGCTGAAGGATGCTCTGAGGGGGCAGCAGCTGCCGCTCCCGGCTGCATGTGGGGTGCTGCGTAACCCCGGGGGTCCCGGTCTGTACAGGGGGGCTCAGTGGGTCACCCCGGGGTGCCCACATCTGGGGCAGGGGGTGAATATAAAAGTCCTGGGTACGAGCTCTATATAGGGGGGTGTATAACCCCTGGTGTTTGGCTCTATGTGGGGGGGTAGGGGGGGGGGCTGCGCTCTGTAGGGGTGTGTATCACCCCCCGTATAGGGGTGTATGTACCCCCCTGGGGTGGCTGGATGTAACCCCAGGTGCTCAGCTCATTACAGGGAGTAGTTATATATATATATATAGGCTATATACTGCCCATGGGCATCCTGCCAGGCCTGGGGGCACAGGGAGCCCCCACTGCTGGCTCTGTATAGGGCCCTTATATCCTGCTGGCTGGGTATAGGGGTACGTGTAACCCTGGGGGGTCCGGTGCCGTGCAGGGGTCACCCCGGGGCTGTGCAGGGGATGTATATATCCCCATGTCCCCAGCCCTATATAGGGACATCTACAGCCCCCAGCCCCTATAGCAGTACCTACAGCCCTTGCCCCCATAGGGTACCTATAGCCTCTGTAGGGTACCTACAGCTCCACCCCCATAGGGTACCTATAGCCCCTATGGTACCTATAGCCCCAGCCCCTATAGGGTACCTACAGTCCCTGCCCATATAGCGGTACCTACAGCCCCTATAGGGTACCTACAGCCCTGCCCCCATAGGGTACCTGTAGCCCCTATGATACCTATAGCCCCAGCCCCTATAGGGTACCTACAGTCCCTGCCTATATAGCGGTACCTACAGCCCCTATAGGGTACCTACAGCCCCTGCCTGCATAGGGTACCTACAGCCCCTATAAGCTACCTACAGTCCCTGCCCATATAGCGGTACCTACAGCCCCCATCCCTATAGCGGTACCTATAGCCCCTGTCTGTATAGTGGTACCTACAGCCCCCAGCCCCTATAGGGTACCTACAGTCCCTGCCTGTATAGTGGTACCTACAGCCCCTATAGGGTACCTACAGCCCCTATAAGCTACCTGCAGTCCCTGCTCATATAGCGGTACCTACAGCCCCTATAAGCTCCCTACAGCCCCCATCCCTATAGCGGTACCTATAGCCCCTGTCTGTAGAGTGGTACCTACAGCCCCCATCCCTGCAGCGGTACCTGCAGCCCGCGCCCCCATAGGGTACCCATAGGGTACCTGCACCCCGTGGCGGTGGCGGTGCGGGGCAGCCCTGGGGCGGGGCGGGACTACACCGCCCGTGGTGCTGCGGGGCGGGCGGGGGCGCGCAGCGCATGCGCGGGGGGGGGAAGGAGGGAGGGAGGGAGGGAGGGAGGGAGGGGGGAGGGAGGGAGGTGCGCGCGCGGGGCGGGGGCGGCGGCGGCGGCGGGGGGGGCGCGCGCGCGCGGGGCGCGGGGGGGCGCGCGCGTTCCCGCGGCGGCGGCGGCGGCGGCGATGGCGGCGCGTGGGCGCGCGGCGATGGCGGCGGCGGAGCGGCGGCTGCCCGGCCTCGACGAGTTCGCGGGGCAGAGCTGGAGCGCCTGGGTGGAGCGGGCCGGGCCGCCGGCGGAGCCGGGTGAGGGGCGGCGGCGGCGGGAGGGGTGGGGAGGGGGCGGTGGGGGGGGGGGGGCGGTGGATGGGGTGGGGGGGGGCGGGAGAGGGGGGGGGGTTTGCCGCGAACGGCGCCGCGCCCGCCGCCCCCCGGTCCTAGCGCCGCCGCGCGGCGGGCGGGCAGCGGGAACTGGGTAACGGGAGAACCGGGAGGGGGGGATCCGCACCGGGCATCTCGGGCTGGTGGCTGGGAGCGCGGCATCCGTTACCGGGGGATGGTACCCCCGGGTGCGGTGGGCGCTTGGGCAGCCCGGCCCCGGGAACTGGGGAGCCCAAACTGGGAACTGGTTGGCACCGTCAGTCCTGACTGGGCAATGGGTGCCCCAGGCCAGGGACCGGCAGTGGGTACCGGGGACCCTGGGTTGGCAACCGGGCATCGTGTTCTGTGTATCGGGGTGCCCGGCACTGGGAACCGGGCTGCCCATCCTGGGGAACTGGGCTCTGCACCCTGGGGTGGGCACTGCCCCGCCAGTGCCCCGTGTCACGACGGGGTGGTGACACGGCTGGATGGGGCTGGGCACAGCTGAGCACCCAGTGTGGTGTGGACAGACAGGACTGGGCACCCAGTATGGCCCAGCCTGATGGGACTGGGCTTTGACAGCTGGACACCACTGGGCACCCAGTATCGCAGTGCGGGGTGGCACTGGGTGCCCAGTATCACATTGAGGGGTGGCACTGGCCCCCCAGCATGGCACAACTGGACAGCCCTGGGTGCCCAGTATCACATGGCAGGATGGCACTGGGTGCCCAGTATCACACAGCTGGATAGCATTGGGTGCCCAGTATCACATGGCAGGATGGCACTGGGTGCCCAGTATCACACAGCTGGATAGCATTGGGTGCCCAGTATCACATGGCAGGATGGTACTGGGTGCCCAGTATACCCCAGCTGGCCAGGCCACCATCACCACCAGCCCAGTGAACACCGGTTCCCCCACCGCAGAGCCCAGTGCAGCCACTGGGGCCGGACACCCACTCGACATGACTGGTGAGGACACAGCTGTGCACCCACTGAGGTGTCCCTGGGGCTGAGCCCGGTCACGTCCCAGCCCAGACAGGACCATCCCCGGGCACCCAAACCCTGCTGGCATGGGGCAGTGGGACAGGGTCCTTGCAGGCGATGGCACGTCGTGGCACCGACCCTTGTGCCAGGACAGTTCCATCCCTTGGGACTAACTTGAGGTGGTTGAGTTGTCCCTGGAGTGCTGGTGCAGTCCAACGACTGGCAGCAGTGGTGCCATCCGAGGGCTCCGTGGCTGCACCCAGCACTGGAAGCAGCCAGGGGACACCGCGACCGAGGGGACACCGGGACCGTCACTGCGCCGGCCGCTGGTGACGGGGTTTTGTCTCCAGCAGGATCAGGGTCGGAGCTGGAGGAGAGCGGGAAGAGCAGCAGCAAGAAACTGGATGCCATGACCCTGATCAAGGAAGGTAAGCGGCCTCCCCATGGGGAGAACCCCCCACCCTGCGCTCCGGGGCTCCTTCCCGCCGCGCGGCGCCGCTCACCGCGCTCTCCCGCCGTAGACATGAGCATCTTCGGCCACTGCCCGGCGCACGACGAGTTCTACCTGGTGGTTTGCAACCACTGCAGCCAGGTGGTGAAGCCCCAGGCCTTCCAGAAGCACTGCGGTGAGCGCTGAGGGGGGGGTCTGGCTATGGTTCCCCCCCCCCTTCCCTCCCCCGGCATGGCAGCCGGGAGTGACGCGGGAAGGCAGCCGGTGCTGGCCGTGCCGGTGCAACCCGGTGTCGGTGGGTTCACGGTGGTGGGACCCCCGGTGTGGGCTAACTCCAGGCTTTCCCCCCCACCCCCTTCAAACCCACCCCCCCCTCCATAACCCTGTCCCGGCAGAACGCCGCCATGGGCCGCTCAGCAAGCTGTACGCCCGCGCCGCCGCCACCGCCGCCAAGTGCCACGTCACCGTCAACGGGCAGCCGGCGGCCGGCGGGACCCCCGGCACGGCCAAGGCGCTGAGGGAAAAGTCTCCCGGTGCCCGTGGGAGAGTCCAGCCCCTTCCCGAGCGGCCGGACAAGGACAACAACCTCTGGTGAGGCACCGGGACAGGCGGCTGTCCCCACTGCCCGCCGCGCCGCCCCTCTGACCCCCTCACCCCCTCCCCAAATTCTCTCCTCAGCTTGTTCGTGCCCGTGGTCAACCTGGAGAAGATTCCCAGCATCCCCAAACCGGACGGGCACGGGATCAAGGTGCCCCCCAAAGCCGTACCCACCAACACCAAGGAACCCATGGGGAAACCCGCCACCGCCGCGGTGCCGAAAGAGCCCCCGGTGTCGGCCGGGGTCGGGGGGGATTCGGCGATGCCCGCCGATGGCCCGGGGTGCAAACCGGAGAGCACACCGGCCCCGGGGGAGAAGGACACGGGTGCTTCCAAGCCGCCCCCCAGATCCCACAAGAAGTTGGCGCGTGAGTCCCCCCCCCCCACTTTTCCTTGCCGGCGACGGGGTGGGGGCAGCAGATTCGGTGCCGCGCGGCACCGTATCCCGGTCCCGTTATTTCGGCAGCCGGGTCTGGCAGCGGGGGTAGGTACCGAGGGGGCATCTCCCAGCGCTGCTCCTGCCTCCGGAGGAGCCGTGCCCCTGACCGCAGCTCCGTTCACCCGGCAGGTTTCGGGCCTCTGCCCGCGGTGCCGGCTGCCCCGGAGGAACGGCGGTGGCGGAGTGCGGCAAGAGCGTGAGCCAGGGTTGAACCCCCCCCACCCCCCCTCCTCACCCCCACCCTCACATCCCCCTCTCTGTCTGTGTGTGTGTGTGTGTGTGTGTCCCAGATATGGGAGTTGGGGAGATGCTGTGGGGTCCGCAGGCGATGCCATTAGCACAGCCCAGGCTGGGGGGTGAAATCACCCCGGGAATGGGGTGAAGGGGTTGGGCAGGAGGCAGCAGCACCCTCCCCCCAGCCCCATTCGCCTCGCTGGAGGGGGATGCTGCAGCCCCTCGCTCCGAGGAGGGGGGGTCCTCCTCATAGCCCCCCCTATCAAATAGCTGGTGGCCACCCTGGCGAGGCCATACCCCCCCCCAGTGCCACCACTCCCATCTTGCCATCAACACCTCAGCAGTGGCCGGACATGGCAAGGGTGGGGGGGCAAACCACCTGCTCCCCCCCCACCCCTCCATCAACACGGGGGGGGGCCCCCTCCGGCCCCCCCCGGCATCCCGCTGCCTTCCTCTACCCCCAGGCAAGGAGTGCGACCTGAACAGGCAGTGTGGCGTGCTGAACCCCGACACCAAGAAGATCTGCACCCGCCTGCTGACCTGCAAGGTAGCAGGGTGCTGGGGAGGGAGGTTTTTAGGTGGGGGGGGTGGTCCCGGTGGGTGCTCTCTGACCCCCCTCCCCGCTGTCGCCCGGCACAGATCCACTCGGTTCACCAGCGCCGCGAGGTGCAGGGTCGGGCCAAGGACTTTGACGTGCTGGTGGCCGAGCTGAAGGCCAACTCCCGCAAGGAGAGGAGCCCCCCAGGGAAGGAAGCGCTGCCCCCACCCCAGCAGGACCCCTCCTCGCTGCTGCAGCCCCTCGCCGGCCCCCCCAGCACCTCTCCCTGCCGAGTGAAGCCGCCCCACTCCCACTGCCTGCTCCCCAGGTGAGGATCCTGCTGGGTGGGTGATGGGGGGCAAGGTGGACACCCCAACCCCCCCCACCCCAATACCAGGCACCCCAAGAAATCTCATGCTCCCCCCCCCCCCCAACTCTGGTGCAGGGCCCGGCTTTCCTCTGACAGCGACCCCGAGGACGCGCCGGCCGCCTCCGGAGAGGGGGGCCCAGGGGTGTTCCCCTTCCCTCTGCCCAAGGGGGGCAGCCGGGTGTCGAGCGAGGAGAGCGAGGAGGAGGGGGGCGAAGAGCCCCCCCGTCCCCCCACGCACCCACCGCGGCCCCAGGCGGTGAGTGATGGGATGGTGACCCCAGGGTGGGTTGGTGCCGGGTGGGATACATGGGTGGGTGGGTCCTGGGAGGGGGGGTGGAGGGGGGTGGGGGGAGGGCCATGCTGACCAGGTTGTGTTGTGTGGCCCCCCCTTCCCCTTCCCCCCCCCCCCTCCAGTTTTGCACCTTCGGGAGCCGGCTGGTCAGTCCCGGCTGTTACGTCTTCAACCGGCGGCTGGACCGGTTCTGCTCGGCGCTGGGCTCCATGCTGGAGCGGCACCTCAGCTCCCACATGTGGAGGTGAGGGGGTGCTGCTGGGGGGGGGATGGGGGGGGCACAGTGGGTGCTGGGGGTGCTGCTGGGTGCCAGGGTGCAAAACCACCCAGCGCTGAGGGGGGGGGGGGTTGTTCTCCCCTGGGTCCCAGCGGGGTAGGGAGGGGGTGTAGCTGAATGGGAGGGGAAAGGGTGGGAGCAGGGTTTGAGTGGGGGGTCATGTCTCACCCCTCCCTGCCTGAATTGAGGGGTGGGGGGACGACACATGTGGTAGGGGACAGGGAGGGAGTGGGGGTTTTGGGGGTGGGGTCCCATCTCACCCCTCCCCACCTGAATTGAGGGGGGGACATAGCGGGGATGCAGGGAGGAGAGCAGGGGTTTGAGGGGGGTATCTCATCCCCTCCCCACCTGAATCAAGGGGGGGATGCAGGGAGGGGAGCAGGGGTTTGAGGGGGGTATCTCATCCCCTCCCCACCTGAATTGAGGGGGGAAAGCAGGGAGGGGAGCAGGGATTTGGGGGGGCTGTCTCATCCCCTCCCCTCCTGAATTGAGGGGGGGATACAGGGAGGGGAGCACGGGTTTGGGGGGGCTGTCTCATCCCCTCCCCACCTGAATTGAGGGGGGGAAGCAGGGAGGGGAGCAGGGGTTTGGGGGGGGTGTCTGACCCCCTCCCCACCTGAATTGAGGGGGAGATGCAGGGAGGGGAGCAGGAGTTTGGGGGAGGGTGTCTCATCCCCTCCCCTCCCGAATTGAGGGGGGCATGCAGGGAGGGGAGCAGGGGTTTGAGGGGGGTATCTCATCCCCTCCTCACCTGAATTGAGGGGGGGATGCAGGGAGGGGGAGCAGTGCTTTTTAGGGCGGGGGTGTGTGTCCCATTTCACCCCTCCCCACCTGAACTGGGGGGGGGGCACCCATCAGGGATGCAAGCATGGGAGTGAGGTTTTATTTTGGGGAGGGGGCATCCCACCTCACCCTTCCCTTCCCCTCTTACAGGAAGATCCCTCCAGCCGCCGAGCCCCCTCTCCACACCACCCCGGCCCCCCCAACCCCCACCACCTCCCCTTGTGGCTTCACCGCCCTGACCCCCTCCCCACCTACACGGACCTCATCGGTGGCGGCGGTGGTGCCCCCCGGCACGCGGGAGGGCCGGGTCCCCGCCAGCCTCAACTACACGCTGGGGTCCCCCCACGCAGCGGCCGCCTGCAGCCAGCCCGAGTGCGGGGGGGGGGGCAGCCAGTCCATCACCTCCCCTCTGCCGGCCAACATCCCCTCACCCTCCTTCAGCAAGTTGCCTTCCACCAAGGCCAGCAAATCCTCCCGCTCCCGGGAGACCCCCGGTGGGATGGAGCCGGACACCCGCAAGCGGAAGCCCCCCCCCAGCTCCAGCGGCCCCCCCTATAAACGGACTTGTTCAGGGGAAGGGGGGAAAAGCAAAGGCCCTGGCTGCCAGGGTTCTGTGCCCCCCGGGAAGACGAAACCCCCTCCCCTGGGTTGTTCAGCTGCTTCTTCCTCCTCCTCTGTCATCCTCAACGGTGGGACGCGGGTGAAACGAGTCCCCCCCCCGGACTGCCACGACCCCCCCGGCTCTGCCGCTGCGGACCCCCGAGGCTCGCCGCTGCTGGGAGCGGGGCTGCCGCTGCCCCCTCCTCGTTGTGCCTCCGAGGAGGAGGTGAAGAAGCGCAAGAACGCGGCCACGTACTGCCGGCCTGTCAAGCCCAAGCCTGTGCCCTCCTTGCCTGGCCCCCCGCAGCCCCCCGGCTCAGCCCCCCCCGACTCAGGGGGCTCCGTCCGCAGGAAGAAGCCGGGGACCCCCCTGGGCTTTGAGGAGAAGAGGAATGCCCTGAAGGTATGGAGTGAGGGAGTGGTCTGGGAGGGTCCCACTGCTGAGCTGGGGTGTTTGGGGTGCTCCTGGGGGGTGCAGGACAGCATCAGGGGGTGGTGCGGGGAGGTGAATTGGGGGGGGACCCCTCCTGGGTCACCAGCACCCACAGGGGATGGAGTGGGACCCCCCCCCGCCAGGGCTTGGGGCTGCTTGCCTGCTCCCACATCCTGAGGGACACCCCAGTCCTGGGGGCGGCTGGACCACAGGGATACTGGGGGGGATCCACCCCCCCAGCCACTCGTGTCCCCAGTGAGAGACAGTGTGGGGACACCCTGAGGGACCCCTGGCCCGGGGTGGGGGACACCAGAGCACCAGGGGGACACCGTGGTCTGTGGGTGGTGTGTGCTGTGAGGACCCTCTGGGGACACCGTGGCCCTGGGTGGGTGGGACAGCGGGGACCATGTGGGATGCCTGTGTTCCAGGTAGGGGACACACTATGGCCCCCGGTGAGGGCTGCCATGGGGTACCCGTGTCCCTGGCGTGGGACACCGTGGTGACACCATGAGTCACCCCTGGCACAAGGGAGGGGGCATGGGGGGACACCGTGGTCCTGGGGACATCCTGGCTGCTGCGGGGACACCACATGGACACCCTAACACTGGGTGGGGGGGTGAGGAGGGACCCTCTGGGGATGGGGGGGACATGCCAACCCTGGGAGGGACACACCATGGGGCTACTCTAACTGGGCTGGGGGGCCAGCACGGGCCTGGGATCCCCCTGTCCCCCTGTCCCCAGGGTCAGTCCCCACAACTGACCCAGCACCTCTCTCCCACAGTCCAAAGCCCATTAACAGAGGGGCCACCGGGGCCACCCCCCCACACCAGGCACGGGAGCATCACCCCCCCCCAATCCCTCCACCGGGGAAATGCTGAAAAACTGATGAAGGGGGGGGGGGGGAGAACCCCCAAACCCGACTCTCAACCTCCCCCAAGGAACCAAGGACGAACCAACCTCCAGGAAAATACCTCAAGACTCTCAGTTCTGTTCTCTTGCTGCTAAACCAGCCCCCGGGAGAGGAGGGGGCAGGGGCGGGGGTGGGGGTGGAGGGGGGGGGTCCTGGCACAGGACTGGCCCCTACCGGGCCCCCCCCCGGGCCCCCGCGGGTATTTATAAGAATTACTATGGCTGTTTTTTTGTTTCTTTTTTTTTTAAAAAAAAAAAGGAAAAGAAAAAAAAATCCTCGTAGTGCTGAGGGGGCTGGGGGGGGGCTGCGGGGCTGGGGGGGGCTGGGGGCCGCGGGGTACCCCCGCAGCAGCGCTGCGGGCAGAGCAGGGGGTGTCCAGGGGGGGCACGGACAGGGCGGCTCAGCGGGAGCCCTGGGGGCGGGGGATTGGGGGGGGGGGGAGCTGGCACCCCCGCGGGATAGGGAAGGGCTGGGGGGGGGCTGTCCCCGGGACCCCAGGGATGGGGTGGACCCGTGCGACAGGCCACGCCCATTGTCTCAGTGGCCACGCCCCCTTGTCACGCCCATAGACGCCCGATCACCCCCGCAGCCAGAATAGCCCCGCCCACCGGGCACATAACCACGCCCCCTTATCAGCATAACCACGCCCACTGCCAGAACAGTCCTGCCAATCGCTTATTCGGCCCCGCCCATCCCCGGGCATGGCCCCGCCCATGCCCCTATATGGCCTCGCCCTTCCCGCATAACCCCGCCCATCGCACACGACCACGCCCATCTTCCGCGTAAGCCCCGCCCATAACCCATATGAGCACGCCCATTGGCTCTATACCCCGCACAAGCCCCGCCCCTTGCCCCTCTGGCCCCGCCCCCTGGGGTTGGGAGGGAGGGG
This sequence comes from Gallinula chloropus, assembly GCF_964237585.1. Taxonomy (NCBI): domain Eukaryota; kingdom Metazoa; phylum Chordata; class Aves; order Gruiformes; family Rallidae; genus Gallinula; species Gallinula chloropus. The sequence continues at coordinate 2,217,622 of NC_140112.1, forward strand.
CGCTGGAAGCCGGCGGGGGCTGCACACACACACACACCCCCCCCGCTACCCATATATCGGGGTTTGGGGTGCTGGGGGGATGAGCAGGGGGCTGGCATGGGGGGCTGGCTGCGCCTTGGGATGGGTGCATTTAGGGGTGCCCAGGTGAGCCCCTCCCCTCCCTTTCTCCCCCCCCCATCTCCCGTGTGCTCCCCACAGCCTGATCCCGCTGCCACCGGCCTGACCTCCTCATCCCCCCCCCCACACCCCCCCTGGAAAGGACACCCCCCCCCATCTTGGGGCCAACCCCCTGTACCCCCCCAAAACCGGGCAAGGGCTGTGGGGTCCGATGGGGAAACACGTTTATTTTTGGCCAAGGCATCAGCGGGCAGCTGCCAGCGCAGGGTTGGGGGGGGGGATGCATCCCGGGGGGTGACACGGGGGACACAGGCTGGGCTGCGAGGGTGCAGGAGGTACCCCTCCCCCGTTTGGGGTGCTGGAGTCCACGGGGTCCCACTCCCTGTGGGTTGGGGGTGGAGGGGCTCTGCTTGCATCTGCAGGTTGCATGGAGCCGGGGGGGGATGCTGCACCCCGTGGGAGGGTGAGGTGCCCCTCCTGGCCCCCAAACCGAGTGCTGCCCAGGGTGGCACATGCTGCCCCAGCGGGACTCATGCTACTGGTACACATGCCAGGGAGGGCACGGGGCAGAGGGGGGGGGGATGCCGTGGGGAGGGGGGACCCCCGGGGCCCATCTCCCAGCACCGCAGTGTGTGGGTGCTCTGGTGCTGCCATTCCCGGGGGGCACCCTCTGAGCCAGTCCAGGCACCGTCACCCATGGTCCTGTGGTGCCCAGTGGTCAAGGGGTCCAGTGCCCACCCCTCACCACCATTCTATGGCCACGCTGCCCCCCCCCACAGCCCCCTTGTCCCTCACGGTCCCCAGCATGGTGGTGGTGACCTCGGCAGAGGCCAGTGCGGGTGGACAGCAGCGATGCTCAGTCCAGGGCGGGGGGGACGGCGATGGCGTGTCACCCCCCCAAAACTGGGGCTGCAGCAGTGGGGGTCCAGGATGCCCCCCCCATGCCCAGTGCAGCTGCTGGGGGCAAGTCTCAACAGCAGTGGGGACACTGGGGACTGTCCCCACGGTGCCATGTGTGTGTGTGTGTGTGTGTCCCCTACACCACGATGGGGGTGTCGGAGAAGACGGAGCTGACCGAATCTGGATCCGACACCTTCCTCTGCGCCTTGGGGCCGTGCCGGGGGGGTGGCTGGGGGGTTCCCCCCACCTTGAACCTGCCGTTCTGCCCCGGGCCGGTGGTGGAGGCTGAGCGGGAACGACAAGGCTCCCCGGGGACGCCGGTGGCATGGTTCGGGGTGGTGCTGAGGACGGAGGAGTTGATGCTGTCATCTCGGGGGGCCGGCGGCTTGTCAGCGCCGCGGCAGCAGCAGCAGCGGCACGGGGTGAGGTACAGGTAGATGAGGACCAGCACCACGCTGAGGATGCAGCCCACCAGCGTGGTGTAGGCGGTGTTGAGGGTGTCGTGGGGACCGTGCAGGGTGAAGTTGTGCACCAGCAGATCCACGTAAAGGGTCTCGTTGAAGAGGGGCCCCACCACCCGACAGGTGTAGGTGCCGGAGTCGTTGGGGCGCAGCCCCCGCAGCTGCAGGCTGCCGTTCGCCAGGAGAGCGGCGCTGCCGTTACCCCCTTCCTCCGACACCTGGTCGCCTTCCGGCGTCACCCAGTAGCGGTTACGCACCCCCCGCAACCGGGTGTCGCAGCTCAGGGTGACGGTGTCGCCCAGGTGGGCTTCCTGCACGGCTTCCCGCGCCTCGCTGCAGTTGAGCGGCTGTCGGCCAGCCAGGGCGAGGATACCCACGGGCGCCGGGGCGCTGGGCAGGAGGCACCGCAGCTCCTCCTGGAAGTCCATCACGGCGCTTAACTGGCGGCGGTGGCCGCGGGCCACCAGCTGGAAGAGCGGGCAGTCGCAGGCCAGCGGGTTGCCGTGCAGGTAGAGGCGGTCGCGCAGCCAGGCCGGCAGCGCCTGCAGCTCGCCCACGGGCAGGCTGCGGAGGCGGTTGGCCGAGAGGTCGAGCAGGGCGAGCTGGGGCAGGCGGCTGCCGTCGCGCAGCAGCTCCAAGGGGAAGCGGGCGATGCGGTTTTGCCCCAGGTAAAGCTTCCGGAGGCGGCCGAGGTTGTCGAAGGCCGTGCGATCCACCGAGGAGATCTCGTTGTTGTAGAGGAGGAGAACCTCCAGCTCGGTCAGGTCGCTGAAGAGGTTTTCCTCCAGCGCCCGTAGACGGTTAGAGGAGAGGTCCAGGTGCCGGAGGTGGGGGACGTGGGCGAAGGCTTCGGTGGAGACGAAGGAGAGCCCGTTGTGGCTGAGCAGCAAGGCGTGGAGGTGGGCCAAGCGCCCCGGCGCCCAGTCGGCGCGCAGCCGGCTGACGTTGTTGTGGCTGAGGTCGAGGACGGCGGTGAAGCGCGGCAGCGGCGTCGGCACCGAGCTCAGCACCGCCTGCGAGCAGCTCAGGATGTTGGAGGCGCAGACGCAGCGCGGGGGGCAGCTCCCGCCCGCAGACCCCCACGGCGCCAGTAGCACCAGTGCCAGCAGCAGTGGTGGCAGTGCCAGCGGGGTCCCACGCCCTCCAGTGCTCCCCAGGGCCATGTTCTGCCCCATGGCGTCACACAGGTGACGGGGCACCGGCATGCCCGTGACCCCCGGCACGGGGTTGGCGGCGGTCGCTCGGTGTCACGACATGCGCCGGGCAGGCTGCTCACCCGGTGTCACGGCGCAGGGTGGCTCGGTGGGCACCTGGTTTTGCAGAGTGGGGTGGCTTTGGTCACCCGGTGTCGCCGCATGCGCCAGGCAGGCTACGCCGCGCGGGGTGGCTTTGTCACTCGGTGTCGCGGGGTGTCACGGCACGCGCTCGGTGCTCACCAGGCATCAACAGTGTGGGGTGGCTTTGGTCACCCAGTGTCACAGCATGCAGTGGGGCCGCTCCTCACACAGTGTCACCTCAGTGTTGCGGCGTGGGGTGGCTCCGTGCCCTGGTGTCACGCTGTGGGGTGGCTCCGTGCCCAGGTGTCACGCTGTGGGGTGGCTCCGTGCCCGGGTGTCACGGTGTGGGGTGTCTCTGGGCCCTGGTATCACGGTGTGGGGTGGCTCCATGCCCCAGTATCACGGTGTGGGGTGGCTCCGTGCCCAGGTGTCACGGTGTGGGGTGTCTCTGGGCCCTGGTATCACGGTGTGGGGTGGCTCCGTGCCCCGGTATCACGGTGTGGGGTGGCTCCGTGCTCTGGTGTCACGCTGTGGGGCGTCTCTGTGCCTGGGTGTCACAGTGCAGGATGTCTCCAGGCCCCAGTGTTGTGGAGCAAGGTGACTCTGGACCCCGGTGTCACAGCATGGGGTGGCTCCAGGTCCTGGTGTCACGCTCTGGGGTGTCTCTGTGCCCCAGTGTTGTGGTGCAGGGTGTCTCCAGGTCCCGGTGTTGTGGTACAGGGTGTCTCCAGGCCCCGGTATCACCACACGGGGTGGCTCCGAGCCCCGGTGTCACGCTGTGGGGTGTCTCTGTGCCCCAGTGTTGCGGTGCAGGGTGTCTCCAGGTCCCAATGTTGCGGTGCAGGGTGTCTCCGGGCCCCGGTATCACTGCAGAGGGTGGCTCTGGGCCCCGGTATCACCACAGAGAGTGGCTCCGGGCCCCGGTGTCACAGCATGGGGTGGCTCCGGGCCCCGGTGTCACGCTGTGGGGAGTCTCTGTGCCCCAGTGTAGTGGTGCAGGGTGTCTCCAGGTCCCGGTGTTGCGGTGCAGGGTGTCTCCGAGCCCCAGCGTCGCGGTGCGAGGTGGCTCCGGGCCCCGGTGCCGCTCCGTGCCCCTGGGTCGCCGCCCGCCCGGGCCACGGATCGCCTCCGGGCTCCCGCCCGCCCGCCGCTGCCCCGCTCCCCCAGCGCTGCGCAGGCGGCCCCGGCCGCTCCCCAACCCCCCCCCCCCACCCCCCGGTTCCGTCCCGGCCTCCCCCCCCGGTCCCAGGCCCTGCTGCGGACGGAGGATGCTCACCCCCTCCCCGGGGCGTTACCAGGGCCTGGTACCGGTGCCGGTGCGGAGGACGGCGGCGGGGGAGGCCGAGCCGAGCCGAACCGAGCCGAGCGGGGCCGAACCGACCCGAACGAGGCCGAGCCGAGCCGAAGGGAGTCGAGCCGAGCGAGGCCGAGCGGGCCGAGCCGAGCCGGACCGAACCGAGCCGAGCCGAACCGAACAGAGCCGAGCCGAGCGCGGCCGAGTGAGGCCGAATCGAGCCGAGCGGGGCCGAGCCGAGCCGAGCCGAGCGGGGCCGAGCGGGCCGGGCCGCACCGCACCGGCTGCTGCGCGCACCCGCGGCCCCGGGACAGGGTCTGGGGGCGGCCCCGGCGCGGCCACCCCGCGCACGGCTGGTGCCCATTGGCTGCCGCCGCTTCGCCCGCCACCAATCGCGGCAGCGCCCGCTTAACCCCTCGAGGGCCGCGTGTGTGTCCCCCCGGCCTGAGACCCCCGGGACGAACCGACCACCCGCCCCATCATCCCCGTCATCCCATCCCCATCCTACCGCATCCCATCCCCATCCCATCCCATCCCCATCCCATCCCATCTCATCCCATCCCATCGCCATCCCATCCCTATCCCCATCCCATCCCCACCTCATCCCCATCCCATCCCCATCCCCATCCCATCCCATCCCATCCCATCCCATCCCATCCCATCCCATCCCCATCCCATCCTCATCCTGAGCTCCTATTCACATCCCCATCCCGTTCCATCCCAGTCCCCACCTTACCCTTGTTCCATTCCCACCCCATCTCAGCCTTTTCCTCATCCCAGTCCCAATCCCCTACCTCTATCCCTGTCCTCATCCCATCCCCATCCCACCTCATCCTTGTCCTCATCCCAGCCCCAATCCTTTATCCACATCCCCATCCTACCCCTATTCCTGTCCCCATTCCTACCCTATCCCATCCTATTCCCGTCCCCATGCTACCCCATCCTCACCTCCATCCCCATCCTCATTCCCATCCTATCATTGTCTTCATCTCCATCCCAGTCCCCATCCTCATCCTAACCCCATCTTTGTTCCCATCCCACCTCATCTCATCCATCCATCCATCCATCCATCCATCCATCCATCCATCCATCCATCCATCCATCCCACCCCACCCTCCATCAGCTCCAGCCTCACCAACATCCCCATCCCACCCTTCTCCTGACCCAACCCCAAATCCCTCTGTGCTGCCGCAGCCGGTGCCCATCCTGCCCTTCTGCTACCGGCCTCCAGCACCATCCCTCACCCCCCCACCAACCTACATCCCTTGGCCCCACCCTGTTCCCCAGTTCCAGCCCGAATTCCCCAGTACCACCCATCCCAGTGGCACCCAGCACCCCTAGGATGGAGGGGACACATCCTGCCCAGGGCTCCCTATCCAGGAGCCCCCCTGGGTGCTGGCACCCCCAGCCAGGCAGGGCTGCCCCCCCCCCCCCCCCCCCCCTCAATGCTCTGGCAGCAGCTCTGCTCCCTGGGGGTATTTTTAGACACAAACATTTGTGCCATTTTTTGGGTCCAAAATTAGAGGAAAAGGAGCCAGAACAAACCAGCCTGAGATGATGCAGCTTTTTTTTTGGGGGGGATGGGGGTGGTAATTAAAGTGGAGCCCCCTGCAACACAGAGTGTCCCCAGGGTGCCCCTCACCCTCCTGTCCCCCCTCTGTGCCAGCCTGTCCCCCACCCAGGGGATTTTGTCCTTTGATCGTCCTCGATTTCTGTGCTTTAATCCGGGTGCTAATCCCTGCCCAGCCCCCCAGCCCAGCACCCACACCCTGACTCCCCTGGCCACCCACTGCCCAGCCCGGCCCCCCCGCCCAGCACCCACACCCCGACCTCCCTGGCCCATCGGTGGGGCTGGGTGTCCCTGTCCTTGTGCCACGGTGGGGGGCACCTGGCAGGGACCCAGGTGTCCTGGAGGGAGCCTGTGAGCTGTGCTGGGGGGGGTCAGGGTGCTGGAGTATGGGTGTGCCAGGGTGATGGGGTGCTGGGATGCTGGAGCACTGGGGTGCCAAGGTCCTAGGGTGCTGGGGTACAGGTACCCCAGGGTGCTGAGGGGCTCAGTCCCAGGGTGCTGGGCTACTGGGGTACAAGTACCCCAAGGTGCTGAGGGGTTCAGTCCCAGGGTACTGGGGTGCTGGGGTACAAGTACCCCAGGGTGCTAAGGGGTTCATTCCTGGGGTGTTGGGGTGCTGGGTGCCGGGGTGCTGGAGTGCTAAGGGGCTCAGTCCCAGATCACTGGGATACTGGGATACTGGGGTACTGGGGTACAAGCACCCCAGGGTGCTAAGGGGTTCATTCCTGGGGTGTTGGGGTGCTGGGTGCTGGGGTGCTGGAGTGCTAAGGGGCTCAGTCCCAGGTTGCTGGAGTACTGGGGTACTGGGGTACAAGTACCCCAAGGTGCTGAGGGGTTCAGTCCCAGGGTGCTGGGGTACTGGAGTACAGAAACCCCAGGGTGCTGAGGGGTTCAGTCCCAGGGTACTGGGGTGCTGGGGTACAGGTACTCCAGGGTGCTGAGGGGTTCAGTCCTGGGGTGCTGGGGTACTGGGGTGCTGGGGTACAGGTACTCCAGGGTGCTGAGGGGCTCAGTCCTGGGGTGCCAGGGTGCTCGGGTGTCACTGCAGCTTGATGCTGGGGTGCCAAGATAACAGGTGCTGAGGTGCTGGAGTGGTAGGCTGTGGGGTGCTGGGATAGTGGGGTGCTTGGGGACTGGGGTGCTGGGGGCCAGATGCATCATACTGCCAAGGCCCCCCCTTTCCCCCACCCCGCAGCACCAGCCATGCCAAGCTCCCCCTGCCAGCTCGGGGGGAGAGAAGTGTGGGGGGGCTGGATGTCCCTGAGGAGGAGCTGGGGGGGGTCCCAGTCTGGGGGCTGCACAAGGGGGGTCCTAGCACCTGGTTGGGGGGTTTGCATGGGATGGATGCCAGAGACGGTGCCCAGCATGGCTGGGGCAGAGGGGCCAGGGGTGTGTGGGGTGCCCCTGGGCTTGGGGGGGGTCTCCCATCAGCTGTGGTGGGGGGGTCGGGGGCAATTCACAGACGGCTCTGCTGTGGTGGCTCAGCCACCCCCAGGGCCTGAATTATTGATGCTCTGGTGGCAGGAAACAGCAAAGCCATAAATCCACATGGGACTGAGCTGACGCTGCTGTGACGGGGCAGGGGCAGCCCTGGCTCCCTGCCTCAGTTTCCCCAGGGAGGAGAAAACCCCTCAGCCCCACCCCCCCATCAATCTCCGGGGTGCTGGGGGTGTGTGTGGGGTGGAATGTGGTGTCAGCACAGACAAACCCCTGTCTGCACTGGGAAAAGGGAGGGAGGAGGCAGGGGCTGGGTGGGTGTGAGCCTGGGGTGGGCACCCTGGATTTTGGTGCACCCCTCAAAGGTGGGGGTGGGATTTTCCCTCACGCTGGGGAGCTGGAGCCATCCTGCTACTGCACAGGGCAGGGGATAGACCCAGGGTAGGTGGGGGGGGGGGATGTAGGGACCCCTTTGGGTCCCCAGCAATCCTACTCCCTGGGAGACCACCCTCCGGTACAGCCGGTGACCGGGGAGCCACCGGCAGCCGTTGCCGGGCCCCGGTACGCCGGGGTTGGTTCATCCAAGGTCCCGTGTTTCTAATCTGGTTTGGATGGGTTTATTTTTGGGTCCTGGTAACCTAGCAATGGGCACGTGACACGCGGGGCCTGCGGCAGGGACACACGCGTCGCCCACCTCGCCCGCCGGCCCCTCCACACCCACCCCACACAGGCCTGGGGATGAGGCCTGCTCAGCCCTCACCCCACCCCAGCCCCAGGCAGCCATGGGCTGAGGCCCAGGGCACTGCCAGGAGGATGTTCACAGCCTTGTGCAGGATTTTGGGGGGGGGGGGGTGGTCCTTGGAATTGATGGGGATCCCCCTTTGCAAGCCAATGGACGTGGCCTGGGGAAACTGAGGCGCAGAGCAGGGTGGGGTGGGGGGTCCCAGTTGCTCCATTGCTGAACTAGGAGGAAGGGAAGGGGAACTGGGCTGGGGGTGGGCAGAGACAGGGGCCTTTGTGGACCCTCTGAGCCCCCCTGGCACTGTGCATCCCCCCAACCCCATCCCCACGCTGTGTCCCCCCTGCAGACCAGCACCCCATCCCCTCCTTCCTACAGCCCCCCACCCCAGGGTGTCTCCCACGCTCTCACCCCCCTCTCCCACCCCTCCTTTCCCTCCCCACCCCAAGCCCCCCGAGTGCTCTCCCAGTTCCCCACCAGCCCCTCCAGAGCCCCCCCCCAACCCCCACCCCATCCTCTCCCTTTTGGGGGGCAACTGTGGGAATTGGGGCCTGAAGCCACGTCCGGGGCTTGAACGGGGAACCCACCCCCCAACCCCCATCCCGGGGGGGTGATGCCGGGATCCGGCAGGTCGTGACCCCCGCCCCAGCCCCGCTGGAGCTGCCGGACCGCGGGGACCCCGGAGGGGGCCGTGCCCGAGGTACCGCCGCGCTGGCGGGAGGCGCTTAGGACCCAGCAGCCGGGCGGTGCGGAGCATCCCTCGCCGCAGCGGCTCCGGCCCCGGCCCGGCCCCGAGCATCCCCGCACGGCCCGGGCCCCCCCGGTACGGCCCGGGTTTCCCCCCCCGGCCCTCGGCCCCATGCAGCCCCCCAGGGTAGGTGCCGCGGCTGAGCCGCCCCAGCGGGGCGATGCCCGGGGGAGGAAGGGGGGGGGGGGGGTTGGGATGCGGCCAGGGTGGGGGTTGGGGGGGGACACACCGGGGGTTGCGGGGGGGGGGGGGCAGTCCAACCGGCGGCATCGCCCCGGAGCGCCGGGGATGGGGGGCCGGCGGCAGGGGAAGGGGAACCGGCTGCTTGCACCCCCCTTCATCAGCAATTCCCCCCTCCTCGAGGGTTCCCCGGGGTGCAGGGGATGGGGACACCCTCCCCGCCCGGGAAGTACCCAGGGGTGGGGGTCTCTGTGGTGGCCCCAAGCCCCCCACCCACACCCAGGTTCTGCTTTGCAGCCGGCAGCACCCATTGGGGTGGGTGGGGGTGCAGCACCCATCCTGGGGAGGGGCTCAGGGTGGGGGGTCATGCACGGCTCTCAAAGCGCAAGGGGTGAACCCAGGTGTGGGGGGTGCTGGTGACCCCCCCACCCATCCACATGAGCCCTCATGGCTCCAGGCTCTGGGCGAAAGGACCCACTGGGGTGTTTTGGGTTGAAACGTTGGGATTTGGGGGCTTTAGCCCCAGAACTGCTCCTTCTCGGACAGAATGAGGCTCTTAGTTGAGAAAGGGGTTTGGAGGGGGGTGTCATGGGGGGACCCAGAGGTGATGGGGGTCCCCGCTGACAGCTCTACCTTCCCCACAGGTGCCCGGTGCTGCCTGGCAGCGAGGAGTGGGGAGATGAGCAGGGAGATGAGTGGGGCTGGGGAGCACCCTTGGGTGCTCTGAGCATCTCCACCGTGGCAGCACCCATCCCTGGACCACAAGCCAGGGAGCCGGTGGCAGGCACAAGGCGGGCGAGGATGTGACCCCCCTTGGCGATGCCCCGTCACCCTGAGGATGGGCGATGGGCCGGTGAGCGCCGGCGCGGCGGCACAGGATGGAGCCCTCCCTGCCCGCCCCATGGGCCTGGAACGGCTCTAGGGCAGCACGGGGGCTCCAGCCCTCCCCAGGCCCTATGCCCCCCAACGGCACAGCCGACGGCAAACCCAAAGACGTGGCCTCTAAATCAGTGGGGCTCTTCTTCATGCTGCTCATCGACCTGACGGCCATCGTGGGCAACGCCGCCGTCATGACCGTCATCGTGAAGACGCCGGCGTTGCGCAAGTTCGTCTTCGTCTTCCACCTCTGCCTGGTGGACTTTCTGGCTGCCCTCACCCTGATGCCCCTGGAGATGCTCTCTGGCTCGGCCGTCTTCGACAGCCCGGTGTTTGGGGAGGCCATGTGCCGCGTTTACCTGTTCCTCAGCGTCTGCTTCATCAGCATGTGCATCCTCTCCATCTCCACCATCAACGTGGAGCGTTACTACTACGTGGTGCACCCCATGCGCTACGAGGTGAGGATGACGGTGGGGCTGGTGGCTTGTGTCCTTGTCGGCGTCTGGCTCAAAGCCGTGGCCACCTCCCTCGTCCCCGTGCTGGGATGGTTGTCCCCAGACCGCCCGCCCCTGCCCGCCGGCCGCGGTTGCTCCTTGCAGTGGAGCCGCGGCCCCTATTGCAAGTTCTTCGTGGTCTTCTTCGCCGCCTTCTACTTCCTCCTGCCCCTCCTCATCATCGTGGTGGTCTACTGCAGCATGTTCAAGGTGGCGCGGGTGGCTGCCATGCACCACGGCCCCCTCCCCACCTGGATGGAGACGCCGCGACGTCGCTCCGAGTCTCTCAGCAGCCGTTCCACCATGGTCACCACCTCGGGAGCCCCTCGCACCACCCCACAGAGGACGTTCGGTGGGGGCAAGGCAGCCGCCATCCTGCTGGCCGTGGGTGGCCAATTCCTCTTCTGCTGGTTGCCCTACTTCTCCTTCCACCTCTACACAGCCCTGAGCACCCAGCCCTTGGTGGGGCCAGCGGCCGAAACCGTGGTCACTTGGCTCGGTTACTTCTGCTTTACCTCCAACCCTTTCTTCTACGGGTGCCTCAACCGCCAGATCCGGGGCGAGCTGGGACGGCTCCTCACTTGTTTCTTCAAGCAGCCGCCCGAGGAGGATCTGCGTTTGCCCAGCCGGGAGGGCTCCATCGAGGAGAACTTCCTCCAGTTCCTTCAGGGCACTGGTTGTCCCGCAGAGCCCCGGCCTCGCACCCCCAGCCCCAAGCAGGACCAGCCCCCCATTGATTTCCGTATCCCAGGGCAGATCGATGAGGACACAGTCGAAGGGACAGAACTACGTTGTGGGGATGGGGTTGTCACACCCGCGGTCACCTGTCCCAAACCGGAGCTGTAACGTTGAGGGGGGAGGTTGGGGACAAACATGGCTGCAAAGGGAAAGAGGAGCTGGTGTGAGTGCCTCCCTGGGGCTGGGGGGGGGCTGTGGGGGCTCGCTGGGAGGCGACGCTGGGCTTGGGGGTGGTGGGGGGTGGGCACGGGCTGGGGGACTCATCCCATGAAGGGTGCAGCAGATTTCGGGGTGCCCTCAGGTTGGGGGTGGCCAGCTGCTGCTGCCCTGCTTGGCACCGAGACCCTTCCCTGAGCGGGGCTGGGAGCAGGTACCCCCAGATCCTGCACAGGGGGACACACAGCTCAGCCCCACGCAGGGGGACACAGCTCAGCCCTGGGCCCCACACAGGGACACACAGAGCTCAGCCCCGCACAGGGACACACACAGCTCAGCCCCGCACAGGGACACACACAGAGCTCAGCCCCGCACAGGGACACAGAGCTCAGCCCCGCACAGGGACACACAGAGCTCAGCCCCGCACAGGGACACACAGCTCAGCCCCAGCCACCCCGTGTCCTGGGGGCACCACCCACCTCCCGGGCCCTGGGGCTGCGCGGGGCAGGAGCCCCCCAGGAGGCGGGCGCGGGGTCTGGAGACAGGCCGCGTGGCCGGTTGCGGGGCAACCGCGTATCCCCCATGACCCCGCACACCCCCAGCAGGACTACAACTCCCAGCATACCCCGCGGCACCGAGGCGGAAAACCCCTCCTTTCCCGAGGCGGAAGGCCGTCCCCCGGCTCCCGGCGTGCCGCGGGGAGGACTACATTTCCCGGCGTGCCCCGCGGCCGCAGCACCGGACATCCGGTACCGCCTGAGGGAGCCGCCCGGTGAGGGAGGGAAGGAGGGAGGCGCCGCCGCCGCCGCCGCCGCCGCCGCCGCCGCCGCCGCCGCCGCCGCCGCCGCCGCCGCCCCGCAGCACCGGCCCCGCTCCCGTCCCGCTGCCGGCGGTCTGGGCCGCTCGCCGGCCTTCCCCCCGCCGCCATGGGGTGCACGCTGAGCGCCGAGGACAAGGCGGCGGTGGAGCGGAGTAAGATGATCGACCGCAACCTGCGGGAGGATGGCGAGAAGGCGGCCAAGGAGGTGAAGCTGCTGCTGCTCGGTGAGGAGGGGCCGCGGCCGGCCGGAGCGGGGAAGGGCCCCCTTGGGGGGGTGTGGGGGGTGTGGGGGCTCTGGGAAGGGGCTTGGGGCGGGGGGTGAGGGTCTCCCGGCTCGGGCGTGTGAAGGCGGCGGGGGTTGGGGTCTGTGTGGCGAGGGGGGGGCACAGGGAGCTCGGGGAAAGAGGGGGTTGGGGGGGTTTGGGGGCCTCCCGGGCTCAAGAAGGGGCTTGAGGGGGTGAGGGAGAGCCCACCCGGGGTAGCCGGACTCTGCAGGGATTTGAGGGGGCCTGGGGGGGGCTCTGATGAGAGGGTCCAGGGGGGCTGGAGGCTTTGTGAGGCCTCTGAAGAGGGGGATGGAGCCCCTGGGGTTGGGGGCTTTGTGGGGCCCGAGGGGGTCTCTGTGGAGGGGAAGGAGGAGGGGGCTCCCGAGGCTGGGTAATCTTTACTGGGTGAGCAGTGGGGAGGGGGCTTGGGGGGCCCTGGGTGGGCTGGGGGGTTGTGGGGCGGCCTATGGGCCAAGGAGTTGCCCCCTGAGGAACTGGGTGGCCCAAGGGGACAAGGCCCCAGCCCCAGGTGTGACCCTGTCCCCTCACCCTGCCTTGGGTCCCCGCTTCCCTCCCCAGGCCTGAAGGCTGGGGGGTTGTGAGGGAGTCATGCTGCTGCCCTGGAGTGGGGCCTTTCCCCAGCCAGAGCTGCCTGATGAAATAACTCTGCTGCTTCTGGGTGTTGCTGGTGCTCCAGCCTGGCTTCCCCCACCCTGGGACCCGTCCCACCGCGGCAGCTCCGGGCTGGGGAGCAGCACAGGGGCTGGCTGGGCTGGCACAGGCGATGTTTGGTCTTGGATTGGGGGCAGAGAGGGGTGGCAGCACGGGTGCTGGTGTCTGGATACTGAGATTGCATTGCTGGGGCTTTGCCTTTGAAGCTTTTTTGCTTGTTATGGGGCAGTGGGATTAAATCCTTTGTCAGGTGAAAAGAGCAGCTGGGTTTCTCCAGCTGGAAGGGTCTGAGCCACCTTGGCAGGGACACTGGGGTGGTGCTGGGTGCCCTTGCAGAGCCCCTGCTAGGACCTGGCTTGGTGTGGAAGAACGTTTGGCTTCTGGTTCTCCAGAGTTTGCAGGGGTATGAAGCTGGTGTGGTCTGTAGGGACAGGCAGGTGAGGGGGGGAAAAAGAAGCAGAGGAGCAATACTCCCTATATTTTGTGCAGTGAAAGCCCATTTGTGGGCTCTGAGGAGAGCTGGAGTGTTTCTCTTAGGAGAACCACTGTCTCTCTTGAGCAGAGAACTCTTGCTGTCTGCACTCCACACCTTGGGGGCTGTGTTAAGAAGTTCTTGCAGGTGATAACCCAGCTCCAGCACGGAGGAGGCAAAAGCTGCTCCATCCCCAAAGTCTGCTGGGTGCAGGCTGCTCCTGTGCTGGCTCTTTACAGCTTGCTGGGAGCTCAGGCCTGGTGGGGTGATGCTGTGGGGTGGTGTTGGACCATCTGGTCATGTAGGTCATCATCATCTTCTACCATCTGGGTGGTTCTTGGGGGTGGGTTTTTTTGTGCTACACTCAGGTTTTTCCATCTCAGGGGGAGACAGATGGAGTTTGTGAGGACCAGAGCGACAGTGTTGGGTGTCTCCTGTTAGAATGAGACACGTTAAGGAGCAGTTCTGCTTCCCAAGCCATCCTTGTCCTAAGGATAAGCTCCCCCCTGCTCTGTCTAGCCTGGTTTTACTTGTCCTCTGAGGTTTGTGGTCTTGTGCTTATGTAGAAAGCTTCTTGGCTGTGCCTCAAGATAACCCTGTATTCTCTGGGGGTTCCTTTGGGTGTGGGTAAGCAAGGCTTGGAAATTCTCTGGGGGGAATACCCATCCCTTCCTGGGGTTTGTTGTTTTTTTTTACATGTCAGGTGTATTCTTTGGGGGTGGCTCATTCTTTGTGGTGATGTTGAAAAGGCACCGAGGGCTTGGGGGCCAAGAATGACCTCGTCACCAAATGAGGGAGCTGAGGGAGCAGCCTAGAGGTGGTATAATAGATGGTTTCAAAGCACTAGAGGCCAGGTGAGGCTTTTAAAAGCTGCCTTTCTGCACTGCTGTTGGCTTTGGATGGCAGTAAAATACCCCATTGCTGTGTTTCTGAGCTCAGGGAAGGGCTGGGGGGGTGGGGTGTGGAGTAGCTGGACATGCACAGGGCCTGAGACCGGAGCACTGGTGGGTGTCTACCCTGCTTAATGAACCTCCAACCATCCCAGATCGGGTTCAAACCTGCAGCCTGGTTTCCTCCTTACAAAAACATGGTGATTCCTGGTGCTCCCAGGCTGAGGGAGCCCTGGGACAGGCTGCCCAGGGGGTGTGGAGTCTCCATCTCTGGAGAGATTCCAGCCCCGTCTGGATGCCGCCCTGTGCAATATGAGCTGGGGAGCTGCTTTGGCAGGGGGGTTGGACCCCAGGAGCTCTCCAGGTCCCTTCCAACCCCTGGGATTCCAAGGGGATGCTGAAGCCAACTCTCTGGCCACCCCCAGCCCCGTTAACAAGCAGAACAGTTAATTGCCAGCAGAAAAAGGACCTGCAGTGGGAACAAACAGCCCTTCAGTCAGGCATCAAGGGGCTGATGGGAGAGTTCAGGAGGGATTTTTTGTTGGGTTCCCCCCCCTCATTGTTTGAGCAAGCTTTTTTATGATGTTTTTTTGGTAACCTAGTATTAAAATGTCTCTGGTACGTGGTGTCTCGGATCCTTAACTGGTTGTAAGAGCTCAGGCAGTGGTTTATGTAACTGGAGAGAGCCTCTCACAGCACTGCTGATGCAGTGGGGTTGGGAAGAAGCAGGTTCCTCTCAGCTTGGGAGTCTGTGTGTTCCTCCCCATTAAAATAACTGCCCCACTTTGGGCTGGATTTATGTAGGTTAAGGAAAGCCTTGTGCTTGGACTAAGGTGGGGGGGTTGTTCTTCCCCAGCCTGGGTGTTAGGAGAGCTGGGTGTTAACAACCTCAACCACCTCCCTGGGCAGCCTGTGGTTGAGTCACCTTCCCTGGATGTGTTTAAAAAGAGGGTAGATGAGGTGCTGAGGGATCTGGCTTAGCTTAGGATGGGGATGGTTGGACTTCATGATCTTAAAAGGGCTTTTCCACTCTTGTGATTCTGTGACACACCCAAAATCAGGAGGTGTTTTGGTGTCATTGACTTCCTCCCCTCTTCACCCTTGGGCTGAGGAGGAAGGAGAGAGGGTTTGAGCCCTACACTTCCTTCTGCCCAGAGCTGCTTGGGTCTGTTACAGCCCCTGGCATCCAGGAGCTGGTTGGGATGCTGGCTGAAGTGATCTGGGGAGGACATACCAGTGGGATGGTCGGGGTAAAGGTGATCCTGGCGCTGGTCTGGCAGCAGCTTCTCCTCAGGGATTTAATGTTTCCCTTTCACAACTCCACATTGAGCAACTTTTGGAGGGTGGGGGTGCTTTGGGCTGGTGGTTTGTTGAGGTTTTTTTTTATTAATAACACAAAAGTAAACCTGAGCATTGAATAACCACTGAGCCAAGGTCACCCCAACCCTCTTCCAGGTGTGAATGGTGTGGGTGCCTCTTGAAGCAGGGTGCAGTTTGGAGGATGCTTTCCACAACAAAAGCCATCAAGCCAGCGTTCCTGGGAGGCTGGGAACAGCCTGGGAGCCCTCCCCAGCCACCCCCTGCTTAACTCTGCCTCTTCCTCTCTTCCTTTGCCTCCAGGAAAGCTCTACTCTGCAGGTGCAGACCTGCCACTCTGCTGACGTAAAAACCTGTGGGATTTTTCCAGTTGGGATGAGCAGCCCAAATGGAGGAGGGCACAGGAACCCTTCTTGGTTGGTTTAGGTGCCAGCCTGTGTCCTCTAGTGCCTTTTAGGTCTGTCACACTGTGCCATGCCTCAGGGCAAGGAGGGTTGTGTGACATGGAGTGACAAAGCTGCTTGTACAGAGTTGTCCCACTGCCAAATCCAGCCCCTTTCCCTTCCCTGGGGTGAGCACACTGTGTCTCTGTAGCACCAGGAGCAGCCAGTGTTGAACCTTTGTGCCTAAACCACCCTGTTATCCAGCCTGTTGGGGCTTCACTGGGACTGGAGCTGGTGTGTCATTAGCTGAAGCATCCCTGCTAATTCCTGCAAAATCATGGGAAGCCCAAGTTCCTTCTGCAGGAGCCTTCATCTGCGTGACTGCCTGAGTTAGTGGGTCCTGCTGCTCCTGGACACCTTGGGAGTTTGTGTCTGGAATGGATTTCCCCTACCTTTTTCTTTCCTTTTTCACCCCAAACTCACCAAAGCCACCTCAGTGTGGGTGCTGAGCCTTCCAGGGATGCAATTCAGGGCAAGCTTCACTGCTATTTATAATGTCCTTAACCCCAGGTAGCTCTTCTCTAGCACAGAGGGTTTCTCTGTGGCTCCTTATTTCACAGAGACCATCAGGGGTGTCAGACCTGGCCTCTTCTCAGCTCTGGAGCTGCTTAATGTCCTCTGAAGTGTGACATGAAGCTCTGAGGTGGGTGGTAATCTTGGGTTGTGGCTCTGAGCATCCTCCCCAGCTAGAGCTGCTGGGTGCAGGGAGCTGTGGTCCTCTCAGATCTTTGAGGCTTGTGAAGTCCACGGGGTGTATCTTGTGACTCGTGACCACGTGAAGATGTTTTGGGCAAACACAGTGGTCAGACTGGCCCTTGAGTTGCATTTTCATAAGGCAAAATTCAAATATCTCACTCCAGTTGGCTTGAAGAGGCCACTGGTGGGAACTGGGACAGGAGACAGGCGCTGAGCTGATCTCAGCTCGAGTTGTGGAAGGTGCTTTTGATATCTGAGATGTCCTGATCTTGGTGCAGAAGTGTCCCAGCCACCTGGTGACCTCTTCCCAGCAGAGAATGCTTGAAGCAACTTGATGATGGCCAAAATACCTCCAAAGACACAACCTTCCTGCCTGGGCTTTGAAATTCTTAGAGGACCTGAAGCACTTGTCTTCTCCTGAAGATGGAGGTAGTGTCTGGCCTGGTGTTGGCATTCCCTGTGCTCATCCATGAAACAAATGGTTCTTCAGAGGGACTCAACCCCTCTGGTTTATTGAGCTGGTTCATCGGGGCCGCTGTAGCTGGGATGCAGCCACTGGGGCACAACCTTCTGGCTTCTCACATGATATCCCATCCAAATCCTCTGCTGATGGAGCCCAGGATCCCATCGCCCTTCCCAGCTGCCAGAGCCACTGCTGCTCATGGGAAGTTTCTCATCCCCCATGACACCCAGGTCCTTCTCAGCAGGGCTGCTCTCCAGGAGCTCTTCTCCCAGCCTGTGTCTGTGTCTGGGATTCTTCCAGCCCCAGTGCCATACCTGACACTTGGCAGTGCTGAACCTCCTTCAGTTCACCAGGGCCACCTTTCCAACCTGTCAAGATCCAGCATCTGTCAGTCACTCCAGATATGGACCCTGTTGGGGTCACTGGGAGGCTGCTGCTTGAACCCACTCGTGTGAGGAGCGGGCGCCTCGCGTGTCTGTGGGCAGTGTCACAGCTCCACAGCTCAGAGCTTAAAAAAAGCCACGTCCTAATTAAAAAATCCCCCTCCCAGCACACTCTCCTCTTCCAAGAAAAGTTATTTCAATGCTCTGCCTCAGGATTTAATGAAACTTGAACCAGGGCCAGAGGGCTCTTGGAGAATGGGCTGAAATCCCAATTCCCCAGCCAGTCACTCCGTCTGTAGCGTGGGGCTGTTCTAAATTCTCCGTGCAGGGCCCAAACATGTCTGTCTGTCTGTCTGTCTGTCTGTCTTTACACCAGCACGTGATGCGTATGTGGCCCAGGAAGCGTCAGACAGACAGAAGTCCCATCCCAGGGCTGGCTAATGGCATTGGATCAGAGGGCTGGAGCAGCTCCCCTACGGAGAGAGGCTGAGGGAGCTGGGCTGGGTCAGCCTGGAGAAGAGAAGGCTGTGGGGGGACCTCATTGCAGCCTCCCAGTCCCTGAAGGGAGCAGAGGAACAGGAGGGGAATGGGCTTGTTAAAGGGCAGAGACTGGCAGGAAAAGGGGGATGGAGTGAAGCTGGAGGAGGGAAGGGTGAGATGAGAGATTAGGGGGAAGTTCTTTGCAGAGAGAGTAGTGAGGGGCTGGAACAGGCTGCCCAGAGAGGGGATGGGTGCCCCATCCCTGGGGGTGTTCAAGGCCAGGTTGGCTGGGGCCCTGGGCAACCTTGTGTAGCTCCAGGCCTGGAGGTTGGTGTCCCTGCCTGTGGCAGGGGGTTGGAGCTCTGTGATCCTTGGGGTCCCTTCCAACCCAGCCCAGTCTGGGATTCTCTGATCCCTCATGGCTCTGCAGCTCGGGTGATGCCGCTGCGCTGTGCCGTCACCTTTTGTTCCCCCGCGGGTACCAGCCATGGTGGCCACCCGATGCCTGGCTCTTATTTCATGTTTTCTCAGTTGGTGTTTGGTAACTTCTCTGCCTCCTTTAACCTTCTCTCCTTACGGGGTGGCACTGCCTGGGTCAGCTTGAAAAACAAACAGCGAGCGGGATGCGCGCTCGGGGCCGAGCGGAGGCGCCGATGGAGCTCAGCCCCCTGTGGCGTTGTGTTTCTGGGGTCTCCATCCACCACCAGCTCCCTCGTGTTTGAGGAATGAGCTTTTCCCTCAGCAGGGGAACTCACAGCCTGTTCCCCACCCAGCTGCTTGTTTTCATAAGTGTTTTTTAACAGCTCCAGACTGTTGTCCCTGCAGCGGAGTCGGTGGATGTTTGACTTCTTATAAACAGGCACATCACAAGAAGAAACTCGATACTCAGCTAATGAAAATCTGCTCCAAACCCCTCTCTTCCCTCCTTGGCCAAGTCACCTGCTGCTCTCTGATCTAACTCCCATTTCACAGAATCAGAGAATCCCAGACTGGTCTGGGTTGGAAGGGACCCCAAGGATCACAGAGCTCCAACCCCCTGCCACAGGCAGGGCCACCAACCTCCAGGCCTGGAGCTACACAAGGTTGCCCAGGGCCCCATCCAACCTGGCACTGAACACCCCCAGGGAAGGGGTATCGATCCCACACGTTCCAGTACTGAGGTTAGGGAAGCTGTGACCTGCTGCAGAGCTTGGCTGGAAGCTGCTCTTCCTGCTTAAACTTGGGGTGAACCTCAGGAGGTTCAGCAAAGCCAAGAGCAGGGTCCTGCCCCTGGGACAGGACAACCCCCGTTCTCCCTGCAGCTCAGGAGATGACACACTGTAAAGCAGCCCTGAGGAAAAGGACTTGGGGGGACTCATGGGTGAGAAGCTGGACACGAGCCACCAATGTGCATCTGCAGCTCAGAAAGCCAACCCCATCCTGGCTGCATCCCAAGGAGTGTGGGCAGCAGATGGAGAGAGGGGATTGTCCCCTCTGCTCTGCAGAGACCTCACCTGGAACGCTGGGTCCAGCTCTGGAGTCCTCAGCACAAGAAGGACCTGGACCTGTTGGAGCGTGTCCAGAGGAGGCCACAAACATGATCCAAGGGCTGGAGCACCTCTCCTGTGAAGCCAGGCTGGGAGAGCTGGGCTGGTTCAGCCTGGAGAAGAGAAGGATCTGGGGGGACCTTACAGCACCTTCCAGTCCCTGAAGATACTTATAAGAAAGCTGGGGAAGAGCTGTTCCTGAGGGCACGGAGTGATGGGATGAGGGGATGGGTTAAACTGGAAAAGGGGAGATTTAGGTTGGGGATTAGGAAAAAGCTCTTCCCTCTGAGGGTGGTGGGTCACTGGCACAGGGTTCCCAGAGAGGGGGTGGAGGCCCCATCCCTGGAGACATTCAGGTCAGGCTGGATGGGGGAAGTGACCTGAAATAGTGAAGATGTCCCTGCTCACTGCAGGGTGGGACTGGGTGGCCTCTAAAGGTCCCTTCCCACCCAATGGACCATGGGATCCCATGATAAAAACATAGGTCTGACCATAAGGAGCAGTGGGTGAGGAAAGGGTGCCCAGCCAGGAGAGATGTTCTCTTGGTCTTCAGCCAGAAGACACAGGGGGGCTGCGTGTTGTGGCTCAGTGGGTGTCTCGGGTCCGTGGTACTCGGCAGCAGGCGCAGGGAGTGATGTGGTCCAGGAGTGATGTTCAGAGAGCTGCAAAAACAACTGCAAACCAGAAGTCCAGGGCTGGCTCTTCAGCAGCAAAGGGACCTTCTCCTGGAGAGAGCCAAGTGTTGGCAACTGGTTTTGGGAAGGATTTGAACCCTCAGGGTGGGGAGGAGGGAATTGGGGGCTCCCACGATGGGCATTTAGGATACAGGTTCCGTGACAGTGTGGGTTGTTGTGACATCCTACTGGTTTAGCTGGTGTTGTCTCTGTGGCAGAGACAGGCACAGTTGCTGTGTGGTGGGAACGAGAGGTGTAGTTTCACTGGGGAGATGATGTGTTCCTGTGTGTTTGGGCTTGTGGCTCACGCCGGTTTCAGTTGTGACAGCCCTTCCTCCCCACGCTGGTGATGGAGTAGGTGACACAACCATTGGCGTCCCTCTCCTAAATTGGGATTCAAGCTTCTGATCTGCTTCTGGCTGTGGATGGAAACAGCTTTTTGGACAAGAAAATGGGGCGTTACCAAAGCTGAGGGTGTTGGTGCTGTCACTGTGGCACCACAGCCCACCGGCCTCGTGGTGCTCACCACAAGACCTTCATGGGCTGGTAGATCTAGAGCAAGGTGAGGTGCTTGAGGGGTGGCAGCAGAGGCACCCCACCAGGTGTGCTCTGCCCTCTTCAGGGCTACAAGTGGTTGTAAACCAGTTGTTCTCTTGCTCAGCTGTGCCTCTGCATGTTTATAGAGCCATTAAGATGTAGCAGCAGCGAGGTGAGGAGGACAGAAGCCCATCTACCTCCCAAGATTAGCCTTATTCTTCCTTTTTTTTTTCCAGTTACCATCTTATTTTATCAGGAAGAAAGCTTCCTGAACCCCCCTAGTTCTGTGACCACGTGGTTCTGTGCCTATTTCTACAGCTCTTAAGCAATTCCTTGGTGACATCAATAGTTGCTCAGGCCTGTGTGTGGCTAACAGCCCCTTAGCCAGGCGGCTAGCTCAGCTTCCCAGGCTTTTCCCAGTGCTTGGTGGGCCTGGTGCAGAATTCCCAGGGATGTCTCAATCACAAGGTGGTTTTTAACCCCACTCCAGTATGGCAACCGGCGTTTCCCAGTCCCTGCTGCTGTCAGGCGGTGACGCAGGAGGGTGTTTGCAGATGGGATCGGCTGGGCGCCTCTGGCCGTGCTGGCACCGGCTGCCTGGCGCCCGCTCTGCCTTTGACAGATGAGCTTCGGCCTCGGCAGTCGCCGTGCCAAGTGCTCCAAGGCTGCTGCTTCTAAGGGGCCTTTAAAAATCACCTCCAAAGCCTTTAAGGAAAGATCTGAGGCAAAAAGGAGAAGGTTTGGGGTGCCCGTGGCTGATGCTCGTCACCGAGGCAGTTACAGGGTCATGGTTTCCAGGCTTATCCACACAGCGTTCCGAGGGGTGTTGAACGGCTGGGGTGATGCACAAGGCTAATTCCTTCCCTGATCCTTTCCATATGGGGATGTTATAGGATTCATATGGGAACCAAACGTGGAGGCAGGCAGTGTGGGGTGGCTGTGAGCGTGGGACAGCACAGGGTGCATCTTGGGTTGGCCACAGCTCTTGTATCGCTCACCCTCTGTGTTGGGGCATCCTCCTCCGTGGCTGCTGCTGGGCCTGAGCATCTCCCAGGTCCCTTCTGCAGGGGTAAAGCCCATCACCAGCAGCACAGGTACACCAGTACCCTGTGTCTTCTTGGAAATCCCAAGGCCTGTGTTACTGCAGCTTTCAGAACAGCATCCTGTAGAGAACCCTCTGGTTTTATTTTGTCCAGCAGCAGCAACACCTTCCAAGTGCTTTACCCTACAATGCTGGCTCCCGTGCCCTCAAAGTTAAGCCTTACTCAGCCCCTACACCCAGCTTTATTTGCATGTAGGATTTTTTCCAGTGCGTTGTTCTTGCCACAGCTGAGTGTTGACTGAAGCTGTCCCAGTTCCTGTTGACTCTTCTAACAATAGCTGTACCTTCCATAGCCTGCTGCTTTGACACTGCTGCACCTTTCCCTCATGGGTTTCCCCCCCCCCCTTTTCCTGATTCCCAGGGCAGTTCTTGCTGCCTTTGATTCTGGAGGTTTTTGAACCCCCTTTTTTGTGATATCCAAGGGTAGGAAAAAATCTTGACAAGGGGAGGTGGGATGGATTTTAGCAGGGCTTGCAGCTTGCACTGGCTTCAAAATACACGTGCAGGGATGTGGGGAAGGCAGATTTGCATGTGCTACAGTGGGGCTAGAAACCAAGGGGATGGAAGAGGCAGAGAGGAGCTGATAGCTGGGCTTGTTGAGCCTGGAGAAGAGGAGGCTCCAGGGAGAGCACCTTCCAGTACCTGAAGGGGCTACAAGGAAGTTGGGGAGGGACTTTTTAGAAGGGCATGGAGCGATGGGACAAGGGGGAAGGGGTTTGAATTGGAAGAGGGGAGATTTAAGTCGGATATTAGGAAGAAATTCTTCACTCTGAGGGTGGTGAGGCCCTGGCACAGGCTGCCCAGGGAGGTGGTGGCTGCCCCCTCACTGCAGGTGTCCAAGGCCACTTTAGATGGGCCTTGAGCAGCCTGGGCTGGTGAGAGGTGTCCCTGCCCATGGCAGGGGGTGGGACTGGATGGGCTTTGAGGTCCCTTCCAGCCCTGCCCATTCTGTGATTCTGTGGTAGTTTGGCTTTCCAGAAATGCAGGTGTAGAGCTACAGGGGCTGTAGGAGGGTGTGTGTGGGGGTGTCCAACAGCCTCTCTGGTGGAATACAAACCTCCCAGGAGCTGGTGTGTGTAAGGGGAAGTACCCCTGGGTGCTTGCTGGGGCGGGATGCTGAATAAATGTTGACAAAAGGAAACATCTGTTTTCTCAGGGAGATGATACCCATCAGGGTTTCTGATGATTTGAGTAGCTCCTGCTCCATGCTTGCAGAAGCTCTGCTGATATTTTGGGGGCTGGGCTCCTCCCAGCTATGTCATGCTGTTGGTTTGGCCCCTTTTTAGTCTGTTTGAGGGGAGATTGTTTGGTTTGGGAGGGTTGCAGGTGGGGCTGTAACCACAGCCAGGCGATTCCATCTGTCTCCAGAGCTGCACCTCAGGTCATCTTCCCAGGTCTGCAGCTCAGCTCTTCACATCAACTCTTTGGGGTTATTCCCAAGCTGTTCCTCAGAGGATATTGCAAGCCCTAAGAAATTCCTCTGGATTACAAGAGTTCAGGGAGGGTTGCAGCATCCTCCTGCCTCAGGAATGGGCTGGCAAAGTTTCTGCCAAACCCCTGCTGAGATTTGAGAGGCGATAGGGGCCGTTGCTGTAGTTACAGGCTGTGCACCCTCTTCTCTAGAGGCTGGAATCAGGAACATGTCAGCCCTTTAATTTTTGTGCTTTAATGGCTCTTCCAGGTGCATCATCTCTTCTGTGTGCCCAGTAAGGATTTGTTTCAGCACTGACCTGGTTTCTCTTCTGACACTTTCAGATGCTGTAGGGTTTTTTGCCCTTAATTGGAGGGGAAAACCAAAAGTCCCCTCACCCCAAGCCCAGCTGAGTGCAGCTTTGCTACAGCTTTAGGGGAAAAAGCACTTAAAATAAGATTGTTTGTACCTTCCAGAGCAGTGAACTGGATTGCTTGTTTCTGGAAGGCAGGGCTAGACTTTGACCTACCCTCGTGTTTCCTGAGTGGGCTGAATTAAGAAGTAATTGCTTTAAAAGCAAACATTTTACCCAGAGTGTGTGGGGGGGTGTGTAGACCTGTAATTCCCAGTCTGTGCTGAGTTTTGGTCGCTTGCTTATTGCTCTCTTCCCTGTAACCCCCAGCTACAGGAAAGGCTCCTTGGGGGAAGTGGTTGGATGATAATTTCCCTCCCTCTGTAGCCATCCTGTTCCCAGTGCCAGCACTGATCTGGCTTGAAAGCTGCTCAGGTTCCCTTCCCTCTCCAGAGGAAAAAGGGATCTGGCTGTAGGACTTCTACCTGACTCACCACCCTTTCCAGCAGAAGGGAGCCCAGCGCTGTTCAGCGGTGCCAAGCTCTCCCCAGAGCTCTTGGGGTGTTGCTCTTGGGGGTGTTACTTTGGGCTGAGCTCTGGGGAGGCACCACAGCTCCCACTACCCCTCAGCTCAGCCTGGTTTCTGGAGAGAAGGGGTTGCTAGCTGAAGGATGCGTTGGAGAACAAGATCTTTGCTGAATTCTCACATCCATAAGTGGGGGCAAACCCCAGAGCTGTGGGATAGAGAGATTCCTGCCCTGCTAATTGGGGAAAAGCCGAGTTGGGACTCCTGAGGCACTTTTTCCATGGAGTTACCACATCCCTGCTCAGGTCAGTGCCGGTTTCTGGTGACGAAAGGTGATCCCTGAGTAGCTGTGTGACTCACAGAGCCAGGGACAGGTTTGCTTTTCCTGTTACAGGCAGAAACATCCCAGAAAACACTCCAGTTTCCATACTTTTTGAACCCAATGCTGGCTGGGGGTGCGGGTCATGATTTTGGAACTCCTTCTAGCTCCCCATCTGGTCCCTGCTCCTGATCCCAGGAAGGGTCCCAAGGCATTCCAATGTAACTCTATCCACTCTCACTCATCAGCTTAATTTCTAATGTGAAGCATCAGGTTTTCTGTAGGTTGGAGCAATGTTTCAGTGGCATTTAAATTCCTAATCCTGCCCCCCCACACCCCCCAAGGTACTCGACTGAAGGCTTAAGCCAGGCTGTAAGTGTAAACACCTTCCTGCTTCGGGTTAATGAAGCTGAGTGATAGCAGGGAACAAAGGGTGCAGACTACAAACTGTTTACACAGTAGATCCAATGTGGATTTCTTTATGCAAACCCTTTCACAGCCGCTCCAGTGAGTTGGGAAGAGGAGAACAGCTGGTGGGGTGTGTGCACCCACAGAAGTTGTGCTGGGGGACAGAAGCAGGACCTGGAGATGCTGATGCTGGGAAGTAAAAGGAGTAAACTGCAAATGGTTGTAGCCTGTGTTTGGGGTGGGGGGGGTGAGGTAAGAGTAGAAGGTACAAAGTGAGAGATGGCCCTGAGAAAGGCTTGTGCTGCGTGGGAGGGTGTTGTACAGGTACCTGGGACTAGCCACAGGCAGTGCTACAGCTTGCTTCTGTCTCTGAGCAGTGGGGATGGATCCCTGCCTGAACCTTGGCCATCTCCTGGGCAAGCAGCTGCCACCCCAGCAGGAGCTCCCAGCAAACAGAGCTGGAGGGCAGGCGTTTCTAAATGACTGTTTAACGAGATGGAGAGTCCCAGAGAGCACCTGGAACGTGGAGTAAAAC
Organism: Gallinula chloropus; assembly: GCF_964237585.1. Taxonomy (NCBI): domain Eukaryota; kingdom Metazoa; phylum Chordata; class Aves; order Gruiformes; family Rallidae; genus Gallinula; species Gallinula chloropus. Next base: position 2,242,901 of record NC_140112.1, read on the forward strand.
TCCTGTAGCAATAACACCCCAGAGGAGGGGACTGACTGCTCGGCTGTGCTGTGTCTGCTGCAGGAGCCAGTTCTGGGTTGTAGTAGGTAAGGAGAGAGGGCCAGAGGATGTAGGTTGCTATTTCTTCCCTCTCCTGGTCCTTCAGAAGGTATAGGGTGAGTAACTCCTGTGAGAGTGAGGATTGCTGCTCCTTTAAACCCTGCTGAAGTGTGTGGGGGTTGCAGAGGGGAAGGGAAGGAGTTAACCCAGCAGGGTAACTGAATTAGTGTTGTATAACCAACTTGGCGGTGTTGTCATGGCATAATTGTATCTGATAGTGTTTTGTCAGTCAAGTGACAGGTAGTACGAGCTCAGCACTGCCTGCTGCAGCAGCAGATTATTTTAAGATAGTCTAAGGAGGAAATGGCAGCAGAAATGACGATGAGGAATGAAAAGCCAGGGAGGTTCTGATCAAAAGCCCCTTCTCAGGCCCAGCTGGTGGGACTCTGGGATGAATGGCCCCAGTTTGGGGACACTGGAGCTTTCAAGTTGTTGCACCTTCTTATGGGAGGCGTGGAGGATGGCATGGGAAATGGAAAAGAGGTGTTGGGTTCCTCCCAGGGTGGAAGTGCTGGTACAGAGCATGAAGGTTTTCACATCTGAGCACAAACGCTGCCGTGCTGAGCGCCCAGGGAGCCGCAGCAGGAGCACCCTGATATTCCCCAGCCCTTCTTGATGCCATCTCAGTTCAAATCCCTGCCAGCCAGCGGGGTGCAGACATCTGGGCAGCTGGGAGAAGAGGAGATAACAAAAGCAAAGCCAGCTGCTGAAGGGAAGGGTGTTTCCTGCAACGCTGCTGGTTTTGGATGGAGCCTGGAGCAGAGAGACCTGGCATGGTGTGCTTCAAGCCCTGGGGTTTGCTGGGGTACAAGGTGTTAACTCCAACACCTGAGCACATTTTGGGGGGGGGTCCTCCTGAAAATATGCTTTGTTCTTCTTCCTTGTTAATGCTTCTTGCCTGGCTTTGAAGGTGGAATCTAGTTGACGTTGCCTGCTCTACATGAGCCTGAGCCACTGATTGCTTTGAGCCTCATGGGAAGGAGGAAAAAAAAGTGGAATTACCTCCTGCTCAGGAATAATTCCAGACTGAAATTCTTTGGCTTGCAGATTTGTAATTTGCCAGCCTGAAAGTGTTTTGTCCTGAGAGGCTGTAACCTGGAAACCCTTCAACCTGAGCTGTGGGCAAAGGGATTTAAACGGCTCTGTGTGGAGCTATCTCAGAACTAGTTTTCCTGCTCTTGGGGGCAGGTGCTGGTGTTGCAGTCCCCCAGGGGGCATGTCGAGAGGGGGAAACTCAAGGGAGATCTTGGCAATCAGCATTTAAAGTGCTTTGAGCTGTAGATCCCAGCTCTGGCACCCCCAGGAGCTGTGTCACAGAGGCACCGGGTACTTCTCCATTGAACACCACCAGCGTTTTCCTCCTCTTGTCCTTCTCTCTCCTGGATCCCAGGAAGCAGAAATCCTTGTCCAGCCACTTGACCACGATGGAGGTGTAACCCCCCCTGATGGAGGTGTAACCCCCCCTGATGGAGGTGTAACCCCCCCTGATGGAGGTGTAACCCCCCCTGATGGAGGTGTAACCCCACAGCACCTGTAAATGGCCCTAACGAGTTAAAGCATCGTTTGACTTGATTTGCCTCCCATTTGGCAGCCTGAGAACCTGCCAGTGTTTGTCCTACTGTGAAAGCTCTCACTGTGTGAAGAGGCTGATTTGCATTTACTCTCCTCAACCACCAAGAGCTGTAAAAATATTTGGCTGCTTGTTTGGCTTGAAACTGTCTTAAGTGCAACTGGGAAATGCACCTTCAGCTCAGAAATGACCTTGTCCCGTGCTGGAGAAACTTTTTGCTTGTCATTTCATCCAGAGATGGATCCTTAGGAATCCTCCTCAACATCTGGGGTCTGACCAGGATGAACTTGGGAGCTGGAAATGAAGCCTGAGGCGGTAACGGCTCCGTCGTCCTCCTCCGGTCCCCGATTGCCGACGATGGGTCTGGGCTGGGGGTGGCACGATGAGCTCACTGCTGGTGAATGAGCTGCTTGTATTTGGGCTGTTGGGTAACTTCAGAAAGCAGCAGTTGGGTTTGGTCTTTCCTGGCACCTCAAGGCTCCTGCCAGTACTTCTCATCCCCTTACCAGCCAGAAGGGATCTGCAGCGATGCCGGGAAGAGCCCGAAGCGATGTGAAACAGGCTCAGAGGGGAATGAAACTCCAGGCAAGGGAGCAGCCTGTAAACGATTGTCTGCACAAGCCTGGAGTGACCTCTTATCTTCAGGGCTTTGATTTCTTGGTGGTTCTGCCCCACTGACATGAAGTCCTGAGACTGGGAAGAGAAGTGAGCACCGCTGCTTTCCCACCCTGTGTGTGGTGCCGTTCCAAGGAGTTGGCTGTCCCAGGCTTCCAGGACATGCCAGTGACACCAGCACACAGCAGTGACCTCTCTGGATGTTGTAGGGGGCTTGGGAAGCTCTTTCCTGGAAGCCTTGCCTTCCCAAAGGTAGCACCAGAAGCCTGTTCTGCTTTGTGCATGGGGTTTTTCCCAGAGCAGTATGCCTCAGCCCAGTTTTTACAGCCTGATGTTCCTGAAACCTGGTCTGTTGGGTTTTTTCTTTCTCTCCTGTTGGTCTGATAATGTAAAAATGATTTATTGTGTTTTCTCTTCCAACAAAGCTCTCTGTGCTTGCAGCAATGCTGTGCTGGGTTAGCACGCTGCTGCGTTGTGTAGACTCCACAGGCTGGGACATCTGGTGCCTTGATGCCAGAAGTGAGTGGGAGCTTGGGTCTGTCTCTTAGCCCATCCAGGATCTCTTGAGTCATATATCCGAACCCAGGCAGGCTCAACTTCATTCCTTAGCCTTCAGCACACCCAGTTCTGCAGCTCAGAGTGAGCCTCTAAGGCTGAGGAGCCCTGAAGACAACGACTGATCCGGCTCCTTTGTGCTGAACTCCTGGTGTTGTGGTCACCCCAGGTGGAGTTACCCAGGACCAGCTCTTCTGCTGACAGGCAGTAATGCTGTGTCTGCTTTGCCTGTGCTTCAGGCACCGTGCAGACACCCTACAGGCACTGTAGCTCCAGCTGCTGTTGGCTGCAGAGCTCGGTGGAGTGTGACAACATGAGGGCTTTGACTCCTGGAGTGGATGTCCTCGCTGCGCCGAGCCATGCAGCTGTGTCATGGGGGTGCAGAGGGGTTTCTGTGGGGGTGGGACATGGTTTCTGAGTGCTCTGTGAAAACCAGCCAGCCTTAGCTGTTGTTTCTTCAGACAGACAGGGATAATGCTGCTCCTCCAGCCCTGCAGAGGTTTGGCAATCCAGGTGTCTCTGCCTTCCTTTGACAGGAGGCTGCAGTGCCACAGCCTGCGGGTCCCAGGCTCCAACTGTGTGCCATCCTGCAGCGATGGCTCCTTCCCAAGCCAAACCCAAACTAACTCTTCCCCCTCATTCCCAGAGTAACAATCCTCATCCTGGGGGCAGCTCAGAGCCCAGAGCTTGTCCCTCAGCTCAGGTTTGCCCTGTGCATCCTGTGGGTGGGTGTGTATGGGTGTGCCACGGTGAACATCCCCCAGTTCTCTAGCGACTGTGGGAGCCTGTTGGGAGCCAGAGGGTTAGAGCAGGAGCCTCAGGTCTCTGATCTTCCTGCTGGTGATTCACAGGCACCTGAGCTGCCTCTTCAAGTCTAGACAAGTATCCTGATTGAATTTCAGCAGAGCAGTTTGAGGTATCCAGCTCAGGAGCAGTGTCGGCGCACTTACCCGCGCTACCGATGGGTCATGGGAGCACAACTACATCTTTCCACCATGCTTTCAAGCTCTGTTTGGGATCTACTTCCCTTCCACTGTGTATCACACAAGATTGCTTCAGATTTAGATGTACCTCATAAAACTAAATAGAAAATCTCCAGGATCTGTGCCCACATCCACATGGTGATTCCAGGAGAATTCTTTTCTCCAGCCTGGCTCGGTGACAGTGGGTAGCAGGTGATGATGCACTGAGCTGTAGGGCTGCCTGGGCTGTAGCTACTGAGCTGGAAGAGAGGGGATGGTAGATAATTCATTAGATAAAGCCTTGGCCTGGTTTTTCAGACCTACCTCCTGGTGATCAGGAAATCCAGTAACTCTGTGGGGTTTCAGCATCCGAATGCATAATGCACATTGGCATCTGTCAGCCAGACCCAGGATGTACCTGGGGAACCCTTCAGCAATCCCCCTGGGGGGCTGGGACAGCAGAAGTCTCACTCCAGACCCTGTTAACCTCCGTGTGAGAGCTAGGAAGGGTAAATCCTGCCTTTCCTCTTAATTTCACATGGTTGCTAACTGTGTTTTTGTGTGTGTGTGTGTTTTTCAGGTGCTGGAGAGTCTGGGAAAAGTACCATTGTGAAGCAGATGAAGTAAGTGAGAGCACAGGCATGTAAACTGTGTTTCTGTGGGAGGCTGGGGGCTGGAATCCACGGTGCCCTTCTGCTTTGGTTCAGGACTGATGGCTTGGTTTTCTTCCAGGATTATTCATGAGGATGGCTACTCGGAGGAAGAATGCAAACAGTACAAAGTGGTTGTCTACAGCAATACGATCCAGTCCATCATTGCAATCATAAGAGCCATGGGAAGGCTAAAGATAGACTTTGGAGAAGTTGCCAGAGCAGTAAGTATTTCACTTATTTCCTTCAGTCTGAGGCTGCTGTGAATCCTGTTAATGAAGCTTGGAATTCAGTCCACCCTCCTCACATCTTGTTACAAGATGAAATAGTGAAAGACCTTTCATAATCCATGATGTATTACTAGTACGAGTATTGTACTGAGGCTGTGGGTAAGAACCTTTAGTAGTCTACTCAACAAGCTACCTAATCCCCAAGCCTTTGTCTGAGCTGTTTGAAATTTCAACACAATTCTCACTTTTTGTTTGTAAGTGGCTTGAGATCAGGCCTCAGAAGTGTTTCACAGTTAATTTTTAAGCTGAGCCAAAGAAATCCTACTAATTGTCACTACTTGTATTTGTCCTGTTAATACTTTTGGGGTTTGAAGCCCCATTTCCCCCTGTTGTGCTGATTCCTTGGGCTGTTATTAGTGATTGACTCCAAACCTTCAAGAAGGCAGCACTCAAAGTAGCCCACTCTGATGTGACCATGGGTATTTTGAGGTTATGATATAGGGGGATCAGCTTTTTAAAAGGGTAGATAATGGCAGGACAAGGGGGATGGAGTGAAGCTGGAGGAGGGAAGGGTGAGATGAGAGATTAGGGGGAAGTTTTTTACAGAGAGAGTGGTGAGGGGCTGGAACAGGCTGCCCAGAGAGGGGGTGGGTGCCCCATCCCTGGGGATGTTCAAGGCCAGGTTGGCTGGGGCCCTGGGCAACCTTGTGTAGCTCCAGGCCTGGAGGTTGGTGTCCCTGCCTGTGGCAGGGGGTTGGAGCTCTGTGATCCTTGGGGTCCCTCCCAACCCAGCCCAGTCTGGGATTCTATGATATCCCTGCCATTCCCCTCCACCTTTCCTCTGTGCTCACTGAAGCCGAGCAGCAATCTCAGCCTGGCTCATGTAGCTGGAAGGACTGGGAACTGATGTCTGCCTCTGTATAGTGGTGGTCCAGACCTTGATCAAGTTAATTTAGAGCAAGTGAATGACCCCAAAATCTGCTTGCTCCCTTGTAGAAGAGTGAGGTCTGGCTCTGAGATTTTGGAGAAGAATTTTACTAGGGCAAAGACTCAAATCCTGATCAGTCCATCCCTCCTCCTGATGAGATCCTCTCAGAAGAAATCGCTGTCCCTTACTTCTGACAGCAAATAGCAAATCCTCAAAGCTTCAAACCTGTAGTCACCCAAAGCTTGCTTTTGATACTGAATCACTCCCTGTCACCATGCTGTCAAACTTAAAATGGAGCTTTTTCAATTTAAACCCTATGATTTATCAATAGCTTGGTGCTTTGAGTGGACAGACAGCGTGAGAGAGGACACCACAGTTCCTTAGGGCAGCTGGCAGCCCAGAGGGCTGTTCCTGGTGGTTTGTGAGGGTATGAACTAGATCCAGCCTGGTTTTGTTCCCCCTCTTCCCGCAGGACGATGCCCGCCAGCTGTTCGTGTTAGCTGGCAGCGCTGAGGAGGGCGTGATGACCGCCGAGCTGGCTGGCGTCATCAAGCGGCTGTGGAGAGATTCTGGGGTGCAGGCCTGCTTCAGCAGATCCAGGGAGTACCAGCTCAACGACTCTGCCTCATAGTAAGGAACCCTGACCGGCTTCTGGGCACTCAGTGGGCAGGAAAGGGTGGGAGTGCCTGAAAGCAGGGTGGTCCCTGGGTGGGCAGGGTGGTCCCTGGATGGGCAGAGTGGTCCCTGGGTGGTCCCTGGGTGGGCAGGGTATGGAATCGCTGTGCTTACATTATCAATCACAGAATCACTGGGTTGGAAAAGACCTTTGAGACTGAGTCCAACTGTTCCTGTCCTGTGCTAAACCATCTCCCTGAGCAACTTGTCTGCTTGTCTCTTAAATCCATCCCAGGCTGGTGACTCAGCCCGCTCCCTGGGCAGCCTGTGCCAGTGCCAAATAACCCTTTTGGGGAAGAACTTTTCCCCTCCCATCTGCTCTGACCCTGCCCTGGGGCAGCATGAGGCCATTGCCCCTTGTCCCATCTCCTGTCCCCTGGCTGAAGAGACCATCACTCACCTCTCTGCACCCTCCTGGCAGGGCAGTGGAGGGGTGAGAAGGTCTCCCCTCAGCCTCCTCTTCTTCAGGCTGAACACCCTTGGTTGTACTGGTTTACACAGGGCTGGGCTCACCAGGTGACTTCATGCTTTAGCTCCTCAAGCTGTTTGTCTTCACTCTGTGTAGTATTGGAACTAACCTTACTCACACAGGAACCTCCCTGTTCCTTATTTCATGCCTGGGTGATGTCAGTCTGGTTTTAGTGGAGGAATAACTTAAGCCATCTTAATGCAGGCTGCTGTCAGAGCAGTGATCAGCTGCCTGCCCTCCTCATCCCCATGGAGAGAGGTGTTAAAGAATTTCACTAAACTTTGGGTTACTCTGGGCTTGCTTTTATGAACAACTCAGGGTTGGGCCATCACCTCTGTGAGTGGCAACCCAAATGTTATGTCTGTGATCTATATATCAACACAATTAGATGATAGACAAAGTCCCCCATTTTGAATAAACAGAGTCCCCTGTTTTGAGCAGACAAAGTCCTCCCTTTTGGGTGGCTGAAAGCCCATCGTTTGCCTTTGCCATCTTCTCCTTGGGTATCACTGATTGCTCAGTCTCAGTTCTGCTTCAGATCTTCGATGCTGCTGATCTGTCTCAGAGGTCACAAGCTCCTCTTCATCTTTCCCAAGGTCTTGATATTCTATGTTAAACATCTACATTTTTAGAACTCTACTTAATAAAATACCTTGTTCTTCTCTTAAACTGAATATTTGTGATCTTACCCCAGTCAGTCCTTCAACTATCTACTGCTTAACTGGGCTGAGGACTAACTCCTCCATGGGAAGGGTGATACACAGGACACTGAGGCAGCTTTGTGGGATTAAACTTACTGTTTGAAACCACCTGTGACTACCCAGCAGTAAATACCTCCTCATTAATCTCATTCCTTCATCATAACAATAGACTCTTACCATACTATTTGTACAAAACTCTCTTTACCAAGAAGCACCAGCTCCTAAACTCGATTAAACCACCACATCCACAGTGAGCATCAGCTTCCCACAGTGCTCATGCTGGCAGGTGGATATTCACAGAGCCCTTCTCCCTAGCAGCTCCCTGTTCCCTCTGCTGTCTCCCTAGCAGCTCCCTGTTCCCTCTGCTGTCTCCCTAGCAGCTCCCTGTTCCCTCTGCTGTCTCCCTAGCAGCTCCCTGTTCCCTCCCCTGTCCCCACACAGGCAGTGCTGCCGGCTGCCTATAAACCTGCTTGTTGTTCCAAACAAACACAATTGCTTAACAATGGGAGAGTTATGACCAGATAAATAGGCTGCTGCTGGCTGGTTAATGAGCATTTTTGAGGAGATACCTCATCTGTTTCCAAGAGGCAGGTTAGTTTTCTTTTAATGTGCAAAACAGTCCTTGCTTTTCTTTCTCTCTCTCTCTTTTTTCTCCCCTTCAAGTCATGCGCTTGGTTTCTCTAGAACAAATATTTGCAACTCTGGAAGGATGATTTTGGGATTAAGCGTCCCTCCTGATGTCCAGCTAAAAACTCCTCTCAATTTAGCCAAGTTTTAAGCCTTTGGAAGCAAAAAAAATAAAAAAGCCCAACCCAGTTTGCAAGTGCTTTACAAAGAAACCTCAGATGTTGTGGCTCTGCTGCCTGCAGGCTCCTGCTGTACAGAGCATATTTTAGCTTGAAAATAAGGAAGAATTCTTCTAAATTTGTCCCACCTTGGCAGGCTATCATGGGCTCAGATCAAGGAGAGCGAGTTGACAAGAGGCTTTCTCAGATACACGTGCAAGGAGGAAACTTCAGCTTCAAAGGGAGGGAAGGAAAAGGAATGAGGAGAGGGGAGAAGGAGGGGATAATGTGATGAAAAGATAAGGAGAGGAAAAGGAAAGCTTCAGGGACTTCCTGAGCAGAGGATGTAGGGCAGAAAGTCTGAGTGGTTGAGCAGAGCTGAAGAAGCAGCTGAAGATGGGGAACCTTGGTTTTGTGGGCTTGATGGTCAGCTGTGAAAGCAGAGGAGAATGAAGGTGGGCTGGAGAAAACAGGGCAGAAAGGGGTTTGGAAGCAGAGCAGGTTGGGGAGAGAGGATGTTAGCGTGCTCTGGTAGGTGCCCACCAATGTCCCAGCCTCCCAGACCGGATTTGGGATGGTTACTCCTGTTCCTGAGTATCTACAACCCACTGGTGTCTGGGTTTTGGTCCTGGTAGAGCTGCTGTGATGAACTGCGGTCACGGAGCAGTGTCAGATCTGTGTGGCAGGGAGCTTTCAGCCTGGTGATGCCCCATGTGGCTCTTTTTTTTTCTTCAGAATCTTACTTCCCCTCTGAAGACCACAGGAAGTTGCACTAAACCAGCATTATTTTGATCTGGTAGCCCAGCAACTGGGCAGTTGGGAAACACTGTGAGTGGTTCCTTCAGCTCGGTCATGCAGCAGAAGACCCGTGTTCTTCTGCAGGGCCTCACCGTGCCCCCTCTGCTCACTGTGTGGACCCTGAGCTGCCCTGGCTGGTGTATTGTACTCCTACCTGGAGTGTTGTGTCCAGTTCTGGGCTCCCTGGGATCAAACAGACAGGGATCTCCTGGAGAGAGTCCAGAGGAGGCTACAGAGATGCTGAAGGGCCTGGAGCATCTCCCCTGTGAGGAAAGGCTGAGTGAGCTGGGGCTGTTCAGCCTGGAGAGAAGGCTAAGAGGGGATCTTATTAATGTTTATAAATATCTCAAGTGTGGGACACAGGGGGACATGGCCAGCCTCTTCTCAGTGTCTCTGGGGACAGGACAAGGGGTGATGGCTTCAAGCTGGAGAACAGGATGTTCTACATCAATCTGTGGAAAACTTCTTCCCAGTGAGGGTGACAGAGCCCTGGGACTGGCTGCCCAGGGGTGTGTGGAGTCTCCTTCTCTGGAGCTATTCAAGACCCAACCTGTGTGACCTGTCCTAGGGAGCTGCTTTGGCAGGGGGGTTGGACTCGATGAGCTCTGGAGGTCCCTTCCAAACCCCTGTGAGTCTGTGTTACCGAATTCCTCCCGTCACGCTTAAAGGCTGGATGTCTCCCCATCCCTTCTCGTGGCTGTGGAGGTCTCAGCTTTCTCCATGCAATTTCCTGGGAGGAGGGAGGGAAATCCAAGGAAGATCTGAGCCATTGCTTGTGAAGATGAAGCAGCGTCAAGAGCGAGAGCGCCGTGGCACAGCGCCAGGGCTTGCTGGGCAGCGCCCAATTGTTCTGAAAACTTCTCTTCCTGCTGTTTCCTGCCTTGCTGAGCACTTCCCCCTGTGCAGGCAGAGATCTGAGAGCTGCCCCAGAAGGCAGGGGGCTGCGTGGGAGGGGAGGAGGCAACCATCATCATCATCATCATTAAGGCTGTGGGGGGACCTCATTGCAGCCTTACAGTCCTTGAAGGGAGCAGAGGAACAGGAGGGGAATCGGCTTGTTAAAGGGCAGAGACTGGCAGGACAAGGGGGATGGAGTGAAGCTGGAGGAGGGAAGAGTTGGATGAGATATTAGGGGGAAGTTCTTTGCAGAGAGAGTGGTGAGGGGCTGGAACAGGCTGCCCAGAGAGGGGGTGGGTGCCCCACCCCTGGGGGTGTTCAAGGCCAGGTTGGATGGGCCCCTGGGCAACCTTGTGTAGCTCCAGGCCTGGAGGTTGGTGTCCCTGCCTGTGGCAGGGGGTTGGAGCTCTGTGATCCTTGGGGTCCCTTCCAACCCAGACCAGTCTGGGATTCTATGATATCCCTGCCATTCCCCTCCACCTTTCCTCTGTGCTCGCTGAAGCCGAGCAGCAATCTCAGCCTGGCTAATGTAGCTGGAAGGACTGGGAACTGATGTCTGCCTCTGTATTGTGGTGGTCCAGACCTTGATCAAGTTAATTTAGAGCAAGTGAACAACCCCAGAATCTGCTTGCTCCCTTGTAGAAGAGTGAGGTCTGGCTCTAAGATTTTGGAGAAGAATTTTACTAGGGCAAAGACTCAAATCCTGATCAGTCCATCCCTCCTCCTGATGAAATCCTCTCAGAAGAGAGCTTGGTGTAACCTGTGGGTGGGGGTGAGCCCCCAGAGAGAACCTGACACTGCTCCAGCCTGGAATCATCATGGTTTGCATGTTTTTGAAGAACAGTTGAGCAATTCTTGCTCTGAACTGTGGATGTTCAAGCACTCGGTGTCTTCTCCAGGCACCAGCTGATAACATCCCTTGTTGCAGTTCTGCATAGCTGGGTGCTGTTATCAGATGGTGCCTGGAGAAGAAACCCCCATTTCCCCAGTCCCTGCCCCTCCCTGTGCCACAAGGGGGGGAAAGAAGGGAGTGAAATCATGACTAGAGTGAAGTCTGCTAAGAAGGGAGAGGTGGAGGGAAGGTGCTTTAAGATCTGGTCACACTTCTCATTATCCAACTCTGGTTTCACTGTGTGTTTAGTGAGGTTTTTGTCCTTCACTCTGTCTTGAGTCTGTTTTGCCCATGTTGTTGATGACAGGATGATCTCTCCCTCTCCTTATCTCACTCCTAAGCCTCTCAATACATATTTTCTCCCCTGTCCAACTGAAAAGGGGAGTGATAGACCTACTTGGGTGGACGTCTGGCCTCCAGCCAGGGCTAAACCACCACATCCCTGTACCAACTGCCCTCCTGTTTTGGGGTAGTGTTTCAGACACCAACATCTCTTACATTGCAGCTTCCTGTTTCTCTGTACCTGTGACATGAGCAAACAGCTCTGTAGCTCTCCAGGCTAATGCCCTGGAGAAGGGGCTGGGACCTTTGCCCACAGTTTGGGGGTGAAGCCCAACAGGCGGTCAGGCGGTGCAGCAGGGTGACAGCACCCTGTTGTCCTGCAGTTACTTTGCCCTGATCCATGGAGACATCAGATCATGGCTTGAAATGTTTCAGTTGCTGGTTTCACTACTTCTTTTGCTCAAAGCTTGTGCAGTCTGCACATCCTGCAGGTAATTATCAGCAGTCTAACGAGCAATTAGCAGAGTTTCTGATCACCCATCCTATATTCCAGCATGTCTCCTTCCCTGACCTGAATTCCCTGACACCCCACCAGATTAACCCTACACCATTTCTCTCTGGGGTTTCCCCCTCCCCTTTGCTTTCAAGCACCAGCTTGCAGGGTGTTGTCCTCCCGTTCTATCCCAGTTCTCCCTCGTGATTCCACCTCAGGATCATGGCTTGGCTCTTTGAAGTGAGGTCTGTTCATCTGTAGGTCGGTGCCACAGGCTGCAGCCTGTCTTAGCTGGCCCAACCAAGCACTGGAATTGATAAGGGGTAACAGCAACGTGCCCTTTTCCTGCTGTTCCCTTGTTTTGTGCTTTGCTTAATCTGCTGAAATCCAGGGGGAAGAGGAAGCTGAAGCACACTCTGTAAATCCAGGTCCTCAGCTTTTCCTCACTGCAGGAAGACTCTGGTAGGGATGATTAATTGTGTATGAGCTGTCAGCCTCTGTAGGAGGAACAGTTTGTGTTCTCAGGCTGGCACACGTACTTGTGATAACGTTTCTTGGAAGCTGTGAGTATTGACCCACCTGGGTACCAAACCTGCATCTCCTTTCCCCATCAAAGGCTGGCTTTTTGTTTGTGGCTCTGCCTTTGGTGATGGCCCCTCCTCCCCCTAGCTCAGGCTCATAATAAATGCTTTGTAGGAATCTTTTGGAGCTGTGTGTTTGGCCTTGAAAGCATTCTTCCCAGGGCTAAGAGGAAACGTGACTGAAGTGTTAGGAAAATACTGATCCAGGGTTCAGGTGAGAGTAGAGGAGGGGAGTTGCACTATCTTCACCAGCTGAAAGCTCTCAGCTTCAGAACATCCCAGTCTGTGTTTCTTAGAGCAGCCTGAGTGTGAGACTGGGAGGTTTTCTGACAGGACTGGAACTACTGGTCCTTGCAGGTATTGTGCCAGCCTGGCACGGGATGTCCTGGGAAAGCTTGGAGGCTCACCAATACAGGCATGAGTTGTGCTGGAGGCTTTTAGTCAGGTCTTTTTGTACTTGACCCCTCATTTGGAGGGGGGGAAATAAATAGTAAATAAAGGAGGGAAACAAAACCAAGCTGGTCTTTGGTGAGGTTGTGTTTGCAAGGTGGCGCTGAAGCCTGAGAAATAGTTGGCTCCCCAAACACGAGGGTCCCAGGTGGGGAACAAGGGTTGCAGCCCCAGCATACAGAGAAAACCTGGTGGCAAAGGAAGTGGTGAGAAGGGATTTGAACTGCACAGGGTGTAGAGAGCTTTGGTGAGGTCTGTGTCTTCAGTTCCCAGCATCATTGAGGAGTGGCTTTCAACTGCAGACAGGCTGTGGCGAGCTGTGGGGCGTGAGTCGCTCACAGCCACCAGTCTCAGACCGTGCTTTTCCAGCTGCCTGTGGGTGGTTTTGTTGGGGTTTGTGTTGTTTTTCTCAGGTTCTACTAAATCTATAAAGGCAGAGGGGAAACAGGAGTGGTTTGCCCAGGCTGAGCTCTGCAGCCTGGTTTTGGTGGGTGTCCTCTGCCTTTGGCAAGGTGAGGATGGCCGGAGGAGGCTCTGTACATGGCTCTTTGGCTGCGCTGGGTCTCCCCCAGCTTAAGCATTTCCATGGGATTTATCCTTTGAGTCTCCCTGGAATTAATCTGGCAAAGCTTATTTATCTTTTGAAGGCAGCTGCAGACAGAGCATCACTTCCTCTGATGGGCCCCATTCCCCCATCGACCTGCAAGCGTTCCAGTGGCACTTGGCACTCTGTTTGGTGGGAGCTGCTTGACTCCCCTTCACCCTTCCCTGGCTGCCTAAAAAGCTTTCTGTAGGAATGACACCCCTTTCACTGCCTGAGCCTCTGATGCTGAAACGTGGGGATTAGGAGCAGATGTTTTACTGCTCCAGCTTGTGCACTGAGCGCTGGGGCAGCTGTGTGCCCCGTATCAAAGCAGAGCTCTTAGGGTTTGCTGGGTCAGCTCTTAAGCAGCATTTCCATCAGCTGCTGAACCACCCCTAGGAAGGGAGGGGAGACTAAATCTGGGCGTGTTATTTCCTCAGCAGAATTACTTCTGAACAGAAGCCTAAGGAAGGTAAGAACCTCCCAAGTTCTGTTTTACTAAGCTGAAACTAAAGCCAAGCCTGAGTTTTGGGTGCTGTTTCTGGTCCAAGAGCGGTTCACAAACCTGTCGTCCCACTGAACCTGAGAGAGGAGTAAGAGTGGTGGCTCTTTCTGGGCTAAAACTGCTGGCAGATACCAGCTCATAGGAGGAGAGACCCGCAGCAGCAGGCAAGCACGGGCAGGAGGCTGAGTTCTTCTGGAGTTTGGGAAAGTAGGTAATTCTTGGCTGGGAGGACAGGCTGTAACACACCATGTGGAGCTATTGTGCCACTGAAACCTCACGGTATCGATTAATAACCGCTCCTGATAAAGACGTGGCCATACCCACTAGGGATAACGCTGCTGGCAGCGATGGACGCTGGCCTCTGCTCCCTTCCCATCTCCTTTGTGGAAGCAGGAGCCCATCATCTTCCTTCCCCCTAACAGGAACAATGAGCTTGGAGGTGTTGCTGGCCAGAGTGGGATTTCTGACCCTGCTGGAGATGATGTGTGAGAGCTGAGAGCTGAACTCCAAAGCCAGTCTGTAGTAGCTGGAATTAGTTGGGGTCTCGATGGGCGCGCTGCCTGGATGCTGCGGAGAAGCAGCAGCCGTGCCAGGGGGGCTGGATGTGTCGTGTGTGGGTTTGCTCTCACTGGAGGAGGTGAATGAATCTGCCTCTTTCAGGGTAGTTTTGATGCTTCATTCTTTCCTCCTGGCTCATTTGACATAACCTTGCCCTTTCAAAGCTGGATTACTGCCTCGTGCTTTTGATGCGAAAGACCTTGACTGCTTTGAATTGCCCCAAGAGATACCAGTCTTGGCACAGCTTCTGCTTCAGCAGTACTTCTCCTGCTTGCTTCTTATCAAGCTCCCTGAACTCCACCCAGCACCCGCTGCAAGGTCACACAGGGAGGGGTTAAACAAACAAACAACCAAACCCAACCACAGAACCCCAGGGGGGGTTGTTTGCTGCACATCCCAGGTCTGAACTACGTGAAGATGATGAATAAATTCCGTGGTGACTTTCTCCTGCAGTTTATAAAAGATTCATGGTGAGCAAGAGGACTAAAAAAAGCCTGTCTTGTGTTGTCTTTTCTGGTTTAGTTACCTAAATGACTTGGATAGAATATCCCAGCCGACCTATATTCCTACTCAGCAGGATGTTCTGCGGACCAGGGTTAAAACTACGGGCATCGTGGAGACTCACTTCACCTTCAAGGACCTGTACTTCAAGTAAGTGAAGGGCAGCGCTGGTCCCTGTGGACTGCAGTGCTTTCTTCCACGGGTGCTGGTGGTGGCAGGTCCCACACCTGCACTGCAGAAGGTCCTGCCCTGTTCTAAGTGTCCTCCTTGCCTCTGATTACGCTCCCTCCCCACTAGTTCACTGGTTTGACTTTCTTTGCCTTCTTCTGTTCTTTTCAGCTGCTTTTATGTTGGGATCGCAGACACAGGTACTGACTGCTTGTTTACAGGATCCCCCCCCCCACCCCAAAAAAAAAACCATACTAAAAGGACACTGACTTTGGGATTTTGAGTTTGAATTTAACCCCTTCTGGTTGAAGTGGGAGAGAAGAGCTCTCCCCATGGTCAGGCTTGGCATGGAGAAGCTCGGGTACCCAGCCTGGTCTCGGCGGTGTCCCTTTATGTATCACTAACAGAGCTCTCTAACCTCTGCAGCAGCTGCCAGTTTAGCTCTCCTCCCTGCTCCCAGCAAACCCTGGCTTTGATCCCCAGTGTGCTCCTGACACGTGGCCCGTCACCCCACGGGGTGGACTGTGCGTGTCCCGTGACGTAGATGTAGGGAAGCACAGTGCCTGTGTTTCTCAGGAGAGTTCTCCTTGTCTGTGGCCATGTGTTGAAGCCTTTTGTTGCTCAGAGCCTTTAAATAAGCGTTTCTTGGCTTATTTTTAGCTTGTGTTTGAAAGAGCTGTAGCAAAACCCTGAGTGCTGCTTATAAAATCTGATCTGTGTGTGCTTCTTTTGGGAGATCAGTGGTGTTTTGGCTTCCAAACTGTTTCAACCTTAAAGTCTTTTTGCATCACTGAGCTAATTACATGGCTCCTGGTCCATTGTGGGGGGGAAACCCCCCTCACCTTCTGTTGTGATGTGGCAGGATTGGTGCTTCCAGCTGCAGTGTGCGGGGCTCTCCTTGAAAACCATCATGTCTGGCTGATGGAAAAGGGAGCTGGAGGTTGGAGGGTGGTTAAAGGGAGCTGGAGGTTGGAGGGTGGTTGGAGGGAGCTGGAGGTTAGAGGGTAGTTGGAGGGTGGCTGGAGATTGGAGGATAGCTGGAGGTTAGAGGTGGCTGGAGGTTGGAGAGTAGATGGAGGTTGGAGGGTGGCTGGAGGTTGGAGGGTGGCTGGAGGTTGGAGGGTAGGTGGAAGTTGGGGGTAGCTGGAGGTGGTTGGGGGGAGCAGGACTTGGTTGAGAGGGAGCTGGAGGCGGTTGGGGGGGAGCTGGAGGCGGTTGGGGGGGAGCTGGAGGCGGTTGGGGGGGAGCTGGAGGCGGTTGGGGGGGAGCAGGACTTGGTTGGGGGGGAGCAGGACTTGGTTGGGGGGGAGCAGGACTTGGTTGGGGGGTAGCTGGAGGCGGTTGGGGGGTAGATGGAGGCGGATGGGGGGTAGCTGGAGGCGGTTGGGGGGTAGCTGGAGGCGGTTGGGGGGTAGCTGGAGGCGGTTGGGGGGAGCAGGAGGCGATTGGGGGAAGCAGGACTTGGTTGGGGGGGATCAGGAGGCAGCAGGCATGTTCCTGTTTGACCATCAGCCCCCCCTGTTCAGCGGGAAGCGGCTAGGCGCGCGCCGCCGGTGCCTCCCTGATGTGTGTGTGGGGGGAATTGCTCTTCCCCCAGGCCCGCCTGGCCTCACCCATCACGTGCAGAGCCCGAGGTGCCTGGCCTCAGAGGGATTTGCTCCACAAAGGAAAGCATTAATACATCTTAACTCCCCAAGCTGCCATCTTCCCTGCTCCAGAGGAGCCTTGCTGTTAAATCTCAGGCATTAGAGCTGGGGCTCCAGTGTGGATTAGCCTGACGGCGCCAGGGATGCCGCTCCTTTCCCATGGAGCTGAGTAAACAGCCTGTATCCTCCCGGAGATTTCTCATCTCTCCTGTGGTCCACAGGGACAGTTTACCTTAAATAAAAGATGGGAGTTAGTGAAATGCTGCTTCTGCCTCGTTTGGCATCGTTAAATCACATTGCTCCTGGGCCAGGCTGGGCAGTTCCTCCCTTGTCTCCCCGGGTAACAGATCGATGTTTATGATTTTTGTAGCTCTGGGAGATCGACTTGGACCTGACTTGATTTAATTAAGTCATAGTCCATCAGAGCAGCCTGGGCAATCCTGCTTCTCATCAGAATATTTTGGTGAGCAGGGTGTTGGAGCTGCCCAAGATGCTCATGGCTTCTATTTCTGAAGAGGTGACTTTGTTTCTGAGCCCCACTGGGCTTTTTCCTGGCTCCCAGCAGCAGCAGGCAGCGTGTTGCATGTAATCCAGTGCCAGGCTCAGTGTCAGTGAACTGGAAGAGCTGCCTCCAGAGTAGGTGTTCAGAGTCCAGTCAAGCAAATGGATTGTTGCTAAGGAAATAGGAGATGGAGAACAAGCTAAGCGTGTCCTGGTGAATCAGCGGAGAGCGGTGTGGGTAACGCCTGGTTCTCCCTGCTGAAACTCCTCTGAAGAGAAGGATTTTAAGCCCCACCTGAGAAAGGGAGGGTTGGGAGCTCCCTGCTTCTTCTTCCCCAAACCCTGCCCTTAGCAGAGCTGTCCCCACCTCCTGCAGCAGCCGGTCTGCAAACCTCCTGAGATGTTTCTCCTGCCTCTCCCCAGGATGTTCGATGTCGGTGGCCAACGGTCGGAGCGGAAGAAGTGGATCCACTGCTTTGAAGGTGTGACAGCCATCATTTTCTGTGTGGCCCTCAGTGACTATGACCTGGTCTTGGCTGAGGATGAGGAGATGGTACGTTGTGGAGCAGTTACTGGTGCCCAGCACTGTGGGAGGGAGGTGGAAGCAAGCACAGACCTATCCTCTGGGAGGGGGACACGTGTCTCTGCCTTGCTCCTCTTGTAGCCCTTGTGAAGGTGAGCTCTTCCTTGCAGCAACCTGTGGGATCTTGCCCCAGAAACTGATGAAAAATAATAACACAAGAATGGTGTGAGTTCCTCTAACACAGCCTGGGGGAGTTTCCATACCTGTGAGGTGCCTGTAGGAAAGCTGGGGAAGAGCTGTTCCTCAGGGCATGGAGCCATAGGATGAGGGTTTAAACTGGAAAAGTTGTGCTGGATCAGCCTGGAGAAGAGAAGCTCCAGGGGGACCTTACAGCACCTTCCAGTCCCTGAAGATACTTATAAGAAAGCTGGGGAAGAGCTGTTCCTGAGGGCACAGAGCAATGGGACGAGGGGTGGGACTCGATGGCCTCCAAAGGTCCCTTTCCACCCAACGCATCCTGGGATCTGATGGTTCCCCTGCTCAGGGTTGTGCCTGTGCTCTTCCTGAGGAGGATATTTCATGGACACTCTTTCATCCTCTGTAGTACACAAAGCCACCTGCCCTCCCTATGATGCATCCCCTTCTCCTTTTGTTTTGCAGAACCGGATGCATGAGAGTATGAAGCTGTTTGACAGCATCTGCAACAACAAGTGGTTCACAGACACGTCCATCATTCTCTTCCTGAACAAGAAGGACCTGTTTGAGGAGAAGATTAAGAAAAGCCCCCTAACGATCTGCTACCCAGAGTACACTGGTAAGGTCCTCCCAAACCACCTCTTATCTGTGTCACCAGGGCCAGGAAGGAGTGGGTTAAAGCCTACAGGATCCAGGATAACTCCAAAGCTCAGCTGTTTCTCCATCCACTCAACTCTGGGCAGCATCTTGGGGCTGCCCATCACTTGGCTTGTTGGGAGAGGTGCAGTCACACAGCCCTCATCCCTGAGAGTTACAGCCTGGAGTGCCAGCAGCAGAGCACCACCGTGCAGCCAGTCCAGGTTGCTCTGTGTTTCCCACCTGTTATTTAGGGAAATACTTTCTTGAACTTCAGTCTCAGAGGCTGGGATACTTATCCAGGTCCTGGGCATGGCACTTCTCTGCCCTGGTGTGTCTGTTCTCCAGGTGAGACCCACACGGTGCTTCGTGGTCACTGCTCAAGGCATTTGGACTTAATTTTTAATGCTTCTTCCTTCAAACCTGCTTATTCCTGTGATTTCTCCCTCTTCTGATGCAACTGCACGTCTCCAGTGTGAAGATTACCATAGGCAGCATTCCCTTCTGGTGATCTCAGGGGGTTGGGGGGGGAGCAACATGTCCAAGGTCACTGACCAGGAGCTGGGAATAGACCTCAGCTCCACGAGGAGGAGTTAAGGGTGGATTTGGATTTGTAGCTGGATAAGGCAGATGGTTGCAAGCAGCTTAATGGGGACTTAAAAGCTCTCTGTGCTGTGAAGTGCTGGCCAAAGTAAAGGCATCTTATCTTTTTCAGGCTCTAACACGTACGAGGAAGCAGCTGCCTACATCCAGTGTCAGTTTGAAGATCTGAACCGAAGGAAAGACACCAAGGAGATCTACACCCACTTCACCTGCGCCACCGACACCAAGAACGTGCAGTTCGTCTTCGACGCCGTCACAGATGTTATCATTAAAAACAACCTGAAGGAGTGTGGGCTCTACTGAGCAGGAGGAGCCCTGGGAGGAAGGTAAAGCCCAGCCTCTTGCATTTAAACCTGGGGCTGGTGGTTTCTGGTGCCTCACTGATGCCCCTTGGGGAGCTGGGATGGTTCAGCCTGGAGAAGAGGAGGCTGTGGGGGGACCTCATTGAGGGGATCCTGGGCTCCATCAGCAGAGGGGTGGCAGCAGGGACAGGGAGGGGATTGTCCCTCTCTGCTCTGCCCTGTGAGGCCCCAGCTGGAGTCCTGTGTCCAGAGCTGGGGCCCCAGGACAAGAAAGATGTGGGACTGTTGGAGAGGGGTCAGAGGAGCCACGGAGATGATCAGAGGGCTGGAGCAGCTTGCCTACGGAGAGAGGCTGAGGGAGCTGGGCTGGTTCAGCCTGGAGAAGAGAAGGCTGTGGGGGGACCTCATTGCAGCCTCCCAGTCCCTGAAGGGAGCAGAGGAACAGGAGGGGAATGAGCTTGTTAAAGGGCAGAGACTGGCAGGACAAGGGGGATGGAGTGAAGCTGGAGGAGGGAAGAGTTGGATGAGATATTAGGGGGAATTTCTTTCCAGAGAGAGTGGTGAGGGGCTGGAACAGGCTGCCCAGAGAAGGGGTGGGTGCCCCATCCCTGGGGGTGTTCAAGGCCAGGTTGGCTGGGGCCCTGGGCAACCTTGTGTAGCTCCAGGCCTGGAGGTTGGTGTCCCTGCCTGTGGCAGGGGATTGGAGCTCTGTGACCCTTGGGGTCCCTTCCAACCCAGCCCAGTCTGTGATTCTCTGATTCTCTCTTCCAGTTTGATTTTATGCCGTGGCGTTTTGAGACCCGGACTCTTTGCTGCCTGGCGGGGACGGCTGCGAGCCCGGAGAGGACCAGAGAAATGAAATCAGCATGTGGAATCGTTGAGTTCTTTAGCACAATCTTCTCTATTTAGGGACCTTCTTTATTTTGTTGGTTTTTTTTTTTAATTATTATTATTATTATTTTTTAATTGCTATGGGATGTTGATGTTAGGGGTGAGGTGGAACAACCGTTAGCGTGACTAGATCATCCCGGCGGCGTTCGCATGGCGTGATCTCCACCGTGTACAGCTGTTGTGAAGTTGAGGTGCTGGATTCCAGACCTTCAATATGTAGCTTTCTCTCTCTCTCTCTCTGGTTAACGAGCCACCACCGCTCTGTTTTTAAGGTTTTGCTTGGGTTTGGTTGGGTTTTTTCCATTGAGAAAACTTCTAACTTTACTAAAATTTTATTTCCTTATCTGCAAACGACTCATATTTTAAAAATAAACAACAACAACAACAAAAAAAAATCACTTAACTATGCACATGTGACCAGATCATGCAGAAAGTATTCCTCTTAGCAGGAACTCTTTGTTTTTAACACTTGGTATGGTCAGGATTTAATATTTCTTGCAACTACTTAAAGGCTCCTTAGCGCTCTTTACGGCGACAGCTCCGGCTTTCTCTGGCGTGTGTTTCGTGCCCATCCTGCTTCCATAAAGCTTTTGGAAGGAGCTCCAGCAGTGGGACAGCGAAGCTCTTTAGCTGATGGCTCAGGGGTGAGCGCGGGCGATGCTGATGGCCCCATCCAGACCCACCCGGCGTGGCCCAGCCGGCTTCACGCTGAGCCCCTGCCTGGAGATTCAACCCTCTGAGCCCCAAAGCCGCAGGGCTGCTCCACCCACCGCTCCTCCCCCTGCGTTTTCAGTCCAAACCGGTGGGTGATTTTGGGAAGGGGGCGCCCGGGCTGTCCCCACGCTGTCCCCACCAGCATGCCTTTACTCTCCATCCCTGGTGCCAAACCCCGCCTGCCATTGTTTTTACTGTAGTGACCTTCATCCCCATGGGTAACCAGCCCGGCCCTCCGCTGCCCCAGTGCATCCAGACTCCTTCCCCCCCCTTTGTCACGTGTACAGTTTCACTCTGTTCTAGTTGTTGGCAGTATTAAAATGGTGAGGAAACAGTTGGAGCCTTTTCTCTAGTTTATTATTCGTTATTTTTTATACTCACACCCCCCCCCCCCCCCCCCATCCTTCCCCCTTCTGTGCTTGGCCACAGAGGGAAGCTCAGTGCTTGGATGAGAAGGGGGGGGGTAAATTATGGGAGGGGGGTTGGATTATGGGGGGGTTGGATTATGGGGGGCATGAGTTATCGCAGGGGTTGAATGATGGGGGGGGGTTGAATGATGGGGGGGTTGAGTTATGGGGGAGGTTGAATGATGGGGGGGCGTTGAATGATGGGGGGTTCAATTATTGGGGTGTTGAATTATCACAGGGGTTGAATGATGGGGGGTTGAATTATAGGGGGGTTGAATGATGGGGGGTTTAATTATCACAGGGGTTGAATGATGGGGGGTTGGATTATGGTAGGGTTGAATTATAGAGGGGGGTTGAGTTATGGGGGGATTGAATTATAGAGGGGGGTTGAATGATAGGGGGTGTGTTATGGGGGGGGTTGAGTTATGGGGGGGTGAATTATGGGGGGTTTGAGTTATGGGGGGTTTGAATTATTACAGGGGTTGAATTATGGGGGGGTTCAGTTATCGTGGGGTTGAATTTTGGGGGGGTTCCTTGGGCTTCACCACAGGCAATTGTCAGCACAGCCACCCGCGGGTTGATCTGGGTGGGAGATGGGCTGTGCCAGCCCAGAGCCACGGATGGGAAACACTCCTGGAGCCCAGCTCCAGGCCTTGGGCTGGGTCCTCCTGGAGCAACCCAAGCAGGAGGAATGAGACATCCAGGGCTTGTGTAGTTCTTTATTTCCATTTCCTACAGTTAAATGCAGCTGGCTGTGGGATTTCTGTGGATACAGGACCTGGCTCTGGGACTGGGGGAGGTTTATTTACAAACAGTGAAGAGCAAACACAGCTCGAAGGAGCAGAATGAAAATACAAATCTTTCAAGTAACCATTTCCTCTTTCTCCAGCCCCAGATCACCTCCCCCAGACCCCAACATGCCTGCTCCTGCCTCTGCTCACCCCTCTCCTCACCCCCCAAACCCCAACAACATTCCCTCAGGGCTCCAAAAAAAACCAAGCCCCTTCATTATACCTCCTGCTGGAGGACAGAGGTTGGTACCCAGGAGTGATTCGTAGGTAACCCAACCTCCACCATCCCCAGGAATTCCCACTTGGATTAATTCAAGGGGAAGAAACCAGCTGCAGAGGGACGGGCAGAAGCGATGCCGCTGCCTCTCTCCCCGAGCGCCCCGTCGCTGCCCAGGGTGGGAAGCACGATGCCTCCCTGGTGATTCTCCTGCCTGCTTTGCTTGAACCACTCCAGATCTGGCTTAGAAACGCTGCAGGGAGCAGGTTTGCTGCTTTTAAAGGAGGAAAAAAAAAGAGGAAATGGCCACAAAAGGGGGCAGGAAGCTGAGCTTCACCCCTTCCTCTAGTTTGGGCTTTGGAAGGAGGCGGCTCGGTCGGGCAGGTGGTAGAAACTTGGGCTGTGAGGATCTTTTACGTCTGGTTGTAATCCTGCTCTGCTCAGCAGAACGGCGCTGTGCCACCACGTCCTGTCCTCTTCTAGCAGGGAAAGAGGAGAGAACAGGAGGTTAAAGGCTTTCCAACCACCCAGTGAAGGCTGGGACAGGCACAGGGTGCAGGGAGGGCTGAGAGGAGTGACCTTCATCCCACCACGCTGAGCTTGGAGTGGGGAGAAACCCGACAATTCATGGGTTTAAATGTCATTCTGGTGCTCAGAGCTGGTCAGTGCCCAACCCTTCAGCCCCTGTCCCCCACCTCCCTGCCTGGTCAGTGTTTCCCTTGGTGCCCAGAGCAGGATTTGGGGTGCTCCCACCCTGTCCTGCCTCTGCCTGTGGGGAGCTGCCTGCTTTATCCCAGGGGGGTTGAATGATGGGGGGGTTGAGTTATGGGGGGGTTGAATTATCACAGGGGTTGATTTATCACAGGGGTTGAATGATGGGGTTGAATTATTCTTCCTGCTCTACTTAATGCTCAGGAATGAGGGGGAGAAAAAGCAAAGCACCCAAGGATGCGGATCCCAGCATCTGACACCCCCCCCCAGCATCACAGCAGCCACCATCCCCAAAAAAAACCACCCCATCCCTTCCCCATCCCCCCCAGCCCCATCCCTTCCCCATCCCTCTGTCCCTGGGGCAGGTACCTGCCCCGTGGCTGCTCAGAAGAGGCCGCAGTCCTTGAGGTTCTCTTTGATGATGACATCCGTCACGGCGTCGAAGACGAACTTGACGTTCTGGGTGTCTGTGGCACAGGTCATGTGGCTGTAGATCTCCTTCACGTCCTTCCGCATGTTGAGGTCCAGGAATTGGGTCTTGATGTAATTTCCTGCGTCTTCAAACGTGTTGGGACCTGTGGAGGGAGGGAGGGAGGAGGCGATGCTGCTGCTGAGCTGCTCCCATGGGAGGTGATGGTCGGAGCTGGGTGAGGGCAGGGGATGCCTGAGCCTTAGTTTTAAGGAGCTAGATCTGAAACCTCCCTTGGGAGGAGGAAGAGGAGGAGGAGGAGGAGGGGTGGGTCAAGCACTGCACCTAGCAAAGCAATTAGAAATTCATTAAAAAAGCCATTTTAGCCCAATTCCATCCTTCCCCCCACCTTCTCCTGGGCTGCTCCTACCTCTGGGACTCCATCCTGAAACCCAGAGACCGTGTCTGCGCCGGGACCACGCGGTTCCTCCCCCCAAGAGCCTGGTTTGGGGAGGTGGGAGGGTTAAGGGGGGGGGGCAAAGGGGAAGGATGGAGCCACCTCACCGTCGTAATCAGGGAAGCAGATGCTGAGATGGACTTTCTTGATCTTCTCCTCGAAAAGGTCCTTCTTGTTGAGGAAGAGGATGATGGAGGTGGCGGCGAAGAACTTGTGGTTGCATATGCTGTTGAACAGGTGCAGGGACTCGTGCATGCGGTTCTGCGAGCGGACAGGGCCACAGGTCACTGCCAGCCCCCTTTTTACCCAGCACAGCCCCCCACCCCCAAAAAAAACCCCTCCCCCCAGCCCCCTCCCTGTCCCCAGAGCGGAGCTTCTCCCTGTGCAGCCCAGGTTGCTCCTGTTGGATGTAGGAGGAACTGCCTGTCCCCTCCTGCCCATCCTAAACTCCGCTGTCAGTCGGGATGGGGAGGGGGGTAACCGGGGCAGCGCGATGCTCCCACCCCTCCCAGTAGCTCTAGTGTGGCTGGAGGTGATGGGATGATGAGCTGGGGAACCTCAGCTGGTGGGAGGTGCTGGTGGGGTGTCGAGGTGTTGAGGTGCCGTCGCCGTTACCCTGATGCTCTCGCTGGATTGAGGCTTTGGAAGGGGCAGGGAAGGGAAACTCTGGGCTTAGAGGAGTTGTGGGCTTGGCTGTGGGGACATCCTGGGGTGGCTGAGGGTCCAAGCAGGGTCTCTGGCTGCCCCACTGACACATGGATCTCCTTCACTGTAGCGTGGCAGCTGGTTCTTGAGGGCAGATGGGGATGTCCTGTCCCAGCTCCCCTTGCTGCAGTTCTTCTGTATGGCTTTGGGGAGCAGAGCACCTGCTTTGGCCAAATCCTGCCCCGTTCTGTGTGGGGAGCAGCATCTCCACCTCTGCTGGGGGTTCAAGGGGACAGACCCTCTCTCCTTCCTCACGTGCTGCTGCTGTGTGGCTGAGGAATGGCTGATGGATGCCAGCTCCTGCCTTGGGACCTCAGTGAAGGCCTTTGGGGAGCGGATGCTGTAGGAGATGCCACCAAGGATGCTCTGCCCTGGGCCAGGAGGGAGAAGCAGCCGCCTGCCCCTGCGCTGCTCAGTGTCACCCCTCGTTTCCTCCTGGAAAGGGCCCCTTTTGGGGACACCGTGTTCCTGCTCTGCCCCCACCACGGGCACCGATGCATGGGGTGCCTCTGGGTGCCATTGTCCTTCATCCAGAGCCCGTCACATCTCTCCTCTTCCTGGGGGTTGGCTCCATTGGCTTGGCTCAGGGGTTTTCCACAGCAGGAAGCGTTCCCGGGGGGACGGGGGCTCCAGGAGGAGGTTGGGGTCAGGACCCGCTGTGCCCGTGGCTGCTCGGCAGGATGGGGGGTTCCTCAGTGGGCCCCCAGCTGTTTCCCCACAGTTGGGCTGGTTGAGCCTCAACATCAGTGCTGACACGTTTACTGGGTGTAACTGGGTGTAACTGGGTGGGGGCCAGTTCCGTCCCAGTCTCCCACTCCTTTCCCAGAACACCCAGAGAACCCAATGGCATGGAGTCTTTCCCCCCCCCCAACCCCCTTCCCAAAGCC
This sequence comes from Gallinula chloropus, assembly GCF_964237585.1. Taxonomy (NCBI): domain Eukaryota; kingdom Metazoa; phylum Chordata; class Aves; order Gruiformes; family Rallidae; genus Gallinula; species Gallinula chloropus. The sequence goes on from NC_140112.1 coordinate 2,268,443, forward strand.
CCCCCCTGCTCCTCTCCTGCTCTTCCCAGGCAGCTCCCAGACCCAGACCCACCACTTCATCGTCCTCCACCAGCACCATGTCGTAGGCGCTCAGCGCCCCGCAGAAGATGATGCAGGTCACCCCCTCGAAGCAATGGATCCACTTCTTGCGCTCCGACCTCTGGCCTCCCACATCGAACATCCTGGGGAGGGGATGAGGACAGGTCAGGGGCTGGTCCTGCCACCCACCATATGATGATCCCAGCACCCCAGGACCCCAGCAACCTGTCCTCGGCAGTGCCAGGGATGCTGTGACCAACCAGCCCTGGTCCAGGTGGGGTTGGTGGTCCCTGGTTCACCCCACGTTGTGTTGCAGGGGGAGGATCAAGGGATGGGGGGGGGGGGAAATCAAGGGGTGGGGGGCACCCACCTACCTGAAATTCAAGTCTTTGACTGAGAACTTGGTCTCGATGATGCCCGTGGTCTTCACTCGGGACCGCAGCACGTCCTGCTCGTTGGGGAGGTATCCAGGGGCCGTGATCCTGTCCAGCTGGTTCAGGTAACTGGGGGGAATGGGCAGATGGTCAGGAGAGGGTGTGACCAGCTGCCAAGGGGCTGCCCCCCAGCCTGCACCCACACCCCCCCCCATAGCATTTTGGGGATGGTGGGGGCTAAATCCCAAATGCTGGGACTCCAAGATCCCTGGGGAGGGATGCTGGGGGGGTATGATGGGGGGGATGCAGCCCCCTGGCACCAGTGGGTTAGAGGATGGTGACCTCCAGGTATCCCCAGGCTCTGGATTCTGCCAGGCTGGGTGGGAAACAGTGATAAGCAGCTGGGGGTCCCCAAGGCATGTCCCTGTTGTGTGTCCCCCACCCCCAGGTTGGTGGCCCCCACTCACTACGCAGCCGAGTCGTTGAGCTGGTACTCGGCAGCTCGGTCGAAACAAGCCTGGACCCCCCCATCCTTCCAGAGCTTCTTGATGCAGTCGACCAGCTCGGGGGGCATGGTGCCCTCCTCGATGGAGTCAGCCAGGTTGAAGAGCTGCCGCCCATCATCCTGCAAGAGGGACCCTCTGCCACCATCCCACCCGCAGCCCCCAAAAAGCCCCCGGGGCTGGGGACAAGGGGCTGCTGTAGACCCCAGCTCCAGGGTTTCCTGCGCCCTCTCAGTGGGTTTTGGGGAGGGGAGGGGGGCAGGATGGGGACAGCCCCCCCGGACTGACCGCGCGGGAGGACTCTGCGTAGTCGATGCCCAGCGTGGACATGGCGCGGATGATGGCCAGGATGGACTGCAGGATGTTGCCGTAGATGATGGACTTGAACTCCATGCACTCCTCGGGGGTGTAGCCATCCTGGTGGATGATCCTGGGGGGGCACAGCAGCCTCAGCCCTGAGCTGTGACCCCCCCCCCCCCCCCCTCCAGTATCACCCTGCCCTGGGAGGCAGCAGGGTGTGACATGGGGGGGGAGTGACTGGGGTGATGCTGTTGGGGCCACCCAATCCTTGGGTTAATCTCCCTGCAATCTGGGTGCCTGGGCCTCAGGCTGTACTCACTTCATCTGCTTCACGATGGTGCTCTTGCCCGACTCTCCAGCCCCTGGAAGAGGGTGTGAGGACACCTTAGTGCTGCCCAGGACACGCCACAGGCCTGATGCCACGGGGATGGGCACAGCGCAGGGACCGGAGCCGCTTTCCCTCCTCCTGCTCCGCTCTGCCCCAGCTGGACACCTGGCCCAGCCTCCTCCCCCGGTGCCATCACCCCTCTGCCACCCCTCACACCCAGCACTGGACCCCCAGGGGTGGTGGGCACCCCCTGGGCTGCGGGTCCCTGGGGTCCCACGCCACCCACCCGCCGCAGGCGATGGCTTCGGTGCTGTAAGCGGCTTAGGGCAGCACAGGAAGCTGCTTAGAATTAGGGTGCTAATCGCCTTGACCCTGGCCCCCCACCTGGATAAGCCCCCACCAACAGCCCCGATGCCTCCCCGTGGGGTCACCCACTGCCCGAGTGGGGCGCGGGGGGTCCCTCGAGGGTCTGTCCCTCCCTCCCTGCACCCAGCAGCAGGGTTTTTGGGGTGCAGGAGCTTACTAGAGGCTCCCTGTCCCCCTTTCATGTGCCACAGCCTGGCCTGGGTGGGACCCAGCATCCTGGTCCCTTCCCCATCCCCACGCTGTCCCCCCATCCCTGCTCCCCGTATTGTCACCACCGAGAGCCGATGTCACCCCCAGCCCTTCCCAGGCCCAGCTCTGAGGGACACCAGGACAGAGGGACAACCTCAGCGCATCAGGCTAACGAGGGACCAAGCCAGAGCAGCAGGAGTTGATGGGCTGGGGACAGCCCATCCCTGTCCCCAATCCCTGGTTGCTTTTGCCCATCCCCAGCAGCCCCCCCAACAGCCCCTCATGCCGAGTGGGGCTGGGGGGGGGGACATCCCACATCCTCCCTTGGATATCCCACATCCTCCCTTGGACATCCTCTCCGGCCTTACCAAGCAAGAGCAACTTGACCGTCTTGGCCTCCTTATCCGCATCCTCCTGGAGCTTCTTCTCCAGCTCCTTGGACCTCTTGGCCATCTCCTTGTCCTCGGCGCTGGCCCCGCTCCCCATGGCCTCGTCTTCCTCCTCCTCCTCCTCCTCCTCAAACTCCTCGAGCAGCTCTAGGTCCCCGGGCTCTTCCAGCTCTCCGCGGGCAGCGGCGCGCGCGCCCCGAGGACGGGCGGTGGGCGACGACGGGAGAAAGGGGGGTGGGGGGGGGAGAAAGAGGAGCCCCGAAAGGCTGAGCCGGCTCCCCAGCGACACCCCTGATGCTGGGGTGCCCCGCGGCAGGCAGAGCGCGGTGGGTCCTCGCCGGCCGGCTGCCCCCCGCCTTCTCCCTTAATTCCCCATGGATAACCCGATTTTTTTGGGCCGTGGGATTTGGGGACCTTTTATCTCGCCATGTGACCCAGGAAATCCAATTAGCCCAAGATGGCAAAGATTAGGGGTGGGGGGGATGGAGAAGGGGGGGGGGTGGTGAAGACAGGGTGTCTTGGGGAGGTGGGCGTGAGGCTTTATGTAAGGGGGCAGCCGGCTTGACACCCCCTGCCCAAGGGGGATGGGGACACCCTGTGGCCCCCCCCAGGATGGTTGGGGAGGGGGGGTTGGGTTTGGGGCTTCCCCCGTGGGTGTTGGGGATGGGGTCGGCTCCCCCCCCCCCACTCTTCTCTGTGTGTGTGTCCCCTCCCCGGGAGGTGCGGAGGTGGGGGTGGAGGGGGGGGGGGCACACGGGGGTGCTGGGGGATTCCTCCTGCGGGGGAAAGGGAGCTAATTACCCCGGGTGGGTAATGAGCCCCTAATCCTGCCCCGCTGGGTGCCACCCCTCTGCTCCCCAAGCTCATTAATGGGATGGTGCTTTCAGCCTTCCTCCTCCTCCTCCTCTACCTCCCGGGCTCAGCACCCCCTCACCAGCCCAGCACCCATCCCCTCAGCCCATCAGGGTCCCCCCAAACCTCGGGGTGGGGGGGGGGCAGGCGGGTTCCCCCACCCTGTCCCACCCCGTGGGTTGGGGGGTGTCAGGTCCCCCTGAAGGTGCTGGGGGTCCCCAGCATTTGAGTTTTGGGTCCCCACAATCCTGGCACCCCCTAGGGTTGAGGGGGGGGGGCTTTGCACCCCCGTGCTGGGGGGTGTGTGTGTGTCCCCGGGCTCCCCCCGGCCGTCCCCACGAGCCGGTGGCTGGGGACACTCTGTCCCCGAGGACACAAAGCCCCTTCTGAGCCTCTAATGAACTTGGCGCTAATGAAGGTGGTCCAATTAAAATACCAACCCCCCCCCCCCACACACACCCCCCACCCCCGCCTGGTGTCGTGTGGGGGACAACGGACGGCCAGTGCCGGGGAGGGGACACGGCTGTCACCCACAGCTCTCAGCCCGGGGTGCTCACTGTCCCCCCCTGTCCCCCCCCGTCCCCCCCCCCGATGGCTGCCGTGCCTCCCCGGGGTCACCGCGCTGTCCCCTCTCCTCCCCCGTGGGACAGCGCGATGGGGCAGGGGACCCGGGGGGGCCACACGGGCCCTGGCTGGTGCCATTCCTTCTGCTCCGGCAGCGGCTAAAAATACCCCCCCCGCGACCCCCCCCCCGCTCCGGTGCCGGGGACTCCGCGGGGACACAGCCCGGCGCCCCCCCGCCACCCCCGGACCCACCGGGAGCCACAGGTAGGGACAGACCGGGATCGGGGGGACACACAAGGATGTGACCCCCCCCCGCCAGCCCCCCGGCTGGGGTGTGTATGGGGGGTCCCGGTATGATGGTAAGGGGGGGCTGGGGGGGGGGTCAGGCCCTGTGCTGGCCCCAGCACCCCGCGGGGACATCCCCTGGGGGTGCTGCGGGCACCGCCCCCCCCTTGTGATAATTGGGGGGGGGGGGCTGGAGGGGGAGGTGCGAGCCCCCTCTTTTGGGGTGCAGCACCCATTTTGGGGGGAGCCCGCTGGTGTCGGAGGAGCCGATGCTGTCCCGGTTGGGGGGGGGGGTCAGTCGGTCTAACGGGGGGGGGGACACGGTCCGTGTTGGGGGCGCAGTGCCCAGCGGGGGGGGGAGCGCTGGGGGGGTGCTGGTGCCGTACCCCGAGTCTGACGGGGGCGATACCCGTCTCCGCGGCGGGGTTGGGGGGGGGGGATACACACACTTATGGGGGGGGGGGGCGGCCGCTGCCGTTCGGGGGGCGATGGCGTCTCTCCGGGGGGCCCAGCGCCGCCTCCCCCCGCCCCGCTCAGCACCCGGGGCGCGGCCCCCGCCCACCGCCGCCGCAGCAGCCGGTTGCCCCGGCAACCTTCCTCCTCTTCCTCCTCTTCCTCCTCCTCCTCCTCCTCCTCCTCCTCCCGCCGCTCCCCCGGCCCCAGCCCCTTCCTCGGCCCGGCTTCCGGCCGCGCTCCGCCGCCGGGGACTTTGGTCCAGCCCCGGGTTTCCTGCATCAATCATCAACCAGGGGAGGGAGCGGCGGCCATCGCCCGGCCCTGCCGCCCCGACAGTCCCCGCCGGGGCCCCGGGAGTCCCCGCGACGCCCCCCCCCTCCCCGGCCTCTCCCCACCCGGCACCGCCGGTCCCCCCCCCCCCCCCTTCCCCTTCCGTAGCGTTCCCAGCGCCGCCGGCCCCGCCGCCCCCTCCGCCGCCCCGGGAGCCGCCATGTCCTCGGTCGCCCCGGCCAAGTATCCCTTCAAGAAGCGGGGCAGCCTGCAAGCCCCCAGCCCCGCAGGTGAGCCCCCCCCAACCCCCCCAACCCCGCCTGAGCGCGGCCCCCCCCGTCCCCACAGCCCCCTCCCCCGGCAGGAGCCCGGCCCGCGGGGATGTCAAGGGGGGAGCGGGGGGGGGGGGTGTCCAGACGTGGGTGCTGCCGGGGGATGTGGGGGGGGGGCCGCCTGTGTTGGGGAGGGGGATGGGAAGGCGCTGGTTGGGTGTGTTGGGGGCTGCGGGGTGTGTGTGTTTTGGGGGGTGGGGGGGGGGGGTGGCGTGTGCCCATCACCGTGGTGTCTGGGCTGCTCGGCGGGGGGGCTGCTGGTCGCTGCCGGGAGCGGAGGGGGTGGCGGCGGTGTTGGGGTGTCCTGGGTCTGTGTGTCTGTGTGTCTGTCTGTGTCTGTGTGTCTCCCCCGTGTGCCCCCCCCTCCCCTCCCCTCCCCAGGCAGCGCGGGGCGGGGGGGCCGCTGCGGCGGAGGGGTGGCGCAGCGGGTGGTGTGTGCCGGGAGGAGGAGGAGGAGGAGGAGGAAGGGGGGAAGCGAGAGGACTGGGGGGGTGCGGGGTGGGGGGGGGGTTGGAGGGGGGTCGGGATGCTGGGGCCGGGGGGGGAGGGGTTCGCGCGGGTGGTCTCGGCTGGCGCCGTGGCCGGGGGGTCGCTCGCGGGGGCGATGGTGACACCCGGAGGTGACAGCCGGCGATGGTGACACCCCCGGGGGTGGGTGACACCCGCGGGGTGGCCCCTTGCGCTGGCACCCGGCTGCGGGGAAGGGGGGAGGGGGGGCTCGGGGTGCTGCCGGCGGGCGCTGGGGGGGTTCAGGGTACAGGCGTGTCCCCGAGGGAGGCACAGGGGCCGGGCACGTCCCTGCCTGGCTGTCAGCACCACCCACCAAGGGCAGACACCCACAGGTACCTGCCTGTCCGGTGGGGAAACTGAGGCAGGGCTGAGCGGCCGGGCTGACACGCTCTTGCACACGCGTGTGCACGGGGTGGGGGGGTGGTGCTGGGCTCTGAATACCCCCAGCCCTGCGGGTCGTGCCTCAGTTTCCCCATCCCAGACCTCAGCAATGGGCAGGGTGGGGGGCTGCCCTCCACCCCCACCATTGCATTTTGGGTGATGTGGGGAGGATGCACTATGGGGGCATGGGATAGAGGTTGGGGGGGCTGAGAGGGGGACAGGTCTCCTGGGGTCGTCTCCCCCCAAACTGTGCTGGGTGGGATGCTCTTAACTGCTGTCTCAGTTTAACTGGGAGGGCACGATTTCCAGTGCCTCCCCCCACTCCCTGCTGGTTCTGTGGTGGGGTTGGCAATGAGGGTGAGGGGTGCAGAGGAAGGTGCTGGCAGCCGGGGGGGGTCCCTGGTGCCGGGGGTTGCTTGGGGGGGGGGGGGAGGCAGGAGCTGGGGATGACCCCAGGGGATGTTGGGTGATGAGGTTTGTTTGCTGGGGGGGGGATAATGGGGGGCATTGTCTGCCCTCCCTCATAGTTTGGGGGTACCACCCCCTTGGTGGTGCCTTTCATGCCGTACTGTGGGGGGTCAGTGCTGGTGTGGGAGGAGCAGACAGAGGGGTGGTGGATGGAGCAGCCCAGCTGAGAGGACGGGGGGTGTGGTGGTGGGACCCCAGCATCCTGTCCCCCCCATCCCTGAGCCCCTCGATCAGTTACACCCCCCCGACGGGCCCAGCAGCCTCCCTCAATGCATGGGGAGAGCAGGGGGGCTGTCCCCCTCCTTCCTTGAGCTGCCTCAGTTTCCCCATCACCACTGTGGGGACACCAGCATCCCAGTTCAGGAGGGGGGCTGTGGAGGGGCTGGTTAACCCTGCCTGGGAGGGGGAGGGGGGGGTCCAGGCCCCCCCTTGCTCACGCTGTGCTGGTGTCTGCAGAGCTGCGGGGTGGGCCGGGGTCCCGCACGCTGCAGTCGGCTCGTTCCCTCCCCGGGACCCCCCACTGCCTGAAGCATTTCCCCGTGGACCTGCGCACCTCCATGGACGGCAAATGCAAGGAGATCGCCGAGGTGGGTCCCGGGTCCCGCCAGCTTTGGGGGTGGGGGGGGTTGGGGGTATCTGTTGGGGGGGGTATCCCACCTCCATCCTTCCCCTTCCCATCCTCACCCAGCTCCAAACCACCCCTTCCCCCGCCCCACCTTCCCCCAGCCTTTCCAGCTCAACTAGGGTGGGGACCCCCCCCCCCCACCAAGTGGCTCTTCCCCTCCCAACCCCGCGGGCTGAGACCGGGCACAGCTCGTGACAGGGATGGTCCGGGCAGGAGCTGTTCTGCCGCTCGCTGGCCGAGAGCGAGATGAGGACGGCGCCCTACGAGTTCCCAGAGGAGAGTCCCATCGAGCAGCTGGAGGAGCGGCGGCAGCGCCTCGAGCGCCAGATCAGCCAGGACGTCAAGTAAGCTGGGAAAGGGGGTGTCACCCACCCCACCACCCCCCATCACCATGGGATGGGGTCCCCGCTTGGGGACAGACCACTACCCACTGCCCTGGGGGGGGCTGTCGGTCCTCTGTGCCAGCTCTGTGTGTCCCCCCCCCCACCCTCTCCCGTGGGCGTTGCGCTTGGTGTCCCCCATTTAGTTCTTGCTGGTTGCTGTCTGGTTGCTGTTGTTCCCGCCATTAACGGGGTGTTTTCTCTCCCCGGCCCCTCTCTCCCCCCCTACCCCAATCCCCAAACCCATCCCCACTGTCCCTGTCCCGTGTCCCCCCCCCCACTGCCTGCGTGTCCCCAGACTTGAGCCCGACATTTTGCTCAGAGCCAAACAGGACTTCCTGAAAATTGACAGTGCTGCCGACTTACAGTGAGTGTCCAGCCCGGTGCTGCCGGCCGGGGACACGGGGGGTGGTATCGGGGACCCCCCCGCCGCCCCCAGCCCTGCTCTGACCCGTTAACCCCTCCCCACAGCCACCCCACTTCCCGCTGCTCCCCTAAACGCGGAGCGGGAAGGTCCCCACCAGCCCCTCGCTGGCACCGAGGGGGTTAATGCACCTCGAGGGGGGGGTTAGGGATGTGGGGGTTTGGGGTGGTGGCACAGGACCCCCATCCAGGCCCTGTTGCCCCGCCCCCCCCCCTGCCAGGACAAGCTGCGTCTCCTCCCTCCTGTCTCCGCTTGGGAGTTGTCTCTGTCACGAGTTAGTTCGTTCTCTGTCCCCCCCCCGCCACTTTTCGTTGTGCTCATGTGGGGCTGGGGAATGTGTCTGGGGGCGGGGCGGGGGGTGACATGGACACACACGGTGCTGCCACCCGTGGGAACATGGAGGGGGGGGGGCACCCATCAGCCTGAAGCCGGTGGTGACATCCCAGAGGACACCACCCGCCTTGTGTCACCCTGTGGTGGGTGCTGCTCCTGGGGAAGGGGGGGACACAACATGGGGATGGGGACGTGGGGATGGGGACGGGCCGTGTCACCCTCTCACCAGCCCCTATTTGCACCCACAGGCTCTTCAAGGAGCAGAGTGAGGACTTGGTGGATCACGTCCCCAAGGAGCGGGAGGCGCTGGAGCGGGAGTTCCAGCGGGTCACCATCTCCGGGGAGGAGAAATGTGGGGTGAGCCCCCCACCCATCCCATCCCATCCCCATCCCCTTGGTGAGGGGCTTCGGGGCATCAACCCCACTTTATCCTTAGTTTATTTTTGAGGTGTCATCCCCCCCCCACTTCCACCCCTCTCCAGGTTCCCTTTACGGACCTTCTGGATGCAGCCAAGAGCGTGGTGAAGGCGCTGTTCCTCCGGGAGAAGTACATGGGGCTGTCTCTGCAGAGCTTCTGCAAGACCACCGCCCGCTTCCTGCAGGAGCTCTCCGAGAAGCCCCTGGAGACCCGCGGCTACGAGGAGGTGCCCGAGACCCCCGTGGCTGCCGGTGAGCACGAGCTGCTGGGATGGGGAGGGGGGGGTCTTTGCTGGAGGGGCTTTAGGGGAAGCCATCTGATACTGGGTGTCTCCTGGGTGTTTCCTGGGTGCAGATGCCCCCGTGCACCCCCCGTTCGCGGAGCAGCATCCCTATGAGACGTGGGACCCCCGGACCATGCCGGCTGATCTGGGCTTTGGGTTGAAGATGGTGGATGGTGTGGTGCACGTCTACACCAAGCAGGACCTCACCGACAAGTGAGTGGCGAGGCATGGCGGGGGGGCTGCTCACTGGGGGGGTGAGTTTTGGGGGGGATGGATAACAGGGGGAGCTTGCTGGATCCTGTCCCTGCATGTGACCCCCCCACCCCCAATCTGTGTGTGTGTGTCCCCAACAGGAGCACGGAGCTGGACCTGCCGTACCCCGACCTGCAGGAGTTCATCGCTGACATGAATTTCCTCATGGCTCTGATCATCAATGGGCCCATGTAAGGAGAAGGGTCCCCCCATGGGGGTGTCTTGGGTGGGGGGAAAGACCTTGGGGACAGCACCAGGGGATGTGATGGGTGGCGATGACACATGCTGCTGGTCCAGCTCTCACATCCCTGTGTCCACCCTTGCTCACAGCCACCGTTCGTGGTGGTGGTTGGGGCTCCAGGAGTCCAGAGCTGTGTCCCCTCATCCCAGTGGGCACCAGCTGTACAGGGCTGGATGTTCTCCCTCCTCTCCCCAAAACTGACACCCACACCCCCACCTCCTGCAGCAAATCCTTCTGCTACCGCCGGCTGCAGTACCTGAGCTCCAAGTTCCAGATGCACGTGCTGCTCAATGAGATGAAGGAGCTGGCAGCCCAGAAGAAGGTTCCTCACCGGGACTTCTACAACATCCGCAAGGTACCTGCTGGGTCTGGGCAGGGGGAGGGGGGCTGGCTCAACTGGGGAGCTTCTGGAGGCTCTGGGGACTGAGCATCACCTTGGGTCGTGCAGGTGGACACCCACATCCACGCCTCGTCCTGCATGAACCAGAAGCATCTCCTGCGCTTCATCAAACGGGCCATGAAGAAGCATCTGGATGAAATTGTCCACGTGGAGAAGGGCAAAGAGCAGACGCTCAAGGAGGTCTTTGAGACCATGAACCTCACCGCCTACGACCTGAGCGTGGACACGCTGGACGTCCACGCGGTACGGGGTAGTGGGGGGCACCCCCAAAACCTTGGAGAGAGGCGCAGGGGCTGCAGCCTGTCTCTGCCTGGGGTGGGGGAATCTTCTCCAGGTGTTGTCCCAGGGCTCTGGCTGGGGTTGTGGTGGTGGTGGTGGTAGTGGTGGTGCTGGGGTGCTGAGGGTTCTCCACTCAGTATCCACGTCCCCCGGGCAGGATCGCAACACCTTCCACCGCTTCGACAAGTTCAACGCCAAGTACAACCCCATCGGGGAGTCCATCCTGCGGGAGATCTTCATCAAGACCGACAACCGCGTCTCGGGCAAGTACTTCGCCCACATCATCAAGGTGAGCAGCCCTCCTGGGTCCCACAGCCCCCTCCCTCCCTCCCTCTGATGGCCATGGGGGCCACACCACCTGTGTGTGTGTCCCCATCCTGGTGGTTGAGGGGTGGTGACACTCGCCCCCTCCCCATCAGGAGGTGATGTCTGACCTGGAGGAGAGCAAGTACCAGAACGCTGAGCTGCGGCTCTCCATCTACGGCCGCTCCCGGGACGAGTGGGACAAGCTGGCTCGTTGGGCCGTCAACCACCGCGTCCACTCCAACAACGTCCGCTGGCTCGTGCAGGTGCCCCGGCTCTTGTGAGTACTGGGTGGGGGGGCAGATACCTTCAACCAAGGCCAGGTCCTGGGTGGGGAGACCACAGGTGGCTGGGGTGGGCTGGGACACCCGGCTCTGAGTGGGGTCTGTCGCCCTGCAGTGACGTCTACCGGACAAAGAAGCAGTTGGCCAACTTCCAGGAGATGCTGGAGAACATCTTCCTGCCCCTCTACGAGGCCACCATCCACCCTGCCCAACACCCAGAGCTGCACCTCTTCCTGGAACACGTGAGCACCACGACCTGCGCCGGGGGGGAAAGCGACAGGGGACCCCGGTGACACCCACCAAGCCCCAGCCTGGGTCCAGCTCCAGGGCTGGGGCAGATCTGCTGGAGGAGTGACCATCCCACCCCAGGGTTGTCTGTCCTGCAGGTGGACGGCTTTGACAGCGTGGATGATGAGTCCAAACCAGAGCATCACATCTTCAACCTGGACAGCCCCTTACCGGGCAACTGGGTGGAGGAGGACAACCCCCCCTACTCCTACTACCTGTACTACATGTATGCCAACATGACGGTGCTCAACCACCTCCGACGGTGAGGATGCCTGGGGCTCCTGGGGGTGGAGGTCTTGGGGTGCAAGGTGGGGGGGGTGTCAGGTGCTGATGGTCAGCCCTGTGTTGCAGGAAGAGGGGTTTCCACACCTTCGTCCTGCGCCCGCACTGCGGCGAAGCCGGCCCCATCCATCACCTGGTCTCGGGCTTCATGGTCTCAGAGAACATCTCCCATGGCTTGCTGCTGCGTAAGGTGAGCGGGGATGGGGGTGCCCCTGGGGGCCAGGTGCGTGGCTGGGACCCCCCTTTCACCCTGCTCTGTCCCCCCTTCCTCCCTCCTTCCCTCCCTCCCTCCCAGGCTCCTGTCCTGCAGTACCTGTACTACCTGGCGCAGATCGGCATCGCCATGTCCCCGCTGAGCAACAACAGCCTCTTCCTCAGCTACCACCGCAACCCCCTGCCCGAGTACCTCTCGCGGGGGCTCATGGTGTCCCTCTCCACCGATGACCCCCTCCAGTTCCACTTCACCAAGGTGAGCGGTTGGTGGGGGGGTAGGGAGGGGTTATAGGTCACCCACCCCACCCCAAAAACGGCCACCAGCTGAGCCACGGTGACGGGTGACTGGGAGCAAGGCGCTGCCCACCCGCTCCAAGAGGATGCTGATGGTCTGGTGAGGGTGGGAGGAGCTGAGGACCCCCACCCTGTTCTGGGAGGGGGGGGTGGCCCACGGGGTGGGGGTGCTGAGGCTGTGTCCCCCTGCCCCAGGAGCCGCTGATGGAGGAGTACAGCATCGCCACCCAGGTGTGGAAGCTCAGCTCCTGCGACATGTGCGAGCTGGCCCGCAACAGCGTCCTGATGAGCGGCTTCTCCCACAAGGTACCCCAGCCCCCCTTTCCCACCGGGACCCCCCCCAGCCCTGAGCACCCTGCTGTGGGTGCTGGCAACATCTTGCTCTTGGCTCTGCAGGTGAAGAGCTACTGGCTGGGTCCCCACTACCTGAAAGAGGGACCAGAGGGCAACGACATCCGTCGTACCAACGTCCCCGACATCCGCGTGAGCTACCGCTTCGAGACGCTGTGCCAGGAGCTCACCCTCATCACGCAGGCGGTGCAGACCGAGGAGCTGGAGACCATCCAGGAGGAGGACGCTCTCACCATCACCTCCACCCTGGGCACCCACTGACTCCCTTGCCCTGCCTTGTCCCCGGCTCCCATGGGACTTTGCTGTCAGCACCCCAACGTTTCCTGCCCCCCCAGGGCTTCGGCGCCGTCCCCCCTCCTGCTACCTCCCGCCCTGGGCAGGGGATGCTCCCTGCTGCTGACCCCAGCGTCCCGCCGGTGCCACCGTGGAGGGTCAGGGGGTGCTGGGTTCTCTCCGGTTCTTGGGTTTTGGGGGGGTTTGTTGGTGTTTTTTGGTCTTTTATTGTGTTGGGGTTGGGGTTGGGGGTTGGGTTTTGAACTGGTTTCCTCGTGGGGTTGGTGGCACACGGCTGAGGTGCTGGGAGGTGATGTGGGTGGAAGCGCCACTGTGGGGTCCTGGCTTCACCTCCCGGGCTTGGGACGTGGTGACAGGTTGGGGGGACGTTGGTGCCAGGTGTGGGGGGGGATGTGGGGGCACCCAGCCCCGGGGCAGGACCCAGGTCCCCATGCGGTCCCAGTCCCTGCCCCTCTCTCCGTCCGCTTGCTCACCCCTGGGGCCGTGGGGACAAGCCAAGCAGCACCCAGGGACTCCTGCAAGGTGCTTTCTGCCCCCATACCCAGCTCCTCTTGCACCCCCACAATGGGGCTGCCACATCAGTGGGCACCCAGGGGCCACGGTACTGGCGGGAGGGGCTGGGGGAGGATGCTCCGTCCTCACCATCACCGCAGGGAGGAAGGCAGAGGGGCTGGGGTCCTGTGTGGCCCCAGCTGCCTTGTGGGCCATCACCCCATCTTCATGTCCCCCCCAATCTGGTCCTGCTGCTGCCCTGCAGCTGGGGGCTGGGACTCCTGGAGTAACGTGGGGTGAAGTGCAGAAACAAACAGAAATGAGACAAAAAAAAGGAGGAGACCCCTCCCCTCCCCCCACCTCATCCTCACCCCCCCGAGCATGGAAAAATAAAGTATTTAATTAAAACACTTAAATCTCAGCCTGCTGGGGGGAGGGTTCCTGGCCCCAGAGGGAAACTGAGGCAGCAAGGGGGGGGCCCCTACAGATCACTGCTGGGGCAGAGGGTTGGGGGGGGGGGGGTGTTGCCCCCCGTGGCTTTTGGAGGGGTGGGGGTGTCTGCTGGGGGTCAGACAGAGCTGGTAGGGGGTGTGGAGCTGCAGCGTTGGCCTCAGGGCTGGCAGGATGCCCTGGCACCCAGCCTGGGCCTGGTCACATGAGCGGGGAGGGGAAAGGGGAGGGTGCTGGGGGGCGGCTCAGCTCCCCCCCTTCCCCAGTCCAGGTCCTAGTCCCAGTCTGCACAGAGCTGGAGCTGGTGCCACCATGGTGGTCATACTGGGATACTGGGACGTCCGTGGGGTGAGTGGGGCCGGGGGGGTGGTGGTGGCTCACTGGGGGGGGGGTGTGTGGGTGTCCTACGGTGGGGAGGGGTGTCCTGCGTGGGGAGGGGGAGTGTGTGTGTGGGTGCCAAAAGGTGGGTGCTCTGTCCCCCCTCAGCTCGCCCAGGCCATCCGCCTGCTGCTGGAGTACATGGAGACCCCCTACCAGGAGAGGCAGTACCACATGGGCCCAGGTGAGGGGGGGCAAGAGGGGTACCCCCCCTGCACCCCCCCCCCCAGACCCCCTCCTCACCTCAGCTGCAGCGTCGGGACACAGGGGAAGAGGCTTCTCGTTTTGCAGGGGGAGAGAGCAGCTGGTCCTCTGCCCCCCTACCCCCAGCTCGGGATGGGGGGGGCACCTTTACCCCTGCCCCCCCCAATCTGCCCAGTCTGGACCTTGGTCCCTGCTCAGTGTCCTCCTGTACCTGCCCGGGGTGGGGGGGCACACACGTGGCTGCTCGTGTTGTGTGACACCCTCCCCCCCCCATGGACTTGCTGTGGGTGGGATGAGTGGACACAGGGGGTAGGTCTGGGGGAGCGTGTCCCCCCCTCCATCTCTCTGCCCCCCCCAGGCCCTGGCTTCGACCTGAGCGAATGGACCAACGAGAAGGAGAAACTGGGTCTTGACTTCCCCAATGTAGGTGATGGATGGGGAATGGGGGGGGTGTGGGAGGGGACTGGGGGGTTACTGAGGCTGACCTCCCCCCCCCCCGCCATGGCATCCCCCCCCAGCTGCCCTATTTCATCGATGGCCCCACCAAGCTGACGCAGAGCAACGCCATCCTGCGCTACATCGCCCGCAAGCACAAGATGTGTGAGTGAAGGGGGGGGTGTCCCAGGGGGTGGGTGGGGGTTTTTGGGGGTGTGGGGGGGTGCTGATGCATCTCCTCCTCTGATGCAGGTGGGGAGACAGAGGAGGAGATGATACGTGTGGACTTGATGGAGAACCAGGTCATGGATCTTCGCATGAGCTTAATCCGGCTCTGCAACAGCCCTGACTTCGTGAGTAACCCCATGGGGTGGGGGCACAGGGGGACAGAACCCCCCTACCCTTCCAGGGGGTCTTGTTTCCCCCCCCAACCCCACTGGGGATGGGAGTAATGAGGCCAATCTCCCCAATCCCATAGGGATGGGATGAGAGTGATCAGGCCACAGCCAGCGTGGGGGGGGTGCATTGGGGTGCACCCTTTGCCTGGCTACATTGAGGGGCGATGCCTCTGGGTGCTGGGGGGGTGGGTGTGGGGCAGCTCCCACCCCAGCTCTGGCCCCCCCAACCCGTGTAGGAGAAGCTGAAGCCAGCCTACCTGGAGCAGCTGCCGGGGAAGCTGCGGGAGCTGTCGCAGTTCCTGGGCTCCAGGACGTGGTTTGCTGGGGAGAAGGTAAGTGGGGGGTGCTGGGGGCTTTGAGGGGGGGGTCCCGGTGGGGGATGGCCCCCCTGTCACGTCCCCTCTCCCCCCCTGCAGCTCACCTTTGTGGACTTCGTGGCCTATGACGTGCTGGACCAGCAGCGCATGTTCGCCCCCGAGACCCCCGAGCTGAAGGGCAACCTGGGCCGGTTCCTGCAGCGCTTCGAGGTGAGTGGGGACACCCCGGGGTCCCTGTCCACACCCCTGACACCCCGGGGTCCCTGTCCATACCCCTGACGCCCTGGGGTCCCCACTCCTGACACCCCGGGGTCCCTGTCCCCATCCCCAACACCATGGGGTCCCCATCACTGACACTCCGGGGTCCCTGTCCACACCGCTGACACCCCGGTGTCCCCATCTCCGACACCCTGGGGTCCCTGTCCCCATCCCCAACACCCTGGGGTCCCTGTCCCCAACACCCTGGAGTCCCCATCTGCACACCCCGGGGTCCCTGTCTCTGACACCCTGGTGTCCCCATCCATGTCTCTAACACCTCAGTGTCCCCATCCCTGTCCCTGACCCCTGGTGTTCCCATCCCTGACTCCCCTTGGTGTCCCCATCACTGACACGCCCCCCCCCAGTGTCTCCATCCCCATCCCTGACCCCCCCCCAGTTTCCCCATCCCTGATGCCCCTCAGTGTCCCCATCCCTGTCCCCCGTGGTGTCCCTGTCCCTGACCCCGCTGTCCCTGTCCCCAGGCCCTGGAGAAGGTCTCTGCCTACATGCAGTCGGGGCGCTACATGAAGACCCCCATTTTCTGGCGCAAGGCCAAGTGGTGCAACAGCAAGGAGTGAAGGGGGGGGGGTCATTGCCCCCTCCCCACCCCCCCGCCTTGCCCCCAGCCCCTTCCCCTGCTGAAATAAACCGGGGGGGGGGCTGCCCCCTTGTCTGGCTCTTTGTGGGGTGCACCGAGCTGTCCTCACCATCACCGCAGGGAGGAAGGCAGAGGGGCTGGGGTCCTGGTGGGACATCACCCCATCCTCATGTCCCCCCCCACTCTGGTCCTGCTGCTGCCCTGCAGCTGGGGGCTGGGACTCCTGGAGTAAGGGGGGGTGAAGTGCAGAAACAAACAGAAATGAGACGAAAAAAGGAGGAGACCCCCCCCCTCTCCCCCCACCTCATCCTCACCCCCCGAGCATGGAAAAATAAAGTATTTAATTAAAACACTTAAATCTCAGCCTGCTGGGGGGAGGGTTCCTGGCCCCAGAGGGAAACTGAGGCAGCAAGGGGGGGGGGGCCCTACAGATCACTGCTGGGGCGGGGGGGGGGGGGGGGGGTGTTGCCCCGCGTGGCTTTTGGGGGGGTGGGGGTGTCTGCTGGGGGTCAGACAGAGCTGGTAGGGGGTGTGGAGCTGCAGCGTTGGCCTCAGGGCTGGCAGGATGCCCTGGCACCCAGCCTGGGCCTGGTCACATGAGCGGGGAGGGGAAAGGGGAGGGTGCTGGGGGGCGGCTCAGCCCCCCCCCTTCCCCAGTCCAGGTCCAGGTCCTGGTCCCAGTCTGCACAGAGCTGGAGCTGGTGCCACCATGGTGGTCATACTGGGATACTGGGACGTCCGTGGGGTGAGCGGGGCCGGGGGGGTGGTGGTGGCTCACTGGGGTGGGGGTGTGGGGGTGTCCTACGGTGGGGAGGGGTGTCCTGCGTGGGGAGGGGGAGTGTGTGTGTGGGTGCCAAAAGGTGGGTGCTCTGTCCCCCCTCAGCTCGCCCAGGCCATCCGCCTGCTGCTGGAGTACACGGAGACCCCCTACCAGGAGAGGCAGTACCGCCTCGGCCCAGGTGAGGGGGGGAAAGAGGGGTACCCCCCCTGTACCCCCCCCCCCAGACCCCCTCCTCACCTCAGCTGCAGCCTCGGGACACAGGGGAAGAGGCTTCTCATTTCGCAGGGGGAGAGAGCAGCTGGTCCTCTGCCCCCCTACCCCCAGCTCGGGGTGGGGGGGGTGGGGGTGGGGGGGGCACCTTTACCCCTGCCCCCCCTAATCTGCCCAGTCTGGACCTTGGTCCCTGCTCAGTGTCCTCCTGTACCTGCCCGGGGGGGGTGGGGGCACACACGTGGCTGCTCGTGTTGTGTGACCCCCCCCCATGGACTTGCTGTGGGTGGGATGAGTGGACACGGGGGGGGGGGGTCTGGGGGAGCGTGTCCCCCCCTCCATCTCTCTGCCACCCCCCCCCCAGGCCCTGGCTTCGACCCGAGCGAATGGACCAACGAGAAGGAGAAACTGGGTCTCGACTTCCCCAATGTAAGTGATGGATGGGGAATGGGAGGGTGGTGGGAGGGGGTTGGGGGGCACTGGGGCTGACCCCCCCTCCATATGGCATCCCCCCCCCCCTCCCCAGCTGCCCTATCTCATCGATGGCCCCACCAAGCTGACGCAGAGCAACGCCATCCTGCGCTACATCGCCCGCAAGCACAAGATGTGTGAGTGAAGGGGGGGGTGTCCCAGGGGGTGGGGAGGGGTTTTGGGGGTGGGGGGGGTGCTGATGCATCTCCTCCTCTGATGCAGGTGGGGAGACAGAGGAGGAGATGATACGTGTGGACTTGATGGAGAACCAGGTCATGGATCTTCGCATGAGCTTCATCCGGCTCTGCTACAACCCCGACTTCGTGAGTACCCCCATGGGGTGGGGGGTGGGGAAGGCACAGGGGGACAGAACCCCCCTACCCTTCCAGGGGGTCTTGTTCCCCCCCCATCCCCACTGGGGATGGGAGTAATGAGGCCAACCTCCCCAATCCTGCAGGGATGGGATGAGAGTGATCAGGCCACAGCCAGCGTGGGGGGGTGCATTGGGGTGCACCCTTTGCCTGGCTACATTGAGGGGTGATGCTGGGGGGGGTGTGGGGCAGCTCCCACCCCAGCTCTGGCCCCCCCAAACCCGTGTAGGAGAAGCTGAAGCCAGCCTACCTGGAGCAGCTGCCGGGGAAGCTGCGGGAGCTGTCGCAGTTCTTGGGCTCCAGGACGTGGTTTGCTGGGGAGAAGGTAAGTGGGGGGTGCTGGGGGCTTTGGGGGGGGGGTCCCGGTGGGGGATGGCCCCCCTGTCACATCCCCTCTCCCCCCCCTGCAGCTCACCTTTGTGGACTTCGTGGCCTATGACGTGCTGGACCAGCAGCGCATGTTCGCCCCCGAGACCCCCGAGCTGAAGGGCAACCTGGGCCGGTTCCTGCAGCGCTTCGAGGTGAGTGGGGACACCCCGGGGTCCCTGTCCACACCCCTAACACCCCGGGGTCCCTGTCCACACCCCTGACACCCTGGGGTCCCCATCACCGACACCCCAGGGTCCCTGTCCCCATCCCCAACACTCTGGAGTCTCCATCACTGACACCCCGGGGTCCCAGTCCCCAACACCCCGGGGTCCCTGTCCCCATCCCCAACACCCTGGGGTCCCCATCACTGACACCCCGGGGTCCCTGTCCCCATCCCCAACACCCTGGGGTCCCCATCACTGACACCCCGGGGTCCCTGTCCCCATCCCCAACACTCTGGGGTCCCCATCACTGACACCCTGGGGTCCCTGTCCCCATCCCCAACACCCTGGAGTCCCCATCACTTATACCCCAGGGTCTGTCCCTGTCCCTGACCCCCTGGGGGTCCCTGTCCCCATCTGCACACCCCGGGGTCCCTGTCTCTGACACCCTGGTGTCCCCATCCCTGTCTCTGACACCTCAGTGTCCCCATCCCTGTCCCTGACCCCTGGCGTCCCCATCCCTGACTCCCCTTGGTGTCCCCATCACTGACACCCCCGCCAGTGTCTCCATCCCCATCCCTGACCCCCCAGTGTCCCCATCTCTGTTCCTGACCCCTGGTGTCCCCATCCCCATCCTTGACCCCGATGTCCACATCCCCATCCCTGACCCCCCAGTGTCCCCATCCCTGAAGCCCCTCGGTGTCCCCATCCCTGTCCCTGATCCCCGTGGTGTCCCTGTCCCCGACCCCTGGTGTCCCCATCCCTGTCCCTGACCCCTGGTATCCCCATCACTGACACCTCCCCCAGTGTCCCCATCCCCATCCCTGATCCCTCCTGGTGTCCCCATCTCTGTCCCTGACCCCTGGTGTCCCCATCCCTGACCCCCCTCCGTGTCCCCATCCCCATCCCTGACCCCGGTGTCCCTGTCCCTGACCCCTGTGGTGTCCCTGTCCCTGACCCCGGTGTCCCCATCCCTGTCCCCCGTGGTGTCCCTGACCCCGGTGTCCCTGTCCCTGACCCCGCTGTCCCTGTCCCTGTCCCCCGTGGTGTCCCCATCCCTGACCCCGCTGTCCCTGTCCCCAGGCCCTGGAGAAGGTCTCTGCCTACATGCAGTCGGGGCACTACATGAAGACCCCCATTTTCTGGCACACGGCCAAGTGGTGCAACACCAAGGAGTGAAGGTGGGGGGGTCATTACCCCCTCCCCACCCCCCCACCTTGCCCCCAGCCCCTTCCCCTGCTGAAATAAACCTGGGGGGGGCTGCCCCCTTGTCTGGCTCTTTGTGGGGTGCACCGAGCTGCTGTGGCACCGTGGGAAGGGTGGGGGCCATGGGGAGCCCCCATATTGTGGGGTGGCTCCTGGGGGGGGTGAGGAGATAGGGGAGGGGGCTCTTGGACCCCTGGGGTGGGTGGGTGGGTGGGGGAGTCATTCCCTTGTGACACCCCAGGATAAGGGGGACACCCCCCATGTGGAGACTATGGACCCCAAAGGGGACCACGTGCCCCCCCCCTCTTGCCCTGTGCAGCTTGGGGAGCTGAAGGGGGGGACCCTGACGCAGCTTTGGGGGGGGGTCCCAGAGGACCCATGGCCCCCAGCATAAGAGGGTGCCTATGCAGACTGGGGGACCTGTGCTCCCCAAAGCCAGGGGGACCCCCACAGCTCTGGGGGGCTGCAAGGGAGGACTCATTCCCCCCCCCCAAGATAAAAGGAGCCACATAAAGCTGGGATGGGGGGCTGCAGAGGAGCACCCTGACACCCCCCCCCCCCCGATATAGGAACCCCCATGCAATCTGGGGGGGGTGGGGGGGGCGAGGTGGGGCTCACGCCCTTCCCAGTGCAGCCTGGGGGAGCTGAAGGAAGGACCCCCCCCAGAACAAAGGAGGGACCCCCCCGCAACCTGAGCATCCTATGGTGGGGTAATGACGCCCCCCCCCCGCCCCGATAAGCGGGACCCCCCCCCTTGCAGTCTGCGGGGTGGGGGTGGGGGCTGCACCCCCAGGATAAGGGACACCCCGCGGAGTTTGGGGGGGGGGGGGGGAGGGCAGGGGGGACACCCCCATGCGGGTGGGGGGGGGGGTGGGGGGGTGGGGGGAGGGAAGACACGCACATCCCCACCCCCCCCATCCCGGATGCGCGGCGCGAGCCCCTGAAGCCCCTCCCCCCGGGCAGGGTCCGGCCCCTCCCCCCCCCGGGGGGGGGGTGGTGATCACGCGGCTCGGGGGGGGGGGGGCGGGGAGATCGGAGCGCGCGGCCATGGCGGTGTTGGGCTACTGGGACATCCGCGGCGTGAGTGGGCTGGGGGCTGCCCCCCCTGTCCCCCCCAACCCCCCCCCAGCCGCCCCAGGGGCAGCAGCCTCCCCCCCCTTCCCACCCCCCCTCCCCCCGCCCCAGCTTGGGGTTCCCATCCTCGCGGGGGGGGGGGGGTGTCTCTGGCTTTGGGGGGGTGTGGGGGGGTTGTTCTCCCTTGGTCTTGCGGGGGGGCTGCTGGGGTCTTCCTGTATTTGTTGGGGTGGGGGGGGGGTCGCACGTTGCTTTTGGGGCACCCGCTGGGTTGTGGGGTGCCCGCGGGGGGAGGTGGCTGGGGATACTGGAGGAGGGGGGGTGGGGGGGGAATCGCTCTTTGCTCTCCTCCGTGCCTCAGTTTCCCCCCGGTAGGGTTGGGGAGGACTTTTTTTGGGGGGGGTCTCATCGATCCCTGTGCCCCCCCCCCAGCTCGCCCATGCCATCCGCCTGCTCCTGGAGTACACGGAGACGCCCTATGAGGACAAGCTGTACAGCTGTGGGGAAGGTGAGGGGGGGTCCAGGGGGTCCCACATCACCCTCCAGCCCTCTGAGTGTTGGGGGGGGGGTGGGGGGGCACAGCATCACCCAACATCTCCCTCCCCACCCCTCCTTCCAGCTCCTGACTACGACAAGAGCCAATGGATCAACGAGAAGGAGAAGCTGGGGCTGGACTTCCCCAACGTAGGTGGTCTGGGTCTGGGAAGGGGTGGGGGGTTATGAGGTGGGTTATGGGGTGGGTGCCCTGATGGCCCCGTGCCTCGATGTCCCCTCCAGCTCCCCTACTTCATCGATGGCCCCACCAAGCTGACGCAGAGCAACGCCATCCTGCGCTACATCGCCCGCAAGCACAAGATGTGTGAGTGGGGGGGGGACTTTGCCTTCAGTTTGGGCTTGGGCTGGGTTTGGGTTTGGTGTTGGGGTGGGTTTGGGCTTGAGCTGGGCTTGGGGTGGGCTTAGGTTTGAGGGTAGGTCTGGGGTTTGGGCTTGGGCTGGGTTTGGGTTTGGTGTTGGGGTGGGTTTGGTCTTGAGTTTGGGCTTGGGCTGGGTTTGGGGTGGGCTTGAGGGTGGGCTTGGGGTGGGTTTGGGCTTGACTTTGGGTTTGGGCTTGGGCTGGGTTTGGGGTGGGCTTGAGGGTGGGCTTGGGGTGGGTTTGGGCTTGACTTTGGGCTTGGGCTTGGACTGGGTGTGGGGTGGGCTTGGTGTTGGGGTGGGTTTGGGCTTGAGTTTGGGCTTGGGCTGGGTTTGGGGTGGGCTTGAGGGTGGGCTTGGGGTGGGTTTGGGCTTGACTTTGGGCTTGGGCTTGGACTGGGCGTGGGGTGGGCTTGGTGTTGGGGTGGGTTTGGGCTTGGGGTGGGCTTAGGTTTGAGGGTGGGCTTGGACTTGAGTTTGGGCTTGGGGTGGGCTTAGGCTTGAGTTTGGGCTTGCACTGGGCTTGAGGTGGGCTTGAGGGTGGGCTTGGGGTGGGCTTGGGCTTGAGTTTGGGCTTGAGCTTGGGCTTGGCTTGGCTTGGGATGGGCTTAAGGTTGGCTTTCCAGTTGGGTTGACCTTGAACTTGGAGTTGGTCTTGGACTTAGAGGGGCATTGGCCTCGGCTGGGGCTTGGTGTGTGGGGGCTGCCCCAGCACCCGTGTCCCCCCCCACCCCACCCCGCAGGCGGTGAGACGGAGGAGGAGATGCTGCGCGTGGACATGCTGGAGAACCAGGTGATGGATTTCCGCATGAGCCTGGTGATGGTCTGCTACAACCCCGACTTCGTGAGTCCTGGGGGGCCGTAGGGCCTCCCCAACACTGGGGACCCCGCGGGGGGAGGGTGCTGAGGGGACACCTCCCTCCCCCTGCCACCCTTTCCTCCCGCAGGAGAAGCTCAAGCCGGGTTACCTGGAGCAGCTACCGGGGAAGCTGAAGCTCTTCTCCAACTTCTTGGGGGATAGGAAGTGGTTTGCTGGGGAGAAGGTACCTCTGGGGCTTGAGGTGGGGGTGGCAGGGGCTGGGGAGGGGGCTTGTCCTCCCCACGTTGGTCCTTACAGTGTGTCCCCCCCCCTCTCCTTGCCCAGTTGACCTTTGTGGACTTCCTCATGTTCGACGTCCTGGAGCAGAACCGCATCTTCGAGCCCAAGTGCCTGGAGCCCTTCAAGAACCTCAAGGACTTCATGGAGCGCTTTGGGGTGAGTGGGGGTGACCCTCCTGAGGCCACCCAGGGGGTGGGGGTGGGGGTGGGGGGGTTAGGGTCCCTGTTGGGAGGGGTCCCAGCCGCTCCCCTCGCCCGCAGGCGCTGGAGAAGGTGGCTGCCTACATGAAGTCCAGCCGGTTCCTCAAGATGCCCATCAACAACAAGATGGCCAAGTGGGGCAACAAGAAGGAGTAGGGGGCTAGTGTGGGGTGAGGGGAGCCCGGGGGGGGGGGGTCCTGACATGACTGACCCCCCCCCAGCACCCTGGGCTGCAGGGTGGGTGGGCACCGCCGGCGTGAAGCCCCCCGAGACAATAAAGAGCTTTAGATGAGGCACCCGGAGCCCCGACTGAGTGGTGCTGGGGAGGGGGGTGCTGGGGGTGCACTGGGCTCCCTCTGACCCGGGGGGGGGGCTGTGGGTGTGTTGGGCTCCCCCTGACCCAGTATGGGGGGGGCTGGGGGTGCACCAGGCTCCCCCCAACCCAGTGTTGGGGGGGCTGGGGGTGTGCCAGGCTCCCCCTGACCCAGTGTGGGGGGGGCTGGGGGTGCGTTGGGCTCCCCCTGACTCAGTTGGGGGGGGCTGGGGATGCATCAGGCTCCCCCTGACCCAGTTGGGGGGGCTGTGGGTGTGTCAGGCTCCCCCAGACCCAGTGTTGGGGGGCTGGTTGGCTCCAGTGGGCATCACCGCTGCCATGGGACCCCCTTGGGCTTGGCTACAGGCTGGGGGGGGGGCATGGGCAGAGCACTGTGGTGTCCCCAGGGCCCCCCCGCCCTCCCCTGGGAAAGGGGCTCTGCCCCCCCCTCACCCCTCATTAGCACATTCCTGCCTGCTAATGAGGCCGTGCTGACAAAGACCAGAGGGAGGGGGGGGTCTTGGTGTCCTGCCACCACCCTCAGAGCTGGGGGGGGGGCTGGTGACAGCCCTGTCCCATGGCCCCCCATCCTCCCCATGGATGGGCCCCGGTGTCCCTTGGGGTCACCCTCAGGGTAACACCCTGTGTCCCCCCACCCTGCCCTCCCCCCAGGGTGATGCAGGGACGTGGGTGCCCCCACCCCTTGCTGTGCAGTCCCTGCTCCTGGCCTCTCTTTATTTTCCACAGCGTTACATTCTGGGGGTGCACACACGTGTCACAGGGCCAAGCCCACCCCTCACCACGGGGGGGGGGCGGGGGTCTGGCAGCGCATCCCTCTGGGGGTATGGGGGGGGCAGGTCCCCAAGCGCCCTCTGGCATGGTGTGGGGGGGGTCCCAGCAGCCTTGCATCACTGGTAGCTTTGGGGGGGGGGTGTCCTCTAACCCCCAAGGGGTGCCTCTCCATCTTGGGGGGGCAGGCAGGGTGGGGGTGGGGGGGAAGGAGGGGGTCGTGTCCCCCTCAACCCCCCCTCGCCCCCCCAGTTCCTGCAGGGGGGGGGAAGGGGAGGAGGGGGTCGTGTCCCCCCCAACCCCCCCTCCCTGCCCCCCCTCAGGTCCTGCAGTGGGGGGGGAAGGGGGAGGGGAGGAGGGGGTCGTGTCCCCCCCAACCCCCCCTCCCTGCCCCCCCCTCAGGTCCTGCAGTGGGGGGGGAAGGGGGAGGGGAGGAGGGGGTCGTGTCCCCCTCAACCCCCCCTCCCTGCCCCCCCTCAGGTCCTGCAGTGGGGGGGACGTGTGTGTCTCAGTCCCTGGAGCCCATCTGGGGAGATGGAGATGGGAGAAGCGTTGGATGGGGGAAGCCCCAGGGTGGGGAGGGGGTGTGGGGTTGGGTGTTGGGTGGGTGGGGGGGGTCCCTCACCCCCAGCGATGTCTTGACGGCTGAGAGCTTGAAGAGGACCCTCCTCCACTCCTCGGGACACACAGCCCGGAGCTCGTCCGGGCTCATCTGCAGCAGCTGCTGCCCCGAGAGCACCCCCAGGCACCGCACCGTGCTGCGGACAGACAGACGGACGGACGGACAGCAGGGAAGGGTGAGCCCCGCCCCCAGGACGGCAGCGCCTGGGTTATGGGGAGGGGGGGAGGATGGGGAGGTGGGGAGGATGGGGGGGCGGGGGGGGGTTCACCTACATCCTGGAGAAGCCCTTGTCCTTCAGCCAGGCTGTCACCTCCTCGGGTGGGGAGTCGGGGAGCAGGTTGGGGGGGCTGTCCTGGAGTGGGGGGGGATGAGGGGAGGGGACAGTGGGGTGGCCATTTGTCCACACACACCCCCTCCCCTCTCCAGCTGGTGGGGGGTTTGGGGGTGGGGGGGGGATACCCACCTGGCTGATGCTGTGCCCCCTCCCCATGCCATGCCCCCGCCCCAGGGGCTCCAGGATGTTGCTGGGGATGTAGCCACTCCTGCCCTGGCTGTCCTGCACCAGCCACCACTTCTTGCTCTGGTCCAGGACCTGGGGGGTGATGAGGGGGGGGTGGGTAGCACCCCACTGTCACTCCCTTCTAGGTAGGTGGGGTGGGGGTCCTGTGTCAGAGCCCCCACAGAGGGTTTTTCCCCTCCCCCCCCCCCCCCCAAATTTGTACCTGCAGCGTGTCCCCCATCCTGACAGTCAGCTCCTGTGGGTTCCTGCCCTGAAACTCATACAGGGCCCGTGCCAGCCCCTGCACAGGGAGGGGGGGCCTGCAGATTGAGGGGAGGGGCCATGAGCACCCATCCAGGGAGCCAGATCCAGCCCCAGCCCCCCCCACACCCAGAGATGCTCTTACTCTTGGCCGTCATCATCCCTCAGGCCGGTGGCTGGTGGCTGCAGGGAGCAGAGAGGGATGGGTGTTGAGGGTGAGTTGGGGAAACTGAGGCAGGTGGGGGCACGTCCTGCTGCCCACCCCCCCTCCCAGTGCTGTACCTGTTCCATGGGAGGGGGCAGCCACCCATCCAAGAAGACAGGGATGTAGGGGGGCATCAGGTCACCATTGGGGTACTCTGCCCTGCAAAAGGGGCAGGGAGAAAGACACAGGGGGTGGGCTGAGCCCCCTTCCCAAGGCCAGAATCACTCCCTCAAGGCGCTGGGGGGGGGGCTGTAACCTACCTGGTGCTGTTCCAGGCGGGGCCCAGGGACTTCCAGAGTCTGTAGTCATCCTGGGACAGGGTCCCCTCCAGCAGCTCCAGAGCCTCCAGCAGCAGCAGCGGCACCTCCACGCGTGGGGCCAGGCTGGGGTTGGGGCAGTGCTGCAGGACCTGCTCCGGGGGGGGTGGGCATGGGGTGGGGTGTGAGGGCTGCTCCCCACCCTGCTCTCAGCCCTGGCTGGGAAGGAGGGGGGGTTGGGACCCCAGCTTTTAGGGGGCACTCACAAAGGAGAGGGCTGAGAAGATGAGGCGCAGCAGCTCGGCGGGCTGTGGCTCCTGCACGCGCTGGTGGGTCCTTCCCTGGGTGGAGGGGGAGAGGTGTCCCCACCCACACAGTCCCCCCCGATCCTCCCACAGCCCCCCCAGTCTCCACGCACCCCCCTGATCCCCCCCACAGCCCCCCCGGTCCCCCCCACAGCCCCCCCCAGTCTCCACACAGCCCCCTGATCCCCCCACAGCCCCCCCGGTCCCCCCCACAGCCACCCCGGTCTCCACACAGCCTCCCTGATCCTCCCACAGGCCCCCCAGTCTCCACACAGCCCCCTTGGTCTCCACACAGCCCCCCCAGTCCCCACACAGCCCCCCTGATCCCCCCACAGCCACCCCGGTCTCCACACAGCCCCCTGATCCTCCCACAGCCCCCCCAGTCTCCACACAGCCCCCCCAGTCTCCACACAGCCCCCTGATCCTCCCACAGCCCCCCCAGTCTCCACACAGGCCCCCCAGTCCCCACACAGCCCCCTGATCCTCCCACAGCCCCCCCAGTCTCCACACAGCCCCCCTGGTCTCCACACAGCCCCCCCAGTCCCCACACAGCCCCCCCCCATCCTCCCACAGCCCTCCTGATCCCCCCACAGCCACCCCAGTCCCCACGCAGCCCCCTCGGTCTCCACATAGCCCCCCCCCACCCCCAATCCTCCCACAGCCCCCCAGTCCCCACACAGCCCCCCCAGTCTCCACACAGCCTCCCCGCTCCTTCCACAGTCCCCCCAGTCCCTCCCCCAGTCCCCCCTGTCCCCACACAGCCGCCCCAGTCTCCACACAGCCTCCCTGATCCTTCCACAGTCCCCCCAGTCCCCCCCCAGTCCCCCCTGTCCCCACAGCCCCCCCAGTTCCCAAACAGCCCCCCCCAGTCCCCACACATCCCCCCCAGTCTCCACACAGCCCCCCCAGTCTCCACACAGCCCCCCCTGTCCCCACAGCCCCCCCTGTCCCCCCACAGCCCCCCGCCCAGCAGCGGAGCCGGCAGGGACACCCAGGGCTGCCAGGGGGTCACATCCAGCCCAGCGGGACCTACCATGAGGTTGAAGGCGTACTTCACCTTCTGGAAGAAGTCTATGAAGTCATCCTGGGGGAGCACAGCTGGGGGACAGGCAGAGATGGGGGGCTGGCACTGGGACAGACCCCCAGACACCTTTCCCCCCCCACTAAGCCCCCAGCCCTTCCTCACCCCCTTTGTTCTTCTTCTTCTTCTTCTTCTTCTGCTTGGTGGTGCTGGTCAAGCCCAGGGCTTCCTTCAGCCGGGACACAAAGAGGTCCAAGTCGCCCAGCACATGGTTGAGGACCTCCTGTGGGAGCAGGATGGGACCCAGTGGGTGCTGGTGGGGAGGGCCAGGGATGTTGTATGTCCCCCCCAACCCCAAGGGTGTGGGATGGCACTTACAACATCTCTGTCCTTCTCAGACATGACCTGGCCGGGGGGGTTGTTCCACAGCATCTGCTGGGTGTCTGGTGAGCCTGGTGACAGCAGAGGGTCCCAATCCTGCTCCCCTCACCCTGCTCCCGGGGGAAACTGAGGCACGCTGCACGCCCCAGCCCAAGACTCACCATAGTCTGAGGGCAGCTCACGTGGAGGGGGCGCGTAGATGTTGGGGTTGGGGGTCTCTGCCAGCCGCTCTGGGGCTGCGTAGGGACCCGGCGCGTACAGGGGGGGTGGGTTCAGCGGCACATGCGGGCTGGGCCTGGGTAAGGAGGGGTGGGGAGGGGGGAGATGAGGAGGGGGCTGAGCTTGGGGATGGGGTATAGCGGTAGGGAGGGGGCTGTGGCAGTGGGAATGGGGTATGGTGGGAGGGTGAGCCTGGGGTGGGGTGTGTGGTGCCCATGGGGGTAGGGTGATCTGAGCCCAGGGGTGGATGGGGTCTGTGCCCACGGGGATGGGGTAGGAGGGGGGCTGAGGCAGGAATTGGGGTACTGGGGCAAAAAAGGGGATTCCATCCCCCAGGAAGCTGGAGGGGGTGTCTCTGCCAAGAGGCAGGAGGGCAGCAGGGGGTCTGCACCCATGGGCTGGGACCCCTGAGGGAGCATGAGGGCAGCATGGACTTCTCCCCCACCCACAGCGAGACCCCCCCCCCAGCTTAGTGGGCAGCAGACTGGGCGAGCCAGCCCTGTCTATCCCCAGGGAGGGGGGCAAAGACCCCCATCCCCCCCTTACCGATGCCCATACTGACTCCTGTGCTCCTCCTTCCACTGCTTCACCAGCTTCTCCAAGCTGCTCTTCAGCGTCTCTGCCTGGCACAGACCCACCACCATCAACCCCCGCTAGGCTGGGGTGCTGCTCCCCCACCCTCCCCAGCCTTGTGTGTCCCCCCCCCCCAAGGACTCACCCCCAGCCTCTCGCACTGGAAGAGCAGGACGCTGGTCCCCGGGGGGCTCTGCTCCTGCACGCTGATGGCCAGCACCGAGTCGTAGCCACAGGCGTTGAGCTTGGCTGAGCAGCCCTGGATGCTGCCCAGTGGGTAGGTCTCCAGCTCCTCCTGGCAGGGGGGAAACGGGGTGCTCAGCACCCCCCCACCCCCCCAGGATGGCTGGAGGGGGTAGAGGGCTGAGGAGGTGCAGGGATTTATAGGGGTGCTGGGGGGGTAGAGGGGTTTCAGGGGTTTGTAGGGGTGCTGGGGGTCTTGTAGGGTTGAGGGGTGCAGGGGTTAATAGGGGGTGAGGGGTGGTATAGCCAGGGCAATGCCAGGGTTTTGGGGGTGCTGAGTCTGGGGGGGGTGGCATGGGGTGGGGTTGTGGGTGACAGCTTGTAAGGGTGTAAGGGTTGGGGTGTTGGGGTTATAGGGGGTGTCAGGGTTTTAGGGGTTGGTGCCAGGGTGGAGGGGTGCCAAGCTTAGAGGGACACAGCGGTGGGGGGGGGTGCCAGGGTATGGGGGTGCTGTAGCTGTGGGAATACAGGATTTGGGGGGGGGGGTTTTGGGTCTAGGGTGGGTGTCATGGCTAAGGTGGGTGCTAGGGCGAGTTGAGGGCTAGGGCTGGGGTGCAGGGGGTGCCATAAGGCTGATGTGCCTGCTGGAGGGGAGGGGGGTGCTGGGATTAATGGGGTGCCACGTCTGGCATTGGTGTGGGGGCCAGCAGGGCTGCAAGGCAGGGTTGTGGGGGTGAACAGCCGAGGGAACCCCAGCTTTAGGGGCAGCTGGGTGCTGTGGCCGGGGGGGTTACCATGCTCTCCACATCGCTCAGCACCAGCTCCTGGCCCTTGACCTGCAGGATGAGGTCCTGGCCCCAGACCCGGCCCTGGGCCTCCAGCTCCTTGAGGCGTGCCAGGCAGTCCTCAGCGCTGCGGACATCCCTCTCCAGCCTCACCGTGAGCAGGTGCTGGGGGGGGGACACACAGCACCGGGGTCACCGGGCATCCAGCTGCCACCCCCGCTCTGCCAGCTGGTAAGGCTGGGGGGGGGGGTCTTGGGGTGGTTTTAGGGGGGGGTCTCCTACCTCGACGTGGTGCTGGAAACGGCTCTGGGGATTGAGCAGGGCCTGGCTGTAGTCCTTGCGCTGGTCTGGGGGGACATGGGGGTCAGGGGCTGGGGGGGGTGGGCTGGGGGGGTCGCTGGGGGGGTTGGGGTACGGTCACTCACTGTAGATGCTCTTCCCGCTGGGGCGGGCGAAGCTGTTGGAGCGTCGGAGCTGGGAGCTGTCCTCGTGTTCGCTCCTGGGTGGACGGACAGACAGACAGACCTTGGTGGCTGCAGCCCCAGGCCCCTCTCCCCACCCAGCCCTCGGGGGTCCCCAGGGTGGGGATACCCCCCTCTGCCGCATACTCACCGGGATGGGGGGGTGCTCCAGTGCCCCAGGGGGTCTCCCATCTTGCCAGGGGGGCGGGGGGCTGGATCCTGCTGCTGGGCACAGTCCCCACATCACCCCCAGCCTGCCCCCAAACACCCGAGGCCCCCCCTTCCTGTGCCACCCCCCACCCCAGGACGGTGTCATCGCCCTGGTCCCCAGCAGTACCCCCCCTGCCCATCCCAGCCCATCCCAGCCCCGCGGGGTTCACCCGGCAGCTGGAGCCCCAACACCCCCCCCCCCGTGCCCCAAGACGGGGTCCCTGTCGTGTGGACACCCCGGGGAGTCCCCACTCACCCCAGTCCCGGTGCCACTGGCTGGGCTGCCCAGGCTGGAAGTGCGCAGCCGAGGGTGACGCAGGCACCGCACCCGCCTGCTCTTTGCCCGATGGTGTCTGCTTCAAGGCTGGGGGTGGGGAGGGGGGGACACCCCGCACAGGGAGGGAAGTGACAAGCACCTGGCACAGCCACCACCACCCCACACACCCAGGGGTGCCCACCCTGCGGTGGGGCTGGGTCCCACTTGGGGACAGCCGGGTGGGACTGCAGCCTGGAGAGGGCAGGGTGCCCACCCCACCCCAAGGCGAGATTGACCCCCACCCCCTTCCCCACCCTGGGGCTGAGCCCTGGTGACGTCCCGCACCGCAGCACCCAACCCTCTGTCCCACAGACCTCTGCGCCTGTGCCCCACGGTAACCCTGGGCTCGCCCCGAAACTGGGTGGCCACTGGGAACCCCCCCCCAGGGTAGTTTGTACCTGGGGGTAGGGGTGGGGGGATGCTCAGCTACACCCCCTCCCACAGGGTCCCTTGTGCAGGATGCTCCCCAAGGAGCATTGGGGAGGGTTTGAGCCCCAGTTTGTGGGTGTCCCCCCACCCCAGCTCAGGGACTCTGGGGGATACACAGGGACTGGGGTGGGGGGGACACTGGCTGCTTCTGTCCCAGCACAGCGAAGTGGGTTTTTGGGTTCGTTTGGAGCTGTTTTGGCTTCTTTGGGCTGGTCTCGATGCAGCTCAGTGGGAGGGTGATGGGTGGGCTGGGCTGTGGCCACGGCATTCCCGAGGGGATTGCTGGGGGGTCCCATCCGTGATCCCCCCCCCAGCCCCCCAGCCTGACCCTCTCTCTCTTTTCCTTCTAGCTTTTTAGGGTCGAACTGGTCCCACCGAAGAGGGACCCCGGCACCCTGCACCCCAGAGCGTCACACAGAGCAGGAGGTGACACCCCTTTGGGTTCGGGAACCGGTAGGAGCAGAGCCGAGGGGACACGGGAGGGGTCGGGGGGTGTGGGGGGTGTGGGGGTGGGGCGCTGGGGATGGACCCGGAGAGCGGGTGTGGGGGTTGGGGTCGTGCCTCAGTTTCCCCGTCCCAGGGAGGTGCCGCCCCACCCGTGGCCACCAGGGGGCGGCACCTCCCCACCTCACCCCTGCGCCCAGATGTGCGACCCCCCCCCCCAGATGTGTACATCCCCCCCCCCCCCCCGCTCCGATGTGTAGCCTCCCCCACATACAGGACCCCAGACATACCCGGTGCCCCCCCTGTCCCTGCTGCTGGGGGCATTTGGGGGACACTTCCCATGGGGGACACGAGCAGCCACCTGCTCTGGTATGTGGGGCCCCGTGGAAGGTTTGGGGTTACAGCCCCCCCTCCCCATAAGTCGCCCCGCTCCCCCCCCCATGTTCATGATATAGCCCCCCCCCCCCATCTCCTCCTTTCTCTCCTGAGGGACCAGGCACCCTGCCTGGAGGGGGGAGTTTGAGGAGAAAAGGGGTCCTACTGGGATATGTGCCAAAATACCCTCCCTCCCCCCAAATCAGGGCCCTGTCCTGCTCCAGAGGGGATTTCAGTGGCCTTGGGGATCGCTTAGCACTGGGGGTGCTGGCTGGGGGTACTGTGCTGCTCCCCAGTTCACCCAGTGCCATCCACCAGCCAGCACTGGGCCACACTGGGGTACCCCTCCCTGCTCCCCAGCACCCTGCTGTGAGCCAGTCTGCCCAGTGCCCTTTACTGGGAGCCATGACAACAGGGAACTGGGGTGCCACAGCGTCCCCAGCTCTATCTGCACCCTTCCCAGCACCGCGGTGGCCTCAAAGGGGTGACGAGCTTTTGGGGGGGGCACCTGCTCAGTCCAAACTGTGCACCCTGGGGGTGTCTCCAGCCACCCCAAGCCTCCCTTGCACACAAGCCACGTCCCAGGGGGCGAACAGAGGCACCCCCCCCCTCACCCCAGCCCTGCTGCGAGCTCAGCCGTGCCTCAGTTTCCCCAGCCGCATCCCACCGGGCTTGGCCGTGGTGTGGGGGCTACATCAGGCTGGAGGAATCCGGCTCCTTCCCAGCTTTTATGGCACTCGTGGGAGTGGGGTGGGCTTGATTTAACACCCACCCCTCCCTTCAAAGCGCACGGGGAGGGCCCACGGCCCATCCGCATCCATCCCTTTGCAGGGACAGGGTGCTCGCCCCGCCCCGTCCCAGCTCCTCCCAGTCACCCCACTGGGTCAGTTGGGAATGGTGCCAGCTGCAGAATTATTATAAAAACTCCTCGTTTTTCGGGTGGTTTTTTATTTCCTCCCTTCAATTCGCAGCCGGATGCGGCACCCCCCCCACACCACCCCATCTCACCGTGCCCCCCTCGCCCTTCCCCAGGCTCAGGAAGCCCCAGGGGCCCCCCCTGATCTCTTTGGAAGGGTCTTGGGGGGGCTTCTCCCACCCTCCAGCTGCTGGTGCTGCTGAAGCCTGTTGCCATCTTGGGTTTGGAAACCACAGGCGCCAAAACACGCTGAATCGGTGGGTTTGTCCCCAAAAGGCAGCAGGGCAGGGAGGGGGCCACATCCTGCACCCCCTTTCCTGCCCTGAAAAGCTGCTGGGGGGGTGTGTGTGTGGGGGTGACACCCACTAATGGGACACAGCGCGATGCCCTGTACCACCCACCCCACTGGGGATGCAGGATCAGACCCCCCCCTCCCCTCCCAGCGACAACACGGGGTTGATGGAGATTTGGGGGTAACCCCAGTGGGAGGGGGGCACCCTGGGGCCACCGGTTCCTGGCAGTCAGGGGTGACACATCTCCCCAGGCCAGGTGCCACCGGGGCCGTGGTGCTGGGAAGCGGCTGCGGCAGCTGTTGGGTCCCCGCCAGCGGCACAAACCGCCAGCCAGCCCGGATCCGTCCCCACGTCACCGGGGCCAAGTGTGGGGCGGACCGCGGTGTACCCGGACCTGCCACCTAATTGCTGGGGACCAATGAGCGGTTCTCCTGTCATTTTGGGGATGTGTGGGGATGGTTTAACCCCTCAGGGGCTGGTTTTTCCCTGGCACATCACGGCACGGGGTGGCACAGCACCCCCCCACCCCACCCTGGGTCAGGATGTCCCTCTTGGTGATGCCTGACCCCACAAATCCTCTTGCCCCTCTGAGGAGTCCCTGTGGTGGTGATGGTGACAAGCTGGTGTCCTGGTGGCAGCCAGGCTTGGATGCTGTTTTGGGGTGATGAGGGAGGGGTGCTCGGTGACACCCCCACTGCCACCCTTTGTCCCTATCCATGTCACCCCACGGGCCTGGTTTTGGGTCCCAGGGGGGTGCCTGGTCATGGCAGTGCCTGGGGGATGCTCCTGCAGGTGCTGGGCCAGGGTCCCATCCTGCCAAGGGAGTTGGGCACCCACCTGGCACGGCCACCACGGGGACTGGTGTGGCACCGAGAGCTACCACAGGGTCCCTGTCACCCTGCTGCATCCCTTTGCTCTGGGGACTTGCTGGGGGCTGCACCCCTCCCCTCTGCCATCCCGGGGGGGTCCCTGCTCAGCACCACCACCAAAGCCCCTGCTTCCCTGGGAACATCCTTGGGGTCACCCCAAAGGAGAGGTCCCTTGGGGTCCCATCACAGCGCACAGAGCCCTGCAGCCCTGGGATGTCCTGGCCACTGTGGCTCTGGGACAGCCCAAGTTTGCCGGCGTTCCGCTGAATCCCATCTCTTCAGAGGAACAGGAGGAGACCTCTGGGGCTTTTCTTCCCCAAAACCCCCTCCAGCAATGCCCTCAGAGGCTTTTCAGAAGAAGCTCCCCAGAAGTGAGCCTCCTCCTCTGCTTTTGGACCTGTTGTTGTTTTCCCACCCCCCCTCTTTATTATTTCTGGAAGGGGATGGAGGAGCTGCAGGTGATGGATGCACTGAGGATTATGGGGGTGGTTCAGCTGGGAATGCCCACAGCCAACAGCTCCCAGCTGAGCTGCAGGGACCTGGATGGAGCCCGAAGACCTTTGGATCTTGAGGTTTTTGATGATTGAAGAGGCTGAAGTGGGAAGGAGCAGTGAGGGAGCTGCACATGCTGCACAGCATCGTGGGCACAGCGAGTGCTTGGGTCCCCCCCCAAACCCCTGAGCCACCACCCCAAGCAGGAGAGGAGCCACATGAAGGCACATATAGCCCCATAACAACCTCTGGCTTAGCTCTGGGGATACAGCCAGCCCCACAGCTTTGCTTTTGGGGTGAGGAGGGGCAACCTGGTGTTGGGACACCCATGTACACGTGGGACCTGTCTCCCTTCCCTCCCCATCATCCCACCCTGGCCACGGCCCGGGGATTTCCAGAGGTGGGGGGGGCTGAAAGGGTGCTGGCAACACAAGGGTTTAATTAGAGGTGATGAGAGCAGGCAAACGAGCAGGTTACAGCCCGTTTTGGGGTGGCCGAGCTGCAGCAAATCCCAGGAAGCTTTGGGGGTGCTGCTGGGTGCTCCCTGTGCTCTGGGTGTGGGTGTGAGGATGGGTTTCGGGGTAAAGGCTGGCTGGGAGATGTGTCTGGGGGAGGAGAGGGCAGGGAGGTGGGACCTCCAAAATCATCCTTGCCTGTGGATGTGTCCCTCTTCAGGATGGGGAACAGTTCCCTGAGGAAGCCCAGGGGGTTTATTCTGCTCTGGTTTGGATAATCAGGACGAATTCCCTGTGGGAAAAGCCGGAGTCTCCATCATCCAGGTGCTGCCCCTCCATCCTGCTTCCCAGTCCTTCCCTCCCTCACCACCACTGCCCAAACCAGGGGCACTCCTAACCTGAAGCAGCACCCTCTCTACCAGCAGGATCCATCCCTTGGAGCTTTCCTGCACCCCTCAACCCCCATAAATCCAGGAGGGGAGCAGAGCTCAGCCACCAAATCCCTCATCCTGGCTGTGGGGGGTGAGTGGGTTTCAGCATGGCAGCCAAAGGAGCTCAACAAAGCCTGGAGCCCCCCCCTTAAAAAAAAACCAAGCTGAGTTTCTTGCCTGGATGGAGCATCCAGAGCTGGTTGGAGACCTGGGAGGTTTGTTTTGGGATACTGAGCCCGTTGCCACGCTGAGGAGGAAGGAGGAAGATGGTGTCAAGCGCCACAGCTGCCCGTTTCCAGGGAAAACATTTTTCACCAGCATCTTTCCAGGGTGGGTGATGAAAGGGGGTGAACAAAGCAGCACAGGGGTGATGGCAGCACATGAGTCTGAGCTGGTCAGGGTGTGTGTGTGTGGGGGGGATGCCATGCTGGGCTTTGCTGAGTGGTTCCCTTCCTGAGGTGATGTGTTGCTGAGTCAATGCTGAAGGGCACCTCGTGCACAGTGGGGTTGATTTGGGAGCAACCCACCAGGTACCTGGGAGGGAGAGAGGGGCCAAGGAGCGTGCTGCCGAGCACGGGGTCATGGTGGCTTGGCCCAGGGAGAAGTTCTGGAGGAAATTGTGAAAGGGCCAGTGAGCAGACGTCGTCTGCGTGGGCTTGTGGGAGATGCAGGGTGATACAGGCGGGGAAAACCCGTGGCAGGAGGTTCCCAGGGCATGGGATGGGGTGAGGTCCTTCTTCACGAGGCGTCTGATGTGTCCTCAAGGTTGTGCTTGGGTCTGTCTCACCCCCTCTGGGGGTTCCTGGGAAAGGAATGATGGTTGCAGAAGGGCCCCGTGCTGGGCAGGGGGAACCAGAGCTGGGTTGGGAGGGTTGCAGGGTGATTTGGGCACTGTCCTGACTCCCACTCCTGCCTCAGGTGGGATGTCCCACCTCACACACAGTCTCTGACTCCACGGGAGACATAGGACAGGGGTCTGGGCAACCCGTGTCCCCCAGCACCACTCCCAGAGCAACATGGTTGGGGCTTACTGGGACACAAACTGCTGGGTTCCCCCCCAAAAAGCAAGTCCCAGACTGTGATTCCATCAATAGATACTCCAAATGGAGAATGTTTGACCTTCCCAGGTCTTTGGACCCTGTGGGATGTTGGCTGGGGAGGAGAAACCATCAGCTCACCCATCCTCTTCACCCAGCTTCTGCCAGGCACCAGGAGGGACACAGGCCTGGATGATGTGGGTGTCCAAGACCACTTCCTGACCAGCAAGGGGTGGGTCAGGTCCTAGAACTGTTGTCTGAGAGTTTTGGAGAGGAATATCCAAACCCCTGAGCACTTGGCCATTCTTTCTTTATGTTTTCTTGGCATGTCCCTGGTCTCCAGGCAGCAGCTTTGCTGTGAATCCAACCAAAAGCTGGTGCCTTTCTCTCCTGGTTGGGAAGGTGTGTGGTGGCTGTGACAAAGGTGATGGAGAGGAGCTGCGAGGCAAAGGGGCTCTGCATCCCTCCTGGAGGATTTTTGGCATCTGAGCATCTCCTAGTCCTTAGTTCAGCCTCCAAAGTGGCTTATAAAGGACAGGGAAGAGAAGGTCCCTGAAGCTGGGAGTTGGCTGATGCCTCCTGAGATGCCTCCAGCAGCTCCCTGGAGCGACAGAGTGAGCTGTGTCATTGTTCATATGGGATCCAGATGGTCCTGGAGGGATGTGGTGGGTCTGAGGTGGTTCCTGCAGATACAGACCTTCTGTATCTCATACAGACCAGGTCTTCTCCAGACTGGCTGGAGATGCCTTGCCCAGGGCTGACCTATGAGACAGGAGGGAAATGAGCATCTCTGAGCGTGGTAGGTGGAGATGTCAGTGGAATGGCTGGATGCAGGTGAAGACTGGAGGTGCAGGATGCTCATTGGGTCCTTCAGAGGAGGCCATGGAGATGGGCTGAACCTGGGACTGGGATGGGCCAGGCTCGTAGACACCCCAGCCCCTAAAAAGAACTCTTCTGCCTCAAGAAGCTGCTAGCAGACAGCTGCTTGAAAGCACCAACTTGCATTTAACCAAAACCCTAACAAGCTGCATGCTTCTGGCTTTTGGGGGGGCGGAAACCCAGACACCAGGAGCCCAGACTGGAAAGACCTGGGGCCAGGGCCAGTCTGGGGCAGAGGGAGGGAGAGGAAAGGCCCTATGATGCCTGGGATCCCCAAACAGACACCCCACAGGGCATGGTCCTCCCAGTGAGGATTTTTTGGCTGGTTTGGTCATTTTTAACTTTTCCCCCTTTGGTTTTCATTTTCCAGCAGCATCTCGTTGCTCCAGGAAGGGCCGAGGCCCAGCCGGGCCTGGCACACAGCGGGATGGAAGATCCCCAGAGACACACCCCCCCCGCCCTTTGGGGCACCCAGCCCAGGGCACCAGCACCCCAGGGTGACCAAGACAAAGGGGCTGGGGGAGATGCCTTTGGGATGGGGCCTGCCTGGCTGGAGGGGTTAAAGCTCTGCTCCCGGGAAGAGCCGGCTCCTTTCCAGCCCACGCTGCTCCTG
The DNA here is from genome assembly GCF_964237585.1 of Gallinula chloropus. NCBI lineage: Eukaryota > Metazoa > Chordata > Aves > Gruiformes > Rallidae > Gallinula > Gallinula chloropus. The sequence continues at coordinate 2,306,010 of NC_140112.1, forward strand.
CCAAAGCCCGTCGTTGCCTGGCTCTCCGGGCCGTAAACAGTGTGGCTGGACCCTGCTGCATGACACCTCTCAGACCCAAAGGCGTTTTGATTTAATCAAAAGTCCTGTCCCAGCCATGAGAGGGGCACTGGGGGTTCTGGAGCCGCTCTGTCCTGTCCCTTTTTCCCCCCCCTCCCTGTGCTGCTTTGGGGTGATACTTGGCAAGGCCCCGTGGAGGCCGGTGGGGATTTGTGGCTGTGGCCAGGACAAGCAGCACCATGGCAGCGCCGGGCAGCGTGTCTGGCCAAACCACACTGGGCTGCACCCAGAGACCCTCCAGGACCACCCTCCCAGGCCCACATTTTGGGGCACGGGAAGCAGCTGGTTGTGTTGTGCTAGGGAGGGGTGGGGGGTGATGCTGGTGTCACCTCCGGTCCCCGGCCAGCGCTGCAGGATGGACAGGGAGGATGGAGGTGGCTGGAGGGGTTAAAGCTCTTCCCCTGCTCCTGGGAAGGGCCGGCTCTGTTCCAGCCTGAGTAAGCCCATCACCCTGCCAAAATCCTGCTCGGCGCTGAAGCCTGGCGTGGGGCTTTGCTGCCTGAGGAGCGATGCTCAGCGCCTGCCGCAGCCAGGGCGGAGGCACGGAGTGGGGAGCACGTCCCCACAGAACCTGGCCTCCAGCCAGTGATGCCAGCACCCCAAAATCCTGCAGGATCTGGCTCAGGACATCACCCAGCACCCCAAAATCCTGCAGGATCTGGCTCAGGACATCACACAGCACCTCAAAATCCTGCAGGATCTGGCCCAGGACACCATCCAGCACCCCAAAATCCTGCAGGATCTGGCCCAGGACATCATGCAGCCCCACAGAATCCTGCAGGCTGTGGCCCAGGACATCACACAGCACCCCAAAATTCTGCAGGATCTGGCTCAGGACATCACACAGCACCTCAAAATCCTGCAGGATCTGGTCCAGAACATCATGCAGCACCCCAATATCCTGCAGGATCTGGCCCAGGACATCGCACAGCCCCACAGAATCCTGCAGGTTGTGGCCCAGGACACGATGCAGCACCCCAAAATCCTGCAGGATCTGGCCCAGGACACCATCCAGCACCTCAAAATCCTGCAGGATCTGGCCCAGGGCACCACACAGCACCCCAAAATCCCACAGGATCTGGCCCAGGACACCATCCAGCACCTCAAAATCCTGCAGGATCTGGCCCAGGGCACCACACAGCACCCCAAAATCCCACAGGATCTGGCCCAGGACATCATGCAGCATCCCAGTATCCTGCAGGATTCATCCCAGGAAACCACCCAGCACTTGGGGTGTCTGTGCTGGTTCCAGCCTCCGCAGCTCCATCCGGCGGCTCCAGCACAAGCCACACAGTTCTTATTTACAAGTGTGGGGGGGGGGAGTTTCGCCTTTGCTTCCCTTTATTTTTAAATTTATTTCTCTTTATTTTGGATTTCTGACTCATCTGGGCCCGTTGCCGGGAGAAACCGGAATCAAAACTGCCCCAAATATCATTAGTATCAGCTAAATAAAATCCTCCCCCAAGAGCTCAGGGAGGAAACTCCTGCAGCAGCTCCTGGGGGCTGCCCAGGACTCAGCCACTTCTCCTTCCCCCGGTCTCATTCTTACGGAGGAGGAAAACTCAGATTTTCCTCTTTTTTTCCAAACCACAGCTGGTTTCCGGCTCTGTGAGCACAAAGGCAGCCCTGGAGCTGCTCACACCATGGGGGGACGATGAGGAGATGGATAGTCCTCAGCTCCTGCCTGGTCCAGCTGCCTTTTGGGGTTCTGGTACCCATGGGATGCTCCCTGGAGATGCAGCACCCATGGGGATGTCAAAACAGGGCTTGCACCCTTGGGTGTGGAAGGGGATGCACCCTGGGAGGGGAGGATGTCCTATTAATGAGGATGCCCGGTTAATATCGGTGGTGAGAAATGAGGTTGCCTCATTAACATGGATGGATGGCTAATGAGGGTGCCCCAGCGATGCTGTTGCCCCTGGGATGAGGGTGCCTTTGAGGTGTGGGTGTCCCAGAGGTGATGGTGCCCTGGGAATATGGGTGCTCCATTAATAAGGGTGCCCCAGAGATGAGGGCAGCCCAGAGGTGATGGTCCCCTGTTAATGAACCTGCCTCATTAACGAGGGTGCCCTGGAAATGAGGGTGCCCAGTGCTTTTCCTCCTCAGAGGGGTTTGGATGAGTATCTCCTCCTTGGGGTTGGAGGGGTAAGTGTGGGGGGGTGGAAGGTCCCTTGGCTCTTCCATGGCCAAGTGTGACTCAGCAGCAGAGCCCGGCTGGAATGTGTGGAGATTGGGGGGAAAACAGCCCAAAAGCAGCATCCTGGAAGTGTGGGGGGGTGAGTTGTGACTCTGGCATGCAACACATCTGCCCCAACGCCCCCAAATCCAGCCTCCCTGCCCCGCCTGACCCCTCCAGGGGACGTATCCTACCCCATGACATCAGCACAGCCCTGTTGGGGAGGCGGTGGGCGACACGGTGCCGTCGGCGAGGCCAAGTTCATCCCCCACCCATGTTCATACAATCATAGAATCCCAGACTGGTCTGGGTTGGGAGGGACCCCAAGAATCACAGAGCTCCAACCCCCTGCCACAGGCAGGGACACCAACCTCCAGGCCTGGAGCTACACAAGGTTGCCCAGGGCCCCATCCAACCTGGCCTTGAACACCCCCAGGGATGGGGCACCCACCCCCTCTCTGGGCAGCCTGTTCCAGCACCTTACCACTGTTCCTGTGCTACACCCCAGGACATCCCCCTGCTCAGTGCTGCAGAGATCCCTGACCCACCTTTCCCTTTCCAAGGGGCTAAAACCTGCTCAGATGATGCTTGGATGATGCTCAGCCACATCCTGCCCAGCTGCCCTAGGCCAGGTGAGCCCTGGGAGCTGATAGAAACCAGCTGCTGAGGGTTGACCCTGATACCCAGGGTGGATAAATTTACTCCCTGGGGCAGCAGAAGGGTTTGGAGGGATGTTTTCAGGCTCTAATCCCAATCTGGTTGTAATCCCAGTCTCCTGATTGCAGTAGCAGCTCAAGGACCTGTGTGACCCCAAGGCTGGGTGCTGCACAATGAGGAGCCAGCAGCTTGGTTGCACCCTCATGGGCAGGGCTTCAGCTTCATTTCTTCTAAACCCCACAGCCTGGGGCTGATCCTGCTGCAGATGCCTCCTGCTTGGAACTGGGGGGAGTATCCTCTGGTTTTGGGGTGAGTGTTGCGCAGGGCGGGGGTGCTGGGTGTTGTGTCTGTCATCACAGCACCCGGGGCTGGGGTCTGGAGGTGGGTTTAGGGGCAGGGTGGTGGCACTGGGGAGGTGCTGAGGTGGGGATGGGCAGTGTGCTCCTGCCCTCTGAATCTCTGGGATCACCTGTGGCCGCCCCACAGCCGGTGCTGCCATGGCTTGTGGGGTGTTTCAGCGTGGGGGTGACACTCAGATGCCATCTGCACCCCTGGGTGCTCAGCCTGAGGGGCTGGGCAAAGCGAGATCCCATCAGGACAGGGGCTGGGGTGTGGGGAATCACCCTGCACACTGCTTGGTTCTCTTTGCTGAGACCTCCCCCAAAAAGGGTTTTCAGTGCATGAGTGACTCCGGTTCTGTTCTTCCCCGTGGGGGTGGCACAGGGCAGTGGTGCCACCAGCTCCTTCCTTGGCATTTGGGTCTATCCCCCCCACCCCAAGCGTTTTGGGTCAGGTACCTGCAGTGCCATCGAGCCTCATCTGCAAGGGGAAGGGCTGAGGTGAAGCCTGACACCCCCAGGGCCACCCAGCTGGGGGTCCTGCCACTGGGCAGGAGGAATGGGCACCTCTCCGTGGTTTGGGCTCTTCCCAGGGTGCTGAGCCCAGCTCGGGTCCTGCTGTCCCACAGTGCTTATATCAACCCAAGGAGTTGGAGGGTCCCTGCTCCCAGTGCTGCCCAGTCCCTGCTGCGGCCAGATGGAATTCCAGCAGCCCTGGGGAGGGAGCTGGGCTCCATCCCACCATCACCAGGAGGACTTCACGTGCTCTCTCTCTTTTAACTGACATTTCCCTTCCTGCACCAGTTCTGGGGTTGGGATGTGGAATTCAGGGCCTGGCTCTGCCTTCCACATCCAGCCCTGGGGGACATCACATCGGGGCTGGGAGGGGGACGGTGCGACCCATGAGGAAACCACAAACGGTTTCGATGTGTTTATGAGCCTGGGCACAACTTCCCTCAGCTCCGTTTCCCAACGCCGGCTGCCGCGTTGCGAAGGCGCTCGATACGCAATGGAGGGTGGCGGTGGGGGGGGCACAGCACCCATAGGTGGTACATGGTGTTCTAGGGGGTGGCTGTGTCCCTGGGGTTTGGGGAGCTGGGTCAGAGGCTGGAAGCTGTATCCCTTGGTGGAGGCTTGGGGCTGTAGGGGTAGAGCTGGAGCAGTATGAGGGCTGGGAGGGTTTCGCCGTCGCGCCGGGGTGATGCTCGCTGTCGTGGAAAGGGTGAGTGGTGCTGGCTGTGGGTCATGCTCTCCCCTAGGAAAAGTTTGGGCAAAGGTTATTCCTTTTGAAAAAAAAAAGAAAATGAGAAAAGAAAGAGCAGAAAAGATAAGTTTCCTCTTTTCCTTCCTCCTCGGAGGCACGTGGTGGTGAGGTCATGGAGTCCTGGGCTGGGGGCAGGACGTGCTTCCAACTCGGCATAATCCTGTCCCCAGGGCCATAGCAAAGCTGCTCTTGGCGGGGTCCAGGCGAATGCTGTGTGTGTGTGTGTGTCTCCTGCCCCTGCCCCATCCCACAGCTCTTCCCCCCCCCCCCCCTCCCCTGGTCCAGCCGCTGTGCCCTGAGCCGGCCCGGGGCCGGTTCCTTCGCCCCGGCTGGGTTCCTGGAGCGGCTCCTGCATCCCAGCGGCCAATGTGGCTTCGTGGGGAAAATCGGCCCCAGATGTGGCTGAGCCGCCGCTGCTGCCGAGACGGGGCCCGGGGATGGTTCGGGACAGCAGAAAGGGCCTGGTGGGTGGTGGTGGTGGGCTCCTGGAGGGGTTTATCCCACCCACCAAGGAGCACAGATGGGGGGCTGTATCCCCCCTGCAGCTGGGTGCTCCCCGGGGAGGGGTGATGGGGGCATCCAGGGGCTCCCTCACTCTCAGGACCAGTCACTGGGCTGCCACCAGCACAGGGCTGAGCAGGGCCCCAGTATTTTGGCTGCACAAGAGCCCGGCATGGCTGTGCAGCCCTCAGCTTGGGCGGACGTGGGGCATTCCCCCCCCCCTCTCGTTGATCAGCTGCCCATTCCCACCCCGGGGTGGTTTTTCGGGAAGCGGGATTGCTTGCTGGCCCCAGGCAGGTCCCCAGCACGGAGCTTCCAGGAGCTGGGGTCTGTCCCCAGCCCATGGCACAGCCACACCCAGGGGGGTCTCGGTGAACTGGAACAGATCGGGGATGGGTGGAATCCCCATGGCTGAGGTCCCTGGCTGAGTGGGGTGTGTGTGTGGGGGGGGGGGGGCTGGGAGCCCCACTCAGGGCAAACTGGGGGGAGGGGCTGTGGGGCAGGAACCGCGCGCTAATCAAAAGAGGATGGAAAAGTCTTGTGGTCGCTTGGAAATGGAGCAGGGCTGCGAGCAGACCACACCAGCCTCCAGATGCGACAGCCGTGGCTGCGGCCTGGAATTCCACGGGGTTGGACTTAATTAGGAGTGCTGGCAGCAGCAGAGCAGCCCCGTGGCATCGCTGGGAAGGGGGAGCGGCACAGAAGCCCCTTCCCCACAGCTGGGAGCTGGGACTGGCTGAGCTCAGCCCCTAAACTCCAGCCCTGCCAAGATCTCTGGGGGTCCTTGGTCCATCCCCATTGCTTGAGGCAGGAGGAATTGCGCCGGGGGGGCTGCTGATCTTCTCTGTACTTGAAGGCACTCAGCATCCTGGCCACCTATCCTGTATCCTCCCCAGGCAAGGGCACGGCAGCTGACCCCAAACCCAGGGTGCGGATGAGGGACCCCCCCGAGCATCGCCCTCCCTCTGGGGTCACCGTTGCCCTTTCAGGGTTCCCTATGGCGGTTTTGTGCTCTTCAGCCTCACCGGGTGCCTTTTCCTCCCTCCCTGTTGCGACAGCGTGTTGCTCCACGGGCGTTCGAAGGGGCTGTGGGGCTGTTTGGCCGGCGGTCCCGTGGGCCGGAGGGCTGCCGGGCGGGAGGATGGGTGGAGGCGCAGCAGCACATGCCAAGATGCATCAGCCTGTGTTTTTCTGGTGGCGGCTGAAGGTTGTTTGTGCTGTCCCGGGGATGATACAATGCTCTTGGTGTAGGTGCATGACCCAGCGCCCGGGCACAGGCCATGCTGTTGGCCTAGAGGAGGGCAATCTGGGACACCCCATGCATCCCCTCCTCTAAATGTGAGCCACAGACCCCTAAAACTCCTGGGGGACCCTATTTTTCATCAGCTTTGCTGCACACTCATGTGAGCACCCCATATTCCAGCTCTGCTAAAACACCCCCTCACCTTGCCCCAGCAGCACAGGTGATGCTCTGTGTGGTGGGACGGGGCATTTGCTCCCTGGCTGAGCAAGGGAGCAGTTCAGCTGGTGAAAGATCCATCAGTTTTCCTGGAAAAAGCAGCAAATGCATCAAATTTGGAGTCTCTGAGCATGTGTGAACAACTGGTGCCAGTTTGTCCTGTAACTGGGGGCTCCTCGGCTCCGCTGTCGGATGGGGATGGGGGTCATGAGTAGTGGGGAGAAGAGGATGGGGGACAATGTGAAGGTGCCAGGATGGGAACTGTTCTTGGGGAGGAAGGGGAGCTGAGGCTGCTGGGATGGGACAGGGCCACCTCCATGGGCTGTGAGGGAGATGGGAAAGGCTGGATTTAGCATCAGTGTTGGCTGGGGAGCGTGGGAGCGGCTGCGCTCGCTACCGGTGGCTTTTCACCAGGGGATACTGTCACCCGCATCGCCTCTTGTGACAGCGAATCCCGGCTGCCTGGGGTGAGGTGGGGGGGGGTTGGAGGGCTGGAGATGGTGTCTGTAACACATTCAGTTTGTTTCCCAGAGCCTGGAAGATGCTTTGGATAAACCCGAGTGGATCTCGGACCCTTCCCAAGCCCAAGTTTGGCTGGAGAAGTGAGAGGCTGGAGAGCTTTATGCAACACCCTGAAACTCCCCCTCACCCCCTTTCCACCACCTCCACCTGCCATCACAGAGCCCAAATCTCCTGTTTTCAGCCCAAAATGAACAACCTGGGGGTTGGGGTATCGGCTTGTAGCACGTGTGCTGCAGCACTGGGACCAGCAGCTCCTCTGGCACCGCGCTCCCTCCCAGCACCCCTGTGAACAGCATCCCTGCGGCAGGGCTGGGCTGGGTGCAGGTGCAGCTCCCATGGCCAAGGTTCCTCGGGGCTAAACCATGGCCCGTGTCCCTGGACCCACTGTCCCAGCCCCCAGGTGGGGCTTGGCCTCTCGGTGACCGTCCTGGAGGTGCAGGCAGGAGGGTGGGGGGCAGCTTTAGGCTGTCAAAACCTCTGCTGCCCATCAAACTGGGCTCTACTCTGCCAGAACAGCCGGGCCCCCAGCTGCAGGGCTGAGTGATGCCTCTGATGCCTGGCAGGAGCCTCTCCGTGTTCATCCCCCCTGGCACAGGGCTGTCCTGGGGGCTGAGCCCTGCCCTGAGACTCCCCCCACCCCCGCTTGGCTCTCAGGCAATGGTCAGTCTGTCTGTCCAGCCTGTTGCCCATCTGTCCATCTGCCTGGCCCCAGAGGTGCCGGTCGCAGCCTCCACCCACAATGAGGAAGATGATGGAGGCCAAACCTCACTGCTCCCTGCAGCACCCAGGGAACAGTCCTTGTGGGGTAGTGGGGGTGTCCCCTGGGGCTGAGGGTCCCTGCTGACTTCAGGGATGCTGAACAGGGCTCCTCAGCTCCTGGGACACATCCTGCGTGGGGGAGACCTGCAGGCAGCCTGCTGGTGTGGAGCAGGATGAGGCCCTGACTCAGCCGGTGCCAGGCCCCTCACACCCCCCAACCCCATCCCTCTGCCCCCCCACCTCCTTCCCCAGCAGCACCTGGGGACCAAGGGGGTTCAGGGGGGGACGAGGCCCCACGCTCGTGTCCGTGGCGGAGGTCGGGGCCAGTCGCTGATGTAAACAGCTCCGGCTGCAGATAAACAACCGCGGCGGCGCAGAGGACAAACGGCTCCTCTGTCTGTGGTCAGCGCGGCTCCCGACCCTCCCCGCGACGCCCCAGCAGCATCACCAACGCTCAGGGGGGTGGACTGGAATAACACCCCCCCCCAACCTCCCAGTTTGGGGGTGGCACAGGGGTGCCAGGCTGGGGCAGGACCCACGTGGGGCGTAGATGCTCAGTTTAGGGGAGGGAAAGGGGGGGATTAGTCACCTGGCTGTGTGCTGAGCTCAGGGGTGACGCTGTCTCCATCCATCACGGCAGCTCGGAGAGGGTTTGGCAGGAGTCGGGTGTCCAGCCCCAGAGGCAGCCAGGGACCACCCCCCCCCCCAGCCCTCCCGCCTGCTGCCCCCCCACCATGGCGCCAAGGCCAGGCTTCCCTGGAGCACTCCCAAGCCCTTTGCCCATCCTGCCCCGGCCCTGGCGTAGAGCCGCTCTCCCCCCGCTGCCGCTTGGCTGCCCGTCCCCCCACCTGTGCCCAGCTGCTGCCAGCGCAGCCCCCGGCCCCTCCTGTGGGTCGGCACCCGCCTGGCTCCAGCTGGGCTGAGCTGGAGGGTGCTGGGGTTGCACCCACACAGCACTGTGCCGCAGGCACCGGGTGACGCCAAGCCGGCGGGCACTCCCTGTGTGGGGCTGAGGCACGCTGGGGGCTGTGACAACCTCCCCCCCCAGCTCTAGCACTCTGGTTCAGGGTATACTGGGAGCACTGGGGAGCCCTGGGTGCCTATGGGCGCAGCTTCCTGGAGTGGGAGCACGTGGAGATGCCGTGGACGGGCAGCCTCCTGCTGCCACCCTGAAGGTGCTGCAAGGCAAGGGGCTGCCAGTGGCACCTCCTGTCCCCCCCCTTGCTCCCCCCCTGTCCCCCCAGCCTCGGTGGGTGCCGGCAGGGAGCTGCGCGGGAAGGATTTTGGCTCCGTCTCCAGCCGCATTCCTCGGTGGAGGGAGGAGCGGAGCTGGAGCCCGATGTGACTCAGCGCCAGCCGGTGACCCATGTGGAGCAGGAACCATCCTCCATCCCCCCCATCGCTGCCCGGCATGCGCCCCGCGCATGGGTGACCCCTCCCCGAGCCAAGGGGCTGAGCTTTATCCCTGCCCAGGGACCCCCCAGTGTGCGCTGGGGGGGTGGCATGTCCCCTGGGAGCCTCTGTGGTCGAGGACAGCTGGACCCTGGGTTATGATAACTCTGAAAAGGGACTTTCTCTGCCGGCACTGGACACAGCCTGACCCTGCGGTTCCCTCGCTCCCAGCCTGGCCGGCCGACAGCCATCAGTTCCCCTGTGCCTGGATCTGGCCAGCACTCCCCTCCCATGGGTGCCCACCCCATGGGAAAGGGGCTGCTGCCAGGGCACCCCGAGCGTGGGGACAATCGGGGCTGCGTGAGGGTGTCCAGAGCAGGACAGGGATGGAGGGAAGGAAGCAGGGGACTCATTGGGGGGATGAAGGCTCCAGCCTCATCCTGCCGCCTGCTCGTGACATCTCAAGTCCCCAGCGCTGGCACGGAGCCGGGGCGAGCGCCTGCCACCCGCATTCCTCCACTCCTCAAGGAACCAGCTCGGGATCTTCCCACGGGGATTTCCAGCCTGGGCACACACATTGCTCCCGCCCGGTTCGTGCTGAGGGTTTTTTTGGGGGGGGTAGGGGGGCACAGGGGCCCGGCCTTGCTGTAGCACTCAAGGAGACTTGTCCCCTGGCTGAGGAGAGAGTGTCCTGGCGCGGTGGTGAATCACCGGGGAAGGAACTCATTGAGAGCTCGTGGCACTTTTCTCGCTGGAAATAACTTTCCCTGCAGAGGCTGTTGGCAGCCTGAGGCTGGTGTCCTGACCCAGCAGGGGGGCTTTTGGATGTGTCATGGGTTTTACCCCCTTTTTGGCACTCGTTGGCCTGAAAAGGGCCCCCCCAAAAATGATGCGCTGGGTTGGGATGAGCTTTTGTTCCCCTCTGGGATGGGAAGGGGGGGAATTGCTGCCTGACCAGTGTCCCTCCAGTCCCTGAGTGGGAGGCTGGAGGTCTGGGATGCTTTAGCCTTGGATGTGGAGGAGATGTGGCTGCACATGGTGTGGTACCAGTGTCTGGTTGAGGCCCTTTGAAACTGGGAGCATCTGCCAGGGGATGCCGGAGGCCAGCAGACGTGAGGAGCCCCCCAGGATGCACCCAGCCTCCCACATCCTCATCCCACTTTTCTCCCCTGAGCGACAGCCCCAAGGCTTGGATATGGCTGTGGAGGGACATTGGGGTAGGGGCCCCCACCACTACCAGAGTGGTGATGGTGCCACTGGTCCCAGTCTCCAACTGGGAGACAGAAAGCCAGATTCCTCCCACCCTGAAATTTGGCCTCCCCAAATTTTGCCAGCTGCAGCACGGGCCTGAGGGGGGGTGGGGTGGGGAGGGGGGGGGCTGTGCCACTGCCAGCGCCTGCCAGCACTCTTGATATCTCTTGTTTGTGCCCCATGACTCAGGGATTTCCGCAGGTTTGGGAGGGGAGGAGGGGCAAAAGCCATTTCCTTGCCAAAAACCAATCAAAAAAAAAGAGAAAAAAAGCAAAAAGCTTGGGCTGCTGCTCCTGTCCCGTGTCGCACAGGGTGGATCATTAACCCCAGCACAACGCCGTCCCACCACCCTGCCCTCCTGCTGTCCCCCAGCTTGTCTCATGACTCGGGGATGTGACACTTTTCCGGTCACTTACACCGGTGTGAGTGTGTGTGTGTCTGTGGCAGATGAGGAGCAGTGTCAGGGTAGTCAGGGTAGAAGGGTCCCATGAGCTGGCACGGGGTCCCGTGAGTCACCCCCTGTGGCTGATGTCACCCACCCGCATCCCTTGGGTGCCCACCCTGGTGCCCTCCCACTGCTGGGTGTCGCTGAAGCTCCGGGGACAGCTCGCCACAGAAAAATGATGATTATCTCTTGGTGTTTTGGGGGAGAAAAGGGGTCACTTTGGGGGTGTGGCTCATTTTTAACCCCAGTGTCCCCCTGCAATCCCCTGTTCCCATCTCTCTGAGCAGTGATGCTTATTGTGGGCCGCTGCTAAGGGTGACAAGGACACAACACCCTTACAGTGGTGCAGACCTGATGCCGTTGAGGGGCTGTTACCGCTGTCACCGCTGTCCCCAGCTCCGTGCAGCTCTTCCCCAACCCCAAATCCCCATTATTCCTCCGCTGGGTCCCCGAGCCCTTCGCTTACTTTGGGGTTATCTCATCTCCAAGAAAAACCCTCAGCAGCTTCTTCAACCCCGGCTTTTCCGGCCCTCCGGGGACCAGATACCGCCGCTTCCTCGAAGCTCGGATGTGGTGGCTGTCACCGACACGTGGCCGCACTGTCACTGCGCCGTCGTCACGCCGCAGCACCGCTTGTGTTTACTGTGTTTATTTTGTGTTCAGCTTTTGCTGTGGAAGGGGGAGGGGGGGAACGTGGAGGGGGGGGGGGTGTGACGAAGGTTTTGCAAAGCAACCAGCCTGCCTCATGGCAACTAATTGTTTCCAGTCGCTTGAGACGGCCGGCCGGGCAGCGACCAGGAAAATCCCCCTGGCGCAGGGTGATGGTTGGGGTTTTCTGCGTGCCCAGCGCCTCGGGGTGCTTGGGCACCAGGAAAATTCAGGGCTTGGGTGCTCATGGATCCCCTCGTGTTCATGTGCACCCACACAAACAGACCCTCTGGGGTACATGTGGGGCCACCCGTGCACGTCCACACGTGTGTGTCTATCCGTGCGCTCCCCATGCATGCGGATCCATCTATGCACTGGTGACAGGGAAAGGAGCTGGGAGATGGGCTCTCTCACCACCCTCTTGCACCCCTACTCCAGCCCTGCTTGTGCAGGCTGACACCCCAAATCCTGCCCCCCCCAGTACACCTACTGCAGGGCCACAGCACCCGCAACCCTCAGCATGGCAGAAGCATCTCTCGACGGTGTTTCGGCTGCGGTGGGTGGCAGAGGGGCTTTGCCGAGGGTCCAGGCAAGGGGAACTGCATCCAACCTGCACAGGGCTTTCTGAGGGAAGGCTTATGGAGCAGGAGTGAGGCAGGATGCTGGGATGGGGCCGCGTGTCTGCGTTGTTGCTGCACCAGAGCCGTGTGTCAGCATTGCTGCTGCAGCAGGGACCCACATCTGCATCCCTGCTGCACTGGGGGGGTGTTGGCGTGGGCACCATCATGTCTGCACAGGTGGGATCGTGGCATCGAGTTCTGCTCTGTGTGTGTTTGCACAGATGTAGGTGTGTAACGCTGCGTGGGTGGAGTGTTTGGGGGGGGGTAAGTGTGACACGTGTGTGCATGCAGGAGCCGATGCGTGTGTGTGCATCGGGGGGGGTGCACACATGCAGCAGGCATGTGGGTGGTATGTGTGCACGTGTGTGTGTGTGTGTGTGTCTGCCATGGTGTGTGTGCACGCGTGTGCAGGTGCTGTCACACGTGTGCATGCATTCAGGGGGAGGCACACACATACACTCATGTGCAAGCCCTAGGGCACATGTGCACACATGGGGACCAGTGCCTGGGGTGGCCACACACCTACACATGTGCAAGCCCTGGTGCTGCACATACAGCAGTGTGTGTGTGTGCATGTTCAGCTGCTGTGCAAACGTGTGTGCATACATGTGTGCATATACATGTGTGCATATATGTGTGCATACGTGTGTGCATGCACATACAGTGGGGTGCCCCTCACCGGCGCTTGCCCATACACACATACATGTGTGCATGTTGTACATACATGTGTGCATACGTGTGCAGCCCGTGGTGTGCACTGGCACAAGCACAGTCTGTGGGCTGCCTGCGGCTGAGCCGGGCTGGAATCGATCTGATCTGATCTGATCTGATCTGATCAAGTGGAGTTGATTCGATCCAAATTTAACCAATGTAATCCGAGCAGGGCTGATTTGATCCCAAGGCGGGGGCTGGGCTGAGCTGAGCCAGGCTGAGCCTAGCTGAGCCGAACCTAGGCAGCTGAGCCGAGCCTAGCTGAGCAGAGTCCAGCCAAGCCAAGCCAAGTGGAGCCAAGCCTAGCTGAGCTGATCCATCCGAGCCTAGCTGAGCCAAGCTGAGCGGGGCTGAGAGAGCCAAGCCAAGCTGATCCAAGCTGATCCGATCCGATCCAAGCCAAGGGGGCTGGGCCAAGCTAAGCCAAGCCTAGCTGAGCCAAGCTGAGCGGGGCTGAGAGAGCCAAGCCAAGCTGATCCAAGCTGATCCGATCCGATCCAAGCCAAGGGGGTTGGGCCAAGCTAAGCCAAGCCTAGCTGAGCCAAGCTGAGCCAAGCTGAGAGAGCCAAGCCAAGCTGATCCAAGCTGATCCGATCTGATCCAAGCCAAGGGGGCTGGGCCAAGCTAAGCCAAGCCTAGCTGAGCCGATCCAATCCTATCCCAGCCGACCTGATCCGATCCAATCCGATCTGAGCCTAGCTGAGCCAAGCCGAGCTGAGCAGGGCCGAGCCGAGCCGAACCGAGCCTAGCAGGGCCGAGCCGAGCCCAGGGGGCCGGACCGAGCAGAGGGGGACGAGTGGGGTCGAGCCGAGCAGAAGCAAGTCGAGCTGAGCCGAGCCGAGCAGGGCCGAGCCGAGGGGGCCGAGCCGAGCAGGGCCGAGCCGAGCCGAGTGGGGCCGAGCCGAGCCGATCTGAGCCGAGCCGAGCGGGGCCGAGCCGAGCCGAGCCGAGGGGGCCGGGCCGCGGGCGCTGGCCGCCCGCCAGCCCTTTCTCATAAACCACATGCTGCCGCGTCTCTATAAAGGGCAGCGCGGCGGCGGCGGCTGCTCAGCCCGGCCCCGCTCGGTCTCGCCGCCGCCGCCGCCTCCTCTTCCTCCACCTCGCCCGGCCCCGCCGCAGCCCCGGCCCCACGGCAGCCCTCATGCCCCGCCTTGGAGCCAAGGTACGGCGGTCCCTCCCGGCGCCCCCCGCCCGGGGAGCTCCTTCCTTCCCCCCACCCCTTTCTGGGCGCGGCGATCGCTGTCACCTGTGCGGGGTCCCCCGGGGAGGAGCGGCGCCGCATCCCCCCCCCTCCCCATTCCCAAACACACACACACCCCCCCCGACCCATCCCCGCCGCCCCGGTCGCGCAGGGGTCCCGGCTCCCGGGGGGTGAGGCCCCGTCCCCGCCCCGGTTATGGGCTCCAGCCCCGTCCCGCTTCCCGGGGCGGGTGGGGAGAGGCTCCGGCTTCTCCCTCGTCCCGTCCCCCGGCTGCAGCCCGGCCCCGTGGCCGTGGCCCGGCGGCATCTCGTCGTTTCACCGGCGGGAGGATTCTGGACAAGCTCCAAGGGAAATTCCCCCCCCACCCCCTTCCCATCCACCTCCCGGGCACCCTCTCGGTGCTGGGGTACCGGGGCACCCACACCCACCCCGGGGCTCTGCTCGGTCCCCGCCTCGGGAGTCTCGGCCCGGGGACAAGCCCGTCACGGTTCGGAGTCTCCCCGTTTCATTGCGGGGGGGGGGGGGATGGGGAGGAATTTGGGGTGATGCCAGAGCTGCCGCATGGAAAGAGCCCGGCGGGCTGCAGGCGCTGGAGATTAGGGGGGTCCGGAGGGTGGGAAGAGGATTTTTGGGGATGGGTGGGTCAGCGAGTCAGATGGTTCCCTGGAGCCAGGGCGGAGGAGAGGATCTGCGGGAGAGACGGAGAAATGGTGCTGGAGAGGGGGCGAGCGTGGGATGGGGGGGGGGGGCTACGGATGTGGGCGAGACACTCAGCCCCCCTTTCCCCAGTGCCAGGCACTGGGAAATTCCCCACTGACCTGGCTCTCCTTAAAAATAGCAAGATGGGGATGGGGTTGGAGGGCTGTGGTGAGGTTATCCCGCTGGACCGCGGTCAAGTCCTGTCTGCCATGAAGGTGGCTCATCGGAGGGGGCGATGGGGCAGGGCAGGGTGCTCAGACCCTGCAGGGATTTGGGGGAAGGTTCGTCCTGTTCTAAACCTTTGCTCTGCCGTGCTCAGGTATGCCTGCTCCGCTGCACCCTGCTGTCGTCCTTCCTCTTCCTCCTGGTCTGCAGCATCCATGAGACGGAGCAGAACAGCTACTGCCAGCAGATCATCACGGAGAAGCACCTGGCCGAGCTGGAGGAGCTGGTGAGTGCCTTCCCCGTGGGACAGGGGCTCGTTTAGGGCCGGGCAGGCACAAATCAGTCCTTGTTTCGGACCGAAAATCAACAGATCAGCTCGTCTTCAGCTCCGACAGCCGAGTGGTGGTACCCAGGAACTGAGCATCCCTGGGCATGAGGGATTAGCTGGCGCTGTGGGGGGTGAGGAGGGGGGATGTTCCGCCGTGCCTTTAGCAGGGAATGGCTGCGGGAAAGCGCCGGCGGGAGAAGCATAAGAAGAAGGGAAGTGGGAGCTGGTGGGAGCGTGGCTGGGAAGGAGCCCTGAGCCGGGCAGGATGGGTGCGGGGATGATGGGGTAGCGGCGGAGGGGGCCGGTGCTGTGGGGCCACGGCGTTTTCCGTGCGGCGGCGCAGGGGTTAAGCCGGAGGAATCCGGCTGCATTCCTGAGTCCAGCTGCTTGCCTGGAAGCTGGGCTGGCCATGGGGCTGTGGGTGGGTGGCAGGCAGCAAGGAGGGGGGCTGCTAGCCAGGCTAGCTGGGCGCTGGAGCCAGCCGGGTTGAAGCGATGGGTGCCTTCATCCAACGTGGCCGTGGGCCGGTTTGGGCGCCCGCACCCACCCCATACGGGGTGAGGCAACTCCTGGCCCCGTCCCGGCTGCTGGGGCTGGATCCCGCCCTGGCCCTTGGCTCACCTCTGCGCGGGGGAATCACGCAGATGCTCGGGGAAGAACCGGGAATCGGGGCCACGCAGGGATTTGCACGGGTTGTCACAGATTAAACCTTGTGGCCAGCGGGGTCTGCGGGTGTGGGAGATGTCAGAGGCACCTCGGAATCCTCAGGGCCTTCATGCTTTGAGCTGAGTTCTTGGGTGTAGCTGCTGTGTCCTGACTCGCTTTATCTCTTCGAGTATCAAAAGCTGTGGTGACAGGAGCTGCCGGTTATCGTGTGTGCAAGCTCAGCTTCCTCTGCCTGAGGTTTCCCTGCACCCTCCCCCTGCCCCCCCCCCCCCCCCCTCCAGCACCCTGTGTCCTCGGGGATGCTTTGCTTTTTGCAACCCCTGGGGTTTCAAAGTGGGGTGCGTGGTGATGGTGATGGTGATGGTGGGGGAAAAAGGGGATGGAGCAGGTTTGAAGGGAATTTCTGATTTCCCTGCTGAGGATAGCAGCCCTCTCCTCTTCCCACTGCTGGAGGAACCAGCCCTCACTCCAGCTCCTGTGGGATAATGGAGCAATTGTTTCCGGGCCGGCATCCCAAGCTGGGAGGGCGAGGGCTGCCAGAATTGCCAGCCGGCAATTCTGGCAGCCCTCGCCCTCCCAGCTTGGGATGCCGGCCTGGAGGCAAGGGGCTTATTTGGGATGAGGTTTCCCCCCCATTTGCCCCAGGGGTGTGGGAAAAGGGGGTCCAGCAGTGCTGTGTGTGGGATCCTGGTGTAGCGTGATGCTGGGATGTGTCTGACCTCGGTGTTACAGCCACCTCCGGAGTGGCAGGATGCTCTTCCGCAGCCCGGCATTAGTGGTGTGGGGGAGATCCTGGGGGAATCAAGCAGGGTTCAGTTCTGCCCTGGTGCTGGGAGGAAGAGGAGGAGGGGTAGGGTGAGAGCAGGCATGGGGAGGCAGGCGTCCCAGCTATGGAGAGCGCACTGTGCTGGTGGGAGAGGGATCCTGGCTCACCCCTGCCAGAGGTTCAACCTTAGGTCTGTGTGAAGAGGAGGGGGATGGTGTGGGATGAAGCTGGGGTGGGAGCAGAACTCCCCATCCTGTGGACTTGAGGGGACTCAGACACTCCTTTGTGCCCTTGGGGTGCCTGTGTGGGCTCTGCTGCCCCTTCCTGCAGGGTTGTCACTGTGGGAACATCCCTCTCTCTCTCCTTCCAGGCTGACACCCAGATGCAGCACCCGGGCCGTGTCTCCTTCAAGTTCATTGACAAGATGCAGTTGGTGAGTGGCTCCTCGCTGGGCACCAAGGGACAGAAGGGGGGACAGGGCTGGTTGGTGCATGAGGGGATTCCCCAGTTCTCCTGTCCCCCTTTTTTGGGGGGCTGAGTCCCAGCTTGAGCAGCCCATAAGACCACTGAGAGGCATTTTGTGCCTCCGTGCCTCAGTTTCCCCCAGGCTGAGTGAGATGGGGGGGTGGTCCTGCCTCTGCCCACCCAGTAACCAGTCTGGCTTGCTTTTTTTTGGTGGGTTGTCACTGCAGAACGACTCAGTCTGCTATGTGAAAGCTGCCTTCCCTCTGCTGGGCAAGATCCTGGAGCGGACGGAGTTCAAGGAGAACTCGTCCAACGCCAAGAAGATGCAGAGGGTGCGCAACATGTACAGCCGCATCGACGAGAACGTCGACCCCTGCATCAAGGAGGAAGATGATGAGGAGAGAGAGGTAAGGTGTCTGCCTCACAGAGGGGCCAGGTCTGTGGGGGTGTGGGTCTGAGCCCTCATCTTTGGGTGGCATGGGGTGCCCGAAGCATTCTGGGGTGGGTTGTGTGGGCAGAGATGGGGTGGGGTGTGAGCACAGGGTGCTGTGATGAGGTCAAACCCTGCCCTGGGCACAGTGGGGTGCCCTGTGGCAGTGACACTGGGTGCTCTGCGTGGTCCTTGGGGCTGATGCTGAGCTCGGTTCTTCCTCCAGCTCTCGCAGATGTGCTTTGAGGAGTTCACCACTTCCCCATACGAGATGCTGGTGCTGGTGAAGCAGTTCTTCCAGGACATCAACCAGCTGCTGCAGAACAAGGAGACCTTTGAGAAAGACTGCACCCAGGTCTACCACAGGACCTGCCACGGACCCAAAAAGGCCGGACCCCCTCCAGGTGAGATGCCAAGGCTTTGCCACCACCTGGCAAATCCCTGCTGGGATGGAGGAGGGGGGGGCTTGGGCTCACCTGCATGGAGCAGCTTGACAGCCGTGTGTCCCCATCCGTGGGCACACACGTGGGCACAGCAGGTGTCTGTGTTGGTCCCCGTCTCTGTCGCTCGGCTGGTGGCCGTCCCGTGGAGTGGCCTTAGCGGTGTGTCGGCGAGCTGTGTGTTGGGGGAGAGCTGGGCTTGGGAGAAGGGGCTGGCCACCCTTTGGAGCTGGGATTTGGGCTGAATCCTGCTGGAAACAAGGCCAGGAGTCACCTCCATCAGCTGGGCTGGAGGCCTCCAGCTCCACTCCGTCTCAAGCCCCAGTGCCCGGGTCAAGTGTAACATGGAAATGGAGGTGTCAGGACCTGCCTGCTCCTGACGTGCTGCATGACCTCAGCCATGTCACTTCAGCTGCCTCATGCCTCAGTTTCCCCTGACCAAGGCTCTGAGGGAAGCGTTTCCTGCTGGGGTGGAAGAGCCCATGTTGCCGTCCGTGCTTTTGCCAGTGCCCACGCTGTGTGTTTGCATGTCCGTGGAGGAGACGTCTTGTTGCCATCCATGTGTCAGAGCCAGGCTGTGTGTCCCCTGGACCATGGGGGACCTTAAATGTGACCATCCAGCTCCTGCCAGCCGGGCATAACCTCCTGCCAGCAGCCCAGGGGAACCTGGTGAATTGGGTTTGCTTCATCCTGCCCGCTGCTTGTCATCTTTGTGCTGCTGCCCAGCCTGCTCCCAGCCTGCTCCCCGCCAGCTCCCTCCCAGCTCCTGGCCCGACCTTTGTTCTCCCTCTCTCTCTTGGTTTTTTTTTTTTTGGTGTTTTGATTTGGTTTTGGTTTTCTTTTGGGGCTGTTTGACCCGCTTGCCCGGGGCTGCGGGGAGGGACGGGGATGCTGCCCCTGACCTCGGATCTGCTGGCTGTGCCCATCTCGGAGGCTGGTGACCCCACGGCCGTCTCTTCTCTCTGCTTCTTTCAGGTGTGGGGACAGATCCTGACTGCAATTGCCTGTCCCCTGCCCTCCCTTCTGCCACCCAGCCCTCCCTCTCCGCTGCCACCCATACCGGCAGGGACGTGGCACCTGCTAGCGCCCAGGTTCCCTACAACCTCCTCCATGCCACCCTCACTGACTTAGACGCCCCGTCTCAGCCCCCCAGTAGCACGGACGGCGGCTCGGGCACCGAGGAGGTCTTGGGTGCCGGGGTAGGTGACGTGGTGTCGGTGCTGTCCCCCGCGATGCAGCAGATGGCTCCAGCCAGCGGCGCCGAAGCTTTCCAGGACCCAGCCAAGACCCTTAGGCTGGCGGCGGTGGACGTCTCCATCCTGCGTGGGGATGGAGAGCTGGTGGAGAGCGGCACCAGAGTGGTGGCCGGCCATCCGCTGCAGGATTTGGCCCCGAAGCAGGGAGACTCCATCCTCCCGGACCATCCCGGCGGGCTCAGGACCACCGTGCCGGCAGCATCCCCCAGCACTGGCTTGGCAGGCAGCGGAGCCGGCATCCGTGTCACCAGGGCGTCCGAGCCTGTCACACAGCTCCGTTTCTCCAGGATGGCCCCGGGGATGTGGGACCGAGTGCCGGATGGGCCCGGGGATGGGGCCAGGGTGCGAGGCTGGGGGCCGAGCCAGCTGCGGGAGCCCGAGGCCGGCGGGGCTGGCCCCAGCTTTGACTCTGGCTTTGTTCTGAGCACAGAGCAGCGCAGGAAGGAGCCGGCTGTCCGGGAAGGCCACCGAGAGCCCCTGATCTACATCACAGTGGCCAGCGTGGTGGCCATCCTGCTGGCCATGGGAGGGCTGCTCTTATACAAGTATAAATCCAGGGTAAGCCCATCATGCCCCGCTCCCACCCCCCCTCAGGCACAAGCATCCTTTCCTGCCTCAGTTTCCCCACTCATGTCTATGCATGGATGTTGAGTCCTCCTTTCCTCATTGTTTTTTGGGATGGGGAGGGTGGTGCTGAGAGGGTTAATTAGGACATTCTACCCCCTTTTTCAATGAGGTGGGGGTGAGAGCCCTCCTGCCCTGCTGCACCCCTTCCCTAGGGCTCAGCTCCCCTTTCCCCCTCCCTCCACACAGGTCCTGGAGCGGCCACTGGAAGATGGAAGCTGTGACCCTGAGGAGCCAGAGAGGAGGTGGGTGTGATACCAACCTGTTTGGGGGGGAGGGGGATGTAGGGACCCCCACCTCAGCCCTAACCACCCCCTCTCCTGATTTTCCCTGGCAGGACGCTGCAGGGAGCAAGGGGATGTCCGGAGCTGGAGACTCAGGACCTCTGAGGTGAGAGGGGCTGGATGGGACCTCACAGGGCTCTGGCCTGCGGCGACAGGGGTGCGTCCTTGCACGCGCCCCCCCACCCCTGACCTCAGCCACAGGCAGGGGAATTTGGCTGCTGGAGGGGGGTGGACGTGGTGGGAAGCTGTGGAGAGGAGCAGGTCTGAGCCAGCGCGTGGTTTCGCAGCCCATTAATCCATTACCGGCACGTTCCGAACAGTCGGAGTGTTTGTCCCTGTGGTTTTTGCTCCCCCCCTCCCTGGCAGCATCTCCGCTCCCACTCATCCCTCTCCCTCCTCTCCCCAGGGCCCGAGGCGGGATGTGAAGCTGCTTGGGGATGGATCCGGATGCTCCTCGCTGGGCGAAGGAGGGTCAGCGCGCCCCGGCCCCTCCGCGGTCCCGCCATGATGCTCACGCTCCCTCCTCCCTCACCTCGCGCTGGCGGCCAGAGACTGCAAAGGAACAACCCCCACCCAACCCCTCCCAGGCAGGAGGTGAAAGGAGGTGGGGGGGGGGGGGCTTTGCCCTGAGCGGGACCCCCAGGCACCGGGAAGCCAAGGGCTGGAAGGCGTTGGATGTCACCCAAGGGCTTTGTCGTGACGGCGGCAGCGGCTGATGTGACACCGCAGTGCTGAGCAGGGTGACCAGAGGTGCTGGATGTGGGATGATGGATCCCCCTTGGACATGGCCAATGCTGGCTGAAGATGGAGGGAACCAGCACCCCGAATCCACCGGCACTTCTCCCACCCCAGCATGGGGAGGGGGGGGGGGTCTGGAGCAGCACCCATCGCCTCCCCCTTCCCGAGTGTCCCAGATGCTGTGGGTAGAGGAGGGTCTGTCGCCAGGACTCCCAACCCTCCCAGGGCTGCACGACCCCAGCCCCAACTTACAGCTTCAACCTCCACACTGTGAATATTTCAAGCCCGCTGGTCCCTGTGTCCCCCCACGGGGCTGGGCTTGGAGGGGGGGGGGGGTGATGCTCAGCACCGTCCTGGCTGCGGTCCTGCACCCGAGCTGGCCTCGGCTCGTCCTCGTGCCATTAGGGTTTTGAGATGGCAGAGCAAAGTCTTTTATCCTGTGGAAGTATTTGGGGGGGGGGGTTGGGAGAGGGGAGGGGAGCGGGCTGTGTTGTCCCCTCCCAGGGTTACTGCGAGCTGGCCTCGCTTGCGACTGGATGTGTGTTGTGACTGCGCTTTGAGAAGGGAATCGGGGCTGGGGAAGGAACTGGAGCCATCAGGGATGGAGATGCCCCAGCCACGTACCCGGGGGCTTTTCAACTCAACCCCCTCCCCAGCTTTTGGGGGGGAACCCACTGGGGGAGGTACCAGCCTTGGGGGCAGCATCCTGCCCCAGCACAGCACCCCTCCAGCCCTGACTGTGAAGCGTGGCTTGCGCTGCTTTAGGATTGGAAGTGTTATTTTTGTATGATGGAAGAAAACGGACAAAACCAAACTGTTTTTAAGGAAGCATTGCTATCAAGGGGTTTTATATAAATATATATATATATATATGCATATTTATAACTGCCAAAAGAGAAAGGGGCTGGTGCAAAGGACTGGTGTAAAGCAGGAGGGAAGCTCTGACCACGGGCCAGGCTCAGTGCTGGTATAAGCCACTGATTTGCACCATGAAGGAGATGCTGACAGCACCCCCACCCCTGCCTGGGGAGGAGGGGGGGGGGAACTTGCCTTTCAGCTGGGTCAGATTCATTTTGCCTCTGTTTTGGGGTTTGGGGTTGGTTTTTTTTTGATATGAAGAGAGGGTGAGATGTTTTATACAAAGTCATTTAAAGAAATCTATTTAAAGAGAACCACAGCACCAGCCTGGGTGTTCTGTGCCAATAAAGAGAGAGGTGTAGCACTGCCTCACTGAGGGAGATGGGGGTGGGAGGGGGGTGTGGGACCAGCCCTGGCTCTGTGGGTGGGGGGGTTTGGGGCAAGAGAGGGGACCCATCCCTCCTGCAGCTGCTTTTGGTTGAGTACTGGGGGCAGAGGGGGTGTCCTGGAGCTCTGGGATGTGTGTGTGTGGGGGGAGTTGTTTGCTCCCCTGCTGCTGCTCCAGGCTGGGGCCAGCTCTGAGCTCTGCCAGGGTGGAGGTATGAGGGGGGCCCATGCTGGAGCACAGGCTCAGGACCGGGCTTGATGCAGCCTGTGGCCGGGTGAGGGGTCGGGGTTGGGTCCCGACCCCGTTTTCCTGTTGATGCTCGTGGGAGTTCATGGTCACCAGCTCCAGGGCGGAGGGACAGATCCGGCCCTTCCCACCCCAGGCCCCTCCGCACCCCCTGGCAGGGCTGGGGTGAGGGGCTCCCAGGCTGAGCTCCCCTTCCCAGCCAGCTGCACCCCCCCAAATCCACGCAGAGGCCGGGGAGCAGCTGGGTAATGCAAACACACTCCGGGCAGAGCTCCTTGGGAGCTCTTCACTTGGAGAGGCAGCTCTTGAAGAGGCATTTCCTCCCCCCTGCCCTTATCACCCCCCCCCCCACCCTACCCAGCTCCCCTTTACCTTCCAGAAACAGCAGAGCCCCACTCCCTGCACCCCAAATCAGCATCCCTGGGAGAGGAGTGGTACCCAGAGCATTGAGGGGGCTTTGCCCCCACACCCAGCCCCCAGCAGCGCGCTCAGGGAGGAGTTTGGTGCTGGAGGGTGCAGGGTTAAGCCCTCACCACTTAGGGTTAAGCAATCCCTCCTTAGGGTTAAGGGCCACCCCCCCCCCCCATCGCTCACCCAGGGGACGGGAAGGGCAGGATGGGGCCCTTTTGCGGGTGTCGGTGCTGAACCCGCCGCCACGTTTGCTGACAAACAGGATTCCTCGAGGGGAGCTGACTCAGCCCAGCTCTTCCTCTCCCCAGCAGCAGCCGGGGGTTTCCCAGGTCCACATCCCCTTCCCAGGGAAATGGGACCTATATATATCCCACCAGATCCAGGCCACAATCATTATGGTCAGATTTTTCTTTTGGGGGGGGGTACTTAAGGTCAGAGGCTGCTTTGAGGGGGTAAGCAGGGTGTGCCTGGGTTTGGGGGTGCTGGGGGGCAGTGAGCCCCCGTGCTGCAGGCAGCTCTGGGTGGAAGCTGGCTGTGTGTGTGCAGGAGGAGGTGTTAACTCTGGAGCGGAATGATTGCAGGGCTGTGGAGGCAGTTGAGTGATTCGGTAAAGCTTGGAGGAGCAGAGGGAGTGCTCCTGGCTGGTGGCGGGGGGGTCAGGAGCACCAAGATTTGCCCCACACTGAATTTACACCCCAAAAATCCTCAGCACTGCCCCTCCCTCCCCCCTAAACTGCTTTGAAGGCACATGGGCAACGTGGGCAAGGCCTCTTCTCCACCCCATTGCTGGGGATTTGTTGTCCTGAGTAGCCTCCCTGCCCAGCCCCGAGCAATTTTGGGTGGGGGGAAACCTGCCCTTAGCCCCCCCCACATCAGGCATCCCATAGCTGGGGGCACATGGAGCTGTAGTCCTGTCCCTCCATGCTGGCAGGGGAGGGTGGGAAAGAAATCCCACCCCCAGAGTAGAGTGGGGCATGGTGGGGGGGGGGTACAGCATCCTGGGGTGCAAAATAGGTGTTTGTGCCTTAAAAAGCTGCCTTGGCGGGGTGAAAACTGGTGATTTTGGGGAAAAGGCAGCTGGCAGAGAGGATGGTATCACTGAGTGGCCCCCAGGACCTGCTGGGGGGTGGCACGAGGTGGGGCACCCTGTTCCAGCACCCTCCCCAGGCACCCCAGCACACAACCTGGGGGGTCTCCCGCATCCCCACTGCTTGTGGCACTGGAGGGGGGGTTGTCTGGGACCTCCCAGCCTCACCCCACTGCCCTGAGATCCCACCAAGTGCCCTTAGACCCCACCAAGTGCCCCGAGAGGCCTCTGCCCACCCTGGGAAACCTCCCCCCCGTGCCGCCGCGGGCACCACAAAGCTGCTGACGGGGCAGAGGAGCCCGGAAAGGGCCCCGGGTCGCGGTTCCTGGGGCACAGCGGGTCCGGGACAGGATTTTGGCCAAGGAGCTGCTGGAGGATTTTGGTGGCCAGAGGCCGTTTTGTGGCCAGACACAGTGATTTTGGTTAAAAAATGTTATCTGCACACTCCCCCCCCGGGGGTTTAACCCAAATGCTGATGTTTTTCCAGCCTGTATTTTAAGGGAATGCCCTTGGGAATGCAGAGCCCAAGTGGGGCTCAGACACTGTCCCCACCTCCCCTGGCTGCCTGTGGGGGGTCTGGGGACGAGGAACAAGGTCAAGATGCCCCGTGCACAGGGCTGCTGCCTTCCTGGGCACTATGGCACAAGCCCACCCCGCCCCCCCCCCGAGCCTGTTAGGGGACCCTGAGGACCTGGGGGGTGATACTTGGGCAGGCTGGGAGTGGGGTCGTGACCCCAGTGAGGGACCCCTGGCTGCACCTGTGCTCTCAGAGCCCCCCCCCTTGCACCCTGCCAAGTGGGCTGTGGGTGCTCTTGAGGGTCCTGGGTGCAGGATCAGCCCCCTCAGCAGCTCTGGCCACCTCAGGGTGTGGGTGTCCCTGCATGGATCCCCTGTAATGGGGCCAGGGCGAGGAGGAGGAGGAGGAGGAGGGGAGGAAGGCAGCCCTACCCAGGCTCAGCACCCCCGGACAGGAGGACTGAGCACCCCGTTGCCGGGCAGGGGATGCAGATGGGTCCTTCCCAGGGACCTCGGGGCCGCCGGCAGCTCGTTAATGGGTAACGGGGCCGGGGAGGTCACGGGCTGTGCTGGCGCTGAGCTGGGAGCTGCCGCGCTGGCGGGGCCCGAGCGCCCCCCGGGTCATGGACCCCCCCCCCCGGCCCCCCCCGCCCTCCCCCGCCCCCTGCGCCGTCCCGGGCTCAGAGCCGAGGGCGCGGCAGGACCCGGCCCGGCCGGTTCCCCCGCCCGGGGCGCCGCTCCCGGGCCCCGCCGCGCTCCTGCCGCCACCCGGCGGCTGCTCCGCGGGGTCTCCGTTTGCCGGGGGTTTGTCACTCACCGGGGGTTCGTCCCCCCCCCCCCGGTTTCATTCTGCTTCTCCCCGCTGATCCCCCCCCCCCCGCCCCCCACAACAGCCCCGCCCGGGACACCCCCGGGACCCCAGCCCTTGACCCCCGGGATTCTGCCCCGTAACCCCTCCCCTCGCGTGACCCGGTGACCCCTCCGCTCCCCGTGACCCCTCCCCGTGACCTCTCCCCGTGACCCCTCCGCTCATGTGCCCCTCCCCGTGACCTCTCCCCGTGACCCCTCCCCGTGACCCCTCCCCATGACCCCTCCCCTCATGTTCCCCTCCCCGTGATCCCTCCCCGTGACCCCACCGCTCCCCGTCACCCCTCCCCGTACCCCCTCCCCGTGCCCCCTCCCCGTGCCCCCTCCCCTCCTGTGCCCCTCCCCGTGACCCCTTCGCTCCCCGTGACCCCTCCCCTCATGTTCCCCTCCCCGTGACCCCTCCCGTGCCCTCTCCCCTCCCAGTGCCCCCTCCCTTCCCCGTGATCCCTCCCCGTGACCCCTCCCGTTACCCCTCCCCTCCCCGTGACCCCTCCCCGTGACCCCTCCCGTTACCCCTCCCCTCATGTTCCCCTCCCCGTGACCCCTCCCTTCCCCGTGACCCCTCCCCTCCCCGTCACCCCTCCCCTCCCCGTCACCCCTCCCGTGACCCCTCCCCTCCCCGTGACCCCTCCCGTGACCCCTCCCCTCCTGTGCCCCTCCCCGTGACCCCTCCCCGTGACCCCTCCCCGCGCCCTCTCCCGGCCCCGCCCCTTTCCCCCTCTCCCCTCTCTGCTCCCTCCCGCCGCCGCCAGGGGGCGCCGCGCCGCCGCCGCGCCCGCCCGTCCCTCCCTCCGCCGCCGCCACCACCGTACGGCCTCACTTGCCCGGCGGGTGCGCGCTGACGTCACGCGCGCTGACGCCACGCCGGGACCGCCTCCCCCCGCCCGTCCCGCCCCCCCCCTTCCCCCGGCGCCCAGCGCGGCGGCCGCAGTCCCCGCCGCAGCGCGTCACGGGCCGCCGGGACCGGAGTCCCGAGTCCAGCCGAGCCCCACCGGGCGCTGCCGCCTGCCCGCCGCGGGCCGCCTCCGCCTGCTCCTCCTCAGGATGTCGGCGCCGGAGCCCGCCGGTGGCGAGGAGGTGAAGCAGGCCAAGGAGGTGGAGGACGCCGAGAAGTACTCCTTCATGGCCACCGTCACCAAGGCCCCCAAGAAGGTGCCGGTACCGCGGCGGTCGGCCCGGCCCGGCGCCGGGGGGATGCTGGGAAGGCAGGAGGGAGCTGCTCCGGTTTGAGCGGGATGGGGCGACCGGGGAGGGGGGGGGGGGGTGTTGGTCAGTGGGGAGAGGGAGGTCGGTACCGGGCTGGAGGGGCTGGTACCGGCGGGGTGGGGGATGCTGGCCCGGTTTGGGGTGGAATAGAGAGGGCCCAGGTCTGTGCCTGGTCTATGGCCCGGCCCGGCTGGGGATGGGGCAGGGACCGGGGGTGCCCGGTTCCTGGGGGGACGGGGGTGCCCCCGGGGGAGGCCACGGGCAGGTGAGGTCGGGGGAGCGGCTGTGGGGACGCGGGGGAGCGGGGCCGTGGCAGGGACCCGTTAAACAGGCCGAGAGGGCACCCTGCTGCCGGT
Organism: Gallinula chloropus; assembly: GCF_964237585.1. NCBI lineage: Eukaryota > Metazoa > Chordata > Aves > Gruiformes > Rallidae > Gallinula > Gallinula chloropus. Next base: position 2,332,828 of record NC_140112.1, read on the forward strand.
CCCTTGGAAGGGTGACAGGAGGAAGCTGGGGGTGCTGATCTCTTTCTGGGGCGAGGGGGCCGTGCGGGGGCGGGTTGGGAGCATGTTTGGCCTCAGGGAGCTCTCCCGAGTCACCTCTTTACCCCTCTCATCCCTGAAGACCTCGCAGGAGCTCCTGAGATCTCCTGGTGCTGCACCCCACGGTGCTTGTGTCACCCTTTTGGGGTGCGTGGCTGGCTGTGGAGGGGCACAGGACCCCCACTGCCTGGGGTAACCGCCTCTTAGATGGGTGAGCACACACAGACCGGCCTTTCTAGCCTGAGGTGGACCCGCCGGGCTCGGTAACGGTGCCGCCGAAGTCCTGGTTGTACCAGCGAGGTGGGTTTATGCCCCTGAATGCCACACGGATCCAGGGAGCTGTGGCTGGAGGTCCTGGCTGTGCTGAGCATCATGTTCTCTCCGGGGCTGCAGCTGCCTGGTTCTGTGCTGGAAGGAGCAGCAGAGCAGTCGCCCTTCTCTTGGGGGAATGGGTCTCTCACCTGCTCCGGGCAGGATTAGGGCAGCATCCAGCCTTCCTGGGGGTGCTGCCGTTGAGGGGCTGTGATCAAGGCATGGCTCCTTACCCAGGTGCAGGGGGCTGGCGTCTCTTTCCTGCACCCTGACCTTGTTTATCCGGGCTGTGGATGTAGCCTGGAGGCAGGAGCGGAGGAATGTGGAGCTGGGATCTGCCTCTTCCAGCACCGGCTCAAACTTGGGGATTGTTTTTCCCTTTTCATTACCCTCGTCTTTCTCAAAGCTGGACAGCCCGAGCTGTGAGGGGAGAGCAAACTGCTGCTCCTGAGAGATCCCTCAGGGCCAAAACATGGTGTAAAACAGAGTGTGGTGTATGTGTAGGGGGGAATCAGTCCTGCATCCTCAGAGGTGAAGTTCCTTTGCATCTCATGGGGGTAGGGGGTGTTGTATCCCCCTCAGGTTTTTGCACAGCCACACTCAGAGGCTGCTGCAGCCTCTCCTGGCATGGGTGAGGATATTAAAGGTGCCCAGAGCAACACAAGACATTTGAGGCTGATACCATCAGCAGCCAGCAGAGATCTTGGGGAGCGTTGTGATGCGGCTGAGGTCAAGGAACAAAATGCTTTGGGCCGCTCTTCTCCCTGCCTGGCTGGTTACCGCAAATAGCGCTCGGTAATAGCGGAGGCGTTGGCAGGAGGATAAAAGGACGAGGAAGGGAGAATTGCCCTCCTGAGATAAGATACTGAGTGTCCCCAGCTCAGATGCCTTCGAAGCAGGATCGCAATTAAGCCATTAAAACCCATTTCTGTTTCCACGCCAGTCGAGGTGACTTTTGTGCTCGCTGCCCCCAGAGCTCCCAGCTCGTCCAGCAGAGATGATGGTGGAGAGATGATTTACCAGTGTGGAGGCAGGGGAAATCCCTGGGTTTTTAGGCTCCTTGAACTTTGCCGATGCAGTTGGCATCAGGGGTTTGGGGATGGGGAGGGTGGGAAGGTGGCCAAGCTTGGTGTGGGTTCCATCTCCTCCGTGTGACCTGTCCCTGAACTGCATTTCAACAAGGAGCCTTAACTCGTGCTGGCACTTGGGGAAAGTGCCTGGGTGAGCCCACCAGCATTCTGTACCCAGCTCGGAGCTGGGGAAGCATCTTGGCTGTAGCTGGAGGCACGTTGGTGTCCTCTTTGCTGTTGACAGGCTGTGGTGGGGGGCACCCAAAGCGACCTGAGCTGTGCAGCCAGCCTGGGGCATCGCTGTCATCTTTGTTTCCTCTCTTGTCAGCGACTTGTTTAAGGTGAAAAAGTGAAACAGCGGGAGGTAAGAGATTAAGAGATTAAATATCATCGACTCTGGATTGAAGTGGGAGGCGATGCAGTTGGGGCGAATGGAGCTGTAGCCTCCCCACAGAAATGGAGCAGTTTTCTCCTGGGGCCTGGGGTCTCCTGGCCCTGCTGAAGCTCCTTTTTTTCACTGCAGTTTATAAGAAATTGGGCTGTCAGCAAAATAACCCCAGTTCGGGTCAGAGTGAGGTGGTTGTTGGGCGGGGAGCGGTGCTGAGCTTTCTGCTGTCTCTGGTGCGTGCTGGGGAGGGGGCTTGGAAACCCTGAGGCTTGTGGCTCCCCTGGGCTGAGCGAAGACGGGATGAAGGGAGAGCTCAAGGGCACAGGTTGTGCTCTTCCACATCCCACTGTGCCATCGCTGTTGTGTCTGGGCATCTGTTCTTCTGCCTCACTGGAGTCCGGAGGTGCCCTTGACAGCAGTTGCTTCCCTGAATCCCCTTCGACCGGAGCTGCAGGTGCCCCTGGAGCGGGCAGGACACGTCGCCGTGCTTGGGGGTGCATCCCCATTGCACCCTTGTCGCGTGGGGATCGCTGTCCGGTGGGTTCCTTCGCCTCTGGGCGCCGACAGACAGACAGACAGACACCCAGCGGACAGATCTGCTTACTCATGCAGCACACCTGGAGTCTGAAACGGGGCTGATGCCTCCAGTTTGCTCTCAGGGGGTGTTGGGGGGGGGTGAACCCCAGCGCACCCAGAAGCTGCCGAGTCCGTGTTTGGGTTGGTGCTGTGCGGCTGCCGGCGCCGGAGGGATCCCGCTGAGGCTGTGCGGCTGGGAATGCTAATGCACGGCGCTGCGGCTCTGCAGGGCTGGGGAGCGCCGGCTGGCTCCAGACCGGAGCAGGGGAAGGCTGGGAAGATGGGGACAGAACCCTTGGGGGGGTTGCTGTTCCCTTGGGGAGGGCTGGACACCTCCTGGGCATCGTCTCTGCTGCTGCTTTGTGCTGCTGCCTGCAGAGCCGCTCGCTGGCCCGAGTGGTGTCTGACCTTGCTGCAGTCTGCTGCTTCCCTGCCCTGCCCAGAGCCGGGATTTCTGCCCCATTTTTCCCTTTCCCGAGTCATCTCAGGTCCCTGCAGCTCTGCCAGCCTGGATGCTAACAAACCACCTTCCCCCTCGGTCTGTCAGGGGACGGGACTGTCCTTGTTTGTACCCACAGAGCTCCTGGAGCCGCTCTGGTTTCCTCTGTCTTTAATTTCATCCCTTAGACCGGCTGCTCATAAATCCTCCCCAGCCTTTGTGCGCTCGTCCAGGGCCGTGGCCACCACCTCCTCCCTGGTCCTTCAGCCAGCTGCCCTGCACCCGACTCTTCTTGCTTCCTTGCCCAAATCCTCTCCTCCTTTTCCTTTCTCCCTCTCTCCTCTCCTCTCCCTGCTGTTTTCCTTTCTCCTAAGGAGATGCCAGGGGTCAGGATGAGTCAACAGCTCATTCTGCATCCCTACTCTGTCTGGAGCACCTAGGATGGGTCTGGCCGTCCTCAGGGTGCTGGGAAGCCCTGAGGGGTGACGTGTTGCTGTGGTTAGATGTTCACAGGTTGAGCTGGTCATACCCTGACCCATGGCAAGGACAGACCATGAGGGTGTTTGGAACGGGGATGGTTTACCAGGGGCTGGGAGCAGGCAGGGCATGTTCAATGACAGCATCGTAATTCCTGCTGTTCAAAGTCACTCTTGGGTCCTGCTTGTGGCTTGTTGGAGGGTCTCAGTGGTGGCCAGAGGGGAGGCAGGTCCTCGTGAGCCAGTGCTCCTGCGAGGCCAGAAGATGCTTAGTTATGTTATTGACCTGGGAAGAGAGGAGATGCTGAGGGACACCACCCATCTTCACAAGGACTTGCCAGGGCGAATGCCTTTTGCTTCTCCCTTCTCCTGCAGTCCCAGTCTGGAGTCTGGCCTTTGGAGCTGGGAAAGGAGTCGGGTATTGATTCTCTGCTCTCTTGAGGAGCAGCTCTGGCCATCTTTTGATGGGGTGGGTGTGGGGACCACCCAGCTGAGCAGTGCTGGTTCTCCTGCGGGCCCCGCTGCGTTCGGGGGTGCCCAGCCTTCCCATGGGAACAGCAGGGTCTGGAGCACGGGAAGTCTGGTGGCAGCAACCCCTCGCTTTCCTTAGCCCTTTCCCGAAATGAGAGTCTATCTCTTGCTGGGCCCAGCCTACCACAATACTTTCTTTGGGACCCAAATGGTTTTCCCTTTGCTTTCCAGCCTGTGCAGGCGCTGGAGCTTGTTCCTCTGCTCTCTGCTAGAAGAGGTTGAAGGTGGGTTTTTTTGGGGGGGTGTTCCCTCTGGAAACCATCTTCTCAAGGCCAGGTTGGAGTGGGTCCTTTCAGATAACCAGCTGGCTTGGTGGCTGGGCTTTGCTGGTGATGATCCCTCCGTGCTGCTGGTCCGAGGAGTCGGCGAGTCGGCTTCATCCCGGGCGTGGGGCTCGGCGCAGGACTCAGCTGAAGAGATTTGCTCGTGCCTGGCTGTGCCTTTTATCGCCAGGAGCTTCCTGCGGGGCCCGACGTTGGCGTTTGCAGAGGGCTTGTTGCGTTTCCTGCTGAGCCCTTTGATCAGGGCTGCTTATCTGGGAACTCTGACTCACCTTCACTCAGGCAGATGGTGCTGACGTTTGAGGTGGCTGTCCCAGCACTTTGCTGCTGGTCCCCGTGGGGCTGCAGAGGACCTTGTGCAGAGTGTGACCCCCCCCCTGCTTCTTTCTCGATGGGGCTGCGGGTTGGATCAACGTGGGGCTGATGTAAGAGGTGTGGGGTGTCCCACCAAGGAGGAGCATCTCGTTGCCATCTCAGCACTTTGTCAAAGCCCTGGGGACTTGGTCACCCTCAGCAGCACCTGAATCTGCTCTCTACTGTACCCCATGAACCTTGGGGAAGCATCTCCATGTGCTTCCCCCGGTGTGGTTATCCCTTGGTGGGGCACGACACAGGGAACGGGCACGCAGGGACATCTTGGTCTGTGGTCTGAAGGGAAAAGTGCCACTTGGGGTGTTTTTTGGAGCAGCCAATCTCCCCCCATGGGCTCCCTGCCCCTGAGGAAGCGGGATGCGGAAGCTGGGGCTATTCATGCCTTCAGCAGGCTGCCCCGGGTGCCCTGTCGCACTGGGGCTGCTTGAACTGTGAATTTTAATTACACTTTGGGATCAATACGGTGGCCTTGGTAACGAGCTTATTGCTGCTGCAGAATCTGTTTACTTCAGGTTGGTGACAGCCAAAGAACTTAGGTGGCCGAGGACATGATGTTCCAGCTCTTCAAACAGGCTGCATTGTAATTCGGGTGAGGCTCCCGCGGCCCTGGGAGGTGGGTACAGCTTCCCCTTGGCTCGCTCCTGAGGACCTGGAGTTCGTTGGCAGGACAGAGGAGCCGCCTTCCTTCAGGAGCCGGGATTTGGGTGGGGATTGTGGGAGCCTGGTTTATCTGCGAGGCGTGGGTGGAGGGTAGAGCTCCTTCCAGCCTTTTGCAGGGGGAGAGAGGAGGTAGGAAACCTGGAGAGGAGGCTCCTCGGGGCTCTGCCTTGCTGAAATTCATGTTTGGGTTTCCTCCTTCCACTTGGCACGTGGTGAGGTTCAACCTGTGCCTGCTGTTTGGTGTCTCCCCTCCTTCCACCTCCCTGCAGGGAGCCCTGAATATGGCACATTCTTGCACTGCAGGGAGAGGCTTGCATCCAACCTGGCCGTGTTTTGGAGTGAGAACATCTGGCCCATCCCTGTTGACCTTGGAACCTGTGTCTCCCTACGTTAACCAACCCCTTCTCCAAATACTCCTTGAGCTCGCTGTCCACATGAAGAGGTCGAGTCTTATTCCTCCTGCCCCATGAAAGGGGCTTGATCGTGTCGCCCCCCGAGCCTCACCTGCTGTGTTGGTCTCTTGGGGGGCCAGGAGAGGTCTTGACATGCTCTGCTTCTCTGAGCCACTTCTGGGGGAGAGAAGAAGGTGTGGAGGGGCACTCAGGGTGACTCCTTCCCTCCTTCCTTCCCTGAAAGGTGGGGGCTGCTGTAGTGTTACGGAGGAGAGGTTTGGGGGTTCAGTCTGGTGCTTTTTGTGGCTGACCCCAGAGCTGTGCGTGGAGCTGAACGTGCTGCTGAGCATCCCCTCGCCCTGGGTGTAAGGGGGCTCCTGCTTCATTTAAACATCAATGCTGAGTGAAGCTGGTTCCCCATCAGCTGTGACACACCAAGACGTTCCTACAGGCTCCCAGCCCCGAGGAGCCCGTTAGTCCTCTGTTCGCCCCGCGAATGACGTAACCCCCAGCTCTGCCCCTGCTCCCAGCAGAGTAACTCTGATTAATCCCAACCACCCCGTTGCCTGAAGCCTGAGGGTGCCACAGGGCTGGGTGGGCACCACAGAGGAATCCATAGGTGAAAAAAGTCCAGGGTGTCTTTAACCAGATAAAACTTGTCCACTGTGGGATGTGACATTTGTCTGTCCGAGTTGCTGGGCTGGGTTTGTGGGCTTAACCCCTGAAAGGTGGTGGGAGGTCACTGTCCCCAAGGATCCCAGGTATGGGACTTTCGCTGTTCTTGCCATGAAGGAGATACCCTGCTGAATTAAAGCCAGGAGCAAGCCTTTGCCTCAATTCCTGGAGTCCAAGGACTAAATGCCTTATCTGCTGGTGGGGAGCTTTCCCTCTGCTCGTGCACCTTTGACCTCAAGGTGTTTAGAAGGCAGGAGTTATTCCCAGTTACTATTTAACAGCTGGGCACTCAGAATCACATTTATTTTAGCTAATCCTGCCTTCTGTTTATTTTTCCTTTAAGTAGCATTTACAGTGATTCCCTTGATGACTGAAATCTCGTGGTAGTTTCCAGCCTATTAACCTTTGGAATGGACTCATTTCTTTCCTGGTGCTGCTGCTTCTCTGCCAAGCTTTGGGATTTGTGTGAAAGTCCTTAATTCTCCTCTTGTACTCAGGGAAACTTGGTTCTTCTCCCCGCCCCCCACTCCCTGGCCCCCCTCTGGTGCTTTACTCAACCAGCCCTTCTCTGCCCATGAAGGATGGAGGTTGGTATCAGGGTTTGGCTGGTTTACTTTGCCAGGACCTCAGTGCACTTTATTTCCTTGTCTGTAATGGTGTAAAGGTTTCCAGGCAGAGAGCTGGCTGTGCCAGGCAGGTCCCTACCTTCCCAGAGAGACAAACCTGCCCCATGAACCTTCTGGGGAGCAGAGGAGCAGATGCTGAGTTCAGCACTGTTTGTGTTTCCATCTGCTCTGGTCCCAGCGAAGCACTTGGAGGTTTCCTCTAAAGGTTTGGGGTGGGGGAGTCACAGAATCACAAGGTTGGAAAAGATTGAGTCCAACTGTCCCTGTCCTGTGCTGACCCAGATCCCTCAGCACCTCATCTCCCCTCTGTTAAACACCCCCAGGGGTGGGGACTCAGCCCCCTCCCTGGGCAGCCTGTGCCAGGCCCTGACAACTCTGCCAGGGAAGAACTTTTCCCTCCATCTGCTCTGACCCTGCCCTGGGGCAGCTTGAGCCCATTGCCCCTTGTCCCATCTCCTGTCCCCTGGCTGAAGAGACCATCGCCCACCTCTCTGCACCCTCCTGGCAGGGCAGGGGAGGGGTGAGAAGGTCTCCCCTCAGCCTCCTCTTCTCCAGGCTCAACACCCCCAGCTCCCTCAGCTGCTCCTCAGAGGATTTGCCCTCCAGCCCCTTCCCCAGCCTGGTTGCCCTTCTCTGGACTCGCTCCAGGACCTCCATGTCCTTCTGATGGTGAGGAGCCCAGAACTGGACTGTCTGGAGGAACTGCTCCCATTGCAAAGACCACACCTGGGCCAGAAGCAGGTCTTGTTCCTACATTTAACTTCCCTAACTGGTGCTGTGCTGTTCCTAGCTCTTCCCAGGGCACTTGGTACTCACTGGAGGATCAGAAGATGCCTGCTGTGGCTGCTGGCCCTCTCCTGCAGCATCCCTGCAGCGTGGTGGGGCTGGAGCCATGGGCATGGCCAATGCAAACCCCTTCCTGGCCTCGTGCTCTGGCTGGGGTGTCTTCTGCTGCTGAGCAGATTGGAGGTGGCAGTGTGGTTGTCCCAAGAGCCTCGGGTGAACTCTGGTCACCTGGGTGTTTACTGGGTGCTTGGCCAGAGCACGGAGGTGGGAAAACCAGGGTGGTTTATGAGTCACCTAACCAAATCCACCTCAAAACCCTCCCTTGTGTGTGGTTTGGGGCTGAGGACGATGCGTGGTTGGGGTGGGAGCCTTATGGATCCTGATACTCCCATCCTTCTGCTCCAAGTACCTGATTTTTCCTCTCCTTCAGTGCTTTTGGGATGCCACAGGCCAGGAATACCCCTCTGGGGCTGTGTGACCTCACTGGAGAGGAACTGTAAAACCGTGTCTTGCCTTGCTGATTTCCACCCTAAAAAGATGTGTGTCCTGTCACGTGGCAGAGTGGGAGCTGCACCCCCTGTGCTGGGGTGGTTTCCCTGTCCCTTGTGCAGACACTGTCCTGGGGAGCAGGAGCTTGGCTCTCCCAGCCTGGCAGCAGGGCAGAGGGGCTCTGAGGACAGCAGCAGCCAAGTCCTCTAAACAAACTGGGCACCCTGGCCACAGCAGGACTGCTGCCAACCCCGGGGCCAGCACAGGGGAGAGAGACTGGGAACCTGCATCCAGTGGTTCCTGGTCCCAAGGGCGATGAAAGGGGCTTTGGGTGGCTTTGGGGATTAGCTCTTTTCCCCTGGTCAGGAAGTGTGGGGTCCCTGCCAGGATCCGGGTGGTTGCAGGAGCAGAGCCTGGAAGAGTGCTGTCCCCTTTCTGGGGAGCTGGCACCAGCAAAGCTGCTGCTGGGCAATGTGTGACCTAGAATGGAAGCCCAGGCTCGTGCTGGTTGTTTTATTTCACTTTCCCTTCCGCTGGCTGAGGGGACCTCAGCCCCTGGGGTGCCTCTACCCTCCCTCACTGCCGGGTTGCTTGGCTGTGCCGACTCGCCCTGCCAGTGAGGGGTTGAAATCACTCGTCCTTCAGAGACCCTGAACTGCTTGGACCCGGCTCCCCATGAGAAACCAACTGCAGCTCCTGGGGGGGGGAATGTTCCTCTGCAGCTAATGAAGCTTTGGTGTGTGGAACCCGGGTGCCTGCAGGTGCCCCTCTCTGGCTCTGCTGCATCTCAGCCCTGGTACAACTGATCATGGTGGGGCTGGTGACAGGGATGAGTGTGGGTTGGAGCTGTAAAACGTTTCTAGGTTGGCTGAATTTCCAGGAGTGACTGAGCACCGATGGACTCCATCAGCAGAGGGATGGCAGCAGGGACAGGGAGGGGATTGTCCCTCTCTGCTCTGCCCTCGTGAGGCCCCAGCTGGAGTCCTGTGTCCAGAGCTGGGGCCCCAGGACAAGAAAGATGTGGGACTGTTGGAGAGGGGTCAGAGGAGCCACGGAGATGCTCAGAGGGCTGGAGCAGCTCCCCTATGGAGAGAGGCTGAGGGAGCTGGGCTGGTTCAGCCTGGAGAAGAGAAGGTTGTGGGGGGACCTCACTGCAGCCTGCCAGTCCCTGAAGGGAGCAGAGGAACAGGAGGGGAATGGGCTTGTTAAAGGGCAGAGACTGGCAGGACAAGGGGGATGGATTAAAATTAAAGGAAGGAAGGTTTAGATTAGATATTAGGGGGAGGTTTGTTACAGTGAGAGTGGTGAGGGGCTGGAAGAGGCTGCCCAGAGAGGGGGTGGGTGCCCCATCCCTGGGGGTGTTCAAGGCCAGGTTGGCTGGGGCCCTGGGCAACCTTGTGTAGCTCCAGGCCTGGAGGGTGGTGGCCCTGCCTGTGGCAGGGGGTTGGAGCTCTGTGACCCTTGGGGTCCCTTCCAACCCAGACCAGTCTGGGATTCTAAGATTCTATGAGCTCCCAGGGCACATCAATGCTGGGTGCCCTCCCAGCCTCTGCCAGGGAGATTTTGTGGGGGAGAGGAGATTAAATAAGGGGACTTGGCTGCCTGGAGTAGTTCTGAGCTCTGCTGCTGCCTTTCTGTCGTCAAAGGAAAGGTCCCAGGACCCCAGATCCTTTGGGCTTTCTCCTGGGAAGGCAGAAGTGGGTCACAGAGGCCTCTTTGCTTTCGGGGGGGTTTTGTTGCAGCAGGAACGTGCTCTGCTCTGGTTTTGCTGTTTCTCCCTGGGTGACTGTGCTGTGGCGTCACGTCCACGGATGTGGTGGAGGAATCTTAGAGGAGGCTGGAGGGGTTTAGGTGGTTTGCTGCTTCCTTCTCACCTTGGGTGATGTGCAGAACGTGCTCCCTGCCCCTCCCCAGGTACTCGAGGGCAGAAGAGGGTGTAAGGGCATTTCTTTTACTGTGGATGTGCCAGCACTTTTATGTCCCTGATGACAAACAATCACTTAGAAAAGGTTGATAGAGCTGCTGGTGGTGAGACAGGAGCCTGGAGTCGCTCCCCAGCATGAGTCCTTTCCTTCACAGAGCTGCACCTTGTGAACAGGGTCAGCGTGCAGCCCCTGGGGATGGCTGTGAGCTGGTGGATGCTTTCCAAATCCTCCTCCTCCTCCTCCTCTTCCTTCCGCACCCTGCTCTGCCTCTGTCCCCCGGGGCTGCACGGGGTGGAATCAGAGATGTGGAACAAGGCAAAGGGACTTGAGGATCCTCTGGAGCCTTTCTGGGCATGGCAAGAGTTTGAAAATTCAACGCTGGGTTGTGTGGTGTGAGAAGGACGTGCCTGGCTCATCTGTGCCCGAGGTAAATCCAGCTGGATTTACAAAGCCCTCCGCAGCTCAGAGACAGGGGGTGGGACTTCTCTTGCTCTGTAAGCTCAAAACTCTGCTCTCTAGCCTGGGCTGCTGGGGAAATAACCACAGGATGAAGCGTGGAGGATGGCACACCCAGCCCGCGGTCACGAGCTGCTGGTGCGGTTCGGTGGTAGCAGGCAGGACCTGGGATCTGTTTGTCCTTCCTGTGTTGTAATGATTAAACAAAGGAGGTTGGATGTGCCACCGGGCACGTGTGCTGCTGGGTTCAGGACTGGATGTGGATTGGCACCTTGTAGTGCAGGGAGTGGCCTGGTGAGGCTGGTTGTTCAACTCCACGGTGGTTTTGGGAAGGAAAGTGGCTGCTGTTTCCTTCAGGGGAGCCCAGGGGTTCTGGCACCTCAGTTTTGAGATGCGATGCCACATCAGTGGGATCCTGGGCTCCATCAGCAGAGGGGTGGCAGCAGGGACAGGGAGGGGATTGTCCCTCTCTGCTCTGCCCTCGGGAGGCCCCAGCTGGAGTCCTGTGTCCAGAGCTGGGGCCCCAGGACAAGAAAGATGTGGTACTGTTGGAGAGGGGTCAGAGGAGCCACGAGGATGATCAGAGGGCTGGAGCAGCTCCCCTGTGAAGAAGGATGAGGGAGCTGGGCTGGTTCAGCCTGGAGAAGAGAAGGCTGTGGGGGGACCTCATTGTAGCCTTCCAGTCCCTGAAGGGAGCAGAGGAACAGGAGGGGAATCAGCTTGTTAAAGGGCAGAGACTGGCAGGACAAGGGGGATGGAGTGAAGCTGGAGGAAGGAGGGTTTAGATTAGATATTAGGGGGAAGTTTTTTACAGAGAGAGTGGTGAGGGGCTGGAAGGGGCTGCCCAGAGAGGGGGTGGGTGCCCCATCCCTGGGGGTGTTCAAGGCCAGGTTGGCTGGGGCCCTGGGATTCTGTGATTCTACCATCAGCAAGGTTGATGCTTCCTCACCTCCAGCTCAGCCAGACTTGCCACTGGAGGGATGGTTTGAGCTGAGAACCAGTGGCTGTTGTTGGGAAGTGTGGGGTCTGCGTGGGAATGGTCACACCAAGTTCTGCAAGGGGAGAAAATGTACTCCTGGCTTGGCAGGTGTGACTGGGAGCGAGCAGCATTCAGCGTCGCTCTGGGAACACTTGGCAGGAGACCTCAGATCCTGGAGCTTCTTCCACAGAACATCTCCCAGAACCCCCTGTTTCACCAGGAGCTGCTCGCTTGGCACAGGGCTGCCCCAGGACCCCAGCCCTGTCTCCTCCTGTAAGGGGGCAGCGATGCTAAAACCCATCCTGGCTGTTTCAGTGAGGAGCAATCCTGCAGTGCTGTTTCACCTCCTTGGTCCTGAATCGCTGGGATGAAAAAAAATCCATTCCTTGCTCTTAAACCCCTGTGCCTCCACCCGGTTGGAAAAGCAGGATGCAGTCTGGGATGTGATTTATGACCGTGCTCTGTGCAACCAGACAGCCCCCGATCCCGGTTCCCTCTCGCCGCAGCCAGCCCGGTCTGACGCCGGCTGACTCTCCCCTGCCCAGGGATGCTGTTCATTCAGATTCCCATGGCAAGCTGAGGGATTAGGAGATTTTCTCTGGCCTCTTAATGCAGCCAGAGAGCCCCAGCACGGGGAGGGTAACGCAGTCAGCAGTGGGTTTGGTGGCTTTGCCTGACCGCAGCACCCGCCGCCCTCCCTCATCTTCCTCTCAGCTGGTTGCTGGACTCTGCTGGGCTGAGAGGAGGTTGGATGTGCCAAGGATTCTGTTCGATTCAGAAGCAACTGGTGATGTTTGATGATAATTTTAGACAGGGCAGATTTTGCTAAGCTGCAGAGTTCAGATGAGCTCTGGTAAAGCCACGGCGGGGATTACTGTGGTTAATTCAGCACTTGGGTCCTTCCGCGGTGATTTCCCCCTCTCCTTGAAGCCAAACCTCTCCCTCATTCCTAGAACTGCTGCTTCTCCTGAAAAGTGGGACTGTGCCTTGGAGCTGGCTCCACATCCCAGAGGGGATGATGGTGTCTGATAGACTCATTCACCATGGTGGTGTGGGGATGGTGGGGACCAGGGGAGCACAGCAGCCGTCCATCCCCACCCTCTCCTTCCCATCGCATCCCAAACAGGCTTTGCTCTGTGAGACTGTCCAGCCAGGACGTTTCACTCCAGGGAAGTCCCAGGTCCAGGGATGTCCTGGGGGCTGTAAGGAAGGACAGACACCCATCCAGAGCAGCAAAGCTGGGTTATCTGGGATTCTTTCCCCCTCCTGCGTTCACCTCTTCCCTAGAAACCTTTCCCTGAGATGGAGAAAATTCCTCAGCTAACACTTTAAGCTGTTTTAATGCCAGCAGCTGTTTTATGGGGTGTGTTTACACCCTCTGGTTTGGTGAGCTGCCAGGGGAAGAGATGGGAGCAAAGGGATGGAAATCTTGCTGTGCTGAAATCCCTGATTTCCCCCACCTCCCCTCCCTGGAAATGCCTGTGAAGGATACACCAGCACAGAGGTGCCACAAACCTTTCCTGGGCAGTCTGGGGAAGATTGATCCAGGCAAAAGACCTTGAACAAATTCCAGCAATCTCATTCCTTGGTTGGGAAACCACTGTGCCTGCCAACTGCTGCTCCACGCCCCGAGGACACTGCTGTTACCTGCCTCGTGCCGCTCGCCCTTTCTGCGTGCCCCGGTGCCAGCTCTCCCAGCTCGGGGTTTCGGTGCCCTCTGGTTCCCTCCCCTGCACCAAACACCCTCAGCCAGTTGCCAAACCAAACCTTAAACTCCATGGGGCATTCCCATTCCTTCACCTAACGCCCATTCATGAGCTTTGAGTCAGGACCTCATGGTGTCTGCTGGGAAGTCGGCTCTGGGAGGCTGATACCAGCAGCGTATCCAGTGTGGAGGAACCTTTTTAGCAGCAGCAGCACCCATGGAAACCCCCCAGGACACATGCCCGAGTGTGATGTGGATTCCTGGGGGGGATGCTGGTGTCACCTCCATCACCCCACATCACCCCAAGTGTCTTCCCTTGGACTGAGCAGTGGGATTCATCTCCATTTCCCCCTCCTGAGCAGAATGCCACGGCTGCTTTTGGCCCATCGGCTGGGTTTCCCCAGGAACCCTGGCTCCCTTTCATAGCCCAAATAACCACCCTGGTGCTGTGGACACCCCAGACTATGCAGATTCCTCTTTTCTGGGATGGATCATCTCAACTAAATAGTTTCATCAGTCCCCCCTTAAAGGCCATTCCCCACATCAAAGCTTTTGGGGAGCTTTGGGGATGGTTGTGGCATGGAAAACCCATCCTTGAAGCCTCTGTGGCCTGTCTCTCTCCATCAGCTTGATTTCTTCAGGACTCTTCTTGAAGTCTCCTGGGTCTGTGGGGGATGCTTTGTTAATCCCACTCCCTGTCATGACGTCTCATCCCTGTTAAGTGGCAAAATTAAATCCTGCAGTGAGGATCAGAGGGAAGAGGCTGTGCTGGGGCTCTTTGTCAGGGTCTCCTGCGTGGTGGCATGCTGGGGAGGGGGTCATTGGCCTGGTTTCACTGGTGCTCTTCCTAATTCCCTTTCATCTCCACCATCTTTCTCTGGCAGAAAGCAGCCATAAGGCTTTTTGCTGGCTGGTCATGCAGGATGAGTGCAGCAGCTGAGCAGTGTGGGGTTATTTTCCCCCTCTTTTCAGCCCAATGTGCTTGAATTTGATGAGCTGGTGGTAGGTGCTGGAGTCTTGAGTTGCCTCTGGCCTGGAGAGGAAGGAGGGGCGGTGGTTTTGGGGCTTCTCTTACAATGGAAACATCTGTAATGCAGCAGAGACTGAAAGCCAATGCAATGTCAACTACTTCTTGTTGAAACGTTCTCTCTTGTTGAGTTCTCCCTCCCGCCCCCCCCTGCTCTTAAGAGTTGATTTTGGAAGGATGCGCCGTGTTTTTAACCTGTGGGATGCTCTCTGCTCCTGGGGAAGGACCTGGAAGCACCAGTGGATCTGAGGGGCTGCTGGGACCATGCCAGCTCTTGCTGCTGTGCTGTTGGGCAGAAATCCTTTGGGATTGCTTGGGACAGGGTCCTGTTGGAGCTGGGTTTGTCCAGAGGGCTGCAGGGTATTTGTGTTCTGTGAGCAGCCTGACTTCCTTGGAGGAGCTTCAGAGATGGGCTGAAGGGGATGTTCTCAGCCTGGTTGGGTGCTTTTGTCTTCTGCCTTCAGGCATTTGGTGTAAAAATCTGCTTTAAACTCCCTGCAATGGGGGTGATCAGGCAGATCAGAGGTTCAGCTTTCAGTCCCTGCAGCCACAGATCAGTTCCTTGGTGTATTTGTTTCTGCGACTGCAGCAGTCAAGAGGGCCTGAAGGGAGCTCCAGGCTGGGAGGATGATGTGCCCTAAGGAGTGTTTGCTGACTTGGCACTTCTCTTTGCTCTTCCAGCAAATCCAATTTGCAGATGACATGCAGGAGTTCTCCAAGTTCCCCACGAAGACGGGCCGCCGGTCCCTGTCCCGCTCCATCTCACAGTCTTCCACCGACAGCTACAGCTCTGGTAAGTGCCAGGCTCCCTCTCCAGACATGGATTTCTCCCAAATCCAGCCCTGGTGCTGCAGTGAACACGCTGCTTGTGCCACGTGTCGGGATGCTCCACGCTGCTGTGTGTACTCAGGTGTGATCCAGTAGCTTCAGGCTTGGAGGTTGGTGGCCCTGCCTGTGGCAGGGGGGTTGGAGCTCTGTGATCCTTGGGGTCCCTTTCAACCCAGACCATTCTATGCTTCTATGTAATAGGGATAATTCTGGGGGTTCCTGAAGCTCAGGCATCGATTAGTGGTTGACAATCCCTGATGTTCTGGGCTGTTTTAGGGAGCAAGAGTGCAAAATTCCTGCTGGATATCTGCTTCCCTTGGGGGAGCTGTAGTATGAACTGTGCATGAGGGAGCTGGGAAGCAAAACAGGGCAGAAACCTGGGATGTCCTGGGGTAACGTGTGTTCCTCCCCTGGCTTTAGCTGCCTCCTACACGGACAGCTCTGATGATGAAGTGTCTCCTCGGGAGAAGCAACAAACCAACTCCAAAGGCAGCAGCAACTTCTGCGTGAAGAACATCAAGCAGGCAGAGTTCGGGCGTCGGGAGATCGAGATCGCTGAACAAGGTACAAGCAGAGCAGGGGGGGTTGTGGGGCTTGGTGGGAACCAGGAGCTGAGCCAGGCCAATTCCCACATGGATTCCCCCCAGTTCCTTCCATGGGGAAGAGCTGGAACGTTAACGATGCGTGACATCCGTGTTTTAATGGCAGCAGAGCTCTCGCTGGGTTTAATGTCCTGGTGGCTTTGGATGAGAGACCTCAGTGGGCAGGGATCTTGCTGGCTGTCCCCACCCCTTCCCTGGGGTGGTGGGAAGCTGAGTTAACTGTTTCTAGTGGGGTGATGGGGTAACTTTGCTTTCAGGCTCCTTTCAGACACGTGCTGCCAAAGCTGTAGAGGAGGAAGCTAATCCAGGCATGGTTAGAGCAGCTCTTCTGAGCGTGGCAGCACTTTGTCATCTTCTGTAGGTGCTTCTCCATGCTGTTCTGCTGCCCTTAGCTGGGGCCCATAGGGTGCCTCCCTTGGGCAGGGCCTGTCCCAGCCCTCTCTCGTTACGTGGTCAAGTGAGAAATGAGGCTGGTCTTTTGGTCCCATTTGGACAGATCTGCCCGACCAGGGGTGAGGAGTTTTCTCCCTGGCCGTGTAACAACGAGAGCAAAGACTGGGGCTGGATGTAGCCTGGGAGACCCTGGGAAGGAGAGGAGCTCTGGCAGAGAGGGGTGAGCCATTCCTGAGCCATCAATCATGTCCTGAGCCATCAATAAAACCCCTCCCTTCCTTTTGCAGACATGTCTGCTCTGATTTCGCTCAGGAAACGAGCTCAAGGGGAGAAGCCTTTGGCTGGAGCTAAAATCGTGGGCTGTACCCACATTACAGCGCAGACTGCGGTGAGTGGCTGCGGAGTCGGGGTGTCTGGGGGGAAGGTCTCTTAACGTTCCCCAGCTTTGGTGCCCAATTTGGTTCCCGTTTCTCTGGAAGCTCCTCACAGAGGTTCTGCTGCCCTGCTCTGCCCCAGGGTGCTGTTTGCTGGAGCCCATCTCTCTCTGTGCTGTGCGTGGGGCTCCCTGCCCATCGCTCACCCGCGCTGTCCCGCAGGTGCTGATCGAGACGCTGTGCGCGCTGGGAGCGCAGTGCCGCTGGTCTGCCTGTAACATCTATTCCACCCAGAACGAAGTGGCAGCTGCTTTGGCAGAGGCTGGTGAGTATGAAACCCTTCCAGCCCCTCCTGGCACTGCAGCCTTGTCCCAAAGCTCTGGGTTTGAGGGGTGGTTTGAACCTGAGGTATCTTCTAGGGAAGGATAAAACAGGTCTAGTGCTGTTGGGGTCTGTGGTTTGAGCCCCGTGGGATCTCTCCTGATTGGGGCTTTTCCTGAGTTGGCCAAGTAGGGGAGAGCTCTGCCAAATTCGGCAGGTGCCAAGGACGCTCCTCTTCTTCTAGGTGTTGCTGTGTTTGCCTGGAAGGGGGAGTCGGAGGATGACTTCTGGTGGTGCATTGACCGCTGTGTTAACGTAGATGGCTGGCAGGCCAACATGGTAATGAGCCTTCTTCCAGCCCTTCCTCTTCCTCCGTGGAGCGGTCACTGGGTGCTCCTCACCCTTCCCTCCCTGGGGCTGTTCCTGGGAACCTGCTGGCTTCACAAAGGCCCTCTGAGACCCTGTTAAAGTGGGGGGGTTTTGGGAGCTGGTGTCCTGAGCAGGTCCAGCCCGATGGCGTGGGAACATCTGCCGGAGCTGCCAATGGGCCAAGAAACCACGGGACCTCTTTTCCCCCAGGGTCAGCCCTAAAGAGGCTACCCCAGCTGCTCCTCTCGTGACACAGATCCCAGCCACCCTCTCCCAAAGAATGAAGGGGTGTCTCTGCAGGGGACCTTTCCCCTGCTGAAAGCAGATGGCACCCCTCAGTGCCCTGATGCATGGTCCGGGATCGCTCGTGATGCAATAGCACGTGTCGGTGGGCAGTGACAGCTCCTGCAGCCTTTCCTCTCCACTGTTTGCTTTCAGGGCATGAATGTTGTGGCGTCCTTCTGATCTCAGCCTGTTTAGTTAGTGCTGCCTGTGGTCACGTTTCCAGGCTGCAGAGCAATAGCAGGGGCAGAAAACCCTGTTAGGATCCATCAGCTCCGCACAGGGGGTAAGAAATCCTCTGTGTTTTGGAGGAGACCCCGAGTTGCTGGCAACTAGGGGAACCCAGGAGTCCTGGCCCCAGGCCTCTGCCCAAACAGCCTTCCATCAGTGCCTGAAGATGCTCTCCATCTCTTCTCTTTCCCCTCCTGTCCCCCACGAGTGCTTTTCCCAGTGGAAGGCCTGACTGCTCCATGTTTTTCCTTGCCTGTTCTCCAGATCCTGGATGATGGTGGGGACCTGACCCATTGGGTTTATAAGAAATACCCCAATGTCTTCAAGAAGATCCGAGGGATTGTGGAGGAGAGCGTGACTGGTGTGCACAGGTAGGAGGTTTGGGAAGGCTGATCTGGAGATCTCTTACTGGGTTTCTGCTCTCTCCTCTGACCTGCCTCTGGCCTCTCCAGGCTGTACCAGCTCTCCAAGGCTGGGAAGCTGTGTGTCCCTGCCATGAATGTGAATGATTCTGTCACCAAACAGAAATTTGACAACCTGTATTGCTGCCGGGAGTCCATCCTGGACGGGTGAGTCTGACCCTGCTCCCCATCCCCCTTGTCACTCTCACACTGGTGGATGTGGCTCCAGCTGCTCTCCAGCAGAGCTCGGGCTCGTTGCTGCTTCGCCCTTGCCTTGTACTCACAGGACGTGGTTTTGGGGGCTGCCCAAGTGGTGTGTGCTTGACTAATCCCAACACAGGTCTCTCTCTGTCCCCCAGCCTGAAGAGGACCACGGATGTGATGTTTGGAGGGAAGCAAGTGGTGGTTTGTGGTTATGGGGAGGTGAGTTTCCTAAGTGATAGTCGGTGGAGCTGTGAGTCAGGCTCCCCCTCAAGCCATCCTTCCCCTGAGCTCAGCATCCCGCTTCTCCCCTCTGCAAACACCACCTGCCCTTGATGCAGGAGCAGCTCAGACCTGGTGAGCGATTTGCCAGGGGACTCTTAGCTAAAACCCACTGGGAGGCTGGGGAACAGAAGCATCAGGTTTCCCAGTTTGCCTGCAGATTAGCTGGGCTGCAAATACGGCAGTTGCTGGGAGCGCTGGCCTGAATTACAACTACCCATGGGTGCTCCCATCTGTTGTCCCTGGATCGGGTTCAGCATCCAGCCCGGCTGTCACCGAGCCTGTGACAGAGGAGGCAGAGGGACAGGCTGCAGCTCCTGCTGGATAATGTTCTGTCAGAGGGGAATCGGATCGTGAACTCGTAACCGATTCTGCCCTGGAAGAGCTGCAGAGCTGGGAGCTGACACCTTCCCTCCATCTGTGCACTGTCTGTGTGGGTGTTGATCTTCCCGCGCTGCGCAGGGCCTGGCAGGAGCTGCAGATGCTCTTCCCAGCAGGAAAATGCTTCCTGATTTATTCAGACACCGGTGGAGCCCGGCTCTGCTCGACCAAGAGCCTGTGCTGGCTCTAACCCAGGCGCTCTGGGCTGGCCTCTGCTGCTCCAGCTGGGGGTTGTGCTGGGAGTTGTAGTCCCCAGGGCATGTCCTGACTTTTTCCAGACTCCTTCAAAACAAGGGCGTCCTTCTCCTCTTACTGGTTTCCCCTTTGGATGGGGGTTGGAGTCCCAGTTTGCCCTGTCTGGCTGTTTTCAGCCGACCTGAGGTTGGAAGCTGGGTGAGAGGGGAGGGGGTGTCCCTGAGGGTGTTTCTTGCTGGTTGGAAATCAGGGCTGAATGTGGGGCCATGTGGGATAGCCAGGTGTCAGTGGGGGCCAGTGGTGTGGAGACTTGAGTTAAAACTTGGGAGGGGGATAGAGTCAGAGATGCTGTTACAGGAGCTGTGCCCTGCCCCATGCTGGCATGGGGAGCAAGGGGGAAGGGTCTGTCCCCTGGTTGGTGCAGGACAGCTCTGAATGCCAACCCCCCCTTTGGTTTAAAGTCAGGTTGAGGGGGTAAGTGGATGCTTGTCCAGAGTGGCTTTGATCTCCCCTTGGAGGAGAGCTTGGGCGATGCTCAGGGCTGCACAGGCAGCAAGTGCCTTGGGCTTGGAAAGCTCCTGCGAGCTGGTGGCTGTGCTGGTGGCCTGGGAGGGGTTCCACTCACCACGTATGTGACTGAGCTGCTCCTGGCAGTATGGATGAGCATCTCCCATGGGGCTGCTTTAGGGAGGGGATTGTCTGATTGCCTCACTCGAAGCATCCTGTGTTCAGCTTGACGCTGGTGCTTTGCCTTGGCAGGTGGGCAAGGGATGCTGTGCTGCTCTGAAAGCCCTGGGAGCCATCGTCTACGTCACGGAGATCGACCCCATCTGCGCTCTCCAAGCTTGGTAAGATGTTATGTCCTGCCTGGGAGCATCTCTCTGTCTGCCCTCTGGCCTGAGGGGCTGAAACCGAGCCAGGAGGATCAATGGCTCATCTGGGAGAATAAACATCTTGTTGGGATGTGATGGGAAGGGCTGGGGTGGCTTTTGGGGCTCAGGGGTACCAGGCAGTAGGCACCTGCACCAGCTGGCTCAGGAAGGATGCTTGAGGTCTGTGCAGGGCTGGCTGAATGCTCCACATGTCCCCCAGCTCCTCCAGCGTTCCTCAGCATGCATTTCATGCCACATCCCTTGCACCTCCCGTCCTCGTGCATCTGGTGTCCCCAGGGGTGTGGAGGGGACAGTGAGGACCCAGAACAGGGAGGGAACAGCCTTCTCCTCCTCACCATGGTCCCTCTCCCTCCCCCTTTATATTCTTTTTTTGCCAGCATGGATGGATTTCGGGTGGTGAAGCTGAGTGAAGTGATCCGTCAGGTGGATGTTGTCATCACCTGCACAGGTAGGGGTGGAGAAGGTCGTGGGTGAGCCCTGAGCAGGCTGAGGAGGAGAGGTCCTTCCCAGGCGGGGTGTCTCAAGGGCTCTGGGGGAGCTGGGGGTAGAAGCCGCTTCGCTGCCATGTGCTGCTGATTTTACAGGAGCCATAGCTGTGCTCTGACAAGAGCTTCCCCTCCCACCCCAGCCTCTTTGGCCACAGCCCTCCTCAGCTCCTGGGAGGAGGGACGTCACAGCCACGTGTCCCCAGAGGAATTTGGGGTCTCTTAGAGCCTAGTTAATTCCTGGCACCACAGATCAGCACTCAGCCCACACGTGTATCTGCTGTCACAGCTCTTGTCCTGGTTGCACTTCACCTGGTGTTGCCCTGAGCTGAGCTGGGAAGGGAGAAAGGGGGGAAGGGTTTTGTTTCCACTCCCTTGTGTTCATCTGCTCTCTCTCTCTCTGCAGGAAACAAGAACGTGGTGACCAGGGAACACCTGGATCGGATGAAGAACAGCTGCATCGTGTGCAACATGGGCCACTCCAACACCGAGATCGATGTGGTGAGTCTGCCCGCGGCCGCGGCGCCCGCGGCCTCCCCGCTGCCCTCCCACCGTGACTCCAGCCACCTCCTCCTCCTCCTCCTCTTCCTCCTCTTTGCAGACCAGCCTCCGGACCCCGGAGCTGACCTGGGAGCGGGTCCGTTCCCAAGTGGATCACGTCATCTGGCCGGACGGGAA
The DNA here is from genome assembly GCF_964237585.1 of Gallinula chloropus. Taxonomy (NCBI): domain Eukaryota; kingdom Metazoa; phylum Chordata; class Aves; order Gruiformes; family Rallidae; genus Gallinula; species Gallinula chloropus. The sequence continues at coordinate 2,353,966 of NC_140112.1, forward strand.
GCGGGTGGTGCTGCTGGCCGAGGTGCGCTCGGAGCTGGGCTGCCGCGGGGCTTCGGGCCCCTCTCGGGACATCGCTGCGTGATGGAGCTTGGGACAGGGATTTAACCAGGTGGCAAGGCACAGGGACGTGTAGGAGGAGGTTCAGAGCTCAGGGAAAGGTTTCCCAATTGATGTCTTGTTGTTATTTCCCTTTCCTTGAGGCAGGGGAGCTCTCCTGTGCCCCGTGCAGCCACAGAGGGGCCATCTGGCTCCAATTCTTTTGGAGCCAGGAGCCATCCCTGTCACCCAAACGCCATCCACTTCTGGCTTCTGCAGCATTCCCCCACACAGCAAACTGGCCTCAGTTGCTCTGCTCTTCTCACTCGAGCTCTGCTGGCAGTAGGAAGGACCTCAGAGTCTTACAGCTAAGGGTTAGGGTGGAAACAGAGGCAGCATTTGGACACTCTGGTTGCGCAGACAGCCCTTGAGTCCCTGCGCTGTGGTTGCCCCCTTGCCCCAGGGAGGGGGGGAGAGGTGAATCCTGTCTCATTTGGCTCTGGGGGCAAGTTCAGCTCTCTGCAAACTCTTCCTGCTGTCTCCTAGGGCCGTCTTCTCAACCTGAGCTGCTCCACGGTTCCCACCTTCGTTCTCTCCATCACAGCCACCACTCAGGTCCGTACACTGCGGGGCTGGGGGGTGCTCTGGGGCCTTGGCATGAGCTGTGGGGTAGGGATGGTTTGGAAGAAGCTGGAGAAACACAGCTGGATGGGTCCTTGGGGTGGCACTGCTGCTGGAGATAGGGCAGCCACCGCATCCTGGCTGGGACCTGGGTAATGGTGGGAGCTCACTGCATTGGTTACATGAGCTGGGCTTGATGGCAGAGCTCCTGCTGCGCTGTTGCCTCTTCAGAGCTCCCCCAGCACGGGTTTAAGCCCTTTCAAAGCAAGGCTTAGTTTTGTCTTTGGGCTCTTTGACTTCTCCAGCACAATCCCCCTTGCTGGGGTGAGTTTCGGGCATCGGGGTGGAGCTTGGGGGTTAAAATCCACCCCAGCACCAGCTGGGCTGGGTGGACACAGCTTGTGCCTTGTCCTGGTTGTCATTACTCTGCCTTTCCAAAGAAAACATGGATTAGATTTGGCTCTGCAATCCGGTGCTGGCTGTGTGGGCACCCAGGCCCTGGCTGGCTGAGCCAGAGGGGGCTGGGGACTGCCAGCTCCAGGGAACTCCCTGGCCAAGCTGAAGGGGACCAGGGCTGTGTCTCATTCCTGGCTCCCAACTCCATGCTCTGGGGGGGATGCTGTTTCATTTCCACTGGCAGTGTGTTTTGGAGTGACACCGCCAGCTTCAAACCAGCGATCCCTATTTCCCTGCGACGTGGCAGCCATCTGGTTTAGGAGACTTGGAGCTGCTCCCCTCTCCTCCATCCTCCTGTTGAGTTTTCCCCTGGGCTGTGAAGCCCAGGTGCTTGCAGACTGGCTTGGTGGCATCTCATCTCCCACCCCTCTGGTCCTCTCCTGGTGTTGTAGAGGGAGACCCTTCCCAGAGAGGGATGTACTCAGAGGTGGAAGCCTTTCCTCCCAGGCATTTTTGGAAACGCTTGCCCCTTCTCTCTGGCTCCAAAGCCTTCCCACTGCTGCTGAGAGCTTTGTGCTGCTGTGGGTGTCCAGCGCTGCCCAGCATGGTGTCCATCCCTGAGTGTCCTGAGTTGTCCCCTGTGATCTCTGCAGGCTCTGGCTCTGATTGAGCTCTACAACGCTCCCGAGGGCCGTTACAAACAGGACGTGTACCTGCTGCCCAAGAAGATGGGTGAGTGGCTGGGACCCTGGGTGCTGGGTGCAGGGAGAGACTCAAACCTGTGCTGGACAAACCTGCCAGCGCAAGGATGAGCTCAGGGAAACCAGCAAATGGCACTGTTAAAATCATAGAAGGGTTGGAAGGGACCCCAAGGGTCACAGAGCTCCAACCACCCTACCACAGGCAGGGACACCAACCTCCAGCCTGGAGCTACACAAGGTTGTCCAGGGCCCCATCCAACCTGGCCTTGAACACCCCCAGGGATGGGTGGTTGGATTTAGTTTCCTCTGTACTCTGCAGCATGGCAGGCTCCCCTTGTCCTACCACCTTCCCACTCTGAGGCTTTTCACCTATCCCCCCGTGCCCTTTGGTGCACATCCAGCCCCACTCAGCACCAGGGCTTGGGCTCAGCTCTGCCGTAGGCTTTGCCTGAGGGTGACTCCTGCACCGAGTAACCAGGACAACCCAGCCAGACCCAGCGTGGTGCCCCAGCCTTTTGTCATGCCATGAGTCCATACAGCACCCCCCTGGCAGTGCTGTGGGGCACGAGCACCCCCGATCCCCTCTTTCCTCTCCCCCTTGCCCAGACGAGTACGTTGCCAGCTTGCACCTGCCTTCGTTCGACGCCCACCTGACAGAACTGACGGACGATCAGGCCAAATACCTGGGACTCAACAAAAACGGGCCTTTCAAACCCAATTACTACAGGTCAGTGCCACCCAGGGCTGGGGGCCACCATCAGCCCACCCAGCGGGTGCTGTGGGGGACATCTCCTTGTGCTGGGACAGGGTGGGCTCCCAGGAGCCACATCCCCAGGCACCTCACTGTGCCCTCCCTTCTCTCCTAGATACTGAGGACCATACCCATGAAGGACCAGACCACACAAGGCAACATTAGAGAGATTATTTTTAAAGATCATTTTATTTTGGTTTACCTTTTTTCTTTCTTTCTTTCTTTTTTTTTTTAACCGACAGAGAAACCCGTTTTTACATTTATCAGTGTGATTTTAAGGTCACTTTATTATTTTTTTCCCTCCCCCCCCTCAATTTCCCCCTTTTACATGATCACATCTCTGATCTTGGCAGACGACCTGGGATTTGCTTCCTGCTTTCACGTGGCTGAAGCCGCTGGTGGCTCCCAGCCCTGGCTCTTGGAGAGGGCTTCCCTTTCCCCCTGTGCCAAGGGTAGTTCATTCCTGCAGCTATGTTTTTATTTTGGTGGGTTTTCTTGGGGGTTTTATTTTTGTGGGGTGTTTTTTTTTTAAACCCCAACCTTTCCAGCCCTGGTTAGTCTCGGCCGGGATCCCTGCAGATACGGAGATGCTGTTCTACCTTATCTTCTATTCCTTTCTTTGTGTGGATTATCTGCAACTTCTAAATTGCCTTAAAGAGCCCAGATTTAGCTGCTAGACCAACGCTCCGAGCGCTGCGTGGGAGCAGAGTGGCGCCTGCTGGCCACCTCGCGAATGGGTGACTGTCCCCAAAACCCCAGCCAAGGTGACCTGGGTTTTGGTGGCTTCTGGCCCTGGTTTGGTGGCCAGTTGGCTATGGGGAGGGGGGGGGGAGTTCACTGTTTCAGGGTGCTAATCTGAATTCGGACGGGGGTCGCTTACCCACAATTATCCTCATCTCTCCTAGGGGTTTTTTTGGGGGTTTTTTGGAGTTTTTTTGGTTTTTTTTTTTTTTTTTTTTTAGCCAAACTGCACCTTAATTGAGTTAAAAACATGTTGGGTTTTGTTCTGCTTTCCTCTTTTCCTTTACTATCCTTAAGGAGACGTTAGAAAGTGGGAGGAAGCATGGGGAGTGCAGCTGCCCTGCCCAGCCCGGGTGCTCGCCGCATCCGAGCGTCCCCATTTCCCACTGGGAAGCGCAGGGCGGTTTTTAGGGTGTCTGAGGTGGTTTGGGTTTGTGTTTTTCTTTCGGGGCGTTTCACTTCTGAGGCGGACGCAGAGCTGAGCCTTCCCCCTACCCCAGCCTCTGCTCCCCGCATCCCCGCGCAGAGCCCTCGGCCTGTCTTTGCTGCCCTGGCCCCTTGAGCTGGGCCTCGAGCCGGCTTCCCTGCCCTCCCGCAGCGCGTTTCAGCCGCTCTCATCGCCTCGTTCATCCCCTTCCCCGTCCTCGCTGGTGACGTGTTTCTCTTTTTCCATCTCCCGCAGCTTGTCCCCGGCACAGGGGAAGCTCTTTGTAACCCAGTGAGGTTTCTCTTGGCTTTTCAGTTCTTGTTAAACCTTCCCCAAACTGCCTCTTTCTTCCCCCAGCCGAGGGCAGGCCCTGGAGGGAAGGAGGGTCCCCGCTGCCTGCGTCTCCCGGTACACGGATAATGGGGATGCTGCGGTACCTGTGTCCGGGGCTGCTCCTTCACCTCCACCCCTCCCTTCCCGGGGTGCTGCTGCTTCCCGCGGGATGCAAAGGAGGATGTGTGTGTGTGTGGGGCTGCTCCTGGCTTTGAGACCCCATATTCCCTTCCCACTCCCTCTCTATCCCTCTGCCCTGCCTGCTCTCCCCCGGGGCTGCCGCTGGGTCTGTCTCCTCACGGATTTGGGGATCGCACGGCTGGCAGAGACCCCTCCACCAGCCCTCCCACTGCGCGGGGGCCTCGAGCCTGGCCTGGCGACCCGGGATGGGCGGCTGGGGAGAGAGGGGAAGAGCCTGACCCAGGTCCCAGGCCGGGACCCCCGGGCTCGGGGGGCGGCTGAACCCCCCGTTCCCCTCGCCGTTCGGGCCCAACCGCGGCGTAAGGGCTCCATCCATCCCTGTGTAAGCCATGGCGCGGGGCCGGGAGGGAGAGGTTTTATTTTGTATATGAATGATTTTTAATGAATGCAATATTAATCCTCGCAGATGAGCAATAAATCATTAAAGTCTAATTAAACTATTAGGAGAAACGAAGCGCTTCGGCCCGTGCGGGGTTTGTTCGGAGGGGAGAAGCACTGGGGAGGGGTTGGGGGGGGGGGTCTGTACGCCTCCCCTGGGCTTCTGCCGAGCTGGGGTCCCACTGACGGGGCCCGGCCCCTCTGCCCCAGACCCGGGGACCCTCAGCCCGGCCCCTCTCCGCCCGCCCTTCCCAACATGGCGGCGCGAAGCGGCCGGGCCCCGCCTCCTTGCGGACTCGCCCCTCCCCAAGATGGCGGAGCGGGCGGTACGCCACGCCTAAGATGGCGGCGCGGGGGCGGGGCTCGCCGTCCGACCCGGTGCCGCGCCGGTCCCGGCCACCGTGGGCGGGCAGTGCCGGGGGGTGGCGTCGCGTCCGCGGCGGCCGGTGGAGCGGGTGGAGGCCGCGTCGCAGCGTCCCGGCCGACCGGAATCCTCCGGTGCCGCTCCCAACATGGCGGCGGCGCTGCCCCGGCTCTCCCTGCCGCTCCCGCGAGAGGGGGGGGTGAGTCCTCGCGAGAGCTCGGCGTGGTGGAGGGCGGCTGACATGGAGCCGGGCGGCGGTGCCGGGGGCCCGGGGCCGCTCCCCGGTAACAACAAGGCCCGCGGCGGGGCAGCGGCCCCCGGCAAGGCCCGCGACCTGGGCCGCCCGCCGCGCAAGGACTCCGAGGTCAGCGCCCGGCTCCGCGGGGGGAGGGACGGCCTTCCCGGGCGGGGCGAACCGGGCAAGGCCGCGGCTGGGGCCTGGGCCTGCCCGGGAGGTGTCGGCCCGGCGGGTGCCGCCGTTCGCCTCGGTGCTGAGCCCGGTGCTTTCCCCCGCCCTGCCCGGGTTTCGCCTCTCCCCGGGCCGGCGCTGGGTCCGCCCCACCTCCCCTTGGTGGAGCTGGTTTCCCTTAGAGCCGCCCCGCAGCTTCGGCCCGGCCGCCCCGGCTGTGTGGAGCCGAGAGGCCCCTCTGCGCCGGGCCCGTCCGGTACCGCCTCGTCCCGGCACCGGGCTCGGGTCGGTGCCGCTTTCCCGTTCGTCTGTCCCTTTCCTGGGGCGGGTTGCCCTGTGCGGGCCACGCCAGCGGCTCAGTCCGGTGCCCCAGCGCTGGCCGCTGGCCTCCTAGTGCTGCGCAGGGCTGCGGCCGCCCTGCCCTGGGGCTTCCCCCGGCTGTGCGGCCCGGAACCGGCCCGGTGTCCTGGGCTGTTGTGTCTCTGCGCATCGCGCCGGTCCCGCTGTGCTCCTTGGTCCGGGGACGGCTCTGCTGGCAAGAGGCGACCAACCCCTTCCAAGGAGGCGCTGACGTCCCGGTAGGGACTCGGGAGGGTCGTGTGGGATGGGGCTTCATTCCCGGGATGGCTCCGGAGCCGGCTGTGGCTCCGGGTGTCCTCACCGGCACCGGGTTTGGCCCGGAAACGGTAGGAGAGGGTCATGAGGAGCTCTGCGGGAGGTTTGGGTGCCGAGGAAGGGCGCTCAGCCCTGCAGAGCGGTGCAGACCCACCATCCTCCAAGGAACAGGCAGTTTGGGTCGCCCCTGGCTCTGGAGCAGGTGTCCTGAGGCTTGAGAGGGCTTTGCTGCAGTCCACGTTGATAACTTACTGAACAGGAGCGGGTGTTTTGTGCTCTGAGGCTTCTGGCTGGTTCTCCAGCCTCACCAAAGCTTGGAGTTGCTGTCTTCTTGCTATTGGCATCTGCTGGCATCCCTCCAGTCGGCACTGGGAGGGGGTGGATAGCCCAAATTTTTCCCCCTATCTATACAAACTGGACAAGCTCTGAGAGCTCTCCAGTCCTGCCTAACCTCCTCCTGTCCCAAGATTAAACACACCCTGTCCCCTGCTTTATTTTTTGGCCTTTTGGGGCTCCTGGAGTGGTTTAGGGGGTGGTGCAGTGGCCGGGGCTGCCCACCAGCCAAGCGCAGCGTGGCTCAATGCGGCGGAGCTGGGCTGGAGGCGCAGGAGGTGGGTAGGAGTTGCCTTGGTAACGTTCAGGCTGCTTGCAGGGACATTTTTGGTCTCTTTAAGCAGAAGATACAACCCTGGATTCACGGGAGGATGAGGTGAATTCTGAATGGCTTGAGGGCTTTTGGTTTGCCTGGAAAACGCTGCTGTTGAGCTGAACTCTTCCTCTGCTTCCAGGGCTACTCCGAGTCCCCGGACCTGGAGTTTGAATACGCAGATACTGACAAATGGGCAGCAGAGCTCTCAGGTAAGGGACTCATCCTGATGCAGCACTCCACCAGCCATGCTTTTCTTCCCAGGGAGTGATTAGAGGAGCTCCCCCAGCTCTGCTACAGCTCTGTTGTTGTCTTTAGCCCCTTGTTCACGTTAAAAGAGGTGTGACACCCTGTAATAATTTTTTTAAGCTTTACCTTGATTGTATCTTTTTGCATTTCACTCACCTTGGGTGAAGCTGTGCTGAACGTGGGCTGCGTTTCTCCAAGGGCTTGGGACAAGCTGGTGGAGCTGTTCCTCTGTGTTCTTTTGGCAGAGCTCTACAGCTACACAGAAGGGCCGGAGTTCCTGCTCAACCGCAAGTGCTTTGAGGAAGACTTCAGGATCCACGGTAAGACCCTCCTCTCAGAACCTCTCATCCCCTTGGGGAAGGGATGAGGCTATCCCCAGGGAGATGCAGGGATTGATGCAGTAATACTGTCAGAAAGCAGAGCCACACACTGATGATCCTCACGTGGTTTGTGCTGGCCATCTCCCTGGTGTGTGTGGGCTGGCTCGGGAGCGCAGCTCGCTGTCTCCAATGCGTCCAGCGTTTGCTGATGGCTGAGTTTGCCAGTGCCAGGATGGCTGTGCTGGAACACACTGGCAGAAGCAAGAGCATCCAGCTCATTTCCCATCAGCTGCCAGTGCTGGTTCAGATGGGTATGATTCATCTAGTCTGATGGAAGCCTGGGCGTTACTCCCGGGAGCGCAGTGTTCTCTGGGGCAGCCCTGGGTTCCATCATGTTGAATCCTTCTGAGCTTTTCCTGTCCAGGGCAGGCAGAGGTGCTCCATGCCCTCAGCCCCCCTGTACCCTCAGCCCCCCTGTGCCCTCAGCCCCCCTGCTTTGGCTTTTTCAGTACGAGACAAGAAATGGACTGAACTGGACAAGAACCAGCACCGCACCCACGCCATGCGGCTTCTGGACGGGCTGGAGGTCACCGCGAGGGAGAAGAGGCTGAAGGTTGCCCGAGCCATCCTTTACGTTGCCCAAGGTGATGCCAGGCCTCTGCCCCTTTAGTTTCTGCATCACTAAATCTGAGTAATGGATTGCAGGCTCTCAGTTTAAAATACTCAGAGTCACTTTCCTTACATCCTTGGTGTCCCTTGGGATGTGTGGAACAATGCTCATTCTTGGGGGAGACGAGGAGTTTGGTCCAAAATTTGGCTGACTTTCCTTGTGCCATCCCTGCTCTGCCTGACCAGGCATGTGTTACCCACAGGAAGGCTGGGTTTTCCATTTCCCCTCCCCCAAAGTGCTGTGAGGGTGTGGGAGGGCCCCGGATCCCTGTGGGAGTGGGATCCAGCCAGGGTATCATTGCAGGCACCTTTGGGGAGTGCAGCTCCGAGGCTGAGGTGCAGGCTTGGATGAGGTACAACATCTTCCTCTTGCTGGAAGTGGGAACGTTCAATGCTTTGGTGGAGCTGCTGAACATGGAAATTGAGTGAGTATTTGGGTGAAGATGCTTCAGAAAAGGCTCTGGAGCTCCTTGGCAGGAGTTCTTCCTGTCTGTCTGCCCCTAATGTGATTCCTGCAGCCTCTGGCCTGACTCTGGCTGTTTTTGGGGGGGTGGGGTTGGTCCTGGTGTCTGCCAAAACTCGCTGCTGGCAGTAAGCAGGGATGGGGCTGTTCCTCCTCCTGCCTCTGTTGTGCTGTGAGCAGGGTGCTTGGGGCAGCGATATCTGTTCTGGGATTTGGTTCTGGTGTGTCTGTGTCGCTCGTGGCAGAGTTAAAATGTCTCTGGAGGCTCCTCTGAGGCTCTTCTCCCTCCACAGTAACAGTGCAGCCTGCAGCAGTGCCGTGAGGAAGCCGGCCATCTCCCTGGCAGACAGCACGGATCTGAGGTATGGAGCAGGGCCTGGGGGAAGGGGCGACTTGGGGGGAGCAACGAGAGGGGCACCCCGTGTTTGATGGTTCCTTTGGCAAGCTGAGACAGGCCAGGAGGTATCTTTGTCCTCCTTTGATTTGCAGAGACTGTTCCCCCCCTCTGGTACCTGAGCACCCGATGTGGTGTTAGGTGTGTGGGAGCTGTGCCCTGCGCAGACCCAGCCTCCCCACTCCATAACTCATCCCAACCTCTGGTGATTCCCCTTACCTCTTTTTTTAGGGGGTGTTTTCTCTCTCTTTGTGCAGGGTGCTGCTGAACATCATGTACCTGATCGTGGAGACTGTTCGGCAGGAGGCTGAGGGGGACAAACCTGAGTGGAAAAGCATGAGACAGACCTTCCGAGCAGAGCTGGGTGAGGACCAGGCGCTTGGGGGGTCAATGGGGTGAAGGTTTCTGGGCCTGAAGAGCAAGGGAGTGGGATGGGTTTTGGCTTTAGGCTTCGGTTAATCTGGACTGGCAGCACTGGGTGGGTTTCTGCTGGGCTCAGCCTTGCTGGAGGGACAAAGGGGGATGAGCAGAGGAAGCCAGCCAGTTCTTCCTGCTGCCTGGCCGCTCTCCCTGGGGGAAAAACATTGAATACTGGGGCTGTGGTTTCTTCTTAACACAGAGGTGAGAACTTGTGGAGGATATGGGGTCTTGGAAAGGGAGAGGGGACCTGTTTGGGGGTGAGGAGCGGGTCCTGGAGCCGAGCAGTGCCAGGTGGGAGGGCACAGGAGCTGGTGGGGCTTGTGGTGAGGCCGCGGGCAGGAATGCCCGGCTATCGCTGCCGTGTGGTTCCAGGAGCCCCCCTGTACAACAACGAGCCCTTCTCCGTCATGCTCTTTGGGATGGTGACCAAGTTCTGCAGCGGCCACGCTCCACACTTCCCCATGAAGAAGGTGCTGCTCCTGCTCTGGAAGACGGTGCTGGTAAGGAGAGGCCGTGGGTGCGCCGGCACACGTCGTGTGGGTTTTGGTTTGGCAGGGGAAGGAAGTCCTGCCCTCAGAGCTGGGTGTAATTGCTCCATCCTCTTTTTTTTCTGGTGTTCCGAGGAGTGGTTTGCACCTTCCTAAACCCTCCCCTGGGTTTCACCCTGTAGAGAAGTGTTGGGTGTTGCTGTCTGGAGTTGAATACTGAGGACAGACCCAAAGTGAGGTCCCTGGCTGGGGTGTGCATGAAGGAAAAGGTCCGAATGCTTCAATTTCAGATCCTTGAAAGCCCTCCTGTCCCTTCTGCCTTCCACGGTGACAAGAGGAGCGCAGGGGACAGGCAGCTCTTGTTTTACATCCCGGGGAAGGCTTGACGCTCCTGGAGAGCAGATTTGGAGGAGGGCAGGTGCAGTACCCCCCCGGTGCTATGCATTGAGTCCCTGTGGTCTCCCTTGCAGTGCACCTTGGGGGGCTTTGAGGAGCTCCAGAGCATGAAGGCAGAGAAGAGGGAGGTGCTGGGGCTCCCGCCGCTGCCCGAGGACAGCATTAAGGTGATCCGCAACATGCGGGCTGCCTCCCCGCCCGCGTCCGCCTCCGACCTCATCGAGCAGCAGCAGAAGCGAGGCCGACGGGAGCACAAGGTGAGGAGGGGGGTAGCTGGGGCTGGGACACCCACCTTGGAGCAGCACATCCCTTGGGTGTTCACCTGCTTGCTCATCTCTCTCTCTCTCTTCAGGCCTTGATTAAGCAGGACAACTTGGATGCCTTCAACGAGCGGGATCCTTACAAAGCTGATGATTCCCGCGAGGAAGAGGAGGAAAATGATGATGATAACAGCCTGGAGGGAGAAACCTTCCCTCTGGAAAGGGATGAAGTGATGCCTCCACCCACCCAGCATCCCCCCAGCGACCGCATCACCTGCCCAAAGGGGCTGCCCTGGGCCCCCAAGGTCCGGTGAGTCAGGGGGTGTGACTTGGGGCTGGGCTGCTGGGAGAACTGGTGCAGGTTGAGGAGGAAGGAGGCTGTTCAATGCTGAGAAGTTCATCAGGGCTGTGGGGAAGATTCTGGGTGTGGGGAGGCTGGTCTGATGCTCACTGTAGGGGCTGTTTTTTCCCTGGGGTGGGCTCCACACCATCTCTATCCGACCACGAGGCTCTTCCTGACACCCTGTGCTTGGGGCTGTGGTGTGTGTACCCGGGTGGACAGGAAGATGTGACACTCCCCCTTGTCCCTTTGCTGCAGAGAAAAGGACATCGAGATGTTCCTGGAGTCCAGCCGCAGCAAGTTCATCGGCTACACGCTGGGCAGGTGGGTTCCCCCACAGCCAGCCTGGGGGGCTGCTGTTTCGGGGGTTGGCCTATGGCTGAGGGAACGTGGGGGCTGCTGTTGCTCTCTGCTTGGCCGCAGAAAGGTCCTGAGCTCGCTGCATCCTCCTTGGGGTGATGGGCTTTGACCTGGCAGTGGCTCAGCTTCGCTCCTGCCTGCCCCCAGCCCGGCTCTTTCCCTTCTCTCTAGTGACACCAACACTGTGGTGGGCTTGCCCAGGCCCATCCACGAGAGCATCCGAACCCTGAAGCAGGTGAGTAGGCTGATGAATTCCTCCAGCCCCTCTGTTAACATTCCTGTCTCTTCCCATCCCCCAGCACCGACTGCAGGTCAGGGCCAGCGGGGTTTTGCTGACCCCTCTTGCTCAGCCCTCAGGCCTCCAGTTTCTATCCCATCCCTCATCTCTCAGGCTGTGTGAGCCCCTTCCCTTACTGGTTCATCCCTTTCTTACTGGGGTTGTCCCAGAGCTGAGGCCAGCAGCCCACACCCTGCCCATCACCACTGGGACAGGAGTGATAGAGGGCCCGGGGGGGACTTTAAAAGATGATGGGACCAGGCTGGGGCTGGTGACATTGACAGGGCCTGGGGTGGGGCTGTGGTGTGACCCCCCTCTCTCTTCCTGTGCAGCACAAGTACACATCCATTGCAGAGGTGCAGGTGCACATGGAGGACGAGTACCTGAGGTCCCCACTCTCTGGGGTGAGCGTGGGGATGAGGATGGGATGAAGCTCACGGGCTGGGAGCTGGGGCACTCTGTTCCATCCAGACCTTTTGGCAAGGGGTGGGGGATTTGCTGGTGAGGGAGGAGCAGTTTCTCTGGGGCAGAGGGTGGGGGGTGTGGAGGAAAGCTTCAGGCAGGAGCTGGGGGTCTGGGGAGCCTCAGGGCTAGCTCCTGGTGTGAGCTGTCCTGGTGTCTCCTGGCACCAGGGGGAGGAAGAAGTGGAACAAGTCCCTGCAGAGATCCTGTACCAGGGCCTCCTGCCGAGCCTGCCACAGTACATGGTGAGTGGGGAGCATGGTCCCTCTCCAGTTGTGCCCCTCACGTTCTCTTCCCCATCGCTCCCCACCGCAGTGGGGAGCGGGGCCTGTGGCTGGGCCCCCCATTCCCATCCCCTTTTCCATCTCCCTTCTCCTCAGATCGCTCTGCTGAAGATCCTCCTCGCTGCAGCCCCCACTTCCAAAGCCAAGACAGACTCCATCAACATCCTGGCAGACGTCTTGCCGGAGGAGATGCCGTGAGTGGCTGTGGATGGCGAGTGGAGTGGGGCAGGGAGGTGGGGTGGGAGCACCAGAGGCACCAGGCAGGGTGGTGTGGCTCAGGCTGGAGCTGTGCTTGAGGTCTCCTGGGTGATCTGCCCATCTTCTGCTGGGTGGTGTGCCAGGGATCATGTGTTGCTGTGGGAGCTGGCTGCTGAGAGCCCAGGGGATGGCAGGGCCGGTGCTGCTGGCGCTGCAGGCAGTGCCCCAGCCCAAGGTTCTCTCTGTGTCCCCCCCCCAGGACCACAGTGCTGCAGAGCATGAAGCTGGGAGTGGATGTCAATCGGCACAAGGAGATCATTGTTAAAGCCATTTCTGCTGTGCTGCTGCTCCTGCTCAAGCACTTCAAGCTGAATCACATCTACCAGGTGAGGTGGGATGGGGTCCAGCCACCCCATGCAGGGCTTTCGAGGGTGGGCAGGACCCAGGGTGGGTCCTATTCACCCACCTTTCTCCCCAGTTTGAATACATGGCCCAACACCTGGTCTTTGCCAACTGCATCCCACTCATCCTGAAGTTCTTCAACCAGAACATCATGTCCTACATCACTGCCAAGAACAGGTAGAGGAGGGAGTGTCCTCCTGCATCTCTGCTGGGTGTGGGGAGGGGTCCTGCTTGCTTTGCTCCTGCGTGGTCCCAGCGCAGGCAGACCCAGGGCAGTGCCTGCTGCAGCTCCCTGGTGGGTGTGGGGCTGTTACCCCCAGGCTGGGTGGGATTTGGGGGAGCAGTGGGACACCCCCTCTCCTTCCTGCAGCATTTCTGTCCTGGACTACCCGTACTGCGTGGTGCACGAGCTGCCGGAGCTGACAGCAGAGAGCCTGGTGAGTCGCTCCCTTCTCAGTGCTTCCTGGGGGGATTCCCAGGTGCTGGGAGGGAGCAGAGCTCCAGCACCCAGTCCTGGCTCCCTCCTGTGCTCAGGTCCTGATGCCTTTGTGGGGGTGCACAGGGCTGGCAAGACCCCTCCTGCTTGCATGCTGTGCTGTACCCCTCTGGACAAGGGTCCCCAGACCAGAACAGCCTCTCCCCATCCCTGCTCCATCTCCTGCCTCACCCCACCCCTGCTTTCCCACAGGAAGCTGGAGACAACAACCAGTTTTGCTGGAGAAACCTCTTCTCCTGCATTAACCTCCTGCGCATCCTGAACAAGCTCACCAAGTGGAAACACTCCCGCACCATGGTGAGGGATGGGAGGGTGCTGGGGGGCTCAGCCCAGCCCTGACTGGGTGCAGGGCCCATGGATACTTTAGGGTGCCCCTTGTGCTGCACCCCAGCCCTCGCTGGGGAACGAGAGGCGAGGGAGGGTGGGTTGAAGGGGAGGGAAGAATGTGTGTGCACCAGGCTGAACAGCCCCAGCTCCTTCAGCCTTTCCTCACAGGGGAGATGCTCCAGGCCCTTCAGCATCTTCACGGGAGGGGTTTGCCAGCGCTGGAGGGGACAGGGTGGGGACGTGTGGGACAGGATGTGTACCCAGACATGTCACCCCTCTGTCCCTGCAGATGCTGGTGGTGTTTAAGTCGGCACCCATCCTGAAGCGGGCGCTGAAGGTGAAGCAGGCCATGATGCAGCTCTATGTGCTGAAGCTGCTCAAGGTGCAGACCAAGTACCTGGGCCGGCAGTGGAGGAAGAGCAACATGAAGACCATGTCAGCCATCTACCAGAAAGTGCGGCACCGCCTCAACGACGACTGGGCGTACGGCAACGGTACGGCCCTCACCGTGCCTGCGGGGTGGGCTGGGCCCTGCTGTCCTTCCCGCTCTGTCCAGTGACACATGGGCACCCAGACTTGTCCCTTGGGATTAGGGGTAGCAGCATCATGCTGCTGGAGAGGAGCTCTGTGGAGAAGGACCTGGGGGTCCTGGTGGGTGACAGGGTGGCCATGAGCCAGCAGTGTGCCCTGGGGGCTGAGAGAGACAATGGGATCCTGGAGGGCATCAGAAGGAGTGTGGCCAGCAGGTCACAGGAGGGGATCCTCCCCCTCTGCTCTGCCCTGGTCAGGCCCCACCTGGAGTGTTGTGTCCAGCTCTGGGCTCCCTGGGATCAAACAGACAGGGATCTCCTGGAGAGAGTCCAGAGGAGGCTACGGAGATGCTGAAGGGCCTGGAGCATCTCCCCTGTGAGGAAAGGCTGAGGGAGCTGGGGCTGTTCAGCCTGGAGGGAAGAAGACTAAGGGGGGACCTTATTAATGGTTATCAATATCTTCAGTATGGGCTGCAGGGGGAATGGGCAGCCCCTTTTCAGTGTCTGTGGGGACAGGACAAGGGGCAATGGCTGCAAGTTGGAGCACAGGGACTTCCACACCAACATGGGGAAGAACTTTTCCCCAGTGAGGGTGAGGGAGCCCTGGGACAGGCTGCCCAGGGGGTGTGGAGTCTCCATCCCTGGAGAGATTCCAGCCCCGTCTGGACGCCGCCCTGTGCAATATGAGCTGGGGAGCTGCTTTGGCAGGGGGCTTGGACCCCAGGAGCTCTCCAGGTCCCTTCCAACCCCTGTGACTCTGTGATGACAAAGAGGGAAAGCGCTGGAGCTGCTGGTGGCCGCCTGCCTGGCGCTGCGCGTGATCCCTTTCCTGTGAGACTTGTCCTGGCTGCAGGCTCCCCGATTCCCTTCTCACCACCCCCTTTTCCCTTCTCTCTAGACCTGGACGCCCGTCCCTGGGATTTCCAGGCGGAGGAGTGCGCCCTGCGCGCCAGCATCGAGCGTTTCAACGCGCGGCGCTACGACCGGGCCCACAGCAACCCCGACTTCCTGCCCGTGGACAACTGCCTGCAGAGCGTGCTGGGGCAGCGTGTGGACCTGCCCGAGGATTTCCAGGTCAACTACGACCTGTGGCTGGAGAGGGAGGTCTTCTCCCGCCCCATCTCCTGGGAGGAGCTGCTGCAGTGACAAGAGGAGGGGAAAAGGCAGGATGGGGTTGTGTTGGGGACAGCTGGAAGCTGGGCCTGCTGTTGTGGGGCAGGGGGAATAAGGTTTTGGGGTGTGTGGAGGGGTGTTCTCTTGGCACCCAGACCCCCCGCCCTGTGGTGGGCTTGGGAAGAGGCTGGAGCTGTGGAATGCTCACTGAGGTGCCATCCTGCCCCTCTGCCTCCTTCCAGGCTGCGCCACGCTCAACCCTCAGCTGAGGGTGAAGGTTTGGTGGAGACTCTGGTGCCCCTGGGGGTGTTCTCTTGGGTGTGGGGGGGTTTCTTGTGTGTGCCCCCCCATTGATGCTTTTGGAGGCAGCGCTGCCATCCTCCTCCTCCTCCTCCTGAGGTGGGGGAACAGCCAGTGGCGTGGGGGGGGGGTGATGGGGTGCTGTGGGGGGCAGGAAATGGGCTGTGCCCTGCCCAGCGCCTGCCTGGGGCACGGTGGGGGGTCAGGGGTGCTGCGGGAGGCTGAGGGGCTGTAGTCACTGAGGGGTTGGAGCCTGCAGTCTCCCCTTGCCCCACTGGGTGGGGTGGATGAGCTGTACATATATATATATATATATATACATACATTGCCCGGGATCTCTGGCCTCAGCCTGGCTGGGTTCTGTCTGTCTGTGTCCTGTGTCCCTCCTGCCCCTGGGCAGGCCCAGCAGCTGTGCTGAGCTGGTGCCTGGGGTCCATTGTCTTGTGTCCTCAGCGCCCCTCCTGAGTTCCCTTGGGGGGGGTCAATGAGCTGTCCCCAAAAGATTTAATATTGATTTGTCAGCCAAAGCTGGTAGTTTAGGGAGCTGGTGCCCTGGGGTGGGGGGGTGGGCAGCTTTGGGCAGGCATTCACCTGTCTCCCCCCATAACCCCCCGCCCAGTTCTGCCCTGGGATTTCTGACACTTGCAGTGGGGTGTTGCTGGGGTTTCCTCCTCCCAGCACGTCCCCATAGCCTGGCCCTGGCAGAGCTCACCCCTTCCCCTCACCCTGCCTCAGTTTCCCTGGCAGAGGTGGCAGCAGCAGCTCTGGGGGGTTCAGGCCAGCGAGATTCACCCGTGCTTTGAGCAGGGGGTGCTGGTTGCTGGGGTGGTGCCACCCCAATTTGCTCCCCATCTCCTCTGCTGAGTGGGGGCATCAAACCAGAGCCCAGCGCTCATTCAGGGGGCGCCCCAGTGCTGCACAGATCAGGGTGGGGGTCTGGGGTGGGGGGTTCAACCCCCACTGCTGCATCTCACTGGGTGATGCACCTACTTCCAAAGCGCACTGAACCCCCCCATGGCATGCTGTCCTTCCTCCTGGGGTGCCCCCAGCACCCCCACCCACCCCCAGCCCCGTGTGGGTGCAGGAGTGGGGTCTGGGGGGCTGCTGGTGGGTGAGGTGTGAACTCTCTACCCCCCTCCCTCTACCAAAATACCCCCTGCTGGGCTGGGCCCTCACAGGGGTGGCTCTGACAGCCCTGGGTGCTGTATTGCCATGGTTTATTGGTTATAAGAGATACCCCCCCCCCCTCGGGAGGGGGGCTGCAAGAGCCCAGCTGAGGGTGGGCACCCACTGGGTGTGTGGCTGGGTGACCCAGGGTGTCGAGCCCCGTGTGTGTGGGGGGGCTCCCTTTGGCTGAAAGTCTCATGGTTTGGCCCAAATTGGGCTGGGCTGGGGGCTTGGGTTCCCCCCCAAGGTTCTGCACAACCCCCTGCCCCCCCCCCAGCATGAGGTGCAGGGTGGAATCACAGTTGCCTGACACAAGGGGAGCTGGGGGAGGTGTAACAGCATCTCCTGTGGGGGGGGGGGTGAGGGGACACCCCCTTGGTGACTGGATTTGGGCTGTTTGTGGGGTGGGGGGCACGTTGGCTGGAGGGCAGGATGGGGGATGCAGTGATTTTCTGTGCCCCCCCCCATCACAGGGAAACACAGATGGGGGGGGGTCACACCACAGAGGGGGGTCCCACCATGGATGGGGGGGGGGTCCCCACCCTGCTTCAGCGAGCTGAGGGACAGATGGGGTGGCTACATGTGCCCCCCAGGGCAGGGGGCTCTGATTTAAGGGGCTCTGTCCCTGCAGCCCCCCCATTGTACTGGTCACTGCCAGGCCCTGGGGGGGCTTTGGGAGTCGCTGGTGACAGTGCTGGGGGTGGTGGGGGTGTCATCCTGAACCTTATTTCCTTTCCGAGGGGGGAGCAGAAGGGGCTGCTGGTGGTTTGGGGGGTACTGTGAGGGCTTCTTGAGCCTGGCTGGGGGTTTTGTTCTGCCCCAGTAACCCCCAGTTTGCATGTGTCATCCCAGTATGTTTGGACTGGGCCATGAAGAGCCCAATTCCTGCCCTTGCTGGTTGCACTGGGGGGGTGTCAGTGGCCAAATTTCTGCTGGGGAGGGGAGTGCTATCCTTAAAACAGCCCCATGCACCCCCAACCAGCACAGTCTCCTTGGCACCAGCTGGAGCCCCCCAGGTTGGTCAGGGGGTGCAGGGGGGCACAGGCTGCGGTCCTGCTGTGAACTCCTGGGTGTCTCCATCAGCCCTGCTCACAGAAGGTGCTGGAGAGGGGTGGGTGGGTCTCAGGATTTTTGGGAGCTGCTTTTGGGGTCCTGAGCTGCCAAGGGCCAGCCCTGCTGGGTGGTAGGGTTTGGGGGTGACCCTGTTCCCTCCCCCAGCAGCCCCACACTGATACCCCCCCCCCAAACCCTCCCCAGGGAGAGGGTGCTGACAGCAGCGTGTGGGATGCAGGAAGCTCACAGACATCGGGGTGCACGGGAAGGGGGGGTAACAGTGACACACATCCCCCTCCCCAACCCACTCCCAAACCCTGGTGCTCCGGGGGGGGGGTGGGGGGTGAGCAGGCAGCCGGTCTGTCCCCCTCCCCACCCCGGGGGGAGGGGAGGGGAGCAGGGAGAATCACGTAGCCCAGTTCAGCAGGGTGCTGGTCGCCTCTTTGCTCTTCATCCTCAGCGGCACCGCGCCGGGGGGCTTGTAGCCGTGCTCGGGGGCTGGCTCCAAGGGGGGGCTGCCCAGGGTCTGGGGGGACAGGCCATGCAGCGAGTAGAGGCTGTTGATGCCGGGGTGGGGGCTGGGAGAAGCGGGGATGCCCATGAAGCCGCTGATGTTGCCGGGAGCGTGGGGATACGGAGACAGGCAGGGCGGGGGGATGCTCTCGGGGGGCAGGAGCCCCGCGGGGCTCCCGGTGCTCGGCCACAGGTTGTTCTGCAGCTGGAGGGACCAAAACAAGGTGTGTGGGGGGGGGGAAAGAGCCCAAGGTGAAGCAGGAAGAGGTGGGGGGGTCACATCACACCCCCCTCTTCCACCCCATCACCCCCCCCTTCCATCCCACCCTCCTCACACCCCCAGGATGCAAAGCAAGGTGCTTTATTTTAAGGGGGGGGGGATGATGTTGTGTGTGTGGATCCTGGGTGAAATGTTCCTTCCCCCTCACCCTGTGCTGGGAGGGTGCAGGTGTGGGGTGCACACAAAAGGTGAGAGTTCAGTTATGTTTATGCATTTCAGTGTTGGGGGGGGGGGGAGGAAAAACCCCTCAGTTTTGTAGAAATGGGGGCAGGATGTGCTGGGACAGGTGAAGGGGTTTAGTTGGGGGACACACCCCCCAAAACCTGACCCAAAGGGTGGGTTCTCCCTGGAGATGGAGGTGGCTGTAAAGCTGCATCTTCCCTCCAGCCCCCACCCTCAGTCCCCCCTTCTTGTGCTTGTCCCGAGGGTGGGTGGAACTGTGGGGCCCGTGGGAGAGAAGGGGCAAAACCCCGGGTCACCCCCCTGGGGACGCTGGGTGCAGTGGGGTGGGACCCCTGCCCTGGGTGGGTGGGGGGGGGACATGGGCTGGGGCACCTCTCACCTCCTGGATTTTCCCATAACGTTCCCGTTTCCGCCACTTGGCCCGTCGGTTCTGGAACCAGACCTGGGGGAAGGAGGAGGGGGCTGAGGCTGAGACCCCTGCCCACCCTCTGCCCACCCTCTGCCCAGGTCAGTGCTCCTCCTCCCAGCAGGAAAAGAGCCAATGCCCCAGCGACCCGGCAAACTGGGGAGGGATGGGGGAAGCCGCCTTTGCAGGCAGCTCTGCTCCAGCTCCAAGAGCAGGAGCATCTCTTATCCCCCTCCCAAACACGGGGTCCTGCTCTGCTCAGGGCCTTCGCTCTCCCTCGTGCTCCTGCACCTCCTTCACCCCGTGTTTTGATGCAGAAGGGGGGGGCCTGACCCACCTGCCTGTCCCCCCCACTCCTCCACTGTCAGCTGGGGCTGCAGACTGGTGCCAGCTCCAGCAGCATCCCCAGGGAGGACATGGTACTGGGATGCTGTCACTGGGCGCTCGTGGTCACAGGAAATCTAACCCAAATCCCCACCCAGCACCCAGTGGGTGCTCCCCAGTTGCCTCAGTACCCCCCCCTGCCCTCCCTCTTCTCCCCACCGGGTGCCCCCTCCAGCTGCTTCTTCCCGCCGGGAGCCTCAAACCACACGGAGCTGCCTCTGGAAGCAGCTCTGGTCTGACGCAAGCGGGATGCTGGCGGAGCTGGGGCGCTGAGGGGGGGCCTCATCCTGCCCCCACCTCCCGGGATGTGCCGGCCCCATCCACACCGAGCACCCGGGGATCCCGGGGCAGCTCCATCGCTGCCGCTCCCGAGCTGGAGCCAGCTGAGTTGGGGGGGGTTGAGGTGGGGAGAGGGAGGCTGGGGATGAGGGATGAAGGGGAGGGATCAAGATAAGGGATGCTGGGGGATGTGACCTCCTAAATTTTGGCTCTTCTTGCCCCTCGGGTGCTGCAGAGAGGGGACAAGGGGAAGAAGCAGGGAAAGCTCAGCTGGCATCCCGTAGCGGTGGGTGATGCGGGGCCCTGGGTTGGGAATTCCCCTCTGGGGCTTAGCAAAATCCTGGGAAAAACCAGCTTCTCCCTTGTCCTGTGGAGGCAAAAGCCTCCTCCAGCGCTGCCCAGCACAGCCCTGCGGGGATGGGACCCGTGTCCCTACCTGCACCCGGGCTTCTGTCAGGTCTGTCCGTAGTGCCAGCTGCTCCCGGGCGTAGACGTCGGGGTAGTGTGTCTTCTGAAAGACCTTCTCCAGCTCCTCCAGCTGGAACGTGCTGAAGGTCGTCCTGTTCCTCCTCTTCTTGCTCTTGCTCTTGCTCTTGCCCAGGGGCTCGGGGAGCTCGGGGACCCCGTGTTCCCGAAGGCTGCCCAGGGGTGCTGCCAGCGGGCACCCCAGTTCCCCTGGGGTTTTCACGGGGCCCCGGCAGGCTGTGGGCACTCCGTGGTACCCGCCTTTGCATCCCCTCTCGCTGCCTGGCAGGGGAGAGACTGGTGTTAATGGTGCCAATGAAGCCAAGAGCTCTCTGCCCCCACAGTCCCAACCCCCCCACTGTCCCTGTTATCCCAGGGGACACTGGGGTGCGGTCCCAGGAGAAAGGGGCTCGGCACAGGCACGCAGAGGGTCAAATCCATCCCTGGGGAGGGCAAAATCCCCCTTCACGGGGGAAACCCCTGAGGGTGGCAGGGCAGGGGGGAGCCTGGCTGGAGCAGCCGGGTGTTTGGGACCCCCTCGGGTGCCACTGCTGAGGGATGGGTAGGGAAGGGGCGTGCAGGCTCGTCTTGCTGACAGGGCTGTACCCTGCTCTCCTGTCTCCTGTTCCCTTCCAGCACCGTCCAGCACCTCCATCCCACTCAGCTGCACCCAGGGCAGAGACATGGGGTGCGGCAGTGACCCCCCACCCACCCCAGCACGGGCTGTACCCTGACCCCCGCGCTTGAGCTCCGCCTGTCCCTGGCCAGCACTTCCCTGTGACTCTCAGGAAAGGAGTGAAAAATCCTCATCCTCCCTTTGTTTGAGAAGAATTCCCCTTCCCCGCCTTCCTGCGGGGCTGGAGCAACAAATTTGGGGTTTCCCCCCCTTCCCTTCTCTGCTGCCATGTCCCTGGGGTGTGGAAGGAGATAAGTCTCTGCCATGAGTTTTGGAGGTCACCTTTGTCCCCCAGGAGGGTTGTCTGTCCCCACCCAGGGACACATGGGGCTCAGCGGCTCCGGACCATGCCGGGAGGACTGAGGGGAGGATTTAGCAGATGAAGTTGGACACACACACACAGGGGATTCACCCAGGAGGAGATGACCTGAAAACACTGGCTGTGCCCCAGTTTCCCTCCCAGTTTCCCCTCCCACCCCGAGCTCTATTTCCAGAAACCCGCTGCAGGTGGAGAACACCCGTCCCGTTTGCAGGGACAGGATCAGACCCACGGCTGGGCTCAGGGCGCAGCGTTTGGGGCCGGTGAGGGGGGAAACCGCCTCCCTCGGGCCGGATCCTCCTCCCCAGCCCCGTTCACCATCCCTTCCCGGTGCAGCAGGGTCCTCATCCCCTCACACCCACCCGGGGCTCCGCACCCCCCCAGCCCAGCTCCTGCCGCGGCCTTTTCCGGACTTGGAGTTTTGGTTGTTTCCTAATTAAGGCAATTTGGGGGTTACAGGCAGCCCAGAGCTGCCGTCCAGCTGCTTTGAATTAAGGGCAAAACGTTCTCTGGTGGGGAGGAGAGTGTCAGAGGGGGCAATTACTCCCCGTCACTCTCAGTACCGACCTGTCGACGTGCCCGGCGGTGGGTAACGGGCAAAGGGGTGAGGATAAAGCGCCCTTTCCTCCCTGCTTTGTCCTCCCAAGGGCTCAGTCGCCAAGCCAGGGGGATCAGTGATAAAACCCTCCAAACAGGACCAAAAAATAAGGAAAAATGATTGAAATACAGCCCCCCACCCCCCCAGAAAATGGCCCAACAAATGCTTAAAGTTTGGGGCTTTTCCCCCTTCCCAAAGGCACCACGTTCCCAGCGACCCCACAGGCTTCGGAGCCGGATAAATAAATGGCCAGAAAGGAGGAGAAGGCAGGAAGGGAGCTAAATAATAAACACGGCGTCGCAGGGGGACAAAGAGGATGGGAAAAAAGGGAAGATACAGATATTCCCTTCCACTTCCCCCCCCCCACCCAGCCCCCCCACCCTTTCCTAAACTGACACCCCCTGAAAGATTTGGCGGCGCTGGGGAAGGCGGCAGCTGGGGAACAGCTGTACGGTTCTTGGGTTAAAAGGAGGGGAAAGGAGAACTCGAAGGGATCATTAGCGAAGGGATGGGGGCACGGAGCGGACTCCCGGGAATCAAGGGAGACGCCACCGGCACCCCCGGGGACGGCAGCATCCCTCCCCCACACCCCCCCGCTGCACCGGGAACAGGTAAGCACGGCGGAGAAGACCGGCTCGGTGCCCCTGGAACCTCCCCCGGGGCTTTTTCTACCTGTTTCCCCCGCCTTCACCGGCCGGGGGGGTGTTGCTGGGTCCCACCTGGTTCCCATTACACTCGCGGCGCTGCTTTTTTCTTATATTAAAGCAAAAGGGGGGGGATAAAAGGCCGGTCGGCACGGGGACCCCCGGGGGGACGGGGCGAGCTCGGCTGGAGCCTCCCGACGGTCCCGGCCGGGAGGGAAAGTGCGAGGGAGCGGCGGGAGCTGCCCGGCCGGGGGAAAAGACGGGGGGATCCTCGTCCTGCCCCAGCCTGGGGTGGGGTGCGGAGCCCCGGCGAGCAGCGCCCGGGAACCGGGCAGCGCTGGAAGCTCCGTTGCACCGGGAGAGCCGGAGCCCGGCCCCAGGGAGCCCCGTGCTCCGCAAACCCGCCGCTCGTCCTCCCGGTGCTGCCCGGGCCCGTCCGTGCGGCCGGTGGCTCCGGTTGCTCCCGCCGGTCCTGCCCGGTGAGGTTCGGCCACGGGGACCGGCGGCCGAACGCACCTTCCCGGCCTCTTCCCCCCGGGTCGGGGTCGTTCTCCAGCCCGGTACCGGGCTCCGAGCTCCATCCCCACCGGGACCGGCCGCTTCTCCGCCCGGGGCGAGGCGGGCCCGGGTCGGTCCCCGCCGTCGCGGCAGCGGGATCAGGTCTGTCTATCGCCTCCTGTCCCTGTCCCCCCCCTCCCTCTCCTCCCGTTTCTGGAAGGGGGGACCGATCCCGGAGACCTCGGTCTCTGTCGCGATACAGTCCCGGCCACTCGACACGCGGGAGCACCGGCCCGGTCCTTGCCGCCTCCCCGGCTCCCGTCGGGGGACGCCCCGGCGGCCGCCTCTCCGACGGGGCCATATCGCGACAGCGGCCGTGTCGGTGAAACAGGGTGGGGGAAGGAGCGTGTCGGCGATAGGACTCCCCGAAGGGAGTGGGGAATCAAGGCTGGGGGTCCCAGCAGCCCCCGAGGAGGGGGGTAGAGAGGAGGAAAGAGCAGCAGAAGAGGCCGGGGAAGGGGTTGGCGGCCCCGGCTTCCCCCCTCCACCCGCCGCTTGCCCCGGTACCTGCAGCCCCGGCCGGGTGGAACGGCTTCCCGTCGGCTGCCACGGCGAGGGGCCCCGGGCTGGCGACCCCCAGGTACCGGGGCTCGGCCTTGTCCGGCGGGCAGCGGGCCGGCCGGGGGCTGAGCGGCGGCGGGTGCCGGGGGGGACCCGGTGGTCCGGCCGCGAAGGCGGCGGGAGCCCGGGGGAGCCCCGGGGTGGGGGGCCCGGCCCGGCGTGGCGGGGGAAAGGCCGGGCAGCCCGGTGCCTCCATGCCGCAGGTTGGACGGAACGGGGGCGGCCGGCGGGGAACGGATTTTGTGCGGGGGGCCGGGGGAGGAGGGGGATGGTGGTGATGGGGAGGGAGGGATCGCCGAACAGCCCCCCCCGCTCCCCCCCCCCCCAGCCCACTTCCCCACGCCACAGCCAGTCGCGTGCGTCCTCCCATCCCCTTGGTTAACCCTCTAATCCCAAATCCACCCCCAGCCCCACGGTCCCTCTCCCGAGGGGGTCGGGCCGGAGCGGCAGCCCCCCCTCCGCCTTCAAGGCAGGGGCCGTGGGGCAGCCCAGCTCCCCCCTCCCCAGCGCTCCCAGTGTCTCCCAGCTACAGGAAACGCCCAGGGCCCTTCCTCGATTCCAATCTTCATCCCCAGCTGCTACGACCGGTTCGGACTCCCGGGCAGGGGAGAAATTCCCCTTTTTCAGACACTCTCTGGCCTTTCTCCCCCTTCCCAGGCTGATCCGGGCCCTCTCCCTCCCCAGGGCTGGCGCTGAGGCCTGAGCACGTCGGTTCAGGGATGACGGTGACCCTGGGACACGGGATCCGGGATCCCACGGTGCCGTGTCCGCCCTCGCAGCAGCCGCTGGGCTGTGCTGGCGTGGGTGGTGTTTGCTCCCAGCACCGGGAGGGTCCTATCCTGCTCCCCACGTGTCCCTGCGCTGGTCCCACACCCCGGGATCTGTGTCCCCCCCCCCGCCCCAGCAGCCTGGCTTTGCCTTCCGCAGTGAGCAGCGCTGGTGGGGCAGGCACCGAGCTTGCCTGGAGGCTTTTTTCTGTCCCTCTTTCTCCTCCCCTCCATCCAGCCGCTTTGTCTCCCTGGGGCTGGGCAGTTTTGCAGGGCAGTGGAAGGGGGGGGGGAATTCTCCAGTTTTGGGGGTGTTTGAGTGCAAAACGATGGGGTGGGTTTGGTGTCAGAGGGGGGCTTAACAACGGGCAGGGCAACATGAGCAGATCTCTAGGCTGAGGGGTGACGTTTTACGCCTCCATTTGCTTCCCCCCCCCACATACGAGAGGCAAACTGCAGCTCCCAGCTCACCCGCAGCATCGCTCCCTGCTCCCGGCCCAGGGGAAACTGAGGCACGGGTACAGGGGGGTGTGTGGGGAGGGGAGGGACTGTGTGGGAGCAGCACAACGAGGTGCACAAGGACCAGGCAGGATCGCTGGTTAAGTAGCGGAACGGCGGGATAACGGTGCCCATCGACCAGCATCACGTTGTGGCTGGTACTGGCCATACTGGGGCAGCGCTGGGTTATCCCGGGCACGGTGTGAGTGCGGGATGGGGAGCCAGCCTGGCTTCACAGCGCTCCCGATAGAAACGCGGCGTGACCCCCGCGCTCTCGGCAGCTGCCGGGCGCGGGGTGTAAATCACGGCTGGATCTCCCAGCTCCCTGCCTGGGGAAGCTGCGTTTCCAAGGGGAACATCGTGGCCGCACTGCTAATCCCGGGCTCAGGCTTCAGTAGTGAGGGGCTGGTTCCGTGCCCCCTCCTCAGCCACCCTTTGGATGCCCACGATGACTCCCCCAGCATCCTGGGTTGTTCCCTGATGTTTTCCCTTCGCAGCAGCTGGAGCTGCTGAGATTTTCCCTGTGTGCTTCCCCCCAGCTCGCTGGGTGTTGTACGTTATCCCTACACAGGGACTACAACTCCACCAGCGTGCAACGAGTCATGAAGTACACTAGACGTGGCATAACTCCTGGGAAGACTTACCCCTTCCAACGTGCCTCTCCTGGCTTACTACTGGCATTTAAAGGGTTTTAATAGCCAAGGGATCAGTCTGTCCATGTGTGCTGGTGGTATGGAGTGGGATGGGTTGGGATGTGCTGGTTTTCCAGGCTGGAGCCATCGCTGGGACCCTCCTGGGCGGGTGGAAAAGCTCTTGGGAAGGTGTTTGGACCTTGGGATTTGGGGTGTTTGGGAGATGAAGGCAGCGCGTGGGGAGGTTTGGCAGGTCTGAGGGAGGTTTGTGGAGCTGCTGAGGGGTTTGGTTCCTCCAGCTGAACACCTGGGGTCTCCTTGTGAACCTGATGCCGACCCTCTGCCCTGGGTGTTCCCACGTGTGGAGCCAGACTGGGGTTCCTCCCCCTCCTGGATGCGTTGTGTGCTTGGAGATCAGGGACAAAAGCTGCTGGGGGGGGACTGAGGTGGGTGCCTCTTCTTGGGGCACCACAGTGGGTACCAGACTGATGGGGCAGGGAGGTGCCTGTGGTGATCCCAGGGCTCGTGGGGGTTTGTTTGTCACAGACCAGATTCTCTGTGGGTGAAGGATGATCCCAGCACAGCCCCTGCCCGAAAAACTCTCTGTCCCAGTGTCTGACTCCGACCCCTCCACGAGGGCTGTCTCTTGGATTGCAATGACCTTTTGGATTGAAATGACCTTTCCTGGCCCAATTTTAATTACATCTGCCACCAAATGAGCCACCAAGTGCAGGGAGGGGACACAGGACAGGGACCCAGGGCCACACTGCAGCTGGATCTCTGTGGGCAAACGATTCCTGCTCTGGGTTTCTCTCCGGCTTGCTGGGAGGAGGAATATTTCCCCCCCTCTCTTCGCATCCCATTGGCTTTCCCAACCATCTCAAACCATCCCTGAGAGCTGCCTCTCCTCCCCTGGGATCCCGGGATGTCAGTGATGAGCTCGGCAGGAGGCCGGGAGGGTTTGCATAGCTCTGTGGTTAGTTCCAGCCTCCCCGTCCCCGCGCGCCTCAGGCTTCGCAGGGTTCAATCCGGCGGGACTCAGAGTGGTGCCTCACACCCCAGGGCCAGGACCCGGCTTCTCCTTGCCCAGGGACATGCTCTGCTCCCAGCCTGGGGCTGAGCAGCGCAGGTGAGGACCAGCACTCTGGTCTGGCTTGGTTTTTCTCCTCTAAGGGGTTGGTTGTTGGGAGCTTTGTGGGTTTTGGGGAGGAAAGCCCGTTCCTGGCAGGAAGCTCACAGCTTCCTTGGGATGGCAGCTCAGCAGCTCTGCTCAACGTGGCTCCAGCACGTGAAGCTGCAGGGTCAAGGGAGAAGGGGCAGAGCCTGGGGACAACCGTTCTGATGGCACCATTGGTCGCCAGAGCTGCCGCCGGCGTGCAGCATATGTTGGGCAGCTGAGCTCAGACCAGGGCTTGGAGGCTGTTCCCCAGCTCTGCTGCTTCTCTCTGTGCCCAGCTTCGGTCCCCAGCCTGGAGGAATCTTGTAGGGGTTGGAAGGGACCTCAGGAGATCGAGTCCAACCCCCCTGCCAAAGCAGGTTCCTTAGGGCAGGAGCATCTCACGGGGGCAGAAGGAGCTGGGGACAGCACCGTGAAGGCCGCTCCCTCTGTCCCTTCGCAGGGACCTGCCTTCTGGGGAAGCCCCTGAGGTTCTTCCCTCCTGGGAAGATGCAGGACTTGGTTGGCTGAGCTGGCTGCTCTTCGCTTGTGTCCCCAGGCTGGGCTCCTCCAGGCCACACACCCCACAGCGAGCACCTTCCCTAATCCCAGAGGAGACCCCCCCCACCCCCCCCAGCTGCTCTGTGCCCCTCACTGGGTGCCAGCGTTGCCCTCTCACTCACCTTGGGCATGTGCCCATGTCTCTGTCACCCAGGGACACCCCCCGTGCTGCAGCCCGTGCCCACCTGTACCCGCCCCTCAAATCCCCCCATCCCCACCCCTGATTCAGTGTAAAGCTCCAGGGTTGGATCAGGCTCAGGACTGCACAGCCACGGCTGGAGAAAGGGCTTTTATTACTTCACCTGGGGAACTCTCCCATGCCCATCACAGCCCCGTGAGATGGAGCCCCCAGGTCTGGCCCCACCAACCCTGCCCTGAGCTGCAGCCAGGTTTGGTGTTTAATGAGGCTGGGGGGTGTAGCAACCCCCCTGTTCCAGGGCTCCCTACAGAACATCCACATTTTGACAGGTTTCCGTGCACATGTAGATATGTACACGCCTGTTCATGTATCTACAGGCATGTTTATACACCTACACACACAGCTAGACACATACACACACAGCCATACACATACACACACATGTATATGTTTGCATGCATATTCATACATGGCTACATGCATATATGTGTGTGTATATATGTGTTCATACATCAACATGCATATCCATGCATGCATATATGCACAGCTATATGCACACACACACCTCTATATGCCTACATGCATATCCATATATGTGTACATGCATATCTATACATGTACACAAGTGCTTATATATATATACACATGCATATTTATATATGTGTACATGCATATTTATGTCCACATGGTTATCTATAGATATATTTACATGCATATCTATATATTTACCCGGTTATTTATATATATTTACACACATATTTATATATTTACCTGTTTAGATATGTTTACATGCTTATGTATAAATGTACAGGCATGTTTATATATTTAATTGCATATTCTATGAATACGTGCATATATATATGTGCATATTTATATATTTACACAAGTACTGATTTATACACTTATATCCATATTTATATATGTTTGCATGAATGTTTTTATATTTACATGAGTATATATATTTACATGCATATTTATTTACATTTATATGTATATACATGCACATGTGTGTTTATATCTACAGGCATATTTATACATGTGCACACACAGCTATACACATACACATGTATATGTTTCCATGCATATTCATACATGTTTACATGCATATATATGTGTATATGTGTGTTCATACATCAACATGCATATCCATGTATGCATATATGCACAGGTACATGCACACACACATCTCTATATGCCTACACATGCACATTTATATATGTATACATTCATATCTATATATATACATGAGTACTTATATATCTACATACATATTTTTAAATGTGCACATGCATATTTATGTCTACATGCTTATTTATATATATTTACATGCACATCTATATATTTACATGGTTATTTATATATATTTACACACATATTTACATGTTTCCTTGCTTATTTATATATGTTTACATGAACATTTATATATTCACATGAGTATTTCTATATTTTCACAAGTATTTATAATTTTGTATGCATATTTATATCTGTTTACATTAATATTTATATATTTACACGAGTATTTATATATATTTACATGTCTATTTATTTACAGTTACATGCCTATACATGCACACATGTGTTTGTATACCTACAGGCATATTTATACATGTGCACACACATATTTATGTTTACATGCTTATTTAGATATTTACATGCATATCTATATTTTAACATGGTTATTAATATATATTTACATGCATATATATGGTTATTTTTATATATTTACTTGCACATCTATATATTTACATGGTTGTTAATATATATTTACATGCCCATCTATATATTGACATGGTTATTTATATATATTTACACACATATTTATACATTTACCTGTTTGTTTAGATATGCTTACATGAATATTGATATATTTACATGAGTATTTCTATATTTTCCCAAGCATTTACAATTTTATGTGCATATTTATATGTTGACATGACGATTTACATATTTACATGAGTATTTATATGTATTTACATGTATATTTATTTACATTTACATGCATATACATGCACACGTGTGTATATCCACGTGCATATTTATAGAGGTTTTAATGAATATTTAGATATTCACATAAATATTCATGTATTTTAATGAATATTTAGCCATTTACATGCATATTTATATACCCACACACCTAGTATAGTTGCAGGGCTATTTTAATGTAGTTCCATGAGTGTTGGTAGTGGGATTAGAGCCCCGTGGCCGGCGTGAGGAGGGGTAACACGTGGAGACCCCTCTGCACTGGGGAGGGGGGGGGGACGGCGACAGGATTTTTTCCCCACCCAAAACTCATGAATTTCTTGAAAAATCCCATTTTTCCAGCTGTATTTTTTTTTGGTTGGATCCTTTTTGTTGGTGCCGTTGAGCTCTCTAAAGTTCCCCTGAGCGTCCCGGCGCCGCTTCCCAGCGCTCGCGCCGAGGGGCCGTAAATTAACGATGCCAATAACAACCAGGGGAAGAAACATCAAACTCAGGGCTGAGCCCCATCACTTCTTGGTTTCGTGGAGATAGATTTTTTGGGGAGGGGGATAAAAATACTGATGAAAATAAAAGATCAGCGTTCCTTTGGCTGGATTCAAACCAACGTAAAAACCATCAGGGATTTTTGTTTTTGCAGCTGGTAAATCGAATAAACCCCCCGATTTGGAGTGTTTTGGGGATGAAGTGGCATTTAAAGGAGGAATAAATCAGTGTAATTCCCTCAGGCTGCTTGAAAGGAGGGTCCAGCCCTGTCCCCACAGCCAGGCCCGCTGGGTTTTCCTCCTCCCGTCGCCATCCCGGTGCCGTTACGCCCGGGCGGCTTTTGGCTTTAATAAGGCAGGATTTGTACTTCACCCGTGTGGGGGATTTTCAGGCTGCTTTTGGGAAGTGCTTCAGGATGCCAAACTCGGGCTCGTGCCTCTCTCCAGCTGCTTCAAATATATATATTCCTTAAAAAAATACAGAGAGGGGGGGTGGGAAATAAAGGCTGAAACGAAGCGCGGCAGCGGCAGCGCGGCGGCGGCAGCTGGGATTTGGGGTGGGGGGGATGCTGGGCTGGATCCCTGCTCGTGGCGTTAATCCCAATAAAAGATGGATAACTGGGAGTTGAGGGGGGTCTTTTGGCTCCTAAAAAGCTGATAGGGGTGGCAAAATGAGGAACACAACTAGGGATTGAAGGGAGTTTACTCCGGATTTGCTCAGCTGGGAAGTGGTTGGGATGTGGGTGGGTTGTTTCTCCTTGTGGAGGAAGGGGGTTAAGGGGGTGTAGAGCTGAAGTGGGGTCACCGAGTAAGCGGGGTCACACCGGGTTTGGTTTGTATGTAACCAGGAGCAGGATCTGGCCCCTGATTTAAGGGGAAGGGGTGTAAATGAGGGTGACTCGGCGCTGGGTGTTCCTGCAGGGCCGTGCTGCCTGGGGGATGTGAACCCCAATTATTCCCCCAACCCCCCCAGGAATTGATTTGCTGTGGTGTGGGGCTGGGCTGAGCCAGCCTGGTTATGTGGGGGCTGCGTGGGGTGACCCTGGGCAGAGTTCAGTCCTTAAAAATTGCTGGAAAATGCTGAAAATGGGGAGGGGGGGAAAGCAAGAGGGAGGTGATGGGAGTATGATTTTGGGGTGCTGGGGTTGGGGTGTGTGTGTGTGTGTGAGCCCAGCTGCTCTTTGTGCACAGGGCTGAGCTGGCCCCAGGAGGGGTGAGGGTTCCATCCCAGCTTTGTTAGAACGTCTGGCTCCAGCTCTCCCGGCTTGTTCAGCATCCGCGGAGCAGATCCCAACCCCGCGCTGAGTGGTGGTGGGGGGGGGGTTGGGGGGCTCAGCACCCTCCTGATTCACAACCAGCCATCACTGGGGGGAGCGGGACCCAGCAGCGTGCCTGGGGAAACCCAGATGCTTCCCCCCACCTCAGGGACTCATCCAATCCCCCCCAAACCACACCAGCAGCGCCAAGTTTCCCCAGCGAGGGTCCTGAGGACCCCCCCCTTCCCATTGGGATTTACAAGCTGGACACAGAGCTGGACAAAGCTTTTCCCTCTCCCTGGAGCGGGGGGGGGCGATGGATTTATTAGCCTCATCCCCTAATGAGCCACTTCCAGACCCCAGTAAATTATACTCACCAGGATGGGTGAAATCTTGCTCCATAAATCAGAGCTGAGGCTGACGAGCGCTGCCCGCACTGGTATCCCGGCGGGTTTGGGAGCTCCCAGGTACTGCTGCCTCCCTTGGAGCTCCCAATAAATCTGGGAGTAATCATTCCCGACAGAGAGCCAGGAAAAGCACCAGAAAACGGTTTCTTGCCTTAAAACGTCAGCGGGAAATTTATTGCAGGGAAAGGAAAAGTTTTCTCTGGAGAAATCCGGAGCAAAGCTGGAAGCAAATCCCTAGGGATGAGCTGGTGGGATGGCACCGTCGGGATAAATTCATAGCAGCCCCTAAAAAAATCAGGGAAGGGGGTTGTTTTTTACTTTTGGGGGGAGTGAAATAAAGAGGGAGGGGGAATAAAGGCAAAGATCTCCAACTGGTCGTCCCAAAAAAAAGCCCGTGGAGCCAACGGGCCGGAGTCTGTCGCCTTCTGGTTTGTGTTTAGGCTTTGGGAAAAGAAATGATCCCCCCCTGGAAACCTCGGCTTTCCTCGGGGGGAAGATTGAGTTGATTAACTGGCTGACACCTGAAAGTAATCGGGGCTTTTTCTGGGGGGGGGAAGGGGAGGGAAGGAGCCGTCCCCCGGGGGCTCTCTGGGGAGGAGAGCTGGATTTTCGTGCTGCTGTTGGGTTTGGGCTACATCCACTGTAAACCCTCCTGTACTGCACCCATGGGCTCATCCTGCTGTGCACCCTCCTGTACTGCACCCACGGGTCCATCCTGCTCTGCACCCTCCTGTACTGCACCCATGGGCTCATCCTGCTCTGCACCCTCCTGTACTGCACCCATGGGTCCATCCTGCTGTGCACCCTCCTGTACTGCACCCGTGGGTCCATCCTGCTGTGCACCCTCCTGTACTGCACCCATGGGTCCATCCTGCTCTGCACCCTCCTGTACTGCACCCACGGGTCCATCCTGCTGTGCACCCTCCTGTACCTCACCCGTGGGTCCATCCGAGCGGGTTTCACCCATGGGTGTGGTACAGGAGGGTGCACAGTGCTGTACATATGTGGGATGCTCTGGCTTATCAGCAGTTAAGGTGGGAGGTGCTGGATGGGTCCTTACCCTCCGTGGCCCCATTGAGGAGGCAACACCAAGGGACGAGGTGCTTCTCTTTCAGGTGGGGAAACTGAGGCACGGGCCACCAACGAAGGTGGAAAGGGTTACAGACATCCCTCCAGCTCTTCCTCGAGTGGGTTTTACTGATGGGTTGGCTGGAGGAAGCCAGGGGAGGTGGGGTTGACCCCAAGGAGCCACCTTCATGCATCTCAGGAGGTGTTCTTCCCCTCCTAGCCATGTGTTTTCCACTTCTCCTGGCAGGTTTGCTTTCCCCAGAGGCACATCAGCAGGAGCTCTCGTATTTCCATCACGGGATTGTGCATGTCAGGACTTCAAGAGATCAGGCTGGTGGCCATCCCTGTACCTGTCAGGATGAATGAAAGGTGA
Source organism: Gallinula chloropus (assembly GCF_964237585.1). Taxonomy (NCBI): domain Eukaryota; kingdom Metazoa; phylum Chordata; class Aves; order Gruiformes; family Rallidae; genus Gallinula; species Gallinula chloropus. Next base: position 2,386,738 of record NC_140112.1, read on the forward strand.
CAACACCGAGCACACCGGGGAGGTCACACCAAAACCAGATGGGCTGTCAAGGCTGCTTGTTTCCCACCGATGTGTTTCGCCTGCTCCGGCTCCCAGCCCGGCTGGGGCGGCTGGTTTAAGGTGTGTGGGGACCAGTTTGTGTGGGGAATGGGGAGGAGGGAGCAGGGACAGGGGAAATCCAAGCACCCAACAGCTCAAAGCATGGGTTGGATTGGCAGTGTGGTCCTGGAGGGATGGAGGGGTGGCAGGAGGGAGGGAGGGAGGGAGGGATGGATGGATGGATGGATGGATGGATGGATGGATGGATGGATGGATGGATGGGTGGGTGGATGGATGGGGATGGCTGAGAACAAGGTGGGGTCAGGTAAAAGCTGAGCACAGAAGCATTCAAGGTCCACTGTTGGTGGAGGAAGCTCCCAGCACCTGGGTGTTTGGGTCAGGGTGGCAAAGGTGGTTGGGTGGGACACACGTCCTGTCACCTGGCTGTGGAGAAAGTTGTCCCTCAGGGCCAGGGCTCTGACAAGGCTCAGGTGACCTCAGCCAGACCTTCTGGCTTTCTTGGGGAGGTTGTGCCCGGCCACCACTGTGTTTCTGCAGAGCCCTGGCTGGGTCCCAGCACCCAAACCCAACGTGGGTTCCTCACCGTGCCTCTGGTGCAAACCAAAACAAGCCCAGCAGTGCTGGGAGGGACGTGGAGCAGGGCCAGGGAGCTGAGTGGCCACCGGTGGGGCCAGCCCCATGGCTGCAGGGGTCAAATCCGCTTCAGGCAACAGCATCCCCCAAACCATCGCCTCCTTTACTGGTGGGAAGGGTCGCCCTCCCCTCTGCAGCCTTGCTGGAGGTCTGGAGATTGGGCATAACTCCTGTCTCCTGGGTTTCTTCCCACCTTCTGCCATCAGTGCCTCATCTCCGGACCCCCAGTGCCCCGGTGCTCTGTCCCCGGCGTGACCTCCCTGGCCCGACCCAGGCGGCCAAAGGTTCCCTCTTGCTGGGCCAGGGCTGATAAGCAGAACCAGAAACAGCTTTGACCTTTCAACTGCAAATCTCTGTGTGAGGAGCTGCAAGCTGTTCCGTATCTCAGAGGTCCCTTGATGGGAAACAAAGCCGGTGCCATTGAACCTCCCCAGCAATTTCACCCCAAAGAAGCCTGGGCACTCAGAGAAAGCTGAGCTGAGGAGCTCTGGGTGGCTTTGACCCTGATGAGGAACTGGGCCAGCATGGGCAACTCTGGTAAGGAGTGTCTTGGGTGGATGAGTTGGCTGGATTGTTGGGCATCTGTTCTCTCCTCCCCTTTCAGCTGCTGCACTGCCCTGTGCAGACCCACCCGCGGGGTGCAAAGGCTTTGGGGGAAAACCTGGCTCCCCCTTTCCTCTTCCCTGAGAGTCAGAGACCCTGGTTCCTCTGAGACCTTTACCTCTGCTGGCCCCAGGTGAACTGTGGGACAGACAGACAGGCTGTCACGGGTGGGAAGTGATGGTGGGAGTTTGCAGGAGTTGAGCTCCTGAGGATTCAGCCGATACACGATGCGCCCACCCAAGCAGATCTCCACCCTTTGCTTTCCTTCCCGCCCCACAGGGGTGTGGGACAGCTCTGCCACGTGCCCTGCGCTTTGCTTACACCCTCTGGGCCACTGCTCTTCCAGAAGGTGATGGCTGGAGGTGTTGGGGCTCATTCATTGCTTGGACCAAGCTAATTAGGACGAGCGCAGCAGCGGCTCCGCAAAGGGCAGCGCGCTCGGCTCCGACTGGGCAGAGGTCCTGTGCCCCAGGGGGTGCTCAGGCTGGGGGGATAACTGAGGGGAGGGGCTTGGGAGCACGTTCCCCTTGCTGTGTGTGGGTGAGGAGCAGCGTGCCCCCATCCCTCCCCTAAACACATCCCCCCTTGGTTGCCACAACTCCAGCTTTCCCACGCTGGGTTTTGGGGGGTGTCTGGCCATGAGAACTCTATGGAATGGAACATGGGGCTGTCCCAGGGGGTGGAGAGCCTGAGCACCCCCACAGAATCAGGCCCTGAACCCCAGCAGGCTCCCTACATTTCTTCCAGTGCTCACCCTACGCTGTCCCTGCTGTTGGTTAACCCCATTAATGGGGTCTGAGATGGTTCAAAGCCCTTGGAGCAGCAGTGGGGGGAGGAGGGGAGGGGAAGCTCAGAGCTGTAAGTGGAGGTGACCCCTGCCAAATTGGAGTAAAAGATGTCTTCCTCCTTCCTCCCAAACAGCACACAGCATTTTCACATTAAAACTCTGTGCACAGAGTAGTTGGGGATGGAGAAGCAGCCAGGATCAGCCCCTTCTGCACGGAGCTGAGGGTACAAGGGGATGTTGCACCCTGAAACGGCCAGGAAGGGCTCAGCAGGGGACCCCACAGTCCAGCACCCAGGAGAGGATGCTCCTGGAGGGATTTCCCAGAGACCTGAGCTCTCAGGATGGGCAGCCTAAGGGAAAGTCATCAAAGCCAGGTAATTTGGGGGGAAATGGGTGTTTTAGGGGTGTGGGTCAGAGGAACAACTGTGAAGTGGTCTGGGCACTGTGCTCCTCATGTGCTGCTGGTGGAATGGGAGGTTCTGGGGGAAACATGTTGATTTGGGATTGTTTTGTTGTGTTGCTGTTTCTTCTGAGCATCTTTGGGGGGGAGCAGGGGGGTTGCCCACTCTGGCTGTGCAGAGGCCCCCCCCAAAAGCTGGAGCGAGGAGCTGGTGAGGGGACCCAGGCTGTGGGGGGAGCTGGGGATGGAGCCCCTTGTGCTGGGGAGGGACTTGGGGCTCTGGGGTCTCAGGGGACCCTCTTGGGGCTCTGGGGTCTCAGGGGACCCTGTGGGGTGTTGGGGGGCTCTGTCTGAGGGGCTTTTGTTGGGGCTGAGGTTCTCTGAGCACAGTGGTGCTCACACAGGCTAAATCTGAGCAGCTGGGGTGACCGTGGTGTTTGGGTAACACAGGTCCCAGCATGTCCCCCCCCACCAGGCTGATGGAGTGACCCTGGGAGCAGGACCTGACCTGCACCAGCAGCTCCCCTTTGCTCCCCTCCTTCCTTCCTTCCTCTGTGTCTTTTTGTCCCTCCAGCCTTCCCTGCTCTTGGGGTTTTCTCATGGCCCCCTTTCTTTAGGACATTGCTGGGGTGAGAGGACACAGGGTCCCTCCCCTTCTCCTGGAGACTTTTTCCTGGTGCTCCCCCACCCCCTTCTCCTCGTGCTCCTACCCTTCTCCTGGAGACCTTCTCATGGTGCCCTCCCACCCCCTCCTGGGGACCTTCTCATGGTGCCCCCACACCCTTCTCCTGGGGAACTTCTCCTGTTGCCCCCCCCCTTCTCCTGGGGACCTTCTGGTGGCCCCCACTCCTTCTCCTGTCCCACCCAGCCCCGTGGCACAGTGTGCCCTGCACAGCCCCCCCTTGGCCTTCCCCTGAGCTGGTGGGGAGAAGTGAATTCAGTACCTTCACTGAGGGCATGAGCTCAGCAGAGCAGGGGTGTGCTCAGCATTAACCCCTCTTCCTCTGCTGCACAGAGGAGCCACGGTCATTAGCCAGGGCTGGTGGCAGTGGAAGGGAACAGAATGCCTCTCTCTGTGCCTCTGCTCCCCTGGGAGCCAAGAAGGGGTCACCCCATCCTCTCCATCCACCCAAACCACACCTGGGATGGGCAGAGGATGAGCAGATGCCTGGGGGGGGTTAATTGGGCAGCAGGGAGGGATGAGGATGCTGGAGCATCTCCTGGCACAGCAGCATCCTCTCTGCCTGTCGGACCAGCACACCCAGCAGCATCCCATGCTTGGGGAGAAGGGGGAGTTGGATTTTGCAGCATCCCCTTGCTCCTGCCCTGTGTGGCATCCCTCCTGGCCCTGGGGATGTGGGTGAGCTGAATGTTCTCCAGGGAGGGAGGCACAGAGGAGGCTCAGAGCCCCTCCAACACGCTGTAATCCCATTAACTCCTCTCACTCCAAGGAAGCTGGACCCCAGCAGCACGGGGACTGACCCTGTCAAGGCTGCAGAGCCTTAAGGGCTGAAATCCATCCTACCAGCCAGGGGGACCAGCTCCCAGCCCAGCCCACTCCCCCTTGGCTGCACAGGGAGGATTAATCCCCCTCCCACCCCCCAACTCCTGCCCTCTAACACAACCACTTCAGGGTGAGAATGGTGAGAAGGCAGCAGCCTTTTCCCAGCCCTGAGTGAAGCTTTGCTGCAGGAAGGGGCGAGGGGTTGGATCCCCCCCAGCAAGGGGATGGAAAGGCAGGAGAAATGCCCTCCCTGGCTGGGAAAGAGGATTCACCATAGGAAGAAAAATGCCCCAACCAGGTGTGGGAGTCGTTTGCTTGCACAAGGTCCAGCACCCCAGCACCCCTTTGCTTCTTACTGGGGCAACCCCCTCCTCAATGGGATGCTGTGTGCCATGACACCCCCCCCCCTTCCCACCAGAGCCCCCCCACCCTGTGGGGCAGCTCTCCCCAGTGGGACAGGCCAAACAGCTGGGGCTGGGATGATGCTTTATTCGGTCCCCAGGAATGTGTGAGGGCACCTGGAGCCACAGCCCCTGTTTGTTGTTTTAATTAATCCGGAGCAGACGGATCCGGCCTGGGGTAGCTCTGCTCCCGGGAGCTGGGAGGGAGGGAGGGAGGGAGGGAGGGAGGGGGAGCTCAGCCCCGTCCTGAGCTGCTGTCAATCACTGTCATCGGCAGTCCTGAGGCGGGGTGATGGGCAGCAGGCGGAGGGGCTCCGGTTCAATAGCTCCTGTCTCCTGTTTAATTCCTGGCTTAGGGCAGAGGTTGGCTAAACCCAGCTCCTGAGGGGTAACAGGACGTGGCTGCAGGCCCCTGGGGGGTTGTTTTCTGCAAACAACTTTCCTTCTTTCTCTAGCCTGTAGAGGAGGAGAAGGAGGAGAAGGAGGAGGAGGAAGAGGAGGAGGAGGAGGGGGGCAGCTCCCGCCACCCTGGCTGCAGATCCCATCACAGGCTCCTGTTCTCCCTGCACCCTTATTTCATGTACCCATCCCAGGACCTGCGAGGTGAGGCCAGAAGGTGGGAGGTGAGTGTTGTGCCCTCCCTGGGATAAATCCCAGATGCCTCCTTGGGATGTACCCCAGTGTGTTCCACCCAGCCCGGAGGGGTGGTGCCCCAAGGGGACCTGGGCTCTGTGCCCATCCCAGCACCAGCCGATCCCAAGGCATCGGTCTCCAAACCCCATCCTGGCTCCCAGGGCCTCCCATCAGTCCCAATTTCCTGCAGACCCTGGTGATAAGAGGCTGATCCTCAGCCCTGGAAATCCGATGCCCCCGTGTCGGGGAACGCAGGTCCTGGGGGACCAGAGAAACGCAGCTGAGAATGAGCAGATCTCACTGCCTTCCCTCCTTCCCTCTCCCAGAGAAATAAATCCCTTTGGAGGATGGAATGTGGTCTTAGTGCCGCTCTCTGGCGCTGCAGCTGGCTCCTGGCAGCAGTCCTGGGCTCTGCGTGGTTACAAGCTGCCAGACATACCTGCGCCCACTGAGGCACCCAGTAAACAACTGGCTGTTTGTCATCCCCCCTTTTTTAGGCTCTGCTGTGGCTGCTGAAGTGCCAGGGACTTGTAGATCCCACCTGTTCCCCTGGGGAGGTTTGAGCCTGGGATTGCAAAGCAAGGCTCTGCCTGGTTTTCATCTCCCCTCCCTTGGGGTCTGGCCCAGAACCCAGGAGAAACCCTGAAATCCCCCTCCCAAGCTGGTCTGGGAGCCCATCCTGGGCAGGTGGTGGGTGCTGTGGATTTTTCCAGGTGAAGGTGCTGGTGGGATACTGGTTTTGCTGGGCTGGGAGAGGGTGTCTCACAGCACACCAGCCCTGCATCTCCACAGTGTGGACCAGAGGAGCTGAGTGATTCTGGCTGATTGATTCCCATCCTTTATCAGTCCAGCTCTGGACACATCCATTCCCTGACCTCACTCCACTGTTCCCTGCCTGCACTGCAACATCCCTCTGCTCTGCTGGCTCTGGGGGCTTTGTCCACCCAGCCAGTCTTGAATTTGGGGTGAATTTCCCCCTTTTCAATTGTTCCTGTGTGATTTTAGCAGGTGTTTCAGCCTGGAGCTCTGCCTCCCAGACCTGGCCACATCCCTGAGACACTACCTCTGGGTTTCACTACCCCTTTCTTAAGCAGGAACAGGTTCAGCTCTGGGACTCTCCCCTGTCCTGGAGGGCAGAGGGAAGGTGCAGGAAGACCAGACCTCTCCAAAAGTCCACGGTGCTGTCTCTGGAGTGCCCTGCATGAAGGAGTGTAAAGTGTGTGCCCAGAAATTACACTGATTCATTTGCTGGAGATAGTTTCTCCATTAGTTTGTGCCAACCATGGCAGCACTGATCCCATTCCCTGTCTGGGAGCGCTGTGGTGGCAGCTGGATTCCCTGTTCCCAAGGACTGATGTCTGCATTCCAGGGGCTGTTTCTAGCCCAGCTGGTAGCTCAGGATGGGGATGGGAGCTCCAGGGTTTGTCTTGCCCAACGCAGGGGCCCCAGGAGTGGCCCTGACCCCACAGTAAGGGGCAGCTGGGGGTTGTATTGCCACACTGGGTCTGAATTTGGGACCCACATCAGGCTGTTGGGCAGAAACGTGGGCAGAGCACGTGAGTCCGGCACCGAGAGCGCTGCAGAAGACAGAGATCCCTGCTAAGCAGCCAAGAGCCTCAGTTTTTCCACCCAAATAAAGTCTCAGCCAGAAATCGGGCGGTATCCAGGGCAACGGCGATGCCTGGCAGCTCGGGCTTGTGCAGATCCAGTCTGGGATGCCTCTGGACCAGAGCAGGGGGTAGGGTGGCTCTGGGCATCACTCCAGGATCTGCCCGCAGGGGATGGGAGAGGCTCGGGGGTAAGGAGGGGTTTGAAGGAGGGGGGTGTGTGTGTGTGTCTCCCCCAGAGCCTCACGGAGATGCTCCACTGCCATCTAGTGACAAGGGGACCCTGGCGAGGGAAGGTCGGTGGCCGAGCCAGCGGGTCCTGCCCGGTGTCTCCGGGGAGCGCAGCCGGAGCGCTTTCCCGGGGGGATGGGGGCTTCTCCATCACGGCTGCTTTCTGCCTGGCAAGGACAGAGCGTTGTCCTGCTGTGTGTCCCCCCTCCCCGACCCCCAGCACGGGGAGCTGCCTGGGTGAGCCGGGCACGGCCCAGGGAAGCGGCTTCCCCAGCCCAGACTCCACACGCTGGGGGCTCCACACCTCCAGGTCGGGCCATTGCCTGTTAAAAACTCCAGAGGAGCCGATGGGAACAAGGTGCCTGCGCACCCCTGGCTGCAGGTACCCGATTCCCTCCGGCACCCTGGTTGTGCCTCAGCCTCCTCCAGCATCTCCCATCCCTCATGGATGGAGTGACCCGCTGAATGGACAAGGGGAAGGCTGGGGATGTGTCTCCCTGGACTCCAGGAAAGCCTTTGACAGAGTTTCTCCCAGCATTCTGACTGAGAAACTGGCTGCCACTGGCCTGGACTGGGGGACCCTCAGCTGGGTTAAAAACTGGCTGGATGGGCCCAAAGGGTGAGTGGAGCCAAATCCAGCTGAGGCCGGTCACGAGTGGCACCCCCAGGGCTCAGTCCTGGGTCCAGTTCTGTTCAACATCTCTATCAACGACCTGGATGAAGGGATTGGATGTTCCCTCAGTGGGTTTGCAGATGACACTGAACTAGGAGGAAGGGTTGATCTGTCTGAGGGGTGGGGGGGGTGGGGGCTCTTCAGAGGGATCTGAACAGGCTGGACCCATGGGCTGAGAGCAGTGGGATGAGGTTTAACAAGGCCAAGGGCAGAGTGCTGCACATGGGACAGAACAACCCCCTGCAGCACTACAGGCTGGGGGAGGCTGGCTGGAGAGCTGTCAGGCAGAGAAGGACCTGGGGGTGTTGGGTGACTGCGACTGACCATGAGCCAGATGTGCCCAGGAAGGCCAATGGCATCCTGGCTTGTGTCAGACCCAGCGTGGCCACAGGTCTGGGGAGGGGATTGTGCCCCTGGACTGGGCACTGGGGAGGCTGCACCTCGAGTGCTGGGTCCAGTTCTGGGCTCCTCAGCATCAGAAGGACATGGAGGTCCTGGAGCGAGTCCAGAGAAGGGCAACCAGGCTGGGGAAGGGGCTGGAGGGCAAATCCTCTGAGGAGCAGCTGAGGGAGCTGGGGGTGTTGAGCCTGGAGAAGAGGAGGCTGAGGGGAGACCTTCTCACCCCTCCCCTGCCCTGCCAGGAGGGTGCAGAGAGGTGGGCGATGGTCTCTTCAGCCAGGGGACAGGAGATGGGACAAGGGGCAATGGGCTCAAGCTGCCCCAGGGCAGGGTCAGAGCAGATGGGAGGGAAAAGTTCTTCCCTGGCAGAGCTGTCAGGGCCTGGCCCAGGCTGCCCAGGGAGGGGCTGAGTCACCTTCCCTGGGTGTGTTCAAAATAAGGATAGATGAGGTACTTGGAGAGGGATTTGCTCCAAGATTATGGATCTGACTTCTTCCAGCCGTGGCTTTTCCTCCTTAGTGCCCTAAGCTGATTGTGTTAAGCTGCTTGGTGAGTGATCTCTCTGGGTGTATCTTCCCAATTTTGCCTGTGCTGTCCCTTTGGGGCAGAGTTTGGGAAGGAGCTGGCAGGGCTCAGGGTCTGACAGGGTCGTGCTCACGGCACCAGCACCAGTGAGAACCCAACCAGTGTCCAGTGCTGGGGGGGGGCAGTGAGCACATTCAGGGACCGAGCACTGGCTGAGGCCTGACAAACTCATCACAGCTGCCCCCCAGTGGTTTGACTCTGTGGCTCGCTGCAGCCTTGGATTTCAACATGAAACACTCCCTGGGAGGGAAAGGGAACCCCAGGGAAGGAAAGGGAACCCCAGGGAAGGGAACCCCAGGGACAGGGGAGGAAAGGGAACCCCAGGGAAGGGAAGGGAACCCCAGGGACAGGGGAGGAAAGGGAACCCCAGGGAAGGAAAGGGAACCCCAGGGACAGGGAAGGAAAGGGAACCCCAGGGAAGGAAAGGGAACCCCAGGCACAGTACGTTTAATCTGCTGGCAGCACTAATCCTGTTTGCCGACTCCCAGCCGAGGGACGGTGGCTTCGGCACTCGGCTCAGCCCCTCCCCGACCGGACTAGCCCCATCCCTCCCTCCAGCGCCCACCTCCGAGCTGGGGGAGACGGGCTGGCTGCCTCTCCCCCTCCAACGCCCAGCAGCTTCACGGGATGCAGGTGATCCTTGTAACAAGACAACACGGAGAGCTCAGCTCACTCCCAGTGCTCCCAGTAGGAAGACACTGGGATTCCTTGTGGGATCCCTCCCTAAGACCCCACTGTGCCAGCAGCTGGGTTTTCCTGGTGTGTGGGTCACAGTGCCACACTGTCCCCCTGTGTTCATCCCAGGGCTGTCCCCACTTCATGAAAACAATTAACAGGCTGCAGTTACTGGGATTGGGGAGGGTGGGAGGGGTGGGGAGGGGGCACAGATCCAGCTCATTGGAGGGTTTGGGGTCTTTCAGGAGCTTGGAGAGCCCCCAGGTAAGTAGATGATGTCCAGCCTGTAAATCAGTGCCAGCCACTAAGCCAATGGGAGAGGGGATGCTGCATCGTGTGAGTAGATCCATGTGGCTCAGCCAATGGGCAGCTGGCTTTTTGCATATGTGATGAAAGGATAATTAACAGCTGGCTTTCCCCGCCCACACCATGTCCCCAAATGGGGGATAAAAGGGCTGTGGGGAGTGTGGTGGCTTCTTATTATTCTTTGTGTTACAGTAGGGCTGAGACAAAGACTTTGTGGCCCTTGTGATGGGGAGGGGGAGGCTCCCAAAGCCCCCCAGAGTGGGCTGTGGCACGGCAGGGGCTGGTGGTTGTCCTCTGCCAGGGGTTCCTGCTCCGGTGAGTGAGATCCCACACTGCAGAGGGTGGGGGATCCCCGAGTTTATGGCTGGTGATTGGCATTAGGTTGGCATGGGTGATTTGGGGGAGGGAGGGGAACCCCTGGCTGAGGGGCTTTGGGGGGATACAGGCAGGAGGGCAGTGATGGGAAGAGCCAGGGAGGAGTTGGGGTGCAGAAGGTACAGTAAGAGCTGCTGGAGGAGAGGGGGGATGATGATAGTCTGGAGCAGAGCTCGGCAGCCCTGGGGGTATGTCCCCTTCTCCAGCTCCACTGCTTGAGCTGAGATGTCTCAAAACCCCCTGTGAGGGATTGGGGAACCTGCCTGGCTGTGTAAAGCACCCACAGCTGCTCTGAGCAGCTTCTCCTTCCCCGGGGCTCTGCTGGAGGTGCCCAGCCTCAGCGGGTGGTTTGGTGATGGAGCCCTGGCTGGTCCCACCCTGGCACAGGCGACACTTTCCCCAGCTCAGCCTTGCAAATCCTGGCTCTTTTCCTTCCCCCTCACTGCACCTGGGCTGCTCCGGGGCTGGGTCTCATCCTGCCCCATCCCCAGTGTTCCCTGTGGGCCAGGCTGGTGCTGGGGACCAGCTCCCATCGCTGGCAGCTCTTGCAGCAGAGCCGAGGCAGTGGAGCTGAAATGAGCCTGAGCAATTAAAAGCACCCGCAGCAGATGGTCGGTGCAGCCTGTCTCCCCACCACTGCCGCCTCCTCGCTCTTCCTGTTCCTCATCCTCACTCCTGACTCCTCTTACTCTTCTTTTTGCTGACTTATCCCCCTCAGGACCTCCCAATCCTTCCCCCAAAGCAGGACCCTCACCTTCCCCTACACCCCCAGCCCCTGTTTCCATCCTGAATGGAGCAGTGCAGTGCAAACCTGAAGCCTAACCCCCTGAGCTCAGGTATTTAGAGGAAGAGGCATCTTTGTACGTGCAGAAATAAAGGCATGACGGGGGCTGAGACCTGCTGGGTCCATCCCATCTTCCCCAGGCACAGCGACACGTGCCCTGAGTGTTTGGCTCTGGCTTTGAGCATCATCTTGCAGGGACTGTGAATTCCAGGTGACACAGAGAAGGCAAGATTAAAATGGCTGTAAAATCAGCCTGGTTGAGTGGTTCCTATTTTATTCAGGCTGCTTCTGCATCCCCCAACCCTCCCCTTGATTCGCAGCCCCCTCCCCTTGATCCACAGCCCCCTCCCCAGCTCCTGGGCTGTGCTCAGCCCCACTCTGGGGTTAAACTCCCAGACAGTGCAGCTCTCACAGAGCCATGGCTCGAAAGGCCATGGGCTTTGCAATCCCCTGCCCCAAACACGAATATTCCCCATGTCATGGTCCCCCCCCCTCCTCTCTCCCCCCCGGGGGACCCCTGCGTGGCCACATTCCTTCGCGGTCCCTTTCTCAGCAGCGGTGGCCGTGTCATTCAGCTGAGGTTGAGCCCTGCAGCAGGGACCATGGGCTTTATCCCTGGCTCATTGTTTTTTTGGGGGGTTGATTTCTCTGGTTGTTTGTCTCTTTGCCTCCTTCGGGGGTCTCTTTGGCCTTGCCAGTTTTGTTGGGTGTCCAAAGCTCCTCTCGGGTGGCAGCGGGTGAAGCCTGACCCGGACAATGGAGCGCGCTGCTGTCTTGGCAGCTGCTCCACATGCTGACAGCTGTGGGGATGATGGGGGGGGGGAGGAGGGAAAGGATGATGTGGGGGACAGGGAGTGACAGGCGGTTGTTGCTTGGATGGTTTCCCACATAAAAACTGAGCTGGGTGGGTGTTTCCCCTGGAAGATGCTCTGGGAGGTCCCTGAACAGCCTTTTTCCAGGTGCTCTTGGAGGAGGAGGTGGGGGGATGCCCTGGAGGGTCCCAGTTGGGATCCCACTATGGTGTGGCTGAAGTCTGAGCACTGTTGAACAGAGAGGAAAGTCCTGTTTGCTGAGGCCTGAGTAAACCCTCCCCTGGTCCCATCAGGCTGTTTGATCTCAGTGTGGTCTCTGGCTTCACTTGGCTCTGGGCAGTGCCTCAGGCTGAAGGGATGGAGCATGACATGGGAACCCCCACTCTGCCACCAGCACAGAAAGCTCTGGGTGCTGGGGAAAAGTAGAAGTCAGAAACATGGGAGGACTGAGGAGGTGCAGAGCCAGACCCCCCCAAACCACAGCCAGCCCTGCTGTACCACCCACCACGCTGCATGGCTGGCACACCTCCCCTCTGCAGAGCTGCCTCCTGCTGACATCCCCATGCAGGTAAGGAGACCTGGGGAGGAAAATCCTCCTCTCCCAGCTCCTTGTGAAGCTGCAGCAAACCCTCCCTTGGCTGAACCCACTCCCCCTCCTCCCAACACTTTGCAAAGCTGCAGCAAATCCTGCCTCAGTGCAGGATGCTCAAGGCATGAGCCCACATCCCTGGTAGTAGCAGGATGGGGCAGTGTGGCCACGTTGGACCCACACAGCTCATCCCAGGAGAGGATGCCCAGGCAGAAATGCTCCTCAAAGCTCCCTGGAGCCTGATTCCTCCTCCTCGTCCTGTTGCAGCTGGGCTGGGTCTGTGCAGTTGGGTAGGAGAGGAGAAGAATCAGTCCCAGGGGGTAATGGGGGGGCAGATGCCTTGCTTCATGCCAGATACAGGGGGGCAGCCTGGCTCTTCCCGGTGGGAGAGGGCTCCAAAGGGGCTGAGCATCAACAGCTTCACACCGAGGCAGAGGAGAGGCAGCCCCACAGGCAGCTGCCTGGCTGGGTGGATGGGAGCTCAGCAGGGAAGACGAGGGATTGCATCCAGGCTCTGCTTCCCAGCAGCTTCCCACATACCTTGGGGCTTGCTCTGTCCTTAAAGAGCGGTGAAACCCCCTCGTGTGGGGAGCTTGGAGGGTTTGGGGGCACGAGGGAGGCGAGGACGGCTCGTCCCCAGCCACTTGTCTTCACGTGGATGATGGTTTCCAGCTGAACTGCTGGGATGGGATTTTTGGGGTTGTTTGAGGGTTTTTTTATCAGCTGCTTTATCCCTCTGAGTGACCTCTCCCAGTCCTGAGACCTCCTGTGTTTTCCTCCTCCACAGGCACCACACTGATGGAGGCTGAGCCACAGCTGGAGACATCCCACAGGCAGGAGAGGAGCAGGAGAGCCCATGGAAATGCCTGGCTGGGTGATAGCCAGGGGATGCAAAGAGAAAAACCTGGTTGTGTCAGGGCTCTGGGGTAAGGGAACACACTCCATCAGCCAGATGGTTTGGGTTTCTTTTGGGCCGGGGATACTCACAGGGTGTTAAGGGTGGGTCTGTGCTGGGTACAGGGCGGTGGGTATCCCTACAGCATCCTCTTGGGCAGCCTGACTTTGGGGATGTCTGAGGAAGGACACTCAGGTTCTTGTGTTGGCATCCTGGTGGGATGCTCTGAGAGGGAGCTCGAGGTAAAAATTCCTGGCAGAAGGGAGAAAAGAGGTGAGATCTTTGCTCTCTGCTGCTCTCTGCCCATCCCAGGTCAGCCCAAACAGCCCGATGAGAGGTGGAGCCAGGCTCAGGTGAAGGTCTCTGGGGACAGACAGCTGCTGTTTCTGGGACAAGACACATGAGTGAAGAGCTCAGTGTGTGCTGGTGCTGCAGTGCTGCAGAACACTCCCAGCCTCTGGAACCAGCGCAGCGCCCGTGCTGCTCCGTCCTTCTCCCCAGACGGCCGCATCCTGCGCCTGGAGGTGCTCAGGCCGGGGAGGTGAGGGACTTGGAGGCTTGTTCCCGGTCTGGGGGCAGGATATAGCGATTCATCTGGGGCTGGGACTAATCCAGGGGAGCAGCTGAGGTGCAGGGGATGGGGTCTGGCTCCTGGTTTGCTGCAGACCCTGTCAGGCCTGATGGTGCAGTCGCTTGGGGCACGGGAAGGATTTTTCACTTGCACCCAGCTCTGAAAAGAAGGAGGGAACAGGGTGAACCCCCCACCCTGGGTGCCAGCTCCTCGTGCCTTGCTTGCTGTGGGGCCCATAGAACACTCCTGCCCCCCCCCCCAATCTCCATGTGAGCTGAGCATCTCAAAGCCCATGGGGTTTTTTTTTCCTCCTTCTGCCAAAGGAGATTGTTAACTATCACCTTCCTCATCCTCACCTCTGCCCAGCTGCTAAGGAGTGACCTGGCTGTGGGGAGGTGATACTGCAGGGGACAGGGGAAATTTGGGTGGGGGGAGCTCAGTGCCTGATGGGGGGGTAGGGGAGGGAAGCTGTAGGGGACATTTGGGGATCGTTTTGCCTGGAAACATATAGAAAGCAGCATCCTGGGGAAGAAGGTGTGACGTCAAAGGCAGCTCTTAAAATACACTCAGGGCAAAATCACATGGCAGCTGGTGAAACAGGAGCTCCACACACCGAGTCCCGTGGGAGCCTTGGGCATCCGGTGGGAAGTGTCCTCAGCTGAAGCCAGCAGCTTTGCTTTCCCTGCTCCTTTATCCCAGCATCTCCCTGGGCCTTGCTGTGAGTGGGGAGCCAGACTGGGGACAGCAGGGAGGGCTGGCCAGTGGCAGGTGGCCGGAGAGGCCGCAGGTGACAGTCTGGCTTCCATCTGCTCCCCACCAGCCAGGGCTGTGGCTGCACAGCCCCAGGGTGGTTCCTGGGTGACTTTTGTTGGAAGCAGCTTCTGGTGGGGACTGGCTGGATGGCATCTGCCTGCTTCTTGTTAGCTGGGGGAGGGTGATGCCGGGTGCCAAGCTGCCGGGGTTATCTCCCTGTGGAGGGCAGGGGATGGTGCAGCTCTGCAGGGTTGGCTCAAGAGCCCAGGACATGCTTTATTTCCCCCTTGTTACTCCAGGGAATGTGGGTTGGGGTGAAAATCCTCTGGTTTTGGCACTTTGAGCCCTGTTGAGTCTCCAGGGCAGGTTGCACAGTCAGGATGAGCGTCAGAGGAACAAGCTGCGTGCTGGTTTGGGCAGCATCAGACAAGGCCATAGCAAGGTCCCTCCTCGCCGGGCTGTGTCCTCCCTTTGGGACTCAGAGAGGGGACATGTGTCCCCTCTCTCAAAGAGACTGCCCCGAAGGCAGGCTGAGATCTCTCTTTATTCCTCCAGGAATAAATGGTGCAGCCAGCAGTGGCTGTGTAAGGAGATCTGAGGCTGAGCAGCCCTTTGAAGGGGTTTTGTTTTCATTTCCAAGGACAAAATGTCCAAGGACCCTGCGGCTCCCCACAGTGGGTCCAGGCACTGAGAGCATCCCAGATCCCCCACTCAGGGCTCTGTGCTGGGCAGGGAGGGCTGGATCCAGCCGTGGTGGTGGGGCTTTTGGGGTGCATCCTGCTGCAAGGAGATGGAGGTGGCGAAGGGAAGGACTGGGGAGGGTCTGGGTGGGGGAAAAGCAGTATTAGCCAAGCTACAGGCAAAGCCCTCAAAAAAAATACCCCAAACCCTCCCTGAGATCACTGGCAGCCCCTCCAAAAAGACCCACCCTGGCCACCAAAGCCACCTGGAAAGGCAGCTTGCTCCGTGGCAGCAGCGGTGCCACCCAGCCCATGAATTTGCCCCGTTGCACAACGCAGCCTTGGCTGTGCCTGATCCCATGGCAGCTCAGCATGGGAAGCAAATTAAGACCAGAACTCAGGAGCAGCAGCTCTTTTCAAGCCTGTTGTCCCGCTGCTAGGAGCCCTTGCCTGGGGCCACGGGACATGGTTCTCATTCCTAGGCCTGTGCTGGGGTTTATTATTCCTCCTTCCATTGTGCAGAGTCCCCTTTCTTCCCTGCATGCCTGTCCCCAGGGGCTGACTGGGGCGATGTGGTTTTCTTCTCCCGCTCAGACACGGCTTCTTGCCTCCTCCCAACCACCCTTTGGGGGTGGGTTTTTTTGATGTGATCTCCAGGCCAAAAATAGACAGTCCCTGCTCCTTGCAGCCCCAAGAGAGACACCCAACAGGTGGGTGCACGGAAGGGCACCGGAGCTGCTTTCATGGAGACCACTAATAAATGGGAGAGGTTTCTTTTAAAGGTCACTTTCTCCATGTCTCTTGATGTCTCCAGCTGGGGCTGCTTGGTGTTTGTCCTCTCCCCAGACCCCTGTGGGGTCACCACCCCTCTCTTGGCAACCCAGGGAGGTCTGGGAGCCTTTGGAAGTGCCGCCACGTCTGCACGGGCTCGATGGTCACTGGCCTGAGCTGTCTCTGTTCTCTGTCATGATGATGAGGATGAAGCAGCTCTGGGATGGATGAGGCAAATCCAAGGGGAATGTTCCCAGCCGGGATCCCGGCTGTGCCAGCGCTTCAGCTGCAGCCTTGGGCACATCCCGTCCCCCCATGGCGCTGGGGGAAGCCTCGCACGGGCGAGCTGGGATCCCAGGGTGGAAAATGCTCCGTCAGAGCCAGGAATTCCTCTGCTCTGAGGAGGGCTGGGCTCTCCTCTCCCAGCTCGGCTCCTTTCCCCCTGGAAGGAGCTGTGACAGGGCCTGGCTTCACAGGCAAAGATGTCTTGAGACACATGAGGGTTTTATCCCCTTCCCTTAGGTGCAAAATCATCTCCTGAGGTACTGACAGCTCTGGTTCACCGTCCTGTTAATCCCCCTCTGTTTGTACCCTGCTTTGACAGGGGGAAGCTGGGCTTAGGAGCCCTGTCCTCAGGGGTAGGTAAATGAAGGCAGCCACCTCTTCCCAAAGGCACCGGGGTGGTCCCTGTGCCCAGAGGGGTTTGGGGTGGAGGGCAGGGGGGAGAAAGGGCCATAAATGCATCTCCCTGCGCTGGCAGCACCCTCACAGTGCTCCAAACTGCTGGGGGCTGCCTGGGAAGGAGTTCCTTCATCCCTGCAGACGTCTGTCTGTCCATGGTCCCTGCCCATCCAGGCTTGTCTGCTGTCCCTCCCTTCCCAGGAGCCCCTGTCTGGCTGCAGTGGGCTTGGAAATCCAGGCTCTGCCGCATTCCTCCTGGGCAGGACCGCTCCATCCTCACCCGCTGCCTCCAAACCTCCCCGCTGTATTTTTTCCTCCCCAAATCGCCACTTTCATCCTTTAAAAAGCCTGGGCGATGCCTCCCCCACACCAGGCCCCCTCCCTGGGACCAGTTCTATGAATGAATGGTTGGTGGCCCCGTGATGCCATTTCCATGGTGACAGATGGCAGCCGAAGATGCGGGGATCAGGGTCACATGAGAGCAGCAGTAAATTCAGGTGGTTATTTATAGGCTGCTGCTCCAGCGTTTATGGAAATGCGTCTATCTTGGCCCGTGGTATCAGCCCTTCGCTGGCTCTCCGGGGCACTGCTCTTCCAGGAGAGACATTACTCATGCTCTGCTTTAATCCAGACTGTTCCTGCTGCTCAGGCTGGCGTTGGAAAAGTACCGGGCTCACAGGGTTTGGGGGATTTATTTTTTTAATTTTTTTTTTTAAGGTTTTTTTTGTGGGTTTTTTTTTTTTTTTTTTGTTCCTTTGGAGCTTCAACCAAAAGCAGCCCCAGCCAGAGCTTCTTGTATCTGCCTGTGGCATCTTCTGTGCCGATTGCTGGCACCGTCTGCAGCGTGACAGCTTGGGCTAGAGCCTGGAATTTCAGTCCTGAGTTGCATGTGTTCGTGGCAGAGCTCAGGTCCAGCCATGTCTGGTCTTTTTAGCTCTGGGGAAATCTTTCCGTGCCTCAGTTTACCAACTGGCAACATGCTCTGGTGATGTGTGGCCGGCCAAGGGGGGATCTGTAAATCCTCAGGGCAGGATTTATGACACCTCGAGGTGTCACTGAGTCACCCGTGACCCAGGAACTCCCCCTTCCCCTGTGCCAATAGGCTCATCCCTGCTCCCCGCTGAGACATACAGGCTCAGGGGAGCTGAATGGCTGGTTCAGCCCCCTCATAATAAGGTTGCTTGGTTTCCCTTTGCTTAAGACCCCCTTAATAAGGTCACTGGATCTTCTTTTGTTTAATCTCCAGGCGTCCAGAGAGCTTTATGCTGCCGGCATTTGCAGCCCGTGGGCTCGGCAGCGCCCCTTCCCCAGCCCTCCCAACCTCATCCCCCTCTCCCCACAGACACGGGGCCAGGATGCAAAACAAAAGTCTCCCTCTCTGGAAATTAGGGAGGTTTCTCATGCCTGCAGACAGCAGGGCTGCTCTCCCATCGCTGGGCTCTTCCCAGAGCGTGTGACAAGCCCGATGCTGCAGGAAGAGTCCATCTCACACCGACCCCACACGGGGCTGAGTTTCTCAGGGGTAGAAGCCCCTCCAGCCATGCAGGACCAGGAACCATCCCTGCAGAGGGCTCCTGGTCCCTATGGAGGTGACATGGGGCACATTCCCCTCTTGTTCGTAGCAGCTGTTGCCCATCCCCATAGGAGGGAGCAGGGGACCCCATTGATGTCCTGGCTATGATGACTGGGGCACTGCGTCCTGTCCCTCCGTGTTTGCTTCTCCCATCAGCCAGGGAGTCTGATCCAGGGAAGGACCACAGCAAGGCTCTGTGTTCCAAACACAGAGAGCAACAAGCCTCCAGGGAGGCCACGAAGCCTCCAACCAGAGAAACCCCCAGCAGGCTTTGCCCTGCACCCTGTCTCTTCCAGGCTGGATCACATCAGCCTCCCTCAGAACACGCTGGCCCTTGCTGAGGTGTGTCAGCCCCCGTGGGATGTGTGAAGGCATCACGGTCAGCCCAGCAGAGGCTGAGGAGTTCACAGGGCCATCAATCCCAAGCAGGAGGTGCCTCCTCCCCTCAGCCCTGCCTGGGGCGGGCGAAGGCCCAGGTTTAATGGAGTGTGGCCTTGTCATCTCTCCCAGGGAGCAGAGGAGGGAGAGTTATGACCGTCTCTCTGGCGCTGGATCGCGGTGCCGGCGCTGGCCGAGCTCCCAAGTACCTGCAAGAATTGATCGCTTGGTGCCTAATAGGCTGGAAAGGGGAATGGGTGGGCAGGCCAGCAGTGTGCCCATGTGTTGGGATTGGGGAGCTGGGAGGAGCGTGGTTTGGGGCTGGAGGGCTGAACCCTCTGGGGTTTGTCCCTTCCAAGTGTGTTTTCCCTCCTGTCAGGGTTTCCCACTGATGCCCAGCACCAGTAAACACACCAGCTAGAGGAATCCCCACAGCTGCACTGCTGGGGCTTGGATGGGCTGAATTTGGGTTTTCATCACCTTAATTGTTTCCACCAGCAACCGAACCTGCCATGAACTCCTTTGAAAACTCATTATCCCCTCCAGCAAACACACCTAACCCCCCTCTCATTAACCCAATTAGATGTTTTCTGGGGGCAGGACTGGCAGCCCTGAATAAAAGGGAGGGCTGAGGGCTGCTGGTGTGCCTGGGTTTTGTATTGCCACATTGCTGCACCAAGACAGCCTATGGGGTGTGGTAAATTAGGCCTGTGTAATGAGCTTGGTTTGGGGTTTGTTTGCCCCAACGAGCTGTTTGTGCATGTGTATTTCTGCTTCCCTCCTGGCGAAGTATCCTGCCACGTGGTGTTGGGATGGGGAGTGGGATTTCACCATCAGCATTGAGGGGGGGTTGGTAAATGTGGGTTATCTTGTTCTCCAAAGCTGCCTTAGAGCCGGCACTACCCCTTAGCTCAGTTTTGGCTCATGGGGGAACTGGTGGCTGGAGATGGGGTGTCCTGAGTCTGGGGTCCCTGGGATGTGGGTCCCCTGCTTTTGAAGGGCAAGCCCCAGGCTCACGCCAGAGTTATGGGGAGCAGAATTCAGGTCCTGACTGCCCTTCCTGCCTCCCTTTGTCCCTGTGTGACCAGACACAAGGCAACCCCTCTGATACATCAATGTATTTCCTCTGGTATATTGGAGGAGAAGGATGACCAAATCCCTTCCCTGGGGCAGAGCCACAGCCGTGCCCAGGAGAGCACCTCAGGGGCTGCCCTTTTCGGGCGGGGGGGGGCATTATAAAGCTGGATTTTGCCTTTCCCCACAGCACCAGCGTGGGCAAAGCTGAGCCCCCCCTTCAGCCACGACTCACCGCTATTTTTCCTCCACGCAAGAGCCCCCCAGGAGTGAGGTGTGTATGTGGGGAGGGGGGGGGTGGGTTTGGCCCGGCACCCCAGCGTTGACGCGCAGCCCTGGTGACTCAAGCCTGCGTCAGGGGCTGCGTGTCCCTTCTTATTTATTCATTTTTTTCTTCTTTTTTAAAATTTATTCGGAGCCGAGAGCAGTTCCCCCCCCGCTCAAACACATCCCCCCCCCTCCCCGCCCCGTCACCCCCCGGCGAAGGGCAGCGGGGCCGGGCCGAGCCCAGCGCGCATCCGCCGAGCAGGGAGGGAAAGGAGGGAGCGGGGAAAGGAGGGAGGGAGGGAAGGAGGGGGCATCACGGCGGAAGGAAACCGGCTCCCCGGCGCGCAGCCACCGGTACCCGCGGAGCTTCTCCGCCGCGGGGCGCGGAGGCAGCGGCAGCATCGCTCCGGGGCCCTACAGCACCGGGAGCCGCTTTCCCGGCCCCGCCGCTCACCCCCATCGCTTTCCCAGGCTGTGGAGAGGGGAATCCTGCTCAGCTTCTCCCGGGACCTGGTCCGTTTCAGCCGGGAACGGGCCAGTTTCGCGTCCCCGGGAGCCGCCGGGCAGCCGCAGCGCTAAGGTAAGGCTGCTCCCCTCGCCCCCCCCCCTTCCCGGGGGTCTCCTCCCGCCCCTCACCGGGTGCCGCCCGCTTTCTTTGCCCCCTCCCCACGGCTGCTGGTGGGGGCTAAGCTGGGGGGGGGAGTGATGGAGGGACACACCTAAGCCTGGAGGCATCAGGCGTGGTCCTAAGGGTGGGGGCATCCAAGGCTGTGGGGGGCATTAGAGACCCTAAATGGCTTAAGCCACCCCGGAGAGCCTGGGGGGCGTTGTGGGGGGGTGGCACTGGCCCCCTTTAGCTGAGGTTGGGGGGGGGGCTCATCCCCTCCAAGCTGCTGCCTGAGGATGGGTAGAAATGCAGCCTCCAGGTTGACCTTGACGGTAACATTGGGAGAGGAGAAAGCACTTGGCTGCACAGAGTGTTTCCTTCCTGGTCCCTACGATGTTGGGGGGGATGTATTTCTAATTATTTATTTATTTATGCTGCTCCCTGAGCGTGGGAGGCTGGTTTCTGAGGTGAGGAGAAGGAAGCTCGGGGTCGTGGTTTTGTGTAGCTCTTGGTGTTGACTGTGGACTGTCCTTATTCCCCTCTGGGCATTTATTGCATCACCAGATGTGCCCAGAGGTGCATGTTTTGGGGTTGGCATCTCAGCCAGGTGCAGATTTGTATCACTCCGGGGATGTGAGGCTCAGACTAGCTGAGAAATCCGGTCCCAGCTCTTTGTAAAGGACCCAGAAGGTGAAATCCTTCTGCTTCTCGATTCTGCCTTGTGTCTGAGGCACCTGAGGTTGAATCCATCAGGAGCTGATGCAACTATTTCTGGTCTTGGTAGGAAAAAAACCCCCAAAAATGCCACAGTGGCTGAGCTATTCTCAGCAGGGCGTAGAGTTCCTTGTGAATATCTCTCTAGAGGTGTCAGGACTAGGTCAAGGAACCTGGATGGTGGTTTGACTGCTTGGAAGGGAAATAAAATGTGGGTCTGAGCTGTCCTCTGGTATAAATCTGAGATGGCCCCGCTAAAATCGATAGGAATAAAAGGGTTTGGTCTAAATCTGGAATGACTCCACTGCTACTTCAGGCTTGCACAGAGCAGGGAATCTGGAGTCATACCAGAGCCAAGCTGGAGTCACGAGGATCAAATTTACCCCAGATCAGGTGCTGACCTACGCACATCCAGACTGAACCATCGCCCTGAGGAGGAGAGACCGATTTTACCCCATCCTTGGGATGTGTTTGTTTACAAACATAGCAGCAGCTTCACGAATTGCAATAGGGAAGAGCGGAGCTTGCAGAGGGATTTGGATGCCACCCGTTCGCTGCCTTTTAGGATCAACCCAGCCTGGGTTTGGGGTCGGTTGGTAACCTCCAGCCGGAGCGGGTGCGTTAAGAGGCGTCGCTGAGGTTTAGCTGGGGAAAGATCATCTGGTGGATCAAGCAGAGCCCTGAAGGAATCACGTGCTGGCTGGCTTGGTACGGTGTCACTGCAGCTGATGGGGTGTTTTCATGATACTAAATGAGGGATGAAAGGAGAGTGAATCTGATGAATCAAGAGGCTAATACGCTTCGTGACACCCCGCGTGCCAAGGCTTCCCCTCCTCCGCTGCGGCTGTGTCTGCCTCATGACCCATCCACAAAACTGCCCTTCCCCAAGGCTTCCTGGTACCTACTGAGGAAAAGAGTCACCTGAACGTCACAACCCACCGTGGGGGTGAAATAAAACACCCAAGCTGGGGGTGGGGAGCAACGCACCCACCTCTGGGGTGGCGCTGGCTGTGGTAGCCCCACCTCTCCTTGCCTTTATAGGAGCTGGGGGGTTATTTATAACATCTGGGTGCTCTTTGCTGGCAACATCCACTTGGGTGGGTGTACGGCAGAAGCGGAGGCAGCTCTGATTCATCAGCCAGTGTGAACTGCTCCTGTGTCATGCTGCTGAAGCAGGCCTGAGCGCTTGCACGGGGAGGATGCGGCGCAGAGCATCTCCAGCTCCTGCGGCGGGCAAGTGCCGGGTTGTGTGCTGCTGTGGTGATCTCCAGCCCGTGCTGGGAGCTTGGTTCCCAGCAGAGCTTCTTGTGGGTGCCCTTGTCCTCGGGCACCCCTGCGCTCTCCTGTCTGCTCACACTGACCCCGTCCGAAGTTTGTGCCTCTCCAAGCGTGGGTGTAACGGAGGGAGCGCAGCGGGACGCGGCTCGGCTGGTGGGACTGAGTCACTGGGTGTCATCTCTGCAGGGTGGTGAGAGCCTGCCGCTAATTAACAGGGATCGTTAAAAGAAGGGGAGAGAGGGAGCAGCCCTAATGAGCCCAGATGGCAAAAACCTTCCCCACGGAGCCAGCGAGGATGAGCAGGGAGGAGCAAGCCCTGGCACTGCATAGCTTTAAGATGAAGGCATCTTGGACTGGTCTTGGCTGGTGGATGGGAGGTTTGTGTGACAGAGGCTGCAGGAAGGTCCCTGGAGTGGGGCTGGGGGCGGGGGTCAGAGCTGCAGTGCTTCTGTGTTTGGCAAAAATCTCTTCTTGGGTCTTTGATGTGGAGTTTGGGTGCTGCTGGGAGGGTCCCAGGGTCCCACCCTTGGTTCCTTGCAGCGTGTAAGAGCAGGATTCCTCCCAAAGACAGGATGCTTCCCAAATCACCCCTTCTCTGAGGGGGATCCCTCTCCCATCCCAGAGGTGTTCCCAAGCAGCAGGTAGGGCCTGGAGCTGGTTTTCTCATCATTTGGTCCCAAAGCTGGGGTGTGTACCCAGGGCTCCTTGCCTTTGCTGTGTGCAGAGGCAGGGATGCTTCTTTCTTCCCTCTGGAGTGGGGGTGACCTTGCAACCGTGCCTTCCACTCCCCATCTGCACCAAACAGCCTGGCCCTGGGTGCAAGGTTTCCTGTGTGCCGGAGGGGTGATGGGGAGCTGCAAATTGATGCTCACATCTCCCAGCCTGAGCCCAAGAGTGGCCTTCCACCTCCTGAGATCCCTTCGTGCCTCTGGTCCCTTTGCACTTCCCTCCTTTCCCTGCTCTGTGACCTTGAGCCAAACCTTCCTGGGCCCTGGGAGCTGGATGCTTCACCAGGAGAATCCTTCTAGGAGCTGGAGGGGGGATTTGCCTGGAAGCTGAGTGAAGCGGAGTCCTGGCCAAAGGAGAGGTGGTGGGGTGGGGAGGGACTAGCAGGGACTCCCCATGCTTTGAATATTAATTTTGAATTCACCCAATCTCAGCCTGTGGTGGGTTTGGGGTTTTTTTAATGCCTCAGTTTCCCCTTTATGGATGCAAATGCAGAATTTGGACAGGGGGGAGGAGGAATCTCCCCCTGTGTTTGTCCTTCAGACCCAGAGCGTGTTTGCTGCTGGTGGCTGCTCTCCTTGGAAGCTGCTGTAAATCCCTGTCTCCTCCAGCCTCTGCACTCCCAGGCCCAGCTGAAAGCTTTGCTGACACGTTTCCAGGCTGCTTTATTGCTCCCCAGATGCCTTCCCAAGAAAGCAAGGACGGGCCAAGGCAGGACACATGTCTTGGAGCATCCCTCCTCTGCCGAGCCATTCGTGATGCCGCTGGCAGGGCTGGGCTGGGGGATGTGGTGCCCTTGGCTCCTGGAGGGCTTCACTCATCTGAAATAGCATCTTTCCCGGATTCCAGCTGGGATGGAACCTCTGGGCTGGGATTAAACCCCTGGGTATAGCAAAACCAGAGCTTTTCCATCTCTACCCCTTCACTGGGTGGGGTGAAGGTGGCTTGTGTGGCAGGAAACCATTGCCATGTGCCTTCAACCCACAGCTGTGGCAGCTCCTAAGGTGTCAGTGCAAAGGGATGTGGTGGTTGAGGTCACCCCTGTGTCACCTGGACGGGGGGACATGGATGGAGGATTGTCACTGGGTGGGAACAGGAGCCCTGGGCTTGGCCGGTGAGTCTGGTGTGGTGCTGGGGGTGGTGGTTACTTTGCAAGGGGTTAGGAGTGAAGGTGTCCATGGAATGGGGAGTCCTACCCAAGGAGATGCTCAGGGACACTGAGCAGTGGGAGATGCAGGGGGTGAGTTATCCCCAGGCAGAGCCCAGCGATGCTTTCCCTGCTGTTTCCCCTCAGAACACACCCCGGGGTGTTGTTGGTCACTCTCTGGAGATGCTGGCACCGACCACAGCACAAACCAATCCTTTCCCTGGTCCTGCCGTGGGACAAGCTGTTGTCCCTCTCCAGGTGCCTGTGTGGGTGGCCACAGCAGTGGCTTTACCTGGGCAATGTGGCTGGTGCAAAGGCCCCCTGGTCTGGCAGCGCAGGCGAGGTGACTGCAAGCCCTGGGCTCTGAAAGACCCTAATCTGTCCTCAAGAGAGAGAAAAAAAATGCACATTTAAGAAAATTAAGGTCATGAGGGCTAAGTAAACAAGCTGAATCTCCATCTGTCAGTGACAAGGGTTTTCTATATCTCCCCAGCCTGAAAAGCTCCTGATTGCCAGCTGATCTCCTTCGTCTTTCTCTCAGGGTGGTTATTATTTTTGGCAGATGAATTTTGGATTAAACTCCCCTTTTTCAATCAAAGAAACAAGTGGAAATACCTTTCCTAGGTGGATCTAGACTGTGGTCTCCAGTCTGAGGGGTGCAGACCCTGGGGCTAACGTAAGATGTTGGGGAAATCACTAGGAAGAGCCCTGTTGACCTGGCTGCAGCCTGGATCGGGTCTCTGTGCTGTGTGGGGTGGTGGCTTTGTGCTGGTTCTGGCTGGGCTCATCTCGTGGCATCAGCAGGGATGTGGACAGCAGAGGCTGGGAGTGCTTCTGGGTTTGCAGGTGGGAAGGGACCCCTCTCCTTCAGGTCAGGATCTCCTCCAGGCGATTGCTGGGCTGAGGATGAGCCACTTGGGATACAGCAGGACCCCCTCAGACAAGGGGCCCAGTGGCAGAGCCATGCTGGGGTCAAGATTTGGACCTCTACCATGGTTTTCCCCCACTCTAGTTCAATTTGGGCATGTCTCCCCCAGGGAGGAAGACTTGTACCCCTGCTCCTTCACTCTCATCTCATCCTCTGGTGTGGTCTCACCCTAATGCTAGAAAGCCCTTGCCCCAGGAGAGGAGACAAAGATGGATAAATCCCCTTTGGATGCCCAAATCCTTTGGGAATGTTGCTGTCTTGAGCATCCCCCAAGGAGCTGAGAGCTTCTGGGGCTTCAGAGGAGCTTGATAAAACCTGCATTTCCCAGGCTTTGCTCCTGTCCCAGGAGAGAAGTTTTGGTGCTCTTGTCTTATGAGTCTGAGCTCTGGGGGCTCAGCTAGCACATCCCAGGTCTTCTGGGCTCCATCCCTGATACAAAGAGGGACTTTAGTCCCCAAGGCTGAGTCTTCCTGAAGGTTTGAGTCTCACTCACTCAGAATGAACTTAAGTAGCTGCTGAGCAGCCAAGGAGCAGCACACAGCTTGGGGGGTGGAGGTGGATTCAGCCAGGTCCCCACTGGTCTATACAGAGCCAGATCCAGAATTGGTGGAAATCCCAGTAATTCCCTGGCTGCTGGGTGAAGCCCCTTCCCCACCCTCTGTGCCTATCCCCAGCCTGGCTGAGGATGCTCCAGCCCCAGGCTGGTAATTGCCACGCTGGAGCTGTGAGTGGTTTACATGAATGAGCCCTCGTTAGGAAATTAAACATTGCTGGGCCAGGCTTGGAAGAATAATTCAGACAGCATCTCTGGAGGAGCTGGATCCAGGCAAGATGTGGAGCTGACACGGTTGCTTGGTAACGGATGCAGCCGACAGCTGAAAATAGCTTTTTTTTTTAAATAGGAACAGGGCCTGGCAAAGGGGAACTTTCTTCAGGGGTGAAAAACCACCCAGGTGAGGGCAGGGAGGGTGAGGGTCCCTGCTGTGGGTGTTTTGATTCTCTCCCAGTGGGTCAGGACCTCGGTGTGCTGGTGGGGGATTTGCTGCCTGGGCTGAACCTGTGGCTGGGAAAAGGTTTGGGAGCGTGAGCTGAATTGGGTCAAAAAGAGGGATGTTTGTCCAAAGGAAAGAATTGCCAGGGAAGGCTCTGGAAAGTCATTGGAGAGTTTTTCTTTGGCTCCCCAGAGCAGGAGACCCATTCATTGCCTGTCCTGGTAGAGACCTGTCAGCCCTGACACTGTGAGATGCCACCTGGTCTTGTATAGGCTACAAACTGAGGGAGACAGCCCCATGGGGAGGGTGGGGTGGGGGTGATGCTGGGCTGGGGGAGGGCCTCAGGCATGGCACCATTGCTCTTGCAGAGGCTGGTGACCAGCCTGGTGTCCCCTGCAATGTAGGGATGGAGGTGAGAGGGTGGAAGAAGCAGCAACCAGCCCTTTGGGAGAGTTGTTTTGCCAGGACGTGAGGTTTTCTCTCCCCAGTTGGTGAAGCTCCAGGATCCCAGCTGGGATGGGATCTGCCACTCCAAGCCCAGTTCTCCCAGTATGGAGAGGAGGGCTGTGTTTCTTTCCCAGGTGAGGGAAGCAGAGTTCCCTGATCCTCCAAACCTTTTTAAGGGGAAAGGGAGCGTTGTGGGGTTGAGCCAGGTTATGGGGCCCCCCAAAACACCTCGGTGTGGGGTCACTCCTGCAGCTGGAGCAGTCCCTGGGGCAAACCCATGGCCACCTGTTTGCAAACACAACCCACTGTGGGGATCTGCTCATCAGTGTGATGAACCCACACTCCCTCCGTGGATCCCAGACCTGCCCAGCCCTGTGCCCATGGGACCTGGTGCCATCCACTTTGGGAATGAGGTGGTGGAGGCCCAACTGGTGTAACTGTGTGGATGCTGTGGGACTGGTGTGGCTCTCCCTGGCTGATGCTGAAGGCTGGGAAGGTGGAGGGGTTGGGAGGATTGATGGTTTTGCCTTGGCTGCCACTGTTTTACAGCTGCTATCAGCTGTAAAGCTGCCTGGGAAGATTTAGCTGCAGGCTTCCAAGTCACTCCTGATAACGTCCAGGGCTGGAGAGATGGCCTGGGTGTTTGTCACTGTCCCCCAGTGCTTTTGAGCTGTCGTGGGGCTGAGGCCAGGCTCTGCTGAGGGGCTGAGAGGGCAGGGAGCTGGGCAAGGAGGGCAGAGCAGAGCCCTGGGTGTGGTGTCTGCCAACCCTCACCAGCGCCGCTGGCCCAGGAGCGGGGCTGTTGGAGGGTGAGAGGTGTCCCGGCGATGTGACTGTCTCCATCGCTTGTCACCATCCCCTGCAGCACAGGGGAATTCCTTCCTGTGGGTCACAGGAGGTTCTTCTCCATGAATGCTGAACCAAGGGGTAGTTCCTGGTCATCCATAGAAAAAGGGGGACCCAGAGGGAGGTCCCCAAGGACCCTTCTCCCCACGGTGCTGCCACCTTTGAGGCAACGCAAACCCAACTCCTCCTCCGTTCTCCCCTTTCCCTCCCAGGTCCTGCTGATGAAGAGGAGGTGAGGGTTGAGCTGTAGCTCACACAGGTGCCATTCCCTGTGGGATATTCATCTCCTCCCCACCCCACTCACCCCACCCCATCCCGTCCCCTCCCCGGGGCCGCGCGGAGCCGCCCGGATGCCGAAGAACAGCAAGGTGACGCAGCGGGAGCACAGCAGCGAGCATGTCACCGAGTCGGTGGCCGACTTGCTGGCCCACGAAGAGCCAGTGGACTACAAACGCAGCGTCCTCAACGTGACAGGGGAGACCTGGGACAAGCAGAAGGATGGAGAAGAGGAGCTGGATGCCGAGAACCGGCCGGCGTGGAACAGCAAGCTGCAGTACATCCTGGCGCAGATCGGCTACTCCGTGGGGCTGGGCAACGTCTGGCGCTTCCCCTACCTCTGCCAGAAGAATGGAGGGGGTGAGTGATGGGGTTGGGATGGGCTCAGCCCTTAGGGAAAGGGCTGTGGTCTCATCCTGCCTCGCTACATGTAGGCTGCTCCTGCTAGGGTGGGGGTGCTGGGGCAGGATGGGGGTTAATTGGGTGCTGAAGGGGGACAGGGGCAGCTGGGAGCTGCAGGGATGTGAAGTAATCCAGGATGGCTTCTCCCTAAAGGGTGTCTGCCTGCCTGCCCCAAAGTCAAGGTGACTCCCTGGAGCCAGGGTTTCTGCAGCCCTCTGTTCCTGTTGGGGCAGCCTGGAAACAAGAGGGGGAAAATGAGAGTCCCTCCATCTCCCTACATCTCAAAGGCATGTTGTGTTGGGTCCTGCCCCTTCCCAAATCTCCCTCCAGCCAGCCCATCCTCCCACCCTACCCTCCTTGGGCTCTCCAGAGCAGCTCGGAGGGCCGGGTCTTCTTCAGCTGTGCAGAGACCTGACACCCTTCGTGCCACTGATGAGAAGGCAGGTTGCTCATGGTTAATCCAAAGCCACCTCTTGAGGCCCCATCCCCACAGCCCTGACCTTTGTGGTGATGGGAAGCAGCTCACACTGAGCGAAGCCAGGATGAGCCCATCTTTGCCCGCTCCCCCTTGCACTTGCTCTGGATGCTGCATCAGGGAGCGTGCCCCCAGCCCCAGAGCTGGCAAGCCCACAGTGCTCTCAGGACTTAAAACATCCTTGGTGTCATCTCCGTGATGAGTCACTCTCCCAAAGGAAGAGTGGTGCCGTCAGCACTTCCCACCCCGCGCTGCTCACACCTTCCTCACCTTCCCTGCCCGGCTGGGACGAGCGCTCTGAGCCCAGCTCCTGCATCCCAGCATCTCCCAGCCTGCTGGCACACTTAGCTCCTGGTGTCCTACTTTGTGTCCAGGCTGGGTTTTGGTGAAGCAGAGTTGTTGGGCGCGGTGTGGAGCCCAGGAGGGGGTCTTGGTGGGGTCTTGGGTTGCAGTGGGTGCTGCAGGGCTCGGTAGCAGCCTGAGGTCGCTGTGTGGCACGTGCTGGTGTGTGTGTGGGGTGCAGGGCGCAGGGTTGTACACGTGGCCCAGAGGAGGTTGGAGGCAGAGCCTGGGGTACATTCAGGGCTGGGGTAGGTCATTACAGAATCACAGACTCACAGAATCACCAGGTTGGAAAAGACCTTTGAAGATCATCAAGTCCAACCATTCCCATCCTAAGCTAAACCAGATCCCTCAGCACCTCATCTACCCGCCTGTTAAACACCCCCAGGGGTGGGGACTCAGCCCCCTCCCTGGGCAGCCTGTGCCAGGCCCTGACAGCTCTGCCAGGGAAGAACTTTGCCCTCCCATCTGCTCTGCCCCTGCCCTGGGGCAGCTTGAGCCCATTGCCCCTTGTCCCATCTCCTGTCCCCTGGGGCAGACACGGACTTTCTGCCTTTTCCTTTACCCTCTTAGCCTGTAGCTGGGGCTCCTACTGGGCTGTGAGCCTGGTGCCAGACAGACGGATGTGGGAGCTGGGGAGTG
The DNA here is from genome assembly GCF_964237585.1 of Gallinula chloropus. Taxonomy (NCBI): domain Eukaryota; kingdom Metazoa; phylum Chordata; class Aves; order Gruiformes; family Rallidae; genus Gallinula; species Gallinula chloropus. Next base: position 2,416,260 of record NC_140112.1, read on the forward strand.
ATGGACGGACAACTTTTGGGTGCTGAACAGCCCCGGGATGTGATGGTGGCTGCTCCTTTCTCCCCTGCTCCCCAGATGGGTGTCTGCAGGGGAGAACAGCTATGTGCTCACAGCAAGATGGGCTGGAGCCAAATTCCCAGGACTCGGTGTGCCGGGAGCCGGCACGGGCTGGCAGCGCTGCACATCGTGCTGCTGGGCATGGTGCTGCACGGGCACGAGCTGGTGCCTGTCTTCCCAGAGGCTGCAGAAGGAAAATGCCCAATATTGGAGCAATCTGCATCTGAATCTGTCCATCTGTCTCACCTCTGTCAGTCTGCAGGTCGAGATGTGGACACCCAGGAGGGTGTTGTAGGGATGGGATGTTTGTGGTCCTTCCCGAATCACACCAGCTCTACCCTGCTGCCTGCCTCTCCTTTCAACCTCCTAATCACCAAGAGCTGCTGCATCTTAATTTATCTCCCCACCAGCATTCCTGACAGACCCATCCCCAACCCACTGCCAGGGTGCTGGGCTCAGGATGCTGCCATGGGCTCAACCACTTTGCACCACTGCTGCTCAGAGCAGCAACAGCCACCCAGCTCCTACCCACAGCCAGGGCCTGGTGGCTGTCACCTGGGTGGAAATCCATCCAGGAATTTGCCCAAAGCATCCAGGCTCCAGCATGTGCCTCTGGATCACCTGTGGCCCCAGAGGAGTGAGCCACGTGCTCCCCAGCCCCTTCCTCAGCCCCTGGCAGGAGGTTGGAGTAATTCATCAGCTGGGCGCTGCAGCGTGAGTCATCGCATCCTTTAGGGTCGTTTGGTTGTGCTTCAGGAGCTGCTAATTTCTCTCTGGCCTCCTCAATTAAGCAAAGATTAACCGTGTTTCTAATTGGAGCTGTTTCTATCCCTACCAGAGGACCCTGGTGTGTGCTGGGCAGTGGGGGATGCGGGGGATGCGGGTGCCCGTGGGGAGAGCATGTTGGTACAGGGGGCTTGGTGATGCTCAGACGTGTGTGTGCAGGCAGGACCTGGAGGAACAGGAGTGCTCCCACCTGTCTGTGTGTCTGAGGTGGCTGGGATCGTGTGTGTGTGTGTGTGTCTCCCCATGGGTTGGGTTACAGAGGTGTCCCCTTGTGCGTGGGGTGAGGTGTCTGTATGGATGCTGTGTGGTTTGGGGTCTGTCCCACACATCCGCACAGTGGCAGGGGATGTTGCTCCCTTCCCCTTCCCCTTCCCCTTCCCCTTCCCCTTCCCCTTCCCCTTCCCCTTCCCCTTCCCCTTCCCCTTCCCCTTCCCCTTCCCCTTCCCCTTCCCCTTCCCCTTCCCCTTCCCCTTCCCCTTCCCCTTCCCCTTCCCCTTCCCCTTCCCCTTCCCCTTCCCCTTCCCCTTCCCCTTCCCCTTCCCCTTCCCCTTCCCCTTCCCCTTCCCCTTCCCCTTCCCCCATATGCACCTGTCCCAGCTCTGCCCTGTCCAACCATCCATCCCTGTCCACCCATCCTGCATGACAGCACCAGAGATGGGTCCATGATGAGCTTTCTTTCCTCTGCCAGGCGCCTACCTGGTCCCATACCTGGTCCTACTCATCATCATCGGGCTGCCCCTCTTCTTCCTGGAGCTGGCGGTGGGGCAGCGGATCCGCCGGGGCAGCATCGGTGTCTGGAATTACATCTGCCCTCGCCTGGGGGGCATCGGCTACGCCAGCTGCCTGGTGAGTGCACCCACGGGGCCTTCAGACCCCCACCTTGGGCTGGGGGGGGGTGGGGCTGGCCTGGAAACAAAGCTTTGTGGGCTCCCACGTGGGTTGAGAGGTGAAGGAGAGTTTCCCAGCTTCACCCCCAGGTCTAGGGTTGGGTGGGAATGGGCTCATGCCCTGATCCCAGCACCCCTGCTCCCCCCCCTCCAGGCTGGGTCCCTGCCCAGTGGGAACTGTGCTGGGGACAGTGTCGCTGTGATTTAAGTGTGTCCTCCCTCCTCCTCCCAGGTCTGCTTTTTTGTTGGTCTCTATTACAACGTCATCATCGGCTGGAGCATCTTTTACTTCTTTAAGTCCTTCCAGTACCCCCTTCCCTGGAGCGAGTGCCCCATCGTGAAGAATGGCTCGGTGGCTGGTAAGGGGCTGTCACTGGTGTCCATGGTGGGAAGGGTGGCAAGGCTCAGCTTGGAGGGAGCAGTTCCCAGTGAAGGGGGGCTCTGGGAAACTGGGGACCCCCAACATCTGTAGCTGTCACAGGCTGGAGACACCAGAGGGTGAGGTGTCTCCTGAGGCAGTGGGTCCTATCCAGCCAGCTGCCTTGATCATATGGAGAGCAATGAGATGGACAGATCTCTCCAGTGCCCTCCCTGCAGGGTCTGCATCCACTTAGGGGACTTGATGGTAGGATCCAGAGGTGGGTCTCTAGGCTGCACCTCGAGGCCAGGATCTGACCCAGGACCACGGAGGGAGGCAGCAGTAGCCAGGCAGGGCTCACCTGGCTGCTCCATCAGTGTCTGAGGGAACTGATGGTGTTTAGCAGAAGCTGAGCACCTCTGTGAGAGGCTTCAGAGCAAACGCCAACCCCTCTCCCTGTATTTAACATCATCTTTTCTCCTGATGGTGGCTTGTTGTCTTGTCTCTTATTTTCCTGCTGAAAAGGAGCCCCATTAATTCCTGTCCCCTAGTTTCCAGGGATGCCCACCTTCCCTGGCCAGCTCCAGTAGGTCTTGGATATTACCTGACACCCATCCCCTAAGAGCTGGTGGGTGACTCTCCCAGCCCCCTCACTCTCTCCTGCCTCTGCTCGGTTGCAGTTGTGGAGACTGAATGTGAGAGGAGCTCGGCCACCACCTACTTCTGGTACCGGGAGACCCTGGACATCTCCAACTCAATCTCAGAGAGCGGAGGGCTCAACTGGAAGATGACCCTCTGTCTGCTGGTGGCCTGGAGCCTCGTTGGCTTGGCCATGATCAAAGGCATCCAGTCCTCGGGGAAGGTGAGTATTGGTGGCCACCTGAGCCTTGGCTGGGGTCCTGGAGGGGCTGGAGGGTGATGTGTCTGCAGGGGGATGCTCACACCCCCTCCAGAGTTGGGGCTGTGTCTGGGGAGCTCCAGAACAAGATCAAAAAGGAGCAGCCATGGCTAAGGGCTTGGCCACACCAGGCCAGCCAGATTGCCTGCCCAGCCCCTGTAATCAGGGGCTGTCAACTGTCCATCCCTGATGCACATGATCTTGATGGGTGCTCGTAGGATGTTGGGGTGAGGGCTGAGTCCTCCTTCACCCAGGGAGCACTGGAATTGTGCGTGAGGAGCTTTGGGAGAGGGAATGCCTGTAGCTCGCAGAGGCTGTTGACGTTTCAAGCAAGGCTGTGTGGGAGGTGGGGTTGGGTGCAGAAGGGTATGTGTCTCCTGGGAGGTTTGAACATCCCTGTCTCCAGATGTGCTCTGCAAAACATCTGGTGCAGTAGGTAGCATGGTCTGAGGAGACCCCTGTCCTGCATCCCCAAGAGCAGCGGGGTGGGAGTGAGCTGCAGGAGGAGGACAAGCAGCAGGTCTCCTCCTCCCAGGACCAAGCCCCATCTCCATCTGCTCATCGGGGCACAGGAAACATGTGAGGAACCATCTGGGGCTGCCTGTGGCCCTGGGCAGGTGCTGGGGAAGGGGTGAGGGGGGACAGAGATGTCCTTCCCTTGGGCTCCCTGGGCACCCCTGGTTTGTGTTTCAGGGGGTTTCTGAGCCAACACTGGTTCCTCTCTATCCAGCACCCCAATAGATTTTCTCTCTCCTAAGCGTGTCCCACTTTGAAAACCCACCTGAGCTTCAGCACCTGCAGCACCCAGCGCAGCCTGCCCTGGCTTTGGGGGAGGTACCGCTCCCTTGGCACCCCCAGGAGCTGTCCATGAGTTGGATGGGGGGTGGCTGGGGCAGTAAATGAGGTTGTGCCCGTGTCTCTCTTGCTGTAGGTGATGTACTTCAGCTCGCTCTTCCCCTACGTGGTGCTGGTTTGCTTCCTGGTGCGGGGGCTTCTCCTGCGCGGGGCGGTGGATGGGATCATGCATATGTTCACCCCCAAGGTGAGACTCCCTGAGCCCAGCACACTCCAAGCAGGTTCTGCTCCTGCCTGGTCACACCCTATTTCCCCTTACAGACCTCACCCCAAAAAACTACCTTGGGGGTCCTGGAATGTCACCAGGACCCTAAATACAGAGGGTATGGCCAGGGCAACAGAGCTTTGCACACCCCCACCCTGGAGCTGCTCTGGGTCTTTAGCATCACTCCTGTCACCTTTAGGTGCCCAGACACCAGGGTTGGGGGGGGGGGGGGGGTATGGGGGTGCCTGAGGCTAGATACTTAAAGACTTTGTGGGAAGATGCTGGCTGGCAGCACAACCTCTGCTGGTGGTATGCATCCATTAATGAAGCAGCTAATTAATTAATTAATTAATTAGCGATGTAGATGAATCAGCTCACTCAGCGAGGCTGTTAAAGATATTAATTATGATCTCTTGATGAGTGATGCTGGGAGGCCTCTGGGCTGCGGCGCTGGCTCGCGGGAGGGGGGGGGATGTGGTTGTGGGGAAGGGAGGTTAAACAAACCCACCTTGAGATGTTTGATTCTCGGTGCTCCAGAGGCAGGAGAAGGCCAGGAGGGGCTGGAGACTCATCGCTGAGCGGCGTGTGGCTCCCTTGGGTGGGAGGATGGGGACAGGGGGTACGGGTGGCCCACTGGGAAGCTGTAGGGCTTTGCACTGGTACCCAGCTTGGGCTCTGGGGCAAAGATGTGGTCAAGTCAAACCTTCCCCTGCCCTTCTCCGTGCCTCAGTTTCCACCTCTGTGGGAAAGAGCAAAAGGCTCTAGACCTAATGCTAGACCTGGTAGTGGAAGATCAAAGCATGTCCCTGGCTGCTCCAAAGTCATCCCAGGCTGTAAAGCCTTTTAATTTAGCTCTGGTTCCACTGGGATGAGTTGTAAGGCCACCAAACCATGTCACTTCTGTCTCCCCTCCAAGCTGGACAAGATGCTGGACCCCCAGGTGTGGCGGGAGGCAGCTACCCAGGTTTTCTTCGCCCTGGGCCTGGGCTTTGGAGGGGTCATTGCCTTCTCCAGCTACAACAAGCAGGACAACAACTGTCACTTTGATGCCACGCTCGTCTCCTTCATCAACTTCTTCACGTCTGTCCTGGCCACCCTGGTTGTGTTTGCTGTGCTGGGCTTCAAGGCCAACATCATGAATGAGAAATGTGTGGTGGAGTAAGAGGACTTGCTTTTTCTCTCTTTGGGTGGGTCTTTGCTACTGCTGGTTGTGGTGGATCTGGAGGTGATTAAGTGCTCTGGAGCAGGATGATGCTGTGTTTTGGTGGACCCTAATTCCTGCTGGTCAAGACCTGTATCTCCAGAGATGTCCTGCTGGAGCTGAGGAAGCTGGGTGTTCAGGTCCTCCAATCTAACATCCAGCCCTAAGATGGGCTCTTAGCCTGCAAACTGAGGGGGAACTCCAACATGTCTGGTCACATCCCCTGGGTTTGCCCTGGTTTCCACTTACTGTGGGGCCACTTGTTGGCCAGGTGAAGGCAGCAGCTGTGCTGTACCCCAAAGCAGCTGGAGGGAGGTGAATTTGTCCACCTTGTGTTATCCTTTGGCAGTGAGCTGCATCCATAAAAATTCTGGCTGTGCAGTGAGGAGTACCAGAGCAGGAGACAGGTCTGAGAAGGAGGTGCAGAAGGCCCCTTCCCTGGTGATGCTTCATGTGCATCCTCTGTCATGTGGCCTGATGCACTGTTTGCTTACCCCTTGGGAACTGCAAAGAGGTCCTCTGACTGGGACCTGGGTGACAGGGCCCAGGGAGGGTTCATCCTGCCTGGCCCACAGGGATTATTCCATGGTCAGACCCCATGCTCCACCCTGGGAGGAAAGGGACATCTCTGGGTGACCAGGCTCTGCTCTCCCTTAGGAATGCTGAGAAGATCTTAGGCTACCTGAACACCAACGTGTTGAGCCACGACCTCATCCCACCCCACGTGAACTTCTCCCACCTCACTGCCAAAGACTACAACGAGATGTACAGGGTGATCATGACAGTGAAAGAGGGGCACTTCAAGGAACTAGGCTTGGATGCCTGCTTGTTGGAGGATGAACTCAACAAGGTACTTGGTGGCACTCCTTGTAAGGACCAGGAGGTCACCTACCCTCCCCTTGCCTCTCCTTGGTAGGATCTGCTTTACTTGTGTTCCTTCTGGCAGGTGGATCTGGGAAAGCTATTTCTAGAGCCTCTCCAGGGGATACCTCATCCCAGTGGTCTTCCCCTGCACACACTGGTCCTTCCTGGGGTGGGGGGAAAGGTCTCACCATACCAAGCCTAACAGGGTCATCGATGCTTCCAGGCCCTAGTACCAGATTAGACTTTTCTTTCCTCAAAGAGTGGTTCAGTGCAACAGGAGAGAGAGCTGAGGCATGCAGGGGCTTGCAGGCTGTGTCCTTGACCTGTTCCTCCTCCTTTTTGTCCTCCCTCTGAACAGTCAGTGCAAGGAACTGGCCTGGCCTTCATTGCCTTCACAGAAGCCATGACACACTTCCCAGCCTCACCCTTCTGGTCCGTCATGTTCTTCCTGATGCTGATAAACCTGGGGCTGGGGAGCATGATCGGGACCATGTCAGGCATCACCACACCCATCATCGACACCTTTAAGGTGCGGAAGGAAGTGTTCACAGGTGAGGTCTTTTCTCCTGCATCCTCCTGGGGAAGGGGGTGGAGGGTCCCCGTTGCCCTGCGGAGTCACTTGAGGAGAGCAGGGACGTGGTGGGTTGTACTGGGGTGTGTGGGGTGCTCTGCTGACCATGCCCTTTTTGATGCCCCACAGTTGGCTGCTGCATCTTTGCTTTCCTGGTGGGACTGATCTTCGTGCAGCGCTCTGGGAACTACTTTGTCACCATGTTTGATGACTACTCAGCCACGCTGCCGCTCACAGTTGTGGTCATCCTGGAGAACATCGCTGTAGCCTGGATTTATGGCACCAAGAAGTAAGGCTGCCTCACAACAGCAGGAATAACTGTGCTCTAACTCCTGCCTAAGAAAGTCTTCTTTCCAGCTCTTCTCCATATGACTTTTCACCCAGGAGGTCAGGTCTGCTGGAGCAAGTGCTTCAGGGGCAGCTACCTTATAGAGGCAGGAACTCAGTCCACCTTGATCTCTGCCCTAGGTGTTACCCAGCCCCAGGAGCAGGTCCTTTTTGTGGGTATCTGGTGTTGGTTATGGTGCTCTGTCACTTGTGATTATGCTTTTTGTCGGAGGTTTCCAGGTTCTTCTGGAAGAGGATCTTGTTCCTCCAGTGCTTGTTCTTGTTGTTCATGAGTTGGATGGAGCAAGGGAGGTTCTAGCTAGTGCTTGAGGGGCCTTTTTGCTTTGGAGGTTCCCAAAAAGCCCTACCAGCTTACATAGATGCTTGCCTGGATCACCTGGGTTCTTCAAGCCCTGCCTTGAGTGCAGTCCACAGCGGGGTGTCCCTGGGAGGGAGTTTCTCACTTGGAGGTGGCAATCAGCCTGTTCCATCTCTTCTCCTTGGCAGGTTCATGCAGGAGCTGACAGAAATGCTGGGATTCCGGCCCTATCAGTTTTACTACTACACCTGGAAGTACGTGTCTCCCATCTGCATGGCCGTGCTCATGACTGCCAGCATCATCCAGCTGGGGGTCAGCCCCCCAGGCTACAGTGCATGGATCAGGGAGGAGGTGAGCACCGTTCCCTTCCCCACACCAGGGCCAGGCTGAGCAGGGGGCAGCTGAGAGCTGCAGACCACCCTGTTCTTCCCAGCTCTGCTCGCTTCTCCTCCCTTCTCCTCCTGCTGGGAGATGTCCTGCCTGTGGCTGTTTGTCCTCTGCAGCCCATCAGGTTTGTCAACGCTGCTGGGAACTCTCCAGCCAGCTCTGACCAGGGGCTGGAGTTTGAGCTTGGGTTTTGGTTTGCTTCCACAGGACTCTATCCTTTACCTTGATTTGAACCCACCTTCCAACAGCTTCATGTGGTGGCCCTGAGGATGGAGTCTGGCAGGAGGCAGCAGGGATTGCCCACCACTTATGAGATGATGGACCTGCCGTGGATCACCTCTGCTGTAACAGCCCCTTGACACTAATATCTCTCTCTTCCAGGCTGCAGAGAAGTTCCTCTTCTACCCAACCTGGGCCATGGCTATTCTCATCTCCCTGATCATCCTGGCATCCCTCCCTCTGCCTCTGGTCTTCATCCTCCGGCAGTTCCACCTCGTCTCCGACGGCTCCAACGCCCTCTCGGTCACCTACAAGAAGGGCAGGATGATGAAGGACATCTCCAATTTGGAAGACAATGACGAGACCCGCTTCATCCTGAGCAAAGTGCCCAGTGAGACCCCGTCCCCCATGCCCACACACCGCTCCTACCTGGGTCCTGGGAGCAACTCCCCCATGGAAATGAGCAGTGCCCCCAACGGACGCTACGGGAGCGGGTACCTACTGGCCAGCACCCCTGAATCTGAACTGTGAGGGCTGCCTGCCCACCACCCCCACCGGGAGAGGAGGTCACTGGGGAGTGGATCCTGGCTGTCCAGGCAACAGGAAAATTAATTAATAAGGAAGATTGAAGAAGCAAAACCCCTCTTTAAAATTGTAACCAAAAGCAGCCATTTCTAAGGTGACATTGGGAAGAAGGGACTGCAGGAGGGGCAGGACTCCTCCAACAACCCTCATCTGAGAGGCAAGACCCTCCCCCAGCCCCCCGGGCTTGTCTTTGGGGAAGGGAGGAGGAACAAGAGATGCTGCAATATCTTTCCAGGAGTTGTTCTCCTGCAGCTCAAACCTGAAGGAAAGAATCTCTTTTCCAAGCAGCTAATGGTTGGATAAAGGACCTGGTGTCAGGTGGAAAGCCAACCATGCTTCCTCCTGTAACCCTCTTCCCTCCCTGTCTGTTGTCCTTTAGCTGGGAGGAGTCATGGCCTTATTCCAACGAGCACAATTAACCATTGATGTTCATAGCACAAAGAGGTGCTGCTGTTGTCACCATCGTTGTTGTTGTTGTTGTATCTCCTGTAGTTTTTATAGCTGTGGACACACACAGATAACCCAAAAAAAAATGTTGGCCAGGGTTGGCAGGGAGCAGTGTGTGGGCTGGTTGAGAGGTTGCAATGTGTGAGGCCGTGGATGGTGGATCCTTGGTGTCTGTTCTGTTGCCACCAGCATGGGGAACGGCATCTGTGGGTTGTTCTGGGAGGTAGAGACGTGTCCATGGGATGAAGTGGTTGGCATGCCCCGTGCTTGGGCACTCAATGTGGCGAGTGGCAGAAGGACCCCTGAAGTGAGGGCGATTTGAGGGTGTGAGTGTGTGTGGGGTCTGGATGGGGCTACCATGATGGGGGTCAGGAGTGCTCTCCTGAATTACCCCCTGACTTGTGGGATGCCCTGCTGAACCAAAATCCCTGGCGTGGTGATTGTCTCCCCTTGCCACTCTCTTTAGATGTCCCAGAGGGACAAGCAGAGAAGCTGTGGGACATCCAGTCCTACCACAGTCCTGGTTTAGCTCTCAGGAAACCACCCCCTGACTTATCTCCCTTGCACCCACCGGTTGAGGTGAGCTGGGCAGTGATTCTTTCCGGATGTGTGTCCTGGATTCTCATGGCTTCGAGCCAGGGGGTTGCATCACCTCCTGCTGCATCTCCACAGGAGTTCACCAGCCTTTGGATGGGGGTAACCAGCTCCTGGGGACAGCAAGGGTCTGCTGAGCAGCAGTTACTGGGAGTCGGTGCCAGGTCCCCGTTAGCTCTTGATCCAGGCTGGTGAGCCCTTGTTAGAGCTCAGGGGCCTCTGTCCATGTCAGCTGGGGACAAGACTGATGTCACCTTACGTTATTTCTCCCCATGCTGTCTAGGAAAGGCTGGGATCTCCCAGCTCAGAGTCTCTCCTGCTGGGTTGTTCCCCTGAATCCTACAAGTAGCTGAGCATTTCTGTCAAGGGTACCAGTATTACATGGCATCTTCCTCCTCCCCCCTGCAGCCTGCTTGCACCCACTTTCCCTCTCAGCACATTGCTACGGCCTCCAAAAGCTGAAGGAGCCCCCTCATCCTCAGTCCTTCTGGGCTTGGATTGTGCATGCTGGTATTTCAAGCCAGTTTGAAGGCCAAGTTTGTAGGTGCTTGTCCACGAGCCCTCCCCTCTCACTTCCTGCCTTGATTCCCCTTTTGGCTGGGAGGTGAAGGCAGAAAGTACCTGGTCCTTTTTGCCACATCCTTGGCTTCTCTTAGCATCCCTGAGTCCAGGAGGTCCCCTACAACGATGCTTCTCTTGTGGGTTGTGATCCTTTATTTATAGCCCTTCTCCACGGGCTTGGCTGGTGACCTGGGGACTCTTCACAGACAATTAGCTCAGGCCCTTTGTTAACCATTTTTCTGAGGGAAGATGGAGGCATGGACTGAACAGCTCGGTCTTTGATGGATCTGAGAAGCATCAGCCATACTCTTCTTTCTCCTCCAGACGTCCCCTCCTTCCCCATCCCCTCTGCTGTCTTTCTGCCCTTCCCCTGCTGAGGGACATAGAACTATCCCCCCACATCGCCTTGGAACAGGAGAAGCACAAAACCCATGGTATTTCCCCATCACTGGGTGAGATGTTCCCTCCCATCCCCTTCTTCTCCCTCTGTCCCCGGATTCTTCCACCCAACCAGCAAAACAGAGGATGAGCCAAATCGTTGCCCAACGTCACCTTCCCGATGCCCCTGAGCCTGGGGGCCAGATTCCCACCATAGCTCCCATGGAGTTAACGGAGCAGGACCCCTCCTGTAGCCAAAGTGCTCAGTCCCATCTGCTCCCATGGCGTGATGCTCCTTGAACCTGGGAGAGGAGGGAGGAAGGATCCAGCCCTCCATCTCTCCCATCACCGTTCCCAAACCAGCCAGGGAGGCGTTGGCTTTCCTCCCCTCTTCTTGCAGCGTCCACGAGAGGCAAAGTCAATAAGAAGGTAACTAAAAAGAAGCTATATTATATATATATATATATATAAAAATATATATAGGGTGAGGAGAGGGAGTGATGACCTGAGGGTCTCTGTGTCAGCTGTATATTTATTCTGTAAATGTCCCTGTAAATGCTGTGAAATGACCCCAAGTGGCCCGTGCCCTGTGTCCCCTCCCAGTGCTGTACAGATCCATTCCCATCGTATACTGGGACAGATTTTTACCTTTTTATTTCTTGTGTGTGGTGGGTGGGTCTTGTCCCTTCCCCCCCCACCCCAGCCCCAGGGGCTGTGGCTGCCCTGGGGATCCAGCGGAGAGGAGGAGGAGAAGGAGGTGGAGGAGGGGGAAGAGGACGAGGAGGAGGAGAAGGAGGAGGAGGGACACCACCTTTATTTTTATCTGTGGAAAATACCGTGTTTCTTCGTGGCATTTGCTTGGTGTTAGACACAGGGTGTTGGGGGGAGGGGGTATGGGGGGTGTGTGTGTGTGTGTGGTTTAAATCTCAAGTGGTCCGTGTCATCGCCGTGCGCCTGTTCGTCCCTAGATGCTGTGTGGGGCTGGGTGTGTGTGGGTGGGTGTGTTGTGTTCTGGGGTTCACTTCTTGCTGGACTTGGTCACTTTTGGAGCCTGCACCGGGGGTTCCTCCTGCTCCCTGGGGCTCTCCCTCCTCCATGCACCTTCTCGGGGTCCCGTGCTGGGGATGGGCCTGACCACTGGTGGCTTTTAGCCCTTGAAATCACTTTGTTTTCCTCTTTTTTTCCCCCTTGGAGGCACAGGGAATAGCTGCTAGTTGTGAGCACAGGCACTTTTCAGTTTTCCTCTGGGTGGTGGGAGAAGGAGGGGGGGAATGACTGCCGATGTTCCTGTCCCCCCACGTCAGGTCCCTGCTTGGTTTCCAGCCTGGCTTCTGCTGCTCAGAGCAGGGTGGTGTCCCTGCCTGGTGTCAGGGAGGTGTTGGGTAGCTCAGGATGGGTTGACACCTTGTCCCGTCCTTGGGGACAGAGCTGGGGCTGGGTTAAGCGGGTCTGGAGAGGGGATGAAGGTGCTGAGGATGGAATGGAGCTTTGCAGGGGGTGCCCACCCCGTGATGGCAGTGCTGTGGTTCCTGGGGGGGGTGTGTGGGCTGGAGCTGGGATGCTCCATCCTGGAGCATCAGCCTCGGCCACCGGTGCTGTGGGCAGGGGCTGGATCTGCCCTTGACCCTGGTGCAAAGCAGAGGGGATGGCTGGCCCTGCTGACTTGCACTGTCCCCACGTGTCCCTTGGCCCTATGCCTCGATCCCTTCCAAAACAGCCCCTGCTTCACCTCCCTGCCCCCACCCAAACCCTGGCAGGTCCCATTAAACCCCAGCACCTCCCTGGAGCATCTCCCACTCCCTTCCTCCTGTTCCCCCATCCTGAGCCTGGTCTCGCTGGCAGGAGCGAGGAGCAGGGCTGGGTGGCCTTGGTGACCGGGGGGGAGGGACACACATGGCAGCAGGCAGGATGCAGCTGCTTCCCCCGTGGGCAAGCACAACGCTGGTGAAACCCTCCTGTACAGGTAAAAGCACAGACCTTGTAGTAACTTGTCCCATGTATCCTCGTAGCCGGTGTATTTCCCACGCGTGCCGTGCTGGCCGGACTCCTGGGCAGTCGAGACAAACCCTGTACCAGCTGTAACAGAGTCCGATTAAAAGTCTCTTCTTACCAAAACCTCTCCTCACCAAGGCCTCTTCTCTGCCTCTGTTTCCTTTCTTGGGGTGGGCTTTGGGGGCTCTCTGAGGTTTGGGGGTTGCTGAGGCATAAAGCAAGGGGTGCTGGGGCTGTCTGCACCTATGGGCATCAATGTCTCTGTCCTTCCCTGTCCTGTCACCCCTGTTGCCCTTCTGTCTCCTCTGATTCCCTTCTTCCACCCAGCATCAGCTCAGGGCGCAGCTGCCTGCAGGAGCATTGTGGAGATGATCATCTATCCTGGACCAGTTCAACCAGTACACATTGGCTTTATGGGGCATGTGGATGTGGGAAGATACAGCATCTGCTCCTCTGCAGACGTTGGTGGCTTATCCTGAGCAGTGGGGATACTGGGGGGCTGAAGATCCTCCCTGGAGACGGAGCAGAGAATTCCAGCAGCACCAGGTGACTTCAGCTGCTGGGTACTGGCTTAGTGACCAGTCTGGGGGGAGCAGAGCTGCCTCTTCCTTCCCATCTGCTGTAGCTCCTTTGGCTTCTCCAAGGTTATTCCAGCCCTGGGGAGCATGAAGAAAAGGGGGAAGGACAACAGGATGGATGGGATCAGCACTGGGGATGCTCTTGGGTACCACAGTTGTGAGATGAACCCTTTCCCCCTCAGTGGCAGCTGCGCAGGAGCAGGGTGGATCCCTGAGCACCTCTGTGTCATCTGGAGGTGATCATAGGGGTGGGATGAGTCTCTGGATGGGGGGCTGGAGGCAGGAGGGGGCACAGGGGTTACCTTTGTCCAGAGGTGGTCGAGGAGTAAAACATCTCCCAGGAGTGATGACTGGGAGAGGGGGGTGTGCACAGCCCTGTGCTGTGGATGCAGGGACAGGGATCATCCCAGCTCCTCCTCATCCTCGGTGAGATGGCATCGAGGGGGGTGCAGGATTACAGCTGCAGCACCCATCCAGCTTAGTGCAGGGTGATGCCCAGGTACATGTGTGTGGTGCTCACTGCTGTGCTGAGCTGGCCAGCCTCAGCCAACCCCTGTGCTGCCACCGCTGTGTGGCTCTGGGCTTGGGGAGAGGCTCAGATCCTCAACCCAGAGAGGACACATGTGTCCCTACTGCAGGCCTGGGTCTGAGGGGAGGGCTGCTCTGATCACAGCTTGTCCCCAGGCCCCCTGAGTGAATAGGGGCTGTGGGAGATGTGGCAGCTCCCTGCACAAGCAAACCCTGCCAAAGCCCCAGGCAGCAGCTCGGCTGTGTCTTTGGGATTGCAGCTACTGTCTGGGTCTGGAGGGGTTGAGAGGGGCAGGATTCTGCTCCATCCACCCCACAGAAGGCTGAAAGCGGGTCTAGGGCTGTCAGAAACCCCCAGCTCCTGATGCTAGGGGCTCCCTCTGAGCAGGTGGATGAAACACACTGAAAAGGATGATTCTGGCTCCTGGGGCTATGAAAAGACTCTGAGAAACAGGGCCAGGGGTTAAAATGAATGCTTAAAAACCCCCCAACTGAATTCCTTGTGCTGGTGAGGTGTGGAACCTGTGGAGCCTGCTGGGAAGGGAAGGCTGGTGCTGTTGGATTGGGGGGTGGTTTTGGGGTGTCCCATCTCACTACAGCTCTGGACCAGGGTGCTGACACGTGTTAGAGCTGCTGCCAGCATCCTCCTCCTCCTCTGGTTCCCTGAGCACCTCAGAAAGAGACAGTTACCCTGACTCTTAACGAGGGGGAAACTGAGGCACAGCACCAGCTCATGAAGTGCTCCCGGTCGTTCCAAAGCCAGACGCTCACCACCCCGCCCCCCCCCAACCCAGCCTCCTCCCGCTCCCCAAGTGCTTTTACGGAGCAAAATCACATCAGCGCCGGCGCGGATGGAGCCAGATTCCCCGCTGGCCCCAGCCACCCTCCACCGCCTTCCTCCTCCCGTGCCTCGCCGCTGCGGGTCCCACAAGATGGCACTGTGCGACAGCAGCGCGGCACCCACAGCCCTGGGCTCGGGAGGGACCCGGGGTGCGGGCCAGGGGGATGAGCCAGCTCCCCATCCAGGCAGAGGGCGCGGAGGGCTGGGGCTGTGCGCTCTGGCCGTGCAGCCCCCGGCCACAGGTGCCCACGCTTGGCTGGTGACCCCCAGCTATTTTATCTGGAAGAAAATCCCCCCCCGTCAGAGGTGGATGGCAAAGAAGAGCCTTGTGTGTGGCTTGAGGTGGCTGCTTCAGGCAGATCCACCTCCCGGAGAGCGTCCTGAAAGGGGGCTGGGGGTTGGTGCCTCGGGGAGCTGCTCTGCTGCCTCATCCGCACCCTGCGGTGTTGTGGGTGCTACAGGTGGGACCCATCCCACCAAAAGCAAGGAGAGGGCAGAGACCTCGTCTGGAGCACCTGTAGGTTGTTGAGGTCAACGTAACTTCCTCTTCACAGGATCCTGGGCAAAAACAAACCTGGAGGGGTTGGTTTGTCCACCTCTACCCCAAAGCAGGGTCATCCATCTTCCAAGTGAGCCACAGTCCACCTTCCTCCTCCATCCCTCCATGGATGGAGGCACTCTGTGATGCCAGCATCTCCCTGACCTCTCCTTTAGGCCACAGAGCCCTCTGAGCACCCCCTGGCCCCTTGCATTGTCTTGGAGTACCGGGTTGGGGCCATGTGCTGCATGATGGACAGTGCCAGGGTGCTGTGCCAGGTCAGGGCAGAGACAGCACAGTGCGCAGCGGAGGGGACCCAGAGACCCCTTATTGTGGCCTCAGGGCCCACCCACGGGCTCTGGCTTTCCAGATTGGAACCCATACCCCCTGAGATCTTCCAGGTCCTTCTCTTTGTTCCAGCTTTCACCTGGATGTTATCCGAGATGCCTCCAGCCTCGCAGGAGGTCCCTGCAGAAGTGACTCCCTCTTGCTCCCAAAAGGCCCCTGTTCATCAAGCTCTTTCTATTTTCTCTTTCTCTCTCTTTTCTTCTTTTTTTTTCATGGACATTAAAAATCTGAAGGCATATTTAGAGAGCAGACAGCTTTGGGCGGGTGTTGCTGGCTTAAAAGATCTCTTCCTTCCCCAGATACAACCCATTTGTCTGCCTGGCCACCCCCCCCACCCCAGGAACGGCCGCGCTCGGGTGCACGAAGATCTCTCTGGGCTGAAAGTCACTGGATAAAATATGAGCCTCAGGTCGCTGCATCCCTTCCTCCCGGCCCAACTCGCATTACGGATGATGAGGAGCTGAGCTGAGCTGAGCTGCGCTGCCTGGCCGGTGATGCAAGGCTGGATCTTTCCAGCACGGTTTTCCCTCGGGCTCCAGGCTCTCCCGCTGGTGCAGCCCCGGGTGGTTTGGGTGTGGAGCTACGCCAGCCTCCACCCGCTCAGGATCCGGCCCTGGAAGCTGTGGGGTTGCAGTTACAGTTGGAGCAGGGCTTTCTTGGGGGTAAGATTTTGGTTTTTGGTCTTTTTTTAAGCGCGGCTCTCGTGCCTCGTGGCTGGTTTTTTGGGTGGATTGTTTGCCCCAGCCATCCCAAAGCCCCCCTCCCCCTCCTCCCTCCCAGTTAGGGGGTTGAGAATGTCACTGAGGGGACAAACTGGAGCAGAGCAGGAGGAGGAGGGGCCCTGGGGGGCAGAGGTGCAGACAGGGATGCTGGTGTAGGGTGGTATCCCCCACTCGCTCTCCCCTGCCCCCAAAAATCTCATTATTCAAGTGTTGACCCCCCAGCTCGCCCCCCTCCCACAATGATAGCAGGCCTGAGCTGGGCTTGGATCCCACCTGTGACCCCAAAGCACCCATCTGCATTCCCCCCCAGCACCAGTGCAGGAGTAAACAGTGCTGGTGGCACTGGGTCCCTCCGCTCTTCGTCTTGGTGACAGGCTGGTCCCCTGGGGCACCACAGCTCTTCACCTCCTCCCCAGCCCCAGGAGATGGTGCTGAGCATCACCAGCACTCCAGGGGTGTAAGAACGTCCCCAAAGATGGGGGAGGTTAAGGGAGGGTCCCCTGGGGCTGGGGTGGTTGGTACCCTGGGTCCCAGCCCTGGTGTCAGTGGGCACAGCTCCGGGGAAGGGGCGTCTTTCACGGGGGAGCCAAAACAGGACCGAGAAAGGCTCAGAGAGGGGGACAGGGGAGGGTCGTGGGAGGAACCGAGGGGCCAGATCTGCCCGCAGCCGCCCTGTTCCGCCCCCCTCCCCCGGCCACGGCCCCGCACTCGGGGTCGGTCTCTCCTGACCTCTCGGTGAGCGAGGGATTGCGAGCCAGGGAGGGATGGGATGGGATCTGCTCGAGCCTCTGCCAAGAGCTGGCTCCAGATCCGCAGGCAGCTCTGGGCTGCATTTCCCCTCCGGCGCGAAGCGGAGCTGGGGTGTCCGGGGTTCACTCCTCGCTGACACCGACCCCCCGAGAGCCTCACCGGCGCGTCGGGCCCCGCGGGGAGGTGAGCCTGCGGTGGGGGTGCGGGGGGAGCCTGGGGAGGGGGGTGGGGGGGGTGGGCAGGGGAAGGGGGGGCGGGGGGAGAGCTGGGATGGGGGTGGAGGGGATGGATGGAGGGATGGGAGGATGGAGGGAGGGATGCGGGGATGGAGGAGCGTGGTTGGGAGGGAGGGCAGCGGCGGGGGGCTGTGGGGCTGGGCGCTGGGGCGGGGGGTGGGAGGAAGGGGGTCCCCGGCCCCCCGGCGGGGCGGTGCCGGTTCCCGTAACCCCGCCGCTCGCTCCCAGCCCCTATAAAAGCCCCGGGCGGCGGCTCTTCCCCCGCCGAGCCCCGGAGCAGCCCTCGCCGCCTCCCCCGCGCCCAAGCAAGCCGGGAGACAAGCGCCG
This sequence comes from Gallinula chloropus, assembly GCF_964237585.1. Classification (NCBI taxonomy): domain Eukaryota; kingdom Metazoa; phylum Chordata; class Aves; order Gruiformes; family Rallidae; genus Gallinula; species Gallinula chloropus. Next base: position 2,433,619 of record NC_140112.1, read on the forward strand.
GGGCGCAACAGGCCCCCCCACCCCCCCATCCCCGGCCACGCGTGAGCGGGGCAACCCCGGCGCCGCAGCCCCCCCGGGAGGGCAGGGCCCGGCTGGTGGGGGTGGGGGGGGGCGGTAAAAGGGGGGAAGCGGAGGGGAAAGGGGCTCCCCGATTTTCCCCATCCGCCAGGAGCCAGCGGAGGCGACCCCCAGCCGCCTCCCTCCCCCCCCCCGAGCCCGGTGCGGGGGGAGCGCGGAGCCGCCGGAGCGGGAGGGGCGGGCGGCGGGTGTCCCCCCGTTCCCCCCCCCGCGCCGGGCGCTGCAGGTACCGGGAGCGGGGGACACGGACGCGCAGCCCGGCGGGGCGCGAGGCTCTTCCGCCACCCCCCTCCCCGGCCTTGGCGGCGGCAGCAGCATCCTCCCCAGCCGGGCCCGCATCCCCCCCCCCCCCGCGGCAGAGCCGGGGCTGCCGGACCCCAGCCCGCACTCCCCCCCGGCGCCACCCCCCCCCAACCCAGCCCTGCCCGCGGCCCCCTCCTGCCTGCACTTGTTGCTGCCCGGCGGGGCTGGGCTGGCTCCTGGTTTAAGGCGGTTTTATTTAGGGGGTGGTTTTGGAGGGGGTGGAGGTTGCAGCCTCCCCTGCCGTCCCTCAGCAGCCGGCGGTGTCCGGCTCGGCTCCAGCCTGCTCCCCCTGAGGCCAGAGCCAAGCCTGAGCCCCCCCCTTTTCCCCTCCCCAGTCCCATCTCTGCCCCCTTCTCCCGCCTCCGCCGACCCCCAGCTCCTCGCCCGGAGGAAGGGTGCGCGTAGCGTGCATCTCCCATCCACCGAAATCTATGATCAGCTCGGTGTGTGTCTCCTCCTACCGTGGACGCAAGTCTGGGAACAAACCACCCTCCAAAACATGCCTGAAGGAAGAGATGGGCAAAGGGGAAGAGTCGGACAAGATCACCATCAACGTAGGTGGCACCCGGCATGAGACCTACAAGAGCACCCTACGGACTTTGCCGGGCACCCGCCTGGCCTGGCTCGCCGACCCCGATGCCCAGAGCAACTTTGACTTTGATGGCAAAAGCAATGAGTTCTTCTTCGACCGCCACCCCGGGATCTTCTCCTACGTGCTCAACTACTACCGCACCGGCAAGCTGCACTGCCCCGCGGACATCTGCGGGCCCCTCTTCGAAGAGGAGCTGACCTACTGGGGAATCGATGAGACCGACGTGGAGCCCTGCTGCTGGATGACCTACCGCCAGCATCGCGATGCTGAAGAGGCCCTGGACATCTTTGAGAGCCCCGAGCCAGGTGGAGGGGCTGGTGGAGAGGAGCCTGAAGAGGAAGGGGGTAGGGAGATGGCCCTTCAACGGCTGGGCATGGATGACAGGCCGCCGGGGGCGGCAGGGGCTGCCGGAGGGGGTGGCTGCTGTCGGAATTGGCAGCCCAAGATGTGGGCGCTCTTTGAGGACCCGTATTCGTCCAAGGCAGCAAGGGTAAGCTCCCAAAACGTGCTGGTGGGGAGGTGGGATGGGACTGTGCTGGGGTTGTGTCTTCATCTCCCCTCCCCCTTGGGTGAGAAAAACTACCCCGGTGTGTTACGTGGCACCCATAGCCATCTCCCTCCTACCATGGGCCATGTTGGCCATCTCCCATCCTATGGGAAGCTTCTTCCATCATCTCCTTGTCCCCTCCCAATACATTGCTGGAACTGGAGGTAAGCCCAGTCCCTGCACCCATCGTGCCCTCGGGTGCTGGTTGGGCACCTCACGGGTGCAGGGAGGTGAGGGATTGTCGGGGAGAGTCCTTGGCAGGGCTGAGTCTTGGCAGGTTTTTGGGATGCTCCAGGACAGGCAGGATTACTTGGGTTCTTCTCTCTGGGCTGCACACCTGCCTACACCAACACCCAAGTTCAACCACCCAGGTATGGAGTAGGGGGACAGGGCTGGTGCCTGCTGGCACCCAAATCGGGTCCTGAAGCAAACGGGACCCTTCTGGTTGTCCTCACGGAGCTTGCGCTCTCCTGCAATGTCAGCAGCAGCAGCAGCCCCAGAGGACACCCCATGTCTCTGCCCAGGCACCCATCCCTGCGCCCTGCGAGCACCCTCGTCCCCACACCCCTGTCCCCGAGCGTCGCGGCGTCGATGCTGCCCACGCGCAGCATACGGTCCCCATCAGCACGTGCGAGCGCAGGCTCAGCCATGGTTAACAGGCAAACACCAACCCCCCCACACACCCCCTGCATCCACACATGTCCCTGAGGACCCAGCGCACTGCACACACACCTGTGATGTGCTGACATCCTCCACAACCCCCCCCTTGCAGGCACAGACCATCCCTACCCACAGCCCCTGACGTGCCCAGGACAGATCCCAGGTGCATCTTCAGGTTCCCAGCCTGTCTCGGACACTCTTCAGCCCACGTGTCTCCTATCCCCAGCTACTCTTAGATCATCCCCACAGCGCTGCCCACCGACCCCAGACACCCACCCACATCCTTTCCATACCCATCCGGCCCCATCCCCACGCGTGTGTCGTCCCCCCCCCCATCCCCCCCGGACACCCAGCTCATAGATCTGCTGCACACACATAGAGGCGTTTGGGTTCTAAATGAATTCTGGCTGCATTTAGAGGTGTAAAAACCCATCAATGGTAAGAAATCCTGCAGGCATTTCACACCCACCAGCAGCGCGCGGGGCAGGGGGTCAGCTCGGCAAGGCGGTGTTTGTGCAGCTAACGTAAGAGCAGCACACACACACGCAGAGGGTGCTGGAGCACCAAGAGCTTTACTCCTTCTGAAAGGGATGCCTGATCCTTAGCCCACCTCTGAGGGCTTGTCCCCCACCCCCCCAACCCCGCGATGCTCTGAGTGCTGCAAAGCTCCAAATTAAAACATAAACCCCAGCAGAATAATTCCACTGAGGGGTGTTTCCATGTTATGGGTTGGTTCTGCTTTTCCCCTGTGCTGAGCTGCTCTCTGAAAGGCATTTGCTAAACAGGAGCAGGAGTGAGTTGGGGGGGAGTGGAGGTGGTTGTGATGTGAGCTGTGACTGGGGTTGGAGTGTGACCAGTCTGTGCTGGGAGCTCTCTGCTTCATTCTTACTGCCCTAAGATAAAGGCTCAGCTTTGTACCACCACAGGGACAGTCACCTCCCAGCTCACAGGCTCTTCTGGGTCCTATTTGCCACTCTGAAATAGCAGAATGGCTGTGCAACAGCTTAGAAGAGCTGCTCTGTAAGAAAGGGAAACTGAGGCACAGAGCAATGCAACCAACCCAGTGTGCCCAGTTAACAGAGAACCATTACTGGCTTGGAGTCACCCCCTGGCACTAGGATGCTCTGGGACACACGAGCATCTCTGCAGGTGCAAGGGTGATGTTGCTGCCCTGGTATTTGGGGGTGGCTGAAGTGGGATTTCAGCCTGTTTTGGAGTCTCCCCCTTCCTTTCTGGAGCACAAGGGATGCTGCAGCCATGCTGCTTGGCCCAGGGATGCTCTGTGTGGTCCAGTGTGTCTTGCCAAACCTTGGCAGCAGCAGGAAGGGGAGCAGTCCCAGGCTGTCTGTGTGTGAACCCTCCCTCCATCGTGCGACAGCAGTGACTAAGAGTCTCGGGGGCTGAATTCCTCCAGTCCTTGCTCCTCCTCGCCTGCAGAGCGGCCCCTCGGGCCCTGACTCAGTTGGCTCCTGGCTATTTCCATCTTTCCCTCCCTCCAGCACTTCTCTCTCCTGGTACATCCTGAGCTGGCAACCGCCTCAACGTGTGGTTAGAAATTCCCTCCTCGAGTTTCAGCCTCTTTTCCTTGTAGCATCGACACCCAGCAGGACCTTGGCTCCTGTGTCCAGTCTCAGTGCAAATCTGGTCCCAGTGTAGCTGCTGGCCCAGCTCAAAGCTCTTTCTCCCCATGGGAACCTGCCCTGGTTGTGATTTTACTCCCAAACTCTGCTCTCTTGTAGCTCACTGATTTTTCCCTTTGTGGCCCAACTTGTGTTGTCCTGCCCTGACTTCCACTGGGGCTTTCCAGGTTAGTGACACCCCGTAGGGCTGTGGGGTGGGTTTTTAGGGGGCAACACCCTTCCCAAGCTGTTGAGCTCATGTTGAGATCCTGTGGCTCATCAGCAGGTTCTGGAGAACCTGTTCAGTGGGGATCTGGGTGCTGTACTGGTGGTCACTGGGTATCTACTGAGACCTTACTTAATTTTTAAGATAGTTTTGGGGAAAAAATGGAGCTTGGAGCAGGGGCCAAAGCTGAGATAAGACATCTCAGGTCAGACCTTCAGCTGGCACAGAACTGGAGCAGCACTATTGGCTTGGGGGGTGTGTGTGTGGGGGTGATGGTTGGTTCTCTCCTATTTGTAGAGGTCGCTTTTGCTCCTGGGGCTCAGTCAGATCTCACCTACACGGCTCATACAGCAGGGCTGCTTCATCGCCTGAGCATCTGCAGGGTCCTGCTCTCTTCCTGGGTAATATTTCCTCTTCCTGCTTTGGTTTGAGTCTCAGCTTTTACTCTTTAATTTTTCTGGAGATTCCCCATGCAGTGAGACTTGGGAGTGTTACTCAGCCCGCAGCTGAGAAGTGGGTTACCTCAGCTAGGCCAGTCTGGTTAAGCCAGCCTGGCTTTAAGCTCCCACCTTTCCCTTGGGTTCGCTGCCCAAATTGTGGGTGGCCAATCACCACAGGCTGCTGGGGTCTGACCTGAGGGGTTTGGAGCATCTCAGCCCATCCCCGAGTAGGCATCTGTTGCTGCTGGAGTGGGGAGAATCATCTTCCAGAGGTTTCCCTGTCAATCAAAGCCTTGGCTTAAACTTTCACACCTAACTCCTGGAGGGCTGATGCTCTCTGTGCTGGACCCATAGGGGTTTGCCCTTGGGGACACCCCTCAAGGATGCTCTGGGCAGGCTCAGGGCTGCGGGCGCGTTACCGCCGGTGTCCGGGGCTGGGTGTCTCTCAAGCGTGACTCAGACTGTCTCTGCTGCTGATTCACTCCAGCCCAGGACCCGGGCTGTTGGCTCACGGTGCCGCTGCTGCCGGGCGCAGCCGCTCGGGTGGCTTGGACAGCGAAAGGCCTCATCCTGCTGGGTGCAGGGCAGGCTGTGCTTGCAGGGCAGGCTGTGCTTGCAGCGCAGGGTGCTGCAGCAGGATCTGCTCCCAGGGAGCCAAGCTCACTCTGTGGTTTCAGGCTGGAGGAAGGTAGAAGAAGAGCTTCTCTGTTCAGAGGCTGGGTTTTTTTTTTTTCTCAGGGGCTCTTTGGGAACAGATGCTCTGGGTAATGGACTCATCATGAGCTCATCCTGGCAGGGGGAGGATTGATGGGGGGGGACACAACAAAGTCTTTTCTTTCTGACACAGCCTGTGATTGCCACCGCGTGCTGCCAGCCCCTCCTCGCTCATCTGCTCACTGCAGTGTGCCCTGGGGAGGGGACAGAAGTCTCACCGGTCAGGCAGAGGGGAGAAATGGGAGCATCTGGGTGTCACCAGGTCCAGGCATTGTTGGGAGGTTGAGCTCTGCCTGCTCCTCTCCTCCTCATCCTGCCCCTCTTGGTCCTGGGACTGTTTGTGGGCACATTGTCCACTCTTAGGGAGCAGGGAGGGGGCGAAAGGACGTCTCTGATATATCCAGACCCCAAACCTGCCAGTCATGAATGGTGCAAACATCTCATCCAGGAGAGGGTTGGGATGAACCTGGGGACAAGCTCTTTGGCAGTCCTCTCCAAGTTCCCTTTCCATGTGTGTTCCAAGTGGAGGTTTTGTCCCCAAACCCAGGCTGCTGCAGGTCTCCATCCTCATCACTGTCACTTCTGAGCTGTCTCCGGCCACTGTTGGAGCCCAGCACACCTTCCCCTGCACACGTGGTAGCACTTGGAGAAAGGTTCTGGACTGATGGCCCCAAACACTGATGCTTGCTGTCACCCCAGGGATCCCACCCCCATTCTGTGTCCTTGGTCTTGGGGAAGTGGGTGGCAGCAGCAAAGCTCCTGGGGAGCTTTGAGCCTCTTGCACTCTTTACTGAACCAGGACTTCTCCCATCACTGCTGTTGCTATGCACTAGCAGGGATTAGAAGAGATGTGCCAAAGGCAGGTGACACCAGAAGTATGTCCCAGGGCTGCCCCAAAGTTCCTGTCACAGTGGCTAGTAAAATTTCTGCTCCCTTCCAAAGAGGAGAGGGTGACCCACATCAGCTAACGGCCCCTGTAACTTCTGCTTTTGCAGGTAGTTGCTTTTGCCTCGCTGTTCTTCATCCTGGTCTCCATCACAACCTTCTGCCTGGAGACACACGAGGCCTTCAACATCGACGTCAACGTGACGGAGACCCTGGTGGTTGGCAACACCACGACCATCCTGCTGACGCACAAAGTGGAGACAGAGCCCATCCTCACCTACATCGAAGGGGTCTGCGTCCTGTGGTTCACCCTCGAGTTCCTGGTTCGCATCATCTGCTGTCCAGATAAGCTTCTCTTCATTAAAAACCTGCTCAACATCATTGACTTCGTGGCCATCTTGCCCTTCTACCTAGAGGTAGGGCTCAGTGGCCTGTCCTCCAAAGCTGCCCGGGATGTACTGGGCTTCCTACGGGTGGTCCGTTTCGTCCGGATCCTCCGGATCTTCAAGCTGACACGGCACTTTGTGGGTCTCCGGGTGCTGGGCCACACACTCCGGGCCAGCACCAATGAATTCCTGCTCCTCATCATCTTCCTCGCTCTGGGTGTCTTGATTTTCGCCACTATGATCTACTACGCCGAGCGGATCGGAGCCAAGACATCCGACCCCCGGGGCAGCGACCACACTCACTTTAAGAACATCCCCATCGGGTTCTGGTGGGCTGTGGTCACGATGACGACCCTGGGCTACGGCGACATGTACCCCAAGACCTGGTCGGGCATGGTGGTGGGGGCTCTCTGCGCGTTAGCCGGGGTGCTCACCATCGCCATGCCCGTGCCTGTCATTGTCAATAACTTTGGGATGTACTATTCCTTGGCCATGGCCAAGCAGAAGTTGCCAAAGAAGAAGAAAAAGCATATACCCCGTCCGGCCCCGCTGGACTCCCCTACCTACTGCAAATCCGAGGAGAACTCACCCAGGAACAGCACCCAGAGTGACACCTGCCCCTTGGCTGTAGAGGAGGGGGCGGCTGAGAGGAAACGGTCAGGTGAGACCCCAAAGGTGGGGGAGAGGGAGGGGGAGATGCTTGGGAACCCCCAAGGCAGTGCTTTTGGTCCCTTGTTGTCCAGAGTCTGTGGGGACTGCCCTGCTGCAGTACACAGCCCCCAGCTCTTGGGTGTCTCCTTGGGTGTCTGGGTGGTGGGTGCTGTATTGGTGGACCAGGATGCTGAAGATCAAGTTTCCCCTCCAAGCAGGGTGGGGGGAAGGCTGTGTCCTGCTCTCCTAACGGCACAGATCAAGTCACTGTGGTGTGATTCAAGGTGTCCCTACTTAGCCCACCTCTTCCTCATGCTGACAGAGAGAAGACCCTTTGCCTGACTCCCATCTTAGCCTGGTAATGCCCTGGGGGTAGGTTTTCTTACACGTCCTTCCACTGTAAATCAGTGTGAGTTTCACCAAAATGGATCAATCCCTGGATGCTCCCTGGGGCTTGACCCCACCTCCCTGTTCATCTTCTTGTAGATGTAGCATCCCTGCATGGCAAGGTCAATGCATCTCCAAATCCTGTGCTTGGGCAGGAGCAAAACCAGCCCCCATACACCTTCTATTTGGTCTCAGACCCTGTGAGAGCCCAGCCGTGGTGTCACTGCTGGCCATGGAGGCTGCTTTGCCCTTCTCATTCTGGTTTGCTGACAGCAGCAGCTCTGGAGCTCTGCAGTGTGGAAGCAGGAGGGACTGTGGTGGGACCCTGCACTGAGGTGGCATTCATTGCCCTGAGCTGCCCACATCTGGCCACATCTGTTTGTGGTCCCTCACCCGTGGGGGCAGAGGGAGCTCCACGTGCCCCAGGCAGGAGTTCTCCTTTATAAATCTCCTGTGTGCCTGCCTCAGGAGCCCTGGCAGCATGAGCAGCTGTCCTGCTCTGGAGGAGCAGGTGAAGCACATCCCTCCCCCCCAACACCACCCAGGAGCACAGCCCAGACCCTCACCGGGGTCATTAGCATAACATCCTCCCACAGGCTCAGATGACTTAAATTAGCAGCTCACCACTCACCTCAGCAGTCTGTATCTCAGCAGTGTGAGTTTTGGAGAGCTGATTCCCACCAATGAGGGGGATGAATCCTAAGGATGAGGGGTGTTTCTCCCTTGGCAGACCCCTCATGGCTTCACACAAGGTATATGGCCTTCAGCAGGAGTCAGATACGCTGTTTGCTGCTTGGGATTGAGGTCTGGCATAGTCCTGCTCCCTTGGCCACCCTAAGTTAGCACGTCCAGGCTGGGATCAGTACCTGAATTTGTGGGTATTGCTCTGGGCCACCTGCAATCTGCTCTTCTCCTTCCTTCCACGGCGTAAACAAACCCTTCTGGCCACCCCAAACCACCTCACCCTGCGGCTTTCTCAACTGCTGAGGAGTCTCTGCCACCTTCTTGCAGACTCGAAGCAGAACGGCGAGGCCAACGTGGTGCTGTCCGACGAGGAGCAGCCGCTCTCGCCGGCCGATGAGGAGAAGCGGCCCATGCGGCGCTCCAGCACCCGGGACAAGAACAAGAAATCCTCCACCTGCTTCCTGCTGGCCACGGGCGACTTCTCCTGCGCGGTGGACGGAGGCATCCAGAAAGGTACGGCTGTGCCTGGAGCCCGGAGCTGGGGAGGGTGAGCTGGAGGACTGAGGTGGTGGTTTGTTGCATCGATCCGAGACAGTGGTTCATCTTCCATCTGCCTGCCTGGCTGTTGTTTTCTGCTCCCTAAATCCACTTGTCTCCCTGCCTCTCCATCTGCTTCATCTCTGGCCATCATGTCTCGCCGTGCCAGCTCTATCCTTTTTGTTTTCTCCTGCCCCAAGCTCTCCTCCCCTGGTTACCACCCTTTTGGGGGCTGTGACCCCATGCTGGCTGCACTGCCCTCCTTTGGGACAGGCCTGTCCCTTTGCTCCAGCTTCTCCTGTCTTTCCAGCTCTTTTCCCTGTGCTACAAGCACCCGTCTCAGGGAGGTGTGAGGGGCACATCTCTCCTGGTGGGCTTGTGACCGAAGGTGGTCTAAAGGTTTTCAGTAGGGAAAGAAAACACACACAGGCTTTTCCTTTCCTCTCCCTCTGATGCCTTTTGGTGGGTTTGAGTGTGGGGAGCTGTGATGTGTCGAGTGCTGCCTTGCCAAAAGCCCCAGGCTGCCAGAAAGGCTGTCTCCTCAGGCTTGGGCAGTGAGCTTTGTGTGGTGTTGAGGCTTTCTATGGGAAACTGGGGGGAGATGAGTCAGGAAAACACAAAACTCTCCTTCCCATGACAAAAAAAACCCAGTCCTCTTCAGCCTGGTCCCTTCACGCCGTCCTCCAGCCTTCTCCGCTCCACCAGTGAGTGTGTCCTGTGCTCCAGGCCCCACCTGGAGTGTTGTGTCCAGTTATGGGCTCCCTGGGATCAAACAGACAGGGATCTCCTGGAGAGAGTCCAGAGGAGGCTACGGAGATGCTGAAGGGCCTGGAGCATCTCCCCTGTGAGGAAAGGCTGAGTGAGCTGGGGCTGTTCAGTCTTGAAAAGACTAAGGGGGGAACTTATTAGTGTTTATCAATATATTAAGCATGGGATGCAGGGGGAATGGGCAGCCCCTTTTCAGTGTCTGTGGGGACAGGACAAGGGGCAATGGCTGCAAGTTGGAGCACAGGGAGTTCCACACCAACCTGGGGAAGAACTTTTCCCCAGTGAGGGTGAGGGAGCCCTGGGACAGGCTGCCCAGGGGGTGTGGAGTCTCCATCTCTGGAGGGATTCCAGCCCCATCTGGACGCCGCCCTGTGCAATATGAGCTGGGGAGCTGCTTTGGCAGGGGGGTTGGACCCCAGGAGCTCTCCAGGTCCCTTCCAACCCCTGGGATTCTCTGATTCTATAATCTCCCAGCCCCCAGAGGATAAATCCAGTGCCTGCTTTGAGCTGCACCTTCGATTTCTGGGATAATTCTTTTTTCTTTTTAATTAGTTCTGTGTTTTTTCTGTGTGCCCAGGGTGGTGTGGGAGGATGGAGTGGTGGAGTTGACCTACCTTGACTTCTTTGTTGCCACCTAATCCCAGTTACTCACAGGGAATGGTCAGTGTGAGCTGGGACCAGGCAGGAGGAAAGATGATGAGTGGTACAGCAAGCCCTGGTGACTCGTGGGGTTGATGCTTCAGAGGCCCTTGGGGGTTTGTTGCTGTTGCACTGGTTGGGTTGGTAAAGACTGGATGGTCTTGAGGCACAGGGAGGTGTTTGGGGGCGGTCACATCTAGTACATTAGTAGAAGCAAGATGATTGCTTCCCCCTGGGAGATGAAGGATTCCCTGCGGGGTTCCTGCTCAGCCTCGTCCCTGGGAAAGGGGGGAGAAGATGAAAAGCTCTGCTCATCTCTGGGCAGGAGGGTACTCTGCAAGTATTTGCTTGGCTAGACTCGTGTTTCTCCTGGAAGTGCCTTCTTCTGTGAAGTTGGTCTCTTTTCTTAACGCCTGCTAATGAGGTGAGGTAAGGGGCTCCAGTCCTGCCCCAGACCAGGAGGGGGGACACACTAAACTGGGAGAGGTGAAGGAGATGGACAAAAGCCATCTTCATCCTTACAAGATGCTCAAGTCAGGCATCTCTTCAACTGAAGCATTTGATCTTGGTCCCAGTGAAGCCAGGGGAAGTAGAGTAGATCTAATAGCTGAGGACCCAGTGCTGCTCTTCCTGGGCTCCCAAGTCACATTGCTTGCTTGCAGGAGACCAGGAGTTCTTCGTGCACGGTGGCTGTTTGAAAGGGCACTCTGGTGATCTTTCTTGGTTTGTTCTGGTCCGTTTCCTGCAAATATCAGAGTGATTTTTACAATTAGAAGTAGAAGCAGATGTGGGCCACTTACCCTCCACCTTGCTGAAAAGGTCTTGCACCTGGAGACAGGTGGATGTGGTGTCCAGAGGAGTTCGAGTGATATGTGAGACCTTTAAGAGGGAACCTTGATATCCGTGTCCTGCTTTGGGGCTGTTGGGGATGGACCATGGGGTGCTGTCCTGGGACATCAGTGCTGAATTCTTCCCTGGTGAAATGCTCCGGTGTGGTCAGGGTTAGTGGTGACCAGAGATGATCAGAGGGGCAAAGCAGCCTCGGTGCTCCAGCCAAAAGCTGTTGGGAGCCGCGAAGGCGCCTCTTCCCTTGGTCCTGATTTATCTCCTGCTGAGGCTGTTTGTTCTGGTACTGGGATGCTGGCAGCTCTGCAAATTGAGATGAGCTTGGTTCTGAGCCCAACTTGCTGATGGCCATCTGTCAGATCCTGGGACAGGTACTGATGTCTGTACAAGCTGTGGAAATCAGGGGATGGAGCTGGTTCAGGAATATGCTGCAGATCACGGCATCCGTCATGGTTTGAGCCCAATTCCAGCAGCTGGTCTCCGTGGGGCAGCTCAGAGAGAAGAGCTACCCCTGCCCACCATCCCTTGGACCTGTGCCCCAGAGAAGACTGAGCTGGATTGCAGTGGATTGCCATGTGGCATGTGTTTCTTGTCCCTGATGCTGATTCCTGTGGTGTCACCTTGCTCCCTTGCTGCTGGGGATGGCTCCAGACCCCTTATCTCCCTTCAGCACTCGTGCCCTGCCCAGCAGTTCCCTAAAACGTGTCCTGCTGGGGCCCAGGCATGTTGGCATGGATCTGCCTTGTCAGGTGAGCCCCGTCTTCTGCTTGGATGGAGGGATATGGAGGCAGGATGAGTCCAGCATCATCTGTGCCAACGAGCTTGGCCATGATGGTCTAGAAAAAGGTGGTGATTGACACTAGAGTGGGGTGTCAAGATGAGGGGAATGGGCTCAGTGGAGGGGAGGGCATTTTTGGGCAGGAATTTTGGGCTTGTTTTCCAGAAGCCAGAGCATCCCACCGCTGATTTTAGGTGGTTGCTTGCCACTAGTGCAGGGCCATGATGGACACATGGCTTGAGCGGTGTGGGATCGAGCGAGGGATGCTCAGGTGAGCGTCCTCTGGTGATGAGCAGGGCCAGGGGACGCGCGTGCAGCGCGCAGATGAGCGCCAGGCTGCCACTATAAACCAGCACAGGCGTTCCTGGGCGATGCTGCCAGCACGTTACCCCGTCCCCATCTGCTGCTGGCTCTGAGCGTGTGTGAGCGTGCACGTGCGCCGCGGAGCAGCGAGCGCTCGCACACGGGGAGCGCGGCGCTGCCAGGCCCCTGGTAAAGCCCCCTGGTCAGAGCCTGTTTATAAGATGCCTCCACATGGCTCCTTGGCAACAAACCCGCTTATAAAGTGATCCCGGTGACCCCAGTTAGCACCTGTGAGAGTTGCTGGGATACCGGTTCCCTTAATGAATGGCACCAGTGGCAATTAGCAGAGCACGAGCCTCCGGTGCTCTGTGGTTTGACACCGTGGTGGCACCTGGCCCTGAGCTTGGTGGAAAACCACGATGGCCTTGAGGGATGGAGTCCTGAGCTCCTTCCCAGGTGATCCCCTGAGCACGGCTTTATGTGCGTTGGGAATTAATTGATGGAGAAAACGAAGTGTTGGGCTTGGGGCAGGGTTACCCTCGCTCAGAGTCTCGTTGCTGAGGGGCTCTGGGGCAATCAAGCATCTTTATAAAGTGCTGCCCCAAACTGTGATGCTTGAGACTTTAATCAAAACTGGCAGTGTGATTTTTGGCGCTGTTCCCATGCCTGTTTCCATCCCTTTCTATGCGGCAATCTGAGCAAGAATACAAAGAGCATCCCTACAAAGTGCTCGACCACATCAGCAGGTCCTTGCATTGCCAAAGTGGCTTCCAGTGAGCCCCAAGCCCATAAGGCCTCTTGACAAATGGATGTTGTTTGGGTGCTGGATCCATCAGTAACCCCAAGCTTTCAGGAGCCGGCTGCATCTCGGCATGATGGCTTTAGGATGGGATGTGGGCAGGGAAATGAGTGAGCTCTTCAAAGAGCCTCAGCACTCCTGCAAAAAGAGCAAGGCTTGTTGAAGGATGAGCCCAATGCAGGGTTGGGGATGCTGTTTGGGTTATTTTTTTAGGGGATCAGCGGGGTCTGTAGGTGGGACACATCCCCAGCTCAGGCTGGGGCTCCCCAGCTTAGGGCTGCACTTGCTTCCCTCCTCGCTCCCTGCATGGTTTCATGCCAAAAAGTAAATAGGGAAATTGCTCTTCTGTTTGGGCTCTGATTCTGCTCTCACCTCTGCTGTGGGAAATGGCAAAGCTTTGTTGGAGTCAGCAACAGGTTTTGGCAGCTGCTGCCCCCCAGCCCTTTCCCTGCCTCCAAGCTGGAGGAGCTGCGTCTCCTGGAGAGGAGTTATGGGAAGTGGTTGAAGACTCTTGTACCTGTCCTGCCGGCATCTGTGGTTGGGAAATGATGAGGTTGAGAGGACAAAAAGGAGCTTAAAAATCAGATTTAAAGAGGTACCACTCTGGAGCCTTTTTCCAGCCTCAGCATCTCTCAGGGGTATATGTGGGGGGTGATGCTGTGGTCACTCCAGAGAGAGCAGTCAGCCCTAATCCGAGCCCAAAGCAGCCTGGCCCAGGCCAGCACCCGCCATCGGTGCCTTCACAGCAAAGCAAAACCCAGAGACGTGCCAATAACTCCCTGGGGTGGGGGGGGACACACGATGCAGGGACGGTTTCCAAGCTGAAGGGGCCATCCATCACCTTGTTTTTCTGCTGTCAGGGAGCCCTCCTCTCGCTCGCACGCGCTGGCTGTCTCCAGAGCTCGCTGGGGAAGGCAAAGGGGAGGCTGGATTTGCTCATCCGGGCTCTCAGTGAAGATGCAGCGAGCGCGGCGTGGCGCAGGACTGCTGGGCTCATCGCAGCTTGGAGCATCCTTAGTTTCCCTTATTTTAGCAGTAGAGCTGGTCCTGCAAGGTGCAGAGGTCCAGAGAGCAAATCTCGGGGCTCATCTTTGAACAGGGCTCTTGTTTGGTCCTAAAAATGCAATTTTCAGTGTGAACACACTTCTTTCCAGAAAGAAAAGTGGCTTTTGACCTGCCAGAGCATTTGTTCTGGCTGTCGCTTTTCAATAAAAGCTGGAGCAATTTCTGGCTGGTCAGGAGAGTGGGAAGGGTTCCCGTGCTTAAAGCAATAGAAATATTTGCTCTTTAGTGCAATTTCTTATGGAAAACAAGGAGAGTGTCCACCTGCTCCTCTCCATACAGAAAGGTGTCAGCAGCAATTTGCTGCTCCAGCCACCTTATAAACCAGAGCCAGGGGAACAACTCCTTCCAAATCCCACATTTGTTTGAGTTCTGCTGCTTTTCCCCGTCCGCTTCAGCCCACGAAACCCCCAGACTCATCCCTCATTCAGAGCAATTCGGGAAACAACCCCCAACCTCCTCCCTCCCTGCCCTCCCCTGACCGATTTGGTCTCCTACCATCAATGGCTCTCAGGTCTTGGATTCAGCCAACACTGCATGGGGAGCCGAGGGGAAGGGAGGGGGGGGTCTGGAGGATCTGCAGAGGCTCATTCACCCTCCAAAAGGCCTTTCTGACTTTTCTTTTCTTAAGGGGGTTGAATTGGGGTGCGGGGCTGGGCGACACCCTGGTGCTCTTTGCTTCCCGAGCCTTGGGAAGGAGGCTGCCTGGCTCTAACCTGTCCCTTTTCTTCACCAAGGCTATGGAAAATCCCGAAGCCTAAGCAGCATAGATGGTGTGGCAGGATCCACGGTGGGCTTGGCTCCCCTCACGTCCCGCTGCAGCTCTCCCTGTCCTCTGCGGCGTCCCTGCTCTCCCGTCCCCTCCATCCTCTAAAACACCCGCCCGGATCCTGCTTTGTCGTGTCGTGTCGCTCTGTCTGTCCCTTCCCTTCCCCCTGCACACACACACACAACCCCTTCCCCACATCCTGAGCCCAGAGGAGACCGAGCTGGGACATCTCCATCGCTGAGAAGTGGGCTCTGACCTTCTCCAGCCCAGCGCTGCCGCCGTGCTCCCCCTGCCTGGTGTGCAGGATGTGTAACGTCTCCATCGAACTTGTCTCGTGTCCGTGTGTTTGGGACAGTCCCCAGAGTAGGTGGTGTTGTCCCCCCCACCCCCCCTCCTTCCTTCCCCACCCCTAGAAACCTTACTCATCCTAAATAAATTGGGCCAACCCATGCGCTTCCCTCTGGTGTCGAGCCCTCCTCCCCGTGGGCCGTCTGCGCTTGGGCTAAAGGGTGGTGTGGTGGAAAGGCAAGGAGGACGTGCTGACTCATAAAATTATATATCCTTGTGCTGGAAATGGCTGAATTCATATCATTTTAGGTCTTTTCTTTTCTTTTTTTTTAAAAAAAACCAACCAGCCTTGAGTTTCTGAAGGCGACAGATGAATAAACCTCTGTTCCCTGCCCAGCAGTGGTTCCCCTTTTGTTTTGTGCCTTTTTCTGCCTAAGTCACACTCGTTCTTTCCCTGCTTGTGTCTGCTTCTCCATCCGCCCCCCAGGGATGGTCCTGGGGCTGAAGGTGGCTTTGGCAGCCTTGGAAACCAGCCCCAAGGTCTTGTGAAGGTGGGATGCTGTTGGTCCCTGGGCTGGGTGCGGGGATCCCATGGAGGCTGGGATAAAGGATTGGGAAAATGTATGGATGGATGGTCCCATGAAGATCTGGGAGGAGGAATGTGGGTTTCTGGGAGTGGTTGGGAAAGATGATGTGGAATGGTGGGGAAATGAGAGTTTTGAGACAAAATGCTGCCTCTGTGGATGGGGGGGAATGGAGCCTCTCTGGAGACAGGTGCAGGGTGATGGGGCAGAGCATCACTGTGGGGACAGGAGCTGGGTTTGAACCAAGTCCTCCCCTAGCCTTGGGAGGATGAGGTTGTGGTGCCACTGGTTTTTCTCATATATATTAGTTTTTGGGGGGTGGTTTTGAAGGATCTTGAGTGCCTTCCTAGGCTAGAACAAATCCTTCAGTCCCCTGTCTCGTTTCTAGCTGTGTTGCCTGGGCTCAGCCTCCCCTTTGGGCGGCTGAAAGGGGCTGGGTTGGTCTCAACTCGCATCGTTCAGTCTCTTTCCTTGTTCTGCACAAATCCGGCTAAGCAGGACCAGAGCCTGGGGACATTCAGCCAGAGGTGGGAAGCAAAGCCTAGCTTTGGGTGCCTTTAAACCCCAGGGGCTCTTTGGGGGTCGGGTCCTTCCCCTCCATCACAGCCAAGGTGGAGCTGGTGCTCAGGGGGCTGATGCAGAGGGAGGATCCCCTTGGTGCCAGGCTGGACTGCATTTTGGTAGATCCCACAGACCAGACCCTCCTTCTCAGGCTCTCCTGTGCCTCAGTTTCTCTCTCAGTGTAGAGAAGGGTTAACTAACACCCAGAACCTCCTGCAGTAACACTCCTTGCTGCCACGGCGGAAGAGATGCTGTGCAAGGAGGAAGCGTTAAATCCCTCGTCTGGCTTATTTTATTTTCCTCCCCACTGAGTTGAAGGAGCTGCCAGGAGGAGCCAGTCACCACATCTCCAAAACCAACCCCCCTCTGAGTCCCACACGGGGCCGAGGAGAAGCCTTTGCTTTTCCTTTCACACTTCCTTCTCCCCGTCCTGCCTTGCCCAGCCCCAGCCACGCGAGCGGAGACGACGGAGTCGGAGGGAAGAGGGGGAGGAAAAAGAGAGACAAAAAGCCTTGGTGCCATGAGCTGGGTCCTGGGGCTCGATGGCAGGAGCTGAGCTCTGCATAGATGCAGTGCTGGAGCTGGAATTTATCTGGATCTGGGGAGAAGTTAGGATGAGATGCATCCCTCCTCTGCCTGGGATGTCTCTGGCTGTGAACCCTGTGGTGATTCGCTCCTCGCTGGCAGCCGAGTTCCTTGAACTCGTGTGGTTAAAGGGTGTTCCCACACCAGAGGGTCAGGGTACCTCGTCATGTTCAGGAGTCACCCCAAAACCCTGTGAGAGGGTGAGCGTGGCAGCACCATATAGGAGCTTCCCTGGTGCATCCTCTTCCTTCAGGAGGAGCTGAGATACCCCTGTCCGTGTGAGGGGGAAGGTCACCCTCCCCCTCCATGAGTTCAGTGGTCTCTGAATCATAAATGATTTAACCAAGGTCACACACTGACTTTGGGGATGCGCCAGGCGTGAAAAAGCAGCTCTGCTGCCCTGTCTCCTGTGGGAGGAGCAGCTTGAGAGACTCAAACTTTGGGATGGGCATCTCTTGAAAGCAGAGGATGAAACCCAGAGCAGCTCCGGAGAGATCCCATCCTCTCCTTTCCCCCTCCCAAGCTCTCAAACCAGCTCATCCAAACACCAAAGCCGGTTGCCCGGTGTGGAAAACCCTTGGTGGACCTCCAAAAAAATTTCCTCCCCATCAGAACAACCAGGGTTGTGTATGAGAGCTGACATGGAGCTGGTACGATGCAATTTTTAGCAGTGGTGTTATGCAACTCGGGAGAAGGGATGACTAATGTGCAAAAAGCTCCTCTAAAACAACTGAGCCCCGAATGGGAGACGGAGGGATTTCAGTGGGAGGCACCAAACTGTTGAAAAACCCATGGCATCTTCTCCCTCTTCCTCCCCACCACCTTCTGAACAAGTGATTTGGAAGGGGGAAAACAGCATGTTGTTGTTTTCCAGGTGGGGTCTGGGTTGGTTTTGGGGAGCGAGCGAGCTGGGGTTAATCCCCTGGGTAAGGTTATAAACAGGGCTGGAGTGGAGCAGAAGAGCAGACCACTAAACACCTCTGTAGGGTTTTATCTCAGGAGCCAAAATTGGCCACCTAGAGAATAGGATAAGAATAGAGCAAGAATATACGATACTTCCCCCGAATATCCTCCCAGCCGCTTGTCTATGTTTAGGGCTCTGGCGAGGAGCGCACGTTCCCGCTCAGGCAACAAGCAGCAGGGGAAAGCAAGGTTGCTTGATTTATTCTTGACGAAGGGAATAAATCAATAGGAGTCCAGCTGCCTCTGCCTGAGGCCTAAAATGGCATTAAAAATAAAAATCAACTGGTGTGTGGCAGCTGCCGGGGCTGTGAGCCCGCTGCTGGCATCCCAGCTGGGAAAGGAGAGTTTCCCATGGGATGGGGTGAGGGTGTTGGGTCTGAGGTGTAGCCCTGTTTTCAGCAGGATGCCAGGACTGAGCAGGAGCTGAGGGTAAAGCTCTGTGTGTACCCTATTGACATCACCTACGTTCAGCGTGATGCCCGCAGCGTGGTACCCAGGGGAGCGGTTGGTGCCCTGGGCTCCGCTCCCCATCGCGGCTGCGAACCCATGTGATGCTCAACAGTGGGAATGGTACCAGAGGTGCTGTGTAGCATTGTTGTCCTGGCATCTGTCTGCCTGTGTGTCTGTCTGAGACCAGCAGCACTTTGGGGCGAGGACCAAACCCCCTCAACCCCAGTGCAGAAACCAGCTGCGCAGGGAGCAAAACCAGTACGGCTCCATCCTTCAATCTGAGAGGGGGGTCTAGGGGCAGTTCCCCCCTCCATCATCCATGAGCAGCTTCTTCCTTCTCTCTCTTCATCCTGGGAGACTCAGAGTCCAGTGCTGCATGGAGACTGTGCCTCCATCCCTGGTTGCGTGCAGAGTATTAATTGCTATTGTTGCAACAACCACTCCGTTTCTCAGGAGATGCTTGAAAGAGCTGAGAAAATACAAAGGGCCTGTCAGGCAGCCGGGCAGGAGGTTAAGATGTCAAGAGAGTAATTGCTCTGCCCAGAAGCAGCCTGTTTCTGGCTTCCTCGGCGCTGCCAGGAAAAATCCTCAGCGCTTATTTGATGACAATAAAAAGAAAATAAAATAAATAGCAACCCCATCCCTTGCCCATGCTGACGAGGAACGGGGAGAGCAGAGGCAGATGCAAAATAAGATGCAGTTGAGCTTATAAATAGGAGCCTCCCAGCTCCCAGTCTGGTACTTTGTTACCTCCACCCGGGTGATCGATCCTTATGTTTTTCCCCCCATGAAAAGGTAAATGGAGGTTGGAAAGTGGCTTATGAACTGCTGGGGAGCAGGTCGTGTTCCTCCTCTTGTACCCAACCCCTGGGTAGCATCTGTGGTCCTGGCAGCACAGGAGATGCAGGTGGCTGCTGGTGTTTGCTCCATCGTCAGGAGCCCCCCAAGCCCCATCTTTACGTGGTCCATTAGGGAGATGCAGATGTTGGCTGGGAGATGTTTAATTCTGATATCTGGGGAGCACGCTGGGGTGCTCAACCCCTCAGGGTGCTGCCAGCTCTTCAAACCCCTCCTGTCACAGCGGTGAAAAGGGATCTACAAAGTGGTTCAGCCCAGGGAAGGCTTGGAGGGGGCTGGGGGCTGTGGTCCCCATCCCCACAGGACTGTTCTGGTGTTTGGTGATGTTTCTTTTGGCACCTCCTGAGCCTCTTGTCTGCAAACAGAGCTCTGGGTGGGGTGAGGGGAGGAAGAAGAGGAAAAAAATGCAATGAAACACAAGTGTGCTGGCAGAGCAAAGTGGGGTTAGTGTAGGACCTACCCAAACCCTGAGCTGGAGCAGGGGGAGGCTGGCTAGAGAGTGTTCAGGGGGTGCTTGAAGGGGGAAAATGGGACTGTGTGAACTCATCATCCCCATAAATTTGTGGGGAGGGGGGGTGGCCCTGGGAGCACCCCAGCAAACCCCAGGGATTGCCAGGGCTGGGTGGCAGCCAGGCTGTGCCAAACCTCCCACTGTGCCCACGGAGGGGCTGCAGGGCATCACCCCACCACCTGCATCCAGGGAAGGTGGAGGAAGGAGCCACAGGCTGCAAGGGTGAGCAGGGCTGGGACCCACCAGCGATGCAGAACAGAGCCGGTAACGCTGAGCTGAGACAGGAGGATGGTTTTCTCCTGGCACCTTTGCCTGGGGACAGCGATTAAACACATAAAACCCAGGGAAAAAAAAATATCTTGTTGTTATTTATATTTAGTTGTGCTAATTTTTTTCCAAGGCTGGGAAGCTGCTTTCCAAGGCAGGTCCCTGGAGGATGCGGGCAGCAGGTCTTGAGCTAGCACACAAAATGGGTTTGAACAGGGAGGGAGGAGATGGGAGTTAAAAGCTGAGTCGTGTCCCTGCTAAATCAATTGACCTGACGGGGAATATTTCTAGCAGGCCTAGAGCTTTTAGCTGCTTGCAGGAGTGATTGAGCCAGGGGTGATGATATTTTTTAGCAGCTGCCTCGTTCATGGCCAGTGCTGGTCCCCAAATCGCTGCTGGGGGATGATGCTGGGACCCCTGAACCGGTCCAGCGTGGCAGCTTGAGAGGTGAGGACCTTTCTGGCAAGCCCTGGCATTTAGGGACTTTAATCCCATGGGTTTTTCTGGGCTGTGGGGCTTTGAGCAGCCTCTGTGTCTGGGCACTGCTCACCCAGACTGCGCCGTGATGCTCAACGGAGGATGAGACCTTTTATTTTTGGGGGGAAACAAGGTGCTTTTGGAGCTGTGTTTGGGTTAGGGGGAGGAGGAGCTGGGTCAAACCCACGGTCAGGAGTCGGTGTTGGGTTTTGCTGCAAAATCCCTGGGTGGAAAGGGCAGCGACGTGGCTTATCGGGTGGATCAGGCGCTGCCTCCCCGCCTGATGGGCCCTCGCCTGGAACCCGGGTCCTGGCACAGGGGTAGAGGCAGCGTTGTGACTCAGAGCTCCAATCAATGTTAATTAATTCAATGATAACAAATGAGAGGGAGAGAGAGACAGAGACAAGCAAAAACACTGCGGGATATTAATGCACCAGGCTTGGCTTTGGGACATCTGGCTCGGCGTTGGCTGGAGAAGTTTTGGTTGAGAGCAGCTTTCTGGGAGGAGGGGGCTGCAGCAGGGGTGGCTTCTTTCCTCTGCTCTTCATCCTGAACCTGAAAATCACCCTGAATCCACGTCTAGTGTCTCTCAGAGAATCATTTCCCTATCTCTGGGTCTATTTTGAGGCTCTGTAAAAGCAGTTGGTGCTGATTTACTGGTGGGATAGCAGCGTTTTATCCCTCCCGTCCTGAAAAGTTTGGGTCCCCTTGAAGTTTTTGGTCTCTCTCCCTCCCCTATTTCTCCCCAAATAGCTGATGAAAGCAGTGTCTAACGGTGTGTTTAATACTTGTGTCTTTAATTCCAGACACCTGCCAAGACGTCATCTCTTCCAGTTACCCCCAGGGTGAGGTGGTCACCTTCTCCTGAGCCCCGGATGGATGCAGGCAGTGCCCCGGTGAGAGATGCTCTCCCCAAGGGATGCTCGCCCCAAGGGATGCTCGCCCCAAGGGATGACTTCTCCGAGGTGGAGGGATGTGTGCCCCACAGGATGCTTTCCCAAAGGTGGAGGGATGCTGTCCCTGAGGCCAAGGCATACATTCCCCAGGAGATACGTTCCCCCAAGGCCAAGGGATGCTCTCCCCAAGGTTCAAGGATGCTTTCCCTGAGGCCAGAGGATGGTCTTCCTAATGCAGAGTGATGCGTTCCCCCAAGGATGCTCTCTCCAATTTGCAGGGAGGATCTGTCCAAGGCCAAGGGACACATTCCCCAGGAGAGATGCTCTCCCCGAGGCCAAGGGCTGCATTCCCCAGGGGAGACAGTCTCCCCAAAGCCCAGGGACGCTCTCCCTGAGGCTGAGGGATGCTCTCCCCGAGGCTGGGACATGCATGCCCCCAGGGATGCTCTCCCCAGGGCCGAGGGATGCTGTCCCAGAGGAGCTTTGCTTGCCCATGACAGCAGCCCAAAGCTCTGGCTGCCAGCTCCACTGCTGGGGCGAGGGGAAGGGTTGGCACCCAAGAGATGCCACAGAGCAGTGGGGCCAGGAGGGGAGGTCAGGCTGCCAGGCATGGCCCCGCTCCCCTGCCTGCTGCCCGTCTCCCTGGCACACCCCTGGGCTGCCCCCTCCCTTCCCCCAGGCTTTCGGATGCACCTCGCACCCAGACATCGCGCCTGCAGCTCCACTCTGGCCCCTCCATCACCAAACAGCTGCTGGGGACCCTTCTTCGGGGTTTCAAAGGCTCCATGGGTGGTGCTGAGAGCAGGTCGCTGCCCCATCACCCCCCTCTCAGGGGTGCTGACCCCTGGGGTGCAGACCCTGAGCAGACAGGGCTAGGGGGGGAGGGGGGGGCTGTGGGTCAGTTCAGCGTGGGGACGGGGATGGGAAGCAATAGGTGAATGGGGTGGGGGGCACCCAGCTGGCCCGGAAGGGTCAGTGTCTTTCTGATGCTGTTACATATCTCTGTGATCAAGGCAATACTACTCCCATGTCCGTCTGTCCTGTACGCATGCCTCTCCCTGTCCGACCCTACTAGAGTCCGAATAAAGACACCCAGGAGCTGAGTCAGCTCCCTTACCCCCTCCCTGCCTCCGTGTTCCCTCGCCTTGCGTGCCCACAGAGAGCCTTGTCCTGACCCTGGGTGTCCCTGGCAGCGGGGACGCTGATTGCAGCAGCAGCGTTGCTGGGATGCTGTGGCCAAGCTCGTTGCTTTCTCACACTGCTTGGAGCGGTGCCCGCTGGAAAGCCCACGGCAGACTGGCTTCAACATCCACACGATATTCCTTTGTTGAAGGGAAAAGCACTGCAGAGCTGACAAATGCATTGGCTCTGCCTGCCCGGGCTATCAAAGATGAAATAATCAGCATTATGGCCTCAGCGGTGCCATCCTTAGGTTTCAGAGTGAACACTGCATTAGGTGAACCGGCTGGTCCTCCCTGAGCTGTCTGGGCAGCCTGGCCGCAGAGCACATGGCCCTGAGCTGATTCATGGCTCTGGGGTTAATATTTCACACCCTTTCAGGGCTGGGGGTCTTCTTGGTGTTGCCTTTTGACTGGCTCTGAGGTGCAACGTGAACCCCCGGAGAGCCAAAGAGACCTGGCACGACTCTGGTTACTGCTGCAGTGAGTTGGAGTGGCCTCAGCTGACACCTCCAGGATGGAGCTTGTGGGGGCTCCACTTGCTGACAACCCACCCCTGGGGCACAAGCTCTTTTACTTGAGACACAGGGAGAGGCTGGGATGGTTAAAACCGGGGAGGAAACTGAAAAGAACCCAAAAGAAAGCAGCCACAGAAGTGAGCAAGCAGTGGCCAGGGGCCAAAGAGCAATTAAAGCCAGAGCCTTCCTCCCAGGCCAGGAGTGAGATGCTCTGCTTCCCTCTGTGGCTGCAGAGAGCCCTTGTGAGCACCATGCTGCTGGCTGTGCATGGCCCCCTGACACGGCTGTGATCGTGGATTGATTGATGCCCAGTGCTTGGGTTGGCTGATGTGGGATGCTCAGTCAAGTGGTGCTGGGTACCTGCATCCCTCCAGGGTCCTGGTGCTGGGGGACAGCAGCTGCTCAGAGCATCAAGTGGTGCTGGGTACCTGCATCCCTCCAGGGTCCTGGCGCTGGGAGACAGCAGCTGCTCAGAGCATCAAGTGGTGCTCAGGACCTGCCTGAGGGGGACCTTGAAGGGACTGGGACAGCCTTGGAGGTGGTTTTAAGGACAGGGTGGTCACACCATGAGAGGTCACTACAGAGGAGATGTCCCCTGGAACGTCCCCAGCAGCAGGACAAGCTCCCATCTCCACGCTGGACGAGGCTTTTCTCCTCACCATCGTGTACCACACTGGCCATTTGCAAGCTGCTCCCCCCATCCCCTGTGGGAAAGGCAAATCCGAAGGAACAAAGTGGCTCAGGGATCGAGCGTGTGCCCAGGGACCCCCCAGCTCTCTGGGGTGCCCCTCTCCACCTCCTTGGCTCTGTGAGAGAGGTAAGTCCCTCAGCACCTGGTGAAACGTGGCCAAGCCTTTCCAAACACGCAGGGAGTGGGATGTGAGCCATCAGCCAGGGAAGGTCCTTCAGCCCAGAACACCCTGGGGGTGTCTGAGTGGAGGGAGCAGGGCAAGCCCCCAGCCCCCCAGCCAGTGCAGGGCTGCCTGAGCTCTTGCTCCATCACCCTGGGCTGGGACTCTGCACTGGGCTGCTGGGCATGGCCGTGGGCACCCCAACTTCCCAACAGACCACAGAGACACAGGAAGGTCACAGAGGGTGGGGGATGGAGATGGGAGGTTTCTGAACCCCTGAGGGAACTGTGGGGTTTGGTCTCTGATGGTCTCTACACCTCCCTGGAAGGAGGGAGTAGTAAGGTGGGGGGATCAGTCTCTTCTCCCAGGTAAGAAGCAATAGGACAGGAGGGAACAGCCTCAAGTTGCACCAGGGCAGGTTTAGGGTGGGTGGCAGGAAAAGTATCTTCACCCAAAGGGGTGTCACTCAGGGGACCAGGGCAGGGGGGAGCCCAGAGGGGTTTCAAAGCCGTGTAGATGAGGTGCTCAGGGTCATGGGTGGGCGGTGGGCTTGGCAGTGTGAGGTTAACAGTTGGACTCGATGAACTTAAAGGTGTTTTCCAGCCTGAATGATTCCCTGACTCTATGATTTGGGCACTTTTGGCACACTCCCCTCCTGGCCCACGTTTCTTGGCTCAAGGTATAAACCCAGGACCAGCCAAGTGGGAGGAGGGGGACAAGGGACAGGGATGGAGCCTGGCACACCTTTACCCCCCCTGCTTTTTACCTCAAATCACCCTTTCCCCCATCCCCAAGAGCATTTTTGACTCTTTTCCTTGATTTTTTAAGCCAAGGAAAACCCAAGTGGGAAGAGAGGCACAAACAGCTCCTGGGGACACTCAGCAGAGAAGGAACATGGACAGAATGACCGGGTGGGGGTGGGGACGGTGACAGCATCCCTGGCCTGGGGCTGGGATTAGCCAGCGGGTGCACTTAAAGGGGTTTTTATCATGGAAAGGTGGTGCTGTCAATAAAAACCAGCCAGAGGCTCCGTGGCTCCAGGCCAGGGCGATGAGCGCAGGGATTTTAATCTAGGAAAGTAGCTGCCGGGAGGGGAACAGCACACGGGGAGCTGTGTCCTTGCCAGGAACATCTGAAGGGCCGGATCCAGGCTGGGAGAGGGGCTTCCCACCCACAGCCAGGCCAGCTTTTGGGGTGCTGATGCAAGGAAAAGGGGTGGGGAACGGGATGGGAGGGTGGGTTCCTCTGCAGCTGGTTTGCTCAGGGACTGTTCTCCCGTGCCTCAGTTTCCCCTTTCCTATGTGAGGATGCTTAATCGCCCCTTTTAGACAGGCAGATTTGTTGGGTGGGGGTATAAAAAGAGGGACCACTTGCAGGGAGTGGGGTGAAGGCAGCAGTGGGATGAGTAGGGAGCAAAGCCCAGCAGAAGGGCAGCAGGAGCTGGGCAGGTCTGGGAGCAGACAACCCGGGCTGAACCAGCTCTGGGTGAGGATGAGCTTCATGCTGCATCTCCATCCTGGGGACCAGACCCTTTCTTTCCCCTCCCCTTGCTTTGGGGGATGTTGTGGCATCACCTGGGAGTATTTTGGAAGGGGGAGGCTCCCCAGCACAGGTGTAACTCCTCTTTCTCAGTGAACACCTCTGAAAAGAGGAGGTAGTTCCTTCCCTGCCCTGATCCTGGCTCTCAGTTGAGGGTGCTGGTGCTTCCTACTGCCTGGAGGAGCTGGTGGGCTGCAGGAGGTGGAGCTGGTGGCACTGGAGAGGTTATCAGCCCACCCCAGAGCAGCCCTGGGACTCTCTACGTCTCTGGCAGTTGGTGTTGCTGGTTGTGGCTGTGGAGAAGGTAAGAGAACTGAGGGGAGGGGACACCTTACCCTGTTTGGGATTGTTGGGAGCCCATGAAGTGCCTTCCACCCCCTGGGCTGGGTGCACATCAGCATCGTGTGGAAACCCCCTCCCCAAGGTCAATGCAATGGATTGAGAGGCCCTTTGCAGCCCAGACTCTCTCCAACTCCAGTCCCACCATCCCAATCTCCCCACTCCCAAGTGACTGGAACCAGTTTTCTGCTGGGAACAAGGGCTCAGGGTTTCTCCCAAGGGGTGGTTAAAAGCTCACTGGGGTCTGGGCACCACCCTGGCGTGGTTCTACCTGGAAAAGCCCTGCTCTGTGCACAGGGTGCTGAGCCAAATGCTGGGGCTGGGATGGACAGACCCCTCCTCTTCCCAGCCTTGTGGAGCTTCACAGCCACTGACCTGGGGAGTGGTCCCACTGCTGCATCCCTGCACATCCCCTCCCCATCAGTGACACTTCAGACCCTCAGTTTAATGGGGCTGGTGCTGAGGGTGCTGGTGAGGAGGGTGAGGGACCAGTTCCCCCTCTTCTCATGCAATGAGAGCTAATTAATCCCCTAAGAGTGGCTTTTCTTTACCATGGAGGAATGAGACCTGCAGCCTGCCTTTGGCTGGGCTCTGTGAGCCCTGCCTGGGCTGGTTTTACCTCTGGCTGCTCAAAGCTGATGCTCTTCATCCCACTGTTGCTGGACAAAGCTCCTCAAGCCCACGAAAAGCAACTTAAAGCTTCTGGCTTTTCCCTTTAACCTACATTGTGCTGCTGTAAGGTGTGCTGAGCTGCTTGGGGGGGAATGCCTGGGTTGCTGGGGGTGGCCAAGAGACCCCAGGGTGCCTGTTCCCCTCCCAGAGGCAGCAGCAAGAAATGCTGTTACAAGTTCCCCTGTCCTCAGCCTGGGAAAATTCACCTGAAATGGGTTTTACAGAGAAATTGGCTTTTCCTGCTTGGGACAGGGGGGATTTTTCCACTGCAAAATACTGTTTGTCCCTCACCCTGAATCCTCCCACTGCCACCTGGGGATGGCAATTCTCCTGCTTCTCCAGTTCCAGAGAAGGGCAACCAGGCTGGGGAAGGGGCTGGAGGGCAAATCCTCTGAGGAGCAGCTGAGGGAGCTGGGGGTGTTCAGCCTGGAGAAGAGGAGGCTGAGGGGAGACCTTCTCACCCCTCCCCTCCCCTGCCAGGAGAGTGCAGAGAGGTGGGGGATGGTCTCTTCAGCCAGGGGACAGGAGATGGGACAAGGGGCAATGGGCTCAAGCTGCCCCAGGGCAGGGTCAGAGCAGATGGGAGGGGAAAGTTCTTCCCTGGCAGAGTTGTCAGGGCCTGGCCCAGGCTGCCCAGGGAGGGGGCTGAGTCCCCACCCCTGGGGGTGTTTAACAGGCGGGTAGATGAGGTGCTGAGGGATCTGCTTTAGCTCAGGATGGAATGGTTGGACTTGATGATCTTCAAAGGTTTTTTCCACCCTTGTGATTCTGTGAAAGCCACTTGGATACAGGTTCATCCCCCTCCTTGGCGTTTTTGAGAGCCTTTTAATTAGGAGGCAGAGATAATTGGGGGTAGGAGAGCTGCTCCAGAGGGCACAGGGGTGTTACAGGCTGCGATGCTGTGGAGAGGATGGGTGATGCCTGACCCCCAGCTCCAAGCATGGCTGGGAGAGCTGGGAACCCTGGTTTTCCTTGGGCATTTTGTCTGGAGTGAGCAGGCTCGTGCCTCAGTTTCCCCATCTGGATGCTCCTTGCCCAGGAAGGGCGTGCTGCTGGGGGGAAGCCTTTAGAACAGGAGATGCTTGTGTATGGTGCAGGGAAAGAGAAAACCAAGAGGAAAGCTCTGGGTGTCAGCTGAGGACAGGGCTGGTGGAGCAGAGAGCACGATTTTATTTGCCTATTATGGTCCCAGTGCCACATGTCTGCCAGCACAGCGGGGGTGCTGGGAGCACAGCGAGGGTGCTGGCAGCTCAGCCAGCCCCACCAGCCCGTGTCCTGGAGGTCATCATTTGCTGGATCCCAGAAGCCTTTCCTCAAAGGGATGATATGAGAGGGAAGGGAAAGCACCGTGCCAGGTCCCTGCTTGCCATTGGGCAGCCAAGGTCACCCCATGCCCAGACTGTCCCCGAGCTCCTGGCTGGGGACAGCTGGCTCCTTCCTCCCCTTGCCCGTGCTGGTGGCACGTGTGGAGCTTGGCACACCAGTGAACACACTGCTCCTCCTCGCTGGCTGCAGACCAGCACAGACCTTACACCTGGAAAAGGAGCATCTCAGAGAGGTAAAACTACCCCCCAAGGACCCAGGTCTCCAGCCACCCCTTCTCCACCCCCTGCTCTCCCCCATCCCTCTTGGTGCTGAGCCACGGAGAGGTCTGAGACCCCACTGTTACCTTCTCCATCCTTTCTTTTTTGGGGTGGTTTGATTTTTTTTTAGCTGATTCATGAAATCCCAGCTCTGCTGTGTTGCTTTAAGCTGTTTACACGAGTTCAGGAGGCGACAGCACACAGGGTATTTTTAGCTCTCCGGGTAGCGGAGCGGGATTAAAATGCAGTCAGTGTTACAGACGCTGGGGCTGAATCAGTATTCCTGCACAAGCTTCTCCGTGCCAGCCTCTTCCATTGAGTGTCTGAAAGACCCAAGTTTCCATGGAGACCCAGCTCCAGGGCAACCCGTTTTCCTTGGGAAGAAAAAACACCCCACAAACCAACCAAAACACACACAAACCCCCCCCCCCCCACCACCACCACAAAAAGCAGCAGGAGGGAGGGATAGCCAAGCACTGGGTCCAGGATGCTGTAAGCCCCCTGGTCCTTTCTGGCCTGGGATGCCTGAGATGTGGGTGTCAGGTTGTGAGATGCCACGAAAAGGTGTGAGCTGGGCTGCTTAGTCCTGCCCTGTGCCCCTTTGGGGGTTTTTTTGGTGGTTGGATGTGTCTTCGTGGTGGTGGAGGTTGGTGGGAGGTCTTGGTGTCTTGCTGTGGGGGAAAGGGAGTGAGGAGGGGGAAGGTGGGGGGTGTCAAGAGAAGGGTGGGCAGCAGGTCAGGGAGGTTCTCCTGCCCCTCTGCTCTGCTCTGCCCTGGGGAGGTGTCACCAGGAACAGGGTGTGTGGGGCTGGGCTCCCTGGGGCAGGAAGGACAGGGAGCTGCTGGAGAGGGGACAGCAAAGGGCTGTGGGGATGCTGAGGGCACCAGAACATCTCTGGTGCAGAGAGGCTGAGGGACTTGGGGCTGGTCAGCCTGGAGAAGAGAAGGCTGAGGGGGATCTTCTCAGTGCTGAGAAACCCCTGAGGGGTGGGCTCAGGAGGAGGGGTCAGGCTGTGTTTAGGGGGCCCCAGGGACAGGCCAAGGGGCCATGGGCACAAACTGGAGCAGAGGAAGTTCCACCTGACTGACCCTGAGGAGGAACTTCTCTCCTGGGAGGGTGGCAGAGCCCTGGGCCAGGCTGCCCAGAGAGGCTGGGGAGTCTCCATCTCTGGAGACATCCCAACCCTGTGATCCTGGGTGCTGCCCTGTGCAGCCTGATCGAGGGGACCCTGCCCTGGAGGGTGGGACTGGGTGATCTCCAGAGGTCCCTGTCAGCCCCCACCAGTCTGGGATTCTGTGACTTGGGCTTGCTCTCCTGAGATGGTAGAACCAGGAATTTGTGCCCCACCTCCAGGAATTAAATGACTCAAATCAGGGGATCCTCTTACGTGTTGACACTGTGTCCTCTTCTGCCTTGAGGGACCTGTGGACAGGCTTTGCCAGGGGCAGGCTGTCTCCAGTCCCATGTGGGAGCAGAAATGCTCTAAGAGGACCTGAGGAGGGAGATGGTTGCTTTGGATCATGCTGCAGAACTGTCCTCTCTTGGTTTGGCAGTTGTCCCATGCAGAGATGTCAGCCACACGTGTCCCATGGAGAAGAGACCAAAACGATGCTGCACTCCTTTATTTTCCAGCTCAGCCAGTCTTTCCTCTCCCCCTTCCTGCTGTGTCTGTTGTGGCAGAAGACTCAGTGGTCCCAGTTTGGCACTGGGGAAGACTTGGCAAGAGAGACCTGGGCCTGGCTGAGTCTGTAGCGATGGGAAGATCCTTTTCTTGTCCTGGTAACTGTGAGATGGTTGTTCCATGGACTTTCTTTGTGGGGGAGATGATATTTTTGGTGGGGCTGTGGATGTAGGTTGTGTGGAGCCCCAGGAGCTGGTCACCACTCCTATGGCCTCAGCAGCAGGGTCCTGCCTCAGCCATGAATGTGCCAAGCAAGTTTTCCTTGAACCCACTGAGACCCGAGCTGAAGCCAAGGTGTTTCCTCTCAGTTGGTTTCCTTTAGCAAACCCAGCCTGGGACATCTTGTAGCTGCCCCAAGAGAGGCAGTAAAGCATGAGGATACAAAGCCCAAAGCCAGGGGCAGCTCTTGGAGTGGCTGGTCCCTCCACTGCCTCCTCATGTGGGGGTTGGACCTGATGGTGCCTCGAGGTCCCCTCCAACCCCTGTGGCTCTGTGACTCTGACTGCCACATCTGCATGGACAGAGCCATGGGTGATGTGCAACATGGGCTGGGATGGATCATGTTGGGAGGGATGAGCTGCTCCTGGGAGCAGAAGAGCTCCTCAGATCACGGTGAGGACTCATCCTACAGCAGGACCTGCGTGCAGGTGAGCTTCATGGGGAGACCCAGCAGAGACTTTGCAAGGAGGCCATGGGTGGACATGAGCCCCCAACCCCCTGATGCTGTCAGGTACCTTGAAGCTGTTTCCTCTGCAGTGAGATTTGGCATTTAGATTTTTTTTTCCCAAGCTGGTTGAGAGCTGCTGTGGCTGAAGAAACCTGCTCAGACTTCAAGGCAGAGTTTGTGCTTTCCCATCCTTCACCTACAGGGGGGAAAAACTGAAATCCCACCTGCAGGAAAACTTCTTCAGTTCCTCAAGGGCAGAGAAATGGGTGTCCAAACCCCTGTGTCCTCTGAGCAAAGCCCCACTTGAGAGTTTGTACCAAGCAGGCTGATTTCTCCTGCAGGGTTTTTCAGCCTGATTGATTAATATTTTTGCCCAGGCCGAGTACTTCCTCTGAAAAAGCTGCTTTTGATCTAAAAACAGTTGTCATTGGCTTCTTAAAATTGAAAACCACTTCCACTTTCATTAATAGCTGTTCCCCCATCCCCAGCCTGTGCTCAGCAGGCCTGAAACAGCTCCTGGCCAATGGGTTATTTTCCAGGGCTGGAAAGAGCTGAGATGATGGGCTTTTATCTACCTTCATGGTGAATTTAGGCAGACTTGTTCCTATTCAGGCTGCATTCAGAAAATGGTCTGTTTTTCTTATTCTGGGTAATAAAGGGGGAGGGAAGTCATCTTTCAGCCCAGCTCCTTGGTTTGGTGTAGTCTTGGAGGTTGTTTCTCTCCCCACGGAGTCAAGGGGGTGCTACAAGAAGGGCTTGGGTGTTTTGGGCTCTTCAGTGAGGGCTACAAGAGGGACCTTGGTGTATTGGGGTTTGTGGTTCAGGTCTTGGATCTTGGCTTTGGCTGATGCTTGGTATGGGTTAGTAGAGGACTAATATCTTGGGTTAGTAGAGAACTAACCTCCCAGAGCTCTCCATGCTACTGGATGTGGGGGCAGGTTTGGTACCTGGGTATGGGTGGCACACCACAGCAGGAGTGTCCCAGGGAGGCCATATGCCTGCCCCTACCAGATGCTTGGTGGTAGCAAGGCACTCTTTGTGTGTGTGTGTGTGTGTCTCAGAGGCTGCATGAAACACATGCAAATGAGTTGTCTCTTATCACTGCCCAGGCTGCTCCATCATCAGCCTTTCATTTCTCCCCAGTGTGGGCCAGTCCTTTGTCTTCACTTTCCACTCAGAAAATACTATTTGCTGAACAGCCCCCAGGAAAAACCCAACAACAGAGCAGGGACACCCCAAACCAGCTGCAGCACTCCTGATAGTATAACCTGAGTTCAGCACAGGAGCCTGTGCCTCTCCTCTGGGAGAGGATGACTTGTGCAGCTCTGTTTGCAGCACTCATGGGATGCAGGGATGGGTGGGCAGTGTATGGGGGGCAGGGGGGAGATACATGGTAAACCCTGGTGGGAAACCTCACCCTGTTTGCATAGAGCATCATGTGTGGGGACTGCAGGAGGCTCGGCCAGGGACAGCAGGGAGATGCTCTAAGAGCAGCTTGCAGTAAGGATGCTCTGGTTGCTTCCAGCTGGAGTAAATACCATCTCCTTCCAGACTGCAAGCAAAGGAGGGTCAACCGTGCCTGAGCAGCTCTGCCAGGCTGTGGTGGCACCTCTCAGAGTCAATGCCAGTGTTGTGCCCTGGTCAGGCCCCACCTGGAGTGTTGTGTCCAGTTCTGGGCTCCCTGGGATCAAACAGACAGGGATCTCCTGGAGAGAGTCCAGAGGAGGGACAGAGATGATGAAGGGCCTGGAGCATCTCCCCTGTGAGGAAAGGCTGAGGGAGCTGGGGCTGTTCAGCCTGGAGAGGAGAAGACTAAGGGGGGACCTTATTCATGGTTATAAATATCTTCAGTATGGGATGCAGGGGAAATGGGCAGCCCCTTTTCAGTGTCTGTGGGGACAGGACAAGGGGCAATGGCTGCAAGTTGGAGCACAGGGAGTTCCACACCAAGCTGGGGAAGAACTTTTCCCCAGTGAGGGTGAGGGAGCCCTGGGACAGGCTGCCCAGGGGGTGTGGAGTCTCCATCTCTGGAGAGATTCCAGCCCCGTCTGGACGCCGCCCTGTGCACTATGAGCTGGGGAGCTGCTTTGGCAGGGGGGTTGGACCCCAGGAGCTCTCCAGGTCCCTTCCAACCCCTGTGACTCTGTTCCCTTTGAACACATTCCCCTTCTTCCCTGCAATCCCCCTCTGGTCCCTCTCTGTGGGATCCCCACGCTTCAGCCTCTGCTTTGCATTTTTAGCTGCCTTTTTGCAGCTCTTTTGTTATTTTCTGCTGTTCATTTAAAAAAAGCAGCTGACACCATCGTGCTGCTTGAGGAAGGAAACTATTTAGGGACATAACTGGTGGGTTTTGGAAAACTTACCATAAGGGGAGAGCTGTGGTTCCTTCCAGCCTTGCATCTGCCCAGCTCCCTGCCAGCCAGCTCTGCTGAAGGGGATGCTGAGGACTCAAATACCAGGGAGGGATTTCTGAGCAGAGTCATTGGGAGTCAGCAGGAGCTGGGGGCTCTTCGTGCTTCCCCAGGGCTCGTCCCTCTCTGAGAAGGACGTCACGTTCCCCGAGCTGTTGAAACGTGGCCTTGGTGTTGAAAGGCAGCGTGAGCTGATGAGCTTGGCAGGGCTTTGGAGGAAGAACTGGGTTTTTAGGAGGTGGGGGCTGAACTGAACAAGTCCTGTGGAGCAGCGCTGGGAGGTGGAGAGGGACAGTTGGGGAGCTGTGGGTTCTCCTCTCTGTTCTTGGTTGTGATTGTCGTGGGTAGGGGGGGAAACACATTGGCTCTGTGCAGCAGGCTGAGGGCTCCTGTACCCTGCAAAGCGATGGGTATGAATTGGGGGCATGAGGAGCCCCCTCAGTGTCCCCCATCCTCTGCTAACCCCCTTGGGAGACACCGTGGGTGAACGTGCCTGGTCGTGGAGCTGCTGCTCCGCTCTCAGGTCTGTCTGCTGCCCCTTACTTGCAGTTCCTGAGGTTTTTTTTCTTCTAAATTTAAGCCCTTTTGGGGCAGGAGGGGTATGGATGGGGGGGGGGGGAAGGAGAAGGAGGAGGGGAAGCATTTCTCTCTCCAGGCCCATTGTCTAATCAAAGGGAGATGGACTTTAAAGGCTTCTCATTCAGCACAGAGAGGGAACATGCATCATTAGGGATGTTCAGGTGCCCCCATTCCCCAAAGCCCCTTTGGAATCACTGGCGGCGACTCAGCGTGGCAGGGGGGAGCCACTGGCTGCCCAGCACAGCCGTGTTGTCCCACTCCAGCACTGTGCAGTCATTTCCTTTCCCCACCAGCCCCTGGGTACCACAGCAGGGATCAGTTCTCTGTGAAAAGCAATTTAAACCCAGGAGCATCTCCCCAGCCTGAAATGCAGCACGTCCTGTGTGCACGTTCATCCCCCTCTGGAGTTGTGCAGAGGTTACTGGAGCCAGCGAGCTATTTGGGGATAAAACAGCCCTCTTTGGTCCCAGGGATGCTTTTCTCTCTCTCTCTTGTCCTACAACAGCCATACCCAGAAAGC
Source organism: Gallinula chloropus (assembly GCF_964237585.1). Taxonomy (NCBI): domain Eukaryota; kingdom Metazoa; phylum Chordata; class Aves; order Gruiformes; family Rallidae; genus Gallinula; species Gallinula chloropus. The sequence continues at coordinate 2,467,270 of NC_140112.1, forward strand.
CAAGCTGGCAGGAGGGAGGTGATGCAGATCTCAGGGCTCAGCTTTCCAACCTGCACAATGTATTTGGGTCAGGACTCGCTTTTCTCCCCTCTGTTGGGTAATGTTTGGGGGCAATATGGGGCCAAGAGACTGGGCAAAAGGATCTGCTGGGGGCTGGGAGGGAGACACAGGAGCAGTGGGTGCTGTTGGCTGCCCAGGGAAGCTTGTGGAGCTCACGCTGAGGATGCTGCTGTTGGCAGATCGATGCTAATCCTGTTGTCTCTGCTGCAGAGACGGCACCGCCCCGGCAGGCTGAGGGCGATGGGCTTGGACAGGGAGATGGGGATGAAGGGGGGAAACCCAAGTGCAGGTGTAAATGGGATGGCTTGTGTGTCTCCCAGGCACTTGGGTCCCTCATTGCTGCTGGGTGATCCTAAAGCAGGTGGAATGGGGGGTCTCCCGTGTTCAGAGAGGGCAAGGAGCTGCCTGTGCTGGGGAGGGAGGGTCTCCTGTGCTGGGGAGGGAGGGTCTCCTGTGCTGGGGAGGGAGGGTCTCCTGCCTCTCGTGGCCACGGGCCATGGCTGCTCTTCTGCAAACCTCACCAGGAGGAAGGCAAAAAAGAGATGTTTCTTAGTGAGCCCCATCACCTTTGCTCCTGGCTCCTCTCCCCACGTTTCCTTGCTGCTTCTACCTGCAGTTTCCAGACTACAGGACAAACCCACCCCTACCCCACCCTGCCACCCCAGCAGGCACCTGCACCCTGTTCCACCTCAACACCCCATTGCTGACTGTGCTTCCATGGGATCAGCCTCTTTCCAAGAGGAAGGAAAAAGCATCTTCCAGGTTTCTCCCTGCAAATCACCCCTGGGGAGGATGCAGGTGGATGGGGTTTGGAGTTGAAATTGGGATCAGTGCATCCTGGCTGGCTTTCAGCCCTGCTAATCACACACACCCACACACACACCCTACCCCCCAAGCTGCTTTGTGCTGATATGGCACTGAGCAGCCCCCCCAAGACATCCCCCCCACCCTCAGCAGATCCAGGCAGTCAGGGTGGGAGTGAGGGCAACCTGCTGGGCTGGCCAAGTCTAATCAGTCGAATGGGGGACAAAAATTGTTGGGATGGAGTGGGAATAACCCAGGCACATGTGGCACAAGCCCAAGGTGGGTGGGAGAAGAACAAACTGCCAGCCCTGGGTTCTGCCACTGATGTGCTTTGTAGCCTTGGGCACATCACTTAACCCCCAGGCTCAGCTGTGACATCCCATCTCCAGGCTGCCAGCACACACTGCTGCTTCCCAAAGGCTGCTTTGCTGGCTTTCATTTCTTGGATTATGCTTATTTTTCGTGGTTAGGAGAGACCATTGTGCTCAGTAACTCTGCCTTCCTGCAGGAGCCAGGCCATAAAGCGCTGGCGGTGCTGAGCCTTGTTATTAACCTTTATTGCTGCGGAGGGAACAGGCACAGGGAGCGTGGCTCCATGGGTGGGGAGCTTTTTAAAGCAATCCCCTACAGCCCTGCAACCTGTTCTGAACACTCCCTGCATAACCAGGATGGATTTGTTATGTGCACAGGGGATGTGGGTAATGACAGACAGGAGCCTGCCGTGCTCGTTGGGGAAATTAAGGGGGGGTTGGTGTGGTTGCAACCCTCAACTTGGGGCTGCTTTGCCTTGTGCAGGTGGGGATGGTGGTGGTTGGTGAGCTAAAGGGCTGTGTTTGGCTCTGCAGGGCTTGCCCAGAGCAGGGCTGGCTGCCTGGCCCCTCTCATGAGTGTGGGGAGCCGTGCTGGGTTAATTCCTGGGTAGGAAACAGCAGCGTTGAATGCTTGATCCTCCCTCTGCCTGATCATCCTCTGCATTCACCACCAGGCTCTGGTGATGGTGTCTGCTCAGATCTGCCTCCTCCATCCCCCCTGCCCAGTGTGGGGAAGAGGGGGCTGGTGGTTTGCAGCAGGGGAAGCTCCAGCCTGGGCAGTGCTTTGCTGTGTGGGGGCTGGATGGGAATGAAATGGGACCTGGGTGGCTAAAGTCTGAGCAGGCTTTGGTTTTGGGTGGGGGAGAATGAGCCAGGAAGCATCCTGAGATGGTGGAAGACCTTGGGATGGGGAAGAGCTGAAAGTATGATGTGTCCTGGGTGGAGGTGCAGACCCTGGGGAGCACAGCTTGGATGGGAGATTAGGAGGGGATTAGAGGCCAATGTGATTGCTGGGACACCCCCAAGGAGTGGGACAGGAGGAGGAGAAGGAAGGGATTTAGCCTGTTGCAGCACAGGAGCCACTGTCCCTTTGCCCTTTATCCCTCCCTCCTCCTGCTCAGCTTCCCTGTGCCCACGTCCCACCACAGCCTCCATCGCTGCCTGGACAGCCTCTGCCCCTCCAGCCCTTAGGTTTCTCCCTCCTGCTCTGGGAAGCTTGGGGAGGAGGAAGAAATGCCCTGAGGAGCTTCTGGGGTCAGATCCAGCCCTGCAGCAGGGTGCTGCCATGTCCTGGGCAGTGTGGGGACCTCACCTGCTGCTGCAGAAGGGCAGGGAAAGGAGGGGGAGAGACAGGAGAACAGGCTGAGCTCATCAAGGCATTCACAGGCTGGCTTCCCTCCTCTATGATTTTGTTTAAATTAAGCCATCTGCCCACATTAAATGGTAAATTATCTCAGCTGCTGCCTGTGTCCCCGTGGGGACAGTGGCTGGGGGAGAGGGGGAAGGCTGCAGGGCTGCACCTTGGGCTCCCGTGGAGGTGGGTGTCATCTCCCCTCCCACATCCCAGAGACAAGAAGCCCCTGGCAAAACAGAGCCAGTCACCTGGGAAGGTCACAGCCCTGCTCCACTGGCCCTGGAGCAGGGCTAGGAACTGGTCTCTAATCCATCTAATCAAGCTGAGCGTGGTGTGACCTTCCTTGGTTCCTGTCCTTGGGAGTCCTTTTCCAGGCGGCAGCGCCAGCGAGAGGTAAGAGCTCTCACCATGGTGCTGGGGGAGAGAGGAGGGGATGGAGGGCCTGGAGCTGCCATGGGGAATGGCAACCTGGGTTAGCTCAGGGTGGGATTTTCCTCCCTCCCCTGTGAAGAGGGGAGATGTGCCCTGGTCTCATGGGTAAGGGAGGAGCTTTTCCCTGGGTTCTTTGGCTTGGAAAGACCTTCCTGGTCCTTCAAGGATGTCTTCAGAGGTGAAGCCTGCTCTGGGTGAGCACCCACAGTTGGGGTGGGGGGACCCTCTTCCCTTTGGGCAGCTCAGAGCCAGTCCCAAACCCTGCTGTGGGGTCCCAGACTGTGGGGACCCTCCCCCTGGGCTGCTTCACTTGGTGTCCCCTCTGCTCCTGCAACACTGGGTCACCACTCCTGCAGCAGTGTCAGCACATGGTGACACACACAACCACCACCTCACCCTCCATGCAGCACCCAGCGCTGTGCCAGCACCCCAAAAACAGCCTCCCTCCCTATACAGCTGCTTGTCCTGGGGAGGACACAGGCTTTTGGCACTCATTGCCAGCTCCTTGCTGAGACCTGACTCTTGTCATCACTGCAATGAGTTGTGCAAGTTGTGGGCCCTCAGGGATGTGCTGGGTGGCTGGATGGGCACAGCTCAGAGAGCAAGCCGCTCTCTGGCAACAGCGCCCTTTAGGGGCCCTCTGCAGAATGGAGGGATGGGCAGGGTGTGGGTGGCTGGGGTTTGCCAGGGGAAGGGCCAGGAGACTGTTGGTGCTGGGGAAAAGGATTGAGGTGAAAGCAGCAGGTGAGAAGAAAGAGAAACAAGGGGTAGAGGGGGTGTTAGGGGCTCCAAAGGGCCCTGGGGCTGGTCACTGGAAAAACCCCAGCCCGTGTTCTTGGGCTCTCCTGGGACTCAGTGGTGGGTGCTGGTGCTTAAGGGAAGAACCTCCCTGCTCTGCAGGGTCCCAGCTGAGACTGCAGCTCCATCTGCCCAAACCTGCCCTGGGAGAACCTCTCCATCCCCCTCAGCAGCCGGGGGCTCTGCCTGCTCCAGCCCTGCCCAGGGGCAGAGACACCTTCTCTCCCTCAGCTAAAACAGAGCCAGGAGCGAGTAACACCCATTCTGTGGCCACTTTCCTCCTTCCATCCCTCAGCCTCTCCCATCCCTGTGGCGTGAGGCGCAGCGGGAGCCAGGAGCTGGCAGCGTGGGGCAGCTCGGGGTGTCCTGGACCAGCACCAAGAGCATCTGCAAACAATTTGCCTTCGCAGAAGCTCTTGGCAGCCGGCCTGGCTGGTTCAAGGACACGGGCCAGGGCTGTCCCAGCCTCAGCAGGAGTGCCAGGGGATTTGTGGCTATCTGTAGCTCCTGGGGATGGTGAGGGAAGGTGGTGAGATCTGGTGTGTGGCTTGTGACACTTTTCTCACTTGGTGTAACGTTAGCTGAAGCTGTAGGGTGTCCCCTCCATGTCTCAGTGGTCTCCTGGGGTCAGGTCTCCCCCTTAGAGGCATTTCAGGGCATCTCACCCCATCTGTGCTTGGTCTGGGTATGTTTGCCAGGCTGGAACACGTGGGAGCTGCTGAGCTACAGAGAGAGAGGAATCCCAGATCCATCCTGTGCTGAAATACCAACACAGGAGTTGATGGAGCATCTCCAGGACCGACTGTGTACCAGGACTTGCAAAGGACCTCTGCTGAAGAGGAGTTTCACAGTAAGCCACACAGCTCCCCATCCCATCCTCAGCTCCTCTGTCCCATCTCCCAGCCAGAACCTGGGGAGAATTCCTCTGGCAAGCCAAGAGTGGCTGCAGCTCCAGCCTGGAGGTGTGAGAAACAACCTCAGTGCCAAACCCCAAATGTGCAGCAGGCGCCCAGGGAGGGATGGGCTGCACCAGCTCCCACACTTGAGCTTGTTGGGAACACACCGAGGGTGTTGGTGGTGGGTACAGCATCTCAGGGGAGATGGCAACCAGATTACCAGCAGCCTCTACTCTGGAGTCATTAAGAACCAGGAAAAAAAATCAACTGGTGTCTCTTAAAGCTTTCTGGAGAGATTTGGACTGAAGTGGAAGCTCAGAGTGTCCTCAGGCTCTGAGATATTTGCTCCTGTATTTGGGCTCCTCCACCTGCCTCGTGGGACGGTGTGGAGGAGAAATCCAGGCTCACCTGATGGTTAAATCTCACTGGTGAAGTGCTGGGGCTGCTCACCAGCATGGTGCAGACACAGGGCAGAGAGGGGCTGGGGCAGGTCCCTGGGAGGTGGGACCTACAGGGACCCATTCCCTCTCTGGGATCCCTATTTTCTGGTTTACTACGTGCTCAGGTCTGTATTTCCTGAGAGATCCCAGTGAGTCAGGCGCTTCACAAGGGTTGGAGGTGTCTGAGCAGCTGGGGAAGTGCCAAAAAAAAAAACCCCCACAACAAAGGTAAAGGCAGGTTGAGGAAATCTGGGATGGGAGGCAGGGATGGAAAGCCATGGAGAAGCAGCAAGGAGGCAAAATCCTGCTGCTTCCCACTCAGTCCACCCCGAGGAGCCAGACAAAACCCCCACCACGACCTAAGAAATTCCCCAACTGAAGCAGAAGACAGGCTGAGGGGGGGGAACCTGCTGCAGGGGCAGAGGGCTGCTGGCCAGCGGGCTGGAGCTCAGTGCTGGGAGTTAATTGCCTGTGGAAAGGATGGCTGGTGAGGGTGAGGGGCAGAGCCTGAAGGGCAAATCACAGCTGCGGAGAAGACGAATGAGCCGCTCACCCAGGATGAAGGACGGCGGCTTCCCAAGGGCATCACTGGGAGGAGGAGGGGGTGGGAGGCCGTGGGGGAGCTGGAAGGGTTAACTGAGCACACCCCCTTTCCTCAGCAGCAGTGGAGCATTGGGTTTTCCACTGGCTTGTGTTCCCCCTGGCAGCGTTTTGGGGTGATAACCCCACATGTGTGTTCACACACACGGTGCCTTTCCCCTGAGGGGGTGTCTTGGATCATAACCTCTTCTATCTTGGGGGGGGTTATTGCCCATGTGTCAGAGGGGAATGCTGGAGCTCAAAGCTGTGAAATGGCTCTGCTGGGGCTGGAAGGGAAGATGTTTTGGGGGCTGTGGCTGGACCTGCTGGTGCTGAATGCAGCAGGGATGTGCTTTTGATTTCAAGCCTGGCCTGAAGATTTGCCCAAAGCAGCAGGCCCATGAGCAAGTCTTGTCCTTGACCATGTAGGTTTAATCAAACTTAAGACTACAGAGGGTCTAAAAGCCCCTTTGAGTGCCTGGGCAGGGCCACAGAGGGGAATATTTCACCTTGGTCACTCTTGGGTGGTGATCAGCAGCACCATGAAGCGGGGAGGGGGTATAGACCCCACTGTACTCTGTGCTGGGCCAGCCCTGGCTGCTGTTCTTGCTCAGCTATGTCTGCTCTTTTTTGGGACTGTTTTTTTCTCTTCAGCCAGCCAGGCACCCCATCTCCCAGACAGGAGAGATGAAAATGAGCTCTTGTCCTCTGTGGAGGAGAAGATCAGGGAGAGACACAGAGAAAAAGTGAGGAAATTAAGCAGAAATAGCTTCAGGGGTCATTTAAAAATAACCCCACGACTCCCTTAAATATCTATTTAAGCAGGAATTCACAGTCCATGGCTGAGGGAGCTCTGGGCACCAAATGTACAGAGTGGTTTTTGATAAAGGCCCCTGGGATCTAGCCCAGCTGAGAGGGGCAGGAGGCTCCAGGGCTGGGGATGGGATGGGTCCCGCGCTGTGCCTGGGGCAGGGGCTGCAGGGTTGCTCTCAACCACCTTCCCGTGCCTGTGAACTGCCTTCACGCTGCCTAAAACCCCGTGTTAAGCCTTTTGAGTCTCTAAAAGAAGGGTTTTTTCCATCAAAAGACCAAATCCAGGGCTCTTGATGGTGGGGGTAGGGCTGGCAACACAACCCTTGGAGAGCTCGGGCTGCTGGGGCTCTGGCCAGGCCTGTCCCTGGCAGGTTTCAGTGCCGCTGCCCCATCCATGGTGGATCTCTTCCCTCAGGAGTCACCTGTGCTGGTCCCTCTGCCTGAGGGAGGACAGCCTGGCTTGGATCCTTGTCCCCACAAGGCTGGGAGCAGGTGAGGAGGTGTTGGACAGAGCCCAGCCCTTCTGGAGAAGGAAAGTGCTGATGGACCAGCTAGAGGGATGTAAAGGCATGGCACTGTATCCATATGTGAAGGCATGGCACTGTATCCATATGTGAAGGCATGGCACTGTATCCATATGTGAAGGCATGGCACTGTATCCAGAACACAGTGTCCATGAGGAGACACGAGTGGCAGCTGTGGTCCCGTGGGAGGAAGAGTATGAAGACACCATGGGGCTGATGCTCAGCAGGTGTGAAGCACTGGGATGGATGGGAACAGCTCAACACCCCTTGCAGCACATTGGCTTTGAGATCCCAAAGTGGTTTCCAGCTCTTGGTCCTCTGAGAGGAAGAAGATTCCCTCACTCCTAGGGCCACCCTGGACTAAAGACTCTGTCCCAGCACAGCCCTTGTTCCCCAGCCCCCAGGTCTGCCCCAGGAGCTGCGTGATCAGCCAGAGCCCATGAATTATTCATCCCCCTTCTGTGGTGTGGAGGATCCCGTTACACCCTGGAGAAGGGTCTCCTTGAGCAGCCAAGCCTTGCCCAGAGCTGTCAGCCTGGAAACCCAAGAGCTTGAGGGAATTCAAGTCGTGTGTTCCTTCCTTGAGCCCAGCGTGGCTCTGACAGCACGCTCAGGAGGGCTTTTGACTTTGGGGCCCCGACTGAAGGTTGGTGGGTGTCTCCTTACAGACCTGTGGGCTTTATTGATTGTCTCCTGCCCAAGTTCCCACCCTATCCAGATGGTAACTGCTCTCCTCGAGATGACAAACGGAGCTGCCAGCCTCTGATTTATTTTAATTACACTTTTCCCCTCCCGCTGGGGACATAAAGATGTGATAAACGTGTGCTGGGAGATACTGGGGGTATTTGATGCTTGGTGGGGGCATCATCCACCCCCACATGCTCTATCTGAAAACTCGCAGCATGGGGAAACTGAGGCACTGGAGCTGGTTAGGAGAAGGTGCATGGGTGACAGCCACATGGGGAAGAAGAAACCAGTGTCAGGCTGCCTGTGTGTGGTAAGGTGGGGAAGAGGGATAATGAGGAAGAAAATCCAGAGTTTTATGGTCAGCATGTGTGACTCCCAACAGAAGGGTTCCAGGCCCCTTCCAGGCTCCTTGCCCGTTGCATGGGGTGATGCATCTCAGCACGACATCTCTTTTGCTTGGGAAGGTGTTGGAAGGGAGGGAAGATGTTGTGAAGACTTGGTCTGTTTTCCCTCCAGGCTGCAGGCAAAGATGTCCCAATAGGACAGGAGAGGACGTGCTGCTTGGCAGGATGCTCTCTGCTCCCACTGTGGCTGGAGCATGTCACAGGGAGGAGCTGCGAGACGGGAGGCACCCTGAAGACTGAAGGGTGATGGGGGACTCGGTGGTTTTGTGACAGTGTTTGGCACAGCAGGAACAAGGTAACGGTCCTTAGGGGCTGGAGGGGAGGCACAAGGTGCCTGGGAGCTGGCTGGCACTTGGGGTCACCTCTTTGCTCCCCCATCTGAGTGCTGGGCTCCCTGCTCCTGCTCAGCTTCTCCCTTCCCAGCTGCTGGGGCAAAGGCTTGAGAAGCATCTTTCCCCACAGGCTGTGTCCTTGCTTTGCTCTCTGCTGGGACACAGGGACAGGGTGCAGGTCTCAGCTGCTGGGAGCCAGGCACGGGTGCTGCTGGCTGGCTTTTCACAGCATCCCTCAGCACTGCCTCTCCCTCCCGGAGCAAGTGCCACTCATCCTGCAGTGACAGTACAGCTTGGAGCAGGGATGGGGAGGGGTCCCCCCATGCTTTGCCTCTCTCCCTGTGAAAGAAGAATCTTCCTCCATCAAAGGCACCCGAGAGCCTTGGCTGAGACTGAGCCCCAGCTGGGGTGTTGGGGTCATTTTGGGGGTGATGTCCCCTTCTCTGGAGCCACCACCTGCTCGTTGGCTGCCTGGCAAAACCCAGCTGAGGAGAAGCTGCTGTGATACTGGGTCATCATGTCCCAGCTGCAGCAGCGTCTCTGTGTGGTGGCAGGGTGATGGCTGGAGCAGAGGGTCCAGCGTTTAGAGGTGTCTGCCTGCCAGGATCGTGGGGTGTCATCTCTGCTTGTGTGAGCACAGACATGCTGAGTCCTCCTGTGCTGTGCTGCAGCCCTGGCAGGATGGTCTCCCTGCCCTCCCTGCTCCTGGAGAGGAGCAGAGGCACAGGGTGATGAGGGAGCAGGTCCCTGCCTCTTGGTGGAAGGGTCTCTGAGCGGAGTAGGATTTAAAATTGGGCTCCTCTGAGCACAGGTAGAGATTGGAAGGCAAAGGCACCAGCTTGCAGGGGGCAGATGGACCGGAGACGGGTGTGAGCCAAACCACCTGAAGCCTGTGGATGTCTGCAGCATCCCAGGGAGCTGCTTGGCTTCCTCGGGCTGCCTCCCCCCAGGAAGTGCCCTGTCAGGGCAGCCTGGGATGGGCACCCAAAATCAGCTGCCTCCAGCCTGTAGGGACATCTCCATCCTGAGCAGGGCCACCCAGGGGAGAGCAGCTGGGGACTGGGCAGGGCAGGATGCTGAGAGCAGAGAGGGTCCCTGGGTGCTCAGCTCTTTGTAATTACAGATTCGTGTCCGTGCACCAGCCACCCTCAGGACACAGGGCTTTGGTGAAGGATGTGACCCTGCCATGTGATCCTGGATCCCCGATCCTGCCTGAACCCTCTCTCTCTACTTGGGGGGTTTATTTTTCCCTCTCCATTAATCTCTGAATATTAGGTGGAAAGCGAACAATTACTGTGCTAATGGCTCCATAAATTCCTTCATTACTTATTCAACTCGAGCACTCCCCGGGCAGCGGAGGAAAAAGAGATGAAATGGAGAAGGAATAAGAGCTGAGGAGGCGGGTGGGCAGAAGGGGCTGCGGTGGCCGGTCCGGGCAGGGCTGCGGCAGCGGGGCAGGATCTGGCCCCGGTAATTCACGGGCTGCCGCTGCCCTCTGCCGGCAGCGGGACGGGAAGGCGGGGGGCAGAGCCCCGGGATCCCCGGGGTTGGAGAGGGGAGGGTTGCAAGGGGGCGAGGAGCACCCGGCTGCTCGCTGTGAGGATGCTCTGAGGATGCTGATGGGTGGGACAGGGCGCAGGGACCACCCTGCTTGGGGAACGGCCGCAAAAGCTGTTCCCAAAGTACTCGGGGATGGTGCTGAGCAGAGCTGAAATGGGGAGACTGGGGGCTGGCTTTAGCATCACGGGATCCCAGGATGCGTTGGGTGGGAAGGGACCTTTAGAGGCCACCCAGTCCCACCCTGCAGTGAGCAGGGACATCTTCACTGGATCGGGTCACTCAGAGCCCCATCCAGCCTGACCTGAACGTCTCCAGGGATGGGGCCTCCTCCACCTCTCTGGGCACCCTGTGCCAGGGACCCACCACCCTCAGAGGGAAGAGCTTTTTCCTGATGCCCAACCTAAATCTCCCCTTTTCCAGTTTAACCCATCCCCCTCGTCCCATCACTCCGTGCCCTCCCCTTTAGGTAGCAGTTCACTGGAGCAGAGGCACAGTGCAGGGTGAGGGGGTCTTGAGCTTAACCCCCATCCCCACGCTGCATCCCCCACCAAGGCCACCAGCGCACGCCAGACCCCGCTCTCCCCGCTGCAGGAGGAAACCTGCCCTCTCCTGCCTTTCCTCGAGGTTCTGGGAGCTGCCTGGCAGTTCCCTGCCAAACCTCACCCACATGCCACAGGGTGGATGTTCTCCAGGGTTTGGTTTAGGTTTTTTTTCCCTGCTGGCCTGTGCTGCTCCAGAGATCACCGTGGTGAGATCTGCAGCAGAAGCTTTTCGCCTCTTCTCCGGGTCAGCTCGTTTCTGGGCTGGCAGCTCCGGTCCCGGGAGGGCTCTTGTGGCCTTGCCTAAGTGAAGCTAATGTATTTCGACGTCTCTAATGGCCAGCTGGGACACAAAGGCATCTCCAGGAAGAAAGGCAGCTTGGCTGAATGCAAAGCTGCAAACAAGCAAACGCCTCCCCAGTGGAGATGCTGGCGAGCCTGCCGCCCGTGTCCATCAGCAGGGCTGGGAGCGGGGGCTTTGGGAGCCTGCCAGGGAGCCTTCATTGCTTCTCCTCCTCCAGCAGACTGACCCCCATCCCTCTGAGATCATCTCCAGCCAGGCTTATGGCAAGACAACACGCAGTTAAGCTCCCAGAGAAAGGGGTTTTGCCGGAAAGCAGCGCGTTCCTTTGGTTCTACAACACCCAAGTATCCTCCAAGATGAGCCCAGTTCCACAGAGGGACCTGGATACCCAACTCCCATGGACACCAAGTGTAATTAGATGTTTGTATCTAGGCCAGGGGCTCAAGGACCAGCTGGCATTTAATTATTCATATGTGTATATATAAGTGCAGACAGAGTCGGGGCCTGGGGGGAGTTTCTCAGGGCCTGACAAAGCCCCTCTGCTCCAGGGCTGGTTTCAGGTCCTGTGTTGCCTTTTCCCAGTGCCAAAAGCTGCTCCAAGATCTACCAGTGGTGCTGAACCGGGTGCTGCAGAGATCCATGTGGAGAGCAACTGATGTGGAGGTGGAAAAATCCAGGAGGAGAAGAGTCCTCCCTTGGAAAGAGCCAGTTGGAAGGACTGAAATCAGGTTCAATGTCTGACAGGAGGGTCTGTCCCCATGGCCCAGTGATCCCCAAGGTGTCTTTTAAACCCTGATCCCTCACCTAAGGAATTTTAACTACTTCTGTGTGTCTCTCCTCACCCAAGGAAGCGGTTAGGACCTTGGCAGAGAGAAGTCTCCATCACTAGCTGTTTAAAAGTGATGCATTTCCTCTCCAGCCAGTGGAGCTGTGCCAGGTTTCACCAGATGTAGCCTCAAAGATGAAGTGAAATATGGCAAAATAGGGTTGTGGGGTTGTTTTTTTTCCCTCACAGTTGTAGCTTATCTGACTGAGGAGTGATTCCTCAGCCCCTCTGTGATGTCCCAATGGGGGCTGTGGGACAGGCAGGAGGGAGCTGGCAGTGGGGTGTCTGTATGGGATGTATATACATCTGATCCAGACTTAAATGTCACTTGTTTTTTTCCTTAATTGGTAACTGGGATATTCTGCTCCCCAAAGCAGGAGTGAGATGGGTCAGCTTCCTCAAGGAATGAATCAATCAATCCCCTCCCAGCCTCCAGAAACCTGTCCCCAGCAGTGAGCTATTTATGGTAACACCTTGTGAGAACAGCAGGGGTTTTTCGGGGAGGGGAAACCCCCCCAAAAACCCCCAACAAAACAACCAAGCAACCCCAAGTCTGAGCTTTATCCTTCAGTTGCATCCCCCTGGGAAAGCAGCCCGACCCAGACAAGCGCAGCGGCTGCGATGAGCCTGTCTGACAGACTCCACGTCTCTCTCAGCCGCGGCTCCTCCGTGCTGGTGATGCCGCCCCTCCCGCCCATCCCTTTGTATCACTCCATCTGGATGATCCCCATCCACCTAATTGCATCTGCCTCCCATGTACCTCACAGTAATCACATCCACGCCAGCCGAGCACCCGGATCGCGGCGGGACTGGCTCCGATGCGCCCGTTGGGTTAAACCCAGTGACGTTACACAGGAGGAATCGCATTTTTCAGAGGCTCAATGTGTATTTCGAAGGCGATTTCTACCCCTCCCGGGTCTATATTTAGCCCGTCAGCTGTTTACCCACCACTGCAAACCCACCCACAGCTTCGGGAGCCTCTGCGTGCTGTCCCTGTCAGGGGGAGACGATGCGACAGGGAGAGACGCAGCCCATCGGGGTGCTGTTGTGAACTCGGGACTCTGTTCTCTCTCCGTGGGACTCGGACGTTCCCGGGGAGCGATCCTGTTCCCCGGGGGTGCCACGGAGATGTGAGGACGCCTGGCTCGGAGGCGCAGCGAGGGAAGTGGCATCCTGCCTCCTGCGCTCCTCACTCCAACCCACTCGGGCTGTGGCTGTGAAACATGGCTTGGGGTGTGGGGGGGGGGGGTGGTGGAGGCCGAGGCCTCGCTGGGCCAAGCGAAGGGTCCTTCCTCCATCCCGTAGCAAGGGGCCAGGGCTTGGCGGTGGCTGGTTGGGGGTGGGGTGGTGGGTCCCCCCCCTTCTCGCCAGGGACCCGACGCGCTTCGCTGGCAGAGAGAGGTGCGGGCAGGCGGTTGGCCTGCGCGGCCCAGCCATGGGGGGAGCCGGGCTCCGGGGGCGGCTCCCGGGCGGGTAGGGCCCTTCCCAGGCCCGCAGGGCCCTTCCCAGGCCGCGGGTGGGACAGCGCCGAAGCGAGAGCCGGCTCAGAAGGCGCGGGAGGGACCCGCCTGTCCCGCAGCGGCTCCGGGCCCGCCCTGCCCCGTCCCGTCCCGTCCCCCAGCGCCTCTCGGGCTCCGGCGCTGCCAAGGCCTCGGCGCTGAGGCGACGGGCGGAGACCGAGGCCCGACCGCCCCCCCTCCCCCCCCCTCGGTTCACTCGGAACCCCCGAGCGCGGCCGCCCGGCGAACCCTGACGGGGAGCCGCCCACTGCACCGCCACGACCAATCAGAACCGGAGGGAGCGTGACTGATCTGGGCATTAGCCTATCGGCGAGCGAGCTGATTGCACCCAATCAGGCGCCTGGGGAGAATTTTCTCCCCCAATGATGAACAAGGAGGAGAACTTGGGCAGCAGCCCGCGCTTCTTCGGGAGCGGCGTAGCTGCCAGCCAATCAGAGCAGCGCAAGGGGGGTGACCGGTAGCAAATGAGGAAGAGGGGAGGGGAAAAACAATATCTCGCGAGAATTTGAGAGGGACGACGGGAACCCGCGTCTAGGCGAGCGGGCCAATGGGGCAGGTCGGGGCGGGGCCTCCGCGGGGCCACTGCAAGTGGCAGACAAGAGAGCCAATCAGAAGCAGGAAGTAAGTTGGCCCGATGTCCAATGAGCAGGGGAAGCCCTCCCCGGGTTGAACCGCTGCTATTGACAGGGGAAGGCCGCCAATCAGAAGGCCGCGCCCTTTCTAACCGCCCAATGAGCGAGCGGAGCAGGGAGGAGTGGGTGGGGCGGCTCTTCCCGCCCACAACTCGCGGGCGCGCGAGGCCGGCCGGCGAAAGGACAACCCAGCGGGCCAATCGCAACCCGCGGGCGGTGGGGGAGGAGGCGGGCCTTCCGCCCGGCGGGGGGCGAGGGGGCGGGGGCGGCGCGCTCGGCGGCCAACGAGGGCGGCGGGCGGGCGGCGGGCGGCCAATGCGCGCCGAGGGGGCGGGGCTCGTGGCCGCCGCGGCTTCCAAGATGGCGGCGGGTGCGTGAGCGCGGCGGTCAGTCAGTCGGCGAGGCCGCCGGCGGGAGCAGGGCCGGGGGAACCGGGCCCCGCCGCCCGCCGCCATGAAGGGCAAGGAGCGCTCGCCGGCCAAGGCCAAGCGTTCGCGGGGCGGCGGGGGCGGCGAGGACTCGGCGTCCTCCTCCTCCTCCTCAGCGCGGGCCGAGCGGAGCGGCAAGAAGCCGAGCGGCTCCGGCGGCTCTAACGGCGGCAGCGGGAAAGCGGCGGCGGCGGCCTCCAGCGAGAGCAACAGCGGGAGCGGCCGGCGCGGCCCTCACCCGGACAAGGCCGGCCGCGCCGGAAGCCGGGAGTACGAGGCCGGGGCGGCGGCGGCGGCGGCAGCGGGCGGCGGGGGCAGCCGGCACGGCTACAGCGGCGGTGGCGGTAAAGCCGCGGAGGCGTCGCGGAGCAGCGGCAGCCGCGGAGGCGAGTCCCGGGCAACGGCGGCGGCGGCTGCCCCGTCTTCCTCATCCTCCGATTCGGGTGGCGGCGGCAGCGGCGGCGGCGGGGAGTACAAGACGCTGAAGATCAGCGAGCTGGGCTCGGCGCTGAGCGACGAGGCGGTGGAGGACGGGCTCTTCCACGAGTTCAAGCGCTTCGGCGACGTGAGCGTCAAGATCAGCCGCCTCCCGCCCGGTACCGGTGCCGCGGACGAACGTGTGGCCTTCGTCAACTTCCGACGGCCCGAGGACGCCCGTGCCGCCAAGCATGCCCGCGGCCGCCTCGTGCTCTACGACCGCCCGCTGAAAATCGAGGCCGTCTACGTCGGGAGCGGCGGAGGGAGCAGCCGGCGACGCAGCAGCCGTTCCCCAGCGCTGCTGGACAAGGAGTCTCCGTACGGCACGGCAGCCATAGGAGTGGCGGCAGCGGCGGCGGCAGCCGTGCGGCATCCTTCCGCCGGGGCGACGCAACGGGCCTTGTCGCCCGCCGGTAGCGGCGGGGCGTTGGGTTACCGAGACTACCGGCTGCAGCAGCTCGCCCTGGGCCGCTTGCCGCCTCCCCCACCTCTGCCCCGGGAGTTGGAGAGGGAGAGGGACTACGGGGGTTTCTACGAAGCGCGAGTGCGGCCGGCCTATGGGCTGGAGCGGGTGGCCAGTGTGGCAGCTGCTGGGGGTTTTCGTGGAGGAGGAGGGGGTGCTGGAGCTGCCGCTGAGGAGGAGATCAGCCCTGAGGATGACCAGAGGGCCAACCGCACGTTGTTCTTGGGCAACCTGGACATCACCGTGAGCGAGTCAGATTTGCGACGGGCTTTTGACCGTTTTGGGGTCATCACTGAGGTGGACATCAAAAGGCCGGGGCGCGGGCAGACCAGCACCTATGGTTTTCTTAAATTTGAAAACCTGGACATGGCTCACCGGGCCAAGTTGGCCATGTCGGGAAAGGTGCTCCTGCGCAACCCCATCAAGATCGGGTATGGTAAAGCCACTCCCACTACCAGGCTCTGGGTTGGTGGTCTTGGGCCCTGGGTGCCCCTGGCTGCCCTGGCCAGGGAGTTTGATCGGTTTGGCACCATTCGCACTATTGATTACCGCAAAGGGGATTCCTGGGCTTACATCCAGTACGAGAGCTTGGATGCGGCGCAGGCAGCGTGCACCCACATGCGGGGTTTTCCTTTGGGTGGGCCAGACCGCCGGCTCCGCGTTGACTTTGCCGACACTGAGCATCGGTACCAGCAGCCCTACCTGCAGCCTCTGCCCTTGCCACCCCCTGCTCATTACGAGCTCGTGGCGGAGGCAGCAGCTTTTGGGGCTCACCGGGGAGCCCCACCCGATCCTCTTCGGGGGGCCCGGGACAGGACGCCACCGTTACTCTATAGAGACCGCGACAGAGACCTTTATCCTGAGACAGAGTGGGTGCCCCCCCCACCCTCTGTACGGGATAGGAGTAACCGGGCAGCTGCCTATGACCCACTGGAAAGCCTCGAGCGCCGCCGGGACGGTTGGTCCTTGGAGCGGGACCGAGGGGAGAGGGAATTGGGTGGGAGTAGCAGGGATCAGCCTAGGAAACGGAGACTGGCGGAGGATGGAGGCCGGCACTTGGACCGCTCTCCAGACAGCGAACGCTCTTCTTCCTCCCGAAAGCGTCACTGTTTAGCCACAACTTCTCCACCGGATCGCAGCCCCGAGCTCCTTGGAGGGAGGGAGCGTTACAGTAGTGACCCCGAGCGCTCATCCTCCCGTTTGCTCCTGTTGGAGCGACCTTCACCTGTCCGGGAATCGCGCCGGGGCAGCCTGGAGCGGGGCCAGAACGAAAAGCGCGACCGCAAGAACTCCACCGAACGGGAGCGGAAACATCGCGCTTCCGCGGCGGCTGCTGCACAGGAGTGTAAGAGCCCAGCCAAAAAGGATGAACGTGCTACAGAAGGAGGCGGTGGAGGCTCCCGCCTCAAACCTCCTCCTCAGAAACAGCAGCAGGACGGAGCGTCGCAGGCCGGGGGAGCCCCCAAGCTGTGCTTGGCTTGGCAAGGGATGCTTCTGCTGAAGAACAGCAACTTCCCGTCCAATATGCATCTGCTTCAGGGGGACCTCGGTGTTGCCAGCAGCCTCCTCGTAGAGGGAGCGACTGGTGGGAAAGTAGCTCAGCTCAAGATCACCCAACGTCTTCGCCTGGACCAGCCCAAGCTGGACGAGGTCAATCGTCGCATCAAAGTGGCGGGTCCCAACGGCTACGCCATCCTTTTGGCCGTGCCTGGCGCATCAGACGGCCGCTCCGCAGCTGGAGCTGCCGAGGCCACCACCACCTCCACCCAGAGGCCGCTCAGGAATCTGGTGTCCTATCTAAAGCAAAAGCAGGCTGCTGGGGTGATCAGCCTCCCCGTGGGGGGTAACAAAGACAAGGAGAACAGCGGGGTCCTGCACGCCTTTCCGCCCTGCGATTTCTCCCAGCAGTTCCTGGACTCCACAGCCAAGGCGCTGGCCAAATCAGAGGACGACTATCTGGTCATGATCATTGTCCGTGGGGCATCCTAAGGCCCTTCATGTTCTCTGTACCCAACCCTGCCTACTCCTCCACACAGCCCCTCCAGCGTGTGCCAGGTGCTATGGGATACAGCCTTAGCCAGCCCTGTTGTTGTTTTAAATTAGATCTTTGTTTGTAGGTGACTTTCCCTGCCCATTTTTCTGTTACTACATATTTTTTTTTGTGTTCTATAAAGTTAGAAGCCAGGAAGTCTGGGTAGCCGTTAGCGTGAGTAGGGTATCTGGAGAATCCCCTCTCGTTGGGGGTAGCAGGGAGGCTAGGCCTGCTTTGATTTACAACAAAAGGAAAAAGAGAGAAAAAAAAAAGAGAAAAAAACAAAAAAAAAGAAAAAAAAACCTGGGGGAGGAAGGGGGGGAAAGAACAAACTCCCATCTTCTTCATTTTGATTCGTGTCCTTTTTTCATTTCATGTATTTTAAAGCAAGTTCAAGAGCTCCTCCTCCATAGAGCTACAAACCTCAAAGACCAGATTTAAAGCACTCGGTAGTTTAAATGGAAAACCACATACTCGCTAGCGGACTGGTGGCCACTCTGATTTGATTTGATTTCATTTCCCACCCCCCCACCACTCTGCACCCCGAGTCCTTGAGGTTCTGTGGTGGCCTCAGGCCTGTGGCCCTTGGGCATGTGTGATCCCTCTCCTCAGGAGCCTGAACCGTTTCTCCCTCCGAGCTGCACGGCTCGAGGTTGAACGTCTTTCAGGTGACCGGCTCTCGGGCGCACCGCAGAACACTGAATTCCTTTGGTGGGTGTTTAATGAGTTCAGCCAGCCCCTCAAAAATGCATGCACTGAAAGTATGCTTTTTACCAGGTGTATTTCTCCTCTTTCTCCGAGTTCTGTTGTATCCCACATATGCACTTTGGGTTTGTAGCAGCGACAATGTTTGGTAAATAGCTGAGGACTTTGTTACAAACCATGAATGTCTTGTGCTTACTCTGGTATGCAAGAAACAAGGAGGTGCTTTAAGAATAACCTTAGTTTATTGTGGTTTTTTGTTTTTACTGCCTTTTTAAATGTATATTTTTATTTTTTTTGTTTGTTTTTAAAGAGTTGCAGGTACAGTGGGGTCTGGTTCCACAGTGCAAACTCTGAGCAAGTGTGCTTCTCTCCAGAGATGGTTTTAATTCTGTGCTAATTTAATTACATAAAAGTTCTCATTAACGTTTTACCTCTTTGTTAATAGCAAGAAACTGCTGTCTGCTAGGGACTTTTCAGGTACAGCGCAGTGGGCATTACATGAGGTTTAGCATTTTATAGGTGTCTGGAGTAAAAGTGGTCTTAGCCTCTTGGGAGAAGTGTTCTAAGTATCCCGAGATGCTGAGGTTTGAACTCTTGTTCCTCTCTGGGAGGAAGCAGTTTTGCTTTTTTTTTGGAAAGAACTCAGTGAAGTTTTGCTTTCCCTCCATTCATTGGGCGCTTTTCTCCAGCTGGCTCTGCCTACAGGCGTTCCCGAGGCGAGAAGGGACCGAAATCCCTGTTGTTTTGTTGAACAACCGAAAAGGTGTTGCAGCTGGCTTCCAAACTGAAGCGTAACATCCGACTGTATCGATTTACAGGCCCCCCCCCCCCCCCAAAAATGTAATCTTGCACTTAACCCAGAATGTAGTCTTGCACTTAGCCACGTTTTCAGAGACTCGGGCACCGTAAGAGCCATGCTGCTTCGCTCAGCCCATCCTCCGCGATGCTCCTTGGGCAGCTGATCCAGGCACAAGTTGATCTCAGTTTGTGCCACGCAAAAATCGAGTTCAAAACACGGACTAGTAACGGAGGAGGAAATGTCTTGAATGTATTTTATGGGCCTGGTGGTTCTGAAGTGTGACTGTATTGAGACTCGGTGTCTCAGAAAATAGGAATTCCTGTCAATGCTGCTTTGCTGACCCGCTCGTCAGAGAGCGCTGGGGTTTAACTGGGCTTTCACTTCAGTTCTCAGGCTGGAATGAGTAATCATAGTCCCCCAAGCATCATGGTGAGCTGAGAACCTGAATGGCAGCTTATCTGGAGAACCCAGTGTGGTTTTACAGCGACTTTTCTTTCTAAACGGAGCCGTACAAGCCTCATTTAATGCTCTTAAATGTTTTGAGGGTAAAATCCAGCCTTGCTGGGTTGTCCTCAGTGTGAATGTAAGAGATGGCAGAATTCAGCTGTTCATCTTCCTATTAACAATGAGAATTTTTGGAAACGACCCCGATAATGCGAATAACTGTATGTTTTTTATTTCCAAGATGCGGCGTATTTACCACTCACTGCAGAGAATGTCTGTGTCAATTCTAGCAGGTGTCTGTTGTGTGTCAGCAGGTAATGAACGCTGTGGGTACCGCACGCCGCCGCTGGCGGTGCTGCTTGTGTTCGGAGTGAATTTCAGCCTTGCATCCCACATGAGTTAGGTGCAAGCGCAGAGTTCTAAAGGAAAGAAACTCCAACTGCTGGGA
This sequence comes from Gallinula chloropus, assembly GCF_964237585.1. NCBI lineage: Eukaryota > Metazoa > Chordata > Aves > Gruiformes > Rallidae > Gallinula > Gallinula chloropus. The sequence goes on from NC_140112.1 coordinate 2,486,881, forward strand.
ATTCAAATTCTGCCCTAAACTATGGGGGGGGGGGGAAAAGCACTAACGTTTGTGTTCAGCACTTAAACCGTGCTGAGAGTGGTGTTTGTTACGCTGAGACGCAGTAGGCACCTGTGTTTAAATCCCATGAAACTTGGGGTTGACGTAGCTTGTCGAAGGAAACTTGGTGTGGGAACCCTTTTGGGAAGAGCAGCCTAGGTGTGCTGCCCTTACTCCTTGTAAAACAGCGGGGGTTTTACCCACTGGGGGCTTTTCTGAGTCAAAATTGTGCTGTGCTGGAGGGTGATAAGGAACGGGCAGTGCTGTATTTGACTCTGGGTTTTCTGGTTCCTTATTTAATGGAGTACCTGCTTCTTTAAATCTGGTTTATTTGTGGTTGCTGCTCTGTTTTGTCAGCAAGGATTTTAGCACCCCTTGAGGGTTCTTAATGTCAAAACACAGTTGACTGGCAAAATATTTTGGGGGGGGTTTTATTGCTGGCACTTACATTGAGGTGCTGCCATCAGGGCTGGTGCAGCTTGGTTGGCTGTGCTTTTCTCTTAGGCTCTGAAGCGTGCACCATTGGAGTAACTGTCCACTAAAGAATTGGCTTGGCCAGGGCTGAACGTGAGTTAGAAGTCCATACGTAACACCACCTCTGTGTAGAGCAAACCAGATGTAGCAAACTTAAGTGCTCTCCTTGTGTTTGGCATTCCTTTGCTCAGTGGTTTATTTTCTCTCCCCCTTAACGTTGTGTGCAGCTGATGTTCCCGGATTTCACGAGTTTGTCGGATGAGCGTGGAAAAAGGATGTCCTTTTCCTGAATCATTTCATAGTCGTGCTCTGTGCTTTGGGGAAAGAACCTCAAATGACTCATACTTTTGTTTAGGATTTTAGCTGTTGGGGTTTGTGTTTTGTTGGGTTTTTTTTTGTTGTTTTGGGGGGGTTTTGTTGTTATTTTTTTAATTGGAAACTTTACGCAACCTTCTCGGCTGCTGTCCAGGGACTCACTTTGCTCTGGCTGGCTGGGACTGCGGCAGTAACGCTGATGTTACCCTCAGCTCCAGAGGTTTCAGGGTTACAACGCATCCTTCTGAGACCTGGGGAGAGAGAGCACGCACAGGGCGTTACATGCCAGGCTGGCAAATCTTCCCCCCCTGCCCCTCTCTCTCTCTCTATTTTTGTTTTTAACAAGGGTGTTCAAGGATTGAACTCTTTTCATGATGCTTTGCTCAGCCCCCTGTGGAGGGCGGAGAAGAGAGTTTTAAATGTCTTGCCTTGGCTGGGGAGCCGTCTGGTTGATGGTAACTGAGGTGAAAGGCCTTAAGTATTAACAGGGAGGAGGAGAGTGAATCAAAATTTGTGAAGACAGGTTCAAAAACTCTGAGGACTCAGGGAAAATGGCTTGGAAAATGCTAGTTCCTGGCTTTTAAGAAAAAAAAAAAACAAAACAAAACAGTGTTGAGGGCAGTGCTCCCAGGGAGCCTGCTGTAGGCCTGTTGAACAGAAACAAGAGTGGAAGAAGTGATTGCCATGTGACTGTAGAGCTTTTGGGGTTCTTTCCCCTTTGTATCCCCCCATTTTTTTGTTACTTTTCTGCAGATAGCACCGGAGGACAGATATCCCAATGATTTAAAACCCTAAATGATGAGATGGCTTTGGTATTAGGCTTCAAGCAGACTGTACGGTTCAGGGAATGGTTCAGTGACTATTCAACTTGATGCAGTTTTGATGGTGTGAAAATGATGGATGAGGATTCTGACTTGACGAGTAACGATTTGAAATCGTTAGGCGTGTCTTTGATTTGACCTTTCCTTTAACATCAGAGTTGGCTGCTGCTCCGACTCCGCAGCAAAAGGAGAGCAAGGGAGAACCTTGTAACACTACGTTTCCTCTTTCTGTCAATGCGTTGCCTTCCAGGAAGTGTTCCTTGAGGAAAGGCAACCGAATTCCCCAGAACTCGGTTGGTTTTTCTCCTGGTTAATTGTATTTCGTTCGCGTGTCCCATGAACTGTTACTGAAAGTTGAATAATCAGCAGTACTGTAAGCCTAGTTTAAACCTTGGTCCAAAAAAAGAAGCCCTGCACTACTTGTTATGCATCTTATACATAGGAGGTGACTTCATTTCAAGGTTTCGTGCCCGTGGGTGGTCTTGGTGCTTTTTGAAGTCCGAGTAGAATATTCAGAAAGGCCTTGTAGCTCTTTACATTCATCTGTATAATGTAGAGGGGGGGGGGGGCAAAATGAAACATAAACCCCTGTTGTATGCATTTGTATTGAAATAACCTTTTCCTTTCCTCCTGCAAGCCAAGTTGGCGGACCGCAGAAGACAACCGCATAGGATACCAAGCTCTAATGGACCTTGGGGCTCGTGTGGAATTTACATGGGGCCCCACAACCCCCCCGGATGGAAGAAAGCTTATCTGTTTAGTATTTGTGCATTTTACTAAAAATGGCAGCTTTAAAAAAAAAAAAAAAAAAAAAAAAAAAGTTGTGTATCTGCTATTGTGATGCCGATGCCCGTGTTTTAAGTGGAAAAAAAAAAAAAAAATGACCTCTTTGCTTTGTGCTGTGTACACAAGATTGCTGGAAAAGTAAAGGAATACCCTTTTTATGGCTCACACAGCTTGAAAGTAGCTGTCACTCAAACATGCGCTCACAGTTGAGCTGATTTTGTTTCCATTCTAAATAAATTGTTTCTTTTGAGGAAAATTGGTTTTTCTGCCTGGAAGTGAATTGAACGACAACCGTTTGACGCCTCGGTTCGCAGCGGAGGGGTTACACACTGCTCCTGCTCACTTGTTTGATCTGATAGTTGTGGGTCTTGAGCAAGAAGCGGGGAGAACCGACACTTTTCGCGTTGACCAGCCTGTTGTACCAAATCTGAAGAAATCTAGTTGATTGTCTTGCCGTGGGCCCCCTCCCCCCCTCTTTGTTGGCAGCGAAAAAGGGGGTCGCTTGCTGCTTTACTCCTCATCTTGTCGAGGAAGCGGTGCTGATGCTGGCATGCAAGAAGCAGGGAAGCACCAACCCTGCGTCTCAGAACGGTGTACAAGTCTGGGGCTTCGCTGGTTCGACGAGCTGGAGTTCCTGAATTTTAAGTTTCTGATTTATTTTGTTCACCCAACACACGTTTGGCTTCTTTAGTTCTGATTTTTTTCCTTTTAATTTTTTTTTTTAAAAAAAAAAAACCAACTCTTTTAATTTTGAAGAAAACGTTTTGAGATTGCTTTGAATCTTGCACGTAAAAACCTTTGAACCAAATTGCCAAAAGAGAGAGAGAGAGAAAAAAAAAAAAGAGAGCAATGAGTCCTTAAAAGTGGTTTAAGTGATGTTAATAAAGCCTTTCCTGACACACGCTCCTCCATCTCCAGGGGCTTTTCAGCGGTTACGGGTTTAGTGCTGAATGGATGAAGAGTTCCTGAGAGCTAGAGTTGGTAATTTAGAGAAACCTTGTGCGTTGGTGTCTCAGTGCCTTATTTTGACCGGTTTTCGAAGCGCAATGGTTCCACACGCCTCGGATGTGCATGCACCCTGCTCGCGTCTCAGGTACGACTGCATGTCTGCCTTTGCAGTCGCCTCGCTGGGTAGTGGTGAGAGGAGAAAGTATAATGCTAATAACGGAGGCGACCTGAAAATGTTGTGTGCTGTAGTCGCCGCGTTCTCCTGTACTGGGGGCTCCCGAGCCTGTGGAAGGTTGTTCCAGTGCAGGAGTCCAACTCCGTGTTTGCTGCAGGAGACTTCGGGGCACGTTTGACAACCGCAGACATCAAGAGGAAGCTAACACTGCTGCATCGTTGGCTTCAGAAACCTCTCGTGTTATGCTTGCTGGTCTGTTAGAATTAATGTGACGTGCAGATGAAGACACCTTGAAACCCCAGCTTGCCCTTGGTTGCCTTGGCATACTTTAACATCCCGTGGATACTGAACCTAGTGCTGTCCTGCAGCCCCGCAGGATCGTTGCTAGGCTGCAGGTGCCTTCGGACGAAAGGATGCCGTGGTTGTGCTCTGCGAGGTTCCCGGGGCAAATCCCTACCACAGGTAAGGGGGTTTAAGAGGTCAAACTGAATTGTAATGTAAACCAAGATGATTTTGTTGTTTGCCTTTTGGTTTTTCTTCTCCTTGTTCGGTGGGTTTGGGTTTTCTCCCAGCCTGCTAACTTGTACTGATGTGTTTGCTTTGGTTGTGTGCTGCTCCATCAGCTCAGGGATGGGAGCGAAGGAGCGAGCTCCTTGACATAGTGTCTTGTGTTTGCTTTGGGGAGGGTTCCCCTCACCAAACATGAGGTTTGCCTGCCTAGGGCAGTGTAAAACTAAAGGTTTCCAGCTTGGTGAGCTAGAGCTGTTGTTTTGACTCTGTGAACCACATGAATTGATGCTGCTTTAAGCCAGAAGGCCACCTGCAGTTGGGTTGTGTTGGTGTGGCAAGCCAAGCTGATGGGCTGCGAGGGCAAGCGCTTCAATTCAGCTGCTTGTTGGAAGTGGGGGCCATTGTAGATACTGCTGTAACGTGGGGATGGGAGGCTCTGGAGATGCCTTTTCTTCTAGCAGTTGTTAAAGCTTGGAGTTTTGTGATGTATTTCATGTCCTGTTGAGATACAACCTCTGAGTCGGGTATGATGTGAAGTGGTGTACAGATCTGGGGCTGGTAGCGATGACGGGAGACACGTCTCAGTCTCTTGAGCTTGGCCGGGTGGTTGATGGCAACTGGGGATGAGTGATGAGGTAGCATAACCCAAATAAGGGAGGTGTTTTTGAACAAGCTGTCTGGCTGCTTGGGTAACCAGGCTTGTGTTTCAGGGCTTGGGCACTCCCCCACTTCTTTGGGTACCCTTTGACTTGTGTTACAGCAAATGGGGCTGTCGGTGCCAATTCCAGAAGAGGTCTGCCTTCAGATTTCACTTGTATTTAGCTGGGAGATTGTTCCCCGTCTCCTGTACGTTAGATATTTATGCCAGAGCCTTGGAGGTATCGTGGGATGTGGCGTGGGATGATTCTCCTGTGGTCGCTTTGTAATAGTGAGTTGTTTTTCCTGTGCTGGGTCTGCTCCTCTGGCTTCTGGATTGGTTAGGGGGGGTGTTTCTGTGGGCAGGTAAAGCCCGGCTTTTGTTAAAACCAGTCTCTTTGAAGGGTTAAGTGCTCTATATGCATCATATTAATTTGGCTAATGAGACTGCTGGGGAAAGTGGATTTATAAAGAGAAGCATTTAATTAACTGCACCACAGTGGAAAGCGACACGAGCGGGTTGGACGGGGAACCGGTTCTGTGAATTCACACGGGGTTGGTTGGTTGGGTTGTTTTTAGAGTTGTGCTTTTACCAGCCATGGCTGATTTAACAAGTTAAGTTTAAAACATCAGATGGCCCAGATTCTGCTCTTCGCTAATAACGAGCTTCTGTTCGCCTGGTGCTGCTGGTTTCCCGGGAAATGGCAAATGTTGCGTGAGGATACGCTCTCGCCACGTCGCCCGGTTTGTGGGGCGAGTTGGTCGGGCAAGGCGCCTGCAGGAAAGCCGTGGGAAGAAGTGGGATTTACCTTGGGCTGATGGCTTTGTGGTTTCCACTGTGTCTCTTCTGGTTACTGCCTGAGTTGAACTGCAGCTGGCTTGGGAACCGGGTGAACTCTGCTGCTGAAGGACTCGGTGGGCAGCGCTCGGTGTGACGGGTTGGTTATTTGGGACCGATTGATAAGACCCCGCTGGTGTTGATCCTGTTTCTTCACATGCTGATGGAGTTGAGGTGCTCCTGGCAGGAGTGGAGAATGTGTCCGTGGTGGCACAAAGCTCTGCTGCTTTGTCAATCCTTTGGGTCCTGCTCAATTAAATTAATTAATTGTCTTAATTAAATGCGATTGAAGGGCGGACGTATGGATGCTGTCAAAACTGATGGTGTTTCTCTGAGCTAATGAGTTGCCAGCTCCCAGCCCAGCTCCTCTGTCCGTGCTGTTGGGTTTGAGCCTGTGTGTGTTGCCCCAGGATGGGTTGTGTGTGTACACCTGGTCGGCTTCCGCGGTCGAACTGTAGGTTAATTGTGGGCAATGGGTATTTCATCTACTTGTCTCCCTGCCTTGACCTTCATACCTAGTCCTGCAATCGGATCTGAAGATCGGGCTGCAGGTTTTTAGTTATCTTCAGTATTTCCTGTCCCCAGATCCAGTAATAGGTCAGGCTGACTTTTACCCATGGGTACAGCTTAATCCCGCATCCTGCCTCGAACTGGCAGTTTTCCCTGTAATTCCTGCCCTTTGGAGCAGGGGAGCACATGGATCATCCACTCTGTATCTCCCTTCCTGTGCCAGTGCTGCGTTTCACGCCTGTAAAATGAGATATTTTAGGCATGCCTTGGGACACACGTAGGGCACAGGAGGATTCTGAGTCCAGGGAAGCCAACAAGGTCTCATGGGGGGTTTTGCCATTCGTGGGGAGCTGTCCTGTGGGCCAGGGTGGGTGTTTGTGGCCTGCTTGCTCAAGGGAAAGCCTTTGGTCCTTGCCTGTCAGCAGGAGAGCATCGGGTGCTTCAGCTCCTGACCCAACGCCGTTGCCGGCCTGGGCAGAGGTTCAGTGGGGGATAAACTCTTGAACCACCTGAGATTGAAACACCACGTTGAGGCTTTCGGGGAGGGCACGGCAAGGACGGGGATGTTGTTGTTGCTCGTGCTGCTCCTCTAGGGTGGATGAATGCAGGGCTTCACCTCTCCCATCTGCCAGCCCAGCTTTCTTCTCTTGAGCCAAGACTTTTGGGCACAGACGTGTTCTGAGGTGGCAGGTATCTTTTAACAAATGCTCTTGCTCTTCTTCATCGCATGCAGGCTGGGAGAGCCTGGTCCTACAGATGCCCCATCCCTGCAACCCCCCCTTATCTCAGCTGGCTTGGCTGTAGCTCCTTCACCTGCTTGACCAAAGGCTCGAGGGGTTGGAAATCAATTTATTTGTGTTATATTGGGCATTGGGGGGGGGGTGGGGGTGGTGGTTGTAAAGACACCCTTTGCCTCCCCCGAGCCAGTGTGCACTCCTTTCCTTATCTTGCCCATGTCAGAAATGATCTGTAGGGGAAAGTTCTGCAAAGCACAGTGATGACTTTAGAGGCAAAGTGTGTATTGCTTTGGAAATGGAGACTTTGACCCATGAATTACTTCTGAACTTGGCTGTGAGTGAGAGCTTCCCATCTCCTTTATGGTTACCACAGGCTTGAAAGCTTCTCCATGAGATCACTTAGCCAACGCTAAAGCTTCTGGTTTTTCAAACATCTGGGTTAATTTTGTTTTTCACTGGGGTAGCTGTTAATATTCCAGACACTTCAATGAAAGCACTCAGGCTGCCTTTAAAGATTTAAAAAAAACCCCCAACCAACCCACCCAAAACAACCCTCCTGGCCTCCTGTGGGGGCTCTCAAATTGCTAGAAATGGAACTTTTTAATTTGGGCTTTGCTGAATTTCAGCCTAATAATGCTCTAGCATTGCTAACGGGGCTGTGGGCTGTGTTCCAGGCAGGGGGGGCAGCACCCAAGGGAAAAACCAAAAGCAAAACCCCCCCGAGCGTTCCTGTTATCAGTGTGTGTAAGGGCGAGTAAACAGCCCAAACCGCACACGGGATCTGCCAAACAAGCGAGCGAAGCAGGAGCCAACAGCCTTGTTTCCTGTTGCTGGAAGGCTGTGTTGTCATATCCTTACCCTGCTATTTTAAATCCCTTTTTTTTAATGTGTTCTTCCTGCAGCTTAAATTAAAAGCGGAAACCTCAGGAGCGTTGGTAGGTGGAGCATCTTATTTGGGGTGTGCTGCCTCACCCCAAAACCCGGCCCCATACCCGCCACAGGCAGAAGAAAGCTTCTTGTTCCCCTTTAAAATCTGAAGGATGTAGATTATTTCCTCCTCCCTGCCCTGTGGTTAATGAGTGTCCTCTGAGCCCCGTGTTTCTCGCACTATCGCCGTGGGCGAGAGTCTTGCGGTGGTTTTGTGTGTAAAGCGGCCAAGGTGCCAAGAAAGGGTCAATGTGAGGTCCCGGGTGATGGGTTAAACCCAAAACTTCTGGGCTCTCACCCTGGCCTCAGATCCCTGAGCTCCCCCCAAGCTCGAGCAGGGCCTGGGAAAGGCTGAGGCTGTTCCAGTCCAGCGCTTGGAGAGGATGTTCCTTCGAGATAAGGATCCTCACGTATTATGCAATGAACAGCGGGATCTCTTTGTGTTTAGTGCTGGGCTGGCCAGTCCTTGGGGTTGGGGTGGGGTGGGGGGGGAGTGGTGGGGAAAGTCCCAGCCTTGGAAGCCAAGTAGATTTATTTATGTATTTATTTATTTATTTGAATCCAGAAGCCAGGCTCTCTGTGGGGAGGTTTATTTTGCTTGCTGAGGAATGGGTAGCTCCGGGAGTTAAAAATCTCTGCCTGGATTTTCAGTGACCCAGAGCAGGTTTCCAGCCATACAGAGTGACAAAGGGGAACCTGGGGCCGGTGCCCTCAGAGGGGCATGGGGATGGTATAAAATAATACTATCAAATAATAACATAAAACATAAAGCAATTCCAGCGTGGGGGAAGGACTCACACAGCACCCTTCTCAATGCAGTCTCAGCATCAGCTTCTGTAGCTTTCACATACCTGACCTGAGTCTTTCCAGCTTGGTGTCCTGGCTTATGTACACCCAGTTGCAGCAGGGATTAAGATCCAACAGGTGCCTGTCTTGTAAATCAGTCCTACTGATACACAGGCCCTGGAAGTGGGTCCCAATGAGTGTCAGAGGGTGCCCAGGCTCTTCTTGGAGATGGCAGTGACAGCCTCTTGCTCTCGTGCTGCTGCTTGCTCCCTTCTTTCCCTAGACCTCTACCTCCCAGAGCTGCCTTGCAGTGTTATATGCACAGAAAATATACATATATAAGCAGAATAAGTGATTAAATGGTGACAGAAAAGCATTTTTTAGCCCCTGGAACTCCCAACAAGGACATGAGAATCCTAGAATGTGTAATGTTGGAAGGGACCTTTAGAGGCCATCCAGTCCCACCCTGCAGTGAGCAGGGACATCTTCACTAGATCAGCTCACTTCCCCCATCCAGCCTGACCTGAATGTCTCCAGGGATGGGGCCTCCACCACCTCTCTGGGCACCCTGTGCCAGTGACCCACCACCCTCAGAGGGAAGAACTTTTTCCTAATCCCCAACCCAAATTTCCCCTTTTCTGGTTAAAACAATCCCTGCTGGTCCTATCACTCTGTGCCCTCAGGAACAGCTCTTCCCCAGCTTTCCTACATGCACCTCTCAGGGACTGGAAAGTGCTATAAGGTCCCCCTTGAGCTTCTCTTCTCCAGGCTGAACCAGCCCAACTCTGTCAGCCAAAGAAACCCAGCATGTGCTGCAGTGTCCTGTTGGAGAAGCCCAATTCATATTTTCCTCTCCTTTTCTGAATCTCACGATGCTAAAACAAACCGGGATTCAGGCTCGCAGTGCCCTGTCCATCAGAAATCTTAACCTACAGCAGGTAGGGTTGTGTTTTGAGTGCAGTTGGGCGTCTTGCATCAGGTTTCTGTTGGGACAGAGTCAAAATCAGAGGCTGGCTCCTCGGGCTTCTCATAAGAGCCTCCCATCGCTCAGGTGCTTCACCAGCGAACTTTGTTGCTGTATCTCTTGGAGAGATGGCCAGTGCTCGGTTTCTCTGCACCACTTTCCCCGTGGAAATTTTTTATGAACCACAGAGTCTTTGGCAAAACGCTCCCAAATCAGATGGCTCATCAGGGAGTGAGAGCAGCCTGCCCTCACATGCCACCCCAGGCATCGCCTGTGCCACAAGTCAGCTTGGGGCAGGAAGCCATTAGGCCGAGTGCCTCAAGACAGCGCTGAGATCGGTGTTAATTGTACAAGTTGCTTCTTGTTTGTTGATTATTTATTTGGAAGAATCTCTAGGAGGTTGTTAGGGATTTCTTTCCAATACAGAGGTGATGCTCCAGAGGTTGCGGGCGGCTTGGAAAGCACGAGGGGACCTGGTTCTCTACTGCAGGGCTGCTGCTTTCTTAGGCCCAGGCAGGAGGACTGGGGAGGCCACAGTGATTTGGAGCCACTGCTGCTCGTTTTCTCTAACCTGCAGCTGAGTAAGGGAGTCAGGCAAGAGGGGGTTTGCTTGTCAGCCTGAGAGATTGTGTCCTGAGCAGATGACAGCGAGCTGAGCAGGGCGGTTGACACAGAAGGACAGGAAGCCACCCCAAAGGATCTTGACAGGCTGGAAAGCTGAGCCCAGCTGAACTGAAGGAGGTTCAATGCTGCCAAGTGTCCGGTCGTGTGCCTGGGCCCGAGGAGTCCCGGCCCTACACACAGCCTGGGAGGGGAGCTCCTGGGGAGCAGCCCTGCTGGGAAGGGCCTGGGGGCTCTGGGGGGCGAGAAGCTTCCCAAGAGCCGGCAGCTCGGAAGGGCGATGGGATCCTGGGCTCCATCAGCAGAGGGGTGGCAGCAGGGACAGGGAGGGGATTGTCCCTCTCTGCTCTGCCCTCGGGAGGCCCCAGCTGGAGTCCTGTGTCCAGAGCTGGGGCCCCAGGACAAGAAAGATGTGGGACTGGTGGAGAGGGGTCAGAGGAGCCACGGAGATGCTCAGAGGGCTGGAGCAGCTCCCCTATGGAGAGAGGCTGAGGGAGCTGGGCTGGTGCAGCCTGGAGAAGAGAAGGCTGTGGGGGGACCTCACTGCAGCCTCCCAGTCCCTGAAGGGAGCAGAGGAACAGGAGGGGAATGGGCTTGTTAAAGGGCAGAGACTGGCAGGACCAGGGGGATGGAGTGAAGCTGAAGGAAGGAAGGGTTAGATGAGGTATTAGGGGGAAGCTCTTTACAGAGAGAGTGGTGAGGTGCTGGAAGGGGCTGCCCAGAGAGGGGGTGGGTGCCCCATCCCTGGGGGTGTTCAAGGCCAGGTTGGCTGGGGCCCTGGGCAACCTTGTGTAGCTCCAGGCCTGGAGGTTGGTGTCCCTGCCTGTGGCAGAGGGTTGGAGCTCTGTGATCCTTGGGGTCCCTTCCAACCCAGACTGTTCTATGATTCTACGATTGCAGCTTTTAAACTTGTGTGTGTCCCATCAACCCCTGCTTTTGCATTTATCCAAATAGCACGGGATGCTCTTTACTATGCAGAAGCTGCTTTATGAAGTTGTTTGCAAAATGACATCAGTGGGATGAGGAAAAAAAAATTCAAATCCTCCTCCAGGCAGATGTTCCCATCGTTGTCTCGCTGTTTGTTTCTCTAATGCCCTGTGTTTTGCAAGTAACTGCCTTCAGTTGGCAGAGCTGCCAGGAGAACTAACACATCTGTTGTGTGTTTTGCCTTTTGCAGCTGAAGGTGTGAGAGGAGAGAAGTGTGTCTGACCACCAAGGTTATCCTGAGCCCGCTCGCTTGCCAAGACAAAGGCTTGAGGAGTCTTCTCCCATCTCCCAGCCTGATGGTAGGACTATGCAGGGAAGCTGGGAGGGCTTTCTTATGATGGGGGGTGTTTTCTTCAAGCTTTTTTATAGAGAAGAGGTGGTGGGGGCTGGAGAGAAGTAATTGGCCTCTGCAGGATTGTTCTGGGGGCAAGTAAAGGCTGGTGGTGCCTATCCGTGGGGTAAGACAGGAGCTCCTGGGTTGTTTGCTCCTTTGCAGAAGGAAAGAGGGTGTGAGCACTTGGGAGACACATTTTTTGAAGTACGGGGAAGGAATCTGCTGGTGGAGACAACAGGGAAGGACTCTTCTCCTTAAAAACCTGGAGGCTTTGAAGGGAGCCCATTTGTTGGAGCAGATGGGGTGGGACACCACATCCTGCTGCACTTTGCTTCTCAGTGGCAAAAGAGGGGAAAATGTAGCAGGGCATTTGTGGAAAGGATGGTCTTTATTTACAGGGAGAGGGAGAGCTTGGAGCATGGCAATGGGTGCTGTGAGTCGTGTAGAGTGAGAATGGTGGAGTGAGGACGTGGTGTGTTGGCTCTTCTTCATCCCTGTGTTGCTCTGGTTACTGGGACTCACGCTCTGAATAGCGAAAAGCCCTACTGGTGTGTGCTGGAGAGATGCAGAATGAGGGGTTTCAGAGCTTTTGGATGGGAGAAGCTGAAGCCAGGTGTTCCTCATAGCTCCTGTACAGCAGGCAGGCAGTGCTGCTGGTAGCCTTCAGTTCCTTCAGTAGGGCAGTGATGAACTAGAGAGTTACAAGAGCTGAAACCTCAGATTCGCAAAGGAAAGCTTCATCCCTGCTGCAGAAGGTGTCAGCTTAGTGTGGGACTGGCTTAAGCCAAATTACATGGTCCCCTCTCACCCCTCCTTAAACTTCCAGTGCCTTAAATGCATCTTAAATACTTTTATCCTTAAGCCCTGGCTGCTTGGAAGATGACCTGGTAGAGATCCTCATGTGGGTTCAGATGTTAACTAGTACCACTGAATCCCATGCTGGGTTTGATGATGTGGTTTGGGTGTGAAAGGCCAATTTCTGAAGCTCCTGCTGCCTGTGGGTTCCTGCCACAGAAAGGAATAAAATTGAACCACTTCATAGCACTGATGTTCCCCTTGTACTGCAGATTCAGGGCTGAGCTCTCCCCCTCCTTTAAGCACGCCTCGTTTCTTTGCGTTGTGTGGCTGCCATCATGTTCTGTAGCTTTTTATTTAATTTTGTGCTTGAAATAAACCCTTTGAGGGTTGGAAGGAGCGTTTCTGGAGGGGAAACCACTCTTGTTGGTTTAATATTTTTAAGAAAAGGGACGGTTGCCATGTTAAACCCTTACAACAGCTCAGAACCATATCAGCGTGTCCAATAGTGGGTGATAATGCAAAAATACTGCAACCTCCCTTCTGGAAAGTCACAGAATCCCAGGGGTTGGAAGGGACCTGGAGAGCTCCTGGGGTCCAACCCCCCTGCCAAAGCAGCTCCCCAGCTCATATTGCACAGGGCGGCGTCCAGACGGGGCTGGAATCTCTCCAGAGATGGAGACTCCACACCCCCCTGGGCAGCCTGTCCCAGGGCTCCCTCACCCTCACTGGGGAAAAGTTCTTCCCCATGTTGGTGTGGAACTCCCTGTGCTCCAACTTGCAGCCATTGCCCCTTGTCCTGTCCCCACAGACACTGAAAAGGGGCTGCCCATTTCCCCCTGCATCCCATACTGAAGATATTGATAAACATTCATAAGGTCCCCCCTTAGTCTTCTTCTCTCCAGGCTGAACAGCCCCAGCTCCCTCAGCCTTTCCTCACAGGGGAGATGCTCCAGGCCCTTCAGCATCCCCATAGCCTCCTCTGGACTCTCTCCAGGAGACCCCTGTCTGTTTGATCCCAGGGAGCCCAGAACTGGACACAACACTCCAGGTGGGGCCTGAGCAGGGCAGAGCAGAGTCAGAGCAGCCGTGATGGTTCTTCCCATCCAAATTTGATCTATAGAGTGATTGCTGCATATAGGCTCAGAGCCACTGCTGGGCTCTGGGAGCTGCTTTCGTGTGTCTGTGGAGTGGTTGGGTGATGGGGAGGGTATAGAGAAGGGGAGAGGAGTCTCTGGACAGAGGGGTCTGATCTGTGTGTGCTGTTCTGGGGTACTGGCTTTAATTAGAATTGGGTTTGCTTGCAGGTCCTCTGTGCTCTGGCAGATATCACTGTGCCTGGGAGAGCGAGCGGCAACTACTCAGCATTCTTCTCAAGGAAGAAGGGGTTTTTGTGGAATGGCTGCTCTCCATACCTTCATGGAAGCTTAATCCTTATCCCTCTGTACCGTCCCTGTCCTTGCATCCCTCCCCAGGACTAATTAATTACAGTAAACTAAAATCTCCTGCGGTGCTTTGGCACTTCTGAGGTCCTTGGCTGCCTCATCCCGAGAGGTGAGTCAGCTTCGCGCTGTCGTGGTGGGTGGAGAGCTGGAGCTCAGCTTGGGCACCGAGCTGTTGGAATAAGCACAATTGGGGGGGGCAGGGGTGTGTGTGTGTGTAAACTGGAGGTATGGGAGGGTGAATTGGAGGTATGGGGGGGTAAATCTGAGGTATGGAGGGGTTTAAATCTGAGATATGGCTCAGGAGCAGAGTCAGGATGAAGCCCATGCCCATCCAGGCTGTGAGCCTTATTTTTCCCCATCAAACAGTGCCTTCCACTCCACGTTTCTCAGATGGTTTTAATCACACACGCAGGAGAAATAGCTGGGTATACAAACTGAATCTGTCACCTGAAAACAATTCCCATTTTCATTGTTGCTGCTGGTTTTATTCCCCAGTACAGGAGGTCTGTCCTGGCGCTGGCTTCCCCATCGTGGCTGTAATCAAAGCCCAGCCTTTCAAGTGAAATCTGCAGCCCAGAATCGCTTCAGCCCAGCGCGGGGCCGCTGCTCAGGTTGGCTTTTTTTAGCTTCCATTTCTGGGCCGAAGGCTCGAAGAAGAAAGAAATAGGTGAGATGAGGGCACAGGCTCCTGCAAAGAGGAAGGAGCAGACGTACATCTGGGTGTAGTCATACAGCCACCCTGCAGGAGAGGAGATTGTTAGTAGAGCTGTGGGCTTTTTCTCGCTGAAAGGGGGGAAAAAACAAGACCTCCTTTTGGGAGGTGGGTGGCAAGCAAAGGATGTGTGTTCCTGTTTAAGAATTCCTCAGATATTTTCTTTAAATTACCTTAACTCTTTGTGTGCCTGGTGCTGGGCAGCACTTACCCAGCTGGTTGGGACCGTTGCCATGGAATAACCAGCAAACTTAGGGTCGTTCTTCCCACAGCTAACTTTTCCTGAGCCTCTAGTGGATGTGGATTTTAATTTGGTTGAATTTAATCCCTGACTGCTCTTTCTTTCTTTCCCCCTGTTTAAATAAATGAGCCAAAAGCAGATGGAAGATCCCATTGGGCTACCAAGATGACTTACATGTGTCGGTGTTTCCAACATCTGGGCTGCAAACTCCACATTCTCCAGCGCTGCCTTCTTGTGAGCAGACCCAATTTACTGCAGCCTGTCTAATATGAGAGATCCCAGGCCAGGAGCTCAAAGTGAACTTGCTTAAAAGTAGCTTTGTGAGCACTTAAAAGGAAAATCTAAATTCCATAAAGGCTCTGGAATCTGGAGGGGGCAGGTGATCGCCTTTTAAAGTGACCTCAAAGTGTTTTGTTTAGTTATGGTATGTCATCATCTCTCTAGACAATCATTTCAAAGGTGGGTAATTCCTCACATATTCAGAGTGATGGGAGCTGCTGCTGCATGTAATAAAAACCTTGATATACTCCCAAACCTGGCCTGAGGGGAGGGAGGGATGGATGGATGGATGGATGGATGGATGGATGGATGGATGGATGGATGGATGGATGGATGGATGTCTGTCTGTCTGAGGTGGGTTAGCAGCTGAGCTGGTGTAAAATGCAATTCCTCCACTGGACTGGTGTGATTTCTTTACACCTGGACTGGTAGGATCCTTAAAACCAGCTAAAGGAGATAATAGAGTCCCCAGAGTGCTGCTCTGCTGTTCTCTGCGAGCTCCACAGCTCTGAAAACGCCGCTGGGGGTCTGGGACAAACCAGGGGTGCTAAAATCTTCCTTGCTGTGGGTCTGCATGGCTGTGGGGAGGTTTTACATGCCAAGGAAAGGGCTGCCAGCTGCTTTGCTCTCCCCCCTGTTCCAGCTCGTGCTGGCTCATGCCTTTCTCAGGGGGAGTTTCAGCTCTGGTTTGTTTTGTTCTCAGGGATATCGTGTGAGCCGCGGCGCGGGCAAAGACGGAGCTGCTGTCAGAAAGCAGGATCCCTTGGGGCTGGACCTGGTGCTGTGGGGGGCTTTCCTGTGCCCCCTGTGTTTTTAGAGTGGTTGATACTCAAAGGTGGGATCTCTTCTTGCTCCTGGAAGCCTGTGGGATTTGGACAGGAGACGGGACGCTGACGTTGTGTGTAAGACGGACACGACCGAGCACTCCAGTTGTGACACATGGAGACACATGGATTTATCTACATTTTTTTTAAAAAATAGCCTTCAGGATATTTTTTTTTTACTCTTTTTTTCTCTCAGCTCTACGTGGCACTGCAACACCAGCGTTGCCTCCTCACCGCCTTCCACCGCGTCACACCCAGCCTTTTAAACACACACAGTGTCCGTGGCCCTGCTCCCCATCCAGAAAATAAACCATTCCTGCTCCAGGAAGCTCAGTTAGAAGTTGCCAACTTCAGCAAAGCAACATTTTTTTAAGCAGTGCTGGAAAGTCCCTGCCACCAGTGTGGTCTGAATGGAATCTCTATGGCACATATTCATGCTGTGCTCAGGCTGATCCAGAATCAGAAATGTTATTTATTCCTGAGGTCCTGAGTAGCAATATCTGGTGTGGAGAAGCAATATCTACTGTGAATAGCTAGAAAATTTAGATGAGAGCCTCTGAGCTTGGGTGCTCTGAGTTCGAAGGACTCCATCCCCTTCAGCACCCGGATCTGCTGGGGCTGGAGTTGGCGTGCTGGGAGTTTGGGGTTTTTGGATTACGTGTTTTATTTCTTCTGCAGTTTGAGTTCCTGATTTGCACTGTCTGTGGAATTAAAATACACTCACTCATCTCTCCTTACTTCACTTGCTGCTTGCCAAAATAACATTTGTTCTGGGGCTTTCTTCCAGCAGGGCAGAGGCGTCCAGAGGAGCTGGCTGATGAGGAGCTATGAAGGAGCCTTCAAACTTCTCACCCTGGGCTTGCAGTTGGGGCATCTGCCTCTGGATTTAAGGGCTTGTAGTTCCACAGATCCGTGGGTAAGTCCCCTCTTCCTTGCACTGTGATTGGGCTTCCTTCTCCTATGCAAAATGGGCATTTCTTTAACCTTCATGGTTCTTGTTGTGCCTCAGCTTTCGCTGCGTTACAGGTAGAACCGTAGAATCCCAGAATGTGTAAGGTTGGAAGGGACCTTTAGAGGCCACCCAGTCCCACCCTGCAGTGAGCAGGGACATCTTCACTGGATCGGGTCACTCAGAGCCCCATCCAGCCTGACCTGAATGTCTCCAGGGATGGGGCCTCCTCCACCTCTCTGGGCACCCTGTGCTAGGGACCCACCACCCTCAGAGGGAAGAGCTTTTTCCCAATGCCCAACCTAAATCTCCCCTTTTCTAGTTTAAACCATCCCCCTCGTCCCATTGCTCTGTGCCAGCCCCTTTTCAGTGTCTGTGGGGACAGGACAAGGGGCAATGGCTGCAAGTTGGAGCACAGGGAGTTCCACACCAACCTGGGGAAGAACTTTTCCCCAGTGAGGGTGAGGGAGCCCTGGGACAGGCTGCCCAGGGGGTGTGGAGTCTCCATCTCTGGAGAGATTCCAGCCCCGTCTGGACGCCGCCCTGTGCAATATGAGCTGGGGAGCTGCTTTGGCAGGGGGGTTGGACCCCAGGAGCTCTCCAGGTCCCTTCCAACCCCTGGGATTCTGTGATAGCCCTAAATACCTCATCTACCCCTCTTGCCCTGCTGTTGATGAGACGGATCAGTGAGAGTTTTGCTTCTTGGCTTCATTTGGCCTCTATTTATCCCACCAGCATCACAAGACTGTTTTTTTTGTGGACAGCTTTTTTCAGGAACTCCTCTTGCTTCACCAAACCCAGCCCTGTTCACCCTGGGACCGCTCAGTGCTATCAGAAAGCAAAAGGCTTCCCATTAGCCAGAATATATTGGGAGTGGGTGATGCATGGAGCAGAGAGCACTGGTTATTGAGCTGTTTTCACCCTGGATGTTACTGCGTCGGGGAATTTACTGCGGTGGCGGTGCAGGGGTGGCTCTCTGGAGGACATATGTCTTGTACCAGCAGAAGAGCTCTTACCTGATGCAGGCTGTGGATCACCGTGACAGCGTAAAGCGCTGTCAGTGAAATGCTTTGCTTGCTCCAGATGACACCCAGCCACAGAGCTTTGCTGACCCACAAATATTGATTAGGGGAATCAAAGCTGGAGCTGATATTCCAGGGACCTTGGTGGCTTGGAGCAAAAAGCTTCTTGCAGGCGTTGGGCAGGGAAGTGATAGCTGAAGAGTTGCTGGGTTTTACTGGGGATACCTGTGCTAGGTGAGGGATGGGACATGGTTCACCCAGATACCTAACCTGAGGTTGTTCTTTGTGCATCCTGAGGAGCCAGGAAGAGCTCAGGTCCTGTTCCCAGCTGTGAGGTACGGTGAAAGCGCCATCAGGGGAAGGAAGAGCTTTGTCCTGGCCAAGGGGTTTGGAGGAGGACGAGTCTCTCGCTCCCAAGCAGAGACTGGAGACACACTTCAAAGCTCTTGAAATCTGCCAGATGCTCAAACCTGCCTTGGTTTTCTGGCAGGAGGAGAAGAGGGAAGGCTTTTCATCCTCCTTATCTTTGGGCCCAGGACTTCTTGTGGCTGAGCTCTCTAATTTTCTTCAAAACAAGAGATTACGGCGACTGCTCCATAGGCTGCAGAGCCTCTGCTCGCTGGGACTGCTGCTGAGCCCAGCCTGGCTTTGCCTTCTGCCCCTTGTCTCCCCTTCAGTCCCTCTGTTCCAGGTTCCATGTTTAAATGCCCCGTTGGGGGTACAATCTGTGGTAACATCTCCTGCTGTGGTTGGGGTTCAGACATGTTGGGGGGGAGGTTTAGCTGCCTTTTTTGGCTTTTTTTTCCAAACTGCTGCCCAGCTTCTGCAGCTGCATGAGTGAAATATGCCAGGGTAGAAAGGGACATTGCTGAAATATGGCTTGGTTGGGATTATTTTCCCCCCACTAGGACAGAAAAAAACACCCTTGGATGCCTGTGGGTAGGAGAGCGAGCCAGCAGCAGGTTTTATCACTGGATGTCTGCACTGGGAAAGCATTTAGGGTAATGTTAGAGTTACCTGCTAGAGGAGGCCCACCGATGGCTGCTATCCCAGCAAAGAAAGCAGCAAACCCCAGGTAGCTGTGGAGCTTTTGCACACCCACTAGATCGACCTGTTTGCAAACCAAAAGGGACAATTAGTGGTTGAGTTTGTGTGAACAGCAAGAGGTTGGTTTTGAATTATTTTTCTTTTCCCCTGGGGGTTTCTTTCCTGTTTGGAATTTCCTCTTCAGCAGCAGTTCTGAAAGGACTTTGCACCCGGAGCTCTGATCCAGCCTGGTATCCGCTCGCCTCCTTAAGGCCAGCATGGAAATTACTGGGATGTGAGATGCTTTTCTGCCTCCCAGCTGCGTGGGCATCTCCTGGAACTAATAACGCTGCCAAGACTCTGAGGAAGGTGTTTTAAACTCTGAATTCCTTCCCAGAAAGAAAGACCAAATAAGAATGATAACTCCCTACTCGGATCCTGCTGTGTCTGTGTTAGAGATAAATCTGGGATGGGGAGTGGAGATGTCTGACCTGTCTTAAGCATTAGTGAGATGGGGACCAGTATGAATCCATTGATCTCCCGTGACTTGGGAGTAGTTTGCTTCAGAAAGAGGGATGTGGAAGGCAATTAGCAGGGCAAGGTCATTATAAACCAGCAATAAACCACCAGTGCTTTGGCTGCATCTGGGCTGGGGATACCAGTGAGTGGGTTGGAGAGGAATTTTGGAGCTTCCCAGGGCTCAGACTGGGAGGGCTGAAGGGAAGAGGTGTCACACACAGGTCTGCAGCAGCCCAGGGAAATTCAGCTGTGTGAAAGCGTTTGTGGGCGATTTGGGGATGTCATTGGAGATGTCACATCCTATGGGAGGGGTTTTTTTTGGGGGGGTGGGTGGGTTAGGAGGGTTTTTTTTGTTTATTTTACATGAAATGTCCTACTCACCAGCACAGGGAGGATCAGAGCCATGAACCCACCGCAGAAGACGGCGAAGGCCACCGCGTAGGTCATGAGCAACGGGAAGGTGGTGGCCAGGGGACAGAGCAGGTTAGTGACGCCGGCGAGGACGAGGTAAGCCACATGGTAGTGATACTTCTTGGTCCAGTTCTGATCAGCAATCCAGCCTGAAAGCAGCTGACTGACAGTCTCTGTGATGCCTGGAGGGAAGAGGAAACCTTCAGTTTCACCTTTGTGGCTGCTCTGCACTGCGTCGCGCTGGAACACCCCTGGGTTCCGCTGTAACAACCTGACCACAAAGGGCTGGAATGCCAGGGAGTTACAGGAAGGTGCTTTTAGGCTGTTGTAAAATTAATACTGTGCTTGTCTGTCTTCACCTCGGTGCCTGCTCCTGCCAGGTGCCTGTGGGTGCTCCAGGGCACCCTGTAAAAATTCCCTCACGGGCTGTGCGCTCAGCAGAAAGCTGCAGTAACTCTCAGGAGGGGAAGCTTGCTGTTCAGCCTCTCTCTCAAGGTAAAGAAGCAGAAAATGAAGAAGAGATATGCTTAAGCTTAAGAGATTTTAGTTTTCATAAAGAAGGACAGAAGACTGGCCTTTTTTCTTTTCTTTCTTTTTTTTGTGAAAGGCTCAGCAAACCCCTGGTTTGCTCTGGATGTTCCTGTCTCAATGTTTTTATGAGCTACAGATCAGAGGAGCGCTCGCTGTCAGCTAATATCTTGCTGTCCTCTGTCTCCCTCCTATTCTGAATTCAGAAATTCAGATGAATTCCTCTGCTCTCCTCCTAGATCCCTTGACAGCATCGTGTCTCAGTATCCCATGGCAGGGTAGAAGGCACATTTATTTTTGTACAATAAAATATTTTCTGAAGACTGAGATTGCAGCTGCTTTCTTAACCTGGTGGGGCTCCAGCATTAACCCCCACTCATATGGGCACATTGTTATTTTTCAGGGCTTGAGGGTTGGGCTGTTTGGGGGGGTGGTTTATGCCCCTTGGAGGTGAATGTGCCAAATCCATATGGCTGGAACCAAGTTAACGGGGTTGGGTTTTTTATCCCCCACCCCCTCCAATACTGGTTTTATTCTCTCTCCACGTGCATTCCTGGTGTGTGAATGTGGAGTGACTCTGTATTTCTGTGGCCTGTGGGCTTCAGCAAGGCAGGGGCTGTGGTGGGAAGGTTTTGGGGTGGGGGCATAGCACCAACATCACTGGGAACCTGTGTTCCCTCAGTGTGGTGAGGATGGGTGATCACCTAGCTTGGGTGGAGAGAACCACCCACCATGTGAGAGCGACTTTGTAGATGTACAGAAGGCAACGCTATATATACAGAAGGGGGTAAGGGCTGTGAGCTGAACCTCTTCCCTGCAGATTTATTCTGGGACGTGTTTGGGACTATTTCTTGGCAAGGTTTGTGTTGCTTGGCTTAACTATTTTTGTATCCTTGTCATTATAAAATGGGTTTAAAAGATGCTTTTGCCTACCAGCCACTGAAACCAGGTAAGAGGCGTCCATGCTGCTGATGCCCAGCGTCCTGGCTCTTGCTACCAGGTGGAAGGTGGGCACGAAGTAGGCCAAGTGGCTGAACAAAAAAGACCAGGTGAAAACGCAGAAGACGGGATCCTTCAGTGGGGAGAGGTCCAGGAGAGGCTCTGAGTTTGCTTTCTTGCTTGGTGGATGGGATTTGTAGCATCTCTTGGCCTTGGAGGCTATTTCTGGTGAGCTGGGAGGGTTCTCAAGCCCTTCCAACGCCAACATGTTTACCGGACCGGAGGCATCTCTGCCATGGAGCATCATCACTCCCTCTGTGGTGGGAGGGTCCTGTGCTCTGTGAAGCTCTATTTCCCCGTGAGTGCTTTCACCTGAGCATCCATCAATGGTTTCTGCATCCTTCTTTGCCATTACAGACCCACACTCTTGGTTTTTAGCAGAGGGGCGTTGAGGCAGCTGGGTGCTGAGGGGTCGCAGCAGCATGCTGGAAGGCACCAGGTTTAACATGATGCCTCCAAAAATCAGGAGGGTACCTAGGGAAGACAGAAGAGGATTTTTATTTGTGGTTTTTTTAGGGTGGGAATGGAGGAGCAGTAGGAAATGGTCTCTCTAGAACAGGGTGGAGTTTGCATTGAAGATGGAAGAAAGCTCTGCTGAAGGAGCAGGTATCTGTTTCTCTAGCTGGAAGTCCCTGTCACTGTGATGCATGCAACAAATTTACAGTTGGACTCGATGCTCTCAAAGGTCTTTTCCAACCCAGTGATTCTGTGATTCTAACTCCAGAGCTACCTCTGGGATTTGGGTGTTTGGTTTTGTGCCCCTTGTTAGAATCTGTTTCATGTGATGGACCTTCAAGAGGGCCTGAAAAAGCATAGTAAAGGCAGGGATTTTCAGCTTTGGCTTCTGAGGTGTCTCTGACTTAACTTCAATGACCAAGTGCTTAAGTGTTAACAAAGATGTCTCCAAACCACCTTAGAAGAGGCAGGAGTTGTTCCTCAGTGCGTCTGATTTTTCCAAGGTGCCTCTTTCCCTGCCTGGCTGTATCAAACGCCCTCTTAATGCCCCTGAAGTGGAGTAAGCAGGAGATGCACTCACCTTGCCAACCATAAAGATCGATGAGGAGCTGAGTGAAGGGTGCAATTAGAAATGTCAGCCCCATCCCGGAGCGGGCGACGGCGTTGGAGAAAGCCAAGCGTGTCCTGCAGCGCTTGGCTGTCATCACCGCAGCTGCCTGGTACAGGCAGGCGAACCCCAGCCCTGCAGGGAGGGGGAGAAACAGGTATTTGTGCCCAGAAAGTGGTTGCTTTATATTATGAGCTCAAGGGATTCAATGTTGTGCCATCCCAAGCTCGTTGTCACCCTAGCAGCCCTGCTTTGCGGGGTTCCTTGGGGTGAGAGGCGGGGGGGGGGGGGGATGTTGCTGTTGCAGTCAGTGGAGAACAAGATTTCATGCCTGGGGTTTAGGAGCTGGGGGGTTTTCAGGCTGGGCATGGTTAGGAAGGGATTTTAAAACGCCAGGATTCATCACAAAAAGCAAGGTTAGGTAGGTCTAGCATGTTGAAACTGGTGTTTTATGTTCCTGAGCATCAAACTTTGGGGTTTCACACACACCCCCTCACAGACAGAGTTGCTGAGGCTGCTTCCCTGCCACAGGAATGCCTGGGGTTTAGGAGCTGGGGGGTTTTCAGGCTGGGCATGGTTAGGAAGGGATTTAAAATGCCAGGTTTCATCACAAAAAGCAAGGTTAGGTAGGTCTAGCATGTTGAAACTGGTGTTTTATGTTCCTGAGCATCAAACTTTGGGGTTTCACACCTCCCCCCTCTCACAGACAGAGGAGCTGGAGCTGCTTCCCTGCCACAGGAACTGCCCAGTTGGGGATCAAAGGAGCTGCTTTTACCAAGGTGCACAGGAACATCTCTGCCCGCCGGTGAGTCGCAGGCTGCTCACCCAGGAGGAGTCCCATGGAGACGCAGAGGAAGGGGACGCTGGTGGCCTGGGTGCTGAGCAGGCAGCCCCCTCCGACCAAGCCAGCCCCTATGATGGAGGTTGGCCGCTCGCCCAGCCTCCTGCAGACCACGGCCACGAGTGGGGCTGGAAGGGAAAGGAGGGAGAAGTCTCAGGGGGAAGATGCCAAGTGATGCTGTGAGGGCTTGGGGACTTGTTTTGGGGTTGGTGCATCCAGTGCCCTGGTGAGTGGCCTCTGTGTGCTGCCCTGAGAGGGGGGCATAAGAAATTCAGGATGGGTTAAGATGACAGAGAGCAGCCAGGAGCTCTTGTCTCATACCCTGGGACCTCGAGAAGGGATCAGAGCCCAAACTTCCAGCTGCCCTGAGCCTGCTTCCCAGTGCATGCTGCGAGTCATTCAGCAGCTTGTTTGCTCAGAGGTGGCAATACTGGTGTGAGGGGCAAGGCTTTGCTCTCTGAGTGTGTCATACAGCGAGGCATCATGAGGCACCATCCTCAGACCCCTTCCTGCAATGACACACATGGGTACCAGCCATGTCCAGCATGGAAACTGGCCCCGCAGTGCCCTTGGCACCCCTTACATCATAGCAAAGGGGCATGAGGTTGAGGTGCTGTCCCCATCCTCAGGGCTGCCAGCTCACCTCCTAAGAAGCGCAGGGAGGACATGATGGAGCCAATCCAGCTGACTTGCTCGGAGGAACCCCCCACCTCCTCTTGGAAAGCCACAAAGAAAATCCCAAAGGTCTTGAGCATCCCCATCACGAGTACGTTGACCTGCATTGGAAGCAGATGGAGGTGAGAGAGCTTTTCCTTCTGCTAGTTTCTGTTGGGGAGTGGATAATTTGTTCTGCTTGGGGCACGTTAACTGGTGGGATGGATCATCAGCAGGGTGGGCTGGTGGTGGCCACGTTGGTTTATTAACAGACCCTCAAAAAACCTTCTGTGCAAACTGATTTCTCCAAAGAGGAGGAGAGAGAGAGCCCTCGAG
The DNA here is from genome assembly GCF_964237585.1 of Gallinula chloropus. Classification (NCBI taxonomy): domain Eukaryota; kingdom Metazoa; phylum Chordata; class Aves; order Gruiformes; family Rallidae; genus Gallinula; species Gallinula chloropus. The sequence goes on from NC_140112.1 coordinate 2,510,933, forward strand.
CCTCTTGTGGGGTTTGTTGTGCTCCCAAAGTTATATTTTAATACTAAAAAAAATAATCTGAATGGGTCTGAGCGCTCAAAGGTCACTAAGAGCTGATGAGGCATTGAGTGAGGGTGGACATGAGCCAGAGCAGCTTCCCAGGCTTGTCTCATGGAGCAAAGGACGGTTCATGTCTTTAATTTTAAGTCCCTCCCTCCTCCCCAGTAACGGGTGGTTGAGGATTGGCAGTGAGTGGGGAAAGCTTTCCTGTGCTTCCCAGCTTTCCTGTGCTTCCCAGCTTTCCTAGCTGGGGCATGGGGTTGTCTTTGTCACTGATGGGAAGATGCTGTGTGGCATTAAAGCCTGTGGCAGGGAGAAGTTGTGCCTTGAGGTGATGGTGAGATGCTCGGTCCTCCTGGGAGAGAGTAACCGGGTGCTGCTCCCGTGGTGGGTCCCTGGGTTTGACAGCCCAGCGATGTGTCTGTGAGTAGGGAAGAGTCATCTTCTCGTTTGCAAGCTGCCTTTTTGGCTCTGGGCTGCAGGCTGGGCTCATTTACATCCCTGAGATGTTTTCAGGTGGCATTTCATAGGGAAAGGGGTGTGTGTGTCTGCTCAGCCTGTGCCGAGATGGGTAATGGCACTTGGGTAGCGAAGCAGGGCTGGGTCTGGCCCTTAGCTCAGTGGGGTCAGCCTGTCCTGCCCTCTGCTCCCCAGGAATGAGACTCTCAGTTTCTATCAGCCCCAGCTCCAGGAGGGTTTGGTGAATTCATTCACTGCTTACCAGGAAGAAGTGGAACACCACCCCCCACGCCCACCCTCTGGCTTCGGCTCCGGGGCTCTTCCCAGCTGCCAGAACCTCCGGCTCTTCCTCCTGCCTTTCCTCTGGAAATGAGAATTTCAGGACACATTAACACCTTGCTCTGCTGCTGTTTCAATTCAAAACCCTTTCCCACTTTGCTGTTACTGAGGAAGGCACCAGCGTTTCACGTCCAGCTTGCAAAACCTTTTGAGGGTGGGTGAAGCTTTTACCAACCTTTTTGCTGCCTGCAAAGAGCTTAATATCCCTTCCCTTTCCAACCAAGTTCCTGTAACCACTTAAACTTTAAGGGATTTTAAGTGCCAAGCACCGTACTGCTGCTCTAGAGCAGATAGTTTGGTTGCTTTGTGCCAGAGGTCGGTCACTGTCCATCAGTGTCCATCTTTGAGCTCTCCTGGCAAACTCTCCCTTCCCCATCCTTCCCGGCTCAGCTCCCTCCCATCCTCTCGCCCATCCCACACCTCTGGAAGCAGCAGGATCCAGCCTGAGAGAGCAGCAGGACCCCAGAACAGTCAGGGCTGATGAACCTGAAACTTTCTCTTACCTCCTTGCTGCTGCATGCTGGAGAATCCTCCCCGAAACAGCCGATGGCGAAGAGGAATCGTCCCTTCGTGTGCTCCAGAGGCTAAATCCCCCCTTCCTGGCTCAGCACCCCAAAGTCTGGTCCTTCATTCATCTCTGCTGAGGACAATGTTTCCCACCCTTCTTGCCGAGGCCCTGAGTGGGACATGGAACCCAGCAAACACTGGGGCTGTGTGGACGGAGCCCATCCTCCTCCTCCTCCTCCCCGGAGGTAGAGCCCGGCTTGCAGGGAAAAAAGTCCAGGAGTCCCTCCCCTTCCCCAGCCGGGAGCAGGAAACCCGAGGCTTTGGGAGCAGAAATCCCGCTGGGAGGAAAAGGGAGGGAAGCCTGCAAAGGCTTTAGAGCTCCGGGAATGTTTTTATAGCCCCGGCTCTTGCCAGACATGAGGCAGAGCGGTAGGTGGCAATGGTGGACTGAAGTCAAGCCTGGGGCTGCTGAGGTGGCACGGGAGCAGAGCCCTGTCCCTGCCTGTCCTGCCTCTGCTGCCTGGCCCTTGGCCCTGAAAACTGTCTTATTTAGGAGGACACAGTCCAGGAAGCTTTCAGTTTTCCAGCTGGACCAGAGTGGTCATGTGGCTGCAGCCCCTGAGCAGAGCTAGTAGTTGAGCAGGATTTGAGTTGGCTCCATGCCTCTGCTGTGCATATGCACAACCCCCTGATGAAAACAGCCTTCATGCTTCTTCCCCCTCCCCTGTTTTGGCTGACCTGTCACCCCAGTCGGTGTTCCTGAGGTCAGATAAAATTGTGGGGTCACGATACCGCTCTCTGCTCCCCTCCCCTGGCAGAGGCAGTGATGCTCCATCCTGCCAGAAGAGCCTGGGCTGTGTGGAGGCAGTGGAGGAGCTTTCCCTCCAGCAGGACTGGCAGGATGTGTGTGGAGCATATTGAAGTGGAATGGTTTTTGCAGTGAGCTGGCAAGTGGGGAGAAGGCACCAGCAGCATCTGGTGCAGCATCTGTGCTGGGAGCTGTGGGATAGCCGGGAGGAAACACTCTGGCTGGAGCTGTTCCCAGCTTGGGGGGCTGTAGAAAAGGGGAGAATGAGGGACCCTTCACCAGTGCTGCACAACTCAGACACCCCAACTCCTGCTGCTGAGCCGGGGTCGCAGCGTTAACACCAACCCTGAGAGGTGCACAGAGCCCAGGGCATCGTCCCTACTGCCCACTTCAGGCATGACAATGGCTGTGAGACTGGCTGGGTCGCTGAGAAGTGGAGCTGCTCCTAGGAGTAAACTCAGCGCAGCACCAATGTTGTGTTATCTCTGAGCCAGCCCAATTTGTTGGCTCAGCTCTGCTGCAGAGCTTCCCCTCCGATCTACCCTCAGCCAGCTCCTTTTTCAACCCCCAGAGGTACTGGAAGCATTTGAGCTGAGTGGTTTGGATCCTGCCTTCCCACAGGGTCGATTCCCTGCAGTGATGCTCAGATCCATAAGGAAAAGGGAGGCCAGGACTTCCACAGATGCTCAGACTTTATTTGCAGCACAGGCAGGGCCAGCACACTGAGGTTTGAACTTCAGTCCAAGGCATAGTAACCAAGTAACTCTCACACAGAACATTTAACCAGAGGAGGCTAAACATTTCCTAGGAGAAATTCCTTCTCCAGTGGAGGAGCCTTCATTAATTCAAGTCTTTGTGTGCTGCTCCTTTTCTCTAGAGAAATGCTAATAAGGGAGTGGGAGAATTTACCTCACTGGGCTTTGAAAACAAGGCGAAGGAACGGGCCACAGTTCTCACAGCAGGAACAGAGAGAAGCAAAGGCATGTTTTTTGCAGGTCATTTATTGATTTCTCCAACAAATAAGGTCACACACACGTACACCTTGTGGTATCTGATCCTTACACGAGCTTGGTGAGTGACCCCCGTTTCATCCTCAGCAGCAGTTTGCTAAAGTGTGAGCTGGAAGACCCTAATAGCTGCATGGGAGCTGTTAAAGGGAGAGGAGGGAGAGCTTTAGGCCCAGGTTTGGTACTACAAGCACGTTCTGTGCTGGAGCAGCAGAGGAGAGTGGCTGTCCAGTGAGGAGGAGCTGGGCTGGAGCAGGGAGTGGAGCGGCGCGCAGGGCCGAGGGTCAGGATGCCAACTTGTGCACTGCTACAGTGATGCTGTCGTGCTTCTGGATCATGATATTCCTGAAAGAGAAAAGGGCCCAGGCAGCTGAGAAGCTGGATGTGATGAAGAGGAGCTGAGGGGGGTGGGAAACTGGACGGACAAGGGGCTGCAGCAACCCCTGGCTCAGCATTAGACCTGTGGGTCGCTGTGTCCCTTCCGCCCCATCTCGTGAAGAGTGCTGGAGAAGAGACTTTGCCTACTGCACTGCCAGGCCCCAGCACGGGCTGTGAGATCCGTGGGGAGCCCGAGTGTGGAAGACAGAGCTGCAGCAGCCACAGCCCTGAACCATTTCCTACTGGTTTTGCAGTTCCGGCTCCCTGAGGTCCCATGAATCTAAAGAACGTTGGGGCAGAGCAGCTACAGCTGTCAGGTAGAGAAGGGCCTGGGGGTGTTGGGTGACTGTGACTGAGCACGAGCCAGCAGGGAGCCCAGGGGGCCAGGGAGGCCAATGGCATCCTGGCTTGTGTCAGACCCAGTGTGGCCATAGGGCTGGGGAGGGGATTGTGCCCCTGGACTGGGCACTGGGGAGGCTGCACCTCGAGTGCTGGGTCCAGTTCTGGGCTCCTCACCATCAGAAGGACATGGAGGTCCTGGAGCGAGTCCAGAGAAGGGCAACCAGGCTGGGGAAGGGGCTGGAGGGCAAATCCTCTGAGGAGCAGCTGAGGGAGCTGGGGGTGTTGAGCCTGGAGAAGAGGAGGCTGAGGGGAGACCTTCTCACCCCTCCCCTGCCCTGCCAGGAGGGTGCAGAGAGGTGGGCAATGGTCTCTTCAGCCAGGGGACAGGAGATGGGACAAGGGGCAATGGGCTCAAGCTGCCCCAGGGCAGGGTCAGAGCAGATGGGAGGGAAAAGTTCTTCCCTGGCAGAGCTGTCAGGGCCTGGCAAAGGCTGCCCAGGGAGGGGGCTGAGTCCCCACCCCAGATGTGTTTAAAAAAAGGGTAGATGAGGTACTGAGGGATCTGCTTTAGCATAGGACAGGAATGGTTGGACTTGATGATCTTAAAGGTCTTTTCCAACCTTGTGAGTCTGTGAGTCTGAACTCTCGTGCCTGTGGCAGCGACTGCTGAACCCTGTGGTTTCAGAGACAGAGCTCCCTCTGCAGCTGCTGGCTTAGCTCAGGCTGAGGGGAGCTGCTTTAGGGATCTGACTCTGTGGAGAGCCCCGGGGCTGGGGGAGAGGTGGCACCCCCGGGCTGGGAACTCACCCGCTGTCCGACTCCAGGCACACCACGGGCGTATCGGTCGGGTCGGAGGTGAGCTTGGCCGCCTGCTGGGCGAGGACAGAGATGACACCAGCGTGCTCATCCGAGAGGGTTCCTCGGCCTGCGGAAAGGGGAACATCAGCTGAAACGCTTGTGATGGGGCGGGGCTTGTTGTGCAGCAGCCTCTCCCCACTCCCCTCCAGCCCTGGGGCCAAGCAGGGCAGCTACTTGGGCTCCTTCTTCTCCCTCAGCTTCTCCCCTGAGCGTGACCCCTTCAACTCACCCAAGAATCTGAATTTAGGGGGACGGAAAGCGCTAGTTCTGGTTATCCCCCAGGAGGGGGCGGGGGAGGGCAGAGCACCACGGTGGGGCGGGGGAAGATGCTGTAGGGCAGATCCTGGCGCCCCCAGACTCTGCGTGGGAGGCCTCTGCGCCGCACAGCCCCGAGCCCCGGCCCCGCACCGGGGGGGGGGAATGGGGGTGGGGGGGGAGTTGGGGCTGGGGACACCGGGCCCGGTTTCACCAGTGCCCCCAGCCGGGAAGCGTCCGGAATGCCAAACCCCGATACCCTCCCCCGCGGTGACAGGTTACTCACAGCCCAGGTTGAGCCCCTGCGAGTCGGTGCACAGGACGCCCACCACGGCCGGGCTCTTCATGCTGCGGGGAGAGAGAGACAGAGAGAGGCGGCGGTCAGCGGGCGGGCAGGCCCCGCACACCCCGCCAGGCCGCGGGCAGGCCTAGGCCCGGCTGCGTGTGTCCCCATTGCTCCCCCCACAGCCCCTCTGAGACCCCGTCCACGCCCCCCGTCCCCTCCCCGGCCCGTACGTGTCCTCCAGGTGCTGCTCCAGCGTCCCCTCCATGCCGGCCTCTCGCCACCCCCCCACAGACTTCTCACCCCACTTCCGCCCTTCCCCGGCCGCTTGCTGGCAGCGGCGTCCCCCACGTGACGCGCGCCGACGGCGGCCCCGCGGGGTCGAAAAGGGCTGGCTGCGCGAAGGCGCCCGCTCAGCTTCAACCCGAACCTACCCCGTCCCAGCAACCCCCCCCCCGGCTCCGCGCAGCCCCCGCAGGTTCGTGCGGGCGTTACTTCGCCGGGGTTAAGCCACAAATGCGGACCCTTGGGTGCTTTGGCCCCGTCCTGCTCCTGGCAGGGATAGAGTTAACCCCTTTAGCGGCGGGGGGGTGCCGTGTTTGGGAGTTGGGGTGAGCGCAGTGCTGGTGCCAGGGGTGGTTTAGCTGTTGCCAAGCAGCAGTCAGGGACTGTTCAGTTGTTCATGTGTCCCTGCTAAGGAGAAGGGAGGGGACACAGCCAGGACAGGTGACCTGAGCTGGCTAAAGGGGGTATTCCATGCCAATTAGGTGATGCTTGGCATAAGGGGGGGGGGGGGGGGGTGTGTGGAGCAGGCAGCTCCAGGACACGTGGGTTTGGGGACTGTCTGGTGTCGGGATGGCTCTGAGCTGTGCGGTTCGGTGAGAAGCCACATTGTGTATCGTGTGTTGTGCTTATAAAGTCCTCTTATTGTTATTATCTCTCTGCTATCCCACTAAACTCTCCTTATCCCAACCTGTGAGGTTTTGGTTTCTCGGGTTTTCTTCTCCCTTCCTTTCCCCCTCCCTCAATCCCTCCCCTCCACTCCCCACAAAGAACAGGAAGCTGTGTGGTGCCCAGTTCTCAGCTGGGGCAAACCCCTGACACCCCCTGCACCAGCCCTGCCTGGGCGATGGTTTGCCCACATCGTTGTGGTTCTTGGGGGTTTCCCTTGCTCTCTTTTCACCCCCCTGCATAGTCATGAGCATGGGTGATTTGTGTTTCCCTTCCTCTGTGCAGCACCGCTCAGGATCCTTATGACAATATGAAATTAAAGGGTTGTGGGGGGGGTTTATAGCACACACCCTCCCCAGCCAGAGCATCCTCTCGCTGCTGGGCCGTGGTGGGGGAATGTGAGGCCATGGGGACAGGGGGACACAGGCAGGACCCCAATATTTACAGCAAGAAGAGCCACACCGGACTGGTGCCTGTAGTGCTGGGGCAGGGGGCCGCATCAGGACCCCCATCCCCACAGCGCAGAGAGGTGTTAAAGGTGATGCTCAGCCTGGCTGTCCTGCAAGGAGAGCACACACCCCACACCCCCCCAAAGAAAAAACAAGCCTCCCTCCCCCAGCAGAGCGTAGGAGGTAATTTATGGTGGGTGCACGGCGGAGCTCGGTGACGCTAATAAGGTGCTGGCTGCAGCCGCTCCCGATGCGCCGGGCGATGGATCTCGGCTTGTCAGGAGGGAAAATTAAAATGTTATTGATGGGGGGAGGGAAGTGCAGCAGGATTTATTTATCTGCTGTTTCTCTTCCTGCTTGGTCGAGCTGGGAGCTCTCTTGGGCAGCACCAAGCACCCCAATCCCCCCTATCCAGGGTCTCCCCACTGCATCCCGCCCTGCTGGGATGGCTTGGACCATCTGCAGGCCGAGGCCTACACCCTCCCCGTCCTGTCAGCACCTCCTCAAGGAAACCCCCTGAAATAACCCCTCCAGAGCCCTTCCCAGCTGCAGGATTTCTGGAGGGGGATGGAGGGGGGCTGGGATTTTTGTGAGAGTTGGGATTAACTAGTCCAAGCCTAGGTGGGGGGAGACTTTCACCAAGCAGTGGAACAGCTGCCATGTCTCCATGCAGGGAAACGCCTGAGCTATTTTTAACTAATTCAAGGGACAGTTGAGCACTGGCCCATCCTCTGCAAGAGAAATTCAACAGAAAAGTTTGATTAAACCATAGGCCATGATCCAATCCTCATTTCATGTCTCAGCCCGTCGCCTCAGGCCATGTTTCTCCCCTGGTAATGAGCTTCTGGGCTGCTCCTCAACCCTAATTTGCCCCTCATAAAGCAGGTTGGGTAGCCCCAAAATAAGGCTCAGGGATGTTTATTCATTGGTGGGGAAAAGCCAGAAATAGTGCTGGTGAAATAATAAAGCCATTCATAATGCTGGTGAAGAGCCCTGATACCACAGGGATGGTATCATGTAATCCAGGGCTGGGAAAAAATCCATCCCACTGGGTCAGAATTTCAAACCCATCTTGACTTCTGGGTGGAAAATAGAGTTTTATTTCTTATCCTTTTTAGAGCAAACCATCTGTAGTCACCGTCTTGGCTGGCGTGGCCCTGGCCAGCAAGGCTGCAGGCTCTGGGAGCTTGCTCCTGGGGGTCCTTGGCCAAATCCAGACTGGACCATGGGAGCCCAGGACAGTGTTTTGGCCGTGGGTAGGTGCTTATTTAATTTTTTTTTTAATTATTTTTTTACTGCTAGACTCCCAAAGGGGCAGTGGGTGAAGAGTGGCCCCAGCTCGGTGGGGACATCACATCTCTCCTCTGATAGACATGACCATGAGGGCTGGTGGGTGTTTCATGGACGTCCCCCTACCCCCAGCATGTGGGGCTGTTGTCCTTTGCATCCTCCCAGGATGTACAAATTAAACCAGCAGCAGATAATTCCAGCTTTTCCTGCCTTTTTAGCCACTTTAGCAATCCCTGCTCTTACTCCCTTGCGCTCCTAGGAGATGTGCCAAACCCAATTCGAGGTACAGGGGATACACTTCATAAATCAACATATTTACACATTAAATTCAAGTGCAAAACACACCCTCATTAGTGAAAAAAAAGCTATTATTCCTTCTCTGCCTTCTTTTATTCTCACAAATAAATGCAGCCGAGGCTCTATTTCTACAGAGTATTTATCACTGAGCCACATTATTGCACCTTGTGCTCTGACAAGCTGAGAAGTACCAGGGTAACTTCCCCCCCCCCTGTTTTCTTTTAGCTAAATAATCACAAATTCTCAATTCGATTCTTAAGTACATCTGTCAGGGATAAATATGGACGTAGAGGTGTGCTTGGAAAATCCAGCTGTGTTGGCTTAGCTGACAAATAACCCTGGGACACGGGTGCGGGGGGAGAGGTGTGGGATGGGGTTTATTTCCTCCCTTCTCGCTGGTTTATTAATATTTCTTTTATATCATTAAGGATTCAGGTCTCATCTGCTTATTCTGAGATCATCAGGGGGGAGAAAAAAAAAAAGCCCAGGGTGGTGGAGCTGGAGGGGGTTATATAGGATGGGAGGCACGGGGCTGCTGCAGACCTCGGCACGCAGGGAAGACGGATCCTGCCCCGCACCATGGCTGGGCTCCTGCAGACCCTCTGCTTGCTCCTGCTCATCTCCTCCTGCCCCTGCGCTGTCATCACTGGGGTAAGTGCCCATCCCATCCCCAACCTGGGAGATTTCCTTCCTTTTAGCATTATTTAGGGATGGAAGGCAGGAATCAGTGCCTTTTGCTGTCACTTCGGTGGGTTTTAGTTTCCCCCACCCCAATTTCTTCCTTGCTTTTCTCACTGCCAGCCCCAGCCCACCTGTGTGTAGAGTCCCCCCAGTGAGCTGCTCCTTCTGCTCCTCTTCTCAGCACCGTGTCAGGCCTGGTGCTCAGCACAATGGGGGGTTTGAGGAAGTTTTCCAGCAGGGAAACAAATATCTTCCTGGGCATCCCCCAGAGCGTGTTCCCAACCAGGATAAGGGCTTGAGTATCCCAGATTGTCTTTCTCCCTCCCAAGTTGAGAGGAATTATTAAAAAGGGAGGAATGTTTATTAAAAAGGAATGTTGGGGTGCAAAGGGGAGGTGTGATGCTTACCCAGCTGTGTAATGGGATTTGGGGGCTCGGTGGGGCTGACAGCTTGGTGCTGAGCTGGGCTGAGGGTGATGCTAAAAGCAAGAGGAGCAGTGAGTTTTGAGGACAGAATCCAGGCTTTTGTGGCACTTGAGGAGTTGAGATGCTGCTTTTAGCAAAGCCAGGCTTGGCTGACCAACCCCCACCCACCCCTCCTTCCCCTTTTTCCCCTGGCAGTGAAAATCTGTTATAAGCCAAGACAACACGTTTGCATCCCGGCTGCTTGTCTTCCTCTTGGCTTTTCCCAACCAACAGGAGGTTTGTGGTTCACCTGAGCTGGTTCTTGGCTCCTCTCTTCCCAGACACCCTGTAGGGCCAGACCTGTTTCTTCCAACCCTGTGATTTTTCTGGGGGGCTCTCCCCAAGCCCTGCACACAGCCCCTGTCAGCCCATCCCTGAGTTATCAGGTGAGGGTCCATCATTGCTGTTACCTGATTTTTAACAGTATTGGGATGTTACAAGGTGCTTTGAATGCTCAGGGAAAATTAGGTTCCCTTCATGAAAGGGAACACTCTGCAAAATCCCTACTGCCACCCTGCAGGAGAGCTGCACCCCAAAACTACCCCGCTCTGTCCATTGCCCTTGTGGGGTTTTTTCCCCCCAGTTGCAGTTTCCACACTTCTTCATCTGTATGAGTGATGTACAGATCGTGGGGGGTGAGGTTCAAGGCTCAGTGCTTGGTCCAGGGAGGGAATTTGCTCCTTTTTCCTCCCCATCTCCAGGGAACGATGGGCTCAGCAGCATCTGTGCTGCAAAACCTTGCATGGTGCCAAAGGGACAGGTCCTTATTTAGGGATCTACTGGCTTGCAGGATGCCCAGAGGTGACCTAAGGAGGGGATCACTCCAGGGGGGCTCTGGGTGAGCCTCATCTGTGCTTCTTGCACTGCCAACATGATGTCAGGAAAATGGGTCAAAGAAGGTGTCAAGGGTGTGATGAGCTCCTCCAGTGATGGCCAGCATGGCTTTGGGGGCAAAATGGGACCTCTTCTCAACATCCTCATGGGCTTCCAGGTGTGGGGGTGCAGCCTTTGCATCTGTGCCTCAGTTTCCCCACCTTGGGAGGGACATGACCTTGTTCTATTTTGCACAGGGGGGCTGAGCTGCTGGCAACATTCTGCTCCCCACTAACAAAACACCCCCCAAGCACTGGGCATCTGCATCACTTAGCAGGCTTTGCAGGCGATGTGTGTGCACGAGGGAGGGGCCGGGTGCCGCTGCTCTCACTTGGCACTGACGCTGCTTTTGAGTTGGGCAGCAGCAAAGTTCTCCTCTGTGCCCCCTACCTCTGCATGCATGAGGGATTCCCCCCTTCAACCTGAAAACCCCATCCACCCCAATGCACTGCTCCAAAACCTCCCCAACCTAACCCAAAACGGGGGAGCCGGGAACACCCTCCCCTCCTCCCCTTAAATCCCCATTAGTCCATGGGCTGATTTCTCCACTGCCCCACCCAGAAGAGGGGCAGTGATGCTTCCCCACGCAGGTCCCACTAACCCACCATCATCCCTCTCCCCAGGCCTGCGAGCGGGACCTGCAGTGCGGCAGCGGGACCTGCTGCGCCGTCAGCCTCTGGCTGCGGGGGCTGCGGATGTGCACCCCCCTGGGGCAGGAGGGGGACGAGTGCCACCCCTTCAGTCACAAGGTACCAGCCTGGGGATGCCCAGCAGGGCTGGGATGTGGGGAACAAGGGCATGGAGCTCCCAGCTCCTCCATTAAAGCCTTGGGATGGAGAAGGCGATCGGTGCGGAGGGAGGTGGGGTGTGTTTGGGATGAGGCTCCCGGCAGCATCGTGCTGGTCCCCGAGCTGCTTCCAAAGTCTTTTGAGCAACTCCCTGCCTGTCCATGGCACCCCGAGTCCTTGGGTGCCCATGGGACCTTCACTCAGAGCCAGGACTGAGCTGCCTGCCCCACTCATTTAGCCACACTGCCCCAAATTGAGTCGTAAACCCTCTGCTGTCCCAGGAGAAGCCAAGTTAATGCCCCAGCGCTGAGATGTCTCTTCAGAAAGAAACCTCAGCACACTGGGATTAGCCCAAAGTGCCACACTGCTGCAGTCCCTTATCCATGAGGATTTAGCAGCAGCATCCAGGCCCCAGGGGAGCGTCCCTCTTCATTGTCCCCTATTGATTTTGGATGTTGGGAGCCAGATTGAATGATGCTGCGCCGGCTGCCGGGACAAGGAAGGAGCGAAGGGCTTCAGAGGGATCAAAAATTAATTTCAGGCATATCCCTGAGAAGCCTCTGAGGAGCCAGAGATAAATCTCAGGGCTTTGATCCCATTTGATAAGGTTTTGGTTGCAGTGGAGCCCTGACACCCTCGTCTCTCCCACGTCTCTCCACAGGTCCCTTTCTTCGGGAAGCGCCAGCACCACACCTGCCCGTGTTTGCCCAACTTCATCTGCTCCAGGTTCCTGGACGGTCGCTACCGCTGCTCCATCGACTTCAAGAACATTGATTTTTAGGGGGACAGTCCCAGCTCTCTGTCCTCAAGCCCCCCACTCCCCCATTTCTTGCCCTCTCCCATGGCCATCAGGTGCCCACATAGCCCCAGGCGATGTTAAAAGCGCTTTCCCACCGTAGTCAGTGTTGTTATAAATAGATGTTATATGGGGAAACTGAGGCACGGTCAGACCTAGTCGCTCTGCCATACGGCTTAGCAAAGCTCTGCCCCAGCCCAGTGTAGGACCCAGCTCCTGTGGAGAAGCAGCTTGAGGGACAGTGTGTGTGACACACATCTGGGGCCTCAAAAATGCCTTTCACAGGATGTCAGCTGCATGTAACGGATGTTGTCAGTCAACTTTCACCCCTCCTCTATTTTATACAGCCAGAATCATGAGTGATGATCAAAAGCCCAGCAGCCCAGCTCCACATCATGGGGTTTTTACCTTGGCACACAGAAAATTTGGGCTGGGAAGCTGAGCAGCATCATTTCATCCACCAAAGCATCCCCAGGGCCAAGCCCAGCAGCAAAGGGGGCAGTGGGGACCTGACTTAACTGGTTTTACTCCTTCCAGTAGGAAAGACCCAAATCAGAGGGGCAGAAACTTCCTTTAGTGGGGAGTTTGGGCATGTTGATCAATAACCATAACAGCAGCTTCTGCCCAAGCTAACCCAAACCTGAATCCTCTGCAACCCCACCCCTCAGCACCCTCTGAGCTGCTTTAGCTCCAGCAATGCCTCTTGGATAAACCATTTCTGTTATGCTAATTCCCATTGTGATACTACCTGATAGTGTCTTTATCAGTGTATTTCTTCCCCTGGAAGTAGTTTTTCAAGCTGGTGATGGATGATTTAATCTGGCCTGCAATTAAATCAATATTGATTGGCTTGGGGGAATTTGGGAATGGGGTTCAAGCAACACAAGGTGTTTGGCAGAGGCAGAAGCAGGGCTGGCTGGAGCTGTGTCATGCTAGATGCAGGTCTTTGGGATGTAGGAAAATGTTTTCCAGCCTCAGCATCTGCCAGGGTTCAGGCACTGTATGAGCTTTGGGAGCCTCTGTTTATGTCAGTCAAATTTGAGGAGAGAATGAGATGATTAAGTTAATTAAAGCTGCTAAAAGTGCTCTCAGACACGTGCTTTCAATTCACCTCTTAAAAACATATCGTGGAAGAATCCTGTGTCACTGGAGGGGCTCTGAGAGCAGCCCCTGGCAGCCATAAAGAAAAGAAAATACAGAAAAGAAAGGAAAAAGAATAATCAGGACTTATGGGGGAAAACCCAACCCAACCCCAGCTGGTTTCACTGCAAGCAGGAGCCACACAGGAGCAAAGCTGCTTCCTGGGGTTTGAACACCCAGAGCTGCTCCTTGGGTTTGGTGCTGGCACCAAGCACCCCCCATGCTCTGGGACCCTCCCTGTTTGGGGGAGTTTGATGGCTTTTGGGGTGTGTGTGTGGGGGGGGGTTGGTGCTATAGCAGAAACTGTTCCTGTTTCTAAGGACACTGGATGTTTGGCTGTGGCAGATGCTGTGTTACTGTGGGGAGTAGCTGAGGCTGGAGGCTGGGTGAGAGCTTCCCTGCACCTGTTTCTCCAAGAAAATAGTGTCAGTTTGGTGCAAATAAACCACTGCAACACCACAACGAGGAGGGTGATTTTATTTAGGGGTTTGTAGGGGGTTTATTACACATCAGAAGGTTTTCTGTCTGTTTACAGAAGAACCATCCTGGCAGGTGAGTTCATGAGACCCAGCGCTGGGGACCACAGCAGAATGGCTGGGGGGACACCATGGGTTACCAAAGAGAAAGAGGTCCCATAGCAACACAGAAAGATAAAGTCAGGGAAAAAGCACAATGTTTCACAACAGTGTAAAAAATAGATAGTTTTGTGGTCTGGGTTTCTTTTATTAAGCTGCCTTAATTTATTAGCTGCTAGTGGCCTTCCCCCAGGCTTGGAAATGTGCAGAAAGGGCTGGATTAATTTTTTTTTTAGTTAATTTGTAGACATCTTCTAGTGGGAAATATTGCAAATTCTTATCTCCCAGGAGAAGCAGCAACAACAAAATGAAAGACAACAACCCAATGACTTCTTACCATCCCCTGTTCCCACTCTGGGGGCATTCCCCAGACCCTGGGCCAGCGCTGCTGGGTGGGAATTGCCACTTCCCTCACTACAAGAGGTGACAGTTTAATGGGAAATCATTCAATTTTGGCATCAGTCTATAAAGGGACACCCCATTGCAAGACCAGGTGCTCCTTCTTGGCTTAAAATTGTAAACCGAAGAAATCCCAGGGAGCCCAGACCTGGGATGTGCAGCCTGAGCCCTTCCCTGTCCTCCAGCATGGGGAAGAACTTTTCCCCAGTGAGGGTGAGGGAGCCCTGGGACAGGCTGCCCAGGGGGTGTGGAGTCTCCATCTCTGGAGAGATTCCAGCCCCGTCTGGACACCACCCTGTGCAATATGAGCTGGGGAGCTGCTCTGGCAGGGGGGTTGGACCCCAGGAGCTCTCCAGGTCCCTTCCAACCCCTGTGAGTCTGTGATTCTGTGATCCCACTTTACTAATTGTTTTTTGCAGGTAACGCTGGGCATTGGGGGGGTTCAAAACCTGCACAACCCCCTCGTGCCCACCTCCCCGGGGTGTATGTGCAGGTTGGCACACGATGGAGCCCCCTTCTCCATCCCAACTGGGGGATGACTGTGTGTGTGTGTGGGGGGTCCCACTTCTGCTTGCAATGGCTTCTGATGCCAAAATGATGCCCACAAACAGGCATCAGGTCATGATGAAGGATTTGGGGTGCTAAAGGATGGAGGGTTTGGAGCAGGGGTACAGGGTGGAGAACAAGGGTAGGGTGTCACGGCCAGCGTGGTGCCTTGCCAGTGACCTATTGATATTAGCCAGTGTTCATCTGCTGTGTCCTTCAGTCCCTGTGTGTCACCAGCCTTGGATGGGGAGGAGGGGGTGCAGAGGAGGTGGTGGTCCCTCAGTGGGGGTGTGTGTCTGGTGTCTAGAGGTGCTTTGGGGTTTTCCATTAGTGTTTATTCTAAAATAACAAATAAACAAACTTAGGAGCCTGCAATTAAATACAGATCCTGGCATAACAAAGCATCACCCTGATCAGACTGTGGCCGAGGGGCTTTACCTGGCTGAGCTGAATTCCTCATTGCCTTCCACAGTGGCTGTAGCAGACACATGCTGTGGGCTGTGGGGCAAAGGGGTGCTGCTGGAGAAGCCCTGCTTGGGATTCCTGAGGTTGCAGCTGGGGGGAAATGGGGAATTTCAGTGGATTTCCCCACTTTGAGAAAACGGTGGTAATTAGAGGATCCTTATCAGTGGATTCCAGTGGGCTTATATCCCATCCCTTGAGATTTCCATTCAAATAGGCTTCTCCAGCCAGTCTGGAACAAAAGGATACTGAAGCCTACATATCAGTGACAACACTGACTATTGCAGGAAAGAGTTTTATCCGCTTTCATCACAGGGAAAGCCTCTGGAAAGCATCCTTAGAAATCAGCAGGGGTATTAAACATGTGCTTAAAGTTAACTACATTCTCCAGTGCTTCCTTGGCCTGGTGGGCTAAGCCACCAGCGATGCCACAGCTACCAACAGCATTACTCTGTGGGCATGGAGCAGCCAGGAGACATGGGCACCTCCAGCTGTGTTATTGCAATCAGGTAGGTTTGTACCTTCCCCTCTCGACTCTTCTGCAATCTCTGGGCTGTGCCCAGGCAGGATCCTATCTGTTTACTTTGACACTGAAATTACAGCTGTTCAAGTTAATCACATCGGCCCCTTATCTTCCCTATGGGCCTCGCTGGCTGCCTGCAGGTTGAAATGCAGCTCCTGTTACGGCACAGTAAATAATTAATTAATCATTGCAACCCTGCTTCAGAGAGGTATCTTCCCTGGACATGCTTGGGTGGGGCTGGAAATGAGTGATTTTAAAACGGGGAGAGAGATTTGCCCATGGTGTGCTCAGCCCTGGGGAGAGGTTTGAGGGTAGGAAGGGTGCAGGACCAGCCTGAAGCTCTGAGTTGTTCATCCCTGGCATGGTGTGAGGAACAGAGGTGCCACACAGCCACCTGCAGTGAAAATTGGGGCTGCTGGTGGTACAAGATTGCCTGTGTCCTGCCTGCATCGCAGTGGTGTCTAACATGCAGTCCTTCATGCAGCGAGGGCTGTAATGGGTTTAAAGTAAAAGAAGGGAGATTTAGATCAGATATTAGGCAGAAATCCTTCCTGGGGAGGGGGGAGGCCCTGGCACAGGGTGCCCAGAGAAGCTGGGGCTGCCCATGGATCCCTGGCAGGGCTCAAGGCCGGGTTGGATGGGGCTTGAGGCACCCTGGGCTGGTGCGGTGGGTGTCTGTGCCCATGGCAGGGAGTTACTGGGGGGGGCTCTGAGGTCTCCTCCCACCCAAACCAGTCTGTGATCCACTCAGAGCGGGTGCTGGGCCATTGCACAGCTCCATCCTCTGCCACCTCTGTGCACAGGGGCACAACACCTGCAGAGAGAGCCTGGTGCTGGATTAGCTCATCCCTCCCAGCCTCCCGCAAGCCCCAGCTCTGCCTCACCCTGCCGGGAGCTGCTGGAAGCGGTGGGAAAACCCGGGCCTGAGTGTGAGGATGAGTAACGCTGCTGCTATCTCTCCCCTCCATCAACCCGGTGTGTCCACACACATGCCAGAGCTGGGCAAGAGCTTTTGTTTTGGCTGCTTTGGGAAAGAATTGCATTCTTTCAATATCTCAAAACAAAGATTTACCACAAGGGCAAGAGGACCACACACACACACACAGACGGGAAGGTGCTGAAGAATTAACCAGCAATGTCTGGTTAAAAAGCCTCTCTGCACGGAAGTGCCTGAGCAGCTTGAACCTGTTTCCATCCCCAGCTCGGGTGGTAGAACATGCCACCGTGTCCAGGAGGGCCAAGCATCCTCCTGTGGTGAGCACGGACCAGCTGCACTTGCCCAGGCCCCTCCTCGCCCTGATTGTACCCTCAGTAATGTGGGTTTTTTCCCCCGAGAGCGGCCCCGGGTGCATCGTATCGCCCGGCACCAAACCACGTCTGTGCCTGTGCGTGTGTCTGGGCCGGCTGTCCGTCCATCCCCTCCGTCCCCACATCTGGCCAGGTGTGAGGACACCCGGGCGCTGCGCTCCGCACCCTCCCAGCCCCGCAGCTCCCAGCCCCGGTGTGTCCCCCCCCCCGCATCACCCCCTTACAGAGCACTGACCACCCCCCCGCACCCCCCGCACCCCCCGCTTTGTGCTCTGCCTCTCCCGCCCGCCCCCGCGTTCCCATTTCTCCCCACCCCCGCACCCCCTTCGCACCCCTGCACCCCGCAGCTCCCCCCTACCTGGCTCTCTCCCCTCCAGCCCTGCCCGTGGCTTCCCCCCCCAACTCCGTGGGGTCTCCCCGCACCCAGCCCCCCGCCCACTCCCCTCCCCTCCCTCCCTCCCCTCCCCGCACCGGGCCCGGGCGGAGCGGCCGCCGGCGGCCAATGGACGCGGGGGGGGGCGCGGCCGGCGGGGCTGCCGCATTTATGGGCCCGTTCCGGGCCGGGTTGGGCCGTTCCGTGCCGGGAGGCGGCGGAGCGGAGAATGGAGCCGGCGGCGGGGCCGGGGCCGGGGCCAGCGCCAGCGTTGGCCGCCGCGCTGGCCGAGGGGCTCATCAAGTCCCCGCGGCCCCTGATGAAGAAGCAGGCGGTGAAGAGGCACCACCACAAGCACAACCTCAAGCACCGCTACGAGTTCCTGGAGACGCTGGGGAAAGGCACCTACGGGAAGGTGAAGAAAGCCCGGGAGCGCTCCGGGAAGCTGGTAAGGGTCTGCGTGTCCCCCCCCCCCTCCCCGGGCGCCCTCGCCGTGAGCCCCCTGAGCATCCCCCTGCTCTGAGCCGCACGGCCCCGGTGTATCCGGTGTATCGCTCGGCCGGTAACCGGGAAGGCGCAGCCCTCGCCCGGCACAGCGTGCGGGGAGGCGGCGGGGCTGCCGTCCCTGGGCCCGTACCGCAGGCGGAGGCAGCGCGGAGGGACCTCGCATCCCTCCCGGGGCGGGGAGGGGGGGTGGGGTGGGAAGGGGTTGCAGCTCCCCTCGCCCACTTGACCGCGTCGGGTTTCCCGGTGAGAGGAGCCGGCAAATATCCGGCAGCCAAGAGCAAACACAGCTCTGGAGTCTGAAGGGCTTTTTTCCCTTCCGCTCTGGGTGGGGTTTTGGCTCTGGGCAGCGACCCCCGAGCCGGGCTGAGCCTCTCCGGATGCCCCAATGGATTTGGTGGCTGGATGGGCGCCTCAGCCCCTCGGCAGCAGAGTCCCCTGTGCAGTGCGTGGGTCGGCACTGAGTACCGCAGTCCAGCGCGCTGGAAGCATGGGGGGGGGACGTAGGGGACCCTCACCCCTAGAAAAGCAGGGTGCTGCTGCCCTGGCAGCCCTGTCCTTTAGGGATCTGCGAGGGGCCGAAGGGCGAACTTGAGCGCTGTTTTCCCGGCTGGGTCCGGAGCGCCCTGCGGCACAGGATGGGACCCGAGAAGGGCACTGCCCACCCATGGGTGAGCTGGGAGCGTCCACCTGCGGATGCCGAGCCAAGGGCAGGGCGAGAGGCTGGATGTGCAGCAGGAGCACGTCAAGGGAAAAGGGAAAAAAAAAAACCCACCTGTAAATCAGAGAGGTTTTCTTGTGTAACGCGGCACAGCTCTTAATTAAATCAGATCTGCCCTTTCCATTAGCCTATCTGATCTGAAGAAGCTGCTGTTTTGCTGCATAATCGGCCTTGAAATGCTGCTCCCGCCCACAGACCGAGAAGGCTCCCTCCCTTCTCCTGGGCGAGAAGGCTCGGCTTTCCCTCCCCGCACCTAGCGAAGCCTGTGCGGGGCTGGAGAACTCCCCTCTCCCTCCGTGGAAGCCCCTTAGAGCAGGGACTGGCTTGCCTAGCAGCATTGTCTTATTGTAATGCAAATCAAACACACAGGCCAGGGAGTCTTCAATAGATGCCTGAGATAGTCAAGGCTCGACTAACTGGTACCCAGGAGCTGGCCCTGTCGGAACAGGAGGCTTAACCACAAATCTCTCCTCTTCCCACAGATTCTTTCTTGTAGTACTCAGCGTTTCCGGACCTGTTTAATCTTCAGGCTTATCCCAAGCTGGGGTTTTATTTGCTCCTTCTCTAAGTGGCTTTCACTTCCTAAACACCGAGGTGTGAGAGCAGGTACTGCCGCCTCCGCCTGTTATCCCTCCTGGGCTGTGTGGTCCCACGTTACCGGCCGAGGCTGTACAGCTGGAGCTGCTCCATCCCTGGCTTTTGCCTCTGGCTAATCAGAAGCTGGCTTGTTTTTCTGCCCAGCTTGCCTTATTTCCTCTTCGTTTTAAGCAGCCTACCCAGGCTTAGCTCGGAGTAAGGTGTGTTGGGTTGGTTGGTAACTGTGGGGTCCCTGGCTCTGGAAGGACAGGGAGCTGCTGGAGAGGGGACAGCAAAGGGCTGTGGAGATGCTGAGGGCACCAGAACATCTCTGGTGCAGAGAGGCTGAGGGACTTGGGGCTGGTCAGCCTGGAGAAGAGAAGGCTGAGGGGGATCTTCTCAGTGCTGAGAAACCCTTGAGGCTCAGGAGGTTGGGTGTTCATGGGTGCACAGGGACAGGATGAGGGGCTGTGGGCACAAACTGGAGCAGAGGAAGTTCCACCTGACCCTGAGGAGGAACTTCTCTCCTGGGAGGGTGGCAGAGCTGGGGGCCAGGCTGCCCAGAGAGGTTGGGGAGTCTCCCTCTCTGGAGATATTCAAACCCCATGATTCTGGATGCTGCCTGTGCAGCCTGCTTGAGGGGACCCTGCTCTGGCAGGGGGGTTGGACCCCACCAGTCTGTGATTCTGAGGCTTCCACAGCTACAGTTCTTGGGGACTTCCATGAACACCTTTTGTCTGAAAACATCTTGTTTTCTGGTTAGAAATGCTTGAGGTGAAGTAACCTTCCTACCTTTCAGTGGGTACTTCTGAGTGCCCTTCCCAACCCCAGGAAAATCACTGGGTCTTTGAAACACCAAGCTGGTGAGTTGGGACTTGCTGGGTCTTTTTCCTTTTAATTCTCTTTTTTTTTTCCCCTGCATCAAGTGGTTTGAAGAGTCACTAACGTGTGCCATGGTGGTGCAAACATGGACCTGTTTGCATGGCAGCATCTGGTCTTTGTTGTTTGTCCCAGCCTGGTTCCCAAGCCCTGGGAAAGAGAAAAGAGGAGCATCCCATGGGACTCGCTCACAGTGTCAGATGAATTTGTGGGCTTGTGTGGTGTTGGGGGAAGGCAGCACCTGGAGCACCCCAAAGCAGCAAAGCCTCTTTTGATCTCCAGTAAGGGGAGAACCCTGTGCTCCTCTGTAGCGGGTTGTAATCCATATTTCATGGAGCATGAAATGCTGCACTTGCAGTCTGGAACAACTTCTGAAGCGCTGCCTGGGGTTGTAGCTTAATGCATCTTTCAGCAGCTGCTGAAAATACCTGTTCTGCCCCAAAAGCCCCTTTTAATTAAAAGCCTTTTTGACTTGGAAAGTACTCTGAACTTCTTCAGGCTCTGGCAGTGGGACTTCTCAGGGCTGTTTCCTGCAGGAGCTGCTTGGAATCACAGCATGTGTTAGGTTGGAAGGGACCTTTAAAGGTCAGCTAGTCCAACCCCAAGTTCTTCTGGTGTCAGGCTGTGGCAATGTCTCTCCCTGAAGCTGCTGGTCCCTGTCTCCAAGGTGGGCAGGCACAGCCTTTTCATGAAATCAGAGCATCTTTAAGGTTGGAAAAGACCTCTAAGCTCACGAAGTCCAACTGTCTGTCCAACATCACTGTGTCAACTAGACCATGTCCTGGTGTGCCATGTCTAGGTGTGTTTTGAACCCCTCCAGGGATGGTGACTCCACCACCTCTCTGGGCAGCCTGTCCCAATGCCTCACTCTTTCAGTGAGGAAATTTCCCCTGATCTGCAATCTAAACCTCCCTGATGCATTTTAAGACCATCTCCTCTCATCCTATTGCAAGTTACTGGGGAGAAGAGACTGACCCAGCCCTCGTTACCCCCTCCTTCCAGGGAGTTGCAGAGAGTGCATTACTCAGCATCCTTTTCCTGTCTCAAGGGGAGATCCTCACTGCCAGCCCCCTTAGGAAGGGGATGCTTGGGAGCAAAGCTGCTTCTCAGCACCACCGAGGAAGGATGGCATAGCTGAGGGATTAGCCATCCCAGCAGGGTTTGACAGGCAGATAAATCACCCCATGCTGAGCTGGTTCTGTCTCAGTTGTGTGAGATGTGGACCCTAACTCATACTCACTGCCCAAGGAGAGCCCTGGGGCTCTGACAGGGCCCTACACCCACTCCCTGATGTGGAGGTCACTAACTCCCTGGCTTCTTCTCACTGCTGAATACAGCCAGTGGCATCT
Organism: Gallinula chloropus; assembly: GCF_964237585.1. Taxonomy (NCBI): domain Eukaryota; kingdom Metazoa; phylum Chordata; class Aves; order Gruiformes; family Rallidae; genus Gallinula; species Gallinula chloropus. The sequence continues at coordinate 2,532,152 of NC_140112.1, forward strand.
CCTACAGCTTCCTGTGCCTGGAGCCCTTTTGTCTTTCTGTGGACAGAGGATCTTGCCCTGAGCCCTGGCTCAGTGGTGGTGGATGTGTGTGAGCATCTTGGCCAATGCTTAAGTGTGCTGCTTGCACCCTGGAATGCTGAGGCTGTTGAATTTCAGTGAAGAGATGAATAGTCAGCAGGAATTTGGGAGGGCAGGAGCAGGCTGACTTGCTGTGTAAAGGCTTTGCCCACGTTCTGGCAGGGGGTCAGGTAATCAGGGGCTGGAGCAAAACACCGTTAAAGTTTAACCTGTTAACCTAGCATAAAGGTCAGGGCTACAGAATGCCTGGCTTTCAAGAACCGACTAAGTGTGTTGTGTATTGCTTTGCTTGCCCTGAAACTTGGGCTTGGGTTACTGAACTCTCCTTGGTCAGAGTCCATTTTACTTGGGTGCTTCAACCTTTGGGGCCAGCGTGGGAATGATGCTACTCCGTGCCTGGGAGGCTGGGCAGTGCTGGTGGTGAGGGGCCTGGTGCAGCAGAGCTAGGGCCTAAAGGGGCTCTGCCAGCCACCTCTCACATGCCCATCTGAGCCCTTAAATTTGCCATGTCCTTCCCCCACGAAGCCATTGAGATCTTGCTGCTTTAGCACCGAGATCTCCCGTGAGCCTGGGGGACGTGCCGTGGGCACGACAGGCCTTGCTTAGCAAGGGTTGCTCCGAGCCCTTTGCTGCTTGGCACCCTGGCTCCTCAGGAGTGAGGTTTCTGGCTCCCCTAAATCAGAGGGAGCTGAGGGTGAGCATCCCACCAAAGGTGGGGGGAGGTTCCCGTGCAGTGTAGCCATGAGCATCGCTCCTGCGCTGGCAGCTGGGGCCGGCGGGTGTCCGTGGCCCCTCTCCCCGTTGCTGGGAGACTGGTGCAGGGTGTGTGTGTGTGGGGGGGGGGGGGGGGGGGGTCCCTTTATGGGATTAATGCTGTTCCGCATTCTTGTCTGATACAAAAAAAAAAAGAGGTTCTGCTGGATTCAGTTGTAAATTCGACCCTAGGAGCACATTGTCTCTGGCCAGCCCCTTTGAAAGAGGATTAGAAGGCATCTATTCTCCAGCCTTACTCTTCTTTCTCCTCCCCTTTCAATTTCCTCCTAGAGGATAACTGGGAAACCCAAGTGAGAGCTGGGAAGCAGCTCACATCCTCAGCGCTGGGTCTCCTGACTGGCTGGAGCAGGGTCCTGACCGTAGGAGGGATCTAGTCTTTAATGCCAAACTTTCTCCTACCTCCACCTAATCAGTTCCCTTGAAATAAGGATTTGCAAAGAAAACAAAACCTGCTGGTTTCTTTTTCCCCCGTGACCCCAAGAAGCTGTTGTTGTTATCTTGAAGTCAGGTGTGTGGGTCACATTCCTTGGGCTGGCCGTGGCCTGGGACACAGTTCCTGTGAACCCCAGCAGGTCAGCAGGCAGCAGGGCTGTGCTACCTGCAGGAAGAGGCGTGGGGACTTCGGGCAGGAGCTGGCAGCAGGTTTCCCTGGAGGGAGGAGAGGGGAGTTTCTAGTCTCTGCACGGTGATGGGGCACAGGGAGTAGGAACACAACTCCCATTTTTCTTGGGGCTGCTTCAGTGGTATGGTGCACCTGGATGGGAAGGGGGGACATTGATCTATTACTCATGAGCCCCTTCCTGAAAGAGTGGGGTGGGTGCCTGGCTCTGTGGGAGGCTCTGGGCAGCTGGGTGACCCTCTGTGTGTGTGTGCTCATCCCCAGGTGGCCATCAAGTCAATCCGGAAAGACAAAATCAAGGATGAGCAGGACCTTGTCCATATCCGAAGAGAGATTGAGATCATGTCCTCCCTCAACCACCCCCACATCATCGCTGTCCATGAAGGTGAGCCTTCCTCTGCCCTCCCCTTCCCAGCAGCATCCTAGAGCGGGGCTGGGTGCTGGGTGGGCTCTGCAGCAGCATGGTTGGCACTCGTGCTCTCTTCCCTCTGAGCAGAAGCTGTTTGCCATCACCTGTGCCATGCTGGTGACTTGGCACCCACAGGGAGAGCAGATGCTGCCCCACACTCCTCTTCCTGCATGTTAGAGCAGTGATGGGGGAAATACCTGCTCCAGGAGTAGCTGCTTTCTGTCCTGTCACAGGAGGCATCCTCACAAAGTTTGTGGCCTGTGGAGGCTGGAAGCCCTGGGGATGCTGCTGGCAAGAGGCTGTGCCATGGTGGGGGCTGGTGGCCAGGGTCCCTTGCAAAGCCCAGTGCTGTGTGTGGCTCTGGTTGGGCTGGGTGGTTGCCCCAGCCACTGGAAATGCTGGTTTGGAAGGCTGGAATGGTGGGAATCTCTGTGGCTCTACTCCCAGCCCAAGGCAGGAACTAATCCCTGTACCAGAGTCCTCATTCCCTCCCCTGGGGTGTAGGAAAACCAAATGGGGGGGGTTCTGGGAGAGCTCCCGGTGCCGCTGAGCTGAGCTCAGTGGCACAGCTGGGACTGGGCTTTGCTCCCACGGTGCTGGGGCAGCCCCAAACCAAAGGGCAGTTTCTGGCTACGATCAGACTTGGAGCAAATCTCCAGCTGGACCAGCCCTGGCCGAAGTGGCCAAGTCCTTTGGCTGCAGCCCTGGCGTGCCCCATGCTCTTCCTCGGGGCTGCCTGGGCGTCACCGCGCTGTGCCGGCGCGTGGCCGCTGCCTGGGTTATCGCCACCTCGCTGGCCTACGTGAGGTATCCAGAGTCCTCCTGCTCTCTAAACAAAAGCAGGTTGGCTGTTCATGCGCAGTGTTTGCAGGTCTGAGTCACGCTGGCTGCTGGAATTCAAAGAAAAATAACCCAGGCAGCTTCCCGCAACAGGAGGAGAGCGCTCGGCCTGCCAGCTCCAGCCTGAGCCGTGCTGGGAGCAGTGGGAATGTGCAGAAGGATGCTGGGCTGTGCCAGCCGGTAGCTCTGTCACCTTTCCCCCTTGGCAGGGCTCTTCCTAGCAGAGACCCCTGTGTCTGAGCCACTGTCTGGTGGAGTGGAGCCCCATCCCCTGCGCTCTGTGCCTGCAGTGGCCGTGTGGCCAGCAGCTGTGGTGGGATGGTGGCTGTGCCCTTCTGACCCATGGGTGCACCCAGAAGCCCTGACACCACGGGGTGGGGTGGGCAGCACCTTAGGGTCGGTCAGGGCTTGAGCTGCTCAGTGAAGTCCCTTTAGCTCTGAGCATCCCTCCTGACTCCCTGTGCCTTCCTGTCCCCACAGTGTTTGAGAACAGCAGCAAGATCGTCATCGTGATGGAGTATGCCAGCAAGGGGGACCTGTACGACTACATCAGCGAGCGGCAGCGGCTGTCGGAGCAGGAGGCGCGGCACTTCTTCCGGCAGGTCGTGTCTGCCGTCTACTACTGCCATAAGGTGGGTCAGCACCACGCTTCCCACCGCCTTCCCAGGGCAGAACGGAGGCAGCAGCTCCAGGGTGCTTGGCAGGCCTGGCTCTGGGCAGCAGGGGCTGGATCCTGTGCTCCGTGAGGAAGAAGCTCAGCCTGGTCTGGGAGCTTGTGGCCATCGGCCTTTCCCAGGGAAGGGGCTAATCCTGCCCTTTATCTGGAGGGAGCGGCAGCCTTTGGGCAGTGCCCGAGTAGCTTTTGGAAAGCCCTTGGCTTGGCTTTCTGCTGCGGTGGTGTGGAGCTGACTAACCCTGCTGAGGAGTGGCCAAGTCCTGTCCCCCTGCCCAAAGAGAGATGCCCAGGGTTGGGGCTGGCCCCGGGTCATCCATCTCGTCCCCTGGAAGGGGTGTGGAGCTGTGGGTACTGTCTAGGGGTGTGGGATGAGCCCTGCCTGCCCTGGAAGGACCCTCAAGCCTGTAGGTCTCCCTAGAGGATGCTGTAAGGCTGTGCCCATCGCGCCTGTCTTGGGAACCCACGCACCCTTGGCAGGAAGGGGGGCTGCAGGGCACCTCCTGATCCAGTGAAAATCAGGGTCTGGTTTAGCTGGGCAGCAGCAGGTCCCAGTGAAGCGTGGAGCTGTGCCCTGGCAGGAGTCAGCACTGGCCGCTCTGAGGGTGCGGGGCTGAGGAGGGTGCGGGAGCCCAGCCTGGCGCCGGGCGTAGGGTGCTGGTGCGGGGTGCCGCCCTGCCCATGCTCCCGAGCAGTCTGGGGAGCTGGTAGCACCCATGTCAGGACGTGCTTTACAGCCTCTTTTCATCCATGCACCCAGGGTTGTTTACTGCTCCTCTCTCTGCTGTCGCCGCGTCCTGTTTGCGTGCCGATGAACGGCAGTGACCTCCCCGCGCTGCCTGACGTTCCCTTCCGCAAACAGGTGGCAATTAACCTGGCTTTCCCTTCCCTCCTGCAGAATGGGGTCGTCCACAGGGACCTCAAGCTGGAGAACATCCTTCTGGATGCAAATGGGAACATCAAGGTGAGGGGCTGGCTGAGCTTGGCCACGCTTCGGGTGTCACCCAGCAAAGGGGCTCTAAGGGATGCTGCCCAGCGTGGGTGGAAGGCACTGGCTGCAGCATCCCAGTCTCCCCAGGGCACGTGGTTCTCTGCAGCTCTGGGGTGCATCTTTTGGCTCCAGGACTGCTGGCATTGGCTTCTGGTGCTGTTTGCCCAGGAGATGGGGAGCCAGGAGGGCTCCTGTGCCTGGCAGCTGGGTGAGAGAGAGAGAGCTGCCAATGCGTAAGGCATATCTGAGTGCTGATAAGAGGGCAAAGTCCAAGTCCTGAGGTTCAAGCATGACTGGCTGGATAAGAAAGGGCTCTTCCAGGGAAAGTCCTGGTCCCTGTATGTGCCAGGTTGGCAGAGGGAGGTGCAGGGCAGCCTCTGGCTTTGCTTGCCCCATGCGATGCTTTTCCCTTTCCCTGGGAAAGGGAAGGGAGGCGCATGGCCACAGCCAGGACTTGGTGCGGTCGGTGATAAAGCCCCACAGCCTCTTTATCTCTGCAAGGGGTAATTCTGCAGGTGGGAGCTCACTAGCAGGCACTGTGCCTTCTGCTCAGGGAGGGTGTTGACTGCCTGTGTGCCTGGTGGGGCAGGCAGGGACTGCAGCAGCCTCGTGTGACTGTGAATGAGCTGGAGGAGAGCCCAGAAGCTCTCCCTCTGACCACGCTTCTGCTGCTGCCCCTGCTCGCAGCCTGCCTGTGATGGGGCTGGGGTGGACAGAGCCATAGGGCAGCCTCTGCTGTGGCTGGGATGAGCTTTCTGGGATGGGAAGAGGGGCAGGAGCAGCCTCAGGGAGGGGAAACCAGGCTGCTATTCCCTGGGGAAACTGAGGGCAGCCAGGACCAGGATGTAAGGGTGGCTCTGGTTTCAGCTGAGCTCGCAGCTGGAGTTTCAGGTGCAGTGCTGCTCCACCTGGGAAGGAGAGCTTTACTGCCTGATTACACCTATAAATTTCTCCCTAGATTGCAGACTTTGGCTTGTCCAACATTTACCAGCATGACAAACTTCTGCAGACTTACTGTGGCAGCCCTCTCTACGCCTCTCCCGAAATCATCAATGGGAGGCCGTACAAGGGTCCAGAGGTAGGTCACCCCTCAGCCCCTGACTCCTGGGGCAGAGTCCTACTGCCTCTTTGCTTGGCTGTGGGAGAGCACTGGGTGCTTTGCAGGCACAGCCCAGCCTGCCTGGTTTGGGGTAATGGCTCCCCTATGACCAAGCACTCTGTGGTCAGTGTGTGGCAGCCCCAGCGAGGTGGTTGTGGTGGGTTCTTCCCCCATGGCTGCTGCTGCCCTGGGAGCTTCCCCTCGGGCTCTGGTGGGGTCCAGAGTTGGGAACTGGGGCAGCCTGGTCCTCTTTCCCCCTTGTAAGCTCATGTCTCCCTCCCACAGGTGGACAGCTGGTCCCTGGGTGTTCTCCTCTACATCCTGGTCCATGGCACGATGCCATTCGATGGCCACGACTACAAGACTCTGGTCAAGCAGATCACAAGTGGGGACTACCGGGAGCCCACGAAGCTGTCTGGTAAGCAGACCCCCCCCCGCCACACCCCCACTGTTCTGCATATCCCCCCTCCCCATACCATACTCCCTTTGATGCCTGACTGGCTTCTTCCCCAGATGCCTGTGGTCTAATCCGGTGGATGCTGATGGTGAACCCGGAGCGCCGTGCCACCATCGAGGACATCGCCACGCACTGGTGGGTGAACTGGGGCTACAAAGTGCCCGTTGGGGAGCAAGAGCTGCTGCGGGAGAGTGAGTCCCCCCTGGCAACGGTGGCAGAGTGGCTTCGCCGCTCCTCCCGGCCCCTCCTGGAGAACGGCTCCAAGGTGCGGTGCTTCTTGAAGCAGCACATCCCTGGCGTGGCCCTGGAGCGGCAGCGCTCCCTCAAGAAGTCCAAGAAGGAGAATGACGTCTCCCACGTGCTGCAGGAGGTGGCTCTGGGGCCGGAGAACCCCTCCAAGTCCATCCTCAAGCGGCCCAAGGGCATCCTGAAGAAGAGAAACTCCTGCGAGCAGAAGGTGCCCGGCCCTGGTCCTCCGCCAGCCGCACCCATGGGAGAGGCAAGGGGGGAGGATGGTGAAGTGACTGCTGTGGGTCTCACCCGCATCCTGTCCTCTGGGATGCTGGCTGGCAGTGTGGGTGTTGGAGCTGTGCCCACAGCTGTGCCCAGGAAGGGAATACTGAAAAAGCCCTCGACAAGGGAGTCGGGGTACTACTCATCCCTGGAGTGCTGTGAGTCTGGGGATGTCCTGGATGCAGGGAGCTTGGACCTCGATGGGAGCGTGTTTGTTGACACCCACTCCCCAGAGCAAAGCCCCCAGGGCCTCCCTGCCCGGCGGAAAGGCATCCTCAAGCACAATGGCAAGTACTCCTCCAGCAGCACCGAGCCGGACAGCCCCTCTGAGCAGGGCTTTGGGGGCTTCACTGAGGTGCCCCTGCCTCAGGCGCCCCGCTCCCGCCCCTCCAGCGCTGTGAGTGAGGACAGCATCCTCTCCACGGAGTCCTTTGACCAGCTCGACCTGCCCACCCGTGCCCCCCATGGCGGCAGGGGCATGCGGGGCTGCATCTCTGCTGACAGCCTCCTGCAGCTGGAAGAGGAGGAGGAGGCGGAGGAAGGGCGCAGGCTGCGCCGCTGGACTGTGACCCATTGCCGGAGTCCCCTGGGAGAGAGCAGCTTGTCCCTGGCTGGCTGTGACAGTGTCACCAAGGTCTACCAGCGTGCTATGGCCATCAGAATGAAACTGAGCTGAGGGCACCTCCCAGAAGGGCACCCTGGGGTGGTGCCTGCTGGGGAGGGGGCTGAGCCCTCCCTGCCCTGGGGCTGCTGAGCCATGGCCCATGTATTTATTTGATGCCCCTTGGGGAGGAGCAGGGGGGCAGACAGGCAGGGAGCTGCGGTGGCTGGGGGGCAGTGATGGGGGGAATGTCCCAGGGCCAGGACATCAAATGGACCAAAGCCCAGAGAGATCCAGCCACCACCACCACGGAGGGGCTGGGGGGTGGGGGTCTCCGAGGCTCTTTGCTGCCATCCTTTCACTCAAACAGACTCATCTCATGGTGGGGGGTGGGGGGAACCAAGGGGCTGGGGGTATGTTTTTTCTTTGCACTGTTTTTGGGTATCTTTGGCTGCACATGGTAACGGATGGGGCGGGTGATATACCTCAAGCTGGAGATGTAGCAGGGTGCTGGTGAGGGGTGGCCCTGGCTGGGCTCGTGAGGGGCTCCAAACTGCTCCAGCCCTGGCTCTTCCCTCTCCTGTGCTAAGAAACCCAACTGGATCTGGCCCAAACCGTCTGCGAACGTGCTCTGATGCCAGCAGCGCTTCCTATTTAATAGTGAAAGGAGGAAAACCCCCCCTGTGCCTTGGGTGAGGCACTGCTTCCTTATTTATTGCCTTTGTCTGACTTGGTGTAAAACTCCAGCAGCACAGGATGGGTCTGGCTCCCTAACGGCTGCACGGGGGTGTTTCACGAGGGGGTGGGGAGGGGGGGGAAGGTCTGTGCTGTTGCCTCCTGTGCCACACATCAAAGCTCTGTTGCACTATTGCCCTGTGTGCCGGCCCTTTCCCTTCCCTGGGGTGTGTGTCCCTTCCCCCTCCTTTCCCACAAAGTGGGCTCCAGAAGACCATTAAATTAAACACAAACCTCAGCAGTTCTTGTGGTTGCTGTGCCCTGGTGCTGGGGTGGTGGTGGGGGGGATGAGGGGGTGCTGGGCTGGGGGGGCTTTGTAGGTCACTGATGGTGCTGAGCTTCCCCCTTGCTGTATCCCTGCAGGGAGAGTGTGGCCTGGGTTGGGGGGCAGTTGGCCTTTTCCCCAGCTTTCCCTGCTTCCACAGGTTTTATTTGCTCTGCAGAGCTCTCCAGCCCTGCCCCCTTTCCAGGGGGGGCCAGAAAAGACACTTCAGGTCTACTCCACCCCCTTACAGAGAGGCCAGGAACGCTGCTTCCCCCCCTCCCCCGAGCCGTGGGGGGGTCACAGGCACTTTGCCCCCCGCTGTGCATTCCCTGCGTGCTTCCCGCGCCAGGGAGAGACGTCGGGGTGCTTAAAGCTGCTCCCAGGGTACCCAGCTGAGCCGGGGCAAAGTCCTGGCACCCTGCGGGCTGCCGGGGTGGGATGGGGTGAGCTGGGGGCTGCAGTATGTCTGGGTCATGGAGCATCCCAGTTTGTAACCATCACTGCAGGACAGAGCTTCTTTTTTGGAAAGCATCTTTGGCTCTGGTTTGGGGGTGACCCGGGGGTGCTGCTGTCTTGTTCTGTTAAGGGTTTGCAAGAAGAAGTTCTTGGGTGGCAGCTGGAGGCAGGCTGACCCCCCCCCCCCCATCCCCTAGGTCCCAGTGGGCAGCAGCTGCCACTTGTACTGGTTTAGGAGCTCAGCCTGGGGTGGGGGTGTGGGGCTGTGATGGTGAGGGGACCCCCTGCCCATCCCCCCCCCCCCCCCCCCAACCTGGGCTGCAGTGATGTGCGAGGGTGAGAAATGGGGCTGGGGGCTCCTGAGGCTGGATGGGGGGGGGGTGGGGGGGGGTGAAGGAGGAGTTCTCAGCCCCAAAGCACTTCAGAGTCTGGGGGAGGGGGGCCACCGTGCCCGTCCCCCATCCCTGCTGGTGCCCCCTCCCCACGCTGTGCCCATGCTCCCGGCATTCCCCTGCCAGCCCTTGGAAACGCTCCTTTCATCCCAGCCCCCCATACAGCAGCTGCCCCCCCCCTCCCCGCCCCCCAGCCAGGGGCTGAGCCCCCCTTTCAGACCAGGCCTATTATTAACAGCTCCTTTATTCAGCCCTTTCATCCCCAGGATTCACAAACCCTCCACTTCCATCCTGCCTCCCCAGCTCCTGGGAGCTGCTTAGCATGGCCCCCCCGCCCCATCTCCCCCGCTGGGGGTGTCTGAAGTGGGTGAAAATGACCTCAGCAACATTTTGCTGAGAAAATGCCATTTTTTGGGGGCGACTCCAGCCGACCTGCTGCCAGCACAGGCAGCGCTGCCTCGGCGCGTGGGAACAGAGCTGTGCTCCTGCTGGGCTGGCTTGGGGCAGATGGAAATGGGGAAGAAACACCCAAAGAGACATTTTCCTAGGAGATGAGGCAATGCTGGAGTGCTTGGAGCGTGGTGTGTTTGCCCTGTGGGTTTATACCACGCTGTGCAACCTCCCCTTAGCTCTCCCAAGGGCTCATCTGGGTGAAGTTGGGCCACAGCAAGTGCTGGGGCTGGACAACAGCCTGGTCCCCATCCTGCTGCTCCTTGGGGTGCTGGCTTCTTCCTCCAGTGCTGTGGACATTGCCAGAAAGCAGGTGTGGGGATGGTCAGGCATGAAAATTGAGCATTTTATGGGATTTTTTTCAGGTTATAGTGTGACCATAGGGCTGGGGAGGGGATTGTGCCCCTGGACTGGGCACTGGGGAGGCTGCACCTCAAGTGCTGGGTCCAGTTCTGGGCTCCTCACCATCAGAAGGACATGGAGGTCCTGGAGCAAGTCCAGAGAAGGGCAACCAGGCTGGGGAAGGGGCTGGAGGGCAAATCCTCTGAGGAGCAGCTGAGGGAGCTGGGGGTGTTGAGCCTGGAGAAGAGGAGGCTGAGGGGGGACCTTCTCACCCCTGCACTGCCCTGCCAGGAGGGTGCAGAGAGGTGGGCGATGGTCTCTTCAGCCAGGGGACAGGAGATGGGACAAGGGGCAATGGCCTCAAGCTGCCCCAGGGCAGGGTCAGAGCAGATGGGAGGGAAAAGTTCTTCCCTGGCAGAGTTGTGGGGCTGTGGCACAGGCTGCCCAGGGAGGGGGCTGAGTCCCCACCCCTGGGGGTGTTTAACAGGTGGGTAGGTGAGGTACTGAGGGATCTGGTTTAGCATGGGATGGGAATGGTTGGACTTGATGATCTTAAAGGTCTTTTCCAACCTTGTGATTCTGTTGGGGCCATTGTGGTGGGTGGCATGGCAGTAGCTTGGAGCATCACCTGCACCCTGGGCATGCTGCACCATGCCCCAGCCCAGCCCAATAGCCCTGGCTCACCTGGGGGCTGCCTGGGGAGTCACATCCCATGCGACAGCCACCAGCAGCTCCAGTGCCCTGAAAAGGGGGAGAAAAGGGTGTCTTGGGGCTGGGGCAGTGGGGAGCTGGCCAGAGGAGGGGAAGTGAGCAGCTCTGCCGACACTCCCAGCAGGTCCTGCCTGGGCTGGGCTGGGTTTCCCAGCAGAGAGGAGCAGTCAGGGCCCTGAGTCACCCCGCGGCACCGCACTCCTGCCCGGGCTTGTGCCGCGACGCCCGGATGCGCCGAGCCCATATTTGGGTCTCCGAGCAGGGCAGGTGGAACAGGCTTGGGAGGGGGATGCAGCGTGGGAAGGGAGAACATGCAGCTTCCTGGGGTGGGGGCTGCTGGTGACCCCGGGGACAGCCTGCAGCAAAAGCTGCTGGCTCAGGACTGCTGAGAGAGCGGCTGCGAGCGGCGCCGGGCGCAGCAGGCATCTCGCTGGCACTGCAGGAACCCTGCCCATGTCTGTGGGAAGCAGAGGATGGCAGGGCCCACAGCCTGCTCTCCTTAGCAGCCGGCTCCTAATGATGCTCAGGGCATGCAGCAGCTTAAGGAAATGTGGGTGCACACCCAGGATGCTCTGGGGTTTTCCTATCAGCTGCCCTGATGGCTGTTGTGTCCTGGACGGCGGTGACCGAGCCACCCCGCTGTTCCTTCCTGTGGAGATCTCCCATGGTTGGTTGTCTTTCCCCCAGGTTTTCTGCTCCAGCATTTCTTTGCCTGTCTGACACATGGTGGGCCCAGAGCCAACAATATTTCTAAGGCATTTTGTTGTAACTTTGAGAGTCGGAACAATTAACACAACAAAGTTGAGCTGTTTCTCTTGCCTGCGATGCTTTCAAAGTGGCTTTTTTGTTCTTGAGGTGCCTCCACAACTACCTGTTTGATTGCTGGATTTCTTTGAAGATCAGAAGAGAAATCCCCACATGAAAGTCCTCCCATCTTCAATGGCACTTTGCTGCAGCCTGGAGCAGACGAAGAAGGGGAGAAAGCGGCACCCGGAAACTTTGATCCTGTTTCCCCGGAGCATGAGGGATGAGCCTGAGACCTGCCAATGTCATCCCAGACCCAGGCAGCTGAGTGCTGGTAACCACCCTGGAGCCCAGCACCCTCCTGAAGCCGTGCCAGTGCTGCTCAGACCAGTGGGTCTCTGGAGGAGAAAGCATCCCAGGGGATTTCTCCTGGAGGATGATCCTGCCCATCTATCCAGACCAGCAGCTCCGTGGTCCTGGTGCAGTGCTGGGGCTGCGGTCCTCCTGCAGCGGGGTGAGTAGAGGGAATCGGGAGGAGCACAGTTTGCAGATGAGGGACTGTCCAGCCACCTCCTGTCCTTCCTGCCATTTGTGGGGCCACCTACCCCACCGTGACAGACACCAAAGCCACGCTTGATCCTGGGACCTACACACACTCACCAGACAACCGTTTGCCGGCACATCCTGCCCCTCACCGAGCCCCCAGCATAGGGCACCAACCCCCCAATGCCCCTCCAAGGCATGCAAAGCAAGGCAGGGGAGGCACAGAGCTGGCACAGCTCCTGCACACACACAGAACCAGCGGTGCTGGCTCAGCTGCCCAGCCAGGTGTGCGGTGACGGGGCTGCGGGCTGCTCTCACCCGGCGAGCGCGGGGCTGCCCGTCGCGCTGCGCTGGGACGTGGCACACCCAGCTGCTGTCTCCTTGCCAGGCTGCCAGCTCGGCTCTCCCCGCCGGAGCCGGCTGAACCGCTTTCTCTGGGTGCAGCCTCTTGCAAAAGCAGGTGAGGTGAGAAAGGAGCCCATTTTTCCAGAGGGGGTGGCTTTGGGGGGGGGGGGTGTCAGGGCTTGGCGCTGCTCACACGCAGGGAAGTGGTGCTGCAGGAAGCTCCCAGCTGGGATGCAGACCTGCTCCTGACATGGGAATGATGTCCCAACCTCCACGAACACCGCAAGCAAGAACTGGGGCTCCTGGCAACGCCGTGGTAGGGCTTGTGGGTAGATGGGTGTTGGCGTTCCCATTTTACACCTGAAGGGACTGGAGTCACGCTGTTACTCGGGTGCCTAAAGATGCAAAGTGCTTCCTTGCTGGATTGTCAGGACTGCCTCGGTCAGCTGGGTACCAGCCTCCTGAATTTGGGGCCCTTCAGCTCCAGCCCTTTCATGAAACCTATCTGGGGGTGTCTGCATTCACAGGCAACTGGATACAGGAAAATTGCCCTGCAACGCCTCACTCCCTTCTTGTGCGAGACAAGCTGGGAATGGAGGCTCCTGTCTGATGCAGAAATGGCTCTTGGCTGAGGTCTTTGAGAGCCTCTTGCTCCCTCTGTGCCAGCTAATGGCAGCCCCGTGCCCACCACCTCCCAGCCTGGGAGGGTTGTGGTGTTGGGGTGTGAGCATCACTCGGGGTCTGGCTTTTCCCCCATCCTCTGTCCTCAGCAGAGCCGTGCCCAGCTGGAGGGGTGCTGGCCTGGGTGCTGTGGAGACATCACCATGATGACACAGTGGTGAGGGAAGGTGATAGAAACCTCAGCATCCTGTGGGGCTGCCTGAGTCAGTGCACGGTCAGGGCTTCACCCCAGACCCGCACTGCCTAAGGAATGGCACCAGCAGCTTGCGCAAGCCCGTGATGCTCCAGGAGCAACCCAAGTGCTGGGAGGAGTGTGCCCACAATGGGGGAGCTGCCTGCAGTGCAGCCCCCACCTCTGCACCTTGCCCTCAGCGGCAGGGAGGGCACCAGCCCATGGGCAGCAGGGATGGGGCTGGCAGAGCCATCACAGACCCTCCAGGAGGGTCCATTGAGCCTTTGGCCATTCGGTGTCTGACACAGGGCACCAAGTGTTTGGTGTCCCTCACACCAGGACCTGCGCAGCTCCGCTCGCTCAGCCCCACGGGGGTCCCTGGGATCATCTGGCAGAGCAGAGCTGAGGGTACCCAAGTGGTGCTCAGCTGGGTCAGCACCTTGCCATAAAGCTGTGTGTGAGGGAGGGTGCTGCCCCTTCCCTCTGCTCCTCCCCACAGCTGGGGGGGCAGCATGGAACCCCCCCCAGCCTCCACCACCCTATGAGCGACCTGCAAGTCCGGGCAGCCCTCGGGGAGCTCCATGATCAATTATATTTCTAATCTTATCTAGCTGTCTTCCTTTAGCTTTCTCCTGTGTGCCTCTCTCCCTGCCTTCCCCTCCCTCCCCTACGCTTTGTAGCCTCCGACAGCCCAGTTCCCCCCTCCAGCCCTTTGCTTTGATCCTAGGAAGAAGCAATTGATCCTCCTTATCTTTATTGTGGTAGAGACATTCCCGGCACTGCCCTTAATTAAATTCCTCTTCATTTTCTTCCTTAAGCCTTTCTTTCCCCCGACCCCAGACACGTATTTATTTTTAAACCTGCAATTAAACGACTCGATTGGCCATGAGAATGGCAGGACCCAGATCCACTGGGGCTCCACTCTGCACAGCTCAGGGGGCAACCTCAGAGCCCAGCTCTCCCCCTGCCTACAGCTGAGCTGTGGGCTGCTGGCTTCACACCAGCTCAAGGTGCTGCTGTTCACCCCGGGGTGCCCGATGTGGCTGCACAGGGCAGGGAGCTCAGGGTGAGGGGCTGGCAGCAGGTCCTGGGACCGGCCCCTGGCAGAGGGACCCCAACCCCAGCAGGTGACACCCACAGGCATCAGCCTTTGGGAAGCTCATTCCAGGTGAGACCCCTGCCCCCTGGAGCCAGGTGAGACCCCTGCCCCCCGCAGCCAGGTGAGACCCCCAACCCGCTGCTCATGCCAGCTGAGACCCCCGCCCCCCAGAGCCAGGTGAGACCCCCACCCATGCTGCTTGTGCCAGGTAAGACCCCCGCCCCCTGAAGCCAGGTGAGCCTCCCACCTCCCAGAGCCAGGTGAGACCCCTGCCCCACTGCTCATGCCAGGTGAAACCCCTGCCCCCCGGAGCCAGGTGAGACCCCCAACCCACTGCTCATGCCAGGTGAGACCCCTGCCCCCCAGAGCCAGGTGAGACCCCTGCCCCACTGCTCATGCCAGGTGAGACCTCTGCTCCCCTGAGAGCCAGGTGAGACCCCCACCCCTGCTGCTTGTGCCAGGTGAGACCCCTACCCCCTGCAGCCAGGTGAGACCCCCAACCTGCTGCTCATGCCAGGTGAGACCCCCGCCCCCTGAAGCAAAGTGAGACTCCTGCCCCCCGGAGCCAGGTGAGCCCCCTGCCCCACTGCTCATGCCAGGTGAGACCCCCAACCCGCTGCTCATGCCAGGTGAGCCCCCCGCCCCCCGGGGCCGGTCCGGGCTGCAGCTCAGCGCCGCTTTAAGCTTTTCCGCTCGGAAATTTTTCCTCCAGACACTTTGCCCTCGGGGGCAGCGAGTATTTTTCATGTAGATCAGTCGAAATTCCCCCGGAGACAGCGCAGGAATGTGAAGCATGTTATCCTTGGTACCAGCTCTTTCTTTTTACGGCCTAAGCTTCGCCGTGCCGGCGGGGAGGGGTGGGGGGAGGGAGCGTCTGGGGTCCCTGTCGTCTTTCCCATTGATGGTTGCCAACATCCTCCCCCCTCCAGAATCCCCTTCTTCCTCATCCTCCTCCTCAGGAAAGCCCCCCCCTCTGCATTGCACCTGGGTCTGTCAGGGGATACCTGGGGGAGAGTCTCCACTCCAGAGCTGGGGGAGGGCAGGGAACAGGAGGTGAGTGTCTCTGGGTCCCTGTATGAGGGAGTAGCCTCCAGTTCTTGGTGCTCCCCTCCTTGGGCACACAGGGCGGTCCCCAGAGCCAGGAGGGTGCTGGGGGGATGTTTTGGGAGATCCACCAGCAGAGCAGGGGGCAGCAAATACGTTGTTTTGTCATCCAAGGCTGGGGCAGCTGGAGAGCTGATGGACTAACAATAAATCACTGCCACCTTCGCCTCCATTAAGTGCAATTACCCTTTAGATCCCAACATTATTTATTGTCATCATTATTATTCCTTCTTCCAGGCTTGCTGCAGTGACAGGCGATCACACACCCGGGGCAGCGCTGCCTGCCCATCCCTCACCCCACACTGGGCACCCCGGGTGCCTTTGGGTGGCACCAGCAGCACGTTTGCCGTGCTCCAAAACATCCCCCAAAGGGGAACCCTGTAGAGGAAAGTGTTCTTCTGGCTGTGCCACCCAGGGATGTCCCATCCCACTGCCTTGGCCACTACATTGGTGCCCCTCACCCCTGCAGAAACCCTCTGACCCATCTCTGGCTTTCCCCACTGAGTTCCCAATGTCTGTCCTCACACCATGGAGAGGGCACCAGCCTCTGAGGGCGCCCACACCAGCAACACACGATGCAGCTCGCAGGGGATGCCACCAGCTCTGCATGCCGGGGAGGGGTGGCTGAGCCCCAGGGTCCCAGGGTGCAGGGTTATGAGGGTCCTGAGGGTCCCCATGCCTGGTGGCACCAGCTCAGCATGCGGCTCACAGCCACCAGCACCGCCCGGCCCCACCGCCCCGTCACTCTGTCTTATCCCTCTCTCAATAGCAGCCTGAGAGCCCAGCTGCAGCTATTACATAAAATGCAATTAGCAAGGCGGCCCAGAGAGGCCTGAATGGCATTAAGGAATTCCTCCAGGGCTGACGTCAAAGCTCCGCTTCTCCTCCTGCCACCCGCACAAAGGGGGCCGTTATGAGCCCCCCCTCCCGGCCCCGCTGTGCTGGTGCCCGCTGGGAGAACGCGAGTCCTCAGGGAGCCCCGAGCTGCACATGCCACACGGGAATGAATTGTCCCTGCAACCAGCACGAATGTCACCGGCAGCTCCCTGGCTCCCTGCACAGGATTTTCTGGCTCTTGCCTCGCCCTTGCCGGGCCTGGGAAGATGCCGACAGGCCCCGTTTGCCAGCTGCTCGCATGATGGGGGGGTTGGCTGTGTGCCCGGGCATGGGGAGGGGGAGGATGCTGGATGCTGCAGGGGCAGAGGGATGTGGCTCCCGGCTGGCACAGCCCAGCCCACGGGCTGTGCTGCTGGCTGGGGCAGGATGGAGTGGAGGTGAGATGGGTTCAGTCAGCTGGGCAGGGGCGACAGGCAGGTCCAGGAACAGGAGATACGAGGTTCCAAATTCCTGCTAGGCTGGCCCTCGCCCCACAGGCTGGAGGGGCTCTGCTCATGCCCTACCAGCGCCCACCTTCAATCATGCTAAACATCCAGCAGTAGCTCCCAAACCAACGGTCCCAGGACTGAACGATGCTCCTGGCATGACACCTCCCCATGCAGCCCACCTCCCGCAGCCTCCTGAAGCGCCACGGCCTCCAGCAGAACCCCCCCCGCTCCTTTCCCCACACCCCGACATCCCTTCCAGCCCCTCCTAGGGCCGGGGAGATGGGGCAGAGCCGAGCTGCAGGCAGGAGGGGGTTGAAGCGCTGCTGAGGATGCGGGACCGCCCTGCCCCGATGCGGGGCTCGGGGAAGATGCGCTGGGGAGGCTCCCGGGCCCCCGCTCACCGCCCGGCCCCCCGCGGGTCCCTCAGTGCCCCCGGCTCGGTTCGGTTCGGGCTGGCGGGAGCCGAAGGCCGGCAGCAATGAGGGTCCTGCCACCCCGGCTCGCAGCCGCCAGATCCTTCCCCCAGCTCCGGGCTGTGCGGGCCTGGGCACGGGGGGGACGAGCGCGGCAGGGAGCGGGACAGGGACTGGGGCAGGGAGTGGGACAGGGATTGGGGCAGGGATTGGGGCAGGGATTGGGACAGGGATTGGGGCAGGGATTGGGGCAGGGAGCCGGGCAGGGAGTGGGACAGGGATTGGGGTAGGGAGCCGGGCAGGGAGCCGGGCAGGGAGTAGGACAGGGAGCGGGACAGGGATTAGGGCAGGAAGCGGGACAGGGATTGGGGCAGGAAGTGGGGCAGGGATTGGGGCAGGGAGTGGGGCAGGGATTGGGGCAGGGAGCGGGACAGGGATTGGGGCAGGAAGTGGGGCAGGGATTGGGGCAGGGAGCAGGGCAGGGAGCGGGGCAGGGAGCAGGACAGGGATTGGGGCAGGGATTGGGGCAGGGAGCAGGGCAGGAAGCAGGGCAGGGAGCTGGGCAGGGAGCTGAATGTTTGAATAGCAATAACGGGCTGGTTTGCTCGTACAGGTTTTTAATAGTGTGAAGGCAGCCCTGGTGCTGATGCAGGGCCACAGCAGGGCCGGTGGCTCTGGTGGCCCTGGGGTACCCCAGCCCTGGGGCTGAGACCTGGCACAGCTCAGCTCCATGCCGTGTAGAGCAAGTTCATGGTGATGCGACTGTTCCAATGAGGTGCCTTTGATGTCACAGACATGCCTGTCGTGTCCCTGCTACCAAACCCACCTCACCTCCCAGATGCCGTTACCAGCAGTATGGGGGATGCCAATGAGGGGGGCCCATCTGTGAGGTCCCCAGCCAGGTCCCCTTGAAGTCCCACCACCCGCTGCCTTGCTCCTCCCCACCCATGACTCCTCAGCGGACACTCAGATCCATGTGCCACCTTCCCAGGTTGAAGCAAGTGCTGAAGCTGAAGCCCAGCCTGCTGCTGTGCTGCTGCTGAAACAGCGTTGGCTCCTCTCTGCCCTCCTGCTCCCCTGTGCTGAGCTCACTTGTGGGGCAGGTGTGGTTTAACTGGTGCAGACTGATGGGTTGGGATGGGTCCTGTACCTGCTGGCCCCGCTGCCAGGTCCCCACAAGGACTGAGGTCGCCTGTTGCAAACCATGGCTCTTCTCCATCCCTAGGCTCCTCCACCACCTCCCTCCTTCCTGATGCACCAGGCTCAGCACCCTGGGCTTGGGGCCCCCAACCAGAGGTCTTGGCTGCAGCCTCTCAGTCCAAGCTGGGGTTTCCAGCACAGTGCTTTCCACCCTGGCATTGCTGGTTTCCTTGGCAGAGTGCAGGGCTCACGCCAGCACCTGCTGCCCCATGCCCGAGCTCCTGCATCAAGCCCTGGGAGGTGTGCCAGTGTGAGAGGTGATGCTCAACCAGGACGCAGGGAACCTGATGCAGGGTGGCCCCAGGGAGCATAGAGGACGTAAGAGAGGATGCTCACCACCCTCCCCTGCATGCTGGGACTGCCCCTGCCCCTTCTGCCGTGCCCCCCAAGCACCCTGTGCCCCACACCAGCCCTGTGTCAGGCTGGGAGGTGTGACAGAAAATGTTAAGGGCCAAATTCTCAGCTGAGGCAAACTGGTTCAGGGCCTCCAAAGTCAGAGGAGTGGCACCCATCTGCACCAGAGGAGGATCTGACTGTGCATATACTCATATATTTATATATGTGTGTGTGTGTAGATAGAGTACATAAATATATAGGTATGAAATAATTTAAGAAACATCTGAGACAGCATGCTGTGCTCCTGGGCAGGCTGGGGGGGCAGCTGCTTGGGCTCCCCCCCCCCCCCACCGCTCGACCAGCTTTGATTCACAAATGGAAACAGAGCCTGGAGTTAAATTAAAACCTGCACACACACACACACACACACACACACACACACGGCACGGTGCAGAGGCTGTACCACTCAGAGGCGTGATGCTGGCAAGTCCAGGTGTCCCTGAAGAGATTGGATCAACTGAAGCCAAAGGAAGGGAAAAATAAATAACTGGAGGGAAACCAGCAGAAGGGATCTCATGGTGCCGGTGGCGCGTCCGGCATCGGGTCCCTTGTGTCCGCCTGGGCCCCTGTGGGGACACAGGGACAATGTCACCGCCCTGCTCTGTCCTGGCCAGGCTGTGCTGGGGTTGGGGGAGGCTGGTGGGATGTGTGTGTCCTGCTGTGTTTGCCTCGGACCCACTTTCCTTCGCTACGTGCTTCGCCTTCGCCCCATCACCGGGCTGAGCTTCTGGCCATCTCGGTCTTCAGGGATGAAAGGGAAGACCCAGCCCCAACAAACCCCTCTCCTCTCTCTGCAGAAAGTTCTGGAGCTGGGCTTGGTCCAGCTCAATCCTTCCCACCTACAGAAGAGCTCTGCATGGCCTTCCATAACAATGACATTTACAAACCAACCCCTAAACCCTAGAAAAACCCAGTGCCCCATAAATCACCAGTTTCTTCCAAAAACTCCTCACTCCCCCTCCCGCTCTCCCCAAACACCCCAGAGGTCTGACGGATCCCAGCTCCGACATGCCACGCTCTGAGCGATCCCCATCAGCTGCAGCGAGGATGGAGGGCTGGGGAAGCAACCAAACCAAACGTGTGAAGGGACAACCCGAAGGCTTTGGACCACTGTCCCACTCGCCCTCTCCTCTGTAGGAAATGGAAAGCCCCCGGGGGCTGCTGTGGCCAGGCTGCGGATCAGCTGGGGAGCAGGATGTGCTCCAGAAAGTAGGTGATGGAGTCCCAGTGCTTCCAGAGGAAGAAGAGGAAGAGGACGAGCAGGGCGGTGCTGAGGATGCGCATGCGGGTCTTCATGAGCGGGGTGATGAAGTTGGCGATGGTGGAGACGAAGACGAGCAGCACGGCCATCAGGGCCAGGATGACGTTGATGAACTTGCCCAGCAGCGCCCGGGCGTTGGCGTTCTCCACCCCTTCCAGCTGCACCACTTGCTGCTGCTGCTGCTGCAGCTCCAGCTTGGTCACCCGTGTCAGGCAGGACTCCACCGCCTCCTGCAAGGGACAAGCACATCAGGGCTGGCCAGTGGCTCCAAGGGATGTCCTACAAGAGCTTTCAGTGCTCGGAGACCTCACTGCTCCAAAATCTTGCTTGCCCAGCCCCAACAGGCAACTGCTTCAGCTGGGAAGGGGTTTCCCTCTACAAACCCTTGGCCCATGCCACGTGCACAGCATGTCCCGTCCCGCTTGTGCTGGGGTGCTGGGAGTACCTACTGACCCAAACTGGGACAGCGGGGACTACATGTTGGCCCAACCGTGGCTCGTAACAGCCCAGCACTGTAGCCATCTACCCAGAGCTTTCCCTGCCCTGAGCACCTGGGGACGTGCTGGGGCACTGGCAGGGTTTTTGGGACATGGATTAGTTACCTGCTTCTTGCTGTGACAGCATCAAAGAGAGGTGCTACTTCATCTGCAAGGTGCCTGAGAAAGGCATCCACCTTGCCCACCCACCCTCCCAGCCTAGGGGCCCTCCCTCACCCCATAGGATGAAGGGTGCAGTGGGGCAGGGGGGGGTTGAAGCCCTTGTGCCCTGTACCTGGATGTCCCGTGCCCTCTCGTAGGACTGGTAGGCCACCTTCTCCTCCATGCTGGCCAGCTCCTGCTTCAGGTTGGTCATTTCATTCTGGTGAAGCTCGGTGAGGTCATTCAGCTGCTCCTCCAGACGCTCGTACCTGTGCATGTGGGGTGGAGGGGCGCTGGGGTAGGCAGGTCCCCCCGTGCACCCCCCCTGCCCTCCTCCTGACACTGGAGAAACCGCCCGGGCCCTCCAACCCCTCCCCAGCACGGGGCTGAGGTTCGTTATGGCTGACTCTCCAGGGGTCTGGTGGCAGGGATGGCAGCTCCCCATGTCCCTGGCAAGCAAGGCTTAGCTGGACAAGCCCAAGATGGTGGCCTCACGGTCCCCAAAGAGCCACCCTGGGTTGACATGTGCTGCCACCCGCCTGTCCCTACCTGTACCGCTCCTCTTGCAAGCACTGCGTCATGTAGGTGTAGTCCCGTTGAAGTTGGGCCTTGAGGTCCTCCATGGAGTCCTCCAGGTGTGACTGGCTGTCCTTGATCTCCCGGAGCTCCTCCAGGATGGTGTCGAAGTTATTGTGGTGGCTGTCCAGAGTGTTGGACTTGGGGCTCCCTAAGCCACCGGGTCCTGCCCCTGAGTTGCTGCCACCAGCCGAGCCGGAGGTGGCACTGGAGCACTCGTCATCGCTGCCGTACTTGGGGCTGGAGACCAGGGTGGCACTGCCGCTGAGAGCCCGCGAAGCCTCCTCCGGGTGCCCGTCATCCAACGTGTCCTTCAGGTGGGCAATGTTGTCTGCACTGCCAAACTTGTTCCGGATAAGGCTTGCAAACTCCCGGGGCTTGGAGACCACAGCAGTGTGGGTGGCCTGGGACAGCCCCGAGAGCCCTCCCTTGACACCCTCCACCACGCCGCCGCCGAAGCCGCTGATGCTGGAGCGAACGTTGGCACCCACATCCTTAAGACCCTGGTGCATGTCCCGAAAGACATCCTTGGGCTGCCGGGAAGGGCCGTTCTGCTCGATCTCCTTCAGCTTCTTGTGGTAGTGCTCCAGCTTCTTGTGCAGCTGCGCGATGGTCTGCGCCGACTTCTGGTTCTTCTTCTCGAAAACCTGCTTGATACGGGAGGCCTGCTGCTTGTCCGCGTTGTTGGCCAGCTTCAGGTACTCGGCCACGTTGTCATCTCGAGCCTCCTGCTCAATCTTGATCTGCTCGGTGATCTTGAGGATCTTCTGGTGCAGGTGCTCGATGGCGGCTTTCGTCCTGTGAGGGTCAGGGGTGCCGTCGGGGACGTCCAGGCAGACGCTGCCGTCGGCATCGCCGTGCCCGGCGGTGGAGGGCAGGCTGAGAGCTGTCACGTCGCCCTTGTCCAGCTGTGAGCAAAGAGAGAGGATGGTGATGCTCAGTGGAGGGATGCTCAACTCCCAGGTGGCCCCTGGGGAAGGGGCAGGAGGGGAACGGGGTGGGGGCGGCCGCACGCAGAGGGGACACAGGGATGCAAGAGCTGGGCAGGGCCATAGTTGCTCAGAGCAATAGCAAGAAGAGGTTTTCTTTTCTGGCTGGTTAAGCATTACTGCTGGCATCCCTGGAGTAAACCAGTTGGAGGGTTTATCATCAGGGTTTAGGGGCTTGTTTTGGCCACTTGCTTTCAGCAGAAGCAGCCACACCAGGAGCCAGACCCTGACTTTCCACCCAGGCTCCAAGCCAGGCCCTGCCTCCTGCTCTCCAACCCAGGTCCTGCCTCGTGCTCTCCATCCCAGGCTCTGCCTCATGCTCTCCAACCCAGGCCCTGCCTCGTGCTCTCCATCCCAGGCTCTGCCTTGTGCTCTCCAACCCAGGTCCTGTCTCATGCTCTCCAACCCAGATCCTGTCTCATGTTCTCCATCCCAGGCTCTGCCTCATGTTCTCCATCCCAGGCTCTGCCTCATGTTCTCCATCCCAGGCTCTACCTCGTGCTCTCCATCCCAGGTCCTGCCTCATGCTCTCCATCCCAGGCCCTGCCTTGTCCTCTCCAACCCAGACATGCCATTTTGCCACTTGAAAAAGAAATATTTTTAAAAAAATCACAAAATCTATGCAGTTGCTGGGTTTTATACGCAGATCCTTATGCAAATCTCAGTGGTTGTATAAATGGCTCCTGGCTTCTAATTAAGAGCTGCTTGAAAGTTAAATACTGTTGGCAGACCTGAATAATTTCTAATTTCCATCCCACTTTCCCCGAATGACCCTTTAATAGGCCTAATGCTGCGAGATCATTACTTCAGAGTGTGTTATCACCAGGAAATGCCTTGTGTGAGGGAGGGAGGAATGTTCTCAAGATGCTGCTTATAAACACTCCCATCTGCAGCAGGTCCCGTGGGGGGCTCGGAGAGGCAGGGGCAGATGCTGCCCTCCTGTTATTTACTTGGATCTGCTTTTCCCCTGGTGCTGCCATCCTGCCAGGAGCCCGGGGGTGTTGGGGGCTAATTGGGGGTGGGTCTCAGCCACCTTGAGAGGCAAAAGTAGAGGACCACGAGCTCAGTGGGAGCATTCTCCATCCCCCTCTCCAGGTTTTCCTTCTCTTGCTGTTGCTGTGCTGTGGGGCAGGGGCTGGAGGATGGGAGCGAAGGGGAAACCAGCAGCCCCCCAGCCCCCCAGGTGAATGTGGGGCAGAGCTGGGAGATGGATCAGCAGATCAGCACTTAAAAAAAAAGACATAAAAAGTAACTCCACAGCTTCTTTGGGCATTTTTGGGCATTTTTAGGCCCTGCTGCCAGGCTGGCAGTGGCTGTGCAGCCCCTCTGGGCTCTGAGCCTTTACTGAAGGGCTTTACTGGGGTTTCTTATCACATCAGAAGCAGCAGGAAACAGTCTTTTCGCCCTGATGAACAACTCTCCATACCCTAAGGGACACACTGGCTATGGCAAAGGAAAAGGCAGCCCTGGGGACACCGAACTGGGAAACCCCAACTGGGCCAGCGAAGGGGAGAAGCTGCTCAAACTTTCTGCCCAACAGGGAAAGGTTTGGGAATCTCCCAGACTATTGGATTTATCTGTATGTTGGGAGGGCAGGATGGGTGCTGAGCAGCACGATCTGATGCTGCCCATCCCTGCTGATGGGGCTGGGGAAGAAATCCTCTCCCCTGCACCGCTGAAAGCTCTGTGCTCTCAGACACAGGGCACGCTGGAGGAAAGCTGCATCAGGTTATTGCTTCCAAAACAACAACGAAAATAAAAGACAATACTGATCTGCAGAGCATTACCAGACACTGCTAAACCCCAGCAAGCCTCAGCGACTGTGCGGCGGATTTAACCGGGGGATTAGTACAAGCCACACTTTCCCTACATGCTGAAACCACGAGCCATCAAAATGAGAGCACTGTTTTCCAGCACTTGTTTTCCAGGCAGGCTTGGAGGGCTGATGTGGGATGCAGGAGGAATGCAGGGCACAGGGAGAAAAATTATTCTTATCGAGTTCAACCCAGGAGAGCTGAGATATGCAAAAGGCTCAGGCTAATAAGCTGAGCAAACAGTACTTAGAGGGGCATGGCTGGGCACAATTATGCAACGCTGGTTTATATCCCACTGCAGGTTTGGTGGAAGGAAAGCCTGGGTGGCAGGTGAGGAGCTCAGGGCCCAGCAGCTCGCTCGTGTCCCCGGCGCAGGGCTGCGTCTCCCGGCACACCCAGCACTGGGAGGGATTTAAACCCCTTAGTAGGAATTACAGCAAAGTTCAGAATAAAACTCTTGAGACACTTACTCATGCCCTGAACTATGCTGCTCCCCGTGCCCTATAGCCTGAGAGGATGCGCAGTGGATGAGCTAATGTCGCAGACACCCCAAGCCAGGACTTGCGCTACGAAGGGTGACTGTGGTTCCCAGCTGAAACACAACATGGGGACAGAACAGCTCTGGGATGGGCTGTACACACCTTCTACCACGGAAAAAATAAGTCCCACTGAGCTGTTGAGGGATGCTGGCAGGTAGGATGGATGCTGGGGGGTAGGACAGATGCTGGCGGGTAGGACGGATGCTGGCGGGTAGGACAGATGCTGGCAGGTAGGATGGATGCAAGGAGCTGCTGCACTGATCTGGCAGCATGGTGAGCAACGTGCTCCAGGGCCTCAGTGGCTGTGGAAAGCCTCAGCCCGCAGAGCAATGGAGGTGGGCAGTGGGTGTGGGGAGGTTGCTTTTGGGGCAGTCACTGGGTGTGGGTGCTTCTGTGGCCCCGCTTTCTCAGAGCACTTCATCAGCATAGAGCATCCATCCTGTGAGCTGGGGACTGCATTTAGCCCAGCATCACAGGGGATGCTCTGGGTGTCCCCGGTCCCATCCCCATCCCCACGTGCGTTTGCAGCCCCGTGCCTCCCGGAGCGGAGCTGCTATTCCCACCAGACCTCGTTACCCACCCCAGGCGTTGAAAATAGATGCAGGAACCCTGACTCACAATTCCCACCCTCCTTTCAAGCCTGTAGCAGAGACGTGAAGCGGGCAGCCTCCCTGTGCCCCCCGACACCCTGCCTGCTGCCCCTGGATGGACAGACAGGGCTGGAAACAACCACCTCTGCTCATTTACCTGCCGGAGAACAGTTCTTACATAAGGC
This sequence comes from Gallinula chloropus, assembly GCF_964237585.1. Lineage (NCBI taxonomy): Eukaryota > Metazoa > Chordata > Aves > Gruiformes > Rallidae > Gallinula > Gallinula chloropus. The sequence continues at coordinate 2,557,171 of NC_140112.1, forward strand.
AGGGAAGCACACTCAGGGTTTCAGCTCACAGCAGAGCTTCCCACCCTGTGCGGGCACGGATCGCACCGATGGGGTTCATTCACCGAGCATCAGGAACAGAGGTACCAAAAGCCCATCATCCTCATCCTCCCCACGGTCTTATCCCAACCCCGATGACTGCTGATGGGACCTACCTCCATCGCGGGCAGGGCTCTGGTCCCTCAGGGCTACTTGGTGTGGGCTGCTCGGCCGTGTCCCCGCCGCGGCACGGAGCCCGGCAGCGCTGCGCGGGCAGCGCTGGCTGCCATGGCAGGGTGCCTGGCAGGGGAAAGCGGCAGCTGACAGCAGCGAAGTTTCGAGGGAGCCGCGGGGAGGGAGGGAGGGAAGGAAGGAGGGAGGAGGAGGAGGAGATCCTTCTGGCCTCCGGTACCTCCCAGGCGTGCAGGGACTGAGCGCAGCGTTGGGGACTGATGGGTGCAGAAGGGATTGTCGACTCAGGAAATCTGCCGGAGCTGTTTACAGCTCTCAGCGACTGGAGCTTTCAGGGATGTAATGCAACTCCCCCCCCACCCCCCCCTTGCCCGCCCCTCGTCCCCGTGGCGGGATATTCGCACGCCTCCAGCCCCACACGCTGCCTGTGCCCTGACACAGGGGGTCAGGGTGGGTCTTTGTCATCTGCTGTGTCACATACCAGGACATAAAGCCCAGGAGAGGCTGGGGAGGCACGTGTAAAGCAAAACCCTGGCTGGGCTGACACATGGCAGAAATACAGGAGCAGGGCACCCCAAGTGGGCTACAAGCTGGAACCTTGTGTCAGGACCAGATAGTGTCTGGGCTGCACCCTGGGACAGACCCAGGTCCAGCTAAAGGAGCTCACTCCATGGGGAGTGATGAGGAAGGTGGCACTGACCTGATCCCGCCACGCATGGCAATTGCATCCAGCTGACTGCCCAGAAACGAGTGTTTGGTACTTCACATGCAGTTAAAGGATACTAAATGGGAGAGCGAAAAGCAAGTGGGGGTGACAAACAGCTCTGGTTCTGCAGAAGCCAGTGGCAGTCTGGAATCACCCTTGGGTGCTGCATTTATGCTGGAGCCAGAGGAGCTGGTGAGGGGTCAAAGTCCTGGGTGAGGAAGGAGACCTGGAGCTTGTGGTTGCCTTCAGCCCAAACCTGAGGGGCTGCCCAGAGCAGGGTTGATGTGGCCAGCACTGCAGGAGCAGGTAAAAGCGATGGGGTGAAGCAAAACTGAAGCCTGCAGCCTCATGCTGTGCCAGTCCAAAGCCCCCGACGTGCCTGGCTGATGCCAGGGCTGTTTGACACCTCAGACCAACTGTGACTGTGGACCAGAGCATCTGTGAGCTGCAAACGACGGGCTTAACGAGAAAGGTTCCTTTGCAGCTCCATGGTTTAATTCTTTTTTTTGAAAAAGGCAGCAAGACATCAATGGCTTATGAAGTATTTGCAGCCCATTGAATTGTACAGGCTGGACCGATGAGCTGATCGTGACCTAGATGCATGTTTAATGGGGAGGACCGTGCTGCTCCCACAGCTGGGACATGCCAAGTGCTGCTCAGCCTCGTGCTTCCCATCATCTCTCAGGCTGTCCCTACATCCCTCTGTACCCTGGGGGTGTACCCTGGGTGCAGTGCTGCACCTCTGAGCTGCCCCCACAGCCAGCACCTCCTGGATTTGGCAGCACAAAACCAACCTGACATGGCGTGGATGGATTTGAACAGTTTGGTTTGAGAGCTCCATGAGAGCACCAGCCCCAGGGCTTGGACCCCTCTGTATTCTGCAACCATGAGCTCCCCTAAGCCTCGCCCTGCATAGTGCCTTTGCAGCAGCAGCGAAGCCTTCCCTGCAGGAATGCTTCTCTTCCAGGAGCCACTGGCTCTGAGAGGTCTGGGGCAGGGGCTGCCTGCACTGCTGGGCTCTGGGAACACACATGGATGCAGATAAGCTGACCGGTGCGATGAGAGGAAACGGGCAGAGAAGCATCAGAACCCCCAGGACAGCGCCGGTGCTCACAGCCCTCTGTGCAGCTCTGGGTGCTGGGAATGAGGAGGCAGCGGCAGAGGAGGCAGAGCAGGAGCATCCCACCTGTCCCCCAGTCTGTCCTTTTGGGAGGACAGGATCTTGTGGGCAAAGGTCTCCCCTCCCCACCTGGCTGTGAGTTTGCGTGAGCAACCTCTGTGCGTGCCAGTGCCGAGCCCCTTCCCTGTGCCCATGGTCTGCGGGCTCTGGCAGGGGGCTGGGGTACCATCCCTACAGAAAGGCTTGGAGAAGAGCAGATTCCCATGCAAGTCAACCCCCCCAGGAGCAGAAACCAGCTGTGCCTACCGTACGGTGCCCAACTGTGCCAGGGAAGAGACTGGGCTCCCACTGAGCTGCCCCAGCAAGGGTGGATTTTGCATCCTGGCCAAGAACGGGGCTGTGGATGCCTCCAGGCATGACAACAGAGCAGATCAGCAAGGGAGGTTCCTCTTTGATTTAACATCTCCCACAGCATCACTTCTCCTTTTGGCAGGGGAGCCTGAGGTCACTTCCCATCGCTCTTCCGCCACCGCTGCAGGGCAGGAAAATTCCCCAGCCACATGAGACACTCTGGAAAACACCCTCACTGCCCCGAGCTCTGCTCTCCATTCCCCTCACTGAAAGCCCTGAAACCCATCTGCTCCTCACTCCGCTTCGGTGCTCTGACTTGGTCCAGCCAGCCTGCAGTTAGTTAACTGCAAAGGCCTCCCCAGCTCCCACCAGCTCACAGCCCCCCACAAACCCTGCCTGACCTCCCAGACTGTCCCTGGCCTTGGGGAAGGATGGAGGAACATGGATTTCCAAGGAGGAGGCTGAAGAAGTGAAGACCTGACCAACACCAGGACGCTCAGGGTGAGGCTCTGCAGGCACCCCTGCTGCAATGGGACCTGGAGAGGGACTTTTTCTTATTTATCGGGGTTCTCCAACAGCTCAATTTATAGGAAACCACCAGCTCTCAGCTCCCCAGTGTGAGGGGAAGGTTGGGGTTAGCAAATAATTGCAGAAGCAAAAACATCACCTATCAACGCCCAGGCAAAGCGAGGTGGAGCAGCAGTGCAGCATCTCCCCTCCCCAGGGCACGGCCTCCCTTCCACATGATGCAAAAAGCCTTCCTGGAGCAGGAGAAGGGGTTTTTTTACATGGAAATCACCCCAGAGGTTGGTGGTGGACTCCCCTTAGTCCTTAGCTCTGCTCGAGGAGACTCAGTCAGGTGCTTAGAACACAGCAGATATATCTTTCAGGCCTGCCAGAGGCCAAGTTGAAAATAAATAAACCTCCATGCCCACACACAGGGAATTCCTGGATGGACACAAACCCACAGCAGGTTCAGTGTGTGCCACTGGGGCTGGGTGTAGTGGGAACCCACAGGGCCTGAGCTTAGCAAGGAGAACCCCACACTGAAATATGAAAAAGAGGAAGGCCAGCCAAGCTGGGAAAGCTGCATAGGGATTACTGGGAGCCAGGACACCAATACAAGTGAGGAGGCACAAAGTCCAACGCTCCTCAACCTCACGTTCCTGAGAGCGTTTGGTGTCCAAAGCAAGTGGCTCCTTGGCTAAGACCTCAACCCCTGCACGTGGTGGCCACACAGAGCCCAGCAGCAGCCTGATGTTCCCTTGCTCCTCACCCCCCATTCCCAGACATCCTGAGTCCCTGCCTTGCCGGTGCCTAGGGCTGGAAGGAGAGCAGGTGAAGGTACTTACAAAGACACCCAGCAGAGAATTTAAGAGCAATATCCTTTTCCCAGGACAGGAGTCGGGAGGATGAGGTTCTGGCATGAGGATGCCCTGGTCACTCCTGCAAAGCGCCTGGCTGGTGCTCCGTGAGGCAGCCGGATCCTCTCCCTCTGCCATGGTGGTTAAGGAGAGGGACAGAGGACACTGGGATGTGTGTTTGCAGCGGAGGCACTACGAGGCTCTGAGGCAGCCAAGAACAAGCAGCACAGGCTGGTGAGTGGGGAGGGAGCCTGGGGGAGCAGGAACAGGCTGGGTGCTGCAGGGGCCCGTCCTGCTCCTCCAACTGTGCTGGGAAGAACAAACAGCCCTGCCAAGCGCTGCCTGGCCAGGCTGCCTTCCCAGTGATGCAGAGGAGGAACCAGCAGCCGCCACGACACCACGGTTCCCTGTCCCCAAACTGAGTTGGGTGATGCCACCACCCCACAGGGCTCTGTGGGGCAGCAGGCAAGGAGTGTGTTCCTGTGTGGGTATGGACAGATGGATCCCTGAGGTGCCAGGGATCCGTCCCCACTGTCTGTCCTGGGCTCAGGGGGGTCCTTGTGCCACTGTACCCATCCCCATCCTGTGGATCCTGGTGTTTCCTAATTCAACACCACATCCTCTGGGATGGAGACCATTCCGTGGGCTTGCAGGTCATTGGGAGGGACCCCTCCCTGGAGATGGTTCAATAACCATCCCTCATGAGTAAAGCTATTCGGGGCCCTTCCTACACTTGGAGAATCTTTGGAAAAATCCCCCCTGCTGTACTTGCCAGAGGGAGCAACCCCAGGAACTCCAGCAGTGGTCCTGGAGTTTCACTTGCTGAGTGACACAGCATTACAACCCCCAGCAGCACCCCAGCCCATGCTGCAGCCGGGTTCTGACACCTCAAGCAGGATGCTTGTGGGGCAGGGGCAGATTTTTGGCAGCTCCTGTCAGAAGGGTTTGGGGGGGGGAAGACAAGGAAGGGCAGAGCTGCAGCCACAGCGGGCGAGGAGTCACAAGGCCAGACCCTGCTTCACTCACCCTGACTCAGGATCCAAATCCTGCTCCCCGCTCCCCCCCATCTGCCTGCCCATGGGAGAGACGGCGGGGTGGACACAGACCCTCACTCCCCAAGTCCTGCCCTGTCCTCCTTGGGCATCCACCCCACGCACCAGCCTCCTGCTCGACCCAAATGGCCCAGGGGCGGGTGGCAAGGCGGCGTTCGCGGTGTCGGGGAGCGGGAGCTGCTGGTGGGCTGGGAACAACAGCCATATGTCAAGGAAGGCTGAGGAACACGATGTCTTTTGCTAGAGGGTGAATCAGTACGAGAGTCTGATATTCTTCTTCTCCTGAATTAATTAAGAAGCAATCGTGAGGATCTTTGTCTTCACAGCTATTATCTGCTGCTTCCAAAGCTGCTCCTTGGAGCACCGTCCCGATGGGAGTGAGGGAGCGAGCTCCCACCACCACCACCCTGTGCTCACAGACTCTCACTGCCCTGCGACATGCTGGAGATGGAGGCAGAGAGGTGGGAGCCGACCTGGCCACAAGGATTCTCCCACCTCCAGTTTCGGGATGCCCGCTGGGGGCTCAGTTTGCAGCTGAGGTCAGAAGTAACCCCCAAAAACCCCTTGGCACTTGTAGGGTCTCCACACGCTGGTGCTCCCTGGCTTACCCCCTCAGGACCCTGCCTGGATACCCAGAAAATGCCCAGCCATGGGGCTGCATGGAGGGCAGCTCTACACCACCGCTCCCTCCTTTGCCATCACCACCAGCCTATTTTAGCTCCTTCCACTGGGATTTTAACACCAGCACTCACCCAGAGTCTGGGTGGGAGGGGAGCATGTGCTTTGCCTCTGACAGCAAGCCCTCCTGAAGAGGTGTGAGAGACTTCACAAACGTGTGGTAGTGTTTGCTCTGGTTTCCAGCTGGGGAAACTGAGGCAGAGAGTGTGGGGAAACCCCTTGCCCGGGTTAGATGGGGGGACAGCAACCGAAAGCATCAAGACTGGAAGGTCCTGTGTCCCCTTAGCTTGTACCAGCTCCTTGGGGGGCTCCCAAGTGCTCAGCACCTCCAAAGCACGCTGACTGCTCAGCTCAGGCTTTTGGGTTCAGGATTTCTGGCCCCAGCTCCACCTTTAGCTTCAAAGGCAGCAAAGCATCACCAGCACCCAGCCATCCGAGCCGCCCCAGCGTGCCCAGCCAGCTTCCCTTGCCCCCCACCACGTCCTCACCCACCGTAGGGAGAAAGGATACTCCAGAAGCTCAGTGGAGCAAACCCGGCTTCCTACCGGCAAGCCCCCAGCCCCGGGGCATCTCCCCTCGGCGGCGGAGCTGGGCTGGGGCTGCTCAGCAGCCCGACGGGCCACGCCGACCCTGAATCATCATGGCCAGCTTGTGCACAGCCCCCATCCCTGTCCCTGTCCCCGTCGCCGATGAGTTCTGGGTAACCGGAGCCGTAGGAGGCGAGTTTGGGGAGTGGAAGGGTGGGGGGGGGTGACGTCCCCGCCCTGAAACCGAAGGAGGTCAGATGCCGCGGGGCCAGAGGGAGCCAGGGCCAGGCTGGACACTCTGTGGCCACACAGCAGATGCCGGAGCCGGGGAGACGAACCTTTCCTGACAGCCCCGAGCTGGCGCGGGGAGCGCCGAGCTGCCCCGCAGCCTCCCGGCCCCAGCTCGCCCAAACCCCGCCGTGCCCAGGGACCGCAGCTGCCCCCGGGGTGATGCCGCTGGTTCCTCCCCGCTGCCGGTAAATCCCTCTCGCCCCGATATAGTCACTGACCCAGCAGGCAGCTAAATTTAGCGAGATGAAGCCCGGGCTGTGTGCGGCGGGCTGGTGCCCTTGAGGCAGCAGGGCTGTGAGGGGGGCTGTAAGCACAGGGTGTGGTGTCCCCCCCTCCGCAAGGCAGAGCCCTAGGACCACAGACTCCTGCAGAGTCTGGGCTGGCGGCTGGGGGGCAGAGATGGGCACAGGGAAATGGTGTGCTCGGGCTCTGCGGATAAGCCAGCCTGGCCTGCAAACCCAAAGCCAAGACACGGCATGAAGCCCCCCCCAGCTCCCCCCGTCCCTCCCCTGTGTCTCACGGGAGAAGCATCTGGCCTGGGCGGGGGCGGGGGGGGGTGGAGAAGGGGCACGGAGCGGGGTGCGGGCAGCGGCGGCAGCTGGTGCCGTCACTTGCCGAGGGATGCCGAGGGCAGGCGGACGGCCAGTCCGGGCAGGGGCCGCCCCCTCGGCCTCCTCGGCTGGGTGTCGCCCCCGGGGCTGAGCACTTGCACTCGTGACACTTGTGAGCGGATCCCTCTGCGATGCCGGGGCGAAGCCGGCGGGCGGCGCGGTAACGCTGCCCTCTAACGGCCGCCGGCCCCGCGTCCAGCCCGCTCGCACCGGCGCCCGTCCGCCCCCCCGCCGCGGCTCGGTGAGGGTCGCGGGGCTCACCTGGACATGGACCATCCCGCAGCCCCCGCAGGCGTCCGCGCAGCCCCCCGGCAGCACCAGGCACAGAACCCCGCGGCCGCCCCGGTCCAGCTCCGGCCGCCCCGGGGGGGACGAGGGTCCCCCCGGGATGCTCTGCTCAGCTGACCCCGCCGTCGCGGAGGATCGGGGTCCACGGGGAGACCCCCACAGCCGCTGCTGCTGGGGCCTGGGCGGCTGTGCCAGCCGGTAAAGCCCGTCTGCCCGCCTCTCCCTCGGGGTGCTGGCGGGTCACCAGGAGGAGATTAGGGAGATAAAGGAGAAGGATCTCCAGCAGCTCCATCGCCACGCGCGGTCCAGGCCCCATCCACGCCACTGCCACCACCACCACCATCACACGTGCTACCTCATGTGAAACACCGAGTGCTCCCTTGGACACACCGACACCAACGTCCACCCCAAACACAGCGCGTCGCTTCGGCTGAGCACCCACCCGAGCCACGCGCGACGGGACGCACGGGACAGCGGCTGCCTGAAATCCAGCAGCATTCCTGGCCACTGGTACTCACAGCCCTGGAGAAGCCACTCCCCAGACCACCCGATGGGCTCAGCAGCGAGCAGAGATCTGTGTTAGGGCAGGGCAGAGAGCACAGTCCTTCCCCAGGCAGCGCCAGGGCACCGCGCAGCACCGGGGCACACATCTGTCCTATTGCACCATGAGTCCCAGCCAGAACCAGTGCCGAACACCCCCACACCAGAGCCCCACTCGCCTCCTCCAGCCACCCTGTCTGCAGCACTCTGGCTCATGGGGGGACTTAGGGGGTACAGGGAGCGGGGTGAACTATGTGTCCCTGGCCTCAGTGGGGCTGAGGGTGCCCCAGTACCGGTGGGGACTGCTGGGCAAGGAACTGGTGCAGGTGATGGTGGGGAAGGGAAAACTGCAGGAACCTGAGTAAGAAAAAAAGAAAGGGGGGGAAAAAAATAATCAATAGTGTGAAATTTTTTGGGGAAGAATGGCTCTTTGGCAGGGGTCCTGTGCACCCCCTGCGTGGTGCCTTCTGAACTGAGGGTGAAATGGGGAGGGGGGAAAGGTGCTTCACCCTGGTGTGACAGGATGGAGATGATGGGGCCTTGGGCAACCTTGTGTAGCTCCAGGCCTGGAGGTTGGTGGCCCTGCCTGTGGCAGGGGGTTGGAGCTCTGTGATCCTTGGGGTCCCTTCCAACCCAGACCAGTCTGGGATTCTATGGCTGGCGCAAAGCCGCGGTGCAAACCCGCCTGCTGCGGCCCGGCAGAGCCGTGTCAGCTGCGCTCCAGGCCAGGGCATGGCAGGACCAGCCCTGCCTGCAGAAGAGGAGCTGCTGTGCTGTGGGCAGGAGGCCGGGTTTCCCGAGGGCTATGGAAAAATAATACGGCATGAGAATATGGCAGAGCTCTGGTTTCTCTAAACAGGTTACTTTTCCACTGCCCGACAAAGGCCCCGGTATCGCTTCTCTCCTTATTACTCTTTGTGTCATATGCAGTTAATTATTCATCCCCTTTCTGAGCTCTTTGTGCTGCTCCATGAGCAGACCCGGCCCCGGCGGCTCTCGCCTCTCTCCGGGTGCTTCTGTCCCGCTGCGAGCTGCTTTGGCTCAAAGCTCTGGCCGTAACCGCAGAGGGCTCAGTGGGACCAGGCTCCTGGCAAGGCTGAAGCCACAGCCCAGATGGAAGAAATTTTGGCCACAGATACTTGATCTAACAACCCATGGGTCCTGCTCAGGCACTCAGTCCGGGAGCAGCACGTTGGCAGGGAAAACAGGGACTGCCAGGGAAGGCTCAGAGTGCCCCTATTTGCAGGAAGGGAGGACCTGGGCATCTATTTCTTGCAAATCTGCTGATACAGTGACGTGTATTTATCCTCTGGGACCAGATTCCCACGTCCCAGCGGCCGTGTCCCTGCAGGGCTGTGGCAGGGGAGCAGCACCAGCCCCTGCTGCAAGCTGTGAGCATCAGTGTCAGCTCGGTGCTGAACCCGCCAAGCAGTGAAAACAGAAAGAAAAAGTATCTGGTTGATCCTCTTTCCATTAGCTCAGAGGGCAACAGAAGTCTCCAGGTCAGATTTCCCTCTCGCAGACTCGGTGCCAAGGAGAGAGGAGCGGTTGGGTGGGGGTTGGCACGTGGGAAGTGTCACCCCCAGGTCCTGTGCCCGCTGGGTCCCACTGCTTGAGGGGAAACGTTGAACCTGGCACCCCCACTGCTATCCCACTCTGCCCAGCCATTGCCACCCTAATAAACAGCTATTCCTGTCAAAGCCACACAGACACCCACCCAAGAGCCCCCCATGGGGTGTCGGAGCCTGCCCCCCACCCCAGCCCTGCTGCTTTGCTAACTCACTGCTGGAATTTTCAGGGGGAAGGGAAGGGAAAAGGGAAAAGGGAAAAGGGAAAAGGGAAAAGGGAAAAGGGAAAAGGGAAAAGGGAAAAGGGAAAAGGGAAAAGGGAAAAGGGAAAAGGGAAAAGGGAAAAGGGAAAAGGGAAAAGGGAAAAGGGAAAGGGAAAGGAAAGGAAAGGAAAGGAAAGGAAAGGAAAGGAAAGGAAAGGAAAGGAAAGGAAAGGAAAGGAAAGGAAAGGAAAGGAAAGGAAAGGAAAGGAAAGGAAAGGAAAGGAAAGGAAAGGAAAGGAAAGGAAAGGAAAGGAAAGGAAAGGAAAGGAAAGGAAAGGAAAGGTGCATGTAGCCCTCGGGGCTACAGAGCGTGGGTTTCGAGTGTGACACCCCTGAGCTCTGAAAGACAAGGAGAGAAGCTGACACAGAGTCCCACCAGCACCCAAAGTCCCACCAGCACCAGGAGCACCTCTCCCCGCTCGCACCGTGCCCCCAGTGTGCTGTGCTGCTGCGCTAATCTCTGCTGCTTCATAATTCACGTGGCTAAACGCTAGATGGAAACGCTGTCCCCGCTCTTCGCCCTGCACAGAGCAGTTTGCACATCTCCTTGGATGGGACCATTCTGCAGCTGCCCAGCCAAGCCCTTGCAGACACCCAGAGCTGAGCTGCCTGGGACTCTCCAACACTGCGCTGGGGATTCCACCCAACTGGCATCAGGACCCTTCCCCTCTCCCTCAAATCCCGATGGGATTCTGGGAATCGGAGCAGCGCATCGTCCCTGTGAGAGAAGCATCAGCCCCAGCAGCCCCTGGACCCAACTTGTTCCTAGACAGGGGTTGTCATCCACTGTCCCGTGTGCCCAGAGCCACCAGCACCGCCCTGAGGGACAATCTTCTGACAGCGTTTTGGGGTGCTCTGCACCCAGTCCTGCCCAGGCACCCCAACATGGGCTCATGTCCCCCCCTCCTCTAGCTGCCCCAGGAAGCCCCCCCGGCGCAGCCCCACCTTATCAGCCAGGCACTCGGTGTCCTCGGTGAGCAGGTAGACGGCCCCGCTTTCAGCCAGGAGGATGGCAGTGTCGGTGGTGGAGGAGGACCTGGGGCGGCCCTGGTGCTGATGCAGGATGGCGGTGAGGCTGCTGTCCTGGGGGGCTTTGCGGACGAGGTGAGGGCTGCCTTTCTGGGGGTCCAGCGAGCCGCTCTTGGCCCGCCGGCTGCCGCTGTGCAGGCTGGTGCCGCGCTTGATGGAGGGGCGGGAGCGGATCTGCTGCAGCACCCGGTTGAAGGCGGTGGGACGCGCTGGGAGGTCGTGCAGGGACATGGCGTAGGAGACGCGGTGCATCTCTGGGGAACGCTCCTTCTCGTCAGGGGAGTCGTGGTCGGACGTGCCGTAGTGCGGCGGCAGCGAGTCCTGCGAGTTCTGGTGCTCCCGCTCCCGCGACCGCCGGCGGCTGTGGAAAAGGTGCTTCAGGCCATGGCCAAACATGGACCCTTCGGACAGCTGCTGGATTTTCTGCAGGAGAGGAGAGAAAACAGCCTTGTTACTGCCAGGAAGGGATGGTGTCACCCCGCTTCGGCACAAACGGCGCTGGCGGATGGTGCCCATCAACCGCAACGGGAAGCTCAAGGGCTCAGAGAGCTTCTGGAGGGCGCTGGGGACCCCATGCCATTCCCAATGGATCTGCCAAGGTGAAGGAGCCCTGCTGTGCTCACTGCACTTTATACCCACAGAATTTTTAAACGTTAGTGGCCATTTGATGGCGTGGTGGCTTGAGACAGCTCCAGCAGCAGTCCCCACGCCAAGGGAGGTCTCTGCTGAGTGACAGATAAACCCTGGAAGTAGCAGGAGCAGCAGAAAGACCCTTTGCAGAGACCCTGACCCTGCAGGCAATGGGCACAGAGCAGCCTTTTCCTTAGCTAGAAGAATCAGGGTTATTCCCACCCATGGAGCCTCGACCACCGATGTGCTGCCAAGAGCCATCCGCTCTTCAAGACGTGCTCCGGGAAGGGTCAGGGAGGGCTTTTCCCCAGGGGATCTCACTCGACCTCTGAGCACAGCACAGACTGGCCTGGCCTTGCTTACAGGGGTGAAACCACAGCTTGTGGCCCAGTGCCACCAAATCCAGTCCCTGCTGGGCAGTGACTGGTTCCCAGCAGGAGATGGGGGTCACGCTGTTCCCCCCAGGTCCCCCCCGCATCTCCCTCTCCCAGGGAGCTACGGGATTCGTGTTCCCACAGAGCACACGGCTCCTGGGAGCCGGGGTGCACGCCGGCCGCGCTCGCAGCGCAGTCATGCAATATGGATGGTGGAACAGATCGTGCTCTTGATTACAGCCGGGTCAGCCCAGAGCTGTTTCCCTGCAGCCACTGGAACAACCAGATTTGCATCCACGAGAGATTTTGGCTGGGTGCCCTCTGCAATCCCCTGCGCGTGGCTGACCGGGGAGCAGCGGCGTGGGCAGCAACTTCCAGAGGCTGCAAAGGGCTCAGCAGATCCCAGATCCTCGATCCAGGCAGCAAGTAAATGATCCTGGGACATGGGAAGCTCCTCTCACTGCCTGAAGCAGCCTCAGCTGCTGGGAACCTGGCAGGGGACAAGGCACAAGTCTCTAGTTTGGAGCTGAGCTGAGGATGCTGGTCCTGACCCTGCTGACGTTCGGGGGTGTTTCACCACAGATTTAGGAGCTGGGGCTCTCCCCAGGGATGCTGGTACCCGTAACCACGGCGCGTGATGCTGCTTGAACACCAGCACGAAGCGGGCTGAGGACTGCGAGCTACTGGCAGCCCCAGCAGACACTCATCAAAAGCCCTGGCTCTTAGCAAAGCAGTGACATTTGAGACATGGCTCCCAGGAAGGAGCATTTCATAGGAAGGACTCTATTTCCCAAACCTGCCCTGGGCATTGAAGCCACAAGGTCCAAATCCATCCAGGCCCAATCCTCATCGCATCTGCAGGACTGACAAGGAAGCGGCGACAGGATCCTGTGGCTCTGAACACCACAGGCAAAACCCCTTTAATCCTCCTGCTACCTGCTCACCATGAAAATTCCTGCCCTTTTGGGTTTGGTTTCTTTTTTTCCTGAGAAATATATAATAAATCTACGGTGCCAAATTGCTACTTCAGGAAATTGTGATTTAAATTTTATTCTATTTATAGAGTCTCTATGGAAACAGAGAGAGCGTTAGAGAGGTAATAACTATAAACTCACAGATTTCTACTGCCGAGGGCACAGCGTACCCTCAGATGTGTGGTTAGCCCTTGAGAAGGTCCAAGTGAGAAGAAATGACCGATTCCTCCCTTCAGGATAAAGAAAAAGAAATAAAGGCAAAGCCAGCAACAAAGGAGAGGATGTCTTCCAGCACCAGCGTGGAGATGGAAACCAGCCCCCATAGGGGATTCTCAGCCCAACAGCTCGATCTGATAGAACTTAAATCTTTTAAACAAAACCCAGACCTGCTCCTTGGGTTCTTTCCAAGCTCTTCCTTTCCTGGGCTCAGTGGGTAGGGCTCCCAGCAGGATGGCAAGGGATCCACGTGGGAAAAAGTGGCAGGAAGAGGAATCCCATCCTTACCGTCCTGGGTTTGAACCCCACGTGATGGATGGATGGATGGATGGATGGATGGATGGATGGATGGATGGATGGTGTGCCGAGCTAAAGGCTGGTCTGCAAAGAGCTGCCGGGAGCGGTGCCAGCCAGCCAGCCATTCCGTGATGCCTATTGCAGTGCAGAGAGTTTGCTGATGTAAAAACTCTGTTTTCTTATGTTACGCCGGGATATTTCTGTGCCTCCAAAGCAGAGGGATTGTTTTTGGCATGAAAAACTCCTCGTGGCTCAGAACACAGCGTCTGCACGGGCTATTTTGGAACAGCTGTTGCTTAATAACTGAGGCGATGGATACAGGGATTAATTGCTCAGTGTAGACAGCGTAAAGCAGTGAGATTAATAATTTAAAAAATAAGCTTTATTTCTTTTGTCTTTTTCGACAGGGACTTGTTTGCATGGGCTTTGGAGGAGCAGCTCCTGCACCACGTCCCCTGTAGTGGATGTGCTCTTGCTGGTTGTGGCAGTGCCAAGCCCAAGGCACAGAGTTTGGCTCAGCACAGCTCTGGGCTGACCACAGTCACATCTCCTGCCTCTTTTTTGTGTCTTTATCCACTGATGGAAAGTCATAGCTGAAGTGGGAGAAGTCAGGAGGCTGGATGAACCCCTCTGTACCCACCCCACAGAGCCCAGCCCGGTGGGGACACCATGGGGACAAGCTGTGTCCAACCAAGAGCTAAAAAACCCTATTTTAACCCAAACCAACAGATCCTGCAGGAACAAAGTGACTCAGGTCACTGTTCTGTCTGGGCTGCTGCTCTGTGGGAACAGCCCGTGGGGAAGGCTGTGGCAGGGGTTGTGCCTCCTCCTTGGCTGTGTCGGGCTCCCCAGGGCTGGTGTTCCTGCTGCTGCCTGATGGCCCCACGGTCTGAAACCTCCCTGTGTCTCACTGATGAGTGATCTGGTTCTGCCCTGACATCCAAACCTCTGCCTTGGCTTTCGGACTCACAAGGAGGGGATCTTGTTGCTATGACCTTATAGCACAAACACATGCTGTGAAGTCCTGCTCTATTATTATTATTGTTGTTGTTGTTGTTGTTATTATTATTATTATTATTATTATTGTTGCTATTATTATTGCTATTATTATTGCTATTATTACTATTATTATCATTACTACTATATTAATTATTTATATCCCTGGACCACCCACAGGCTCCAGACAAGACTCTGCATCCCTTTGGAGGCATTGCAGAAACACAGTGAAAGACTGTCCTGTCCCACCCCATCCTGGTCTGTCCCATCCCCATCCCTACCTCACCCCATCACACAGCACTCCATATTTAAGGTGTGGGGGGAACCATTCCATGACCAGACAGGGAACGAGCCCCACAGCAGCTCACAGCCCCACAAACAGCAGCTGGACCCCAGCAGATCCCGCTCAACCCCACACAGAGTTTCTATCCCTCCTGCTGCTTTTTATGGCTGATCGTCCTATGGGTCCCCAGTACGGGGGTCCTGCCACCACCCCACACCCCATTGCTGGCACCCAGGCTGGGCAACAAGGATACAGCTGTCCCCTGAGGGTGCCAGCCAGCCCAGTTGCCCCTGGCAGCTCAATCTCACACCAGCATCCTGAGCCCCCGCCAAGGAAAACGTGTAGATGCTCTAAAATGGAAAAGAAAGCACTTCCCCCCCCACGCACTTCTCTTCCCAGGGACAGGATGAGAGAACAAACATGTGACAAACGTTAGTCATGTTGTTAAATGCACGACCAAAAGGCTGTAGTGACACACAGCTCCTCAAACGCTCCCTGGAATAACACCCCTGGGGCCAGCACCGACTGCCCATGTGTGTGTGTGTGGGGGGGAGCCTGCAGACCCCTGCCAGCTCCCCACCTTGGGTGGTATTTGCAGAGAGAGATCTCTGCTGTTGGTGCCCAGAGGAGCCCGACGTGCTCCTGGGAGAATAACACAGCGAGTGGCAGCCCACGACTGCTTCTCCCATGGCTGTCACCTCTGCATCTCCTGAGCTGGCTGCAGGGATGCTGAGAGCTGAAATTTGGTGGGAAGCGAGGACAGGGATCCCAAGGGGTCAGATCTGGGGAGGTGCTGGGACTGTAGGCAGCTGGGCAGGGCATGCTTGGCCTCACCCTAACATGACAGTGTGTCTGCTTCCCAAGGGGAAGCATCGCACAGCTCCTGGGAGGGCAGTGCCCTGGCCTCAGCTCTTACCCCTCCATTGCTCCTGGCACAAACTTTGGGGAAACACACTGTCCTTCTGGCTGCACTCTGCCCCAGAGGATGCTCTCCTCTCCCTGGGGGGGGGCTCCAGGGGGTCCCAGCGTGCAGCTTCACTGCGGTGACAGTGGGGACCCACCCGGGTCCCTGCCAGCAGCTTTTGATGAGTGATGCCCAGGGGAGATGATGGATGCAGCAGCTCCAGGGACTGTGCTGCTCCTGCTCGAGCTGCTTGACAACAGCTCCATCCCACTATCCGCAGGGGAGCCGGCTCACCTTGGCTGTGTCCTTTCAAGACCAAAATATGCCTGGAAAATTGTTCGTGGGAGGGATTAAATATAAATGTACCTGAGGGTTTAGAACAGGGGCTAGTGACCTTTATGGAGAGGAAGAGTCCTCTGCATCCTCCCTGCAGCGAGCAGCCTGCACAGGCACCACCATGGCAGGTGTGTGGGGGGGTTCTGAACCACATAAAGTGTCTCCAGCCCCAGCCCATCCCCTTGTAGTGAGGGGCCTTCAGAAAACCAAACTAGCTGAGTGGGTTTTGCCTGCTGGGTTAATGGGAGGTTAATGCTTCCCCCTGGTGCGGTGCCAACCCCGTGGCTCAGGGCAGGATCTGCACATCCCATGGTGGGACCTCCCCTTGCTTCTCAACCCCCTCCTCTCCAGCACCAAAAGCCTGGGGGAAGGTTTCCATCTGTGAAAGTGGGGCTTGGATCAGGCCCTGGGAAGAGGGGAGGGTCTGTGCCTCTGGACTCCAGCTGATCTTGGCTTTTGGGTTCAAGGATGGAAAGGAGGGAGCCATGAAGACCAAGATCATGAAACTGGAGATGGAAATTATGTCAGGCTTCAACATTCAGCCCTGCTTGGGTAAACAGGGAGACCCAGGGAAAACAGCTCTGAGATGCCTGGGGCATGCAGGAGTGGGATGGAGCAGTGCACACCTTGATGGTGGGATGCCACCGACACTGGATGGATGTCTCCATCTGCAGGGTTCTGTATGGACCAGTCACTCTGCTGCAGAGCACAGAAATCCCTGCCACCCAACTCATTCTTGAGCAGAACTCTGTGTCACACATCTGTTTTGCTCCTTGCCAGAACTTCTTTCTTTGCTTTTTCTTATTCATTTTTCCCCCCTGATGGATCCCTTGCTCTCAGAGGAGCTGGACTGGGGGAACAGAGAGCTGCTCCAGCAAAGGAGCTGGACTGGGGGAATGGAAAGCTGCTCCAGCAAAGGAGCTGGACTGGGGGAATGGAGAGCTGCTCCAGCAAAGGAGCTGGACTGGGGGAATGGAGAGCTGCCACGGATCTGCCCGGGTTAGGGGATGGAGATGACACAAGGCAGCCTGCTGTTTCTAGGTTGCCAGCTCAAATCCATCTTCAGCTGGCAGTGAGTTAAAAGTTTACATCTGATGCTTGTTCACTGTCCACGGGGAGATGAATCTGTGGGTCTTGGGGTGTGGCAACACACCAGTCTGGGGACAGCGGAGGGGTGAAGGACCAGCTTGTTTGAACCCACCCCCCTACCATGGTGAATGCAGAGCAGGGAGAGCAGCCCCAGAAGGAGTTCTGGGCAGGAAAACTTTAAGATTTTATTAATGATGCCACTAATTGTAGTGACAGGAGGAGACGTGGCTGAGTCGGTGGTGTCTGTGGCAGGGCCAGGCAGAGCGCCCAGCTCTGTGGCGGAAACTGTGGGCAGCACCGAGGTGCAGGATTCCCTGTGCTCTGCCTGGAGAAGCAGGTTTGAGGAGCTGCTCCTCGTGGGCAATTAATTGCCGAGCTACAAATGTGTTAAAAGGTGAGCATGGGGAAGCCAACCTGCATTAGGGCATCGTCCTCACATCAATAAAATCAATGGGCGTTTGGCCACTGCTGCTGCTGTGAGCTGGGCTGGGCTGTGGGCAGACTGAGCTTCAGCCCGGAGCTGGATGTGCCAACCCAGGAGCTGTCCCCATGGTGAGCTGGGGCTCCTTTTGCCCCATGTCCCCCCTACTTTCTGGTGGAGATGGGATGGAGAGCAGCTGCGGGATGATGCGAATGAGAAGCACTGCCTTGGCCAAGCCAAGCCCACTCGAGGTCAGGGTGTCCCACCCCAGCAAGCCTGAGCACCACATCCCCAGGGACATGCCTTCCACTAGCATGGGGCTCTCCCCTCCAGATGCTTTTAGGGTGGCAGCAAAGCCAAAACAGCCTCAGGAGCTGGAGCTGCTGCTCCACTGTCAAGGAGAAGGTGCTGTGTGTTGCTGCAAGTGGCGTCCTGCAGCCACGGGGCTTCTTGTGCTTTGAGCAGCCAAGTTCTACAGGAACAGGGGTTGTACCTCCTGGCTGCTTTTCTGGGAGGGATGAGCGCAGGCATGGCAGCAGCCTGGCAGTCCCAATTTCTGCATGACCTTGACTGTGCCAGTAAGACCTTCGAGGTCAAGCAGCAGGCTGGGGTGCTCCACAATGAGGGTCCCTGACCTGGGTGCCAAGTTGCCCTTGGGTGACCAGGGGCATTTTCTACTTTTGCCCAGGTTTTGTTTTGAAACCAAAGGACAGAAGTGGCATGTCCATACCACAGTGGCACAACATGGCCTTTGGTAACACTGCCATGAGCACTCTCTGCCCATGGCTGTAATGTGCTGCAGCACCTGAAAACACCAAAGTTACCAGCTGGGAATTCACCTTTCAAACTAAAACCCCGCTGTGTCCGTGCCAGAGGCACCCTGTTGAACAGCCAGGGGGGTCAGAGCCGCTCTGCTTTCAAACCCAAGGGGAATTTCTGCCCAATTTCAACCGGGGCCGCCCTGTCCTGCCTGCTTACATCCCTGCCCACGAGCAGGACCGATTCCCTTCCCTCCCGCAGCGCTGCAGTGCCGCCTAACTTGTTTTCCTCATTAACCGGACACAGCCCGAAGGCACTGGAGGAGCCCCAGGGCCGTTTTTACACCGGCACTTCCCGCTGCCGCAGCGCTAATCCTGCCGGCGTGGCTGGTGTCCCCCGAGCATCTCCCCGACGCTCAGCGCTGGGGTGATCCCGGACGTTATTTACTGAGCTCTGCTCAGCCCCTCTGCAGGGGAACAGCCCTGTTACCTCTAAAAAGCCCACTCTGTTGACAGCAGCCCACCCCGGGCCTGCCCCAGGGTGGGACCCTCACGCCCGCAGCCCGCCTGGCATGGGCGGGTGGTGCCACCAGGGTCCTCCCTCCTCTCCCACGGCTGTCCTGTTATTACTGTTGCTTTTGGTGGCTGTGCTGCAGCAGGGCCACGGCCTGGGCAGTGCCCAGCGCGGTGCTGCATGCCTGTGCGAGCCTACCAGGAGGCATCACGAACCTGGGAGGTGACCCACACCCCAGGGGCATCCCCTCCCCTGGGAGCATCCCCAGTGCGGGCTCATCCCCAATCTGGGAGCATCCCGACCCGGGACCTCTTCATCCCAGGAGCATCCCCATCCCAGGAGCATCCTCGTTGCAAGCGCATCCTCATCCAGGCGCGCCCTCATCCCAGGCACGTCCCCATCCTGCCATCATCCCCATCCCAGGGCCATCCTCATCCAGGGAGCATCCCCATCCCGGGGCCGTCCTCAGATCCTCCAAGGTCACACCTGTAGCAGCGCAGGGACCAAGGTTCGGGGACGGTGGTACCCCACCAAAGCGCGCATCCCACCGCTAACCTCGCAGGGGGCTCGCCATCCCGGTAACCCCTGCGGCCACGCCATCGCCTGCTTGCCCCGCAGGTAACCCCGCTGTCAACCCCAGGGGGTCCTCACCCTCCCGGTGACCCCGCTTGCCCCGTTTCCAACCCATCGGCACCCCCCGTCCCGCTGCCGCCCCGGCTCACCTTCAGGTCGGGGGGCTTGGTGCGCGGCGGCGGGACAGCGCCCGCCTCGGGGGGGGCCGCCGCCTCCCCGGGCTTGGCTTCCATGGCGGCGGGGCCGGGCGGCTCCCCCGCGACGCCGGGGTCCTCCTCGGCTTGCTGCTGCAGCTCGTCCGACCGGCACCGCTTCATACCGGCGCGCCGGTGCCCCCGGGGAGGCGGGGGCGCTTACGGCCGCCGCGCCGGCGGCGGGCAGCGCCCGGGGGGCCGCTGCGGGGCCCGTGGGCTGCGCGCCCCCGCCCCGCCCGCACCCGCCCCGCCGTGCCCGGGCCGGGCGGCGGCTCCGCGCCGCGGCGGCTCCGCGCCCGCCGGCATCGGCATCGGCATCCCCGCCGCCGCCGCCGCCGCCGCCGCCGGGGCTTGAGCGGCGGCAGCCTCGGCCAATGGCGGCGCGCGGTGGGCGGGGCCGGCGGCGGTGATTGGCTGCGGCGCGGAGCCGTGGCGGCGCGCGGGGCTGCCGGGCCGGTCCGCGCGCCCCGCCCGGCCCCGCCGCCCCTGTCCCCGCGCGATCGCGGATTAAACGTTCGTTTGTTTCTTTCGTCTATTTTTCGCCTCTCGCCGGGACCCGCCGTCTGCCCGGGCCGAAGCGCCGCCGTCGCTCCGCCTCGCCGCGGCCGACGGGGAAGGCTCCGCCGCCCCACCCGCCTCTCATTGCCCGGGGAGGCCCGGGAGCGGTTGGCAACCGCGGGCGGGCGGCCCTGCGCGCCGGGAGCCACCCCGGGTGGCCGCGCGGGACTACAATTCCCAGGAGGCTCCGCGGCACTAGCGCTCCCGGCGCGCTTGGCTCCCGGGACCGCCAAGCCGCCTCCCCCTTCCCCCGCGGCGCCGCGATAAAGGTTCCGCCCCGTGCGCGGCGCCGCTGAGCTGAGGCGCTGTCCCAGGAGGAGGGCGGTGGCGGGGGAAGGGGAGGCGGGAGGGGGGGTGGTGGGGGGGTAGGGAGAGGCGGGGACAGCCCGTCCGCCGGGGCCGCGCTCCGCTCCCTCCGGGAGGGGCGGAGAGGCCGAGAGCGGCAGCCCTGGCCGCGGCCAGGGGAGGAGGAGGGGATAGCGGGACGGACGCGGGGGACATGGAGGGCGAAGCGGCCTTTGCTTGGCGGGGTCCCGGCGGGGGCGGCGCGGTGATCCGGGAGCTGTGCCGCTCCTTCGGCCACTGCAACCGGCACCTGGCGCGGCTGCGGCACAACCTGCGCGAGACCGAGAAGTTCTTCCGCGACGTCAAGTACTCCCAGGGGAACCCCTTCTCCTCAGCGACCGCCCGGGAGGGCCTGTCCCCCGGGCCTGGGGATGCGGCCTGGCGGGACGCGCCCGGCGGTGAGGCGGGGACCGGGGAAAGGGAGCAGGGCCTGCCGGGGAGGCCCGGGGAGGTGGGAGGTGGGGGGGGGAACGAGGGGCTTGGGGGGTGAGGGGGGGGCTGCGGGTAGCGCGGTGGGGAGGTGGGAGGGCTGCGGGGGGCTGGGGGAGGCTATGTGGGGCCTTGCCATGGACGGGGTGCGTGGCCGCGGGGAGTTTGGCAGCCTTGGGGGCGCGGGAGGCGTTGTGGGGTGAAGGGCCGGGGCGTTGAGGGGTGACGAGGGCCCCTCTCGCCCACCCCCGCGGCTTTGGGAAGCGTTGGGGCGGGGGTTAGGGAGATGCGGCACCCGGGACCGGGTGCTTTGCGGGGCTGGAGCCTCTGGCAGTGCGTGTGTGGCAGAGCTGGGGCTGCATTGGTCAGCTCTATCCCCTTGTGCCGCTGTTGACAAACACTGCTGCCGGTGGGGGCCCTCCTGCCGTGTGCCGGGTTCTCTTCTCCTTAAGACTGTCTTGTGAGAGGAGCCCAGCGTGACGTTCAACATCTATAAAGATCTTCTTTATTCATTTCCAAACGGCTCATGAGTCATCTCTGTTGGCTACTCGTCCAGGATACTTGTCCATGCTTGTCTTGTGCTCTCAGCTCTCCTTCGAAAGTTGACGTGCTGTTGAGCTCTCCAGCCAGGCCCGGTGAAGCCGGCAGTGCTCCCCACGGGCTGTCAGGATGGAGGCAAACAGCTCCATCGAAGCCCCATGTCTCTGTTTCTATCTTTCTGTGACTGCTGAGAAGTGAGATCAGGCTGGCTGCACGTGTTCTTCTCGGTCTCCGTGCCGTTTGAATGGTAGCACTCCACCAGAGCTGCTCTTCTCTTTGGCTCCATCTTGTAAAACCTCTCTAATCCAGTTGTATCTTCAGAAATCTGCTTGCAGGGCTTTGTGGGTGTGGGTACATCATTGAGGAAATACTCCTTGGATCCAGATTTCACCAAGCATCCTGCTTGTTCCTAGCACGGAGCACTTAACACCTTCTAGTTTTCAATCACCCCCACTGACCCAGTTTGACTTCACTACTGCATGCCTTGTGGGCTTCAGGGCATGGCTGCCTGCTTTAGAGCTTGTTCACACACACTAATGACAGCACAGACTCCTGGTCCAGACCAAGGAGGTTGTATGACATTTACTGGTCTTAAAAAACACACCTTCAGTTGATAGTTCTCCAACTGGTGAAGTGGTGGCATGTCCCAGGTGGGGCAGAGAGCAAGTGAGTAAATCTCTGTGCTGGGAGGTGGGAAGTGGTGGTGGCAGCAGCTTGGAGTGTGGAAAGAGGAAGGGAGAGGACGAAGAGCAGGGCTTGCCAAAGTAATGGAGGCTGGCAGTCTTCTGAAATGAGTCAGCTGCAAAATAACTGTGAACCACTGATTATTATTTATTTTAGGGTGCAAGAAGACACAAGCCTTTGCCCAAAACCCAGAGCTGTGGTATTTTTATCTTTGAATAACCACCTCTGGATAGAGCTTCTTGTTTCCCTAAAATTTCAATGGGATTCTCCATTTCTAGTCCTGTCTGAAATGTGTCAGCTGGTGATAAAGCTTTGTTCCCCTGTCTTACATGGGGAGATGGTTGGAAGGGTCAGAGGATTTAAGGAGCACATCCCTCCCTGCCTTCCAACAGCTTATTCCTAGAATCTGCCTTACAGCTGGTGGGTGGCAAAGCAGGAGGGATTTTGACTGGAGAGTTGGGCAGGTTTGGCTGTGCTGTGCAGTGTGTTTGGGCACGAATGGGAATGTTGTGTGAAGTACAAAGGCACTGGGACATGAAATGGTTGGGGGCACTTAACTGCCTACAGCTCAAGTGGAAAAATAAACCCTGAAAGTAAATTTAGATGTCTTGGAAACAAAACAAAAGGTGAAGGGCTTTGCTTTTGAGACACCTGCAGAGGTAGTGTAATGACATAGAAGGGTAACTCGCCCTCTGAATCAACACAACTCAAGCAACTGAAAGTACAGCCTGGGTTGCTCTGTCCAAAAGCAGCCCTGAGGATCTGCAGAGTAGTAGCTGCTGACCTTACAGGCAAGCTGTGTCAGGCATGGTTGGGTACTTGGAGGGGCAAACATGTATGTGCTTTAACATCCCACCTTCCCCCTCTGCTTAGGATGGTGTCAGGCAGCATCTGCTGACAAAGGATTATCATTGACCCTCTCTGGCCTTAGTGCCAGGCTTACTCCTCATAGTAAGAGAAAGAAAACAACTTCAAGGGGTGTGTGTGGGGAAATACTTTCCTTCCAGCTACTTTTTATGGGGGGAAGGAGAAAGTCTTGCTTGTGCTGTCTGTGTCTCTGAAGTGGTCAACAAAATATTGTCTGTTCTCTAGGTCGACTTTGGCTTTTTAGGGATGAGTTAAAATACTGTGAGAATCCTGTAGCTGTAGTGTGCAGGGGTCTGTCAGGGTTGTGTTTGTGGGGGTGTTGGTCAGTGTGCTTTTTGATGTTCTCTAGGCAGCAAACCTTGATTAGGGACTCAGTGTCATAGAATCATTGGATGGTTTGGGCTGGAAGGGACCTTAAAGATCATCAGGTTCCAACCTCCTTGCCGTGAGCAGGGACACCTTTGCCAGCCCAGGCTGCTCAGGTAGCAGATTTTACTAAAATATGTAAAGAAACAAAGAAAAAAAACCCCAGCCCCAGCACTCCTGCATTCCACTGACTGTAGCTGTTTTCAGGTCATTTCATGCACAGAATGAAGAGCTCTGTGACCCAGGGACCTGGGGTTTTTTGATGGTTCTTTTGCTTTATTTTTGAAACTTTGGTAAACTGAGCTGTGCCTCTTGTCTGCATCTCCACAGCATCTCTGGTTTGGAGTCAGTGGCCGTGGTGTTACCCTGAGTGTGTGCTGTGGGACTTGGTATCTTGGTGACTCTCCATTCCTAAATGTATTTCCCAGGGGCTGGATGTAGTAACCAGAGGGTTTGGAGGAGTTTTCATCTTGATGCTGTGTTTACTGAGAGTATAGATCCTGGTTAAAATGTGACACTGCTGCTGTGATCCTCAGAGGGTTGGGACTCCTATTGTGCTGTTAAGTGTGTCAACAAAAGAAGATGGGTTATAGGACTGGGTAAGGTGTGGAGAGGTGGTCAGGAAGGTACTTGTGAAATAACTCCTCAAATAGATGTGTGTGGGGGCACTTGATAACAAACTTAAGGTAAGCAGAGGGCAAAGCTTGGCTGTGCAGACCACAGGGGCTGCTAACGTAGGAACAGCTGCTCCTCCAGAAACTTAGAATCACAGAATGGTCAGGGCTGGAAGGGACCTTAAAGATCATCCAGTCCCACTCCCTGCAGTGGGCAGAGACACCTCTCACCAGCCCAGGGGGCAGCCACCATGTCCCTGTGCAGCCTGTGCCAGGGCCTCACCACCCTTGTAGTGAAGAAAACTCAAACAGATATGCAAGGAGAAAGAATCAGAGAATCACAGGGGCTGGAAGGGACCTGGAGAGCTCCTGGGGTCCAACCCCCCTGCCAAAGCAGCTCCCCAGCTCATATTGCACAGGGCGGCGTCCAGACGGGGCTGGAATCTCTCCAGAGATGGAGACTCCACACCCCCTGGGCAGCCTGTCCCAGGGCTCCCTCACCCTCACTGGGGAAAAGTTCTTCCCCATCTTGGTGTGGAACTCCCTGTGCTCCAACTTGCAGCCACTGCCCCTTGTCCTGTCCCCACAGACACTGAAAAGGGGCTGCCCATTTCCCCCTGCATCCCATACTGAAGATATTTATAACCATTAACAAGGTCCCCCCTTAGTCTTCTTCTCTCCAGGCTGAACAGCCCCAGCTCCCTCAGCCTTTCCTCCCAGGGGAGATGCTCCAGGCCCTTCAGCATCTCTGTAGCCTCCTCTGGACTCTCTCCAGGAGATCCCTGTCTGTTTGATCCCAGGGAGCCCAGAACTGGACACAACACTCCAGGTGGGGCCTGAGCAGGGCAGAGCAGAGGGGGAGGATCCCCTCCTGTGACCTGCTGCCCACACTCCTCCTGATGCCCCCAGGATCCCACTGGCTCTCTCAGCCACCAGGGCACTTCTTATGCTGGTATATCGTGTGTTACCCTGGAATTAACACCCCCATGCTGATGGATGTGTGGTGGAAGGAAACTTGGCTTGTGTATCTGTGTGTTAAACATGAGGCTCCCAGTGGTCACAGCACGCTGCAAGCCACCGCCAGCACCACGGAAGTGCAGGGGTCTCTATGAAAGGTCTCAGTATTTGCAATAAGGAGTAGGAGGGTCTGGCCTCAGGCACCGTTGTCTGCGTGGATTATTGAGAATAGGAAGACAAGTGTAGTTGGCCTAACTTGAAAAGGGGCTGAGTAAATGCTTAGGGCTTCTATAGATTCTATAAATTAAACTGAAGGTTCTTCTGCCGAGTGTTCAGACTGAATTTGGAGATGTCTTGGTGAGAGGCATCCTTGTTCTTTCACAGGCCTCTTTTCATCAAAGGGACCTTAACAGGATGCACGCGCTTCAGGACTCCCCAGCAGCCACTGTTTTGAAGTGTTCATCACATGTCTCCAAAGGATTCGCTCTGGGGACACAGGGAGCAGTGTAGCGCTGGCTGCAGATCCTCAGGAGAGGTCCTGTCCCAGAGACAGGCATGGGAGTGTCCCTGTGTCTCTTCATGGGACAGAACAACCCCCTGCAGCGCTACAGGCTGGGGGAGACTGGCTGGAGAGCTGTCAGGCAGAGAAGGACCTGGGGGTGTTGGGTGGCTGCAGGCTGAACATGAGCCAGATGTGCCCAGGGGCCAGGAAGGCCAATGGCATCCTGGCTTGTGTCAGGAACAGTGTGGCCAGTAGGTCTGGGGAGGGGATTGTGCCCCTGCACTGGGCATTGGTGAGGCTGCACCTCGAGTGCTGGGTCCAGTTCTGGGCTCCTCACCATCAGAAGGACATGGAGGTCCTGGAGCGAGTCCAGAGAAGGGCAACCAGGCTGGGGAAGGGGCTGGAGGGCAAATCCTCTGAGGAGCAGCTGAGGGAGCTGGGGGTGTTCAGCCTGGAGAAGAGGAGGCTGCTGTAAGATCTCCCTGCATCTCTTCTCCAGGCTGAACAACCCCCGCTCTCTCAGCCTGTCCTCATAGGAGAGGTGCTCCAGCCTTCTAATAATCTTCATGGCCTCCTCTGGACCCACTGCAACAGTTCCATGTCCCTCTTATGTACTTTATGCAGTGTAGAATATGAGTAATAGCTCATGAGCTTGAGACCTCAAGGCCACTGTAAGATGCCCAGGGGTAGATACGTGCAAGGGGTGGGACTGTGCCATGGTTTGGGTGCTGTGGTGGTGCAGCAGGTTACTTGTCATAGGGCTGTTGGTGCTGGCTCTGGCTTTGTACATCATGTACTTGGGATGTTGCAGTGTGATGCCCTGACACTGAATGTGACACTGATTGTAACGGATCCGTTAGTGATACGGGTTGTAGTAACCCTGCTGGTCTCAGGGAGGCTGTGCATGAGAAGGGAAAAGCTGTTGTAAAGCTGTAGTATTTACATCTCCCTTCCACGCTTCAATAACTTCAGCCAAGCTGCTGTATTCCAATCCTTCTGTGCTGATGTTGGGGACCTGTAAATACAGAGGCCACCCAGTCTGAGGAGAGGGTGGCCTCTGCCTGGACTTTTTCTCCTCAAAAGCCTGCATGGAGAAGGCTTGGTGGCCTGTGCAGTGCCTTCTGAATTGCTGTTTTTCATGCTTGGGAGCTGAAGATGGAGCCTGAATTCCCCTGGAAGTTTTCAATAGATGTAAGCAGATCAAAGAAATTCATTATCTTGTAGATGAAGGCTTAAATGTGCTATTTGTGGGGGGTTGCTGGGTTTTTTCTAATCTTTTGTGAGCTGCTAGCCAGATTGTGCCCTCCAGTCACTTGATGTGACCGCTGTGCTATGGTTGTGGATCTTGAAAGGCTTGTTTAAGAAACAGTTAGGACAAGTCACGCTTCAAGCACTGATGTTTCCCTTAAACCAGCTGTTTGGCAAAGGTTATGGTGGGGGGGAATCAGTGTCCTAGACTGTGTGGGGCTGAGGGGTTGAAAGGACTTCTGATGGAGAGATCTGCTCTAGAAATCTTATTGCCAGACTCCAGATTTGAAGGAAAGGTAAATTGTAGGCAAGATGTTAAACCCTAAACTGGATCTAAGACACAACCAATTACATGTGGCCTGGCTCCCAACTTGAATTATTTTAATTAAAATAGAGGAATGACTGCTATCAGAATGAGGACTAGGCTAGCCTTTGTAAGTTATCTTTAATGTGGCTAGTAGTGGTGAGGAGTGTCTGGGTATATGAGAGTATCTTGTTTTCTTGGGGCTTGAGATGCTGAAACAATTTTGGATGCCAGGATGTGACTCATTAAAAGAATGTTAATAGCCCTGGTGAAACAGGAGCTTCCCTGTGCAGCTCCACCGTGCTGGGTTTGAGTCTATCTTTAAACTGTTGGTTTGCCTGGTGTCAGGGCAATCCTCCTTGTTTATAGCTCTTGGATTTGGCAGTTCCTTTGGGAACTGGTGTCTCCATTTGCCATTTCGTTCCTGGGTGCCATCTGCCTTGAGATGTGGGAACAGGGGCCAGCTCTGGCTGCTGTTTTGTGCTGGTTGGGGATGGTGCTGGAGAGCAGCAGATGGGAATTTGTTTGTATCCTTATTTTTTTTTGTACTACCAGAACTATTCTGTTGCTGTGCATAAGGTACCACAAAGCTTCTCAGCCTTCAGCTTCGATGACTGAGCGTGGGAAAAGCTGGTTATTTACGACTTGTAAAAGAATACAGAAGCTAAAATCAGTGCTGAGAAAATGAGTGTAGTAAGGCAGACACTGGGAGTTGTGGCAACATGGACCAAGAATTCAAAGGGGACATTAGTGGGATGGTACAACTGATGCTTCAGGTCGGAGCTGGGTAAGGACAGTGATTACAGGGGGGTCCTGCTACTCTGGAGAAGGTACAGATGTTGAGTAATTTCCTTTTGCAGCTTAAATGTTGCTCTTAAAATCAGTAAATGTATCTGGTAAGCCCTTCAGTTCAGCTCTGTAGGTTAGGGAAGATGTCAGTGTGGTCAGAGGAGCCAAGCCTTTTCTTGCTGTGCTCTAGGAGCTGTCTGGCTGCCACCAGAGTGTCTTCCCCTGAGCTCACCTCTCCCCAGGCTGTGAAAGCACAACAGCTTCCTTAGGTGCTGTGGTTGTATGTCCATCATAGGGAGCTGCTGGCATGTCTCAGCAAGGAATTTTCCAGGAATACCATTCCTTGAGGCTGGAGAGGAGGATCTGCAGCTTTAATGTCAATGTGCTGAGTCTGGCCACCAAGCTTGTGCAGAAATGCTCTTGGGATTTGGTAGATAACAAAGTATTTGACACTTCAAAGGTGTGCAGGGGGAGCTGTCACTGATTGAGTTAATTTCTGATACGTGACAGGAAAGAGCTGTACAGCCCAGCCATCCACGTTTGGGGAGAGGTGGCCTTAGTGACCCATTGGGTGTCCTTGACCTCAGGAGCTCTGTGAAACACAATCCCATCCCAAGGCAAAACTAACCCTTGATTTTTGACCTTGACAGATGCTTCCTATTGGCCTTGAGGGCCACCCATGACTCTTGCACTAACCTGCTGAGCCAAGCTCTCTGTGAACACTCCCCAGTGAAACTGGTGGGGAGAACAGTAACAACTTGTCCTAACGGCTGTGTGGGAATCAGTCCACTGTGGACCTCTGTGTTGGTGCAGAAGTGCTGAATTGCTGACCCTAGTTTGAGGATTAGTTGGAAATTCTTCATGCTCTGTGGGTTTCTTGGTGGGGGGGTTGGGGGGGCAGCAATGTCTGAACTTTTGGGTTCAGCTGGCTTAGGGATACGAGACTTACTCTTCAGCCAACCTGTTCTAACACGGTCTGTCCTCAATTTTAGGGCAGAATCTCATTTCCTTCCCTCACCATGAGGAAGAGCATCTCCAGCGGACTGTGAGCTGGCACCCTTGCCTTCTGATCCTTGGCCAGAACTGTAATGCCAAATGCCAGCTACTCAACATCCTGCTGGGTGAGAAGCTGCTCCCCACCACCAAGATCAGCAACGAGGAGAATTGTAAGAGGCGCCGGATCCGTTTCACGCACGGGACGCAAACCCGGATTAGCCTGGCGCTGCCTGAGCAGTATGAACTGGTCCATATGATGGCAGCCCACCGGGGGCACTGGGACACCATACCAGAGGAGGACTTAGAAATTCATGGGGACAGCGAAGATCCTGCTCACCGGATAGCAGAGCTGGAGGTCATGCTGCCGTACACACTACTAAAGGTAACTAGGTGTCCATGTACCTTCCTCATAGCGAACTTAAGATGTAGCTTTTGTGGTCCAGAATAAAGCTGATGGTGTAAACTCTCAAGCACAGGATTTTTTTTTAATTAATGAGAAGCTGGAAGGCTGGGGTTAGGATTTTAATTGGCTATTGCTGTCTGTGCTGGCGTGCTTTTGTTTCAGTGTCGGCTCTTCACGTTATCCTTCCTCTGCAATGGTGCCATCCAGCTCAGGAGACAAACTTACTCAGATATACCAAGTGTCATCTTAAATTTTTACTCCAGTTTCAAGGTCATTCAGAGTTAGCTGTCTGACAGTAGCTGCCGTAGAAGGATAGGTACTTTATTATCTCTGTCCTCAAGAACTTGTTGTCAGGAATAAAAGTATCTTAATTCCAACATCTGATAAAATGACCTGACCTCAGGTGAGGGGGCAGCTTTTTAATTCCTGTGGTGCCAGTGGAAAATGAAGGTGTTAAGAAGGTGGGAGCCTGTTCTCAGAGCTGTTCCTACTGTTGTTAGTATCATGCTTTATGGCTTTCCTTTCCCTCATTCCTGTGTTCCTGTTGTGCAAGTGTTGGTGGCAGTTTGGTTTTCAGCAGATCTCTTGAGAGGTGAGGGCTGTGTTGCATAGCTGCTTAGAGCCTTTATTACTGAGTGTGGTACCTCTGGAGCATCGTGTTTGGCACCTGAATATCTGGAATGGATAATTCTTAAATGTGGATTGCTTAAGTGTAAAGAACACGGTCTGTTGTCACATGAGTAAGGGTTTGAACTTCCAAGTAATTCTTCTCTGGGCATCTGAATCGGGATATGATGGTAAATAGGCAGAAAATGAAGCCCTGGTCTGTCTTCATCAGTTTGAAAACCCAGCCTAGCTAAACTGAAGCCTACCCTGACACGCTGAGCCGTGGTGACGCTGCGTTGGGGTGTGTTTGTGGCTCCCACACTGGCTGAAAGAGAACGGTGTTTGCATAAACTGTGTGTGAGGCATCCATTGCTTTCCCAGAGAGACCAGATCAGCTGCTGGTCCTGCAAAGTAAGTGCCTGTTCTGGATCTTCTGCTTGTAAAATCCTGCCTTGCTAGCCATAAAAGAGTATTTTAGCTTCACATTTCTCTTCCTTGGTTCCATTTTTGCACGGGCCAGTTGAGACACACTGCAGTTTACAACCGTCTTTCAGATTTCTCATGTGAGTGACAAAGCTCTCTCTGTCTGGCATCAGTTATATTTAGGACACTTAGATGAAAACAGCTACTCAGATTAATTTGAAAAGGGTTGCTGAAATAAAAAGCTCTTCCAGAGAGAAGAGGGGAGGGTGAATCACAGCGAGCTTCAGATGGAGTCAAAGGATTCCTTGCGTGAATTCAAGGGGCTAAAGGAAGAGCAACGTTTTCTAACGGCTGATGGGAAAGCATTCTGTGTTCAACAGGGGGTTGGGCTGGGATAGGATCACTTCCTATTCATTTACAGTAGTCTGCTTTGCTGAGGGACCTGTGCTGGGTTTATCTCCACCCTTCCAGCTAATGCATGGTCTCCACCTCTGCTCAGCAGATACCAAGACAGTGAAGCTGTTGAAGTAAATACCTTCCAGTCGTGGATACGACTTCTGGAGCTGGTGGGATGTATGTCTAGAGCTGTAAAGGATGGGGGTTTTTGGACAGTACCCAAAGTTGCATGTCTGTAGAACTGCTCTGAAGGAACTTCTGCTTCTTCTGAACTTGTGAAACAAAACTGTCAGTGTAATAATTGCATGTTTGGTGACATGATGTTCAGTACAGATCCTAAGGATTTAAATTTGCCCAGGAATCAAATAATTTGGTGGAGCTCAGCACCTTTTGTGCAGAGGGGGAAGGAAATTTTACTCCTCCTGTTACCTAAGTACCTCATTTGGGAGGGGTTCTCCCCACCCCCACAGCAGAGCACTCACAGTAGTACTGTGTTTCACAATAACCTTACGTTCCAGGTAGTCAAACACCTTACTAGGTGTTTCTTCTAGAAGATGAGAATTTTGTTTGTGTACTTCTGTGAATGAAATCCCACTCATTCCCCATAGTGAGGACACTCACCTAGCAGGTTGGTATCCATCAGAGGAACTGCTGGGAACTTCAGGACCTGGGAGCAGCACAGCTGGGCTCGAGCACCTAGCGTGCAGGCTGCTGTTATGCAGTGCTGGATCATGCTATTTGCCTGCTACCTCTGAACTCATTGAATCATAGACTGTGTTAGGTGGGAAGGGACCTTTAGAGGCCACCCAGTCCCACCCTGCAGTGAGCAGGGACATCTTCACTGGATCGGGTCACTCAGAGCCCCATCCAGCCTGACCTGATTGTCTCCAGGGATGGGGCCTCCTCCACCTCTCTGGGCACCCTGTGCCAGGGACCCACCACCCTCAGAGGGAAGAGCTTTTTCCTGATGCCCAACCTAAACCTCCCCTTTTCCAGTTCAACCCATCCCCTCGTCCCATCGCTCCGTGCCCTCAGGAACAGCTCTTCCCCAGCTTTCTTATAAGTATCTTCAGGGACTGGAAGGTGCTGTAAGGTCCCCCCAGATCCTTCTCTTCTCCAGGCTGAACCAGCCCAGCTCTCCCAGCCTGGCTTCACAGGAGAGGTGCTCCAGCCCTTGGATCATGTTTGTGGCCTCCTCTGGACACGCTGCAACAGGTCCATGTCCTTCTTGTGCTGAGGACTCCAGAGCTGTACCCAGCGCTCCAGGTGAGGTCTCTGCAGAGCAGAGGGGACAATCCCCTCTCTCCATCTGCTGCCCACACTCCTTGGGATGCAGCCAGGATGGGGTTGGCTTTCTGAGCTGCAGATGCACATTGGTGGCTCATGTCCAGCTTCTCACCCACGAGTCCCCCCAAGTCCTTTTCCTCAGGGCTGCTTTACAGTGTGTCATCTCCTGAGCTGCAGGGAGAACGGGGGTTGTCCCATCCCAGGGGCAGGACCCTGCTCTTGGCTTTGTTGAACCTTGTGGGGTTCCCCTGGGCCCACTTCTCCAGCCTGTCCAGGTCCCTCTGGATGGCATCCTGTCCCTCTGGCAGGTTAACCTCACCACCCAGCTTGGTGCCATCAACTCATTGGCAATTACTTTGGTAAAGAAAGGTTCAGTTCTCTGTGAGTTAACAGTATCCAAAGAATAACTAAACAGGGCTTTGAGTTTGGAGATAAATTCAGTACAAGTGTAGAATATGCCACTCTTTAATCCTGATCTGCCTGTGGAGCACCTGAAGTTTGTTGTTTGTCTTTCTCCTGCAGCCTGATGTTCAGTTTGCTTTTCTGTGTTACTGAGGGATGTCTTCATCAAAGCATGTTCCACAGAGAAGGGGGTGAGGAAGGGGGAGCCAAAGATGTCATTTGCAGGGGTCAGCTGTGGTGGCAGCACTGCCTTGTACTCGTGGGTATGTGAATCAGGTATTTTTAAATGTAAACGAGCAGGGAAGGAAAAACTTGGGCAAAGCTGCTCTATCCCTTGGGGATCACAGTGCACAGGAATGCATGTAGGTCATGGGGAATAATCCAGCTAGCTAGACAGATTGTTAGATTTAGAGTGGGAGGAAATAGTTGGCTCTTTCCCTAAAGCTTATCAGTTCTGCTTGGAAGCTGAAATGGACTTCTCTGAAGTATTGGCTTTCATCTGGATGGTGCTGCTGACCAGGAGAAGGGTAACAGGGCTGAAAGTTTCCTTTTGCCTGCCTTTGTCTTGCTTTGTGCTTCATGAGTCACAACCTGAATAGTTCTCACCAGGACTTCACAGGATCACAGAATGATGAGGTTGGAAGAGACCTTTAAGATCATGGAGTCCAACTGTCCCTGTCCTGTGCTGACCCAGATCCCTCAGCACCTCATCTACCTGCCTGTTAAACCCACCCAGGGGTGGGGACTCAGCCCCCTCCCTGGGCAGCCTGTGCCAGGCCCTGACAACTCTGCCAGGGAAGAACTTTTCCCTCCCATCTGCTCTGACCCTGCCCTGGGGCAGCTTGAGCCCATTGCCCCTTGTCCCATCTCCTGTCCCCTGGCTGAAGAGACCGTCGCCCACCTCTCTGCACCCTCCTGGCAGGGCAGGGGAGGTGGGGAGAAGGTCTCCCCTCAGCCTCCTCTTCTCCAGGCTGAACACCCCCAGCTCCCTCAGCTGCTCCTCAGAGGATTTGCCCTCCAGCCCCTTCCCCAGCCTGGTTGCCCTTCTCTTGACTTGCTCCAGGACCTCAATGTCCTTCTGATGGTGAGGAGCCCAGAACTGGACCCAGCACTCGAGGTGCAGCCTCACCAGTGCCCAGTACAAATAAGATCATGGAATCCAGCTGTTCCTGTCTTTCCCTCTTGGAGGGAAAGGAAAATTGTCAGCTGCTCTGACAAAGCATTAAGATGAAGGAAGCAACACAAGGTGGCTCTATGAGCTCTAACAGAAGAACCCAATTTGTTTGGGTTTATTGTTGCATTTTTCCCAAGTACTAGAGCAGTGATTCAAGTGGTGAATTAGTAGTTGTTCCAAGTAGTGAAGAATGTGCTTAAGTACCTCCTGGCTGGTTACTTTAATGCACATCCTGCTTTAAACGTGGAGGAACGTGCCCCAGTCTCTTTCCTGAGAGTGTTTCTAGTGTGTTTGGCTGTGGTGTTAATACAGGAAGCTGAAAAGCTTGCATGTTGCCTGAGGCATTTGCCTTTCCACATAACATCAGTTTACTTTGGGGTATGCTGAGGTTTTCCTGCTGCATACCAGCATCCTGTACCTGGACCGGTCTTCCCCTGTCCCCTTGCACTGGTATAACAGGCTGGAAGATGGTGAAAATGCCAGGACCACACAATTATTCTTCCAGCCATGGGAAACCTGTTCTCCATCTGTAGCTTTGCTGGCTTAGCAATGTATCTTTTACAGGGGCAGAGTCCATGGTCAAAAAAAGAGCATCACTTGGTGAGTGAGTACACCTCATGTGCCTTCTCAGGCTGGCCCTTCCAGCAGAGGGAAAGGGAAAGGTCCCTGGAGAAGTGGGGTGCAGAGTCACTGCACAAAATCAAAGTGATGCTGTTCTGTGAAGGACAGAGGTGTTTGCTGGAGGCCAGAGGAGGAGTAGCTCAGTTTTCTTACCTGGGATTCTCTAGATTACAGTTACTGAACTTCTGACTTGGGACCCCATGGGAACTGAATAAACCAGCAAGAATTCAGAGAGATAATGGGAGGAATGTGTGTATGTGTGTGTGTGGGAAAACCAGTTCTAAGTAGAATTTAGGGGTATATATCTTAGATTAATAGGGAAGCAATCGAATTAGCTCACATATGTAATAAATGTAGGAACTGTCAGACTTCAGTGATTCACAGGCTATTCCTGGAAGGCAGAGTGTTTAAATTGGCTTAGAAAAAAAAAAGTCTGAGCTGGGCCTTCAATCATAAGCTGCTTGGTAGGAGTTTGGGTAAAAATCTGACTAAATTGGGTTAGGTTCTCAGCACCTCAGTTAAAGAAACAGAGTGATTAAACAGCCCCAAGCCTAGCAAAATAGGATGAGCTCCCCTTGGGATCCAGCAAATAAATTCTCTGTACCTGCCTTGGAAATGAGGAATTATCTGTTGACTTAGTGACACTGCAGGTTTCAGTGGTGCCCAGAGGCATGTAGTGAGCCTCCACTTGTCTTATGGTAGGTCAAGACCTACTTGATCCTTGATTTTATCCTTTGTTCTGGGGGGAGGGATGCAGTGCTGGGGCTGGCACTGCCAGTCTGGGGACACAGATGGACGTGTGGCGTGGCTGTGTGGTTTCTCCTTTAAGCTGTCCTGCTGTATTGCTGCTGACAGCACCCCCCATGTGTTGTATTTTCAGTGGGAGAGTTGTACCTGCATACCTGATGTCGGATTGGGATTTGGGAAGCTTTGATATTTTCAAAAGGGGCTGTTTAGTTGAAGAAAACATGAATGGAGTCACTTGACAGCTGTTCCATGCTTACAGCCCTGTCGGAAGCGTTCAAGTGTGTTTGTAGCTGTGTGACCTTGGGAGACCCAGCTGAAAAATTTCAGGAACCCACTGTGAGTCATGGGTATTCCCCATATAGGAAGACTTGATCCCTGATAGTATGAGGCTGCATAGGCAATGTTTAAACTTCTGTAGGATTTAAAAAAAGGCAAGAAATGTTGTAGTGCTCGTTGGAAAAGCCTCTATGGAAACAGAAGGACCGGTTGCTCACGCTGTATTTGGTTGTCTGTGTTGGTTTTCTCCCTGTCTCCTAGAGACAGCACTGGCTTCCTCCTTTGTTTACAGTCGCTGGCGTTGAGTCATCTGTCCTGGTGAATCTTGTGGTGCTGCACATCCCCTTCTGCTCAGCCTCCTGTGCCAGACAGGTTTGGGTTTGGTGCCCGAGGTCCCAGGGCAGTAATGGCTGCCTGGAGGCTCTAAGGGCAGGTGGGCAAGTCGTTCATTTTTCTGGTGATTGGAGTTCTTAATCATAGAATCCCAGCCTCGGCTGGGTTGGGAGGGGACTCCAAGGATCACAGAGCTCCAACCCCCCCTGCCACAGGCAGGGCCACCAACCTCCAGGCCTGGAGCTACACAAGGTTGCCCAGGGCCCCATCCAACCTGGCCTTGAACACCCCCAGGGACAGGGCACCCACCCCCTCTCTGGGCAGCCTGTTCCAGCCCCTCACCACTCTCTCTGTAAAGATCTTCCCTCTAATACCTCATCTAACCCTTCCTCCTTCAGCTTCACTCCATCCCCCTTGTCCTGCCAGTCTCTGCACTTTAACAAGCCCATTCCCCTCCTGTTCCTCTGCTCCCTTCAGGGACTGGAAGGCTGCAATGAGGTCTCCCCACAGCCTTCTCTTCTCCAGGCTGACCCAGCCCAGCTCCCTCAGCCTCTCTCCGTAGGGGAGCTGCTCCAGCCCTCTGAGCATCTCCGTGGCTCTTCTGACCCCTCTCCAACAGCTCTACATCTTTCTTGTCCTGGGGCCCCAGCTCTGGACACAGGACTCCAGCTGGGGCCTCAATCGTCCTATGTTACAAGTTGGGAAGGTGGCACTCAAATCCCCTTCAAAGCCCTGGATGTTTCCTTTCCCTGTTCTGGCCTATCCAAAGGTGAATCCCTTGGAAGGGAAAGGAGCAAGACTCAGAACTGTCCCTTTTCTGCAGGGTTAATGAGAAGTGATGTCAGCAGCAGCATATGACCAAAGCAGTGAAACTCTGTAGTAAGGAAATCAGTAAATAAGACATCTCTCAGGTTTTGGTTGGATGTGAAGAAAGTCATAACAAAGCTTGTTGCAACCATCTGTTCCTCCTCCTCTCTCCTTTGGCACTGAACACTCTGGAATCAGTTATCATGCTGCCTTTGTTTTGGCAGTAGTGGCTAGTGTAGTACTTCCTCCTCTTGGAATCTACATGGAAAACCAACAGCATGGACATCTCATAGAGCTGAGGATCTGCTAAACATCAGTAGGAGAGGTGGTTACGAAATGGGGCAGCTCTAGGGTGCTGGATAACGGCTATTCAGCGTTGTGTAGCACTTGTTCTGGGCTAGGCTGAAACTCAAAGGCATTTGGTATGAAGGAAGAGTTTTGGTGTCAGTGGGCACTAATCTCTGTGGCTGCATCCCTGGGAGAGGGCTGTCTCAGCCTTGCAGGTGGGCTGTGTACCAAAGTGTGATGCTGTAAGTAACTGTTCTAAAGGGTTTGACTGTCCCAGGGTCTGCACTCTGTGAACTAAGTGCAATCTGTGTGTGTGTCTGTCATTAAAATGAGTGGAACAAATCCATTTTATTTTTTATTTCCTGACTTGCTAGGAGGTGGATGTGGTGGTGGCACCATGTCGAGGATTCCAGTCAGCTGAAGCCACCTTGGGAGAGTACGTGAACCAGGTCTTGCCTGTCGTCATCTTCGCCATCAGCGAGGCTGAGCTCTCTTCCTCCGACGAGAAGGAGCTGCGTGACATCAAAGCCAAATTCTCTCTGCCCATCTTCTTCTTCAAAGTGCCAGAATCGGGAGTGGAGCTGATCTCACCCAAAAAACCTGAGAATGAGAAATCCTCCCTTTACTACCAGCTGATGGACTTGGAGTACCTGAGTACCAACCACTGCAGCTGTGGGGCGCCCGCTCCGGATGCTGATGCCCAGAGCATGTTGGTGGAGCAGCTGGAGAAGCTCCGTCTCCTGAGCACTTTTTCCAGGCAGGTGCTTCAGAAGCATCTGGTGGAGGCAGCCACCAGTTTAAACGAGGTGCACTGCCGCTGCCTCAACATCTTCATCAACCAGGCCTTCGACATGCAGCGGGACCTGCAGATCACCCCCAAGAGACTGGAGTACACCCGCAAGAAGGAGAACGAGCTCTACGAGTCGCTGATGAACATTGCCAACCGCAAGCAAGAGGAGATGAAGGACATGATCATAGAGACTCTCAGCAATATGAAAGAGGAGCTCTTGGAGGATGCTGCTAATATGGAATTCAAAGGTAACTCCTGGCAGGAGAGTGATGGGAACGCTGAGGGTTAGGGGTGTTGAAGGAGAGTGGTGGAGTAAGGGACAGTTGAATGGCAGTGACTTCACAAGCAAAATCAGAACTGATATGCAGAGGACTTGTCTGTAGTGTCTCCTGGCCTTAACATAGAAGCCTGAACATGTTATGTCTTGACTTCTGAATGTAGACTTTTAGCCCCAGAGCTTCTTGGACAGTTCTGGCTTAGAGAAGTAGAATAACCTGCTTAAATTCCTTCTTCTACTGAAGAAAATAACACTCTCAACTTCACCTCAGTGGTTGTGTTGAGACTTGGGAATAAATCTGCCCTAAGAGGAAAAAAAAAAAGGTGTTTGAGTTCTAGGCTTGATTTATACTTTCTGCTTGATTTCTCTGCCTGAGAGAGGTTTGCACAAGACTTGGGTATAGAGCCTCCTGAAATGTAATCCTTTTGGATAGGTAAACTTATCCTCTGAAAAAAAAACAAACCCAACACAACATCTTGTGCTCCTGGGGCCCATCTTGGCACCTAGTGTGTGTTTTTTGGCAAAGGGGAGAATTCTCACCACATCTTCTCCTACCAGAGCTTCCAGGAGCAGACAAGCTGGAAGCAGACAGAACGATGTGTCAACTGTGGGGGGTGAGAGGCTGTCCACGTTTTGGCTGCAGGAGTATGTGGTCTGACACAAACATGGAAGTGAAGCTTTGCAGATTGTTACTTCACAGCTCTCTTCTCTGCTTGCTTGCCATCAGAGCTGCTTCTGTTTGAAGGAAATCCAGTTCACTGGGTTGATGGGGAAAGGTTTTTCTATTTAAAATGAAATCAGAAAGAACTCTAGTCTACGGGTTTAGAAGGGAGGGGCTGAGTCACTGAACTGGGATGGATTTAAGAGCTGGGCAGATGAGCTGCTCAGGGATGTGGGTTAGTAGAGGACAGGAGCGGTTGGACTTGATCTCAAAGGTCTTTTCCAACCCAGTGATTCTGAGAGTCTGAACATCCAGCAGTGTGTATGGATTGCAGCAAGGCCTGGAATGATTTCCTGATCTGTATTTCTTTTGGTAGAAAGTCAGCTCTGTGCTCTTGCCTTTTAATTTTTGAGATGTAGTAGCTACAAAATGCTTGTGCAGAGCCTGTTGGGTGTGAGAGTTGAGTGTCCTGTGAATTCAAATGCCAGGGAATGGAAGCAAACATCAGAATATTTCCTACCCTGGCCAGAGGTGACTTTTAGCTTGCTGGAAACTGAAGTACCAGACGTGCACTGTTGAAGCCACTCTAACACTGGAGTACTTTCTATCACAGAATACTGAAGGTCTGTAGGGTTGGCTTTGGGACCTCTGTAAATGTCAAATGCAAAACTGGCATTGTAGCACTAGACATACAGGCTGTCCTTTGCAGCAGTCAGTGGATGTGTTCTGTGGTTTGTGGGTTTCTTGGTATGGCTTAGAACCCAAACCCCAGAGTGTTTCTGTCAGTGGGGTCTAAAGGAATGAACCTCTGAAGGAGCAAACCAGCGTTTGGAGCAGAAGCTGGCTGGGGGCTGTAGCTCCTTTGTGAAACCCTCAAAGCAGCTCTTGGTAGCCCTTGTTGCAAGTGGCACATGGAGTATAAGATGCCTGTTTTCTTTTGTGCAGATATCATCATTCCTGAGAATGGGGAACCTGTTAGTTCCAAGGACATCAAGTGTTGCATTAAGCAAATTCAGGAACTGATTATTTCTCGATTAAACCAAGCAGTTGCTAACAAGCTAATTAGTTCCGTGGACTATCTGAGGGAGAGCTTTGTAGGGACTCTGGAGAGATGCCTGAAGAGCCTGGAGGAGTCTTGGGAGGTTTCAGTACACCCTGCAAGGAGCGTGGAGAAGTCAAAGGATGCTTCTGTACACATCACGAGCAATTATCTCAAACAGGTACCGTGGCTTAAATGGCTGCCTAGAATATTCTTAATTGTCCTTATCCTGCTCCAGCAAAGGTGGGAGGAGACTGAGAGGCTCAGTAAAATTAGAGGAGCACAGCCCTGGTGTATGTGTGGGTCTGGTGTCATGAAGGGAGGTGCTAAAACCAGGAAGCAGTTACTTCCAGGCCTAGGATTTGCCTTTCCTAAGTCTGAGTAATCAGATTACAGCCCAGAAACACTTAGGAGCTTTATGCAGTGAATTGAACCAAGTGAATCACAAAACATGCTTTACTGGGTCCATTATTTTAATCTTCAGAGGGTCTAGCAAAGTTTATAGAGACTGTAGCTTGCAAAATTCCCATACTTCCATCTTCCCCTTGCTCTCCAGATACTAAACGCAGCCTATCATGTTGAAGTCACTTTCCACTCTGGCTCAACAGTAACCAGGATGCTGTGGGAACAGATCAAACAGGTATGAGCATCTTTATCATCACTTCAGCTCTAGTAAATGGGTCTTTTGGAGGAGAGTAATGTGAATCCTCACAACTGCTCTCTACATTTGCACTCTGGGTACACACAATGTGAAGCTGCTGCCCCTTCACTCAGCACAAAGGCTGTGTATAGTTTATTCCCGGTGATGATGATATTTAATTTAGAGCAAATACCTCTTTAGTGCTTTCCTTCTGTTCTGAAATGGCAAGGGAATGGTGGGCAGTGTTCTGAAATTCTTGCTTATGTTTGGGTAAGTGATTATTTGTTTGGGTTTGGGGGTTTCTTGTGGAATTTTTTGTTGGTTTGTTTTTGCAGTGTGTCTTGATTCGGGTCAATTCACTCTTCTCCTTCCAAAGCAGAGCAGATTTCCTCAGGTCTTTCTTTTAAATTTCTGTCTATTAAAGCACTCATCTCTCTGAAGTTTCTGCTCTGAGCTGTTATGACCTTCATTGCCTTCTCCCTCTTGAGATTCCCTGTATGCATGTGGTGAGAGGAATGAGATTTTTTTCCCAAATAGTTAGAGGCTGAGTGGTAACAAACCTTCAGGTTCTTCCTTCAGTCTGGGAGAAAGATCTGGACTGGGGGTGCAGCAGCTGGATTTCTGTGGCTTTTAATTAAGGGTGGGGCAGGGCACCTTAATCACCCAGCCATTTGAGGGCAGTGGTGTGTACTGACACCTCAGATTTCTGCAGCACATCTGTCTGCAAAAATCTGCTTCGCTCTTCCCAGTCTCTGCATTGCTGCTGCCTGTGCTTTCAACCTGCTCTGGTTTGCCAAGCTCTGCCTGTCCAGCTAGGCATCCTCTTGTCAGGCACATGAGGCTGGTTGGCTTGTAGGAGTCAACTGAGCAGATATCCCAAAAAAATCACATCTCCTCTTTAGCATGTGTCCAACAACATTGGCTTCCATACCTGTAACTCTGTCAGCAGCTCCTGTAAGGTAATTAGTTAGCCCAGCTCTGTGTGCAGGTGACTCTGCATTATTACACCAGAACTAAGCAGGCTGAGTAAATTGACTGACCCTTTTCTTGTGCTAGTGCCTTAAATCTTCTTTCTTGGTGTTTGTTTTTTCCTAGATAATCCAGCGGATTACATGGGTCAGCCCACCTGCCATCACCAGTGACTGGAAGAGGAAGGTTGCTCAGGATGCTATCGAGAGCCTCAGCGCCTCCAAGTTAGCCAAGAGCATCTGCAGCCAGTTCAGGACCAGGCTGAACAGTTCCCATGAGGCTTTTGCAGCTTCCCTGCGCCAGGTGTGTGGAGCTCTTCAGAAGGAAGGCTTGTTTTGTACGTTGCCACTTGTGGAAAGAGGATTTTTAATTGCAGAAATAGCTAAAAGAGCAGCTGGTGCAGTCAGTGCTGCTGCTCTGTAGGTGGAGGTGGCAGAGCTGATGTGAGTGTCCTTACACAACGTCCCATTTTTAAACTAGGTGTGTTTTTAAGCAGGGCTCTACTCACTTGTGCAAGGACCCTCAACCTCATTAAACTGGGGGCTTCAAGCCAGGCAGGATTATTGTGTGTGTGTGACAAGGGTAGGACAAGGGGGAATGGATTAAAGCTAAAGGAGGGGAGGTTTAAATTAGATATTAGGAGGAAGTTTTTTACAGAGAGAGTAGTGAGGGGCTGGAACAGGCTGCCCAGAGAGGTGGTGGGTGCCTGTGGTGGTTTAGCCCTGGCTGGAGGCCAGATGCCCACCAAAGTCAGTCTATTACTCCCCTTCTTAGTTGGACAAGGAGAAAATATATATTAAGAGGCTCAGGAGACAAAATAAGGACAGGGAGAGATCATTCTGTCAGCAATGATATGGTCAAAACAGACTCAACACAAAGTGAAGAAGGGAGAAACTACTCTACTTTATTACACTACAAAGAACAGTGGAAAAAAAAACGGAGTTGGGAGCACGACCAGATCTTAAAACAAACACAACCAGATCTTAAAACACTTTCCCCCCACCACTCCCTCCTTAGCAGACTTTAGTCAGGATTTTGCTCCCTTCTTCCCCCCCAGCTCACAGTACAGGGGGTGGGGCAGGGACTGGGGAAAATGGGATTCTTGGTTACTTCTTCAGGAGCTGTTTTCCTTTTCCAGATCTTAAAACACCTCTAACGTTCCTCCCTGCTCCCTTCTTAGCAGACTTCACTCTAGTCATGATTTCACTCCCTTCTTCCCCCCGCTCCCAGCACAGGGGGACAGGGACTGGGAGATGGGGGCCTCGCTCAGTCCCTTGCAAGTTGGTTTCCTTCTCGGCTGGGGCAGGGGAGGGGGTGTGTGGGCATTCATTCCACACCCTCCCCCTGCTGCACCGTGGGGTCTGACCCACAGAAGACAGTCCTCCACGAACTTTTCCAGCATGAATCCTTTCCCACGGGGCTTTATCTCTTTATCACAGTGTCTCTCAGTCCCAGTCCTCCACAGGATCACAAGCCTCCCCCCAGCAAACCTGTTCCGATGCAAATATTTCTCTCTCCTCTCTGTGTCTCTGATTCTCCTCATGGCTGCAAGTGCTGACAGGGGCTTGTTCCAATGTAGGGTCACAGCATCTTCTCTGTCTCCACCTGTTCCATCCAGCGTGGAGCCCCTCCACGGGCTGCAGGTGGGGTCTGGGCCTTTTCCATGGGTTTCTCCAGGGGCTGCAGGGGCATCTTTCTCTCCAGCACCTGGGCTGTCTCCTCCCCTGTCCTGTCCCAGCCTTGGTGTCTGCACAGCTCGTTACATCTTCTCGCTCCCTTCTCCAGTGGCAAAATGCAGCTACTTCCGGGTTGTTTTCTCCTCTCTGTGATTCTCAGAGGTGCTCTGATTATCTCCAGCCACGACTTTGGCCTTGAATTGCCTATTGTTTACATTTTTGGGGGCTGGCAGAGCATTCCAGCAGCCACTTTCTGCAGCTTCTGGTCTTTCTCTCAGCACCCAGCTACGCAAAACTGCGACAGTGCCCCATCCCTGGGGGTGTTCAAGGCCAGGTTGGATGGGGCCCTGGGCAACCTTGTGTAGCTCCAGGCCTGGAGGTTGGTGTCCCTGCCTGTGGTAGGGTGGTTGGAGCTCTGTGATCCTTGGGGTCCCTTCCAACCCAGACCAGTCTGTAATTCTATGATTCTGTGGTCTCTTTTAGTTAGAAGATGGCCATTCTGGCAGGCTGGAGAAGACAGAAGACCTGTGGCTGAAGGTGCGGAAGGATCACGCTCCTCGGCTTGCACGACTCTCGCTGGAGAGCAGGTCCCTCCAGGATGTGCTGTTACAT
The DNA here is from genome assembly GCF_964237585.1 of Gallinula chloropus. Taxonomy (NCBI): domain Eukaryota; kingdom Metazoa; phylum Chordata; class Aves; order Gruiformes; family Rallidae; genus Gallinula; species Gallinula chloropus. The sequence continues at coordinate 2,599,933 of NC_140112.1, forward strand.
GGTGAGCGTTGCAGTTGATGCTCTCTGTATTATGCTCTGCTCCCTCCTCCTGCAGCAGGCAGTGGGTGTAAAGGAGTAGGAGGGGTGTTTTGCTTTTCCCCTCGTGTGCTTCAGCCAGCTTCCATGTGACACGTACCGAGTACCTTGAGTTTGCAGCGGCTGGCCCGGGAAAAGCGCTGTGCTGCCAGCTGGGTAGAGGCTGGGAAGCAATAAACATCTCTTTGTGTCTGACTAACTCACAGTTGTACCTTACAGGCAAGCCAAAGCTGGGCCGTGAGCTGGGCCGAGGGCAGTACGGCGTGGTCTATCTGTGTGACAGCTGGGGAGGCCACTTCCCATGTGCACTGAAATCGGTTGTTCCTCCAGATGAGAAGCACTGGAATGACCTTGCACTTGAGTTTCACTACATGAGGTGTGTATCCTAAAGCGCTTCTCTCGTTCCTCGTGCATCTCCTGACTTCACCGTTGCAAACAGATGGTGTTTGCATAGGCAGAACCTTGCTTGCTGTAGTCCTGCTGTGCAGTCAGTGACTTGACTGCATGAAATGCTGAAGTGGGTTTCAACCAAAGGCAGGACAGCTTGCTGGTGCCACTGCCAAAGCAGGCACAGCACGGTAAGCAGACATCCTCCTTAATCTGATTCTCTGGTGTCTAAGCTAACCAAATGCCTGCTATTTTTCAGAGTAAATTAGAATTAATAGAACATGATAGAAAACAATTCTTCTCCCCTGACTTCTGGTGTTGAATCATCCCTCCTTTCCCAATCTGTCCTCTCTGAATTCACAAAGGAAAAGGCTGGGTCAGTACTGCACAAAACAGAGCTGGCTTTCAATAAGCTTCTGCAGGCAGGTGCTGTGCTGCAGACAGCTGAAATAAAGGTGAGAGTACCAAAGAAATACTGTTAATAGGCTTGCTTGAGTTTAATTGGGTCAGACGGCTGTATGTCGTTACGGTCCTCAGAACTGTGGCGTGCTGTGAATCCCTACTGATGGGCAAAAGGGGTAGGCTTATTGTACTGTACTGAAGCTTTTCATCTACAGGGTGAGGCTTGGCTCCTGGGGTGGAGGGCAGGATGTAAAAATGAACCCCTCTCTGTCCTGAACTCTCCTAGGTCTCTGCAGACGCACGAGCGGCTCGTACATCTCCATGGTTCTGTGATAGATTATGGCTATGGAGGAGGCTCCAGCATCGCTGTCTTACTGATAATGGAGCGGTTGCACAGAGATCTCTATACAGGACTAAAGGTACCAACAGCATCTGTGTATGTATAGATCAGTTTAGTTATATATAAACGTTAAAATATCCACACCTAAATATCTATTAACCTGTCAAGGCCAGAAGTGCTCTAGTCTTCAATGTTTTTGGCAAATAGGAGTAAGCAAAAGTAACTTCCACTTGGAGAAATTGAATCTCTGTGTGTTTATTCCTCAGGCTGGGCTAGAATTAGAAACACGGTTACAGATCGCCTTGGATGTAGTTGAAGGGATCCGTTATCTTCACAGTCAGGGGCTTGTGCACCGGGATATCAAACTTAAAAACGTCTTGGTAAGGAACACTTTGGTATCCAGCTAATCCTGAAGTCTTGGGAGTCCCTTTCAGCAGGAGGGAGGAGCAGGATGTGAGGGAAGTAATTCTTCATACAGAGTCTTGTAATTTGTGGTATTGTTAGCTGAAGGAGCCTTGCAGTGGGGTTTCCCTAACTTGTTTTCAGGCAGAAAGCCGAGGGGAGAGGGAGCTGTAGAGTCACTTCTCTTGAAGGTGGGGAGCTCGAGCTAGAAATGGGAACAGGAGGTCCTACTTGTATTAAACCCCAACCACACCCTCTCTGCAGAAGACAAGCGAAGGCATGTCTTGTTATTGAGCTTAACCAGGTAAATGTCCAAGAGCAGCCAAGTAATCGGAGCAACTCACCTAAGAACAAGTGCCAGACCCTTCAAACAAGCAGGGTTTAAACCTTACTGTTAGAATGGGGTACTGAAGCTGAGAAGTATGGTTACCAGTGGCCTGTCTATGGATTCTTCTACAGCTTGACAAAAAGAATCGAGCCAAAATCACTGACTTGGGGTTCTGCAAACCAGAAGCCATGATGTCTGGCAGCATTGTAGGCACACCCATTCACATGGCTCCTGAGCTCTTTACAGGTATGCTTGTTGACTGACTCTGCTGCTGTCTCACTCTGGCTTGAATTTTGAAGGCCATTACTTTGAATTAGTATCTCCACTTGCTTATGGGGAACAATAATTAATTTAAATCAGACTGCCTGCTTAGAACACACAATATATATTTTTTTTTCTGTATGTTGTCTCAGTCTTAAATCTTTGGTTACTCAAAAGAGAACTGTGGGATTCAGAGCTTTGCTAAAGTGATTAATACTCATGCAAGTTAAATCATTAGTTACCAGAAGCTGGGAATTCTTGGCATTTATAAGCAAATGCTTCAGAAAGTACCCCTTTTTTTTTTGTCTAGATACCAAGTAAGGAATTTCCAAGCTGTTACTAACACGTGTTCACTGTGCATTGTGCTTCTGGCAGGCAGACTAGCTAAGTTTTTTCCTGAGCATCTTACAGTCATACTGAGTGGTTCTTACTGTGCTTCTCAGCGTCCTGTTGGTCTGAGATGCCATCCCTGCTTGGTCACTGTCAGATTGAAGCAACCTTATTTGTGTTTAATGTAGAAAATACTATTCAGGTGGTTCTCACTACTGTCAGGGAAATAAATACTCAAGACTAGCAGGCTAGAGCTGGACCTTAGAGGTGGGTGTTGACTCAGCCCTTACTGTGTGCTCCATCTTTTCTTATGTAGTGGGTTAGGAATGAGTAAATGCTGAACTGCTGGACTAGAGGCTGATGTTAGCTCCATTAGGTTCCTGGGCTAGTGGCAGAGCCAGAGTGAACTGATAATCTTCAAATGTTGGTGGTTAAAGCATTGAAACATGCCCTAGCACCTCTGTGGTGGTCCATGGGCCTTGGCTTGGGACCTGCTGGTACAGGTTAGGGCTATAAATCCCCCTCAAATGGAAGGCCTTAACATTTATCCCTCTGTCTTTGGCAATGACTCCTGATGTATAACCAGGCTTCACCTAGCAGTGGAGTCATTGTCATTGCCATTGTCTTCTGAGAATGAACCTGTGGGTTTAGTTTGAGAAAGTGGACCAGTGAACTTAGTTCTGGGACTGCTCAGTTTCCAGAGATGAAGGTCTTTGCCCTGCTGATCAAATGTGCTTCTGTCACAGGAAAGTACGATAACTCCGTGGATGTTTACGCATTTGGCATTCTGTTTTGGTACATTTGTTCGGGACATGTGAAGTTACCAGAGGCTTTTGAGAGATGTGCAAGCAAAGATCACCTTTGGAACAATGTCAGAAGAGGTATGGGCACCTTATTTTGAACTCTGTTCATACCTTCTGTGTGAGTAAAACTTGAGGAAATCAGTTTTTAACCTCTTGTCACTGAGAGAATCACAGAATCACCAGGTTGGAAAAGACCTTTGAAGATCATCAAGTCCAACCATTCCCATCCTAAGCTAAACCACCTCCCTGGGCAGCCTGTTCCAGGCCCTGACAACTCTTTCAGTAAAAATTTTTTTTCTAATATCTAATCTAAACCTGCCCTGGCCCAGCTTCATGCCATTTCCCTTGTCCCATCTCCCGTCCCCTGGCTGAAGAGACCATCGCCCACCTCTCTGCACCCTCCTGGCAGGGCAGTGGAGGGGTGAGGTCTCCCCTCAGCCTCCTCTTCTCCAGGCTGAACACCCCCAGCTCCCTCAGCTGCTCCTCAGAGGATCTGCCCTCCAGAGGTAAAAATATAAGTTGTATTGCTTCATCAACAGGCTAAAGAGTAACATTTACCTAGATAAAGTTGAATGTGCTCTACTGAAAATGTGACTGAAATCAGCAGGGGTAAGGAAGGGCTCTTAGCTCACCACCTCCTTGCCATAGCATCACAGGAGCCCTGCTAGCACGCTGCCTAAACTGTGCAAAGCAGTACAGCACTCCCCCTGTAAACCAGAGCCTGAACCAGGCAGGCAGGCCTGATTCCCTGAGGAATGTCTAATCCCTTGCAGCTCCTGGAAGCTGTTTTTCTGTACACTGCAGTACTTAACACGCAGCGTGCTGAGGAAGCTGGATGAGTAAACCACACTGATGGCTTTTCCCCAAAACACCCACTTACTCTGCTGCCCGTGTGGTGTAGCTCTGTGTTTAGAGGTGCCTTAATCCTTCGTGCTGCGTCAGAGTACCAGAATGCTTTACTACTTTGTGTCTGCATAAATCTCTTCCCTTCTCATGTGAAAAAGATTAACTCAGCCAAGCTGGTCTCATACTGGGTCAGAAGGCTGCCCTCACGGCCTGTTCTCATGTTCAGCTTGCTCCCAAAGGCACTGGTGGGAGTGTGTGTGGGGGGAATTGTTTTTTTACAGGGGAGGCTACTCCTTTTGTTCCCAAATTCTTGCAAAAAGGAGACTCCAGTGAAACTGAACATGCCAGGCATCCTCTGGGAGCATGCATGATCTCCTGAGCGACATCAGCAATGCTCCCAGTGGCAGCACTGGAGCATAGGCCTTTCTCTGACCCTAGACAGTCCACTCAGTCATTTCAGCCTGCAGTGAGCATCAGACCAAGCTCCCCTCAGCTCTGATGGGTGCTGATGGTAACTGGGTCCCTCTCCCTTTTCCAGGAGTTCGCCCGGAGCGTCTTCCGGTGTTTGATGAGGAATGCTGGCAGCTGATGGAAGCCTGCTGGGATGGAGACTCCTCCCAGCGCCCTCTCTTAGGGATTGTTCAACCTATGCTGCAGGGGATCATGGACAGGCTCTGCAAGTCGAGCTCCGAGCACCCAAATAAAGGGTTGGACGACTCTACTTGAAAAGGAAACACAGAAGAACTTTGAATTGTGGGAGAGTTCTGAACCCCCAACTCTGCAGATGGCTTCTCCAGATGTAGCTCTTTGTGGCTAACATGAGTGGGACAGGTAATAGCGACCAGAAGATTGATCACAGAGGTGAGACCTTGGGGACATTCCATCCTGAATAGTGGCCAGAGAAATCTTCCCCTGGTGCACCCCGCTGATGCTAGTTACCCTGCTGCAGCTTTTGTTCTGGAGTTGTGCAATTGAGATAAGACACTCCGTGCCCTTGAACTGAAAGGGATTTTTTGCCAGTCCCACACAAATACCAATCAAAAGAAAAGCACCTTGTGTGTTCCAGGCAGCGTCTGTGTCGCTGGGAGTTGGTCACAACAGTCTTTACCTAGTAAAGTAAAACCCCTTCCTATTAATTGATGGTCCTGGGTGGCCTCTGGTCCACACACAACTACCCTGCTCACATAGCGATTGGCACCCGTTTCAGTGTGGTCAAAAGAGAAAGCAGAGGCTGTAGGCTGGGAGGTGTTCAGAAGCCAAGAGCATCTACCTGTAGTAGCTTCTCACAGCACTCATCAAGATGTTTACATTGACAGGAGCGAAGCTTCCGTGTTTTACCTAAGGGGGGATCCCCACGTTATAAGCTATTTATCTCCTCTGTATCCTTCACCTCTTATTTCTGTAAACAAACACTCATTTTTCCTGGTCATTCTGCTTCCTAATAGTGATTTGAATGTCTGGAGAAACCTGACCTTTCCCAGTCTTCTGGTAAAATGGAAGACTGCTCAGAGATCACCTATTGGAATGCCAAAAGTCATTACCACTAATGACTGTCCATGGGGAAAATGCCAATTCATTTTAATTAAATTTGGGGCTGGAATTAGTTGTAAAGGCAATGACAGTTTTAAAGTGTGCTGACTATGACAGACATATTTTTTTAAAAAAAGAAATGGTTTCTTCAGCTGCTTTTTTTAAGTCACATGCTTGGTGAGAGCATCCTTGAGGGAAAGCAGGTCATTCATTCTTCTCCAGTAGCTGTGGGCTGTGACTGTGTCCGTTCATCTGATCGTTTCATTCTGGGGTCTCTGATTAGGCTGTATTGAGAAAAATAAAGATGGGAGGGAAGGGAGGGAGGGGAGGTGGGGGGAATCCTTCCAAGGAAGAGGTGGCCAGTGGTGCTGCTGCCCTCTCCAGGGCGTGTTGCTTGGGAGAACCCTGACCTTGCCTTTCACATTTCTGGGGCAAGGTTAGTTGATCTTAACATTAAATACCTACGGGGGGTGGAGGCTGAGAGAGAAAACGCACCTTCTTTACTACATAAGGAACTCCTGAGTTACTACATAAGCAAATACTGAGTTGGCAAGTTCTCCCTGGGTTTCCTGTTGCTCCCAGCTGCAGGGGACGGGCAGGCAGTGGCTTTGTTTCCCAGGAAAGCTGGCATGCTGCAGCCAAAGCAGCGTAGGCGTGTGGAGTTACTGCACCTCGCTGCTGGAACTCACTGCCTGGTACGCAGCAAAGTTACAACCAGTAGTCTGCCTGTTAAAACAGCTTGAACAAAGGAAAGGGATACATAACCCTGCAGTATTAGTTTAGTTTAAATCTTCCTTTCTTTGTGCAATAAACAGAATTAATGCTTTTTTATATATATATATAAAAAAAAAGACTGGTTTTTTACTTACCTGCACGTGTGGGTGTTGTTGTGGTCTGTGATGGCATTAACAGATGGTCCTACACAGCCACAGCCTTGCCAGCTGCCTAGCTGGAGCTGTGCAGCACCTGAGAAGCCCCACACGTGCAGAAGAACGAATCCTTGCCCAGAGTAGACTCGTTAGGTGTCTCACTGCCTCAGCTGCACGCTCACACCACCCATGACACTAACAGTATTAACTCTGTTCTGCTGTGTGTGGTGGTTAGAACCTTATTTAAAACTAGGGGAGTCAAGGTCAGTCTCTTGCAATTAATAGAAGTAGCTTCTGTAAATAATAATAAATGTATTAATAAAATTTCAATCTCTGTATATGCAGTTCCTGAGGTGTCTTGTATAGCTCTTCCCAGCACTTTGCTGATGGTTGGTTGTAGTCACTTGATGTCTTATGTGCTGGGGAACCTGCTGTCCCAGGGAGCCTGCTTTGGCAGGGGGGTTGGACTCAGTCTCTGGAGGTCCCTTCCAACCCCTACAATTGTTAGTAGTTTCCCTTTGGTTCATCTCTTTGCCTGTAGATCTGCAGGCTTCCCCACACTCACTGCAGCTCCTTCTCTGCATTTATTCCCCCTCCCCTCCTTGGAGCTGAAGTCTGCCTGACTGAACTTGTTCAGGGAGGAGGCTGGTAACAAGTGCTGTCCCCTGGGGGTCTGGCTTGGGACCAGTGCTCTTTAACATCCTTATCAATGACATTGATGATGGAATTGAGTGCACCCTCAGCAAGGGGCTGATGACACTGAGCTGAGCAGGGGCGTTGACACAGCAGGACAGGAAGCCACCCCCAGGGATCTTGTCAGGCTGGAAAGCTGAGCCCAGCTGAACTGAAGGAGGTTCAATGCTGCCAAGTGTCAGGTCTTGTGCCTGGGCCTGAGGAGTCCCAGGGTTGATACAACCTTGCTCTGCATTTCAGACCCTCCCAGCCTGCTTTCAGCCTTTCCTACACATGGGCTGAGCTGGGAGAAAGGGGCAGAGAGGAGCAAGCAGCCAGGGGCTGTGGCTTTCATAGAATCATGTGGTTGGAAAAGACCTTTGAGATTGAGTCCAACCACTCCTGTCCTCTACTAACCCACATCCCTGAGCACCTCATCTACCCATCTGTTAAACATATCCAGGATCAGCGACTCAACCCCTGCCCTGGGCAGCCTGTGCCAGTGCCCAATAACCCTTTCAGGGAAGAACTTTTTCCCAATGTCTGAACTGACCCTGCCCTGGCGCAGCTTGAGCCCATTCCCCTCATCCCATCATCTGTTGCCTGGACAAAGAGACCCAACTCCCACCTCTCTGCACCCTCCTGGCAGGTCAGTGTAGGGGTGGGGAGAAGGTCTCCCCTCAGCCTCCTCTTCTCCAGGCTCAACACTACCCCCAGCTCCCTCAGCTGCTCCTCAGAGGATTTGCCCTCCAGCCCCTTCCCCAGCCTGGTTGCCCTTCTCTGGACTCGCTCCAGGACCTCAATGTCCTCCTGATGGTGAGGAGCCCAGAACTGGACCCAGCACTCGAGGTGCAGCCTCCCCAGTGCCCAGTCCAGGGGCACAATCACTTTCCTAGATCTACTGCCCACACTATTTCTGATACAAGCCAGGATGCCATTGGCCTTCCTGGACCCCTGGGCACACTGCTGATACAGCTCTCCAGCCGCTCTGCCCCAGCCTGTAGCGCTGTGTGGGGCTGTTACATCCCAAGCACAGCACTCTGCCCTCGGCCTTGTTGAGCCTCATCCCGTTGGTCTCAGCCCATCACTCCAGCCTGCCAGGTCCCTCTGAAGAGCCTCCCTCCCCTCAGAGAGATCCACACTTCCACCTCCCAGCTCCCCCCTGTCTGCAAACTTACTGAGGGAACACTGGATCCCTTCATCCCGCTCAGTGATAAAGCCACTGAACGGGACCGGCCCCAGCACTGAGCCCTGGGGGGTTCCCTCCAGGACATTAAGCGATGTACGGGGTTCTCGGCTTAACGGACGTCAGGTAACATCCCCAGCCGCTCCCCACAGGACCTGTGTGTGCTCCAGCCCCTTCCCCAGCTCCGACGCGCTCCGGCACCTCAGCGTCCTTCCCGCAGCGAGGGCCCAAAGCCGGGCACAGCACTGGCGGCGCGGCCTCACCGGAGCCGCGTGTAACCGGCCAGTCGCTGCCCAGCCGGAGGCCCTTCGCCCGGCAGCCGCCCTGCCCCGGCCCGGGGCCCGCACTGGGCCTTGCTGAGCCCCGCGCGGCCGGCCTGTGCCCGCGGCTCCGGGCCGGGCCCCTCCGCGGAGCCCTCCCGCCGCCCGACCCTCCGGCACCGCCTGCTGCCCGCGACCCCGCCGCGGGCCCTCGCCCGGCCCGCCGATGGGGACTGCCGAACCGGGCCGGCCCCGAGGAACGGGGAGGAACCGCGAGGGGCGGTACCGGGCCGCGTCCCCGCCTCAGCGCCGGCCGCTACGCACCGGCCGCCCCGCCGCAACCCGTAAACGCCGGGCCGTCCGCCACGCTGCCTGAGCTCCGCCACGACGCCGAGCCCCTCCGCCCCGCCGGGAGGGAGAGGCGCCGGGCTCGGCAGCCGCGGGCAGGGCCGGGCGGGACCGAGCTGAGCTACGAGGTGCTGCTGGTCCGCGGGACCGGAGGAGGAGGGGAGGTTAGATTCGTCAGGCGAACGCTGGGCCGCCGCAGTATAGGCCCTCGGCGGGGTCCTTCGGCGGCGGGGACGGAGGGAGCGGGACGGCGGCCGCGATGAACCTGGAACTGCTCGGTGGGTGCGGGGCGAGGGGCCGGGGCGAGGGGCTGAGGCGGGTCGGGACTGGCGGGTGGCTGTGGCGAGGGGCTGAGGCGGGTCGGCACCGGGCCGGGGCCGTCTGCAGAGGCGGGCAGGGTCCCTCCTCCCCCCCCCCCCCCCCCCCCCCCCCCCTTTTCTCCCCCAGCACCGGGGGGCAGCGGGGCGGGGGCCCGGGGGCCGCCGGGCTCGCCCAGCTCTCAGCGCCGTCTTTGCGTTCCCTTGCAGAGTCCTTCGGCCAGAACTACCCTGAGGTAAACGCCTTCCCCGCCCCGCGGGGCCACCCCCGTCCCACCGGCCGCTGCCAGCGGTTCGGCGGCCGGGCGGGGCGGTGGCGGCGGCCTGACCCTCCCCCTCCGGCGCCCTCTCCCCGCAGGAGGCGGATGGCACGCTGGACTGCATCAGCATGGCCCTCACCTGCACCTTCAACCGCTGGGGCACCTTGCTGGCCGTGGGATGCAACGACGGGCGTATCGTCATCTGGGACTTCCTGACCAGGGGCATCGCCAAAATCATCAGCGCCCACATTCACCCCGTCTGCTCCTTGTGGTGAGGAAGGGCCAGTGCAGTCACCGCTGGCTGACTCGGGAGGGAACCGAGCTGGGGGGCCTGGGTGTTAGCAGTGACCCTCAGTTCTCTGCTTTGCTTTGTGTGTATCCACACCCGGGGTTGCTCAGTGCCTGGGGCTCCAGTAGCTCTGAGAGCTCTTCACATCCAAAGTGCCAGCCCGGTGTGGGACGCTCAGTCTTTAAGGATAGCATCCTGGAAGAGGGTTTTAGAATCACAGACTGGTCAGGGTTGACAGAGCCCTCTGAAGATCATCCAGTCTGACCCCTTGCCAGAGCAGGATCCCCTCGAGCTTCACTCCTCCTTTGCAATGCCTCAAGCAGTGCTCACAGCTCCAAAAGTTTTAATTCTTCAGTAAGCAGAAGCTGACAGCTACTGAGGAGCTTACAATTTCCTGGCCTCTATTTTCAGCCTGTGCACACATTTTCAAGGTCTCTGATTACCCCATGCTTAAACTCCACTCCATAACAGCAGACGCCTGGTGTCACTATGCAGTTTGTGCTGCAGATTCACACAGGCTGATAAGAAGCCCAGCAGCCCCCCAGTTGTGTGGCCTTGTGAGGGGAGTGTTAGGTATCTTAGCAGCAAGGGGAATGTCATTCTTATTGGGGCACACAGATGATAGTCACAGGTGGTATGGCTCCTCGTGCTGACAGCAAGACTTTGTTTTCTGTAGATTTTCTCTATTTTCTGAGCCAGCAGTGTGTCCTGGGGGCTGAGAGAGACAATGGGATCCTGGGGGCATCAGGAGGAGTGTGGGCAGCAGGTCACAGGAGGGGATCCTCCCCCTCTGCTCTGCCCTGCTCAGGCCCCACCTGGAGTGTTGTGTCCAGTTCTGGGCTCCCTGGGATCAAACAGACAGGGATCTCCTGGAGAGAGTCCAGAGGAGGGACAGAGATGCTGAAGGGCCTGGAGCATCTCCCCTGTGAGGAAAGGCTGAGTGAGCTGGGGCTGTTCAGCCTGGAGAGAAGAAGACTAAGGGGGGACCTTATTAATGGTTATAAATACCGTAAGGATGGGCTGCAGGGGGAATGGGCAGCCCCTTTTCAGTGTCTGTGGGGACAGGACAAGGGGCAATGGCTGCAAGTTGGAGCAGAGGGAGTTCCACACCAACCTGGGGAAGAACTTTTTCCCAGTGAGGGTGAGGGAGCCCTGGGACAGGCTGCCCAGGGGGTGTGGAGTCTCCATCTCTGGAGAGATTCCAGCCCCGTCTGGACACCGCCCTGTGCAATATGAGCTGGGGAGCTGCTTTGGCAGGGGGGTTGGACCCCAGGAGCTCTGCAGGTCCCTTCCAGCCCCTGTGAGTCTGTGAAGTGTCCTGTGCCTGTTAAGTTGTTAGGTGATTTTTCATGCTAACAGATCTATAGCTGAGTCTAGCGATTTGATCTGATAATTTGAAAACGGGGGAGGGTGTTGCTTATACATTTAAGGAGTAACTTTGACTTGAACTGCCTCTTGTTACTGCAGCTGGAGTCGAGATGGCCACAAGCTGGTGAGTGCTTCGACCGATAACATTGTGTCGCAGTGGGATGTGCTCTCTGGAGACTGTGACCAGAGATTCCGATTTCCTTCACCGATCTTGAAAGTCCAGTACCACCCTCGAGACCAGTAAGTCCTGTGAAAAAAGGGTTGAATACTCTCTTTTTGGTCAAACTGATGATTATTACAATGTTTTTGCTGTAGTGTTCAAAGTGGGTTTTTTCCCTAAAGCTCATAGATGCTGCCAGTGTATCTTGTATTCATGACTGGAACCCCAGCTGGATTTGTCATGGCTCTTTTTATTATGAAAATATCAGGAAGGGAGGAAAGCAGAGAGAAGAGTAATTCTTAGAAATGCATGGAGAAATGTTTTGTTGAGTTTAGAAGTTACTGCATAAATTTGGAGAAGCTTCCAGAAAAAGGGAAGTAAACATCAGCTAGACCTCGTGTTGTGGTTCAAGTAACAGAGACAAAACCAGGTCATAAAAAGGCAGAGGTATTTTGTATTTCTTGATCTAGGATAAGATATTTTTCTTAGTTCTAAATGCAGAAGCTCCTAACTCTCCTTTTTTCTGCCCTTCAGAAACAGAGTGCTGGTTTGCCCCATGAAGTCGGCGCCGGTGATGTTGACGCTGTCAGACTCCAAGCACGTTGTCCTACCTGTGGACGATGATTCTGATCTCAATGTTGTGGCCTCTTTCGACAGGCGAGGGGAATACATCTACACAGGCAACGCCAAGGGGAAGGTGAGACTTCAGCAGCCAGCACTGGATGCAGTAGTTCCCATCTTTACCAAGATTCTTAACGTTTCTGGGTTGTGTTCCTTGGTTTACTACACAAATAAGGCTTCCTGAATGTCTCTTGGGTAACTGATAGTGCGCTGGTAGGACCTTCTGAGTGAAACATCACACTTTTATCTTTGAAGATCTCTTCTCATTTTGTCTGAGTTAGGTCTTTTCGTTGCTGTTGTCTTTGAGTGGATCTGTTGGATCCTTTTCCAGTGTAAATAAATCAATGTTTGTGTCGTAGAACTGTCGCAGAAACTGTAGTAGAAACTACAGCTGCAGAATCCCAGCTGTGCCTGTGTGGAGAGCTGAGGCTTCTCAGCGTTAGTAGCTGATGTGAAAGGTAGTGAAAAGGGAATGAGTTGGAAGGAAGATGCTGATTGCCTCCTGTCTCCTTAATCTTCAGATCTTGGTCCTAAAAACAGACACTCAGGATCTTGTTGCTTCCTTCAGAGTGACAACTGGAACCAGCAACACCACAGCTATTAAATCGATTGAATTTGCTCGGAAAGGAAGGTGAGTCGCTTCCTTTATCAGGTGGTGTCTTTAAAGGTGAATTGAAAAATACAGGCTAGATTTTAAGACCTTGCACACTCTGTCAGCTCCTCCCAGTTCCTTCGTGGAACATACTCTGATTCTTTTTATTTTCTTAGCTGTTTAATGCAATGTGTGTTCTGTGCCCCCCCCTTCCTGCAGCTGCTTTTTAATAAACACAGCTGACCGGATAATCAGGGTGTACGATGGCCGGGAGATTTTAACCTGTGGACGAGATGGGGAGCCTGAACCCATGCAGAAGCTGCAGGATTTAGTGAACAGGTAAGAGGGGGCAGAACGGCTGGTCAGCCTCCCTGGAAAAGGTGAGGTTGGTGCTGGTAGGAGTCCTGGGATGAAGGGAAGCTGAGTATCTTGTTCAGTGTAACATACAGATGTTTTTGTTTCAAAGCTGTCTGTCATGATATGATTTGAAATCGTATTTAAAGCTAAAGGAGGGGAGGTTTAAGTTAGATATTAGGGGGAAGTTCTTTCCAGAGAGAGTGGTGATGGGCTGGAACAGGCTGCCCAGAGAGGGGGTGGGTGCCCCATCCTTGGGGGTGTTCAAGGCCAGGTTGGCTGGGGCCCTGGGCAACCTTGTGTAGCTCCAGGCCTGGAGGTTGGTGGCCCTGCCTGTGGCAGGGGGGTTGGAACTCTGTGATCCTTGGGTTCCCTTCCAACCCAGACTGTTCTATGATTCTGTGATTCTATGAAATGTAAATGTTATTTGTGGGTGGGATCTCAGTCTGAAGAACAGCCCCACTCCTCAGTCCTCCACTCTCCATGTTACTTAACCTCTGATACTGACTTTGCACACAGGACCCCGTGGAAGAAGTGCTGTTTCTCCGGTGACGGTGAATATATAGTGGCAGGTTCAGCACGACAACATGCCCTGTACATTTGGGAGAAGAGTATTGGAAACCTGGTGAAAATCCTCCATGGGACCAGAGGAGAGCTGCTCTTGGATGTAGCAGTAAGAAAATTGGCTGCTGTTACTAAGTTTCTTGTTTGGAAAACCAAGCTGTCTTAATTCCATTTACCAATTAAGCTCCTCCTCTTTTCTCTTTCAAATAAATCTAGTGGCATCCTGTCCGACCCATCATCGCTTCTATTTCAAGTGGTGTGGTGTCAATATGGGCTCAGAATCAAGTGGTAAGTGTTTTGGATTGCTTTCTGAAGGGTTCCCCAGCGGTGCTCCACACTAGTAGCCTGAAACATTGCATGTTGAAATCCTTTATTAAATCCCAGCTCAACAAGGTTTTTAGGTTCACCTGCCTCACTTGGTTTGCCATCTTGTTGACCGTGAGGAGGGTACTTGTGCTTTGGTTGCCAAGCTAGTTAAGCTTTGCCTTAAGTTTTAATTATCATCCTCGATGTGGGAATGGTACAGAAACCTGTTGTGAGTGAGCCAAAACTGAAGTGGCTAAACGTTGCCATACAGCTTTGGTTTTAGGGGTAATTATGACTCTAGTTGCAATATTTAAGTACTACTACGTCATATTTTCAGTAGAAACCAACTTGTGCAGTTCCTAACTTGGTGAGTGACTGTGGACCTGGATGAGACTTGATTGGATTGGATTGATTTGATCTTCCATGTGGCCTGGGGGATTTTAATGCAGAACAAGATTGTAATTGGATGAGTCCTCACTACAGCTGCTGTTAGGTTGCATAAGGCAATAATCACTTATAATTTGTGGTTTAGGAAAACTGGAGTGCCTTTGCACCTGACTTCAAAGAACTGGATGAAAATGTAGAGTATGAAGAGAGAGAGTCGGAGTTTGACATTGAAGATGAAGATAAGAGTGAACCGGAACAGACAGGTACTGCACAGACTGTGTCTGATTTGTGACTGTGGTGAACAATACCATCTGGCTGGTCAGAGAAACACAGAAGAGAATCATAGGATGGACTGGGTTGGAAGGGACCCCAAGGATCACAGAGCTCCAACCCCCTGCCACAGGCAGGGCCACCAACCTCCAGGCCTGGAGCTACACAAGGTTGCCCAGGGCCCCAGCCAACCTGGCCTTGAACACCCCCAGGGATGGGGCACCCACCCCCTCTCTGGGCAGCCTGTTCCAGCCCCTCACCACTCTCTCTGTAAAAAACTTCCCCCTAATATCTCATCTAACCCTTCCCTCCTCCAGCTTCACTCCATCCCCTTGTCCTGCCAGTCTCTGCCCTTTAACAAGCCGATTCCCCTCCTGTTCCTCTGTTCCCTTCAGGGACTGGGAGGCTGCAGTGAGGTCCCCCCACAGCCTTCTCTTCTCCAGGCTGAACCAGCCCAGCTCCCTCAGCCTCTCTCCACAGGGGAGCTGCTCCAGCCCTCTGAGCATCCTTGTGGCTCCTCTGACCCCTCTCCACCAGTCCCACATCTTTCTTGTCCTGGGGCCCCAGCTCTGGACACAGGACTCCAGCTGGGGCCTCCCGAGGGCAGAGCAGAGAGGGACAATCCCTCTCTGGCCCCAGTGCCACACCCGACACTTGGCATTGTTGAGCCTTGTTAGGTTCACCCAGGGCTGGTGTTCACCTGTTCTGTTGGTGTAGGTGGGTGGTCAGTGACACAGCAGGGACGGATCAATATGCTTCCTGCAGTGAACACACCAGTTTCTTTAAGAAACACCTCCCCTCCCCAGGAAATGTTCAGGCAGAGGACTGGTGTGGGTGGCCAGGCATGCTGGGTGGAATTGGTGGTGCCACTTGGTGGTGCTAGGGAATCATGTCCAGTGAAACCGTGGGAAGAAAGGAGGATTATTCCCAGCCCACCACAGAGCTCTCCTCCTTTCCAGGCTTGGCAGCACCTCCCCTATTTAGGTTAATTGTTGTGTAACAGTTTTTGAGATTCAAGTGTAGCTTCATGGGAATAAAGTGCTACAATAAATTTTGTCTGATCTAGAACTAGTTTGGTGAAAACAAAATATCTAGAAGATTTAAAATCTTATATTTAGCTTTATTGTGGTGTTTTATTACAATGGGTCTGTCTTAGAAAAAGAAAATGGACTGATGGATTTAAGAGGAAACAATTCAAGTTTGTTTTCTGCTTTAATTCTCCCTTCTGCACGCTTAGGCATTTAAGCACAGTCCCATTCTTTTTAAGTGATTTAGTCTTTTCCTCACTGTCTTTAATATGTCTTTTTTCACTGTTTCTCAGGTGCTGATGCTGCAGAAGATGAAGAAGTGGATGTAACCAGTGTGGATCCCATTGCTGCCTTCTGTAGCAGGTGAAAGAAGAATTATTTAAAGTGTGAATACAGGAATGTGTTGCTGAGATTCCCCCTGTGATATGGTGTAATAACCCCCAGTTTTAAAGGCAAGCAATTTTCTTTTCCTTCACAGTGATGAAGAACTGGAGGACTCCAAGGCTCTGCTTTACTTACCCATAGCTCCTGAAGTTGAAGATCCAGAGGAAAACCCCTACGGACCTCCACCAGATGCAGTTCAGAGCTCTTTGGCTGATGAGGGAATCGGTTCTGAGAAGAAGAGGCAGTCTTCCTCTGATGGACCTCAGGCACCAAAGAAGAAGCCCAAAACCACCAACATTGAACTACAAGGAGTACCTAATGATGGTGTGTAGAAGCTGCTGCTGCTTCAGTGCCTGCTCTGCAGCTGAGGTGGTGTTTTGCTTTGCCTTAGTTTGGTCTGGACACCAGAAGTTAAGAGGTCACTCCTTCATTTTCTCCTTCCTTTGAAGCCTGTTGTTACAACAGCTAGTAATAGCCACCAGCTCTGCAAATTCACAAGCTAGGAATGAGTAAAACATCCTGAAACTATAACTTTTAATGCTGTGTGTACAAACCCCCTTAAGGGGTAATTCACTTGGGTAACACCTTCTCTCTCTGCAGAAGTCCATCCGCTGCTGGGTGTGAAGGGAGATGGTAAATCCAAGAAGAAGCAAGCAGGCAGGCCTAAAGGATCAAAAGGTAAAGACAAAGATTCTCCATTTAAACCGAAACTCTACAAAGGGGACAGAGGTGCTTTACCTCTGGAAGGAGCAGCGAAGGGTAAAGTGCAGGCGGAGCTGGGACAGCCTTTGACAGGTAAGGAACCCAGCGTGAGCGGCGTTGGCTTGCTTGGTGGCCTTGCTTTGTACAGACCTTGACTTGATACAGTCCTGAGTGGCACTTGCTCGCTGAACATCTAGCTGCTGTCAAGGACAGGCAAAATTGTGCTCTCTTTAAAGTGGATTCTTTATCTGAAGCTGAACTGATAGCTGTGGCTGTGTCACTGCGCAGAGAGAGCTCGTCGGGCTTTGAATAGAGCTTGAGAGCGATTTAAGAAGCAAACCACTTTTCTCATCACTTTAATCATTCAGATAACTTGTATCAGCTCTTACACAGCTCAGCACTGTTTGGTTTGGGTGAGTCGATTCTGAGGGAGAGCAGGGTAAATGGGGAAGGGTTCTGAAGCTGACACTGACACTTTGTACCGTCAGCGCTGGGCAGAGTGATGAAGAAAAGTTCTGGGAGCTGAACTGGGAAGTGCAGCACTGATAATGGTCTGTTTGATAAATGAACCCTGAGATAAAATTCAGGAGCTGAACCTGCTTTTCCTTGCTGTGCAGCAGCCTTAGTTGAATTCTGACTAGGACAGGGTAGGTTTTGGTGGACTGTTCTCCCTTTTTTGTGTGTGTGTGATACTTTGTTGGTTGTGTTGCAGCCACCTCTTGTTAGGGCTCAGGCTGGTCTTGGAGAGGCTGTTTCCCATCTGCCTTGTTTGCCACTTCAGCTTCTTATTTGGGAAAAGCTGTTTCAGGTGTAGTAAGGAAAACACACCTTTGGATTCAGCCAGGTGCACTGTGTTTATTTTAACTCTTTTTAGGTGGTGTGGAAGAACTCAGGGTTGATACACAAACAGTTTCAAAGCCACAATGTAATTGATGTGTCAAATCTTGCATTTCCTTGAACACAGCAGCTGCTGCTGTGGATTTTAGACTCTACAGTGATTTCTTAAAAAAATAATTTATTTAAAAATTCCTCCCTCTCCTCCCTCTCCTCCCTCTCCTCCCTCTCCTCCCTCTCCTCCCTCTCCTCCCTCTCCTCCCTCTCCTCCCTCTCCTCCCTCTCCTCCCTCTCCTCCCTCTCCTCCCTCTCCTCCCTCTCCTCCCTCTCCTCCCTCTCCTCCCTCTCCTCCCTCTCCTCCCTCTCCTCCCTCTCCTCCCTCTCCTCCCCTGTGCTACCCACCTTGCTCCTTGTCCTTCCTGCTCAGCTCCTGTCCAGTCACTTACACTGCCATTGGGAACTGCTGTTTGCAGAAAAAGGGAATGGGCTACAATTAACTTACTCTACACATGTTAAAATGTGCTGGATGTTTTCTGGGCTCCCTGTTAATTCTTTCACACTGCACCTTGCAAGATCCAGAGATTAAAGGTAGCCAAGAATATCCTTAGACCTTGTTTGTAGCCTGGGAAATACTGCTGAGCTTCTAGTGTCAGCTTCGCTGCACAGGGTGATTCTCTTTTGACTTCTCAAGTCATTAGGGGGCATCCTGTATGTTTTAAAGTGGGGCAGGAAGGATAGTGTGGATCCTCATGTGTCTCTGCTGGTGTCTGTGAGATATCCTGACCCCTCTCCTGGGCCATGCTGGGTGGGCAAGACCGGTTTGAAGCCCTAATGAGTAGAACTGTTAAGTTTCATCAGCAGGACTGTTGCTTGCTTGCTTTTATCACACTGCTAATTAACATGACCATAGGCAACAGCATAGAAATGAGAAAGGATCATGCACTGGAAACTTCATGTGACTTCCAAAGTGAATTTCACTCATTACTTGCTTTAAAACCCCCAACACTAGAAATTCTGACTTCTCCATGTTTGAGTAGCTGTACAAGCAGTCTGTGTTCAGAGAGGTGGTTTAATAAGGAAGTATTTGTGTTCAGTTTTGTCAAGGTATGTTTATGTAACTTTGTTATCAACTTTGGCTTGACCTACCTTTGTAGAGAGATCTCAGTGTACTTCATTTTTGCAGCTTGTGACCACTGTTATGTCTGTCGTGTTCTGAGAGCTGGGAAAACAATACTCTTCTTTCCTCCAGCATGTTTCAAATGAAGCAGTTCTAGATGGACTCCTTTGGGAGGACATTTGTGTGGTTTTGGCTGTACTGTTCCTGTGGAGTTGTTAGGATACAGCCTGAGTTGCTGTAAAAGTGGAGTTTTACTGGTCACTGCTGCTGAGCTTGGGGTGTGCACACACTGCCAAATGGGGATTTTCTTTTACAAAGAAATGGGTTTAAACCCAAGTTCCCTTCTTACTTTACCCAGCATGGTGGTTTTCTTTAGCTTGATTGAGCTATAGGCAAATAACATGGCTCTGAGGGGCTCCTGCCTCTTGCTGGGGCCTGTTGCTGTGTTCCCTCCTGCAGTCCTGCTGGCTGAGGAGGATCCTGTAGGTCGCAGCAGGCAGTGTTGGAAGTGTCTGTAGGAGTCTTGTTAGGAGAACAGGTTGTCTGCTGAAAGAAACTGCTACTTGGATCATTCCAAAGTCACAGTAGTCTTCTAGTCCATGAAGTTCACCCCTGTCTTCCTTTGTCCCCTTTACCTATGGTGCCTGGTTTGGGCAGGCAGTGTTTTCTTGGTGTTGCACCCCGTGCAGATACACACTAACAAATCCAAACAGCTGCCTGCTTGGGACCTTGGAGCCCACCTGCCTTTCTACCTCTCATGCACAAAGCTGTTAATTCTGCTGTTGCTTTCTGAAGTGACTAATGAGATACTAAAGCTGCCACACAATATGCATTTCTCCTGTGGAACCTGTTTGTTCTGTGTCCTTCTGCATGGCTGAGACTTGGAGCCTGGTACCAGCGTGTCTGTGTCACTCTGCTGTGCAGCCAGGAGCAAGTGGCACGTTCTTAGAACTCTCAAAACCAGGTCTCAGTATAAAGAAACTGAGAAGCTTGATCCATTTTACAGTTTCAGAATAAAATCTTAGAGCAGTCTGGTTTAACCCCAACTCAGGTAGAACTTGTGGATTTCAGATGGGGTTTTTGCTCTGAGATTTCTGGATTCATAAATCAAAACGTTTTGCAGCAGGTAAGTTTGCTCCCAGCTTTGTGCAGTGGAAACTCAGCATTCCTCCATTGCCTTCTCTGTGCCTGTGCATGTGACCTCAAGTACAAATGCAGAAATGCCAGAGATCTTAGTTTGTCATGGGCAGTATCTTCTTGATTATATCTCAATTAAATATCTGACCAGACTGGCTTTATCAAGACAAATCGTGTCCTCTTTCTCTTCCCCCCCCCCATATTTGGTGGTGTCTGGTTTCTCGTGACATCTGTTGGAGTCTGATCACTTATTTGTTGCCTGTCTTTGATCTCTTTAGCAGGTGGTGCAATCTCAGAGTTGTTATGAAGACACTCTTCTCTATCTGCCTGTATTCTTTCCTATATTGGCACCGTAACGTGGAAAATAGATGAAATGCTCAGTCAGAGGGGACTGACTAACACGGCAGACTGACTGCTCATGGATTCAGGGAGTGACTTTTCTAAGACATGAATATGGAAGAGGAAACAGCCTTCATTCCTCCTTCACTGCCTCTTCATGGAACGGTGTGAGATGCTGACTCTCAGGTCGTGCAGAGAGACTGACTGGGCTGCCTTGCTGTTGCCCGTGTAACTATTCCTGAAGCCAGCTGGTACCCGACGCTCCGCAGCTTCTCAGCCATCACCTCTCCAGTGGCTTTTGGTTTGTTCCTGGATCGAAGCATAACCCACAGTGTGTATTTTTGTTCCTGATGGCCTGTGGCTGTGTACCCTGCAAACTCCCCTTTGCTGTTACCTTTCAGTTTGGTGAGGTGTAGGTCCTCCTGTGCAGCTGCCTTACCCCCCACCCCAGCTTTTCTGTTAGCTCAGAGCGATGTTTCCTCTGCTGATGTGTGCAGTGCAACCCTGCTGCTGATTATGTGCCAGGTTTGATTTCATCTCAAGTGAATGGAGATCTGACATGAAGAATCAAGACATCCTCTGAAGTCTTCAAAAGATGAAGCTTCGTGTTGTGAATATTTTAGACATGAAGGATGGCTCTGCTTATGGGAAAAGGAACAAATGAAAGTAGCTCTAGATAAAATACTCTGTTTATATATTCTCCCATGTAGCCTGTGATAGGAAGAGCTGCGTTGGCAGTTTCTTTCTGCCCTCACAAGTGCTTTTCTTCTCTCTCATTCCTGTGAGGTGCCCTGTGAGACACGACTGGTGTAGCTGGTGGGTGCTGGCAGTTACAGAAGAGCCAGAACCAATAGTTCTTTGGCACAGAGCAGTAGTTTTCAAGGCTTTTATTCCCCACCACCCCATCCTTCTGAATCAAGAATGGAAGAAAGATGAATACTAACAGCTTATTCCCAGCCATGCTTTAACCTTTTAGTCCTTAGAGACGGTTGTAACGTTTTCCTTGTGGGAATGGGAAAGAGACACCTTGTCTATCTGGTACCTACAGCCTGACATGTCTCTGTACTAGATGGACAGCCTGTTAAAAGACAGTTTTCCTTCCTAATGCCCCTTCTTTTATGGGCTTTTGTAGTTCCTATGCAATTACTTTCAGGTTTTTCCCCAGATGTAATTATTGAGATTATCACTGCCTATCTGAATTTTCAAAGTATCCTGCAGACATTGAAAAACCAAGGAGAGGAGTCATAAAGAGATTTACTAATTTGTCTTGGAAGTATGCAGTAGTTGCTCTGAGATATTGTAAGGAAGGAAAGAGAGGAGACATTTTAAATCAGAAGGTTGTTTTAAAACTGGTGTTTTCATTTCCCCTGTTGGTCCCGCGGCTGTTTCTTTTAATGACATTCATACAGTATTTGTTCCCTTTGTTCTTCTGCTTGTAGGATGACTTGCATCTTTCCTGGAACACTGTTATGTCAAATCCACACCCATATGTGGGGTGGCTGAGCCCACAAGCTTTCAAAGACGCACAGGCAATGTTTCTCTAGATTATTTTAAAGCATATAATTTGCCCCAGGCTCCAGCCTTCATTTCTGTTCCAACTTCTCTGTACAGTGTATATGTTTTGGGGTTTATTTTCTTCCATCTTTTATTTTGTGGTATCTGTAGTTTTGTACAATATTTCTTGGATTCTGGCTTGATGGTAGCAGATAGCAGTGATGTTAGGTTTTGTGTTTGTAAATAAAGAGGTATGTTTTATTTCCTAAAGTCAGTGGGTAAGTCTTGGCTTTTCCATGCGTTGTACAATGTGAGGCACCCTACAGCACAAACACAGTGTGCCTTCATCACCCCTGTGTGCTGTTTGTAGCATGGCATTTGGTTGATGATCTCTTTTCAAGAGACAGGAGTAAATTTGTAGTTTAATAACACAACACACTGAGCCAGACCAGTGGGAAGGGAGCTGAATGCAAAGCGTGTTGGGTGGCTAGTGCACATCCAGGGAAACTGAGCTTGAAATACATCCACTAAAGCTTCAGAAGTCTTCATTTTAATAAATTAAGGAGTGTTAGGAAGAGAAATAGGGGTATTCCTTAGCAGAGCTGTTGAACAACACAGTAATCCAAATCCTTTCAACAGTCCCTAATTGGGTTGCTGGTCAGGAGGTGCTGATTACTGAGCCAGCTTGACCACAGTTCAATTACTCCAGCAAGAATAAGTAACTTTGGGGTTTTTTTTATGAAGAACTTTCTTCCTAGTGCATTATTCTTTTGGGACATGTGAGCAGGAAGTGAACTATTTGGGGTGAGTGGTTTCTGTTCTACAGACCCATCAGTTGAAAGTGGAGATGTCTGGCTCGGGTCACCCTTTGGAGTTGGTGCTGCACATGCTGCAGAGCACAGGGCTCCGTGTGATGCTGGCATGTCAGGGGGGTTGAATCCCTTCTCAGTCTGATAATGGATGTCAAGAGCTTTCATGCTGAGTCCTTAACCTTGGAGGCTTTGGCTTCAGACTTAGGGGAGTTCTTTGTTCTTCACTGGAAGGTTATGGGGTGGTTCTGACCAGGGCAGCCAGACTGTGACATCAGTGCTGCTCCCCAGGGAGCGTGGGCTGCTGGGGATGCGGGCGGCTTCGCTGAGCCCTGTGTGTCTGGCTGTGTCAGTGATGGAATGCTGTACTGATTGCCTGTGATGGCAGAGCCATTGATCTAAAGGTTGGAATGTTGTTTTCATCATCTTGGTGGTCTGGGGAGCACTTTAGATTTGGGGATGTGGGTGTGTAAGACACAACTCTGCAGGTGCTGTGTAAGGAATGAGGATTTCTTTACTGACATTGTTTCATGGTTCAGTGGGAAAACTGAACTGGAACAGTACTTTACAGTGGAAGTTACTCTCAGATAGTTAAATTTTGCAGAGAAGGGAGGCTTGATCTTATTTTACATTACCAAATGTATCCAAAGAGCTGTAGTAGAGTGGGTTAAACCATTCTGCTGCCCTGTTACAAGAGCTGGAATTCACAGGTCAGGTTCTGACCGATACAGTGATGTGTTGCATCTTTTTTAGGAGGGTTGTACTTTTGAGCCTGTCTTGAAGGATTTTTCCTCCTGGAAGGTTTGGGTCTTGAAGATGCTGGTGGGATTTCAGGAAGAACTTTGAAGATTTACAAATGGTGACTGGAGTTTGTGGTGGCTTTAGGAGCAGCCCATCTGTCTGCCAACCCTGATATGAAGACCTCGGGGAGCATCCTTGGGATATTATCCGGTGCTTTCTATCTGCAATTGGTAGTTTCCTTTGGAAAAGTGGCCGTCCCAGCCGAGATGGAGTCAGTCGGAGCCACAGTGACAGTCAACACCACCTCCTGCAGCGTCACCTGCGGCCTGGGCTTCAAACTGGAGGAGATGTGTGAGATCACTCCCGCCGGCGAGAGGAGGAACTGCACCTTGCGCAGGACCGACTGCCTGACCAACTGGGTGTGTGGCTTATTCCACTTCACCGTCCCTCAGGGCAAAGCCGCCCGGTTCAGCTGCCTCAGCTCGGAGGAGGTGGGCTTGGGGAGCCGAACCTATAGCTACACGTGGGGGTTTGCCCAAGGCCTCATCACCACAAAGGATGGGCTGTTCAAACCCTTCAGGAACCCCCACGCCGTCCTCAGGTTCTCCCACACCTCTGAGTCCGACTCCGGGACGTACCGATGTGATGTGCAGATGGTGACGACTTCCAAAGTCATCAGGAGGGTTTACTTTGGGGTCAGGGTGATCCCAAAAGACTTGGTAGATCTGAACTTCCAAAAATCCTTGACCTGGGAACAGAAATTAGCAGCCAATGAGGCGGAGGGAACCAAGGAAAACAGCACCCACGAAGAAGTGCAAGAGCAGCAGGGCTTTTGGCAGGGAGAGTTGTTTTATAAATGTTTGGTGGGGCTTGGAGGTGGAGTGATGGGGGGTGTGGTGGTGAGCCTGGCTCTCTACTGCTTGCAGAAGATGCTGGGAAGGACAGCTGCAGAGAAACGGCCTGGGATTTGATGCAGTCACTTGTCTCTGTCTCTTCATTGGTGTGGATGCAGGATTGCAGGGTGAGGTCTGTCTCTCTTCGTTCTGGCTTACCCAGTTTATTTTGGAGTCTGCAACTGCAGATGGGGCAGGGCAGTTTGCCTTGTGTCAAGGGATGGTCTGGACTGGTCCAGACAGGAGTTAGGGAACACTGAGCCACAGAAACTGCCCACTGCTTGCTGCTGACTTCCCTGCCACGCTCCTCCAGCTGCCCTTTGTTTTACCTGGAGGTGTTTGGGTTTGTTTGGTGTTCTTATTTAACTGATCACTGATTCCTGTCTTATCTCCCCAAATTTCTTCTGCTTTGCCCAGAACTCTGGCCATGGGACCTTACTCAGGGCACTGCTGAGTAAACAAACAGTGTTTCTCCAGCAAGAGCTGCAAAGATGTGAGGATGCCTTCAAGGTGGGCTTACCAACCCAGCCCTTCCCATCGCATCCAAGCAGCCTGGTCTCAGCAGCTGCAGGGATGAGGGCTGGACCACCACTGCCTGCTTCCTCCAGAGAGATTTCTCTCCGTGCAGGAGAGCCTGGATAAAGGATCTTCAAAGGACAGCTTGGAGCTTGCTCTCCTCCCTTTGTAGTGTAGAACAGCAAAGCAGGGAGCATCGGGTAGCACAAGCCAATCTTCAAGCTGAGTGCTGCTGCTTAGGAACAAAAACAGGGTGTCTCTCATTGTGAGTCAGAGCTGAGCTCATGCCTGAAATCTTTAAAGAGGGAGGAAGGGAAGAGTTCAGTGGGCTTGTGGATCTTTCATTTTGCCTGGTGATTAATAAGTATAAAACATGCAGCAACTCTGTAGGGAGTATTGTTTTCCCCCTTGGTAGCAGAATCCACAGAGGGACTTATTAAGTGCCACCTTCCCTTTCTACTCTGTCTCTTGTGTTACAGTAAACAGCTGTATTTACTCAGTCTGATTCCTTTTGCTTTTCCTTCTGTGAACTGAAGTGCAGGGATGTGTAGCACACCCAGTTCTGGGGAAGATAGTTACAGGATTCCAATAAAGATTGAAGCATACTTTTATTTATTCTTTCTTCTTACCAGAACAACAGAAAAGCTTTAATAGAGAGAGATGCTTATAGAAGTAAATACCTTGTTTGCAGAGAATCCTACATAAAACATCCAACAGGGTGAAAAGTAGTGTGTCAGATCTTCCTGGACAGTGAAGTTGGTGATCAGCATAGCAGGACAAGGATCTGTGGCCCCCAGTTACTGAGCTGTGTTGGAGTGGAGAAGCAAGGCTGTCATCAGGCTTGAATTGCCAGCTTGTAGTTCTCCTGAATTCCCTCTTTCTTGGGGGGAGACTTTAAGGGGCACAACAGACAGCAGAAGGTAGGAGTTGTGGGGAATTCTTCTGCAGGGAGTAAAGAGGCTGGTGGGAGGGTGCCAGGGTGTCCGACTGTCCCTGTCCTGTGCTGACCCAGATCCTTCAGCACCTCATCTACCCTCTGTTAAACACCCCCAGGGGTGGGGACTCAGCCCCCTCCCTGGGCAGCCTGTGCCAGGCCCTGACAGCTCTGCCAGGGAAGAACTTTTCCCTCTCATCTGCTCTGACCGTGCCCTGGGGCAGCTTGAGCCCATTGCCCCTTGTCCCATCTCCTGTCCCCTGGCTGAAGAGACCATCGCCCACCTCTCTGCACCCTCCTGGCAGGGCAGTGGAGGGGTGAGAAGGTCTCCCCTCAGCCTCCTCTTCTCCAGGCTCAACACCCCCAGCTCCCTCAGCTGCTCCTCAGAGGATTTGCCCTCCAGTCCCTTCCCCAGCCTGGTTGCCCTTCTCTGGACTGGCTCCAGGACCTCAGTGTCCTTCTTGTAGTGAGGAGCCCAGAAGGATGGCAGGGACTGTCTGCAAACCCTCCCTGCCACCAGTTCCTGGCTGGAGACTCTTTGTGGTGCAAACTCTTCTGCTTGCTGCAGGTCCTAAATCTTAGGAAGCAATTAGTACTGTACATGCTAAAGCCAGACAGATTGTGTGAGGGAGGAAGTCAATTTGCTAATGGCATTAGCACTTGGAAAGGAGGAGGTAATAACTGAATGGTGAGGCACAGGCAGCTGCTGGAATTGCTGTTAGCTGCTGAAGCTTATCTAAATGGAGTAACTTGATTGCCTGAACTGCTGGAACCTGAGTGGCAGCACAGAGGAAAACAAACCCCATATGCTGCTTGTGCACTGAGATGAGGCTGCCTGACTTTTCCACCCTCTGCATGTGTAGCTGTGTTAGTGCTTTTACTGGATCCCCATCCCAGGCTGCTTTGCCTAAACCTGGGTGCTTTTTGTGGAAATTGCCATTTCTTTGTCTTGCTTTTCAACTATCCAAGGAGGCTCTAAATTTATTCTCTCTCTGTACATGTGTTGGGTGAGAGGAGGGCTGGATTTCTGTCCGTCCTTTGGCCTTTTGAGATTTGAAAGTGTCCAGGCTGGGGACCTGGTGAGGCAGCAAACAGGAGACCCAGAAACAAGAAAATCTTTCAAATGCCTGTGGGCAGTAACAAGGTGGCTGCATCTGAGGTGGGTCACAAACCACTGAGCTCTGGGGTAGGTTCTTTTTAATTCTTGTTGTGTTTTGATACCAGTTTTAAGGGGTTTTCTGGAACTGTCCTTTTGCTGTGACAGTAAAGTGAGGAGCAATAAACCAATGTATTGGCTCCTGCTCTGGGAGAAACCCCAAACAGCTCGTGCAAACTTAAACCTTATGTGGAAATGCTTTAGGTTCCACAGAAAGTTGTCTGTTTCCTTGGGATATTTCTATATCTGCAGGAAAAAATACCTCTCTGGGGAGCAGGGTTGCCAAAACATCCTCAGAAGAGCTGGACTCAGGGTACCTCCAGCCTCAGAACTGTGCAGGAACCTTTGCTGGAAGCCCAGCTGCTCCTGGCTGAGCTGGATTTTGTTGTTAAATGTAGCTGAGCTCTTGTGAGGTAACAGTGATCGGCTGGTTTGGGCTCTGGGAATGATGGGCAGGAGTGATGCCCCTGTGCCAGGCTTCCCAGCCTGCTCTCTCCATCGGGCTCTGCTTGTGTTTCTAGAAGGATCTGCACTGGGATGTTTTGCTCCTTGATTTATATCCTGTGTGGGGACGTTTATCGATGGCTCTTGAGAAGGGGGGGTGCCCTTGCAGGGGTTGAACTGGGGGGGGATTCATCAGTCCTGGCTGCTCCCTGCTGCTTTCTTTAATGATGCTGCCCCTGCCTTCACCAAACCCCATTGCTGCCTAATTCCCTGAGCTAATTAGGGCCTCAGTGATGAGCAGCAATGCCTGAGGCTCTGCAGAGCACAGGGCAGAGGGGCAGGAGCCTGACAGGGGCTGAGCACAGCTGAGCCCAACCCATGGGACCCTTTGTCCTCCAACAAGGAGGCTGAGGGCTGGGCAATGGCCACCACAAGCAGAGGAGAAGCGGCTGCTTCCCTCCAGCCATCTCCATCCCTCTGGCCTGAGGGGCTCAGAAGGGGATTTGGGGGCAGATCTTGCTGCAGCCAGCCCCATGTCCCCCCTGTGCATCCCGTGGGCAAGCACGGGGTGTCTTTTAGGGGCTACCTGAAAGCACAGGCAGCCAGGATGTGCTGGGGAAGAGAGTTTGGGTGCTGAGCCCAATTTCACATCTCCAGCACGATGTGTCTGCCTTCAGCTGGACTCCAGTGGGACCCTCAGGCCTGTTCCACACACAGTCACTCTCACTGATCACTTGACATCCTTCCCAAAGGTAGAAGGAAGCCAGTAGATCATTTTTTCTGAGGCCAGAAGGAATGACTGGGGTGCATTAACCCAGCATAATGTAGGTGAGGTGATTTCATGCAGCACTTCCTGCAATGAAGGGAATGATTTTCTGTCACATGGGGAACCTTTGCCACCCTGCTCACTTGTGGACATCTTTCCTGGCAGGCTTCCAGTCTTGGTTTAAGGGCTGTGATTGATGATGAAGCTTTTTTGGTGAGCTGTTCCAACAAGCTGTTACCCTGTCTACTGAATAAGGTACATGAAGTTGGTTGGTTGGAGTTTTTCAGTATTACTTCCCAGCCAGAGGGAGCACATCACATTAACATCTCTAACCAGAGCCTCAACACCAACAGTTCCCTGCTCCATGGGCAGTATGTCCTCTTTTATTGCTGTCATGGGATAGAACGTGAGTTTACTACATCCTAATTGACTTCACATTTGGTGAGAGGGCTGGTGCTGTGCAGATGGGGCCTTGTTGGGCTCCTTGTATTAATCACAGAATCCCAGGGGTTGGAAGGGACCTGGAGAGCTCTTGGGGTCCAACCCCCCTGCCAAAGCAGCTCCCCAGCTCATATTGCACAGGGCGGCGTCCAGACGGGGCTGGAATCTCTCCAGAGATGGAGACTCCACACCCCCTGGGCAGCCTGTCCCAGGGCTCCCTCACCCTCACTGGGGAAAAGTTCTTCCCCAGCTTGGTGTGGAACTCCCTGTGCTCCAACTTGCAGCCATTGCCCCTTGTCCTGTCCCCACAGACACTGAAAAGGGGCTGCCCATTCCCCCTGCAGCCCATACTGAAGATATTGATAACCATGAATAAGGTCCCCCCTTAGTCTTCTTCTCTCCAGGCTGAACAGCCCCAGCTCCCTCAGCCTTTCCTCACAGGGGAGATGCTCCAGGCCCTTCAGCATCTCTGTAGCCTCCTCTGGACTCTCTCCAGGAGATCCCTGTCTGTTTGATCCCAGGGAGCCCAGAACTGGACACAACACTCCAGGTGGGGCCTGACCAGGGCAGAGCAGAGGGGGAGGATCCCCTCCTGTGACCTGCTGCCCACACTCCTCCTGATGCCCCCAGGATCCCATTGTCTCTCTCAGCCCCCAGGACACACTGGACGTGCAGTTGGGGTTCAGGAAGAATATCATCCTGGGCCTGGGGGACTCCAGAGCACGCAAGGCACTGGTGGCACACAAGGCTGGACAGAAGTACCCCAGACTCTAGTAGTTGTCTAAAGTCTCTGCAGACCTTTATTTATGAACTGCGTGCTACTGTAGCCAATAAATAACCATAATTACAGTCAGTACAGTATGATTACAACCTTTCCCCTTTGGTTTTCTTAAAAAAATACCCTACAACAAAGTTACTGGGAAGAAAACCGCCCTGATGGTGTGTGGTGAAGCTGGGTTAAAATATTCACAGCAGAGGGTTGCTGCTGCTGGGGGGACAGCTTTGCCAGTTCAGAGCAGATGGGATTAAGACCCCTCAGGCATTAGCTGAATGCAATGCCTGCGTTATCCACCTGGCTCCTTGGGCAAAGACAGGAGCATCCCCCACTCTGGGCACACCACTTCATCTGTCCTGCAGCAAACGTGAGCCCTTCCCAATTCAAACTTAGGTATCTCCATGCTGAACTGAGCTCAGACAACCTCAGACCAGCAGCACAAGCTCCAGCCTGCAGTAGTATCAGGTATAAATAGCAACACATCAGAACTGTAAAGCTCCTCTGCTCTGGGAGTCTCAAACACTTCACCCTGGGTGCATCCTCCTTACAGCACCCTTGTTGGGCTGGTTTTTACTCCTGACAAGTAAGGTGGTCCCAGTGAAATGAGATGACTTCCCTTAGTGAGCCGTTACAGTGCTGAAAACAATCCCACTGCACTTACTCCTCCTGAAAATGAATCTCTAAAGGAAATGCTTGGAGCAATTAAACCTAGAGGATTCTTAACGAGACAGGAAATAGATTCTCAACCTAATGCAACAGTGTCAAACCAGTAAACTGTGATAAGATGCTGAACATCTGAGAGATGCTCGTTTCTCTCCCCAGCTCTGACCACCTTGCCTTTTCACCCCTGTGCTGCATTTTAGGAAGCTTTAACTGGCTTTGAGGTGGGCTCCTTCCACATCTCCTCCTCCTGTTGCAGCTCTGGCTGGGCTTTACACGTGGGGTTTTTATAGGCTGGATAAAGTTGAATGAGGTACAAACACGATGTCTGCAGGTGCAAATCCCCCTCCATGACTCCCCTCACCCCCTGATAAATCAGTGGCAGAACTGGCTGTCTAAGGCTGCCTTTGCCCTAACATGGATCTGCCTCTGGACCTGGCTGGAGCGGGGTTCAGCCTGTAACTGGGCTAGAACTTGGCCTTTCTCATCTGCCAGTGTGGCAAGTGGAAAATCCTCCCTTTGTCCTCCTCCCTCCCCAGCATCCTTCTCCCAGGGTGCTGCCCTGCGCTTGCCTGTCCTGTTCCAGAGTGTGCCCCTAGCTCTTCAGCTCTGCAGCTTTGGACTATGGACACGTACCCCCCAGAATTACAAACTAAACCTGGGGGGAGACCCTGCCTGTTTACCCTGGGCATGTTTCAGAGCTGCTTTTAGCTAATGCTTGGAGACACCGATGTCCACTGGGCTGAGCTGGGCTGGGCTGGGCAAGCTGGGAAGGACTCGGGGGTGATTCAGCACAGACACCAGGACCCAGTGACTCAGGCAGCAGCTGAGCAGCCTGAATACACAAGTACTTTCAAACAGAACAAAGAACTTACAAACACACAATGGTCTGCTCGTGCTTTTACAGAAGGGAAACTGAGGCAGCGAGTGGTGAAATAGCTGTTGGGAGCTATAGGTGGCGCTGATGTCCAAGTGGGGACTGGACCAAGTGGTTGTAAGGCTGTTGTGATTATCACTAGGTCATAACTCTTTGCTTCTGTGTTTAATCCTTAAGGTGTTGCAAAAGCTCAGTGCTGGTTTGATTGGGAATGCATACCAATGCAACTAAGTACTGATGCTTTTTCTTCTCAGACCTGAGGCATAGCTTGAATTCCAGTTGAAGACATTTAAACTTTCAAGGGGGACTACTCATCACTTTAGAAAGGCTTTAGAAAACACTGTCCCATCAGTTTTACAAACTGGAATCTGTTTGCAATGCAGAGCAGTGCTAACTGGAACATGTGAAATCCAACTCGTGTAGTTTTCCACTTCTTCTGTGAAATGTGCCTGTGATCTAGTGGAAAATGTATTGCCCTTCCCCAGGAACTGGTGCAGGTGGCTGCTACTTCAATCCTGGAGGCATTGCAGCATGTAGATGCTGTTTTCACCCCACTATAAAGCATCTTGCTTTCCAACACCTTGATGTTGAATAAAGCAGAGCGAGCTGCTGCTGTTGCCAGGTGTGTTTGGAACCATCTGTTGAGACCAAGTTTCTGTAAGAGACGTTGCTGGTCAGACCTAGAGTGGTGCTGGACCTCAGCCCTGGAGCTGGAAGCAGGAGTTCCTTGCTTTGCTTTGCTTTGCTTTGCTTTGCTTTGCTTTGCTTTGCTTCGCTTTGCTTTGCTTTGCTTTGCTTTGCTTTGCTTTGCTTTGCTTTGCTTTGCTTTGCTTTGCTGTGCTCGCTTGGTGTTCACCCAACAGAAAATCTTCATCCCTGGAGGGAGGAACCACCTCTGGGAGGGAATTGGCTGGGTCACCATGGTTGGAAAAGACCTTCAGGATGATCAAGTCCGACCATCAGTGCTACACCACCACAATCACACCACCACCAGTTCAGTGAAGGCTTCGACAGGGCGTTGGCCACCAGTGCTCCAGAGCTCCACAGGTCCAGTTAATTTATGCCTCTGAAACAGTGTCATCAAAGCTCTACATTTTGGAGCAGTAACTGTTGCTCAGGTCCTAATTTCCCTTTCTTTTAAGCTAACACTGCATACCTTGTTTCCCTCTCATCCCAGCTTTGGTGGGAGGAAGGTCAAAGCCCCAGGGGGACTGGGGCCAGAACAAAACCACTGAATTAACAACAGAAAATATTTTGCCAAAGAAAACTCCCAAACACCAATAAAAATATTTTAAAGTCTCCAAGAATGTAAATCATACAAAAATATAATCTATATTTAGCTGTTGCCCTTCTGAAAGGAGTGTTTCAACCTGCTCAAGGGAACGAGGGGGAGGTTCCTGGAGAGGGACCTGGAGGAAGCTCTGGGCTGGCTCCAAGGGTGACTGGTCCTTTGATGCTGGTCTCAGTCTGCCAGGTGCCAGTGGGAGCTGTTGACCTTCTCTTTCCACTTTATCCCAAGTGCTGTTTGTACTGGAATCAGTGAAATGCCCTTTCATCTTCCCACAGCTGTGCTCTGGATGTTTAGGCTCAAAATCTGAAGTTTATATTTCTTAAAACATTCTTTTTCTTAAAACATTTCTCTGGTTCACTAAACACAGGAGCCTTTTCCCCCCACTCCAGAGCCTTGCTGTTTGCAGGGCACAGCCTGAACCTCTTGGTGCATTCTTCTTGCTTCCAGGCCAGATGCTAAAAGGATTGGGATGGGATCCTATGGATATGTGCAATAGGCATATCTGGGAGGCCAGGGGTTTATGCTGGTAATCTCTCAGAGCCTCATTAAGGCCTGGAAGCCTTAGTTTTCAAAATAATTAGCAAGGGGAAGAGATTGGCATGGTGTGTAGAAAATGCCTGTCAGTCCCTTGCCATTGCTCAGCCCTGCAAGCACAGCCCTTTGCCCGGTGACTCTGGAGCCCAGATTGCTCAGGGCAGCAGTATTTTCTGCTGGGAAGGAGGGGGGGTACAGGGAGGGGTCCCTAAAAGCACGTGTGGGATCTGACCTGTGATGTAAGTCTGTTCTGGTTAGCTTTGGTCAAGGGATTAACCAGGAGACAGTGAGATCTTAATAGGCAACATCTACTCCCAACCATTTTAGTGAATGGTGTGTGTCAGCATCCCTGTACTTCTTTGGGGAACCAGCCCTCCTGCTCACAGCAGCTCCACAAGCCTGGGACCTGAAGACCAGACTGTCTTAATGGTTGTATCTCAATCTTCCTCTCCCAAGGTGAAACTGGTGTGTTGGCTGGATGGAACCATTTGTGTAGGGTGATGAATCTGAGAGAGTCCAGATTTCCCTTGTTGCACCAGCAATGGCTTCCTTGAGTCTCCAGTTCTTGGTTAAATTACATAATATTCCTTTTTCTTCCTCTGTTAAGACCCTCTCCCTATTGAAACTGGATGTGTTGACATCACCATCATTAGGCAGAGCTGTCTCTCCCAATTAGCAGATGCTGGCAAAGCATCTCCTTTTTGCTTACCCCTTCTCCTCCCCAAACAATAAGAAAAGCAGCCAACAGCATTAACAAAACCACCCTGAAAGCACCTGGGATATGGGTCACATCAAACGTTGCACCTCACAGCGTGAAGAGTCGATACAACAGTTGGCTGGGGCTGCAAGTTAACTCCAGCATCGTAAAAAAAACCTTCTCACAATCTAAATTCTGTGTTCATCCATCTTCAGGATGGGACACAGATCAATCTCTCTTGTGGCTTTATCTCCTTGGGCTGGTTGTTGCAGAATTTGGCTCATATTATAAGGGAGGGTGAGGAAATTCCTGTCCCATCGTGTGTTAGAGATGGCTGCGTATGGAACATGCTGAGTGCTGTGAAATCCTCAGTCCCCATCCTCCCCATACCCACCCCTCCCCAAAATTCACTCTATGTATTTAAAAAAAAGGGGGATAAAAGAAAGGAAGAAGTTTAGTGGTCTGGTTATTTTTTAGTACATGGCTTCATAAGGCAGAAACCCTGCTGGATACAGTGTGTGGGGCAGTTGGCTGTCAGAATTCATGAAGAATTCTTCTTTGTTTTACTTGTTTCTTTAAAAAACTCAGTTAAAGACCCATGTCTTGTATGAAAGCTTGTATTCTTCCAAAACAACAACCACAAAAAAAAGCTGTTTCTTTCTTCCTCCCTTCAAACAAATGTTGTCAAATCCTTCCTCTGTAATGCTGCTGTGGTACAAATTGAAGTCGTAGCAGCCAAGTATTCCCACTGGCTTGGGAGGAAGCGTGTCCAGGAGTCCTGTGCTGCCCTGGCCGTTGTCAGAGCTCCAGGTAGCTGATCAGGGCCACCATGACTAGAGAGTTAGTTGTGATGATAACAACGTGTGGCGCTGGCCTCGTCACGGAGTCTTCTACCATCATACTTGTCCCTGAAAGAAAGGGAACAGGGAAGGAACAAGTGTCTGGTTGCACAGACACAGCCTGGTGTCGTGAGGTAAGGGGTTTGGTAAAAGGTTAACACTGATGCTTGCATTGTATTTAGCTCTGATGAACCTCCTGTATTTGAAACCTGAATTTGGAGGTGGGTCCTGAGTGCTCCCCACCCTGAGCCAAGGGAGACTGCTGGGGTTGGGGTCAGGGCCCCACAGAGCAAGTCAGGATTTTGCTCTGAGTGAATGTGAGTTGGGCTGGTGTGGGACCTTGGGGGCTTTAGCTTCAAATCATAGAGCTGAGCTCAGATTGCTCTGGGTGGGGTTTGTTTGCTGGAGGACAGCACATCAGAAAACCCTTTGAGTAAATGGCATGAGAGATCCAAAGACCAATTCCAGAGACCCAGCCTAAAACACTGGGGTAGGATGTTCCCTGTGTTCCTGCAGGGGGGAGTGGGATTTTAAAATGTAATAGGGTTTATTGCCACTCTGCCATGGCCAGGCAGGGGAGGGGGTGTCACTGAGTCTTATCAAAGAACAGTGGTAGCAAGTGCTGCGCAAGTAGTCCTGCACATGAGCTGCTCTCTCTGAGCTCGGGGTGGGAAGCAGCCTGGCAAGGAGCACTGAGTGTGTGGTCAGAGCAGGGGACGTACCACTGTTTCGGAGGATGTGAACCTCTGCTGGGATTCCATCTCCCCCAGGACCTGTCACCCTGATCTGTACGAAGGCGTGAGTGAAGTCCTCAGGGACCGGGATGTCGATCCGGCTCTTGCTGGCCAGGTATAGCGTGGGAGCAGAGTGGGAATCCTGCCTGTAAAGCATCTGTTGGGAGAGGAAAGCTTGAGTTTGCATTGACTGTGACTTCCTCAGGGCCAGCTGTAAGGGGAGGCTGGTTAAGTACTGCCTGTACCTTGTACCCTGTAACTGTGGACTCGTCTGCCTTCGCCACCACTGGGTCCCACTTGATGCTGACTGTAGACCCAGAAAAGGTCCAGGAGATGTTGCCAGGTGGTCTCTTTGGTGCTGAGACACAAAAATGAGACAGAGATTCAGTAAGTCAGGGACTGTTGAGAAGGTTGTGCTGGTTGACGGCACTGCTGTGGTTGGTTTAAAGGGCAGTTTCCCCACAAGCATCGCTCTGAGCACAGCTCTCAGATAAGTGATACACACACTGCAAGGTCTGAGGACATTCAGGGAACTGCTGTATGGACTGTTTAAAATGGTGTTAGAGCACCAAGATATAAAAACTAATCAGTTAGTTGGTCGTTGGGGATCCTCTGGAGGAAGCAGCAGCCCCAGGAAGGAGGACAACGTGCAAAGCTCACTCACGTGGCTTTGTTGTGGTGACATTGGTGGAGGCACTGGGGGGCCCGGTCCCAGCCCGGTTGTAAGCTCTGACTGACACGTGGTATTTTGTGTTGGGGTTTAAGCCTGTTACGTGAGCCGATGTGACCAGTCCCGCTGTTCTCACTCTGTCAGCTGCCTCCTCTTTATCACCATCCTTCCAGTAGCGGATCTGAGATAGAAAAGGGTATGATGGGTTTAGAAAGGTTAGAGGTATCTGCAAATACCAGACTCTGTGCCCACAGCCAGCGCTGGACACGCTTTGGCGTTTGTTTCTATAGGTTTTGCTTTGCATGTGCCCAGGAATAAGGCTACAGCCTGTGTGGAAAGGCAAGTAGGAAAAAAAAGCATGTTTCTTTCTTGCTAATCTCCCTTGTGAGCAGTAGTACCAGCACCATTAGAGCCTAGTGATGTCTGTTCTTTATTCTCCATCTTTGGAAACAAAATGCTGTTTCCTTTCACCTCCCTTAGCTTGGGGGAATATCATTTGCTGGGCTCTCCAATCTCCGTTCCCATGTCTCTCATTCCCATTGCTCATACCTCGTAGCCCAGAAGCACTCCAGTCATGTCTCCCTGCTCAACAGGCTCCCAGGACACATCCATTTCTGAGGACAGAACAGCCTTGGCCAAAACTCTGAAAGGTGCCACTTTGGGTTCTGAAAAAGAAACCAAAAGGGAATAGAATCCTTCTCCTCACGCCGGGCAGCACAATCACTATGGTGAGATGAAGGGCTCTCCTGCACCGTGTTATCACACAGTTGGTATTATGGGTCTGGAGCAGAGCATGGGGAGGGGATTTAGGGACTTTAGCAGGACAAGCAGAGCCGCAGCCGTGTTGTGCTGTGAGGATCTGTGTCTGCTCTGAAGCCCAGGCCGTACGGTCAGGGCTGGGCTTAGGGCAACAGCTATCTGTGTATGTGAAGTAGAAGAGAAATGTTACTCTGAAATCACCGTCAGCTACTCTTTGAGCAAAAGAAAAGCCATCACTGAGGTCCCAGGCAGGGGCAGCTCTGCAGGGAGCTGGCAGAGAGCACGTTAGTCGGTTGCCAGGACAAAGCGCGGCGAATTCGGCGTCGCCGCGGTCCCCCTTTACCTTCCTCTGCAGAGTACACGATGGCAGTGAGGCTCTCCGGCCCCTCTCCCTTCCTGTTGTAGGCTTTGATCTTCACTTCGAAGGGCGTGTAGGGCCCGATGCTCTCGTTGCGGTAGACGTAGTGCAGCGATTCCGCGTGCGGCACCCTCGCTGTCAGCCAGCCCTGGGTGCCTTTCTTACGAAACGACAAGATGTAGCCAAAGCCGTCTCCGTTCTGATAGTCCCGCAGCGTTGGCTGGGATGGGGGTCGGGGGGGGGGCACAGAAAGAGAGAGGAGCCTTGATCAGCTCAAACAAGGAAGATTTTGGACTGAGCACACCGTTTGGCTCAACTGCATATCAAATAGTGATTGCAGCGCTCCTTTCCCAAGAGAAATGGCACTCGTGCTCTTCCCCCTGGCCCTCTCCCAGCATCTGCGGCTGGTGCCGCGCCGATGGCTTACCGTCCAGTTGATGATCAGCTCGTTGGGAGCCCCTCCGCCTCCGCTGAGCCCGGACGGTGCCACAGTAGGTGCTGTCGGGTCCCCAAACAAAAGCAGGCAGCACAGGTTGGGTTAAGGAAAGGAGAGCGGTGAGGATGAGCGCGGGCGCCGTGGGCGCTGGGAGTGGGCAGGCTTTGAGAGCTTGTGTGGAAGTGCTTGGCTCTGTATTTTGTGAAAATCAGGTCTGGAATACCAGCTAAAGCCTGGTGAGCTTATTTGGAGGCAGCGCTGTCTCCGTGGGGACAAGAACCAAGCTCAAAAGCTGGGATATGGAGGAGAGCTTTTATTGGAAAGGAGTTGATACACATTTGGTGCGCTGTGCTCTGCTTACATCCCTGCTGTTTGCATGTTCCAGCAGCAAAAGATGCAGTGACCATTCTCAGGCATTTGCAGGGGAATTTACTTTGCCCTCACAGGGTTGTGCTCTGTGATACAATGGGGCTTCTTCCCCTTTCTGAGTATTACTGCCCAGAAGGGCCAGGATTTGGAGCTAGGGTTTGCAGTGGTTTAATAATGGTTATCTGGGGCTGGTGCAGTCAGCTGCCAGCTCCAGTACTGTCTTGTCTTTGACATGTGAATGGGCAAAAGGTGGAAAATTTCCTGATGGCACCAGAGATGACTAATTGTTTGGCACCAGCACATGCTGCAAGCCAGCCTTCCCCCTCCACCGTGCAGGGACAGGTACCTCTAATTCCCCTTTCTCCCCCTGTGTCTGCACATACCTGCTTCTTTGGTCCGGATTTTGTTGGAGGGTAAACTTGGCTCCCCAACTCCAAGAATGTTACTCGCTAAGACCCGAAACTCATAATCCATCCAAGGAATGAGGTTCACCACCTGCGCTGTCTCTGCGTTGCCTTCAATATTTACAGGATCTATATAATCCAATATCATGAGAGGAGAACAAATAGAGCGAGTGGCAGCCAGCCACAGGGCAAGAACCTGTCAGTGAGATGGTGACCTGCAGCCAGCAGGGGCTGTGCCACCACTCCTGCCACACAGACACTTACTGGTACGCATTTGCTTCCATTTGCTGGAGAGGAGGGTCCGTGCCTCCACGATGTACCTGGCAATAGGGCTGTGGTTATCAAAGCCGCGGCTCCAGCTCAGCTGCACAGTGGTGTCACTGATGTCTCTCACCACCACCCCCCCCGGGGGGCCCGGTGGTCCTGGGATGATGGAAGACAGACAGACATGTTACAAAGATGAAAGATTTGGAGGTTTATTGCTCTGTATTTTGTGAAAGTAATAGATTAAAATCAGGGCTTTCTTTTGTGGAGGGTAGGAAATGGGCAGCCCCTTTTCAGTGTCTGTGGGGACAGGACAAGGGGCAATGGCTGCAGGTTGGAGCACAGGGAGTTCCACACCAACCTGGGGAAGAACTTTTCCCCAGTGAGGGTGAGGGAGCCCTGGGACAGGCTGCCCAGGGGGTGTGGAGTCTCCATCTCTGGAGAGATTCCAGCCCCGTCTGGACACCGCCCTGTGCAATATGAGCTGGGGAGCTGCTTTGGCAGGGGGGTTGGACCCCAGGAGCTCTCCAGGTCCCTTCCAACCCCTGTGATTCTGTGATTCTAGGAAGCCTCAGCTCTTGTTTTGGCCCCAGAAAAGCTCATCAGCCTGTCCCATCCAGTTCCAACATTAGATGGTGAGGTGGTTGCAGGGGATCCCTCGCAAGGACCATGTGGTTACTTCAGGCTTCTAAGGAGCAGGGAACCTTAACCAGAGACATTACCTCTGACAGTCAGTGTGGCTGACTCTGAAGCACTGTCCACAACCGTCTGGGCTGTACATGTGTACCGCCCCGAGTGCTTCAGCTGGGTGTTGAAGATGCTGAGGTCCCCGATAGCTTCCTTCTGCGTGGGGAAGATCAAAGGCAGCATTTGAACACGCCTGATGGCAATCCAGCACCCAGCATGTGAGCAAAGAGGCAGTCATTAGTTTTCTGTCCTTTTTGAATGGTACAGAGCTGCCCCTGGTACTCACCACGCTGGCTCGTCTGTAGTGCCCCTCAGACTTGTCAAAGTCAATGGGGAAATCGTCGAGGGACCAGGTGAAGGTTAGGTCCATAGTTGGATCGTGGGACGCATGACACTGTAGGGTCAGGTTTTCACCCACGTTGATATCGGCACTAGATGGTGCCAGCGTGATTTTGGTGGCATCTGCAGATAAAAGAGCAGGGAGGGCTGTCAGCTGCAAACCAGCCACCTACCAGATGTGTGGTAATGCTGTGGAGCATCCAAACCAACTCATGCTTTCCAACTTGTCATCCTCCCTCTCTGGCAGCAGGAGAAAGATGAGGGATTACAGTGGTTAGAAAATGGACATGCTTTTCTCAAGGAGCAGCTGTGGGTGGGTGTAATTTAGTGGGTCAGGCAGGGGGTTTTCTCTGCTGAGATGTCTCTGATGCCCTGACATTTGGAGGGTAAGTAGAGGAGAAGGACCACATCATGGCATTCCAAGGTGTTTCTGACCCCAAATCAAAGCAAACATCTCTACCTCGAACAGAGAGGATTCCAGTGCTGTTGGCTTTGCCCATGAAATTCTCAGCAAAGCAGGTGTACTTCCCCTCATCAGATTTGCTGATATTCTGGAGGATCAGAGTGCCATCTGTGGTGATAGTCACCCTGAAAAGGAAGAAGAGCCATACAAGAGGAAGGTTAAAACAACTCTTCATCTTTCCAGCACTTGCTAATTTTAGAGAAATCGGTGATAAAGACAAGTCTGCAAAATATTATGTAGGAGTTTTCTAAAGAAGAAACTAGAGGAATAACAAAGTGCTCATGTTCAGGGGTGTAGCACCACGTCTGGGTCATCAAGTCCAGTCTTCTGGCAAGAAAAAGAAATAGTAGGTGATTTTAGCTATGGTTTCTAGGTAGAAGCTGACTCTGCTGCTACCTGCTACTGTTGATCAGAAGTTCAGTCCCTTTGGTCCAGAGCACTGTGGCTTTTGGTGCTGCTCTTGGTTGGCATGGGATGATGACCTTCCCGCTTCGGGCTGCAGGTATCAGTCGCTTCACTGGGTTTAGTCTGAAATCTGGTGCTAAGGCTACAGCAGGGGGGGGAGGGAAAAGAGAGGATTAAGGAATGATCAGGAACCCTGCTGTGCGAGCGTTTTAACTGCCGTGTAACTAGGTATTGATTTGTTGTCAGATGACTCGGTAACAGAAGCATGGCAATATCTGGTGAGCAAGATGGGGTGATTCCTCTGCTGCCGGGTGGTTTCTAACGCCTGCCAAGGCAGGTGTTACGTGACACGTGTCGTACTTAGCGATGGTGGTGTGACCCTAACAAGTGCAAGGTCTTTGGGAGACACAAGAACAGCTGCTTTTGGAAACGGAGAGGATGTTCTCTTCAATATCCTGCCCAAAGTCACCAGCTTGCCCTAAAACTCCTCCTGGAGTAGCCGAGTTAGAATTGTGTTTTATCTGTCGCCCTCATGCACCGCAGTGTGTGAGTGTTGAAGAGTTCATGCTCAGGGCCTTGAATTTATCTCCAGCATCTACTGACCACCAGGAGATAAGCTTTTAGACTAATGTGCAACAAGCTTGGCATTGGTCCAGTTCCAGTCACCATCCATCAAGGCAGGGTGAATGGATGCTGAATTCTTTGCCTTGACCTCTTTCCTCCAAAAAAGAGGAAGGCTGTGTCGTGGAGGGGGGCTTGTGCTGCATCTATCTGTCCTGTCTGCTTTCTGTAGCTAAACAGATGTCCTTGTTCTCTTTCAGCATTACTGAATTTACACGAGATTTAATTTTTAAAGGGTTGTAGAGTGTCTTGTTGAGCCAGCAACTGTATTTCAGTGGTGAGTGAAGCAGTTTTTGCCTACTCTTACCTTACCCTGAGATCGCAAGCGCAGGATATTAGGAAGAGAGCTAAAATCCTTCGGTGTCCCATTGAAACCCAGAGCACTGGGAAATGAGAAATTACCTTGCACTGTTAATTCAGCACTTGCATATACTGTGCCATGCTTGTTCTCAGCCACACACTGATACATGCCAGAGTCCTCCAGGACTAGCTTGGAAAATCTCAGCTCTCCACCGCTCACTTCGATGCGGTTCTGTGCAAACAAGAGGATGAACCCATTAGATGAGAAAAAAGGGAAATGGAACTCAAGCCTCATGTGCTCAGGGTTGAGTTTCATCACAGACTTTTATGCCAGTTTGAAGCCAGCCTGGTTTTCCATGGGAGAAGACACAGGCCATTTTTTGTGTGTCGCTACCCCGCATCGCTGTGCTCTGTTTGCTGAGACTCCTGAGTGCCTGAGCAGCAACGTGCAGGTCAGACAAGGACAGGAACAGGGTGCTATTTATCCGCCCTGCTAACTGGCTGTGGGTTCCTGGAGTTGCATGAAGCAATGGCTGGGATGGCAGTGACGGGAGAAGGACCTTGCTGTGGGGTAAGGACCGTGGCATTGCTTTGCAGCCTCATGGGGGGGGTGGGGAGGGCACATGGAACAGGGATGCGGGGTGATAGAACGGGTTGGAGATGCGTTTGCAGCGAGGAAGGAGAGGGTCTAAGGCTGGAGTAGCAGGTTCAGTACTGCAAGTTGTGTGCGCTGAGCCCAGCTGCTCTTGGCTGTCAGACCTGACAGTACCTGAGAGGTGAGGGGCTGCCCATCCCGAAGCCACCGCACCATGGGCCGGGGTTTGCCGGCTGCCGCGCAGCTCCAGCGCAGGTCGGACCCGATGTCGGCTTCCGTGTCTGTGATCACCTCCAGCCACTCCGGCTGAGCTGGAAAGGAGCAAGAGAGGTGGCAGAGCCAAGAAGATCAGATGAGAGGGTTGTTGTGCCAGGCAGGCAGAAGGACGCTCATTGTGTCATCTCTGCTGGCAGATTTATTTATCACAGCCTGTTTCACCATAGTAACAGCCTTCGCCTTTTGTGCAGCGACGCGAGACTGAGTCCTCCACGGGTCTGGCTGCAGCTGTGCATGTGGACAGCACAGAACGATGGCAGAATCCAGACCAGAGGAAGAACATTATGGTGTCTCTTTTTTCGTACACACAGCCATTCCTGAACTTAAGGGAAGACTGGATTCAGGCTAAGATAACCAGGTTAAGTTTTGTAACTTGACCACATCTGATTAATAGCTCCGAGCATTAACCCCTGTGGAGGTACCCCAGGCTTGGAGAGTATCTTGGTTGAGAGATAACTTTGATTTTTACTGCTATGCTTCCTTCCCTATTTACCTCATTTTTGCTAGAATTATTTTAGAGCAAGTTTAGAGGTCTCTCTACTTGCCATAGTCTAAATGTATCCACTGAGGAGAGGTACCAGTGAGCTCTGCAGGTCTTTGATAGAGCTTTGCAATAGGTTTAATTGGGCCAGTTATGAGTCAGGATCAGAGCAGGGGGGTTCACTCCCAAAGGCTCAGTCTGTTGCCTGGGGCATCTTTTGAGTGTTTAAACCTGGTGTTACCTTGAATGATGATGCGGCCCTGGTAGGTGTCTCTCCCTTTGATGTTTTCAGCCTCGCACTCATAAGTGCCTTCATCCTCAAAGCCAACATCCTGGATCTGCAAGAGGGGCTCACTGCCGATCCACTTGGATGACTGGGAGCCGTCCAGCTTCCTCCACTTTAT
Organism: Gallinula chloropus; assembly: GCF_964237585.1. Taxonomy (NCBI): domain Eukaryota; kingdom Metazoa; phylum Chordata; class Aves; order Gruiformes; family Rallidae; genus Gallinula; species Gallinula chloropus. Next base: position 2,642,394 of record NC_140112.1, read on the forward strand.
TCGAGGAACAGGGCTATGTGAAAGTAAATAAGTCAAATGTTTTTTACTCTCAGGTTCCCCGTGCTGCATTACAGTGCAGTGTAACTCAATCCCCACTTAGCCACCCAGGTCCCATCCCAGTTGGGCCATGACCAGCAGAACCGATGGCTTTAGCCAGTTCCTCCCTCCGCCTACTCCCCTCCCATCTCCAGTCTACTGCAGACCCATGGAAGAGAGGGGGATGTGGAAGTCGCAGGTTCTGTGATGCCCTCCCCATCCCAAGCCTGAACAATGCAGATGCTGCACTCACTTTCCAAAGGCAAAGCACTCCAAAGTCACCATCTGCCCAGCCAGAGCGTAGGTGTCTGCAGGAAACCTGGCTTTTATGCTGGGTGCATACTGCCTGGCATCTGTTGAAAGGAAAGCATTGTTGAGGAGTTGAGAGTGACACGTGAGGTCCTAGAGGGCTGAGGTGTGCTCAGGGTTACACTACTTTGCAACATCTTCCTGCATTTGGATAATTTTATGAGGAAAGGCTGAGTGAGCTGGGGCTGTTCAGCCTGGAGAAGACTAAGGGGGGACCTTATTAATGTTTATCAATATCTTCAGTATGGGATGCAGGGGGACAGCCCTCCAGGTCCCTTCCAACCCCTGGGATTCTGTGGTTCTGTGAAATTACAGGCACAGAGGCTAAGTTTCATTTTCCTTTTAAAACAACCTCTTAAAATCCTCTTGCAGCACCTCAGAACTAATTCTCCTTAGTTTCCTACCTGTGTAGTCCCTTCAACCTGCCCAAGAGACAACTTTTGGTGCACCCCTGAAAGCTCACCATAGGCAGATGAGAGTAGGCTTAGGGATGCGTGACCTGCCCAGGCTGCACCTCGTGCCATTTCTCTTTCACAAACGTCAGAGAACCCCCAGGGTTTGTAGCTACACAAGCCTAAAACCCCAGGGTTTGTAGCTACCCAAGCAGCAACGCCTGGAGAGGGGGCTGCTTCCCCCAGGTTCCAGCCAATTAATATTTCTGTAAGCTCATCAGCTCCCTTGAGAAGCTCCTGGGTGGTTTGGGCACTGCTGGAGTCCTGGGGAGCCCAAGTGCTTTACGGTGGCTTCTTGATCTTTGCATTTTGCCCAATTCCCCCCGTGATAATCCAAGAGCACTGACCCTCTGCAGCGAGGCTGAGCCGGGAGAACTTGCTGAAAACACTCTTGGTGATGAAGTCGATGTGGCTGGTGGCAAAGCACGAGTAGTTGCCCAGGTCAGAAGCCTCTGTCTTTGCAATGTAAAGGTTTCCTGTGGTTTGAGAGACGAAACGCCTTCCATCGGCTGGGATGAAGTTGGGAAACTCATTCAGGAGCCATCGGTAGGATAAGCCTTGGGGGAAGAGAAGAAGGAACAACTGTACGGGTTGCCTGTGTCCTCTCAGGCAGGACTAAGCTGAGCAGGCTGGCTTCTAGACCAGTGTAACCTGAAGTTGGTCCTTGGATGTTTTCTTCACATGCCAAGTCCTCTCTGTTTTGTTGCTTTACACAGCCTGACTTAAAACCCTGATTTGCTGCCCTAATATTCCCAAAGGAAAATGAGGAGCGATTCACACCCCTTGCTCTGTTGTATCTCCCTGCCTGGCACCGGCAGCGCTGCTGAGATGCAAACCCTTACCTGGGTAGTGGGGAGGAGGGCTGCAGGCAAACATCACTCCCCAGCCTTCTGTAATCTTCACGGGGTCGCGCTCTTCCGCGGAGAATTCCTGCAAAACTAAACATGCAAAGGGAGACCTGGCTGTGGGCACACAAAGAAACCAGCTGGAGGAATTCCTGTCTCTTGTCCCCCCCACCCTGCAGGTTGTTTTTTTTCAGTGGTTGTACAGAAATACCACTGACTTTCTCTGTAGTGCATCAGGTTTATACTGTGCCTCTGAAGTTTAACGAGGCCAAGGGCAGAGTGCTGCACATGGGACAGAACAACCCCCTGCAGCGCTACAGGCTGGGGGAGACTGGCTGGAGAGCTGTCAGGCAGAGAAGGACCTGGGGGTGTTGGGTGACTGCAGGCTGAACATGAGCCAGATGTGCCCAGGGGTCCAGGAAGCCCAATGGCATCCTGGCTTGTGTCAGACACAGTGTGGCCATAGGTCTGGGGAGGGGATTGTGCCCCTGGACTGGGCACTGGGGAGGCTGCACCTCGAGTGCTGGGTCCAGTTCTGGGCTCCTCACCATCAGAAGGACATTGAGGTCCTGGAGCGAGTCCACAGAAGGGCAACCAGGCTGGGGAAGGGGCTGGAGGGCAAATCCTCTGAGGAGCAGCTGAGGGAGATGGGGGTGTTGAGCCTGGAGAAGAGGAGGCTGAGAGGAGACCTTCTCACCCCTCCACTGCCTTGCCAGGAGGGTGCAGAGAGGTGGGCGATGGTCTCTTCAGCCAGGGGACAGGAGATGGGACAAGGGGCAATGGGCTCAAGCTGCCCCAGGGCAGGGTCAGAGCAGATGGGAGGGAAAAGTTCTTCCCTGGCAGAGTTGTCAGGGCCTGGCACAGGCTGCCCAGGAAGGGGGCTGAGTCCCCACCCCTGGGTGTGTTTAACAGAGGGGAGATGAGGTGCTGAGGGATCTGGTTTAGCTTAGGACAGGAACGGTTGGACTTGATGATCTTAAAGGTCTTTTCAAACCCTGTGACTCTGTGATCCTACAGTAATGGAAAGTGCTGAGGGATTTCTCCAAGGGATGACCCTGGGTGCCATGCACAGGAGAGCTTCTCTCCAACCTTCATTAATGTGGGGGGGGGGGTGGCTCAGCTTCTCCCCAGCAGAAGTGTGGCTGCGATTCGTTTACCCCGTGAGACAAACTTACAGCCAAAACGGAGAGAGGCTTCCCTGCTGACCACGGTGCCCCTGGAATTGGATGCCACGCACTGGTAGGAGCCGGCATCCTTGGCTTTCACTGGGTTGCTTATCACCAGGTCGCCTGCAACCAGCCTGTACCGGGAATCTGGCTCCACCTTTATCTCTGTGCCGTTCATCTTCCACCTGCCAAGAGCAAGTGTAAAGCATGAGGGGGAGGAGATGCCCCGTGCAGCGCTCACAGTGCCTTGTAGGAGGCTGTGCTGGCTTGTTTACCCAGCCCTGGTATGTGTGTGTGTGTGTTGGGATTGGAGTTAGACTCTGCTGTGGTCTGGGACCTGGAAGGGATGGCACATCCCCACCTTGGTGATTTTCTTTATGTAAAAGCTGAGAACAGAAAGCAAAGTGCTCGATGGGTTTGTCCCAGTGCAGATGAGGTGAGCTCACCGGTAGGTCGCAGGGGGACTGGCTCTTGCTCGACAAGCCAGCGTGACTTTCTCTTCTGCTGAGCCTTCAGGGAAGAGCGTGTGGACAGGCTGCTCTTCGAACACTGGCCCGTAGTTCCTTGTGCTGCTCTGTGCCTGGCACCAAACTGCAAGAGAGGGAAAACCTGCTCAGCCCAATGTAGCTTTTTCTAGAAATTCTCATTTTTAGCTTTGTAGGGTGTCCCCAGCAGCGTCAGAACTGCAGCTAGAGTGAGTGAAGGAGCAACGTGGAAAATCACAACCTGTCTGTCACCTCAGCCCAGCCCCAACCCTGGCTTTGGGCAGGCAGTGTGCATTTCCCTCCTCTCACCATCTCCCCTGTTCCAGAGGGACCAGACACACTTAAAGCCCTGCAGCTGAGGGAGAAATGACACACGCCTCTTGGAAAACTCTGCACTGCTGAGGTTGGAGCTGGGAACCTCCAGATGTCCCCTTTGTCCCTGGAAGTGGCTGGTTCCTCCTCTGCACTAACTTTGGCTGGGTGATTCCTCCCGAATCCCCTTGGGGACAGGGGAGGGGAAAGGAGAACCTGGATGTTCACAGCTCAGCTGTCACCTCCCTGCACCCACCTGGCAGATCACAGAACCACAGACTGCATTGGGTTGGAAGGGACCTTTAAAGGTCGTCTGGTCCATCCCCCTGCAGTGAGCAGGGACATCTTCACTCGATGAGGTCGCTCAGAGCCCCTCCACCCTGTGACATCACCAGCTTGGGATCACTCAAACGTGCTGCTTGCTGGTGCACAGACTGGTGCTGCGGGTGCCACTTCTGCTCTCCAGCTGATGGGATGAGCTTGAACCTTCACCCAGACACGGGGTTAACGCTGACCTTGCTGCTGTGAGTATGGCTCAGGTACAGAGTCTCCTGAGAGGAGCAGAAGGACCAGTGCTTGGGCCACCCTTTGGTGTGGTGATGCGGTTCCCCTGGGAAGTCCCTGCTGTCCACAGTGAGTAACACCGGGTCTCAGAAAATTGAGGGATGTGAGCAGACCCCCCCAAAACCATTCAGGCTTTACAGAAACAGTGGTGCAAATACATAAGAACAAGGTGGAAGCTGCCTGGAAATCTCCTCACTGCAGAAGCAACCAGGGGGATAAGGATCGCCTGCCAAGTCTGTCTTCTCCCCGGCACCCTGAGAAATGCCTGTCCCTGAGCAGGGCTGGAGCACCTCGAGGCAGTGTGCTCCCAGCACAGTCCCCCTCTGCCTCTGCAGTGATAAGCTCAGAGATGCTTTGGTAGCCCCAGGATCCTTCTGTGCTTTGTAATTGAATTAATAACTGTCTTAAACCCGCCACGCCGACCAGCAATCTGTTTCCTTCCCTACAGTACCCAGCATGGTCACTAGTTAAATTAAGTGACTCCAGTAAGTGTGATGTTTTATGCAAGAGTAACTTCCAGCAGGGAATGGCCAGCTCAGCTCTCCTGGGTTCAGGGGAAGCAGCCCTTTACCTGTAGCTCCTGGGGTTCGTCTCATGTTCCGGCTGCTCTTGCACGCAGAGATGAGGGTGAGACAGGAGAGGGGCTCTGCTAATTGGCTCGGTGGGTTCAGAGCAGCTGTCGGCTGCTCCTTAGGTCTGAGCATCAGGCAATTACCCAGCCCTCAGCTCCAGCAGCAGGGATGTGCTGCTGCAAGAGAGGCACACACAAGGCAGGAGCCCAATGGTCCCCAGTGTCACACAGGAGAGAGGGACCGTAGCCTGTGTCTGATACTTTGGAAGAAGAGACAAGCAGCCTTTTGGGGGTTGTATCCCCCCCAAATCAGTGTCGGTGCTGTTTTCCTTCTAGAATAGCCACATTCACAAAGGAGAAGCCTGTGTAAGCTGGAAATCTCTCAGTTGGGTCAGCAGTGGCTGTGCTGAGCAGGTCTCAGCTGGAAATAACTCCGCTGACCAGCAAGTAAAATAATGGTGAGTTAATGGGGAATTAGTAAGAACGGAGTATATTAATTGGGTTCTGAGAGTTGGAAGTGAATGTGTGACTGTTTAACAGTATTATTGTTTAACAGCTTTACATTCTGAGATTAAGAGGCAGCGTGTGGTAAATAATTTCTAGTTATTTAATGACTAAAATACATATTATTAACGTGCACATGCATGCCTTTTCTCATGGGATGCTCTTTCCCAATCAGCCCTTCTGATTCCACCCAGACTCTGCACCCCGTCGCTCTCTGCTGCTGTCCCCTTTCCTCCACCAAGGTTATGGAATACAACTGTCAGGCATTGATTTTCACCAAGGTAATCAATGCCAGAAGTTCAGATGGGGTTTTATCTACAGCTCCAAGGTGTCTGGGTGCTGTTGGGGGTGAAATGCCTGCATCTCCCTCATTAAGCAAAACAACAGTTAGATTAAAGTACTAATTGAGCAGTTACATGGTGGGGATATGAAGAACTAGAACTAAGAACTGAGAGCAAAGCAGAGTGGTAAATCTTGTTACCTCTGAGCCTGATGGGCTGCTTCTGTCACCCCCAATCTCTCATTTTTAATGCTACCAAACAGGAACCATCCGTGGGCTCTGGCATTTGGGCAGTGGGGAAAAGATAAATGGAAGGTCAAGATCTGCAGGCTGAATCTGCAAGAAGCAGAGTGATGGGCTCAGGATGGGGTGTGCCTTGTGCAGCCCAGCTCCCTATGGTAAAATCCAGATAGATGAGCAGAAATGATGGTAAATAAGCTGCGGTGCCTCTCTAGAATAGCATTCGTTAGGAGGAAGAATAAATATTGACACCAAAATAAATAGGGAGAGGTGAAAGTGGAACACCTGAAAATTAAGATCTGGAAAAACAGCTGTAGAAACATGTGAAGTGTAGTGCTTCCAAGAGGGACTCGTGCTTCTGCTTGGGAGAGGAAGGTACCCTGTGATGACATGCCCCACCAAGGACACAGCAGCCTCTGGGCATATAAAAATATCCCAAACTCGATACCAGGTATTGCTGGGATGGATGAAGCCCAAACCTTCTCTCCTTTGCCACTGCAGCGAGCCAGGAGGCAACGGCTGATCCCTCCCCTGCTCCCCCCCCGTGCAGCGGCACTGGCCCGTTTCTGCCAGGGTGGCTTTGTATTATTTTTAGTCTTGGGAATGTGCTGAATGTCAGAGCTGGAAAGCCCAGGTGTCTGGGAGGCTGAACGCTTTCCCTTTGTGCTGAGCCCTGCACTAGCTTTGGAGACCGGGAAATGATAAACGTCTCAGCTGAACGTTTTCCAAGAGAGATCCCAGTTTATGAGGCCATCAGCAGCAGTGCCTGGCTGGAGCTCGGGCAGCACAGCCGGAGCTGGGGAGCACTGACCGCAGCCTGAAGCCCTGGCACACGAGGGAGCTGGGCAATTAATTGCTTTTATAGGCAATCTGAACACACACACGCACGGAATCAAAGGGGTTTTTTTTTCTGAAGAGCAGCTCTCTGAGGAGCAGAGGGTTATTTTTAACGAGAGGCTTTCTGAGGAACAAAGGGACAGTGCTTTGGCTAGCCTTAGATTTCAAGATTTTCCATGGCTTTTGCTGAATGGAGAAAGGCCAGAGAGAGGTTTTTAGACTTTCCTGACAGCCTTATTCATTAGAGAGTCGGCTCTCTGTGCTTCATAAGCTCTAAACCTTTACCTATTGCTGGGAAGCCATCCTTTCAGTAGTATGGTGGAGGGAGGGCTGGTGTTGCCAACCCAGCTTCCCAGGGCTGGAGCTGCCACCCCAGATGTGGAGGCTTTGGGTCTTCACCCACTCTGGATTGTTTCCTTGAGCCTCATCTATAGTTGGCATTGCTTTGTCCCTGGTCCCTTGTGTTCCCAGGGAGGATTTCTCTCTGTCCCAGCTGGCTCCTGAGATCCTGCATCATCAACCAAAGGTCGAGAGCAAATAACCCTCGCAGGCTTTTTTGAGTCATTTTTTGTGGGCTCAGCTTGGACAGGGAGCAAGTTGCATGAACTCAGCTGGTTAATGGAAGAGCCCAGCTCCATCTCGCTGCCTCTACCAGATTTGGGTCAGACCAATTTCCAAACAGGCTAATTGCCTCCTGATCTAGGGCAGCCACCCCTCCTTCTGCCTCCTTGGGGATCCAGAGAACATTAAGAGGTAATTAGATATTTATAAGGACAGGCGAGCGGTCTGTGCCTGGGATGATGAATTATCTCGAGGATGTTATCTAATTCTCAGTTGTCTGAAATGAAATGTCTCCCTGCTGAGAAAGGACCTTCAGAGTGAGGCCTGAGACTCCCCAAGATGCAGAAGTGGTCCCTGATGAATGACAAATGGGGGAATCTTTGCCGCCAGGGTGCAGCCAAAAAGGCATCCCTAGAAAAACCAGGAGGGGAAACAGCTTCACTGTGAGCAAATCCTCCTGGCAGGAGGAAATTCCTCCTTCGCTGAGGCCAGGATGAGTCTGGGCTGCAGAGGTCCTGCCAAGGCTTTGCCAGAGGTTCTGCATCTCACCTGCAGTTGAGTTTAAAAAGGGGGAGAGGCTCATGTGTTGACTGCTCCTGTCCTCACAGACCCAATCCCTGCTTGCATAAACCCAGGGGGAATCAGACTGCAGCCACCACCACCACCATGGTCATCATGTACCCCGAGCAACGTCCTGCATGGTCCTTTCTGACAGCCCCTCAGCTTTCCCATGGAAACCTCTGGGCCGGTGAGGCGAGGGGCAGCTCTTACCCAGAAAGCAGACAACAACCAGGGATGCGCAGAGAAATCCACAGGCACCTCCCATCCTGCACCTCCGGCTGGGTCACAGCCTCCGCGGCTGGGCCTCTGTGGGCGAGCGGGGACAGCAGCCCTGTGGGAGACACAGAAAGGGGTTGGCTCAGTTATCGGCTGCGTTTCAGCGGCCAGCTGCGTGTCCCCCACTCCACGTCCCCTCCTGAGTCACTCGTGAGCAAACAGGCAGCTGCCTGGTGAGGAGCACGCAGGGTTTGAAGGAGCTCTTTCTTTCTTTCTTTCCTTCTTTCTGACGTGACAGAGCTGGTTGGGAAATTATTGGTCCTCCTCCCTTGCTATCTGCTGTTCTTCCTCCCTCCTCCAAAAATAACACTTCCTTTGTAGCATCTTTTACTCAAAAATGCAAAGGCAGAGGCACACAGGGTACTGCTAGGGGAGGAAGAGGAAGAAATAGTTTATTCTTGTTATTTTGTCAAAAAGGCATCTTCAGTTGAAACTCTTCAGGCAGGGAGGGACTGCTTTTGGGTGCTGTGCCAGCCCCCAGCCCCTTGTTCTGGAGAGGCTGGGGGGGGACCCGGCTGGTCACTGTGTGCTGCACCCCAGCATCAGTGCAGTGGGCTCACACCTGCAGGGTGGCAGGGAAAGGGAACGGCACAGAGCGGCTGCGCAGACCTGGGTCATTTCCTGCTTTCCTTCTAAGGTTAATGCGTCTGAGTGGGTAATCAAGAGCTAAGGGAGCACCACGGCATTTCCTGATGCCCTGAGAGACAGTAGGTGGAACAGTGATTTCCAGTCCCTCCACTGACTCTTGTCTTCCAAGATCTCTCAAATCAAAGGAAAACACAACCCCAAACAAAGCTCTGAGCTCTCTGTGCAGACCCTGCGCTCTCCTGGCTACACCCACCCTAGGACCAGCATCAGCCCAGGACCAGCATCAGCGCTCGCCCCAATGGGGATGTTGGGCTGGGCTTTTTAACCCCCTTTGTTAACAAATGCTTCTGAAATAACACATCGAGGAGCCCCAGAGCCTGGCAGAGCCTCGTGTTCCCCGGTGCCATCCCAAACACGTGCCCCACTGAGCTGCCACTGAAGATGCTGCCAAGAGCCGGCTGCTCGTGGGCTGCGAGTGCTGCTTATCCCTGTGCTCCAGCTGGTGCTGCTTCCACCCCTGTCCCTGCCCATCTGTCTGCCGAGCAGGCAGCGCTGCTCCTGAGCTCCTCGGAGCAGGGATTAGCTCTGTGTCCCGTGTGTCCCGTGGGATGCAGCTCCTTGGACATCGCTGCTTTAACGACCCTGAGCAAACAGCGATAGTCCCGCGTTCGCTTCGCATCCTGCCCCTGGGATGCTGGCTGGGTGGAAGAACCACCAGGTCCCTGTGCCCTCACCTGAAAGAGAGGATTTTGCTACCAACACTTGAAAGGGGGGAGACTGCATCCCAAATCCTCCTCGGTTTTTATCTTGCTGGGGCCAAAGGGCTGGATCCCAGCACTGAGGGGGCAGAGCCCAGCCCGGTGGCTTTGTGCCCTTGTTAAGTATTTGTGATGTGACAGGCCCCTAGATAAGGCTGGTGTTTAATTGCTGTGTGTGGCTGGGGAAGGAGGGAGCCCTGCCCTAAGAACACTGCAGGTGAGGACAGCTCTGCGGTCTGGCTGTGGGGAGGAGAAGGGCGCGAGTCGCGTTGCCATGAACGCTGCTCCGCGCCGTTTGTTCTAGCGGCGCTGAAGTGAGTCAGTCACATGAAATCACTTGATGTCAACGAGGATCATGCCCCAAATGGTGTCCTGAACCCACAGCCTTTCCACTAACACTGCCTCATTGTTCCCCTGCCTTCACCCTCCGCCTGCTTCTCCCTCATGTGCCTTGTGCTCGCGCCGTAAGCACTCTGGGACAAGGAGCAGCCTTTAGCTGGGTCTGTTTTTCAGGCAGCGCTGTGATGTGGGCTGGCAGGCAATGCCAGCGTCACACTAATTGATAAATTGACTTTTCCAAGCCTCTGCAGTTGGGTTTCTTCACGGGCATGTTCCAATGCCCGGGGTGTGTGAAAGGCAGGGAGCATTGAGGCTGCTCCTACACCCGGCAGCAGCAAATTGAAGGAAAAGCAACTTGCTTCAGCACTGCCAGCCCAGTTCTGGGGGACTGAGAGTCCTCTGCCTGCACCCCAGGAGCTGCCTGGCTGCAGCTTTGCTCTCTCACTTCTAAAGCAAGACGAGTGTGGGAAAGTTGGAGTTTGTTATCTTTGTCACAAAGAGGTCAGGGAGCGTGGGGGTTGCTCATCTGCCCTCCTGGAGGGGCTGGAGGCTCCTCTGGGCTGCCCCAACCCCCCTGCCCCCCCTTCCTGGGTTTATCAGCATTTGAGTCTTTCTGCTGTACGAGACAGAGATGCTGCATCTGAGCAGGAGGAAATGGCATCCTGCTTCTCCTGGGTGACTTCACCGAGCAGCTGGTCCCAAGGGCCGAGCAGGAGGGTGAGGATGAGCTGCGATGCCCTTCTGCAAGAACACTTCTGCCAGTGTCCCCCTTTGGCTTCCATCCCTGTGGCCAAGCAAAGCTGGTGTCTTGTGAAAATTAAGCTGATTTGAATTACTGAATTAGTTATTGATTCATTATTTATGATGTAAACTACAGCTTTGATCCCCAGTTCTGCTGCCTACTGACTCCAGCTCTGCAGCCTCCCTCTTTCCACTCCAGCTTCCACATGTCCTCTGATCCTTAATCATCACATCATTTTCTCTTCTCACATCCTCATGTCCATCCCTTCCAGTGCTCCAGGATGCCCTCGCCCACACAGACATGTATTTGTTCCTGGAACACTGGGGGCCTGGTCTGAGTACCAGACATTTGATGCTGCTGCTCAGCACGCATGGGGAGTGGGGGAAGCTATCCCAGAGAGGAGATGCTGCTGGTTTCCTCTTTTGAATCCAGCCCCAACCCAACCCCTGCTTTCACTCCTTTGTATAAAATTAGGAGGGGGATAACCAGGGAGAGCTCAGGTACCATGCACAGCACGTGAACATGTTGGAGACTAACAGCCACTTCTACAAGTGCTGATGCTGTATTTGCTTGCAATTAGAGACTGGATGAAATAACCCTCTCAGACACTGTTTGGCGTGTTCCTGATTGTCTTATCACCTAAGTGCCTCCATCAAATTGTGCCCAAGGGCCTGATGCTGCAGGATTGCACCTGGGGCTGTGCTGGGACCCTGGGAGCATCTTAACACCACCACCCCAAGCCGTGGGTCCCACACCTGACTCTGAACTTCTCCAAAGCCTGGGCATGCGCTTTGCATCTGATATTTAGGCCTGTTCTCCATCCTTAATTAGAAGAGGGTCCAGAGGGACTTGTTCTTTCCCCTCTTCATAGGGTATTTTGACAGTCACTCGAGAGCCTTCTGTTGTACTGAAAGAGGATCTGTCATCCCTGCTAATGGATGCTGTCATTAATACTTCCAGTAGCAAGGGGGGCATGGGCACACTCAAAGCCACGTGCATTAGCCCTTTCCCTGCAGCCCCTGGGAGCTGGAAGCTATCTGTTATCATGGGGGCAGAGTTAAAGAGCTACAGAATGATCCTGTGTCCTCCCGAGCCCCTGGGAGAGGAGATGATGCCTTGTCCAGCACTCACAGCTCTGGGGCTCATGGTGTAGCAGCATCGTTTGGAGGAGGCAACTCCAGCAGAGCCTTGGCTGAGGGGGGCAAACCGACTTTGGGCAGGAGACAGGCTTTAACAAGAGGTGATTTGGCCAGCACAGGCAAAGTGCAATCTGTTACCCAGGGGAAAGGAGTGTAACTCCATCTCCCCTGATGAGATGCACGTTTGGGTGTAAAGTGGGGCAGCTCCTTCTGCTGTGGCTGTCCCTGGGGGAGGATTGCTCCCCAGGGTGGGTGGCACAGGGGTTTGTCCTCTGCTGGGAGAGTCCCTTTTGTGAGGGATGTTGCTAAGGGCTGGAAAGGGCACACTTTTGATCTTAGCTGGATTTTGGCTCACAAAGCCTGTTCAAGGTTAGGTACATCCTGTCACTCCAGAGCAGTGGGATTCAATGAGTTGCAAATGGGTTTATTGTAATGGATCTGTCCTCTTGTAAAACTGCCGTGCTAGGGGAGGGCGATTTAGATGCAAACTCTGTATTAAGCCTTTCCTGAGCTTTTTTTTCCTTTAGGTTTAGATCTCTTGGTGGCTCCAGGACCCACAGCAGCTGCTGCTGCAGGAATCCTGGGCCACCTCAAACCCCATCCTAAGCAGCCGAGCCTCCAAATGAGAACCAGAAGCCCCCTCGAAGGGGCTCAGAGCCTTGCAGCCCTTCCTCAGGCTCATCAGTCATCCCGGACAGGACTCCTCCCCAGCGTGGGTCAGGACCCGGTGCAGAGAGCAGCTGCTTGCTTTGAAACCTGCCCCAGCTCCTGCTGAGATGTGTCCCAGAAACATTTCCAGCAAGAGCTGGGGGGTTGTCCTGCGTGTCCCCTCTCCTGCCCAGGTAGGTTGGGATCACTCTTGGTGCATTACAAGAGCCCCAAAGCCTCTGCCCTCGGCATAGCATTTGAGGGCAGAGCCCTTCTCTGCTCTGCGGGCTGAGGAAGAAGAGCAGCATCACCTGCTGTGCCTGTGCCGCCCTCTCACCCTCACCCAGAGCGACGGACGTGTTGAGCTGTGATGGGCTCAGGGCTTGAGCCCCCGATACTGCCCCGGGGAGGGGACAGAGCGGGGACCAGGAGGAGGAGAACCCCCACACCCGGCTTGCACAGGAGGAGCTGAGGCTGGTGCCGGAGGCTCAGAGCCCCCAGCCCCAGGCTGCGGGAGCAGATGGTGCTCACAGCCCGGCCGCCTTCCCTGCCGGCAGCTCCCTGCTGAGCCGCCGCGGTGCCACCCGCAGCCGGGGCTGGAGCCCAGAGTTTACTGTCCGGATGCATTTGGTATCCGGATGGTTTGAGGCGTTGGCACACGGGGTGGGGGGATGCGCTCTGCGCTGCCCAGCACGGTGCGTCCCACCTGTGCGGGGCTTTGCTGCGGGGCTGGGAGCTCCGGTGGGTTAAAGGGCTGGGTTGAAGCAGGTGCTTTCAGTCCGTCTGTCTGTCTGTCTGCCCTTGCTTCAGCTTTTGCATCTGGGCCAGGCAGGGGGGAGCGGTGTGGTGCCGTGATAGTCGATGTCCTGGCTTGGGGACAAGGGACATGGCCCATGGCAGGGGGCTGAGCCCCAGCACAGGAGCAAGGGGCAGTGCTGCCCTGGTGTGAGCAATTACCATCAGCCCTCGTTAGTGTAACTACAGGCAGGGCTGGGCTCTGCCCTCCCTGGGCAGAGTGTGATGGGGCAGGGAGGGGGGAAGAAGAGAGGTGAATGCTTGATATGGGGGCATTCAGGCACCCAGAGGAGGGGGTGGCTGGCTGGCTGGCTGGCTGGCTGGCTGGCTGCAGTGTGGCAGGACCCTGTCAGGAGGGGTGGGTGCTGGGATTTTACCCATCTGCATGGCTGGGAATGGTGGTCTGAGCTCATTGGGGCTGGTATCACTGTGAGCTGGCTCTGGGTGGGGGGGTGTCACTCTGGTGCTCTGTAGCCCTGACCCATCTGTACTGCTGGTGGGGTGTCCTGTACCAGCCATGCTGTGGTCTTGACCCCCAGTGTGGCCTTTCTGTCCCTGTCCCTTCCCTAGTGAGACCCTCTGGAATCCTGCCTGCCCCCAGGAGCTGCAGGCTGAACTCCCTGTACTTTCAGGGAGCAGAATTCCTGTCTGGGGGTAGCACCCCGTGCAAACCCTCTTTGCTTTGCTGGCTGCTGGGGAAAAGTTCCCAGTGTTTGGCAGGGCACCTCTGAAACTCTGGGCTGGGCTGGTATTTTTGCTGGGGAATGCTGTGGCTCTCCCAGCAATGCGCTGCAAACCAAATTACATCTGGATTCTGAATCACTATATCCATGGAAACTGATGTGCTGCTCCCTTTGACATGAACATCCAGAGTGATGCTGAGCAAACCCTGTAGGGCCTGAAGGAATTGTTTCAGAGAGTGCAGGGGGTCTTGGGGTGTGAAACAGGCAGAGCCCTGTGTGTGAATGGTGATGCATGACCCCTTTCCCCCACCAACCCCCAGGGCTGGGCAGCATTTGGGGGTGAATCAGCATCTTGACATGTGGGGTACCCATGTGGGGGATTGTCTGTGCATGGGGGCTTGTGTGTGGGGTCCTGCAGCACCAGGGAATGGTCAGTACCAACTGTGGGGTTTATTTAATGTCCCCGGTGCCTGTCTGGGGGAGGAAGAGCTCTGGGAGTCCCTGTCCTGGGGCTGTGGGACCCTTTGGGGAGGGGATGCACAAGGAAGGGTGCTCTTGCCCTGTACCAGCCTCTTGGCTGCAGGGCTGTGTATTGATGAGCTTAATTGTAATGGGGGTGGTTTGGTAAGGATTGGTACTTGATCAATGGCTCCTTCTCTTCCCCCCAAGGTGGGTGGATCACCTGATATCCCAGAAAAGATGGGAGAAAAACCTCTGCAAGGGGAGGGAAAACCCTTCCCGTGGGATATGGGGAGCTCTGCTCCAGCAAATGCACCGCTGGCAGGCAGAGGGGGGGGAACAGCCTTAGGGGCACTGGGACCCTGTGCCAGTGCTTTCTGGATCAGTTTTTCAGCGTTAGCTGGACCTGTGTTTGAGCAGAGCAGCAGCAGTCCCAGCGCTCAGCATTTGGGAGAGACCCATGGACAAACTGGGCTTGCCTAGTCCCCCCTTCCCCCGGGACAGGGGTGGGGCAGGCAGGGCTCTCTGATGCAGGCCCAGCAGGATGGTGATGTTAAGGCACAGCCTTCAACCATTCCCTGTTTTCTCTGTGTCTTTTAAGTGCTTTTTGCTCCTAATTGGCTGGTGGGTTCATTTACACTTCGGGTCACGGCACCTCTTTGTAAAAGGGTCTCGGTGGGGGTTTAGACCCCTGCCCCCAAACAGACAAACCCCAGTTCACCATCTCTTTGTGCAGGAGACAAAGCCAGGATCTGCATTCAGTCTGGAGACCCAGACTGGGAGCACAGGGAGATGTGGGCTGGTGGGTTTGGGGCTGGAGCAGTAAACTCTAACTGTACTAAAACAGGTGATGAATGGGCTGGAACAGACACTTTTTACTGCTCTTCCTTTGTGTTGAGCAGTTTGAATTTCAGACCTGAGCATTGCAGTTAAGTGTCCTTGCTCCCCCCACCTCAAAGTACCCAGATTCCCTCCCACCTGCAGTCACCTGAGTGCCTTGGGGTGGTGGCAGTCCAACCTGAGCTTCATGACGCTCAGCTCTGCTGCATAAACCCTCAAGAAATGCCTAAGGGTTTGGAGCTGAAGTGTTGAGGGACCTGGAGGCTTCTCCATGGCTCAGGCTGGCTCGTGCCACCTCCCAGTGAGACCTCAGGGGCCATGGCCAGTGCTGCTGGGGCAGCTGCAGCTGCAGCTCAGCCCCAAGGAAATGCCGTGGGGACCAGCACAGTGTGTTAGAAAGTGAAGGAGGTGACAGAAACAGGCAGGAGACCTTCCCACAGTGGCTTTGGACCTGGGGATGGAGGGGGTTTGCTCCGGAGAGGGTTTCTCCAGAAGCTGCATGCTGCCTCACAGGCTGGGCACCAGCACGGTGCTCGACTGAGGCTGCTGGCCTGCAGCTCCTAAGCTCTCCCTGAAGACTTGTGTTTCGATCCATAGCAGCTGGAAGGATGCTCCAAGCCTTTGAAAACAAGGCCACAAGTGACTCCAGGGGAGCACAGGGGTGTTTGAGAGATGTCTGCCTGATGTCCTTGTTAGTGCCCTGATACTGGGCCCTTCTTACCGATGCTTCCCTGCAAACTCACTGCACTGCAACCCCTTCTGAGCATCGCTGAGCTCAGCCTTGTGACCCCTTTTTGCTTAGGAAATGCAGGTTACTGGCACGGGGATGCCCAGATGGGCCGAGTGCCGGGCGGGCAGGAGGGCTGGGCAGGGTGTCAGAGTCTGGCTGCACATGCTGCCATTGTCTTCCCTGAAATAACACTCCAAAGCAAAGCTCCACGCTGCAGGTTTTCCTTTCCTCTTACAGCAGGACACTGAGCACACACAGCTCTGCTTTGGGGAGCTCTGCCCAAACCCTGGGACATGCATAGTGCTGCCAGCTGCCTGTACCCACCCACTTCCCACTGTTGGTGCCACCGTAGCATCCCCGGCTGAAACTCTTTGATGTGGCACTGAGTATAAATAGCTCCTACCTGGGATGGAGCTTGGCTCTGTCCCCTCCCCTGCCGGGTAAATCAGTCAGCAGGAGCCTGGGGAGAGGCTGCAGTGAGGAAAAACAAGGGCAGAGCTCTGGAAACCTGGCTGGCACGGCGCTGGGAAGGGGACGTGTTACATGGGGACACCCTGACATCTACCCGCCTCTCGTGCTGGCTGCCCTGTTTGCGTTGCTGGGTAAGGTCATGGCAGCAGCAAGAGCCTTCCTGGTGTGGTGGGGAGTCTGAGCATGGCTCCAGGTGTCTGCCCCAGCCCCACAGACCTCCTCAGCCCTTGCCTTGGCCCCGCTACACTGCTGGGTGCTGGGGGGTGATGGGCACTGGGATGCTGGGGGATGTGATATGCCTGGGAAGGAGGGAGCTTGGTGAAGCAGTGCTGCAATCTTTTCCCTATCCCCTGCCATGGTGTGTTTTGCCCCTTGGAAAGAGTCATCCATGTGTCTGGCCACCTTGACTGTATCTGTTAACATGGTTTTAGTGTTTGCTGTCCAGACAGGGCCAGGTTCCTCTCATCTTTATAAACACAAACAAGAACCACACATAGTGTATATATATCCTCCAGCATAGGCTCCCTGGTTTACAGTTCTGGTGCAGGACTGGTGGCCCTACGGGCTGTACAATAAACAATCCATCACCCAGGCTGCTGTGTGGTGCTGGGTTTGGTGTTTCCCAACTGGTGGGAGCACCTCTCGTGCTCCCTGAGGTCTGGGATATCTGCCTCCTGGTCATGTGGAACCCTGGACTATATTGTGGCAGTGGGACCAGGACTGTTTGTCATGGGGAGGAAAAGATGTTGGGTTTGAGGAAAGAGCTTTTGTACTGCTCAAGAGCAGAGTTTGTTTCCTTGTCTGCTGCGACCTTCTCTGCAGCTCCACAAGCACCCAAAGACAGCTAGTGTCACAGGAAAGACAGAAAGTGTCTGGAAAGAGCCTGATACAGCTTATCACAGCAGATTTCAATGTTTCTTCCCTCCCACCTATGTTTTTTGAGACTCAAAGCACTCTCTGAGGAAGCCTCTCTTCCTCCTTTGTAGCTGCTTTTAACAGCATCTCTGAAATCCCCTGGTCAATGCTGGGGTTTCCTGCCTGATGGATTTGTTTATACGGCACCACCGTGAGCGAACCTGGTGCGAAGGGGATGTGTGCAGCCATGCAGTCCTCTGGCTGCAGAGCCAGCCCTGGGCTTACAGGCTTGCCATCAGCCCATCCCAAAATTTTCCTGGGTGCCTGTGGTTCCTCGTCCCTCGAAAGGCAGGGCTCATAGTGCCTGGCGCTGATTTAGGAGGGAGAGATGTGCCTCCAGCTGTGCAGGGTGCCTGCAGGTAGTGCTGTGTGAAGGCAGCTCATACAAGAGAGCAAAACCAGCCCTGTTTTGAGCAGAAGGGCAGTGCTGGGGGGTCGCTGGGGAGCTGTTGGGAAGATCCCTTGGGATGCAATGCCCTCCAGGTGACTGCGGGGGGGTTTGTTTCATGCCCAGCCCCTCCAAGGGAACATCTCAAAGCTTGGGGTGGTGGCACAGTCACTGCGGGTAGACAAAGTACAGTGGGAGACCCTGGGGCTTGTGGGGTTTGCTGGAGGGAAGAGGCACAGAGAATGGGGATGTGTCTGCCTCATTGGCCAGGGAGACTTTCCATGGGTAATTTGGACACACACAGAGCACGCAGGGCAGCTGACTGGCTGGGATGTACCGCACGTGAGCTGAGTCTCCACATGAACTCTCAGCTCTCCACATGCACCCTGTCTGGGAAACACCTGCCTAATGGCATGGTTTGGGTTCTGCCTCTTGTGATTTGCTTGTGGTGAATCTGTAGAGAAAATAACAGGACAGTTCCACTCCCTGCAGATATTCTGAGCCACAAAAGTCGTGGTCGCTTTGTTTGGTAGCGATGGATGAGGTGATGGGGAAGAGGGTTGGCATCCCTTTGTCTCAATCCGCTGTCACTCCAGGGAGCAGCCTGGGCTTGGCATGACCCTCATTTTCTCTTTTCTTTAGCCTTAATCTACCTCTGGACAGTACAGATATTTCTAGAAAGTTTGAGCTCTGCTTCTTTCCTGTCTTAGCAAAGCGATTGCCTTTTGGGTTGGTGGTGGTGCTGTCAGCCGTGCAGGGTACCAAATATACCTCGAGAGGTTCAGCTGTGGATGCAAACCTGTCCCTAAATCCTGCAAGAACCTATGCTTTGCCTTTGTCCCCTCAGAGCAGACACGCCTGGAGATGGCCAGGGAGGAGCAAGAGCCCTTGTTGGGTCTGGCTGAAGTCGTGGGCTGGGGTTGCTCCCCACGAGGACTTGAGCTGCTCCCAGCTCACGGATGTTTAGGGTGCTGCCTTCCACCCTCCAAACAACTTGTGTTTCCATAGAGAGGTGACAATCTACCAGTGCTCCCCAGTCAAGCCAGAAACATAATGCCGAGGCTGGTGGGAGCAGGGGTGCCAACCTAGGGGAGTCAGTGGGTCAGGATGGGGGAGATGCGAAGGGAGAAAGGAGCTCGGGAAGTTTTAACAGGGGGAATGGGTGCCCCATGAAGCACACCCCAGCCTGCCCTGCTGCTGGCTGCTTCCCCAGCCAAGCATCTGTCCCACTGCGTGTGGGAAGGAGCAAAGCGATGCCCTGCCCCACGGTGCCTCCCTGTGCCCCATGGCACAGTCCTGGGGGGTGGGCAAGGTCTTAACTGTGTCTTTGCCCTGAACCCCTCTGGCTCCCCACTGCCTTGAGCTTCCCTGGCACCCTGTGAAGTCCCAACCAGCTTCGGATACAGAAATACCCCCCTGTGCCTGGCGCAGCCCCATCTCCCACCCCACTCACAGGGGGTTGCATAGGGAGGGGACTTGGGACACCATGTTCTTCCTCATCCTCCCTGCCTGGAGAGGAAACATGAGTCCATCTCCTCGTGGCTCTGCCAGCCCATGCTGGAGATGCTGAAGTAGTTTTGTACAGCAAAAGCAGTGCGAGCCCCCCCTGCCCCTCCCAGGCACCCTGTCCAAGATGCCTGACTCCAGCAGCAGGCTCTCTGAATGCTCCTGCCCTGAGCACACCAGGAAAACCACCGGAAGAAATAATAACAACAAAAGACATTCCCAGACTTATTCCAGGAGACATTTCTGGTGACAGCCGTGCCCACCTCGGTCGCTCAGCCCCTGCCACAAGTGACACAGCCCGAGCCCCCCCACCCTTCCTCCCAACTCCACCTCCGGCTCCTCTCCAGCACAGGCAGTGCCTGCAAAGCTATCGCCTGCCGAGAAACCCCCGAACCACCCCCCTGCTCCGGCCTCCCCGTCCCTGCCGGAGGCGAGCGGGCTCTGGCAGGTTCTCTCTCTCCGGAGCAGAGCCGAGCACGCCTGCAAGTTGGCTCCGATGGGGAACGGTGCCCTTTAAACCCGGAGTCCCTTTCCTTCCTTCCCCGACGGAGGAAGGACGGAGAAGATGCTTACCTTGTGCAGGGGTGGATGTGTGTGCGTGAGCCGGGGGCCCCGCCGCTGCCGGGGGCTCAGCTGCGAGGCAGCGCTTGGCTGGTGCCTGCCCGAGTGTGGATGTGTGTGCCCAAAGCCACTGCAGCATCTCTGCATTAGGATGTGCTCCTCCCTCTCCTCCCTCCTTGCGTGCGCGCTCCCCCGCTCGCTGCCAACCACCACCCCGCTCCCTGGAGAGGGGATTTTTTCATTTTTTTTTTTTTCCCCCTTCTGCCTTTACCTCACTTGCCACAGTCCAAGGACCAGTCAGGGAGGCAGAGAGAGACTTGCAGCATCATGTATAATTCATGCCCTTCCTCAGCCTTCCTGGCTGCTGCTCCCACCGGTACCCAGCAGAAACCCCTTCGGCCGTGCCGATTGTTGCCGGCTCGTCCCGTCCCGGGGGCTGGAGCAGGTGGGGGGCCCGGGGGCCTGAACCCCATCTGTAGGGTGGCGGCAGGATGGGGATTAGCTGCAGCTGGGGGGGTGTCTGGGGTAAGGACACCCACCTCTGTGCAGGGCATGCATGTTTCTGTGTGTATGCACACCCCTGTGGCTAGATGTACATATAATATATGTATAGCTGTGTATCTGGTGTATATGTGTGCTGGAGAGATTGCTTGAGAGCAAGGTTTTGGGAAGCTCCATCAAGCCCAGCGTGGCTGTGGGAGGTGGTACCCGACCCACGCTGCACCAGGGAGGACAAGGGGTTCCCTCGCAGCAGTGTGTGACCAAGGGGGTGGCTCTGGGTTCGGCTGGGGAGGGGGGACGGGAGCCGCAGCAGGGTCAGCTTTGGGTTTTTGGGTGTGCAGGAGCTGCCTTGGGCGGTGCTGTGGTGCTGGGCTTGGGGCTGGGCTTGCCTGTGTTGGCAACGCTGTGCCCCCCACCCCGGTGCCCCAGAACCTGTCCCAGTGGGTATTTGCCCCAAGATCTTTGCTGTTTTCTGTCTGTTGGGGAAAGGTCTGTCTGGGTGGAACGTTGCTATGAGATGGGATGGGGATGCTCCAGGAGCTCCCCCGTGATGTCCTGCAGGCACCAAGGTGTGGGGAAAAGAGGTGCTGCTGGTCCCAGCCTGGCTGCATGGGCTGAGGTGCAAAAGACCCCTGTGGCATGGGGCTTTGCTGGCGAGTGGGTTGCTGCCATACCACGCAGCAAGGTGGGAAGCAGAGGATGTGGGAGCATTTGCAGGGACCGCCCTGCCCTCTCCATCCCTCCCAGCTCCAGCCCAGACCTGTTAATGATGTAAGTAGATCAATGGGTGCTTTGGCTGCCCACAGGTTAATGGCCTGCAATTACAGAGGAGTAATTAAGGCATTAGTATCTCTATTGATTGGCAAAGCTCCAGTGGCCCAGACTCCTCCAGCAAACAGGGGCAGGCAGGAGGGTGCCTGTGATGGAGCGGAGTGCGTCACTGGTTCCATCTCCCTTCTTCTTGCCCTGTTCTCTGCACCCTGATGCCCTTTTGGGGTGAAACTGGGTGAAACCAGCCGCAGCCCTTCCTACAGTCCTCACTTGGGATAACAGGCAAGTTTTTGCTGCACAGAAAAGAAGAGCAGGGTGGGATCCTGACCCCCAGTGAATGGACTAACGGAGGGAAAGTCGAGCAAGGTGGTGAGCCCCGTCCCTAGTATGGGGAGGGGGACCTGCCCTCTGCCCCTCACCTCTGTGTTTCTGCTGTCAGCCAGCTCTCTGAGGTCTCTCTAGGTGACAAGGGTGTCAGTAAGCTTGTCCAGGTGTAGATGTGTACCAAGCCGATAGCAGCTGTGGGAGGAAGCAGCTCTGTAGGGTATCCGAGCAGCCTTGGATATTCCCGGTGCTGCCAGCGGATGGCTGTTAGGTACGGTAATGGGTAATGGGCTGGAAGTGCCTCTCTGAGGAGGAGGAAGGTAATTGGAGGCAGTCTGCCGACATCGATCTGGCCCTGCTGCCGTACCACGTGGGCAGAGGTCGGGGAAGATGTGGGTGTCATTATTGTGCCATAAAAAGGCACGAGCGCTAATGCGCGCGTCTCCCCCGTATCGATCGCGAGGATGAGGATGGGTCCGTTGCTGCTCGCTCCTGGATGATAAAAACCCCGTGTCCTGTGGGAATGATGGAGGCAGCTGCCTGCGAGGCTGAGACCTTGGGCCTTGCTGGTCCCAGTGCCTGTGGGCAGTGGGAAGTGGTGGCTTCGAGGGGCTGGAGGGGACCTTGGCTTTCAACTCGCTCATGTTTCTGTGTCGGGCTAAGTGTGCTTCCTTCTTTGTCCATCCTTGGGGTGAGGACCAAGGCTGTCTGGTTCCTCCACTACCCCAGTCTGCCCTGGGGAGCTCTCTTATGCTGCCTAAAGATGCTCTGCTTTTGTCTTTTCCTCACTGCTCTTTGAGTAAGTGGTGGGGAGGGGGCAGACAGAGCCCCCCCCCCCCCCCCCCCCCCGCCCCCCCAGCACTGGAGCAGGAAGCACTAATACTTTTATCCTATTAGTGAGGGCCGCAGCAATTACATCTTCATTAGCCAAATAGGCTCTGCTGTTTGTCTCTCTCCCTTCAGCCTCGTCTTGTTGAGGCTTTGCACTGGGGAGCCTCTGCTAAGAGCTCTTTGGAGCCTTGGGGGCAGGAAGGGCTGGGGAGTGTAGGATTGGCCCCGGGGGGAGCCACAGATCACTGGTCAGCTTCCAGGACCAGGAAGGGGGAAGCTGATGCTCTGGTGTGGGAGCTGCTTTTTCCAGCTTGTGCCCTGTGCTTTTGGAGGGCATTGGTGCCATGGCTGGCACTGGCAGGGATGCAGAGCTGCTGTTTGCCAAGCCAGCATCACCAGTATTGTAGGTAACTAGGAAGAGCCAAGGGCTGCTTCCTGAGCTCCTTTGTGCCTCAGTTTCCCCACCTGCAAAGGATGCTGCCACTTGCACCAAGCATCTCGTTGACCTCTGAGGTGCTCGGCGAGGGTGCTGCGAGGAGTGATGTGCCCAGGTTGCTGGGAGCAGCAGCCCTGATGCCAGCAGCCCTGCTGCTTATGGGCTGGCAGCTGGAAGAGAAATGAAACTCTCAGGCATTCAGCCTCTCCTTCTGCGTGCTGTGTCTCCTCACTGTGGGTGGGGATCTCTGAGCCCCTGGAGTGGAGGGAGGAGAGAGCCTGCTTGGGCCAGGTCGTCTCTGCAGCATGCTCAGATGCAACAGGAGTGAAAACCTCCCCAGACCTTCCCTGCAACCTCCTGTGGACTCTCGTGCTGTGCCGCAGCAGCAGAAACACAGGAGCATGGGTTTGGGAACTGTCCCCTCTGCCCTGAGCCCACAGGATGTCCGTGCTGAGACAAGCTGGGGGGTGGAGGGTTTGCTCCTGCCCCTGGCTGCTGCTTTCACATCTCTGCACAGTCCTGGGCCGTGCTCTGCACCGGGACGTTGGAAGATGCTTCCAAAAACGAAGTGGTGACAGTATCTGATTGCTGCCAGTGCTGGGCTGGGGCTTGCACCGCTTCTCCAGGGTAAACCAGGGACCACCAAAGTCTTCTTGCAGGGTTCCAAAGGGAACACTGAGGTCAAATTTCCTTCACTGCCATGCTGGAAGGACCTGCAGCATCTCCACAGTGATGCCTGGGCACCTCTTTGGATGGTGCCAGGGCAGCATCCCTTGGAGCAGCCTGGGAAAGGGGCGGCTCTGAACCTGGGGCACCTTGGGCACCCTGGGGTAGTTGGGGACCAGCACAGTTGTGTGGCTGCGAAGGGCCTCATGTTTGGTGAGCGCTGGGGCTGAGCAGCAGTGCTGCTGGTCCCCTGACAGAAAGGAACTGCAGGCTTAGCATGAGTTTTGAACAATGTTTTATTATATGTTTAGTGTTCTCTATACAAAAAAATCCAGTCTTTTCTTTTTACAGTGATTCAAAAAAATGGTATCTGAGTATTTTGACCTTCTTCTCTCTCTCATGCAGTCGGTTTATAAGTCCTTATATTAAACTACTTCTTTTTTTTTCTGTAGTCCATAAATCTTGCTGTAAATGGTTAATTTTACAGCTCCAGCTATACATTTCTCACTGGAACAAGTGGGTTAACGCAAAGGTGGTGGTTTTTTGCTTTTTTTTTCTTTCTTTTTCTTAAAAAAAAAAGGCAAATAAATACATAGAATACTTTAGAACAACCAGGTTTTACAGAGAGGATGGCTGGATGGCGATATATTTACAAATTAAAGGGAAAAAAAACCAAAACAGTCCAATACTTTCTTTCTGATGTGAGCAGGAGGAACGAACACTGAAAACGCTGCACTGCAGAGGACGGGGTCTGCTGGCGGGGGGTCAGCCTGGGTAGGACACCCCCCCAGCCCGCTGTGCGAAGGACGTGGAGAGACGGGGTGCTGCTGGGCGAGGGGGAGCTGCTGATGTGGTGGGGGTTTTGGTTAGGACCAGGAAAGCATCGTTATTCTCAATAATAAAACAGGTCTTAGTGCAAGAAATAGAACTTGGTTTGGTGGTTTTGTGGTTGGGTTTTTTTTTTTTTTTCTTTTTCTTTTTTTTAACAAGGTTTCTTTATTGCTTAACTGAAATCCTTTGCTGCTAGTACATGGTTAATAAGCCTGGTACGATGGGTGTCACGTTGCAGGTTGAGCTCACAGCTCTGCTGGGACCTGCAGGCTGAGGAGACTTGCCAGCATGGCGAGTGGCACAAGTGGAGTGAGTGCTCTGGCGATGGAGGGTGCTGCCCTCCCACCCATCCTGCCTCCCCCCCACCCCAGGCAGGAACCACGGCCCCTCATGGACAGGTTGATCTCTTGGGTCAGAGGTGACCGTGACGCCTGGACTCGGGGTCTGAGAAGGCAATGCTGGCAGGGGGTGTCCTGTCCGTGTGTCCAGACGGGACAGACGTCAGGGTGTCTGTGAGCAGGGTTTCAGAGCTTGTACCAAAACTCTTTCTTTCTTTCTTTTCCTGCTGCTTTTCTGCCTCTTCCCACAGCATCACTTCGGGCCAAACAGGAGCAGCCTCAAGATCACGGAAACGTGGCACCTGTCCTCTCATGTCCCACGTGGTTCACATCGGCTGCTGTACACGTGCAGGACTTCAAATTGCAAAAGCCGGTGTGTCAGGGAGGGATGGACTGTGTCCCCAGGCTCGGAGGCCACTGGCAAGAGCTTGGATCCATCACCAGAACGTGGATGAGGTTTTGGCTTGGATTGTTTTAGAAACGGGCTCCAATTTGCAAACTGAGAGTTGGACCCAAACTGCTTTTCCCCAGCTTCTGAGAGCACCTGGGTTTGGGTCTGTCTCTTCTTTCTCTTTTTATTTATTTGTTAAGTGTTGGCCCCTAGTTTAAGCACTTTATGAAGATGTATCTTCTGGAAGAGAAAAGGTGAAGGTGTGCTGTGGTCTGGAGAGGCTGTGCAGATCCCAGAGAGGGATGCTCACCCCGTGGTGCAGATGGACCCCTTGGGAGGGGTCCTGCACTTCAAGGACCCTCCCCCCCCGAGCATCCCTGCTGATCCTGGGATTACACTATAGGGAGCAGGAGGTGAGGTGATGGATCGGGGTGGCGTGGGGTCACCCCATCAGAGCTGGTTGTGGTCTCCCTGTGACACAGTAACTGATCTACTGCATCTTTATTAAAGGGAGAAAAAACTTTGGCTGAGGATGAGTTTTGAACTTGGTGAGAATTTTCTTTGGGCTCCAAAACTTATGGGGAAGTTTCAAAGAAATACTGAATTACAATTTTTGAGTAATTTTTACACCAACCTAACACAAGGCTACAAGTAACTTCCTCCAAACTGGTGTACCAGCCCACTGGACCCTCTGTGAGCACCTCCTCCCCTTCCTGGTTACTCACAATAACATGGTGATAGCACTTGAAGTGGCTTTGTGAGACTTTTGGGGGTGAGGGCAGCACAGGCTGCATCCAGCCCCTTCCCTCCTTGCTTGCCACGGGCTGCAAGGCGACAGGGTGAAGCACTTCTCTGCTTCCAAATGGATGCTCATTGAATGGCAGTTCAGGACTGGACACAAATACAGGTTTTAATACAAATGGCACGTAGTACAGACATATGACACAGGCCACCCAGCTTCTAGGGACACCTGACTGACTGTTTTTGAGGTTTGGAGGTGTTGCGTGGTAACCAAGGGTCTCATGGTCCCTGTTAGCAGTTGGTCTGCAAAGCAGCGAGGATCTGGTGTGCTGGGTGGGAAGGAAGAGGCTTTTCCACTCTGCAGGCTGTAGCTTCTTTCTCTCCTTCCCACTGGTGTTTGGGCAAGAAGCTACGTGACCTTGGTGCTGGAAGGACAGCCGTCGGCGTGGGAAGTGACCAGTCCCGTGGCCGGGGTCTGCCTGGCATTTGGCCTCATGGGTTTGCTTAAAATCAGAGTGTGTGTCCTGGGCAGGGGCTGGAGACACTGCCCTTCACCGGGCGGTGGCAGGAACGGGCTTGTTGCATGAATGCACTTACAGTGATGGTGCTGGAGCAAGGTGTGGGCTCCTGCTCTGTGACAGGACACGGACGGAGGGCCTGGCAGATGGGTTCCTGTGCAGAGCAGAGGGAACATCCCTGCGCTGCCCAGGGGGGTGGGCAGGAGCTCCCCCAGCTCTAAGAGGGGGCTCTGCCTGTTAACACCAGCCTAAACCCTCCTCAGCTGACGAGATGCACATCATTCCTGTTTGGTTGCATCCAGTGCGCTCCTGTTTCCTCCGTGTGATCCAGCAATGGGTGCTGTGCAGGTGCTGTGCAGGTGCTGTGCAGGTCCAGGCTCTTCCTCGAAGCACAGGATAGTTGTGCCATTAGCAGCTTAAAGAATGTTGCAAAGTCCATCTCAACAATCCACATTAGTAGAAGTATGCTCGTTAGCAGTATGTCTTCATAGCAAACCAGCTTGAAAGCTCAAAGAATCACCTTAATCCTATTGCCTTTAGTCTGCTATGCCCAACAAAAACACCCTCCTTAGAAAAGGAAATGAAAGAAAAGTCCATCCAAACATCATTCACCGTCTGTGAAACGGTCTGAAGGAATCCAATCTCTCTCAGCAAAGGTACCTTTGGTTTCAAAAGTGCAGGAAGTGGGAGGATACACATGGCGCTGGCCACTACGTACGGTCTATTATAAAACTCTACCTTCTACAAGGATCCATGCTGCCTCAGCTGGGAGAGCTGCCCAGGCATCCTACATCCTACTGCTCTGGCGGATCGAAGACCATCACATTAGGGGCGCGTTAAGCGGGGGAGAAGGGGGGAGAGTGTCAGTTTGTTAAACTTCACGGGAAGTTCGAAGCTGTGTAAGGCATATGAAGGAGCACTCCTACCCGAGACGCTTGGTTACAGTGTGTTAAGGGTTAACTTAAATCTCGTGTTCTCTTGATATGTAAATAAGACAGCGGAGGGGGAGTCCCACAGCGCAGGTGATGGCTCCTGGAAGGGTCTCGCTCAGGCGGGTGGATGGAGGAGGGGAAAGGCCACTGTCAGAAATGAGGAGGAGAGTTTGGTGGAAAACACCGTCCATCTGGCTCATCCCTGGTGCCTGGGGGAGATGTGGACCTCAGGTCCTGCCGCGTGTCTCCGAGGGACGTGCGTCCCTGAACCCTTGAAGCTGCTGATCGGGAGCTGTGGTGAGGGGGGATCCTCCCCCCAGCCCCACTGGGTGCTTCTCATCCTGACAGGCGGTGTGGATTCTTTTAAAAAGCAGTGATTTCTGGTCCCCTCGTCCTGTGTTAATACTGGTCCTGCTTCTACTCCCTCTTTGCTACATAAGATTCATGGAGTTGCCTTTAAAAGAAAGCGGGCATGGTCTGGGGGAAGTTCCCCCCTCCCCCAAATTCTTACAAAGCAAAGATCAAACTGAAATGGTTTACCTGCCATCACCCAGGCAAGCAATGCTGTTATCCTGGACTCGGAGCATGACTGGCACCTGACTGTCCTTCCACAAATCCCACAAGCTTGTCTGCACCCTCTTGTCTATTGAGGATGCTCCAGAGCCCCGGTGGTGGTGGTGTGACGTCCCCAGGGGCTTTGCAGTGGGGATGGACCACGGATCCGCAGTGCCGACCCGAGTTATAATGCTGGGGGAGCCATAGGGACCTGCTCTTCCCTGCATGGGTGCTGCTAGATCTTTTGGGAAGGAGTTTGTGGTGCTGACAAGTCTGGGAGAGGCTACAGGCAAGATGCTGCCATGAGGATGGATGGCTCAGGAATACAGTGTCCTTACCCAAGGATCCACCACTTTCCTCCTTTCATGCATTTATGTTGCTCTTGCTGCTCCACCCAGGCCCCGCTTGCCCCTCTTCCCTTCCCAAAACTCTTCCCCTTCTGCCTCTCTCCCTCCCCCCACAACTTCTTCCTCCCCTTTTATCTGTATCTTTCCTGTAAAGATTAAAAAGAAGATTTTTAAACTCCTCCCAAAAGAACAAAAAGGGCCTTAGGGAGCCTGGGCGGCCGAGCCCACGGTGGCCCCTCGGGCTGGCTCTAGGTGCTGGGGCCAGCCCCGAAGCTGGAGTGCAGCTCGAGCATCCCGCTCCTCCTCCAGCCCCTCTGGCTCAGCCCAGATTCAGCTACAGCTACATCCCATCCGCGCCCCAGGAGTCCTTGCCCTTCGCTTGTTTGCTAAGGATAAATGGCATCGGCAGCCACACCAGGTCTGCCTGTTTGCTTAGATTTTTTTTCTTTTTCTTTTTTTTTCTATTTTTTTCTATTTTTTTGTTTGTTTGTTTTATTGTCACCATGGGTTGGTTCCGCTCACACGTTTCTGTTGGGGGTAGTGGCGTTGGTGGCTGTTGTTTAACCCCCCCATCCACTACAGACACCTCAGGCTGTTCGGGGCTCCAACGTGTTGCGCTATGCCAAGGAGTAGATAGCATTGACTGGGGAGGTGGCTTCCGAGCTCTCGTTGCCTTCGGTCTCCTCTTTGTCCTTCTTCACCGTGTACTGGCCAATAAAGGAGCCATCCTCGTTAAACTGCCCTTCACCCCCCTCTCCATAGTCCACCAAGCTATCGTCACTCTCCTGCTGCTTTATCGTGCCGTCCAAGGAGGTCTGGCTGTTGGGTAGAGGCTTGTTGTCTTCATCGCTGGGTAGCAGAAGACAGACAGACACAGTAAGGGTTGAGAACGGGGTGGGGGCTTACAACCTTCACCCAAGGTCTGGATATTCAAAACTAAATCCAGTCTGCAAATATACTGACCAGACACCACAAATGCCAGGTGCTCTGACTGCAGACGGTCAGTCGCGACGTGAAGGTGGGTGACAGTGTCTGTGCAGGAGCCCATGACCACCTGGGTGATCAATAGGTGCTGCAGTTGGCATTTCTGCACCCCCAACCTTCAGTCTTTTTTCTCTTTAGAAAGCAGTTATATATTTTTTTAAGCTCTATTACACGTGATGGCTTGAGAGCAGCCCAACTGGATGTATGTTATAAATATCCTTCCCTTGTCATTGCTCAGATTCTTTCTTTCTCCTGGCATTGCAGCCAACCTGGGTGGTGTAACCTGGTTTAGTGAGGTTTGTTTCCAGATTCCCTTGCAATAAACCACACTTGGCTGTTTAGGTAGCTACATGCATCAGGGAGCACTCTGAAAGCACTGCGAGGGGGCATGTACAGGATGCCAAGTTCTGTGCAGCTTCCAAAACTCACGGGAATTTACCTTTCTGAGCTCATTTCTGAGCATCTAAGCTTGTTTGCTCCACTTTTTTATTCTTTTCTCTTTTTTTACTAGAAAGATTAAGCCAGGTCACTGAAAAAATAAATAGTCTGACCCACAGGAAAAAGCACAACCCTTTAAAGAAACACTTTTAACAACAACAACAAAAACAAATAGGGAAAAGCTGTTTTCTCTCTGGAGGGCCCGGGCTGGTATCTCATAAATGCAGATAATGCTGTGTGGAGGATGAGAGTGGAATGCTACATAAAAAAATTAGTTTTCATATCCACTAGTCCTTATTTCATGGTGGATCTTGTGTCCAGCATGCAAATTCTGTAACATTCCTAAAGGTACATATGTACCTCGAGCATTTGTTCTCCCACCTCTATTCTTCTCTCTTTATTGCTGTTCTAGTTTGAGACCCATCAGGCTTGCTGCCCAGCATGTCACCCTGCTCTCTTCCTTTATTTTTCTTAAAAATCAGTAAAAGTAGCAGGCTTTGGCTCCAGCCCCTGGCAGTCGGTGTCCAGGCGAAGGTGTTTGTCTCCCACAAAAGCATGAGAATCGCTTTGATTGGGCCAGGGGAGAAAAACGCTCTTTAGCTGGGGAAGCCATTAAATCTCTCTCATGCCATTTAATTAATGGCATCGGCTCTCTGCAGTGGGAGAGGAATTTGGGATCCCACAGTACAGCACGCAGCGCTCCAGCATGTTTCCTTGTATCAGCACTTTGTGAATTAAGCAGTGACACAAACCCGAATATTTCAGTCCCTGTGTTAACTTGGCATCACAATAAAAAAGGACTTGTTAGCTTTGAAAGCAGCTTCTTTCTGGGGAGGAGGGGGGGGGGTGTGTGTTGTGGGGGGTGGAGAGGAAGAGAATTCAGTCTGCAAGCAGGACTGCCAGTTAGAAAGCCCAATAAATGCCAAGTAGAGAGTGGCAAAATCCAGATCCCTTTATTTGCAATGTCCTTACCCGTGTTTTGGGGTTGGTTAAAGCTGAATCTAGAGCCAGATTTTCCCTAAGGGGGGGAATGAGGGGGGTGGTTTGCAGCACCAAACACCCCGGCACTGCATTTCCCGGACCTGCCCCCTGGTTTTACCTCTCTCCAGTACTATTTATCCCGTTAGTGCATTAGGAGGGTGAAGCAGATATTCATCAGCATCTTGATGTGCTATAACCCTGTTAAAATGGATTTCTAGGGGCTTTGCTGATGTGTGCATTAGAGAACCAGAGCACCCAGATGAAAACCATTTGGGAAACGTTGTCCTGAGTTGTATAAATCATTGAGCAGAGGGAGAGGCTTGAGCTGGAGGGAGGAATTTCAGGGCTGAGACAAAGACTTGAGTGGATTGTTTAGGATCTAGCATTTTTTTTTTCTCCTGTCCCTTGCCACCATCCCTTGGGAGTGCGGCAGCACCAAGGGCATCGTCCCCAGGTCCGACCCTTGGCTGGTCCCACTGAATCAGGAGGGATCAGCTACTTGAGGGTGGGGCTGGCAGGGGTGGGGAGGGCGACCCTGGCTGGTGCTTGGGGGTGCCCCCAGCCCACAGAGCATTTCTGAGCAAGATGCAACTTGCTGGACATGGGGGTACCTCCCCCCCCCAACCAACCCCCCCCCGATGCCAGCAGGAGTTAGAGGGATCTTGTTTAATGTGTTAGGTGGAGGCAGGGACACAGGAATAGGGAGGGGAAGGTAAAAATTCAGCTATAAAGAAATAAATAGCTAAAAGGAAGGAAAATAAATTTAAGAAAAAAGCTAAATGTGCCGGACTTCTGGCAGCACGTGGTCCTACCTTTCAAGAGACCTTCATGGTCCATGTGGATAGACCAGGTGAAAAGGAGAAGAAAGAATGGGAATAAAACAGAGAGAAGCAGAAAGAGCCTGATCAGAGAGAGGTATGATGAGGTTCTGCATTTACAGGGGCAGTGCTAAAAACCAAAAAAGAAATGTCTCTGCATTCCTCATGGAGCTAATTGCCTCGTTATACCAAATGGAGCCAGTATAATTGTTCAGAGCTGGATGAGCCTCACTGGCTTCCCTGAGAAAGCTACTACAGAGCAGCAGGGGCTGGCACGGGTGGGAAGCAGGCTGCTTGCTGTCAGGCTGCTCAGGAAGGGTCGTGGTCGAAGCCTGTGGGCAAGTGGCTGTAGGGAGGAGCGGTTGCTGCTGGGGACCAGTGTGCTGGGGACAAGGGCCAAGCGAACGGAGGGGTCAGTGTCCCCTCCAACCTGGCTTTCCCTGATGGAGCCATGCACCAGTATTGTGTTATCTGAGAGCTGACACCTCCCCAGGTGGCTTTGCCAGACCTCTCCTGCCCTGGAGAGGCTCAGAGGATGGCTCGCTGTCCTCCTCTCTGGGTGCGTGCGGAGATGGCCCGTGCAGGGCAAGCTGGTGCTGCCTGCAGAGCTGTAACCTGTACCACAGGACTCTATCCTGAATCTGAACCAGAGCCCAGAAGGTAAAACCACTCAACTTTCCCTTCCCAGCGGCCAGGGTTTCCAGCCAACTCCCCCATGTGCAGCTGAAACATTTGGTATAATGAGGCACAGTGACTGGCACAGAACATTGTCCAAGGATAATGGTCTCCTGCTTTGAAAACAAGCTTCTCAGCTTAGCCTCTGCTCAGGAAAACCATTATTCTGTTAGTGGAACAGAAAGATGTGACAGTATCTCTTAATTATAGGCTGCAGAGATTTGAAAGTTGCATGCACAGGGCATTAAGGACGTGAGATATGATGAGAGCATATCAGACATGCTATGTGGAGGTGGGGAGGGAAACCAATGAAGAACTCACGTCAGCTCAATTCCTGTCCTTGCCTGAAATACTAATTGCTACCCTCCTTGAGCCTAACATCGCAATCATTTTGCATCTTAATCAGCCAACAGCGTTTCATACCAATCCTTCAGGTTCACCTTCCTTTCTGCCTCCTTGAGGAAAGCCTCCCATTACTTCTCCCAGGAAACCTGTTGTTCCTGAGATGGAGGGGGCTACCTTTATGGGTTGTTGGATTTTGTTGTTATTCTTGTTTGGGTTTTTTTTTTTCCCCATCTAGTGCATGGGACAGTGTGATTGAAACTTTGGGAGCATCTTGGCGCTTGGTTGTTGCCCTTCTACTGACTTCTGCCTTCAGCTTGCAAACTTTTGGGATTAGGGCTGTGAATAAAAGTTTGAGCTTCAGCTAAGGAGAAGCTGCTGTGTCAGAGGATGAAGGATTTACCCCATTCCTTCCCACTGCCTGGAAGGCAATGCCCCTTGTATGGTGCTTGGCAGTAAATGCTGCATTGCTGACTGTTGCAATGCTGTTGACCATGCCAAGAGTTTGGTTCTCCTTCCATGCAAGGCAAGCAGTCCCTGGCAATGCTGTTGCCCTAGGAGTGATGGGGGTGAGGAGTTCTTGACTGCAGGTACCTCAGCGGACTCTTGAGAAGCAGATCCCTGAAATCAGTGAGTACTGCCAGAAGCTCGGCTGTGGAGACCTTGTCTGAGATCCAGGTGATGGAGCTGAGCCCGTGGGGTTGTGTGTGGGTAGCTCTGGGGTGATGAGATGTTTCAGGCATGCTACATGGTATTCACACCACCCTACAAATTTGGGCACCAAGAGGCCCCCTGTGGTGACTCAGAGCATTAAGGGGACTTGTTCTGGTCACAGTATAGCTGTGTAGGTCAGTCGTGGTTATGACTGGGGTCTGCACACAGGGCAATGCCTGCACTCCTAAGGGCTTGCCTGGGAAGAGATGCTTTTGCAGAGCCTGCAGAAGGATGAGGCTGAGCTAACATCTTCGCTGCTGTTCTGCATGTCTGGAGCAGGAATCTGAAGGGGCCACCCCCAGACTGCAGCTTGTTTGTGGCTTTAATGTAACTGCCCTGGTGTGATTTGACTCTCCCAGGAGTGACACCCAAATCTCACAGGGAGGTGAGGAAGGGTTTGCCTGCAGCTGTTCTGTAGGGCAGCAAAGAATCTTGGCCCTTTGCTACAAAGTGCTGCTTATTCTGGGTCTTGCTGGGGTGTGTCAGTATCCTGCATAATGCAGGGGCAGCCTGGGGAGCTTTGGGCTCATGGCATCCTTGGGAGAAAGAGAGTCATTCCTGAAATGGAGTTCCTGTTCTACTTCTGTTTACAACGTGTGTGCAGGCAGATGGATTCATCTTGCTTCCCCTGAAGTCTTTGGCAGCACACATCTTGTTACATCCCTCACTGAAGGGTGAACACACTCTTCCTATCTTTGCTGGGAGTATTGGTAATGACATGGGGCTTAATTAACCCCCGTTTTGAAGTCAGGAGAAAAATTCCTGCTAGCCTAATTGGGCTTTGGATCCAGCTCAGCTGGATAGGTGTGGTTTAATTCTTTAAAGAAAGGCAAAGCCCACTGTAGATGCTCAAAGGGCAAGATGTAATACATCCCCCTCATCTGTCAAGTGTGGGCAATCCAACGAGACCCGACACCGTTACCTGCTTCTGCTCCCTGGGGGCACCCACGAACAGCAGCAGAGCAAGGAGTGCTGCCCTGCACCCCAGCAGGCTGGGGAGAGCACTTGCCCCTTTCTGAAATATCCTGGGAGTTTCCCAGGGGTAAAAACAGGTGCTGCTGCTCTCCGAAGGATGCTGCTTTGTGTGAAAGCAGCTGAGTGGAGTTGCAGGGGGATCAGAGTGGTTTTAGCAGAAGTGCTAAAGGTGTTTCTGTAGGGTTTGCCTGGGCACCTTATGGAAAATCCTTGCCTGGGATGTAGGCAGACGCCCCAAAAAGCTAGTCCTGCATGCTTTCAGGGCTGATCCAAACACAACTTTGGGAATTTGGGTAATGAAGCTGCTGAAGGGTCTGGAGCACAGATATATATATATATAGATATATATATATATATAAATATATATATAAAAGGAGGAGCATCTGAGGAATCTGGGGGGCTCAGCCTGAAGAGGAGGCTGGGGTCTCTACACCTCTCTGGGAGGAGAGGGTAGTAAGGTGGGGATCAGTCTCTTCTCCCAAGTAACAAGTGACAGGACAAGAGGAAACGGCCTCAAGTTGCACCAGGGCAGGTTTAGGTTGGGTATCAGAAAAAGTGTCTTCACCCAAAGGGGTGTCAGTCACTGGACCAGGCTGCCCAGGGCAGGGGGGGAGCCACTGTCCCCAGAGGGATTTAAAAGCTGCATTGATGTGATGCTTAGGGACATGATTGAGTGGTGGGCTTGGGAGTGCTGGATTAACGGGTGGACTGGATGATCTTAAAGGGCTTTTCCAACCTAAACCACTGTGTGGTTCCATGATTTCCCCACGGATACTCTCTTATGGGTAGGAGAGAGGCTGAGCTACAGGGTAATATACCTGAAATAGCCTCAGACTGCTTCAGAGTTTAAATTTGGGGATTTTGTATGTGTTGGGAGTGTCATTAAGGTTGATGCACTCTGGGCAAGAGCTGCGTCGCGAGTAGCTGACACCAGAGTCCCAGCTCTCTGCCTGGACTGATCCTCCCAGGCTGCGATGGGAAAGGAGGAGACCTCAGCAGCATCCTCACAGCCTGGTGACTCTTCTGGGGGCTTAAGGCAGGAAATGTTTCCTTTGGTAGGGGACTTGCAGGGGGAAGGAGGCAGGGGGAGGAAGGTGGGAAGAAATCATTTCAAGAGGCTGTGTGGCACCATGGTGCTGCGGTTATGTGGAGGGGTAGCGCGGTGAGGTCGGTGATGGCTGGGAGTGGGGCTGATGGGGAGATGTGGGTACACATGCCAGTGGAAGCATACCTGTAGTCAAACGACCCATCTTCTACGTTCTTGTCTTCAGGGTTTAGATGCTCATCTTTATTGTCCCGCACTATAAACAAGCACATCCCCAACATTCCCGTTAAAAAGCAGTACAGGAGATAAAAGCTTTATGAGGTAGTAACAGCAGCTGGCTGAGGCTGTCTCTGTGAAATCCCAGCGGGGTGAAGTACAGCTTTTCATTGACTCTAAAAAAACCCCACACCTGGGAGGACATGCAGAGGGCTTGCAAAGGACACTGCTGTGGTGGCACCAGGGCACGGGCGCTCCAGCCAGTGAGAGAGGATGTATGAATTGGTGAATTTTCCAAAGGGTTTGCTTTGGGAAAAAAATTTAATGAAGTTTTTGCATGAAAAAGATCTTTTTCTAGATGGGAGAAGGAAACTTGAGGAGTGGAAGGTTGGGTCACACATAGCAGGAGTGTCCAGCTCTGCAGCCTAAAGCCTGCACAGCACAGAGCCCTCCCCTGACCTTTAATTAACTGAAATGCTGCCCACTAATAATAGTGCTCCCACTCCAGAGAAAGAAAAGCCTTTGTAATCACAAGCATCTCTCTGAGAGCGATACAATTTGATTAGCCCCCCAGAAGCCCAGCGGTGTTTAATCCACGAGCACAAGCGATTGCCATGCGACACCCTTACCTGGGTATTTCCCGCCCCTGCTCCTCTTAATGAAGCAGACGATCAACAGAATAAGGACCAGCAGAGCTATGGCACACATCAGCCCGATGAACCAGCCCTGCGTTGCGATGTCCACGTGATTCTTGGTATAAGCTGGGAGGGAAATTAAGGGTGGGGGGGGGGAAAGAAGAACAAAGCTATAAGGGGCATAAACCACAGAGAGAATGAGATGAATAGTAAGACTTTGGGTTTAGAAATTATCTTTAGCTCTGCATTTGTGTGTGTCTGTGTGTGTGCTGACTGGGTTATCTGAGACTGGCACAGGGATCTGTAGCCCTTTTTTGGGTTTTTTTTTTTTCCTTTGGTGGTGGTAGGTCAGCTCAGCATTTTAGCAGGAGCTACAAACAGCGAAGGGTCACAACTTAAAGTAAAACCTGGCAGAGACCAGTGAGAAAAGTGCAAATAATGGCAAAAGAAGCTGCGTAACAGATTTGATCTTTCATTTTACTGTTTCCAAAACCTGCCCTGGAAGAGAGAAGGTCTGGAAGAAGCATGCCCAAGCAGATCCACTCCCTGGTGTGCAGTGAGGCTGAGCAGCATCACTTGGCTCCAGAGGGTTGCTGAGCCCCAGAGGGCTCATTGGTGTCCTTGAGAAGCCCGAATCGTGCGGGACAGCCTTCCCCAGGCTGCAGAACCGATGGGCAGTGGCTCTGCTGCCACCGCTGCCGGGTCCTGCTGCCTTTGGGTGGTCGTGGAGGGGGTCTCCAGGGTTGGAGCCCACCAAGACTCAGCCAGTGCAGAATGCCAGCTGAGTCCTGGCTAGCTGAGAGGCAGCCTGACAGCACTGGGAAGTCTTTTCTCCTGGGGCCAACTCTTTCACACCCCTGCTCCCAGCACCCTCACAAGGCTGGTGAATGTCACTCTGGTTAATCCCATCGAGGAGGTGTTTTGCTCCCCAAACAACACTCTGGCTCCTAACTGCCGTGTCCTCCCTCACGTACTCTGACTCCTTGTTTGCAGCTCCTGCACACGGTCAGACAGACAAATCCATGTCCTATAAATAGCAACAAGCTGCCATTTTCTGGCTCTCATTGACATGCGCTTCGTATTCAGCAAGACAGAGCAGAGGAGAAAATAACCTTCAGCGCAGCAGGGGGGCTAAATTTAACCAGACTGCAGTGCAAACAGAGATAGGTATTCCTGCCAGGAGTGCAGGAGATCTGAGCTGGGTGTGACTGGACTGGCATTTAGCAGGGGGATGCCCAAAATGGGCAGGAGCATCCTTTTGCTGTGCCCCTGTGGCAAAACCCAAGATGGTCCTTACAAAGGAAGTGATAGCTCTCCCTTAATGTTTTTTTGGGTGAAAGGTTCTTGTAAGAGGGATGCCAGCTTTAAAAATGGGTTGAATTGGTGAAGTTTCTTAACCCACACTGTTTCAGGGCTGTAAATGTGTGCTTATCCCATCAGAACTGAACTCAGGAGGCGCTTTTCCTTAGGATGAAATCTCAGTCCTGCTGTCAGTAGGCAATCACAGGCAAACCATAAGAAGGAAATTCAGATAAAAGAGGAGAAGGACAAGAAGAAAGAGTGCTGTTTGCTAAGGAAATTATCTAGGACTCTGAACCGAGCTCCTGGGGAAGCTGGGTGGAAGAAGTTTGTCTCATGGTGCCTTGGCTCCCTTTTGCTGCTTTTCCTCCAGCGCTGCCACAGTTAGTATTTACCTTTGGTACAACCTGAGCTACTCAGCCTCGAAGATGCACTTTTTATAATGGAGAGAATGAGATTATAAGAGAGCGGAGCCGAGAATGGGATTCAATTAGTTGAGCGCTTGGGGAGGAAAGGGGAAGAAAGCTTCACCAGAGAGCTTTGAAATGGAAAGAGATTGTATTAGGAGTCCTGATGGGATGGGATTTGTGCTGAAACCAGCTCCAAGGGGGAAATAAGGGTCTGCAAAGTACAAAATGCCAGAGTAGCCAGAGAGGTGGGTTGGGGGGCTGAGTTTTGTGGGGCGGAGGGGAGGAGGGATTTTGGGTACCGAGTCACCAGGGGGATCTTGCAGTAGGATCATGGCACTGACTATCGCCAAGGTAGAGGTATAATTGCCATCCTTCCCAAAAAAGCAACACATGATGACAAAATTATAGTCACGGCAATCTCGTGGTTAGAGTAAACGAGTGACTGTCATTGCAGCGTTCAGAACGAGAACATTAAGTACATGGCTGTCAGAGAGGATGTTTTGATTTGCTTTAATGTAAGGCCAATGGCAAGGGGAAACAGTGGAAGGCAGCTGTGTAATCCAACAGGTATTGATTTGAAATGCAACTGCAGCAACTGTTTCTTTCTTTCTTTTTTTTAATTAATTAGAACTTAGTGCCAGAAAACATGGTACCTAACAGTCATTGTTTCTGTGCCAATAACAAAGCTGACTGTGTTCCACCAACACAAGACCAGCCCAATGTTTGTCTGTCTTTGTAAAGCAGATTGCTGGGTACATACAAACCTCCCTAGCTCCAGCCCTGCGTGATCTTCTTCCCCATCTTTGTACAGGCTGGGGATTTATTTTTTATTATTTTTTTTAAATTTAGATGGTATCTTTGCATTAAGCTATGCCTGGAGTTTCAAAGTGGCCTTTACTACTGGGAGGAACTCTGTTGGGTTATTGAGCTGTCAGTAAATCGGAAGCAAAGTCCTGCAGCCACAATGAAAGCAGACTTCATCTCATTGATTTCCCCTCAAACTGAAGAAATCTTGAGTAGCTATTTGCAAAACATTCAGAAAACCCCAAACCCACAAAAAAACCCAAAACAAAACAACAATGTTTTTGGGGTTTTTTTTTAACCTCTGGTCAAAACCATTCCTGATGACATATCATTGTCAGCAGGGGCCAAACACTCATGTCAGCAGTGTTCAGCCAGCAAAGAAATGGATCTGCAGCGTTTATGCATGCAGGGATGGCAACAGCTCCCTGTATCCCACAGTGACAGGGCTCAGGTCACTGTCGCAGGGATGAGGTTGACCCCATCCTTTAGTCTCAATGATAATACGGGTGGGGACCCCTCAGTTACAGAAAATAGATATGCTCAGACTGTCAGCATCAATCAGCCAAGGATATTGATTTTTATATTTTTTTTTAAACCCTTTCTCCCTAATGATTGCTGTCCCTTGGTGTCTGTTGTGCAGGGGGCTGCTCCTGCCCTGCCCAGGTCCCAAAGGTGGGTGAAAAGCAGGAGAGAAGAGAAAAGAGACGGGTCCATATCGGGGAAGTGGGGGATGGCGAGTTCTGAGCCTGGGGAGGATCCAGGAGCAGAGGCACAACTGAGGATGCAACATTGCAGCAGGAGCTGTTCTGGAAAGAGACTGAGTTGGGAAAGGGTCTCTTTGATCGTCTGGGGTCAGACTCAGCCTCTGCAATGTAGGAACAGTCTGGGAGCCCAGGGACTTGAAAAGCTGCAGACAGTTTGCGTGTCTGCGAGCCGAGCCCTGCCAAAGCGAAGCTGTGAAACCTCCCGAGGCAAGGCAGCCGCGCCGCCTGGCACGTACAGCGGCGCAACGATGGGGGACAAACCGCCCCAGGTGAAAAAGAAACCTTTCTTGAAAATGGGACTCTCTGCAAAGCCAAGCGTAGCCCAGGCGCTGCTCTGCCCTGGATTTGACCACATCACGGGGTGATGGAGCCCTTCGAGGAGGCACATCAGACCCCAGCGCTTGGCAGAGGCAGGACAGAGGTCAGCACTTGCTGGTTGTTTCTTAGTGTTGGACAGCTTTAGACATGCAGAAATACCAGCAGTTGCCAACTGTCCCTGGGTCATCTTAGTGCAGCAGAGAATTACTTGGTGGCGTTATGGCTTCCCAAATTTTTGGACATCAAAAGAGATGTGGGGAGGGGGGAGTTGGGGAGAGTGGCCGCTCCCCTCCCTTCCCCCTGCAGCACTCCCTTGCTGTGAATCACATTTTCCTTTCTCACTTCTCAGCAAAGAGCCTGGGAAGTGCCTGGGCTTTCCATTACACGGCTGGATCTGAGCAAAGTAATTTTAGTTCTTTGAAAAATCACTGCCTCTACCTACTACATCTGTCAGTGTGGGCTGCTCCAGTGTTGCTCGCTCCTTGGTTTTTTTTCAGCTAAGTGTTCAGGCCTGTGCTCTCAGAGATGCTGTGCACAGATTCCTACGGCAAAACCCCCAGGTGAAGACAAAGGAAGCTGGTTATTGCTGGTTTGATTTACTGAAACTCATCGAGTGTGAATGGGGAAGTTTTATAAATGCATAAAGCCCGATTCAACGCCTCTGGAAGTCGGTAAGGGTGTTTCTCTGGCAGGGAGCCCGTCATTAGGAAGCTGTAAAACCCACTCAGGTGCTAAGCCTGGAAAATTGCTCGTGCAATTAAATGCAAGGTTGCCAGAGGAAACATACCTGGAGGATGGAAAACCCTAGGGATACACCACATGTGACTGACCCAGGTCTTCTGCAAACACTGTGTCCTGCTCCTCACTGGTATCTCCCCGCCTGCCCCTCTGCTGTAACCGGTCACACACAGTCTCTGGGACCAAAGCAACCACCATCCCCGGGAGTAGCGATGCGCAGGTGGAAGTGCAAACACACAGTGGCTGGGGCTTCCAGCAGAGCCTCATGACAACACAAGCGTGTTCTCCAGAGGCCTTTTCACTGCAAAGGGATCCCCATCCCCTCCTGGGGCTCTCCTCCTCCTCCTCCTCTGTGCAACAACCTCCCGGCGGTGCTTTAATAAGGGCAGAGATGTGTGGGAGGGGTGGGGGGGTGGCAAGGGAGGGCTGCCAGGAGGGTGGATGAGGGTTGTTCCATGCAGTCATGGTCAAACCACTTCCCGCCACCACGCGAATGACGTCGGCGGTGATGGATGTGACATGCCTCGGCAACGTACCCCATGGCGGGGCTGAAGCCCATCTCACCTGAGCTGGTGGTAAAGGTTATGTACGAGTGTTCGCTGGGGCTAGACCATATGGGGAACACCCACAGCTTGTACATCATTCCCGGCGTCAGATTCGCCAGCTGCACAGAGGAAGGGGTCTGAGCTTTAACAGGGATAGATTTCTCTGTCTTGTTACCTGAGAAACAGAAACCGCACATCAAACCCAGCCGCAGGAGGCTCAGAGAGATTACCGTGTTGACACTGCAGGCAATGCATTATGCTATCCCTCGCTGCTGAGCAGAAATAATACAGCTTGATGGTCAAGGAGCTATTAACGGCTTCGTCATGATTACTCGCCGAGAATAGAAGAAAATCGGCGGTGCAGGAATACGCTGGGGGTTTTGCTGCATCCCTGCTTGCTGTACTGCCAAGAGTACAGGTAGCTATTCGGATGTCTCCCTGCTTTTATCTGGTCCTTTATCTGCCCAGCCTCAGGTCTGGATATTTGGGTATTTATGGGCAAAAGGTCTGGAATCTGCCTGGTCCCGCTCAGCTGGGTGAAGGTGCAACAGGACTCAGTAAAGGAACCAATTCTTGTGCTTTTTATGATGTTGCCTGTGCATCAGTTTAACTAGATAAGGTTCAGGCGGCTTTGGATGAGTTGGTAGTTGTGTTAAATATGCTGCAAGACTGCTTGCAGCTTTTGGGGGCAAGAGGTGTTGAGCCCTTCAGCTCAAGGAGGGATGCTTGTGGGCTGAGCGCTCCTGGGCTCCATCCAAGGATGACCTGTTCTTTGCACTGTGCTGGGGATCGTTTGCTGACAAGTTTGATGCTGAGCATTAAAGCACTGGATCCTATGAAAGCCTGCAAGCAGGAGTCTGACTTGTGGCTCTGGAGGTGGACACCTCCCAGTTTGGCTCTGGTGAAGGAGAAATGTGGCTTTGGGGCCAAAAAGCATGCTCCTCGCTTCAACCATCACCAAAAAGGGAGGAGAGCCATGGCTGCCTGGAAAGGGCTGAAACCTCCCAGTTTTCCTCCCTCTCACCCAGGTTACAACATGAGTCTCCCAAGGCACTGCTGCTGCATCCCATCCCAAGCCCACATTCAGCATGTGGGATCTGGAAGGGCATCGCCTGCGCCTCGAGCATCCCGGTGATGGGAAAAAAAGGGGACTGGAGGCAATAGTTTGGGAGATGGGATCCTTGGCATTTAGGGCTTGGAAGGCTGATGTGTGTCCTGAATTATGGAAACCAGTTTGGAAGGGGGAAGGCTGAGCCCAGCCCAGCCTGTGCTGCCTAACAGATCCCTGCAGGCTGCGGAGCGAGACCAGGCACTGGCTGCACATTAGAAATTGTCTCAAGGACAAAGCAAGGTCATCTCTTAAATGATGTTGTAAGTGACCAAAAGTGGTTTGCTGTTAATGTTTACCCCTAGTTGGTTTGTTTTAAATGCTGATGTAAGACCAGCATGCCAGATGATGCGGGGGCTGAAATGGCTGGGAAATAAAGTCAGAGCTAAGCAGTAGTCATCACTGACTATCTATCCAAAAAACCCCAACCAGCCAACCAACCAATAACATGTCAACATCTTTCTCAACAAGTACTAAACCCAGAAATACTGGCTTTGAGTTTCCAGACTAAGTATGTAGCCTTACAATTTTAAGAGACAACGATATCCCATACGACAGGAGCTTTGGGATCATAGATGATTCTGCCAACTCCAGGTTCAAGCAGCCCATCTTCACAAGCATTTAAAACTGCTCTCCAATTTACGGAGGCTTCATTTGTTTCCCCTCAAAGTTTTGTCCCCTTTCACATATATATGTGCATATATATACTCACACACACATATTTAAGGTTCTTTATGTTGTTACCATACAGCCCAGCTTGATGGACAGTTCACAAATGAACAGTCTTGCTAGTCTATGTTCTGTAAACACCTCGCGACAGTCGGTGCAAGGAGGGGGACTCACTTGTGAATCACCAAGATTAGCTCTAAGCAGCCATGACCGTGACCTGCCTTTTCCTCTCCCATCCTCCACGAGGCCACTGAGCATCGTTCCACACTCAGTAATTAAGACCAAGTAATAGGTTGCAACTGTGGGAGCTGGCAGGATCTCTAATGACATCACCACCCTATAGAGTCCCCACGCGATCTGATGCTTACTGGTGATATACTTAACCACAAAGTCAGTTCCTGCAGAGTAATTGTGGCTCCAGGTGATGTTTGCCCAGTTACTATTAGCCATAGCTTTTATGTCCCATATGGATGATCCATTGGTGGCTGGTGGACAGGTTAGAACAGGAGTTAGTATTTCGGATTATACACGAATGAGACCTCATCTAGCATCTGGTGTTGGCAAAGCCTTACCAAATCAGTCCTGAAGTTAATGCTTTGATCTTAGCCTACAAGTATGCCCAAGGATGGTTTGGTTCCTGTCAAGATCCTTAACTTTAAAGATTTTTGGGAGGGTTGGGTAGCAGAAGCTCCTTGTGTATTGGTTATCTTTGGAGTCTAAAGACTTCTGTGGCACTTCCCTGAGGATTTCAGTCAGCAGGGAAATCTCTTGACTAAACTCATGCCCAAGCGGACGTGGGAGATGCGTGCATGAGCGCACACGGACTCACTGCCACAGTGAGAAGGAAAGATGGAGGGAAAATATTGTCATCTTCCTGGGTCTAGAGACAGCCAGTGGGGCAATGAAGTCACTCGTTTCTGATTTTGAAGTTAAGGATTGTCGACGTTGCTTTGGAGGGTGGATGAACTCCGTTTCTAGTGAAGTAGAGCTAATCCACTACTTTAGTGGGCGTTTAAGTGACACCAGATCAATCACACCTTGGT
This sequence comes from Gallinula chloropus, assembly GCF_964237585.1. Classification (NCBI taxonomy): domain Eukaryota; kingdom Metazoa; phylum Chordata; class Aves; order Gruiformes; family Rallidae; genus Gallinula; species Gallinula chloropus. The sequence goes on from NC_140112.1 coordinate 2,685,658, forward strand.
TTTATGATTATGATCCTCGTTATGATTATTTACTCAAGGGTGGAGCTCAGGTTTTGGATTGACAAACCATGGGTTAGTACCCACCGTCCCGGGGATGAGGCCAGCCCTGCCGCTTTTAGGAACCCGCGGGGACCTGATGCTGTGAGGTCAGCACCCTGACCTAGAATTGCCAGCGCAAAGACAACCTGTGCTGCCACACGCCCTCCCTGTCTGCCTGCATTAGGGCTCAGCCTCTTCCTGCGTGTCCCCAGGGTGGCTGGGGACACAAGCGGTTCCTCCTCCATCTCCTCTCCCTGCTCTGTGGCACTGTGAGCTCGCTACTTAATTGCCTATTTCTCAATTAGCAATGTTTCCCTATGCAGCCGCTTAATAGAAACCATGTTGTGGTAGCAAATGTGCTTCATCTGACGTGATGAAGCTGTGTCTGTATTTCTTGCACCAGTTTTTAAGCTGGTTTTGCTCCAAGCTCCCAGTGTGTGTTCCCTTTAGCGCAGCTTCTCTGGCTGGGGAGGGTGGGTGGTGCCGCGAGCGACAACACAAACTTAAGTGTCTCAGTCCAGGTTTATATGGAAACGAGTGTGGAGCAGCCCAGAGAAAAGAAGACTAAGGGGGGACCTTATTAATGGTTATAAATATCTTCAGTATGGGATGCAGAGGGGAATGGGCAGCCCCTTTTCAGTGTCTGTGGGGACAGGACAAGGGGCAATGGCTGCAAGTTGGAGCACAGGGAGTTCCACACCAAGATGGGGAAGAACTTTTCCCCAGGGAGGGTGAGGGAGCCCTGGGACAGGCTGCCCAGGGGGTGTGGAGTCTCCATCTCTGGAGAGATTCCAGCCCCGTCTGGACGCCGCCCTGTGCAATATGAGCTGGGGAGATGCTCTGGCAGGGGGGTTGGACCCCAGGAGATTCCTTCCAACCCCTGGGATTCTGTGATTCTATGTGTTACTCATTTTCAAACCTGTTGTACTGCAGAGGAGGCCGATACTCCCTGTGTCATTTTTTTGATGGTGTTTTTAGCCACCCTGAGCTAGTCTTGTGCAAGAATATAAAAAAAGTGGTCTGAAGTGCCTTAATCAAAGCCCTTGATTAAATGGGTGTCTCAATTGTGATATTCATTGCTATTATCTTCACTCCCTCTTTATGAAGAGCTAACAAGGATTTCTGTAGCTTGTGCACTTGCATCTTGGCCCCCTGTCCAGATATGTAACTGAAATCTTTTAATTGCATTCTTTTCTGCTACTAGTTTGCTTTATTTTTTAATTATGCATTGTTATAGTCAGGTTATTATTAACTGTAGAAACCATCATAGCAGTGCTTTTAAAGCAATACTCAGCGAGACACATCTCTCTGTAGCTACCAGTACAACACGCAGAGCAGGGGATGTGCCTCCACCAACACAGAGCTTGATCATCCCGTTCTAGCTGAGAAGTTTAGTTTGACCCAGTAAATACCTGGCACGCACCTGTGAGTTATAACTCCAACACTTCCCCAGATCTCCTGTGGGCTATCGCAAAGAGCAGGAGCATAAACTAAAAGACCCATATAAATGATGACAGGTCTCTTAGCTAACAGCTGATGTGCTAAATTTGAAGCGACATCTTCTATAAAAGTAACAGAACCCCTTTTCACTGGCAATAAGACAGGAGATAGGAGTCTGAGAGCTTTTGTAGGGTCTTTCACCTCCTTCCCAACCGCTGAGGCTAATTGAGCATCATGATGCGCTGGGGAGGGCTGCGTTATCCCTGAGACTGAGACCCCTAAATTGCCAGGAGCCTCTTGAGCACCTCAGCTCCCGAGCCTGTGCCACTTCCAGCACCTCACCAAGCCCTTCCCAGAGCATGGTATGCCTTCAGTTTTCCCTGTGCCCGTTACTAATCCTTGCTCTGTGCAAGACGCGGGGAAGGTCCCAGTAGGGTTAGAGGGGTTAGAGGAAAAGGAAAGCGCAGTACCCAACTCCTGCTTTGTGGTGGCAGCCGGAGCCCGCTCTGTAGCCGCTGCGGTGCTTGCGATGGTGGTGGCGGGTAGAGTGGCGGCGGCTGTTGTGGTGGTGGTTGTGTCGGTGGTGGTGGTAGTAGTGTCGGTGGTGGTGGTAGTAGTAGTAGTGTCGGTGGTGGTGGTGGTAGTTGGGGCTGTAGTAGTACTGGTTAGATCGACTGTAGTTGGAGGCAACCCAGTTGCAGCTGGGAGAGGGAAACACTGGCTTTTTAGATGAGGTGATGTCTCCTCGGGGCTCGTGCTCGCCATCCCCGAGGGCTGGAGACGCGGGCATGCGAGAGAAAGCAGAGCGGCGCAGCACAGAGCCGGGGCCACTGGCGGGGAAGGGGGATGCAGCAGACAGCACTGGGAAACACGAGCCTGGACCACTCCTCCCTTCCCCATCTGCACGTGGGGATAGCTGAGGGACAGGGTGTGGCTCTGGGGGAGAGGAGGGGCAGCTAGCCCCCTTGGCACACTGCTCCTGCCCACCCACCAGCCACCATTTGAGTCCTTTCCTGGGTCTGATCGACTTGCTTCTCTTTTACCTTTCTCTGCTGCTGGTCCCCCCACCTCCCTGGGCTTCAATCGCCCGGAGTGTAAGGGAAGTGAGGGGTGTTTGGGGGAGGCACAGTGCCCGCTGTCCTCACCCATCGTCCCCCACGCAGACCTGCACTGAGAGCACTCAGGGCTCCCGGAAACAAGGAATGGGGTTTATCTCTTAAGGAAACATAATAATCCCATTTGTCGTGGGCCAGGCAAGCCACAATTACATTCATTCAGCAGCCCCTGGACTACAACCTTCAGCATTTTGCTCAGAGAGCTGGTGGGTGCCTGGGGTGTTCAAGGCCAGGTTGGACGGGGCCCTGGGCAACCTTGTGTAGCTCCAGGCCTGGAGGTTGGTGGCCCTGCCTGTGGCAGGGGGTTGGAGCTCTGTGATCCTTAGGGTACCTCCCAACCCATGCCATTCTATGATTCTATGATTTTTGAGCTGCCAATTCAGCCTGCAGCTTCTGAGCTGCTTCCTGTGGCTCGGCTCAGAACTAACACTGCAGACTGATGCAGTTTGGATTAACGTAGGTTTTAGCTCATCAGCAAGCAATGCCATCATCACCCCTCACAATTTGCATTTAAATTAGGACAGAGGTGGTGGCACACCCCAAGCTGTCCAGGGAGACAGTCTGAGCAATTTGTAATTGTTGGCATTGCACCCCACTGAGTGCTGGGGAGGATCTGGAGCATCACCTGAAGGGGAGTGCATTGACTTGGGCCTGACAACCTGCCAGCAGAAAAAGTGGCTGAAGAGCTGCTTGAACTACCCATTCAACGAGCAGAGAATTACCCTGCGATGCTTACACCGAGTTGTATGTACAAATCCCCTGCTTAGACAAATGGAACCAGCTATTTGAAGTATCTCCCACAAACAAGAACAGCTCGAGGAAAGTATTTAAAAGCCACCCCAGAACCAAGCCAGGGCTTTCTTTTTCACCAAGTCCCTCCCTAAGGAGAGCCAACCCCTAAAACCTTGGCCTTTCCAGAGGTCTGAAAGCAGAGAAGAGCAGTAGGTCGCTCAGCCCAGCTCCCTACCGTGAGCAGCTGCAATAAAACCACAGTTACAAGCACAAACAGAAACACCAGCCCACCCCAGCACGTGCCCGGAGAGGTGGTACCAACACAGCATCGCAGCCAGCCCCATGCAGCAGTGCAGTCCCCGAAATACAGCAGCCACTGAAATAAAGCACCTGCCCACCGCTGCCCCATGGCTGGGCAAGGGGCTTGGGGGTGGGGAAGGGTGGTGACAGGGAGGAGACCCAGCCTGGGTGGGAGATAGCATGGCTTTGTCCTCAGGGGTGGGCTTTGCTGTGTCCCACAGCTGTATGTTACGAATACCCTTCTCAGGTTGTGAAGCATTAACATCCATCTTCACAGAGTCATGGCAGGGTTGGGAAGGGGGGTTTGGACAGTTAAGAGATTAGTGTCACTAGGTTAATGTCACCATTAACCCGATTAAGCTGCAGCTCCTCATCCACTTGGCAAAGTACACGCTCAAACAGCACCGGAGACACTCTCAGGGTTTCCCCTGAGAATCACTGGCTTCCCTCTATGGAAAACAGGACCCAATGAGGCACAAAGTAACTTGCTGAAAGGCAAGAGCTGGTAGGAAACCTAGTTAACCCCCCACTCCCCAGCTTGCCCAGCTATGCATCGTGCACAGCGTCTTTGTGGACTGTCTGCATCACCCAGCACTGCTGTAACAGCTTTAGCAGGAGCAGAGATTCAGCTGCAATGCTCTTCCAGACCCTAGATGGGAAGAGATTATCTGGGCTAAGTCAAAGCTTCACTATCCCTCGTGTAGGGTATCATCTTCATGTATTACAAACAGATACATGTGTACCCAAGTGAAGCTGCAGTGCCAGGACCCTCCTGGATGCTGCATGGACCGAAGTGGTTCAGCATCAGGCTGAGCATGATGCTCAGCTCTGGCTGACTGTGATGCCAGGCAGGATTTGTCCACGCTGCTCCAGCACTGTAGCAGAAGTGATCCTAGAGAGCAGGACTATCACATTGCATCAGGATAACACAGGCTTGCACCCGAGTGGGTCCCTGCATGAGGTCGAGGAGGGGGTGTTGACCCTGGGGGTGTAGGACTAGGAACAGGTAAAAGTGTGTGAACGGGTGACTCGGGAAAGCAACAGTTCAGAGAGGGGAGGATGGGAAGAGCAGCTGTGGGCAGCATCGTGCTGCAGGATGGGACCAGTGGGATGGCAGCACTGCGACTGGCCCCGGGCTCCAGTGGTTCTGGTGGAGTCAGTCGGAAGCTGCCTCGGGATTCAAAGCTCCAGCCTCATTTGTGTGTGAATATGAAATGTATGCGGGAGAAAAGCTCAGCTGGGAGGTTCGGGGGAGAGAAGATAAGGGGCATTTTCTTGGCTTTGAAATCCATCCCCTAATGAGACCTGATTTCAGCTGGGCTGGGGCAGGGGGAGGTGGGGGGGGGAGGAAGGCAGGTTGTGACAGAGATCAGAGCACTCCCAAAGAAAGGGCACCCCACCATGGGGGAACAGTGGGGAGCAGCCCACGTGGGGCTGTAGGGGACTGGGGTCCCCCCGCCTTGCCCTCCAGCCTGGGGCTAATTAAGGTGTGACGGATCACTGCTCCCAGCAGTTAAAGAGGGGACGGGGAGGAGCCAGGGAGAGCCAGGCTGGCATTTCCAGAACTGCTCAAGCAAACTGCTCATTTTTGAGACACCACATCAGTCTAGCAATCACATGCACACTCCTAAAACAAAAGCACCTGCAGTACTTCATCAGGTGTAACGTTTCTGAGCCGTGCAGAGCAGCTGAGTGTCTTTTTTCTGTGGTCCCAATGTGAGATTCATTCAAGGGCTTGGACAACAGTCGCCTCAGGTTCAGATACAGGACTGAGCATCCCTTTGTGTGATGGGGAAAACAACTCCCCCGCCCCTCTCTGCAAGCAGAGACGGCACAGAGAAGGGGCTGCTGCTTTTCCAGATGCAGCACCCTGAAAACTTGTGTGCCTAAAGACACGGCCCTGACATTGCCCCAGCACACCCAGGAAAGCCAGAGTAAGAGCCAGCACCAGCAATTCCCGGTCCCTTGCTCCCTCCACAGCCTAGCCCATCTTCCTGGAAACATCTAAACACCCGTTCAACTCATTAATAGGCCCCATCTTTGCAAGGCAGAGATTGCTTTTTCTGTCTGAGAGATGCATTATCTGTTCAGGTAATGGAGACCGAGGGGCACGGTGGGGAGGAGATGCTGCTATAATGGCCAGAAGATGCAGCAGTCTGGTTGTAGCAATTCATAGGCTGAGTAATGAGCAAGATGCTTGCAGCGGGACAGCTGTTCTCAGCTGCAGCTTGGCTCCTGTGACCATGAAGGGACTGATAAAAAGGAGCCCAAACCCTGCACAAGACCTGGGTGAGGCTCAGATTGGATAAAAACCCCACGAGATGAAGAATCATAAAAGCAAAGGGAGATAAAGAATTAAAAAAGGGAGGGAGCCTCTTAAGATGGGACTTAATTCCTGCTCCAAGGAGTGTAGCAGGTCAAGGAGTAGTTGCATGTTTTTTTGCAAAATACAGGAAACAATATGCATCCATACTGCTCTTTAATTATTTAAAGGTGCTTTTAATGTGTTGTTAGGCTGTAGTAACAGCTTTCCCTTGGGTGTGCCTACAAAATAATTAGGCTTGGAGAAATTTGATTAATTTTTCATGGATTTTGATGATTAGCCAAAGACATTTTCAGAGATTTTTTTTTTTCTTCTTCTTACCCACTCCCAGTTTTTAGCAACAGAAGGAAATTATAAAGTCTTTACTAGAAAGTGCTCCAAATCTGTGATAGCAATAAGAGATTCAAGAATAGAAAGGAGCAATTGAGCAGCCTCTAAAAAAGAGGGGGCAGCAGTTCTCTGCGGCTCCTGCTATCCGTTTCTAAAAGGAACAATAGGATCTTTCTCCTCTGGTTCCCAATTATGGAGACAAGGGAGCAGAGAAAAGTCCAAGACCAATACTCTTTATAGTCCCTGATGACATTTTCCCATACTCACAGAAGTGTGGGATCTAACTTTGATTTTTTTTTCCTCATTTCACAGCATAAATGAGAACCCTCTTTCCATGGCTCCTCTTCTCCTGTATCCCCTTTTCCCTTGTTCATTCAGGTCTGGCTTAGGAAAAATAAAGCCTTTCCTAAGCGAAGGTCCCTACCCTTCATTTAAATTTCGTCAAGCTGGTCCAGTTTCTCACACACACAAACCAGTTACGAGCCTGTATGGGTAAGGTTACCCCCAGAAAGAAAAAAAAGAAAGATGAAAAGGCCTTTTTAAATTTTTCTTAGTGCCAGCAGCCCCTGGCAAAGAGCTTTTACTGCGATTTAGGACAACTTTCACTGTGAGTCCATAAAAAAAACCCCTACGAAATGTAGGTCACTGAGCGAAGCTGAATCTTCTGAGAAAGGTCAAGCAGTATTTCACCTGAACTCCACACTTGTTAGGAAGAGAACCAGCCTCTCGGGACAAACACCACTGGAACTGTGTAACAGCTCCTGTGCCTGCTCTGTGTCCTAATGAGAAATGACATCCAGCTCAAGAGCAAGACAAGGATGTGTGCTGGGTCTTGCTTACGCTGCCTTGATTTCTCTTGCTGAAGCCTGCCGTGGCTGAGGGAGCACTTACAGACCTACTACTCCATTACTGACTCTTAGATGTCTAAAGGAAACAGCCTGCAGTTGTGTCAGGGGAAGTTTAGGTTGGATATTAGCAAACATTTCTTTACTGAAAAGGTTGTCAGATGTTTGGCACAGGCTGCCCAGGGAGTGGGTGAGTCACTGTCCCTGGAAGTGTTTAAAAGAAGAGATGTTGTACTTGGTGACATGGTCTGGTGTTGGACCTAGTAGGGCTGGATTCAAGGTTGGACTCAACGATCTTGAAGGTCTTTTCCAACCATAACCATTCTATGATTCTATAATTCAGCTCTGGTGTATCTTTGAACTTTACTATTTCTCCTAGCAGAAGGTAAAAACAGGGTGGTGGGGGACAAGCAGGCTCTGTTCTTGTAGAATTATCCTTTTAATGGCAATTAATTAATCTAGCTTCCACTGGTGTAAGAAATTATGGCTGATGTGATGCCAGAAGGATAAAGGGACCATGTTGTGTTTTCGAAGTTCAGCAGTATCCACTGCAAGTAGAAAAGTAAAACTTTGAGGGGGTGATCCTGCTCCACAAAGAAAACCCAGGTTCTTGGGGATACACTAAACCCTGGCCAAAGGACAAGCTCTAGCAGCAAAACCACCCTCCTGTGCCCAGGGGATCGAGGTCCTCTAAGCCACAAGGTCACAGCAGATTTTCAGTCTCCCACTACCCAACAGACCAATCTGTTACTCCCTTTTTCTTTTGGAAGAGAAAATATAGGTAAGAAAAAGCCCCACCCACCCACAAAATAATATTGTGAAGAAAGACATCACTGCAACAAAATAGGAGGAGGAGAGACATCTGTGAGGTAGGGAAGCAAAGCCTACAGGTGCAGAGAGCAGGTCCTGCACTTGTATCCTTTGGGAAGAGCCTTCCCTAGGAAGCCATTCCTCCTGGGGAAGGGCTGGGGCTGTGTCCAGCAAAGGCAAAGCACGACCTCTTACAGAGCCCTTGGTGCAGGGCCAGTGAGGGCTGCTGCTCCAGCCAAAAAGCTGGGGTGCACGCTGGCTGGCTGCACCCTGAGCACTGCCACTAGCCCCACAGTTGTCCCAGGGCTGTACTCTCTGCTGACATACTGGCTCAAAGCTGGGGGGGGTTTACACTGGGAAGTCGTGGCTGCGGGTTTGGAAGAGGTGGGTGTCCTCCCTTGGGCAACCAGACACTTGCGCGTTGCAGTATGGACCTTGCAAGGTTGACAGTGGGCAACGGAGGGTTTGGGGTTCCTCCAAAGCAGGTGGAGATGCTGCATCCACCCCACCACCACCACCACCACCTCCACCCCAAGAGAAGTTTTCTCTCTGCTTCAACTGCTGCTGTAGAAAGTCGCGATGGGGGGTGGGGGGGCAAAGCCAGCGGTAGCCTCGCATGCAGACATGCAGAGCTGCGGCACGAACATTGTCCTTAACCCTTTCAATGGGCACCTGGGAACAAAAGGATTCAGCTGTGCAAGAGCCCTGGCAGCCCCGAAAGAGCTGTGGGGAGGTGTTGGGGGGGGGGGTTGTGGTACCCTCATGCTGTGCCACATCTGTCTGGCTCCCGGAGACAGCTGCTCCAGCACCAGCATCGCTGCGCCCCGGTGTGAAGTACAGCTTAAATACCCCAGGGCAGAGCACTGGCTGAGGTGGGGTGGGGCCGGGGGCTGGTACACGTTTGTCTGTATTTTGCAGGGCAGGGCAGTCGGTGCTGAGAAAGGGAGAGGGCTTTGTGCAGACCTGCGATTAAAAAACCTCCTTAACAGGGCAACTTGACTCTCATTTTTGCTTGCACAGCCCGTGGCAGCTGCGGGGTTTGGTGGGTTTGGCTATCATTAGGCATCTGGGATGCTGTAAAGCCCTGCTCAGCGATACTTTAATCTTCGCGAGCCCCCTGTGGAGGCTGCCCAAGCCCCCACTGCCTGGGGGCTCCGTTTTACCTGCCGTTCTTTCATATGCCCAATTTAGACTGGTTGATACTTCACTTTCCCATTGAAAGGGTTAACGGAGTGCATGCTTAATTGCCAGCTAGTGTGGAGCGAGCCCTGCCCCATGCCTGTTACCTCCTCCAGCCGGTACGGTACCTGGGGTTGGCGTGGCTTCAGAGGCAGCGCCAGGGATAGAGAGGGGAGGACGAGGAGAGCATAGAAGAGAAGGGAAGAGAAAACACAGGAATGCATAAAACAACCAGAACACACCGGCAAGAGACTCAGGACCACTTGCACACACTCACTGGAGGCTTGGGAGAGAAGGGAACAAAGGCGTTAGCTGCAAACCCATCACCCTCCCCGCGCATCGGAGCCACACGCACAGGGCAGAGAGAGTAAGGACAGCCCCTCCGAGGTGGAGGTGGCTGGTTAAACACACACCAGCTCCCCAGCAGAGACGCCTGTAGTGGTGATTAAGTGCTTAAGCAGGTGCTTGTATCTAATCCCAGCAAAGACCGGTTTCGACACTCTCAATTTCACTTCAGTGGCTTTTTTTCCTGGTGTAATTCAAAATTCATCCCCCACCCTGCCGTGTGTGGGTGGGAGCCCTTGGCACAGAACGTCAGGGAGATGTATTTTACACAAACTTCTCAGGTGAATGGGTCTGACAAGCAGAAAACCACCTCTAAAATGTATTAATGGGTCTCATTTTCTTAACCTGCTGCTTTATTTTTTTCATTCCAAACTCATCGTTCTCGCAGGTTTATAGCAGGTGTCTCCATATCAAAGCTGGTGATCATACTCACCTGCCTGGCTTTAGGAAAACCCCCCTAGGTTGTGTTGTACCTGAGGGTCTCATGTTGTGAGGTCAAACTTGGCTGCATTTCTATCACCTCAGGCCAGGATTTGACTCTCTAATAATTTTTCTTGCTGCTTAATAGCCAATACTTTGCCCTTTTGCTAAGCGACAGCATCCCAGCCCTTCGGCAGGGGCACCACTGGGTACCACCCCCCATCCGCATCCCTGACCTCGCAGACAGGGAACCTTACCTTGTCGTGCTGGCGTACACTGTACCTGACACAAACCAGTGAAGCAAAGTACAACAGCAGTTGGTTATGGCTATTATCTAACTGTGTTCTCCTACCAGTCACTGCCGCCAGTGTATAGAAACAAACCCAGTAAAGCAAGTGGATGTGAAAGGATGAGAACTATCAGCACAGAAAACTTCAATCCCTGTGCTCTAACAGTGTGTTCAACAAAGCTCCTTTTTTAAAGCAATGATGTTCCCTCTCACATTTGCCAGGGTGTAACTTGGCTGATTTCCCCACATTTCCCCCCCACCCAACACAGCACAGGCAGCCCCGCCCGTTGCTGTTCTTGTCACGGCAATTAGCGATGCTGGAGCCCACCTAAAAGGTGTCAGGAAGCATTTCATTTCCACCCAGTCATCAGTGGGAATTACTTTTCCTACTCAAAGCCATTAGCTGGGGAGGGGGAGATGGGGGGAAGGAGACAAACCCCCCATTAAATCAGAGCGCTAACCAAATCATAGGTCTTTTAGCAAAGGCTAAAGAAGGGAAAGAGCCAGCTTTTGTCTCCTTGAGTTCCCTCAGGGCTCCTGAACTTTCACTTAGCATGATGAATGTCCCACAATGGGCATTTTATTGCATTATGGATCTGGGAGCTGGGGCTTGGCTTTGGAGGGTCAGGTCAGCTGCTGGTTATGGGGTGTGGGGAAGCGTCACCATACCCCTGCCAGGGCTGCGCTGCCTGCGGGGTCCAGCCGCTGCACCCCCTTCAAGGCACATAAAAAAATCCCTCCCCTCTGCACCTCATGGAGCTCCTGTAGCGACTACAGAGGGGCAGACCAGAGCTTCCCCTTCTGCCAGAGCAGAGCAAGACGCCCTCCTGCTCCAGGGCATGTGAGGAACGCTGATTGCTTAGGGGGTTCTGCAGAACGGCTCCCCAGCGCATAGGACAGCCCCCCAGTAGTATCTCCCCTGGTCATGCTTCTCTCTATCCTGCAGCAGATAGCAGCTCTGCACCAGTTACTGTCTTGTACTGGTTGCTCTGTGGACCGCCCCATTCTCTGACCTGCACTTTTTGGCTGACACGTCTCATCACCCCCCCTAGCCCCTCAGCAAAGCCAGATGCTGTTGTTGCTGCACATACCTTCATTCAGCAAGGCTGGCGACTCCTCCACTATGGTTTCTCCTTCTCCCACCTGGGTCCGTGCCCGCAGGAAGAAGCGATAGCGTGAGATGGGGTCTGTCCTCTGCAGGGTGAACCTTGTCTGATTGGGAGAGAAGTTCTCTACCAGGGTTCGGCCCGTTTTGGATCCATTAACTGGGGAGGAAAGGCAAGTTGTGGTGGCTTCAGCCTTGTTTCAGAAATATTCAGAGCCATCTACCTCATCAGCTCTCCCCTAGGACTGTGGGTGTGGGGTTACATGTGCTCAGAGCTATAGCTGCTGTAAATATGCTTTCATTGGGGAGCTGGTGACTTGCTGGCTGGGGAAATGCCAGCAGAGACCTTCAGGGTCACATAGGTGACCAAGAAAGGGTGCAGCACAAGTGCCAAGGTCTGTAGCAGAGGAGGTTGTGCTGCCCCGGGCATCATCCTGGGCGCTGCAAAGCGTGGAGCACTGTGGGCAGCATCTCTTGTGTAGCCAGAAACTTGTGTTTGAGTGAGCACATAAACTACTCAGACTGTGCTCAAAGGCCTTTCTAAATCAGAGAGCAAACTTATTGCCCTTCCATGATCAAAAGTCTGGAGAACTGCTGAGCGCCCACCCCCTCCCTGGTTAACTGCTCAGCACCTAACACCAGAGTGTCTCATCCAGGTCCTTACAGAGACGTTCTCTGCTAGGTGAGGAGGCAATTAGCAGCAAGGAATACACTTAATGACTTAATTACTATTACTAAGAAGATGGTATGTGGAACGTACAGGCTTGATATCTAAGGCTGTATCCTGTGAGGACTCCGTTGGGATGCTCTGGGTGATCCCACTCCAGATTGATGCTTTCCAGATTTGGCTGTCGGATTCTTAAATACCTGGGGGAGCTGGGCACTTGGGAGGAGGATGGGATGAGGGAGGAGAGGGAGAGAAGAAAAAAACATACAAGGTAACATACCTGACAATACTGTGTACATTGCAGGCTGACTGAGACACTCAGGACACTGGTAAATACTCACAGGTAACACACACACACACACTAAAGGTCAGAAACTGATTGAACAAGAACCTGTGCCAGAAACCATGCACCAGCCCAGGGTTTTCAGCAGCGAGTGTGCAGGGAGAAGAAACCAGAGCAGCTCTGCATGCAAGCCCAGCCCTGGCAGCACCGTGCCTGCTGGGGACCACTGCCCTCCAGCACGTAGCTCAGTGAGGCACCCACAGAAGATGCTGCAGCCATGAAGCAGAGCTGTGACACAGTTCAAGTCCCGTTGCTGTGTGATGGACACATACTTTACCAGTCTTGTTTTACAGTCCCCACCCAGCCTGACATTTATGCTTCATCTATTTGTTTGTTGGGATGATGAAAAAAAAATAGTAGAGCAGCTTCTCTTATTGCAAAAGCATCTTTGTGTTAATAACACCCAGAGATCTGTAACAGGGAGCTGGTGCACATATACAGGGGTCCTTACCCTGAGGAATGGCTGCTTTTATGACTGCTTATTCAAAGCTAGTAAAGGAAGGAAAGCATTATACATTCTCAAATTAAATTCTTCTCCTGGTTTATGCAGAATTGCAGTGCCTTGTCTGGGAAAAGAACTTGGCTCTCTGGCCTGGGATTTCTTTATTTATTTTTTTAAACAAAAGTTTTGCAGAATAACATCGATGCAGAGTCAATAAAATCACTTAGCAGTATAGGAAAAAACAAATCAGCAGTTTATGTGTGACAAGAATATAATATAATCTGCTCTGTTTCGATCACTGCCACTCCTGTACGCACGCGGCCACCCCAAATGCTCCATCCCTCTAGCCCAGAGGTAAAGAGCTCATCCAAAATACGCCTGCCTACAAAACTGCCCTCCAGGAACAAGCTTAATTGTGGCTGGTCAATTGAAAATCCTTAGTAAATAGTGCCAGCATCCCAGAACACGTTTAAGGGGGAAAGACAGGGCTGAGACACTGTTCTTGTACAGCAGGAAGAGGAGGAAGACCCCCAGAGCGTTTTGTGTTGAGACAGGATTTGCTTCCAGCCTGTTTTATCCTCTTGCATTTTTCTGAACATACTGTCCTAAAACCAGGTGTGCTACAGGGAGGTTCGTTGCCAGCTGATGGAAGTGCAGCTCCAACAAGAAGTTACTGGCATGTCTATAAATAGCTCCTGTGACAGCAAGAAAATTAAAATCTCAAGTTCATCCTTGACACGAGCTCCTTAAACAGAAGAACAAGGTGCTCTGGCTTTAAAAGCCTCACAGGGGCATTAGTGACATCCTTTCCCCCACTAGAGTGCTTGGGTCATACAGAGGTTTTGCTGCCTTTTGCGGAGCAGGACGAACACATCTGCCCCCGTTTCACCACCCCTCAGCACAGGGAGGTGCAGTGACATCTGGGGGGCAGGTAGCCTGAGCCTTGCTCAGCCTCAGAACAACTCGCTGAAATGTTTAAAGTACCTTGACAGGGGTTTTTAGATTGATGAGACGATGCCAATAGTCAGCTCCAGGTGTAGCTGCAGAGATGTCACCTACCCCAAGGTGACAAAGGCAGTGTTGTGTGACAGTGATGCTGCCCAGAAGATGCTACCCAGGCTCAGCTAAAAATTATCCCTCATGCCTCTCCCCAGCAGCATCGTGGCTCTGCTGCAGAGTGTGACTCCCAGTCTGCTCCACAGAGCTGAACCACCCAAACCTCTCCCAACAGGTACCTGAGGTACAGGTAACCGGCACAGCTCCCCCCCCCAACCCTGGGAACATACCTCCTTCTGGTGTGGGGAATTCCTTAACTTCACTGCGTGGCCCATCTCCTCTCCCGTTGGTTACAACCATCTCAAGCTTGTAGTTGCTGTAAGGAAACAGCCGGGACACTATGCCCCGGTTTCGGTCTCCAGGAAAACTCACATACTGCCGTTTTTTGGAGACCCACAGGTTCTTCAGCAAACTACTGTCTCTCCAGAAATAGGCCTTCAAGAAACATGCATGGCAAGTGAAGCTTTTCCCACTTCAGTGCAATTGTTTGTTCATTACCAAAGCACAGCAAAGCGTCGCCTTTCCAAAGAGCAGCTCTCAGCGGCAGCTTTTAGGGCAATTAATGAAGCTCCACGTCCCCCCAGCGAGGCAGGTCAGTGCTGTTACCCAAGGAGGAGGCTGAGGAGTGGGGTTAAGTGCTTTCCCAAAGGTCACAGAGCAAAACCAGCTAAGCTCAGACTACAAAGAGGTCTTTCTGGCACCCAATGACTCTCTACCCAGCTTAGTTACTGGAGTGGTGTAAGAGGAAAAGTGGGATGCATCCAGGCACAAAGGAAAGTCCAACTTGGAAAGTCTTCCATTCAAAGCCCTGGCTGTAAATCTTATTTCATGCAGAAATAAGATTCGTTGAGAAGACAGACCAGAATGACAGAGCAGAGGCAGGGAAATAATGAAAGCAGAACCCAGGGAGTTTGCCTCATGCCCAGCGGATTATTGGATTTTAAGTGGTGTAACTGGTTTGCAGGACACACGATTTTGGGACCGTCTTAATCTCTAATAGAAGGTGCTCTTTCCAGACTTGGGCTTGTTTTGAGCAGGGCCTGTGTATGTACATAAACACGGGTGCTTTCCTTCAGTAGTAAATGAACTAACAGGATCCATGCTGTCTTTAGTTGCCAGTTAGTGCAAACCACCAGGTTTAGGCTTTGCAGGGGTTGGTGTTCATTAAGATGATGTAGGTACTTTGGGGATGACACAAAAACTAGCTTGTTTGTCCCTATGTCAGGTTGTTCCCCCCAGTGTCAGCACCCATGGATCGGGGCAGCTCCAGAGCCAGGAGGGACCTTGCTGCACAGGCAGGACCACCCTGAGTCCCTCTCTGGGTGCACAAGGTCAGCCCCACCTGCTTTGCCCAAGCACCCCAGATCCTACAGCCAGGAACTGGGCAGTGCCAGCCCAGCCCCGAGCCTGGAGGGAGCAACATGACATGTCCCCAACCCCATCCCAAGAGCAAACCAAAGCTTCTGGTGCTGGTCTAGAGCAGAGCTCAGCACCTCTGCTCTGCATCCAGCCACGGCACAAGGGTCCCGATGGCCGGAGGAGAGTTTTTTGTCATCCCCACTGCAGGCAGCTCCACGCCTGGGGCCACCTTGGCTTGTGAGAAGGTTAGCTGTATTAATAGTCAGTGACGAAGAGATTTGGGTTTGCTCACTCTGTACTCCTTGAGCTGTCCCTGGATGGTGTCCAGGTGCACTCTGGTCCAGGTCAGAGCAATGGCAGTGCTGTTTAAAACCCTTATCCTAACATCCGTAGGTGCAGCCTTGGGATCTGAGCGTTCAGGGATAAAGCAGAGTGTACATCAGGCACCCCTCAGGTCAGACAGATGGACGCCCCTCCTGCCCCCCTCACCCTTGCTGTGGTTTTCCCATCACAGCACTGGGGGGGTTGCTGCAAACCCGGTGAGCAGCGGCCCCGTGCGCCGGCCCTGCCATCTGCTGGCACCCAGCATCTTCACTGGGATAATCATCTTTCTCTCTCCTTAATGTTGATTTCTGAGGATTTTCAAACTCAGTAACATAAACCAGGAGCAACAGGCCAACTCTCAGCTTCCTTGCTGCCCTATTGTAGGGTCTGCACCCCAAACCCTGTAGGTAACACAGAATAACATCACTTACCTCATTTTCTCCCTGGAATATGCATCCTTTAAAAAATTACTAGGTTTTTTTAATGGTGCTTCCACAGGAAAGAGAGAAACAACCCCTCCTTCCCCCCCATATATCACGCCCATCAGCGTGAGAGTATCTGCGATGCATCAATCAGCAGGGCTTCCTACACACTGCTGCAAGAGATCCCATTAGTGAGGAAAGGCTCTCCCTTCCCTCTCCCAGTGATGGGGATCAGCAAACCCAGCCCTCCCACCCCTGCATGTGGCTGGTCACTCAGACCCAAGGGTTACAAAACTACCTGTTATTTCCATGTCCATTAATCTGAATTTGGCCCAAACCCGTTGTTGATCCAGCTGAGGGTTTTGCCTCCTCTTTGTTGTTGTGTGCAAAGCAATTCAGAGGACAGGGACTATTTTGTTTGTTTGCTTTTGGGTTCTTTGGGTTTCTTTTAACTTGTCCCACCCTTCTGGATACATTCATGTCCAGGGGGAAATGACTGAGCGTTGGTTTACCTCCATGTGAAGCACATGTGTGCAGGCTTGTCTAGATCCTCACAAAACCCAAAATTATCACTCAAGTTTTCAAGTAAAACTAGAGAAAGAACCCTGGTAGTGCACAGGCAGGTAATGAAGAGGTGATGGTACAGCCAGTAGTAGCATCTCAGCCCTGACTGCCCATCTTCCTTCCCAGTGCCCGGTCTCCTTTGGGAGAAGATCCCCAAGTCAGAGGATGTGCCATGCTATCCCAGAACCAATAGTGCAGATTCTTCTGGAAATTGCTGTGTCCTGCTTGCATCTCCTTAATTTCCAGCCCATGGATGATGAGCTGGTTTATCTACCTTACTACTCCATAATCCCAAATTCACACAGACAGGAGCCCCACTGATGCCACAGTGAGAGGAACTGAGAACTATTTCTTGAAAAATAAAGCTGTTGGCAGCAAAAAAGTTATCCAGACAGGATAAGGATAATTGTAGTGATGCTACAGGCACAGAAGGTGATACCAGTAGCCCAGAAAGAAGGTGGAAATAGAGTTAAACAAGTTCTGTGTGACCAGTTGGAGAGTTTTAAAGAAAGATAAGCTGAGCCAATGGTGTGTGGCAAACAGGAGCCCAAGCTGGGGTCTTATCAGAGAGGCACAAGAATTCAGCCCAGGATGAATCAAGGCCCTTTTGGCCATTTGTCCCACCCCTCATCACAGAGGAGCTCGGTGCTCCAGTGATGGCAGGGGCAAAACACTGTCCTGTGTTTCCTGGAATACAGCCAGAGCCCATGGGAAGCGGAATTGTGCTGCCTGCCTCACCCAAAACACCACCTGGGTCTTACAGCGGGCAAGGGGGAAGCAAGGGGGTGACTTGGATCATGCAGGCAGCTGCAGGCAGAGCCCAGAGCAGAGTCTGATGGCCAAAGCATCTTCCTTTCAATGCCTGGAACTGAATTTTTGTGCCAAATCAAGCGATGCTATGAACGTGTCCCGGGCACAGGGACCAACCCACTGACCTGGGGCAGGATCTCACCCTCCTGAAACACTTACAGTCTCTGGCTGAGGAAATACTCACAATCTTCCCCTGAGTAGCCGATGACGGTGTCAGGCTCTGGTGCTCTACCAAAGTCATTCTCTGCCTGCACTTTGATCTCATAGGGCACGTAGATGGGCGTGTTCCAGACCACGTGCCTGGGCGTCTTCACTGTCTCATTGTACCAGCTCCCACGGGGGTCTCTTCTCCTCCACCTCACGATGTACCTGAGGTTGGGCCCATAAGCTTGAGTTGCATTCAGAGGCTTAATGGAACAAAACAGAAAAAGAAAGTGAGATGGAGAAAGAGCTGCTGCATTTCTCTGCCACGGAGCTCCCAGAAGGCCTGATCAGTGACTGGGTTTTATTTCCTGCTCCATCAGTGAATCTCAAAAGAGGTCAATATATTTGTTCCCTGAGAGACACATACCCAGTCCTTGCTCTCCAGACCCAAGGCAGGACCAAGAATCATATACCCTTATATTCCACTGCCATGTCTATCCTCCTGGCTGCTGGCTTACTTGTGGATGACACCTGCTGGTCCATGTAGAAAAACAAGAGCTGGTGGGAAGTCCTATCTGCTGCTTAAGGAATCAGACACTGATCACCCTCCCTTACCCATACCTGTGATCCAGCACCTTTTCCTTGGCTTGCATCATTACAAATTACTGGGGTTTTACCACAAACTTCCTTCTAGGAATCTACCATCAGCCTCTATTATAGATGCATCTTCTGCTTTTTATTTCCTTTATGGTCATTAAGGTATCCTGTGTGGTGTATCACATGTATAGATGCTGACTTCTCTGTATCTTTGCATCTGTGACCATAAGGGTAAGGTGCTGGGTGGCTGTGTAGCATCAAAGAAAGAACTCACCGTCCAGGTTATCTCCATGTTGTTTTTTTGGGTCCCTGCACCTTGAACTCCTGTTGGGTTAATTTCAGGACCTGAAATTTATGTTGGGGAGGGAGGGGAGAGAAGGGAAGGTGGTTTATAATACTGAAAAACTATCATTAGAGTGTTTAAAACCTCTTTAGCATGCAAGCCAAAAGTACTTCCAAGACAGAAGTCAATGGCCTGATTTTTCCAGAAGTTCCCATTCAGGTTAATGGCACATGGGACTCTCAGCACTCCTGAGAACTAGGCCATTTATTTAGGAGCCTCTGGTTTTGGCTTGGGGTGGGGTTTTTTTCCCTTTTTTTTTTTTGTTTTCTTTTCTTTTTCTTTTTCCAAAATGTCCTAAATCTTTGAACGACAGCCATTTGTAAAGCAACCCAAGGAGCTGAACCCCACACTTGCAAAATCTGAAACAAGAAGAGTAATGTCAAAAGCCAACACTAGATGCCAGCAGATATTGCAGAAGTCTCTCTGCAGCGCTCAGAAGCCTCTCTGCAATGGTTAAATTAAGAAATGCAGCAAAGCTACTGAGCTTCAATATTCTTCAGATGAATTTTCCCAAGTATTCTACAACATACAAAGCACTGGACACACAAACCAAACAGCCCAGTCCTGGTCGTGGACCGGAGCACACAACTCCTGCATCGATCTGGGCTCCTGGCCAGCTCTAGCAGTGGACAGTGAATTAGCAGTTTTGGAGCAAAATGCCTTTTGCTTGTGGCCAGTTTACTCTTGAGTCTAATTTTCCAAGAGACTTCTGAGCTTCCTGTGGTCAGAAAGGATGAAAGACTTTCTTTGGAAAGTTCCTGTGTAAGGTGAGCCCAGGCTTTCCTTCACAGATTCTGCAGGAATTTTTGCCTAAATCTTTCCACTTGAGTTTTGCTGCTCCACAGCATCTCACTCACAGGCTCGAGGATGTGACATAGAAAATTACAACCCAGGAAAGGCATGAACCAGCTTGTTCCCTCACTTGTGTACCTCTGTTTCTCTTGTAGGAGCTGTATATACACCATGAGGGAAGATTCTGCATGGAGAGTGGTGGCCACATGCTATGAACAACGTCAAGTCACCACAGCAAGAGGGATGGGGTGGACGCTACTCACGTGCCCCGTTGGTCTGGTATCGTTCCGAGGGCACACTGGGAAGGCTGCTGCCCACATCATTCACTGCAATCACCCGAAACTGGTAGTTGACATAAGGAGAGAGGCTCAGGACGGCTGAGTTGACGCTCCCAGGATACCTGGAGTGGTTATGCCACATGCCAGGTTGGAACCGGTCCTCCTCAAACTGGACGATGTAGTCTTGGGGAAGAGATGGGAGAGGTGAGGTTCACGGCTCGGCTCACATGGCAACTTTCCCCTCCATGGTGCAGGAGAGATACGGGGCAGATACTCCAGCAGCTGACCTGTGATGGGGCTGTTATTGTCATCGCCAGGAATCCACGTCAGCCGCACGCTTCTCTCAGCCAGGTCTGTCAGCTCCAAGTCACGGGGGCGGTCGGGTCGTTCTGTTGGCCGAGTAACGAGACAAATGAGGCTGGGATTGTCCCAGGAGCTGGGAGTTCCAGTTCCCATCACTTCTCCCAGGAGGGGAAGCCCTGGCTGTCCCAGCCCAGGCCTGTGGGAGGACGTGTGTGTTGTGGCAGCTCTTGGTGGACCAGTGCAACGTTTTTAAGTGCTAATGGTGCCTTGCCTTGAAACCTGACCTGCTCCCTGTACAACTGATGTTATCTGGTGGTGGAAGCACCCTGCAGTGGCTTACCATAGGGATATATGATCTAACAACTGAAAACTAAATGCAAACAGATAGAAAAAACCACAAAGCCTCAAGAGAAAACCTGCTAGAAATACTCTGGGCACAATTCTGGTTTCTTTTTCTGGTCACAACCCACATGGTCCCACACAACCAGCTCAGGTAATAACAGTAACAGCTTCTTTCCAGGTAAAGGTCAAGGGATTCAATGTGGGGTTTATTTTTTCTCCCTTTCCCATCAGGTCTCACCATTTCCAAGGTAAAGTGATTCTCATGGCTCAGGAATTGGCACCGTGGAACACAAAACAACATGGCATGGGACCTTTCTACCTGCGGCCATCTGGATGGGTTTGCAAGGACAGCATGGAGAGGACTCGGAAGCATCAGCTCCCAGCTTTTTCAGCTGCTGCACCTTGATTGTCTGTTGGCATTATTGGCAAGGCAAAACAAAATCAATCCCCCAAATAAAATAAACCCGATGAATTAGTCATGATTACCTTTTGGTAAGTCTCTCAAACGGTTAGCAGGGATGGCTGCAAGGTAAGACATTGGTTGTTAACTGTGTTAGTTTAGTCATTAAGCTTGGGTGGCCAAAGAAGCACCTGAGGAGGACCACAAATATAAAGTTAAACACAGAGTTACAGATTTCAGAAGGATCTGATCCTGCCTGCGGGCCAGTGTAGGAACATCCTTCCTCCAGAGACCTCCAGGCATGCTCTGCACACCTTTATTCATACTTCAAGTACATGGCAAAGGGTAAACATGAGCCTGCTATAGAGTTAATTAGCTAGTAGGGCAAAAGGAAGGGAAATACATCAAGCCCAGTTGAATTATTAGGGATACAGGATTTGTAACATGCTCTGATTTCACAGGGCATTGCTGGTCAATGCCAGCAGTGCTGGAAGGTATCAGCAAGACCTGAGGTGGCCAAGAGCAGGGACTGATGGATCTGTGTGCTGTGGGAGTAGATCTCACAGCGTACATAAATGGGTGTGGAAATGGGCTGAGATTTGTTACCCCCTATACTGAACAGGGTCCTGCAAGGCTCAGAGCAGCTCCCACACCCCTGGGTTTCCTGTGCTGCTCAGCACCCCGACATTCAGTCAAATTCACTTGCAAGCTCAGGACTGCTCTCACAGAGCTTCAACAGCCACATTTGGCTATTTTTAGGTGTGTGACATAGGTACACCTTTTTTTAGCCTCAAACACAAGTTTCCTTTGACTCAAATTCAGCAGCACCAGCAATGGAACAACTGCTCTGCCAGCATCTCCCTGAGCATCTCTGCTGCTGAGGACAATTCTGTGATCACCCTTTCAGTCCAACCTTGAAGCCAGGCTGTTGTATTGAGAACAAAGCACTTATCTCTGGGTCAGTACATTGGGAGGACAGCTGTACCTAGCACGGTGAGGTATGCTTTAGCTGAGTCCTTGTCCAGCTCCGTGCTTGCTACACAGGTGTAATCCCCTTGATCCTTCTCAGCCACGCCAAATATTGTCAGACCATCATCTTCTTTCTTCATCCTTAAAGGGATGAAAACAATAACCACACAACTGTGCCTGAGCACATTAGGCAGCACAATCAACAGCTCTGTGTGTCATCAGAGACCAGTTAAAAAGGCCAAACAGAACAGGAGTATGTCTCTGGTCTGGAGATTTTATCGGCCAAGGATATGTTGAGCTATTCTTGGAAGCCTCATTTCCTATGGAGTCAGTAGATGTGCTCTGCTATGTATCTAGAATAATCACACTTTTAAGAAAACTGACTGGCTTGTGAGCCCTAATCAGATCTCACTTCATGAGGAGGGAGCCAGGCTGTGGAAAGGAAATTACAACTCCACTGCTCACAGCAGAGAAATGTTAATTTTGAAGTAGCTGTTTATTAAACCCACCCCCCACTTTCATCAAGATGTCCCGAAATATCTGCAGATAAAACCTACAGTCAAAGTCTTGACTTACTAATAAATCAATTTTAACTGCTAAGCAGCATCTGTTGGAGGCAGCTAATGACATCCAAAGTACCAAGAGCAGCCAGATGCTGGTGACTCCTGAAATGTTCTCTAAAAACTCTGGCAATCCTGGGAGACAGGACCCATGAAAATGTGAAACACAGACCTGTTCCCAATGTACAGGGGTGCATCATCCTTCAGCCAGGTGACTGTGAGTTTCAGCGTAGGGTCGTGCTTTATCCGGCAGTGGAGGCGAGGCATAGAGCCCCTCTTCACCACCTGATCTTCTGGTCCTCTCACAATCCTGGTTGGGTCTGCACAGAGTCACAATGAAAAGGTTAGGCACCAAACTGCCAGGTCTCAGCTGGGGACCTCAAGGAGGAGCGGTGTCACTTAGAAAGCACAGGCACCCAGGTCAAGCGCTGGCCCAGGTTGCTGTCGTGCACTGTCTCTGAGACATACACTTGCAAATTAATTCACTTAACAAGCCATTAATTCATGCTGACCCTTTAAAAAATGTACATTTTTCTGAGTCAGTGATTGGTTTCACTCAACAGGGAAAGGCCTGGTGGGAACTGGATCCAGGAAATGTTTTATCACCTTCAGTTAACCCTGATGTGCACTTTCTTTTTGCACTGCTTGTGGTGTCTCACAGCTCGTATCTACATCAAGCCCTTCTACAACTTCAGTTTGGCCCCAGATTTAGTTTTTTTCAACATTCAAAGGGAATCTCTACCCCTTTCTGGATTCCATCTCCAAATTATGTAGCGCCTGTCCTGCTGACAGTCTGCTGGAGTGCACAACCAACCCTCCCCTTAACGTAAATAATTTCTGCTGCAGGTTTCAAAAGCTCCAGGAGTTAGTGTTAACCTAGACCCCTTTGTGCCCTTACCTTTGACTTCCAGGCGAACCTGGGCCTCTGCTTTACCCAGGATGTTGGTAGCGACACAAGTGTAGATGCCCTGGTCCTCCTTCCGAGCCATGTTCATCTCCAAGCTCCCGTTCTCATGTGCCTTGTAGTTTCCTCCATCCAGAGTGTTCCCCTGGCCATTCTTAAACCTCACAATACCACAAAGTGCTGTTGTAAGGGAAGACAGAGCAGGAAACCTCCCCTTCCCGCCCCTCAATGCTGGCTGGGGATGTGCTGCAGCTCTTACCATCTCAGGGTGGGGATCGGTGAGCCAAAGAAGGGGCAGTCGAGCCGGGTCCTGTTGTTTTGAATGACCCTGATGAGCTGATTGCGGGGGGCCAGTATCCGTGGAGGTACATCTGCAAGCAGCAAAGATCACAGGTGGTGAAAAAGAAACCAGTTTCTGGGCTTCCACTGCCCTTCCAGCCTATTCATCCACCTGCCCTTCTCTTTTGTTCACTCTTCCTTGTTGGCACTTTCAAGAATCAGCAGAGTTTCTCCATTCATTCCCTCTCATCTCTCCCCCTTCTAGCTCCATGAGTCAGCTTATATCTGCATGCCAACAGGACTTTCTCACCCTTGCCTGGCTTTGCATGCCTGTGGCAATGGAATTCTCCTCCAAAGCCCAGCTGCAGAGGTCGTTTACAAAGGTACATTGGTCTCAGCGAGGCTAACAACAAAGAGGGAAGGAAAGAGAGAACTTCCCCAGGGGAAACTTGAGTACAGGGGGTTCATCTTCCACGGGTACTCACCCAGGACGCTGACAAAGGCATTGGCAAGGAGGTAGCCGTGCTCGTTGGACGCGTTGCACTGGTACACGGCGCTGCTGCCGATCTGGGTATCTCGAAATACAATGGTGTCTCCAGCCACCTCTCGGCTCGGGTTGGGGGGAGAAGCTTGAAAACAGACAGCACTCTTTAAATTTGGAATTAAAATTCATCAGACTCTCAACATCATTACACATCTTGCCATCTCAGCCCAGATAAAGCCAGGCGTGACCTCTCTGTCCTACAAAGACATGGTTCAACTGGCCTCGTCTCTGATGAGTAGGTGGTTTCTGTGCTGCGATGCCCGAGCCTGTGCACACTGTGCAGTGGGGTGCCTGGCACCCTGACAGCAGCTCTGGGTCTCAGGGTCAGATGTGAGATCCCTTGGCTTGTAAAGGAAGTACAGATTCTTCTTGCTTACCTTCTATAGGCTCACCATTCACCAGCCACTGTATGGCAGGCTTGGGGTTCCCGTTGGCTCGACACACCAGTCTGCCATCCTCCCCAGGGGCCAGAATGAGGTTTTGGGGTTCATCCAACCAGTATGGAGCAGCTGTAAAATACACCAACACACCAGTTATAAACCCAGCAGTACTGCCTCAGCCAAAATCCCCTCCCTGCCTGCACACCACTGAACTCAGACATGAAATCACTGTCTTCTTGGGTGGGTGCAATGAGTGGGGAGTGCTCTTCCCCCCGTTTTTGGCCACAATTTTCCTGTTTCACACCAAACCCACGACTGTTTGTATCAGTGAAGCTCTGCTGTGAGCTTGTGGTTGTGAAGGTAAAGAAGGTGGCAAGGTAAAGATGACGTACCCTTCACTCTCACCGAGATCGTGTGGCGAATGCTGCCCATCTTGTTGGACGCCAAGCAGAAATACTCCCCAGAATCTTCCTCAGACACATTGGAGATACGTAGAGCTTTGTTAAAGTTCTCCAGCTTAGTTTTGCCTGCTGGGAGCTCTCCTCCTTTCTTGTACCACATGATGTCTGGTGCTGGTCTAAGGAGAGAGGAGGAGATAAATGATTTTGTAAGAAAAGAAAATGATGCCTAAGAAAACACTTGATAGCCCTGTACACTCACACACAGGGAGGAGGACTGATCCAGCCTATGGGCCACCTGCCTTCCTCCCACAGACACTAAAGCAGGAACCCTGAGCATCACCAGCTGATTGAGAGAGCGGTCCATCTCACGGCTCATACTTGGGATGCAGAGTGCTGGTGACAAGTGACAGGTGATGGGACAAGGGGCAATGGCCTCAAGCTGCCCCAGGGCAGGATCAGAGCAGATGGAAGGGAAAAGTTCTTCCCTGGCAGAGTTGTCAGGGCCTGGCACAGGCTGCCTAGGGAGGGGGCTGAGCCACCATCACTGGATGTGTTTAAAAGATGGGTAAATGAGGTACTGAGAGATATGGTTTAGTAGAGAACAGGTACGGTTGGACTTGATGATCTTAAAGGTCTTTTCCAACCTTGTGATTCTGTGACTCTGGCAGTGTGCACAGGCAGCACAGCCCTGGAGCGCTGCCAAAGTCTGTCCCCGAGCCCAGGACACTTCTGCAGGCACATGGACCACAAATGTCCTCACCTGCAGTGTGGTGAGGATGTGCAAACAGCTGTAAGGACAAACAAGTGGGGAATTATCCTCAGAGAGCAAGCACCCACAGACACCCACTTCTCTGAGCAGTGCTGCAGAACGCAGCTCTCCTGTCCACTCCATGCTCTGATCCTTCCAAGTAGGTTATGAGATAGTGGTTAGAAAGAAAGGAGCAATCCCTTTTCCTACCAGGGGGATTTTCAAATCTTGGTCCCAATGTGGACAGCTGGGGACCACCCTCTCCCCTTCTCCCCCAGCTGGGAAGCGGTATGGTACGTACACTCCTGAAGCAATGCACTCCAGCAAGAGGTCCACCCCTCTGAGCACCATCTGACTGCTCGAGGTCCCATAGGGATACATGAAGCTGGGAGTTGTTTCCGTAATCCCTCGGGCTGAAATCAGCAGGGGAGAGAAAGCAAACAAAACAAAGTGCTTTTAAACTTTGCCACAGCAGCAGGGAGGGCACACACAGAGCCAGAAACACACGGTGCTTTTGGGGGGATGCTGGCAAATTCCCAGTGAACTCACCCAGCAATGAACCTGGAAAGTAGAGAAGGACTCAAGGTAATTTTGAAAGAAAAAGAGAGAGAGAGAGAGAGGATGCTTGGCAGGCAAGAGGGTAAAGAAGCAGCAGGGGATGGGCAGAGGGAGCTGAGCCGCAGGGATGGTGCATCAGGAAAGCCTCTGAACCACCACCTCCCGCTGGGGCAGCACCTTTCCTGCCCACCCCTGCCCCTAGCACAAAGAAATGGGCTGAAATCAGATGAGACTTGGAAATACCGATGGACAGAACACGTGATGAAAGACAAAAGGAACACACAGGCACAGGAAGGGGTTACTCAGACAACTGAGGTACTTTGCCACAGAGATCTCCGAAATACAGAGAATCCCGGTGCTGTCTGTGGCTCTGGAAGCACCAGGCAGGTTTCCCATCCTTACTGGGAGCTGCAGGGCCTGAAAGGACAGTGCCCGTTAGAAAGGAGCAACTTAGTGCCAAAAATGACACGTTTCAGGACTGGACAGGAAAGTTGAACAGGAGAAAACCAAGGGAAGACACGAGACAGCTCTCTACAGATACACACAGTAAAGGTCTCTTTGGGGAGGGAATTAGTTATTAATGGAAAAAATTCCATTAATAAGTGGAATGATTAAACTAGATCTAGATCAGTGAGGACAAAACAGGATGAGATGGGCTTGAAAGCAGCAGTAGCAGCAACAGAGGTTATGAGATTAGGAAAGGGGACAGAATGGCCAGGGGTGGCATAGGTTGCTACAAATACTGGAGAGAGGCCACCCCAGTGCAAGGGTGGGATCTTGGGGCGCAGACCAAATCCTCTCCTGTTGCCCCAAAAAGGAGACAGCCCAGTGCACCCAGCACTGTGGGGCTTTTGGGAAGCCTCCACCTGAGCTCTGGTTGGGGGAAGGGGCTGGGAAGGAGGAGGGGAGGGAGAGCAGGGGCTGTCCATGGAGTTCCCATCACCCTGCCTTCAAGAAAGTTTGGAACCAGGCTCGCAAGAAAAACACCAACACAACCAACCCCACAGCCACACACACCCCCCCCACTGCTCCCACTGGTTAATCACCCGCACGTACTGGTCAGCAGATTAGTCAATTACTTGATTAATGGATTACCAGGCTGGGGAAATCTTCCCCTTACCCTAAAGGGCCACTTCTCCAGGCAGGCACACACTGTCTGCCTGCCTGCTCTGGAGAGGATCTCACCCTGGTTCAAATCAGCCAGCCCACGCTGGGGCTCTGCAGGGCTGGGGGGTGGTGACAGAGCCAGCAACTGGATTTAAAGCCAGTACTTCTTGACAGCTCCCATACCTCTGACCAGACTTGTGAACTTCTCTCTCTTCTTGGGTGATTAGGGGAACAGGATATTATTTTATAAGCCAACCTTGGCTTTTATTAACCAGCAGCCTGATTGAACAGGCTGACCATTTCGTTCCCACCACAACACCCACTGACTCAGGAGCCTGGGACATCACTAAAAGAGATAAGCAGCAGTGCAAGCTGAATTTTACAAGCCATATATTAATGATGAAAATTAAAAACAAGGGAGATAAATTAGTATCCTATCCACTTGTTTAATAAACAGAACAACAACACTGCATGGCTGATAAGCTTTTTGCCTTAGCATGGCACTACTAATAAATGTTTTGCTACTTATAATAGGGAGCAGGCAGAAATTCTCCCCCAGCAGAGGTACTGCTCCAGCTCTGAACTCGCAGCAGCTGCAGCTGGAAGCTGTCAGACAAATAGCAACATCTCACTCATCTCCTTGGATGGAACAGAACTGGAAAAATAAATCCCATGGCTATTTATTTCTGCCCAAAAATAGACTCTGCTTCCAATATGGTGCTGCTGTTGTTCCTGCCTCTATGAAACTGGACCTGGTCAGCTGTGAATTGGTTACCCCAGAAACAGCCACTTCTCACCACGGAGCAGCCAAGTGCCCCCTCCCCACAGTCCTGACCTGTTGGCATTCAAAACCTGTACATCAGCTTGCGTTTCTGCTGAAAGGTGGTGCTAGGAATATGCACATACACATCCCATCTGTTTGTCTCCTGCACAGCTAGCCAGCTTTACAACACCCCAAAGGAAAAAAGAAGAAGAAGAAGAAAAAAAAAGAGAACAAAACAGACTTTCATTTCCATTTTTGAAGATAGTGAGAAACTTCTGCTAATACAATATTCAGTTAACCTGTTTAGATAATTTTCCCTTCCTAATTACAGCCTGTTTGCCTGGGCAATTAAACTTTGCAGTGGGAAAATCACTGCACCCATAAGCTGTGAGAAGAAGGATGCAGTCACAACTCCCAGGATTAGCCTGGGCCTCAGGTACACTTTGGGCAAGTGCCTCATGACCCACTCGTGCCCCACATCCACACCAGAAGGTCCCATGTCCCTGAAATGAGCTGGGGTACAACCATCACAGACTGGTAGGGATGGGGACTCACAGCTCCTTTGCTGCACACCCCCAGCCCACAAAGCCCAGCCCATCACATTTCTCTGCTTCCTCTGGAACTGAGCCCATGCCATAGGGACCAGCAGCCCAAGGTAGACAGCTTGAGAGTCCCAGATCTCCCAAATGCCTAAAAGACCTGGGAGGGTGATGTCTTTCTTCCCCACCTCGCATTCCTCAGACTTCTTGCCTTGCTGCAGCCGGTTCCAGCAGCCGGTACAGCCAGACAGGTCATTCCATGGAGAAACAGGGGGTTAGAAAGAAGAAAAAGGGCTGAGGGTAAGAGTTTTTTTCACCAGTTCATTAAGACACTGCCAGCCTGAAGCTCAGACTTGCACAAGTGCCTGAGTGGGCAATTTGAATCCACCAGGCCCATAAAATATTCCAGGGGACATTAAATGCAAATAGCCCAGACAGCACAAGGAGCAGGCAGTTTATTCTTTGCATCTACCAACAGAAATCTGCAGAAATCTATGAGGGTCTGCAGATCTCATTTTCCTGTGTGACTATTGAGCATCCCTTTTCCCTGAACAAATACGTGCTGTGGGAGATAAAGACCTGCATGAGCACCACGATGACTCTCCCTCCTAAAGCAGCTGTGCAGATGGAAGCGGTGCTCTGCCAGCATGAAGGCATCCCCTTCAAATACAAGTGTCATTCATGCTGTTGAGGTGAAAAATAGATTTACAGGATAGCTCGTCACTGGATTTCTTTTGGTCACTGGCCCTGTGTGGCTGCGAGGGAGGCATCTCCCCCAGCTCACCTCTGTTTGAGGTGTGATGCAGTTTACACATTGAAGCCAGTTTTGCTGGCAATCTCCTTTCACAGTTGTTTCTAGAAGTATTTTCGAACCATGCCCAGCCCATTTGCTGCTCCCAGCACTTCCCTCAAGGCTGATTCCTCTGCTGAGCCTTCCCCAGCTGTCCAGCATCCTCAGAAATCTCCCATTCCTGATGCCTGGGCTGCCCTCTGGCACGGGAGGGCTCTCCCCAGACACAGGACCCTCACCTGGCACATTCTCTCATCATGATCCAACTCTCTCTGCACTCCTTATCCCCAAAAGTCCCTGGGAAAGAAGAAAATGTGCTCAGGGTCGTGCAGGGCATAAACCAACCTGTGGCTCTGGGTGGAAGAGGAGGAGACAGGGTCTCACCATAGGGCACGGCTGGGGACCAGCACAGGGCATGGCTGGGGTTGTCCCCATCCCACTGCCACACAACCCTGCTCCCTGTAAGCAGCAAGAGGGGCAGAAAGGAAATGCTGCCCAGAGCAGTGCCTGGCCTTGGGGCAGTCAGACCCCGTGGTGGTCTCTGGTGAGGTGTTCAATCTCTAGCAGTGCCCGTGCTGCCAGCATTGCTGGCAAACAGCCCCATCTCCCTCCTCCCTTCCAAATCCCAGCCACTGCCCAGCTCTGCCCACATTATCCCACCACATCTGCGATACTTCCAAACCATCCCCAGGGCAGCGGCTGTGCCCTGGGGAGCCATGCTGATTCATGCCTAAATCATAATTTGTAAGTTTGGGATGGGCAGGCTCCAGAGGTCATCTCCCTGCCCAGACAAAGGGCAAGAGCCTCACAGGAGCATCCAACCCATGTACAACCTCACCACAAAGACACAAAGCGCTCAGCTTTTGAGGAAACCAAAGACTCCTTTTTTTTTTCCCCCCTTTCCTTTCCTTTTCTCTCCCAGTCACTGCCCATGTTTAGCCACAAACTCAATAGATGTTCTTTCTGAGGAACAGAGAGAAGAGAGATGGTGGGTCTTCTCTTTAAATCACGATCTCTTCATTGAGGAAGCAAGCCAGGCTTGCTCAGCCACACAGCCTTTCACACGTGGGCCAGATCCGCTTAACCCAAAGCTCCTCGTATCCAGTTAATTAGCTTAAAACTCAATAAATCGAAGATGTCAAAACTCTGAGGTGATTTTTTTGTTGTTGTTGTTGTTGCCATTTCAGCTCGTTTTATCCCACCCATTTTTTGCAAAGCTAACCCACCAAGGGGGACACGGGCACACAGGGGGGTGCGTGGGCACAGGCGATGCTGCGAACGCGGCGGCTCGCTGCCCGGTTAGCACGGGAGATGAGTGGGGTTAGGCAGAAGAGGGTTAAACTGGTGAAGGTCTCCAGAAGCCAGCGTTGACTCACCACTGTACATGTCAGTGTAATTTCGTAAAGACGTTTCGTTATGGGGTTTCTCTGCAATAAACAAAAGACCGTGAGCGTCCCGAGTGCCACGCAGCGTGCAGAGGGGGGGGGGATAGGCAGTGCTGGGGAGTGGGGGGGCAGACAGGAAACAAAATAAGTTCCCAAAACACAAGAGCAATGAGGACAGGCAACAGCAAGGATATAAAAGCACTCTGGGCACAGCTGCCTTTCAGGACAAACAACATGACAGCAGCAAAGGAGAGTTAAAAGAAAGACTGTTTTCCTCCTGCAAGATGGGAGGACAAATGAATGTATGAAAATTGTATCACCAACAGTTCCTTGAAGTGTTTTGCTTTGGGGTATAAAGACATTTGTATCTTGGAAAAAAAAAAAAAAAACAACCCATCAGCTCAATTTGGAGAAGAAAACATTATTTCTCTCAGTTTCTTACCTATAAGGCAAACATATTCTGGCTACTTATTCCCAGCATAAAGCAGAGATTGGACACAGCTAGGCAGCAGTGCAATGATGCAGAAAGGCATGGTGAAGATGAACAAATAAAAATAATGATAATAATTAGGCTGTAAAGGTATAATCTGCTGTAAAATCCCTTTTAATTATAAGATAATTAAAGTAGATTGTCACACACAAAACACCAGCTCTTCAACAACATGCTGCTCTCTTATTGACAACCAGCGCCAGCCATCCCCTGGACTTGAAGACAGCTAATTGCCACCCACGCTCTGTGAGGAGGTAGGGACTGCCCTGTCCTGCCCCTGGCTGCTGCAGGATCTGCCTCTCACCATCACCCAAAACACTGGTTTGGTGCCTGGGAACATGCTGGGTTCCACCAACATGTGGCACAGCCATGTGAGGGCATCATCTGCCCAAAAGGAGATGCAAGACCACCATACAGTCGTTGCCCTGAACCTCAAGTCATCAGCCCAGCAGATGCCCAAGAGCTCCTGGTAACAGCAGAGCAATGCTCTACAGGGAGAGGCGATGGTGTATCGCTTCCCTGAGCCATTGCAATTGTCTCTTCTTGCACCCATGGCAATCCCATCCAAGGGGTTTTCAGTAGCTGGCAAACTTTTATCTATTTATTTTTTTTCAAGACAGCCAACGCTCCTGGCTTTAGGCTGAGGTGGTTCAACAGCTTGAGACAAACACAAGCTCATCTCCTTTGAACACTGAATACATTATTTTTTGTATCATAACAGATGAGAAATTAGAGCCTCAGTTCTTTAAATTATGAGGGCCCCTGGGGTGGCATTTGTATCTGATAACACACCAGACATTGCCAAAGGCAAAGTTAAGAGAGGGTCCAGTCTAACCAGGAACCAGACATTTCCAAAGGCAAAGTTACAGAGACAGTCCAGGCTAACTGGGAACCAATTCTACATAAGCCTGGGAGCAAAAGGCTGTGGTGGCATCTGAGTGTAGCAAGAGTTTGTAGCTGTCTGCACAGAAACCTTGCAGGGTTTCTTGCACAGTTTTTCTACAGCTTGGCAAATATGTCAGGCTGAAGCCTTTGGGGCTGAAATGACCCCACCATTGTTTGCCAGAACCTCCCCAGCTCACACTGGTTAAGGACTCAGTCTGTCCCTAACAGGTTAATGTTGGCATCAGTTGACCACCTCTGTAAACAGCTGAATGACATTCAGCAGGAATTACCTACACACAGTCCCCACCATAAGCCAGAGCCCATTTATAGTATCTATATTGCTGACTACTCACGCTTTGCACAGAGGAGAAGCTGTCACACAGAAGTACAAAGCATGCCAGGGCTTCTGGCTTCCTCTGTTGCTTTCAGGCCACTGGTGTTGGAACACTTTGTGTTACTTCTTGTTTCAGCTGCCTGCAAGACCAGCTCGAGCTCCTGGGGCTGGGATTCAGGGGCACCTTGGCCTGTCTCAGGCAAGAGCCTGCTCCACGAAACCCACCCTTCTGTCTGCCAGCACAAGCACACACCACCCCTTCCTCCCAGTCTGACCTTACTGGGAACAAGAGACTGCTCCTGTCTGATGACTGGGGCCCACAGATGTTGTTTCTGTGTCGCTTGCTGATCGTGCCGGTGCTCTGCATGTCCCCCACCATGAGCATGCCCATGCTCTGCAGGACCTGCACCAGCTTCATGTCCTGCAGCGCTCAGCTCACATCCCCTCTGCCAGAGTCCCCACCAGCCAGCTGGCACGAAATGTGTTAGTGTCAGGGCTCACCTTCCTTCAAGGAGTCTGGTTTCTAGAGAAGAGGCTGCTCCTGCCCATGGAAAGGCTTGTCCCATGCCTGGAGAGAGCCAGGC
Source organism: Gallinula chloropus (assembly GCF_964237585.1). NCBI lineage: Eukaryota > Metazoa > Chordata > Aves > Gruiformes > Rallidae > Gallinula > Gallinula chloropus. Next base: position 2,718,336 of record NC_140112.1, read on the forward strand.
TCATGATCCTGCCTTCCCTCAAGACAATGCTCTTCACCAAGGTGAAGCTGAGACCTCTGCCTGTCCCAAGCACATCCCATGCATGCACACGTGGCTCAAGGCCTTCTGTGAGCACATCCCAGAGCCATGGAGCTAAGCAGCAGCTCCTCCTTGGTAGGTAAATGTTGAGCTGTGCAAGGCTGACGCATGTGCAGTGCCCCCCGTGCAGCTCCAGCATGGCCAGGGCTCCCTGTGAGCCCAAACCTGGAGCAAAGCCAAGGCTACTTCCAGCTTTTCAAGTGAGGGAAAGATCACTTGATCTTATACAGTTCCCTAAAGATGGGGGGGATCACCCCATCTGTGCTGAAGTGCTTTCCAACACAGTAACTCAGTGATACAGGCACCAGGTTACCTCCACAGCCCTTGAGCCACAAAGGTGCAGAGCTCTGAGATCCAGCAGGAAGGAAACCAGCCCCTCCTCCCTGCCAGATGAGCTGTGTGACTCTCATTCCTCATCCAAACAGGTTCCTGCACTATCCTAAACAAACTGAAGGAAGCCACTCTTCTTTCTGGTCAGTCTCAGTGCTGTCAAGAGCAGGAACAAGGTGTCTGGAAGGAGAACCCTGCTCAAGGGAGGCCAGGGAAGACCCCCCCTGGGTGATCACTGTGACACTTACTGGTTTTCACCTTGAGGGTGTAGGGGTTTTTCTGCTGGATGGTGTGGGTGAAGTGGAAGCGCGCGTTGCAGCTGTAGTCGGTTTGGGCATCCTGCAGCATGACGTTGGAGAAGTACAGGTCACCGTTCTGGCCCTGGGAGACACGCTTGTCCTGATGGATGGGCTCCATGGCTGCAGGGGAGCACAGACATTCAGAGCAAGGCAGATCCTCTCGTGGGGGATGGGCAAAGGAGAAACCCCCCCCACAACCCAGGCCACCCATGGAAAGGCTGCCCAGAGGGTTCAAGGTGGGAAGGGGGTTGTCCCAACTCACAGCTGCTCATCCAGAAGATGACAGGAGAAGGCAGGCCGGGTGGTGGGTTGCACTGCAGACTGAGTGGAGCACCTTCATCCACCTCTATCACATCCACCTTCTCCTTGGGCCACAGGGGAGACTCTGCCATAAGAAGACACCATGTGAGCAAGGCAGGAACTTTACAGATCTCTTCCCACTGGACCTGGCCTGGTTTCAACAGAGTGGCCTCAATGCAAACTTCAGTTCTGCAGCTGTAAGATCCCCTTAAATCCATACTGAGTATTTCCCTGTTAGCTGTAGCCATAAGCCCCACATCTTCATCCCAGTTCTGATATCAGGGGTATCTCAGTTCCAATAGGAGGGCAGCAGATCACTGGAACAGCTTGCCCAGAGACACAGTGAAGGCCCAATCCCAGAAGATATTCAAGGTCAGGTTTTATAGGGCTCTGAGTGAGCCCAAGAACACAGAATCACAGAATTGTAGGGGTTGGAAGGGACCTCAATACATCATTGAGTCCAACCCTGCCAAAGCAGGGTCCCTAGGACAGGTCGCACATGTCAGTGTCCAGACGGGGCTGGAATCTCTCCAGAGAAGGAGACTCCACACCCCCTGGGCAGCCTGTGCCAGGGCTCTGTCACCCCTACTGTGAAAGAAAGATCTCCCTGCTTATCCAGGGGGTTTGGACTAGATGACCTCTAAAGTTCCCTTCCAATGTTACACATTCTATGATTCTACATCTCCGTCCTGAGATGTATCCAGTGTTGGGTGGACCCCACCGCAGGTAACAGATGAAGCAGGTTGAGATGTCCAAGCACTGGGTATTCTCCACACAAAATCTCATACTATGCAAACAGTCTCTGTGCCATTGACCCCATCTGGAGTCCTGTGTCCAGGTCTGGGGCCCACAACACAAGAAAGATATGGAACTGTTGGAGAGGGTTCAAAGGAGGACACAAAGATGCTCAGAGGGCTAAGAGAGAGGAGAGAGGCTGAGGGAGCTGGGCTGGTTCAGCCTGGAGAAGAGAAGGCTGTGGGGGGACCTCATTGCAGCCTTCCAGTCCCTGAAGGGAGCAGAGAAACAGGAGGGGAATCGGCTTGTTAAAAGGGTAGAGACTGGCAGGACAAGGGGGATAGATTAAAGCTAAAGGAAGGAAGGGTTAGATGAGATATTAGGGGGTAGTTTTTTACAGAGAAAGTGGTGAGGGGCTGGAACAGGCTGCCCAGAGAGGGGGTGGGTGCCACATCCCTGGGGGTGTTCAAGGCCAGGTTGGCTGGGGCCCTGGGCAACCTTGTGTAGCTCCAGGCCTGGAGGTTGGTGTCCCTGCCTGTGGCAGGTGGGTTGGAACTCTGTGACCCTTGGGGTCCCTCCCAACCCAGCCCAGTCTGGGATTCTATGATTACTCACTAGAAACCTGGAGGTGGATTTTGCTGGAGAGAGCAGTGCCGTAGTCGTTGCGGGCGAAGCACTGGTACTCGCCCTCATAGTCCTCTGGCCGCCCCCCGCTGTGGAAGTCAATGACCAGTGTCCCTGAGCGCCGGCGCATGGACACTTTGGGGTCCTTCGCCACGTTGAAGAACTTCCCGTTCCGTGTCCAGGAAAAGCTGCAAACACAGAGGTTGGTTTTGTAACCACGGACCGTATCTAGTTGGGGAGATCCTTACCTGCACTGCACAAGCCAACAGACAGGTTATTGGGTGGTGGAAATGGTACAGCTTGACCAGAGGGGAGCTCCTCCAGTGCCAGCTGTGACCAACAGCTTCGGTGTAACAAGGGCTGGAGATGCACTCACGTGGGCACAGGGTTCCCTTTGGCTTCACATTCAATGAAGATATTATCCCTAGGGTCAACGATGTAGTCCTTCACGGACTGCTTGGTGATTGTGGGGGGCTGAGGCACTGCAAAGCAAACAAAAAGGCATGAGGAGGGTTGTGCAAAGAGTGTTAGACCCCCTCTCTGCCATCCTGCAGCCGATCCTGACGGGATTCCAGCTTCTTCCCCTGGCTGGACGTGCAATTTGTGGTTTAAAGCCCTTCAATGCCTGAGGAAATGCTGCTCCTCAGACCACTAGCACTGCTCAGACTCTTTCGGCATCAGAAACCCCTGTTCATTGGTACTGTGGTCTCATTAAGAAATGTCACAGTTACATCTCTCTGCTACCATCTGAATGGGACCGAAAGGCATCTGAGCTGTGCAAGGCAGAGGAGCCTCCTCTCCCCTGAGATGCCACGTTAACAGTAACAAGCCTCTGCAGAAACACTGTTTGCATTGCAAAGACACTGTCTGGCTGCTCGACCTGCTCCAGGGAAAGCAGCAGAGCCCAAGCACTCCTTCCAAGCTGCTCCAGCACTTCCCAGCCATGCCTGGCCCTGCAGGAGAAGCGGCTTGTCCTGACTTGGCTCCACCATATGCCAAGCAACCTCCATCCCCTGCTCTGTGCAGCCCCCTGCTCAGTCCAGACCCTTGTGCCCTGTTCCGGCCATGCAAAGGAGATGGACGTGTACATGCAGAAGGTGAGGGGAACACTTACATTCACTCTGAATATTTGCTGTTATTTCCCAAGTGCAAGCATAGTGAAAAAAAAGAAAACAGGTTAATTGAAGAACAAACCTACATACATCACACACACAAACATGAGTAGTTATTGCAGGGCTTGCAAAGACTACACACAGGTCATTTTCTGATTCAAACATGTTCTAATCTACCTATGTACTGTCCATGTGGGAGAAGCTGGTGCTGGATGGTCCTGTTAGGGACAAAAGAGGGCATAGGTGTATTTGCATCGCTCATCTGTGGGCATTGGTGGCCCTGTGGTCCAGCATGTTACCTGCAGGGGTTAGCAACGTTCCCATCCCTTATCCATGGCTGGACTTACCCTGACCCTCCCCAGTTTCATTCCCCTGGGTCAGAAGCTAATTCATGCCTGATAAACCCTTAGCTGGATTTTTAGATGATGCTCAAACTCAGAGAAGCTGCACATAATATATATACGCACACACAAATATACGTATATATACACACACACATACACACACATACCTACCTACCTACCTACCTACCTACCTATCGCCCCCAGGATAGGGGTGGCCAACATTTTATGCAGAAAACTTGCTAGGGGTTAGGGTTGGGGCAGGAAAAAAGTACCTAGGCAAGCTTAAAAGAAAGAGCAAATAGTGCAGCTGCCCCGACACATGGTGGGTGAGGGCTGTTCCCTCTGCCAAGACTGGATCCTGAGGCTTTGCCCATGTGTCTGCCCTCTCCTGAGCTGCTTCTGCTGGTCAGGAGAGGATGACAAAGGGATGCTCTTAGTTGCAAGATTTCCCACCAGTGCTGGTGGGGATGATGCTCCCACGTGGCTCAGTGCTGTGCAGGGAGGAGGAGGAGGAAGAGGAGGAGAAATGGTGAGCTGCTGCAAGCTGCCTTGAGTTTTCCTCCACCAGCTGTCAGTATTACTCTTGCTTTCCTAAGGTCACGTTACATTTAAGTAGCAACATCACTCCTTTCCTGATGCAAAGCACAAGAAATAAAGACATGACAGAAGGTGGAGTGTTTGCAGACCCATTCAGCTCTCCCTAACCCACTTGCCCCTTCTTCCTTCTTCTGCCTCTATTTCCAGAGGCTACAGCTGTTAAGAGCCAGGCCTGAAGGAACCACTGAGCTGTGTCCATTGAACAAAATTCTCATTGCTGGGAACAAGAGCATCCTGTGCATGTTACAGGTGACTCCAGGGGAAAAGGCATTTTCATTTACAAACATCAGGAACTCAGACTCAAGCCTTGCACAGACAAGGCATCGCACTGGGATCTCCTCCTTGGTGCTTTCAAGTTACACAGCTAGCTCTGCAAAACAGAACTTTCACACCTCCTCTTTGCAGTTCTTTCCAAATTTCAGCCCAAAGACATTGCCTCAAATCTGCCCATCCCGTTTCGCTGCCCAGAGTCAGGGGTCAGCTGAGGTACCATGGCCAATGCACTTAGGACTCCCCAGCGCAACAACCCGCAGGGTGTAAGTTTCTCCCACCAAGAGCAGCCCTGGCACTTCAGCCTGAATTCAGACCCCAGCAAAAAGCTTTTGCTTTTCCTCCTAATGCACTGCTCACTGGAGGATTTCTGAGCATCACACTGTCGGAAGAGATTCCCTGCAGCGACAGGCTGATCATTACTAACAGCCGCCACAGGAGAAAGCTGGGACACAAAGAAATTATGAAACTGGTTTCCAGAAGAGTGGTTGAGCACCTCCTGTCCAACCTCCCATCTCAAGTGCATTCAGAAAAATCTGGCCTTGAAGATGCCCCCTCAGCAGAAACATCAGCCCATTTCCCCCCACCCTCCTCGCTACGTGTCCCCCAGCTCTTCTGATTAAAACATAACTCCCATCTCATAATTAACTCAAAAGTCCCAACAGAGAGAGGAGAGTCATGTTGCTCTGCAGGACCTGCCCGCATCCCCAGTGCCCTCAGGGTGTTGGATCGTGGTGGCATCTGCCCGAGCAGATGAGCAACCAGCTCCATGAAGGAGCATCCCCCAGTCTGACCGTGCTCTGTAGGAACACCAGGAATCCCCAGATGCTCCACTGACATCCATGTGCTACAGACTCGCCAGGACCCGATTTCCTCACCAGCTTGGCTCAGATACTCTGTTCCAGGCTGACAAGTGGCTTCAAGACCTTCACTCAGCTTTTTGGGACAGATTGTCTAAATCAGAAGGGGATTTGGGTGACTTTGGGGGGGACACGTGGATTAAAAAGCAAAAAATAGCCCCAAAGAAACACTGGAAAAGAAAACCTTAGGCTGGACCAGGAAATCTACCTGAGACATGCACATCTTCACTCTACCTCCTTGACCATTGCAGCAGGAGTTTTTTAGAGGAGGAAACCACAACTTACAATCCAGAGGGACTTCAATGGTGCTGACGAGGTGATGAAGGTAGAGAGCCAACGCTACTCCTGCGCAGTAGAGGTGATGTCTTTGCATGACCATTTTGGAGGCCTGGGCAGGGTCAGGACCTCAGTTGTGTCCCCTGGGGCGAGCAGAGCAGCAGCACACGCAGGCAGATCCTCAGCTGCAACACAAACACAAACCCAGCCGTCATCCAGCTGCTTACAGCTCCATTTCTGTCTTCTTCCTGCAGAGAGGGAGCGTTTCCAATCCAGGAATATTTGTACAAAGGGATAAGGAGGTGAATAGTAGCAGAGATATTTTGCAGGCTCTGGTGACCCAGGTCCAGGCCCCCAGTCACTGCCTTCCCAACCCCTGAGTGGCTTTGCCAGCAGAAAAATCTGCCTTGCAGGGTTATTTGTGCTCAAATCCTGGGGAGAACTCTTGGAAGGAAGGAACAGGACCCCACTGTCACCTGGGACTGATGGCAAGCTCCTCAGAGCAAGCGAATTCAAAAGCAGCAGACAGTTCCCACAGGCTAAAATGGAAAATAGTTACTTGCTTTTTAAAAAATGAATATAATTTTATGCACAAGAAATACCTTGAAAACAGCCACTCCCTCCAGCAGGACACTATGATGAGCTCTGCCTCTACCTGCATCCTGGCAAGAGCTGGGGCACCGAACTCCAGGGACTCCCTCATGTAGCCAAGAGCCTGTCACTGACCCAGCACAGCTCTAGCTGGAGTTGGGGCACGGCAGGACCTTTCCAGATCAGTCTCTAAACAACCCCTTTTCCAACCACGCTCCAGCTGCTTCCCTCCCCAGATCACCCCATGGACTGAACATAGATTAGAAAAAAACAAGAATGAAAAGGAGGATAAATTATCCCATCTGTCCAATAAAAGCTCCTGTAGAAAGGATGCTGCGACCCAGAGTTGGCTTCACAGCTGAGTTACGAGTCTCTGTAATAGAGTTATACAAAGGGCATCGGATGCACAGACAGATCTCTTGGCTAGGAGTAAAAATAACACCAGGGCAGCAAGGAGTGGAAAATCCCCAGCCTTGCTCCACACTGCTCCTCCCTGGCCCCTGTGCAGGCTTTGGCCCAGGAGGGATGTCGCCAGGCAGGGGAGCAGCACGGAGAGGCCATTTGGCAAGCAAGGAGAGCCCCTCTTCATGAAATGTAAATAACCAGCCGCAGCCTGTGATGCTGCTGCCCCTTCAGCTGCTCCCGAGCCCGACACGAAGCAATTCTGGGGGGAGGGTGGTGCAAAGAGGGTGGGGGGAACATACAACCCAGCACAACAGACAAAACCCAGCGAGCGCAGGGCTGCGGGGGGGAGAGGAGGGAGGGATGCTCTGGGATCTGCCGGGAATGCTGCTGGGAGCCAGCGAGGAGCAGATGTCACAGAAAACAAACAGCTCTGACACACGGCCCAGGAAGCTCTCCTGAACCCCAGACAGGCTCTAACCCAGCGCAAGACAACTTTTAAGGGCACTTTTTTCCTCCTGTTACCCTTGCAGGGAACAAGGTGGGTTTAGTGACTTCTCCATCCAGCTCTCCTGGCTTCTCTGCTCGGATGCGATCGGGTTCTGTGTGTCCTTGCTCTTGGGCTGAAGCCCAAAGGAACTCGCCGTCCCAGTGTGTCCCAGTTACACCAGATGACAGATTGTAGGTTGGGAAGGGGCTTGGAGGGGAGTTCTGCTTTGATCTTTTTTGCTCGCTCTAAGGATTTTCCAATCCAGCTGTTGCAATAAAAATAGTTGAAGGACAGAATAATTATAGGACTGGCCCAGTAATTAAAGTCATGTCCAGGACTTCCGCAGCCCTGTGATCAGGTCATGCTGAACAAAGCTTTTCAAATGACTTCTTTAGATTTCTGTCTGAGGGAAGATATCATTTTGATCTGTAGCCTTCATTTCCTAACGCGCTTCGTTTCTCCAGTTACCGCTTCAGATGAGTAATGGATCAGCAGGTTTTATGCCTCTCTGTTACCAAGCACAAGCCTGACTTAGGAACTGAATCAGCCAATACCACAGAGACTTAGCAAGGCTGAGATTTCTCGTGTCCTGACTGTGCTCGTTTACTGATGCTTCCCATTGCTACTGCAAAATGCTTTTAAACTCCTCCTGATGTCGTATGGGAGGGAAGGTGCAAGACAGCAGGCATTGGAATAGTAAACAGCTCTACGTGCTGCTTTGAGCCCAGAGGAGAGAAGGGTATGAGTTAGTGTGAAAGAAATAGCTGTGACGTGAAGGATCAGGTTCCTGGCACAGATGTTTGGGGGATATTTGTGCATTTTGCATTAAATGAGAATACAGAAAGGGCTGAGCCCAAACAGTAGATATACTCTGTGTGTGTATACGTATCACAGAATCACAAGGTTGGAAAAGACCTTTGATGAGCAAGTCCAACCATTCCCATCCTAAGCTAAACCAGATCCCTCAGTACCTCATCTATCCTTTTTTTGAACACATCCAGGGAAGGTGACTCAGCCCCTCCCTGGGCAGCCTGTGCCAGACCCTGACAACTCTGCCAGTAAAAAAATTTTTCTAATGTCCAATCTAAACCTGCCCTGGCACAGCTTTGTGCCATTTCCCCTTGCCCTGTCTCCTGTTACTCAGGTGAAGCGACCATCACCCACCTCTCTACAACCTCCCTTCAGGTAGTTGTAGGTGGGGTGTATATATATATATACACAGAGAGAGGGGGGAGGCATCTCTGCATCCAGCTGACGCAAGAGCACATCCTACCCATCAGCATGTGCCCGGGGATAGTAAAAGTAAGGGCCATGCATTGCAGGAAGAGATAGGTTTGCAGATAACTTTTGAGCTGCAGCAGAGATAAGGTGCCTCTGGTCTGAAGCCGTGGGCAGAGCTCGGTGGCAGCAGCCCGCGCTCTCCCAGCGCTGGCACACGGCTCGTACGACACGGGCGACTGCGGAGCGGCACCGACCCAGGGCAAACAATGGAACCCACAACACAGCACCCACAGAATGCATCTCTGCCTCTAGGAGAGTGAATGCCGGGCTTCTCCAGGGCCCCTTTGTCTTGGGGTGGATGTGGGTGTGACTCGCCGAGCGGCAGGAACAATCTGTGAGCGTGCCGGTGCGTGTAGGTGGGTCCTGCAGTGGGACAGCAGTGCCACGAGCCCCTGGCCGCGCAGAACACAGCCCACACTGTCAGGGCTGCTCCTCCCCTGGGGACAGGGACATCTCCACAGTGCAGAGGGCATGGAAATGCTTCTCCGGGGATGCTAAGAGTCCTGAAGCTGTCTGATGCCTTCATCTGCCCCTGAGACTGCTTCGACCCAAGATGGCCCATGCAAAGGGGCAGATGACACCTCTTCTTCCCAGATTTAGCAAATCTTTGCTCCTGGCCCCATTGTGTGACACAGCAAAGATGGGACTCCAGCCTGAAGAGGGGAATGAGACCACCAACCTCACGTCGGCAGCTGCCAAACAGGATGGCTGGAGCTGTGGAGTCTGGGGATGCTCAGGAAGCCCCCGAGCTGGCTGGACCCAAACTCAATCCAAAACCTGGGCCCAGCATGTTCAGGAAAAAGACAAAGCAGAGTAAACCCTCACATAAGTAGTTGCAAGATGGTTTGGTCATGAAATGGGAATTTAACTGCTTCAGTGCATTTCCCATCCAGTGTCATGCCCCTACTCAAGCACCAACAAGAGCCACATCCCCACTCCACTTTTACAGGCAAAGCAGCAGAGAGACTCAGATGCCTTTTTCCCCAAATACTTACCCAGAGTTCAGAAGTGTTTCTCGGACTACTTGGTGCTTTCCATTTCCCCCATGACCTATTGCAACATCAATTTACACAAACTGGTAGTCTGGGTTGAGAAACACATCCCAGACCATGGCCCAGACCTCCCCTCATGTATCAGATACTTCAGTAAATACATTTTTCTCTGGAAAAAAGCACAAGTTGTTCCAGAACAGAACCTTTAAAACTAGAGACTGCTTCTCTTGGCAAAATCAAATATCCACAGGGCATGGGGAGCATCTGAAATCAAGAGAGAGATGTGCAAGCTTAAATCTGCTCAGCTTGGAGCCTCCCTCCTCTCTCTCTGAACTGGCACCAGAGGGGAAATAGTTAAATGTGAGATGTACAAAAGAGGAATGGACACCTGGGTCTGACAGACACCCATGATGGAGATGCAAATACAGATGCTGGGGCTCAATAGCAGCAGCACCTGCCCCAGCTGAGGGCTGGGTGACAAGGATGGGAACTGGAAGGTTTGGAAACTATTTGTACTTTCCACAGAAAAATTAGCCACTTTCTGGGTTTTTTTTACATTCTTGTTCAGCAGTAAAGACAAATCAGCTTGAAAGAAAAAAGAAGTTTGCAGAAGGAATCATTTGTGTTGCATTACAAAACAGACAGACAGGGGACCATATCCTGGCACCATGGGGGTTCTGGTCTGTTTTAAAGGCAGAGAGGGACTTTGCTGCATTGTCCAATGTTTTCCAAACAAATCTGGATTTTCAAATGATAGCTCAACAGGTAAGCAACTGCCCCAAGGAGGAGTCAAGGGGTAGTGGATGCTTGTGTGGCCTGTCAGAGCCTGGTCCCAGGGAGCCCCACGTGCACCCACTAGCAGGGACAAGCCCCCACAATGCCCCCTCCTCCCTGAAGGTGCTGACAGTCCCAGGGAAACGTGCCTTAGTTATGGAACAGCCATATGGAGAACGGGATGGCACTGAAACTGGACCTGGCCCGTGTGCTGCTCCAGGTTTCACACTCTCAAGTTTCTCCTGCAGCGCTCCCACACCAATAATTAAACCAGAAAACATATCCGAGCCCTTTCTCTGTAAACCACTCCAAATCTGAAGTGAAAGGTAAAAAATACAGCCTTTAAAATTCTTCCAGGTCCTTCTCCATCTCTTAAGAGGCTCCTGCATCAAGGGTGAGGTGGATGGTACCACTGGAGAGGGTTTTTCTGCAGGCAGTGCCGCCCCTCTGCATCACTCTTGGGGACATCAGACCAGCACAGCAAGCTGCAAAGCTTCCCAGCCACACAGAAGAGACTTTGGATCTCCATTTCTACATGCACATATCAGTGTAACATGTACACTGCTTTCTCCCTGCCTTGAGATGGAGGAAATCTCTCCTTTCGCAGATGGCAGAGAGCTGTGCTAGTGGATCTGTGCATCCCAAGCCCAGAGCATCCCTGCTTCCCCTTTGCCAACGTGCCAGAGCTTCCATCTGCTCTGCACCAACAAGTGTCCCGCTGGCTTCGATGGGCATGGCCAGGAGAGCCAGGAGGGGGGGGGGGAATCTGCCTATTGCAGCCCACCCCCCTCACCAGCAGAAAGCGACTGGACAAGGCTGCCAACATGCTCTGCTCATTAGTGGAGCAGGAGCCACATGCCACATTGCCATGTAATCCACTCCCCTTGCAGAGCTTTGCAGCGCTGGAAGGCAAGTGATATGTGAAAATATCTCCTCTTGCTGCAAACATCAGCGAGACCCCAGTCTGGGATGAGGCAGCAAAAGCTGGCACCCCCATCCCCCAGGCTGATTTAGCCAAAACTCAGCTCTTTACTATAATTCCCCAAACCCACACCCTCCAAACCCCAAGATGCATGATGTCCTGCACCAGCCCCTCTCCCTCCACCCTGCCTCGGGGAAGCTGAGCAGGCTGAGCAGATCCAGAGGACTTCCTCCAGGGAAGGGCTGAAACTCATTTTCTTCTCAACAGCTTAATGAAATGAGACCTTCTGGAATAACGACGGAAACAAATCCCTTCCGTGCAGCCCCACTCCTTCAAAATGATGGCATCATGACCTCTGAGGCAGATGGGGGGCTGCAGGGCAGACACAGAGATGGTAAGCCAAGGGAATCTCTGGTTGAAGTTAAATAAAATTAAGCAATTCCACAGTGAAGGACTGGTTTTAATCAAGTCATTAGGTTCAGCAGGACGCTTTCAGCAGCAATGAGGCATTTATCCTTATTTATGGTTGTAAAAGGAAGAGTAAAACTCCAGCAGCTAGTGTTCCCAAGAAGACTCCTACAGCACCGTTTAATGCATTTCAGCCATTTAATTAATACTGATTGAATAGCACAGAGCAGCTTTTCCACCAAGAGAAAACCCTTTCGGTTTCAGATAATGAAAACCATTGATTTAGAGGGAATATATGTAAGTGATTCCCTGACAGTGACTAAAGGCTTCATTCTGCTCCTGCTCTGCTCAGGTTCTCCGTGGCCTTCCCCCCCACCCCCCACATGTAACACATCAGATGGGTTTTCTGGTTGTTGACTTCCATAAAACTGCATTCCTGCTGTGGTTTTGCATGGTGGGGTTCTGGTGAAGAAGGGGTGGGGAGGGGGGCTGCAGGAGTAGTTTCTGCACAAAGCTGCTAGAAATTTCCCCTAGGTCTCACAGAGCCACACCAGCTGGCTCCAGGATGGACCTGATGCTGACCAAGGCTGAGCCCATCAGTGACAGTGGTAGTGTCTCTGTGACAACATATTGAAGAAGAAAAAAAAAACCCCAAATCTCAAGCAGACAGTTTTTGCCCCCAGAGAAGGGAGCGAGAGGATGTAAGGGGCTGTGAAGACACCAAGGCCAGGGAAGAGGTGGGGGAGAAGGAGTTCCAGTCACCAGAAAGATGCCCCTGCAGCCTGTGGAGAAACCCACGGAGTGGGTATCCCCACTGATGATGATGGGGAGCAGAGACCCCACCTGCAGCCCATGGAGAGGCCCCATGCTGGAGCAGGGGGAGATATATGGAAGACACTGTGACCCACGTTGGAACAAGCCCCTGGCAGAACCTGCAGCCTGTGGAGAGACCCACAATGGAGCAGGTTTGCTGGGGGGAGGCTGGTAACCCCATGGGGGACCAGACTGGAGCAGTCTGGGCCTGAGGGACTGAGAGACATTCTATGACCGATGACTGCACCCATAGCAGTGACCCAGGCTGGTGCAGCTGGGGAAGAGCTGAAGCCCCATGGGAAAGGACTCACATTGAAGGACTGTCTGCTGTGGGTGGAAGCCCACGGTGCAGCAGGGGAAGTGGGTGAGGAATTGCCCCCTAAGAAGACAGGACCACCGGTAGGTGATGGATGTGCAGCTGCATCCGTACAATCCGGCTTATGATGCTGCTCAAAGCCAATGTGGCAGTGGGAAGAAAGGAAGAAATGACTGCAAAGAGGCAAACCAGGACACAACCACTTGGCATTTCCATGCTGAAGGATGGGCTGTGCCCTTTGCCAGGGACAGCGAGCAGCACACGGGGATGGCAGCGCTGCCCACTTGCCCCTGCTTTGAGGAGAGAGAGGCGCTTTGTGCCTGTTCCTGAGGTTGGGTACAGCTTTTGCAATTGTTCTGCCAAACAACCCTCAGAGCAAACACCAGCAAATTCATTTGCATCTCGTCTACTCCCCCTTAAAAAAAAAACAATCGTGCCTGTGCCCATCCTTTCAGCAGCTGACACCACAGACCTCAGGACCCTCTGACCGCAGGCAAGGAGGAGCACCAGGCTTGTCACAGGAAACAGGTCCTAGGCTCAAATTGCTGAGTGTCCAGAGGCTATCAAGAATCATTTCCTATACCCACAGTAACCACAAAAAAGCCCCCAAATGCATCTTTGCTCGGGTCCTCTGAACAAAAGACCATTTCTCAGCATACCTCTCCAGCAGCAGAGCTTTGGAGACAGGTGCTTTCGACACCATCACTGCCAACCCTCTGAAAAAATTCCAGGCACTCTCATTTCTTTGGGATATCTGTACACACACTCCTCATTTTACATTTCAGCACATCTTTAAGAAACACATCTTTACGAAAACCACAGGCAGGCTGTTCTTCCCAGCCCCTGGTTTCCTGTCTTACTCCTCCACGTTGTTTTTTGGGTTTTTTTTTTTTTTGCTGTATCCTGCATTTTCTTTTCACTCCCTGTAACTCTCCTGTATCACACGTGGGTGAGTTTTCAATCCCAAGCCCCGTGGGCTGTACACATTTTAAAAGAACTGAGCAAACAAACAAGCATTGAGAAAAAGTGCCGTGATATCACCAGGAACAAGGATGGCTTCCTAAAGTCACCCACCAGCACATACCAGGAAGAGCTGTGGCAGCATCCCCCTGACTCTGTGTAGGGCAACACGTGGGAAGCAGGAACGGATCCATCAATCCCCTGAATTTCAGAGCTGGTAGTGGCATTAAGGGGATTCATACTGGCTTCGTCTCAATAGCTATCAGCTGGCCAGAGCTCACCCAACCTTCCTCCTGCAGCATGCAAGTCAGGACCAGCAGCACCCAGGCTCCAGTACTGGGTCCAGTTCTGGGCTCCTCACCATCAGAAGGACATGGAGGTCCTGGAGCGAGTCCAGAGAAGGGCAACCAGGCTGGGGAAGGGGCTGGAGGGCAAATCCTGAGGAGCAGTTGAGGGAGCTGGGGGTGTTCAGCCTGGAGAAGAGGAGGCTGAGGGGAGACCTTCTCACCCCTCCCCTGCCCTGCCAGGAGGGTGCAGAGAGGTGGGCGATGGTCTCTTCAGCCAGGGCACAGGAGATGGGACAAGGGGCAATGGGCTCAAGCTGCCCCAGGGCAGATGGGAGGGAAAAGTTCTTCCCTGGCAGAGCTGTCAGGGCCTGGCACAGGCTGCCCAAGGAGGGGGCTGAGTCCCCACCCCGGGGGTGTTTAACAGGCGGGTAGATGAGGTACCAAGGGATCTGGTTTAGCTTAGGATGGAATGGTTGGACTTGATGATCTTAAAGGTCTTTTCCATCCTTGTGATTCCGTGATTCAGAAGGGGTTCATTGCACTGGCTGCTCTTCAGAGCTGTGGCTGCATCGAGTTCACCGGTAACTCCAGGGACAGACTCCTCATCTATCATGGTCACATCTTGGCACGACATAAATGTGAATTAATTCATCATCCCGTCCTCCTGGTAATGTAAAGAAATATTGTCGCTCTATCACACAGAGGGACTCTAGTCCAGAGGGGTTAAGTGTTACCCTAAGGTCAGACAAAGATACGGCGCGAGCGGGAAATGAGCTCAGATCACCAGAGAACTCAGTTTAATCAGAAAACACCATTTAACCTTTACAGATCGGTCACAGCCAGGAGAAAAAAAAATACTAAATAAGAAAAGCATGAAACTTTCCACACAAGGTGATGATGTGGCCTTTGCCAGCCGACACGTCACCCACCAGCCTGTGCCATCCCCCCACGGCAGCTGGGAATTGGCCCTGCGACAGCTGATCCGCAGGCTGCTGGAGCTGCACGGGGCACCAGGTCACAGCAGCCCCACTAATCAGCTTCCCACCCTCCCGGGGAGCCACTTGTTTCTGCATCTTTTTCTGTCATTAGCAAGAGTAAGAAGCGACTGAGGAAAAGAGAAAAAATAAAAAGCAACCACCCTAACAAACCCCAGTGATTCATTAGTTATCCTTGGTGAGAAACAAAGGGGCTCTGGAGCATCATTTCTGCACGTTGGGCTGCCAGCGTGTGGGGCATGATGTGACTTTTAAAGAACATGGGGGGGTTACAGCTAAGATGAAAAAGCAATCACTTTTACTTTTTTTTTTGGGAGGGAGGAATAATTACTCTACTTACATTGCAACCTATTTGGAAAAATACACCATCCTGAACTTAGCTAGAATCCAAGAGGGACAAGGAAGGGAACTGATGTGAAAAATAGGGATTAAAATGGAAGAAACCAAACAGGTGGGAAAGTTTTTCAGTGAGAAGCTTTAAGAGGCAGTTTTAGGGCACAGGTCACTCTGGGGACAGCCAGGTCAGCAGCCTGTGAGCAACTTCACTGGGGCCAGCCTGGGAGCAGAAGTCCCAACAGCCCAACCCCAAAGCAGCTGTCGGGTCGTGCCTGTGAGCAACACCGTGGGCATCTTGTCCAGCTCCCGATGGAGCATTATGCCTACAGCAAATCTGCCAGCAGCGCTGCCTAACCCTCCTGGCAGCCTCTGGAGAGGCAGAGACAACAGGGTATCAGTCCCCCACCCTCACAGCAAAGCTCCTTTCCAAGCCCATCCATCCCACGCTGCTCAGGGGAAGCACGACAGAGCTAACAGCAATGGGGGACACCCAGCCTGCGAGTGGTTAATGTCTGCCCCCCCTTCCTGTGTCCCTTGGCCAGCCCTCCCAGGGATGGCAGCATCTGGTCCTTGGTGATTAGCCAACTGCTAATCACGCAGAGCAGTAGCTATAAACAGCAACTGTGGGACAGTTCGTGCACAATTGCTCTGGAGAAGCTGCCTTTCCCCTTCTGGCACAACCATGAGGAGGAACACGCAGACCGGGGGTGTGCAGCAGGCTCAGGCTCCCTAATAAAGCTGATGGATACAATATCCTGGGAGAAACAGGACTATTTACTTCTCTAATTGCATGGGGCCAGGGGAAGAGCTGGGACAAGAGCTGCCAGGAAGAACAAGGAGGGTTTTGCCCTCAAGAACAG
The DNA here is from genome assembly GCF_964237585.1 of Gallinula chloropus. Taxonomy (NCBI): domain Eukaryota; kingdom Metazoa; phylum Chordata; class Aves; order Gruiformes; family Rallidae; genus Gallinula; species Gallinula chloropus. The sequence goes on from NC_140112.1 coordinate 2,734,588, forward strand.
GGGGCACCGAGGACTGCAAGGAGCCGATGAGTATCACAGGGCAAGTCCTTCTGTGCCTCCTCAGAGGAGGAACAAAGCAGGACTGTGTGCCTGCCCACCAGTACAGGGAACACGCCACCCCAAGAAGCTGGAAATCCCACGTTCCCCATGGGAACACAACGTGGTACAGGCTGGCAGTGCCTGGCAGAGATGCCAAGCTCCGTGGGGACCGCCTGCTGCACCCCCGGGGGTGTTTCCTGGGGGTGTTTCCCAGGTTCCACAAGCTCTGCTCCTCCTTTACAGTCTCCCCTAATCCTTTTGTCTGCTTTCGGCAACACCCCTTACCCAGCCCCACCGCCCACAGCCCCCCAGCCACCCGCATGTCCCCAGACACCATCTGTCTCCCCCTGGGTCTGTAACCCGATCAGACACAGAGGTGTCATGGACAAGGCAGGAACACAGGATTCATCCCGTAAGTGAGCTGTGTTTACAGACACCAGCTCTTCCCCAGAGCCCGGCACAGGGCCCTCAACCTGTCCTATCACCTTACGGTAGCCACGACGTGCAGGCAGCTGCCAGACACCGTATCCTCCACCCGCCACCCGTCCAGCAGGCAGCTTGCGCTGCAGGCGGGCACGGATCTTCATAACCACATCCTGACACTGGCTATAACCCCAAATCCAGAGGTGAATCATAGAATCCCAGACTGGTCTGGGTTGGAAGGGACCCCAAGGGTCACAGAGCTCCAACCCCCTGCCACAGGCAGGGACACCAACCTCCAGGCCTGGAGCTACACAAGGTTGCCCAGGGCCCCATCCAACCTGGCCTGGAACACCCCCAGGGATGGGGCACCCCCTCTCTGGGCAGCCTGTTCCAGCCCCTCACCACTCTCTCTGGAAAAAACTTTCCCATAATATCTATCTCCCTATTATCTATCTATATCTATTCCCCCTTTTAACAAGATGATTCCCCCCCCTCCTGTTTCTCTGCTCCCTTCAGGGACTGGAAGGCTGCAATGAGGTCCCCCCACAGCCTTCTCTTCTCCAGGCTGAACCAGCCCAGCTCCCTCAGCCTCCCTCCTCTCTCTTAGCCCTCTGAGCATCTCCGTGGCTCCTCTGACCCCTCTCCACCAGTCCCACATCTTTCTTGTACTGGAAGCCCCAGCCCTGGACACAGGACTCCAGCTGGGGCCTCCCGAGGGCAGAGCAGAGAGGGACAATCCCCTCCCTGTCCCTGCTGCCACCCCTGTGCTGATGGAGCCCAGGATAATCTTCCATGAAGAGTCAGTGTAGGTAATTAAGCTGCTCTGCTCTTCTTCCAAGACACAGTCTTGGAGCACATCTGGTTCCCACATTCTGCAAAAAGCCTTTGACCTTTAATTTCAAACCCCGGGCGCTTCAAGAGCGGTGACAGAGCAAAGAGGCAGCAAACCTGACATTTCATCCCCAAGCCACCTTTAGATGAGACTACAGCACCCCACGGGTTGGGGGAAAGGGTGGGGATCAATAAATACAGAGCAGTTCTTGAAAACCGTATGTAAAAATGCAAACACCTGAGATATCTGGAAGTCTGCATCTCTGGGTAGCACTGGATTTACTACTGCAAAAATGCAGTGTAACAGGCTTTCCCTGCTCTGTGCACACTTAGATCTTAATTACCTGCAGGGCATCAGACCAAGGAGATCAGTAGCTCTCCTTGACACGCCCTTAACACATCACATTACTACAGAATCACTGAGCTCGTGTCTGGGAAATCTGATTTTCAGTGACTGCTTACCTGCCAAAATCCCCACACACCCCCCAAAAAAACCCTTTTACTGGACTATTCCTCAGTTTATAAAGTGTGTCTTGGTTAGCCCTTTTGGGAAAATCATGACCACTGTCACAAATGCACATTGTCAGTCAGTTTTCCAAAGGAAAGCCCCTCCCTGTGTTGCCTGGCATCCAGCTGGTCACAGCCAGCAACTCCTGTACCCGTCTGCCCATTTCACACCCATCTGGGGAGCCCTTTTCCCCTGCTAACATTCAGTTCCTCCAGATTTCGTGACAATGCCTCAGCAGGGTGCTTCCATCATATGGGACAGACATTTGGCATGGAAACTTGGATGCACAGACTTTATTAGCTATGTAATTAAAACCGAGGCAATCCCCCTGGCATGACCTGGGAAGGCTGGGCACCTTTCTTCCCCCTTCCTCCCCCAGACCCCACCACCACCATCTCAAAGCAGTTTCTCTCTCAACAGCAGCAGTTGCTGACCCAAAAATTAATGGTCCCTGGGTCTCTCACCACACATCCATAACGTTTTGGTGGCCCTGCTCTTACTGCCTGTTCTCTGCTGTGAAATCCTGAGAGCCCTTAATGACAGACAGTGTGTTTATAGCCTGGCATAGCAGAGATGCTGTGAAATCACATGTCATTTATTACCCTGAGCTCAGAACTAGAAGGGAAACACCATACCCAGTACTTGTCAGCAATGCCTTCACAAGTTTGCCAGCACGTTTTCACATTACACCACATAAAATTCTCACCCCTTGCAACATGGTCATTAATATTGCCAGCACAGTCACTCCATCTGCCTTTTGAGCCCCCTCCAAAACAGTAATAAGTTAATTGGTAGAATCATTTGGCTTCTGCAGAATGCAGTTGGCATGTAAACAGCTTTCAAACTTCAGGACTGAGTAGAGGAGGCAGGATAAGGAAGTTAAATAAAAGGGATATGAATATATATAGAGGGTCAGGCTGGGATTAGCATTTCTAAGAGTCAAACTGATTGCAAAGGGCAGCAAGGCTGTGCCTGGCACTGGGCATGGCATCCTCCCATGGTGGAGCTTCTCCAGAGAGGAGCCACTCCATGTGCCACTGCTCCAGAGCAGCCCTGCAAATCTGCTGTCACCAGCACCAGGCATGACACCTACGCCAAGCTGGCAGGATTTCTGACACTAGCTGTGAAAAGGGGGAGGCAAAAGGAACTGATTTCTGCCCTGAGAAGGTCCAGATGGGCACAGGAACAGTGGTAGGTGTAAGGGATAAGTAATAAGAGAAAAAAAAATAAACCAGCTGCTGGACTGAGCTGTGGTCTGTGACCTCCAGCTGAGCAGGATCAACGCTGAGACAAGCAGCAGTATTGAGTGGGGAGATCAGGTTGAGCCAAGGGATGCTCGAGCTAAGGATCATTATCATGTCCAGCATCCCACAGGCTGGAACATACAAACCCCATGTCCTACAAACCCTTGCAAACACAAATCTCTCACTGACAAGGACTAGAAGCTGGGGAAAACTCCATAGGAAAAATAATGGAGTCTAAAGGCAAGCAGAAAACAAAGGGAAACTTCAATATTCAACTACTCCACCTGATCTCAAATTCCAGCCAGCTGAGCTCTCCATCGTGGACGTGAGTTGCTGGCAAATAGTAAATGCAAGATATCTTCATAAAGCTATTAAAATACTGTAGCTAACAAGAAATAAGAGGTAATGAGAAGGGTTTGAGAACTAAGAGCTGAATCAGCACTTTGAGTTCTCTATGCCAAACTTTGAATTGAAGACTGCCTGTGGTTTTCTAGTAAAATACTGAGATTTTTTTTCTCCCCCTTGACAGTTCCAGAGGAGAGGAGAAACGATGAGACTGGCATCCAGCATCACCTCTGGCAGGAGCATCAGGGGAGGGCTGGTGCTCAGCACCGCTCAGCCAGAGCATCCCAACTGCTTCCCATCCCAGGCACCCTGGCCATGCTCCCGCCGGGCAGGCTGCCTCCACTGCTGCCTCAATAGGGCTGAGGAGGAACCAGCACTCAGCCAGGCACCGTGCTCTGGGCATGACTGGTTCCAGGGCTTTTAAAACAAACAAACAAACAAACAAACAAAAACCCAAATAAATGTTCCCAAGCTCCTTTCCTTGACTTCCCCTGGGACAGAAGGTAAAGTAGAAATGCAGAGCATGTTCCACCTTGGCTAAAGTGATATGGAAAATGGTAAATGTTTTTCAAGTGGCTTTTGAAAGAGTCTCTTTCCCTTCTTTTTTTCTAGCACAAACTGCTTTTTCCAAGCAATGCTATTCTTACACTGAAGGAACTTTGCAAGCTTGGGTTCTGTGGAGTGGCTTTAAGTGGAACAGAATCCAAAGGGAAGAAATCTGACTTTCTACAAACTGGGCCGGAAGAATCCCAGACACAGGCTGGGAGAAGAGCTCCTGGAGAGCAGCCCTGCTGAGAAGGACCTGGGTGTCACGGGGGATGAGAAACTTCCCCTGAGCCAGCAGTGGCTCTGGCAGCTGGGAAGGGCGATGGGATCCTGGGCTCCATCAGCAGAGGGGTGGCAGCAGGGACAGGGAGGGGATTGTCCCTCTCTGCTCTGCCCTCGGGAGGCCCCAGCTGGAGTCCTGTGTCCAGAGCTGGGGCCCCAGGACAAGATGTGGGGCTGTTGAAGAGGGGTCAGAGGAGCCACGGAGATGATCAGAGGGCTGGAGCAGCTCCCCTACGGAGAGAGGCTGGGGGAGCTGGGCTGGTTCAGCCTGGAGAAGAGAAGGCTGTGGGGGGACCTCATTGCAGCCTTCCAGTCCCTGAAGGGAGCAGAGGAGCAGGAGGGGAATGGGCTTGTTCAAAGGGGGAATAGATATAGATAGATAATGGGGGGATAGATATTATGGGGAAGTTTTTTCCAGAGAGAGTGGTGAGGGGCTGGAACAGGCTGCCCAGAGAGGGGGTGGCTGCCCCATCCCTGGGGGTGTTCAAGGCCAGGTTGGATGGGGCCCTGGGCAACCTTGTGTAGCTCCAGGCCTGGAGGTTGGTGTCCCTGCCTGTGGCAGGGGGTTGGAGCTCTGTGACCCTTGGGGTCCCTTCCAACCCAGACCAGTCTGGGATTCTATGACCAAACAGCACACAGAGAACCATGCAAAAGGAAACAAATCAAAAAATGTAACCCACTGACTCCAGATTTTCCAGTGTTCGTTGCAGCACTGACTGCAACATCCCCAGCCTACAGCTCTTGCCCTCAAGATGCCCCATGGTGGACATACTGGTACCACTGCTTGTTGCTGCTGGTATTGAAGGTTAAGGCTGGCTCCTGCCATGCTACCCCCATGTTATACACTCAAATCCCAGTGAGACTTAACGGTGCTGAAGAGCCTAACCCATTTAGACATTTCCCCACGTTCAGACTTTGTTAGAAATGTTGATAAGGGAAGCACACGCTTAAGAGATGCTACATTAAAAAATCATCTCTCCCCAGAGATATTTTCACAGCTCATTTATTAAGCCCCCTCAAAGAACAGAGGGGAAAAGCCAGCATCAATTGTTTTTAAGCTATAATAAGTGATGAGATAGTTTGGCTTTGCCTTCCAGCCTTGCTGCTAGTTTTACTCCTAACAAGCTGCACTTCAAGGCAACACACTCATCACAGGAGCAGCTTTAATTCAAACCCAGCGTGAACAAAGGGAGAGGTAGCCACGAGCATGATCACTTCTGAGCTGAGCCTGTATCCACCCCCACAACTGCACCTTTCTATCCAATTCAACTGCAGGCCTGGCTCAAGAGTTATGCTTTAATTTAAGGACAGGTTTTCATGCTCATTTGTGGGCAAGCCCATGTTTTGTTCTACAAAATGGTAAAGCAACACCATCCCCATCAGAAGGTACCAAGGGGCTTCTGTTAATGAGCTTTGGCTTGGTCCTGAGCAGGACAGCTTGCTTTTTTTCCTTGCCTGAATATATAAAAAGGCAACAACAGCATTTTCCAGGTGACAGAAGGGGGACATTGCTGCCTGGTTACAGGAGGAGATGGGCAGCCACAAAGGCAAGTGCTTCCCTGACAGCAGGCAGGGCTGGGAAGGCAGCATCTGAGTGTTTTTCCCCATCTGACAGGGAAATGTGCTTGTAAAAACTGCACTGAAGTGTTAGTTTTATACACGTGGACAGAGGAATTAGGTCTACATCATTTGGGACATCAAAAGATGCCCAAACCCCGTTCCCCCAGGGACCTGAGCCCACTCTTGTTTGGCAAGCACTTCCCTGGGTAACTTGGGAAACCACAAGCCTGTCAGACCCATCGAGCTTATTGAAGCAGCTTGATAAAGCCATAAATTTCCTTTGCTGCTCATAAACCACTCTTTTTAATGACCTTAGTTACAAACAGCTGTTTATTTTGTGAGTTAGCTCTTTGGAGGTGTTCTCTCCAATGCATAATGAAGTGTCAGGCATTTTCCAGGAATTTTCAGAGCAGAGAAAGTTTGGCACTCTATTATTTGAGAATCACTGAAAGGGTGCAATTAGCTTAAGAACAAGCATCTATTCTGGGTGGCAACCTCAGGATCCTTCCTCTGGCATCCAAACAGGCACCATGTGACAAGCGGATGCCAAGCCATGAGCCTCCCTCTAGCTCAGGCATGCATACAATTCCCATAATATACTCCCATAATATCTGCCTTCCAGCCTTGCTCACAGCTCAGAAAGCTGGGCAAAACCCTGCAGGCATCTGTAACCCTTTCTATGCTCTGCATTGCTTGGGAAAGCTGCAGAGTTTCAGGCAACAGGAGCAAACCCACCGCCACAGCCCCCATCCAAGGTGCAGGAGCATGAAATCCCTTTAGGCTTTCAGGATCACTGACTGACACATTGAGATCAGAGGAGGATGGTTTGGAGCAGCAGACACCTTTGCAGGACATCAGACCCCCTTTTTTGGGGGTTACAAGCCCCCAGTGCTTTTCCCTTGCCTGCATCCTGTGGGAGAGCAGGGCTGGTGTGTGGCCATGGCAACGCGTGCTCATGCACAGAAACACCAGCTTGAGCAAAAACAGGGGGGGAATTCGCTCCCCAGCTCAAAAATTATTCATGAGAAATTAGTGAGAGCTACAGCAAGCCCTCTGAAGCGTGCTTCCCCCCTCCTCCTCAAGCCCTGCCTGGGAGCAGACAGGCAGAGGACTTTCCTCTCCATTCCCCTTGGCAAAAGGATGTTAATTTAATATTAAAAAAAAATATGAGAAGAGCCCTCTTGCAATATCAGTTCTGAAGCACCAGTTAGAGTGGGGTTTTTTTTTGTTGTCATTGCTCTTAATTACAAGAAAAACCTTCTTGAAGGGCATCTCCAAGCAGCTGGCAGAGAGGCCGGTCACTCCATCACCACTTTCAGACCCCCTTCTCCTACCACTCTAGTTCAGCTCCCATCAGAGCCTCAACCAGCACGAGCTGCTCACATCAGAGATTTATGACCCTATTTAATTGTATTTACTTATTTAACTCCAAATGCCAAACCTGATCTTGCACTGAAAGGTAACTTGGGGCTTGCAGGGATGTGGTAATGCTGTGAGGAGAGGCGCAGCCCAGAGTTGTCCCTTTCCCCATCCCACAGCCTTTTCCCTGCTTATTTTCATCTTGGCCCTTTCTTTCACCCATCTGCAGTAAAGCCAACGAGGGGCAGAGGAATCCCATTCCTTACTACAGTAAATAAACTGAGCTGGAAAAGAAAATTAATTACTTGGGGTATTAACAAGTTGAGGCGATTAAAGGACCATGATCTGCCCCGATTACATGATGGTTGAGAAACCAGAAACCTCCTTCCCCCCTGCCCGCCCCCCCCCCCCCCCCCTCTGGAACAGGCAGAGGGTTTGCTGGAGCTGTGGCAGGAGGAAGGTGTGTTCAGAGGGGCCAGCACAGCCCAGGGTCCCCACTGCACCACCAGAGCCTATCGCCCATCCCACAGCCTCACTTCAGCCATGGTTTGCCAATTATTTTCCCTACAGTTCTATGCAAATTATCCCTACAGAGAGATGCATGGAAATGTGTTTTCCACGCTCCAAGTGCTGGCAGTGCAATCAGCTCATCACATCTGCCTCTAGACACGCCTGGCCCCGCTCCGTTTGGGGATGCTCAAACCATCCTGCCAGGTCGTGGCTGGGATGCAGGTGAGCTGGCCACGCTGTACACTCCTTCACACATCCCCAGCAAACCTGCTGCCAGATATTATGTGGTGAGTAATGATTCTTGTTGTATCTCCACCACCACAGCCCAATGTGGAGCCCCACAGGGAGGGGGATGTCATTTTGACCTGGCTTTCAATGCTGGGGCTGTACCACAGTTATGGGTACAGGCGGAAAAGCTGCTGGGACAACAGGAGGAGGAACACAAAAGGCAGCAAAACTGAGCTTATGCAGAGACTTCTGTTTCTGCTTTCCCAAATTCAGATGCTTCACAGGCAAGAAAGACGCTGAGACTTAAGCCTCAGGCAGGGGAGACTGACCTGCAGACAGTTCTGGGTCCATGAAAGAGTCACCCTTACAGATGTCTGATGGAGCATGGTCTGGGAACAAACCCACAACATGCACACAGTGGTTGGTATCAGGGCTTTTAGGATAGGTTTCCTGGTCATTCACTCAAGAGGTTTTCATTTTAATCAGATCAAGTTACAGCAACAGACAGGTACCACTGATGTCTATAACTCAGCACAGCATCTCCAGAGCAACGAGCTGCAATTACACCCAAACCATCTGACCATGTGGCCTGTGTCAAAACCTGGAGCAGCTCAGGGAGCAGCTTTCCTCCCCACAGCACAAGTGGGGCTGGGGAGAAAGGCTGAACTGGTGTGCTGGGATGTGCCAGCCATTGCTGTGTGCACCAGAGACGCAATATCCTCCTCGTACCACACAGCTCACGAGTCCTCCTGGATGGGTGGAGAAAAGCAGGGAGGCAGATTTCCAGGTCACCAGCTCCTGTGTGCCTCTTGAGTTCCTCCAAAGCACAAAGCCAGCCCGGCAGGCTGCACTTTCCTCCTTGCACAGAGCTTAGAAAGGACCTCAAGAGTCAAAAGCAGCTCGGTGCAAGGATGGTTTGGGCAAAGCAGAACAGACAAAGCCTGCCATTAAATAGTAATGAAAATGCCCAGCACAGGTTGTGGGAGGAAGACGACACTAATCACCTCCCCAAGGAATTCACCTCCATCATCTCCATCTCCTCACGCCCAGAGGCTGCAGGCTGTTCTAACTCCTGCCACCACCCCAGGGCTGCCTGCAGTGCAGGGGTGTGCAGGCAGACCCCACCACGGTACATGATCATCTCTCACTGCCTGATGTCTGTCCTGGGTGAAGGACATCCCTAAGTGCTCTGGAATAATAACCTCCTTCACACATCAGCCTGCATCCAAACAAACCCACGGCACAGGGCAAGGGAGCAGGAGGTTACAATCAGCTTACACCCAGATTACTGCAGAGCCACCAACTCCTCTTGCAAGAAAAAGCTTATTAGCAACCCAAGAAGTCAGAATAGCACTTTTACATCTTGCTCTAAAGCTCTCTGGATTAAAAGAGAAGCATCCTAATTACATCCAAAGGTAGACACACATCTCAGATGAACTCTGGTATTTACACCACCGCCTCCCCCTGCAGAGGAACAGGCTGTGTCCATCCAGGCACAGCAGCAGCATTATTCAGCTCCATCTGAGTGACAAGCAGCTCTGAGAGCTGGAATTTAAGGGGTTAGATGCTCACGTCATCCCTGCCTGACTTGGAAAAGAACACAAAGCCAGAAAGTAAAAAGCCATGCTACGTTAATAGAGATCAAACCCCAGTTAGCTCGCCCCAAGCAGCATCCAGCCACGGCCAAAGGAGGCAGTGGAAGAGCAAAGGGGGTCTGGGTGCAGCCTCAGCGCAGCACTGCGGCAGCAGGACAGACACAGAGGGAGCTGCCAGCAGGTCTCACCCCCAAGGTGCCCCACACCGTGTCCCTGGGAGACCCTTGGGACACGCTGGTCAGCCCTCCAGCAGGACACAGTAACAGACTTTGTGCACATCCTCCTGCAAAGGTCTCAACATGAAGCTTTAGCAGAGCATCACCCCCATGCCACCTCCTCAGGAGTTACTCTAGAGGCAGAGCCACCTCCCTTTGCCTTTCCCATTTAGGATGTGGGGCTTCCCACAGGTTAGGCTTCTCTGTCTCTATCCCAAAACACAAAGTATGTCTGGGTGCTGGGAAAGATGTGCTTAGCCCCTCACAGAGCCATGAGCCCCATGGCTGGTGCCAGCATCCCCCAGCAAGTACCTGACCTACCCAGGGCAAGCCCAGGAGTGGCTGGGTGGCTGCCCAAGCCCCTTTCCCCATCCTCCTCTCGCCCTCCCGCCCCCCCAGGGCTGTGTTATCTCCTGCCCACCCATCCCTGCAGGCCGGTGAAGTGGAGAAGGCACAATAGCCATTGTTAATAACTCTGACTTTCTTCTCTCTTCCCTCCCGGGCTCCTGCTGGCTTTTCCTTCATGCATAATGCAGGAGCTGTGGTGCAGGACACTACCCACTCTGTCCCCCACCAACCCCGGAGCCAGCGGGGAGGGGAGCGGGTTCGAGTGCCAGCCAGGGCCTGTCCCCATGTCCTGGGTGCCAGTGCTGCCGGTACGACAGGGTTCTGTTCCCAGATGCAGCTTCCTTTTGTTTCAGCCCTGCTGGCAGCAGCATCCGTGGCAGTGAGACAGACCGGCTCAAAGCTGCCCAGGAGGCAAAACGGAGATCTCACTGACACCAGAGCCAGCCTGCAGATGCAAACTTCTAAGCCCTGGATTTCTAAGTATTTTGCCGTGTTTCAGCACATTTTTTTCACCCCTCTCCAGCAGCAGCATGTCCATTTTACAGCTACAGAAACGGAGGCAATAAAGGTGCAGAAGGGTGAGGAGAGTTGCAGGGAGCCTCAGCTTCTACCACTCTCCTTTTGGTGACTCTCAGATTGTTCAGCTATGAGACTGATTTGATTAGAGCCCCTTCCCTTCCTCCTTGCCCTGTACTCACAGCCCTGACACATCAAGCAAAGACTCTGCTGAGAATGTCATTTATTACAAGGGGAACCCTAAGGAGCTCAAACCCCTCCAATTCAAGCAAGAGAAACCAAGTAGGAGACTGGCCCACATTTGAGTGAATGCACTTAGGATAACACAGGCTTTTCTTGCCCTTCTACCAGCTGGGGTGAGAAATAAAATAAAAAAAAAAAGAAAAAAATTAAAATTCCCTTTGAGGTCCCCAGATCCCAGCCTGGCAATGCAAAAAGCATAGAATACACAGCAAAGCCAAGCTCCAAACACCTCCTGCAACCCCCCACCCTGGTCCCCAGCACAAACTGCCCTCCAGACTCTGCCTGGTGAATCTTTTGTGTGCTGGGAGCGTGTGGCACCCACCACCACCACCACAACACCCACTGGGCTATGATGCATCCCTCCATCCCTCCATCCATCCCCTACCACCACACCAGGCTAACACCACACAAGCAGGGCTCCAAGGCAGCAGAGCACAAGCAGAGCAAAGCAGCTGCCTCCTCCCAAACCCCCTTGGTTCTGCTGAATCACTTACTGCATTGCCTCACCGCTGGTGGGACCTTCGCCCAGCCTCACGCCGCAGCACCCAGCCCAGCCGTATCAGCTGAGGGTTTAACTCCTGGAGCATCGCACACCAAAGGCATTCAGAGGCAGGGAGAGGATAATTACCTCCCGGCAGGTTTCAGCCCAGCCTGAACTGCCCTGCCTTGCACATAATTAATGAACTGCATCTCTAGGAGTTAAATGCTCTCCTGCCAACCAGACTGCAGCAGCTGGGAAAGCCGCCTTCTCCCCACGAGAGGTGGCCAAGGGTGCGCAGAGGGACCCCCAGCGCGGCTGAGGTGCAGGTGACTCCCAGCGTAGGGGAGAGCCAGCTGCACCCCAGCTCGTCCCCACGAGCCAGCAGAGTGGGCTGAGCAGTCAGACCTGAATATGTGGGGGTTTTTCTCATCGTGCCACCCCCCCTCCATCCCTCCACCCTTGCAGACGACATGACTCAGAGCACAGGGTAAAATCGAGGGTGAGGGAACGGGCAGGGGGAAGGCAGAGAGCAGGAAGAAGGTGGGGAAGATGCCAGCAGGATCCTGGAGCAGACAGCACATGGGCTGCAGCTCTGCAAAGCCAAAGGCTGCAGCAAACTCTGCACCGAGTGGGTGTTAGATCCTTTACAGATCCTGAGTCCCCATTGCAGGGCACTTCTCCACCCCAGTAACACCAGTACAGGTGCATCTCCCTTGGCTGCAGCGTCACCCAGGGCATTTAACAGCCCTGTGCTTGGAGAGCACCCCCGGGTGCAAGGACAGAGGGACACGGGGTTTCTTCCTTCTTGAGCAGGGACACAGGAGCTCACTCTCCTCACAAAAACGCTTCCCTGGTCCGAATCCAGCTGACTCGGGAGATGCTGCAGGCTGAGCTGCAGGGTGACACCCCCCTCCGGGGTTCTGGGTCACTTACCCTTCCTCTCCAGAGGACTCAACCACTTCTGATCCTCAAGGAGGACTCAAGGGATCCTACATTCCAGCTCTGATGTGGAAAAATTCCCCAAGCCTGAATCCCCAACCCTTTCCAGGCTCTCTTAGCCTCCATGGCACATCCTGCACTTTACGCTTTTCCCAGCAGTGAAACAACCACAAAGCATGGGAGAGAGGTGATTTAATTAGAAAATGGGCACAGCCTGCATACATATCCCAGTTCTGCTGGTAATTAGGAAACAGATGGGGGAAGGAAAGGAGAGAGAGAGAAATCTTTGTTAGGTTAATTGTTTGAAGTCACTAAATGAAATATAGGTGGCCTGAATTCTCTGGAGGATCATACACAAACTTAAGGATAGACTTTTACAGAGAATAAAGGAGGGAGTTTCCCATTCAAGGACAGCAGAAGATTATGACTAATCAGGCAAGAACAGAAGTGATAAACCCAAGGAAAAACAAAGCTCCTCTTTGCAGCTGCAAGAGGAATCGACCAATCTGATCCACAACTTCATTACCATCTTATTAAAATGCTATTTCCATTTTCCTGATTAAATGGGTGTGAGCAGAGAAGTCTTTGTGGTCTTGGCTGTCCTCAGGGAGAGGAGATTCTTTGGTACAGAGAGGTCTAAGCCCTAGGGACAGTTCGAGTGACACCTTTTTGAGGAAGCACTTCAATCCTCTTGCTCCCCAAGGTGCCCTCCAAGGAGACACCTTTCTCCCAGCTCAGATGTACCCTGAACCTGATATTTCGGTGCAAACAAAGCAATATCTCCATCATTTTCTGGCTCCTGTGTCCCAAGTGTTTGGTATTAATGCTTCCTGGATGCTAGATGCCAAGGGGTATGTTCTTATCTCCACCAACAAGAGCACACAATTCCCCCCCTCCCCAGTGCTGCAAAACTTACCCTTCAGTAGTAACTTCTGTTTTCACAACTTGAAGCCTCAAACAACTGATCAGAAGGTTGGTTGTGACAGCTAATTTAATCACAAGCACAATGCACCTCCACTAATACTCCCCAAACCCTTTCCCACCCTTTCCCCCCCCTCCCCAAAGGGCATTTTAACCACCACAAACGAATTTTACTTGGACTCTGCTGTCTGTGTGTCCTGTTAAGCCAGAGTAGCTGCCAAGATAATTACAGAGTCTGCCTTGCTGATCCGGATTAGTGCCCAACGGGTGAGCCAGCAAGCCCAAAGAGATTTCAAACTGCTAGAAAATTAGAGTGGGGCTGGAAGGGGAAAGGATAAAGGGTCCAATGCAATGGGACAATGAGAGCAGGACCAAGCCTGGGGATTTGAGGCTGTAAGCCACATTCCTACTGATTGATTAGTTACTTCTCTCAGTTTCCCCTCTGTGTTCAGGCAATGCCTCCCAGCTATCTGGTGAAATTAAAACCTGACCCAGCCTCTTGAAGAATAAACATTAGAGATATAAGCGAGATCAGAGTTTAAAAGCTGAATTAGTTTTAATCTGCAAAGACTGCCTCATCCAGATCCTCAGCTGAACCATCTCAATACCAAAGAGTAACATGATGCAGGGCTCTGCTTGAGAAACAGTGACCAGAGCAGACAGTCATGGAAACCAGCATGGTTTCCCCTGCACAGAGCAGCTGCTCAGGAGGCTCAGCTGTGCTGTCATTGCAGAGGTAGAGAATGATGCAGATCAGCCACATCTGGAGGGGAGGCAATGAGCATTAAAGCTCTGGCTATGACAGCACGTTCCCACTTCCAGCCACGCCACCCGTCCCAGACCTTCCAGGTCTCACACTGCCTAAAGGGTTTACCACTGCAGAGCTGGCCCACACATAAGGATGCCAGACTTAACAGCACCCAGACATCTCACCAGGTGCCCTGGTTAGGTCTGGTGTTATCATTGTGTCCAGCCTGGTGAGGCCATGGCATCTTAATTTCCCCAAGCTGGAGTCAGTTTGGCTCCACCTGCACCTCTCTGTAGGGCTGTGATATCCACCTGGCATCTCCTGGTGATGCCCCCTGCCTCCATGGAGCAAGCCACCAAGCCTTTGCTAATAATCCTCAATCCTGACCTTTACAGCACAGCATCCCCCCACGAGACAAGCACACGGTAGCACCATTCTCCTCACCATACAACAGCAGCCTTAGAGAGCTGCTCCCTGCACAACTCCAGGCAGCAGCAGGACACTGCCAGCACTGCAGCCTGAAAAACTCCCCATTGTAGTGGATGCTGTCTGCTTAGTGATGGACAGGCCACACAGTGTGTTCCAGAGATGCAAAGCCTGGCAGGAGGCAATGGACTCGGCCATGCCACAAACAGCAATGGCAGGTGATCAGAAGCAGAACTGGTTGCCAGCAAAACTTCATCCTTGCTTGAAGATGAATGAAGTCACTGGGGATTAACTCAGCCCAGTATCTCTATTGCTTCAAGCTGGGTACAACACAAGCTGCAGACATGGGAGATAAGGAATACAGAGGATGAATAAAAGCTCCCCAGGGAGGATGAGCCTTACTCTCAGGACCCTTGAAAACCCATTGACTGCTGACAGGCTTACACCAAGCAAGAGGAGTCTGGAGCTGGTGGTTCTCTCCCCTCCAGAGAAGACCAAAGAGGCTGTCAGAACTAGACCTGTTTCAGGGATAATTGGCTGCTGGGGAGGGGGTGAGTTTTTCCATGGGGTGGAGGCCACAAGTCAGCAGTGATCATAGAATGCATTGGCTTGGAAGGGACCTTTAGAGGCCATTGAGTCCCACCCTGCAGTGAGCAGGGACATCTTCACTGGATCGGGTTGCTCAGAGCCCCATCCAGCCTGACCTGAATGTCTCCAGGGATGGGGCCTCCTCCACCTCTCTTGGCACCCTGTGCCAGGGACCCACCACCCTCAGAGGGAAGAGCTTTTTCCTGATGCCCAACCTAAATCTCCCCTTTTCCAGTTTAACCCATCCCCTCGTCCCATCACTCCGTGTCCTCAGAAACAGCTCTTCCCCAGCTTTCTTATAAGCACATCTCAGGTGATGGGAGGGAAAACCCTGAGCTCCTTCTGCAGCTCAGCCCTGGTGCTTTATCAGGAACTAACACGTGCCCCAGGCAGCAGCCAGGAAACAGCACTAACTTCTCATAAAGCTGTTTATTAAACAAGATGCAGTTCTTGTTCCTTGGAATGGCAGACCCAGCATTGCTTTGCCCTGCAAACCTCCTGCACAGTCACACAGGAGATTGACAATCCTGCAAAGTTTCTGGCCAGAATCAACTGACCATATTCCTCTTCTGCCTTTGTCCTGAAGGATGCCACTGAAAAAAAACACTTGGCTGCTTCTAGTATTTATGCTTAGTGCAGCTTCTGAGTATTGCTGTCCTGTCTGCTGTCCCTCTTAGTAGGGTCACCCGGGCTTCAGACTAGCTCTCATCCTTGCAGACAGCAGGACATGCTGCTGTCATGCAGGATCACTTCTCTTCCTCTTGGCAAGCTTACAGACTGTTGGAACTCACAGTGGTAAGTAGGAGGAAGAAGTAGGAATATAGTGTGAAATCCAGGAATTCCCATCTTACCCATGTCCAAAGAGAAGTCTCCTCCTCTCCTGCTTCAGCTCCAGTCCAGGAGGAAGATGCTTTTTATCTGCTTGATTAACACCTGAGGCTGCATTCTAAAACCCCTTCAGAAGTCCAATTAACAGCTTAGTGCACCTTTAACTTGCTCTCAAAACATTGTTACTCTGTTACCAGCATCCCAGCTGTAACTATAGTCTCCTTTCAAGGATCTTTTCTAGCTTAGAAACTCCTCACACCAAAACCTCTGACTGCATCCCCCGCAGCCTGCCCCACACCCTCCATGCAGATGCTCAGCTGCAGAGCAGGATCATCTTGGTCCTGCACACCCAGAAAGCACCTGAGAACAGTCCAGATGAGCAGAGAGGTGCCAAGTATCCAGCAGGATGAAGCCCACAGAGTCATGCCAGGAGGACTCAGGTCCATGCTGTTCTCCCCCTCCCTCCATGGGAGCCACGGCTGCCGACACAGGGCTGTGATTAGCCACGATCATATGCTGATGACACCCCAACTCCAAAGCCTTTCTTTTACCCTCTAGAGCCCTGAAGATGACTATGGATTTGTCACAGATTGCAATTCAGAAATAGAAAGACGACAGCACACATCACTCTGAGCAGCTCAGGCTCCCTCAGCACCGGCACAATTAGGACTTTAGTCAGGCATCAGATTCACTTGCCCGAGAGCTGGACTGTATTAATCTCCAAGGCACATTCCCCACCACAGGCTCGCAGGGAAACCCAAACCATCCCACCAGCCCCATGTGGCATATGGCCAACGATGCCCACCCCATGGCGGGAGGTAATCGCGCTGCAGGGCTCCATCTGCCTTCCCACATCTCAGCATCTGTTCAGAATCAATACCAGGATCATCGCCAGCGCAGCCCAACAACCCCCCTTCTACTGGACAATAGGCAGCATCAGGCAGAAACTGCATTTCCATTGTAGAGAAACCTTTTTTTTATTATTTGTATTATTTTTGGTTTATTTTCTGGCATGGAACTTCAAGGCAGAGCATCTTCTGCATCCCTGCTGCTTGCCTGCACTGTTCTATTTTGCAAGAGATCCTTCTGATTGAGAGCTGGGATATATTGCAAATTGATGGATACTTGTTGACTTGAACCAGGCACAGGCAGTGATTTAATGCATTCAGCAGCCCATGGGATAAATATTTAGAGCTCACCCAGGGCCTCAACATTTCTCAACACGAACAGAAAGCACGTATCAGCCCCTGCAACATGGATAAAACTCCTTACCCACCTATGGGGAAACTGAGGCAGGGCATCTTATCCAGAGAAGGGCAACCAGGTTGGGGAAGGGGCTGGAGGGCAAATCCTCTGAGGAGCAGCTGAGGGAGCTGGGGGTGTTCAGCCTGGAGAAGAGGAGGCTGAGGGGAGACCTTCTCACCCCTCCCCTGCCCTGCCAGGAGGGTGCAGAGAGGTGGGCGATGGTCTCTTCAGCCAGGGGACAGGAGATGGGACAAGGGGCAATGGGTTCAAGCTGCCCCAGGGCAGGGTCAGAGCAGATGGGAGGGAAAAGTTCTTCCCTGGCAGAGTTGTCAGGGCCTGGCACAGGCTGCCCATGGAGGGGGCTGAGTCCCCACCCCTGGGTGTGTTTAACAGGCAGGTAGATGAGGTACTGAGGGATCTGGTTTAGCTTTGGACAGGAATGGTTTGACTTGATGATCTTAAAGGTCTTTTCCAACCTGGGGATTCTGTGATCTGAATAACTGGGTCAGGGTCAGCATCCTGGTAGCACAGCTGGGATTAGAATAAGGATTCCTGGTTTTTCCCTACAGAATATTTTCAATAACGTTTTGGCTGCACTTTATGGAACAATCTTGCAATAACAGAGGATGGGGTTGGGCCTTGTAACACAGGCAAAGCAAAGCAAAAACTTCCAAACCTTTGGCAGTGGGACTTGATCTCCGAGGTCTTTTCCAACCTTAAAGATTCTATGATTAAGAAAAATTATCATCTTTTCAGTTCTTTTTACTCTGAGACTGTGATCAAAAGAAGGTTAAACCAAGCACCTGTGGTTGGCTCAGGACCCTCACCACACAGCCCCACTGACAGGAGTCATGGGGGCAAAATCCTCCCCTACACTGAGCCACAGATGATGGGTCTCACAAGGCATCACTGCTACGGAGAGCTGGGAGGGTGGAAAGGGGCACAGCTCCCCAGTGGCCCTGGCCACCACACTACAAGGGTTTCCAGAGCACCAGAGACAAGCTCAAGTATCTCCTGGAGGTCTGAGCATGGAGCTGGGATTCATGCTGTATCTCTGACCCCTGTCCCTCCTGTATTGTGCAGAGCAGGGCTGCTCCAGGGCTGTGCCCAGAGCTCACTGCTGCAGTAAAGCAGGGAGGTGGTGCACAGAGGTCTGATTTTGGGGGAGTAAGAGGAACTGAGAGCTTTGGGGCTCTCCTGATAGTTGATCCATCTCCTCGCTCGGCCAGGCTGGGTGTAGAACCCAGCCTCACACACCCTCGGCCAGCGACAGGGCAGGGAGGGCAGCGCTTGTCCCAGACAAGCCATCCTGGCATGACATTACCACAAAGCACTTCCCAGCCTCCAAGCCTTCAGTGGGCAGCATCAGCTCCATGGCTGCTCTCTGCCACCGCAGGCAGCCCAAAGCCATCCTGAACTCAAGTCACACCACCCCTGACTAAGCCTGTCAGGGATTAGACACTGAGAAGTTCGTTAGTGCCATTTCCCTACTTATCACAGACCATGGACTGCACAGGGGAGGCCGGTGCTGCTGTTACTCACTGGTCAGCACTGAGGGCACCATCCACAGCTACGCTGAGTGGAAGTGACACGCTGCTGCTCACTATATGCTGTACAACACGTGGCTGGAGCTGACACCATATACGTGCTGTCTGCTTTGCACAGGAGGGTGATGCTAATCTCTGCCAGTGATACCACCAGAAACACAGTGAAGCAAGCTCACTGGTAGAGGGAGATGGTCATAGGGATGGGAAGGGGATCCTTGCCCTCCCTAAAGGGATCGTGGAGCTGGGATGTCTCTGTGCTTCCTTTCCCAGCTCCTGCCTTCAGCCTTCTTCATAGCAGCTGAGTTCTGGCTGCCTATGTACCCTCACATCTGGAGCAACATCCTGCACCCAAAACCTACCCAGGAGTTTCTCCTCCTTATCTGCTTGTTCTGCTGGAGGAGGTTTCCTCCAGAGGGTTCCTGCATGGTTCAATCCTGGTATAAATCAGTGCTCCAACAAGCCAGCTCAAAATACATCATCATCATCCCAAACTAACAAACTGAGCACAGGTGAGAGTTACTGTGAAGAGGGGAGACCCCCATTACCTACCCCCACAGAACCCCTTCCAACCTGCAGTAGTGTTCAGTTCAGGAACACTGGCACACAGACTTCACCCCATTTTTGTCAAGGCACACCCGATGCTGGGGGGACATGCAGGAAGGAGCAGCCACTTGCAGTGGCACACACAGAGCATCAACCAACCCCAGTTTTCAGAACACCACACAGCAGCCTGTGGCAGGGACTGTTTTCTTCTTTTCCTAGTGATTCTATTTTTTAAATCATGACTTTAAAGCTGAAGTAGCTCAGGAAGAACCACCTGCAATTCTCTGCTTACCACACTGGCCTAGGAATGGATATGGCACAAAACTGGTGCTGTGTCAGAGCAGCTGTGCACTGGGATGTCAGTGCAAGGTCAGGAATTCCACTTCACTGCTTCAGCTCAGGGAACATCCATTAAGTGGCAACTTCAACAAAAGAAGAGGGCTTAAAAACAAAGAGCAGCTGCTATTCCTGTGAAACATCCACTTACTGCAGGGTCATCTATCATTACACTCTTCTAACCTTAAATATTATGGTTTGAAAAGCACGTCCTGTAGCTCAGAGGACCAACAGTGGAGCACAGAACCTGTCAGCCAACTACCAGCAGCACAGTCAGCAAGGTGCAAAAGTGTCATGGTTTTCCTCCCATGGAAGGAAGCTCCAGTTGTCCACACGTTGCCAGGCCTCCCCTTGACACCAGAAAACAGAAGCCTACATCAGAAACCACAGGGAGCAGCAGTCCCTATGGAGCCATCTCCATCCATCCCAGACCCAACTGGCCAACCAGAGTGCAGAGCCCAGGGCAGGTACACAGAGATCTTGCATCATGAATATATCACAGGAGACCACATCCAAGGTGAACAAAGTCAGGAGCTGGGCTAGCAGAGATGTCTGAGGACAGGGATCCTTCCGTGGTGCCAGGAGAGGGAAATGCCATTTAACACCAGACACTGCTCTGGCAAAGCCCAGATTGAACAGACTAAATAGGAGCTGACAAGCTGACATTTGAAAATGCAATTAGCTGCCTCGTAGAGCCACCCTGTTATCTTATCGTTAATTACATGTTTGCTTGGTCTAAGAGGTAATACACTTATTTAAAATTCATTCTCAGGCTCCCCTGCTTTGACTAGTCCCTTCAACCAAGAGCTCCTGTCCTTCCCCCCTGCTGCAGCACTACCTCACAGCGCTAAAGGGAGTTTGCTTCCCAGCAAAGGGCTGTATTACACAACTCCCATTATAATCCTCATGTAGAGTGAATTCCCAAGATAAGAGGTGCTCAGGGACAACTGGATGCCAAGGATTAGGCTGAGTCTCACTGCATTAATTTCCCATTTGTGCAGTTCCAGGGTAGTGCCATCCCTCCCCAGCTGTGACAATCCCAGTCACCCCACTGAATCTAACTAGCCTGTTCCTGCAGCTCTCAATACAAGTTCTGGATAGGGGATGTATTCATTTGTATACCAGTCCCTAACTCCTCTCTTCATTGTGATAAAGTTGTCTTATAAACACAGGAGCACACGTCACAGACTGGGGCTGATTTGGGGCATAAAAATAATTCACATTTGTTTGTCTTGTGGGGCAAGTTAGGGAGAAAGAAGCAGCATCCCAGCTGGACAAATGCCATAATCTCCTGGGTAAAAAGCCTGCCAGGCACATTTAGAGCTCCCCAGTTCATTTCCTGGCACACACAGGAACCAGTCCCACCTCCATCCCAAAACCAAGGCTCTCTAGAAGCGTCGGTCTCTTTGAAGGGGAAAGTTAGAGTAACAATGCAGGCAAGGAAACCCAAGTTCATGAAATAAAACATTAGAGAGAAGCTTGCTATACTGGGCTCAGGCCAGATTATCCTCCCAGCTGTCACCATGGCCAGGAGAATTCAGACGAGGTCAACCAAAAACACATAGCCAGGGACCCAGCTGCTGATATTGCTGGAAAATAAAACCCCCTGGGCCTTGGCATCTGGATACCAGAGCTGTCAAGAAGAGATGTCAGGCTGTGATATGCAACATATTTTGAAGGACACTTTTACAGTACACATTTGTCTTCCAATGAGTGCAGCTCACCTATTTTGCATCACACATCTATCAATTAACCCCAACATCAGCTTTTCTGGTCATAAAGGAGGGAGCACTTAGTTCTGACAAAGTTCAGTCTTAAGACATTTTACATCAGAATCCAAATTTACTGGACACAGTGGAAGAAGGAAATGGGATTACTGATTTATTAAGGTGATTTGATAGAGTTTAAGAGGTTATTCTCAGTGCACACTCACTGCAGAGGACATCAGCTCCTACCTAGCCATGCTCTTTGGAATTTGCAGTGGGAGAAGCAAAAAGCAGCCAAGATTCAATTCCCCAGACACGCAGCAAGACTTGCAATTCAATTACAGGCAGACTGCTCAGAAAATGCCAGTGCCAAAACATGGGCTGGGGCATGCCAGATAGAGCATGAAAGGAGGGCTGGCCCAAGAGGAGCTTCAAGGGTCCCATGCACGCTGTCACATGTGCGTGGCTACAAAGCCCCGGTTCTCTCGTTCCCTGCTCCCTCCCACTTTGCCTGCACACATCTGTGAGCACGTCACAGGGACTCAAACAGAAGCCAATGAGCTTGCAACAAGCAGTCTTTGTTGCTGGGTCTGGTAGGAATCTGAAAGCAAGATTTCACGAATCCTGACACCATTTAAGTGACAGCAAGAAAGAGAGCTTTTTCTGTGCCCTTAACTCAAGACGGGCACAGCTCAGCATACAGATGTGTCTTTATCAAGTGCAGAGCTATGCTGTGCTGTTAGGCATGTTAGTAACTCTCACAGCCATCACAAACAGGGCTGTGTAGTTAAACACAAGGCAGCTGGTGGTACCATAACCTACTGTGGAACTCTTACGAGCCTGTGGAACCAGATGCAGGCTGGTTCCAAGGACTAATCATCTAAATTGCTCGAGGAAGAGTGACATATACCACCACTCTCACACCAGAGCACAGGCAACTCCTCATTAACTGAGCAGACTATGTGTAAAGCTCCCAGGAGCAAGTCAAGAAGAGGGGCTGGTCTTCAGGTTTTCAGTTTGTTAAGTGAGAAGGAAGTGCTGTAATTTCTTTCCCGCTCTCCTGCCCCCAGGCCATGCGAATATCTAATAAAAACTGCTTTGAATATCCAATAAAAGGTGCTTCACAGTGATATGGGGATGGGCAGTCATCCTCTGTACATGAAAAAGGGCTCTCAGAGTGATGCAAAGAGGGAGTCAGCTGCTTTGCTCCTTGCTGGTGAAAACCCTTAAGGTAAGAGGATCACAAACCAATTCTGCCTGGGAAGGACCACAGCAGGTCACCTAGTCCAACCATCACCTGAAAGAAGGATCAGCTACAAGGGCAGCACAGGTTGTTCAGAGCTCCATCCAGATAAGTCCAACAAGGGTGGAGACCCCCCAGCCGCTCTGTGTACCCTACGCTACTGCTTGGAGGGTGGGGTGGGTGGGGGCGAGATTTCCCCTCACTCCTTCCATCCTCTTGTATCTACCTGAGCCTGTTACCCTTTCTCCTTACGAAGGACAGAAGGAGCAACAGAGAGGGACTAAGGCAGCCGGCCCGGAGAGCCCCCTCCATCCCCCGGGGCGGGTTCAGCACCCTGGAGAGCGGCCGGGGGAAGCTCGGCTCCAGTCCCTTCCCTACCCACGGCCACTCACTCAATTCCCTCCTCATTCCCAGACCCGTGGCGCTTTCCATTCCTCCTTGCTAGCTCCAACTGAATCGTTCCTTAAGTATCTTTCCCTGTTGAAATTTGGGAGTGGGATACGACCCTCTCAGGCTCACCACGAGTCGATGGCTCACTATTACCCATGGTTTTGTTTGCATCTTCAGTGTAAAGATACAGAGACACATAGAATCCTTTAGGTTGGAAAAGACCTTTAACACCATCAAGTAAACCTGACACTGCCAAACCCGCTACTAAACCCCATCCCTGAGTCTTAAAAGTTAAAACAAGCAGGGAGCACACATGCTACTTGTGCACCCAACACAGGCAACACACTAAGCGAATTAAGTTGAGATCAAGAGTGCTGCTTTCCCAGTAACCCTTAGAACACATAGGCCACTTTTCCTCCTCAAGGAGAAACTTAATGCAAATGAAAAACACGAGCAACAGGCCAGTTCCTCCTCAATTTTAAAAGCCCTACCTTTCCTTTTAACTTGGAGCTTCTTGAGGTTACTGAAATCACTAGGAAAAGCAAGCATTTCATAGCAGAAATAGGATATAACTACATTTTCTGCAGATTCAAGGACAGTCCTATCCACCTCACAGCTCACACTGCAATTGCCAGGCCTGCCCATCTGTGCCAGGGCATTTCAGGAGGAATATAGTTTGCAGGCTGACAGTGAGACAGTATCATGCATGCTGTGACTTAGGTCTGTAGGAACCCATCAGTCACCATGCTTGAAGCCAGCAAAATCTATCATCAGGGAGGCATAAAGCAGGAGAAACTCTGCCAGGAATTCAAAGGAACCCCCAGGTTCACCTTGCACCGAGGCTCTGGGTGATGCTCCCTTTAACTGCAAGGACAGGCATTTGCTTCCAGAGGTGGGAAGCAGCATGGAGAACAGCCCATGTTAGTGCTGATCATGCTCTGAACGTGAAGTGATGTGTTGGAGCAGGGCATGGCAGGAGGTGGGTCCACCCTGGACTGCACAGGCCTTTGCATATGAAGTTGTCAAAGCTTTTTGGATTCCACTGGAGTCACTGGGACTGGAAGCTGCCCAGTACTGTACTGGACTGAACCTTGGCTATGCAAAGCACCCTCTTTGCAGTACTGATGCTTCTCTGGCAGCTTCAGGTGTCAGCAGCCCTCAGTTCACATTCAGCTGAGAAGCAGAGGCAGAGTAATGCCAGCAAAGGTTTTTCAGGTGCTGCTTTTTGAAGCAACACCTCCACTCCCTGTTCCCAAGGCCCATACCCTGTACTCTGCCTGCAGCCAGGGCAGGATGCAGGATGCTTTGCTCTCCTATACCCTTGGGCTGCTCTCTAAGCTTCATTCCTACAGTGAGAATAGTAGGAGTGGGTTATCATTGGCAGTAAGAGGACAGGAGGAGATCCAAAGGCAAAATTTCCTTACACAGCATCTTTGGGAACTTCTACATTGTTTGGCCATGCAAAGCCATTTCTATTTGTTCAGTTCTTAATCCTTTTCCTCCTAAGTCATTAACTAGCAATGGTGATCCCTATAAGCAGGGCTGAGGTCTAAATCCTCCTCTATTTTAATCCATAATAACACAACACGGTTTCTTTCAGACCTGGATTAAAAAAAAAGGGGGGGAGGGAATTATTTAGCATAACAACAACTTCAAGCAAGTCCTTTCTGAGCTGGATCTGGAAAATTATGTGACAGTTATCCTGGACAGTAAAGGTAAAAGAAAGAAGGTATGAGCTCCTTCAGCAGGGAAGGGGGAAAATAGACAGAGCAGAAGTCATCCAACAACATTTAAACTAAAGAAAATTAGTTTTGAAAGGAGTTACCCACAGGGCAGGGAGACAAGTTAGACCTCTCTGACAAGATGTGCCAGAGCCTTAAAAAAACCTGTAACTGAGTACAATCCTTGGTTTGAGCTGCCTGCTCAGTTTTAAGATACAAGGGAAGGTTTTGATAAAGGCCAATGAAACCCAAGGAACAATAAAGATTCAAAGGGGCAGGACCAGAGTTTAAATTCCTTTCTTGGATTTTGGAAAGTCTCCTCCCAGGCCTTGCTTTTATTCATACTTATGCAAAAATTGATTTTCTATCCATGACTCGAAGATATTCAATGTAAAATCTGTGGTGGATTTAAATCCTCACAATTAGCTGCATTATTTCACCAAAACAAGCAGAGCTTCACAACTGTCTGGAAACCAGGAGATTTCACAGCTCCAGAAGTCCTGTAAGGATACAAATGAAGGAGCCCTCCCTGCTATTCAGGTTTATCTGTGTACAAAGCTAAGTGCTGATGAGATTTGAGAACCTGATGCTGCACAGACAACTAAATTAATACCCTGTAAAAGTCAACACACACATACTTCTGTACAGAGTACAAAGCACAGCAACTCCTGCCAGAGGCTCACAGATGATGTCAGAACTTCAGAAATGTCCTGGGAATCTGGCTGTTTAATTTCCCCAAATTTCTCTAATAATGCCAAGCACAAACTTTCTTGTGGGCTCCTCCTTACCAGAACACGCCAAGAACAAGGGGTAGCGAACACACTCAAGGTCTGAAAAACCTGTACAAGCCTTTGCTCTACCCAGGTATGCTCCATTTCTAGAAACATCAGCATTTATCCAGACAGTAATTTGTTAGCAACACCCCATAACTGGTACATTTCTGCCAAGTGGGGTTACACAGATTACAGGAGTGGATATAGGATTCGAGTCTGGCAAGGTACTTGGTACGTATGAATAATTCACCCAGCAAGCCTGCTCCCAAGGACACCAGGTCATCCAACCAGGCCTGAAACAGAGCATCACAAGTAAAAATCATTTTAGTCAAGAGTTAAACTACTTTAAAAGCCACCTATTTACCCTTGCCTGAACCAAGCACCAGCAGAGGTCCCTTTCCCTCCTGTCCACATCCATTCTCTCTTCCTTCATGATCACAGCCAACTCCAACAGCTGCCTGGACTTGCATTTATGGCCTCTTGCTTTTATTCCCACTCAGTCCCCAACACACAATATCAACATGTTCATCCCAGCTCCTTCCCCACTCACCTGGCAGCTCGCTCATGAGACCCAGGAGCAACAACATTTAATGGGATGCAACCATACCAAGACCTACACACAAGCCTCATGCAAGCAGCCTCCTCTCAGTGCCTCAGCCAGCTGCCAGGAACACAGATATGAAGAATAAGACCTCATTGTTTGTCATTACTATTAAAGGTATCTGACCATCTTTGATGCCTGTGCATTGCAAAAAGCCTTTGTGGTTGTACTTTACCAGCAGCAGCAGCATTGATTTTATACACAAGACCCATGAAGACAATTAGATCACAGCAAGGCAAATAATTCATTATGAATTAATACCATTTGAGAGCTTGGGATGTCTTCCATTTAATCACTAGCTGGGAGAAGAGATGATTGGATTGACTGACTTAGTTTAAATCAGATCCCTAGCCACAGCCTAGGCAACGTAACTTGGGAAACACCACGGCCTGCTGCAACACTCAAGAAGATGCTGAAGATGACGGTGAAGCTTTGTTATCACAACCACACAGCAAGACAAAGCCAGCCCGGGTCTCAACCCCTGTAAACAAAGTCCATTTTCAAATTTAACAACTTGAGCCCATCCTTGCTGCAAGGATGGCCATGCATTATTTATGTTGTACTCAAATTACAGCTACACACACACAAAAAAAGAAAAAGAAAAGGCAAGTCAGGAGGGCCCAGGCTGAGGCTGTTAAACAGAGAGAATGTGACACTGAATTGGAGCAGTTGTCTTTCAAGGTAGGGCAAGCAAAGAAGTTTTTTGGACACAAAGCAGTCACACTGACAATCAGTTTAGCTGCCTGCCAGAAAGGGAGACGTTTTATAGAAAACATGGCCAGCAATAAAGGAGTTGGCATCACCATAAAAGTCACGGGATTCCTGCTTTTGTCCTCACCAGCTGACAGGAGAACCCCGGAAACACTGACAGCGCCACAGTATCCATCTTAACCCAGCCAGGCGGCTGGGCTGCATTTCAGTACTCCAGTTTTGCTGCAATATTCATTTCCCCTGCCCCTCTCCCTCAAAAAGCAGAGGGAGACATCCCCATTTGACTTTCAGGAGTACTCCATAGCCAACACGTCATTCCAAGGACCCGACCTTGGAAAAGAATCTCAAAGACAGTGATCCAAAGGGAAGAGAAAATCCTGCCCAAGCATCAGAGCCCCACGTGCCTTTCCTCAGGTTTAGAAGTGATTCAGTGACATGTAATAATGCTGAGTAGGTTGATATAGATGTAGCTAGAGAAAAACCTCCCTCCATCCCTCTATAACCCCCCCCCCCGCATCCCTGCAGTACCGTGCTCAGAGGCCTCACCGTGCATCTTCCCCATGCCCTGTCCTCCAAGGAACAGCTAAGGCCATGGAAGAAACCATCCCAGTACCTCTTTCCAGGAGCACAGCACCCCCACCTCAGCCACAGCCGCACTCCCGTAACAGAGTCCCCTTCAGCCTCCGCAGCCCGTTTCCGAGCCCTTGCCGGAGATCGGGAACAGCTGAACCACCCGTACAGCCGGGAGTACAAATGATTCAGCACTTTCCCCACCTCCAGAAGCCCGATCGATAGCAGGGAGCTGCGCTGCGGGCACAGCCGAGCATGCAGATTGAAAAGCCGGCAGTCGCTAACCGCTGCTCCCCAGCGAGGCCCAGCTCCGTCCAACGCAGCATCCCGCCCCGGGTGTCTCCAGAGGGCTGGCCGGTGAGGCGGGGGATGGATCAGACGGTTCAGAAGGAGAAGGCGAATCCAGCCCCAAACACGAGAGGGAAGAAGCGGGGTGCAGCCTCCCCGCAGAGCGAACCCCTTTCCCTGGGAGGTTTTGGGGGAGGGAAACGTGCCCCGCCACACAAAGGTCGCTACCCCGGGCTGCCTTTCCCTTCCTGTGCCCCGTCCCCCGGCGGACTCACACACCAGGATTTTATCGCACGTATAGACACGATGTCATGACGCAAGAGCCAGAACCCCGTCACATGCCCGAGCCCGGTACACGGCTCCCCCCACATGCTCCTCCGGGGAGGGAAAAATGGGGGGGGGGGGGGGGGGATGGGGAACCCCGCAGACAGCGGGGTCCCAACCCCCGATAAACGCGCGGGGCCAATCCCACCCCTCCCCGCCCTCTCCGCGCTGAGGCTGCCGCGGCCGGACCGACCCCGGCATCTCCCCGGGAGCCACACGAAGCTTGGTGTGCCCCCCCCCTCCCTGGCCCCCGTCCCCAGTACCTGATCCGGGAGCGCCGGGCTCGCCGCAGCCAGGGCTCGGTGCGCCGCACTGCGCGCTCCCGGGCGCGGCCGCGCCGCACTGCGCGCTCCCGGGCGGGCGAGCGAGCGCGCCCCGGGAGGAGGGAGGGAGGGAGGAAGCCAGGGGCTGGCAGGGAGGGGGGGATATAACGCAGGGGGAGGGGTTCGTTAGCGGAGCCGTTAATTAGCAGCTGCATCTTTTTAGCGTAGCGGCTGTGCCCTCCCGGCTGAGCATCCCCGAAAAGTTCCCGCAGGTACCGAAAGCACAAACCGGGCTTAGAAAGCACGCGGGTCCCAGGCTCGAAAGCTCATCTCCAGATTGTTCGAGAGGCAGAGGACAAATCTTTCCCGAGCACGGGAATCTGCCAGGTGAAGAGCTGCAGAGGAGCCCCGGGTTATGGCACAATTCGCTGACCCCCCTCTCCAGGAGCGGGATCACCCCTGGGAGGGGGATTTTTGCCACGCAGGGTGCTGCTAGAGCAGAGCTGAAGTATCAGAGTTTGGCTCTGGGCAAGGCATCAGCTGGTGCCTCTCTGCAGTTGGGCACTCTCCCCACCGAGTGACCCAGCAGAGGCTTCTGTTAACATCACAGCCCAGAAGTCTCGTCAGTGACTTGGTTATCAGCAATGTCAGTTTAATTAAAGACTCCCCCATCGAGGAGACACTCACAGTGAGATCTGCCACTTCCCTGCCATACATTTTATTACATTACAAAAATTCTGCTGAGGTTGTGAAACTGAGATTAGTATAGACACTTTCTCTAGAGACAACGCACTGACCCTTGCAGATTATCTTCTAGACAACACATACTGAACAACCTGATGCACACCATATATTTAAGCCCTGAGGGGTTTTGACCAAAAAATACTGAGGTCCCTGCCTTAGCCCAAAGGATATGTTTTACATTTGCACGTGGCAGCATCCCAGCAAAGTCAGTGAAGGTATTCACATGTCTGAAGGTAAATGTGTGTCCTGCAGGGTCTACTAGACCACCAGAGAAAAGACGAACCTTTCCTCAGAGGATCTGGAAAAGAAGCTGGAGACTGCCATTTTATTATTGAGGTGCAGATGCAGTAACACAAAACCATGTTCAGAGAGAAGGTGCTGCAGGAGAGCAACCGCCCAGCTGCTGGAAGTGAAGGAAGATAAATTGATGAAGAATAGCTGAGACAGTGCAGGACTTGGTATAGAAGACAGCTTTAGCCACCCATCCCCAACTGCCAGGGTGCTGGTGAAAGCAGAGGCAAAACCCAAACCATACATGGGGCCAAAGAGGGATCAGTAGCAAAGTAACCAGGCATCTAAAGCTGGGGACCTTTACTGTTAATGTCACTGAGGCACAGGCTTACTTCCCTCACCCTGGAGCTGCTCAGCACCTTTGGAAGCATCAGGTTTCACCAGGCTTTGTAATTCCTGCAGGGATCCCATTGTACAGTTATATTTAGGGGAGGAGTACATAAAGTCACTCTTCAAGAGCTCCCTTTTAAACAGTGTTGAGTGCTCCTCAGAGATGCTGATTACCGCTAATTCTGGAGGGAAGCAAGAATACTCTGCACTTCCTAAGAGCTGCTCCCTGCCTTGCAGAATTCACTTCTTGTTCCTACAAGTGTCTATACCTTCTTTCCTGTCAGTGGTGTTGGTTTGCAAACCAGCCTGCTGGGAAGGAGCTGAGATATCCTTTTGGAATTGGCTTTGTACATCCCATCTGGAGGAGAACACTGCCTACCTGCATCACACAAACACTGATCTGCAACATGTGGTGCTCTTTCAGGGAAGAACTTTTCCCTCCCATCTGCTCTGACCCTGCCCTGGGGCAGCTTGAGCCCATTGCCCCTTGTCCCATCTCCTGTCCCCTGGCTGAAGAGACTATCGCCAACTGTTAGAAATGACAAAAGGTCCTAAAAACAGGACTTAAGGTAGACAAGTAGTGAAGCAGTAATTTATTATACGTTCTTGCAAGAGCGGGTGACCCAACAAAGTAGGCACACTTTTGGTCAGACCTTGCAGCATTTTTATACGATACATCTATACATATTCATCACCTGTCCCGCTTCGTATTAAGATGAGTTCCAAGAGGTGGTTTCCATAAACTCCTCCCAATTGCGTCTGCGCATTGTCCTGTGGTAGTGGTCGTCGGGGGTCTCAGCGATGAAGGCTCCTGAGTCTTCCTCAGGTTGAACCTTTCACCTCCTTCCTCTGTTTAACTATGGATTTTACAGGCTCAACCCAGGCGCCCCATCCACAGCAGTACACAATACACATGGCATGTCTGGGACATTCCCGCTTCCATTGGTGAAGAAAAGTAAAATGTATGAGTCCTTTTGTCTGGGACAACTGCTTACTGGCAAGTAGTTGTCTTTATCTTAACTTTCCCGGGGACTGACATGGCCTAGGGCTGAAGGAAGTCAAAGCTCCAGACAGGTTTCAGATTGCACAGGTTAATTTTGTAGCCTCTGAAAAGGTTTGTTCACTCCTGATCAAAATGATCAGATTTATCGAGACCCCACATCGTTTTGCCCGTGTTGCCTGTTTGCCTTGATGTACAATCAACATGGTTGAAGCCTGTTCGTTGAGCCTGATTTCCTTAAGTTCCAGCCCATGTCCTCAGTCACGATTTAACCCCTTATCTCATTGTCCAGGATCATCTGTATCTTTTGGCAGAGCTATGTACTCAAATTGAACCCTTGAGAACAGTATTCCCCCTTATTTTATGTGCTATCCTAAATTCTCTACACAGGATTCCTGATGAGGCAGCCTAAGTCCTTTAAGTCAGTAAAGAATACAATAACATTTTTCAGTTTGCAAAAGCAACATTTCTTAGCACTTTCCACACCACCTCTCTGCACCCTCCTGGCAGGGCAGTGGAGGGGTGAGAAGGTCTCCCCTCAGCCTCCTCTTCTCCAGGCTGAACACCCACAGCTCCCTCAGCCGCTCCTCATATGATTTGCTCTCCTTTGAAATGGAGCTGTGTCTCCCAGCATGCATCCCCATCTAGAGACAACCAGGTCTAGTGCAGCAAGGGTCAAAATGGTCAAGAGAAACAGTTTATGGTTGTCAAGTTGAGGTGAAGCATGTAAGTGCGATGGAAATTGTACCCTGGTCTTCCAAGAAACACTAATGATGGTGAACAGTTAAAATTAACATGAAGCTAGGCCTGGGTGCTTGGTGTTTCCCAACAAGCATGTGGTTGAACTAGGAGGACATACCAACAGAGACATATGTGTGCTGGTTATTGAGCCAGAACTTCCTGCCAGGCAGATCCCAGTTATGACAGGTGAGGAGTGACTCCTGAGATGGCAGCAGTGGGCTCCTGCCTTTGCTTTCCCCCACTCTGAAGATTTGTCCTCACTCAAGAGCTCATGGAGGGTTCCTCCCTCTGCCTTCTCCCTAGAGAAACACTGCAATCAAATTAACACAGTTAACCAGGGAATAGGCAATGAGGAGAAATTAGATGAGTTCTCCTCCTCCAACCAATCTCTTTGGAAAAAAGTATTGATTAGCCTTAAAGCATTTGCACTTGAGAAGATGGATTCATGGGCACCCTGCTATGACACTTGAGCCTTTCACAGAGAGCTGGTGATGGATGCACATCCCAGGCACTTTGCTTTAATGGAGCAGCAGCTTTGCTTGCCCCCAGGACATCAATCATCGGGCTGTTGCAGACAGTCTGTGCCTCCTTAGTTGAAAGCACAGGACACAAGCCCTTCCCGTCTGTAGCTACATGGGTGTTGGCAGAGGTGTCTTGCCTCATTAATGCAACTGCAGTTTTATTCAGAATCACTGCAAGCAGGCCATGCAGCACAGCCTTCTAGTCCTAATTGGAAAAGGGAAGGGTCCTTCAGTTCACCAGCTACAAACTCCAAACGCCACGGATCCCACTTGCCAGCAATACCAGACCTCTGCAACTGCAGGAGGATGCAAAAACCACCTGCGGCTCCCAAATCACCCGTGGGACTGGGCTTGGTGGTGGATGCCCAGGCCAGACCAACCAGGCTGGAGACCCCCCATCATCCAGCACTCTCCGTCGTTCGTTGTCCGGTGCTGCCATCTGCTGCTACAGCAACCCGGTGTTTTCCTCCTGGGGAGATGATTTCCAGCGTGCACAGCCCACGGGCTGTGAGGCAGCGGTGGCAAACCTCGCCCAGTGCCCACCTGGAAAGCTCGGTTGACTGGGAAAATCTGCTGGTGGTTTGCAGCAAACTGGGAGAGCAGGCACTTCACCTCCCTACAAATGCTCAAAAGATGAGCCAGGTACTGACAGTAAAGCTTCTTCTCTGTATATATTACATGCACACAAGTCAAAGAAAACTTTTGCAGAAGGGTAAATTTAGAGGCTCCAGTAAAGGAGAGGAAAAAGAGCAAACCTGAGCTATGTCTATTGATTAAATTAACGGACCTGCACCAAATTAAGAGCCCTCAGCTGACATACACCTGAGCCATCCTCCAGTGCCCACAGGTCAGAAGGGCTGCTTGTAGGCTACATGGGGAGGTTTCAGGACATCAGGTACGTCTTTCAGTCCTTGCACCTTTGGTGTAGAGCCTTCTGCTGGATGTTTAGAATGATGTTATAGCTGTTAAATGACATAGGGATCTGTTAGCAGTGTTCCCTGGGATAGGAAAGCTCAGTGCCCAAAGGTCAGAAGGGCTGCTTGTGGGCTACATGGGGAGGTTTTAGGCCTGGTATGCTTTCAGTCCTCCCTCCTTTGGTTTTTGAGCTTCTGTTGGGACACTTAGCACTTTTGAAAGTGAATGCCTGTAGATCTGAGAAAGGATATAGACTAGGAAAGCCCTGAGACCCAGGGTCAGCAGGGCTGCTTGTGATCTACATGGGGAGGTTTGATAATGATCTGTTAGCACTTTTCTCTGAGGCCAGGAAAGCTCAGAACCCAATGTCAGAAGGCCTGGTTGTGGGCTATACAGGGAGGTTTCAGGCCAGGTATGTCTTTCAGTCTTTGAACCTTTGGCTTGGGGAGCTACTGCTGGACATTTAGGATGTGTGAAAGTGAATGCCTGTACAGGCAAGAAATGATACAGGCAAATATTAGAACCATTGTCTGGGCAAGGAAAGCCCTGAGCCCCATGGTCAGAGAGGCTGCTTGCAGGCTGCATGGGAAGTTTTCTGGCAGGGTATGTCTTTCAGTCCTCGTTCCTTTGGTTTTGGAGCTTCTGCTGGATGCTTAGCCTGTTCAAAAGTGAATGCCTGCTTGGGCTCCTTGCATTCCTACCTCAGGGAACAGTTCTAACAGTCCTTTTCTTCTTTTTCCCCTTTACCAGCATTTACTTTCAGAAAGCTAAATGTCCAGCAGTAGCTACCAAACCAAAGGAGTGAGTACTGAAATATTCTGGTTGAATGAAACCACTCCATGTAGCCCAGGGGCAACACTTCTGAATTGGGGCACTTGCCTTCCTCGCCCAGGAAGCAGATTCCTGGCCAGATTCCAGAAGAGATTTGTAAACTGAAACCTCCTTCATTATCATGCAAGCAGCTCCTCTGACTCTGGGGCTTCTTGTTTTCCTGGCTCAGGGAACAGTCCTAACAGTTCCTAATGTCATTTATTGGCTGTAACAGCAACATGGGCAAAGCAGACTCAACACTGAGTGAAGGGAAGAAAACTGTCTAATTTATTACACTACAGACACAGTGAAACCAGAGTCAGAAAATGAGAAGTGCAACCAGATCTTCAAGAAGCACGACCAGATCTTAAAGCACCCCTCCCTTCTTAGCAGACTTCCCTTTAGCCATGATTTCACTCCCTTCTTCCCCCCTCATTGTGACACAGGAAGGGGCAGGGACTGGGGGAATGGGTTCTTCAGTCAGTTCCCTGAAGAGCCAATTGGAGATGGTGACAGTACCTCTGGGAATTACATATAGGAGAGAAATAGCTGCAGGAAGGTGCATTTTTTCCCCCAGAGAAGGGAGTGAGAAGATGTAACAAGCCTTGCAGACACACCAAGGCCAGGCCCAAAAAGCTGGGGGTGGGGGTGGTGGTGGTAAGAACGAGGCACTTGGTGTGCCAGAGAGAGATTCCCCTGCAGCCCATGAAGAAGACCATGGTGGAGCAGGTGTCCCCTCCCAGCCCATGGATATGGACAGGGAGCAGAGACATCTACAGCCTGTGAACAGACTGATCCACACCTCAGCAGGTTTGCTGGAGGCCTTGTGACTCTGTGGGGGACCAGGCCAGAGCAGTCTGGGCCCGAAGGTCGGTACCCCATGGAGGGAGCTGTGCTGAGGCCTGTGATGAGGAGATGACTCCCCGATAGAAAAAACTCATGTTGGAGAAGTTCATGGAGGACTGTCTGCCGTGGGTGGGACCCCATGGTGCTGCAGGAGAAGGGGGGGGTGTGTGTGTGGAGTCCCCCCCACTAAGAAGGAAGACAACTCGTGAGGGACGGACTGCAAACCCCCATTCCCCATTCCCTGCCCCTCCCTGTGCTGCCGTGGGAGGAAGAAGGGAGCGAAATTATGACTGAAGTAGAGTCTGTGAAGAAGGGAGGAATGAGGGGAAGGTGCTTTAAGATCTGGCCTCACTTTTCATTATCTGACACTGGTGTCACTGGGTGTGTGTAGTGTAGTGTAATAAATCACTTTCCTTTTTTCTGTGTTGAGTCTGTTTTGCCCACGACATTAATTGCAGAGTTGATCCCCCTCTGCCCTTATCTCAAATCCTAAGCCCCCCAACATCTATTTTCTCCCATTTTGGGATGAAAAGGAGAGTGATAGAGTGGCTTTGGGGGGCATTTGGCCTCCAGCCAGAGCCAAACCACCTCAAGCAGAAACAGGTTTTCCAATCCGTCTGATGAGGTCTCCCCTCAGCCTCTTCTCCCTCCAGACCCTTCCCCATCCTTGCTTCCCTCCTCTGGGCGTTCACCAGTAGTTTTGTGTCCTTACAGTCCTGTGGCACCCAAAACTGCCCCGAGTACTCAAGGTGAGGCCACACCAGCACAGTGCAGAGTGGGATCATCCCCTCCCTGGAGCAGCTGGCAGGGCCCTGCTCGATGCACCCCAGGATGGGGCTGGCCCTCCTGGCTGGCTGGACACGCCGCTGGCTCTTGCTGCCGACCGAGACCCCCAAAGCCCTCTCAGCATAGCTGGCTGTCAGCATCTCACCCCCCAGTCTGGGTGTGTGTTAGCTCGTTGTGTAACCACCTGATGGGTAACAGATGATGTCACTGCCCGGGCTCTGTGACCTGGCAGTGAGGGTGGGCACCTGTCACCCAGCACAGAGGCCTCTGCGGTGGGCTCACTCTGCGGTGAGGTCCTCATCCTCATAGCAGCTGTATACGGTTGTTCTCTCCTGAGGTGCCTTGTGTGCCACAGGGAGCTAGTGATGGCTTGTATCAAACCCTGGACATTCTCAGAGCTAGAGAAAACACGGTTCCTATCCAGAATCCTTGGTAGAACTGTCGCTGAGAGTAATGACTTCATTCAGAATGTCACCGGAGTGCTGCTCTTTGCAGATATTTCAGGTGGGGCGAGCAGGGAGGAGCAATCGTGGGTGGACATAAGCAGTTTTGGGACACAGCAGGCCCTTAGGAGCCCTGCCCTTGCCCCTCAGACATGAGTGGCTATCTTATCATTGCTGAGGCCTTCTGCTGGGATGCCCACAGAGAGCGGGATGTGTGATCGTGGGCACTCAACCACTGCTGCCCCCAGCACTGAGCCAGAGGGCAGGACAGTGTGGCCCATGGGCTGTTGGGCCCGCCAGCGTGGATGATGAAATGCCTGGAGCATCTCCCCTACGAGGAAAGGCTGAAAGAACTGGGGCTGTTCAGCCTTGAGAAGAGAAGGCTTAAGAGGGGATCTTCTTAATGTTTATAAATACCTCAAGTGTGGGACACAGGGGGAAATGGGCAGCCCCTTTTCAGTGTCTGTGGGGACAGGACAAGGGGCGATGGCCTCAAGTTGGAGCACAGGGAGTTCCACACCGACATGGGGAAGAACTTCTTCCCGGAGAGGGAGACAGAGCCCTGGGACAGGCTGCCCAGGGGGTGTGGAGTCTCCATCACTGGAGAGATTCCAGCCCCGTCTGGACACCGACCAGTGCGAGCTGTCCTAGGGAGCTGCTTTGGCAGGGGGGTTGGACTCCATGAGCTCTCCAGGTCCCTTCCAACCCCTGGGATTCTGTGGTTCTGTGTGATTCTGTCTTGTGGAACACCTGGGCGTTTCCTGATTTCTGGGTATCCCTGTTCCAGGTTTCACAGCTTTGGGAGAGCAATTGCACCAGAGCAGCGACACAGCCAGAGGCAGCGATGTGCTGGCACAAACCCTCAATGGCTACCTGCATGAAATTTTGGAGGGTAAGGGCCATGGTGCAGGACTGACTGGCATCAGGCCATGAGGCTGCTTATGGAGGGGGGAGGCCGATATGTTGGGCAGCCTGCTCCTGCCTCCTTGGGAGGGCTGGGGCTTTCTGTGGCACAGAGGAACAGTGAGAGCAGCCAGGGTCTGCTGGCAAGACTGGAGCAGCACAGGTGCCGTCTGCTCCCTGCTGTGGCTGAGGAGGCAGACGCTTTCTGGGCCTCCGGCGTGGACTAACGCCTCTCCGGGATGTTTGGGCCCAGAGCAGGCTGGGGGCACGGTGACCTGAGGATGCTCTGTGTGTACGTCTGTGAGCGTGTCTGTGAGACCCTCGCAAGCCCTTTTTCACAGGGGACATCTTGACCCTCCTGAGGTGGCACATTGTGGCCACCCCTTTGGCAGCAAAGCAAGAGAGTCTGCCAGGATGATGAGGGTCTGGAGCGTCTCACCTATGAGGAAGGGCTGAGAGGACTTGCACTCCTTAGCCTAGAGAAGAGAAGGCTCAGGGGGAGCTTAGTAATGTGTCTAAAACCTGAAGGGACAGTGCGGAGAGAGCCAGGTCCTTGCCAGCAGTGTCCAGGACTAGAGGCCATGGCACAGAGGCACACCGAAACACGGGTTCCCTCTGTATGGCAGGAAACACTTTGGATGGGAGGGTGATGGGGCACTGGCACAGGTTGCTCCCTCCTTAGAGCCACTTAGAAAGGACTTCACCACCATCCTGGGATGCTGGTTCTGTTCAGCCCCTCTTGAGCAGCAGGCTTGGACCAGATGGAGCCTAGGGGCCCCTTCCAGCCTCCCCCTTTCCCAGGTTTGGTGGTATCTCGAGGCCCTGCCTCCCTGCCTGCTGTGCAGGTACCAGGGCTATGGCCACAATGAGCCTGGCAGACCAACCAGTGCTTTCCTGAGCCATGCCCCACGGAGCAGCCTCTCCAGGCAGAGGGGCTGGCTCTGTGCCTTCTGGAAGAAGGAGTCCACATGAGTCCTCCTTTGCTTTCCTTTTCTCTGCAGAGACGCTGCTTTTTGGAGGAGACATCTTGAAGTTTGCTGGTATGTACTTAGGACGACGCTGCCCACGGGTACCGATGGGCAGCCTTTAGCTGCTGAGCCGGCCATTGGCTCAGCTCTCCTTCCACAGAGGCTCTGTGCAGCACCTTGAGCCAGCTTTCTGGCCACACACAAACCCCCTCACAGTGCCCTTTCTGTGGGCTTCTCTTTCAGCCCCGGGCCAGCCTGCGGTTTGGCTTTGGCAAGGGCTGTGGCTGCCCTCACTCTGCCCCAGCTTGGAGGGCCCTGGGCTGGGGGCGGGCGAAAGGAAGCACGGGGAGGAGGAGACTCCCTAGAAAGCGCAGCCGAAGGCGTGTGTCAGCGTGGTGCTGAGGGGCAGAGAGGCCCTGGGGATGGTGGTCTTGGGGCTGCCAGGCTGCGAGGGAAGGAGCAGTCCCCGGTGTGCTGCGGCTGCACGGGAGAGCTCAGGGCAGAGGGTGCCACCGCTGCCGGCTGGCTGCTGCTGGGGCTGCCCCGGGAGAGGAGAGCTGTCCTGCTGTCCAGGGTGTGGTCCTCCCTCCAGGACCTCCCGAAAGCTCATCTTCCTCAGCAGGGCAGCTGCTGGCCCTGCCGCTGAGCACTGGGCGAGGACAGCCAGGTCTGGGCAGAGCCTTTAATGTCCCTCACTCTCCCCAGGGGATGCTGTGCTGGTGCTGTGGAGAGCACGACCCCAGGAGCTGGCTCAGACCCTCAGGCTGGCGCTGCAGTGTAGCCAGGAGATCCAGGCCAAGCATGGCAGTTACGAGACAGACATGGGTCAGAAGATGCAAGTGAAGATCGGTACGGGAGCTGTGCCAGGCGTTCTCAATGTTCTGCTACTCCCTCCCTCCCTTTCTCCCTCCATCCCTTTCTCTATCTGTCTCTGTCTCCTCAGGGATCTCTGCAGGGCTGATGACCCTCGTGCATTTTGGTGGCAGCGGTCAGAGGTACTTCTGTATCTTTGGCAAGATCCTGGATGAAGTTCGTGAGGCCGAAGGCCTCGCGAATCCAGGTGACATTGTCCTCTCGGCCCCCGCCTGGGAGCTCTGTGAGCAGCAACTTCTCAGGACCCAGCGTCTTGCAAGCAGAAGAGCTCTGAAGGTAGGTCTGCCTGTAGAGCTATTCTGAAGACACAAACCCAAGGCATGAAGGAGGGAGGTGTCAAAAGGCTGAGTGTGCAGAGAGCTATGAAAGTGGGCAGGCAGCTGAAGCCCGTGTCCATCCTCCTTGGGGCTAATGGTGTGCTGGGCTTGCTTGGTTTGAGGGCCAGGGAGGCCAGGGAATGGTTTTGTGGTCCCACCGGCAATGTCCTCTGAGGGTCAAGGAGCTGTTGTTGACAGCCGGGGGATTCTTGGATGACTCCTGCTCAGCTGCGGTGCTTGGGAGGAAGCACTGCTGTCCCATCCAGCTAGGTGGGCTTGTCCTGCCCTTTTCTGGGCAGTGAGCCTGGAGGGCAGGCGCTGTCCCCTGGGACTGTGCGGAGGCCAGTGGCAGCGCTTCCCTTCTGTGTGTCTCCAGGTTGTGGGCATTCATCGGATGACTAAGTCAGAATGCCAAGAAATTTCATGCAAGCTCATAACAGCCCCAGCGATCAGGACCTTTGAAGAGGAAGGTGAGTGACAGCTTCACGCTCTTTGTGATTGCCTGGACAGGGGGACCCAACTGCTTCAGGGACCAGAGAGGAACCCCCTCTGTCCTCTCCCCCTTTTCAGTCAGCCCTCATGCTTTTGGCCCTCTGTGCATCATCAGTTAGGGCAGTCGCTGCTGCTCCCCACTCCTTTCGAGGGGACAGCTCTGCCCTGAGCATCTGGAGGTGGGAACACAAGCTAAGGCAGAGGAGACTCTCTCCTGCATTTCCAGTGGTAGCCCCTGCTTTCCAGCAGCTCGCAGTCCCATCCTCCCAGCAACTGCCTGCATTTTCCCTCCCCAGGTGGCATGGAGCCTGCTTTTTTCATCAGTGCTTTTGAAGGGAAGGCAGGGATTTTGGAGTACATCCCGAAAACTGTTCTTGTGAAGGTAGGGCCAGACGTAGGACCTGCTATTGCGCAGACGCCTGCTCTCCCCTGGGATCTGGGGTGGGCAGTCAGCCCCCGGGAGAGCAGGCTCATGAAGTCGTCGTGCTCTTGTCTTCCAGCTTGCTGAGAGAGTGCCACCGGACCTCTACTCTGAGCTACGGCCAGTCACCATCCTCTTCATCCACCTGCAGACTGCTGAAGGTACCATGATAAGTCATTACCACACGATCCTGCACAAGGCCAGCATGGTGATGCAAGAAATCCTCTCTCCATTCAAGGGCACAATCAACAAAATATCCATGTTTGATAAAGTGAGTATGGGGCGGGAATTGCCTCCCCCCAGCCCGAGAGGGTGGGCAGCGAGCAAGAGGTAGAGACTGCCAGCTCTTAGGCAACGTAGCAAGACTGCCTCTGTCCTTGGTAGGGCTGCACGTTCCTCTGCGTGTTCGGACTCAGTGGAGAAAAGCTGCGCTATGAGAGTATTCACGCCTTGGAGAGTGCTCTTAAGTTTCAAAACGTGTGCTCCACCATGTTCAACAAAACAGGGTGAGTGTGTGAGAGGCTCCTGGTGTGCCCTCCTTGCCCCTGTCAAGAAGGGAGCAGTGCCCCGAGAGGTGGCAGGTGACCCCTGGGTTCAAGCCACAGCAGCCAGGCAGAGACCCTCCAAGGCCACCCTGCCAGCCAGCGTGCTGGAAGGAGCCCTTGCAAGGGCGAGAGGCTCCTCAGTGCCGGAGACGGGCCCTTCTGGGCGAGTGGCGCACCGCACGGGGATGGGGCGCAGCCACCTGTTCTCAAGTTGCTGTCACCGCAGCTGGTGACATCATGGGCTCCCTCTTGGCTCACGAGGGGGCTCTGGCCTTCTGTGGGACTCAGCTCAGGGAAGGTGGCTGCAGGGAAGTGGTTGGGACATGCTGCGGGCGCTCTGGCCTGGCCCTTGTCCCCTGCCAGGCGGGTATGTCGCACCCCTGAGCTCTCCACATCCCCAAGGCCTGCGCTGGCCGAGCAGGATGGCAGGTGGCCCAGGCCTGGGCCCAGGGGAGGAGCGGGAAGAGATGAAGCCGGCAGGCAGGACGGCACCTGGGGCGCTGCTGCAGCCACACT
This sequence comes from Gallinula chloropus, assembly GCF_964237585.1. Classification (NCBI taxonomy): domain Eukaryota; kingdom Metazoa; phylum Chordata; class Aves; order Gruiformes; family Rallidae; genus Gallinula; species Gallinula chloropus. The sequence continues at coordinate 2,775,034 of NC_140112.1, forward strand.
GTTTGCCGGTGTGTTTGCAGGATGATGTCTGCCGCAGTGAGCAGCGGGGATGTGTTCTGCGGAGTCACAGGCCACCCAGAGAGGCACGAATACACAGGTGTGAGGCGTTTGTCTGAGGAGCGGGAGGCTGGTGTGCGCCTGCTCCAGCGGAGCAGTCGGGAAGAGGAAGGTGGGCTGGCAGAGGCTTGCCCAACAGCCGGTCTGGAACGGTGGTGGCCCAGGGTGGGCCCTGCCGCCGGTTGTTGCCCTGGGTTCTGCTGACCCCACTGAGGGGTTGGCCTGTGCCATATGGGAGGTGGCCATTTGCCTGGAAGGCCACTGTGGGGCTGGTGGCACAGGCACATCAACACGTGCGCTCCCTCTCTCTCTCCCCCTTTCTGTCTCTGTCTCTCTGGCAGTCATTGGCCGGAAGGTGAATCTGGCAGCCCGGATGATGATGCACTACCCTGGGGTGGTGTCCTGTGATGAAGAGACCTACAATTCCTCTCGGCTGCCCGACCATTACTTCAAGATGCTGCCTTCAAAAGAGATGAAAGGCGTTACCAGTCCTGGCTCTATCTATCAATACATGGGGATCACCGAGAAGAGGTGAGTGTCCTCCGAGAGGGCTGGATGAGGTGCAGCCTTGGCCATCAAAAAGGAGTGCTGCAGGGAGCGAGCAAGTCAGTCTCCCTTCTTTCCCATGTCTCCAGTTTCTCTGGGTTGTTCTCTGGACTCTTGACATGTTCTCCTGTCCCATGGTGGTTGCTCGTGACCTTTATGCTTGAAGCTGTCCTAACGTGTCATCTTGAACTTGGGCTGGAAGAGCGTGCAGGGTATATCAGACTGCTTGAAAGAAAAGCAGGTGCCCGAGGAGCACATCCTGTCCTTCCACGCCAGGCTGCTTGTCTCTGTCCCCAGCCTCTCACCAGTTAATTGACTTGTGTTTTCTTTTCCTCTGCTTCTAGCATGTTTGGCTTGGGTCTTTTCAAGAAGAGGTCCGAGTACTCCGTCTTGCTGGGTAGGTGGAGAACGCCTTGCCCTTCTGAATGCCAGTTTCTTCCCCTCGGTAACTTGTAGTGTCACAGGGAGAAGGGAGAAGCTTTTTCCAGGGGTGCTGGGGCCCAAAGGAAGTGATGCTTCTCTTGGTCCCTGTTTGGTTGATCTCTTTGGGGCGGAAAGCGGGGCGAGGCACCTGGTGCTCTCTGTCATGCTCCAGACCTGGAACGAAGGTCCCTTCCAACTCTGGAGCTGCTCCAGCTCTTGGGGCTATGCTGATTCCTGTCTGTGGGATCAGGAAAGAGATGGCCTTCTGCCGGACCATTTGGTGGAGAGCTCTGGTGGGGGTTCTCCTCCTTGTACCCCTCAGAGTTCCTTTCCTGGCAGCATCTGGGCGTAGACGCGGAAATGTCAGGACACACGGGGTGTCTGCAATCACTGGGTGTCTCGCCGGATGGTTTGGGCTTTGTTAGGGGTCAAGCCCGGTAGGCAGCTCAGCCCCACAGAGCCGCTTGCTCCCCACAGGGCTTAACGGGCAGAGCAAAAGCTGCGCACGTGCGCAAGGCCAGCTCATCCCCGCTTCCCATCGTCAGGCTGGTGCCTGGCTGCCTCCAGGAAAGCAGGGCTTCCGCACACAGAAGGGTGTCTTGGGAAGACCGACACCACACCTGCAGACGTGCCCCCTTCCTACTCCCGAGCACAGAGCCGGGTGATGCAGAACAGGCCTTTGGGCAGCTGGAGCTGGCTGTGGCGGCTGTGCCCCCTCCCAGCTGCTCTCAGGGAGAAGGCCGAAGCACCGTTGTGTGGAGCTGCGCTGGGGGCTGCCAGCACAAAGGGCAAAAGCTCTTGGCTTTTCAGCATGCCCCAGCAGCTGTTTTTCTTGCTTTGTCTTCACAGGGCGGGAGAAGGAGATTGCAGTCTTTAAGAGCTGCTTGAAGAAAGCCTCTGAGCACTTAGGCCAGAGGCACATCCTGGCATTTGAAGGCTCGACTGGGTCCGGAAAGAGCCACTTACTTACTGAACTGGCCTACTTAGGCCAGGCTGCTGGACACAGGTACAGGCTTTGGACCTGTAGCTTTGGTGTAGCCCAGGTGGCTTCTTAAGCCGTGGCCTTTACTCCTCCACCGCTGGGCCAGGAACGGGCAGACGGAAAGGGCCCCGGCACAGCGCTTTTCATCTGACTCCAGACCCAACAAAGAGCAGAGTGGCCTGCTTTAGAAACCCTGCTTGCCACCTGCCAGCTTCCCAAAAGCAGCACTGGGACAGAAAAGCCTGCCTGTGGTCTGGGAGGCAGGCTGCTGAGTTCTGGAGCCCAAAGGCGAGCTCACTGCTAGCTCCAGCCTTGTCCCTTAGTCCCGGGAGTTCCTCTGCAGGGGGCACGTAGCAGGAGCTGGGCTGGTGCTGCAGAGACACAGGGCCTGGACCCAGGCCTCCCAGAGGCTTGGCAGCATCTGCCTCTCTGTGCCCTTTCCCATGGGAGGAGTGAAAAGCTTGGCCTTCTCTGGGAAGCGCTTTGAGATGGGTGGCTGAGGAGCTCCCCCATAGGCATCTCCACCGCTTTTGCCTCAGAAGGCTGCTTGGGCTGTTGGCCACCTCAGTCCCTTTTGCTTTTGTGTGGCAGGGTAGCGACTGTGGAACTGCTGGAGGTCAACTTGAGGAAAAACTACTCTTCTCTCCGTGTGATGATGGCCAGGGCTCTGGGCCTCTTGGAAGATGAATCGCACGGTGCCAGGCAGGACAAGCTGAAGGCATGTCTCCAAGGGACAGTCGAAGAGAGCAGCTATTGCCTCCTCAATGACTTTTTCCTTGTTGAGGTAAGAGTGAGAACTTGTGACCTTTGCTGGATCTGATGTTCCCCCTTCCTGGGCTCCCTGTCTCTGGCGAGTTCACGCCCCATGCCGCATCCAGCAGAGCCTGGTGCCTTGTTCTGCACCCTGCATATGCCATTGGAGAGAGAGAGAGGCTGGTGACCACAGCGCGAGGTGGGCACCAGCCAGGTCAAGGCTCCCGCAGCCAGAGAACCAGCTCTCCAGCCCATCCCCAAGCCCCAGCTCTGCCAGAGACCCTCAGCAGAGAGCCTCCGCTGTAGGCTCTGGGTGAAATCCCCACTGTGGCTCCCTGCCCCCGTGCTGGGGAGAGGAAGGTGCTGAGGCCAGCAGAGGCACTCGTACTTAGTGGGTAGGGGTGCCGTCCCCCCGGAGCGATGTTTCTCCCTGACTCTGCTCTTCCGGCCAGTTTCCCATTTCGAACAAGGCTCGTCAGATGCCCAGAACTTCAAGAGAAAAGGAATTACACTCCATTTTGGCAATAGTGCTACAGAAGGTGAGCCAGCCTTCCATCCTCCTCTACATCGTCTGTCTCTGTCTCCCCCAGCCCTGCCTCCTTTTTCCCCCCCACCTCTCTCTGGGTCCCTCTCTCTCTGTCAGAGAAGGAAAGCTGCCATGCTGGCTGTGGGCTCTGCACCACAGCAGCATACCCGCAGAGAAGGAGGGCTGTGTGCCTGAGGCATGGCCCTTTAAAGCCTGAGAAATGCCCCCAGCCCTCCGCCTCCTCCCAGCAGCCCCCAAACACAACCAAGATGGTTCCTCCCACACTTACTCTTAGTTACTCAGAGTAACTAAGAGCAGGGGGGGTTCTGAGCAGGGAGGTGTTGGGGAGACACTGCAGAGCATCGTCCTGAGAGACAGGAGCTAAACCTCCTCACCTCCTCACCGGGAAGATGCTTGAGGATCTACTGCTGCATTCCCCTCAGCACAACCTGTTTGTTTCAGGCCCTGGGAGAATTTGGCATATTTTTCATCGACAATGCTCATTTCATCGACCCTGCCTCCTGGACTATCATTTCCATCGTGCTCCAAAAGGTCTCCAACTTCATAGTCATGAGCTTAGCTCAGGGCTACACAAGAACTGAGGCCTTCCGCAAAGATGCGGCAGCAGCCGACACAAAGTCCCAGATCACCACCTATCTTCACCTAGACAAGGTGAAACCTTCGGCTGTGGTGCAGAAGGCCTGCCAGATCCTACGCGTGGACAGCATCTCCAGGGATTTAGCGAGGCAAGTTAGGGGCAAGGGAGCTCTTCTGAGGGAAGGGGGGCCCCCAAAAGCACAAGCCAGTGGGAGGCCGGTCCCTTTCAAAAGGGAAGTGTCTCTGTGCCCAACACGCTGGCTGCCCTGTCATGCCCATTTGACTCGCCACCACCTGAACTGCATTTCACCTTCCTTTTCCTGTGCTGATCACCGCTGGGTTTGCTCCTGTCTAGGTTCCTGATCCAAATTTGCTCGGGGAACCTGTATTACTGCAAGGAGCTGCTGTGTTACCTTATGCACGAGAACAAGCTCTGGATTTCCCCCCAGGGCTGGGCTGAAAAGGAAGAGGACAAGTGGGAGAGCCTGGTTGGTAAGCACCTTGGCTGCTGGCTTGCAAGGAGCTGTGGCGCGTTCCGCACAGAACAATCCTCCCCATCATTCCCCCATGGATCTGGGCAGTGTCTGACCTTGCAGCCGTACAGAATTTGGGCTGGCAGAGGTGTGGCCTCCTGCGTGCTTTGCTGTTGGGACAAGCAAAGCAAGGGCCAGGGATTTGCAGTGACTTGGAGGGGTGGAGGCTAAAACACAGGGGAAATCTTTGCAGAGCACATGTGTTTCGGCATTCTAATGGGCACCCCGGCCGAGCGCCAGCTGACTTGAGAACAAACCCCGGGTTGAGGTGAGGGACTGGCCCACCAGTCTTGAATCCAAACCCCAAAATCCCCCCAGGGTGCTGGTAAGAAAGGTTTGCAGTGGAAACGGCTTTGCTCCATTTCATGACCACAGAGTCAGCATGGGCAGGTCAGGGCGCCCGCAATGGACCGTGTAAGGTGGGACCGGTCCCATCTCAGGTGAAGGCTGAAACTTTTGTCAGGGGGGAGGCACTGTGCACATTGCCTGATGGGTGCTGTCACGCTCCGCCCAGCTTCTGCAGTGAGCACCTCAGCCCTTGCAGCGACCTCGAGCTTCAGCACAGGGACTGGTGGCCGGGTCTGCATGTTCAAGCTGCACGTGAACCTGGAGGACTCCGTGCTGCCCATCTCCTTGAAAGGTGAGGGGCCAAGCGCCGCTCTGCCGCTTGCGGCTGCGCTGGGGCTGCTTCCCGGGCATCGGCTGGAGGGAGGCTGGGCATCTGTGTGCTGCCGAGGCACGCTCTCAGCTCGGGAGCTCTGCTCACAAGGTGGCTCGGAGGCTCCAGCCAGAGTGTTGGGGGCCTGGGGTTGCCGACAGCAGTGTTCCCCTCCTGGGTGTGGACCAGCTGGGAGCCTGCCGGCTGCTTCCCAGCAGCAGGTGGGAGAGAGAAGGGTGTTGGCGCAACACGACGATGGCTCCCTTTTGCCCTGGGCTGGGATTGCACGGTGGGTACAGTCCTGAGGAGAGGAAGGCAAAGCCTACCATGGCATGTGCTGGAACGTCCCAATCTCTCCAGCTTCAGCGTGGGGAACAGGCAGGAGAGAGACGCGTTGCTTTGTTTTTGACAGAGATTGGACTGGCTCAGCTGGACCAGAGGAGGCCGATGGAGCAGCTGATTTTGAGGTTCGCAGCTGTCATCGGGCCGGTGTTTACCACCCAGCTGCTGTATCACATCCTTTCCGCGGGCATCAGGAAAGAGATGAGCAGCATTTTGGACAGGCTGACGAGCGACCACATCTTTATGTGGCTGGAGAGCAGGGAGGCGCCATACGATGGGCAAGATGCCACCAGGCGGCCAGCCGACTTTCTGCAGGCCAAGTGTGGTAGGTGCTACCAGTGAGGTGGACAAGGGAGCTGCCAGCCCTATCCCGGCGGGGCTCCCCAGGGCACGGTGGGCTTTCCCCAAGGATTGGTGGTGGGAGCTCAGGCAGGCACGGCTCTTTGGGGTGGGTTGTGCAAAGACCTGAGGAGTCAATCCGAAAGTATGCAGGCTTTGTGCTGGAAGGAAGTTCCTGCCAGGCGTCCCAAGTGCCTTTGCTCCCCTGCCTCCCAGTGCTGCTCGTAGCACAGGAGTGGGAGGGCATGTGGAATCCCTGCCAGCAGCATCCAGACCCTTTTGCCCCTGCTGCAAGGCTCAGGGTGTCACAGAGCTGGGTTACTGCCAAGGGTGCGCACCAAGGCATGACTCTGCTGCACGGGCTGGGGCAGCCCTGAGCCTGGGCCCCAGCTTGGGCTGACACAAAGGCCCTTTGCCTTGCAGGCATGGACGGATCCCCTTGCTCGACCTCGAAGGAACGGTCTGGAGCTCTGGCCTTCTGTGACCCGGTGCTGTGGAAGGCTGCCTACAGCCTGTGGCCCAAGACACAGCGGATGGCTTTGCAGCGCAAATGCGCTGCCTTCCTGGAGCGGCACGCGCACCGATGCAAGAGCTGCGGCCAAGGGGACTTTGTTACCTTCCACCACTTTGCCGTCAGCAACAGCCAGGATGCAGAGAGCTGTCAGGACCTTGATGACCAGGACGACTCGTGCAGCTGGGCAGCCTTGGTGGTGGCAGGAGAATGGATGAAGAGGGATAGGACCCGCGCCATGAAGGGTATGCTGTGCGCCGCAGCGCGGGCCCTCCAGGAGGAATGGGGGTGTGTGCTGGGCACTGGGTGGGAGTAGATCTCCTAGGATCTAGTGGAGCCGCGCTGTGGAATGCAAGCGCTCAGCGGGCCACTTTTGGGAAGCAGAACTGGCGCTGCGGGGTGAACCAGCTGAGCCCGGGATGTGAGGACAAGCACCGCAGGTTTTGCGGAGTGTGCTGGGACCCCTGCAAGGATCCTTGAAGCTCTCAGGCCAGGCTGTGTGAGGAGGTGTCTAAGCCCTGCTTTCCTTTCCAGATGCTACAGGTGTGCTGCCGCAGCAGCAGGCTTTCATGGAGGAGGTGTCTGGGTGAGCAGACAAGGTTTTGATTATTTTTGAAGGGACGTTCTGTGGGGTGGGAGCTGGGAGGAGATGGCCACGGAGCTGAGACAGTGCTAGAGGAAGCCAGTGCCTCACTGCTCTGGAGCAGCCCTTGCTTTCCAGTTCCTGCAGAGCAGCACTGCCAGATGTACAGGGGAAAAGCTGCCGCAGGGACTTGGGTGCTTTGCCTGTGAGAGGCGGCAGAAGGCCCAGCTTGTCTTTCTCCCCCTACCTGCAAAGCCCCTGAAGGAGTTGTGGCTGCCTATGGCCTCGTGCTCTGCTTTGAACAAGGGGCTTTTGATGCCCTCTCTGTGGGGAGAAAGACTGGTTGAGGTGATGCCTGTGTGTTCTTCGCTCTCTTCTTCCCCTGTGAACTGGGCTCTGCGTAGTGCGGCCAGGAAGCATCTGCCAAAGAGTGAAGAGATAACTGAGCACAGCAGCACGTGCAAATGTGAAGCCATTGTGGAATCGGTGCTTGTTCCTTTGGCTCACCACTACCTGGTAACAGGCGATGCAGCCAAGGCCTTTTACTACCTTCTGGAGTGTGTGGCTGCCTACCTGGCTGTCTCCAACAACTACATGGTGAGTCACCCTGCTTGCCAGCACCCACTGCGCACACAGTCCTCTCAACATCCCTGGCTCTGGGCAGGAGCACTTCCCCATTGCAGAAAGACGTGCCTCAGTGGAGCGCTGGCAGGGAAATGCAAGGCTCAGTCCCTGACTCTTCCCTCTGGTTGGCCTCTTCTGCTGCGGCAAGAGGCACAGGCACCGTGCCCTTAGTGCACTTCAGCAGTGACTGAAGGGTCGCTGGTGCTTGTCCTCTGAGCCAGTGGGACTGGGGGTGGGCATCGCTCAGGCCCTCTTAAGACAGATGCCAGAGTCAACTTGAGGGGAAAAGGCTGGCCGTAGGCTCTGCACCCACTCTCACCTGCTCTCTCTCTGCTTCCACAAAGGCTCTCATGAAACTGCATGAGGCAGAGGTCCTGAGAAACTCACTGAATCGGAAAAAAGAGGTGATAGCCCGCTTTGAAGAGGCCACCTTCTTCAGCCTCAAAGGGGAGGTAAAGAGATGGGGCAGTCTGAAGGGATTGAGCTGGAGGACGAAGCTGGATGCCTTTCCAAGCTGCAGGCAATAGCCCTGGCTTGTCCAGCAGGTGCCTGCAGCCTCTTGGGCAACTAGTCCATGCCGGGACATTTCCCTTTTCCTCTGCAGGTCTGCTGTCGTATGGGACACAGGAAGCTGGCAAAGGAAATGATCAGGAAGGGTTTGAGCCTCCTTGGAAGCAGGTTCCCTAGCACCTTCGTTGGAACCTTGGTCCTGTTGCAGGTGATGGAGTTGCACCGTTTCTCCATTGCCAGACGAGCATCGTCCCTTCCGCAGGAGGCCCGGTAAGAAGCAGACCTGAGAAGCTAGGGCAGGAAGCACCGTTTCCTAACTGGGCCCAGGCGTCTGAGCCCAGAGCTGCCTAGACCTCAGGCCACACCTAACCTGGTGCATAAGCCTCAGGAGGACTGAGGCATTAAGGAGCGATGTGTGGGTACGAGAGGGAACGGCAGAGCCCCACACTCCCTCCTCCTCCACGCAGTCCCGGGAACAAAGCACGCCTTTGGGTGAAAGGCAGCTCAGCCTGGCATGCGTGTGCCGGCCCATGAGGCTGCGGCAGGGGGTTGGTGGTGGCTGGGAATGGAGAGCTGAAGACAGAGAGTAGAGGCTGAGGAGGGGAAGGAGCTCTGGCGGCAGGACCAGGCCATGGGCAAGGAGCAAGAGGAGAGATGTGGGAATGAGGAAGCTCAGAGGGTGATGCCCCTTCTCCTGCTGCTTCCCACCTTTGCTTTTTCACCCACCAAGGCTCTAGTGCCAACACGTTTCTCTTGTGTGGCAGGAGGAAGAAGCTAGCCTGGCATCTGCGGCAGAGCAGCTGCTTTTCCTTACTGGACTACATCTTCAGCCAGGAGGGCACTTCACGCGGACGGAGGTTGTCCCAGCTGGCAGCACGCATGAAGGCCAACAGGGACAGGACAGCAGAGTACTATCAGTAGCAGACTCCCGCCACCCACAGAGAGCAAACTGAAGGGTGGCGATGAAGTTAGCTCATTAAACATTCGCTTTGTTATTACCTTTGTTGTCCAGCCTGTTTCTGAGGCACAGAGAGAAACTCTGTCTTAGTGTTTGTGTTGAGGCCTGTTCTCTGTCAGTGACGGCTACAGCGCTCTCGCAGGCCCTGGCGCAGACTCACAATTGAAGGTGCGTCTGATTTGAGGTCCCAGTAACAGCAGAGATCCTGTAAAAGCTGAGTCTTCTCCCTTGCTGTTGTTGCTTGCAGCCACATACTGTCAGCTGGCTACTACTGCTCCCCGTCTTTCCCTAGCTAGAGGGGAGGAGAAACCTGTTTGAAAAGGGTGGCAGGGAAAGTCCCAGACACTGAGGGGACTTTGGATAGGCTGAGGTGCTCACTGCAGAAGCTGGGCAGAGCGTGACAGCACCCATCAGGCAATGTGCACAGTGCCTCCCCCCTGACAAAAGTTTCAGCCTTCACCTGAGATGGGACCGGTCCCACCTTACACGGTCCATTGCGGGCGCCCTGACCTGCCCATGCTGACTCTGTGGTCATGAAACGGAGCAAAGCCGTTTCCACTGCAAACCTTTCTTTGCAGAGCCCCCCCAAGACGCTCCACCTTCAGAACAGCCTTCCCCAGCAGTCCAAGCTTCAGTGCAAGCTTCCAGACTTCCCCAGGGGAGGTTGAACACCCCAGGATGGAAAGCAGCCGCATTGCTGCTTCAACAGCACTACCTCCACAGCCCAGGAAGCGGCCACTGAGAATGATGCACAACGCAGCATCAGCCCCAGCTGTTCCCAGGGCTGTGGCAGGCTGGCTGGATGCTTTCTCTGTGGCATTAACACCGTCTTTTCCCATTACCAGCACCCTGAGGGGGTTTGTGTGTGGCCAGAAAGCTGGCTCAAGGTGCTGCACAGAGCCTCTGTGGAAGGAGAGCTGAGCCAATGGCCGGCTCAGCAGCTAAAGGCTGCCCATCGGTACCCGTGGGCAGCGTCGTCCTAAGTACATACCAGCAAACTTCAAGATGTCTCCTCCAAAAAGCAGCGTCTCTGCAGAGAAAAGGAAAGCAAAGGAGGACTCATGTGGACTCCTTCTTCCAGAAGGCACAGAGCCAGCCCCTCTGCCTGGAGAGGCTGCTCCGTGGGGCATGGCTCAGGAAAGCACTGGTTGGTCTGCCAGGCTCATTGTGGCCATAGCCCTGGTACCTGCACAGCAGGCAGGGCGGCAGGGCCTTGAGATACCACCAAACCTGGGAAAGGGGGAGGCTGGAAGGGGCCCCTAGGCTCCATCTGGTCCAAGCCTGCTGCTCAAGAGGGGCTGAACAGAACCAGCATCCCAGGATGGTGGAGAAGTCCTTTCTAAGTGGCTCTAAGGAGGGAGCAACCTGTGCCAGTGCCCCATCACCCTCCCATCCAAAGTGTTTCCTGCCATACAGAGGGAACCCGTGTTTCGGTGTGCCTCTGTGCCATGGCCTCTAGTCCTGGACACTGCTGGCAAGGACCTGGCTCTCTCCGCACTGTCCCTTCAGGTTTTAGACACATTACTAAGCTCCCCCTGAGCCTTCTCTTCTCTAGGCTAAGGAGTGCAAGTCCTCTCAGCCCTTCCTCATAGGTGAGACGCTCCAGACCCTCATCATCCTGGCAGACTCTCTTGCTTTGCTGCCAAAGGGGTGGCCACAATGTGCCACCTCAGGAGGGTCAAGATGTCCCCTGTGAAAAGGGGCTTGCGAGGGTCTCACAGACACGCTCACAGACGTACACACAGAGCATCCTCAGGTCACCGTGCCCCCAGCCTGCTCTGGGCCCAAACATCCCGGAGAGGCGTTAGTCCACGCCGGAGGCCCAGAAAGCGTCTGCCTCCTCAGCCACAGCAGGGAGCAGACGGCACCTGTGCTGCTCCAGTCTTGCCAGCAGACCCTGGCTGCTCTCACTGTTCCTCTGTGCCACAGAAAGCCCCAGCCCTCCCAAGGAGGCAGGAGCAGGCTGCCCAACATATCGGCCTCCCCCCTCCATAAGCAGCCTCATGGCCTGATGCCAGTCAGTCCTGCACCATGGCCCTTACCCTCCAAAATTTCATGCAGGTAGCCATTGAGGGTTTGTGCCAGCACATCGCTGCCTCTGGCTGTGTCGCTGCTCTGGTGCAATTGCTCTCCCAAAGCTGTGAAACCTGGAACAGGGATACCCAGAAATCAGGAAACGCCCAGGTGTTCCACAAGACAGAATCACACAGAACCACAGAATCCCAGGGGTTGGAAGGGACCTGGAGAGCTCATGGAGTCCAACCCCCCTGCCAAAGCAGCTCCCTAGGACAGCTCGCACTGGTCGGTGTCCAGACGGGGCTGGAATCTCTCCAGTGATGGAGACTCCACACCCCCTGGGTAGCCTGTCCCAGGGCTCTGTCTCCCTCTCCGGGAAGAAGTTCTTCCCCATGTCGGTGTGGAACTCCCTGTGCTCCAACTTGAGGCCATCGCCCCTTGTCCTGTCCCCACAGACACTGAAAAGGGGCTGCCCATTTCCCCCTGTGTCCCACACTTGAGGTATTTATAAACATTAAGAAGATCCCCTCTTAGCCTTCTCTTCTCAAGGCTGAACAGCCCCAGTTCTTTCAGCCTTTCCTCGTAGGGGAGATGCTCCAGGCATTTCATCATCCACGCTGGCGGGCCCAACAGCCCATGGGCCACACTGTCCTGCCCTCTGGCTCAGTGCTGGGGGCAGCAGTGGTTGAGTGCCCACGATCACACATCCCGCTCTCTGTGGGCATCCCAGCAGAAGGCCTCAGCAATGATAAGATGGCCACTCATGTCTGAGGGGCAAGGGCAGGGCTCCTAAGGGCCTGCTGTGTCCCAAAACTGCTTATGTCCACCCACAATCCACCACGCTCCTCCCTGCTCGCCCCACCTGAAATATCTGCAAAGAGCAGCACTCCAGTGACATGCTGAATGAAGTCATTACTCTCAGCGACAGTTCTACCAAGGATTCTGGATAGGAACCGTGTTTTCTCTAGCTCTGAGAATGTCAAGGGTTTGATACAAGCCATCACTAGCTCCCTGTGGCACACAAGGCACCTCAGGAGAGAACAACCGTATACAGCTGCTATGAGGATGAGGACCTCACCGCAGAGTGAGCCCACCGCAGAGGCCTCTGTGCTGGGTGACAGGTGCCCACCCTCACTGCCAGGTCACAGAGCCCTGGCAGTGACATCATCTGTTACCCATCAGGTGGTTACACAACGAGCTAACACACACCCAGACTGGGGGGTGAGATGCTGACAGCCAGCTATGCTGAGAGGGCTTTGGGGGTCTTGGTTGGCAGCAAGAGCCAGCGGCGTGTCCAGCCAGCCAGGAGGGCCAGCCCCATCCTGGGGTGCATCGAGCAGGGCCCTGCCAGCTGCTCCAGGGAGGGGATGATCCCACTCTGCACTGTGCTGGTGTGGCCTCACCTTGAGTACTCGGGGCAGTTTTGGGTGCCACAGGACTGTAAGGACACAAAACTACTGGTGAACGCCCAGAGGAGGGAAGCAAGGATGGGGAAGGGTCTGGAGGGAGAAGAGGCTGAGGGGAGACCTCATCAGACGGATTGGAAAACCTGTTTCTGCTTGAGGTGGTTTGGCTCTGGCTGGAGGCCAAATGCCCCCCAAATGCCCTCTATCACTCTCCTTTTCATCCCAAAATGGGAGAAAATAGATGTTGGGGGGCTTAGGATTTGAGATAAGGGCAGAGGGGGATCAACTCTGCAATTAATGTCGTGGGCAAAACAGACTCAACACAGAAAAAAGGAAAGTGATTTATTACACTACACTACACACACCCAGTGACACCAGTGTCAGGTAATGAGAAGTGCAACCTACACAAGCATAGCAAAGGCTGGAACTGCCCTACCTGCTGCACCCAGTGGTGGCATTCCACTGACCCACTCATTCCTGTGGGAGATGTGCTGGCACTCATGGCATGTGGCACCTACCGCCCCAAGAGATCCACAATTACTGTTACCCTTGCAAGAAATAACTGCTCCCACCATTGCCTCATGCCCAGCACCTGGCTGTTATGCCAGCTCACATCCACTGCTCCTCTGCTTCCAAGGTGCCAACACAGACAACTGCACCTTGCTTCCTTGGTGCACCATGGCCACATCCCACCACCGCCTCCAGGGCCTGAAAGGGACACATGCCAAGAGACCACCTGGAGCCAGCTCCCACCTTCCATGACCTCACCTTGACCCATCGCTCACCTGGCCTGTAACACCCTGCCAATGGTACCACCTTCACCAAAGCCTCCTGGGCAGAAGCCTGCACGCCAACCCTGGACTCTTACTGCCCTGTCACCTCACCCTGATTCCACAGCCACAGGTGGAACAGCTCCACGCCACACACACAGAATGACACAACACAGAAGCCACAGACATTGCAACTCCAATATGACTGAAAACTTTTGGCAAGAAGGGCTCCCAGACAGGAGGCACCATCCAGCAACACCACAGAGGTGGGGACAGGAGGAAGCTCTATGGCAACCCCAGAGGAGTTGCCATGGACAACTGGAATAGCACGGTGGAAGGACCCGCTATCAAAATTGGGACGATAGATGTGCAAGAGGCCCAACTGCAACACCTCACGATGGAAAGAAGCTGGGAAAATCCTCAAGCATGAAAATGGGTGACTAGAGAGTCCAGCTCCTGGCAGAGCCTGCAACGACGCTGCAAGAGGAGACCAACCAGAAACTTCTGCGGTGGGAGGACAAACTGTGCCATGAGCTTGCTACACAAATTAAGAACCACCTCACAGGCACCATGGTGGGGAGCGAGCACAGGTGTTTGAGACCCTAGAGACTGTGCCTGAGAGGCATGCTGTGCCCCTTGGAGCATATGAAGGATGCTGACACCCGGAGAAGGGCTGAGATGCAGAGGACAACACGCTGCACAACAAGCATAAACACCTGGCACACAGACAACACAACCCTGACTGTGAATCCCAGATGGCCACAATCAATAAGAACAATGACCATGGCAAAGATGACGCTGTCAAAGAAGCCCCATGGCACTGTGAGCATGCTGATGCCTTAAGGGGGCAGTGGAAAAGATGCGATGACTGTCACCCATAAGAGAAAGTGACAGTCAAAGCTAGAGCAAGAGGTGCACAAGAAGCCACGCTTTGAGATCCAAGACCATTGAATACGAGGGGATGACCACAGAGAAGAGTTGTTGAGCCAAGCAAACACCCAGTGGAAAAACTTCCCATCCAAACGGCAGTAATAGGTGGGTGAGAGGCCCACCTTTCAGACCTAATGATGGAAGGATGCAGGGAAAAACCCTCAGGCCAGGAAAAGAGATGGCTGGAGAGCATGGCTACCAACAGAGCTGGCAATTGTGCCACAAGATGAGACTGACCAGAAACTTCTGAGAGGTGAGGGTGAACTGCACCGTGAGCTTGCTAAGGGAGCAAAGAGCCCAGTTGGAACCATGCCTGTGAGCAAGTGTGGGTGTTTGAGAGCCTAGAGACTGAACCCAAGGGGTAGGCTGTGCTCCTCTAAGCACAAAGAGGATGCTGACACCTGGAGAAGGACTAAGATACAGAAAACATGACACACAACGAGTATAAACAAAGATGGAGGCAGAAACTGCCCTGCCCACAAGTAACCCACCTTCCCAGCCCAGAGGAGACCGCTCCCAAACAGACCCTTTGCCTATATTGACTTTCAGAGGCAAACAGCCACCCTGCCATCACCAGCACCACCACCTTCACACCACCCTTCTCTTCTCCTCCCACTCCCTCCCAAGCCCCAGTCCCTCCACTCAGCTCTCAGGCAACTGGGGAACCTCATCCATCCTGGAAGGAAACACATCCCATCCCCTGCGTGGGCTGACTGGGACGTGCTGGCAGTTGACACCTCATTCTTCAGCATCTATAATAAAGAGACACAGAAAACAAATCCAAACTGTGCAGGCAGTTGGCACTGGGCACCTCAACCCCAACTCCTCCTCCCCTTCTCCAGAGGGATGTGGTGTTCCACTCACGTGCTGGTTCCAGAGACAGACATGCTGGCTGCCATTGCTTGTGTTCCCTACTGCGCTGAGAGATACAAGATGACTGTTACCCTTGGACCTCACCCAGCTGGAGTTGCCTCCCCAGGAATTATCCCTCTTTCCTCCTGGCTTTGCAGCTTCAGAAGAGAAACACAGACGTTGAGTCTTGAAATAGCCAGAGCCACCGACCCCCTCGCCCCACCGACACTGATGGTCAGCCCAGCTTCTTGTGGCATTCAGCTCAAGTCCCAACAGCTTCCAGTTCACAGAACAAAGCTGGTGAAATAAAACCCCAACAGCCCATCTTGGGCAAAGCCAGGAATGCTGGTAAAATGCTGTGCACCTAGAAGCAAAACATCAACAGCTGACTAGATAGGATTGAGTTGCCTTAAAAAGACCCTGAGAAGGGAAAGCAAAATACACAAACCAAACATGAGCAAAGCTACAGCAATAAGTACTTTTGACTAGGCAGACACTGGTCACAGCCAGTTGTAAACCACTTACCTTAAGTGCATGAACCAAGACAACAGCAGCAACTCAAATGCTTCAACAGCAGAATGAAAACCAGGACAGTACAACAGGAGACACAAAGCAGAATGAGCTGCCAAAGGCAAGGCAGGTGCCTTATATACCCCAGGCCTCACCCACTGCCCTTCCCACAGGGGCCTGGGAAAGGGGAGGATGCTGCCTGCAGGAGGATTAAAAGCAGCTGGAGGAGCAGGTGTGGCTCTGCTGAGCTGAGTTGTTTATCAGAGAATGAATACTGAATAGAGAAAGGGATTCTTGCTGAAAACATTCTTACTCTGATGAATCTTTATACTAATGACTAAACCAGGTATGTAAATAACCATACCTTTACTAAAATAAGGATAGGAAATACTAAAGACAGTGTTAAACTTCAATTTAGCTATAATCCTGTTTGGGACAGAGTCATTTCTCACCTCCCCCTGCTCCCTCCCCAGCCCCGGTCCCTCTGCTCGGCTCCCAGACTGCTGGGGATCTACCTCCATCCTCGAGGAACACAGCACATCCCTCCATAGGCCACACGGGATGTTCCTGTAGTTGCCACATTATTCTTCAGCCTCTGTGATGAAGACAAGCACAAAAACAGAATAGCACCATCAGCCAGCATCTCACCTGTCACTCCAAGCTCTAAACCCTACCCCTCTCAAAAGGGACAGGACAGTCAGGTCCCCTCCTTGTTTCCCAGACACGAGCTACCTGTCACCGCTTGTGGCACCCACCACCCAGGAGATGCCAATTCACTCTCATGCTCATCACAAACCACCACTCCCATGGGCAATGCATGTCACACCTCACCAGCTGTACAACCCCTAGTAATGCCCTTACCTCAAATGCAGGAACCAGGAGGAGAACAGCACCTCCAACACTTCAACTGCAGCAGGGAAACCAGAACCCTCTCACAGGAGACCCACAGCAGAATGAGCTCCCACAGCCAAGGCAGGTGCCTTATATACCCCAGGTCCCACCCACTGCCCTTCCCAAAGTTCCTTGGGAAAGGGGAGGATGCTGCCTGATGGAGGATTACCAGCAGCTGGAGGAGCAGGTGTGGCTCTGCTGAGCTGAGTGCTGTATCAGAGGTGATGTGCTGAATGCAGAAAGGGATTCTTCCTGAAAACATTCTCTGCCAAATATTTATGTTGATGATTCACCTGGGTGTGTAAATACCCAGAACTTCACTAAAATGTGGACAGAAAATACTAAAGAGAGTGTTAAACATCACAGCAAATATACTCAGTAAAAGCAGTAACAATGCAAGACAAAACCCAGGTGTGCCTCCACTTCAAAACATGCCAAACGTCCAGCAATGGCTCCCAAACCAGAGGAGCCAGGACTGACAGACATAGCTGGCCTGACACCTCCCCAGGCAGCCCACAAGCAGCCCTTCTCACCTGGGGCCTCAGGCCTTTCTCTTCCCAGGGATCTCTCCTAATACTACTTCCCCATCTGCACCCACCCCTCCTTAATAACACACTCTCCATCCCATAATTTCCCCTCTCAAACCCCTCCAAATCTCCACCCCCACCGCCTTCAAGTTCTTGTGGGACCCTCATAGGACCCTCCCCAAAGTTCTCTGGGTCCAAAAATTGGGGGGTTTTGGGAAAAAATTGGGGGGTTGGGTCAAGAATTTTGAGATTTGGGTCCAGAATTTGAAGTTTGGGGTCAGAATTTGGTGTTTGAGGGTTTGGGCAAAGAACTTGACAATTTGGGTCAAGAGATTTGGTGAAAATTTGGAGGGTTTCGGCTCAAAATTTTGAGGGTTTTTTATAAAAAATTGAGTTTTTTCTTAAGAATTTGAGGTTTTGAGTCAATTATTGGACAGTTTGGGTCCAAAACCCTTCTCCCCAGCCCCTGGGAGCACAGCCCAATACCCCTGGCCTCCATCCTGTCCCGTGGGAGGGCTATTTTTGGGGTGGGGATCCAGGGGGGACGGTCCCTCCCAGAGGTGCCACCTGGTCTCCTTCCTCTTTTCTGCCCAAACTGGCCTCATTTTGGTTTCGGAATCAACCAACCTCCCCCCAGAAAGAGGCTGAGCGGGGGCATCCCCACCTCCACTCTCAAAAACAACCCCCAGCCCCCCCGCTACCCCCCAAATCCGTGTTGGAGCTGTGTTGTCCTGGTGGCCTCCAGAGGGGGGGCCAAGATGGCCGTCCACATGGCCCTAACTCTTTACCCTAAGCCAGGCTTAGTGGGGAGTTTAAGGATTGAGGGGAGCTTGAGCTGCTCCCAAGGGGATTTATGCTGAGCTTGGGTTGCCCTAAAACAGGTTATGGGGGGAGACTAAGGACTTGGGAGGCCTTATCTGCTCCCAAAGGGATTTAGGGTGAGCTGGCCTTGCCCTAAACCAGGTCTAAGGGGGGAGAGACTAAGGATTGGGGAGCTTTATCTGCTCCAAAGGGGATTTAGGCTGAGCTGGGTTGGCTAAAAGCCAGGTTTAGGTGGTGAGATTAAGGATTTGGGGGCTTGACCCCCCTCTGAAGGGGATTTAGGCTGGGTTTAAGTCAGGCTTAGAGGGCCAAGTCTAAGGCATCTCCAAGCTCACAGCTGAGCTTCCATTAGACCCGCCCCCCACACACCACCCTCCCACCCACCCCCTTCCCCACCCACACCCACCCACCCACCCACTACTCCACCTCCCCCCACACCCACCCACCCCCTACCCCACACCGCCCCCCAGCTAAACTCAAGACCGAGCCTTACTAATCCCAAAACTGAGCTGTCCTCAGGGCTCCCTTAAACTGGGTTTAACTCCAGGAGGGATTTTCCCCCCCGCTGAAGCTTTGGAGCTGACAGACCAATTAAGCCAGGCCTATTCCTCGAGGACTCCTGGCATGGACAAGGCGCTAAGCCAGGCTTAACCAGGTAAGATTAAAGGTGTGCGGTGGTCTCTAGGGCCAGCCTCAAGCTCAGCTTAAAGGAGGGGGGAGAGAGAACACCTCTTAAACCAGGTTTAGTTAGGCAGAACCTATGCTGGGTGAGTCCAGCGCTGCTTTAAACCGGGTTTAACTAATCCCTGAGGACCCTGAGGGGGTGGTTTTTGTGGGGGTCCAACGTGGGTGGTCTTAATTCAGGCTCTAGGAGGAGTCCTGGACCCCAGAAGGACCCTGAGATGGAGCCAAGGACCCCCGAAAACTCATCAAGGACCCAAAAACCTGCTGAGGGACCCAAAAACTCATGTGGAACCCCAAGATTTTCATCAAGGACTGCAAAAACTCATCATGGACCCGAAAACCTCCATTCTGGACGCAAGAATTCCTGGAGGCTCCAAAAAATCTCCTAGACCCAAAAATCTTGGGTTTGGACCCCAAAAACTCCCCATTCCAGGTCCTGAAGGTTCTTGGAGACCCCAAAACCCCTGGGGCCCTCTAGGAACATCCCTGGAGACCCCCAGAAGCCCCTGGAGGCTCCAGAGGTGGAGCCATGGGGCAGGAGGAGCTGTGGGGCAGGTGAACGATGGGGCAGGTGGAGCTGTGGGGCAGGTATAGCTGTGGAGCTGGGGATCTGTGGGGCAGGTGGAGCTGTGAGGTAAGGTGAGCTATGGGGCAGGGGAACCACGGGGCAGGGGAAGCTTGGGGTGGGGGGAGCTGGGGAGCTGTGGGGCCAGGGGAACTGTGGGGCTGAAGAGCTGTGAAACCGTGGAACCATGGGGCAGAGGGAGCCGTGGGGCCAGCGGAGCTGTGGGGCAGGTGAAGCAGTG
Organism: Gallinula chloropus; assembly: GCF_964237585.1. NCBI lineage: Eukaryota > Metazoa > Chordata > Aves > Gruiformes > Rallidae > Gallinula > Gallinula chloropus. The sequence goes on from NC_140112.1 coordinate 2,794,190, forward strand.
GGGCTGGAGAACCTTGGGGCAGGTGTAGCTGTGGGGCAGGGTTAGCTGAGGAGCTGGGGAGCTATGGGGCTGGGGAACCACGGGGCAGGGGAACTGTGGGGCCAGCGAACCCTGGCATAGGGGTAGCCGTAGTGTAGGGGGAGCTGGGGGAGCAGTGGGGCTGGGGGAGCTGAGGAGCCATGGGGCAGACGTAACTGTGGTGCTGGGGTAGCTTGGGACCTGTAGGACCAGGAGAGCCATGGGGCACCGCAGAGCTGTGGGGCAGGGGAACCATGGGGCAGGGCTAGCTGTGGGGCTGGGGGAGCTGGGGAGCTGTGGGGCCGGGCAGGCGTAGCTGTGGGGCTGGGGGTAGCTGAGGAGCTGGGGAGCTGTGGGGCTGGGGAACCATGAGGCAGGGGAACCGTGGGGCCAGCGAACCCTGGTGTAGGGGTAGCTGTAGAGTAGGGGGAGCTGGGGGAGCAGTGGGGCTGGGGGAGCTGGGGAGCCATGGGGCAGGCGTTGCTGTGGTGCTGGTGGTAGCTGAGGCGCTGGGGAGCTGTGGAGCAGGTGGAGCTGTGGGGCAGGTGAAGCTGTGGGGCTGGGGAACCATGGGACAGGTGTAGCTGTGGGGCTGGGGAACCACGGGGCAGGGGAACCGTGGGGCCAGCGATCCCTGGTGTAGGGGTAGCTGTAGAGTAGGGGGAGCTGGGGGAGCAGTGGGGCTGGGGGAGCTGGGGAGCCATGGGGCAGGCGTAGCTGTGGTGCTGGGGGAGCTGGGGACCTGTGGGGCTAGGAGAGCCGTGGGGCACCGCAGAGCTGTGGGGCTGGGGAAACATGGGGCAGAGGGAGCTTTGGGGCTGGGGGTAGCTGAGGAGCTGGGGAGCTGTGGGGCCAGGGGAACTGTGGGGCTGGGGAGCTGTGGGGCAAGGGGTAGCTGAGGAGCCGGGGAACTGTGGGGCCAGGGGAACTGTGAGGCTGGGGAGCTGTGGGGCAGGGGTAGCTGTAGAGTAGGGGGAGCTGGGGGAGCAGTGGGGCTGGGGGAGCTGGGGAACCATGGGGCAGGCATAGCTGTGGGGCTGGGGGAGCTGGGGAGATGTGGGGCCAGGGGAGCCATGGGGCAGGGGTAGCTGTGGAGCAGGGGTAGCTGAGGAGCTGGGGAACTGTGGGGCAGGTGAAGCTGTGGGGCCAGGTGAGCTGTGGGGCAGGGAAACCCTGGGACAGGCGTAGCTGTGGGGCTGGGGAACCACGGGGCAGGGGAACCGTGGGGCCAGCGAACCCTGGGGTAGGGGTAGCTGTAGTGTAGGGGGAGCTGGGGGAGCAGTGGGGCTGGGGGAGCTGGGGAGCCATGGGGCAGGCGTAGCTGTGGTGCTGGGGGAGCTTGGGACCTGTAGGACCAGGAGAGCCATGGGGCACCGCAGAGCTGTGGGCCTGGGGAACCATGGGGCAGGGCTAGCTGTGGGGCTGGGGGAGCTGGGGAGCTGTGGGGCCGGGCAGGCGTAGCTGTGGGGCTGGGGGTAGCTGAGGAGCTGGGGAGCTGTGGAGCAGGTGGAGCTGTGGGGCAGGTGAAGCTGTGGGGCTGGGGAACCACGGGGCAGGGGAGCCATGAGACAGGCGTAGCTGAGGAGCTGGGGAGCTGTGGGGCTGGGGAACCGTGTGGCCAGCGAACCCTGGGGTAGGGGTAGCTGTAGAGTAGGGAGAGCTGGGGGAGCAGTAGGGCTGGGGGAGCTGGGGAGCCATGGGGCAGGCGTAGCTGTGGTGCTGGGGACTTGTAGGGCCAGGAGAGCCGTGGGGCACCGCAGAGCTGTGGGGCTGGGGAACCATGGGACAGGTGTAGCTGTGGGGCTGGGGGTAGCTGAGTAGCTGTGGGGCTGGGGAGCTGTGGGGCTGTGGAGCTGTGAGACAGGGGTAGCTGTAGAGTAGGGTGAGCTGGGGAGCCAGGGGGCAGGCGTAGCTGTGGGGCTGGGGTAGCTGAGGAACTGGGGAGCTGTGGGGAGCTGGGGAGCCATGGGGCCAGGGGAACTGTGGGGCTGGGGGTAGCTGAGGAGCTGTGGGGCAGGTGAAGCTGTGGGTCCAGGTGAGCTGTGGGGCAGGTGAAGTTCTGGGGCCAGGTGAGCTGTGGGGCTGGGGAACCATGGGACAGGTGTAGCTTTGGGGGTGGGGGCAGCTGAGGAGCTGGGGAGCTGGGGAACCACGGGGCAGGGGAACCGTGGGGCCAGCGAACCCTGGTGTAGGGGTAGCTGTAGAGTAGGGGGAGCTGGGGGAGCCATGGGGCAGGCGTAGCTGTTGGGCTGGGGGAGCTGGGGATCTGTAGGGCCAGGAGAGCGGTGGGGCACAGCAGGGCTGTGGGGCTGGGGAACCATGGGGCAGGGGGAGCTGTCAGGCTGTGGGTAGCTGAGGAGCTGGGGAGCTGTGGGGCAGGGGTAGCTGGGGAGCTGTGGGGCCAGGGGAACTGTGGGCCTGGGGAGCTGTGGGGCAGGGGTAGCTGTAGAGTAGGGGGAACTGGGGAGCCAGGGGGCAGGGGGAGCTGTGGGGCTGGGGTAGCTGAGGAACTGGGGAGCTGTGGGGCTGGGGGAGCTGAGGAGCCATGGGGCTGGAGAGCTGTGGGGCAGGGGGACCTGTACACAAGTGGCAGCTGTGGGGAGCTGTGGGGCTGGGGAGCTGTGGGGCGGGGGCAGCTGTGGGGCAAGGTGAGTTGTAGAGCAGGGTGAGCTGAGGGGCTGAGGAAGCTCTGGGGAAGGAATAACTGTGGTTCAGGGGGAACTGTGGGGCAGGAGTAGCTGTGGGTGAGAGGGAGCTGTGGGGCAGGAGTAGCTGTGGGTCAGATTGAGCTGTGGGATTGGGTGACCTATGGGTCAGGCCTACCCCTGAGCCTGACCTACCCATGGCTCTGCCCCACACACCGTGGGTCTGACACCCCCTGTGTGTCCCTCCAGGTTCCCAGCCGCCGGCCGCCCTGTACCCCCTGAGCTCGTGCTGTGAGTCTCAGGGCCGTGGGGCTGTGGCCTGTCTCCTCAGCGGGCCCCAGCGCGCTGAGGTGACGTGGTGTGGAGCCAAAGGGCAGGAGGTCACCTTCCCCCGCGGCAGCCCGTACAGCCTCCTCAGCCACCAGGTCCTGACTCCCGGCAGCCACAAAGGCCTGACCTATGCCTGCAGCGCCCTCCTGCCGCCCAGCGGCACCCGCGTCACCAAGGAGGTCCCAGGTAAGGGGGTGCGGGGGGGTTGGACACGCCTCGGGGTCTCCTGCTGGGACCCATCGATCCCTGGGGGGGAGAGGGGATGTGGGGTGGGAGGTTCTTGAGACCCATAAGTCCTTGGGAGGTCCCCAGCCTCCTCCATGGGTCATGAGGTGCCCCCAAGACCCCTAAGACCTTGGGAGGTCCTTGGTGTCCTCCATGGGGCTGAGGTGCCCTCTAGACCCATAAGGACCTGGGGAGCTCCCCAACCTCCTCCATGGCTGGTGAGGTGACACCTCATGAAGGAACCCCCAGACTTCCTGTGTTGCCCCCCTAACTCCACCCCACCCCCACCTTCCTCCCCTCCCAGGTTGCCAAAGCCTCACCACCCCCACCCCCCCGGAGGTCCAAGTTCTCTCCTCCTCCTCCTCCTCCTGCTCTCCCAAGACTGGGGAGGACAATTTGGTGGAGCTGCTCTGCATCATCTCTGGCTTCACCCCGCGGACACTGGAGGTGGATTGGCTGGTGGACGGCACCGTGTCCCACCTCCCCAACACCAAGACCTCCTCACCCCGGCGGGAGGACAACGGCATCACCTTCAGGGCCACCAGCAGGACCAAAGTCAGCCGGGAGGACTGGTTGGACGGCAGGACCTTCACCTGCCAGGTCCGGCACCCGGCATCCGGGGTGGTCACCCAGGAACACGCACGGCTCTGCAGTGGTGAGGACATTGGTTTGGGATGGGGTGTGGGGGGGGTTGTAGGTGGTGGTGGGTTCCACCACTGGAGAACGTTGGTAGGACCGTGACTGGTCCCATTGGTGGAGAAGGTTGATGGGACCATGTTGGGAGGTTGGGTGGTCATGGTGGGTTCTACCACTGCAGAAGGTTGGTAGGACCATGGTGGGTCCCACTGGAGAAGAAGGTTGGGTGGTTGTGGTGGGTTCTACCGCTGGAGAAGGTCGATGGGACCATGACTGGTCCCACGGGAGAAGAAGGCTGGGTGGTGGTGCTGGGTCCCACCTCCATGGTGGGTGGTGGGAGTGCTCCTGGGATCTCCCAGCACCCACCCCATCCCCGTGTCCCCAGGATCCTCCAGCTCCCCCTGCACCAGCATCACCCTCCACGTGCTGCCCCCCACCCCGTCTGACCTGTACATCAGCGGGGACCCCAGGGTGCTGTGCCTGGTGTCCAACCTGCCCAGCGACGCCGGGTTCCAGCTCTCCTGGTCGCAGGAGAAGCCTGGGATGCTGAGCTCGAAGCTGCTGGAGCTGAGGGAACAGTTCAACGGCACCTACTCGGCCAGCAGCTCCCTCAGCATCTCCCCGCGTGACTGGGAGGCCGGCGAGCGCTTCACCTGCACCCTGAAGCACCAGGACCTGCCCGCCCCTCTCAACAAGACCATCTCCCGGCGCGCAGGTGAGGGGCGCCGACCCCCTCCTCCTCCAGCCCCTCCAGCTCCTCCACCAGCTCTCCACCTCCATCTCCAACATCTCACCATCTCTCCACCTCCTCCATTTCCACCATCTCCTCCACCATCTCTACATCCACCATACCTCCATCATCATCATTCCATCTCCACCATCTCTATGTCCACCATCTCTCTATCTCCACCACCTCCATCTCCACCGTCTCCTCCACCATCTCTATGTACACCATCTCCTTCATCTCCACCACCTCCATCTCCACCATCTCACTACCTCCACCCCCACCACCACAGCACCTCCTCCCACTTCTGACCACCCACCCACTCACGTCCTTCTCCTCCCCCCAGGCAAGGTGTCCCCACCCCTCATCCTGGTCTTCCCGCCCCACCATGAGGAGATGACCCAAAGCCACCTGACCCTCACCTGCCTGGCCCACGGCTTCCAACCTGAGAACCTCCAGATCCGCTGGCTGAAGAACCAGGAGAAGCTGCCCGAGGACGACTACGTCACCACCCCACCCCTCAAGGACAGCCCCAAGGCCACCACCTTCTTCGTCTACAGCAAGCTGACCATCCCCAAGGCCAGCTGGTTGAGCAAGCTGGACACCTACGTCTGCATGGTGGTCCATGAAGGGTTGCCCATGAGGTTCGCCCAACGACCGGCGCAGAACAGCCCCGGTAATTAAGGTGGTGGACACGTCTTGGGGGTCCACTACCACCTCCTGGAGTCGTTAAGATCCTTGTGGGGGGCGGTGGACACATCCTTATGGGGGGTCCACCAACTCCTGGCGTAGTTCTAGACCTTTGCGGGTGTTTTGAGGGTGGGTGGTGGCCACGTCTTCATGGGGGTCCACCACCCTACCCTCCCCGCCCCGGGGCCTCTCTTGTAGAAGACCTTGAATAAAACAAGCCACGGGCAGCCCGAGGGTCTCCACGGCGTGGTTGTCTCCTGGGGTGGGGGTTGGAGGAAGTTTGGGGAGGTGGGGGTTGTTGTGTTGTTTGTGTGGGTGTTGAGGGGCATCTTGAGGTGGGGGTTGGGTTGGGTGGGTGGAGGTTGGAGATGATGGTGGATGGGTGGATGGGTGGGTGGAAAGCAAGATGTGATGGATGGATGGACGGACACCAGAGATGATGATGGATCGATGGATGGATGGAGGGATTGATGGACACCAGAGATGATGATGGATCAATGGATGGATGAATGGAGGGAGGGATGCAGGGAGGCATGGATGGAGGGAGAGATGGATGGATGGATGGAGACCAGAGATGATGATGGTTTGACAGCTGGATGGTTGGCTGGTCACTTGGGTGGTCAGATGGTCAGCTGGCCTCTCAGCTGGGTGGTCAGATGGACAGATGTATGGACAGCAAGAGGTGATGGATGGAGACCAGAGATGATGGTGGATGGTTGGTTGGTCAGTTGGGTAGTCAGATGGTTGGCCAGATGGTCAGTTGGGTGGTCACTTGGATGGAGGGATGGACAGCGAGAGATAGAGACCAAGAGATGATGGTGGATGGGCGGTTGGCCAGTTGGGTGGTCAGTTGGGTGGTCAGATGGATGGAGAGACACCAGAGATGATGGTGGTGGGACCACTGGGTGGTTGGTCAGTTGGGTGGTCACATGGTCAGTTGGCCTCTCGGTTGGTCGGTCGCTTGGTCACCTGGTTGGCTGGTCAGTTGGGTGATTGGTCAGTTGGGTGGGGTGGGCGTGTCCTCAGGTGGGACAGGGATGGGGACAAAGGGTGGACAGACAGATGGGTGGATGGATGGACCCTCCAGAGATGATGGGGAGAAGGTCCAAAGGTCTCCATCCACCCAACACCCCCCCCCCCCTACTCTGTCTGTGTCTCCCCCCTTCTCCTGAGCAGGGCTGGACCTCCTTGGGGTCTCCACGGAGGATGCGGAGAAGGAGATAGATGGCCTCTGGGCCACCGTGGTGGTCTTCATCACCCTCTTCCTCCTCAGCGTCTGCTACAGCGCCACCATTACCCTCTTCAAGGTGGGCTTCCGGGGGTCCTCACATGGGTGGGGGGGGGTTGGGGGGAGACGGTTGGAGGGAGGGACATCAAGGTGGGCTTCCACAGGGACCTCACCTGGGTGGGGTGGGGTTGGGTGGAGACGGTTGGAGGGAGGGAGATCAAGGTGGGTTTCCATAGGGACCTCACCTGGGTGGGGTGTGGGTGGGGGACATCAAGTTGGGCTTCCACAGGGACCTCACCTGAGGGGATGGGGCAGGGCCCTGGGGGTGGAAGGGGTGGGAGGTGTCTCATGACACACACCCCCCACCCCCACAGCCCGCGAGGCCACCAACCTCCACTGACCCCCCCTTCTCCTGCCCCCCAACCAGGTCAAGTGGTTCTTCGCCATCATCCTGCAGCTGCGTCAGGCCCGGGGTCCCTCCCCCATCCCCAGCAAGGAGCCACTCTGACCCCTCCCCTACCCCCCCAATAAAGACTTTGTAGGGCAGCCATAGGACAGCTATGGGGAAGCTAAGGGGCACACTATGGGGCAGCTATGGGGCACACTAAGGGGCACACTATGGGGCAGCTATGGGGGAGCTATGGGGCAGCTATGGGTGGGAAAAGAGAAAGTTGTAGGTTGGGGTGGGGGGAGGCGTGGATGTGTCCCCCCCCCAGGGACCAGTGGGGCGTGAGGGGGGAGGGTTGTGGGGCAGGAGAAGCAGTGCTGAGTTGTTTATCAGAGAATGAATACTGAACAGAGAAAGGGATTCTTGCATCCCAGGGCAGCCCGGAGTGGCGGGGCGGCGGCGGCGGCGGCTCCGCACGCCAAGGCCCGGCCTGGCACCGCGCCGCCCTTCCTGCGGGGAGCGGTGGCCGTAGGCGCCGCCGGCTGCCCCCTTGCCCAGTGGATGAGAGCGCATCGCTTCCCCGCTCCGCTGCGGCGGCCCGGCCCTCCCTGACTTTGCAGAAGCAGATGTCTGACCATCCGGCAGGCACGGCCCCCTTGAGAGAGTTTGCCAGCCAGCACGCCAGGGCGGGTCCTGAGGAGCTGCTCACCAAGCTGGAGCGGGTTGGCAAAGGCTCCTTCGGTGAAGCGTACAAAGGGCCCGACAGCCGCCCCAAGGAGGTGGTGGCGATTAAGATCTTTGATCTGGAGGAGGCTGAGGATGAAATTGAGGACATTCAGCAGGACATCACGTGGCTCAGCCAGTGTGACAGTCCCGACATCACCTGGTACTATGGCTCCTACTTGAAGGGCACTAAGCTGTGGATGAGCATGGAGTACCTGGGAGGAGGTTCAGCCCTGGATTTGCTGAAGCCAGGAACCCCGGAGGAGACTTACATAGCTACTATCCTGAGAGAAATCCTAGAGGGTTTGGATTATCTACACTCTGAGAGGAAGATCCACAGGGACATCAAAGCTGCCAACGTGCTACTGTCGGAGCAGGGAGATGTGAAACTGGCTGACTTTGGGGTGGCTGGACAGCTGACAGACACACAGATCAAGAGAAATACCTTTGTTGGGAGTCCGTTCTGGATGGCACCAGAGGTCATCAAACAGTCTGCGTACGACTTCAAGGCAGACATCTGGTCCCTTGGAATTACAGCCATTGAACTAGCCAAAGAAGAGCCTCCAAACTCTGACTTGCATCCTATGAGGGTTCTTTTCCCGATCCCCAAAAACAACCCTCCGACACTGGAGAGTCACCACAGCAAGCCCTTCAAGGAGTTTGTGGAAACCTGCCTCAATAAGGATCCCAGAAAATTGTTTCTTTTATTTTTCTTTCAGCCTCACCTCTGTCCCCGGAAAGGAGATGGAACAGCTTGTTCTGGACGCCATCCCCAAGCAACTGGAGGAGAAGAAGGTCATGAGGAGTAGTCAGCATGGATTCACCAAGGGGAGATCGTGCTCCACCCATCTCATAGCCTTCTACGATCTCATGACAGGCTGGGTAGATGGAGGGAGAGCAGTAGATGTCATCTACCTTGACTTCAGCAAGGCCTTTGATACTGTCTCCCATGACACCCTGACAGCAGAGCTGAGAGAGCAGGGGATAGATGAGTGGACAGTGAGGTGGGTTGAGAATTGGCTGTGGGACCGAGCCCAGAGAGTTGTGATTCGTGGAGCAGAATCTGACTGGAGGCCTCTTACTAGTGGTGTTCCCCAGGGCTGGGTGTTGGGTCCAGTCCTGGTCAATATCTTCATTGAGCTTGATGAGGGAACAGCACCCACCCTCAGCAAGTACCTGATGATCCAGAGCTGGGAGGGGTGGGTGACAGGCAGGACACTGCGCTGCCATCCAGAGAGACCTGGACAGGCTGGAGAGCTGGGCAGGGGGAGACCAGATGAGATTCAACAGAAGCAAGTGTAGAGTGTGGCATCGGGGAAGGAACAACCATTTGTATCAGTACAGGCTGGGGATGAGCTGCTGGAGAAGAGCTCAGGGGAAAAGGACCTAGGGATCCTGGTTGATGACAGGTTGGCCATGAGCCAGCAGCGTGCCCTGGGGGCTGAGAGAGACAATGGGATCCTGGGGTGCATCAGGAGGAGTGTGGGCAGCAGGTCACAGGAGGTGATGCTCCTCCTCTACTCTGCCCTGGTCAGGCCACACCTGGAGTATTGTGTTCAGTTCTGGGCTCCCTGGGATCAAACAGCCAGGGATCTCCTGGAGAGAGTCCAGAGAAGGGCTACAAAGATGAAGGGCCTGGAGCATCTCCCCTATGAGGAAAGGCTGAGTAAGTTGGGACTGTTCAGCCTTGAGAAGAGAAGACTAAGGGGGGACCTAATTAAAGTTTATAAATATCTGAAGCATGGAATGCAGGGGGAATTAGCCAGCCCCTTTTCAGTGTCTGTGGGGACAGGACAAGGGGCAATGGCTGCAAGTTGGAGCACAGGGAGTTCCACACCAACATGGGGAAGAACTTTTCCCCAGGGAGGGTGAGGGAGCCCTGGGACAGGCTGCCCAGGGGGTGTGGAGTCTCCATCTCTGGAGATATTCAAGACCTTCCTGGATGCCTGAGTGATGTCCTAGGGAGCTGCTTTGGCAGGGGGGTTGGACACGATGATCTCTCGTGGTCCCTTCCAACACCTACAATTCTGTGATTCTGAAAACATTCATACTCTGCTGAATCCTCATACTAATGATCCACAGTAGGAAATACTAAAGAGAGTGTTAAACTTCATAAAAAAATCCTAAGTAAAGGCTATAAAAATGCTGCTGTTGGGAAATGATGTATTTTAGACTTGCAGAATGTGTGTGGCCATGGGCTGGGAGGGGCAGTTTGAGAAGTATCTGGTTGTTTTGCCTTGTGGGGGTCGCCAGGCCAGCACTCCAGCCTGTCAGGTTAAGCCAGTGGGGGTAGTGAAGCCAAAACATCCACCAGATGGGGGAAGAGGGCACGTGTGGACAGAAGATGTGCCTGTCCCTGGGAGACATCTCAGCCCGGGACTGGAGCTGGACGGTGTGTGCGCCTCTGTGGAGCAGGGACCCCCAGCACACCCAGCGCTGTCTGCTTGCTTTTACTTGTGTAATAAATGGTTCCATTTAGCTATAATCCTGTTTGGGACAGAGTCATTTCTCATCTCCCCCTGCTCCCTCCCCGGCCCTGGTCCCTCTGCTCGGCTCTCAGACTGCTGGGGATCTACCTCCATCCTCGAGGAACACAGCACATCCCTCCATAGGCCACACGGGATGTTCCTGTAGTTGCCACATTATTCTTCAGCCTCTGTGATGAAGACAAACACAAAAACAGAATAGCACCATCAGCCAGCATCTCACCTGTCACTCCAAGCTCTAAACCATACCCCTCTCAAAAGGGACAGGACAGTCAGGTCCCCTCCTTGTTTCCCAGACACGAGCTACCTGTCACCGCTTGTGGCACCCGCCACCCAGGAGATGCCAATTCACTCTCATGCTCATCACAAACCACCACTCCCATGGGCAATGCATGTCACACCTCACCAGCTGTACAACCCCTAGTAATGCCCTTACCTCAAATGCAGGAACCAGGAGGAGAACAGCACCTCCAACACTTCAACTGCAGCAGGGAAACCAGAACCCTCTCACAGGAGACCCACAGCAGAATGAGCTCCCACAGCCAAGGCAGGTGCCTTATATACCCCAGGTCCCACCCACTGCCCTTCCCAAAGTTCCTTGGGAAAGGGGAGGATGCTGCCTGATGGAGGATTACCAGCAGCTGGAGGAGCAGGTGTGGCTCTGCTGAGCTGAGTGCTGTATCAGAGGTGATGTGCTGAATGCAGAAAGGGATTCTTCCTGAAAACATTCTCTGCCGAATATTTATGTTGATGATTCACCTGGGTGTGTAAATACCCAGAACTTCACTAAAATGTGGACAGAAAATATTAAAGAGAGTGTTAAACATCACAGCAAATATACTCAGTAAAAGCAATAACAATGCAAGACAAAACCCAGGTGTGCCTCCACTTCAAAGCATGCCAAACATCCAGCAATGGCTCCCAAACCAGAGGAGCCAGGACTGACAGACATAGCTGGCCTGACACCTCCCCAGGCAGCCCACAAGCAGCCCTTCTCACCTGGGGCCTCAGGCCTTTCTCTTCCCAGGGATCTCTCCTAATGCTACTTCCCCATCTGCACCCACCCCTCATTAATAACACACTCTCCATCCCATAATTTCCCCTTTCTCAACTTCTCTTGGTTCCTTATCCATCCCTGCTCCTTCCTCGGGTCCCCACTCTTCTCATTTAGCATCCCCAGCATCCATCCCTGCATCTCTTTCTTCCCATCCATCTCCTTCCATCCATCCCCCCTTTGCCATCCCATAATACCTCCCAACACCCACCAGTGCTTCCCCCCCTCCTCAGTTTATATTGTCTGGTCACCCCATCACCCTCATTTGGGCCACCTAGATCTTCCTCCCCCCCAGCCCCACCACAGCTGCATCCCAGTTGGTCCATGGGAGGAGGTGATGGGGAGACCCCTGCCCCCCAATCCCACTGGATTCTGCACCCCAGGAGCATCCTCAGCCCCGATTGGATGATGCCTGGAACCCCCCCACCCCCCAGATGCTTCACTCCCAAATTCCCATGTCTTCTCCGGGGGGGGGGGGGGTTACCCCACTGTCCGCTTCAATGTCCCACCAATTAACCCACCCTCCAGTGACCCCAAATCCGCCTCCAGCACCCCCAGGACCCCCAAATACTCTCAAACCCCTCCAAATCTCCACCCCACCACCCCCTTCAAGTGCTTGTGGGACCCTCATAGGACCCTCCCCAAAGTTCTCTGGGTCCAAAAATTGGGGAGGAGTTGGGAAAAAATTGGGGGGTTGGGTCAAGAATTTTGAGATTTGGGTCCAGAATTTGAAGTTTTGGGGTCAGAATTTGGCATTTGGGTCAAAATGTTGAGGGTTTGGGTGAAGAAGTTGACAATTTGGGTCAAGAAATTGAGATTTAGGTGAAAACTTGGAGGGTTTCGGCTCAAAATTTTGAGGGTTTTTTATAAAAAATTGAGTTTTTTCTCAAGAATTTGAGGTTTTGAGTCAATTATTGGACAGTTTGGGTCCAAAGCCCTTCTCCCCGCCCCCCTGGGAGCACAACCCAATACCCCCGGCCTCCATCCTGTCCCGTGGGAGGGCTATTTTTGGGGTGGGGATCCAGGGGGGACAGTCCCTCCCAGAAGCGCCACCTGGTCTCCTTCCTCTTTTCTGCCCAAATTGGCCTCATTTTGGTTTCGGAATCAACCAACCTCCCCCCCAGAAAGAGGCTGAGCGGGGGCGTCCCCACCTCCACTCCCAAAAACAACCCCCAGCCCCCCCGCTACCCCCCAAATCCGTGTTGGAGCTGTGTTGTCCTGGTGGCCTCCAGAGGGGGGCCAAGATGGCCGCCCACATGGCCCTAACTCTTTACCCTAAGCCAGGCTTAGTGGGGAGTTTAAGGATTGAGGGGAGCTTGAGCTGCTCCCAAGAGGATTTAGGGTGAGCTTGGCTTGCCCTAAGCCAGGTTTAGTGGGGAGACTAAGGACTTGGGAGGCCTTACCTGCTCCCAAAGGGATTTAGGGTGAGCTGGCCTTGCCCTAAACCAGGTATAATGGGGAGCTCCTGAGGGGATTTAGGCTGAGCTGGGTTGGCTAAAAGCCAGGTTTAGGTAGTGAGATTAAGGATTTGGGGGCTTGACCCCCCCCCCCCCCCCCCCCCCCCGAAGGGGATTTAGGCTGGGTTTAAGCCAGGCTTAGAGGGCCAAGGCTAAGGCATCTCCAAGCTCACAGCTGAGCTTCCATTAGACCCGCCCCTCTCCCACCCACCCCCTACCCCACCCCCCACCCCACCCACACCCCCCTCTCCCCCACGCAGCTAAACTCAAGACCAAACCTTACTAATCCCAAAACTGAGCTGTCCTTAGGGCTTCCTTAAACTGGGTTTAACTCCAGGAGGGTTTCTTTTCCCCCCGCTGAAGCTTTGGAGCTGACAGACCAATTAAGCCAGGTCTATTCCTCGAGGACTCCTGGCAGGGACAGGGTGCTAAACCGGGCTTAACCAGGTAAGATTAAAGGTGTGGGAGGGTCTCTAGGACCAGCCTCAAGTTCAGCTTAAAGGAGGGGAGAGAGAAAAATGCCTCTTAAACCAGGCTTAGTTAGGCAGAACCTATGCTGGGTGAGCCCAGTGCTGCTTTAAGCCGGTTTAACTAATCCCCGAGGAGGTGGTTTTTGTGGGGGTCCCATCTGGGTGGTGTTAATCCAGGCTCTAGGAGGAGTCCTGGACCCCAGAAGGACCCTGAGATGGAGCCAAGGACCCCTGAAAACTCATCAAGGACCCAAAAACCTCCTGAGGGACCCAAAAAGCTCCTGAGGGACCCCAAAATTCCTGGAGAACCCCCAAGAACTTCATCGTGGACCTAAAAACTTCCATTCTGGACCCAAAAACTCATGAAGGACCCAAAAACCTCCTGTGGGAACCAAAAACTCATGTGGAACCCCAAGCTGTGGGGTGGGGGGAGTTGGGGAGCTGTGGGACCAGGAGAGCTGTGGGGCAGGTGAAGTTGTGGGGCTGGGGAACCATGGGAGAGGTGTAGCTGGGCGGCTGGGTGTAGCTGAGGAGCTGGGGAATCTGTAGAGCAGGGAGAGCTGGGGATCCATGGGGCTTGAGAGCTGTGGGTCTGGGGAACTATGGGGCAGGGGTACATGTGGGGCAGGGTTAGCTGAGGTGCTGGGGAGCTGTGGGGCACGTGGAGCTGTGGGGCAGATGGAGCTGTGGGGTCACGTGAGCTATGGGACAGGTGTAGCTGTGGGTAAGAGGTAGCTGAGGAGCTGGAGAGCTGTGGGGCAGGGGAAGCTGTAGAGCAGGGGGAGCTGTGGAGCTGTGGGGCTGGGGAGCTGAGGAGCTGGGGAGCTGGGGGGCTGGGGAGCTGTGGGGCTGGCGGTAGCTAAGGAGCTGGGGACCTGTGGGGCTGGTGGACCTGTGGGGCTGGGGAGCCATGGGGCAGGGGGAGCTGTGGGGCTGGGGGAGATGGGGAGCTGTGGGGCCAGGGGAGCTGTGGGGCCGGAGAGCTGTCGGTCAGGGGAGCCATGGGGCAGGGGTAGCTGTGGGGCAGGGGTAGCTGAGGAGCTGGGGAACTGTGGAGCAGGTGAAGCTGTGGGGCCAGGTGAGCTATGGGGCTGGGCAACCATGGGACAGGCGTAGCTGTGGGGCTGGGGGGTAGCTGAGGAGCTGGGGAGCTGTGGGGCTGGGGAACAATGGGCCAGGGGAACCATGGGGCCAGCGAATCCTGGTGTAGGGGTAGCTGTAGAGTAGGGGGAGCTGGGGGAGCCGTGGGGCAGGCGTAGCTGTGGGGCTGGGTGAGCTCGGGACCTGTAGGGCCAGGAGAGCCGTGGGGCACAGCAGAGCTGTGGGGCTGGGGAACCATGGGGCAGGGGGAGCTGTGGGTAGCTGAGGACCTGTGGGGCCAGGGGAACTGTGGGGCTGGGAAGCTGTGGGGCAGGGGAACCATGGGGAAGGGGGAGCTGTGGGGTCAGGGGAGCTGTGGGGCAGGGGTAGCTGAAGATCTGAGGAGCTGTGGGGCCAGGGGAACTGTGGGGCTGTGGAGCTGTGGGGCCAGGGGAACTGTGGGGCTGTGGAGCTGTGGGGCAGGGGTAGCTGTAGAGTAGGGGGAGCTGGGGAGCCATGGAGCAGGTGTAGCTGAGGTAGCTGAGGAGCTGGGGAGCTGTGGGGCCAGGGGAACTGTGGGGCTGTGGAGCTGTGGGGCAGGTGTAGCTCTAGAGTAGGAGGAGCTGGGGAGCCATGGGTCCAGGGGAACTGTGGGGCTGTGGAGCCAGGGGGCAGGTGTAGCTGTAGAGTAGGGGGAGCTGGGGAGCCAGGGGGCAGGTGTAGCTGAGGAGCTGGGGTAGCTGAGGAGCTGGGGAACCATAGGGCAGGGGGAATTGTAGGGCTGGAGAGCTGTGGGGCAGGGGAACCATGGGGCAGGGGGAGCTGTGGAGCAGGGGTAGCTGAGGAGCTGGGGAACTGTGGAGCTGGGGGAGCTGTACACCGGTGGCAGCTGTGGGGAGCTGTGGGGCTGGGGAGCCGTGGGTCAGGGGTAGCTGTAGGGCAAGGTGAGTTGTAGAGCAGGGAGAGCTGTGGGGCTGGGGGAAGCTGTGGGTCAGAGAGAGCTGTGGGTCAAAGAGAGCTGTGGGTCAGGGGAGCTGTGGGGCAGGGGGAGCTGTGGGTCAGAGGGAGTAGCTGTGGGGCAGGAGTATAGGTGTTGGTCAGAGGGAGTAGCTGTGGGGCTGGGGAAGCCATGGAGCAGGAGTAGCTGTGGGTCAGACTGAGCTGTGGGGCAGGAGTAGCTGTGGGGCAGGAGTAGCTGTGGGTGAGAGGGAGCTGTGGGGCAGGAGTAGCTGTGGGGCAGGAGTAGCTGTGGGTCAGACTGAGCTGTGGGGCAGGAGTAGCTGTGGGGCAGGAGTAGCTGTGGGGTAGAGAGAGCTGTGGGGCAGAGGAAGCCATGGGGCTGGGGAATCCATGGGGCAGGAGTAGCTGTGGGTGAGAGGGAGCTGTGGGGCAGGAGTAGCTGTGGGGCAGATTGAGCTGTGGGGTTGGGTGACCTATGGGTCAGGCCTACCCCTGAGCCTGACCTACCCATGGCTCTGCCCCACACACCGTGGGTCTGACACCCCCTGTGTGTCCCTCCAGGTTCCCAGCCACCGGCTGCCCTGTACCCCCTGAGCTCGTGCTGTGAGTCTCAGGGTCCTGGGGCTGTGGCCTGTCTCCTCAGTGGGCCCCAGCGCGCTGAGGTCACGTGGGGCGGAGGCCAGGGGCGGGAGGTCACCTTCCCCCTCGGCAGCCCGTACAGCCTCCTCAGCCACCAGGTCCTGACCGACAGCAGCCACCAAGGTCTGACCTACACCTGCAGCGCCCTCCTGCCGCCCAGCGGCACCCGCGTCACCAAGGAGGTCCCAGGTAAGGGGGTGCGGGGGTTGGACACGCCTCGGGGTCTCCTGCTGGGACCCATCGATCCCATGGGGATGTGGGGTGGGAGGTTCTTGAGACCCATAAGTCCTTGGGAGGTCCCCAGCCTCCTCCATGGGTCATGAGGTGCCCCCAAGACCCACAAGTCCTTGGGAGGCCCTTGGTGTCCTCCATGGGGCTGAGGTGCCCTCTAGACCCATAAGGACCTTGGGAGGTCCCCAACCTCCTCCATGGCTGGTGAGGTGACACCTCATGAAGGATCCCCCAGACCTCCTGGGTTGCCCCCCTAACTCCACCCCACCCCCACCTTCCTCCCCTCCTAGGTTGCAAAGGCTCCACCACCCCCATCCCCCCGGAGGTCCAAGTTCTCTCCTCCTCCTCCTCCTGCTCCCCCAAGACCAGGGAGGACAATTGGGTGGAGCTGCTCTGCATCATCTCCGGCTTCACCCCACGGATAGTGGAGGTGGATTGGCTGGTGGACGGCACCGTGTCCCACCTGCCTGACACCGAGACCTCCTCACCCCGGCGGGAGGACAACGGCATCACCTTCAGGGCCACCAGCAGGACAAACGTCAGCCGGGAGGACTGGTTGGACGGCAGGACCTTCACCTGCCAGGTCCGGCACCCGGCATCCGGGGTGGTCACCCAGGGACATGCACGATTCTGCCCTGGTGAGGACATTGGTTTGGGATGGGGTGGGGGGTGGGGGTTGTAGGTGGTGATGGGTTCCACCACTGGAGAACCTTGGTAGGACCATGACTGGTCCCATTGGTGGAGAAGGTTGGGTTCCACCACTGGAGAACGTTGATGGGACCATGTTGGGACCCACTGGAGGAGAAGGTTGGGTTCCGTCACTGGAGAACCCGGTTAGGACCATGGTGGGACCCATTGGTGGAGGTTGGGTCGTCATGGTGGCTTCCACCATTGGAGAACCTTAGTAGGACCATGGTTGGTCTTGCTGGTAGAGAAGAAGGTTGGGTTCTACCACTGGAGAACCCTGTTAGGACCATGGTGGATCCTACTAGAGAAGAGGTTTGGGTGGTGGTGATGGGTTCTACCACTGGAGAAGGTTGACTGGTCATGGTGGGTGTCACCAGTGAAGGTTGGGTGGACATGGTGGGGTCTACCTCTGGAGAACCTTGGTAAAACCATGACTGGTCCCATTGGTGGAGAAGGTTGGGTTCCATCACTGGAGAACCTTGGTAGGACCATTGTCGGTCCCACTGGTAGAGAACATTGGGTGGTCATGATGTGTTCTACCACTTGAGAATGTTGGTAGGACCATGATGGGTGTCACTGGTGAAGGTTGGGTGGTCATGGTGGGTTCCACCTCTGGAGAGAGTTGATGGGACCATTGTTGGTCCCACTGGAGAACTTTGGTAGGACCATGGTGGGACCCAGTGGTGGAGGTGGAGTGGTCATGGTGGGTTCCACCACTGGAGAAGGTTGATGGGACCATGACTGGTCCCACTGGAGGAGAAGGCTGGGTGTTGGTGATGGGTTCCACCACTGGAGAAGCTTGACTGCTCATGGTGGGTGCCACCACTGAAGGTTGGGTGGTGGTGCTGGGTCCCACCCCCATGGCGGGTGGTGGGGGTGCTCCTGGGATCTCCCAGCACCCACCCCACCCCATCCCCATGTCCCCAGGATCCTCCAGCTCCCCCTGCACCAGCATCACCCTCCACGTGCTGCCCCCCACCCCGTCTGACCTGTACATCAGCGGGGACCCCAAGGTGCTGTGCCTGGTGTCCAACCTGCCCAGCGACGCCGGGTTCCAGCTCTCCTGGATGCAGGAGAAGCCTGGGGTGCTGAGCCCAGAGCTGATGGAGCTGAGGGAACAGTTCAACGGCACCTACTCGGCCAGCAGCTCCCTCACCATCTCCCCCCGCGACTGGGAGGCCGGCGAGCGCTTCACCTGCAGCCTGAGGCACCAGGACCTGCCTGCCCCTCTCAACAAGACCATCTCCCGGCGCGCAGGTGAGGGGCGCCAACCCCCTCCTCCTCCTGCCCCTCCAGCTCCTCCAGCTCCTCCACCAGCTCTCCACCTCCATCTCCACCATCTCCATCATCTCCTCCATCTCTACATCCACCATACCTCCATCTCCTCCTCCATCTCCACCCTCTCCATCTGCTCCATCTCCATCTCCTTGACCATCTCTATGTCCACCATCTTTCCCCCACCTCCACCATCCCCACCATCTCTCTCTCTCCATCTCTCTCTCCATCATCTCCACCACCTCCATCTCCACCGTCTCCTCCACCATCTCTATGTCCACCATCTCCTCCATCTCCACCACCTCCATCATCTCCACCATCTCCACCCTCTCCCCCTCCATCTCTCTACCTCCACCCCCACCACCACAGCACCTCCTCCCCCTTCTGACCACCCAACCACTCACGTCCTTCTCCTCCCCCCAGGCAAGGTGTCCCCACCCCTCATCCTGGTCTTCCCGCCCCACCATGAGGAGATGACCCAAAGCCACCTGACCCTCACCTGCCTGGCCCACGGCTTCCAGCCCGAGAACCTCCAGATCCGCTGGCTGAAGAACCAGGAGAAGCTGCCCGAGGACGACTACGTCACCACCCCGCCCCTCAAGGACAGCCCCAAGGCCACCACCTTCTTCGTCTACAGCAAGCTGACCATCCCCAAGGCCAGCTGGTTGAGCAAGCTGGACACCTACGTCTGCATGGTGGTCCATGAAGCGTTGCCCATGAAGTTCACCCAACGGGCAGCGCAGAACAGCCCCGGTAATTAAGGTGGTGGACACGTCTTGGGGGTCCTCTACCACCTCCTGGAGTCGTTAAGACCCTTGCAGTGGGTGGTGGACATGATGTTATGGGGGGTCCACCAACTTCTGGAGTCGTTAAGACCCTTGTGGGGGGCGGTGGACACATCCTTATGGGGGGTCCACCATCTCCTGGCGTAGTTCTAGACCTTTGCGGGTGGTTTGGGGGTGGGTGGTGGCCACATCTTCATTGTGGCCCACCACCCCCCCTCCCCATCCCCCAGGGCCTCTCTTGTAGAAGACCTTGAATAAAACAAGCCACGGGCAGCCAGAGGGTCTCCAAGGCGTGGTTGTCTCCTGGGGTGGGGGGTTGGAGGAAGTTTGGGGAGGGGTTATTGTGTTGTTTGTGTGGGTGTTGAGGGGCATCTTGAGGCGGGGGTTGTGTTGGGTTGGGTGGGTGGAGGTTGAAGATGATGGTGGATGGATGGGTGGGTGGGTGGACAGCAAGAGGTGATGGATGGATGGATGGATGGATGGATGGATGGATGGATGGATGGATGGATGGATGGATGGATGGATGGGTGGGTGGATGGATGGATGGACGGACACCAGAGATGATGATGGATCGATGGAGGGAGGGATGGATGGAGGGAGGGAGGGATGGATGGATGGATGGATGGATGGATGGATGGATGGATGGATGGAGGCAGGGATGGAGGCAGGGATGGAGGCAGGGATGGACACCAGAGATGATGATGGATGGATGGATGGATGGATGAATGGAGGGAGGGATGGAGGGACTGATGGATGGAGGGATGGACACCAGAGATGATGATGGATCAATGGATGGATGGAGGCAGGGATGGAGGGACGGATGGAGGGACGGATGGAGGGACGGATGGAGGGACGGATGGATGGATGGATGGATGGATGGATGGATGGAGACCAGAGATGATGATGGTTTGACAGCTGGATGGTTGGTTGGTCACTTGGGTGGTCAGATGGTCAGCTGGCCTCTCAGCTGGGTGGTCAGATGGACAGATGTATGGACAGCAAGAGGTGATGGATGGAGACCAGAGATGATGGTGGATGGTTGGTTGGTCACTTGGGTAGTCAGATGGTTGGCCAGATGGTCAGTTGGGTGGTCACTTGGATGGAGGGATGGACAGAGAGATGGAGACCAAGAGATGATGGTGGATGGGCGGTTGGCCAGTTGGTTGGTCAGTTGGTTGGTCACATGGTCAGTTGACCTCTCGGTTGGTCGGTCGCTTGGTCACCTGGTTGGCTGGTCAGTTGGGTGATTGGTCAGTTGGGTGGGGTGGGCGTGTCCTCAGGTGGGACAGGGATGAGGACAAAGGGTGGACAGACAGATGGGTGGATGGATGGACCCTCCAGAGATGATGGGGAGAAGGTCCAAAGGTCTCCATCCACCCAACACCCCTCCCCCCACCTTACTCTGTCTGTGTCTCCCCCCTTCTCCTGAGCAGGGCTGGACCTCCTTGGGGTCTCCACGGAGGATGCGGAGAAGGAGATAGATGGCCTCTGGGCCACCGTGGTGGTCTTCATCACCCTCTTCCTCCTCAGCGTCTGCTACAGCGCCACCATTACCCTCTTCAAGGTGGGCTTCCGGGGGTCCTCACCTGGGTGGGAGGGTTTGGATGGAGATGGTTGTGGGGAGGGACATCAAGGTGGGTTTCCATAGGGACCTCACTTGGGGGGGGGGGGAAGGGAGATTTGGGGGGGGAGGAAATGGTTGGGGGGGGGACATCAAGTTGGGCTTCCACAGGGACCTCACCTTGGGTGGGGGGTGGGTGGGGGGAGATGGTTGGGGGGGACATCAAGGTGGGCTTCCACAGGGACCTCTACCTGGGGGGATGGGGCAGGACCCTGGGGGTATGAGGGGTGGGGGGTGTCTCATGACCCCCCCCACCAGATGCCACCAACCCCCCTTGACCCCCCCCTTCTCCTGCCCCCCAACCAGGTCAAGTGGTTCTTCGCCACCGTCCTGCAGCTGCGTCAGGCCCGGGGCCCCTCCCCCAGCCCCAGCAAGGAGCCACTCTGACCCCTCCCCTACCCCCCAATAAAGACTTTGTGGGGCAGCCATAGGACAGCTATGGGGCAGCTAAGGGGCACACTATGGGGCAGCTAAGGGGCACACTGTGGGGCAGCTATGGGGCAGCTAAAGGGCACACTATGGGGCAGCTATGGGGCACATTATGGGGCAGCCATGGGGCACATTATGGGGCACACTATGGGGCAGCTGTGTCGCACACTATTGGGTAGCCATGGGGCACACTATGGGGCACACTATGGGGCAGCCATGGGGCACACTATGGGACACTTATGGGGCTGCCGTGGGTGGGAAAAGAGGAAGCTGTGGGTTGGGGTGGGGGGAGGGGTGGGTGTGTCCTCCCCCCCAGGGACTTGTGGGGCGGGAGGGGGGAGGGTTATGGGGCAGGAGAAGCGATGCCGTGGGCTGGAGGAGCTACAAGCCTGGGGGTAGGGTTGGGGGGGGTCTGTGGGGCTGGGGGTCTCTTTGGGGCTGGGAGTTATCTGTGGGGTGGGGGGCTGTCGATGGGGCAGGGGGATTTCTATGGGGCAGGGGGTGCCTATGGAGCTGGGGATTCCTATGGGTCAGGGGTCCGTATGGGGCCAGGTGGAGCTGACCTGTAGTGGAGGGTTGGTATGGGGTTGGGGGTCCCTATGGGGCTGGGGTCCTGTGGGCTCTATGGGGTGGGTTCCTATGGGGCTGGAGGACCAAAGCTGTTCTGTGGGGTAGCCATGGGCCAGGGTCTCTCTGGGGCTGGCTGGAGCTGAGCTGTAGTGGGGAGTAGCTATAGGGCTGGGGTCCCTATGGGGCTGGGGGGCCCTGAGCTGCAGTGGGTGCCAGCTATGGGGCAGGGGGTGGGTTCCTATGGGGCTGAGGGTCCTGAGGGGCTGGGGGTAGCTGAGCTGTGCTGTGGGGTAGCTGTGGGGCTGGGGGTTCCTATGGGGCTGGGGTCCTGTAGGGTAGGGGCTCCCTGTGGGGCTGGGGGCAGCTAAGCTGTAGTAGGGGGCAGCTATGGGGCTGGGGGAGTTCTATAGGGCAGGAGGCAGCTACAGTGTGGGGGCCCCATGGGGCTGGGGGTTCCTATGGGCCAGAGGTCCCTGTAGGGCTGGGAGTAGCTGAGCTGAGCTGTGCTGTGGGGTCCCTATGGGGCTGGGGCTCCCTGTGGGGCTGGGGGCAGTTGAGCTATAGTGGGGGGTCCCGATGGGGCTGGGGGTTCCTGTGGGGCTGGGGGCAGCTGAGCTGTAGTGGGGGGCAGCTATGGGGCAGGGGGTGGGTCCCTATGGGGCTGGGGATCTCTGTGGGTATGGGGTTAGCTGAGCTGTACTGGGTGTAGCTGTGGGGCTGGGGGCCCTACGGGGCAGGGGGTAGCTGAGCTGTAGTGGGGGGGTCCCTATGGGGCTGGGGGCCTATGCGGGGTGGGTTCCTATGGGGCAGGGAGCAGCTGAGCTGTAGTGTGGGGTAGCTATGGGGCTGGGGGCCCTATGGGGCAGGGGTCCTGTAGGGTAGGGGGTTCTGTGGAGCTGGGGGCAGCTGAGCTGTAGGGAGGGGTAGCTATAGGGGTGGGGAGAGGGGGGTTCCCTATGGGGCCAGGTGTAGCTGAGCTGTGCTGTGGGGCAGCTATGGGTCGGGGGTCCCTGTGGGGCTGGGGTAGCTAAGCTGTAGTAGGGGGCAGCTACTGGCCTGGGGGTCCTATAGGGCAGGGGGTAGCTATAGTGTGGGGACGCAGTGGGGCTGGGGGTCCCTGTGGGGCTGGGGGCAGCTGAGCTGTAGTGGGGGGTCCCTGTGGGGCTGGGGGTAGCTGAGCTGTACTGGGTGTAGCTGTGGGGCAGGGGACAGCTGAGCTGTAGTGTGGGGTCCCCATGGGGCTGGGGACCTATGGGGGGTGGGTTCCTATGGGGCTGGGGGCAGCTGAGCTGTAGGGAGGGGTAGCTATGGGGCTGGGGGGAGGGGGGTTCCTTATGGGGCCAGGTGTAGCTGAGCTGTGCTGTGGGGCAGCTATGGGTCGGGGGTCCCTGTGGGGCTGGGGTAGCTGAGCTGTAGTAGGGGGCAGCTACTGGCCTGGGGGTCCTATAGGGCAAGGGGTAGCTATAGTGTGGGGACCCAGTGGGGCTGGGGGTCCCTGTGGGGCTGGGGGCAGCTGAGCTGTAGTGGGGCGTCCCTATGGGGCTGGGGTCCCTGTGGGGCTGGGGGTAGCTGAGCTGTACTGGGTATAGCTGTGGGGCAGGGGACAGCTGAGCTGTAGTGCGGGGTCCCCATGGGGCTGGGGACCTATGGGGGGTGGGCTCCTATGGGGCTGGGGTAGCTGAGCTGTAGTAGGGGGCAGCTACTGGGCTGGGGTCCTATAGGGCAGGGGGTAGCTATAGTGTGGGGACGCAGTGGGGCTGGGGGTCCCTGTGGGGCTGGGGGTTCCTATGGGGCTGGGAGTAGCTGAGCTGTAGTGCGGGGCAGCTAAGGGGCAGGGGTTGGGTCCCTATTGGGCTGGGGGTCCTGTACAGTAGGGGGTAGTTACAGTGTGGGAGCCCTGTGGGGCTGGGGGGTCCCTGTGGGGCTAGGGGCAGCTGAGCTGTAGTGGGGGGTCCCTATGGGGCTGGGGGTCCCTGTGGGGCTGGGGGTAGCTGAGCTGTAGTGGGGGGCAGCTATAGGGCAGGGGGTGGGTCCCTGTGGGGCTGGGGTTCTCTGTGGGGCTTGGGGTAGCTGAGCTGTACTGGGTGTAGCTGTGGGGCAGGGGACAGCTGAGCTGTAGTGTGGGGTCCCCATGGGGCTGGGGACCTATGGGGGGTGGGTTCCTATGGGGCTGGGGGCAGCTGAGCTGTAGGGAGGGGTAGCTATGGGGCTGGGGGGAGGGGGGTTCCTTATGGGGCCAGGTGTAGTTGAGCTGTGCTGTAGGGCAGCTATGGGTCAGAGGGTCCCTGTGGGGCTGGGGTAGCTGAGCTGTAGTAGGGGGCAGCTATGGGGCAGGGGTTGGGTCCCTATGGGGCTGGGGTCCTGTAGGACAGGGGCTAGCTACAGTGTGGGAGCCCTGTGGGGCTGGGGGCAGCTGAACTGTAGTGTGGGGTCCCTATGGGGGGGGGTGGGTCCCTATGGGGCTGGGGATCTCTGTGGGTATGGGGTTAGCTGAGCTGTACTGGGTGTAGCTGTGGGGCTGGGGGCCCTATGGGGCAGGGGGCAGCTGAACTGTAGTGCAGAGTCCCTATGGGGCTGGGGGCCTATGGGGAGTGGGTTCCTATGGGGCAGGGAGCAGCTGAGCTGTAGTGTGGGGTCGCTATGGGGCTGGGGCCCCTATGGGGCTGGGGGTCCTGTAGGGTAGGTGGTTCTGTGGGGCTGGGGGCAGCTGAGCTGTAGGGAGGGGTAGCTATGGGGCTGGGGGGAGGGCGTCCCTATGGGGCCGGGTGCAGCTCAGCTGTGCTGTGGGTCAGCTATGGGTCAAGGGGTCCCTGTGGGGCTGGGGGCAGCTGAGCTGTAGTGGGGGGCAGCTATGGGGGCAGGGGGTGGGTCCCTATTGGGCAGGGGTTCTCTGTGGGGCTGGGGGTAGATGAGCTGTACTGGGTGTAGCTGTGGGGCTGGGGGTTCCTATGGGGCAGGGGGCAGCTGAGCTGTAGCGTGGGGTAGCTATGGGGCTGGGGGCCCTATGGGGCAGAGGTTCTGTAGGGTAGGGGGTTCTGTGGGGCTGGGGGCAGCTGAGCTGTAGGGAGGGGTAGCTATGGGGCTGGGGGGGGTCCCTATGTGGCCGGGTGTAGCTGAGCTGTGCTGTAGGGCAGATATGGGTCAGGGGGTCCCTGTGGGGCTGGGGGTAGCTGAGCTGTAATGTGGGGCAGCTACGGGGCAGGGGTGGGTCCCTATGGGGCTGGGGGACCCTGTGGGGGGTGGGTCCCTATGGGGCTGGGGGCCCTATGGGGCAGAGGTTCTGTAGGGTAGGGGGTTCTGTGGGGCTGGGGGTAGCTGAGCTGTAGGGAGGGGTAGCTATGGGGCAGGGGGTGTGTCCTTATGGTCTGGGGGTCCTATAGGGCAGGGGGTAGCTACAGCGTGGGAGCCTTGTGGGGCTGGGGGCAGCTGAGCTGTACTGGGTGTAGCTGTGGGGCTGGGGGTTCCTTTTGGGCAGGGGGCAGCTGAGCTGTAGTGTGGGGTTGCTATGGGGCTGGGGGGGGTCCCTATGGGGCAGGGGGTCCTTTAGGGCTGGGTGCAGCCGGGGAGCTCGACAGGTCCCTATGGATCAGGGCTCCCCATGGAGCTGGGGGTCCCTGTGGGGCTGGGTCCCCTCTCAGGGTGACCTTGGGGGTCTCAGGGTGGCTTTGGGGGGGTCTCAAGGGTCTTGAGGGGACCTTGAGGGTCTGGGGGTGACAATGAAGGTCTCAGGGTGACACTGAGGATCTCAAGATGACCTTGGGGATTCTTCATGTGACCTTGAGGGTCTCAAGGGGTGACCTGGAGGGTCTTGAGGTGACCCTGATGGTCTCAGGGTGCCCTTGAGGGTCTGGGGGTGACCCTGAAGGTCCTGGGGTGACCTTGAGGGTCTCAACATGACCTTAAGGGTCTTGAGGTGACCTTGGGGGTCTGGGGGTGCCCTTGGGGGTGCCCTAAGGGTGACCTTGGGGGTCTTGAGATGCTCTTGAGGAGCTGGGGTTGCCCCTGAAGGTCAGGGGAGGGTTGTGGGGGGGATCTCCCACCTCCCAGAGGTCCCACCCCAAACTGACCCCACTGACCCCCCCCACCCCACCCATCCCCTCCCCGCAGCCAAGACCAGCGCCCCGGCCGTCTACGCGCTGAGCTCATGTGACTCCACGGTGACGTCACTGGGCTGCCTGGCCAGCGGGTTCTTCCCGCCGCCGGTGACCATGAGGTGGGACGTGGGGACCCCCCGCCAGTTCCCGGCCGCCCGCTTCTCCTCGGGGAGACACGTGGCCGTGTCCCAGCTCCTCCAGGCCAGCAGGGGGCTCTGCACCGTCACCCACACGCCCAGCCGCAGCAGCATCAGTGTCCCCGTGGCAGGTGGGTCCCACCCCACCCCAACCCCAACCTCAACCCAACCCCAACCCAACCATCTCCATCTCCAACCCATCTCCAACCTCAACTCATCTCCAACCTCAACCCAACCCCAACCCAACCATCTCCATCTCCAACCCAACCCCAACTCATCTCCAACCCCAACCCATCTCATCTCCTTCCCATCTCCAACCCACCTCCATCTCCAGCCTCAACTCATCCCATCTCCAACCTCAACTCAACCATCTCCAACCCTTCTCTAACCTCAACCTCCACCCAGCCTTAACCCGTCTCCACCCCAACCCATCTCCAACCTCAACCCATCACCTTCAACCTCCACCCAACCTCATCTCCATCTCCACCCAACCCCACTCAACCCATCTCCAAATCCATCTCCAAGCTCAACTCATCTCTCAACTCAGCCCATCTTCATCCCACCCCATCTCCAACCTCAACCTCCACCCAGCCATCTCATCTCCAACCTCAACCCATCTCCAACCTCAACCCATCTCCAATCCACCTCCACCTCCAGCCTCACCCCACCCCATCTCCAACCCCACTCCATCTCCAACCTCAACCCCACCCCATCTCCAACCCCACTCCATCTCCAACATCAACCCCACTCCATCTCCAACCCCACTCCATCTCCAGCCTCACCCCACCCCATCTCCAACCCCACCCCACCTCCAACCTCAACCCCACTCCATCTCCAACCTCAACCCCAACCCAACCATCCCCACCCCATCTACGTCCCCACCCCATCTCCCCCCACCCCACCACTGACACCCCCCCTTCCTCCCCCCCTGCCCCCCAGGCCTGCTGCCCATGGTCCCCGCGGTGGAGATCCTCCACACCTGTGACGCCTCCTCGGTCCGCCTGGTCTGCTGGGCCACCCGCTTTGCCCCCAGCGCCATCACCTTGGAGTGGTTGGCCGATGATCTCCCGGTGCTCCCGGCCCCTCTGGTCGACCCCGTGGTCCCTGATGGGGATGACAGGACCTTCCGGGTGAGCTCCAGCCTCAACGTCTCCCTGGAGGAGTGGAGGGAGAAGACCTTCTCCTGCAAGGTCTCCCACCCCAAGACCCAGAGCGTCCAGGAGGTCGTCAGCCACAAGTGTCTGGGTGAGGAGCAACGTGGTGGCCTGGCGGGGGGGTGGCATCTCCATAGGGTTGACCCCACATCAGTTTGGGGTGGTGGGATCTCCATGGGGTTCAGCCCTTGTATCTTCTGGTCCATGGGGTTGACCCCTGGTCACTCTGGAGGTGGTGGGATCTCCATAGGGTTGGCCCCACATCACTTTGGAGTGGTGGGATCTCCATGGGGTTCAGCCCTTGTATCTTCTGGTCCATGGGGTTGACCCCTGGTCACTCTGGAGGTGGTGGGATCTCCATAGGGTTGGCCCCACATCACTTTGGGGTGGTGGGATCTCCATAGGATTCACCCCACATCAATTGGGGATGGTGGGATCTCCACAGGGTTCACCCCACATTGATGCTGGTGGTGGGACCTCCATAGGGTTGACCTCAGATCAATTTGGGGGTGGTGGGATCTCCATAGGGTTGACCCCAGGTCAATTTGGGGGTGGTGGGATCTCCATAGGGTTGATCCCATGTCACCCTGGGGGGGTGGCTGCACCCCAGGCCCCTCAAGGGCGGTTCTTCTCCCCACCCCCCATCTCACCCCCTCTTCCACCCCTTTCCAGCCTCCCCACCAGATGCCAGCGCCATCCAGGTCTTCATCCTCCCCCCTTCCCCTTCGGAGCTCTACGTGTCCCAGTCCCCCCAGGTCCGCTGCCTGGTGACCAGTTTGCCCAGTGATGAGCTGACAGTGACCTGGCAACGCTCCGGCAGCGGCGGCATCCGGCCCAGCGAGCTCCACCCCACCGCCCAGTACAACGGGACCTTCTCGGCCACCAGCGTGATCACCATCACCACCCGGGCCTGGGAGAGCGGGGAGACCTTCACCTGCAGCGTCAGCCACGCCGACCTGCCCTCCCCCATCATCCGCACCATCACCAAGAAGCCCGGTGAGGTCACAGGCGCCGCCGCCGCGCTGGGGAAGACGTGGCGGGGTGGTGGCGGCATCATGGGCGGGTTGGGCGCCATGGTGGTGGTGGTGGGACGCCGTGGTGACGTCGTGCTGGCATCACGAGTGGGCTGGGAGCCGTGGTGACGTCATGGTGGTGGTACCATGGGTGGGAGGGGTCGCGGTGGCCACCCCAGGTTGTGTCACGCTGCGGTTGGGTTGCATCACCAGCTGCATGGCTGGGCGGC
Organism: Gallinula chloropus; assembly: GCF_964237585.1. Lineage (NCBI taxonomy): Eukaryota > Metazoa > Chordata > Aves > Gruiformes > Rallidae > Gallinula > Gallinula chloropus. The sequence goes on from NC_140112.1 coordinate 2,822,169, forward strand.
AGCGCTGCGTCACTGGCTGCGTCGCGCAGAGGCCACCTTGCAACACAGGTTGGTTGGAGGGGGTGGCCGGTGATGAGGTGGCCACCATGGTGGTGGTGGGGGGGGGGTGGAGTGGGGCTTTGTGGTGTCAGGATGCTGCTGGGCTGAGTCGCGTTGCAGGTGACATCGCTGGTGGCATCGCTGGTGGCTTTGCAGCTTCAGCTCAGGTGGCATCACTGGTGGCTTCTCAAGTGGCATCTGAGGTGGCTTTGGGTCCTTGCTGGTGGCATCTCAGGTGGCTTTGCAGATTCATGGCTGGTGGCATCACACACTGGCCACGTTGCGTCATCCCAGGTGGCATCTCAGGTGGCTTCACGTTGCTGGTGGCATCCCAGGTGGTATCCCGGGTCCCATCGCAGGTGGCATCTCAGGGGGCTTCGCATCATTGCTGGTGGCTTCTCAGGGGGCTTTGCAGCTCCATCGCTGGTGGCATCACTGGTGACATTGCTGGTGGCATCCCGCCATCACAGGTCCCATCAGGTGCTGGCTGTGTTGCGTCACCACAGGTCCCATCATGGGTGGTGGCACCATCTCAGGTGGCATCTCAGGTCCCATCAGAGGTCCCATCCCAGGTGGTGGCATCAGAGGTGGCCTCACAGGTCCCACCATGGGTGGTGGCACCATCCCAGGCCCCATCAGAGGTCCCATCCCAGGTGGCACCATATCAGGTGGCATCTCAGGTGGCATCAGAGGTCCCATCCCAGGTGGTGCCTCCCCACACCATGTCCCACACGGGCCGTGGGCCATCCCAGCCCACCTCCCACCCCACATCCCCCCACCCCACCACCACATCACCTGCATGACACCACAGTGACACCTCCATGACACCACAGTGACACCTCCATGACACCACAGTGACACCAGACCCCCCTTTCTCCCCCCCCACCCTCCCGCAGGCAACCGCCACCGCCCCGGCGTCTACCTCTGGGGTCCCCCTGCCGAGGAGATCAGCAGCTCCGAGTCCATCCTGAGCCTCACCTGCATGGTGAGGGGCTTCTACCCCGAGGACGTGTCGGTGGAGTGGCAGAAGAACCAGGAGGCCCTGGGGCCTGAGGCCTACGATGTGACGCGGCCGATGAAGGAGAAGCTGGGCGAGGGCACCTACTACGTGTACAGCCGGCTGGCGGTGCGGCGCCAGGACTGGAACCGCGGCTCCAGCTACGTCTGCATGGTGGTCCACGAGGCCCTGCCCATGAAGTTCATCCAGAAGAGCATCAGCCGGAGCCCCGGTAAAAAGTGACGGCGGCCAGGAGTGATGAGGGATGGATGGAGATGATGATGATGATGATGATGGTGGTGGTGACACCATTGGGGGTGGGGTGAATAAAAGAGAAGCTGAAGAGATGTGTGGCTCTGAGTGTGGGGTGGGGGGCACCAAGGGGTCATTGTGGATGGAGGGATGGATGGAGGGATGGATGGAGGGACACCAGAGATCATCATGGATGGATGGATGGATGGATGAAGGATGGATGGACACCAGAGGTGAAGGATGGATGGATGGATGGATGGATGGATGGATGATGGATGGACACCAGAGGTGATGGATGGATGGATGGATGGATGGATGGATGGATGGATGGATGATGGATGGACACCAGAGGGGATGGATGGATGGATGGATGGATGGATGGATGGATGGATGGATGGATGATGGATGGACACCAGAGGGGATGGATGGATGGATGGATGGATGGATGGATGGATGGATGGATGATGGATGGACACCAGAGGTGATGGATGGATGGATGGATGGATGGATGGATGGATGGATGGATGGATGGATGATGGATGGACACCAGAGGTGATGGATGGATGGATGGATGGATGGATGGATGGATGATGGATGGACACCAGAGGTGATGGATGGATGGATGGATGGATGGATGGATGGATGGATGGATGGATGATGGATGGACACCAGAGGTGATGGATGGATGGATGGATGGATGGATGGATGGATGGATGGATGGATGGATGATGGATGATGGATGGACACCAGAGGTGATGGATGGATGGATGGATGGATGGATGGATGGATGGATGGATGGATGATGGATGGACACCAGAGGTGATGGATGGATGGATGGATGGATGGATGGATGGATGGATGGATGGATGATGGATGGATGGATGGATGGATGGATGGATGGATGGATGGATGGATGGATGGAGATGATGATGGTGGTGGTGGAGATGGCACCATTGGGGTTGGGGTGGGGTGAATAAAGGAGGAGAAGCTGAGGAGATGTGTGGCTCTGAGTGTGGGCTGAGGGGCATCAAGGGTCATTGTGGATGGAGGGATGGAGGAGAACATGATGCATGGATGGAGGGGTGGATGGAGGGACACCAGAGATCATCATGGATGGATGGATGGATGATGGACAGACACCAGAAGTGATGGATGGATGATGGACAATGGACGGGTGGTTGAGAACATCATGGATGATGGATGGAGGGATGGGGATGATGATGGTGGTGGAGGAGATGGCGATGTCACCATTGGAGTTGGGGTGGGGTGAATAAAGGAGGAGAAGCTGAGGAGATGTGTGGCTCTGAGTGTGGGGTGGGGGGATGCCGAGGGGTCATCGTGGATGGGGTGCAGGGATGGAGGGACACCAGAGATGATGGATGGATGAAGGATGGGTGGAAGGAAGGATGGAGGGACACCAGAGGGCATCATAGATGGAAGAAGGGATGGAGAACATGGAGGATGGATGGATGGACAATGGAGAACATGATGGATGATGGAGGGAGGGACAGAGCCCTCTCCTGATGGACTCTCCATCTCCCAGGAGATCTGGATGGAGGGAGGGATGGATGGACACAGGAGATCATCATGGATGGATGGATGATGGAGAACACGATGGAGGGAGGGAGGGACACCAGAGATGATGGAGAACATGATGGATGGATGATGGATGGAAGGAGGGATGGATGGACACCAGAGATGATCATGGATGGATGAATGGATGGAATGATGGACACAGGAGATCATGATGGATGGATGGATGGATGGATGGATGGATGGATGAAGGATGGGTGGATGGATGATGGATGGATGGAGAAGATGATGATGGAGATGGTGGTGGTGGCGTCACTGTTGAGGGGGGGTGTGTGAATAAAGGAGGAGAAGCTGAGGAGGTGTGGGGCTCTGAGTGTGGGGTGAGGGGACACCAAGGGCTCATCATGGATGGGGGGACACCGGGGTTATGTGGAGAACAGGATGGATGGATGGATGGATGGATGGATGGATGGATGGACACCAGAGATGACGGATGGAGACCAGAGGGGAGGGATGGATGGATGGACGGACACCAGAGATGACGGATGAAGACCAGAGGGGAGGGATGGATGGATGGACGGACACCAGAGATGGTGGATGGATGATGGATGGAGATGGATGGTTGGACAGAGATGGTTGGAGATGGTGGCTGGCTGGCTGGTGGATGGAGATGGCTGGTTGAGCTCTTGAAGAGCAGGGAACCCAGTGTAGGGGACCAGCAGGACCTCCCACCCCACCCGTGGGTGGAATCAGTTCTCACAGGGTTGAGGAGGTGGCTGGGAAGTCCCCAGTGTGGGAGCAGCCAGAGGAAAACCTGGGGGAGATGATTGGGGTGGATTTGAGTGAGTGGGCAACTGCCTGTCTTCTCTTCCCACCCCACCCAGAGCTCAGCCTACCTGAGGACTTCTGCCACGCCGACCCTGAGAAGTCCAACGGGCCCTGGGACACCATCGCCGTCTTCATCACCCTCTTCCTCCTCAGCGTCTGCTACAGCGCCACCATCACCCTCTTCAAGGTGTGTGTGTGTGTGTGTGTGTAGGAGACCCAGGAGATCCATGGTGGGGTGGTGGGACAGGTGGGGAGATGTTCAGGTGGTGTGGCAGTTGGGTGGTGGGATGGGAGGACCAGGGGATGGACACTTGGGTGGTGGGACAGGAGGAGGAGGTGGGTGGAAGGTTGGGTGGGTGGAGATGGTGGGGTGGTAGGACAGGTTGGGTGAGGAGATGGAGGAGGTGGGTTGTGGTGAGGTACAGTAGATGGTCCAGGGGGTGTTGGTTGAGTGCTTGGGTGGTGGGATGGGTGGGTGAGATGTTGGAGTGGTGGGACAGGTGGAGGGTTGGGTGGGTGGGTGGTAGGACAGATGGACAAGGAGATGAACAGTTGGGTGGTGGGATGGGTGGCCCCAAGGGCCAGGCCGATGTTCTTGGGTGGGGGCAACCTGACCCCCTTCTCCCCCTCTCCCAGGTGAGGTGGCTCCTCTCCACCGTCCTCCAGTTCCAGCCGGGCCCGGCACCCGACTACAAGAACGTGGTGGTCCAACCACTGGTGTGACAGGGGCAGGGCCAGGGTCTGGCCTCCCATTGCTCTGCTGGCGGCGCGGGGTGGGGGTGGGGAGGTGGTGGCACCCAAGGGTTTGGGGGAGGGGTGGGGGGAAGGGAGAGGAACCTGGTCCAGCAGTGATGCAACCACCAGTTCTACCTGAGGTCAGTGGGACGTCAGATCTACCCAAAGGGGCGTCATTGGCCACCAGGGCCACCCAAGTGATCATGGGGTCTACTCGTGGTCATTGGGACACCAAGTCTACCCATAGAGGGTCAATGGCCACCATATCCACCTAAGTGGCCACCAGGTTTGCCCATAGAAGGATTATTGGCCACCAGGGCCACCAAGTTTAGCCATAGGGGTGGTCCATTGGTCATGGTCACCTATGTGGCAACCAGGTCTACCTATGGTCAGTGGGACACCAGATCTACCCATAGGTGTGGTCCATTGGCCATGTCCACTGTAGTGGCCGGACATCAGGTCTACCCATGGAGGGTCATTGGCCACGATGTTCACCCAAGTGGCCACCAGGTCTACCCATGGACAGTGGGACACCAGGTCTACCCACAGGGGGGTGATTGGCCACCCAGAGCCACCCAGGGCCACCCAGCCCCAGCTCTCCCAATGGGGTGGGGGAAGGGAAGGGGAAGTGGGAGAGGGGGTGGGGTGAGGGCAGCGCCTCTTTCCCACAGCACCCCGAGGTTTCGGTTGCACTGGCCGCCCCCACCCTGCACCTGCACCAACCGCCGGGTGCTAAAAACACCCCCCGACCCAAGCCCCCATTTCCGGGCCCTTCCAGGCACCCAGGGGCCCCAAAACCCACAAAAAGCACCCAAAAAACCCCATTTTTGAGTCATTCCGGGGGTTTGGGGGGGCGGGGAGGGGGGTACGGGGGGGCTTGGTGGGGGGGGCAGGTGCATGACGGCGGTTTAAGGATTGATTAAAAACTGGACCTGATTTTGATGTGAAAAAGGGTGTTTTTGAGACAAATGTGGTGATGGAGGGATAGGAGCGGGTTTGGGAGGGTTGGGGGGGGAATTGGGGGGTTCTTGGGGGGAAAGGGGGGTTTACGGAGGAAAAAGCGGCGGTTTTGGGAAAAAAATGGGGGGGTTGGGAAAAAATTGAGGTTTTTTTTAGGAGGAAAATGAGGTTTGGGGGGTTTAGTGTAGAATTTGAGGGTGCAGAGGGGGCTTTGGGAGAAATTCTGATTTTTGAGGGAAAAAAGGGCACTATTAGGGGAAAATGTCTGATTTTAAAGGGGGGAAGGTAGTTTTGGGTGGAAAAGGTGAAATTAAGGGGAAGCCCCATCAATTTTGGGGAAAAAACCCTCAATTTGGGGGGAAAGTCACTATTACAAGGGAAAACTCCTCATTTTAAGGAAAAAACCTCATTTGGGAGGAAAATCTCTTGTTTTAAGGTGATAAGGTCTCCATTTAAGGGGAAAATTGGAAGTTTATGAGGAAAAAATTTGAGCGTAATGGGGAAAATCTCAATTTAAGGGGAAAAAAACCCCCAAGTTTAAGGGAGGAAAGTCCTTATTTAAAGGCAAAAATCCACATTTTTTTTGAAAAATGATTAATTTTGAGGGGAAAATCCCACATTTTAAGGGGAAAAGTGAAGTTTGATGGACAAAGGTGTCATTTTGAGGGGAAAATGCCCATTTTTAGGGCAAAAAATCTGAGTTTAAGTGAAAATTCCTCATTTTTAGAGGAAAATATCGACATTGAAGGGAAAAAGATCTCAAGTTTTAAGGGGAAAACCTCATTTTAGGGGAAAAAAACACATTTTAAGGAAAAAAATCATAATTTTAAGGAAAAACCCTGATTTAAGGTCAAACTCGGTGTCATTTTTAGGGCAAAGGTCTTTATTCCAGTGTGTTGAGCCCCCAAATCACCCCGTTTCAACCCAAATTCCCCCCAAACCTCATCCCAAGCCCCTCAGCTCTGGGGTCCCCAAAACCCGCCCTTTTCCACCCCAAATTGTGCAGTTTTACAGTCCCAAAATCTCCCTTTTTCACCCCAAAATTCCTCCTGATTCCTACTACCAAACCCCTCCATTTTCATGCCACAAAATCATCCCTTTTATACCCAAAACCAGCGGGTTTTATACCCCCCAAATCTCCCCTTTTCCACCCAAAATTATAATTTTTTACACCCCAAAAAATCTGTTTTTCCACCCAAAAAACCCCCTTAACTTCCTGTGCTTCAAAACCCTCCATTTCCCTGCCCCCAAATCTTCCCTTTTAAAGCCAAAAATTGCCTATTTTTATGCCCCCAAAATACTCACTTCTCTGGCCAAAAAGAAATCCAGGTTCCTGTGCTGCAAAACCCTCCATTTTCACGGTCAAAACTCTTCTCCTTTCCACCCAAAAGTGGAGACATTTCTGCCCCCAAAATCCTCATTTCTAAACCCCAAAATTGCCTATTTTTATAATCCCCAAATCCTCCTTTTCCACCCAAAAAACTCTCTGGATTCCCACTTCCAAAACCCTCCATTTTCATGCCCCAAAATCCTCCTTTTCCCACGCAAAACTGCTGGGGTTTACACCCCAAAAATCCTCACTTTTCAGCCCAAAAAAGCTCCAGGTTCTCATGTGCCAAACCCATCCATTTTCATGGATAAAAATTCTCCCTTAGAAGCCCAAAACCTGAGGGGGTTACATGCCCAAAATCCCACCTGTTCCACACAAAATTGTGCAGTTTCACACCCCCAAAAATCTTCACTTTTCAACCCAAAATGAGATCCAGATTCTCATGCACCAAAACCCTCCATTTCCATGGCCAAAAATATTCTTTTAAACCCAAAATTACCCATTTTTATACCCCCAAAATCTTCCTTTTCCAACACAAAAAAGCTCCAGATTCCCACTGCCAAAACCCTCCATTTTCATGCACCAAAAATTCCCCCCACTTAAACCCCAAATTACAGACTGTTATAGCCCCCAAATCCTCCTTTCTCCACCCAAAATTGTGCAGTTTTACACCCCCAAAAATCCTCACTTTTCAGCCTAAAAAAGATCCAGATTCTCATGCACCAAAACCCTCCATTTGCATGGCCAAAAATCTTCTTTTTTCCACCCAAAACTGCCCATTTTTACACCTCCAAAATCCTCCTTTTTCCATCCAAAAAACGGTCTGGATTCCCACTGCCAAAACCCTCCATTTTCATGCCCCAAAATCTCCCCTTTTATACGCAAAAAGAGAGAGGTTTATATCCCCCCAAAAATCTCCTCTTTTCCACCTATAATTACCGATTTTTACACCCTAAAATCCTCCTTTTTCCACCAAAAAAAGCTCCGGGTTCCCGTGCACCAAACCACTCCATTTTCACACCCCCAAAACCCCCTTATAAACCCAAAACCCGAGGGTTTTACATCCCAAAAATCTTCCCTTTTCCACCCAAATTTACTGATTTTTACACACCCAAAATCTCCCTTTTTCCACTCAAAAGAACCCTGGATTCTCGTGCTCCCAAAACCTTAATTTTCCTGCCCCCAAAATCCCCCTTTTTCCATTAAAAATTTTTCAGTTTAATACCCAAAAATATTCAAATTTCAGCCAAAAAAAATCTCCAGATTCCCATGCACCAAAACATTCCATTTTTATGTAGAAAACTCTTCCCTTTTCCACCCAAAAATAGAAGGGTTTCTGCTCCCCAAATCCTCCTTTTTCAACCCAAAATTGTGCACTTTTACACCCCAAAAATTCTCCCTTTTCCACCCAAAAAAGCTCCGGATTCTTGTGCTCCAAAACCCTCCATTTTCACAGCCCAAACCCCCCCTTTTCCATCCAAAATGGTGCCATTTCACACCCCCAAAATTCCCCTATTTCCATCAAAAAAACACCCAGGTTCCTGTGCTCCAAAACTATCCATTTCCATGCTCCAAAACCTCCCTTTTCCACCCAAAATTGTGCATTTCTGTACACCCAAAATACTCACTTTTCAGCCCAAAAAGAGATCCAGACCCATGCTCCAAAACCCTCCATTTTCACGGTCAAAACTCTTCCCTTTTCCACTCAAAACTGGAGACTTTTCTACCCCCAAAATCCTCATTTCTAAACCCCAAAATTGCCTATTTTTATACTCCTAAAATCCTCCTTTTCCACCCAAAAAACTCTCTGGATTCCCACTGCCAAAACCCTCCATTTTCATGCCCCAAATTCCTCCTTTTCCCACGCAAAACTGCTGGGGTTTACACCCCAAAAATCCTCACATTTCAGCCCAAAAATGCTCCAGGTTCTCATGTGCCAAACCCATCCATTTTCATGGATAAAAATTCTCCCTTAGAAGCCCAAAACCTGAGGAGGTTACATGCCCAAAATCCCACCTGTTCCACACAAAATTGTGCAGTTTTACACCCCCAAAAATCTTCACTTTTCAACCCAAAATGAGATCCAGATTCTCATGCACCAAAACCCTCCATTTCCATGGCCAAAAATATTCTTTTAAACCCAAAATTACCCATTTTTATACCCCCAAAATCTTCCTTTTCCAACACAAAAAAGCTCCAGATTCCCACTGCCAAAACCCTCCATTTTCATGCACCAAAAATTCCCCCCACTTAAACCCCAAATTACAGACTGTTATAGCCCCCAAATCCTCCTTTCTCCACCCAAAATTGTGCAGTTTTACACCCCCAAAAATCCTCACTTTTCAGCCTAAAAAAGATCCAGATTCTCATGCACCAAAATCCTCCATTTGCATGGCCAAAAATCTTCCCTTTCCAGCCCAAAATTGCTCATTTTTATAGCCCCAAAATCTCCCATTTTCCACCCAAAATTATACTTTTTTACACCCCAAAAATCCATTTTTCCAACCAAAAACCCCCCTTAATTTCCTGTGCTTCAAAACCCTCCATTTCCCTGGCCCCAAATCTTCCCTTTTAAGCCCAAAATTGCCCATTTTTATGACCCAAAAATCCTCACTTCTCAGCCCAAAAAAGATTCAGGTTCCCGTACTCCAAAATCCTCCATTTTCATGGCCAAAAATCTTCTCTTTAAACCCAAAACTGCCCATTTTTACACCTCCAAAATCCTCCTTTTTCCATCCAAAAAACGGTCTGGATTCCCACTGCCAAAACCCTCCATTTTCATGCCCCAAAATCTCCCCTTTTATACGCAAAAAGAGAGAGGTTTATATCAGAAAAATTTCCTTTTCCACCTAAAATTACCGATTTTACACCCCTAAAATCCTCCTTTTTCCAACCAAAAAAGCTCCGAGTTCCCATGCACCAAACCACTCCATTTTCACAGCCCAAATCCCCCCTTATAAACCCAAAACCCGAGGGTTTTGCACCCCAAAAATCTCCCCTTTTCCACCCAAATTTACAGATCTTTCCACACCCAAAATCTCCCTTTTTCCACTCAAAAGGACCCTAGATTCTTATGCCCCCAAAACCTTAATTTTCCTGTCCCCAAAATCCCCCCTTCATCCACTCAAAATTGTTCAATTTAATTCCCCAAAATATTCACATTTCAGCCCCAAAAATCTCCAGATTCTCATGCACCAAAACCTTCATTTTCATGTAGAAAACTCTTCCCTTTTCCACCCAAAAATAGAAGGGTTTCTGCTCCCCAAATCCTCCTTTTTCAACCCAAAATTGTGCACTTTTACACCCCAAAAATTCTCCCTTTTCCACCCAAAAAAGCTCCGGATTCTTGTGCTCCAAAACCCTCCATTTTCACAGCCCAAACCCCCCCTTTTCCACCCAAAATGGTGCCATTTCACACCCCCAAAATCCCCCTATTTCCATCCAAAAACCACCCAGGTTCATGTGCTCCAAAACTATCCATTTCCATGCTCCAAAACCCCCCTTTTCCACCCAAAATTGTGCATTTTTGTACACCCAAAATACTCACTTTTCAGCCCAAAAAGAGATCCAGACCCATGCTCCAAACCCCCCCATTTTCACGGTCAAAACTCTTCCCTTTTCCACTCAAAAGTGGAGACTTTTCTACCCCCAAAATCCTCATTTTTAAACCCCCAAATTGCCTATTTTTATACTCCCAAAATCCTCCTTTTCCACCCAAAAAACTCTCTGGATTCCCACTGCCAAAACCCTCCATTTTCATGCCCCAAAATCCTCCTTTTCCCACGCAAAACTGCTGGGGTTTACACCCCAAAAATCCTCACATTTCAGCCCAAAAATGCTCCAGGTTCTCATGTGCCAAACCCATCCATTTTCATGAACAAAAGTTCTCACTTTCAAGCCCAAAACCTGAGGGGTTTACACCCCCAAAATCCCACCTTTTCCACCCAAAATTGTGCAGTTTCACACCACCAAAAATCTTCACTTTTCAGCCCAAAATGAGATCCAGATTCTCAAGCACCAAAACCCTCCATTGCCATAGCCAAAAATCTTCCCTTTTAAGCCCAAAATTGCTCATTTTTATAGCCCCAAAATCTCCCATTTTCCACCCAAAATTATAATTTTTTACACCCCAAAAATCTGTTTTTCCACCCAAAAAAAACCCCTTAATTTCCTGTGCTTCAAAACCCTCCATTTCCCTGCCCCCAAATCTTCCCTTTTAAGCCCACAATTACCCATTTTTATGACCCCAAAATACTCACTTCTCAGCCCAAAAAAGCTCCAGGTTTCCGTGCTCCAAAATCGTCCATTTTCATGGCCAAAAATCTTCTTTTTTCCACCCAAAACTGCCCATTTTTACACCCCCAAAATCCTCCTTTTTCCACCCAAAAAACGGTCTGGATTCCCACTGCCACAAGCCTCCATTTTCATGCCCCAAAATCTCCCCTTTTATACACAAAAATAGAGGGGTTTATATCCCCCCAAAATCTCCCCTTTTCCACCTAGAGTTACCGATTTTTACACCCCTAAAATCCTCCTTTTTCCACCCAAAAAAGCTCCGGGTTCCCATGCACCAAACCACTCCATTTTCACACCCCCAAACCCCCCCCCCCCCTTATAAACCCAAACCCCGAGGGTTTTACACCCCAAAAATCTCCCCTTTTCCACCCTAAATTACTGATTTTTCCACACCCAAAAATCTCCCTTTTTCCACCCAAAATTGTGCAGTTTAATCCCCCCAAATCCTCACTTTTCAGCCCAGAACAGCCCCGGGTTCCCATGCACCAAACCCTCCATTTTCCCGGCCAAAACTCTTCCCTTTGCCACCCGAACCCAGAGGGGTTTCTGCCCCCAAGTCCTCCTTTTTCAACCCAAAATTGTGCACTTTCACACCCCAAAAATTCTCCCTTTTCCACCCAAAAATCTCCAGATTCTTGTGCTCCAAAACCCTCCATTTTCACGGCCCATCCCCCCCCCTTTTCCACCCATAAAAGCTCCGGATTCTCCTCCCCCCCCTCCCCCCCCAGTTACCCCCCAGGTGGTATCACTCCAACACCCCCCTTGCCCCCGGGGTGGGTGGTTCCTCCCGGGCCCCTCCCCAGCGCGCCCCCCCCCCGAGGGACTTTCAGGAGCTCCAAGGGCGCCCCCTGGTGGCTCTGCGGGGCGCAGCCTTGATGTGCCCCAAGGGCGCCCCCTTGTGGTACTCCAGGGTCCTCTCGAGGGCCCCCAAGACCCCACCCCCCCCCACTTGAGGTCCCCCAAGGAGACCCCGGAGACCCCCAAGGAGACCCCCAAGGGGAATCCCAAGGGTAACCCCAGGGAGAGACCTCCAAGAGGACTTGGAGGACCCCAAGACCCCCAAGGAGACCCCCCAAGAGGCCCTGGAGACCCCCAGGGAGACCCCCAAGGGGAACCCCAAAGTTTGGAGACCCCCAAGGAGCACCCCCCTCACCCCATGTGCACCCCCCCCCCAGCACCCCTGGTGAGCAGGGATGGCGGATCCAGGCGCGGTAGGTGAGGGTCCAGGCGGCCCAGGCGTGGCGGCAGGCCAGGGTGATGGGCAGCAGGGCCCGGCGCCAGCAGGAACAGCACGCTCAGCCTTTCCTCACAGGGGAGATGCTCCAGGCCCTTCAGCATCTCTGTCCCTCCTCTGGACTCTCTCCAGGAGATCCCTGTCTGTTTGATCCCAGGGAGCCCAGAACTGGACACAACACTCCAGGTGGGGCCTGAGCAGGGCAGAGCAGAGGGGGAGGATCCCCTCCTGTCACCTGCTGCCCACACTCCTCCTGATGCCCCCAGGATCCCATTGTCTCTCTCAGCCCCAGGGCACACTGCTGGCTCATGGCCACCCTGTCACCCACCAGGACCCCCAGGTCCTTCTCCACAGAGCTCTCCTCCTGGGAGTAAGCTTTTGTCTTGAGCTAATCTGCCTTCCAGGAGCTGGTCAGTGCTGTGCTGAGAACAGGGAGACGCTGTTCCTGACATGGTGGTTGCCAAGCAGTCCCAGCCTCTTCAGCTTTCATGCTGCCCTACTACCCGAAAGGCAGACAGCACCCAAGCAGCTGGGAGAGCTTCTACACAGCCAGGCCAGGCCACCCAAACTGAGCAGAGGGCTACTCCATACCAAGGATGTTATGCTCAGCATAAAGGGGTGCTGGGGGGGGCACATTGCTCAGAGATGCTCAGTGTGGGGACAGTCTAGCTCGGGGGCAGCTGTGAACTGTTGGGTCTGAGCTGTGCAGTTCAGTCAGGGTGTTGTTTGTGTATCACCAGGTTCATGTATTTTGCTGTGATGTCCTACTATTAATTCTCCTCACCGTCCCAATAAACCGCCCTTATCCCAGCACACAAGGTTTTATTTTTCCCTCCTTTTCCACATCTCCCCCCCCCATGCAGAGAGCAACTGTGTGACGTTGAGGTGGTGGCTGGGGTGAAACTGTGCTGCTCTTCTAACTGCTCTGTCACACTCTGTGGCTCCAGTGTCAGACTGCCTGACCCGAAGCCCCAGAAATCGCTTCTCCACATGCTCCAGGCTCACTCCTGCTCCTTTTGCTCCAACAAACTTCGCCACAGGAGTTTCTATCTGGATGTGAATTGCCATGAAGCCCCTGGAAAAAGCAAGAAAAGGGCAAAGCTGGGTTAAGAGGGTATTCGGTGCCGTGATGCTGTGCTTGGGGGGGGGGGGGGGAGGCTACCAAAGGAGGGGCACCCAGCTCGGGTGCAGCTCCGAGTGGGTGGTGAGTCCCGGTAGCGTTATTTCTCCGTCCCTTTGCTGCCCCACTGATCCATCCTCACCCCGATCCCTCAGCTCTGCCTTTCTCTCCCCCCCCACACCCCTTCTTTCCCCTCCCTCCTTCTCTTTCCCTCCTCCCGGTGAAGGGGCGGGGGCAGAACCCGAGCGATGGCTGCGCGCCGGCCGGGGCTGAACCCCTTCCCTCCCGGGGGACTCTCTGGGGTTGCCCTCGGCCGCGTCTCGCCTCCAGCGGACGGGAGCCGGCCGGGGCTGGACAGGGCCGGGCGCCCTTCCCGCCTCCCAGCCCGCCACAACCCCGCTCAGCGCCACGGCGCTGCCTCCTGGCACCGCGCATGCGCCGGACGCCGCGGGGGCGCCGCGCTGCAGGACCGCGCTTCGCACACGAGGCGGCGGCAGCAGCCCGGGGTTGGGGTGGAGGGGGGCGGCCGGCAGAGGGGTTTTACCTCCCGGGAAGCGGCGATGAGCGCGGCTGCAGCAGCCCGCGGGCACCGTGACGAGCGGGTGGCAACGTGAAGCACGACGGCGCCTACCCGCGGTACCGCTGGGGCGACAAGAGCCGGCGCAGCGCGACATCGCCACCTCGGCGCCCGCACTGCGACGCCGCCATTGGGGGCAACGCGCCTCACCGCGCATGCGCGGTCATAGAGCAGAGGGAACGTCTTTCGGTCACGAGGCGGCGGGGGGAGTTGATGGTACAGCGCGCATGCGCACAGCCCGAGCCGCGGTACAGCTGTTGAGAGTCGCGCCCGACTGCGCATGCGCTCTCGCGGCCCGGCCGCACCGCTTTTCGGGAGCGGCGAGAAGCCGCCGGCAGAGCTCCGTTAGCCGGCGGCAAAGGGCCTCTCCGGGCACACGGCGGTCAGAGCCGCCCAGCAGCTGAGCGCCGGGAAACTACCCCCACCCCCCCGCGCGCCCCGGCGTGTGAACGCGGCCGAACGGCAGCCGTGGGCCCTGGCGCTGCATCTCCCGCGCTTTCTGGCCCTGCGGGGCTACCGTCCCTCCGCGCCCCGCGCCCCCGCTCGCATCCCGGCAGCCGCCGTCCCCGGCACTGCGCGGCACCCCGACCGCCGCTCCGCGTCTCGGCCGCGGGCCCCGCCGGGACCCTCCGGTCCATCACTCACCTTCTCCCTCAGTGCAGCCGCAACCCGGCGGCAGCTCCGCTCCTCCCTTAGCGACCGGTCGCCCCGGGGCCGGGCAGGAGGAGCAGCAAGGGGCCGTCCCCATCAGCCGCCACCTGGGGCTCCCCCAGCCCCGGCTCACAGCTGCAGCCTGGCAGGCCCGGAGGGTGCCACCGCCCGACCCCCAGCACCTCTGCCCATGGCCTCCCTCGCAGCCCCTCACTCAAGGCAAAGGAAAGGCAGCCTGGAGGGCAAAGGAGATGACTGGTGTTCACAGAATCACAGAACATACTGGAAGAGACCCCTAAGGACCTCAGTGGCTCCACACAGGGCCAGCCAACTCAGAGCATGTTGTCCAGATGGTTCTTGAACTCGGCCCAGCTCGGGGCTCTGACCACTTCCCTGGGAAGCCTGTGCCAGTGCCTGACCCCCCCCCCCCTCCATAAAGAACCTCTAATACCCAATGTAATCCTCCCCTCTTGCAGCTTCGTACTGTTCCCTTGGGTTTCCTCACTGAATTTCCCATGCCTTTCCACAAGAAGGGCTGGAAGGAGGACCCAGGGAACTACTGACCTGTCAGTCTGACCTCAGTGCCTGGGAAGATCATGGGGCAAACCACCCTGAGTGTCACGAGGCATGTCAGGGAACCCAAGCGATCAGTTCATGAAAGGCAGGTCCTGCTTGACCAGCCCGATCTCCTCCTAGGACAAGATGACTTGCTTAGTGGATGAGGGAAGAGCTGTGGATGTTCTGTGTCTGGATTTTACCAAGGCTTTTGGCACCATTTCCCACAGTATTCTCTTAGAGAAACTGTCTGCTCTTGGCTTGGCCAGCTGTACCCTTCACTGGATAAGAAACTGTCTGGATGGCCACCACCAGAGCGGTGGTGAATGGAGTTAAATCCAGCTGGTGGCCAGTCACCAGGGATGTTCCTCAGGGCTCTCTGCTGGGGCCAGATCTCTTCAGCACCTTTATTAATGACCTGGACAAGGGGATCGAGTGCATCCTCAATCAGTTCGCAGACAACACTAAGTCAGGCAGGGGTATTGATCTGTCTGAGGGTAGGAAGGTCCTACAGAGGAATCTAGACAGGCTGGATCAATGGGCCAAGGCCAATGGCATGAGGTTCAACAAAGCCAAGAGCCAAGTCTGGCATTTGGGTCATAACAACCCTGAGCAGCACTACAGGCTCGGGGCAGTGTGGCTGGAAAGCTGCCTGGCAGAAAAGGACCTGGGGGTGTTGACTGACAGCAGCTGAACACGAGTCAGCAGTGTGCCCAGGTGGCCAAGAAGGCCAAGGGCACCCTGGCCTGTGTCACAAAGAGTGTGGTGAGTAGGACTAGGGAAGTCACTGTGCCCCTGTACCCAGCACTGGTGTGCTCTGTACCACTACCCAACAGGAGGCTGTGGAGAGGCAGGGACTGACCTTTTCTCCCTAGTGACAAGTGGTAGGACATGAGGAAACTGCCTCAAACTACTATTGCAAACAACTACACGTAGTATGCAGAGAAGGCTAATGAGAACAACTCTACTGGCTGTGCAGAGAAGAACACTTAAGGACACTCAGCACATACTAGAAAGCATTCTATTAATTAATTATTAATTCTATTAATTCTCTTTAGGGGAAAAAATAAACAATGTAACAGCTTTTAAGATCTTATGGAAGCTGACACTTTCAAAATGAAGCAGAAACAGAAAAAATCAGTGCCTTTAGTGAGCATTTTTTCAATAGGTAATATCCCAAATTCAATCCAATAAAAAACATTAGGTGAGAGGGTTTTGTTGTGCTTGGTAGCTGTGTGATACTCTGCAGTACAGGCTTAGGGAAGTCTCACAGTACTCCTGTGTTACCAGAGCCACAGAAAAAGGCATTGTGATAAACAAAAGCCAAGTTATGAACGAATAACACGTCTGATGAAAGACAAAGAAATCGGACCCAGTAATTTTCTGCTGGTTCCTTCCCTCAAAAACAATTAGTTCATTTTTCACAAAGCAGCATCAACCAGCCTCAACAGCCAAACTCGACAAGCATTTCTGCCTCCTGGGGTTTTCCAGGGGTTATTTTGACTACTGATAAAGCCTGTAGTGTTATGAAATTAAGTTATGTTAAATGAATTGCACAGAGAGCATCAATCTGCACAAATTACTTCCAACAATTAGAAAACCCCAGCTCTGGCAAAGTCAGATAATAGTTTCCATTAGGGATCAGAAGAATAATGCTGTATATAACCTCCTTTCTCTTACTGCCTACAGCTCCAGAAAGGTTTTCCTTCTGCTGTGATACAATTTAGAAAATACTTCCTGGATCTCTGCTAGAGCTGCTGCCTGGCCTTATTATCCATAAGCACTTGGGATGATGGGTGAAAACACAACTTTTCTTTTGGAGACCCTGAATTCCAGCTGAGGGGGAAGGTGTTGGAAGGGAATCACATCTCATCCTTTTATTTGTTTTGAACAGCTGTCATGGGAAGTTGAACCTAAGCTCTTCCATTCCTTGTCCATACAGTGACCACGCTTTAGAGATGTTGTAAGTGAATTTCAGGAAGTTATTTCCCATTTCAATTATTTACCATCAAAAGGCTTCCCTCCCCCCCACCCCAACAGTCACTGAATCCAGAGTGTGGCAGAGAATTAAGAAAAATTAACTCTTTACCATTATCCATCTTTATTATCTATGCAGACCATATTAGCATCAGTATAGACTCTGGGAGCAGTAACCCATGTTATTTATCTTATTAGAAAATTCTTTTGAGACACATTAACCACAAGTCCCCACATGATACATCCCTCCAGTAAGACTGCATTTCTTCCCCAAGGTAATTCTGACCAAATTAGCAAGGACAGAGCTTAGCAGTTAAATATACTTCCCTTTTAGGTCCTCCTGATCTCTGGGACACACACACATCAGGTCCCACAGAGGAAAATGCTAGTGGATTTATCTAAATCACAGAATGACAAGGTTGGAAAAGACCTTTGAAGATCATCAAGTCCAACCATTCCCATCCTAAGCTAAACCAGAGATCCCTAAGTACCTCATCAACCCTTTTTTTGAGCACATCCAGGGAAGGTGACTCAGCCCCTCCCTGGGCAGCCTGTGCCACTTGCTTTCAGTAAGTGCTCAGCTCCATCTGCCAGTAAGCAATATTCCTAACCTGGCAAGTCTGAGCAGAAGAATCCCTGTTCTGATAGCATTTTTCATTCTGATCACTAGAAAGGTTTGTGCTGAATGCTGGAAGACAGAAACAAAGCCTTCATTGAGGCCAGTGTGGAATGTGCCTCATTCACGACAGCCGGGGAGAGGGATCGGGAAGATAATCTGACATTTCACAGGCATGCAGACCTCACTGAACAGAAGCTCAAGAGCACTCCTCTGAAATATTGTCTCCAGTACACTGCCTACACGCAGTCGATTCACAGATGTCTCTGCTCTGCCAACCTAAAGTAGCCATTCTCTCAACAGTTCAAGAGTAAATACACCCTTGTGACGCATCCAGTTATCACTGACTGCGCTCAAGTGTCTACCACACAATGCACTCTTGAGCTCAGTAACCCACTCTCCAACACAGGAATTTTTTAGTTCTTAAAGGTCAGTCATGACAGCTTCATTTCACTCTTCTGAGCTGAGGGTTTTTTCCATGCAAAGCTCTGGTGTCATCTGAGAGCATGGGATGGAACCAGCTCTCCCAACTGTAGAAGTAAATAGCTGTATGTTAGCAACCTCTGCCCAAAACCAGCTGTGACATGGCCCTCAACTAACTCACCAGGCTGTATGTTCTGCAAAACTGACTCATTAGACCATTGCAGCTTTTACCAGACAATGTGAGCCATTTATCAATAGGTCACTCTTCCAATTCTGATTAATTGCAGAGTTACATATAGAAATGGTTACAAAAGGTGGTTCTAGCATGGCAAACCCAAACATACTTCATAAATTCATTCAGGATTCATTCAGTGAGGCTGAGGCAAAGCGATCACGATAATGTGTCGTGGGCAACGTCTTCAGTTCCCCAACTGGCAAGCACAAGGGTATCTCTATGTCTTTGCTTAAGCTTCTATTGCATTCTTAAGACTTCAAAGGGCCTGCTGTATTCTGTAACACTACAGCTAAATGTGATGTTTCTTGATGTATGATTGTCAAATGCCTTGAGAAAGATGTTTCTTTGTGTAAAAAGGTATGCATGCAGCCTCCCATGTTGGCCTGGGTGAAACATCTCTTCTGTGTTAAGGGGCTTGGGAAGATACAGTTGAGTATCTTTGAATAACTGAAGAAAAATCTAAGAAGTAAACTTTGAAAACTTTTGGGTGTTTCATTATCCTGTTTGGGGCTGAACCACCACAATTACTCAATTACATGCATCAGCATGAGGAATCACAGGATCACAGAATCACAAGGTTGGAAAAGACCTTTAAGATCATCAAGTCCAACCATTCCCATCCTGAGCTAAACCAGATCCCTCAGTACCTCATCTACCCTTTTTTTGAACACATCCAGGGAAGGTGACTCAGCCCCATCCCTGGGCAGCCTGTGCCAGCCCTGACAACTCTGCCTGTAAAAAGTGTTTTTCTAATGTCCAATCTAAACCTGCCCTGGGGCAGTTTGAGCCCATTGCCCCTTGTCCCATCTCCTGTCCCCTGGCTGAAGAGACCATCGCCCACCTCTCTGCACCCTCCTGGCAGGGCAGGGGAGGGGTGAGAAGGTCTCCCCTCAGCCTCCTCTTCTCCAGGCTCAACACCCCCAGCTCCCTCAGCTGCTCCTCAGAGGATTTGCCCTCCAGCCCCTTCCCCAGCCTGGTTGCCCTTCTCTGGACTCACTCCAGGACCTCAATGTCCTTCTGATGAGAAGTCCAGAACTGGACACAGCACTCAAGGTGTGGCCTCACCAATGCCCAGTCCAGGGGCACAATTACCTCCCTAGACCTACTGGCCACACTGGTTTTGACACAAGCCAGGATGCCATTGGCCTTCTTGGCCACCCGGGCACACTGCTGGCTCATACTCAGCCTGCAGCCAACCAAGAAGAAACAGATGGTTTGAATGCTTGGAGAAAAGTGGGCCAACCATCACATGTCACTAGCAAGGCTCACAGTCACTAGAAAATACAGTTTGGGGCACAGTCAGTGACTGTAGCCAAGTTTCATTTTTAAACAGTGGTTTGCTATACGAAATTCCAGGTCACTGGAATTTCAACTTCAATCAATTCATTCCTCCAGGCCAGTTCAACGATTGCAAGCTGGAAATATGTAAAAGACCTTAGAATCATGGAATGATTTGGGTTGGAAAATATCTTCAAGATCATCGAGTCCAACTTCGTGTTACATAGAAAAATCACTACACCACATGTGCCCCAAGTGTGAACTACTCACATTCATAAAAATGTAATGGAAACTTATTTGTGTTTGCTCTTAGGATCACAGGAAAATTCATCTTGGAAAGGACCTAAGGAATCTCTAGACTCCTGCTCACAGCAGGGCAGGAGTAAGGTCAGACCAAGTTACTTGGAGCTTGTGAACAGGGAGTCAAGAAGGCCACCTCTAAATGTGTCCCCTCCCCCTTGATTCCACCACCACCAAGACTGCAGGGAACTAATCTTAAAAGTACATTTCCAGCAGTCATTTGTCACCTGTTTTCATTTATAAAAATCCCTTTTAAAGTAATCTAATGCTGACAAGTTTGAAAAGTGATCTTTTTTCCTCTATTGTATAACTGGTTTTGTAAAGTTTGCTCCTTTTTTGTTTTTTACAAGAGAACCCATTAAGACCATGTTTTTAAAAGCAGCAACATAAATCCTTAAGGGTGGGAAAAATATTGCATCTTGCTCTATGCATTTGATCATAGCCAACCTTGGCTCTAAGCACAGAATCCCAGAATTACAAGGTTGGAAAAGACCTTTAAGATCATCAACTCCAACCATTACTGTCCTATGGCCAAACAACATCCCTCAGTACCTCATCCTCTGAATCAGTGGCCCACGTTCAGATCAGCTGATTGGAAAAAGCAAGTTTGCCTTGTATTTGCTGTCTGCTGAAGCTGATCTTGTATGATGAGGTCAAGCTGACCTCCTGAAAAACCTCCCATTTTTAAAAATTTTACCAATAATTAGGGATCCCAGTATGTCTGCTCATTCTAGGTGCAACCAGAAGGGACAACTGGAGCTACTGGGTACTGATGGGAAAGATTTTGAGCATATGGCTTAAACATTACCTCATTCCTATAGGCAGGTGAAGTGAAAATAGCAGCATGGTATTCCTCAGCCTTAGGAACTTCAAAAAAAAAAGACATAATTGACCTTAGAATTGACCTTAGAACGTACTGGCACAGAAGCAAAAAGGGATTCTCTGTTCTAAGGGGCCTTTTTTCTTTAAGTGTTGGTGTACTGCCTGGTCTGTGGCAGCGTGGTAGAATTCTGTGCACCTTATATGGTTTGCTCTGAAATAGATGGTTCTTTTAATGACTTCACAGATTTTTTTTGTCCTATCACCACATAGAAACATCTTCCCCTAATTGTCTTCATTAACTGAAATCATCAGTGCACAGGAGAAACATCTTTGGTTCAACTTCGCTGTGAAAATCTTCACGTGGAATTATTATTTAAGTGTTTTCCATTTGAATTTCCAGCATGTACCCTATTTTTGTTTTAAAAGACAGAATGCCTTGCTTATCAGCTCCCATTGTTTTGTTTGCCTTGTACTTGAATAAAATGGGTTTCAATTCAACTGCTATTCTGCTGTTGGAGTTACATCATTTCTGAAGAAGCACAAATGGTTTTAAAACAAGCCTGGTAAAGGACTGAGACCCCGACAGCCTAGACAAAATTCCCTCTGCTCCCCCCTTTTTTAGAGTTCTAAAGGGTGAAAAGAAACTCTGGAAGTCTTCCACTTGTTTGGCAACTAACAGAAAAATATTTCTGTTTGCACTTAGCAACACTCTGAATGTGGATTTTTAGTACAAAATCAGTTTACGGAGCCGATCCTGACCCTCCAGGCTCTCTGCAACAGTTTTACTCTGGTTTTTTGCCTTTTCAATATCTTCCTCAGACTTAGAACTTTTTCAGGAGACTCCACTCTACCACTTCCCTTTGGGAGACTGTTCTTTCAGAGTATCTGGCTTGTTTTTTTAAAAAATAAAATTCAGAGGACAGACAGACAGCAATAAAAATACTTCCACAGTTAACATGGGAAAATGGAAATACCCTGCTTATGTAAAATGACTGTAGGATGTTGGGCATTTTTGCTTTATGATAGAAAACAGATCACTACTATCTGCACACAAAGATGAGATTTTTTTTATTTTCAGACTTTAATGCTATATTATACAGATTTTTAAATTACGAGGTTAATTTGAACACATTGAAATGCATAAAGTAAACTGCAAATGTAGAAATGGGTAACATGTAAAGGTTGTACCCTCTCAGGAGTATGGCCATCCTCTAAACTGTTATCTGAATCACAGAATCACTAGGTTGTGAAAGACCTTTAAGATCGAGTCCAATGAACTCATCACACAGTCTCTTAGAATTTGCTTAGAATTAAAGCAAAGAAGTTAAGATCTGATGCTGCTTCAGTTCAACAGAAAGACAATAACTGTGGATCCTGATACTGACTACATTCTGTAACTATCTGAAAATTTCTTGCCTTATTAAAAAACAAAGAATGGTAAAAGGAAATAGCTGGTAAAACAGTTTCAAGGCAGCTGCCTTGAATTTTTTATCATAATTACTTCACAGACCTCAAAAATATAAACAAGACTCATTAAATACAAAAGAATGACATTTTCTACACTCATAAAACTATACATCAGCATTTTTAAGTCCTCAGAAGGCATCTAGCCCTCATCCTAATTAGATATGGTAGTTTAAAACCTAGAAAGGGGCAGGGGGGAGAGGGGTAGATATCTATTGTTGCTTTAGCAATTAGGGCATTTTCTATTAGACTAAAATGATGTGTATAGGCTTTGAACCACGTAATGCCAATGCCAGTTTCTGTCCTTATGAAAAAAGGGCTATGCTAACAACAAAGTCTGTTTCATGTTCTGGTATTCTGCCTGACTATCTCCTCAGTTGAAGGGATGTGGCCTGAGGCCATAGTCCTGATACTGAGCTATATATAACACTGGCAACAAAACAAGTATAGAATTCTCATAGGAACTAGGGGGGAAAAAAATCCCATATGCATAGATGCATTAGATTGGAGTGGTAAGACTACCTCATGAGTCGCATGCTGCACCTTTGGTAAAAGATCATTAGCAGGCAATTGAAATCATAAGCAAAAGTTCACAGAAGCTTTATCAAAGTACACATAAAAACAACTGTCTGCTTACCTACAAGAAACGTTTCTGATTGTCCTTCGCTCACGAGAACGATCCTTTGTGGCCCATGTGAGTCTCGGGCTGGATCTCAGCTGGTTACAAGGAGCTGCACATGTACATAAAGAGACCTGCTGTTAAACAGCAGCTTCTCTCTGGAGAACAAAGAGCTCACAGACATTTTGTACTTTGGCAAGCTCAGTCATCAGTGAAATGGCTTTTTTTTTTTTTTTTTAAATCTAGAAGAGCAATTGGGTGAGCAGGACCCATCAGACTGAAAGCTTTCCATCTCCCTGAGACAGACACATACTTAGCAGCTATCCTCAGCTATCCTCAGAGGAAACTCGAGATCACTTGGCAGTGTGCTGTAGTAGCAACACATCACAGAATCACAGAATCACAGAATCACAGGGGTTGAAAGGGACCTGGAGAGCTCATGGGGTCCAACCCCCCTGCCAAAGCAGCTCCCCAGCTCATATTGTACAGGTTGGCGTCCAGATGGGGCTGGAATCTCTCCAGAGATGGAGACTCCACACCCCCTGGGCAGCCTGTCCCAGGGCTCCCTCACCCTCACTGGGGAAAAGTTCTTCCCCATGTTGGTGTGGAGCTTCCTGTGCTCCAACTTGCAGCCATTGCCCCTTGTCCTGTCCCCACAGACACTGAAAAGGGGCTGCCCATTTCCCCCTGCATCCCATAATTAAGGTATTTATAAACATTAATTAGGTCCCCCCTTAGTCTTCTCTTCTCAAGACTGAACAGCCCCAGCTCCCTCAGCCTTTCCTCACAGGGGAGATGCTCCAGGCCCTTCAGCATCTCCGTAGCCTCCTCTGGACTGTCTCCAGGAGGTCCCTGTGACTTTGAATTGCAGCACAGAGTTTGAAGGCACAGACTGCTCTGCCCTACTACTGGAGGGCAGGGAGCACATGATTTAGATGACAATTACATGGTATTGGTAATTTTTTTTAAATAAGATTGACTGCAGTGGAAGCAGAGAGAGCTCCAACACTGTAAAAAGATTAGAAGCTAAATATTTTTCAGGAAAAATGGTGATGGCTTGAGTGTGTCACCACACGCTCCCGCGGCAGTCTCCACCGTAGCGCAGAGCAGGGGTGTGCCTGCCTATCAGAGCGATACCCAGCGGGAATTCATTTGGCTGAACTGGAGCAAAAGGAGTGGGAAGACACATTAATTGCTCATAAATGAAAATTTACCAAAGGGGAAACTGTAAACAGTTAAACCACTGAAGAGTACTGAGGTGAAATCAGTGAGGTGACTGAAGGTGGGGCTTACCTTCACAGGAAGCGATGGACACGTGTGGCTGACAGGACACCACCACTACGTGGCGACTGTTTCAGTGTTGGTATTTGATTTGAAAGGATGATCAGGAAGGGCTAATTTTTCCTCTCTACTCATTTCCATCTGATATTTCTCTCTCCTGGGGTTTTTTTTTTTTCAGTTGTATTAGGAGGACATTTCAAGTACCAGTGCTCTGCAGGAACTCCAGAAGCAACCTGTGCCAGTGGGGAGAGAGACATACAGCATCTGAATGAAAGCAGGGGAGCTTGAGCAAAATTTCAGTCCCTTCTCTATTTTTTTTGTGGTTTTTTTTTTCTTTCTGAATGCTTGCTGTTTTCCTTTCAGATCTGGAAAGTTGGAGACTGACATATCTTTGGATTTTTTATGTTGTGCTCCTTTTCTCCTAGGATCTATGCCCTACTGGTTCTGGGAAACTTGTGACCTCTGCATTTTTAATTAGAACTCGTAACTTTTTCCATAGCAACATATTTTGATGTTGCAAACACAGAATCTGTCAAATCAAACAACTTCTGGACAGATGAAGTCCAATCATATATAAAGGCTGAGCAGCAATAGGGTGTATGACATAGTTAAGAAAAAACATTGAATTAGCAAAAGAGTGATGGAAGTCTTGGCTGTGGTTAATTCATAAGTTTGATCTTAGTAAATCTTGAATCAATAAAAATATAAAGGACTAACATTGCATGCTGGTTTAGATGCAGAACTGTTAAAACTAGTTTCCTTGCAGTTAAGAACAGATAAAATCCAGCTGTCTGATTGGTGTGCCAGTACTCACATGGTAAAAAGGAAATGAACTGTTGTCAGGAAATATTCTTGATGTGGAAAAAAGCCTCACTCACAAGGATGAGCTGTAAAATAAATAAGCAGTAGAAGAAAAATAAATCCTCTGTGACAAAACCTGAGCTTCGATATTAACGGACCCACTAATGATGCAATTCAATATGCTGGCTGAAGAAATACAGTTATTTTATATATATATTTCAAAAAAACATTTCTTTATTATACATACCTTGCATATGCCAAAAAACACTTTCTTTAAAAAGAAACTAGGATTTTTTTTCATTCAGATACACTATTTGTGTGTTACTAGAATTCATTCACTGACTTGCTTACTTACCTCTTTGGCATTACTGCTCTTGACATCTAAGTGAGTTTTCTGAATGTATTTCAGTGGCGGCAGAGACTTGCACATAGCAGCACTTCCCCTCACCTTTTCCTTGCAGACACCAAGAAAAGCACCACCAAATTTCCTTTCTAATATGAAAAAAGTCTTAGACAGAAGTATTATTTTCTGATTAACCAGACTCTCACTTACTCATCATATTTAGTTGCTTGTGTTTTCTTTTTGTGCTTTAACTGTAAGTCTCAGCTTCAGACTCAGAAAGCATCTTTCAGTGCCACTGCCAACACTGTGCAAGACAATCACCCTTCTGCAGGGACACCCATGTTTAAGCCCTACAGGCCAGCTGCCAAGAGATATGAATGTGCCCATTAAGTTTTTAAAAACACATGTTGAACTGCATGAACACCTTCAAGAAGAAATGGCACACACTGATGTGGGAATAGTTGCTTTTTTTTCACCCTCTGGTTAGCATTAGACACATGATTACTATTCCTTTGCCATCTGTTTCCACTTTCCATAAAAAACACTGAAATATTCAATTAAACTTGATGTGCTTTAACCTTGCATAGCAAATAAGGCCTTCCTGGGGTTCCTGGATCCTCCACTATCACAAGCACCTTGGCCCGAGTGTGTGTTGGGGGAGAGGGGCACAAAAACACAAGAAGATTTCCCAGCAGATAACTGATATTTCCCCTCATCTCTCTTTGGTATAAAAGAAAGCCAACTATGTTCAACATCACTGAATATGTACTTTGGTAGCATTCAAGACTGTCTAAACAGAGCATGAAAATAGATGCCATAACTTACACAGTTTAGATATTCTGCTTTAAAAATTAAATGCTCTATTTGTATAAACTCTCCTACTGTTGTCAGAAGATTCAAATTAAATGTTTCATCTCAGCAATTTAAGAAAAAAAAAAACCCCAGACTGCTGTGAATGCTTTGATTTCCAAAAAACCCAAAATTTTTAAATTTACTTAAAGCAAGATGGAACAATTTAATAAATCTGCTGCTCCATGCAACATTTGTTTAAGCAATCTGACACCTAGTTTGCTGGTATTATAAATAAGATACAGGAGGAGCATCACCATAATTATGTGTGCCTCAAAAAGGACAATATTCTTCTTAAAGAACAAATATTATAACCAGAATATTTTGGAGTTAGAGAAAGAAAATTTCCAGGATTTTGCTATCCAAGTATAGATTGTTCAGGCTGACGCCTGCAGCAGACAGGCATGTCTTCTGTCAAAGCAGCTCAGTGAGAGGAGTTGAAGCTGACATTGCTTATACAAAACCAGCAGCTTTCACTCCCTTTGGAGTTTGCCGTTTTCCCAGCTATTTCCATAGATCCTGGCTGCCTCATGGGTCCTAAGGATGCCATAAACGTAAGCAGTCTTATAAATCTAGAGGGGGAAATGATCTGTCTCTTGTCTGAAGCAGAGAGCCTAGGAGAATGTCTATGGGGCTTTACCAACAAAGCTGCTGAAAAAAAGAGCCGAGATTTGGGGGTCCTTGCCCTTTCCCAGCCCTCCTCCACCAGTATCAGCCTGCAGCCCGCTCTGTAAAAGTTCCTGCTCACTCCAGGGACACTCTCTTTCTTCTGCCAAGCCACTCATCAGACTGATGAAGCATGGAAACCAGAAGAAGTGAGTTAAAAGAAATGGATGCCATTCGCTAAGGGTTTCCCACAGCAGAGTGGAAATGCCGTCCCAGGCTGCCTCACCAGCAGAGCCCTAAGCCTACACACTTGGGGGTTTGGAGTGAGCTGTTATGGTGCAGGACCCAGCACAAAGCCTCTTCTGGGTGATTCATGCATCTGTGAAGCATGTGTGTGTAATTACCTTTAAACAGAGTAACATGAGCACTTAACAAATGCTCAGATCCACTCATCCCACCGTTTATACCAGTGTCCATGGCACTGCATTAATGGCATATTTTCTCCAGAAATGCTTGGGCTTCCAACTGTCATGCAAGGCCTTCTGAGGGCTCATGATAACAGTATCATTTATTGGAAAAAACCTCCTGGTTGCTATAGTATCTTTTTTTATTGTTAAGTCACCAGAGATCGAGGTGCAACTGATAAATGTGGAGATTTTTTCCAATAAACTAAATACAGGATATTAAAAATAACCAACTGCAGTGCTCCTTTTTTCAGTTCACTTCACTAGTTGCCAGATTCCAGTTAGCTTTTCAGTGAAACCTATGAAACAGTCAGTCTATCCCGTTTTTGCCACCCCTTCCAGTTCCTGTCACAGGTTTTGCATAGGGAGGATGTGAAGTTCAGAGAGACTTTGCACCACCTAGTGAGCCACTATTGCAAGGGGAAGCAGCTTGCTTGCACTGAGCTCCAGGTGTGTTTTGAATGGGTAAACTTCACTCTCAGCACAAAATTCACAGGTTTGGACACTGCTGTCCTGGAAATACAGGTCTGCTGCTGTTCCTTCAGCAGATTAGGGCATCCATGATTAAAGGGCTCACTAATATCCTTTCACCCTCTAGAAACTTGAAATTTACAGCTTCCTTAAATCAGAAGACAGTATTAGTCCTCCCTGGATCTCCTTTCCAGGAATGTATTCATTTTCCCTCCAGCCCATACAAATTTCCCATGTTTGCAACATTCTGTGACAACAGGAAGAACAGTCATCTTACTCTGAGAGTGGCTTGTGTTGCCCCCTATTTCTCATGTTGTAGAAAGCACACTAGCATCACCTTTGCAATGACTCTCATGACTTAGCAGAATGCTATCAGCTCTCTCCCTTTTTCCTCATTATTATACTCCTTTCCAGACTAAAGTTTTCAACTATTAGGCTGCTTCTGATGAAAAATAATTGCATATTCTTCATTGTCCTCACCCTTCTTTAAAGATTTTTCCAGTTCTACTATCTTCCTTCTGTGGAATGAGAACTGCACATGTGTGCATGGGGAATTTTTACAGTGGCAGAATTTATTCCCCAAGTCACCTTGCTTTCTTTTCACTGTTACAGACTAAATAAAAGCAAAACCCTCCATTGACTAATACAGGTTTAATTTTCTGGATTTTTAAGAGTTGGCTCAAATTCAATTACTGTAAATGTAAAATAAGGGGGTTGAGAAATTTTTTTGTTTTCTTCCTTCACATTCCCCACAGCGATCTTGATCTTTCATTTCACTTGACACATAATGTAACATCATCCTGTAATTCTTCAGAGAGAATGAAGAGCCTAACATGACGTGGGGTCTCCCTGCAGTTTTCCCTTTCCCTTTCACTTAGGAATGCTGATGAGACTGGGTGCAAGACCCCTGCAGGACTCCCTGGAAAGTGACTATTCCATCATGGCTTGGTGCCTACATTCTGAACCATTCATTTCAATGTATAAGCTCATACACCCTAACAGCATAGCAATTTCAGTAATGAAATGTGGTTTCTGGAATATATCATTATGAATTTTACGTAATTTCAGCCTAGAAAAATTTGTAATGTTTTTATTTTACTTCCTTCACATGCATTTCCTATGCTTTAGCATAAGAAGGACTTTGCCCATCTATTGTTCAGCAATATCTACCTGACTTTTACACCAAGCAAGCAAGTTAACAAGGCAGCTTATTTCCCACTCTGCAGCTCTGTCTTCAATGTTACAGGCTTCTATAGGACAGCCTCAGCATACCACAAATGCCAATGAGAAGGATAACTGGGGAGTGTTCCCTCAACCCAAATTTGTTGTGATTTTAATTTATACAGCTACTTTACTTACAGAACTTACGTAATTAAAGACTTAAGCAAGTGATACATGTACTACTGTACATACTTACAGTTTACATAGCAACATTAAATATTTATAGATATGCAGTTAAAGCTTACCTGTCACCAGAAGAAGTTGGTGCATGCAGACACCACACCAAGGTCGAGTGAAAGTTTACTTGTAAGTCCCCTAAAACAAGAAGAAAAGAACCACCCCTTAGCAGTAGATTGCTTTTGTCACTCACTAGAACAAATGGTAAATTTCCAGAAAGCCTCTGAATTACTTAATTCTGTGTGTCTTCACTTTACATCTTTCCAGACAATTTTAAGCCAGTGACTGAAACACGTAAGTGTTGCATGGTTGATCTCAGTTGTGGAATTCAGAACTGTGGGCTAAGACTTACCGTACCACAACACTCCTGAACAATGATCATGCCATGCCAAGGGAAGTTTAATTGGGTCAGTCTAACCACCAAAGACTACCCAAAAATTGACAACGAGGCTTAAGTATATCTGAAACCTTGTAGCTCACTAAGAACTGGCTATTTTACTCAAGTCTGCAAGGAGCCAGGTAGGATTCACAGCCTGGAACCAGTGGCTCAGCAGCAGGCACCCACAGCTTTGTTTTCAAAATTCTCTATAACCCCTGTTCATTGAAAATGTGGCAGTGAATGCAACTGCTTGTGCCACAGCATGCTGCACTCATTCCTTACACTGCCTCAGTTTTTACTGCACTCATCTGGAAGCAGGAGGCACAAGGGGAATTTCTTCTTTCCATAAAAACACAGTAACTGACATGTGCCATCTTCTGAGAGAGTGTTCTGACTGCCAACCTGTTATGTTAGAGGGGGGCACCAGTGCAGAGCAAAGCAAAGCCCACCCCACTGTTTCTAAGGACCTCTAACCTACAGGCCAGTGTTACCCATATTCTGAGAACATTTGTTGGATGCAGTCCCGCTGGGATCATCAGAGGTGATCACCACATTCCCAGAATCCCATCCAATTTACTGACTGAGAAGCTTGGGGAAGGCAACCACTTCATTTCAGAGCCTCATAGCTCTATCTACTAAATAACTAAGCCTTTCCAAGATTGCCTTGTCTCTAGGGACTTAATTAACTATAAAATAAGAGTAACATGACAGCTGGTGGTAGTGCCTCAGATGCACAGAGGTTCTTCCACATCACTATTTTAAAGTTAGGTGACCAAACTCACCCCTCTGATTTTTCTGACCTTTGAATCTGGCTTTTTATGTCATGTCTTGTGAAAGACCACATATAAATATCACCTGTTATCTCAACTGGGTGGTAGGTGCTATTTTTGGCAGCGTTAAATTGTTGTAGAACTTCTTTATGTCCCAGATTCCTTCGTATTTATTTTGTAGTTATTTGCCTGTGTCCTCTGGGAGTCTTGGGCTGAGAACTTTCTGCCGTGGTTTTGTTCGGTATTTGAATTAACATTCAGCTTCTTTTGTGTGTCACGGAGTCATGCTTCCCCCACAGACTGAAGTTTGGGTTTCTTTAACCCTCTTTGGAGAACTTATCTGACATTAATTCCCTGAGCCTACAGATTAACCATCCTGACATACTGAAAACTTGTCATTTGAAAACAATCAAATGAGCCAATAAAGGTGAAACGTGACACTATCTGAGAATAAATGTCACACCGATGGACCAGCTGACAATGCTTCAGGAGCTACATGGAATTTGTTCTCATCTCCAAGTGGAAGTCAATGAACCTTGTTTTCCTTTTCAAGGGGACAAGTCTAGTGAATTATTTGCTAGTAGTAGATGGATAAAATATACTATCATAAATAGAAGATACACGATATCTAAACATACTATGTCTATCACAAGTTGAACCTGGTGATCTGCTACACTGTGGCTTCATTTTGTAGAAGGAAAGTTGCTGCTCCTCGGGGTATCAATTCCTCAGCACTGGCACTGGCACTCCGTACTTTGGGTTTTCCTGCCTGTAAAGACGAGTGAAGACTTTAAACAGAGGAAATCCTCCTTGGTTTTTCTCAGCAGACAACACTGCAGAGTTCTCTTCGTTAAACAGTATAGAAAACTAAGAAGTATCCAGAAAAAGGAAAAATAGTTGCTGAGTTTGGAGGACTGCAGACCACAGAACCACCTCACCCACCAGAGAAAGATGAGAAAGAAATAGGCGCCAGCAACCTGTGATACACATTTCAGTCTAATGGTTTTTAGAGAGCCACAAGCATACTCTAGGCTTCTTTACCAGAAACAGTATCCAAAGAAAACTAGAGAATGCTATGCAAATCAGTTTACTGTCCTTAACTTCCCGAATAGCTCTGACTGCATCTGAATTTACTTCATGTTTCACAGTGCTTACTCTTCTTTGGAGAATTTCAAGGGACAGCTGAATACTGTGAAAGGTGATTACAATTGTAATAAAAATAAAAACATTACCTCCAAAACATTGTTTTAAATATCTATGTAACAGATGCTGGTGCTGTGCCTTATGGTTAAAATGGATGATGCGTTCAGCATCTGTTACTGAGTCACCAGGACAGAGATTAGAACGTTATGTTTGTGTTTAGATTATCGGCTATGAACACATCTGGGTGACTGTCCTGGGATTATTGGATGAACTCTGTCATTAGTGTACTATCATCTTACTGATATCTGTTCCTCACAGGGTTTGTTGGAAATTCCATAACTACCTCCCCGATTCAACTAGAGGAAGGGAAATGATAACATGGAAAAGGTCAGACTTCTAAACTAATCTTCACCATGTGCTTAACATTTACATCATTTATGTCAGCAGATGGCAAAGTAACCCAAGGGACAGACTGGAAATATGTTAAATGATCACTTACATCAAAAACCATAGTCAGCTCACTGTATGAAAGGATTGAACAGGGAAAGACCAGCTCTACAAAGGAAGCTGAACTCTAAGGAACAAGCAATGCCACTTCATGGAGATCCTCCAACAAATCAGTGACAAGATCTGGTACTCTCACCATACATGATGTAGACTTTGACAGGAATTACAAAATAATGGAGAAATCAGAGCAAAATCTCCTACATAATGGCAAAAGGTTATCAGTAGTAGCCCCAAAACAAGGCATCAAACACACAGTGGGGTACTAAATGCTATCTTATTCATGTAGCACCTGCAAGTCAACACCTACAGTTATCTGGGACAGGCAAACTCAGGCCTAGGCTTATGTCCTAGGGTCAAGAAAAAAGTTAAGTTAGTAAGTGACTGCTTGGGTTTTTGTTGGCTGGAAGCTAATGTGAAGGTACTAATTTAGTTTTCAAACATCCCTGCTGAAATACACACAACGCTCAATTGAGAAGAGTCCTTGAAAACCTCAGAAGTGAGGAAATGAGGAGTACAGAATGCCTCCCTTTTGGTATCTAGGTTCAGGGAAGCTTTCCTGAAATGATGACAGACAACAAGGCACAAACACTTACAAGGTGTTAGCTGTAGTGAGGGAAAACTGCCAAAGGACATGTCCCTTTGAAAACCTTCTTATTCTACTCATTCACTCAGAGATGGTGACTTGAAAGAAGATGGTCTTCTGAAAGTGCCTGCTGTAGTGCACAACCTGAGAAATAGATGCAGAGCTCTAATTTCTGTAAGCACATTTTAATATAAAGCTGTCTGAACAGTTAAGACAGATGCTTCAATTAAGCACATCTCTATCTCAGTACAAAAGAACTCTAAATGATGAACATATCTTAGGAGATACTAAGGAGCCTCTTCTCAGAGAAGCTGGAGAAAGTCATACCTGACAACTGTCACAAAGAAAAGTGTCGAAAGCTCTCTCTGGAGCAGGTGAAGAACAGCAGCTGAAGTAGGGAATCCATCACAGATCTGACACAAGCTCCAGCATAATTAAAGAAGGCACAAGACCAGTTGTCTACAAAAGTGTTTGTAATGTCAGCCAAGTCCATTCTTCACATGGCCTGAGGTACAAGAGAAATGGTCAAGGTTCAGTTTTCATTTTGACTCTGATGGTGCCATAGTTGACATTTCACTGTACTGCCAGCTTTATAAAACTCAAACTGAATTGTCTTTGCTGTTTCCTTTCTATTGTGGTTTCCAGAGAGGCTCACTGGCTTTAACAATCAATGTAATCTGGCACTTTCTAATTATCACTTCCATCTACAGTTTTACAAAACAAAACTCTGCGGTAAAAAAGAGTAAACAACAAGATTAAGTTTTAATAAAATGCATTCATTACCTCTCATTTGATTGCAGTGAGGGCAGTATGATTCCAGGAATGTGTTTGGTCCAGAAGTTTCAATGTCACTGAAATCTTAATCTTCAGAAAAAATGGAAGATGAACTTTGACTGTATAGACCTTTAAATAAAAATAGCATTTTTACTAATGTATTCTTCCCAAGTGCCTGCTTCTTCCTAGTATGTTTCCCATCCTAATACTCTATGTTTTTGCAGCTGGCAATTGACACTGCCAATGAGCCTTTATGTTCAATGTTATTTAATATATTCCCATCAGAAGGCTATTTTTACTGTTCAATTTCAGTATCTTCTTGAAGTGTTTTTGCATATAATGTTCATATTTTATTTTGCATTTTTCCCATAGGATAAGTAAATAAAGATTCAAACAACAATATTGAAAGAATTCAGGCTTGTTTGCTGAGAGAAAGAATTTCATAGAATGGAAAACTGCTTTGTTTCACCAAAAATAATGGAAAAAAAAAGCAACTTTAAGTTTCAGACAGCTGTAATGGACATAACTGGTACAGCACCATCATGATGGGGCACTTGCATTTAATTTTATAGGTATGGGAAAAACAACATGCTTGGTTATCATTATAAACGGTAGGATGAGAAGTTCTCAAGATATTATTATAGACAATCTCTTAAACAGCTACAACTGGCCCTTCAAGAGGCAGGCAGCCTGGATCTCTGTGCACATGCCATTTTTCAATGACAGTGGTGTTTCCTGCCCTAGCATTAAGTGTTGTGGCTAAATCCAGGCCACCTATTTTTCTTTCAATGCTTCAGCAGCGCGTTCACAAAGAATCACACATCACCCAGCCCTCTGCTCTGCTGTCACAGTCACAGGGTGATGCACCTTTGGGCTCACATCTGGACAGCACACCAGCCTATTCTAGGGCTCAGGACCATTATTTGTGTCAAGGGCATTTGAGTTGGATGCTCTCACAATCCTCCCTAGATTTCCATATGTGCAAAACTCAAAACACCTTAGGAGAGGGAATCATTTCTGCCTGAGAGTACAGCAGTGGCATCTACAATTCAAAGATACTTGCTCACCTAACTGTTTCAGTTCAGGCTGATTCACAGTGTTTGAAGAGTACATGAGATGTACATGTGTTTGCTCAGGACATATCTGCCATTGCTGCATTACACTAAGACGTAAATCTCCTTTATGCTATAGTTCACTAAATAAATAGACTCTCTCCCTTCCCCTGGACTGAGAAAAGTTTTATTCACATACAGCCAGTATAAAAATATGGTGACCTCTTCAACAATCTTCAAGCCAATACTTTCTGCTGAATTGGAAAAATAATCTTATGTGGCTACAGGAATAATGTTTGTGTTTTATCAGTGTTGTTCCCGCCAAAGGCTGGATTATCTGTTTCACATCCATTTAAACACAGGAAGGTTATAACAGGGCAGACAGCAATCTGGACTTTATTGGCTGGGAAAACTGACCTCATAAATCTGACTTGATACATCTGTCCTTTCGGCTGTCTGCATATATGCCCATGCATCCAGTTGGCCATGTGCCTGCTCAGCGGTAGATCAGCTTCTGTGGCTACTGCGCAGAGGATTTTCCATCTCCCCCCTCTCTGCTACAGAAATAAATCTATTGAATGAAGCGGGGAAAGGAAGGCATGTTTATGGTTGTCTCTTAAGCTTGTAGGTGCTTAAGAGAGACAACACAGTGTCCTGATGAACAGTCAGCCATTCCAGCTACCTGAGCAATGCTGATTATGTCTCTCCATCCATTGATGTACTTTCTGAGCACACCAGAGTGGAGCCCATCACCACACAATGCTACAGGTCGTTTCATATCCCAAATACCTTACAGATCCCACTTCAACAGCAAAAGATTAGCATCTACCACTTGAACTCAGTTAAAAATGCTGAACTCTCCAAGAGAACAAGTTTCAGGTAGGGAAGGAAGGGTCTGAACTAGTGAAGCCTCACTACAAAATAGCTACTATTATGTAATGCTTTTCCCAGGTACATGAATTGGCTCAATTGCATGTACTGGAGAGAAATGGTTCCGTTTATCACCACATGAGGTCTGATCACCTGCAGTAGAGTGCTGATACACAACAGTGAGTTTTTTGAGAGGAGTCTCCAGCAATCCCTTTTTCCTCCAGTACTTTGGCCTTTCCAAGATTCAGGACTATCCTTATAGGCTTACACCACTTGCTTTCCATCAATAAACCAATTTCATATAATTAGTGAATACTAGGGGAAAAAGAGAAGGATCATATTTTGCTCCTTGCCTTTTCAAAATGAAGACTTGTCCATCTATAACAATAGAAGCTCCTATACCAACAGGCAGCTTTTAAACCAGCTCATACTAGCTCGAGTTCTTTCTGTTAACTTCCACTGGTCTCTCAAAGCCTTGATACAGCCCTTCAGAAGTGCTGCTATTATACTCTACCTGGAAGAAGTGCCACACTATGATAGAAGGAGGAACCGACTAAAAATTAAGTATTGTGACTTTAGAATGTCCCTCCTGCCTTAAATTTATTTTCTATTTTTCCATAGACACACAGGTAATTTCATGATCAATGAACATTTCTGTTCCATCTGTCTGACTTCGTCGCTACACCCGTGTAACAGCAGTAACACCTACACCTGAGAAGCCCGGCATCTCTGCTGACTTATGCTTCTTTTAGGCACTGTTGTTTAACCCCATAGCAGGAGAGTGGAGCATTAAAAACCAGATTAGCCCCCATACAATGGATGGATTTGGCAGTCCAGCTGCTTAGAAGGAAAGCAAAGAAGAATAGGCTCATGCTATTGATCCAATTTTCTGCTTTGTGCTGAGAGGACGCAGGAGCTTGATCTAATTTTACTATGACTCCACCTCCCAACAGCTCTTCTAGTAGTGCAGGATAAGAAGATCATGAGAACAGCAGCTGATAGAATAATCCACACATTGATTTTTTTCCCCTGCTTACTCGCTGTGTTTTAATTTAATTTTGTGGTTCAGCATTGGTTTCAGCCTCTGCTTTCCGAGTCAAGTAGAGTACAAAGTAAAGCAATGGGAAAAATCAAATTCTTGAATTTTGTCCAAATGGAATTGGACAAAAATAGACCCAAAGATTCTCATTGCAAATTTCACTCTGGAATGAGGGTTGTGTTGGGGTTTATTTTGTTCTGTTTTGGGTTTTTCTCCTTTTCACTCAGCTCTTCCTTGCAAGAAGAGCAATGTGAAAAGAACAGTGTTGGGAAAGAGAAATTTTCTTGTTCCCAGCCAAGCAGGTTAAAAAATTGAGGAGCCTGGAGGTTTTGAAGAACTCACTTTTGACACTGATGTCACAGAAGAAACTTAGCAGAGTGGGACAAGCTGCTGCCAGTCACCTTTTCAATAAATACTTTCTCTACCAGTCATGCTAGTACTTGGGTTTGCAGTCTCTCATCAATGCACTATGTAAATGCTAATAATTTAAGTGCTGGACATTTAAAGGCATCACAAAGTTAAATATAATACTAAAAGAAAAGGAGACATTTAAAAATAGCTATGAACAGTTCACTTCCATTCCAGCACTGGGCAGTCTTTACGTACCCTGCCTTCCCCATGCCTATGATAAGTTTAGTCAAGTAATAGTGTTTTCCACCACCTTGAGAACACAGTCCTGCATCATGCTGTCTTTCTGCTTTACCTGGAGAATACCCTTAGGAACCTAGGAGTTAAGATTTACAAGCACAGATGATGATATGTTTGATGATTTACTAACAACCAAGACTAAGGATGACAAGCTCCAATTCACTATCTCCCCGTTCCCCAGCATTCCATACAAACTGTAACTAACTAATGCCCTTTCCTCTTCAGTAGAGCTGTCACAAAAGCATAGCTTGATTCCCAAAGGACAGTGCTGTACACTCGTTTAGAAGTTTGAGTAGCTAGGGAACTGGTAGGCTATTTGTAAACAGAAAATGCACAATGACAAAACCCAAAGACCAGGCACACAGACAGGGCACACACACAGCTTTTTACACTGGCCACAAGGATGTACAATGCCTCGGGGCCCCCTAAAGAGCTGCATGAAAAAAATCACGATTAGAGCTGACTGAAGAAAAAGAGAGGTGCTCTTTGAATATCCTGAAAGTTCTCCTGGACCTGCAGAACAATTCAGTAGCTGTTCTTTACAGGAAAAGATTAAGCATATATGAGACTTTCGAGTTCTGCTCTTCATATAGTAGCACCTGTAATTCCTAGTTTAATTTCCAAGCAGAATTACTTTACCCATCTGCATTTGGAACGATACAAACTTTGAAAAGGCTTATTGAATGACAAACACAATGTAAAATTGTATTTGCATGTGCTGAGGAGAACAGCACAAGGAAAACTCAAAATACCAACTGTCCCTTCTTGCATCATGAGAATAGTTTTCAGACATAACGAGGTTCAGCATTTCAAAAGCATCACAGCGTAAGGAGGAGAGTAGTGCCAAGACACACAGCAGAATGGCAGGAACTCATGTAGCACCAAGCCTTTAACACTGCAGATCTTGGATATCCATGCAGAAGCCAGGCATGATGCTGCTACAAGGACATTATAGGTCCATGTCTAGTCACCAACTATGCTGTATAGTCTTTCAGATTACAAGAGGTGAGAGCCTTCAGCAATACTGATTATCTGCACATTCTTCCAAACAGTAATCACAGGATGGACAATTAAAACATCTTTTTATGTCAATGATTGCTCTAGTCTTCTCTTCTTCCTGTTTAGAAAGAGGATATGACCTGTGTGTTGCATTAAGGAAAGGAGGAATAAGATGAATATCCAGGTTAGAACCAGCATCTGTCTGGCATTGGGGGATCATCGGGTCTAAGTTGGCTTCTTCCTGCCATCCAAAGAGGACCAACACGAGTTTCATTAACGAGGCTCTAGATGAGCTACCCAAAACACATGCCTTCTTCCACTGCTTACAGAACAACACTCTCAGTGAAACATTCAGTGCTCCTCTGGACATGAGGCAGTGCCAGCAAGGTAATTAACCCACTGGTTCCAGATATAAAAAGCTGTGCAAATCTCACAGTGGTAATATATCCACTTAATCCCTAGTCTCCAGTTCCTCAACAGCATGCAGAGTAAGTTTCTGTTTGCTGAGCACTACATGGCCACATTATATAAAGCTGCTGCTAGCAGTATGAAAACATATTAAAAGTTTAACTAAGACAATGTGTTTCAGAAGAATTTGCTTTCTTTGGAGCTGGAATGTCCCCATAAAAAGGCATGAACTGTACTAGACTGAGCTGTCCAATGATCTGCAAATGCTGCACATTGTGTCCTGGAGTAAACCCTGCTTTCTTCAAACCCAAATTGGTTTGGATTCCTCCTGTGCATGCAGAGGGTATTTTCATCTAATGATACAGCTGCATGTCTCAAACCTGCCTTTTGATTTGTATGGTTGACTATCACAGATGTACTTTCACTTTATAGCACTGCAAGTCCACTAAGCCTCTTCACTGTACCCTGGCAGAAGGTGCTTGTGAACATGTCCCTGAAAAGCATTGCTGCTCCCAGTTTCAAGGTTTGATCTACTACCCTGATTTAGATGGGGGGGAGGGAGAAAAAAAAAAATAGAAAATTGCCCAGCAATATGGAGATGAAAATCATGGTGAAGACAAGATGATGTCTGCATTACTGAAAGAAAACCCCAGTGCATGAGTGTTACAGTCTTATGAGGGGTTGACTGCATGCCCAATTTTCCTCACAGCAATACTGAAAAGATGTGCCTTCATTCAGTTTTCAACTTACAATGCTTCTCACACACACTACTATGTCTTTTACTACAGAACAACTTAACATACCTAAACACTCCCATGCTGCTTCAGTCCAATGGTAGCTCTGGCTTGGAGTTTTGTCCCCAACAGTGTCCCTAAGATGTGTAGAAAACACATGCAAGAAACAGGGCAAGTGCAGGGCAACTCACTCTTTGATATACCCTCCCAGTTTACTGCCTTTTTTAGTAGTAAAGCCAAGTTGTAAGACTGGCAGGGAGTCCCAGCTTTTTACACTTTCACCAGTGCTATTGTTGTAACACAATACAGAGCTCAGGTCCTGGAAGGCAAGTAAATACTTCTAGAGAATTGCTCTAATGGAGGGTGTCCCTGCACATGGCAGGGGGTAGGAACTGGATGATCTTTGAGGTCCCTTCCAATCCAAGGCATTCTGTGATTTCTATGATAAAGTTTACAACATCATGAAGTCATTGATAAGGTGAATACAAAACTGCTGTTCAAGAAACCTGAGGCTATTGTTGACACCCATTGAAAACTCACATGAGATCTGTTCAGAACAGGCACCAGGCACCTTTAAGATATGGTAGAGACCTTCTAGATAGTTCCTGTGACCTTCCAAAGACTCTTTGTATTCAGGGCCACTGAAGACTCCCTTAAGAACAAGCACAGCATGCCGCCTTGTAGCAACTGCCTGTAGGTTAGGCTTGGATGCACACTGTTGTCAGTGCTCCTGTGCCTGTCGCGAGCCTCGCGGCTGCACGAAGATTCACAACTGCAACCCCGAGAGAAGGAAATATTCTGACATCATCATAGGTAATTTGTCCACTACCATGGCAAAAAGGATGAGGTTATAATACTCATCCCCTGAGGATATAAAATCTCTTAAGTGTCTGCCAAGTCCCAAAGGTCATGAGCAAAGTATGGCCCATACAGGCAAATTATTCACGTTATCTCAGCACACGTGATGAAGCCAGACTTTGACAAGGAGACATAGTTCTATTAGAGCATGGTAGAAGAGCAGTAGAGAGCAAGAAGAGAAAACATGAGGCCTGTTCCATAGATCAGAGCTGAGAGCAGTCATTCTGTGCCAGAGTGGATGCTCCACTCCGGTCCCAAATCCTTCGCAGCAAGCAGAGGAGCAACGCTGGAAGTGACAGGTCAGAGGCTATCCAGCAACAAGTGACCAGACCTCCTGAAAACTGGTCTCATTTCATGCTGACATCGGGTGAGTGAGTCTCTAAACAGCTACGAGCTTCACTGACAGTGCTTATACCCTCCCAAAAAAGGATACCGTTCTGAGACTCACGCTAGCACTGTGTTAGTAGCATAGAACCAGTCAAAAAAACCCCAACCCCAACCCAGGGGAAGCATATACATTTACTAGCATCTGAAATGCTCCTGTCACAGAGATGAATATGAAAGGTACACCAGACCATGTGTGCTCCTCACAAAACTGCACCAAAGGAGCTTTTGTCCACAGACAGAGACCTCATACAGAAGTCCACAACTAGTGAACTCTTGACTGACAAATGCTTTGTTTTCCAAGAAGAATTCGGACTTCAGTCCAGGTCTGTTTCAGCCGAGACAAAAAGCTACATCCTGGGAAATGAAAAACTTTGCAGCTACTAGCAGAGTAGCTTGAAACTTTTCATCCTCTCTCAGAAGAGCTTGGAGTATCTGAGAACTGATATTCAACATCTGTAGTTCCTCTAACATTTTAAATAGCACATAAGCCCTTGCTTGACCCTCACTGCCAAGCAATAGCTGAGCATTAATAAAAAAGGTATTCCAACAGAAGTGTGGGCCTGGTGTATTCCAGGAATATTTGTAGTTACTATATCTTTCCAAGCAACTATTAGGCAAAGTCTCTGCTGAGTCTGAAACGCAATGCAAGAGACAGCTCTGCTCTGTCAGTACGTCACTGCCATTAGACTTCTATTCTGTCTGTAACAGCATTCCAACAATCAACAGACATTTGGGGTTTTAACAAGCTCAGGCTTTTGAGGTGTTCTAACTTATACTCAAATGGTTTCTTTCTACTGTGCACTACATAGCTAACCAAAAGAGAATGAAAAGATTAGTGCAAATCACTTTCATAATCCCCCATAAACGAGCGTTCCTCCTCACCACTTGTTTGGAATCACAGTGTATTGGAAATGCATCATGTACAGACCAGTTGTCCCATGCACCCAAGCTACACTCTGTGTTATCGACTCAACTGTGAAGCCATGTGGCAGAAACAGTTAAGAAAACATTTACAGGAGACTGAATCCTACAGTAAATCAGTAATGAACTTGTTTGTCTGACCTATTTATTCATGACCCATAAGTGAGCCTCTGCTTTTTGCTAGTAACTTCTACCAAAGGCGTAACACTACAGAGCACTGCTACACAGACTAACCAAGACAAAATACACCACGTAACTCCTGTATCAGCTTTTTCAGGTTTTGTAACTAATACAAGAGAAATTGCATTGTGATCATTCCTTCCCACCTCTCCATTAACTTCTACTGAGCCAAACATGGGTAAGCTTTCTCCAGCTGAGTACTAAGGGAAAAGTTTGGTATCTCTCTACATTCAATTTAGCCCTAGGAAAGAGCTCTCAGACAAGTTTAAGCAAGATAACTATGTTCTCTTTCCTGGAAATTTTGAAAACCGGAGATTATAACTATTCTTTTGTGTAAACCAGGCACTGTCTTACATTTTGGATCCTTCATTTGAGGTGTTGAACACTTCTCTTGCATTCACACCAAAGCACCTCCAGGACAGCTAGTGAAAGGGGGTTATTTTGGATAGAGTTTTTTTCATGTGGAGACTTCGTATCACAAGGAAGTATTGAGTGTAACTGCTCCCACACACGTGTAAATAAGTGTCTCTGAAGAAAATAAAACTTGCTAGCCTCATCCCATCCTCCTGTACTTTCAAAGGATGTCTGAACTGTTTGATACTCTGTGGACCTCTTTACAAGTGACCCAACACCTCTCTAGAGTGTCAAGATTTTTAGGAACAACAGTTGTACTCACCTGTGTCACCTCCAAACCCACAAAGATTTCTGAAATAAATGAGGTCATTCATCCTTTTTTTTGGTAGCTGCCTAAGCAAAATCTCTTCAGTTCATGGAGGGTAAAAGCTAAGCAGCTTTTCTTTTTAAATCTGTGGCTCAGACCACTGTTAAGAGAAAAACCCATGACCTCTGTTCCACGCTTTCAGCCACTCAGCTTGGAGTTGTCCACCTGGGATTGGGTGTTTTTCTGTGCGTTGCTGGTGTGCCTCAGGGCCACACCTACTGCAAAAGCCAGAAACAGTGGAAATGTAAGAAAAAGAGAATCCAAGCTAGCCCTTTTTCCCAGAGGGATGGGGAGGCTGTCACAGCTGCCCGTCCTCCTTGTTTATATCAGCCTGCTGGTGTAAACGCAGGAAGGACAAGGATAAGGTACAAGAGGAGGATTTCTTCAGGACAGAAATAAATGCTTGTGATACAGATTAGGCACAGACACAGTGTATTATTAATTACTGTGTCTAAACAAGCTTTTGTGACGACCATTTTAAGAAAAAAACAGGCAGCTCTTGCCAAGAAAGCAACTGTAGAGATGCTGAACACAAGTGTGTGCTAACTTCTAAGTAAAAAAAAGAAGGGTATCTTTTTATATCTCCCTTTTGATGCCATTTGCTACAGTCACAATGGGATATAATGCTCTTTCAAATTTTCCAGCACAGAGTCCTAATCTGAGGATATTCTAATGAAGAAAGAGAAAGGCTTAAAACAAGAATAGCCTGGCATTTCTGCAATCAAAAACGAAGCTGAGGTCAAATCCTGAGGTCAAGTTTTACAGGCAAAACTTTCAGAAACTCTCATGGCTGACTGCGTAAATAAAGACATCACACTTTGGCCTGTGACTGCTATCATGTCTGGAAAGCATTTTTCTTTTAGAAAAACAAAGCAATCTGCACAATCCTGGCAAATTGGGAAGGTAATTTTAGCACTTGAATCAAGCATTTTGTGCTGCAATTTCCTTAAGGATATTTCAGGCAATTTTATATGCACATCACCTCCAAGAAACAGTCTGGCACTCAAGCCACTGTTATCTTTGGCACTGTGAGAAAGCAATTTAAGGTTTGTCTACTAGCTTAAATACAATATGAAGATATGGTCACTTCAGGTTCAGAAAGCAGCAAATCCACGTGGCAAATAAGAAACATCACGATCTCAAAGCTACTTCGCCTTCTTGCTCTCTTACCATTATGTAGTACCTTCCTTCCATGCATCTTTCTTTTAAGGACAGGTCTTTCCAGTTAGCTGCCCTCTCCTGGATGGAATCGAAAACTGTTTGATTATTGCCACATAGATAAAAATGCAGAGTGGTCTGCTGTTCAGTGGAGGCCGATTACAATTTGGATCTTCTGTCTGTGTAATCACAAAGGTTCCGCTATGACAGAATGAGAACTATTCAATTCTAAGGAGCTGCTTCATAATTCTCTACATAGTTTGCCAACTTTTTTTAGAGTAGAGCTTTTAGCCAACTTGCCCTCCCTCCCTTTTTTTTTTTATCTTATAAAATTTACTTTTGCCTGTCATTCCTTTATTTATCAGTGCTTAAAACACACCGGTGTGTCCTTTTAAAGTACTTAATCCTCCTCTACAAACATAATGGAAAGCATTTCCATATCTCTTTGTTGCCTAAGGTAAGCATGTTTAAACACAGAATATTACAGCTGTGGAAGGTTCTTATGTAATCTTTTCCGCTGCCCCAAGTCAGGGTCAAATATTTCTTTGCTACTCTAGATCAGTGTTTGGCTGACCCCCGTTAAAGACAGCTGATAAGGGGGACTGCTCAGTTTTTGCAGGGATCCCAGTCCACTGCTTCACCAGTTAACTATTGGTGTTCCTTTAGGTTTGTTTGTTAGACTCATGACATCAGTAAAGGGCTCTAGAGATTATCTGCAAAAGGACCCATTCATCAGGGAGTTCAGAGTTTCTTTCTGAGCGCTCATCTTTACATTGAGTGCGAGGATTAAGATGCAAAGTAGAAAGGCTGAGGACTAAAAGTCCCTTAAAGGGGTTTCAGCTCTTGACAGTGGAACCAGGAAGTTGGGAGGGTTTTTTTCTTGGTATTATGTTTGCATAGTCGTACAGCCAATGCATGCTTTGAAACTTTCACTGCATCTATGCATCGCTGCATGGACTAGGCACCAAGCCAAAGGCTGAATTCCTACGAGTCCGTGCAGCTCCCACACGTTTACAGCACTAGGACCCAGAGGGAGCTTAATTTCTGTGAGTCAGTGCAGCTAGCTGAGCCCTGAGAGCAGTGAATGAGGCTGGAAAGGCAGAGGGAATGTGAATGGCTCTTCTGGCTTGGGAAAGTGTCCACGGACAGGGGTGCTACAGACTACAAAACAGCTTGGACAACCCTCCGGATTCCCTGTACTCCCGGTGATACTGCTCTGAGGTGAGTGACCCCACAACAGTCAGTTTTCACAAAGCAAGTAATGCGGCTACTGCACCAGTTGTGGAAGTTTGGTATCTTCAAAATCAGCCAATGCAGTTTTGCTGTAGAGTGATTTTTGCTCTCTTGAGGAGGAACAGATCAGATGTCTTTGAAATACGGAGTACTGGCTGCTTAAAAATAGCATTTGCAAGAAAAGCATGGTCTAGAGAAACTGAAAACTGCATCTACTACCGCAGGTTAAACTGCACACACATCTGGAAGGTGTTCATATAAGCATCTGTGTTTCAGCTTAAAGCTTGCAAAGTATCTTGAGTAAGAACAGCTTAAACCTTAGCAAAACGTAAGTATTCTTCTCATTCTTTTTACCCAGGTGTATGATAAATTAGCTTTTTTAGCAATGTACTGCAGTTACACCTATGTGAAAATTCTTCACTGTCTTTGTTCTGAATATTGAGGCTGACTGAACACTGGGGTTTTTTTTTTCTCCCCTAAGCTAATTTTACTCTAGA
This sequence comes from Gallinula chloropus, assembly GCF_964237585.1. Taxonomy (NCBI): domain Eukaryota; kingdom Metazoa; phylum Chordata; class Aves; order Gruiformes; family Rallidae; genus Gallinula; species Gallinula chloropus. The sequence continues at coordinate 2,867,084 of NC_140112.1, forward strand.
ATAGAACTCCTTTCTTTCTCTGCTAATATAAACAGATAGGAATTCTGGTAAATCAAAACATGACTGTCCTGAGGCAGAAACCTTGTAGCTACAGACATAGCGGTAGGTTCACTAGAGACTGTATCCTCTAGGATGTCCACTTGGAAAAGCTTCCGAACCGCCCGCTGTCTGCCTGTTAGTGAGGGGACGGAACTGCCAATGTTTATTGACTGAGAGGGGTTGGTAACTCTCTTATCTGATACACTCAGTCAGAGACAAAAAACGGGGACCCCGCTCAGGGAGACAGAAGGGATTTCTGTGCCGAGAACAAGAACTGTTTGTGCTCCAGTTGCTTTTCTTCACTTTAAATTCTCCTTATATGCTCAAGAAGTTTTAGAAAAAAAAGCGAAAGTGAGCGTGCTTGTCAGGCTGGTTTTTCCAAGTTGTCACAACTTCAAACTTGCATTGTAACTGCTAGACAGATAATTTATGGGCGTTTTCATGCATTAAAGTATCACAATAAGTTTTCTGGGCACTTTTTTTGCTAAGCCAAAATAAAATGTGACAATTATCTGCAGCAAGACAGAGGGGAAGCTAACTTCCCTATATGTTCATATTCTTTGCACTGCTGAGCTGTTTCTGATATTACAGAAAGCAGGGTTTTTAAAATAACCACACCAACTACCATTTCAGACATATGGCTAAAATTCATAAGGTTACAACATTTTCTGTGCTTTCCCAAAGAGATTATAGTGAATGAAGATCCAAATAAACTGAAGCGTTCCCGTAAGTATGATAAGGAATATTTGGCTTTGAAATATATTAGTAATTATATATCTGAATCATTTTCTAACAAATCTCAGCAATGTCTGGAGAGGAGCCATCCTGACAAATCTGTGCAGTACAGTAATAGTGATCTCACATCTTGATCAATCCCAGCCACTCATCCTAAAAGGATCTGTTAGTCTCGTAATAAGGTAGTAAAGAAAGTGACTGTGGCTTTCTTTTACTCATCCTCTTAGCTAAGCAATGTCCATTTTCTCAATCAAAAGCTGATGTTATCTTTTCAGATTACTTCATTTAAGTCCACTGGAGAATTACAATGAACACAAAACGATCATTCTAACTCATAGGCTAAGTCAAAAGCTGTTACATAGAATAACCAGACAGTCGATGTAATCGCCAGAAGATGTTACTTTGAAAAATCAGTTTAGGAAAACACCTAAAATATGTATTCAGATTAGCATTCTCAAATCTGAAATGTCTTTTTTTAACAAGATATGCAGAACAAGGATCAGAGAGAACACATTTCAAAACCAGATTATTTCAATCAATAGAGTAAGTCCCATAGTTTCCCCTACTGCTCCATAGCTTTGACCATATAAAAGTGTTCCTTCAAATGCAAATCCTATTAATTGGTTATCTGCTTCTTTACAAAACGTTTTCAGGACTAACAGAAAATTTAATACATACTAATAGGCATTGATTGAATTAAATTAAAGGCAAGTGGGAAAAGTATAGGTAATTTTAAGAAGCTAACATAATACTGTCGGGTTTTCAGTTTGTGTTTTATGAACAAACTCTGCCAATAAATAAGAAAGGGTTAATAAAACGACTGCTTTCCTTCCAAAAGATTCAATACTGTAACATCAAAAATCAATCCTGCATTGGGAAATTTGATATATTTGTAGAACCTTCAAATCTCAGTCCCACAAGAGGTAGTGAAAGTCAACTCGTTCGAAACCAGCTACAGCAGCGGTGACCTCTGCTGGCAACTGCCCTCTCCCCACAGGAAATTTTAAGGTTTATTCAGAAAGTGACCATGAACTACAACATGTCTAGTTCAGCAGATACATTTGTAGAAATGTAAGATAACACCTCTTCCCATAAAACCTGCCTCAAGGTAAAGAAAGAGAAAGGCATGTGTAATAATGCCACTACAACTGCATTTCTTTCACAGTAGAAAGAAAATTCTCCCTATGATGAATTTGACTTGAAGCTGGTCACAGAGACCAGTGTATTTAAGTGCCTTTCTATGACAGAAGCATCTCCTGCCCTGGGATACACATCCTATGGGATGCGTGGCTTGTTCTCCTGACTCAATGCCCTTTGTGCAGCTCTGTTGAATTCATGAAGTATTTGCCTGTGTGTGTATTTATACCAAAAATTCTGTGGCCAAACAAAGCAAGATCCTTTTTACTACGGCCAAGAGATCATAGTATCTATTAATGTGAGTTACATGCACTGTTATCTACCCAGTTCCATTAATACTAAAGCTACGTAATTTGCTCAGTGGAAAGAAGATCTCATGCCCTTGGTATAAACAAATAGTATCCCCCCCACACTGGATGTTGCTTGTAGTTATGGATGTCACTTATACTTCAGAAAACATTAAGCACAAGGAAAGGTGCAGGATGATGAAAAGCCTGGAACATTTTCCATATTTAGAGAAACCACATTGATCACAATTTCTAAGCCTGGAAAAGAGATGGCTGAGGAGAGGTAGAACAAAGATATTCAGAGTCAGAAAGGAAATGGCTGTTGTCTTGCCTTCCAGTTCAAACATCAAGGAGCAGGATATAAAACTAGCAGGTGGGAAGTTCAAGGCAAACAAAAGAAAGTGGTTCCTCTCCCCATGCACAACCGAGCAATGGGATTCCTTGCCACAGGATATTGTGGTGCACAGGGGGTCAGAAAGTAATCAGACATACTAAAAGCAACGACACTACCCACAGGTCAGGAAATCTGTGATTCAAAAACGACTGCTGAGTGGGAGAGTACACCAAGAGACACTCACCATATGGTTGCCCTACTCGTACACCACTCCCTAAAGACTATCAGCTACTACAGGAGACAGAATAATGACCTGGATAGACTTCTGTTCTAGTACAGGTGCCTCAATCTTCTCCTCGCTGTTTTAGCCTGACTTGACCTAGCCTAACAAGAAGAAAGGTGACTGTATACAATAGTATGGGTTGGCTAGTTCCCTGATGAATGGTGATTCTGGCAAAGGAAAAGGTAAAGACAGCATTCTTCATTTTAATTTTTGTTCAAGAATTACTTCTGTTCACGTAAGTTTCCACTGCAGAAAATATCAATGCTGAGATTTACAGCTATTCAGGCAAATCAATCTCAGATACTGTAGAAAGACCTATGAAAGTGCATTACTAGTTATCTTGTGAAATTCACTGAAATATACTGCAAATGGGAAAACAGAGTTGCATCTCCTATCTTTACTGCCTGTTTATTTGTGGAGCTCACACCTTCACTGAAACTCACCATTCAACTCAAATCTTTTCTAACTGCTTTTGCTAAAAATATTAGATCGAGGTAAAAAGTAGCATGGCAATATTACATCACTAATTACAGTGACAATGTACTTTTCACTCTGAGAACTGCATCACCCTGCAAAACAGAACAGTACAAAGAATGGCAGGGCAAGCAGTGAAACCCTCATGCCAAGAGAGGTTGGTGTATCCTGAGGCTGAAAGGCAGAGAAGTGAGATGTCAAACTGACTACACCAGCCTATCCCTCCAGGTGTAGCTGACTTGGTGCTGATGCATTAAATGTGTTTTTCAGCCTATGGCATGCACAAAGAAACACTAAACAGAACTGCCTGTGTGCAGGAGTGGGATTTTGTGCCCCCAAATTTTGCTTCTCTGAGTATTAAATATTTGTAAATGAGTTACAATGTACTGGAACATTAACAGGTGGCACGTGTAAACAGCTATGGGGACAGAGGAGAAGGGATGAAATCAAATCTAAGAGATAGGCAAATGGAGATTTAAGATATTGGCAGAGTGGGAAGGTCACCAAGGGTGTACACAGCTGGCTGCAGCAATTCACTAGCCAGCATGCCTCCAAATGCACTAGCTCCAAATGAAGCACACCCAAGCACACCACACTGCACAGCTGCTTTCATGGGCTCAGAAGACTGAGAGCCACAAAGACACAGTACTTGATCACCTTCAGGCATAGCGTCTGTGTGAGTAAATTCCCATGAAAGACATTTAGATTACACCATTACAACAGGGGAAAAACATGCAAAGCACTGCTCAATATTTTAAGCCTGCATCCTGCTATTGAGATGAAAATTACTGGATGCATGTGGAAATCATATAGATTTCTAATAAATGCACATAGACATGAATGTGACATCTCTGGCATATTCTCAAAATCCAAAATTAAAATGACTGCATGAGGTAGTTTGAAATAACACACTTGATGGCTTCACTGCCAGGCTTCTGTAACATCATTTGAATTTCCTGTGCCATTCTTTAATTAATGAAACACCTTTGACTTTTCCTTTTTCTGGAGGCAATGTTTATTTCCCAGTAAAGAGCCTCTCTTCTTCTTTTTTCCTGGGCTCCTGCATTTACAGCCCTGCTTTGAGATTTTCACTCTATCAGATGACCCAAATCAAGATGTGTCAGACTCACATTCTCTCTTACTGGGATCAGTTTCACAGCATGAACATGGCTCCCACATTTCAGAGTGGTATACCCTGGGAGAAACTGTGAGATGGTGCACAGCAAAAATCCTGACAAATGGCCTAGCCTGGATTTTACAACACAGACCCTAACGCTGTCTGACCTCAGCCTGACAGTCCCTACAAGAATCGTCTGAACACAGTCAGAAATCATACCTGCAGTAACCACCACCTGATGTAGTTCAAGACTGCTTTTCTTCAGGGACTTTCTAAAACTTAACATTAAACACAGACTCTTAAACTGATTAAAAAAAAAATAATCTTGCCCTACTTTATGTTCCTGGCTCCAAAATCAAATTTCCTTTTCCCATATGGTCCATAACAATGTGCTAATAAAAAATCAGACTCTGCTCCCATTGACTTGCTGCATATCAGAACTTCCACTGATTTCAGATTCAAGCACAAACACAGAAAAAAAAATCAAACCTAAGGTAGGACTTTGTTTTGAGCCTTGGTTTACACATTATTGGCAAAATCATAATGACTGTTATGAAAATTTAAAGCCCCTTCCAGAAATCAAACGAATAATCGATAAACCTGCTTGTTAAACTCAGGGTTTGTCTTTGAACTGCCATATATGTGAGAAATGTTGCTGCCTTAAAGGGTATGTGGCAAAAACTGAGTCAGCTCAGTTAACAGCTCAGTTAACTGCTCAGAAAACTGATAAAAGATTAGACTGTTTCTGACAGTTCTTACCTACAATGAGTAAATTAGCCCAGTAGAAATACCCCTGGTAATCAGATTATGTCTTTGACAACTTTCTATTTGATAAGTACGGCTTTGCTAGTCTAAAAGTTACTACTTTATTTTCTTAATCTTAATAATTTCATATTTTTCCCCTCTGTATTGTGTAGGTATAAAGGTGACACAGATTCTTTTTGTGGGCCAGTTCACTGATTTACTTTGATTGTCTGTATTTTGCTCTTTACACAACCACATGGTCTTAAAAAGTTCTTCAGAGGTTTTTGTGATGAAAATTTGCCAAGCACCTCACTGTTATATATTACTTTGATTATGATATGTTCAACAGCTTTGGCTCACAGAATACATGTTTTTCTATTTTGAAACATCCTTTATGTGCTGGATGACTCAGGTATGAAAAAAAAAAGACCTGTGCTTGTTCACAAAGAAATCTGCCCTGTGGTGAATGACACAGTCTGCATGTTCCAAAATGCATCATTTCCTGCCCATTATTTCCTGATCCTTTCAAGACACTGTGTGTACCAGCCCTGGACCAGCAAGGTGTCTAAGGCACATGCACTACCACAGTTCCACAGATCGCTCAGTCGAACCGCTCATTGAATCAACTCACAATTGTGATCAACATAACTATTAATTCAGTCCTACTTACAAATTACACGGTCCCTCATCATGAAAATGATGACATTGTGGCCATCAGGGAGGGTCTGCAGGGCACATTACCTGCAGTGGGTCTGCAGGCAAGAAGTAACTTGTCAAACTGTGCAAGTAGGGATGTCTTCTGCCACTGCAGCTGTCCATATCCTTAACTTCCCAGAGTTTTCATATGGCAGACTGAAAATTAACATTTCTACATAGCAGTTTTTCAACAAGAGCATTTTTCCTCATTAATAACATCCAAGGATGTTATTAGCCATCTCTGAAAACACACACATTTTTCTTCTTATTTAGATATATGATGAAAACTTTCTAACAGCAACTGATGTACTGCTACTCTGCACAGGCAGCGGGCAGCTGCTGCTCAGAGATCTGTACCTTCATAGGACAATTTGCTTCAGGGCAGGATGATGTGGAGAAGGACCTGGGGGTCCTGGTTGATGACAGGTTGGCTATGAGTCAAGAGTGTGCCCTGGGGGCTCAGAGAGACAATGGGATCCTGGGGGCATCAGGAGGAGTGTGGGCAGCAGGTCACAGGAGGGGATCCTCCCCCTCTGCTCTGCCCTGCTCAGGCCACACCTGGAGTGTTGTGTCCGGTTCTGGGCTCCCTGGGATCAAACAGACAGGGATCTCCTGGAGAGAGTCCAGAGGAGGCTACGGAGATGATGAAGGGCCTGGAGCATCTCCCCTGTGAGGAAAGGCTGAGGGAGCTGGGGCTGTTCAGCCTGGAGAGAAGAAGACTAAGGGGGGACCTTATTCATGGTTATAAATATCTTAAGCATGGAATGCAGGGGGAATGGGCAGCCCCTTTTCAGTGTATGTGGGGACAGGACAAGGGGCAATGGCTGCAAGTTGGAGCACAGGGAGTTCCACACCAACCTGGGGAAGAACTTTTCCCCAGTGAGGGTGAGGGAGCCCTGGGACAGGCTGCCCAGGGGGTGTGGAGTCTCCATCTCTGGAGAGATTCCAGCCCCGTCTGGACGCCGCCCTGTGCAAGATGAGCTGGGGAGCTGCTTTGGCAGGGGGGTTGGACCCCAGGAGCTCTCCAGGTCCCTTCCAACCCCTGGGATTCTGTGATTCTGTGATCTACAAAAGAAAGGGTGGTGGATTTTTTTGGTTTCTTGTTTTGGTTTGGTTTTCCCACAAAAGGAACTATTAATTTCCAGCTGCACTATATTTGTGTGCCATATTTAGGACTCACTTAGCAGGTTCTGATGCATCTGAACAGCAACATGGAGTTTTTAGGGTTGCAACAACTTTGGAAATTCAATCCCAGTAACTAAAAATAGGGCATTTGATAACTGAGATATCCACAAATAATGCATTCTGTAAGGCACCTGCTAAGGACAGTATGCTAACCTACCCTGCATCCTGTATCAGCTGCTGCTTGCATTTTCGGAAGTGCCATGGAAACAACCTGTATTTGCTATTGTTGTGTTTAAAGTTGTGTCTGTTTGTTCCTAAAGTTTTAGTAAGTTAGCAAAAACCACAAATGCTTTCTAGTAATTCACATTTAGTACAGTTTCAAACTCCATTCAAATTATACTGCTGTTTCTCTCTACAGATCTCAAGGAATCAAGTACATTATGCATGGGAAATGCTCAAAATCTGAGATAAATACACATGTATATCATGTTCTATGTTGTATGCTTTTCTATATGTCTCTGACCTCCTAAGTATTCTTGAGTAGCAGGAAAAATAAATGCATAGTTACTTTTTTTTTATATTATTGCTACCATCTTCACGCATCGAGAACAGGACTAAGTGTTGTGTTGGACTTTCAACATGGAAAATACTTCAGTGACAAACATACATTAACTTTTTGTTTAAAAACCAGTATACAGAACAAATTAAGCAAGTCAGTTATACAGGGTTCCTTGGAGGAAAATGGCCTTCAAATCATGAGAACAAGTATAGGCTCAAGAACAAATCAAATTAGAAGGGACCTCACGAGGTCATCTGTCCAGATTCCTGCTCAAAGAAGGATCAATGTACCATTTACTAGAAGACTAGGATTGAGTAGTCAATACCAAGCAGGAAACTCTCTGCAGTATTATTTTCTTGCAGAGAAGTCAGTGTAGAACTCTGGGGATGTGCAGAGTACAAGCTATACAGCATGGATTCAAGGAACAGATAGAAAAGGTACATGGAAGTGAAATATACTGAAGATTTTAAACACACTGAAAACCCCTCTGGCACAAGAAAGCTGCTCATCCAAACACTGCAGAAAGATAGGAGAGTGGCTGGAAAAGTACCAGTATATGCTCAGGCTGCTCTTAGCATTTCCTTAAGGATTCTGCATTTGCCTCTGTCAGAGTCAAATCAACAGGCTGAGTCCAGCACAGTCATTGTTATGCAGTGATAGTATGTTAAAGGGATTGATTATCCTGTGTTCTGACCATGGTATTATTAGTTTTATTCATTCCCTCAGCAAAACTGATAGTACTAACTGCACTTCTTTATCTGGAAGGAAAAAGTACACGAGTTGTTGTCAAGAGAAGTAAGTACAGAGAGAAAACCACCTCTTTACCCTGCTTTAACTCTTTTTACTGTGGGCACAGCATTGAGTCAGTTATTTTTCAGTCAATTATCCAACATTCATTCAAGGTTGCTTTATACTCACTTCTTCCCGTCATGAAGACACCAGTCCTGTAATTAAGGCTGGTATGACCTTCCTCCATACCACATACTAGCTGTTTCACAACATGTTGTTGCTTATGCTCAGTTTACCAAGCGATCCATAATTCTGTATGAATTTTTTCCCTCCTCTTTGTTATACTTTTTATATTAACTGCAAATATGATTTGTTGCTACAGATCACAGACACACATGTTATATAGCTCAGGGTCTACTCTTCTCTGATCATGCTTTTACTTCTGTCTTTTCACTGTATTAAAACAAGCAGTACAATAAACAGCAGAAATAATGTTCTCTTTGGTGGCCAGTTTCTGGTGTCTACTAAAGTTGCTCTGTGAGGTCTGAGTAACGTCCAGGATATACATGTACATGTTTGCCCTCACATAAATTCTCTAACCAAACGGACCTCTAACACCATAGCTTTTATTTTGGTCAGGACCTCTGCTGATCCTGTATTTCCATCAAACTTGTAGAAACGTATTATCTTTATCATATCATTTTTATTTAGAAACCTACTAGGCTTTAAAACACCTAGCATGCTGTCAGGTGCAGCTGACAGCAATTTCAAGGATCCTCGGGTCAAGGGTTCACAAGACTTCACAAGTGTCATTTCTGTATTAAAACAGAATAAAATAAAGTGATGCTCTTTGTTGAACCCAGTTTGAAGTCTACCCAGCAATCAAAAGTTGTTGTGCTTCGTTATCTGTTACGCTTGCGTTGTAGCACAGAAATATCAAGCCACAGAAACTAGACATGCTGTTATTTTCCATGTCAAGAACCCTTTCTATTCCTCTCCTTGTTATTGGTCTTTCTTATCAATGCTATAAATATTCAGCATCTCTGTTTCTGTTCTGCCTAGATCCAAATCCTCCCTGCCCAGGCATTCTTGCCAAACCTCCCGCTCATCATTTTCTCAGGCACACGCAGTAAACAGGAGAGTGCAAAGGTTCACTGCACAGCCTCACGTTCCAGGACATTTTATATATGCCAAAAGTGTGAGTTTCTGGCTTTGCCAAAGGATGCAGAGTCACAGGCATTAGAGGGACTTTGATCCGTGAGCTCTCCCTAGATGCACATTCCTGCACTGTTAACTGCCCTTCTGGAACAGAACAGTGCTTTGAAGGACTGTACTAACCACCACTTTCTTACTCTGTCTGATTTGCCAGGTCCATCCCTTCTCATTACTCTCACTCCTCATTGTTTTTATTTGAAAGGAAATTAAATTAGAAAATTATTCAATGAACTGTATAATCTTTGTTCAATATTTCAAATTTTTAGAAGAATTCAAGTAACCTAAATGCAGTCTTCAGCACTTGACCCATGATCATGTCATCACTTGAAAGTGAAATGCTTTCCCAAGAAAATAGCACATTTCTAATGACACAGAAAAACTGATGTAATATTGTTGGTCAGATTTAAACTTCCTCTCTCTACCTTCAAAATAAAACATATTTGGCAAAGCTTGTTTCCAAGTGACATATATTTAAACTCTGACATTGTGCACAGAAACTAGATACCTAATCATCTAAACTTCCCTCTGGTTTTGATTTTAAGCAGGCAGAAAATTAGCTTCTAAGGTGTACATCCTGATGTCCTGAAATATGTGAATACAGTGTTAAGTGATATTACAGAATCACAAGGTTGGAAAAGACCTTTAAGATCATCAAGTCCAACCGTTCCCATCCTATGCCAAACCATATCCCTCAGTACCTCATCTACCCCATTTTTTGAACACATCCAGGGAAGGTGACTCAACCCCCTCCCTGAGCAGCCTGTTCCAGTCCCTGACAACTCTTTCAGTGAAAAAGCTTTTCCTAACATCCAATCTGAACCTGCCCTGGCACAGCTTTGTGCCATTTCCCCTTGGAAATGACATATATATAATGACAGTAAATTTCAAATACATCAGGTTATTTGAACAAACTATTATCAGCACACAAAACATGGAAATACAGATTGAAATCAGACTTTTCTTCATGGTTTTTTTGTGGAGCTAGGTAACATCTAGAGTGCAGCCATGGTCTGCTGTCCTGCCTGCATGCTAGAGACTCCCTGAACATGTTCACATGGCACTTCACCTATTGTGCAAATGCAATTTCTGTTTTTCACTATGGGAAAAGAATTTTAGGTATTCTCTTCAGGTAACTGTTCTCATTCTGTCCTGCACACCACTGAATGATACAGACTAAACTGAAAACCAAACTAGAGTCAAAATTACGTGGGGAAAAGAGTGTGCATTTTATTACACTTCCTCTATTGTGACTACTGACTAGACAACAGAGACCAGCTCTGTATCAGGTAGCTCACATGGATCACCAGCAGGTTCCCAGCTGACTGCAGGTTGTAGGTGCAGCAGGTAAACTGTGGAGTAAATGTGCCTGGATGCTTTAGGAAATCCCAATTCTGACATGCTTGAACATAAAAGGTAGAAAAAGAAACTATTTTTGGTTTATGTTACCCAGCACAGAAAACCAGAACTGGAAGTTGGCATTACAAGCTCTGAGTCAGTAACAAGTTTTACTTGCCAGTGGAAGTCCAGGGTGAATTTGAAATGAGAATTTATACCCCTTTCCACCCTCCCCGCTCACACGGGGGAGCTCCAAATTACCTGTTCTATAAGCAATGCAAGGCACAGAGCAGAGGAAACAGAACTGAACTCCAAAGAGCAGCCCTGACAAAAACCCTCTAACCTCCTTCACCTATTTCCTTCAGCTTTGTTTCACTTTTCTCCCAACAATGCCACCTTCAACCAATCCTAAAAAGGAAAAGGAAGAATCTTCCATTCCCAGCATTTGTGTTGAATGAAGCTTTATAAATAAATTTATCAACCTGATTCACTGAAAAAAAAATTGAGAAAGAAAAGTAATTGCTTATTTCTTAATAATGGAGCATAAGGTTCTCCTACCTGCTTTGCAGGGTGTGCTACACTGTATAGTACAGATGGAAAAATGCTTAATCCAGGTACATGATTTGCAGCTAAATGTCTGTATTGTAACTTCTGTATTATGTGACAGGCAATTGAAGATGACTACTATGCCATAGTGTACTGGGTCACAAAATTATTATGAATACACCAACTGTGACCTCACATTAATTAGTAAGTGTGCTTACAATTTCCAATATTACAAATGTGATGGAACAACTTCACACAGCAAATATCAAATATTCAAAGCAAGCAGTCAGTAAAATTGTGCAACCATGTGGGTGCAGGAAAAAAAGATGATTCATTTACAGATGTGCTGATGATAAATTTTTCGTCATTGCATACAAGCTGGGGCACATCAGGAACCAGACAAGTATTTAAACAACCACCGTTATTTCCAACTGGAAAACTCCTGCAAAATATTTGGCATAACCTGTCTTCAGCTCCTATTTGAATTTTTTGCTAGATGTAAGAAACAGAACCCACAGAAATAGCCTTTTAGGATTTATTTTTTCAAAATAATAACTGAGAAACCTACTGACATAAAAATAACCATTTCCTTCCTTCTCAGGGGTGATTTTTGCTGCTAGTAATAATATCTGCAAGAGGCTTGGTAGGTTGGTACTATTTATCTTTTCAAAAGCTTCTAAAACGATTTTTTAATTCCCAAAGGCTCTGCAAATTATCTGTCCCAGAAACAAGGAAGCATTTGCAGCACTGTTCAGAGAGAGAATGAGAGAGGGCAGGTGTCATGTTCCAGTCTCTTCACCTGCACATTGCAGTGTAACGTAAAGCTGTAAAGTGTAAATAAAGTGTTCCTATTTGGAGAAAGTCCCAGTGAAAAACCTTCAAATTAATGGAATTAACAGCTTGACTGAGAATATCCTTAATTTTTATTTTATCTAAAACTCATGGGTGATCTTTTGAAGCAGTTCATTGAACTTCTTGATTATGGTTTGGCATTTCCCTCCGTGCAGCCCCATGCATGGGGAATGCCCTTCATACCAACAGTGAAGTAGAGCAGGATGACTCAGCTGAATAATCAGGTTTTTATTATTAAGAACCAGGCTCCCCAACTGCTAACATGATGATCATTGAGCTCATGTTATAACTCACATACTTTTGGTCACCCCTGCCTCACACTCCAAGTAACCTATAGCCTACAACCTGTTACCCCACTCTATGACTGATGAACACAAACAGCAATGCTCTACCCAGTGCTTTCTGCTCACCACAAAGCCCTTGTCACTTGGGGGAGAAATGTTTGCATTCCTGTCGCTTTCTGATTAAGATTCATCCTTAATTTTGGAATCAAGCATAAACCCATTTCTATCTAGACAAGTAGCTGCTTAAATCAGAGCACCTGCTAAATAAATCTAGCCACTCCCTTAACTAGAACATAGCACAGAATATGCAGATGAACCATGTCTCTAATTTCCAATTAAAAACTTCACTGCATTTTTTTAACTAAGTTAACAGAAGGGAAAAAAAAGAAAAGAGAACAAAAAAAAAAGCTACTTGCAAAAGTCTTAGGTAAACACAGAGATTCTTTTTTTTCTTTCATTCAAAGGTAAATTGCAACAGAAATGCAGCCAGTGTACAAGCAAAGGATGTGATCATCATCATGAAATGCCTGCAACATAAATGGACTTAATGACAAATTTAAACAAATCTCAATTAAAGGCACAATTATTCGAGATAGAGAAAAACCATCACCCTTCCTAGCTTCCCATTAACTAGGTCTCCAAGCATGGAAAAGTCACCAGCTATAGGGAACAGTTTAGAAACTTAATGACAGTAAGAATGGCATTCACTGGAGACTGTAATCCTAACTCCAGTGAGCATTTGCCAGAGGCCTGACATGAAGAAACAAGTACTATTTTAAGCAGACTACAAAGCCAAGGGAAAGATTAACATCTGTCAGAACTGGCTACAGATGATCTTATTGATCCTTAAATGTCGTAAGAATTTAGAAAGGCTAAAAGGAAATCTGAAGGAAACAATCACCTCTCTGTGGATATAGTTTGTAAACTTAAAACACCTTTCCCAACATTTCCACTCCGCATCTTCAAATGTCACATGGCAGAAGAGCTGCTTCTTCCAGCTTATTCTCTCTCAAGCTCAGCTTTCTATGAAAAGCAGGGACAGGGAGCAGTTTTGGTGCTGTAGCTAGTACTACTGTTACTAGCCTCCAAGCCATTGATTTTCATGGTTAGGCTATGTTGCTGGGGATTTTGGTTTTGCCTTATCTGTGTCTATCCTTACTAACAAGATTAAGACTTTTAATTAAAAAGCTGTAATTCTGGGAAGAGATTCCAAGTCTAGCAGGGGAATCAGTATATCTGAGTTCAAGTTAGCGTTTTTCTAATGTCAGTTTGCACAAAGACAGCACTTTTGCATGCAGGCCAGAACTCTTCATGCACACTGGTTTGAATAACGTGCTCCACAGTAACGGTGTCAACAGCATTTGCATACCACAGCTACCTCCAGCGCTGCCTCCAGCCGCTGAGCTTACAGGGTTTGGAGCTGCCATCCTTCTAAGTAGTTTAAGCAACCAAAGGCTCTTCACATCTTGTCATGCTATAAACATATTTACATTTGTCTGCAATATTTTTTCCTTACTCAGCTGGAAGAAAGCAGGATTTGAACAGCTGTACTGCACTTGCCAGCTGTAGCCTGAAATATTATTTGCAAGTTATTATTTCTGTAGCTTCTCATTCCTACAGCAAGTTACCACTCCACAATTTTCACAAGTACCTCCTCCCACCCCGACTCCCTCTCTCTTCTATAAAATATGGTGATACAGTGCTAACAGAAGATTTCTTTAATCATCTTCTGCAAGATCATTTTGATTGATGTAGGGTGAGAAAACTTGTTACAGCAGTTTAGTCATCCTAGTTACCAGAATTCACACACATTCAATCAATCGACTGTTCTCACTATGGAAATGGAGAAAAGGTTCACACCCAGTATAATAAAAGATGGCAAGGAAAATAATAATGCTGGTAAACACTGTAATAATAATCTTGTAATCAGTGAATCCCACAGAGAGCTGAGGAGGGAGGAGTGTAAAGGCTTGCAATGATATCAGCGACTAGCATCGCTTTGCAATTTAAACATTCAGATTTATTCAGACTTAGAACAAGCCCAAAGAAAGTTCTAGAAAAAGTGATAGATACATGCAAGTGCACAACTAAGACAGATGCATCTTTCCCATTATACTTTTTGATGGTAGGAAAGAAAAAAAAAGAAATACAACCTCACAAACCCAAAACCCAAAACCCACCATGTATTCAGCAGCCACGTGATGCCAGAAAAGAGAAAATGAACATGTAAGAACCCTGGAAATGTTCCTTATGCAAGCATGTTGCCAACTGCAGATTTAAAAGAACTGTTAAGGCTGACAGGTTAGTCCAACTCCCTGATTCCTGTTCTTAAGCAGAGGTCACTGAAGCCTGAATTTCATTTAAACTTCTCTGCACTTCGTTCCTTGTTTAAAGGATTCCCATGTATAAGGGAGTAAACAGTATGAGGAAAGATCTCTTCTTTACAAACACTTTTCTGTTGAACTGTCCTTTTGCACAGAGTAACTATATGACCAGGACTCTTCAAAGACACAAGCATTTATTTCAGAGACAGCTGCAGAATCCCAGCAAGGGGGGACATCTTGCACTCTCTATCATCATTCACTTCTCTACATACTACACTGATCATCATTCAAGCTTTGTGGGAGGTAAGGATTTTGCAAAATGGTCAGACTCCAGAGGCTGCTGGTTCAAAATCCAGACAAACCCCTTCCCACATTTAAATTTCACCTTAAATATCATTTCACCTTAAATGCCTGGGCGGAGAAGAAAAACCTCCTACCTTAAAACATTCATAGCAGCTGCCTCCTCTCAAACTCTGACTTAAAACAAAGATAGAAAACTCCTACCCACCCACTGCTCACTGGATCTGTGCCCAGAAGCCCACATCATACTGCTAAAATATGGGCCAAGTTCAAACTATCTCTGGTCTCTGGGATCATTAGTCATTTTTTTTGTGCAGCAGCTGCCTGACACACTCAGGATGCTGTGAGCTTTGCACAGTGCAGGCATTTGCACTGTACTTTTCTGGCCTCATAGGTTTAGTGTCAGGGTCCTAAAGCAGAGCTGAGATTCTCAGGGCACAGGAATTAAGTAACCTCCTAAATCAAGCCACAGCACTTACTTACTCAGTACAAGGAAATGCAGTTTTAATTTGTTTTTCTAAATATGTATCTTGTGCCTAATGTACAGAATCCACCATGTTTTGTTACTACCTCTGTGGTTTACAACAGTTGCCTAGCACTCAACTGTGTAATTTAACAGCAATGGGTTAATACAGAACCAAGTAAGTACCTTCCACAGCAGAGGAAAGCCAAGGTGCTTAAGATGAGATGGACTGCAGTGAAGACAGGGTAGGGCAGCAGCTCTGAGGCAGATGGTCTCAATGTATGAAACGAGAAAGCACAGAGACTTGCAAGTAAAGGAGAGGATACGGTCACAGTGCACGTGGAGCAGTCAGCACCTGAGGCTGAAAACAAAAGAGAGGATGTCAAGACACAGGCATGACCAGGGGCAGGACTGAGTTCCAGACAATATGAGATTTTACCAGCAGGATCAAAGTGCTTGGGGCTTGAGTGTGCTGCCCAGCAAATCAACACAACGGCTGTTCTGTATGGACAGAGAATGCACAGGTCAGTCTGGCCCAGGTGCATATCACCTGTGGTTGCTGCTGTATCATTTAGTCCTAGTAGCAGTCACAGGCTGAATTTAGGAATGAGAATTCCATTCTCCTACTGCTTTTAAATCCATTATTCCATAAAGAAAAGTGCAAAAAAGAATCATGATAAAAAAGAGAAGGAGCCAGTGTTCATATAGATTACCAACATGGACAAAACCCACACGTGTTTTTCTACCACTTGTGGCACACACACACAAGCTCACACATGCAAAGACACAATGAGCAAATAAGGACAAGGCAAGTAAAAGAGTGCAAAGAAATTGGATCTCTTTCCCAAACATCCTGAACCCTTATGCAGATCAGCTTTGCAATGTTTTACTCTGCTGTCAAATGATTAAGACAATTTTCTAGACTGAAAACAGTTCAGAACAGAAAACAGACTGGGGGGGGGGGGGGGGGGGGATGTAAATACAGAGCATTTTGCATGATGTCAACACATTTACACAGAAACCATACTTTAAACCCAAGTGCCAAGTACAAACATAGGGAGTGTGGAATCACATGGGTAAAAGTTCCAGCAGCAGCAGTTTACAAAACAGCTCTGCCTCTTACAGAAAATGATGTGGCACCATTGCTTCTGAAGCGCTGGAACTCAAAGATTAAACCCTATTTGCTTGTTGCATCTCACAGAATCACAAGGTTGGAAAAGACCTTTGAAGATCATCAAGTCCAACCATTCCCATCCTAAGCTAAACCATATCCCTCAGTACCTCATCTGCCCTTTTTTTGAACACATCCAGGGAAGGTGACTCAACCCCCTCCCTGGGCAGCCTGTGCCAGGCCCTGACAACTCTGCCAGTAAATCATTTCTCCCATCATATAGACGAGCGAAAGTGTCAGGACAAAGAGCTTAAAGGTGCAAGCAATAGTAAGAACTTCATGTTTTCCTTGGTAAAAAAAAGAAATTAATGTTTTCCTTGGTAAAAAAGTAGTGCAGAAGCACAACTTGTGCTTCTGGAGAACATTGCAACAGTTAGGCAGAGGATGCTGCAATCTGATAACTCTCTGAGTGTTCCTCTGGTTTATACTGTTGCATTTGGCAGTCCTGACAGATGTTGTTCGTGCACAGCTCTTCTACAGGCTCCGTTCTTAGGAGATTTTACCCTCTGCACCAGATTGCTGTGCAGAGAAAGAAAACCCATCTTCCCACCTCTTTAGTGGGAAATTTTTAAGGAATTCAGAAACTACTGAAAAGCTTTCAAAGTTTTTTCTTGCACCCAAACTAAAGTGCTTGCTTACTCTGGATGGTAAAACCCATCATATTTCATGTCTTTGTATTGGAGGAATTAGGAATTTGAAGGAAATCATCTTGAATGTAAATTAAATGGGGAAGGCAGGTGGTTTACAGGGGTGTGATCATCTCTACGTCTTTACAATCTTCAGAACAAGCTCAGGCTTTGCAATGAGAAGACAGAAAAATCCCTGCCCAAATCTTTCACCTCACATATAGCAAGACAAGGTTCACTCTTCTCAATTTAACTCAGGGCATGTTGGTTTAAACTAAAATGTTAACATTTTAAGCTAATTGAAAGTATTATTCCCATATCTCACGTGGATTTTTAACAAAATGCCTTCAGTGCAGTTACAGTAGGTTAGGCACAGACTGAATGTGACTGCTGTGGGGTCAATACCCATTTCCAACTGCCATGAAAACAATGAAGTCAATTTCTAAAGCTCTCCTTTGAGTTCTCCTGCCACAAGTTCTACCTTACCATGTAAAATACATCATTAGAGAGAGAATTCAACCACTAAAAAAAAGTAGCTGAATTCTACACGTCTCCTGAAGGTAAATTAGATTTAGAAATAGGGAAGAATTTCATGTAAGTTTTTAGTTTGTTTTGTTTTTAGAAAAAAGGGTACAAGAGAGAAAACTACTATAGCTACTGCTTGGCAAGAATCCTGTTATTCATCACTTGCTACAGAAGTAACTTCTACTGATAGACCATAAGCTACTGGAGATGCCCATTTAATTAAATGCTTGTAAAATAACAGGGTATTTTTGGAAGGAGTGAAATGACACAACAGTTTTGGATGGAAAGTCCTGTAGGCACAGTTATATTCTGTTTCAGTATTGACTGTTCTCCACCATCTCAGAAATCTCTGAACTGAGCATCTCCAGTTCCTAAGGTGGGAGTTCTGTTTTGCAATCTTTGCTTTCTATCCTTAAGGGCTTTTTCAAACGGAAAAATAATCCAACATTTTACTTTGAACTGCTCCAGCTACAAAACCTTTTGTTGAGTGCAGCCAGATCCTCAGCTTCAGTCAAACAGACACTTTAAAGTTCTCTCAACTCTTTGGCTGCATCCTTCCTGTATTTTCACTTGCCAAGTACAGACACACTTCAACCCAACTTCCCTTTTGCATGTTCAGAACTCCTGACCCATTAAATTACCAGTGTTGCTTTTAAAACAGTTAAGCACTGGAAGATTTGTAGAAGATAAAATTCTTTTTTGATTGAAAGAATGAATGGAACAGGAAAGCCTGAAACACAAATGCATCAAGTATTAAAAGTCATGATGATCTTGGCCATAATTTCTGGATGCTCTCACATGAAGTTCATGTCCAAATTCAAGATCAGGATCATTATAGATGATGGAATCTCTCTTTGGGAATCTGATCATGACATATCAGCTAATTTTTGAGTCACCACTACACTACAAAGCATGTCCAATTGATAAAAATAACATGTTTCAAATTTCTTTGTACAGCAGACAAAAAGTGAAAAAGGATAGAAAAAATGAAAATGATGAGCTTGAATAAAATTAAATGCTAGTATTGCTGGGAGGGTTCAGATGGTTCTTATTAATCAGGGTTTGGACAAGAATCAGGATTTATAATCCCTTTTGAATAGCTAGAATAAGACCACCAGTTGGAAAAGTTTACTGGCCCTTCAAGACATTGTATTTTTCTGCCTCAACTACTTTTGGCTTTAAGGTGGCACAGTAACATTTCAGTCTGATTGTCCTCATACTTTTCTTTCCCAGATCAACTTCAGTTTGATTTTTGTAGTTTCATGAAGTCTGAAATTCCAGTTCTTTCATTTCTGGTCATTTCATCTTTGAAACCTCAGGGCCCAATAGAACAGGTTAGACTCTTGGCAGAGCCAGCTCAGGATCCATTGGGAAAGGTGGGGAGGGAGAGGACAGGCCATGCACTCGCCCTCATGCAGTTTCTCTGGACTTGATGCTGAGGTAAGACTGACAAGCCTGTAATTACCAGGGTCTTCTTTCTTACCCTTCTTGAAAATTGGGATGTTTGCCAGCTTCCAGTCATCTGGGACCTCTCCAGATTCCCAAGACAATTGAAAAAATAGTTCAGAGAGGTCTTGCAATGGTATCAGCCAGCTCCCTGAGTACCCTGGGAGGAATCTTATCGAGGCCCATGGACTTACATGAATCAACTTTTATTTATTCAACAACTTTATAGGCATGGGATGGATTTATGCCATATATGCTGCAGTGATTTTCCTGTCAGTCAGTGCTCAAAATATCTAGTCACCCCTTCGTGCCAGTGAATTAGGATTGATGAAAACCTGCAGTTCAATAAAATTTATAGACACAATTTAATGCCTATGTTGAAAGTTCAAATGTGATCACCACCTGTCAATCATTTAACTTCATGATTTGTTTTATAGATGACAATATAGGCACGATGCATAACTGTACTATGCTCAGATAACTATTTCTAGCCAGCATTTCTATTCCTTACTCAGTGCTACCAGCTTCATCCCACTGAGGCCATTGCCTTCAGGAGAATCAGATGCACATGCTCACTGTCACAACAGGAGCTGCATTCCATTGCTACTTTTTACTGCCATAGCCACTGTAACCTGAAGATCATGTATTGTTTTCCAAAGGAAGTCCCATTTTAGGTCACTGCTGATGACTCTCAGTTCCCACGAGCGTATTCTACATGTGAGAGTGTCAAAGATGCCAAATATTACATTCTTAGAAACAGAAGCCTTGATTATGTTTCACAACTCAGAAGTTATGAAGTGAACCCTTTAAACTTAAGCTCTGTCTGTCCTGTGTCACGAGCCTCTGGCACCTACTGCACGAAATCCCCTGTTGCTGCAGGCTGGATCTGTCCCATCAGACAGCATCACTCAGCACTCTGTGCTCTGAGGGGATGGAGTATCAGTGAAGGTGATGGGCAATAGACTTGCTTTTTTAACTCTTTTGGGGCTTTTCTGCAGAGGCACTAGCCACTGAAATATTTATGTATTGGTTCAGGAGGATACTGATAAAATTAGGATCCTGCAAATAAGTCATTCTCATTACCTGCTCCCCAGCAAGTATAAAATGAATGCTAAGAAATAGAGTTTTCCACAGCCTTACTGGTTTCCCATTTGGAGAATCCCCACCCTCCAGGTCAAGACCTGCAGTGCTGTTTTCCCCTAAGTACCCAAAATGGTCAGATGCATCCCAGGCTCTCAAGCACTCTCATTACTACCCTTGCCTAGACTAAACTTGAGTCAGAAATCTAAAGGTAGGTGTTTGTTGCACATCCCGTGATGACAATGATCACAGCAGACGTGATGCACGCTCAGTGCTGCAGGGCAGCATTTCTCTCAAGTCTACTGCTCTGCCTAGAAATAGGAACATCTCAGTACTGGAGGCATTTGGAACAAAAGGAAGTGTATGAGACACAGGTAGCTTCCAAGTGGCTCTTCAGCATACATAATGCTCTTATTTACAGGATGAGTCACTGTACATGTAATACAGGAATTAAATCTGAGTGCATCAGGAATTCCACTTTTCTTGCTCATCAGCTGAGAACAAGGGAAAGCTGAAATGCATTGCCTCTGACACTGCTCTTACTCATAATGATTTCAGGATTCCCTTCAAGGCCTCTCAGGTCTCAGAATGCTTATACCTGAATTAAAATTGCTAAATTTCAATTCATATACCTGTTTGGATGTTTCAGTGATGAAGATGTGCCAGTAAATACCTTCCCAGCAACTTCAGCAGCAACTGCCTCCCTCGTTTCTCTCTTATTACCAGAAGCAACAAGATAAAACTAATATGCTACTTGTTGCTTATTTTTGTGACCTCCATGATCCCATCTGCTGCAGAGACAGCCAAGCACATCATCCATCGTTGCAACTAATGCCAGAAAACAAGCAGCAGTTTACTGGCTGCAAACCATCTGCCACCAGTAGCATTAGCACAGCACATATGCTCCATATTGTGACACTATAAAGACCTGCACACATTTCACTGCTGGGTCAAACACTATGTAGTGTGAATTCCTTTTGACATTACTGAATAAAGTAACCACTTCTCATCTCTGAAATGAAGTCTAATCAAATATACTGGGGACTCTACTGGCTCGTTCAACTTTGGAAACTACTATTTCCTGCTAATTGTGAATATTGGTTTTCTTCTCTTTCCTGTAGTCTGAATTAGAAAAATGATAAATAAGTTGTGTGTTCTCATAAGCCTTCTGCATGAACTGAATGAAACTTGATAGTAACTAAGCTATTTACACTAAGGAGTTCACTTTGGAAATATGCCTCACTTCATAATTTCAAGACACATCAGCATTTCTGTAACTGTGAAGACAAAGCAATTCAAATACCCTTTCTGCTTATTTTTTTTACACATCCCAAAAATACACTACCAACTTCAAGAATGACAGAAAAGAACATCCCAAATTTCATCATGCTTTAGATTACAACCTTCTATACCTATTTATTGCCTATGCTTATTTTTATTTAGAAAATCATTTACTTGCTGTATTTTATTGGGTCAAATTAAGCAGTAATTTATCTCCTCTCTTGCTACTGTAAGAGCTACTTCAATGGCATTGGGTGGATGTGCAATTAGAGGTCTGCACTGTCTTCTCTATTAAAGTAAGGCACTAAAAATATGCTACATTATGGACAAACAGGCTTCATTTTCACTAACATTTTCAGACAGTAATAATACACATCTCAGATTCAATTCCAGTGCTTCACTTTACCTAGTCAGACATTACTGGAAGCAGCAAGACACCCAAGAAGCTCAAGTCCTAAAGACAGACAGGTCTTCCATATTATCACTGACTTCACTGGCTTCTGTGCTCTAACACCATAATCAGTACTCTGTGTGCAGCAAATAGTAAGTGTCTGGGATAAAAACTGAGACAATTAAAACTTTCCTGGTGTATTATGGACAACAAAAAGGCTTCCCAAAGCATTTTGGAAAACTATGTCTTTCCATTCAAGCAGCAGCATATTTCATGCAAGCTGAGGATGCTCCTACCTGTTTAGTGCTGTGACAGCAATTCCATGTGGTATCAGAGGTGTGCTGGTTTAAAATCAAGCCTTGGTCTTCGTTTCCACTTCATACTGGTAGGTCTGTAACACAGCAGTATGGCTTTAATTACCCATTGCTCCACCAGGCTTTTATTTATTTTCCTGGCCTTTCAAGTCTCACATTGTGAGATTCCACAAAGCAATACAATCACCATATTTACAGAACTGGATAATGCTAAGACAAAACACTTCTTTTTTTCTCAAAGGAAAAAAAAACCCCACAGTCTTCAAGAGGAGCAAGAACACATTCCAACCAGACATGATGGGATTACACACTTCTAAAACACACAGTGTATACTGACCTCAAACATACTAAAAATGAGAAATTTTTCCCTGCCCACCCCAGCCCCACTCACATTTAGCAAAAACACCTGGCAATAAACACTCAGATCACACTGGCTGCAAAAGCTAATTGCAAAATTAATTTGACTGAAAGCTGAAATGCTTTCAGTGCTGAATGCACATCCTCAGCCCTTGGAGTTCACTGTAGAAAACTCTTGTGTGTTTCTGAGTGGAGAGTAAGTCATCACTTTGTCAAAATCCACATTTTTTTAACCTGCAATTTGGTGGCCTGATCTTGAAACTTCGAGGTGCAACTGAAAATGATTACTCCAGTTTGCCTCAAGAGAATGTATACTAAATTCTGACCCAGTTCAGTCTGACTATTGAGACTGAATTTAATTTACAGCACTTGGGGGACTCAGCCAGTATACCAACATTAGGAAGGGATAAATCATCTGTGTAGAAGTGTGAGAGACACTGTAAGGTAGGGATTTGACCTGAAGAAGATAACTGTGATTTAACAGTAGGATTCTCTCATTGCATATCTGTAAAATAAACCTTAAGAGTTATCACTATTAGAGTGCTGGATGACTGTCAGATGGCCTAGCAGGGAAGCTTGACATGTATTTGTGGCTAAAACTCCTGTTGTTCTTAGTCCTGACAAAACATTTTGCATCACCTCACAATGACTGTTCATGAAGTCCCATACTGTATAAAAGAACAGCAATACTCCTGAACCTGCAAAAAACCCCCTGCATGATGGGTTTCTAAGCACTGTTTCTAGTTGAAACAAGGCAGTACAGTGAGACTACAACTTCTGCTGGAAACTGAATTATTAGAAATGCAAAGAACACCCACCACGACTGGTTCTCTGCATTGTATAGGTATGAGAAATAAGAAAACTGTTCTTAATCTCATGAATGATTCAGAGTGATCTGAATGCCCTGGGACTGATGGATACTGGGAAGTTCTTCTGAGTCCCAGAGAGTATTTCCCTACTGGAAAGCTGTCCATTGTTCATAATACTGTGGTCAAACGTAACCAGAAATAAGGAATGTTATAAAACTAGGAACTTTCTGAAATGAAATTAGGTGGTTTTGCAGTACATTTCAAGTAGCAGGTTTTCATCTGCCTCCCCAGCCTTTCCTACTGAGTCAATGAAAGGAGGAAACCTAGTTTGATGGCTAGTTGCTATCAAATATATATAATATTACTCTGTGAAAACAGCTAATTTTAGAAGCACACATAACTGGAAAGGACCCTCCTGTGTTGGTCAAGTCCATTAAGCCCCTTGTAACACTGCTTTTACACTGTTCTGCTTTTAGACTGTTCTGCTTTTACTAGTGGTGTCTTGGCTGCATGATTGCCAAATAAGCAAAGAAATAGGAGACTGATCATATATATTGCAATTGTAACCTTTTTCAGACAGCCCTTAGATCAGTTGGTAAACACTGCATTTGTTTTGCTCTAAACCCCTATGAAGCATTCAGGAACAAACAGCAGTTTATATACTTATAATGTGTCACCACTCCTACTGGTGGTGCTGAGCCCCCAGTTCTGTAATCCTGAATGCATGTCAACTATGAAGAAATACTGAACTTCAACAGGATACTCTTTTACTCCCTGGGAGCAGTAGGTAGAGAGGAACAGTACACGGAGGCAGCAGCATCATTTGAATGATCCTGCATCATTTACTGGATTCCACCACAACTGGGAATCCGGGAAAAAGTCAAAGAACTTACAAAAAAGACCTGCTGAAAATAAACTCTTTTGTGGTTAAAAACCAGCCAGTTGGAACTCAAGCAGTGTTTTCTTAGGGTGGCAGAACAGTTGGAAAAGTTGTTGGGATTATTTTTGGCAGAAGCCAGCAAATTATAGCTCTATCATTACTGTTGCTAAACTGTCAAGAGTTCACTGAAAGCTCTACTGCTTTACTAGTACATTCTTTCAGAAATACAGCATTTTCAGTCTAGCAGCATGAAGCTTTGTATTTTAGAACTTACTTTGACCTGATGCTTTCATATCACTTTAGGTAGCCTACAGACAGGTACAGGAGAACATGAGCAGTGATCCCACGAAGAGAGGCTGAGGGAGCTGGGCTGGTTCAGCCTGGAGAAGAGAAGGCTGTGGGGGGACCTCATTGCAGCCTCCAGTCCTTGAAGGGAGCAGTGAAACAGGAGGGGAATCAGCTTGTTAAAGGGCAGAGACTGGCAGGACAAGGGGATGGAGTGAAGCTGAAGGAGGGAAGGGTTAGGTGAGATATTAGGGGGAAGATCTTTGCAGAGAGAGTGGTGAGGGGCTGGAACAGGCTGCCCAGAGAGGGGGTGGGTGCCCCTGGGGGTGTTCAAGGCCAGGTTGGCTGGGGCCCTGGGCAACCTTGTGTAGCTCCAGGCCTGGAGGTTGGTGTCCCTGCCTGTGGCAGGGGGGTTGGAGCTCTGTGATCCTTGGGGTCTCTTCCAACCCAGACCAGTCTATGATTCTATGATCTGTAGACAGCAGTAAAATCAAAGGTTGGACTAAACCTTTGCAGAAGTGTCGCACAATGAACATGTAACAGACTGACTGCTGTGCCCTGCACTCCTTAAAAAAGGGCTTGGAAGATTTCAGTTGGATTTTTAAAAATTACTTAGCTTGCATATGGACCTTGATAAGAGCCTAATCTAGTGGGTATCGTTACCAGCAGCCAGCTCTCCCATGGGCAGAGGTTGTGCAGGTGTAAAATTAATCCAATTCATGCTTTAGCCTTAACAGTGTGTTCTCCTTTGCAAATGCACTTGAATCCCCCACTGAATCCTGCAGGACAGAAATATCTTATACAACCCTTCTTTACCTTATTAAATGGAACAGAGAAGCTATCTAAATATTTAAGATTAATAAAATACTATTTCTATCACTTTCAGTGGCACTCATGAATTTATAAACCAAAATGTACTCTGCTGAGCAGCTGTCAGAACACTGGATTTAACTGGTGCAGGAAATAATGGTTTTCCTTTGAACTGGGATCTATGTGACCACTCACAGTGCAGTAATTAAGACTGGAGTTATTTCTGCCTTTACAGAGAGAACAATCATGTAATTATGTGCCTTCATGTGTCTGCAAGTTTTGTATCTTCAATTCTCAAAAATCATCCACAATCAGATAACTCTCTGCCAACAAATTGCAAATTTTTGATTTTCCTTCTGATTACCTACTGACCTGATGGAGAGACTTCCCTGCTGTTGTAGCTGTTGCTTTCAGCCCACTGCTTTCCTGTCCTTCACAAGGCTTCAGCAATTTCTCCTCAATGGCAACTGCATTTCTTCACACTTAGCTCAAAGAGTGGTGTGGGGATATGAGAGGCTAGAACTGCCCTGCACCTAGCTGATGTACCAGGTGGAACATTTACCATAATGAAAGTGCTACTGTACATGTTGACAAAAACTCAAAGGAGAAACTAAATTTGCTTTCCACTGGCTGTCCAGAGTGCAGGGTTGGATGCAGGCTGGCAGCCCTCCTTCGGGGTCTCTAAAGGACTTTCAGCATTTGGAGCATCATAAGGAGAGAAAGCATGGGGCACAAACTGTGTAACTAAGATGTGTGCACAGCAGATCACAGACAGGCCACAGACAGGTTCATGTCCCGCAGGTACCACAGACGTGCCTGGGTTTGAGTGTTTGAGTACTGACAATAGGAGCACACCATTCTGAAGTACTGACAGGAACAGGAAATGGGGCTAGTGATAGAGTTGTTTAGACCAGCCTGGAGAGTCAAGCAACGCAGCCACTGAGTTTTGCATTGGCTCCATTTGCTGACACATAAATTGCAGTGCCTTTGCATGCAACCAGACTTGCTTCCCAGAAAAAGAAGGGGGGGTAGGAGGGGTCTAAGCCTCCATTTGTCTATTGCTACTGTGCAAACAGAGCTCAGACAGTGGCATCAGCAGGTATTGGCTTACTCTGCTGCATCACTCCTGGTTTTGGTACGCCCAGAAGATGCCCAAGAGGGATCAGGAGCAGTGGAACTGGTGGTCTGGTAAGAGAAACAGAATAAAAGTAGTTCTGTCTTACACATGTGCTGCTCTTCAAAGTCAAGAACTGCACTGTAGGCATCTACGCTGTAACAGTGAAAAAGGTACAGTTCAGAGAGCCAAGCAAGTAGATTTGTCCCTATGCTCCTGCTATCGAGTGGGGAATGGTACTGAAAACACTTATTTGCTGGCTAATTACTGAAACAAATACTTCTACTTCTAGTGGAACACTGAATAAGAAACGCCCAGCCTCAGCCACGCCGTCAAACTGGCCCGATGGCATGCTGCACCCAACCCCAGCTCAGCATCTGGATGAGATAAAGACCTTGCTAGGGGAGCAGTTTTTTGTGCAGTATACTCAGAGGTAAGCACAATGCACACGCTTCTCAGGGCAGACTGAAATTGTCTCTTACCAACTGAACACAGTTACCTGACGGCCATAGAAGCAGCATTCAAATGACACTTGACCAACATACAAGTGGGGAAGAAAGTTGTCATGTTGAACTCAAGCCACTGGCCTGTCTTCTAAGGAATGAAGACAAGGGCATTTTTGGAAAAGCTTAGTTCTTTGGCTAGCTGCTACACTGATACCACTAGCTAGCTATTGTCTGGCTAAAATGGGAGTTTTCACTTATTCTGTCCTCTTTTACTCTGTCTCCAGACATCAAAACTTTTGTGAGGAATGCTTACTTATAATAAGAGATGCTCCACTGAGAGGTCACAGTTCTCATTTGACATCATCTGGGTTAGTACAGGTTTTGCACTTTCAGCACTGAAATGGTGATAACCTTTGTGACCAATGCTACAGATAACCAGGTACTACCAGCACTAGAGTCAGCAGCTGTGCATGTTGCTGGAGGTTGGAGTGGCTGCACGGGGCACGCACCGTGAAACGCTTCCAGAAAGCCCCATGAAAGGTTCTAGTAACCATGTGACAAAGTTTAAAAACAACCCCTCAAAATAACCTGTAAAATATCTGTGTCAGAAAAAAAGTCCACAATCTGCACATTCTAAGGCATACCTAGTCTTTAAATGCTAGGTTTTTTATATGTCTTGACATCTAGTCCACTTTTTTATCTCTCAGTTTTTATTCTCCATTAATTTAAAAATTTATTAAAATACTCAATTTTGCATCTTCTGGGTAACTACCGGGTATCCCAAATACATTTTGTCTGTGTTTGGGCCACAATCCCCACAGAATGCTTTACCACACAGTAAGGAAACACGTGGCAAGTTGTGGGGTTTTTTTAAAGAAGCAAACACATGAGAACTTTCCAATTTTATGTTAGTGGCCTTAAAGCAGTAAGCCCCACATAAGAAACTCAGAGAAGGAAGATAAATGTAGTTAAATTTTAGAGCAGTGAACATTCTATAGTATAAAACCAGAAAGAGCTCTTTGCTGACATTGCAATGTCTCTTTCCTATAGAAGGAAATAATAAAAATAGGGTTTATGTATAAACACAATAGGTTGAGGCTGCTTTGGGCATGTCTAAATTGCGCCTGGATTTTGTTCTGCAAACCTTTTCCATTAACATTTCTGTCGGGAAAGCTAACTCTTTAGAAATGTAATGAACCATCTGATTTTAATTTGGTGGTAGAACAAGGGGTTACTCTCTGAATCGTGCATAGCCAAGCTATTGAGCTACATCCAGCTCTATTTCCTTATACAGATGACGATGACTGCTCAAGCACGAGTAGCATGTGGGAAAGCAGCAACCCTCAGCCTTGTTTTAGGCAAATTAAAGTAGCTTTGGAACAGTAAGGATTTTCCCTAAAACATCTGACTGTCCTTACCATCATTTTATCCCCCAATTCTTTCAGCCCAATCGTTCCACAGGCAAACTGCTAATGTGGCTTTTGTCCTTTCTCTTCTCCCCTTGATGCAGGGACTGTAGCACCTTCACCCTCTTCAGTCACTATCTTCACTTGGCATCTCCTGCTGATTTCCTAAATGCTTATCATAGAATCATAGAATATACTGAGTGGAAAGGGACCCATAAGGATCATCGAGTCCATCTTCTGGCTCCACACAGGACCAGCCTTCAAGTCAGCCTGCTCAGCCCTACAGGAACACTGCTTTCTATTTCATTTCAGGTCTTGTCTGAGATAAGACTTTCCACACAAGATCCTATGGGACATCTTAAGGTTCTGTATTTTCTACACCATGGTGCTCTAGCAAAGCTAAAGCCCTGGTTGAGTGCTTTAGTACTGCCTGGGATTCTGGTCTGAGAAAGCTGAACAGAAAGAGAGAGAGAGAGAGGGCAGTTTAGCAGTAATTGACCCACACCCAGAAAAAACATTAAGATATGCTGGGAAATCAGAGTGTAAGTGCAGAGCCTGATTCCTCTTTTACAAAACCCTGTTTGTCCAGTCTGTGTGCGGCTGCCTGCCTGCTGGCTGGACACAGCCTGTTTCAGGGCCAGCTGAGACATGTCAGGCAAAACAAGGCAGAGACGGGGAGGAGCCTCACTTGATAGGGGCTTTTTTTCTGTTTATCCCCTGTCTCTGCTTATTAAGTCTTCACAGAGGAAATACAATGTCTGCCCTTAACTGCAATTTCAGATCATTTTTGAATGTCTCTTATTCCCAGGATGCCTGCTGCTGATTCCTTAACCCAGCATGTGGCTGGATTAGTCAACACATGGTAGTTTACCTAACAAGGTATTACTGCTGCTGGTTTTCCAGCATAAAATTGTTCTTAGTGAGGTTTCAGACGTTTGTCTCACATTTTTCCATACCCAAACAGATGCGCTTACTCTTCAGATCAAAGGAGGACTATAATTGGCACTGGATCTGCTATGCAATTACACTTGTGGAGCTTCTTGCTCATGGCACTCTGAAAAAAAGGAAGGTGTTTCCTGGTACATAATTCCCAGTACTACAGCCACAACCATTTGAGCTATGCTATACCTTAGATGCCAACCCAGAAGTAGCCTGTAGCCCACAGTCCTCCTATGTAATACTGCTATTTGTCCTGACAGGCAGCTTGAACATAAAAAACCCCATCTTCCCTACTGACATGTGATGCCTGAGCTCTTCTGGGAAGGAGCTTGGGCTTTATCTGCCCCAAATCAGCAATGCAGTGCATCCCAAAAGGGCAGGGATACAGTGGGGCCTGTCCAGATGGTAGGTAAGCATGGCTGCTGAGTGTGTGATAACAGCACAATACACTGGGGCATCCCCCCCTTCCACAGACAGGTAGTCCCCACCCTAGCCCCAAAGAAACATCTGCAGACAAATTAACTGAATGGACATCTATTTTAGCCAAGGGACTGCTTCTCCTCTCACTACACCGCAGGGTATTTGCAGCCAAGAGACCAGCCCTGGCCAGAAGGTTGCTGCAAAAATCACGCAAGATTTTACTCCTGGGAACATGTTGTCGCCATATGGTCTCCACATTAATAACACCAAACAAGTGCTTCACAAACAGTGTTCTAATAACAAATACCGGAGGAATTAATAATAATCTAGCTATTATTTTCTAATGTTCTCACTTTATTAAGAACATTTATGCTTTATGAATGAGCTCTTCCGGAAGAGCAACATCTGGCACCCACATGAGTACCTGATGAAATCTCCAGGTTCCTGGGTTTCTTACAGATTTATGGTCAGCTGTGGCATCCGTTTGTGCCAGCATGGCTCATAGTAACGTTACATTTTTCTTCTGTTCTAGGTGCATAGCGTAATGTCCATGCTGTACTACACTCTGATTGTAGCTTTTTTGATCGGCACACAGGCAGCTCCAAAGTCTGAGGACAATGCTCCCCTGGAGTATCCTGCAGAACTCTCCCTTCTCAATACCCACCGGAGCAACAGACAGCACATTCCCAAGGCAGCTCCACAGACAGCCCAAGGCTACTCTGCTTGGATGACAGGTAGAAGAGAAGCTATAAATATTACCATGGACCCAAAAGTTTTTAAGAAGAGGCGTTTCCGGTCTCCCCGGGTGCTGTTCAGCACACAGCCTCCCCCAGTGTCAGGGCAAGGACAGAATATGGGATTTCTCAGCAGCGCAGGTTCTCTCAACAGAACTGCAAGGACCAAGAGGACCACGCACCCCATATTACACCGGGGAGAGTTCTCAGTGTGTGACAGCGTCAGCATGTGGGTTGGGGACAAAACCACAGCTACTGACATTAAAGGCAAAGAAGTGACAGTGTTGGGAGAGGTCAACATTAACAACAACGTTTTTAAGCAGTACTTTTTCGAGACCAAGTGCAGGGACCCTAAGCCAGTCTCCAGTGGGTGCCGAGGGATCGATGCCAAGCACTGGAACTCTTACTGCACCACAACACACACCTTTGTCAAGGCGCTGACCATGGAGGGCAAGCAAGCAGCGTGGCGGTTTATTCGGATTGACACAGCCTGTGTGTGCGTGCTCAGCAGGAAGTCAGGGAGACCCTGAGATGGACCTAAACCCCACAACAACATCCTCCTACCCCCCCTACCTCAGTCTGTAAATTATTTTAAGTTATAAAGGACTGCATGGTATATTTATAGTTTATACAGTACAGAAAGAACCTCATTATTTATTAAACTTTTTTGGAAATCTTTTGTGTTATGCAATTTATTTACTGGCAGAACCCTCAGAAGATCTTCACAGTTGTCTCATTCAGCCCCACACCACCAAAATAAAACATTTTTCACACAGTTTCCACACATACTCCTCTCTTCCACAACACAAAAATCTTCCTCTCAAAACCCACCTGTGTACTGTGACAACCCTGTAGGTTTCTTTTGAATTGAAAAGTTTTGTCCTACTACCAGAAGACTGAAAAAGACCTTTCAAAACTTGCTTCCAGCTTTACTAATTATCCATCAAGATATTAATCTTACACAATCAGACATCTTGGCGAACCACTGGTAGAAATAGTCGTTTTTCATGTTACTACATAGATTTCCAAGTAAGACCTTTTTTTTAATTGCCAAAATATTTTTCACAGCAAAACTAATCCATTCTGGAGTACTCTGGAACACTTGTCTGCACCAAAGTACAATCCAGATGTATGTATTTATGCATTTAAAGTCGCATTTTACAGTTCATGACTTACGAGCTATATTAGAGTGATGGGGTTACAAATGTCAATATACAAGTTCATAGAATCATAGAATAGAATCATAGAATGGTCTGGATTGGAAGGGACCCCAAGGATCACAGAGCTCCAACCCCCCTGCCACAGGCAGGGCCACCAACCTCCAGGCCTGGAGCTACACAAGGTTGCCCAGGGCCCCATCCAACCTGGCCTTGAACACCCCCAGGGATGGGGCATGTGGCTTATAACTAAAATCTGAAAATTCTCTCAAGCTAGCGTTTTGGCAACAGGGATTTGACAAAGGAGCAAACTCTTTTCACACCTGATAGAATAATCAGGTGTGCAATAGTCATCACAGAGGCTGTGTTTTAGCAAGGACTCCCAAAATAACTCTATGCTCTTAAGTTCTGTGCTTTGGAGAACACTAACCCCTAGAAATACATGGTGGAGCCTGTGATGGGTATTTAAGTCATTGCAAGCTGAATAAAGCTGCAGTTTCTTTCACTGTCTCCTATGGAAGAGCAACTGTTACCCTTGCAGAAACAACTACCATTGCAGTTTTTCAGCTGGGTTTCAAACACATGCTAGAGGGCACACTTCCACCCTCGCCTTCCCTCCTGCACAGTTATTTCTCTAATGAAAAACGCAGACCTGACATTTACTTCTTCCATGTAAAGAGCAAAGGAGGACAGCAGATCTCTGGAGAAAATACACTGTGGTAAAACACTGCCAGTGGAAATACCCAAACCTAAGCAAGACACGTTTTCTGGTACTATAGTGCCGGTCTGTGTGAAGTGGAAGGCGCTGAGACAGAGCCCGCTCCTGATAATCACTGGTATGTCACATTTCAGCCCTGGTAGGTGGTTATGGTGTGGGACAGCCACACTCCAGTGAGAATGTTTTGCTCTCTCCAGAACAACATATTTGCAATATTTGCATGAATGGTCAGTTATCTGAAAGGTCAAGGGCAGGGCAGGCTCCTTACTGTCCTGTGTCCTCCAAATAATGACGACTTGTTCCGGAGCTGGGGGAGGCAACGGAGGCTAAGGAATACTGCTGGTGCAATCATGTAGGCATCAGATGCTCTGACACAGCAGCAGACCACAGCAGCAGTGCCTCCCACCCACTAGTTATCACAGGAGACATTAGTGAAACACACAGCAATCTAAAGCAAAGCAGAATGCTGAATTAGAGCATAAACCCACCTGAGCTCTTTGGTGGTCCTAAAGCAACGCATAAAAGGAGTAAGCCTCTTCTGGAAGTGCTCTTTGCCATACATGACACAATGCAACTAGGGAAAAATGGCACTGCTACCCATGCAGGAGTTCTGGGTTTATGGAGACTCACGTGACTTTACTACTGACATAAAAAAACCGCAGTTGAAAGTGTCTCATGAAAGCATTTGGTAATTCCCAACACGCGTAAGACTTGGCGTTTCCCCAAAGTGCCCGGAGACTGACGACCTTCTTCTCAAAGCAATCTTGGGAGCTGGCATTCCTTCCACATCCAGCCTACTTAGCAGTTCCTCTGACTTCACCTTAAAGCACACTCTTGCCAAGATCAAGGTACTATTAACACCCAATCCGAGGGAGGAAGAGCTATTGTTAAAATCTCTATGAACTATTGTTGTAGATCTGGACCCTAATTAAAATTTCTATTAATAAACATTATGGAGGGAAGTTTTATTTCATCTTGTAGATATTGATGCAATCTATTATTCCACATTTACCCCTTCAGATTTTTATTTTGTGCTCCCAAGACTGGAACTAGACTACTGGTTCATCTTTGATGAGAATCATCTATTGTGTTATTGACATTCCTCACCTGTTCATAAAAGAGGTCTCAAAAGGGAGTGTGGAAGAGTGAAAATGACAGTTTGATACATTCATACCTGATCTTGATCCTGCTGTTAATTGCAGAATCTGAAATTCCAGATGTAAGAGCTATAAATCCAAGCCTGTAATCTAAATTTTAAGGGCATACGTCATTTCTTTCCCTGCATGTATGTTCTTGTTATGCCTGTGTGACACGTTGACATGACATCTACTGAGTAGTGGTGAAGCACTGTAAGAAATTATTTAATGAGAATGAGAGGTTTTACAATTATAAAATAAGAAAAACCTGGAAAAGTGCATTCTTAGGAGAAGCACTGCTGTATTTCTTTTTAACTGTGCGCTTAAGTGGCAAGATAAGGCACCAATCTGTGGGATTCCACCTGTAGCACTCAAGCTTCAATCCACCTACAGATATTTGTGCCACATTTCAGAACTAGGATTTAAAAGAGTAGTTCTAGCCACCCTTGCAGTGACTGGTGTCACACTTCCCTGTTACCTCCAGCAACAGAGAAATACTGGTGAAGCCCAAGCACAGGGTTTCTTGCAACCTAAAGAGGTTAGTATCATACAATAAGCATACCTGAAACAGCCAGAGATGAAGTACTGGACTGACTGCCTAGAGGCATAAGAAGCTGTCATCTCTGGACATGCCAGAGAGATGAGACAAATAGCTGCCAGAAATGCTTCTGCCTTGAGTGAGATGTAGGACTACACGTTTTTCAGTGACATTTGCCACAACACGCGTGCTTCCAGAGAGAGAGTTAAATCATAACTCTCTGCTGAAGTCATGCTCAGTTGTCAACCCATCTACAGAGAGCTCGAGAAAGAACTTCTCAACATTCTCAGTTATGTTTTCAAACCCTGTTAAACACATGGGGGTTTTTTGAATTTCAATACATGGACCAAGGAGCACAAATTGAATACAGTAATTGCTGTGTAGAAACTCACAAGTGCTACTGGTCTACAGCACAACAGGCTGAGTTAATCAAATCATAAAGAGGGGGAAAAAAAAACAACTGGGAGAGCATTTTTTCTACCACTGTTGATACTCTGGAAGTTAAACATTCCAAACCATAGGGAAGCCAATGACATCTTTCACTTTCTTCTTATTACACAGAAAGATCATCCTACATCAGAAACAGGTGACATGTTATGGAAAATTCCTCTATGTAAACACACTGTGAGGGTATCTTAAAAGCCAGTGTCTTCCACATCATACTAGCAATTCAGTCTCCAAATACAACTCTTCCAGCAGGTGACCCAGTGTGTGTATTTGTCACTGATTATCCTGACTGGTCTGTTTCCTTGAGCAACATACATAAAGATACAATTAGAAAAATAACTCAGCGCCAAGCTGTTGTTTTGGTTTGTTGGGGATCTCCCCCTCCAAGATAAATTCCATCTAGAGATGCTTCCAGAGATATCATCTCAGTGGCAGTGCCTTGGGTTTTGACATCATTAGGGTATGGTAAATTATTGTACACAATGCTTTCTGGCCAGAGTACAGAAGAGGGAACAAAACCACCTGTTTTCAGTTTGCTCTTCCGGAAAGTACACCCATGAGGTATGTCAGACCACCATATATGAGTGACAGAACTTTTGGAGATAGATTATGCAGATTAAATGCAGACAGCAATGCAAGTTTATGTATTCTAATTTATGCATTCTAATTTTCAGTGCACAAGTAACTTTGCCAATAATGTGAATTTATTCAGTGCTGTTGTTTGGGAAGCTGTGATAGACAGATTATCAATTGTGAAGACAGTTGTATGAAGTCTGCAGCTTGTAAATATTTTCAGGGACTGTTCTTTATCAAGGTTAGCTTCTCTCTTTTATTTTCTCCCTCCAATCAATCATATGGTAGTCTACCTCTACCGTTTTATTGTCTGCAATTTACGATCAAGGTACAGCATCCTGTATTGCTGCGAAGTCAGGCACAGAGAAGCCTAAATGCTTTTATCTTTTAGGTACACATTTCTGTGTAACATCACTGTTACATGTTTACTGAGAAACTGTGCTTTGAACAGTGCCTCTGCTCAGTAGCTTACCCTTCCCTGCTGAGAGGGCAGAATGTTATAAACTCATTTGCTGGAGAAATCTGATTGATGGCAACTGCAGCAAATCATACTAAGCTGTTATACAGCAGAGCAAAGGTGGAAATCAGTTTTCTTACATGACTTTAAGGAAAGAGGAAGACCATTACAGGATTAATGGTAGGCAGGAAGTTCCTGGGTTCTGAAGATCTCACACGATCAAACCTACACAACTGCAATGGACGGGAGGAGGGACTGAAGAGCCAGGTAACATCACAGCTCAACTTACACTGCTGAAACCCTGCTAAAGGCATGGTTAAAACCAGCTAACTTTGCTGTTGCTTCCACTGTGTCCAAGGAATTACAAGAGCATCCATAAATTACTTTCAGCTGTAAGAGATGCAGTTTCAACATGTATGTTCATTCAAGACTGCAGTTCAGCGTGGAGCCTTCTGCAATGGCACGAACTCCATCACCCCTCTCACTTATCTGTATAGAGTGACAACAGCCAAAAACATGTGAAGAAAGACCTCTACAAGTCAGCTTTGTTCGACCAAACCACTAACTTGCAGCACACTTCATTTCTCAAGAGTGCCCCTGGTACTTACAACTTCTCCACTCCTTTCAAAGAAGTGCTAGGCGCTGCTTGCTGGGTTTTGAACGTTTAAGAAATCTATGAAGTTTTAATTATTTATATGAGCTTGACAACCAACTGCTTCCCTGAAGATGAAGAGCCTTCATTTCTTCTTAAAGCCTTACTTATAAACATAAGGATTGAAAACAATTATATCTAAGAAAAAGGAAATCTACTTCACATAAAATAAGATCAAGTAGAGGGGCTGCTGTGAAACAGCCAGACTAATTGGAATAATTCCGTAGCCACTGTTAGAGCAACCTGAGTTCAACGTCTCCAGATTCTGAGAAAAGGAAAACAAGATCCTTATACTTAAAAAATATATCAGATGAGATCCAGTTTCACCTTGAGCCAAATGCCACATGCACGACACCAACAATTTTGCTACTGCTCATCCGGCCTCACTAAGGAGTGCAGATTAAACTTTGCCTGGAAGAAAACAGATCAAGGCAGTGTGGGACATAATCAGTTTCCATCACCTAACACAGGATTCATACTCTCATCACTGCTGTTATTACAGTTTTGGTTTGGTGGTGGTTTTTGTTGGTGGGGGACAGTAGGGGAGGGGGGCAGACAGACATCATGTCTGAAATCCTACTGTTTATGCAATCATTCCTACTGCTGAGTTATGCCAAAAGCCTGGAATGCCAGAAAGCCCATTCTAATGCCTAGACCTGCACTCACATTATACTTCACTGGGTCTTGCCTTGATTATTTTCACTTCAATTGCAATGCAGACAGGAAATTCTGACACAGACAAAGAGTGAGTAAGGTTACATAACAGTCAGGCTTTCTCAATATGCTTCCTTTCATCCCTTACAAGACACTACTGCCTCATTATCTAATCTAATTTAAACATGCCATTGGAGAGGAACACTGCAGAAGCCACACCCTTGCCAGCTCTCCTTTAGTAAGCAACATCTTTCATTACAGCAATTACAACCACTGTCAGGGAACCTACTTGTAGGGCTTGGAATTGTTGTGCACTGCATTTTCACTTTTCTCTGGCTGCCTTCTGGAGTAATTCTTTGTTCTAGAAAACTCAGTTTCTATATGCCTACAAATAAACTATTCTGATACGGTATCTCCAGCAACACATACATCATTGGACCTGGTATACAAGCATGAATTGCAGCACTTAGTCTGTATAATCGTAAAAGATTCTATATTGACACTTCACTTGTACCCTGAAACCAAGTTGCTTTATGAAAAGAAAACAAACTAGCAGAAACTAAGAAAAACAGAACACCTCAGCACAGGGAACAGCGTTGAAACTAAGAAAGTACAACACAGAATTATTCAACTTCCCATCTGGACAAGAGACTGTACAAGGGAATCGTAACAGGACCAATGTCTCATTAGAAAAGTGGATGTTCCTTTGTTTTGGTTGGTGTTAAAATGCAAAATAGCTCCATAATGGTTTAAAGAAATTATCACATTAGCTGCATTACCTTAGTGCTAACATTCAGAATGCTTTCCACAGTCCAATCAGCTGACAGCTTTTGGTAGTTCCTTGAGGTTAACATGCTGCACAGAACAGCCTCTCAGTGATAATTGCTCCTGCAATAATTATTTTTAATTTATCAATCTATTAACCACTTCTTCAGTTTTCTTTGAGTTGCCCTTAGAGTCCTTCCAGACTTCAAACAGCACCAAATACTTGCAAATGGAATCAAGGCCTCACAGCTTTTGGAGGGTTTCCCTAACCTCTCCAAGAAATTAAGAGGAATGATGAAGCTGCAAAGTTTTCCTATGCATCTTCACTCAGCAAAGTCATCATTTTGTTACCCATTGCCCAAGTGATGGAGACAGTACAACACCACTGTAATTAACGTCGGCAGGATGGGGTAAGAGATTCTACTGTGCTTCTGCTTAACTGTTCTGGAGGACAAATTTTACTTGCTTTATACCCCCCAAAAAAAAAAAAAATGCCTAAAAATCCTCAAGAATGTCCATGTCTAAACCAGTTAAGTGGATTACTGCTTTCAATGCGTATGTTTTTTTCTTTCAAAGCATTGCTTTTGGGACATGTGGCTTCAAAACAGCACGTTCCCAAACCAGCATTAAAGCACAAAATCCACCATACTTACTCTACAAACTGGTGCTTCAGTTAATATTCAAATTCAATTACTGTGTGATGGTGGCTTCTGCCTGGAAGAGGCAAGCCTGTACTGAATGCACTGACTCATGGATTGTCTCTTTTGTATCACTTCTATTTACATAATCCAGCATGCACAGTGGCCCCTCTCCAGGCATGAATCAAGATCTTGCCCTTAAGTTTGTGATCCAAAGCGTGATCCTTTGAACAGTGAGTCATACAGTTGTAAAGCGATGCAATAATTAAACCTAGGTAATACCTTCAGCCTCTGATGAACACAGCGCAGATGCTCTCAGCATCTCTATGAAAAGCACATCTGCTGTTGCTACTGATCATATGCATCCTCTGGGGATTTTGTTCTGTTTTCCCTTTTCCTCTTGAATCATTTAATTTGGTTAGATTCCAATTCCACTGCACAGAATCCAACTCTGAGAACAAGTTAAGCTGTGGCAGGAAGGAAGGAACATGCACAATCCAAATTCATTTCTCAGAGATCTATTAGTCAATAAACAAGACTTTTATTACAGGTTCTAATTAAAACAGCACTGGTCTGATTTAGGAGTTAAACTGCATATTAATTCCAAAACTCCATTTGATATGTTGTGGTAACATTCAAGCTCTATTGATTTTCATTTTGTATTGACCTGATGCACAGTAAAAAAAAAAATAATAAAAAGCAAAGGAAAAAAGCCCAAGATTTCAGTCTTGCTAGAAGTAGATGCACTGTGAGCCTTCAGACACCATGGGATGACATTTAAAGTGGCGTGTAGTGTGCTGAACAACACACTAGTGTGTACAATTCACTAGACAATGTCCACCTAGAACTGTAACATCCAAGTTTTGATTCTGTTTTCCCACACAAAGTTAAGAACACTTTTCAAAAAGTCGGAAAAACAATTTCCTATTAAGTTAGTAAAAAACTGAGCAGACAGATTTTTCTCTAAATTATTCAGTAGCTTTTACATCAACAGACAACAAAATTCAAGATGGTTTAGCCATAAATATTGTTTAGCAAACATTAAAACTAGAGGCTTAGGTTAAAAATATTCTGGATTAGAACAGATGTAGGTAGCTAGCTAAGATAAAGAACTAAAGGTGACCAGAATACAAAAAAAGAGTATGGAATGTTTCATTTCCAAAGACTATAAAATCAGAATTGGTAGGGAGAGGAAAAAGAAGATTTCAGAATGGTAGAAACAAACTTAGGTGATCAGTAACACAGCAAAGTGCTGTCCTAAACTGGGGCTGTTTATTGACTAATGACAGAAGTCCAGTTTTCTCATTCTAGGAAGACAAGAGTTCTTGGAGTTCTCCTTCAAAGTGTGCTACCAAAGCAGATCTTTGAAGCCAAATACAACAAACTTCGCAAGGGCTATGGTTAGTCTGAAGCAAACAACTTCTCAGACGTCTGAGTGAAGCAAGTTATTAGACAAGCTACATTCAGAATGGTTAGTGACTGTTTTCAACAGCCATCTAACATGAATCTCTTGCAGAGTTACTTGCCAAGCACAGCACTGGAATTGCTACACACAACTGTATCACTGAACTGCAAAAAACAGGCAAAAACTAGACAACATGCAGCTACTTTTTGCCACAAGACTGCTAGCTGACACAGAAAAGCCATCTGTAACTGACAATATCATCTTTTATCTTATCTACAATGAATTGGGCACAAATTTGGAACGAGTATTTATCCCATTTTCCCTAAATTCAGGTCATCATCAACCTTAGACTGCTCAGACACTGTCTGATGCAGGTGAACAGATGACTCATTCAGTGATTAATAACTTCCAATACAGCTGTCATCTGCAGCAATGCTTATAGACTGACTGCTGAACATCAAAGCTACGTGAGGGCAAATAAGCATAACCAAATTAACAGATGAGATTTTTCAAACTGCAACTGCTCCTAGCTTCTTCAGCACTAGGCTGAAAAATGATGTTTATTCTGAGAGTTTATCCCTTATGTGCATGACAATCAGTCATGAGATAAAAGTATACTCTTGCAGCAGCCTTGCCATTAATCTTACACTCTCGTTCTGTTTTCGCCCATTTTCCCCAATACTTTTCTGCTTTGTACCTAATCCCATAAGTCTTCATTTTCTATTTTGCTGCCTCTTTGTTTCTCAAACTCTCACCCCAATTAAGGGGGCACAGATTCCAGAACTCACCCAGCAGGCAGGTAACCATGCACAGCGGGGGCCCCATCAATCAATCTTGGCCTTCAAAACAGACACTTCTTTACCTGACAGCTCTTCCCTGTCAACATCCTACATGGAAACGGCAGGAACCACAGTTTCAGCTGCTTATGGTAAAGTAGGAGATTTAAGGGTGAACACACATTTTACCCTCCAAAACTCATGCAGAACAGGCTGCAACAACGCCAGTGCTGCTGCCAACACGCTTCACTCTGTGCCTGACAGATCCTCTGTCATCCAACTACCTCTGATCTTTCCCTCAGATATGTATGAAACACTGTATTTTGCAACTTCAACATCAGCTACAGTTGGAGGCAAAGCCATCACTCTAAGAGCGTTCAGACATCCCATGGAAATAGTACACATTTTCTTGGTCATCTGTGCTGCTTCTGTGAGGGCTCTGCAATTCAGTCCACTGGCAAACTGCTAAACACACCCCTCTGCAAGGCTGATCCTTTTCAGATACCTGGGAAGTTACTACACAGAAATGAACAATGATTTATGCTCATCTGAGGCAGGACTGCAAAGATACAAAAAGATGTATACTTATGACATTTATTTTATGTTTGACAGTTTCCTACTGGCAGCCCTCACAGAAGTGCCACATCTCAATCAATCATTGCAAAGCCCTAAAATACTCTTTAAAAAAACCCCTACATTTGTTTTTAAAGTTTTTTTGTGGCTTGGGTTTTTTTTTGGGGGGGGGGAGAGTTTAGGTTTTTTGTTTGTTTAAATAAATAAAGTGGCTAGGAGGACCAAAAAAAAATGTTTCTGGGCTGA
The DNA here is from genome assembly GCF_964237585.1 of Gallinula chloropus. NCBI lineage: Eukaryota > Metazoa > Chordata > Aves > Gruiformes > Rallidae > Gallinula > Gallinula chloropus. The sequence goes on from NC_140112.1 coordinate 2,908,431, forward strand.
CTCCAGTTGCTTTCCTGGCTGTTTTCCAGTGATATTCAAATCAGGGGTTGTTCAAACTAGCAAACAGTAGTTTGTGGTTTACTCACACACACGAAAAAAATTGGAAGCTCTGGTATTTTTTTAGCACATATTACTAACAGGGTTCAAGAGCACCCTCTCCTCTGTCACGTGGTTCTGGCTGTGCATAAACATTGCTTTGACCAATAGGGGCAAATTTAGATACTTCCCAGAATGATTTGCTGCATTCTCACGACAGTTGCGATCCCAGACTGGATTAGATCCAGTGGGAAAATGTTTAGACAAAGTAGTGCACCAAACAAGACTCCTGAGAGATGTGCCTGTGGTTTTGCCTCTAACAGAAAGTAAGATTGCAGAAAGACATTAAAACATCTTTTGGTATGTTTGCATGTTTCAGAGTGAATGGCCTGTTCACAGGGAGTAACACTCTGAAGAGTTTTCAGGCCAAAAAAATTCATCACACAGCAAGCACGCAGTCATGGTCATGATCTGTAACACCAACCCCCTGGTTCAGTTCTGTATAGCTTAAATATTGTGACACTCCAGAAATGGAAACCAGAAGAAGAAAGAAGGTAAATCAGTAGAATAGAAAAGAAGTTCATAGCTGGCCCTCACTTCCAAACACTCTGCCTCCTGACCCAACAGGTTTTCAGGTTTCGAGAATCCTTAGGAAATATTTAGCTAGAAAGACTGTCCTCCTCATTCAGTGATCAACGTGAGAGCTGAGAATATGCAGACTGGGGGTTAGAAAGCACGACTGGCAGGGCAGTGGAATCAGGATTAAGGTCTTAGCATCCCCGCCATGCTGCACTAGCCAGAGCATAACCAGCAGGTTGAGAGAAGCAGTAATTCCACTGTAGCTTCCACAGCAAAGAAGAAAGCATGAAGAGCAAGACCACTGCGACCAAAACTACCACAGGAACACACCAAGAAGTACATGGTCACTATTACTAGGTACAAGCAGAACTCAGTGAGTGGCTGGCTGTGGATGCCAGGCATAGCCAGTCTGACACCTAAGCAGTTTCACCCTCTCAAACATTGCTATCTGCACTCAAATTTTACTTAAGAGATTTTGCAAGGTTTGCTTTCCATTCATTGCAGAGTTATGTTGGAACAGCTGAAGTTTAACTACAGGTCCTTTTGTGCAATCAGGAGCAACACTGCATGTAGTGGCTGGTGGCAGGGAGTTTGTGTCCATCACCACTTGGACTTCTGTAGTAATTCTAATGGCTCCTTTAGTGTCTCAAGTATTTTAGAGACTTAGCTCTGATACCAACTTAGGTCACAAATTGTCCCATTGTGAACAGACAGGAAGCAAAATTATAAAACACTTCTACCAAAACATTTCTGACAACAAGAACCAATGAGACAGTAAATACAGAAGCTCAACTTCCTTAACTGCAGTTCAGCTCCTTAACAGCCTTTGCCTTCTCAATGCCCAACACTTAAATCTAGCCTATGTCTCTACTCATTTCTTCTCACCCACTAGTGGAGAACAAGCTGCACAGCTCTGCATTACTGCGTTCCTTCAACTGAGTTTTATCAATTTTTCTTCCTCTTATTGCTCCATCAGATTGCTCTGAATAGCAGTTACTACATGCCCACGTTCACACAACATGGAATGAATTATACCTGTAAGTTTGACACATATGTTGCTAGAAAGAAACCAAATACAGGCAAGTCTGATTTAACCAAAAGAAGAGCCCTCCCTGAAAATCTCATGCTGCCTGTGGGTCCAATGCACTTTATAATATAAAGATGTTTATACCCCTAAAAAATAAATCTGACAGATTCAAGTCAGACCAAAGGTTTGCTATTCCAGCACCCTGTTTCCAACAACAGCCAAAATGGGATGCTTGCAGAAGAAAGGCCAGTTATCCATACTTGCTTAATAGCTAGTAAAGACCTGGATACGATTGAAGTGCCCCAACAAAAGAACATGCTAAAAGCACTACAGCTCTGAGCTCTGTAGGATCTGAAGAACCTAATCAATAGTACACATCTTGCCACTCAATAAATACATGCTACTTCTGCTTTTACAGGGAGAGGGAAAATAGAAAAAATATTATCATCAAATCTCAGAATCTATGAGAAAGAGGAGGACTACAGCAGGACAAAAAGATACTAGCTAGCAGCTGCATTGTTACATTATCCTCATAAATACAGCTTCACTGAGAGACAACTGCAAATTCGTGTTCATAAAGTTGTAGTAACAGATGTTACTGCCCTCCTGAACTCACAGAGCATTGATATTCAGCCAAATCTTTGTCTTCCTGAACAGGTTTAGACTGAAAGCAATCCACACACAGCATTATTTATTACACTGTGACCAAAAAAGCTATGGTTTCATAATTGAACTGGGGCTAGAGGGTATGCAAATACCACCATGCACCTGGGAAACGTGTATCTGGGAAGAACGAACGCACTTCAACAGTGGGAAGAGCTCAGTCCCTTCTGAGTTATGCAGAAGGATGCAGCAACATGCATTCAGCTGCATGGCACAAACCTACTACAGCAGGAGGCAAGATGCTACAGAGTAGAGAGACAAGTACACACAACTCCTCACAATCTTTCTTGCCATGTTGACACACAAAGAATTACTTGAATCATCCATTATCATGGCCTGCATATAACCTGTCCCATCATCAGCAAATATCATAGGTCTTAAACACCTTTGATACCTCTGTTATCAGCCACCTTGAGCTCTATCACTTGGTAAGTGAACGATACTAACATATATTACCAAAAGATTATTGTATTTGTTCAACTGACAGGGCAGCCTTTCCCTCTTATAAACAACGATGGGCCCTACTCACACTGCTGCAGCACAGAGCGTGTTCTTGTGTGGCACAACAGGAGCTCATACAAAACTCACAATACCAGGTATGGAGGCAGCAAAAAATCTCACTGCTGCCCACTACTGTGGCACATTTGTCCAAAGAAAAAAAAAAAAAAAGAAATATTATCATATTACTCTTACAGTTGAAATTTAGTTCCACTTTTGCTGTCTATGGTTTTCATTCCCTTTCCCTCTCCCTTAACATTTCACCATCTTTATCCATAACATTTAAGCTTGTATTTCAAGAGCATACACAGCTCTAGGCCTGTGAAAAAACAATCCCCCAAAAAAAGACCTTTATTTCCCACAATGAAGACCCTGAGCATCTAAAGTACATTTGCTTGGTATATTAATAGAACTCAGAAAATTGCTCTACAAAATTCCTAAAAGCGAATCAGCCAAAGTTAAACTTGGCATCCACACAAGTCTCAAGTTATTTTTTTCAATACTTTGACAACACTCTTATGCTATTGTCTCCCAGTTCGTTTTGCTGCTCATGTATTTATTCCCCAAAGAAGGAAAGAACGGTATTCCTGTTCTCTGAATAAGGACACATCTTGCTTGTTAGTGATTTAATAATTTATTTTCCCTTCTTCTTGCATTATTGGATCTTCGGATCATGAGGCTTCAAATCCTTCTAGCTCTTGTCCTTCCACATGAGGGCACAGAATTCATCCTGCTACCTCAAAGCACAAGAAATAAGACCAAAATTTTACCAGCAAAGGAGCTGCTTTCAATTTTTATCTTTTCTGCTGGATACTGTACAGATAGCCTTCAGAGATCACAGAAAACCTGCTGGTTTCCTAAATCTCATTGAGCAACACAGAAAACCTGAGCTTTTCAGTGCCAGCATAAGCAATGTCATAACACATACCCACAGCTCCACAAGGCTCGACTTCGTTTTACCTGCATGCACCTAGTGACAAAATAAAGCTGAAATATAAAGAGGGTCAATCTCCTATAAAGCTGCTTCTGAAGGAACTCTGCAGTGAATTGAGTACATTTTCATTTTTTTTCCTTCCATTTTATCTTCTCTGCAACATACTTTTCATATTACTCCTCACATTCTATTTCCATCTGGTTTCAGCTTTTGATTAGAAACTTGGAAGTTCAACTTCAGCAGCTCAATGCAGAGACCTGAGCTGCTTCCAGCCATTTTCCTCCTTGGAGGATCTTAATTCAGTGGTATGGCTCTTTTCACTGTACCTCTGCCCATACTGGAGGCTATACAATTAGTAAATAGATTGCAACACTTGCAAAGAGCAAAAAGTGGTAACCTCTGCAAATAAAGGAGGGTTTTCTTATCCTGAGAGAAGCAAAACCTATGAAACAGATGATACTGCTGTAAAAACATTCGCTATACTAAGTGGCATTATAGGGAAGCTACAAGTTGTCAGGTTTCTCAAACAGGATACAAGGCACGTTGAAATGTTAGTCAACAGCTTCATCAATAACATAGAACCAAGAGCACCTCAGATGTCTGAACTCAATCCAGAATTCACTACAGAGTCACCAAAAACCAACGCCCAGGTTACTGCTCAGAAGAAAAGAATTCAAAATGTTCAGTTACAAGCACAGTTTTGATGGGATATTCTAAAACGTAGAAATTAATCAATTGCGTGTGACACAAGCGTGCTGAGAGTTGATCAGAGCCTTGTGGAACAGGAAATCCTATAGCTTAAGGTTCACACGCTTACAGAGCAAACCAGTTAAGGAAAAATATATAATTACGTGTCTTGTGAAGTTACAGAATCATCACTCTGCCTGATGGCATCTGGGGGGATTATATTAAATGTCCCAGGGTGGTTAAAAAGAGACAAGATGGCAACAGGACTAAATCTTTCCTCTTTGCTTACCCAAGAGTAATTATCAAGGTTATTAAGAGTCAGGATCATGCACTTATTAAAGTCCAATTCACGTTAACTTTTTTTTTAGCCCTGCTTTTAATAAAGTCTTCATATGCTTCATTCTAATAAAGGATTCCTGTGCTCTTGTAACATGGGTGTACAGGATATACTTGGAAAGCAACAGATTAGATCAACATTCCTGTAGTAAAAAGTACTCCAGTTTTTGCACTTATTAACACTTTCTAAGCCTAACCCAACAGCCCTCCAAAGAGCAAAAGCAGCATCAGCCACAAGACATTCTCCCTCTTTCCTCATCCATAGGAAAATGGATAGAAGTACACTTATTCCACACTGTGCCTAGCTTGCTACTGGACTAGGATCAAAGGAGCACACCTTGCATTTGAATGGAATGCAAAGACATATGAGCTGCCTCATAGATCCTGTGAGGGCTTGTACAACAGCCTTCAGCCAGCCATTAGCAAAGCTTTTGCCTCCACACAGTTTTTCCCTGCTACAAGAAATGTCATGCACGCATGTCAGCCTGTCAAATAACATGTCCTACCTCAAGCTACTCTGAGCAGTAGAAACTCCCACTGTGACTTGATATCCAGGAGGAAACAAGAACAGAAAACCAAAAGTGACTGGTCAGCAATACAATTTCTTTTCTTACAGAAGCTTTTCCCACCTTCAAATGGTTTAACTCAGTAAGGGCAAGATGGCAGCCAGCTAACTAAACAGCCAGGCAAGCCCATTAATCTGTTTGGCAGTGCGGCTCGTGCACCCCTCTCTTGATCAGACAGCCACGTTTCCAGGTGCTTGTACGATGCTGGGCTTACCTGGAAGCCCACGCTGCTGGGAACTGAAAAAATCAAACTGCTGTTTGGTTGGCTCCGAGTTCCTCTCCCTACGGAGTGTGTCCTTTAGCCAACTGAACTGAGCTGAGACATGTGAGGGGATACTGAAGGGTTTAAGGAACTGTATGCAAGAAAGCAACCAGGGCAAGTGCAGCTTGAGACACCAACCGGGACCAGAAACTGGAGTTTAAGTGAGAAGAAAAAGCCCAGTAAGGAAGTAACCAACATCCATCTAAATAAATTGCATCCACACACCTGTTCTACACTTCTTTCCTGCGCTTTGAGGACAGCGGCACAGGACTAAGGAACTAAAATGCTCCACACAAGCAAGATTTGTAGGGGCACAGCGGCAAGGCGCAGATTAGAAAGATGAGAGAGAGCCAGGACCAGGGCCCAACCCCACAGAAAGGGCCGCAGGCCCAGCAACAAGAGACAGCAGCAGCAAAGTCACACCAAGCCAGTGGTAAGGCCAGAACTTTCTCGAGCAGGCAGCCGCCACAGCGGGGCCTGCCTGGGGAAGGCCCGGGCCCTAACGGACGAGCGGCCCACAGGCCGCTCCCGGCCGCCCCCATCGCCAAGCCCACCCAGGGCTTACCTGCCGCGGTTCCCAACCTCCCGGGCACGCCGCCGCGCCCCGGCCTCCCGAGCAGGCAGCCACAGTCCCTGCCCGGCGCCGAGCAGAGGCGGCCCGGGCTGGCACCGCGCACCACCTGGCCCTTGGTACGAGCGGGCTCCCGCCACCTGAGCGCGTACGCGCCTCAAGCGAGGGCCCGCAGGCGCAGCCGGGCCTGCCGAGGCACAGAGAGCGGGTCCTGCGTCCCCTCCGCCCCTGGCCGCGCCGCGCCCAGGGCGGGCCGTGGGGCCCTGCCCGCTGCCGGCAGCTACACGGTGGGGGGCAGCAGCCCACCTGAAAACAGGCAGCGGCTGCGGCTGCCTTCTGCGTGGCACTACACAGGACAGGGGCCTGAATGGAGCCACCGCCGAAGGGAACCTGTTCGAGAGCCAGGCTCGACTTGAGACAAGGCTGTGTAACTGCTGCAGGGCTTCTGTCCTGGGTCTGCCACACTGCTGGGGGTAAAGACCCGTCAGTGGGAGCCCTGAGCAGTGTGCAGTGCTTGTAATGGCAGGGGGCTGTCGTCTGGCTGAGGAGGAGGGTGAAGTAGTTCTGAAGAACAAGTGAAATTACCGAGGGAGAAGTATAAGGAGAAAAGGGGCTACAGAACTTGAAGAAACAGAGAATGACAGAGTGGTGGTGGCAGAAGCAGAACAACCCGGGTATTATGATGTTAAAGAGAATAGGATGATGGGGCAGGAAAGGATGAAGATGGGAAATTGAGACAGCAGGCAATGTTGGAAAGATTGCTCAGCTGGCCAGGAGCTCCCCTGTGACTAGGAGAGCGTGATTAGCAAAAAGTAGGTGTTCCACAGTAGATAAAAGGAGTCTGTGTCCTTTGTGGGAAATCAGACTCACCAGAAGCCTTGTAAATTGCCCAGAAACTCAGTTGCAGCTTGTAGTTTAATTTCACTGACAACTGAGAGTGGAGATGCTGTGAACTGGAGCTCAGTTGTGCCTGCCGCGGGGCGTAAGGAGAATCACTGGAAGCTCAGCCAGTCGAAGGCTGCCTGCTCTGGAGGCAACTGCCAGTTCTCAAGCAAAGTTTGTTTTACACATACACTACAACCATCTGCTGGAGATGAATTTTCAGTTGTGCTGTGCAGAAACAGCTGGACTCGGCCTCCTGCTAACAATGGCTTCTGCAGACAGAGAAAATGCCCAGGGCAGCGCCCTGCGCTGGGGCTGAGCTCCAGGATGAGCCGGAATGGTGGGGCCTGGACGCCAACACTAGGGAGGCCTTCATCTCAGAGAGATGTAAACTCTCTTTCTGTAGCTGCTAAGTAAGTAACACCACTGACAGTGAACAGGTTAACTTCATGGGGAGGAGAAGGGTAGGTGTAAAATAGGGGGAGCTTGTAGGGAGAACAGTACGTGCTCCTGACAAGTTAGGAGCCGCTGCCCACAGTAGCATTCAGTGACAGGGTGTATGCAAAGACAGGGGATCTTGCTCTGTGCTTTTAAAGCCCAATTCATGGAATTTTGTGATAGATGATTTGTGTTTGTATGTGTGTGCACAAGAGAAACATCACCTTACAGAGAAAGCCTAGAAAATTTGATCTGCATAAATACTAACTATTAAAAGTTCTTCTTACAGGGTCGTGTCTATAAATCATGAGCTGACCCATTAGCACAGAAGATTTAGGTCTGGGGTTACTGTCTCTTAATTAGATGCACAGTAAACAAGCTCAAAGGCCTTGTCTTTGTTGCATGTTTCTGAAGAACAATAAATATTTGGACCATAATCGAAACAAAAGCACCAATCCTTACTCAAACCTCTGTGCCTGTTTTACACATTGGGAACCAGATCAACTTTTTTTAATTCTTTGAACCACACCTCTGAAATTCTGAAGTGCATTACTAAGTATGGGGTCTACTGGCAGGCCTGTACTGTCTTCAGGTTTTATTACAGATACTTTATAGAAAGGCTGACAAATGCTGTTTGTTTCATTTCCACAAAAGCAATCTTTTTAGGGTATCACACTGTACTTGGGTAGGGGACAGAACTAGAGCGATACAGTGGGAGCAGACTCCAAAGAACAAATTAACTCTTTGGACATTAGCTCTATTGAGGCTGTATTTCCTTTTAAACTTCCCAAATATTGCACATTTCTGTGGTTGATCCATGTGCAAAGACAAAACACTACTGCAATCACTCAGCAATCTTTAGAGTATTTCATCCTAATTGCTTACATTACCCATAAGCAAAATTTACACCTGGAAATTTACACCTACTCCCCCACAGTATGCTGTTGGGAAAACTCACTGATTGTTCTACCAAATGGATACCAATAAATTCGACTAATTCCCATGTTCAGTTCTGTCCACTGCTGCTCCTGAGTAAGCATCCTACTGTTCTGAGCTTTACATACTCTGGAAGAAACAGCTCAAGTGCCCTCTAGTGTGCTTTCAGAATATCTAGTCAATGCTTTTCCCACTTCTGGAAGACTAAATGAGAGGGTTTGTATTTTGGTTGAAACATTTTTAAAAGGTCCATAGAATTTATTACATAAGCCTCTGTGAACTTGGAAAAATTTATGGTGATGGTGATTTGATTTTTTTTTTTTAATTGCTGAATGTTTTGGCTAGTGCCACAGGCACATTACCCATTTTATCCCCAAAATGCAGAATAACATTGACTAAACTTGTCTGAATTTTTCACGGCCACTATATCTGCAGATGAAGTGATGCTGTTCGTGGGTTGCTTGGTACAGAGGGGTTTAGTGCATTGCCAATTGGGAAATTACAGTCCTTCTGCTTACTTTTTCAGTTTCTTGTATTTACAAACTCATTATATATTTATCAAATAAACATCATTTTTTCTTACCACCATAAAAATTTTCTGAAAATGCTTGAGTGAGTCTTACTTTTCCCTTTGAACTACTCTCCTAACTGATTCAACCGAGTACCAGACATGCTCTAGAATCATCCCAGAGCATGTGTTTCTGGATCTTTCCTGGCCGTGGTGCAGTCTGAACTAAGCTTCCTGTTTATGCTAAAAACTTCTATAGCTTCAGTAGCATGTGCACCATGAAAGCCAATAGACTCAGGCACCAAACAGGTTGGTTTGTTCCAAACTGAAGGCAGATCTGGAAAGAGTACAGGCTCCTGGACTAGTGTCATTGTTTTCCAGACACCTTCTGGAATAGTGAAATTCTTGACTTGAAAGAGATGCCTGATATACAACTATATGTTCTGGTTATACCAGTGTCCATCTAATTTTACCAGTAACTGCCAGTAAATGCTTTAGGACAACAGCTTGAGCATGTAAGTGTAAGAATAGGGGGAGTGCTTTCCTAGCACCAGCCATCTGGAATTCAGTAATGTTTGTTTTAAGAAGAACAGGAAAAGAAAATTTAGAGTGAGAATAGTAGGAATAAAGGACAGCCCAAACTATCCCACTGTGGAATGATTTCAAAGCAAGAGTCCTGTCATTTGGCTCATCTTTACACAAACAAGAACTGGGCCTCTCAAAACGTCCTCTTAAACAGTTCATGGATGGTAATGAAACTGCAATACCTTTTCCCTAACAACTTCATCTGATTTCATCCTTAGTGGCCTTTCCTATTACTTCTGAGACCTGGGAAAATGGGGAAGGCTATTTAAAGCTCTGGCCACTTTCCAGTCAGCAGTAGCAGCTGTGGCTGGGATCAGCAGCTGTCCCCAGCAGAACTTCCCTCTCATACACTTACAGCATTACAGGATGATTGGTCAGTGTTTTCCTCAAATTGTCCCTTTCATGTGTTTCCATCCTCAGCCTTATATACTTTCTTTCCCTTGCACTCTGGCATGTGCTCCAATTTCATGTTGTGTGTCTGTGAGCCCGTATGGCCTTCGAGTAACACATTCCCCTCACATCACTGTGCATCTGTTTGCCCACATTTTTGCCCACCCTGTAGTCTCTTGGAGTTCAGAAATGAGTGAATCCCCACACCGTGAGAATTTTAATAACCCTGAAAAGCCAGCTAGTCACTAACTCTAAAGAAAACAATTTTGACATTAATCTTCATTGTAAAGTGTGTGTCCTGATACCTGGAAATCTTTTGAGGAGCAGCCCAGCTATCCCACAGCTGTTGCTGGTGTACCAACATTACTGCTGAATCATTTTTAAACTTCCATTAAATCAGGCTGGATTTTTTCCCTTGTCTGGGTCTTCTCAAAACATTTGCTTCCTCAAATTTCCCTTTTTAAAAAATTCTGAGCAAGGGAGGTGTAAGACTGCAGTTTCCCTTGTGTTTTGTAGCTTCATGCCTGTGAATAGAATTCCCACGTGTCCTGTTCATGTAATTTTCTAACTATGTTCATGTAACTCTGCTCATGTAATTTTTCTCCTCAGTAAGTCCTTGCATGGATTTGTTTGGATTTGGTTATGTATAACGACTTTCTTTTCATTCTTCTGACATGCCTAAAATGGGTGTGAATTGTGATATTTTCAACTCAGTAGCAGGAAGGCAGAAAGGGAAGAGGGTTATAAAATTCAGTGGGTTTTGTGTACATAAGCATACAACAAACAGTGATTAGAGACATGGGCAAATCTGACTTAGCATTAACAAGGAAATTTTGGTTCTAGTGGCAGGTTCTTCAGACAAACTTCAGTCACTACCAGCACCTAAAGTCAGCGTGGAAATCAAAAGTACCTGAATTTGACCAGATACAGGAACAGTTAAACACCTTCATGAGTTGCCAAATACATCTGCATTTGTCTGAGTGCATTTGCTGTGCAAGGACATTTTGTACATCTCTCACATGTTTGCAGTTGTTACAGATGCAGCAACTTTGAATAAACAGGACAAGAATAACTTTGGATACATAATTTTAAAAGTTCCTTCTCTTAGTTCAACCACTACCTAGCAAATTTCCATGGGAGATGCAGGCAAAACCCATCACCACCACATTTTAATTGAGCAGCAAACATTTACATGACAGAATAAAGCTCTTACTGGACCTTTCCCTTCCACTTTGACTTTGCAAAGGAGTAACTGGGGGTATAATTCAGAAAACCTATTTAGGCTCTGCAGCCAGTGACTGAGATTCTGTTCCTCAGCTTATCCTGCAGGGATACTTACATTTAGCTGATGCTTAGACTGCAGACCCCAAAGTTCCCACAACATTCACAGTGCACACAGAGAAGCTGCCCAAGTCACCAGAGTGGCATCTTCTCTCTGCTTATAATCCCAGAGGACCCACCAAGTAGACATTTTCTGAAGGTGCCTTATAAGTGTAAAAGAGGTTGAAGTCAACATGCTGCCCAGCAATCTACTCTGTGAGTGAGGAGGAGAAAGGCAGTCTGGTGCCATTCTTTCAAATGGCCAACTTGGGTCACACTCTTGCCATTACAGGGCCCATAAAATGGATCAAGGAGCAAAGAAATAATTTAATTAATTAATAAAATTAATTTATTGCTAAGTTGTTGCATTGAAGATACCTTGCAACAGAAACCAAAACTTCCCTTAGATAACTAAACTCTGCATCCAAATATTCTTCTGATACAGTGTAGGCAGAGTTTTTCCATGCCAAGAGAAATGACACATTTCTTGGTGGTCCCCCAGACATAACACTATCTAAATGCTTCTAGTGGTGCAGCTCCAAAACACTGTTTGTTTTAAAGGCTGTCTTTTTTTGACTGAAAGCCATCAAGCACTCTGTGAAATAGGGGAAAAAAAGCAAAAAAAAAAGCTAAGTAGACTTGCAGTTCCCTTGTTTTCATCTGTTTAACCAACAAAAGGAACAAATTCACATCCTTTAAGACAATAAACAATACATGCTCAGATGCCTTGGGTTTTAGTGAGCGTTTCTCTGTGATACTAAGCACCTGCTACAGTTTATACATTATCTACTGCTGCTGTCATTATATAATGAACTCCAGAAGCTGTCCAAACCCCCATCAGTTCCTAGCTTAAAGAAGCTCTGTGGAAGCAGATCCTTCTCTTTAGGGACATCTAACGTCCGCTGGGCTACCCCAACCACCATCATAATGAGACACAAGCCCTGCAAGGGCTCCTCTATCCCTGCTGCTTATGGTCTTCATCTCCTGTTGTTGGAGTGACGCTGCCAGCTAGAGTTAGATCTGAGCTGAAGCCAGAATCTGTCGGTGGGAGCGTGCCAGGCAATACAGCACTCATTCGCTTCCCCGGGAGCTGACCCAGCTCACAGAGCTCAAGTGGTGGAACGGTTACTTCTCATCATGTTACAAATCACCACTGTCCTCTGTGTCAGTCAAATGAAATGCAGGGGATACGTGGCACGTTTCACCACTCAGTTCTCTGATTTCACATTCCAGTCTTGACGCATTTTTGAAGGACCACAGAAATGTGCAGTTTAAAACCTGTCTAGTAAACTTCCTTGATCCTGAGGCATACGCTCTGAATTTAAGTAACTTTCTCCTTTTTTTTTTTTTCCATTGCCCTTTGGAACAGTTTCCTTTTCCTACTTGGCTCGAGCAATTTTCAAGTCAAGACAGCAGCAACAGCACGTTCCAGCCTGTAATGCAGATTGTGAGTCGGGGCCTTTGGGACCTCTGTGCTGACTGGATGAATTCACATGTGCCCCCCAAGCAACTGCCCCAAGGGTGTTCCTGGAAGAGTTGGCAATGCTTGCAGTACCATACACTACTCTGAATTTCTGCTGTTGAGAGACAGCACAGGAACCCTGTTTCTTTCCAGGCAAAGAGCAGAATCCCCCCTACATCATGGCAGGCTCACAGTAATTAGCTGAGCTTTTTATACACTCTCTCTAAGAAACAGACCCAGCCCAGTATAAGTCACTCTTAAACACCCTTTTTTATGTATTGGATTTTAATTCCCTAAAGAGAAGAACAGATTTATATGGGAGTAAATCACAGGCTGGGCTAGCACAAGTACTCAAGAACTTACAGTCCTGAGATCACTCCAGTAGCTGAGTCTCTGCAGAAAATCTCCACTTTGATCCTGAGCCTCACGCCGGTTGCCTTACCCATCATACCTAGCAGAGGAATTCCTTTTAATTAAACCCTGAGCAACACTTTCAATAACCTGTTTTTCCTTAGTACTTTTTACAGTTTGACAGATCATGTCATTACTCTCTAGCCCAAGTTCCCTGGCAAACAAAGCATCCTTTACTCTTCTAATCCTTCCAGGGAAATGAAGCCCAATTAAAACATTTCATGGGCAGTCATTATATTTTATCATAGATAGTTCATGGACCCATCAATGTCAACTGCCCAGAACATGCTTGCTGCTTAAGGGGTGGCAGAAACAACTGCATTTGCTTTCTGTAGCTGTCCCTTCGTGTCCATGGACATGGACCAGGGACAAAGTTTGGGCAGCGGTTTGTTTCAGCCCAAGTTTAAGTCAAAGGTGAGGGGAGATAGTTCAGCTATGCTATGGAACCTCATTTCTGGTTTTACTTTGGCTAGGGGAAAATTTAGTGGCAATGTTCCCTGGGAACAGGTGCAGTCACCCCTAGGATGCTGTGCTGTGATTGTTTACATGAGCCTGCAAACTATGTCATCAGCAGCTTTTCTGTGGACGTGCCCTGCTCACTGAACTGACACACTCAGGATGGTCATTTGTATAAACACTAAGGCCATTCACCTGCACCTTGCAGAGGAACTTACCTTAGTAGGAAGAGATGCTGAATCAAAGTGGAAGTGTGCAACTCACATCATTAGAAAGCTATTCAAGTAGAGAGAAATCAGGCCCAGGGAGGCAGAAGGAATATGCAAAGAGTTGTATTAGCCAGAGATTGGATGAATGCTTCTTATTTGTTTAACAGAGAGCTGGGAGAGGACTCAAAAAGTCAAACTGGGTCCGAGAGCTGCTTACTGGGAGAGAACAGAAAAGAGAATGTGGTATTCTTCTATCCTCATTCCTGTTTTGACCATTAAGGGGAGGTGCTAGAAATAATATCTAGATCAAGCAGGCTGCAGAAATCAAGTAGCTCACAGGATCCTGTAACTTCACAGACTCGCAACATTTTATTCTGAAAAACAGCTTTCAGCAACAGGCCAGGATTTGAAGAAGAGCAACTTCTGGGCACTCCTAAAAAGGAGAAAACCAGGTCAGTGTAGTTGCCAGGGGATCCAACCAGAATTCTCAACAGTCTCGTACAAGCTTTGCAGCCTGATCTGCCATGCAAGTTCCTGATGCAAAACAAGTAAATATATTTTTTAAAAACTAACAAGTCTGGAAGGGAACAAAGGAGTAGACTGTTTGCTCAGACAGTTGGAGAAACACGGTCCTTCTGACCTCCTTTGTAGTCCAGGGAGCAATTCCTGAGCTGCATTCTGAGACAGAGGCAGTGTTGCCAGGCCTAGCATTCCGGCAATTGCTCAGTGGAAATGGAAACAGCAATACTGATGCCAACAGTATGATGCAAGTTTCATTGTCCCTGTCAGAATGGGAGCACATTATGGTTTCTGGGCTGTTTGCTTGGAATATAAAGTCAGTTGTAATTCCACGTAAATTACATATTTAAGCCAGGAAATAAGCTTATATTTTAAGGGTACTCCTCCTCATTCCTTGGCCTGTGTTTCTTCTGAAGGGCTATTTTGGACCTTGAATGGGGGATTTGAACTTCGCGTGCATAGAAAGAGCTGAGAAACAGGAAACCTGAACAATGCTCTGCAGAGCTAAGCAGCACACATGTGAGTGTTCTGCTGTTCAGAAAGCATGGAACTAGAATAATTGTAGGTTCATGCTCAGGGAACAGTTGGACATCGAAAAACAACAATGTTGTGTCCTCCTCATCTCCCAAAGGTCAATGGGTTAGCAGAGAACGAGCTGGAAAACAATGAAAAAACAGAGGAGTAGATCAGATGTGGAAGCCGAACAGTAAAATTCAGGCCCACAGGGGTGCATTTTCACAGAATCACAGAATCACAGGGGTTGGAAGGGACCTGGAGAGCTCCTGGGGTCCAACCCCCCTGCCAAAGCAGCTCCCCAGCTCATATTGCACAGGGCGGCGTCCAGATGGGGCTGGAATCTCTCCAGAGATGGAGACTCCACACCCCCTGGGCAGCCTGTCCCAGGGCTCCCTCACCCTCCCTGGGGAAAAGTTCTTCCCCAAGTTGGTGTGGAACTCCCTGTGCTCCAACTTGCAGCCATTGCCCCTTGTCCTGTCCCCAGAGACACTGAAAAGGGGCTGCCCATTTCCCCCTGCATCCCATCCTTCAGATATTGATAAACATTAATAAGGTCCCCCCTTAGTCTTCTTCTCTCCAGGCTGAACAGCCCCAGCTCCCTCAGCCTTTCCTCACAGGGGAGATGCTCCAGGCCCTTCAGCATCTCTGTCCCTCCTCTGGACTCTCTCCAGGAGATCCCTGTCTGTTTGATCCCAGGGAGCCCAGAACTGGACACAACACTCCAGGTGGGGCCTGAGCAGGGCAGAGCAGAGGGGGAGGATCCCCTCCTGTCACCTGCTGGCCACACTCCTCCTGATGCCCCCAGGATCCCATTGTCTCTCTCAGCCCCAGGGCACACTGCTGGCTCATGGCCACCCTGTCATCAAGCATTTAAAACACTTTCATTCTGAAGTCATTTTTAGGGATGACCCTTAAGGGATTAAAAACTCCGTCGTTCTTCTACTGACTGAGCAGCACTTGCTCAGGAAAGGGTGGTTTTGCTGTCCATCTGTCCTTCCAAATGGCAATCCGAAGGCACGTTCAGCAGTGTCTGGGCATCGTGAGCCGCAGCAGCGCAGCGCGGCTGCCAAAGGTCTCCCAGCACGCTGCGTGAGGAGGAAACGACCCAGCCCAAACCTCCTCTGCCTCGGGAGCCGCCTCACCGCAGCTCTAACTAGCGCACGGATGCTGAGCCCCGGATACGTTCGGTATGGAAATGCCGGGTCTGCCGTGCCGGGCACGCACGGCTGGCGCAGCTGCCGGCGGGACAGGGTGCGAGCTGCCCGCCGAACGCTCTCTGCCGCGGCCGGGAGCGCTGCTGTGCCCCGCGGCCCCGCCCCGCCCCAGCGTCCAGCCCGCCGCGGCTCTTCCCGGGCGTCACAGGCCTCGTGACGGGCAGTGCGCGCGCCCGGCTCCGGCTCCGCAGAGCGTCGCGGGTGCCGGCAGGGGGCGCTGCCGCACGCGAGGCGGCTCACGGCCGCCCCCGGGGAAGGCGGGGGAGGCTGCATCCCCAGGTTCGAGACCGCGCTGGCCCCAGCAGCTCGAGCAGAAGCCATGGAGTCCGGTAACCCGGGCGCTGGTCGTTCTTTCAAAGCCCTTCTGATGCCCGGTGGCATCGCCGGAGGTCCGCGGCTCCCGGAGCCCCACTCTGGCGCTGCCCGGGGCTCTGAGGCGCTGGCACTCCGGAGCTGCGCCCAGCTGAGCGGCGTGAGGCGAAGGGCTGGGGAAAAGGGCGGGATACCCCGCCGCTGCCTCTGAATAGCCTCGTACCCTCTGGAGAGCAACTGGAGAGCGCTTGATTAAATCTGCTCTCCTGCCTGAATTGTTTTCCAGTGGTGGTTAAAGTAGCACCCACTGAACCTAGTGAGGAACAGCCTCTCCCCTCCAAAGCACAGGGCTCCTGCTGCCGCAGCTCCTCCGCATACATTCACCCAGACTCTACCACACACCTCCAAAATCTGTTTTACTACCATTGCCTCACAGTAAACTCCAGTTCCGGGGGAAAAACAGACAACCAACCAACCTTTTCTGAAAGGAGCACCTTTAATTTTAGTCCTGGTTAGCTCTAACCAAAATAAAGGCACCAAGAAGAACCAAGACCTTCCTCCTCTTGCCCAGATGCACACACAGAAACCATCCCTGCCACAAACAGCACACATGCTGACTGGATGAGCCACACCAGAGCTCACAGGATACATCATCTGTGCTGGATCAGGCAGGGAGATACGTGTCAGAGTTCAGGACAGGTAGCGTGAGCCTCCCATGACCCAGTTCACTGTCCATCCAGTAAAGCTGTGGGTAGTAATTTAGGTAGAGAACCCTTCTGCTTTCCACTGTTGCTTACTCACCTGTTTCCTAGATTAAACTGTTTTATTAACAGCTAAATTAAAACCCAAATGTAAATAGTGTTTACTGAAATCCAGATTTTTGTTTTCAAATGGAGAAAAACATAATATTTTTTGCCCTCGTGGTTTCCTGTTCCCTAAACCTGCCTGTAAGTCCTAGGAACAGCCTTCACTAGACATGGATATCCAGGAATCTAAAATTCCTGCCCAGAACTCTGCGAGAAATTAAGAAGCTCTAAACAGCTTTTGGGAGATGGTATTTTGATCTGCTTTGAGGAATAAGAGACATTCTGTGCTACAGAACCTCCACAAGAATTTGAGCTTAAGAAGCTTAGTAAGAGGAGTGGGACCAAGACTGAAGTTTATAGGCTAAAATTTTGTCCATACACTGCTTGTTGCCTCCCTTGCCATAGCCCTGGGAACACATTTTAGGGAAAGAACAATGCAGAAGCATATAAATCACCACTTCTCAAATGGTTTTGAGGAAAAATAATCACAAAGACGGAATCAAGTCCATATCAAGTGATCACACACTTCCTGAATACAGTCAAGAGCTGGACAAGAGAACAGCAATGGAATATTAACATAAATGTGTCTGCAACAACAAATGACCAGAAAATCCCAGCCACAGAGGAGCATATTTTCACACTGATGCCATATTCACTATACTAGTTGAAACTGCTAGCTGGAAAGAGCAAAGCCTTCCTGATAAATTTACCATCAGTTCAACTGTATTTCATTCACTGCAAGAATTACACAGCAAGGAGACCTACTGCTCACAAAGGCTGAATACTCCATTTCTAAACTTTTAGAGGAAATGAGAATTAAAATTACTGGAGAAGTAGAGAAGCTTGATAAAAAAACTTCTTTTAAAACTATCTATTTTGACATCATAAGTCAATGCAAAACAGCTCCCCTTCAGAATTTTACCTTTTTTTATTGCTGCAAATCTATCAGGGGAAAACCTGTCTTTTGGTACTGTATGATACATCTCACTGTGGTTATTTTGTCTATTCAAATGGATTCATGTTTCTGTTATTTTAGAAGGAATACATTAGACCGGGTAGATCGATGCCATTTAGCACAGCACCACTCTGAATCAAAAAAGGGTTTAATGGTAGGGCTTTGCTTTGTGTGATGTGGTAGGTTGACTATTTCTTTTTAAAAAAACTAATACAGCATATTTCATTGCAAATGAAACAAGAGGTTCTTATTCAAATTCTGCTATTGCAATTCTAATGAACTATTTGGGATGATCTTCCCAAAATACTGCCAGGCTTTAAAGCAGCTGAATATAAACAGCAAAGGGAGTGAAAATAGAAACTACCTCCAGCATCCTTCTGTGTTGCTGGATCATCACAGGTGAGTGCAATTTGAAATCCCATGACCCATGCACCTTTTCCTGTGCCTTCCTGCATGGTTTCCATACACACCTTGGGAAAAATGGGTTCTACATATGAAAACAATATGGACAGGTAAAACTGTACAATTATTTAATGCAGCACATACCAGGAAAGATCTGCTTTATTCATTGAACATTGAGAGGAAACGTTTAACGTAGAAAAGCCACGTCCCAAAGGACCATACCTTACCTTGTGCTCCCTTGTCACAGCCCCACAGGCAGCTTCAGACTCCGATCTTCTGAAGACTGTGAAGGAAAACAGTGGTTGAAAAAACATTGTACGAGGAGAAACACATGAAATTGTAACAACAGAGTTGGTACGTTTGGTCAAACACTGCGGAGGAAAGCAGAAGCATCAGTGCCTGGAAACTGGAGGCCCTTAGTTCGTGAGAGAAAGCAGCGGCAGGGAGAACGGCTCTGCCCCGCTGCTCGCTGACTTCTTCACACATCACATTCTCAACCGTGCTTGTAACTTTGCGGGCACGCTTTCTAGTACCCGCAAGACTTGAGCGTCTAATTTAAAGCCCTGAGCCTGTGAGGCCGAGCGGGAACCGAGTCCACGTGGGAGAGCGGTGACCGAGCCCGACCCGGCCTGGCCTGGCTCAGCCGCCAGCGCCGCTCGCACGGCAGAGCTACGGGCGGCACCTCACAGCCACCCGAGCACAACGGGAAACACCGCCGTGCAGCAGGCCCGGCCCCTCAGGGCACAGGGCCCGGCCCGCGCCTCCAGCCGCCCCCACGCCTTCCCGGGCGCTTTCCCCGCCGCGGCGCTGCCCCACTCCCGCGTGCCACCGCCTCCCGGGGCGGCCCCGGGCCCCGGCCCCGGCCTCGGCCCGCCCTTCGCCGCGCCCAGCCCGGCACCTGCCTCCCGGCACCGCCCCGCTCCCCGCCCCGCGCGGAGCCGCCGGCGAGTCGGGCCGAGCTGCCGCAGGAGCCGCTGCCGGAGCCGGCGGCCGCCATGGGCACAGTGCACGGGGGAATGCGCTGTATCAAGATCCTGCTGTTCATCTTCAACCTGACCTTCTGGGTGAGCGCAGAGCGGGGCGGGGCGGGGCGGGGCCGCCGCCTATGGCACCTGCCGCGGGCGCTCCTGGGCCCCGGGCGCTTCCGCGCGGGACTGAGCGCGCCGGGCCCCGGCGGGCGCGGCCGGGAGCCCCGGGGCAGAGCGCGGGCGGCGGCGGCGTGGGTGCCCCGCGGCAGGGCGAGCTGCGCCGAGGGCGGTTCCCGGGGCCGGGCTGTGGCTCCAGCGCCCTGCCAGCCCTCTCGACTGCTCGACGCGGTGACCGGCGATGGAAAGCCGCGGCCCTTTCCCCAACGAGAAGGTTTCGCCCAACAGGAGGCTGAGAGGTCCCCTCAGCATCCCGTGCAGGGGAATCCTTCTCCACAGCATCGCGATGCTTTTTAATAACACCATCTCAAACCGCGAGCCAACAGCTGCTATTGCTACAAGTTCATCCCAAGTCCCTGCATCACATGGCACTTCCTTTGCTGGAAGCTGCCCTGATGTAGCATTGGACAGCATCTCCTGCAGAACCCTCAGGAGGTGCAGGGAAGGCTCTGGCCACTCTTACCCCATTGCACCCTTTTAAAACTCCCACAGTTCCAGAGCACAGTTGAATTCCAGCTTGCTTTTTCATCTACTTCCCTACTTTCTATGCTCTCCCTTCCAGTTTCTCACACGGGAGAACAATTACCAATATTACCTTCTGAAATGGCATTTTCTTTCTGATTCACTGTTTTGAAAAGAAAAAAAAAAAAAGAGTCACAAAATAACCCTGTTCAGCCTCTCTGGAGCGAGCAGTTCTGGGCTTTTGTCTCTTTTATGCTCGAAGCACAGTTAAACCAAATGCTTTTCCCTCTTGGTGACAGCACTGCGAGCTCCAGGGACACAGTGCTGCTGTGCTCGGGCTGTGGGAGCAGAGTGATGTTGCCCAGCTGCAGCTGCAAGTCAGTAGCAGGACAAAGCTTTGTGTTATGCTGTTTCACAAAAGTGACAATTACTCTGTTTTGTTATCTGCCTTTTCACCGAGATGGAAGGAACCATCTCCTCAGCTGGGCTGGGGGCATTGATTTCAAACACATCCAAGCTACCACAAGCACAGAGAAGCCTGGGCTGAATGGAGTGAGCTCCTGGCATGCTCCAGCAGCCCAGTGGCTGAGCCCGTGCCTGCAAGCTGGCAGGTGCAAATGCTATGACCAGGGTGACATGGAAACTTCACAGTCTGTGCTGTGACGCTGCTGCAAGGAAAGCTGAGGGCCTGACTACGATGGTGTGGTTCTGAGGGCTAGGAAGAAGGGCAGAGTGGGTTTGCAGCCTCTCTGTCCTTCTCGTGGGCACTCACTTCCCCTCTGCACACACACATGCACAGCCTCACTCCATTCCCCACTGCAATTCAGGACAAGTTTTGATGCCTTAAATGAGTTTAGAAAGTTTGAAAGCCACTAGCAAATTCAGAAGCACCACTCCATTGAAGAGAAGGAAAGAAGGAAAGAAAAAGAACATCAAACTATAATAGGAATTCATTGTTATCAAACACTGGCAAGTGCTTCCTGAATTTTCTGACAGTGGAATCCTGAGCTGGGGGTTTTGAGAAAGCACAAGGTGCCAGTGATACCTCTGTGCTGCTTTCCAGCCACTTGTTACTAAGATTTTGACTGGTTTGTTTGTCTTCCAGCTGGCAGGATTGGCTGTCATTGCCTTTGGTCTATGGCTGCGCTTTGGTGGGGTTATGGCAGACTTTGCTTCAGACAAAAAGTCTCCAGAGTATTTCTTCATGGGTAAGTTAAAGTGCCTGTGGTGAGAGAGTTTAGAGGCTAAAGGTTTCTCCCTGGGGCACATAACACACCTTATGCAGTGAATTATATTAAGGCCAACAATTGCTGATCTGAACTACACAAAACTGGCCATTCTGGTGCTGTGTGTCCTGTGCATGGTGGCTTCTCTGCTTGGCATCAACTTAGGCCCAACTGAACTCTTCTCTCAGACATATCCTCAGTGAATTGTGCTAATGCTGTCGGAACAGAAGTTGGGATGGGTCAGAGGTTCCTGGAAGGTGGGGTTCACCAATATATCCTTCCAGAGTTTTGACCCTTTTTTTGTAATAGGCATTGTGCTCTGAATGGAGCATTCCTATTCAAGAAAACCAAAACCTTTTCTGCTGCCCTCCTTTGATTACAAATCTTGTTAAATACTGTTGTGACTTCTAAGTATCTGATGGAGCAGCCATTGGGTAGCCTGAGGCTGTTACCAATCTGTGACTAAGGCAGTGGTAAAAGAATGGTGATAAATTCAGTAATGGTTTTATTTTTTTTTACAGCAGCAGCAAAGGTTGCACTTGATGGTCAGGCTCAAGAGCTTTCCCTCTTAAGAAAGCTTCATATCCTAGTCCCCCTTGTTGTGTATTGGGCCCTTCTCACAGGCACTCTTGGAGTACTGTTTACTTGGCTTTGTGTGTGTGTGCCCTGTGACATGCATGCTGGGTGACTGCCAGAACTTTGCATAGGAGTTCTTAATATGGAACGCTGTGCAGCACACAAGGAGCAGTAGCCCAGAAGGCTGAAAGAGAAAGCAGATCAGCAGTAATGCTTGGAAGTATAAACATACGGAAATATAAACGTATTTTTAAAATATATATATAAATAATTTCCTTAGCTGTTGTCCCACTGACCACTTTTGTTGCTGCCTTGTGATAACCCAAGCCCCTGAGATCAGACCAGTTTGTGCCAGTGCTTGGAACAGTGCGGCTGCATTCGGAGTTCGCTCTGTAGGTTGAAGCATCACCATCCTGTGGATAACGTTTTCTTGCTTCTAAAGAGCAGCACATTATGTTCTTTTTGTACCTGGATTGGGCTGCCAGCTGAAGCTAACCAGCTTCTCTCTTATGCTTCCTTGTGATGATTTTTTTCCTGGATCTGAAATGTTGTTTTAGTTTAAAATAATTGATAATTATATCCTTGCATTTTCCATTAGGCCAGAATGAATCTCCTTAAATAGCCTTGTTCTTTACCAGCAGTCCAGCTGTCTTTTCTGTCCCCTGGAATAGTTTGGGCCATGACCTGGCAACCAGGCCTCTTCATCTTTTCCAGCCACTGAAATGTTTTTGTTGGTTTGAGAACAACTCAGAGGCAGGAGTGCTGAGGTCAAACACATACGTGTTCATAGTTTTCTGTTGCTTGTGATTTTGTGTTCAGGGATCCACATTCCCCACTGCAGCTTGCAGCTTTATAACCTGCAACATAAAGGGTTGGAATTGGAGCTTTGACCCATCCGCTTTATCGTACACTGGAGCGGCCTCCAAAAATGAATATCCTCTCTCTGCAGTTCCCCAGCTTTTGGAGTTCCCACTGCAGTGGCAGGCATGACAGTATTTTATGTTACAACATCTCACTCTACATTCTTTGGTGCCTGTGCTTCAAATGCTGAAGGCAAACCTGTAGCTCCCCTGTTCTATTGCTGTTCAGCTCTAGTAGATTTCATACTTTCTCAGCTGTACTTGAGAGAAAGGAAAATAAAGGAGTTTCAGCAAAGGTTAATAGCTGGGCAGTTACCTCTTTTATCTGAGTTGTCTGTGACATTGTACTGAAGAAATGGAGAAAAGATCTGTAGAATAAAGAGAATTCCCCTGAATTGCTTGTCCTTCTTGGAACTCCCATACCAAGACTCTGGTGAGTTTTTCTGCTGGGCAGGAAAGTCTGCAGCAATCAGAAGGAAAACAGAGATGCTTGTGTGAACCCAAGATGTCTCACTATTAATTGGTCCTTAATTAATTCTTTGTAGTAGTGCTGTTCTTAAATTTAAAAATACCTAAACCATGGAAGTGAAGACAGTGTCTGCTGAGTGTGAGCTGAGCATCTGTGAAACAAAAACTAATGTGGACTTCCAAAGGGTCACTTCAAGACACCTATTCTCCCCTCATTTCTTTTGGTGGATGAAGAAGAAAGTCTGTTCTGGTTCCCTGGGCAACATGGACAAACTCTGTATCACTATTAAATGAAAAGCAGAGGGCCACATTACTGCCAGTGGCCATAAAAATTAAGTGTATGCACTCAACAAGCCCCATCAGGAATGGTAACAAAACCCAGTGGATGTGAATGAAGCATTGCTTCTCCTGCATAGCCGGAGCTCACAAACTTTTCTACTATGTTACATTCTCTTTGCTTCAGTTCCATGATCCAGCCTGTGATTCAGGCATTCATCAGAGCCAAAACAGCTGTGGACAGAAGTTTCAGAGTGGCTGTGGCTTTTTCTTGGGGTCTGTGAGAGCATGAGTGATCATCTTGACTTTGAAAAGTACAGTTAAATGGTGCATGCCTTAGGATATGAAGTCATGTCTGGAGTTGAAGGATATTAGTAGTTTTTCTCCATAGTAGTGGGTGCCCGTACAAACAGGAGTTGGGCAGCAGTTAAATCCATGTAAACTGCAATGCTCTGCTCCTGTGCCCCATTTCATTATAGTTCTGTTCAGGTATTTTGGAGTCAAGCATTATGCCCTTAGTCAACACTATTTTCTCTCCAAAATCCATACTGGATCCAAACTCATATCAGCCTTAAAAATGAGAGCAATGTGAAGAGTAGTCAAATACAGGACCTGTTGTCTTCTGCAGTTGAGGTAGAGTGGTTTAGGACAGGCTGATGTTTGCCCTGAGTGGAAAAGGAAAGCTGCTCCACTGGAAATCTTTTTAAAAAATATGACACCACCACTATCATCCCCCTGCCTCCCTCCCCCCAAAAAAACCAAACCCAAGAAACTTTACTGAAAATCAAGGTTGTTCAAAAGTCATCAGTCTCTGTGCTGGGGCATAAAACCCAGCAATCAGTGTCTGAGACTCAGTATCCTGCCTGGCAGACTAGAGGCAAGGCCACCACATACTTAGAGTTCTGACAAAGCAGCCTAATTAAGCCTAGTAGAATAATATGCCCACCTACCTCAGGCTGATTGTTTTATCTTTGCAATATGCTGAGATTCAGGAGGCTCTGAAGCATGATAATTCACTCTCTGTGTTTTGTGCACTAAACTCTGCTCCTGGGTAAAACTTTCTCCCACCCCTCCTTCTTTGCATAGCTACATAAAAGCTACCCAGTTCCACACAGCAGCAACCCTTGAACTGACAGTTGGTTACACCATTTCCTTTGATGCACCCTCTTCTTCCTCCACCCAGCTGCAAGTCACCCTAGTGCTGGCACCCTGGTCACGTTGCTGTGAAGGCTGAACTCTTGACAGTAGTGCTGAGCACAAGGGTCTCCCTCAGCCCACCTCAGGGAGGGATCAGTCACATCTGATTCCATTCAGACTGCCCATGCACAGCCTGAGCCCCACACCACAGGCTCTTCCAGAAACAGCCACCTGTAGCAAGTGTCCAAGGTGACCAGGGATAAACCTATCGCTGGTTCTGCATCAAGGTGTCTCCTCTGGCTGTAGGAGCACACTAAACTCCAGGAATTCTCAGGCTTTTTTCCTTACATTCTTTGCTGTTCATACATACTCTCTCTGACAGGACTCAGGCTGCTCTACAGTGGCTTCTAGAAGAACCAAACCAGTATAACCCATTGTATCTCAAGGCAAATGTCCCAAGTTGTGTTTCATTCTGGCAGAGCTGGAAATACAAGGGGGACTGTCCTCTATGAAGAGGAAAGCATGCAGATGCAGTCAAAAAGACATATAAGTGCAAGCAATTATTAAAAAAGGAAATGAGAATCCAACTGAAAACTTTCATTGTCATAGTGGTACATTTCCAGTGCACTCAGTGTCTTGAGTGCTGCTCAAAACAGATGCAATACAAATGGGAAAGTGCTAAGAAGATTAACAAGATTATTCTTATACTATGGACTATGAACAGCTTCCATATTAGGAAGTTTTCCACATTATTCACATCAGTAAATTGTGGAATCCCTTGCCACAGGAGTCTGTGAAGTTCAAACATGATCGTACAGATCCACTTAATACAGCTGTGTTGATTACATCTGACTTCAGGGAAGTTGGGTATAGGGTGAAGTAGATACTGACTTAGTTATTGGAGACTACTAAGAAGGTAATAGCAGACATACATATGAATTTAGGACATGATTATTTAGGGTTGTGAGATGCCTGTAAAATATGTAACAAGTGCTGGTGTTCTGTGGGAAGGGAGAGGCACTCGACCAGGATGCTACACTGTAGTAGAGGTTGCTTGTAAATTGAAATTTAGGATTTGTGTATCAGCAGAAGCCTATAGACTGGCTGGTATCTGTAATACTTTTGTGGTTCCAGGAAGATTAACCATGAAATACCTGTTGAATTCACCCAAGACATGTCATTATGTCTGTGCATTGTACTCAGATTAAGGGTATGTTGCATTTCTCCAGAAATTCATCTTCCTTCAGAGGACTCCTGCCTCTCTTCTCCATGTTTTATAAATCTATTTTATTGATAAATATACTAAAAATCTATTAACACAAAAATGGTAATCTCTAGTAACAAGGCTGTTTTGGAAAGTGACTTTGCTACCACATGCAGCTTATAAAACTGTCCCTGTCTGGCCTGTTATTTCCAACTCCCATATGTATTTCTCATCTTTTCCAATAGTGCATTCACACTGCAGGTTCCTTGGTGCTCTACTGAGGGCTTGAGAGCCTCAGTCCTTCAGTGGACGAACACATCTGCCACCCAGACTGTAATAATGCCCATAAATCCCAGGAAAATCTCATCAAGTCATGTCTGGGTTCTAGGACTCCTGTCATCACTGCCTCCAGATCCCTTAGACCAAGAACAGACCTGCTCGTTTTCTCAGTGGAGTTGACAGTTTGTCCAGTGTTAGTCAGTCAGTCCAAAGAAGAAAAAGTAGAATTATTTAAAATGGGAAGTGACCATAGCAGCCAGGTAAACAAGAAACCCATGTGAAATAAATCCAGACAGAGAGACAGTGTACGTTTGTCTGCTTCCGCTCTCTGCAGTAGGGTCCAGACACAGATTGGGATCTGAAAACTATCAGTAAGACTTTTGGGGAAAAAACAACAAACAGCTCTGGGATTGAGTTCTATTCCAGACCCTAAAATTAGATCTCTACCAGCCTAAGTGGTCAGCACTTAGTGATGTTGTTGTGAAGTGATGGTTGGTGTGGTCTGAAATAAGAATGGTTTCTCATGTTAGTAGGTTCCTGCCTGCATGGTTTGTGTTGTAAGGTTTCCTCTCTGCTCCTAAGACATTGGTAGTACTGCCTGTTCTGTGACTCTTTGCAGTGGGAGCACAGAGCAACTCTGGTTCTAAGGACACAGTTGTTACTCTGCCCAAGTGCCATAAGACCTACTGAAGAACTGGTGACATTTCCTTTCAGCTTAGTTCTGCATGGATTTGCATGCTACCTGCAGAGTAGGTTTTAATTGTTCTAAGGAAGAAGGAACAGGTGTCTTGCAGGTTTCATTTACCATTTTTTATAGAAACTCTTCACACACATGAAAACATACTGCAGTCAGCAGCTACAGAATTCCATTATTCTCTTCTGTCTAGACTAAAATGAAGAAATTCTGTATTCACTGCTCATCACAAAGGGTTTGTTCACCCAGAAGTGACACGCAGAATCCCCTTTATCCTTCTTGAGGTGAGTCTTCACAGCTGCAGATCTGCTGTCTCCAGGTACAGCCCCAGTAGGGTACATGTGCTGCACACAGAGGAAATAGTATCTTATGGAAAAACTCTGTGCCATGAATGGAGAGGCCAATTGAGAGATCTCTACTGAGCTGTGGTTTTGCCATTCTTCACTATTGGGAGACATAGGTTCCTCTGAGATACCAGTTAACCCTTTAATTCCCCTTGCAATCGCAAAGCAGAGTCTCCTAGAAAATGCTAATCCCTCCTAAAATGCTAATTTTCACAGGGAATACCCCCATTTGACATTTCCCTTTCAGGAAATAATGATTTTCCCCATGGGATGAATTAAAAGAATAAGTATATAGAAAAGCTGCTGCTTTACTGCTTTCCAAATTTGGTCTTTGTGAAATGAAACAATGGCTGAAGTGCAGGCTCCCCCACCTCTTTAACACTATTTTTAGCCAGAAGGGCAATTGGTTTACTAGTAGGTAGGTGTTCTCTTGCTTGACCCTTCTGCTAAAAGTAGAAGTGTTAGTTTCGCATCACAGTTTACAACAATGTGTATCTTTGTGTGTGTTTTAGCACCAATAAAACCTGAATATTTCCTTAGAAAAAAGGTCAAAAAACCCACCCCACAGTCCTACAACAGTTCATTTTTCATCCTCTTGTGTTTAAAAAGAAGCCTGTATTTCCTCCAGTACTCCTCACAGTGATTTGCATCCTGGCTGTGTCTGTTCAGCCAATTTTCTGTTACATTTTGCACATGGCTTTTAATTCTTTGGAATGTGCCTCTTCATCCCTTTGCATTCAGGTGCTGGGAGTGACCTGCTCTGGGAGTCCTGTGTGCGGGTGCAGTATATTTTAGATGGTAGGTTTCTACCATTAGGTCCCATGTTTGCCCTCCTTGATGCCATAGCAGTGTGCTTGTTCTCAGTATTATCTCTTCATCTGTTGTCTGTTCCTGTGTGGGCTGTGCACTGCCAAGGAACTCAGAGAATAGTTAGTTGTTGTTGAGTTGTCTGTCCTCATCATTAGCAGACCCAGATCAATGTGACAAAATTAGGAATCAGGCAGTGAATTGAATAAAGAAGAGGTAAGAGGGAAAATTTCACACAGGTCCCAAACATTTGCTTCCTTTGTTCTCATACATTTGAAACCTCTGCTGCAGAAAAGGCTACAGCTAGAGAGTCTTCTCAAAATTTTCCACTTGTCAAAACAAGCTCTACCTTGAGCAGACTTGCACACTTCCTTTGCCTGTGGTGAACTATTTTGTGCCAGTTTCCAGCCATCAAATGTGTTCCGTTTTGTGACTGTAAACTGCCTTTTTTGTTTCTCTGCTGTGCTGTACTTGCCAAACTGGGAGGCAATGCCAAGACTTTTCTATTTTACAATGGAAGAACTTAAGAATAGAAACTGATTAAGGCTTTGCTTTCCATCCTGCTTTTTTGAAAGGAACTGGCTTTAGTGCAGCTGAGTTACTTCTGACACATAACACTATTGAACAGCAATATGTATGACACTAACACCACCAAATCTCTGGATTCATCTGCTTTGCTGATCCTAACTGGGCTAACTTGACAGCTATGAGTGCATGCTGCCTCTAGGTAAGGCTGGGATTCTAAGGGGTGCCATACATTGTCATCCTTTTTCTTTCCTTTCTAGTGAGTCTCACTTTCCAGTTTAGGTCTATTCCTATTATGAATTTGGGGTGATCATGCCTCCATTGTTGCCCACAGCATACTAGGAAAAGAAATACTAGCTCTCTGTCATGTATCTGTGAAGTTTCTGAATCATTTGCCTTGACATGCTTCTCAGAAATCATCTTCCAGTTGAGCACACCTGGATCTGGGTGCTAGGAAACCTCACAGTGGAAGCCAAGAAGTAACCTGCTCTCTGCAAATAATTTTCAAGCTACTCTTCAAGTGTCTCATGCCTGTATCAAAGATTACCTGTGCAATATATATACTATATATAGTAGGCAAGTAAAAACATCTTTAGTTTTGTGGAATTTTTTTAAGTGTCATCATTATTTTTCATCTAGAAATAGCTCTCTCTCAGTAACAGCAGCTACTAGTCCCAGGCTGAGAAAGGACAAAGTCTGAAACAAAGTCTCCTGAACAGAAGATGGAAGAAAGTGGTTTTAAACTCTTGGCTGGCTTAGCTGTGAGTCCAGACACACAGCAAGCTCAGCTCTGTTTAGTGAGTGGTGTGAGTTCTTCCTGTAACACGCCTTAAAAGGGAAGTTCTGATTGAGGTATCAGTTTAGTTGTGAGTCATACAAGTGAAATGTTAAGTCTGTTGCTCAGACAAATACAAATCCAAATTCCTGAAAATGGTCTCACCCCTGAGCCTCAGAGAGCTTTGTCTTTGCTAGACAGAAAGCAACAAAAAGAAATGGGAAGATTTCTTCCCAGTCCTCTTAATCTGAAAGTCTCTCTGCTAAATTGCCTGATAAGTATTTACGGGGATTAGAGTAGGGAGTGACATGCAGAAAAGACTCCAGGAAACATCTTTGTAATTACACTCAGTTTGTTACCATGGAGATCTTAGAAAATGGAAGTTTGTTTTTTTAGCAGCTGAACAACAGGTTCTGCACCTGAGAGAATTATTTTGTCTTTTCCAATTTACCTTCCACAAGAGGCTGATTTTTCTCTCCTGAGCCATTTATATTTTTGTACATCCATCCCTCTGTAAAAAACAATGTGTTGTGAATATGTGTACAAGCATTAGATTCAAGAAAACTCAGTCCCACTGAGTTGCAAGATGCTGAATATTAAAAATCTAGAAAATATAGAATATGAACTGCCAGCACAGTCAGAAGCAAATTCCACATATCTGACACCACAGACCTGGAAAAGCCATATTGATTAGAATTGGTTTCTTGCTGTTTAGCAGAATGTGTTCCTTGGCAGCAATCATCAGCACAAGAAAGACACCAGGGCAAGAAGGGTGGAGGGGATGAGAAGAATCACCATAGTGGGGACAGATAGCTGGCCAGGGTACAGTGACTGGACAGCGATGCACTAATGAATGAGTAGCAGGCAGGCGTTTGCCTTCTCCAAGCAGGCTGTGTCTGTGTCCAGAGATGCTCTGCACTAGAGTATCGATTGTGCTTTCATTTTCCTAGTCATCACTTCAGACAGTCGTTTATAGGACCTTCTTGTCTAGGTTGTACAAGACCTGCCACCAGTAAATGCTAGCAGCTCTGTTAGCCCTAAGGATTTGGGTCGGATTTTAAAATATTGTTTATATTGCTAATTAAGAACACTAAATGTTCTTACTACAAGTGCATAGTCGAAGCTGGGAGCAAGGCTCACTGTGCCCTCTAGTGTGCACCGGCTGTAGCTCCACTGTCCCTGCATAAAGGCATGAGGGAAATTAAGTAGCAGTGTATTGGTGTGACAGACTTCTGTGTATCATTAACTTTCTCTACACACGGGTAACTCCTTGTGCTAGTAATCTCCCGTTCGTTCAGCAACGCGGTCCCAGGCAAGTGTTGGCTAAAGGTGTCTAAACAGCCCCCTGAACGATTCAGTGTGTACCACCTACCTGTGCACCTCCGGAACGGGGAGGTGATGCAGCGTTGCTGCTGGCTGCTGCAGAGCCACCGATTCTGCCTCTTGAAACACGGTGGTGGCACAGTGTCCTGCAGTTCAGGTGAGGGCAGCCAGCATGCATCATCAGATGCTGTTTGAAGGTCATGCATGCAAAGTTCTTGGCCTCTACTACTTCTACATCCAATCACCTCTTTTAAACACCTGATGTGATTTGTCTGGTCTGACATTCTATCTGTTTTCAGGCACATTTTTTCAAAGTCTTCTGATCATGATTCAGCAATAACATTAGTCTTTAAAAACTGCTGATACCTCAGAGGAGAAAGGGAAAAAAAAGCCAAGTAATGGTGCTGGTATGTAAAGCAGATACTTATCCTAACAGGAAGATGCCACATCACTGAACTGCAGACGAGCTTCCATTCTCTGCAGTGACCAAACTCAGGACTAGTGCTGAGCTTACAACCTTCCACAGGCTGTTCTTCCTACTCATTGTTTTGCCAGAGGGTGCAAATTCATTGTTTCATTCACTTCCTCTAACAGTTTTCAGGGGGTTCCTGCAATCATCCTGTTCTTGGCAAGAGCAATCCAATTTTTTTTCCTAGTCAAAGCACTGATTTCAGAGGAACATCACACTGTAGTGCTTGTACCTTTGCTGAAGATCTTCAAAGTCCTTTTCTATGTACTGCCAGGCAACTGATAGAGCATAGCTGGAGGTAGTTTTTTTAAGCTCCACCAGCACGTAGCAGTACAGCACGTTTCCAGCCTTGTGTTTCACAGAAATAGGCCCTCGACCGATGCTGGGGTTTTTTGTTTGGTTTTGGGGGCGGAGGGGTTTGCCTTACGTGTCTCACTGAAGAGTTGTAAGGTGGTTCTGGGTGGTATGGTCTATGTTCTTCCTGGATTGAGCTGCCCTTGGGACAGGAAAGTTGAGGGGTAGAAGTCTTCTCATTTGTTTTTATCAGATTCTCCAAGAATTCTGAAGAAACCACTGGTGTCTTTTCGTGGTGAGAAAAACTTCTCTAACAGGTGTTCTTTTTGAGAGCCAGAGACCATTGTTACTTAAAAATATGTGATTCTGACAAAATAGGTAGCATGACTTCAGAGGAGAAACCTTAATTCTTGTCTAATTCTCATTTTTCATAGGACTCTACGTATTGGTGGGAGCAGGGGCTCTCATGTCCACAGTTGGATTTTTTGGCTGCTGTGGAGCAGCGCGGGAGTCTCAGTGCTTACTTGGAGCAGTAAGTAGAAGGTTTCAAGGGCCTGGGCTGTGCAGAAAAAGTATGTGTGTTGTGTCATTAATAAAAAGATCTTCACTGGCCAAGACCTGAAATGTC
The DNA here is from genome assembly GCF_964237585.1 of Gallinula chloropus. Classification (NCBI taxonomy): domain Eukaryota; kingdom Metazoa; phylum Chordata; class Aves; order Gruiformes; family Rallidae; genus Gallinula; species Gallinula chloropus. The sequence goes on from NC_140112.1 coordinate 2,940,403, forward strand.
TTGTGTCCTTTTACTCGCTAACCAGGCATCACTAGCCACCCTGCTATTGCAGAGCTTCCATACACAAAGTTCCATTGCTTGTCTCATATTTCTTGGCATCACCTTCTGTCTTCTCTGAAGCTACTATCTGAGCCACATCTTTTCTATTTTCACCTTTGGTTCCCTATTACAAGAAATCTGCCTTGACACCCTGTTACAGACCCTGCTTACCAGTTTTCTTTCAGTTACTGTGTGGGCTGTTGAGGTCTGGGCAAGGATGAGGGACTGACTCACAGTCCATATAGAGCAGAACTGTGCAAGGTATATTAATATGAGATTCCCTTCTTCCTCTGCAGTTCTTTGCTTGCTTGTTGGTGATATTTGCAGCTGAGGTTACTGCTGGAGTATTTGCCTTTATAGGCAAGAAAGTGGTAAGTAGCAAGCAACTTCTATTGTATTAATTGGGGCAGTTATGGATTTCAGTGCTGACTGACCTACAGTCTGGCTCTTGCATAGGAAAACTTTCCAAGAGACTTTTTCCAGGAAGACTCTCTGACAACTGACTCTGGAGTCAATAAGAGCTCATGTTGTCACAAGTCCAGAACAGGATGCAGTTTTTGCCTCCCCTCTGTTAAAGAAAATCTGTATGTGTGGTTCAGCTTTAACATGCACAAGGAACATCAAGTAAAATACAATAAGAAGGTACTGCTTGGGAAAAGGGCAAACAAATTCAAGCACCCAACTTCTCCAACTAGCAGTGTTTAATCAAAACCCAGAATACAGACTATGTATATTCTGACCCATGCAGAGACCCTCAGAATATCATCAGGCCACAAAGCCACCTAACTCTCCTCAGTTTTACCAGGCATGATTTTCTTCTCTGAAGCTTGATGACACAAAGAAAGTCTGATTTCTGCAGGCAATACAGGAAGCCCAGAAAATCTATGAAGATGTTTATGACGACTATATGAAAAACCCAGGGGGGAAGGTCAACAGAACTATCTATCACTTCCACGTGGCTGTGAGTAGTCCTCCTGAACTTTAATACCTTACACTACTACTCTATTGTCACATTATCCCTTAACATTCAGAATGCCTCCTGCTGAGGTATGGAAGAATAGAACTTAACATTACTTAACATGGAGCCAGAGGCTCACAACCTGGTTTCCTGATAGCTCTGTCAGGATTCCAGTTTTCAGATCCCAAGTGATCCCTACCTTTGAAAGTGAGAAAGGCCAGGCTTTTACATTTCAGCTGATGCTTCTGGTCTTTGTTGTACAGAAGATCTGGCTATCATGGCCCTTTGGGATATTAAAATCCATGAACAAATACTGGGAAATGCAGACACAGATAAAAAGGTCTGAATATCTCTGCATTTGTCAGGGAAAAAACTGTGACCTGTGTCCCAGGACCTACAATGGGGCAGATCTCATCACTGGCCAAACCAAGTAGGTAAAGAATCAAAAATGCACGTGTGACTCAGTTCAGGCCACCCAAAACGTTAGTGTCTGAATCAGAACCTGTGACTTCCCAAATCCTATTTGTGTCCATCCTGTATCTATCTACACTGCTTCCCACTGAGATCAAGACCAAGCTTTGTTGCTCCTTACAGCATTCCCACGTTCTTTAGAACAAACATTTCACAACCTCAGACCCTTTTAGCCTTCTCCCATAGCTGTTATTTCTGACCCAAAGAGGAATTCCAAGCATTTTGTGGGAGATAGACAAACAGGAAAAACAAACCCTATGAAACACTGATTTATTACTGTTTCCAAACCCAGGACTATGTTTTGTCAGAAATAAGAGATTCCAGCATTCTCTGTTGTAGCTTTTGTCAGTTGCCCATAATTCTACATGCACTATTTGAACTTTCTGCTTTCTCCCTTTAATAACTCCTGTTTCCTTAAGCCAGGGGTCTGCTTTTGCAAAACCCACTTGTTTGCTTTGTTATGAGACACTGTGATAAAAATTCCTTCTGCAAGTTCTTGTTAGTACAAATTTGTCTGTTTGCTAAGGCTTCAGACAGTTGAAAGTGATTTTTGGCCCACCCAGTTAGAACCCTGAGGTAGCAGTTAATATAGGAAATAAATTTATCACTTGATCTTTCAGTGTGAAATAGGTCTACGGTTTTGTGGTGGATTAACCCTGGCTAAACACCAGGTGCCCACCAAAGCCTCTCTGTCACTCCTCCTCCTCAGCTGGACAGGAGAAGTAAAATACAACAAAAGGCTTGTGCATCAAGAACAGGACAAGGAGAGATCTTTCAGTAATTACCATCATGGGTAAAACAAACCAAGTTAGTTTAATTTATTACCAATCAAATCAGAGTAGGATAATGAGAAATAAAACCATATCTCAAAACCACTTTCCCCCACACCTCCCTTCTTCCTGGGTTTCGCTTTACTGACAATTTTCTCTACCTCTTCCCCTCAGCAGCACAAGGGGAGGGGGAAAGGGGGCTGCAGTCAGTTCATCACAGTCTGTCTCTGTCACTCTTTCCTCCTCATGGGAAGACTTCTCACACTCTTCCCCTGCACCAGCATAGGGTCCTTCCCACAGCCTACAGTTCTTCACAAACTGCTCCATTGTGGGTCCTTTCACAGGGTGCAGCCCTTCAAGAACAACCTGCTCCAGTGTGGGTCCCTCATGGGGTCACAACTCCTGCCAGTAAACCTGCTGCAGTGCCAGCTTCTCCCTCAGTGGGTCCCCAGGTTCCTGCCAGGAGCTTGTTCCGCACAGGCTTCCCACCGGGTCCCAGCCTCCTTTGGGTGCCACCACCTGCTCCAGCGCGGGGTCCTCCGTAGGCTGCAGGTGGATATCTGCTCCACCTTCCATGGGCTGCAGTGGCACAGCTTGCCTCACCATGGTCTTCTCCAGAGGCTGCAGGGGAATCTCTCCTCAGGTGCCTGGAGCACCTCCTCCTGCACTTACCTTGGTGCCTGCAGAGTTGTTCTGCTCACCTGTCCTCACTCCTCTCTCCTGGTTGCTGCATTGCTGTTGTGCTTTTTCCCTTTCTTATGTCATCCCAGAGGCACTACCACCATCACCGATGGGCTCAGACATGGTCAGTAGTGGGTTTATCTCAGAGACCTGGGTGGAGTTTCTAGCAGCTTCTCACGGAAGTCACTTCTGTAGCTCTGCCTGCTACCACAACCTTGCCATGCAAATCCCTTCTTTGATTCTTTGTATCTCTCTCTCTCCTTTAGCTCCAATGCTGTGGTAAAGATAATATGGAACAACAAATGGGATTACCCTGTCCGGAGAATATCCAGATGCCAAAGGCAAGTGTCTTCTGTTCTGGTCCTTCTAATCACTTTTTTCACGTCAATTGTTTAGTAAAATTGGAGACATGCTGTAAGTAAAAGAGAGGAAGAAGTTCCTTTTTACCTTGCAAATTCCAGCGTGAAATTCCACATGAAATGGAGCAGAGTGGAGGCTGAAGTAAGCTGGAGGTCATATTGAACACGCCCAGCCCTCATTTCTGAAGCCTGCCCGTAGCATCCCATAGTAGCTGAGACAGTATTCCATCATCTGAAAAGTGGGAAGGATGTAGCAGAACAGGAGTCTGAAATTAAAAGCCCAGTGAAGGCTGAATTTGGCAGGTGCCTGCCTTAGTCATGCATGGAGACTCCTGACTAGAAACTTTGTTGATGTTAAGGAGGGTACTGCTATTTCTGTCTTTTGTGGAATCTGCTTGTGAATACAGTGTCAATCTGAAGGGCCAAACTGCCTGCTTTAGCATGGCCTGTCATAAGAGGGGGGTTAAATTTCGGGGAAACTGATTGTAAGAAAATTACTTGGATGACTCAGCCTGTGCAGGCAACAGGTACAGATGTCTCACTGAAAAGGGGAATATGCAATGAAAATTAACCAGCAAAACACAAGACATAGATGGAAGAAATAAGACAGCAACTGCAATGATCTTTATCATGTTTACCTTCTGTACAGTGAGAACTGCTAACAGAATTGGTTAGAGTGTATTTTTCTTTTTGTTTTTACTAGAACTGCCTGATTGAAATCCAGAATGTCATTGATGCTTATCTGCATTTACTTGGAATTGTTGGAATCGCAATTGCTGGCATCACAGTGAGTAAATCCATGTTCTCTTTCAGATCAGCCCAGTATCCTGTTGTCCCTTACTTAAAGCTTTGAGGAAGGTGTTTTGCACCACCAGTGAGATTCCTCAGAGGTGCAGCTATTCTTTACCACTGTTGGTGTGTCCTCTCTCTGGGAATTGCCCACATCAGCTCAAGCAGACTTGTGTGACTTTGTTAGGCAGGGTCCAAAGTATCTAATGGAAATTGTATTTTGTTGTAATAGGAAAGGGGAGGGCACACAAACCAAGGTGAGCAGCAAAAGGCCATAGCAGCATTTTATCTATTCCAAAACAACGGCAGACTGATGCTTTAGGCCCTTTGAGGATACATTCCTTGGATTTCCTAAGGAATAGAGGGTACCTACATATTGTTTAGGAATGGCTTGGAAAATGCTGGCTGTAGCCTTGATACCATGTGAAGCATAGCATATAAAGAGATTTTCTAGGTCACAGATCCAGTGATCAGCACGTACTTTTTTAAAGGAACAGTATTTAAACTGCATAGTTTTCAGAACAGCATTTCTTTCCTAGAGGTCTAACACCTAGTTACAGGTAGCTGTTTAATCAAATTGAGTCCTCAAAGCATCAGTAACTTCCCTCGCAGTCCACCTTCTCCCCAGGGCTGCATGGCAGCGCTCCCAAGGTCTGCTCCTTCATGATGGGACTGTGACCAATAGATGTCACCCGCGGCAAGGGAATGTCAGGAGCGGCCGGTCTGTATCAAACAGGCTCGGACAGGGAGCATCTTCCAGCACGGGTGTGCCAGCAGCAGTCTGAAGCAGCATGAGGAGCCAGAATATTAGTGAAGAAGCACACGTTTATCTGCTTTGGAGAGCAGAAGGCTCATGGACTTATGTGGACACTTAAAAGCAGATGAAGGGTTTATGTATGTAGCATGGGTAAAGGGAATTAAACACTCCTGTGATTTGTGTAACACTTGAAGGTGTACTCAAAAATACACCAAAGCAACACAGGTGGGAAAGAGCCCCAATAACCCCATTGCTCAAAAAAGATGCACTAGAAACATGAACAACTCTTCCCACCTCAGATACAGCAAAAATAACAAAATTATAACCTCTTTAGGAGCAGAAACACATCTGTACATTGTTCTGTGCTTGTTTCTAACACTCCATGGAGTACGACATCAGTAGCAGCAAAGCTGCAGGAGGCAGCTGCTAACTGCTTTGGACAATCAACCTGTGGCAAAGAGAGAGATCTCTGCAGGCTCTGGCAACACTCTCCCTAGTTAACTACTTCCCTAACATGGGTAGTGTTTTATACTTAATGTATGGCCTTGAGTAGCACCTGTTGAGAGCTAAGCTTTCTCTGTAAAACCACAATCCTCAGCACCAGTTTCAGAGACATGGCTCCTCTGGAATCATTCTCTGCTCATACTCAAACATAAGTACAATATTCCACACGGAAGCATTCTGTAACTCAAAACCTTGTGATGCAATACTCAGCATAGTGCCATTAGTGACAGTTACTGATGTCAGTGAAATTTATGTTGGTAATATTAAAGTTTGGGCTGTTGTGCTGGCCTTAAGACAACAGAGAACAGTGAAACTTGGGTGAGCAGATAAAATCTTGGCTTTGAGTATCAGTGGAATGTTTTATGTTAATTGTCTGGTGTCTTGGAGGTTGTAGATGGAAGCTGTCACTTGTGGCTCTGCCATAAGAACCTTCAGATTGTTCTGATATGCAGACTATTTTGTAACTGTTTTGTAAGTGGATCCCTAAATCGCATCCCTTCTCTTCTAGATCTTTGGCATGATATTCAGCATGGTTCTGTGCTGTGCGATCCGTAACACAAGAGACATGATCTAAAACTTTCACTGCACAACTGTGTCCCAGGAGTTCCAGACTAAGCTTTACAAGAAGTGCTCTTCTACCCAGTTTAATAATTGTAATGCATTTTAATTAGTGTTTTAACATACTGAGAGGAAAATATTCCACTAGGTGAGCAGGTGACTTGTATTAGTTACAGTAAAACCAAAGTGAACAAAAAAGGATTTAAAAATATCCTTTTTAATGAAAAAAACAAAGGTGCATCTAAGACTAATTTGATTTTTAATGTTTGTATATGTCCAATTAAGAGTTTACACATCTCTAGACATTGTGTAAGCACACACATATCTCTCCTTGCAAATATATATGCACATGAGCAAGGACCTGTATATGCAGTACCTTGTTTAGGTAAGTATGTGAAAATGGATCGTGCTGTGTGTGCATGTTTGCATGTATATTCTTCCAGAGTCTGACTACACACACCCCTAGGTATGCAGTGCTTGAAACCCTTTCATAATGAGCCCCTGTTTGCCAAGAATTAGCAGAGGAACAAATGCCATTTAAAAAAGTAAGACCTATGATCCATTTTGTAACTGTTCTTTCCAATGCCCAACAGAGTAAATTAATAAAATTGGACTTCATTAAAGAAAAAGTTACGCCTAATGGCCTGCTCCACCAAACTTGAATTCAAGTGAGTAGACCCATTGACTTCACTGTCATGCAGAGACCGGACCCTACATGCAAGTGCAGAGAGTTCTGGGGGAGGAAACATGTCCAAGGAGACCCAGGCTAAAGGAAGAGGGGGGAAAAGAGGTGGGAAGCTGGCAAGATAACACAGTCATTTGGGAGCAGCTGCAGTGCAAAGAGTGCTGAAGCTTCCCAAGCTAGCCTGAGACACACACACAAAAATAAATCTGTGAGTTAAAGGGCACATTAAACTCTTCATTCAGAAGTCCCTTTATCCTGCAAGACTCTACATGGTATATATGCTGGTGCAGGAGTGGAGCTTATATCCAGAAAAGCAGCAGCTTTGCCAGATATTCTGTAGAATCTAACTGGCTTGTGGAAGCCAACTGAAGATTCAAAACAGTCAGGGAAAGACACACAGCACTTTAATATCCTCTGTTTCTGCTTCTGTGACTATCACAGCTTCCATGGGGCTCTTACCTCAACCTCTCACCCTTTCTTACAGGTGCAAGGCAGGAAAGAAAGATGGGACATTTCTACAGAGCCATAAAATAAGGTTTTTTAGTGACTCTTTTAGACTGCATGTCAGATATAAAAGTTACACTGTGTGCTTGAAATACCTCAGGGCTTGTGTTTACATAGTCAATTTCTATATTTTTATTTTTCTATTTGTCATATTTATTCATAAGAGAATGTTCCTTTTAAAACAGCCTAGAAGGGAGAAAGGTTGTCCCCAGAAGGGGGAAATAAATTACATCAAAGGCTCAGAATCTCTCAATTTTTGGCTTACTTGGGATAATTCACCACTTCAGAGAACAGCTTTTTGCTCTCTGATGATCACTAGTTCAGATTTCTGATGCAGTTGTTCCATAGGCGATGGGGAGAAGTTCAGCTAAACTACACCTCTCATTGCAGTGGTCCATGATGTCTAACAGGACATGGTGTTTACAAGTCATGGGGTCTTTATTCCACTGAAACACCATAGGAAGAGATGGAATTTCAGAAAACATATGCATTCCAGTGCACATGTTTGTGTGGAAAATACATCCCTCATGATATTAGCTCTCATTCCCCAAAGAAACTCAAACTCCCATGACTCTCCTGTTACTTCAGGCTTGGACATAGTAATGCTGTTCCATGTAACCAATTTAATTGGCACATCTTGCTGTCTTTCACATAGGCCTCTCTTCAAATTGTTAACCACAGACTGTGACACAGCGAGCTGTGCACTAAATGCTGGCTATGCAGCAGGCAGTTTCCTGGCCCAACTGCCAGGGAGACACTGTATCTATCATACACCAAGGAAGACTTAAGCTTGCATGACTCTGGTCACAGCTGATTGTGCCATGTAAAAGTAGGGGTTAGGACTTTATTCTGCAAGCATCAAGCCAGGAAAATAGGCCTGTGTGCTGTGCACTCCCTAGAAAGGCTTAATGGGGAAAATGACACTCGCAACAAGTCCATGAGGGTTTCAAGCTGAAACTAGGAAAGCGTCTCACAGCAGACAACTGACATAGCCAAAGCAATGTCCTGGATCCCAGGTACACCTGAGATTGTCCCTACAAATAGGTAATGGTATACAGCTGGTGTGTTTTCTCCCAATGCAGTGTCATTTTTGCCATTCAGAGCAAGATAGCTTTCCAGGAAAACCAGTAAAAATAGCACATCAGGGAAGCCAGTGGTTCAGGTTCCAAGATCGTTGCTCTACAGGGATAGAAATCTTCTGCAAATAAAGCTATTCCTTCTGTTACACTCCCCCTTCTGATGACAATAATTTAAGTACATCAACATCTAATTGGTTTTAATTCCTCAAATTTGTAGCACCAGAATGTAATGACAGGACCAGAGTTTAGCTTATTTGTTTACTGCTTCTTGAGAAAGTTGGAAGATGCCCACTCCTGCTTTTGAGATGCACTGAATAAAAAGGCAGCTTGCAGAAGCTACTGTTGCTTCCTCAGCCCCCCACTCCCCCAGAAGGACAAAAACATCTAAATGCCTTATGAAAGCAGGAAAGGGTTGTACAGAGAAACCTTCTGTAAATTCAGGCTTGAACAACCTAACTTTCTGCTGAAGTGTTTTGGGTTTGTGGTGGGTTGTTTTCTTATTTTCTTCCTCTGAACAGTGGATTTGGGTTTTTTTAGCTTAATTACTGCTTATACTCTGGGATGTACTGCTATTTAGGTATACAGGATACTTGCAATGCATATCCAGAACAAAATAATACCAATTACTGGTTTATATGTCTAATTTATTGGTTTAATTTAAGCTGGATATCAACGGGTTATGCAACTACTAGTGCCTTTAACAGAATCCAGAGGTAGACCCTCTTTTGTTGTTTCCTGCTGTTGTGAGGTGCATACTGTATCTGCAGTTTTCTCTGCATCCTAGTAACTGAAAGTCTTTTTTAACCCATTAAGGGACAGAAAATGCAGATGTTCTTTCCCTGTCAAAGCTGTAAGAATTTTTTACTGTTGCTTTTGTATCGTAGCTACTTAACAAGTCTCACTAATATTGGCTAGCTTTGTCAGCCCTCTTTAAATGCTCAGATGTCACAGGTGGGGTTATGGCTATTGAAACTGGATATACAGTGCCCATGGTTTGTTATACTGCTGCTCTGTCACTTCAGCTCTTGGAAGGGCAAAATCTCTGATCTTTGCTGGCAGTACAAAATCATTTCCAAGCAACTACAACCTATGGCTCCAATCAGAAAGCTTTTCAAAAGGTAACTAAATCCAAACCAGCATCTAAACTTCCTAAAATTAACAAACCCCAGTGCTTGTGTACACCAGGCACACGGGAACTGCAAGTCAGCAGAAGTACCCATTCAGTCTTGTCCTGTGCACCTGTTTCAGAGCGAAGCAACAAGAGCAAACCCCTCCTGGTGACAGCACTGACGATGCATCACACGCATTTTCCCCCTTCTGCTGGCACTCTGTTCTAAAGCAGAACGCTGTAAATTGTTGGGAGTCCTTATGGTATTTCTAAGTATCATTATTCGCATTTCCCTGCTCTGCTTTTTCCTAAGTAGCTGAGCTCAGTGCAAGCTGCATTTGTTGCTGAACAGCTTCAGCCAGCTTTGATCCCTCGCAGAGGTTGCGCTGGAGCTGACGAAGCACAAGCCTGTAACAGCCATAACAACGAAGACTCCTATTTCACTGTTTCCTTCATACCCAAAGCGATAACTCCGCAGCAAATTGTATTAAATAGGTGTTGAAAAAGAAACTGAGTTACCTGAAGCCCTCAAAAATGCTGTATTTTACTGCCTTTGGAGCGACTGATTAACAGCGCCAGGTGCTGCTCGTAGAACACGCATGTAAATAAAGCTTTGCAACCTTACTCCTTCCTCTCCATTGGTGCTCCAGCCACAGGCACAAACCCCTTCCAGTCGAACGCGTTTGTTTCTACAGCCCAAGTTCCGATTTCGGACCGTGGGGCTTGTGCTGCAGGGGCTGCGGCAGGACCGGCTTCTCCTGCGGCTTCCCGTGAGGGAAAACCCCACCCCCTCCTGCCGCCCCGAGCGGCTTTCGCTGCCCGCGTCCCGCAGCGGCGTTTTACCGGCTTTTCTGTCGGGCCTTTCAACCCGCTTTCTAATAAAGACAACCTGAGGCAAACGGCTAACGGAGACCTCGCCTCAGCGCCCTCGGGCCCGCGCCGCCGGAGCCAGCCCGCCTCCCGCCTCACAGAGCCGCCTTCGCCTCACCTTCTGCATCCCGGCGCTCAGCACGCCCGGGGCACCAGCCGACGCGACGGCGCTGCCGGAGGGAGCTCTTCAGGCGAGGGGCTCTTCATGCCGGGGCGCGATGCAGGCGGCAGGGCGGGTCCGCCCAGAGCTTGCCCGTTACCCCAATGACACCGGGGCGCGGGCAGCACCCGGGCACAGCGACAGGCCCCGGCCAGCTGGGCGCCGCGGGAGGCGGGGCGGGTCTCGGCCCGCCTCAGGGACGCGCGCGCCGGGCGAGCCCGCCCACCGGGGCGGGGCGGCGGGCGGCACTGGCTGCCCATTGGCTGTCCGCAGCGCGGCATTGTCCTCGCGGCGGCCGAGGCGCGGCCCTTGCCGCCGCCGGGTGTCCGCGCAGCCCGCTCGAAGCGGCCGACGGGACCCGGCGATGTAGCGGCGCCACGCGCCAATCCGGCGGGTGCCGCGTCCCGCCGGCTCCGCGCGCGGGGCGGGACCGAGCTTCACCCGGCCCCCTTCCCCGCCCCTCAGGCCGCTCCTCCTCTACGCCCGCCCTGCCCAGCGCGTCACCCCACAGGGAGCGGCGCAAGCCGGCGGTGCCCCCGTGGACAGGCTGCGCCACTGCGCCCCCTGGCGTTTGGGCGGCCCGGACGCCTCTCCCAGGTGGGGCCGCGCGGGACAGTGGGGGGGCTGCGGGAGGCGAGGGGGGGGTGCCGGGGTGGGGGGGGATGGTGTCGGGGGGTGTTGGCGAAGCCGCTGCCGAGTGGTTCGAGCGGGCAGGGTGAGTCCCCGCGAGCACCGGGGACTCGCCCCGCGGGGGCCGCCGGCTCCGCTCCGGCCGACACGACACAGCGGCCCTGAGGGACCCGCACGGAGCGTCACGGCAGCGCCTCCGCCTGAGCCGCAGCCGAGGAGCAGACTGTGCGTGTTCCTCCACCGCCGGGGCAGAGCCAGGAGCCACGGGCCAACCCTCCCCTCCCGCACCGCAGCGAGGTGGGGTGGTGGTGGTGATGGGGGGGGGTGCAGGGGGGGGGCTGCAAGCACAACCCGCAGCCCTCCGAGCCCGCTGGGGTTCCCAGTAACACCCAGTTACCTCCAGAATAACGCTCTGTGCGCCCCCGTGTGCAAACCCCTTCGGAAATCCACCTTTATTGGCGCTCGGCGTGAGCGGAGGTACATTTCCACCCCCTTCCCTTACACGCTGCAGAGCTTCTGGGGCTTAGTGCAATAGTTCGTCCTGACCCTCTCGTGAACACAGTCACTGTAGTCAGTGTTACACTTCCCGCACGTGCAGCTCACAGCCACAGGGTAGGAATAATATGGGATGGTGTGGTGAGGGCAGCCCGGGATCAGTGCTGTCTGATACAGCATCTCTTTGTAAGTGCACACATTCTGTGACAGAGAGCTTTTGAGGAGCAGCTTCTTGCCATTGCTGTCCTACAAAGAGAAAAGAAATGCATTGTGTCACTGCAGGACACACGGGTACCAGGACACCTCTTCTCAGCTGTTCTCAAGGGTGCAGAAAGCCAACCGTGCTGGGCTTTGTCTGGCTCTGGTATTCTCAGGGTACTTCTCTGCCCCCATGGATACATTCACCTTGCCTTTATGGTCCTAACTGGTCTGTTTGCTCAGAGCAGTAGCAGTGCTGTGTAGCCTTTAGTGGCTGCCTACTGGCTGAGGTAGAATTTAACATGCCCCATTGAAGAGTGAAGCTTGGCATGCCTACACATGAGACTCTCTCCCCAGCTAGCTGTCGAAACAGGAGTGAGAGTAGAAGTTACCCAAGTCATTTACATTACATGAGAATAACTAGATACAATCTGCTTCTCACCTGTTCCGTCCTGACCCCACACTCTGCCTACAGAGGCTCTGCAGTGGCAGCAGCTGGCAGTTGTCTGCTGTGCCACTGGTGTTACAAACTCCATGGTTCCAGAGGGTTGGCATTTCCCAGAAAGCCAACTTGAAAACACGATGGTGACAGGGTGGTTTTCTGTCTGTGGCACACACCCTCAGAACTGGATCATTTACACACAATTTCCCAGTGAGAATAGGCACTTGTTACGGAGTGATGGCCAGTACAGAAACAACTGCCTTAAAACAGAGTAACGCCTTGTACCCGAGTCATGCAAAATCCAGCGCAGATGGTGGTGTTGATGGCCAGGCAGTAGGCACATTCCCTTTTCTCCACGTGGATTATGTACTCAGAAGGAGCACAAAGTGATGCTGTTTGACCGAAAGTCAGGCCAAAGAGGAGAGACATCACAAAGAAGGGACTCATGCTAGATGTGGGGGAAAGAAAACAAAACAAAGCCTAAGTAACAACGGATGCACCTTCCAGCCCTTTTCTCAGAATTTGACAAGAAGTTACGGCAGTGGCAGAGTAGAAGCAATCGTGACTTTTTTAGCTACAGCCTGACAAATTCTTTCCCATGTCAGACCTTTAATTGAAACAGTACTAAGCACTAAACAGAAAAGAAGGGTAATCAGGCCATTAACAACATGTAACACTTTCCCCCACTAAGGCATATTACGTGGAATGTTGACGCAGAAAAATAACAAGAGCCAACAGATTTTACAATGTGATCTGTTGAGAGAACGTGAGCCTTAGAATTAACCAGAGGTGCTAAAATAATCCCACTGGATTAACAATGGAAAAAAAAAACCTAAAGAAAGCATCATATACAATGTTCAAGAGAGAAAAAGGAACAGCTGTGCTTATCAGGCATACCACTGCATTTTTACTTTCCAGTTGGCTCAGAGGCATGATGAAATGGGAACACTGCCAAGAATTAAATAAGAGATTCAAACAAATTACAATAAATAACATAGGCAAAGAGTTCAAATCAACGAATCCCCGCTTCATCTGTCTGTTGTGCTGACCTCATTTCCCAGACCTGCCGGGGATCTCAAGAACAAAGCTCTGATTAGCTCAGAAACAACTCCAGTGGCTTCTCTATAGCCTCTAAACTGCAAAATTTAAATGACAGTGTCTACAAACATATGGACATCACCCTCTAGTCTCTTCCAGCCGTCAGATTCCCATAGCAAAAGCCATTCATTACACAGTCTGGTTTACCCTGGAGCTGGAACAATACAAGTCTGGAAAGACCAACCTCTTGTCAGCCGAATTCTTCCCTATTACAGGAACCTGATTCTGCCTTGAGCAGGGAGAGGCAGTGACCCAGCAGAAGCTCTGTGTGGGCTTTATACTCTCCAGGCTAATTCCAGGCTGATCTTACTGTTTATATAATCGCATCTGAATTGCTGCTTTCTTATCACCAAGTCATCTATTGAAAATTCATACTGAACCACAAAGCAAATGTGATAGGAACAAGCGTGTCCATAATATCCTAACCTGGAAACTGGAGATGGAAATCTAATTATTTTAACAGTCGTTCTCTTCTCAGGCTTTTAAACTAACCACTGCTTTAAAAAAAAATTATTTATTGATGAATTTAATCACTCCATAGGCCAGGAACACGATGACAGGAAGGCTGGCATGGAAATGGAGTCATCCCCCAGCACACAGGACTAATCATACACCTACGTTCTGCAGCAGTTTAATGAAGTCTGGTTCACTCAGTTTGCTCGTTACCTGCAGTTTAGGCACAGCTGAGATGCAGTGCTGTGCACACAAAGTAGCAAAACTCCAATCAAAGCAACTGCTCTACTGGGTGGTTAGGTACAGCCTGACTTACCTACCCAAACAAAGCAGACAGAGGAATTATCTTGCCTTGGACCTGATGAGCAAATACTGAAGTAACAAGTAATTTCACTCTGAAATACTGAGAGGGGAAAAGCTTTTAAGAAGCCACTCCTTGGAGCACAGAGAGAAGCAAAATACTGTCCCAACACCAGTGAAACAGATGTTGAGAAACGAGGGGAAAACACTGGCTTTTAGGGCTTTGTGGAATACCCAGGAGGAGCGAAAGTAAGAAAAGGCCAAGTCAGCGTGCAAGTCTTGCCCTGATTCAGCACGAAGCACCATCCTCCACTGCTTCTCCCGCAGCCAGCCAGCCTTCTCCCTGTGCTGATTCACTGCAGGGCTGTCAGCACCTACCTTTGCAATTAATCACCTAACTCGGACTTTGATGTCTTACGCAGGTCAACCCCACTCTTGACTTACATTGCTGTAAGAAACATGATGAAGCTGAGTTTGAGCCGGTAAACGTGGGCACTTTGGGGTACGGGAGGAGTGGCCAAGTCAGTCCTGATCAGCCTTTAGCTAATTCCTGAACAGTAGTGTCTCCTTTTCCCAGGGTTTTTGGACTGCTACACACAGCTCTGTGTCCTGGACTAATTTGCCAAGGGGTTTTTTTTTTTTGATAACATGATAGAGTTTTTGTTCCACTAAGACCAGCCAAATGCTTTCTGTTTCCATAGAGTCTCTAATTATAGGTTAATTCCTACCATATAACTTCTCAGGAATTAAATATAACTCTTTCTGGCTTAAGGACATGAGCAGAGCATTAATTGTACTCCCAGTAACATCTGTCCATCTACACTTAGCAACAGAAGTAAAACACTTACTTTGCTACTGGTGCAATACATTATTTAACTCAGGGTTTTTTTTCTGACATGTTTTAAATGCATAGTATGTTTTAAAAACATACTAATTATATGAGTATACACATATATACACCCAGATAGGTAATCGTGTGTGTGTATATAAGCACACACACTCCCCCACTACATATGGATGTATAAGTTTGGTTGTTTTAAAACTTTTATCAGAGAAAAGAATGTTTATTCTTGGGAAAAAAAAAATAATCTTAGGAGCACTTTAAAGGAAACAATGATCCTGAAATGAAAAGGAGACAATTCATAAGCTAAACCCTGGAGAGGACAAAAGTGCCCAAAGAACAGAGAAAAAAAGGTAGGAATACTGCAGGTGACCCATGCAGGCACATCCAAAGTAGGTACAGCTGATTCTTCAGTGATGCACAAGCACAGCCTTAGGCAAATGAACTTCATTTGTACACACCAGTTCTGACAGGAAGACCACAACACCCAGGTTTAAAGTGTCCTCAACTCCTTCCTGTAAGAATACAGGCAGGGGACAGATCAGAGTGTGAAGGCATATATCCTTTGAGGCTTCAAAGTGCTAAGCTCTGATTTGAGAAAAAAAATGGGTGTAACTGGGGCAGGGGTATTCAGATTAGGGTGAAAAAGGATTAAGAATTTGCTTTAAAAGGATTTAGGGAAATGTCCACAAACATCAATAGCAAAGAAGAAAATATAACAGCATTTGAAAGTCTTTCACAGGGATGATAAAGCAAATAACAATAATAAAACCTATAGCAATAATAAAAGGTGAACAAACACCAACTGCTGTTAGAAATTAAAATATTAAAAATTGACAAGGGAAGTTGGGGACTAGGAAATAAACCTTTCAGGGCAGAGGCTAACAGTAGTGTCAAGGAACATTACTAGATGAAGACAAGCAGTTGATGCTTGAGTAAGTGCAAAGAGTTCAGTAAGTACATGTGCCTTTGAAAACGTAGTGGCTGAACAAACATACACATTTGCAACAAATCTATTAAATTCTTTAAGGAAGAAATATTTGTAAATCAACACCAGTACCCAGCCAATGCTAATTGCAACAAGTCTTGGGACTACCGAGGAAGTTTCAAAACATTGCAAAAAGGTGCAAACATTATGCCAGTATTTCAGGAGAGAACGTTGACCCAGGTAAGTCTCAGCCAGGGAGCCTGACATCTATCCCTGATAAGTCAGGTAAAATAACAGAAAGTTGATACAGGATTTGAGCAATAAAGAATTAACGGATGAGAACATAATTAATGCTCGTGAAGATGGTGTTACATAAAATAGGTCATGCCACACAAACCTGATTTCATTCTTTGAGGTGATTACAAATTTGGTTGTTAGGGCAACTGCATAGATGCAATGTCCCTAGTTCCATCTGTCCAGAGCCCTGCTGTCATGAAGATTTAGAGCTATAAGGCAGAGTCCAATGTGGTGAATGCTGAATGTTGGGAATTATTAATCACTGGAGCAGGTAACAATTTCAGCAATACCTTTATTCAGTGCAACTTCTTACCCAGCCCCTGAAGGTGCTGCAGTGTATTATTACATAAATACCCGACCAACTATTAAGAATGAAAATTCGTTTATCTGGAAGCACAAAAAATTAGTCTATCTCAAGATTAATGTGACTACTGCTGCTCATACACAGGTTACCTCCACACTGATATGGACACAGAACCCCTGGGCTACTGTTGTCTTTGCTGGCATTACGTTAGCTTGGCCACTGTCAGACAAAGATGCATTAAACATCACCAGAGTGATACACATGCTTCTCTACAGTAATTTTACAAACTGTTAATCTGGTAGAAAAACCTTTCCTTGGCTGTCCCTCCTGGACATGACCATAGAGTTTGTTCACCCTGACCTCTCTGAACACTTGATGGGAGTGAGATCCCACTGCCTACTGGGAACAGCAAGACAAAAAGACTGTGGCAAGACAACAAAAGTCCAGCATGGCAATCTGTGAGTGCCCAAAGCTTCCTTCATAGTTTCCTAAAATCCATAGTTAAAAGTCTGATGGTTATGGATCCATTTCTTTGGTTGTCCTTCTGCTGACCTGCAGACTATCCAGAGATAGAAATTTTTAATGTGTTTGTAAAGCCATCAGCTTTGTAGCCCTGTTCTGGAACAGCCAGTTATACTGTTAATTATTTATCTTTAACCTTTCTGTTAACTAAACCAATCCATTCACTGACATCAGTTATTTTACACTTTCATTAAGTGAAAGACAGTATGCTGATGTTCTACAAGAAGTGTTCCAAGTGATCTCTGTAAACAGAATTTAGTAATCATAAAATCCCTGGGTTCATTACCCAGGAATCTCTTTGATGGGAAAGAGAAACTCAGTGCCTACCAGAAGTTTGAATGGAAAAGTAATTTAATAGGATTCTCTGTCAACTGACCAATGCCTAAGATGGAAGTAAGAACAATAAGGGTAAGTTATCAAACATTTTTCCTCCTCACTCTTCCACTCTTAGTAGTACCAAATAACAAAAGCTGTGACAGACTGTGATGCTCAGCAAGGTGAATGCTTCCCAGTGAGGTAGCCACTCCAAGATTCCAACTAAAAATTACAATGGCTGTAATGAAGGAAGAGGGAAGACCATTTTTCCTCATGAACCCTGCCTGCCAATACTCCTGGTAGAAGCAAGGGAAACCAGGTTAAATACTTGGATTCCTAGGGGCAGAAAATGTTGCACCAAGATGAGAGTTATTTGTACTGTTTTATGTTTGTTGGGGTTTTTTCTATTGTGACATTTAACACCTGTAGCATTTTTTCCCCCAAAAAATCCTTGTAGTTTTGATATTTAAACAAATATCCTTATTACTATTTTAGAAAGAGTTGTCCATTATAATAACTATCACACATACCTGAGGATTTTCTTTAATGCATCTTTCTAATTAAGATCTTAATATCTTCCTTACATATGCTTGGGGAAAACAGTTTAAAGTGATTCTTCTAGCACAGTGTCTGTGTCTGAAGAATCTACTTTTTAAAGCCACTGTGAAAGAAGATCAGCACCTGCTGACAAGTAACATTCCCTTTCCTCTGCTATTACCCAGTCAGTTTCAGTCAGGTGAGCTCAGCACTAGTGTGGGTACACCGACTATCTCTACCCCCAGTGCAGCTTCCCTGGTTTCCACAGACATTCCTGTTTCCCACAGCCCTCAGGGAGGGTCTTGGAGGGCTCAAAAGAACAGGCATATGCTAAGACATGTAGTCATGTAGAGTTAAAAAACCCACCATTTAAATCCTATTTTTATAGTATAGTAATCCTGTTTTTTTATAATATGCCTACTTTTTTCATTTGGTCTAATTTACACTATTTAAGCAGATGTATTATACAACTTCAATGTTCTGCAAACACGTGACAGGATTTTCCAGTAAGAAAAGCCATTCTAACGTCTCAGAAAATTAGCTTGTGTAACAGATTCCATTTCAAAAAATCCAGTATGGAGAATATTAGTCAGTTACATACAATAAAAAAAATCATTATTACTATCAGTGCTCAAAACATAAGGCATAAGGAACCTAGACTGATACATAAAATTGCTACACAGAAAGAATGTGTTTTGCTACCCTCTTCAAATGAAGCCAGGATTTTGATTTTTTTGTAACATTTTAAGATGTACCTGTTGTTTTATCTTCAGGCTCTGAATCAGGTTTTGATTGTTACTTTGAAACCAAGATTAGTCAAGGCTTAACACAGAAATACATGTTATTCCAAACTATTCTCTTGCATATGTGGCAGAAGCTGTCAGCTGTTAGGAAGGCTGCCTAATGATTTATATCTGTGTTCTAAGATATAAAGCAAAAACATTTGCTTCCACACTTCATGTTTCAGATAAGCAGTTTAATGACATCTTAACATTGTTTTACCATCTTAAAATATGTGTTCATATTTTATTTTTTAGCAAGATTTCATCTCTTTTTAGAAGTAAATCTATTGAAAATTCAATGCTTAAAGTTTGAAAACTGTTTTAACACACTGAAATAGTAGCTACTGAAAACAAAACAGTCTAAAAAGGCAGTTCTGACATTTAAAATGAATGAAAGAGCAAGACAACTTCATGTAAAAGTGCATGCGTTTTAACATCTTCAGTATTTCTTTCACTAAATGATATAATTTTTTAAATTACATATTAAGAGTAAATTTAAAATAAGAAAACTGAATTTCTTTAAAACCAATATATTTAAAGCTAGATTATATTTTTCTTTTGAAACAGCTTTCTATGTAGTTATAATTATTTCTAAATTTTAAAATAAGCCAGTTGTCTCCCAACTTCCATAGCATAGGGAATTAAAGATAGAACAGGCTCTGCAGGTCGATGGAGTTATGTACCTATAAGGTCTATGTGTATAAAGGAAACGAACATAGTACTAAACATTCTGAGTATGACAGAAAAATGTAACATACTAACTCTGTAAGAATAACACCACTGTGGTTCAACAAAACAAGTAATGCTAGGGCACTAGTATTTTTTTTTCTATTTTAAATAAAGAGCTTTTCAGCTTCTTTCATTTTCCTTTTCCTGTCCATTTTAGAAACTGCAGTCCATCCAGCCTCTCGCATTTTTCTCATGGTTGTAAGTTTCAGTACAGAGCCTGGAGTTTTCAGGGTTGATGCAGTTGGTTTCTAAGAAAGAAAATAAATCCATCCATTAGCTTCTATAACAATTTGATTAACTGTTTGATCTGATCTAAAGAAAAGCCAAGGTACCTTTTTTGGTGTCATGGCACACAACTGTGATGCTTGAGGATAATCTTTGTACAATTTTTTAAACATTTCTTCCTCTGAGACTATGCTCTAAATTAAAAATAAAAAGTTACTTAATCACACTATGTTATAAACATATTTTCTTTCCTTACTGGAATATTATCAGTGTGAAAAAGAAAAGATGTTACTGTGAAGCCTTGTCAATAAAAGCAGTGTAAAAAAATCGTAAGTTAGTATGTATTCTTTGTATAGTGGTACTCTGACATACAGTTGCTAATTACACACATCTAAATACAAGAAAGAAACAATGAAGTAAAAATATACACAGAAATATTGTCTTGGATAGAGCCACACATGTTTCATATATATTCTTAGGTATAGCAGTGCCCATAAAGAACTGCTAAATGTGCTGATTGTTCTCTCATGTTTACCAGGAGGTCGCTGTGCTCAGAGCTATCTGAGTGAGCATCCAGCCGTAGCAGCACTTTTTGCTTCTTCCTCACGCACTGTTCTGGCTGCGGATTTGAGCTTTCACTTTTCAGCTTGTGTACTGGAGGAGTCTTTACAGCATATGCCTGGGAAATAAATAGTGGCATTTAGAATTACATTTTCAGTGGTAATTGTAGAATCTAAACTGAAACTCATAACCCAGTTTACAGACCGAATATCCAGGAATACATCAGAGAGATGGTGTGGAACAATGTGAAGCAAAGACTGAAACAGAGGGGAAAAGATGTTTTAAAATGCCCTGGATTTGTTGCCCAACAAGGATAAGGAACTGGAAACTGTGGAAGAACTGTGTTTCATGGCACACTATCTAACTTCATGCTTATCTGCAGAAATTCAGGTTATTCTGAACTGTAGTCACTACATGCAGACTATAGCCAATATTTAAGAAAATGCAAACAAAACTGCAGGAAAAAGCTTTCCGAAAGAAATCCCTGCTTATCACAACAGCAACAACAAAAAAGATCAGTAAAGAAGAAATAGTCAGAAAAATAAAACAATTCACTATAAAGAGTTGCAAACCTTTAGTGATGGACTACCCAAGGGACTTTTTGCAGATCCAGAAGGCAGTAATTTTTTCTTTTCCATCATGTTCATTTTTACAGGAACATCATTTGGAGACTTCTTACTTTTTACATTAATGGATGCACACTCTGGATCTAAATGAGGTTTAGGAGTCTCAGAAAAATGTGTTTGTATTTTCTAAAATTAAAAAGAGGTTTACATTAAAAGCATTTCAATGTCTTTTGTCGAGTCTACATAATTTATCATGGACTTTGATATATACATATTACCAAATTCTAAAATTAATTACTGATAAGGTCAAAGCTACCTTGGATTTCTTTTCATATTCAGGAACCATACTTCGGGGCAGTTCTTTTGCAAGATTCTCCTAAGGAAAAAGTTATGTGAAAGCAAGGATTTTACTTCATTTTAATCATTTAAAACCTTCTTGGTGTAATTTCAGAACCATTCTTTATTACAAAGTACATGCAAATATGACCCACACTTAGTCAAAGTGCAGCATTAAAAAGACATTACTTCTCTAAATGTAGTTTCATATCTTCTATAGTTTCCCCCATCTCTGCTAAGGAACCTTCACTTTTTAATGAGAAAATACGACAGAATTTTTATCACTGCTGTATTTAAAAAAGAATGATCCATATTTTCTAGTTATTTCACAGAAGAAACTGAAATAATTCTTGCTTATTGAAATAAATCTTCATTGTATCTTTAATTCAATTTTGTAATTCTCTTGCCAGGTAAAGAATACTATACAGCAAATCACAGATCCAAAACGGTTAAGGTTGGAATGGACCTCTGGAGATCACCTAGTCTAACACCTTGATTCACAGCAGAGTGAACTGGAGTAGGTTGATCAGGACTGTGTCCACTGTGGCTGTGAATAACTCCAAGTATGGAGACTCCACAACCCCTTTGGGCAGTCTGTTCCTGCATTTTATCACCCATACAGTAAAAGAGTTTTATTGTGTTTAAATGGTATTTGTTGTTCCCATTGCCTTTCGCCCTTTCACTGGATACACTGGGAAAGTCTCACTCTGTCTTTTGCTCCTCCCCAAAGGTATTTATACACACTGATAATATGCCCCTGAACTTTCTCATCTTGAGGCTAAACTTGCCCAGCTCTCAGGCCCTCTTTTCTATCAGATACTCCAAACCTTTAATGATTTTCATGGCCTTTTGCTTCACTTGCTTTAGCATGCCCCTGTCTTGTACTGTGAAGCCAAAACCAGGAAACAGTACTCTAAACATGGTCCAACCTGTGCCAAGTATGGGAAAAGGATCAGCTCCCTTGACCTGCTGGCAACATTTTTCCTAATGCAGCCTAAAGTGCCAAGCACATTTCTGGCTCATGTTCAACTTACTGTTTACTAGAACCCCAGGGTTTTTCCTGCAAAGCTGCTTTCACTAGTGACTGACTGGCCTCCAGTCAGACTTTGTGCCACTCTATAACTGCAATTTCTTAAGGCCTGGCAGTTCAGCCAGTTTTTGATCAACTTTACTCACCTAGCCCATGCTTATCAGTTTACCTATAAGGATGTTATGTGCTGAAGCCCTACTAAGGCTGAGATAAACATCCAGTGCTTTCTCCTCATCTGAATGTCAGTCATCTCATAAGGCATCATCTTTCAGGGACTGAGGTGAAACTGACCAGCCTACATTTCACCAGATCCTCCTTCTTGCCCTTCCTGTAGGTAGGAGTGACATTTGCTTTCTTCAAGTCCTTAGGAACCTCTGCCAGTCACCATGACCATCTGAAGATAAGTGAGAGCAGCCTTGCAATAATAGTGGCCACCTTCCTCAGCCTTTATGGATGTCTCTCATCAGATCCCATGGACTCTTGTGCGTTTGAGTTACTTAAGGATTCCCTAACCTGATCCTCCTCCATCAAGGCTAAGTCTTCCTTTCTCCAGACTCTCCAAGTCAGTCCCACTAACTACCACAGTCTTTTCCTTGTCTTTTGTCATCAGAACACCTGCCACATTAAGCAGCAGGACCTATAGAAGTCTCTCTTGTGCCCTTCACTTACACGTTTTACCTCTAGATTGGCTTTGGCTTTCCTGATATCCCTGGAAGCTTGGACAGTTCTTCACAGAGGTTTTGATTTCTCCCTGTTAACCTCATACTTACTAATTAAGGAGTAAGTCAAAACATCCAATATCATCATAAATGAGACAAAAACTTCAGAAAAAAAAATCAGGCTCTTGAAATCAGACAGCAAGTGAGAGGAAGACCTAGAATCAAAAATGCACTTCACAATTGTTACTATTCTAGAGCTTAAGACCAGGCCAAGCACGGAACCCATACTGCTACATTTAAGTGAAAAACACAAGATCCACCACCTTCTCTTCAATTTCAGCTTTAAGTTGTTCCTTAAGGGATGACAATTCACTTTTCAAACATGACAGCTCATTTTCCTAAAAACAATTAAATGAAGGATAGAGTTAACAATGTTTAACCTGGAAAAAACAGTTCAAGTGAAAGAGTTAATAGTGATATTCATTATAAACAAAAGAAAATTCCATTTGTTCAACAGAGCTAGCATATCCATAAAGTTAGCATGCTTGGAGGTATTGTCAAGTCATTTTCAGAATGATTCAATCACTAGAATAACAGATGATCAAACAAGCAGTTAAAAAGAAAAGGCTGATGCAATTGTAGACTTGAAGCTTTGTTTTTAATTTGTTTCAGAAAGCTGAAGTAGTACTCAACAGGTACTTGACCAGAACTATGAAAGCTAAGAACTTAAACCACTCATGAGAATGGGGGAAGGGGGAGTGGGGGTATGGGGTGGAATAGAACTGTTTAATACAGAAGTTTTTTATTCAGATATTGAGATTAGAACATGATGCACTATTAGGGAAATTAGAAAAAGCAGTGTTACTCCAATTTAATTTCAGAAACATCTGGAGTATTTTAATGCATCTCTAAGAAAATAAGTAAACAAATTGGTGGGTTGATTTTTACTGTTCAGTTCCACCAAAGCCGACACTTAATCCCTCTCCAAGTGTTAACAGGAAGAAGTCTAATATGATATTTATAATTATATTAAACATGAGAACAGCAGCCCCTCTGTTTAATTATCTAGTGCTGGAAAATATGCCTTACCAGTGATCTTTTTGATGATAAATGCTCTTGCTCTTTTATTTTATAAAGCTTTAACTCTGTATCTTTTTCTTCAACCATTTTATCATATTCATGCTGCATTAAAAAAAAACAAACACAAACATTTGACTACAAGTTACAGTTATAGATCTATCTAGTCTTAAAACATTACTTTTTTTTTTCAAAAAAGCTGCTCTTCAGAAAGCACTATGAACAAACATTGATGCTTCAGCAGTAACTGTAATCCAGAAAATGCATAAGCAGTATTATGTGGGCTGAAAGAGAATGCTTTATCTCTAGGCAGCACAACATAAGAGCTATCTGTATTGTATTTATTAATACTATATGAGTAAATACACTGCAAAACAGAGTAATAAGAAATGTAAATTATGTTAACTTAAACTGCTGAAGGCCAGTAAGTAATCTCATAAAGAGGCCGAAACTGATACCATTAGAACGCTGCATTAGGATTGTGTCAAAGGAAGCCTGAATATAAAAAATAAATCCTAGAAGTTTAGCTAAATGCAGTTTATCTAGCAGTAGGCATGTTTACAAAATCTGAAGATTAATTTTTTTTAGATGATGAAAAGTTCAGCACATGTTCAACTTCCTCTTCCTAGACTGGGGCCTTTACTACAAAGTGTCACTTTAAGTTGTAAAGTTATGGGTTTGAAACATTTTTACTTAATATAGCATCACACATTACAAGTCACAGAAATCAGTAAAATCTCTTACCTTGTGTTTTTCCATAAGTGCTACCATTTCAGTTATCCTGTGTTGGCAACGGATATCAGTTTCTCTCTGTGCTACTGCTGCTTCATCAGCAAGCAGCCTCAACTTTTCTACCTGTTAGTAACAAACTTAATTTCACTAATGAAAAGTTATCAATATATTTAAAAAATACATAGCCTCATTTAGTGTAGTCTTCAGTTCCTTTTAAGATGCATTTCAAATTCAACAGATAAAGGTAAATTAAAAGTACGCCTTTTTCTCCACAGCAGACAAGTATCATTTTGACACACAAGGCCATTATGAGCACTCTGCCCTACTATTTTTTGACATTGCCATCAAAAAAATGCAGGCAAGTAAACACTAACATGGGAAAAGTTATAACCTAATTTGCTTATGATGTATTTATACCAAGAATAGAATTTCTCTGAACAATATCTTGACAAAAAGAATTTTTAACTGGGTTCTTATTTTTAAAGAATAAGTATTAAAAAAAATACTTCCACTTTCAGAATCTCACGTACTAAATCTCTGTTCACATGTTCTGTTCACACTGAACATCACACAAGATGTTCAATTTGTAAGACCACTATGGAAAAGCAAGGATATTGCTTCATAAAACCATCATACATAAAAAATATTAAAAGCTGCTGTAAAAATCAACTACTCTCACCTCTTCAAGAAGTTTATTTTCATTTATTGTTTTCTTTTCAATGTCTTTTTGATAGATTTCAACTGTTTCCTTATGCTGCTTGTCCATATTTTCCATCTCTAACTGTAATTTATCCACCTTTTGAGAATGCAGGATTATTGCTGTTATTTCTTTGGGAATAAATATGCCAAAGTTTTTTTTCCCCTCTTGTTTTTAGCAGAAACACTCAGTTACATTTCAGGTACATGACTGAAGTACTTCCTACATAATGTTCAGCTTTTTAAATAAAGAGTTGAACTTTGCCTGATGAGAGTTAGAAAATACTCACAGAAAGAATGGCAACACCACAATGGCAAAGACAGTTGAAAGGGACCCCAAGGATCACAGTTTCACACACACACACACACACCCCGCCCCCCCCCCCCTTCCCCTCCCCCCAGGCAGGGCCACCAACCTCCAGGCCTGGATCTACAGAAGGTTGTCCACATCTTAATATAAAAAGATTAAGATCTTATTCCCTCCCTTATAAAGGTATTTAAGATCAATTGTTTATGATATATTTTCCTCCCAAGTGTGCATTTTTATTATAATTAAGCCTACCTTCCCTTCATAAATACTTGTTTTCTTGCTTTCTGCAGTCATTTTCTTTTTCAACGTCTTATTCTGTGAAAATATACAAACAGTCTATGTCAATAAACTAACAGAATTATGTAGTGATTGAACTGCATAAAGTAGGTCAGAATCTTCAAAATTCCAGCTTTCAGCAAGCAAATAACTATGTTGTGCAGTTCAGTGTCCAAGTCAATTCTCCAGAGTGCTCAACTACTTAAACAATACTGTTACTTCAGGATATTATGAAAGGCTCTTGATGTGCAACAACAGAGGACAAAAAAAGAGGGCGTAGAACAGGCTGAAAAACTAAGATGATGCTGATAGAAAATGTGCAGATGTCATGATAAAAAAAACCTATGTTATATAGTTTTACAGTACAGTTATTAACAGTCTGTCCTAATGCACAATCTTTTCTACCATTAGTGAGATAGGTCATTGTTTCAAGTATATCAGTGATACCATGTACTAATGAAAACTGTAAAAGTTTATTAAAGACATTATTTCTGTCATTTCATTTTTCAAAAGTAAGGATAATTTTACAAATCAAGTCATTCCAAAGGTGACATATTAATATGCTCAGTTTAAGGTAAGAAAGGAAGCATAGTTTTAAGTTGTGCAGGTCTACCTAAAGATATCACAACAGGCAAAAGCCATTGAAAAATTATAGTTACCACAAAATGCCATGTTTTAAACATTCTTGACTTTGAAAACTGTACGTACCTCCTGTTGCAACTCTTCAATGCATTTGGTTTTACTTTCCATCTGTTTCTTTAAATTATTCAACTAAAAGAGATATGTCAAATATTAAACTCCTAAAAACTGACTGTTTAGACATTACTGTTCATGTTCTTAAACGTGCACTTGCACAAGTCTGATGAACTCCAATAGGACCGAAACACATATTAACGTATTACAACGACTGGAATTTGAACCATAAAGTACTACAAGAAGTTTGCTTGCCAAATGCCATCAACATTACCAGCAGTGATGCAGTTCTTCAGCAGTTGTAGAGTTTATAAAGAAGACAAAAAAAAAAGAACAAGCAACTTTGCAATTTAAAAAATAATCTTGTATGAAGTTCTCTACAATCCAAGTAAAGACTGATTTTCATACCTTATTTTCTAGAGTCTTCAACTGCTTTTCTTTTCTGGAAATTTCATTTTCAATTATCTTAGCCTGGAATTAGAATTGTAATCTTTGACTTTTACAGTAACATTTTGAAATCCATTGTGACATTAACAAAATGGGTGTGTTTTCAAGCTACAGTAAGAAAGTATAAATCTTTTTAACATATTTAAACCATAAGTCATATTATATATTGAAAGCTAATACTCCATCCATCACTAAGTGTGTACACAGATTTTATTTTTTTTTAAAAAAAGCGGGTTCTCTGTTGGCCTGAATTTAGACTTTTAAGCCTCAATGTGAAGAACAAACATCCCAGTGAAGCCCCTTGACATAAAATAAAAGGGCTCAGCGTAAGTAGATATGTTGGCTCAATTGGTAGAAGCACTGTAAGAAGGTTACAGCCCTATGGTAGAGCTTTGAAGGGTATGGGGGGGGTGGAGTTCTACATTTAAATTTTGTCCTACAGGTTGTTATATATTTTCATTGTGAAGCACATATGGCATACATTTTCTTCTTTTTCATCCAGTTTACTTTTAATCTCTTCACCTTTCTTTACCATCTTCTCTTTCAAAGACTCCAACTCATTTCTAAATGCAAATTAACAAGTATTAGTAAAGTACTTCATTTGTTTTCACTACTGCTAAACGCTGTTCTCTAAAGAGATTGCTAATACTGATGAGAGCTTCATAAGCTGTGCAATGAAAAGGCTCTTCAAAGGATGCAAAGCAACCGTAAGTTAACCCCTGACCTTTACATACTTTAAGTATGGAAAGGTGTTGTCCTTACCTGAGGAAAATACGTTCTGTAACATCATAATGCATCCATGAAACATGTTTATTGGGTCAGCGGTACAGATACTAAATCAGCGAGTAACATTTAACCAATTTCACCATTTATTTAATCCATAACCTTTATTTTCATTTCCTTCACACCTAAGATGTTACTGCAGAACAGGACAGCTGTACATAATACGGAGCTATGGCAAAAATGTTCCTGTAGCAATAGGTACCACTAATTTCTAGAAAAATCTAGATGGCCCAAGCATGAAAATTATATAGCTATATAGCCTAAATAACCTACAACCCATTAATCTAAAAACCACAGAAAGCACATATGAACACAACATTTAGACTAAATCTGAAGAAACCAAGTCTATTTCCTTTAATAACATTGTACATTAATATTTGCTTTTTCTTGCCTTAGCTGGCCATTTTCTTCCTCCAAGTTTTCAACTAACTGCTTTGTATATTCTTCTTTTTTTCTACTAACCTAAATAAAGACCCATGTAAATAAAAGAAATAAAATTTAAAGTGGTATCTGAAAAATCAAAGACATCTTAAACAGTATCTTGACCTGCCTTATACACTGCAAGGAAGAATAACTGCAAGTCTTCTGTGTTTTAAAAAATGTACAAATAGTTCAGATACTCTACAGAAGCATGCCACCTTGCAGCTTACCACAGGATTTATATTTTAAGTTGAATGTTGTCCTTTCAAAACAGCTGGAAATTTACAACTTGCCTCTTGACTTTCTTGCAGTTTCTTGAGTTCTGTAGCCATACCACTTTTCTCTTGTACTATTTGTTCTTTCTCTAATGAAAGCTTATTGGTATACACTGTTAGTTGTTCATTCTTTAGCCTAATTTAAAACAAATGGTCAAGAGAAATAAGAACAGGTATTTTGAAATTTCCTTTTAAGTTAAATTTCCCCATTACAAAATATTACTTCATGCTGAAAAATGTCCAGGCCCATATCTACAGATTTAAGCAAAGTTATGGTGATGCAAAAAGGTGACAAAAGAGGGAAAGAACATTCAAGTCAACTTTTATATGACATTGTTGGCAATGTAGTTGAATATCCAGCCCAATGCAGATTTAACAATGAATTCAGAAAACCTTCTCTTCATGCTAACCCTACTAACTGAACTCTTCATGATAACTCAGAGAGATCCGGAACCATTACATACATATAAATTCAGAAAAAGTAATTTATAAATCTGAGTACATAATGGACATAATGTGCACACAGGTTCAAAATTTTCATTAAGAAGCAATTGTAGATCATTTCACTGCCTATTAAAGTGACTTCTGTGTAACACAAAAAGAAAGCTAATAGTGTATTTTCAAAAATGATCATACGCCTCTCGTTCAAGATCTGTATTCAGTGTCATAAGCTGTTTTAAACAATTTTGTTCCTTTTCAGCTGTACTAGTCAGCTGTACTTTCAAATCATGGATTTCTTTCTGCAGAAGAAAAAGAAAGCATTTTGAGTATACATATGTAAACTACAAGTCATGAAAGCTGTCAGAAATTAACTGTAAACACAAAGTTTTAAGATAAAACAAAACTGCATACATTCTGTAAGTTAACCAGACTATATCTTTACATCTCTGGTGTGACATGGAAGTAGTGTGAGATACTGAACTCTCATAGAAATGCTAAATGTGTCCCATAATGTAAGCCTAACTAGTCTGCAAAATTACTGACAAAATGAGCTTTCCCTGGACATTAAAGAAATTTGCTTCAGACATCATAAGCTTTTGCATTCACCTAAACAAAACAAAGCAAAGAATAATAAAGACAGTTCTAGTACTGTGTGATAGAGTACATATTGCAGATGCATCCCAAACCACAAGGCAAAAACCTTTCCTCAGAAAGTTGCTGCCATTACCAGATAAACAAGCTTCATAATGTAATGTAGTTTATAATGCATAAATTCTTTGAATACTGTTTCCTACACGTAACTGGTGATATGCTGATACCATGGGCACTGGCAGGCAGTTAACAGAGGGGGGAAGGGAAAGAAGGGAGAGCTAGAGAGATTAATTTTCAACTAAATTTCTGGATTTTTTTTGTCACAGAAGGCTACAGAAGCAAGTAGGATGAAGAGGTTCAAAAACAGACAAGTGAACATGAACAAGTCCATAAACCTATAGCAAAGGCAACTGACAGGAATGTGTCCTCAAACATCCTTAATGCAGGTACTGTAGGAATGTAAGAGGAATGAACAACAGATAATAGTCTTCTCCTACATAGTTCCTTCGGTTGACACTGTCACAAACAGAGCAGAGCACTGAGTGGAGCACTAGTCTGACTCTGCTATTTCTAATCTTCTTATATACAAGTGATAACGTGGAACTTAAATGATTATAAAAACATCACTATCGCTCTTTATTCAAACCTCTCTGATTTGGAGAATATTTTTTGTTTCTTTTTCTCTCTCCTGCAAGTTTTCTACAGTAGCCTCAAGATCTTTCTTCTTCACTTGAAGTATTTCAACTTTTTCCTGTTTAAGAACATTAATGAAACTCAGTCTAGAAATTTCAATGCAGAGTATATAAGGAACAAATTTCTGTGGTAAGATGCAAACCTGGTTTTACACTATCTTACTTTAGCTGATGGAGTTTGTTAGGCTTGTATATAGATTGTAACTAAAATAATCCTGTATTAAAAGTGTACTTATACCTTAAACTGATGTAACAGAAAATAGGCCTGTGTGTCTTTATGTCTAGATGGATTAGCATTTGAATGAAGGAACCCACCAGAAATGTTGACAAGATAAAACCAAAACAAAGCAGAATCAAGTCCTTCAAAGAAAACATTGAAATAGACTAGTAAAGAAAGCTTAGTAGCAACATTAGATTAAACTCTGTTTATATATGGCATTTAAGATACTAAAAAAACCAAAGAGACTTCAAATGAAAAATAAATGCCGTGAGACTAATAAAATTAACATTTACCAGTGTTTCTGACAGCTCTTTGAGTTGCATTTCTTTCTCAGATTTTAGTTTAGCCATCTCTTCTACAACACATGTAATGTAAAATTAATTGAACAGAAATAACCACATATTTAGCAGGCAACATAAAGCGTTCATCCTTTTGCAGTAACCCATTCCCAAAACTCACTGGACTAAGCTCAGAAATTGTAAAGCTAAATTATAACCTAAATTACAACTTCAGCTAAACAGAGTTGAAAAAATTATTCAGAAAGACATTAGAAAATATATATATAAAGAGAAACTAATAATTTGTCTCAAAATACAAAGCCTACTGTGATTT
The DNA here is from genome assembly GCF_964237585.1 of Gallinula chloropus. Taxonomy (NCBI): domain Eukaryota; kingdom Metazoa; phylum Chordata; class Aves; order Gruiformes; family Rallidae; genus Gallinula; species Gallinula chloropus. The sequence continues at coordinate 2,971,208 of NC_140112.1, forward strand.
CCATGATCATGGCTTCAAATAAACTGTGGACTGCAAGAGTGTTTACAAAGGCATAATCTCCAAGTATTGATGCATTTACATTTTTCCAGAAATAAATCTGGACTACTGAAGATATTCACATGGATATGCTAGAAAAGGAAACTGCTAATTAGCAAGTTCAAAATGCTTTCCATGTGCACATACACATAACTGGTGTTTTCTGCAAGTACTGGATACCAAACTCATTTTTGCTCTGATTTTCTCATGGGTCACATATCAACTTGTTCTAGACAAGCATTAGCAGTTAACTTCTGAATAGTTAACTTCATATGCCCTGAATGGATTCAAGGACATCAAACTAACTTTCATCTATCGTAACAGAACCAGAGACATACTGTGCACCCTGGGGAAACAGTGCTAAAGATAGGTCTCTTACTCTGGGGGCTAAGAAGCACATACCTAGAAATCACAGGATTTCAAAGCACTATCCTACAGCCAATGTGGGGACAGTGGCCAGCAGGAAAGCTTAATACAAGTATTTAGTGTCTGCTACAAGCTACATGAGTCATTCCTGAGATCTCCTGTTCAGCAGTCTAACACTACCACTCAAACAGGTCTACAGTACTATCAGTCTTAACAGGAAGAGTGCAGGGAAAGCAAAATTACTTCCAGTAGAATCCACGCATATATGGTCTTACTACTGGAGGTCTGCACAGCACTGCTGTTTGACTGTTGCCAGCTAAAATGACTGCCAAAGAAAAGGGAGTCAGATGAGTAAAAATAAATTTATGCATTCCTGACAGGTAGAGGGTACTGCAAAACCATTTTTCCAAGTAACAGGGACAGTCTATTTTCAGAAAACATTTTTAATACTACCTGGCTTATTTTCTTTCCACAAATCTTACCCAGTTCAGCAGACTTATTTTTGAGCTCCAAGGTAAGTAGCTTTGAGTCATCTTCATATTTCTCCAATCTAAGAAAATTATAACAATAATAAAACAAAACAAATTTGCATAGCACAAAGCACTACACTTGAAACTTAAAGGATGATAGGACAAAGCCTTACCACAAGCATTTTAAAAGCATTTGCCTTTCAACAGACGTGATATTAAAAAACTGTATCAGATTCAGTAGTTTATTAAAGTACTAAATGAGGTTTCTCAAGTACGAGATGAGGTTACTGTTCTCTTGGTTAAGAGCTACAATCCACACACAAATCGAATGGAATAAACATCCTCAAGTGGTAATAATTCAAATAAACAGGCAGGTGAGGGACTTTAGAAGAGGTATGAGTGATTAAAAAGAGAAAGTAATTTCACCAAATCACATATGAAATTTAAGTTTTATTCCCAGCTGCTCAGTAATCTAGCATTTTACCAATAATTATTTGAATTTAAACTGTTTAATTTACTTATTCTGCTCTGTTTGCAGCAAGTTTTTCAAATTGGAGATAGAAGTCTCAAACTCTTCTCTCAGGGATGCATGCAAAGCCTTAATTTTTTTACATTCTTCCACCTGTTGTTCTTTTTCTCCAGTGACCTGCATTAATGCTTTCACTGTAGTCTGCAATTCAGTTTCTAAGCTCTTTTGAGTAATCTACAAAAAAAATTATAAATTCCTAAGCATGTTTTATAAGAAACAGACACACTTTTTTCATCGCCAAAGCATCAGTAATTATGCAATTACTTGCTCAAATATTTATACTGGCAAATCAGCAAGCTGTACCTCTGTTTGTTGCAATGAAACTTTGGCCTCTTCTAGTTCTGCTCTCAAATGTTCTTGATCGATCTGGGATTGCTTTAGCATTTCTCCTTCATGTCCTAAGCAAAAAAATATCTGCTTAAATTTGAGAAAAATAGGATATTTACACAAAATTATTGCATTCCTAATTTAGAGATAAATACATTTCAAGTTACATAATGGATTCATGCCATTGTTAACAAAAGAACCTCAAAGATGGTCATTCAATCTATTAAGTAGATTGGGTCATGTTTACTATACAAATCCAACTGAGGTGGAAAGAATCTGCAGAACAGAAGCAGTGTTATAAAGTGTCCTGGTAAAACTTAATTATTACAGAAAAGGAACACCAGTGTACATGGCACCTTTAGAATAATGTAACATGTTCACACCAGACTATATTGAAGAATAAAAGAAAAAATCCCTTGCAATGAAGCTGCTATGTCAATACATAATCAGGGCATAGCCTAAAGAGAAAACTTGTGATGAAATAACGGCCTAGAGTTTATACATATGCAGATTACACTACTGGTCCTAATCCCACATGGAGCAGCTTCAGTTGAAAATGAGAACATGGCCTGCAAGGCCCCAGAACTCTGCTGCTGACTAGTAACAGCATACAATTACTATAATCTTGTTTCTATAACTAATTACATTTTAACATAGCAGAGAACACTTACTTTTTGCTTCTAGTAAATCAGCAATCTTAGTTTTGGATTCTTGCAGCTGAGTCTTGATGTCTCTTATTACGTCATCTTTTTCATTACTCTGCATGGTAAGAACTGAAATCTAACAAAATTAAAATATAATGAAGTCTAAAAAAGGACAGATTCTCATTTTTTATTTGTGCACTGTGCATGATTAGCATACATACTGCCCTCATTCAAGTTAGTCTCAGCCAAGCATTGATCAAGTCATATTACAATGGACAAAAAAGCTCTTCAATTCAAAATGAAAATATCAACTCTAACAGACTGATGGTTCTGAAAGATCACTAAAGTTTGTGAAATTTGACTTAAATCTGGCTCCAGCTATTTTTTATGCTTCTGCACAAGGCACTTAAATAAAAGCAAGTGTATGTATAGAGAACAGAAAGACTATTCAGTCTTCACACTGTGCTTTTAAGTTCTGTCACCAAGATGTCACATTTTATTCCAAATAAGTAACACAGAAGGAATATACCATCAAAAGGTCATTTGCGATATTGATTTCTATCCTTCCAAAATGCAACTAATTTACACACAATGAAGCCCATTTAAAGTAATAATTTTGATGTATAAGTCACAAAAGCATAAGGGAGTTAAAACATTAAAGAAACTGCAAAACTTGTTTAAAAAACAAAGCTGTACATAACAGATTGTAAAACTGAGCCAACCTGGTTTTCCTTCATACTGACTTCCAGTTTGCATTCTTTTTCAAACTTGCCCATTTTTTCTGCTTCTTCTTTTACTTTTGAGATACAATAAAATCCATAGTTAATATACTAGCTAAAATATACTCCAAGTTAAACATAATTTCCAGTTTAAGATTGTACAGCTGTACAATTATAGGCAATTTGTTTCCTAAAGAGTAATTGTTGAGGTCATGTTTGAAATTATTTTCCAATCAATTTTTTTTCCTCTGTCAGCTTTCCACACAATCATTCTGCTATTCTGTGTATTACTTAACTCATTCTAAGACTAAGAGAAATGCAGATGTAAAAATGAAACAGGCAAATAGTGTAAATACAGCAAGTATTTAATTAACATTTATGTAGCTACACACTGGTGCATTATAGTTTTAAAAGAACCAACTACATAAAATAAGCAATGATTTGTAGACTGTACTACACACAAAACTTAAGACTTCAAGTGACTATTAGAAAAATAATGTTCCAAACCTAACCCAAAAGGAAAAACAACAGACATTTAATAGCAGGTGACATGAATATAAGAAGGTCCGGACTGTCACACTTAACAGTCCACAATTGTACCACTTTGTACCTTTATGGTCTGGAACTGCATGCAATAAAATCTATGAAGTACAAAATTGCTAGGCCCACAGCATAAACACAATAAACAGAACTCTCACATTTGAAACACATTTCCAATCTGGTGTTCTCCGCTTGCACACGAAGCTCCTCAAATGCCATTATCATTCTCTAAAAATAAAATTCAGTATATACGTTCATATAAAACTAAGTACTTTCAGTAATGAAGAATTACATTTATGGACTGTAAACAAACAGTATTACAAGCTCATTCATATTTGTAAGAAACTTTGCATAAACATGTTTTGAATTAACAAAATGTTACAATTATTCAAAGTTTGAAGTTCAAGAACTTCTTTACAAAATATCTACACAATTTCAAGAATGAAATATTTTCACTCATTCATGTTTGTAGATCCCTAACACAGAGGCACTGTGTTTCTTCTTAGTTGCTACAACCTAGAATTGTTATTTAGCTATTGTACAACATGCCTTCTGATTTTGCCTAGTAACAATTTCATCACTCCCAAAAAATTATGACTTGCATTTCTCTATTATAAATACACCAGGATCTTCCACACTTGAACAACTGACAACAAAAACATGAAGAATTACTTTATTTGGCAAGACTGCACCTCTCAAATTAAAAAGCTTAAAACTCTTTAACGCAGGGAACACTCACATCTTGTACTTCTTATTCCACACAAAATCACCAGTTTCCATAATGGATTTTGTTCTTGTGTCACACAAAAAAACTGAAATTCATTTTCTTTGTTCATATTTGGTTTATATTTCACTTTGCATTGAACAAAACTATCTAACAGAATAACCCTAGTATACCTGACCCCAAAACCTGACTGAACATAGCCCTATGCGACATGTTGTAGTGGACCCTGCTTTAGCAGAGGAAGTTCTCCAGAGGATGCTTCCAACCTCAGCCATTCTGTGAAATCACCAGATAGGTGAAACAGTACAAAAAATAAAGAGGATGTTACTGCAATTACCTAACACTAAGCACATCATACATATATAGATCATATGTATCTACATCCCAAACACTGTTGCATTTTATCCAATGAATGGGCCCTATATAACACAGAAGTACTGTATTAAAATCCCCTTGCAAAGGGACTGAAAACCTGACTTTGTGTTGGTTCTAATCACTTTACCAGAGAATGCTCTTTGTACAAATAGTACCTCAATATACCCATGAGCCTTTTAACAAGCTATGTCACTTACTTCGACATTGTTATTAAGTTCCACATATAGTTGTCTTGTTTCTTCTCTTTCGTGTTCATCTATCGAATTAAGAATGCACCATAAAGTTTTCCATTTGAAAAAGAATGCCAGCTGTCAAAGTCATTACACTTAAACAGTAAAATGAATCTAAAAAGGAATTATAGGCTCTTTTCTTATTTAAGAAAACAATTAATTAAAAGTTTAAGTTATCCAGCTGTCTTGGCTTGGTCAATTCAGTGAGAAAAATGCCACTTTGTCATTTCTTGAGGTTTAAATCTTTTTCCCTACAAATCTGTAACTGCTCCAAACAGGTGAAGGCCAGCTCTAGAAATTTGTTAGAGCTGGGAAAAGTAACTAGAGGAGATTCTACTGCCTAAACACAGGCACAAAGTGCCACTGCATATGTCTTAATATATTCAAGGCATCACGAAGGGACTGAAAAGTGTCAATGGACTGACATAACTTCAGGAGACACGCACTGCTCTGGAGAGGCTAAGCAGGTTTGGTTACAGTGCTCTAAACCTGTATTAGTGTTTAGACACCTAAATAGCTCCCATGCTTGCAACCTTTCAGCAATCAGCAATACTGACTTCAGAAAACCTATAGATTAAGCACTAAAAAAACCCCATGTTTTAGACCTATGGCCTCATTTCTAATTTTACTCTGATACAGAGCTACCTACAGTTTTTATCTCAACCAGAGAATGTGTTTGGAACTGAATGATAGGTTTTTCCTTCATGAAGAGATAGAAGTACATTTACTTTCATAAATCAAAATTTGATTAGCATTTACATTTGGTGGACTTCTCTGTGAAGTGAGTACAGGTTTCCTTAAGCAGACTACACAGATGTCTTGAAGCGCTGTTCCTAAGAGGGAAAAAAAATTCCTATAATATGTTGTCCTAGGAATGCATCCTACCTTGCATACTTAAGTATTAACAATGTAAATTCTAAAGGTCATCAGGGCAGTTAACAGCTCTACACAGGTTGCCTGGAGAAGCTGCCCCTGACTATCAGGCAGTGTTTACAGCTGGACCGACCTTTGGGCATGCTGGTCTAGTGGTAGGTATCCCAGCCCATGGCAGGGGGTGGAACTAGACAGCTTTGAGGGCCTTCCCAACTCAAACTAGCCTGCTGGGGGAAGCTACATAGAATAGCAATGGAGTTCTCAGCACAAAACCTAATTATTTTGAGAAAAATATGTTTAACTGTATTTACTTACTCTTTTAAGAGATCTTTATTTTCACATATCTCATCTTCCAGTTTTAAACTTAGTTTTTCGTTTTCAAACTAATCTCACAGGGAACAAATACAAAACCACATTGTTATTGAAAAATACACTAGAAATATACTTTTTCTCAAATCTCACAAAAAGTCATTTTCTGCATCAAATCTGTTTTATCTCATATTACATGCTGAGCCATCTTTTGTTACAGTTTGCTTGAAAGACATAATAAACAACAATTTACTAGCAACTGAAACAGGTATGTTATTCACACATACCTTCACATACTACATGTGCACACCCCTTCTTAGAGTATGTATTTTCTCAAAGCAGAAATCAAACAAAGACAACTAAGGCTACCAAAGCCATTACAAAGGACAAAGGACCAACAGTTGTTCAAAATGTGTGGTTTTGTCACAAAGCTGTCCGTCACTATCAGTGAGATAAACTGTGATAAGGCAGAGTGCACTGCTTCCTGTGTGTGCTGAATACAGAAATATGCATGACCATACTTTACACACACCGTGACTATGAAACCTTTCTCAGTCTTGGACAGGTTTCTGCATACCCACAGCATGATGTGCAGGTAAATAATAGAAGGAATGCACATTGTTTAAAGGAAAGACCAGGTCTATTTCATATCTAACCAAATGGTTTCTTTAAAGCCATCACATTAACAGTTAAAAATTTCTTCAGACTCTGCAAAATTCTTTAGTATTTAATTGTAAGTATATTTTCATATTAGGTCAGGAAGAACTTTCTTGTCATTTAACATCATCAATGCATATTGTGTAATACTAGCCTGCAATTCTTGAATGGCTTTACGCTGTGCTTCAATAATCTTTCTATTCTCTTGCAGTTTTCTTTCTTTCTGCTTTAGTTCTGATTCTACAGTTAACTTCCACCACTTGATCTTCTCAGCCTCTTTGTAGAGTTTTGAATACAATTCATTCATTGTTTCTATATTCTATTAAAACAGGTTCCACAATTTAATCTCAAATACTATTTAATTAATGTTTTAGATACATATTTATCTCTTACAGCAGTATTTTAGGGGGTTTTCCACAGTTGGTGACAGAAGCTTATATACAATCAAGAACCAAAGTTTACATCTTCATGTATCCACTGTGTGTCTACCAACAAACATTACAGAACAAGTAAGAGACTGACTGTACTTTAGTAGTTGCTCAGGCTAGAAGTTTAGTCTGAGGGGATATGAAATCCTTAGGAGGACTGAAAGAACTATCTTCTATTTTGTTGCAGCAAACTGCATTTTGTATCAGGAAAGCACTGGAAGCTATCACAAAAAATAGAAGATAGCTTTACTGCCCTATACTAAAGCAGAAAAACATTGGTAAAGACTGTATGGTAAGAATAAAATGCCTGAGGAAACAATGCCACTCAATTCATTATTTTACAGATAAAATAAAGCTAGACAAGGCAACTGGTAAAGTCTCCTATTTTCCAAAGGCTATCCTGACTTCAATCCTCCATTTTTCAATAGACTACTCAGAAGCAGCATCACAAGGATATTTCAGTGACTAAATCTTATTCTGATTAAAGCTCTCAGACTCCCAGGGCACTTAAACAACCAAAACGACCCCACAACAAACACAAAACAAAACACAAAACCCCACCGAACTTGGAAATCACCTTAAAATTTAAAGGTTTATCTCCAGGCATGTTCATTGAATTACAATTATCTCCTCCAGAAGACAGAAAATTATTATTCCCCTTTGACTACTTCCTTTAGCCCTGAAGTATCTACCGAATAGTGCCCTAGGCACTGTTTTGAGAACAAATTAAGAGGCCCTACAACATTAGATAAGTAGAGATTATACTTAGCTGACCTCTTCATCTACCTCAGAGCAAAGTTTTACTTGATGTGAAATCGCATCTGAAACATGAAGATATTTTAATCAATGCATTTCTAAAAAAGGAACAGTGGAACTGTATTTAACAGTGTTACAGCTATGAAATTGTTAAGCTAGTCATTAAGAAGGATGAAAACATTTTAAAGTTTTTTAAATGTGCTAGATAAAAGCTTATTTTAGTCTTACCTGAATCGGTGTTTTCACCACGGTTCAGTGTACTCATTACAAATGGCAAATTAAAATCATCATCTGGGCATTTGTTAAAACCCTGCGTAAATTTAAAAATAAGTTCTCTTATGGGTAGATTTATAAAGAAGCATAATAAAACCCTGAGAAAAAGTACAGCTAATGTGAAAATAGAATATTCCATTAACTAATCAACCATCTACAGTTTTCAAAGCCCAATGTATTGATGATGGCTTTGGAAGTCTTACTTTGCAGTTGTAACTGTTGGTCTTTTGTAGTTTGCTTTATAGGCTACACTGAGGTCAAAGTGGGTGCTTTTGATGACATGAACTTACTGGCTTAGCATCTAAGGTCAGGTTTGATGAAGCTCTGAGCAACCTGATCTAGTTAAAGGTGTCCTTTGCTTACTGCAGGGGGGCTGGACTAGATGGCCTTTCATGGTACCTTTCAACATAACACATTCTATGATTCTATTGCATACTTGCACACAGTTGTATGGTACAGACTCATTAACCAAAACACTTTAAGTCCAGTATTTGTTACTTATTTCTTGCTTTATTCCCAAGAATACTTCTAGAACAGATTTGATTACATTTTAGCATGAAAATTTGTTTTTACAGGCCATTTTATAAGTCACAGAAACTTGCAGTCTAAACATATTTCATTAGGAGCCCCAAGATAAAAGATACCTTGTTAATTTCACTTCATTCAGAGCATAACAGAACATTTTTAAAGCACACTTGATCTGGTGGGAGCAACAAATCAAAGCCAGTAAGGGTATCAACCGGTGTACTGCCCCCTTACTGGTCTGAGTTACCCACATCAAATGCATTTATCAGCAGTAACGCTACGCTCGAGGGGAGGATCCTCTTCGGGTTTGACAGAAAAAGGTGTAAGTCTCTGAAACGAACACCTCAGATGCTGCCCGCCCCCTCCTCCCCCCCGCGCCATCTTTTAACAGCTTGCAGCAAAGTGAGCTCAGCACACACGCTTCCACACATACCTTCGCATGTGCTTTCCAGGACGGGGAGGTCAGGACCTCGCTTGAGGACTGCCCAGAAGAACCGCTCCCCACTCCATCTCCCCTGGAAGAGGGCCCTGCACCCTCTCACCACCCTCGCCCGCCACCCGTTCATCAACCGTCACCTCCAAAGCGACGCAGCGCCCAGGCAGCAGTGCGGTTTTTACCTGTCCCAGACCCGTCGCCCGAGCGCTCGCCTGGGGTTTAACTGCAGACACCTGGCCACCGCTCAGGCGCGGCGGCACGAACAATTTAAACGGCTTTTCTTTCTCCATGGCCTCAGAGATTAGGGCGGGCCTTAGCGCCGACACCTCATGACGGGCACGCTAGCGCCCCAAGCTCGCCGGCCCCTGAGGCAAGGCAAAAAAGGCGGGAAGCAGAAGCGCGCGGCCGAGGCGGGAGGGGGCGCGGTGCGCGCGCGCGCTCGGCTGCGCGGGGCGGAGCGCAGCGGCGGCGCTCCGCGGAGCGCGGTTCCGCCGCTGCGCCGCCTAATGCAGGTCCCAGATCTCGCAGAGCAAGGATGTCAGCCTGGGGTCCTTGGTTCTCCACGTCACCAGCACCTCCGCGTGGGTGTGGTTGAGGGTGCGCAGCTCCGTCAGGCGCCCGATGAGGCGAGCGAAGTGCTGGGGGTCCTCGGGGTGGTGGATCTTCGAGTACTTGTAGAGGATGCCCAGGAGCGGCTCCTGCAGCTCCTCTACGTGCCTCTTGTTCCTCAAGAGCGGGCGGTCTGGGGGAGAACGCGGTTAGCGGGCGGGGGGGGTGGGGGGGGGGTGTGGGGGGGGGGGGCGGGGCGGCCGCGCCTGAGGCAAGGGAGAGCTGGTGAAGGCGCGACGGGCGGTCGCCTCCCTCTTTACCTGAAAAAAACACGGTGGTCGCGACAAGCAGCGCGTATTCGGTCTCGGTGACTTTCAGCTCCCCCATGCTTCTGTAGAAGTAAAACAGCGCGGTAATAAACTCCTCGGTTATACCTGGAAAACGAAGCAGGTAATGGGGATGTTACCTCGGTGCAGGAGCGAGCGGGTGCCGCTGTTGGGCGGTCATCTCTGGCCTCATCCCATGAGGCTGCCGGCTGCCCCAGTGCATGAAATTAACAAACTTAGCCAAAACAGTGTTAATATCAGCAGCAACAGGCCCTGTTCTGGGTAAAAAGGCTTTACCCTGGAAGGTAGGCAAACACCACATCTTCCCTGCACGAGGATGTCCCGCCTGCACGTGTGGCAAAGCGGCCCGAGGATGAGGGTCACCTGAGCAGTGGCCACACTGTTGCTGGGTGTGAGTAGAGCAGGTCCAGCCCAGCAAAACACACTGCAAAGCCTTTTAATACAGAGAACTACATTACCTGACGTTGTGGTGGAAGTGGGACTCTCTTCACTGTGAGACATTTCCATGGAATAAACATGGGTCTTATCAGTGTTTTGGACATGACAACACGTCCCATGATCAGAAAGTCTCACATGGCCTGGAACAAGAGAGAGAATGGCTCCCAGACTTGAAATAACCATTTGCATCAGTGTTGTAGATGTAGATCTGACGTTCTGTGATTTTACTTTCCCCCCCAAGCCCATGCAGGTAGAAAGAAATTGTTCTTTGGCATCCAGCACGAGGTTCATTTGTTGCATTATTGTTGGTCAAAGTCTTTCTAGTGTTCAACTTGACACAATATATAACCCATCATTAATATAGCTAATACAATCCATCTACCCATCAATACAGAAAAGTTTTACTCTTTGAAATCAATGGGAAGAAAACAGAGGACAAATTATTTTATTTTGGTTTTATGCTTTGTCAAAAAATGTCTGCAGACATTATTGGTACTATTCTAAGTACCACTGTGCTTTAATAGGAAATGAATTGAGATTGAATTAAAACAAGGAGCAGTTGTTTCACAATGGTGGAACCTCCAACAGGCGTTAAAGGAAAGCTTGTTAAACTTACCTGCACTTGTTGAGGGTTGGCATTCACTGATTCTTTGGTTATATATTTGGGCAGAACGCAAAAACATCGCCTCAACTGTCGATCCTTTTAGCAGGGCGATCTGATCTTCACTAGCTAAACTTTCAAATCCTGCAGAGAAAGGCACATGCTAACAATTAAGGAAGGCTGTGGCTGCCTGTAAGCCCCTAAAGTGAGTTGATAATTTATTTTACTTTTTAAATAAATGCCTTTACTAGAAAGGAGTAGCCATAGTCATAAGATGCATAGACACCAGTATGGTTTCTGCCTCTTTAAAAAAAAGTCACACTATTCTGTTAACATTTCCCAGAGGAAGGAACTTACCTGGAAGTCTTTTTGTGAAATCCACTAACACTTGTACATGGACAACTGCTGTCTCAGAGAGACGGAGAAAACTTTCCTCAGGACTTGCAGTTTCTTGTAGCTGCACAAAAGAGCATTTTAGACACCTGATATAACCAAGATACAAGTGTTTAGGATAATAACAAGTTAGCAGTGCAGGCTAATTGCTCTGTATACATACAAATTTCTTTGCTTCCTCAAGGGGAATTGTGTATTTTTGGTGTGCTGCTACAATGTGGTCTAGAAGCTGATGTTCCCCTGGAGTAAGTTCCACCTTCTCTGGGATCTGTTAAAAAACAAGCCAACACAGTGACAATGATTTGGAGCAAAAATAAATAAAAGATATTTTAAATAGAAAGATATCCCACTTTTCCAGATCTTGTTGTCGATGATACGTGCTTACTATTCAGTCCCTCATCTTCCAGTTTTACATTGCAAAGAAAACTGCTCTTCTGTTTGAAATTCTTCCTAAGTCGCTTTGACTTGCACTGCACTTCTGTCAGCAAACCTGTGAGGTATGGAATTGAGTATCAATATGCATATTTCCAAATAATTAGTTCGAAATCTTCACTTTTATTGCTAAAGGTAACTCAAGTTTTGCAACACAGGGGCCGTTGCCTCCAAGGAACAATAGCTTCTGGAGAATACAGCAACGTGTTATTCATTAGGCAAGAGGCCATTCAGTATCCACCAAATGCCTAAGCATTTACAGTCTCCTTACATTATCTTGTTTGTGGTGCTGTGACAGACAAGCATGAGATTTTTCACTAAGACTATTGTGCAGGCTGCTTTATTTTTTTCCAAACACAAGAGCACATCAGATAGGCATGCTGCTGTCCTGCTGAGGTTCAGACTATTTAGGTGTATCTCATCAGAACTTTCTTTTTCCCTTTGTAATGTCTTTGAACAGCAGTCCTCTTCAAGAGATTTCCTAAGCATTGTTGGCTTCTGCAGATGAAGATGCTACCAGTGCTACAGACTCCAAAGTTACATTTTCCTACAGATAAATTAAACAGTAAAGTAGCCAGCATGGAAGAAACACTTACATTCTGCCAGCATCCCCACAGCTTTGCACTTCTTCAAGCGACACTCCTGACACTTCCTTCTCATGTACATGTCCATTTCACAGTGGCCACCGTTCTTGCATCGATACACTGCATTTTTGGTTATGCTACGTCGAAAGAAGCCTACAGACAAGGGTCAGGTTGTAACTGAAGGAGTCTAAGGAGTTTTACTTCATAATGATTGTGGTGGCTCAGCCTCAAGCAGTGGCTGAGCACCACACGCCACTCCCAGAGGAGAGCCAGACAGAGCCCCATTGAGTTGGGATAAACACCACAAGAACCTGTGACAAAGCTCACAGCGTCACCCAGTGATAACACAGAGTATTTTACCAACCTAACAACAACACTGAGCACCGCAAACTACACAAAGACCAGCCCAAAACCCAACCGCACTCAGACTGCACTGAAGGCACCAAGGAGTAGCCTTCCTCTACCAGCCCTTTTTATGGGAGAGTGATGTCAGGTGGTGTGGAAAACTGCACAGGCTAAATCAACTCACCTGTGCTGACTGCTTGGAGAGGTTAACTTTGGCCTGGCCAGAACCAGGACAATGATTTAACAAATTAAAGTGTCTTGGTGTATGGATTTTTTTTTTTTAGTTTTGAGGTTTTTGGTGCTTTTTTTTTTTTATAATGGAAACACTACCTTGATTTTAAACTTGCTTTTTAACAACATAGTTGTCTTGTTCTTTTGATGTAATTCTAATCATGATTTCCTTACCCGATTGAGACAGCTCCCATGTAGCAAGTTAAAATAGAAGTAGTTAGTAATTATTACTTGTTTTCATTTAACTTTAATAGTAAATGAAATTAATAACACTGAAGGAAATAATAATAATATATCATCACAAGAATGTCAGCACCTGCTTAAAGAGACACTATTCTAGTGAATCATCAGTGCAAAATTCAGTTGCACGTAGCACTCCTATTAAACAGACTTTGTGAAAGCATTTCTTAAGAAAATGCTATAAAAATATATTCTGGAGTGTGTGAGATAAATGCTCCTTAGACAAATTTAAAAGCCCTGCAGAAGCCTCAACTTAAAAACCAGTGAAATCTGCTTAAATCACAGATGTGGAACACAGTCCTGGGTAAGACAGAGATCAGCCTTTTCTCCTACCTTTACAGCCTTCGCAGGTAAGCGCGTTGTAGTGATAGCCTGAGGCTTTGTCCCCGCACACCACGCACAGCTCCTCCTGCCCCTTCAGCCTCAAAGAAGAGTGGTTCAGTCTGGGCCGTTTCAGTCCTTGGTACCCACCATCATCAACGTGGGGAGCCATGAATGGGGGCTTGCTTAATTCACAGCTACTGATGATACACTGCCCGTCGCTGTACTGAGCATCCAGGCTGTATGCACTGTACTGGGACTGAGAAGGTTGTGACTGCAAGACTGGAGGAGGAATTTGAACAGCTGAGTATTGGCAGTATGGTGCAGTCTGAAAGTCGGTGTCCTGCAGCTGATAGTTGATGTGCTCTGGTAAAACATCTAGATACAGAAAGGATTGAAAATGAAATAAAACCTTGACCAATATCTTGACATCAGCTGCTTGAAAGCTTTAAAATGTGCTGGAGATTAAAGATTTAATCATATGTATTAGAGGAACACATTTTCAGAAGGGCAGTCTATCCCCTTTTTAATTGTGCCACACGTGGTGGTTTTGAGTAAAAACTCAGCTGTCCCAAAATAGGTTTGGTAACTGGGCAGGGGAGTCTTGTTAGTACATAGCTGGGTATCACTTGCCCATGATGATACAGCATGGGCAAGTGATACCCAGCTATGTACTAACAATGTATTAGCTATGTACTAAGCCTTTTACACTTAGAGGTTGTTTTTATTAATTGTTTGTTATTTTACCATAAGTAAGTGAATTTGTCCATGAGTGAAATGTTTGTTAGTCATACATATTTCAGGCATCATTTTGAAAAGTCACACAAGAGTCCAAGAAAGATGGTCTAGAAATTAGGAAGGTAAAAATTACAGTGACAGCAGTCTCTAAGCTGAAATTCAGTAGAGCAAAAAGCAGGGGCTTGTTTAGTATTTTTCCACATAGAATCCTTTGTAGTTATGAAATTTTATTTTAGAAAAATCTATGTACAGATTATGAAGAAAGCTTCTTCCTGCCTGTCTGCAGAGTTTTAATTTTATTCACCCTTCTTAAACACACAGCTGTACTGAAGAAAGCTTGTGCAGTATGCATCGTGTTTCATTCTTCCTTTGGGATTATTCAAATCTCTTTAAAAACAATTTGGAAAGTTCCTTCTTAATAAGCTTTGGGTACTGCTTTTACTAGCCCAGAATCAAATTAACTGCTGCAATTATAGAGAATAACCATTATTTATTTATAAAATACCTGGAGTAGTGTAAGAAGATCCGTATCTCTTTCATGCAAGCCAAATGGGCACAGCACCACTAATGTTTTTATGAAATGGTCAGCCAGCATAATCATGCTGTGTGCAAAAATCTATATGAGCACATGCTAATATATTTCAATACTGTTTCAGTGTGAGCTTGATAGTCAAATGTTGTGGCTTCTATGAGCTTGTAAAGATAAACTAAAATGAAGAAAATAATGGGAATTTCCATGGATGTTCATTTTACTAATACTACTTTTTAAATAAAAATATAAAATATTTTTAATAAATAAATTATTATAATAAAACTTTGCTTTACTCACCGTAATACTGTATGGGCTCAGGAAGACAATAACCATCAGGTACAGTGACAAATGTGTTTGCCATGTTCTGCTCCAAACTGCACTGTTTCATCCACTTTGCTGCACGATAGCCTTAAGAAGGCAACCTAGAGAAATGGAAAAGTAAGAGAAACGTTACGTTGGAGAGAATTGCTGGGTAGTTTTAGCTGCAGAGCTAAACCCAGAAAACTCCAGACTATGAAACAGTTTGCAGATCGTGAGGAAATCAGAAGTATGTTTAATTGTCCTAATAGTATGGATTCAGGACAGAGTCCGCTCCTAGATTTCCAGTTATATTTAGAACTCTTTTGCTCCTGGTTTTACACAAAACCATGTGGGGGAATCAGATAACCACTGGTACATTTTCTAATTCAGGAAGAGATTAAAAGGGGCTTCACTGGATAGAAGAAAACTTTGTATCTGGGCTAATGTGGATATTCTGTTTCTGCACAGAGATGGGTTTTTAGTGAATATGCTTCATTGACGTTTTATGCAAATTTGAAGCAAATAATTACAGGAAAATAGCCTGGAAAGTCCAGCATAGAGTATCTTTGCTTCCCAATGTAAATATTCTTTCATGCAGTAAAATTCAACTTTGCCCCACTTAAGCACTGCCCAAGTTACACTAGGTTCCAAGAGCCTGTATTCCTTTAAGAGTACAAAGCATCATGTGAAGACCCAAAAAACCAGCCTCATACAGGATCTGTAGTGCTCCAAAGAGCTTTTCTGTGCCCTTTGATTACTGAAGGAGCATGGGCTCCTGGTTGCTTTGATGTTCACCATAATGAAGTATACTGCAAGCTCATAGTGACACCCTTGGTGCAGAATAGCTATTGTACTTTGAGATCAAAACTTACCTTGTTTTTCAGTAATTTTACTTCATAGAGAAGTTCTGAAGAAAGCGTGTCCCAAAAATTCTTAAAAGAGTTTGGGTGGGAGGGAAAGAATGTCTGTATGAACACTCACATCAGCTGGGTTTGAGTTTACATGTGTACATAGACAATCTATGGCATTAGCAATCAAGTGGCAATGGCAAGGTCGTTAGAGAAGTAGGAAATATTTTCCTCACAGCCTTGTCCCTCTGCCTGTCTGGAACATATGAGAGCATTCTTGGTTATAAGTTATGTTGTATCTGATGCCCATTGAGTAAGGACTCTACCAGACAGTTTGCCAGTCAATTATTCATAGGCTTTCCCTGAGCAGGCAGCAAAGATGGAAAAGATAAAAAAGGCAAGTAAATATTTGGAAAGGACAGCAAACCAAACTCCTACATGTGCACAGGATTCTCTGTATATGCCTCTTGCAGAATTTAGAGCAAATTGGGTTTAAAGATCTTCCTTCAAAGACTCACAAGTTGGATTTTATGGAATACCTATACCTAGCAACAGATGCAACAATAAGTATGTAATTTCACAGACTCTGAATTCAAGTCATGTCTTGAAAGGCACACACATCCCTTCCCCCAAAACAGGACATACCTTTGGAACTGAAAACTTTCTCTTCGTGTTGTCAGCAGAAGGTGAAAAGATGCAGTGGGGCTGGAATGCTGATTTTTTTGTTATCTCTGCTAGTAAATATTTGTTTGAAAGAGAAATGACTCACTGAATCATGAGGTCCTTATCAGTGAGATCAATTTGGCCTGGACAAAGTCTACATTTTTCAAAAAAAAAATGTGTATTTGCTGCACAAATGTGTTTCTTGATTCCAGTACTTTCTTTAAATAAAAGAATAGAAGCTAAAATACACCGAAGCAGTCAGATAAAAATACTACATTGGGAGTATGAAGTACATACTGCCCAATACAGGGTGGTCAGTTGATTGAACATTCTAAATCTCAGAAGCAGACTTTCATTAGCCAGTTTCCTCACCTTTCGTATTGCATGGGAGTGGATTTGAGGATTTAGCCCTTCTTACTGATTTTTTAATGCTAATCAAATCTATCAGTTGCAACCACAGAACTCCCCGTTTAAGAGCCTTTGTAAATTGAAACTCTCATATCAAGAGAATAACGGTATCCATAGTAAATCCAGTGGTTATCTGAGGAATGCTATCCTGTCTTGAAATGAGACTTAACTTCAGGCACAGACGTGACCATTAACTGTTTCCGACAGTTGAGAATTTAGCGTTAACAAGCTTGTTCTTCTGACATAAAATAGCAATGGGCTTTTAAAAAACCATATGAGGAACAGAATAAGAGATGTAAGGAAGAAACTTAATTCTGTAGGACAGGAAAATTCTATTATTTATGAGATTGACTGTCCTAGCATGTGATACAACCTCTGCGTCCCCCTTCGTAAGAGCCAGTCAGCAGTAAGGAAGCCTCCACCAAATTTTAGGAGTCACTGAAGTTTCATGCTGCATTATATGCTGGTCTCTCAGAAGCCATCCCTAATCTCTCACACACACCTCATGGGAGTGAACCATGAAATAAAGGATAATTCTTCAGCCCCCATATGCATTCATTAACCCTTTGCCACACAGACAAGCACAGAGCTTAGCTACAGGCTGTGAAGCTGAGGAGTCCTTCACAGAATGCAGCATACACGTCCAGCTGTAATTTTCTAAACATAACTTGGACAAATTTGAAGTAAGATTGGAGCAAGAGGTGTGGGTGTTTGAAGCAGTCACAGCCATGCCATTCCCAAACCAAAATATTTTGTGCCCCTTTTTTTCTGTGTACTCAAAATACTTCTGTGTATGTCTGCACATGCTCTTTCCTGCTTTGCCTTCTTCTCCTTTGCTTTTGGGGTGCTATTTCTGCTGGGTATTTTCACATGTGAAATCCTGGTAATTGCAGTGTGTGTGCTTGTTTATTTATCATTGTAAAAGCCTCTCCAAGCAGGAGAATTACTTCTTTTTTCTGTAAGATGATGTGACCCAGGTTCTGGGTTGTTTAAGGACAATTGAAAATGTTGCCTTTTTACAGCCTAGGTTTGACAGTTATCATTTGATTGAACTAATAACGCTCAATATAAAATGAAATGGATGTTCATTCAAGGGGCTGGTTACCCATCTAATACAGAGATTCAGCCACACTCAGTTATGAGTCCTAACGTAAAGGCTTTTCAGTTTAACAAAGATGGAAACTATTAAAGGAAAAACAAAAGCCCCGTTATTTGATAAAAGTAGAATCCCAAAGCAGATTAACAGAACACACACGTTCAGAGCAGAACACACACTGTACATCTATTTATTGTTACTTATGTTGAAAGGTCTTGGGTTTATAGCATTTTTATTGCTATAAAAGACCATATAATCCAATAACAAATAACCAACTTATCGAATTTATTAAGACGCAAAACGTTCTTGTAGAAGAAGCTCCAAGGAGCTCTTTAAGAGGTATGTATTGACAGTACTTTAACTGTAAATATTTTGATAGCTGAGTCATGGGGAAATTCCTTGTTTACAGGGAATTTTAGGAACTCAAGCTGAAGGTCTTCAACATTTATTTAACACACCTTGTGGCATGTTAATGGCCACGCAGTAGAACTAGATAGCACGTTGCATTTTCACTATTACTGGCTTTACTTTTTTTGCTCCTGAAAAGCTCGGGATAATTATTTTTTAATTTGTGAAATTTAAACCAAAAATTAAAACCAAACCAAACAAACCCCCAAAAAACAAAACCTGAGCAAGTTCAATGGCAACTTTGTGCGATACCAACTTTTGTCAGTTTCACTCAAGCAATTCTGTAATCACAGAAAACTAATTAAAGAATTATTTTGCAGGGGGAATTGTAGGATTGCTTGATTGACCCTATATGCAGCTTATATGCATTACTAATGTTTTAGCTGTTTCTTCACGGTTTAATTTGCCGAGAATTGCCCCCTAAAGCTGCAGTTTGAAGAAATTCCTCCTTCTTTTCTCCTCATTAAATGTGTTTTTTCCATGTCATATAACAACCTTAGCAGGAATTGGCTATTTCACTCATGGACAGCGGTGCAATTGTCTTGAAATCTTCCTTTGGAGTTGTTACCCCATGAATAATTATTTTAAAGGTATCAATTTTATACATTGCAAAATAGGTGGTTGTTTGAAACTTAAACTTTTCTAGGAACTTCAGGGGAAGGAAAAAAATTTGAATTTTACTTCATTCCATGTGTCAATTGGCAATAGGATACCAAATAAAAAAGTGCATGTTTTCTATTTTCATTTAGTCAGCTGTTTAAAAAGAAAGAAAGGGGGACGGGGGGTGATAGAAAATCCAATGCCTGACAGATTTTTCACATGGCAAACTGATTTATGGCTACAGCAGGAATTTACAATCCCAGAGCATTCAGAAAAGTAAATGAAATACTCACGGTAGTTCCAGAGAGTTTCTTGCTTCCAGAGCTGAGTCTGCTGGGCTGTAGCACTGATCCTAGCTCTGAGTCCAGCTGGAGCAAACTGGGCCTTTTCCCTATTTATCAGTTTCTGTGCACACACACCAGGCTCCAGACACTCTGCAGAGCAATGCTATGGCTCTGAGACACAAACTTCCCACACAGCCTTTTCTGAGGTCGAAGCAAGGGCAGCTGCAAGTCCACATAAATCAAATAATAACTGGGTCATCAGGGACAGAGGCCATGGGGACCCTCACGTCACTGCTTCCCAGAGTTCTCCCTGTCCGTTTACTAAATATTCTGCTTTTTGGGTAGAATTTGAAATTCTCCCATTCCGATTGCTTCACAGCGACATGTCTGAGCGTTACTAGATAATATTCATTTCCTGTGCAGAGAAAAAAAATGCAATAGTGTTGTTTGGAGATACCTACATGACATAAGAATTGAACTTACAACAGTCTTTAGGGACAATGGGTTTTCACAGGTGTGTGGCACAATGCAGAGCAAAGCGACGTTACCCTTCAAAGGAGAGTTGTGACTGTACTCCAGAGAACAGCCTGCTGCTCACTGCCACATAGTCTGGCTCAGTTATGGAATCTGTTAGTCTTTGGAGGTGGAATGGTTGAGCCTGCCTTTCAAGAACAAAAAAGACTGACTCACAGATGTTATTTGAGCATCTTACACGGTTGGGGCTTTTTGAGCTTTCAAATGCCCTGCATTGACTACGTGTGGTGACAGAGGGTTGGAATGCACAGACTGTGCAGGAGAGACAAAGATAATAAGCCTGTAACTTTAATTATGATCACCATTTGTCTTTCCAGTAAAAGTAGTCTTATAGAACAACTTACTAGGACATCAAAAAAATCTTCAGTGGTAAAAATGTCTGAATTTACAATTGTTAGAACTCAGATTTTTCTTTCATAGCAGCATCTCTCTCACATATACCATTGACTTTTTCAGCCAGCTTTTCAACCTTTCTTACAAAAGTTGGAAGAACAAGCAGAGGTTTGCAGAATACTTCTTGTTGCTTTTAAGTACTCCTTTTTTTTTTTCTATTTTAGTACTTTTTCTGATAGAAGATTCCTTACTGGTAAGCTGTTAGAATGTACCATGGGACATGGGTATTTAAAGCCTATTGACTTTGGGAAACTTAAGTCTGAAGCCCAGTTTTTTAGAAAGCATCTAATTCCCCTTCTGTTTAGTGTTAAAAAACCTCGTGGGTTCAGAGCAAATTCAATTTCTAAAATGAGTGTATAAGAACCTAAAATATAGCTGTAGTACAAATTAACTGCAATGCCACATAGTCATTTATTCCAACCCACATGCTATCTTCACAGCTGTGGTAATAAAGCAGTTTTGCATGGTCACACACTGATCAGAGCAGGTCCATGTTCAGAACACATATTTGCATTATTTTAACAGATAGCTTCTCCTAGTCAGTTAAACATGAAACATAAAAAGGGGAGACCTGAAAGGCCACCTGAGTCACATAAAGAACTGCTGAAAAGAAGAAGGAAATAAACAGTTTTCTTTCCTCTAATGAATCAAGAAGTAAAAAGCTTATTTAGGAGTAAGAAAGATTTTATCTCTAGATACTAGAGAAGACAATTGCAGTAGTAAAATAAGTTGCATGTACAATCTTCGTCACCTGGATGTTCTGAAGATCATATTGGGCTACCTGATAGAACTTCGGCATTTTTCTGAGTTATTTTGATCTGTAAAGGAGGAGGAAGGACTTTTAAGGTTTCTTCCAGCTCTATTTTCTGTTATTTTTCCTTGCAGATGTCAATTTTGTAAAACACTGATAAATTCTCTCTGATCAGTAACATGCTGAGTGCCATTTTAATAGGCAAAGGAAGTAGAAACTTCAAGCACGCTAGAGGGGAGTAAACCAAGTGTTACTCACAGATACAGACAAAAAATAATAGCTGAACAAGTTCATGTCATGATCCAAAATCTACAAGTGCCCCCAAAGTGGAGAAGAAGGGACACACGTGTTTTCTGTAGGAAATAATCAGCTCTGATGCCATCAGCCTGACCTGCACACCTTGCACCGCACCGGCTTTCCCAGCCACCCTGTCCGTAGTCAGTGTAACCTGTGAGCTGCCGTGCGGTCTAATGCCCATGGAATGTCTGCCTTTGGGCAGCTGGGTCTAAGGATTTCATCAGCACTGAAACTGCAGATCAAGAAGGAGCTTCCCTGGATAGATACCTGTTGAGAGGATTCATTCCCAAGCGAAGCAGAATGTTTTGTTCGCCTGAACTTGGTTCCAGATCTCCGTAACTTGGTTGGTGTCGGAACAGTTAAAGGAAATCATATCTACTCCAGCTGGATCTTCTCTGCATAACTGACCCGTTCGGCTTGATCTGGTATTGGATTGTTTATGTAACTTCAGTAATTAACCACTATCAGCCTCATTAATGAAACATAAACCACCTCTTCTGCTCATTTATAAGGGATTTGTCAAACAAAACTTGAACAAAGGGCAGAATCTCAGCAAAGTAACAGTCCTTCAGAAGCTACTGAGACTTTGACTAGGAGTCACTATGGTCACTTTGTTGTTGTTTTTCAGTAGAAATGAAGCAGAAGTGATGGCATTGTCTATTGCTTTTGGCTAACTTTTCATAAAAACATCTGAGATCTGTCACATGAGGCCAATGATGCCTGGACAACTATTTTGGCCATTTCAGTACAAAATACCGACGTTCCAGCTCATTACTGTAAATCATTAAATGATGAAAGCAAGAGTCAAATACTAAACAATTGGGAGCCTTTGGAAAACTATTTGCTAATTACAATAATCATCGTTATATGCAAGTTAAAGGTTATATTGAAATATATATTATTTCATTATAGGATTAATTAAGTCTCTGCCATTAGTAAACTGTTTTGAACAATACTGAAGAAAATTGAGTATTAACAATCCATCTTGGGTATTAAAATGGTCCAACTTAGTCTTTGCATACTTTTCTTTTAGAGAAATGAAATGTTTTAGAGGCATGAAATACATTGGCAGAGGAACACATGCCAAAATGTTGTGTTTCTGAGAGCTGTTTGGAGTTACAATTTGTTAAGGAACTTGGGGAAATAAACACAAGCTTTCTGCTCACCCTCTTTTCTGGATTATTTATCGATCTGCCAAAGGTGTGGTGGTTCTGGGCCTCCTAGAATTTTCTGTATGGCATGGATGAACCTAAGCCCTGGGTGAGAAAAAAGCCTCACAAAGCCTCTTGACCAGCATTTCTGCATGTTGGTGTTATCTTGCGCTCCTGGCTCTCAACAGAGAGAGTGATCTAATTTGAATAGGATGCATGTCCGTGGTATGTGGTGGTTTTGCTTGTTGGGTCACATATTCCAAGACAGTATCAGGTCTGGGAGCCTCAGTAGTGGGAAACTGTCCCTTGTATTCAGCATGTTCACCAACATTTTGGATGTGAAACTTGAGGACAGGCAAAGGAAGCGTGTGTGGGAATGGTACTAAACTGTATACGGGCACCAGGTAAGAGGAGTGTTGCAAAGCACAGAAGGGGAATGGGATTATCTGTCAAAGGTGACTTGGTTTGGTTTATGTTGTTATATGCCTAAAATGTAACTAACCAAGAATTTTGAGAAACATGCTTGTTTTGCTGACGTTATTTGCCTATTTTGCCTACAGCAGAGAGAGAACTTTGGCTGGTTCACTTGAAGCTGTGAGTGCACACATGTATGGCCTCTGTTGGATGGGGCTCCAGCCAGACTGAAGTGTTTCAAGATCCAATGTAATGCTTCTAATGATGAAACAAAACATTTCAGACGCTATTTGGGCTACAAGTTCACCCAGTACTTCCCCTGTTCTGTAGGCTTTAAACACTTTTGTAGCTCCACACAACAAGGTCTGTGTGTCACTTCCTTTCAGTGCTGGTTTGCAAAACTTTACCTTCCTTACATGTAGCTAAACACTTGACTTAGGTTGAGTTTTAATGCAAGAGCCAAACTGCTTTAAATTTACTTGAAAATCTCAAGACAGCCTATAAAATGTTCCTGTTTCTGCTGTGCATTTGCTTAGGCTGGGTGTACAGGGCAGTCCCGTGGTAGGAAGACCAAAGTTAGCCAATAAAATGCTCCAGTGCATCAGTATTCAGCAAGGTATTAAGTGTAAGGAAGTAAAGATACCAACTAGAGCTTGATCACAACCTCCTGCAATGATCTCAGAATTGATAGTTCACAGAGAATACTTGTAACTTTAAGCATTGAGGTTCTTAAATGACTGCACTTCTTTGTAGGTACAGCAAAGAGAAGCCAAGTCTGGACCTGATTTCCATAAAGCTGAACATCTTGACACTCTGGATTAAGCATTGCAAAGTAATTATTGTGGAATCTCTTGGTCAGCATTTTATCAGCAGTGGAGTCTTTCTGCTGAGAGACTGAAATAGCTGGATATATCCATTTATCAATGATAATGTTTTCCTTTTTTTCCAGCCTGGATTCCATCGTAAGGACATTTGTTTTAACAGTAAAAAGAATATGAGACTCATAAAAGTGAGTGCTGTAGTGCAGTGGGGCACTCTTCAAGATTTATCAAAGCAGGATAATTAGGATGAACAATAAGACTGAGTTTCTTGGTGATGACTTTTGTCACAGGATGTTTCTGTTCGATGCAACAGTAATCCACCTTGAAGTATAGTTTAGGAAGTGCAGGAAGAGGATTCACTTGGGCTCCCAGGCTGTGAGTCTCTGTGCCCCACATTTTGTTGAGGGCAGTACCAGTTAGTTTGTGACAGTAGCTGATGACTCTGTTAATACCATCACTTAAATTTAAAAGCAAGCAGTCAGAAAGGGTTGTGGTATGTGGTGTGAGAGGGGAGTCTGATTTGCTTTTTAAACAAGCAATAGCTGCTGAAATATTTGGCTGTTGGATACCAAGTTTTTTTCGAGGAAGGAATTGTAGTGGGAATGAGAAATACCACATTCAGCTTTTGGAAAGCTGGTGTCTGCTGCATTACTATGTGAGATTTGCTCTTTCAGAGACATAACCAACATTTTTCAAACTGTGCTCTCATCACACAATTTTACCTGAGCCCCAAGAATTGTCCTAGAAATTTCCCCTTTATTCTTTTATCTGCTTCCAGCATTGAGATGCCGCTCTGCCTGTCACAGATGTTGCCACTTCCTCTGTGCACTATTATCCACCATCTATTCTGCTTCCAGTTTGGGGGTAAGTTATGTGCACTACTCTGTGCACATTACTTTAACATCCTCAGTACTGGTGCCTGGACTCATCCCAGCTTTACAGCTACTACATTGTGTTCCAGACTCTGTACTGTGTCTGTTACCAATCTCTTCTATTACTTTCTCTGTGCTTTTGGTGTGTCTAGACTTCTTTCCTTTTATATTTTCCTAGTGCAAGCAAGAACCTCCCCAGCTGTACTCAGAAACACTATGTATTTATTCCATCACAGAAATACTATTCATGATTTTTCAAAGATGGCCTGGAAATGGTTTTGGTTCTGCAGCAGCTTTGCTGTTTTGGGGAGCCTCGGTATGCTTCTATCTGGCATATGCTTTTCCTGCTAGAACAAATCCATGTTCTGTTTGACAAAACACAGCCATGTGGTTAAGAGTTATTAAAAGCATTAAAGCATTAACCTCTTGTAACCTCATTTTTCACTTTGTACACACACATAAGTGTTTAATCGAATTAAAGTTAAACACTAAAAAGTTTGAGAGGCCAAATTTATACATTCTCTTCAGTTTACACAGAATTGATGTGATAAGCCAAAGGAATTAGAAGACACCACTACTCAGAAAATGCTCATCCGCTGATTTGTTTAAGCTCTGTTGCTACATACTAGAAGTTTTGGTGACAAGCATTCCCAGCATTTAAATCAAGGAGCTTTGTCCTACTGGGATCCAATCTGTGTCCTGGCGCCACACTAGCTTATTCTACTGTCCTTCAGAAGTTGAACAAATTATTCTGTGTCAAAAGATCTGCTGGGGAGGGAGGGAGACGCATCCCCAAGTGAGAACACAAGACCAAGTGCCGTGCGGTGGTGGGATTGTAGATTCCTGTCTCCTCATTCTGCAATTTCATTTCAAGGAGCCAGAATCCTGCAGAGGGACTGTGCTGATCGTGACATGGAAGCCTGATACAGCAGTGCAGGCCCCTGCTGTCCTTGTTTGCCTCTACCTGGCACGAAAGGCCAGGATGTCCCCTCCAAAGCCAGGGGAAAATGAGTATTAAATCAGAAATATAAACACAAGGAACAGAACAGGCCAGACACACAGACACGTTCAGACACACAACCCAGGCACAGTGTGATGATCCTTTGCGCTGCGTGCACAGGCTGGCTGACTTTCTGGGAGGTGTGAACAGGAACTCCCAGTGCTGGGTGTCTACGTGGCTCACTGAACACCTCCCCGCTGTGAAGTGGAATTCAGTGGAACCTTAGGGATGGTGTGTTTGGTTGCACAGAACTTCCTGGTGTTGAGGAAGGTGAAAAGGGGGAAGTTACTATGGCACGTATTGTTCCGTGTAGCTGTTACCAGGCCTGCCCCTGTGGGGCTGCTCAAGGGCTCCTCAAAAACCAGTGTACAGGCTGAGGCTCTAAAGGCAGCTGCAGAACTGGGACCATCATTGGAGAGAAGCAGCAGCAGGTACTGAAGAGCACAGGTAAGGTCATTTGAGGACATGGCAGTGGGGACAGTCAGCGGGATGGGGAAATGATCATTGAGTGCAGCTTAGGGCAGGGCAGTCTTTTCCCAAGCATAATCAGGCTGGTAAATGCACTAATATTTGTCAGTGGTCCAAATGTTCACAAATTGCCCATTATGGAAAAGGAATTCTGGTAACAAGTTGTCTTGACTTTATTAGCATTCCCTAGTAAGAAGAAAACTAAGGAAGGCCCAATAGGTAAAGCATGCTGTAAAGCATGATTCAGACCTCCAGTTCCACACCAGTTACTATAAGGCAGCTCTACATTCCTCAGATCTGCAAAATGTATCTCCCACTTCGCTGATTAATCTGATTCTGAGGAAACACTCCAGTGTGGCCACCCACTCTGGTCTCTTCCGACTGCAGGAACGTTCTGACGCGGTTGCGTGTGTACCGCTACCTTCCTCAGCACTCCTGCTGCGGGCTGGGCCGTCTCCAGGATCATGAACTTTTATCTGATAAAGCATCCTAGACTTTATTTTTCTGTCAGACCGAACGGGAAATGAAACTTGAAAGATGACTTGAAGCACAGGGACCCTGTGAAAACACTGCTGTGGGGAACACTGTCAGCACAGCTGGTACCAGGGAATCCAGCAAGCTGTGCAGCACCGGGTTAAGCAAAGCGTTGAGGACATGGGGACCACTAACAGTAGCTGTAGTTGGTCAATAAATATCGAAGCGGAGAGTCAGCATGACAGGGCTTGTTATTTTAACTGGAGGGGAGGATGTTTACTGCTGAGAGGGACAACGAGCACGGCAGATAAGATGACAGCTCAACAGACCGCAGCCCGGGATTTATCGCGCGCTATTTAGGGAGCATTTAACCAGATAACCGGGACCCCTCGGGTCAAGGCTGCCCGCCCTCCCGCAAACAGGCGGCGCAGGGCTCTGCGCGGGCTCCCCTGAGGAGCCGCGACGCGAAGCGCCCGCGTCCCGCGCGGCGGGAACGAGCGCCGAGGGCGTGGGGCGCGAGCCGCGGCTGCGGCGCCGCCGCTCGGCCTCCTCCGCGCGCAGGAGCGCGCCACACCGCGGCCCGGAAGCGCTAGAGCCGCGCGCGGGCCGCCTGGAGGCGCGGCTTTCCCGCGGCTCGCGGGTGGCGCGCTCTCTGGCGGCCGCGCAGGCGCCGCGCGTGCCGGGCCGGAAGCGGCGGGACCGCGCGCGGACGGGCGGGCGGGCGGCATCCCCGGCTCCCGCAGGCTCCCGTCTGCCCGCGCCCGGCGGCGGCCGCCGGCACCGGCACCGCACTGGGGCCGGGCATGGGGCCGCCGCGGCGGTGAGCAGCGCTGCTCGCCTCGGCGCCCGCCATGAGCTGCACCATCGAGAAGATCCTCACGGACGCCAGGACGCTGCTGGAGCGGCTGAAGGAGCACGACGCCGCCGCCGAGTCGCTCATCGACCAGTCCGCCGTCCTGCACCAGCGCGTGGCCGCCATGCGGGAGGCGGGCGCGGCCTGGGCCGAGAAGGTGAGCGCGGGCGGGCGGGCGGGCGGGGCGGCGGCGGCGGGGGCCGGGCGGCGGTGTGGGGGGCGGCCGGACCGACAGCCGTGTCTCAGCAGGGCCCGGGCCCCGCGGCGGAGCAGGCGGACCCGTCTCGGCTGCGGCCGCACGCGCTCCTGTCGCAGGAGAACACGCAGATCCGCGACCTGCGGCGGGAGAACCGGGGTGAGCCCGCCCGCCGGGCCGCGCCGCGGGACCGGGATGCGGGGGGCGGTGGGGGTGAGGGCTGGCGGGGCGGGGCGGGGCGTGCAGAGCCGGGGTGACGGGGGGTGAGGGGGGGGGGTGTTGGTGGCGGGCGCGGGGCGGCCCCGGAGGGAAGCCGGTTTGGGGGGCTTTGGGGCGGGAGGGGCGCTCGGCGGCCCGGGCGGGGAGTTGGGGGGGGGGGGGGGGTCGTCGGGGGTGCATCCCTTCGCCTTCCGCCAGCCTCACTGGATGCTTCGGTGTGGAAACGGCTGCAGGTACCGGGTACCGGCGGCTTCTCGGTTAGCCGAAGGGTCCGCACATCCGCCTGCCGCGGTCCCGGGGCTGGAGAGACGGTACCGGGCTGGTACCGAGTGTCGCTGCTGGGAAGAGGTGCTGGCGGTTCGCGGCGCTGACGCGCGGTGTTTTGCAGAGCTGTGGGTCTCGCTGGAGGAGCACCAGGACGCGTTAGAGCTTATCATGAGCAAATACAGGAAGCAGATGTTACAGCTGCTGCAGGGGAGGAAAGGTGAAGATGCAGAACCGGTCTTGAACGTTCACCAGGCCAATTCCTTGGTAAGGTGGGACGGGGACAGGAGGGGGTTCAGTACCCCTGTGCCCTGTCTCGTGCTCGCTGCTGTACAGCCTTTGTTTCCGTTCCTGGAACATCTCTGCTCTGAAATACACTCTCTGAATCTCGTCCCTGCTGGTATTTTTTTCTCTGTTCCTTTTCCAGTGCACAGGTTCTGACAGGGATCACAGAGGACAGTGAAAAGCAGAGCCCTTTCACAGGCATGTTCTTTATGCTCTAGGTGCTGAATTCCCTCCGTAAGCTTCATGCAGGTGATTCTCTCCAGTCACATCCAAGGCATCAGAGTTCTGTTCAGTAATTGTAATGAAAGGAGAAGAACCTCCTACATCTCTGTGAGCTGTGGTGTGTTTCATTCTTAAAGAAATCACTCCCAAATGTTTTTAAATCTGGGTACTCTGTGCAGTGGCCTAAAAGTGCCTCTGCATCCATGTTGTGTGTGGTGACTTCAGAAAGCTAAGGTGTGGATGCTGATAACTGCTGCCTGTTTTGCCTTTAGGTGTCTTAATAACACTACATCTCTCTTAAAGGGTTATGAATTCAGTTAGGCATTTGTTAAAATGCATTTTTATGTGATCAGGGAGCAGCAAGCTGATTCAGCTTAGTGACATATCTTCTGGGTTTTTTTTAGTTGGCATTGGAGCCAGCCTAACCCTTGCACAGAGTATGTGGCAATTTACTCTCTTATTTTGTACTGCATAGGTTCTCTGAAGTTAAGAGTAGTGTACCAATGTCTTGCTTCCAGTGCTTGCTTAGATGCATGAATTTCTCTGTTTATCCAGACTTAACACTTGGAGAAAACTTGTAAAATGATTCTCTGGAACAGCTTTTGTGCCATTTTAATGGCCTGGAAAAAGCTGAAAAGGCTCTGGAAGAACCTTTGATGCACTTGGACTGTCTTCACATCCAGGCTAAGTCTTCTGTGCTACAGACTTAAGCCCATGAGGTTTTTTCCTACCCACCTCTTGGAGAGTAGTAACAGCTTTTCAGTATCTTTTAAAGAGCTATATTGTAACTGTAGTAATTCTTCAGGAAAACAAAAAACCCACTTCATTCTTTGGTCCCAGGTTGTTACCTCAGTCTTTCTCTGTTTCAGATGCTCTGATTTGTTTTATCTATTTTTCTGAATAAGGGAATTCAAAACTGAGCTCTCTGCTCTGGTGATGCCTTTATCTTCCAGGACCAGCAGAATAACTACTGATGCTTGGAGAAAAGAAGCTGTGATAACCTTGTGTTTTTATATTAAATCCTTCCAAATTCCTTTATACTTCTTGCCAGTTACTGACATGTTTGTGTTTATGCCCTGGAATTTCTCTCAGCGCTGCATTTGGGAACAGAATGCTCTTCAAACAGGAGCTGCTGTGGCATTACACGCTGGAATTTCATTGTATGTGTGTTTCTGAGCTTCAGCAAAAGGTGTCTTCCAAAGGATTAGAGCTGTGTCTAGACAGATAACGTAAAATCTGCCTCAGGAGGCTCTGGTCTTACTTTACTTTCCTTACTTGGCTTCCTTCTGAGACGAGGCTCTTTACTTCACACTGTTCCTCAGTCTTGAAATCTCATTTGCTTTTAGATGTGGTGTTCTTGTAAATTCAGCCTTATCTAATAAAGCAACATAAAATTCACTGCATGCTGATTATATTCACGTGAACCTGGATGTGTTGAATGGGTCCTTGTCGCTCTTGAAATGGGTTTTGTCGTAGTGAGGGTGCCTCATCTTGCTGATTGATGTAATCCCACCCACCCTCTTCATGGGATGATAAGGTACATGTTTTCATCTTCCAAGTTTCATACACATTAGAGAGGATTGCAAGGGTTAAAATTCAAAACAGGGAAATAATCCAAACTCAAGAAAACACAAGTAATTTATGTAGAAGGGATTAATTATTACTGCTGCTTTTGCCTGAATGTACTGAATGTGTTACTTTTATGTCTTTCAGGAAATTGAAAGTCAAATAGACAGAATATGTGAGATGGGAGAGGTGATGAGAAAAGCTATTCAAGTCGATGATGATCAGTTCTTTAAAGTTCAGGAGAAACTAGCTCAGTTGGAGGTAAGAACAGACACAATTGCCAAGGATAGATGAAGCTTTGGGAGTCTCTAGACTTAACTCTACACTTTCTATGTCTGTATGTGTCAAAGATTTGTAACAATCAAAAATTTCAGGGTGGGGTCAGGAGGGGCAGAATATGATCTGTTTATTTTCAAGGTCTAGATGTTTGTGTTGTGCATATATGAAGCCAGAAGCAAAAGAGAAGCTTTAAATGATGTGTTTCCCCTTTTGCTAAGGCTGTGTTAATGCATGTCACAAAATCAGTGTTTCATTTAGCTGTGGAGGTATGGGGCTTTTTAAAGATTATCATCTTTTACTTGTGAAGAAGCTCACTTCTGTTTCAGCAAAAATATTGGTTTTGCAGCTTGAAAACAAAGAGCTGCGTGAACTGTTGTCAATCAGCAAAGAATCTTTTGAGGTGGGGAGAGAAGATCTGCCAGACTGTGAAGCTTAGGTCACAGAATAACCTTATCTCCAAATCTTGACTTCAGAGACTATTACAAAACTTACCCTACAAGGATTGGTTTTCGTTTGATCTTTCAGGTGCTTCCTTGTATGTTTGTTTTATCTTTCGAAACATGTGGGGCTGTTTTCTCTGTGTTTTTTCTGAAATTGCATACTGTTGATGGCAAAGGCTTGCAGTACTGTTCTGTAATTGCAGCATACAGATGCTTAACAGTGAAGTATGTGATGTGCACTCCCTTCTGATAGTTTATGTCCTCTCCAGTTTGTAAGTTTTTTATGAGCTTGAGTTAAGAATTCCAACTGTGCAGCTGGCACTCAAATCCACCTTGTCAGTAGAGAGAGAATATATTACAGGTTGTGATTATTTGATAGAAGGAACGAGAGATTCTTCCAAAAAATGCATTGTAAGGGGTAGGCACTCCTGTGGCTCTGCCTGCACAAAGCAGGCAGGCAAAGCTGTTTTGCTTTGGAGAGCTAACACTCATGGCCTTCAGGAAGAGTGAGTTGACATCTGCCTCAAAACTGAACCAAAACCAATGTTGTGGGCAGGTGTTTAACTGTTATGTCGCAGGTAAGTCCAGTATCAGGTGTTACAGAGCTGTTACGACACTGCAGAATCCTGTACTGAAGGAAAATAGAGTTGCAGTGCTGTAGGGAATGTATCATAGACTGGTTTGGGTTGTAAGTTGTTTAAAGACCATCAGGTTCCAACTGCCCTGCTGCAGGGACACTCCACTTGACCAGTATTGTGGTATTTTTAACGACACTTTTATATTAAAGATTTCTCTCTGACCCATTATCAAAGAATAATCCTCCAAGAATAACAATTTAATACTGGAAATTGGATGTTTATTGTTCATTTTGATGCCACTTCTTCCCAAGTGAGTTTTGATGAGACACAAAAGCTGATCTACATTCCTGTGCTTACGCAGAGACATTTTCTCGTGCCTGTTTGGAATATCCAGGGGGATTGTTCAGCTGATGTAAGGGATTTCTGTACAGGAGTATCCTTGTATACAGTCCTTTTCTATTAGGAATTGTGTCAGAGGGAATAAAGGTCCCCCAAGGGGCAGTATCTTCTCAAGCGTGTTGTGTGGTGTCAATACAGGGTCCTTCTGCCTGGTCTGCGCCTCCCCGGCCTGTCACACCCCCGAGGGGAACAGGCCTCGGGGGCGTTTTCTCCCTTGAGCGGCCTCACAGCCCCTGTGTACCGTCACTGCTGCCGTGCAGGCTGCCGTGCCGCTCCACCGGAGCCGAGCGGCAGCGGCGGGGACGGCGAGCCTGGCGTTAGGCGGCTGAGGCGACTCGGCCGGGGCCCGGGGCGGCCGCTGTGGCTGAAGGTGCCCGGCTGCACACGGGCGCCCGGGCCCTCACACCTCGCTCCGGCCACGAGGCGCCCGCCCAGGCGCGGGCCAAGGGCACTCTCCTTGCCGGGCAGGGCCCTGTCTCCCCGCGGCAGCCGCCGGGCCGGGCCGGGCCGCGCCCCGCAGCGAACCCCGAGGGCCGGGCCGGGCCGGGCGCGATCACTCCGCGTCCTCCCTGGCGGGAACGAGCACCGCGCGCGCACAAAGCGCCGTGCGCGGGGGAGCCGGCGCGCATGCGCGCCACATGGCGGCGTGGCCGGGCTGGGCGCAGGCGCGGCTCCGCCCCGCGGATCTCGCGAGAGGCCGGGATTTATTCCTACGTGCTGTGCCGTGCTGCTCATGGCGGCGCTGGAGCGGGGGCGCTGAGCTGTTGGGGTGAGTACGGTCCGCGGCGGCTCCCGGTGCCGCCCAGGCACCGCCCGCGCTAAGCGAGGGGACGTTGGGCCTCCCGAGAGGTGGTGGAGGAGGCAGGGGGCGCCTCTGGGGGCGCCTCCCACTCTTCTCCTGTCCCGGCCCGGTGAAGCTGCCCGGAGCCTCCCCTCGGCGGTGCGGAGCGCGGTGGCCGCGGGAGAGAGGGTAAGGCGGCCGCCTGGCGAGCAGGCCGCCGCTTCTGGGGATGGGGGTACCGGCGGCCGCGGGTTGCTGGGCCGTGGCGGCGTGCGCACTCCGCTTCCCGGCGTCCTGCGGGCAGCCGCCCTGTCGCCGGGGCTCCTGGGGGCTGGAGTCCCCCCCCCGCCCCCGGCCGTGTAGGCGGGGCTATGGCCGTGGCGGAACTCGCTGTCCCGGCGTGCTGCGCGGCCCGGCGGGCTGCGGGGCTCGTCGGGGCCCGCAGGCCGGCTGGCGGCGGGCCGGCCGGGGGCGGTGCCGAGAGGGACTACGGATCCCGGCAGGCTCCGGGCGGGGCCTGGGCGCCGGGCCTCCTGGGGCCGGGCTTGCGCTGCGCCGCGGAGGGGCGGCGGCGGACCGCGGCTCCCGGCGTGCCCCGCGCGCGCCTCAGCCCCACCCGGCGCCCATCCGAAGCCCCCGTCCCTTTGTGTGCGGGGGAGCGGCCGCCATCGCCCCCCTTTGTGTGTGGGGAGTGTGGTGGGCCCGGCCACTCCCTCCCGCCGTGCCCGCCCTTACCGCGGGGCTGGGGAGCGGCGGCCCCTTTGCGCTGTCATAGTGCAGGCCGCGGCCGGCGTGCCGGCCTCCTCCTCCTCCTCCCGCGCGCGGCGGCCCCCGCTCGGCGCGCTGCCGGCTGGGGCCTCTGGCACCGCCCCTCGGCGGGGCCCGCGACTCCGCTCCGCGGCCACCATCTTGCTGCAGCGCAGCGAACAGGGCCGCGCCGGGCGCCCCGAGCTTGCGGCGCCCTGCCGAAGGCTTGCGGGGAGCCTCTCTCGCTCAGGGGGGGCCCCGTTTCCCAGCGCCTGGATTCGTAACAAGCACGGGGCTCTTCCCCGCGCTCCAGACCCCTTAAAAGAGAGCGGATTGTTGGGTTTATGATCGTTCTGTAGGTATACGTGCCTGTACGGGTGTCCTTGGGAGTTCCTTAACTTCCCCCCTCCCCCCCCCACCCTCCCCCGTAGGTTTTGGGCCTTTTTTTGACGTAAAAGCGAGCTCGCTCTTCCAGCGGCCTTGGCAGCCGATCCTCGTAGGTGTCACCCGTTTCTCGGTGTGCCTCAGCTGGCGTCCAGCGCTGCTTTCTGGTGCTAATCCCAAAAGATACCAGAACAGCTTCATCATCCCAGGCGCTGTCTTGTGCATGCATACTGAAAAAACGTCAAGCTTTCCTCTTTATTGGGTTTAATCTTCATCGTGTTAAGAGATGGGTGTTTCTAGAAGTACATGTTCTGCTCCGGTACGATGCCATAATTGTGCTTTTTCTGGTGGAGAAGACAAAACGGTGTCTGTAATGTGGCAGGTTCTGCTCCTGGGCAGCGTGGAGAGTTTCTGGCTGTGAACAGGTTTACGTGTCGTACTGTCTTTTAGCTAAATCTGCACCTGGAAGACTCAAAAGAACAGGACTTGTGCAGTTCTTCCCTGCCTTGGGTTAATCCTTTCAATTCTAAAGATACAAATGCAGAACCCAGTGTGACTTGGGGGCTGGTCAGCTGTTTAAGGTGTTTACCATTTGGAGGAGTATTTATAGTAGCTGAATTAAAAAGTAAAGAATTCAAGGCAGACGTGCATAGTGAGGTTTATTTTTTTTTTTAACTTGAGTTGTGCTTGCTTGAGCACCCCCTTTTTCTTTCTTTTTGGTAGCAAGTGTAGTAAACTGATCGTGTTGTCAAATCAAAGTGGCTTCTTCACTTTATGGAGTGTATGCCAGCTTCCTTTCCCCTGAACCTGGTTGTGGGGATGCTCACTTGAGATTGGAAATGCTGTCCAAAAAATAATAGTATTGAGAGAGAGATTGTGTTAACGGTTGCCTGACTCTAATATGGAGGCATGTGAAAAGTCTACTCATTGTGTTATTCTTGTCTCTTCTGATTTATGGGTTTTTTTATAATTGAATCTTTTCATGCAAACCTTTCATACCCCAGTACTGGCTTGTGCTGCCCTCACCCAGTGTCTCACTCATGTTTGGGTCGTGGTCTCGCAACAAAAGTCGCTTCAGCCGAAAGTTTTTCAGAGTGGTGACTGAAGGCAGATCCTTCATCTGGAGGAGAGGTCATGGAAATGCAGGCTTCTGTGAAAGCTGGGTGATGAGTTGGCAAACAGCGCTGTGTGCTTCGGGGTTCGTTCTTGCAGTAGCTGGATGCAGTCAGCTTTTTCAGTGATGAGAGTGAACTATCTTGTGATCGTGTTTCGGTTGTTTAAGTGACTATTTCAACTTTGCTAAAGGGAATTCAAAAGTCAGTGTAAATTGTGAAATTCACTTTCCCACTGCAGTGCAAAAATAGGCTTTGTATTTTTGCTGGTTTGGTGTGGAATAACTTGGGAAAGACTTGTGCTCTGATGCTTTATACCTGTAGATTGCTATAAAATGTACAAGTTTATAGGTTCATAGCTGCATTGCTTCTTAGCAGCTTTTGTCCACGAAAAAACCTCCTTTTTTTTTTTAATTCTATCTATTGTGGAAGGAACAAACTAAAATTAAAACTTTGTTTTCAAAAAAAGCTTCTGTTTCTACAAGGTATCAGTTTTATCTGGTAGGTGGCAGTTTGCCTAAACTGCATTCTCATGAAAAAACAATGTGGTACTGCAAAACTTCAGGAGCAAATTAATAATTATCTAGTTACTGCTGTGGAGAGTTGTCTTTGCTGTTAGCTACGCAACTTTTATTTTTTTATATATATAGAAAATCAACATTTTCACAAATTCTGTTTTAAGAAGTCCAGAGAATGGCTCTGCAGTTACTTTACATGCTATGCTGAGTAGTCCTTGACTTGCCTTTTGGTAGAAAAATTACCAGGACGTTCTAATTCTTCCTCACATGTATATCCTACTGCTACTCTGTGCAAGCACTTACTAATTAATTTTGAGACAGCACCCATACGAAGTTATTGATAGGACTAAGGCTTGCTTTAAATAATGCTGCTGTTCATAAAAATGAAGTTATTGTTTTAATGTACAAGCTGGGACTTTTCCTGAAATACCTGTTTCTGGAGAGTACAGAATTGGAAATAACATACTGTTGGCTTGGAGGTAGAGTTTCTTGGAAAACAAAACTGAAAATCAGAATGCCAGAGAGGTCTGTGGGACAGTCTTTCCTATCATGTATGAAAGCTGTGGTATTAAGGTAGAGGAAATGCACCTGTTTGTAGGAACACCTAGGACTGATGTGTAATTACTTTTGAAGTGATACTCAGTGTATGTCTTTTTCTCTCTCCAGTATGAAGTGGAACAGAACAGAATTTACCACCTGAAACTGCTGCTTCAAGTTCAGATCAGGAAAAGAATATACCACATTGTAACAACAACTCAAGACCAAAGAAGAGGAAACTTACACTGAAGATACAAGGCTTGATCTGAAACAAGAAGTTTGTGCCTACTCAACAGCTTCAAGAGAGCACGTCCCAACGCTGCTAGTAGTCTTTGTTTTCTCCAGTGCTGTATTGAAACTGCCCAGGGCAGCAGCACTTGTATTCTCTATTAGCTTGATAGATCACATTCTCTTGCTATCTTTTTTTCTTCCTCCCTCTCTCTCTTCCCCCTGTTTTTTTTCTCTTTTTTTTTTCTTAATAATAATCTTCATCCTTAGAAACTTGTGCTGAAACAGAAGAATCGGCTAATACTACTGAAAGTGCAATATTTGAATATCACTGCGAGGTCAGTGCCTGTGTTATACAAGGTTACATCTCTTCCTAAATTTATTAGGAAACAAGCTCTCAACAGAGGAGTATGGGGTTTTTCTAGCAGTTCTTTGATGCTGTGTTGGTTTAGTAGTAGTGTGGTGAGTAAATAGTACTTAGATTATGGTTACTGTTGGCCAGTAAACACCAGTTATATCATAGATGCAGGCAAGGCTTGTTTGTACATGGG
This sequence comes from Gallinula chloropus, assembly GCF_964237585.1. NCBI lineage: Eukaryota > Metazoa > Chordata > Aves > Gruiformes > Rallidae > Gallinula > Gallinula chloropus. Next base: position 3,008,117 of record NC_140112.1, read on the forward strand.
TGGGTCGTAGCCTGTCACTAGAAGTTTCTTAACAGTTTTATGCTAGTACTCTTGGTGACAGATGCAAATGGATGCTCTTTGGGTGGGTGGGTGGATGGGTTTTTTTGTGAGGCTCTGTTACAAGGTTTGAACAGGTGTAGGAATATGGCAAATACCTGGAAAGACTGCCAGTATCATCATGTATCTCTCTACTGCAAACTATAGTGGCACCCTGAGGAGTGTATCTCTGAACTCATCAGTCTTCAGATGATTGATGACGAGTTCTTTGTGCTGTACTAAGTCATTTACACCCAGACTGTTCAAATAGTGTAATGCAGTGCTAGTCTTTGAACAAGAGATTAGAGCACTGTGTTTTCTGATCCAAAAATAGGCAATTCTGAACTTGATTTGTAGGTGGGTCTTTGTTGTGTTCTGTGTCTGATGTACCTTTAGTAGTAGTTTGTCACTTAATGCCTGTGGCAGGGGTGCCTGTGTGTTTATGTGCTTTCCTTGTATGAGAGATGTGAAGGGGCCATTTTGTAAATGACTCAAAAAGCATTTGTCACTCTGGTTCAAGCTCTTGGAGTGGGTTAACGTTCTTGCCTGTTATTCTACTGGGAAAAGGTATAACAACATAATTTTCCCTTCTCCCACCCACTCTGCTTACAGGAAAAATGTATTTTTTTAAAAAAGTATTTCAAACTCTGTGATGGCTTAAAATCAAACACTTCAGCTGTTGTCTTCCCACAAGGGAATACAGAATATCCCAGGGGTTGCCTTCCTCCAAAGCTGAGGGCTCACGTATTGGAGTGATGCTCCTTGATCATTACACTGATTACCAAACAGGATGATAAGACATGCTGTAACTATACCTGTTAATATGTTGAATAATTTGATGTGGGTGTTAGAATAAGAAGCCAGGACCATTTTACAAGTTGCTCAGGTATCTTACCTCCACTGAAGATAATACTGACTAATTTTTAATCACTTGCTTGATGCAACAAGAAGGAGAACAGATACAGTCTCAGTCTGTTTCCAAAATACATATTGCATCAAATAAACCCCTCCAGTCCTGTGTTTTAATGTGCATACTGTTTGGAGAGGGTTGCTTCAGTAGTCTTTCTTTGAGTTAAAGTATTTGCTGAGGTGTAATACACTTCAAACCCCAGTGTAATACACTTGGTTTAAATGCTAACTGATAAATAGAAAATGGCTTGCTCTAATTATGGGGCTTGCAGGCTTACTCATCAGAAGGGAATGAGTTAGTGAAGGTACCTGTGTGTGTTTCAAGATTGAGCCTGTGCCTTGAGAGAAAAATAAAACATCCCTGCAACCAAAACAAGAAAAGAAAAAAAACATCTTGGATACAAGTGATTTTATCAGTTCATCAGAGCTTTAACTTTCCTAGTTTAATGCTGTTCTCATGTTTCCTCAGTGTATCTAGCACTTGAGCTCCTACAACACAGAAATGTTAGTGTAATTCTTTGTATTAATTCCATAGCTGTGCAATAATGTTTAGATATGTAAAAGGACTTCTTTGTATGAAAGAATGAATAGACAAAGTAGGGACAGATTTTGCAGGGTTGTGAACCTAATTCTGTTGGTTCATAACTGTTGCATTTTCCTAACTACTTGTTTAATTTGGAAGAGCTGATAATTTAGATATTTTTAGGCTCTGATGTGAAACACTGAATGTGGGAGTACTGAGGTTTGTTTTGGTCCAAGCAAGCCTTATTTTGAGGTTGTATTTCTGGCCTATTATATAAATACATTGCCTAAATTTTGAAGGTTATTGTTTTACAAAATTTTGACTGTTTTGATGTTCTTAAGACTGTTTTTAAAAGTGCTGGAATTTGCTGCTTAGAGTAACTTCCACGAGCGTTTTGTGTCTGTCGTTCTGTTATGTGGCATGGAGAAAGGAAGCTCATTTTAAGTAGAGTTGTGTTTTGTTGGGTTTTTTTCCCCCTCCCCTGTGCTTTATTTTAAACAGATGAGCTTTGATCCAAACCTGCTCCACAACAATGGACACAACGGGTACCCCAACGGTACTTCGGCAGCGCTGCGTGAGACTGGGGTTATAGAAAAACTGCTGACCTCTTATGGATTCATTCAGTGTTCAGAACGGCAAGCTAGACTGTTCTTCCACTGTTCACAGTACAATGGCAACTTACAGGAGCTCAAAGTAGGAGGTAACTAGGCAACTTTGGCAGCTTTTTGACTGAGTAAGATCAGTTTCATTGACTTGCCATAGAAAATCCTTTTATCCTGTGGCTTGAAACAGATGCATGCTGGTGCTTTTGGTGGGCTAAACAGACAATTGAATAATATAATCTAGCACTTCCCATGAGAGACCTTTGCAGCACCTAATCTTTGTGCAGCTTGTGTTAATGTGATTGCAGCCATTCTGGAAAAGGTGTGTTAGGTCCCACTTGCATAACTGAGATGGGAGCAAGTGCTTAGACTGAGGAAGAATATACCTCACACACTCAGTATTTATTTTTTTAGAATTAGTTTCAAGATGGCCAGTTGCTTTTCTGAATGGGGAGGCTGCTACTTCGTGTTTCCAGTTAATATTCCAGTGAAGTTTCTAAACTATTTAGTGTTTATGTTCACTTCAGTGTGAAGTCTGCTGTATAGTGGGCAGGAGAGGGGGTTGTTGAGGGGCAAGCCATTACAGTAGAATAGTTCATCAGCAATAGTTCAGTAAGCCAGATAACCAGAGAAACCCTTGCAAATGCAGTGCCCATCCTTGTTGACAGAAGCACCTGAGTGTTACATTGTGTTTGGCTACAAGCAGGGAATTACCTAATGTAGCCATTTAATGATTAAAACCAAACACAGAACTCTGTGATGCCATTGCCATGTTTGATGTCTTGTAGATGATGTTGAGTTTGAAGTGTCTTCTGATCGCCGAACTGGAAAACCCATTGCTATTAAATTGGTGAAGATAAAACCAGAAATACTACCTGAAGAACGAATAAATGGACAAGTTAGTGCCTGTTTTGTATATCTCTATAATTTCCAACTTCCAGTCCAGTATAGAAGGCTAGATTAATTTAGCATGCATCATAATAGCTACATACATTATTCAGCTACACTGAAATACACTTTTGTTGTTTTGATAAAATTCAAAGGTTCAGTTTCAGCTCTTAGTTCCCTCTGAACACTTCTTAGACTCCACAAGTGTTCTTTAAGATTGAAGCTTTGCAGCATGGCATTCCCTGTTGAGTTAGACCAAAACTGCATCCCTGACTGTATAGTAAAGGATCCTGAGATTCATTTTGTGTTCAGTGCTGCTCCTGAAAATGACTAGCAATGGATTATTTTTTTTTTGACTGGTAGGTTGTGTGTGCTGTTCCTCACAATTTAGAGAGTAAATCTCCAGCTGCCCCGGGTCAGAGTCCAACAGGGAGTGTATGCTACGAACGTAATGGGGTAAAGCTTACATATTTTACTTGAACTCTTTGCTGATCCATCACTGTGGTCTATAAGAGAAAAAAAAATAGACACAACTTAATGTAGACAATTGACACTGCTAAGAACTGTAGTTCTTGGCAAAGAAAAATAAAGCATGCTTTGGTAATTACTATAAAAAGAAATGCTAATTTTACAGCTTGCTTGCTTATATTTGTGGAGAACTTTTATACAGAGCCAAACAGGTGTTTTTCTCTTTTAAAACTAAAGCTTAGAAATTGACATTTAAAGATGGGCATGTACAAAACTTAAATTCAAAGTTGCTTGTTACAGACTCATCAAAACAGCATAATGGAAGAATGTTTTTGCATGCTGAGCTTGACCGTTTTCAATTTTTCTGCTACATTTCTTTAATAGCAGATATGGTTATTAAACAACTGTGTTAATCTTTCACACTCTTCTGCAAATAGACTAATATTAGTCATTGTTAATTTACAGGAAGTATTTTACCTGACTTATACCCCAGAAGATGTTGAAGGAAATGTACAGCTGGAAACAGGAGATAAAATAAACTTTATAATTGATACAAATAAACAGTAAGTCAGTATTTCTGTTCTGCCTTCATACTTTATTTTAGTAGGCAGGCAGCAATTCGTGCCTGTTCTGAGAAAGGGAATGGCATTATGAAATCAATCCTTTTCTGCTCTGGGTTTAAGTTGTTTCAGGTTTGCTCTGTTTCCTTTTTCCTCTAGTACTGGTGCTGTAAGTGCTCGTAACATTATGCTATTAAAAAAGAAACAAGCCCGCTGTCAAGGAGTAGTCTGTGCCATGAAAGTAAGTGATGCTTTAAAGTTTCATTTGAAAATTAAATGCTATTCTAAATAGTGGTGGAGTGTAAGCTGGGTGTTTAAACAGCTAGTCTTGGATAGTCTCAAAGTCATCTTTATTTTCATTGATGTGTTTCTTTTGGTAGCCTGTTGGCTGTGTACACTCATAAGTATGCTGTGCTGATGTGTTGTAGTCTTCCATTGTGTTTGATAGAACTTGGAAAATTTTTTTCTTAGCATTTGAAGATATTAGGAAATTTATAAAACACTGTTTTTTTTTTTCTTAGGAGGCCTTTGGATTTATTGAGAGGGGTGATGTCGTGAAGGAGATATTCTTTCACTATAGTGAATTTAAAGGTGACCTAGAAGCCTTACAGCCTGGTGATGATGTGGAGTTTTCAATCAAAGACAGAAATGTAAGACGAAATCCAGTAAAATCTGAAGACAAGATCCTGGGGCATAACTGGACAACTGGTTTCTCAAATTCACTTTAAAATGAAGGGGGGTGGAGGTTCATTGGTCTGCTACCTTACTGCTTCTCTGTGGGTGTCTGACTGGTTTTGTGCTTTTAGGGTAAAGAAGTTGCAACAGATGTTAGACTGCTGCCTCAAGGAACTGTCATTTTTGAAGATATCAGCATTGAACATTTTGAAGGAACTGTAACCAAAGTAATTCCAAAAGTACCCAGCAAAAACCAGGTGAATATCAGAATTTACTTTAGAGTTTGTGAATTATTGCATTAATTGTATTGAATTCTAGACAAATGTTAAAAATGTTCCCCTTTCCATCTAACAGTCTGTGGCATAAGCATCATGTCAGAGTAAAAGGAGTAGGCTTGCACTTAGCCAGTCACAACCATCAATAGGAGCCACAGTCTGATAATTTTCCTAAAGGTTATAAAGAGCACGAATTAGTGTAGTGGTACATTGGGGAATATGTGTTTTTAATGTTTCAAATACTTCCCATTGAATTTTGTGCATTTAGGCTGTATCTTTTAAGGCAAAAGCGTAGGGAAAAGGGGAGAAAATACTTCCTGGAATAAGCCTGATTGATGGGTTATGGGGAGTGTCAACAAGTAATGAGGCTTTTGACAGCTAACTCAACCTTTAATGTTTGGCTTTGGGGAAAGAGTGAATGCAAGCATGGTTTTAGGCAAGCCTGTGTTGTTTTGGGGAGATTTGATATGGGGTTTTTTGTGTGTTTGGAATGCTTAAGGGCACTGCTTTTCAGAAACGTTCTAAATTTTAATTCTTGAAATAGTGTTCTTTGGCAATATGTGCTTGGTGCTTTAAAAAAAAACCCAAAAGCCCACCACCAACAACAAAAACTGCCTTGCATTTGTCTGTAAATGACAGATGAGGAGTGGTGGAAATGATGAAGCACAGGGGTCTGAGTCCAGCAGCTGTTTGGTGCCATCTGTACTTAGGTTAGCAGCTGTTCTGTCAGCAGTGAATTCTGCGTCTCAGTGCCTACAGCTAACTTCTCTGTTGCCCAACAGAGTGATCCATTACCTGGCCGCATCAAAGTGGACTTTGTGATTCCTAAAGAACTTCCATTTGGAGACAAAGATACAAAATCCAAGGTGACCTTGCTGGAAAGTGACCACGTTCGATTCAATATTTCAACTGACAGACGTGACAAACTGGAACGAGCCACCAATATTGAGGTTCTCCCTAATACTTTCCAGTTTACTAATGAAACTAGGGAAATGGCAAGTATCTTTTATTCATTCTTGAGGGGAAATATGGGGGTTTGTCTTAAATAATAACTGAATGTAAAAACCACTAGTGTTTTCTATTGCCTCTTCTGAAATCCAGTCCTCGGTTTCGTGCTTCAAACAAGGTGCTGAAATGGTATAAAATCAGAATTAGTGACTCTGCATCTTTTTTTTCCAAAGAATAAAATGTGAACTACTGAGTAAATGAAATCATACTAAAAAAATAGACCTTAATTTGCCCTCTTGGATTGCTAGCAAGAAGTCTTTAAGATTCAGAGAAGGTACTGTGTGCAGCTTTTGAATTTCACGGGATTTGACCGCTCCCTCTCGGAGTCCAACAGAGGGATAGTGAAGAGCTGCTTTCTTATCACATACTGAATTTCAGGGACTAAGATGAATGTGCTAATCAGTGTTAAAGAATATCTTTCATTCCTGCAATTTGGAATGTTGGTTCTGTTCCAACAAGAGTGTGTAAGTTTGCCTGCCTTTTCAATCAGAGCCCAATCACAGTGCTGTAACATCAAGATGCTGCCATTTAGGGGACACTTTGCTGTAAGAAAACCACTGAACTTGGACTTCACCTTCTTGGTTCTTGAAATTTGATCCTATAAACTACTTAGATTGCTAATCTGGCTAGATAATACTTGCCCACCTGAACTGACCTGTCATTGAGGCTGCGAATATTGGCTACTTCTAGCACTCCATTTGTAGCGGTTACCACCAGGAAGGCTGCTAAAATATTATGTAACTTGTTGACTGTAATATATATATGAGTCTTCTTTGTAAGAAAGCTTTTTAATGTTTTCTTTTTTGCCTGGAAATCTGATGTGTTTTTCTCCTAAACTTCCCTCTGACTGCTGGTTTTATTTTGTGTTTATATAGGTTCTTGTATGTTTTGTGTGTGTTTGTGTTACATACATCATCTGTACAGGCATGTATTTGTAAAGTAATTCTCTTCAAGACTGTGTAGCAGTTATGCCATGTTCCTTAACTTCTTAATGGCTTAAATTAATCTTTCCAGTTAATGAGAAATTGACAAACTCAATAGGACTGGTTTGTGTTTCAGGTTTACTGTAGTTTTTAGCACTCCAGTTGCAAGGAAGCACATTGCATAAACCAGGAAGTGTTGTCATGGGATTCAGGCCTTGTGTTCAGATTACTGCATACTATGCAGACAGATGTGGAGTACCTGCAGACAGATAATTGAATACTAGTAGTAAAATTGATTGTCCATTTAACTGTTCACAGGGTGTGATTGCAGCAATGAGAGATGGCTTTGGCTTCATTAAATGTGTGGACCGGGATGCTCGCATGTTCTTTCACTTCAGTGAAATTATGGATGGAAATCAACTCCATATTTCTGATGAAGTAGAATTTACTGTCGTTCCTGTAAGTGAGATTAACACTTATATGAAATGTTAATTTTTCAAAGAAACTATGTGCAGTCTGTCTAAAACCTGAGTGGTGGTGTTTTTCAGGATATGTTGTCTGCCCAAAGAAATCATGCTATAAGGATTAAAAAACTTCCTAAGGGCACAGTTTCTTTCCACACCCAATCAGATCACCGTTTTGTGGGCACTATAGACAAAGAAGCTATTCCAGCCAAAGCCACGAGCCCAAATAAAGGCAAAGAGAAGGTAATTCTAATAGTGAAGTACCTGTTCTGTATCACAGATAAATCTGAACCACATTGAATAGCTAACGACAGCAGTTGGCGAACACTGACCTATGTGAAGTGAGGTAATAAAAGCACTGCTGATGTTTAAAAACAGCTTGATGGGAAGTTTCTTTCTACCTCCTCCTCCATAAGATGCTATGTAGAATTGGATAAAACTAGGTTTCTAGGACCAGAGGAGAAAACTTTTACCATTTCATGCTATTTTAAACAAGACCAGAATAATTACACTTACTGGGAATGGTGGTAATACACTCTTTCCTCTAAAAAATACTGTCTACTGTCATTTAAAGGTGCTTACTCAGTGTTGGTTGCATTTTTCCCCATTTACTGAGCAGTTACTCTATACCACTGTGGCTCAAGTGGGCAGTGCTTGCATTGTATGTAGTAAACTCGTTTGCTTACAAATAAGATGCTGACTGAAGAATACTGATGTCTTGTTTTTAGGAAGCTGAGGATGGAGTAATTGTTTATGATGACTGTGGAGTAAAACTGACCATTCCTTACCAGGCCAAGGATGTGGAAGGATCTGTTAATCCCCAAATAGGAGATAAGGCAATATAACTAAGTTTACCATTGGGAAATATTTTTTCATGTGTTGTGAGATGTGAGGTTCTCTTTGCCTTGTTACTGGATTTGTTCATCCTCTCAGAACAAATAAGGGACAAAGTGTCTGTGTGGTGCCACCCATTTATGTTCTGCTGTCCTGGGTCTGAGTGGCATAATCTTCTGTATAACTAAGAAAAATACCCTAAACCCTGGTGATAAATGTGGGGGGGGGGAAGTCTTAATATGTAAATAATGCTTTTTAAAACAAGGAATTCTTAAAACTAAGACAGTGGAGTTTGCTTGTGAATAATGAAGAGGAAATAAGTATCTAGACTGACATGAATATTGAAGTGGGAGAACACGCCCTGAAAGCCAATTAGGAAAGGAAGAAAGCTCAGAGATCTGGAAGAGCAACCTAAAAACTGTCCCACCTTCAGGAGCTGTGCTGGGAAGGCACTGGCTTTAAAAACCTGAAACAAGGTCACAAAGCTCTGTACATGCTCACTGTGAGCCACTGATGATAACTGTACCAAAAGGAGGTGGTTTACATAAACAGAAAAAGTCCCATCTTTAATGGTTAAAAAACACTGAGCACTGGGGACTTACTTGCCTTGCAGGTGTCACTGAAGTGGTGGCTGCTTTTTGGAGTGTAAATGTCAATAAATGACAGATACTTCTGGGAGAGAAGGGTTAGGAAATTAACTTCCTGGGGAGCTTAGATACTGGTTAGAGACACACAGCTTTGAAATCAGTTATTTCAGGGCTTTGGTGGGTGTGGTTTCTCTGGGTGTTTTCTGCCTAGTATTGATACACTCCTCTTAAACAGGTTGAGTTCAGTGTTTGTGAAGTGAAGAGAACTGGTCTGCAAACAGCTGTGTCTGTCAGGATGCTTGGACGCAATTACAGCTCTAAGAGGCTTTTGGGATACGTGGCAGCCCTGAAAGATAACTTTGGATTTATTGAAACAGCCAATCATGACAAGGAGATCTTTTTCCACTACAGGTGAGTGACAGGGGGTTTTTATTTGTACTTGTTTGTGTGTTGTTTTTGAGGGGTGTGCATGGCAGTTTGGTAGGGTTGGCTGTTTAAACCCGTTTGGACTTGACACATACTGTAAATATGCTTAGGTGTCTCAAGTTCCATTCATTCTCTCTGCTGCACTGATTTCAGGCTTTTCTGTCAAGCCAGTAGTCTTGGTGTTCTGTGCATCTGAATCCCTAAGAAACAGTTGTATGTTTGAAATGCTTCATTTTACTGAAAATCTGAGGTGCTGAGCTACTTACTTAACTTAATCAGAAGTTATTTAAATGTTGGGTGAGCATCACTACTGTCATGTAAATGGTACATAATTCTTTTCCTGTAGTGAATACTGTGGTGATATTGATAGCCTGGAACTTGGAGACACTGTTGAATACAGCTTGTCAAAAGGCAAAGGAAACAAAGTTAGTGCAGAAAAGGTGAACAAAACGCACGCAGGTAAGACTGTGCCTGGTATTTCCTGCTTAGAAGACTTTTGTCAGGTGCTGATAGATAAAGTTCATTGGTAATCTTTTTGCAGTTTGAGAGTAACAAAGTAGATGATGCTTAAAATGATGACTGATGGTTTCCTGAAAGCTGTTACCTGTGTTTCTAGAGAAGAAAATGCACATTAACTCATTGGACTTTTACCATACTCTGTCCTCTTCAGCTGGGGGATTGTAAGAAGAGACCTAGTGGCAGAACTTGCCAAATCAGTAATTGCAGTAGTAGTTTTTTCTACTCCTGTGTTTGAAATGTCAGTGTGATTTTGATTAGAAAAGCTCTCACTGCTGTGTAAAAGCTGTTTGTTTTACTGGGTGACAAAGTGCACTGCTTTAGGTGTCTCACAGTACAACCTGAATCACTTGATAATAGTCTTCAAGGTGTGACTAGAGCATCCTGTCCTGACACTGTCTTGTTTCTTTTCAGTGAATGGTATCACTGAAGAAGCTGATCCAACTGTTTACTCTGGTAAAGTAATTCGTCCTTTGAGGAGTGTAGATCCTACACAGACTGAGTACCAGGGCATGATTGAAGTCATGGAGGATGGTAAGACTTACTGCTTTTAAATTCATAGTGTTGTGTGTACACACAAGAAGTGTAGAAGTTCAATAAACTGAAAATAGAGGTGTTGAGGGTGACACTTGCACTACAAACTCTATTTGTACTACCAAGCTGACAATAAAAGTATCGTTTCTGATACTGGAAATAAATTCCAAATGCCTTTAGGTAGGAAAGGACACATCTCAAGTCTGCCTTGTACTTTTTCCTCCTCTAGGTGAGATGAAGGGAGAGGTCTATCCGTTTGGAATTGTTGGAATGGCAAACAAAGGTGACTGTCTGCAAAAGGGAGAGACTGTAAAGTTTCAGCTCTGTGTCCTTGGTCAGAATGGGCAGACAATGGCTGTTAACATCACACCATTCCGCAGAGCCACAGTGGAGTGTGTGAAAGATCAGGTGAGTGACTGCTGCTGTGAGTCGAGAGGACTGCTTGACTTGGCACAGAGCAGGGGAGAATCCTGCAAACAGAGTGCTCTGTACCCTGGTTCTAGGGAAGAACTGAACTTCCAGAAGTATTGTTTCCAAACAGAATGTTCTGTTCAGTGGAGAAATTGCATTCCCACTTCCACTAGGCTCTTCAGAGGGTGGGGGATTTTTCTAGAAGTAGTTAAACTGCAGTAGCGAGTGAGTCTTTGCATCTGTTTGAGCAGGAGGAAAGAAATAACCTTGTGATGTGTTTGGTTTTCAGTTTGGTTTCATTAACTACGAGGTGGGTGACAGCAAAAAGCTCTTCTTCCATGTGAAAGAAGTTCAGGATGGTGTGGAGCTTCAGGCTGGGGATGAAGTGGAGTTCTCAGTGATCCTGAACCAGCGCACAGGAAAATGCAGTGCCTGTAACGTGTGGCGTGTTTGGTGAGATTTAGAACTTACTCTGGCACATTCTCTGTGCATCACAGTAGTGTAACACATGCTGCTTCTGAGATGAGGTCCTAGAATGGCACCTCTGGATTTCAGCTGGCTTTAGGGAGAGCTGCTCACCTGAAAACTGCCTGCCCTTGTAGGCAGGGGGTCCAGTGCAGCACAGCTCTCAGCTTTTCTTAATACAGGTAGCTTGTTCTTATTTTTAATCTATTCTTGAGAAGCTCCCCCATAGTAATAACTTGACTACAGCCTTTGAAATAGAAATTAATGAATGATAGGAGTACCATTGGTGTTCTTGTGTACCTGCTGGCCTCTGACCAGTGCAGTACCTAACCTGTTTCTTGAAAAGCAACTTGGCTTTTTAAGCAGATAAACAATGTTGTTGGGCACTCTCTTCTTTCTGACTTGTCATGATTGTTGGTTTTGTGTGGGTTTTCTTGCTTTTGAGCTACTTAACACATTCTGAAGAAAACAGCAGAATTTGGATTTTGCTTGAGAGAGTTCTTTGGCAGACACAGGAAGCTAACACTCCTGTTCTTCTCTCAAAATTCTGTTCTCTGGAGATGACATGTTAGTGCTGTGCCATTACTCAGTGGTCAGCTGTAAGCCTTGTGTTGTTCCAGTTAAAGGGGAGGAAATACTATTCAGTGCACACAAGAGTAAATTCAACACCTCTGCTTGCTAAAGAATGCTTTTTGGGGAGAGGGGGAGCAATAGTGACACCCCCAAAACCAGCCCACTGACACCCCAAAACCACCCTGCCGCCCCCCTTTTTTGGGTCCTGTAAGGATAATGAAGTGGGGGGGGGATGAGTCAATGGAATGCAATCATGCTGAATAGATTGAGGTAGAGACAATTAATGTAACTTCAATATAAGAATTTTCAAGGTTTTAAGAATAAATTAAGGGGTTTTTTTGATTTTAGGAGAAAATGGCTGTAACTGTGTGAGCTGCTTCGTGAGAGCAGCTACAAAACTGAGCCAGAGCACTGCAACAGCCTTGGAGATTTTTGTGTAGTTTAGAATAGCCAGGATTTGTGTGTGTTTTGAAGAATAGATTAGTTTGGGACTTTAGCAGAATAAAAAGCAATGTCTTTGAGGCAGACATACATGGTGTCACCCAGAGGATCTGCTTTCACTTGAGACAGGTGATGTTAATGGCTTCATGGGGAAAGTGACTATGAATGAGGTGGTGTACCCCATCTCTGGGAAGTCAGCAGTGCTCTCTGTGGTTGACTCTTACAGTGAAGGCGCTAAGGCTGTTGCTGCTCCACGTCCTGATAGACTTGTGAACCGTTTAAAGAGCATTAACCTGGACGATGCCAACGCTCCTCGTCTAACAGTTCTTCGCCAGCCTAGGGGACCGGATAACTCAAAGGTACATGAAGTAAAAGGCTTGCATGACAGAGAAACTGCATTCTAACTTGGATAACAGAACGTTGATACCTCTCTTGGAAGCCTAAACCGTTTGAAACATGGTATCTGCTTTCACTCCATGGTAGATGAGTCACCTGCTGGTGAGATTAGGTGGTTCATGTGCAAAGTCAGGGGCACTAGACCCTGTGTTGTTCACATGATGTGGTTTCAGAACAGCACATAGCATAGAAGCGACCGATGGCTGCTTGTGTTCTAGCCCATAATGGCTGTCTTGGTTTGCTCTTGCTTTGATAAACCTCTTGCTTCCCTTCCTGGAGACAGTAAGTGAAATTCTTTTGATTATAAACCTGGCCTTCACGTAAGGTTCTGCCACCTCTTGGTAAGTAGTGAAGTGTTGGAAACCTGTAAGGTATCTAGGGCTGTAAAGTGCAGCCCACAGAGCCTGTCCTCTTGCTGTCGCTGTTCCTGAAGACAAATGGGGCTAATTAGAAACATACCAATGCCATCTGTGGGTGGAACAGAACAGGTTTGCTGTCAAGCATGACACTGGAGCTCAAAGTTTTGGTGGTTTTTTTTTTTTCCCCTGCAGGGATTTGGTGCAGAGAGAAAGATCCGTCAAGCTGGTGTTATAGACTGATCCACAACACCCATACCTGATGTACGACTGAGCGGTGGGGGCTGGTGAAGGGTACTGAATATCTCCCTGTTCATTCCCTTCCTCCAAATTCTAAGAAGCTATTACACCAGTTTTAACACCTTTTCATGTTATGTTTAAAATAAATTCATGAAACCATTTTAAAATTATGCACAGTTGCATTCTGGAGAACTTAAGGTGGCGCCTTTATAGTATCACATTTTAGAAGCTTGTTTTGAATGGTGCATTTAACGCAACTGGTAACTGCAAATCTACATTGCCTATGTGAGTAAACATTATAGACAGCTCTACTCTGGTAGACCTTATGGAATTCTGCACTACAACTCTCTCTCTCTCTCTCTCTCTCTGCTTTATCTTTGTTGTTTTGGCCAAGTTGTACCTATGCCTTAGTGCTCAACTGCATCGCGGCGTTCCTTCCAGGCAGGAGTGGAAGGCACACTTCAGCTCTGAGGACCACATGAGGGTGGAATTGAGTTCAACTTGATACAAAATCTGTACCAATATTCAGATAAACTTCAGTGGATGGCCAAATGTTACTATGTCTTCTTATTTAACTCGAGTCCTTTAACCAGCAGGCGTGAAGAGCTCAGTGAAAGTCTCTTTCCAGGGTACACTTATTTTTGTAGCATTCTGAACCCCCTGCAGTGCAGAATTTCATAAGGCTGAGGTTGTGCCATCAGTGTGGTAACTTAAATATATTTAAAACAATGCACAAATCCGCTGCTGCTTAGAACACTGCAGCTTCTAAACCCAGTTTCTTTTACTGATTTAAATTTAAAAAGAAGAAAGAAGTTGTGCCTGAAGTGAATACATTTTTTTTTCCTGTTTTTATTTTATTTTTTTTTTTGCAGCCAGCACCCAGTGTACTGTAACAGAATAAATACTTAGGCTTTCCATAGCTGTATTGAGACTTTCATCAAGGTGAAATAGTTGATGTCTGTGTGCTTTTTCCTACCCCCCCTCCCTCCATCCCTCCCTCCTTCCCCTGACACCCCCTCCTCCTCCTCCTCCTCCTCCTCCTCCTCCTCTTCTTCCTCCTCTCTACCCTCCCCACCCCGTTTCCCCAGTCACACTTTATCGAGCAAGAACACGGAAGGGTTGGTCTTGAGCGTTCCTGTAACCAAAAAGGCGGCGCGGCTCCGGGGCGCGGAGGCGGTACCGGTACCGGTAGCGCGGGGCGGGGCTTGTTCTCGGTTCTTTGGGTTTATTTCTCATGTTACCTCTCTTCTCCAGTTAGGGTTTTTCTTCTCCGGGAGACGCGTTATCTTTGTAAAACGAACATTTGCTTTCTCTCTCCAGGGTTTTTTTTGTTTTGTTTTGTTGGTTTTTTTGGTTTTTTTTTTTTCTGTTAATGGCAAAGAATGGAATAGAATAAAGTTTTACTGATTTTGGAAAAAGCCCCGCGACTGGCCCAGTCTCTTCCCTCACTCGCGCCCGGAAGCGGGGCGGGTGCCGCTTTCCGGCGGCGCCTGATGACGACCCCGCCGGGGCAGGAAGCCGGAAGCCGCGGGGAAAGGGTGTTCCGCGTTCGCGGGAGAGGCGGGCGGAGCGGGGTTGGGGGGGGGGGGGAAGCAGCGCCGCGCTCCGCCCGGGGCCGCGCGGGGCCATGACCGAGTACAAGCTGGTGGTGGTGGGAGCCGGCGGCGTCGGCAAGAGCGCGCTGACCATCCAGCTCATCCAGAACCATTTCGTGGACGAGTACGACCCCACCATCGAGGTGAGCCGGGGCGGCCGCGGCCGAGCCCAGGGCAGAGCGGGGCGGGAGGCGGCCCCGGGCGTTGCGGGGCGGGGTGGGGGGGGCCCGTTTGGGTTCCCGCGCTGCGTTTCCCCGCTGCGCGCTCGGCTCTGCCGGGCGGGGCCGCTGCGCGCCCGGGGGGCGAGGCCGCAGAGCGCCGGTGGCCTCTGGCCCGTCCCGCCGCTGCCCCGAAGGCGAGCGCGGGCAGCCGCGGCGGCAGCGGGATCGCCGCCGATACGCCCCGGTCGCGGCGGCGCTTGTAATTTGTCTTCTTTTCCTGTTTCCAGCGCGGAAACCTCCTGCGCAGGACGCGGTTTATCTTTTGTTTTCGCCTGAGAAAGGTCGAGGGCGCCTGAGGCGGCGTTTGCATCGCGCCCAGGCTCGGGCAGGGGGGTTTGTTGGGAGGGACTGAAGCGGCTCTTCGGGGTCGCGCTTCCTTTGTGTGTTTTCCCCCTTAACTAACGCCTGGGGGGGAGTGTGGTGGTAACAACGGCTTTTTCTAACCTGAGGCTCCCCCTGCTCCGTAGGATTCCTACAGAAAGCAGGTTGTCATCGATGGAGAGACGTGCCTGTTAGACATTCTGGACACGGCGGGGCAGGAGGAGTACAGTGCCATGCGTGACCAGTACATGAGGACTGGGGAAGGGTTCCTCTGTGTCTTTGCCATCAACAACAGTAAATCCTTCGCTGACATCAACCTTTACAGGTACGGCCTGTGTCTGTGCCACGGGGGCTGGGGTGGGGGGGAGACTGGAAAAGGCACCAGACCTGTTCACCCTTATAGACTTGGTGCAGACTAAATAACAGACAAATATTGAACACCCACTTCTTTCAGAAGGCTTTTCAGCCTTATCTGTGTGCTGCACCTGTACATTATTAATTGCTTGAGCATGGGACAGTTACTCAGGTTGTTTATTTTAATCAGATTAAATTTAGAGCCTACAGAACATGATTTCCCCCCACACACAAATGGGTAAGAAGGCAAACATGCTTTAGAGTTCCTCAGGGAATAAAGAAGGAGCCTATGAAGTTGTTAGACATACTGTGTAGGCTAGAAACACTGTCCTGTCCACCTTGAATATACATTTTTTACGGCACAAAGTTGCCTGGATACTGAACTAAAACAGTTTTTATATATAGAAAATAGTTCCTAACTTATTCTTTTTAATTTGTTTTTTTTTAAAGAGAACAGATCAAGAGAGTAAAAGACTCAGATGATGTGCCAATGGTGCTAGTTGGGAATAAGTGTGATTTGCCCACGAGAACAGTAGACACAAAACAGGCTCAAGAATTAGCCAAAAGCTATGGAATCCCCTTCATAGAGACATCTGCTAAAACAAGACAGGTAAGGTGCTCCCATTCGTGCTCTTTCTTCCTGCATGCTAAATGCAGAAGGGTCTAAAGTTTTCCTGTGTCCCTTTTTTTTCTTACCTACAGGAGTAAGTATTTTCTTTAATCCATTTTCAAGTTTTTAGCCTTTTATTTCTCCACTCACACTTAGCCTGAAAGAGTTCTGGCTTTATCACTGGGCTGGGCCAGTACACGACTCACTTCAGACTTGCGTTGGCTTTCCTTCAAGTGAGTCACGCTGATAAGAAGGGAGAGCTTCACCTGCACCTGCAGAGAAGGGGTTATTTGTCTCAGATACATTTGATTTTCTTAATGAAGGCCTTAATTACAAGGTTATGTTTACAAAAGAGTTCCCTAGGCTGGATTAATGGACTTGAGAATTGCAGTGAACGTGTGGCTGTGCCTGGTCAGCCTCTGCTCAGCCTGCGTCCTGTGTGGAGTGAAGCAGAGAAGGTGCAATCACTAAGCAGTAGTCAGAAAAGCCTGAGAGTACTAAACCAGAGGTGATTAGTCCAGAATTAGCTTGTTCCCTGCATGGGACCCTTCTACAGTTACAATTGGCCTTGTTTCTTTCGATGGCTGTTGCTGGGACTGCTTTCCTTGGAGGCAGAGTTAGGAGGGTAAGTGGGAAGTTTGGGGCACCAGTTTCTCCCTCTTTTGAACTGATGGATAAGTTGGCTGCTGCTCTTCCTGTAGAAGTATGTCTTTCAAATACGTTGAGGGATCCTGGGATGGAAAGAACAGTGATCTCAAAAGCTTCAGGAAGGCAAATACTTGACTTGGATCATTTGCATTCAGGGTGTGGAAGATGCTTTTTACACACTGGTGAGAGAGATCCGGCAGTACCGGATGAAAAAGCTCAACAGCAATGAAGATGGGAATCAAGGCTGCATGGGACTGTCTTGCATTGTGATGTGATAAGGTGAGCAGTCATTTGAGTGTTTCCTTGGCTCCCTCAGCTGTCAACAGGCATGTCTTAGCAATGCTACTTGCTACGGGTGGGTTTTTCCCACAACCCATTGATACACCTACATTTAGATCTGTAATTACTTCTCCAAATTTCACACACACACACAGAGTAAATAGCAAAGCTCAAGAAATGGGAATCCTCTTCACAGCAGCCTTTTGGCTGTAGCCTGTGGATTTCCACTGAGCTGTTAACAGTGTGGTTTTCTGTACCATTCTTGTCAGTGTCTCCTTCCTTGGAGAAACCACCCTGACTGTTTGCAGAATGTAATTTCTGTCTTAAGCACAAGAAACACCTGAAGTAGGAAGAAGAGGGTGCAAAATCCTGCAGTCACCATTTGCTGCTGATTGATTGGGTTCTGTGCAGCTCATCTTGAGCTGTGCTCCTCTGGAAGATAAGCTGTTTGAAGGTTAACTGGATGAAATAATGCAAGGAAGGGAATTGGCAAGTTCCCCAACTGAGTGGCATCCTTCTCAACAGCTACCTCAAGGTGTTGCCCGTCCCTGTTCAGACAGTTCAGGACTTGTACCACACTGTTGCAGTGCACATCCACCTCAAAGCTGGGCAGCAGCTAATTAGTGATGCCTTTCTGTTGCAGATGCCAAGAATATGTGGTTCAGATGTAGCTGCTGGACGAGTCTCAATGCTACTGTACTGCATCTCCTGCCGATGCCCTGCAGTATTGTGGTGCCACTGACCAGAATCTTGGTACCAGTTAATTAGCACAAGGTCCTTTTCTGTGCTCCATCTGAAGAGAACATCTCTGGCGTCTACCTCCTTGCTCAGCTGACAGAGCAGTCACATCTCCTTATGCACTGGGATTCTTTTCTCACTGTGTTATCCGGGTTTGTTCAAGAAGAAAACCAGTCGCAGGACAAGTGAACTAAAGAGACTAAATGCTGTGAAAAAGATGACACTTTACCTCTAGAGTAAAAGCTAGAAGTGATGTTTGTCCCCTTTCTCTTGGATTCTGATTTGCAGTGCTGTCAGGAGTGGCACTAGTCATTGCTTGGCAGGTAATGTCAGAAATGGTTTTGCCACCACGAATGCTTCTGTCACGTATCAGATTGGTATCTGCTGTCTGTGCAACCACACAGTGTATTTGCAACATCTCCTTTGTGCCAGGAGTGCCACTTACCTGATTATTCATTTTCTGTAATAAAAAGGAGATATCTTTCCTAACTAAAGTGCCTGTTTGCTAAGAAGACTTGAAGTGGTCCCCTGTTCTTGGGTTGAGGAAAACCACAAGGACTGGAATTTCTTGGGAGCTCATTGTCTTAGGCTGGCAGGTTTTGTGTGGGTGATCTCTGCCTGACAGGATACTAAAACAGGAGTTTGTAGGCTGGGAGATCCAGCAGGCACTTGTGAGACTCTTGAACTGGAGGGTGGGGGGGTTGTACTGTATCTGTTTGTTTAATTTTACTTTCCTTGTAGGTGGAACTGTTTATATCCTGTATTGTTTATCTGCAGCATTCAGATCTGAATTCTAACCAAGTTGGACCAAACTAGTCAGCTGTTCAATTTTAACATTAACTGCCAACATTCACAGGCAGCTTCTCAATAGTTAATCCAGTGACTGGAGGTTGGTTAGTTTTGGACTGAGCTGTTGCTCAGCTCTGCCTGTAACTTGCAAGTTATTTTCTTCTGAAGTATTTTCTTACCACCAGACTGTAAACATTGTCTCTTCAAAACATGTTTCTGTAAAAATGTAGTTGGAGACTCCCCCTGGGGAAGGAGTGTGGGAGTTCAGGTTGTCTGAATTTTGTGCAGTGCTTGTCACACACTTGGTGTGTCCAGACAGGGGAGAAGGCAGTGAGCTCCAACAGAAAACTGAGCTGGCTTCTGATTGCAGCATCCTTGCAAAATGAGGAAGGAAGTGTGTTCAGTGATGACTGTGCAGAAGCTGTGTGATACACTGATGGGAGTCCTGGGCTGGTTTTTACAGTCTCAAAGTACAAGGGAATTACTGTGTGAACTGTGCAAGTTCTTCCTAGAACAAACATTGTCACCTCATGTAACTGGGACATACAAGTGTGACCAAAACCCACCAGTGTTCCTTGGAATACTGTCTCCTTCCCTGGTGTTTGTGCTGCTGGTACAGGATGCTGTGTGTGTGGTCAGGGATTCCCACAGCAAAGCCCAGGGGGAAGGATACTGACCCTGCAGCCAACAGAGGGAGCGATCGGTCAGGCTGCCAGTGTGCTGAGCCAAGAAACTGCTGGAGGCTCCTGTCAGTTTGCTGGGGTACACCTGAACTTGGGGTTCTCAGTTTCCAATGGAAATCTGAACTCAGTAAATGCTGAGAGAAGAAATGGTTCCTTTTAGTATTGCTTCCTTCACTACTTACATACTTAGTTCTCTTCTTGGGATGCAGAGGGTCCATCTGTCATTATCTGCAATAGTCCTTATCCTTGCCCTTTATTTTACTTTCCCCTTGATTGATGGGAATGATGGATTGATGAGCAATGGGAATGAAAACCACAACGTTTTTAGGTCAGTCACTGTTTCCCAGAGGTGGGCAGCGTTAGGGGCAGCACTGGCTGTGGCTTCACTTGGCTTCAGCTGAAGATCACCTCATGCCTGCAGGTCCCATCCCTGCTGGCTGTCCTGTCTGTAAGCTCTGAGCAGTGCTGCTCTTCTCTTTGGTGCAAGGAGAGAAGTGATTTGTGGAAGCATTCTTTGGGCACTGTGCCAAGGAGGTGACTGCTTACCTTCTGCTGCTGGCAGTTGATGTTTGCAGGTTGTGTGGGCCAGCAGGGATGGAGGGTCATCATCTAATCATTCTCCACCTTGCACGTCCTGTTCCAGTTGTCATTGAAAACGTGCTGCTTTTAACTCCAAACATTGTGAATTCTCAGAGTTGTGTGGGAACTGGTGAACACATCTACTTTCTCTTGGGGGTTCCCTTTCCCTTGGGCTATATAAAATCTCAGAAGGGAAGAAGACCTGCTCAGGATAGGTCAGGATGTATTTAGAGGAGCGTGTACCCAGGGATGACCTACACAGGTGGCACTGCTGGCTGCAGTATTTTAGAGCAAGTGATGCAGAACAGGGTGTTGTACCAGTCATGAGGATGAAGTCAATGGCTGGAATTGTTTCCAGCTTTTCTATAAGAGAATCCTGATTTTGGTGGCGACTGAGAGACACCTGTGGAAGGACAACAACCCTTTGGGGAAGGTTATCTAGAAGATAAGCATAGAAGTTACTGCACAAGACCCAGTCCCTGGAAAAGGTGGTTTCATAGATTTATGTTGTGGTTGTTCCTTAGAACTAACAGCACCCCACCACACCAGTGCCAAGCTGACACTTCTGACTGGGAAGAACAGGCAGAAACAACTTGGAGGGGGAAAATTTTATTAAAAAGGGTAAAGCTCTTGTTTAAAAATGGCAAGTGCCAATAACTGATAGAAAGGTTCCTGCTCCTGCAGGCTGAGAGCAGCTGTGGAACAAGGAATTGCAGCTCTGTGGCTTGTCCCTCTTGTCAGTGGCCCCACTCAATGGTCTTGCTCAAACTACAGTGCTCAGATTGTGTCCTGACTGTCACCAGCAGGACTCTGGGGAATAATGGGATAACTTTCAGTACAGTTCAGTGACTTAGAACTGGATCTCAAGCAACTTCAGTCTGATCCTCTGTGTGGTCCTTCGTTGCTCCCCAAGCCTTGTGTGAGCTTCTGTGTGTGTATCATTGTCAGGGAACTGTTGGGATCTGGACTTCTCATCCAAGGGCTAGTTTGTTGTTACTTTGTATAGTTACTTGCTTTCAATAATGCATCTTTTGGTTTGAAGTAAATTATTTTGCTTCTGGAAGTAACTTTTTTTAAAGAATAAACTTTGAATTCTTTGGTTGGTTGTTTCTGTGGCAGTGATGTGGGTGTGGGATCTGCAGCTGGGTTCATCACAGGGGCATCCAGAGGTACTGGAATCATGGATCCTGTAATGTGGCACAAACACCTGCATCATGTACATTCACTGCAGCACAAAGAAGCAGTGAGAGTGGCTTTGAGACAGCCACAGGCTTCTGGAGTCCAGATTCAATGGCTTCACCAAACTGTGCCATGTCATGCATCTCCCTTAGAGTCTCTGTAATTGCAGGGGGGTCCCTCAGGATATTTCTGCCCTTCAGAAGGATGCTAAGTCAATAAAGGAGAGACAGAAATGTCTTTACTTGGTATCCCAAGAGTGAAATCAGCTATGAGGTGGTGGTTGTGTCCAAATCATTGTCACTGTTAGGCTTTTGAGTTGCTTAATCCAGTCTTCTAAAACAGTCCCTGTTGGCTTTCCTCCTGCAGTAGGGTGAGTTGTGCTGGGCAGCAAGTAAGTGCCTGCAGTGTGTTCCTCCTGAGGCTTCTGGAGCCCAGGCTAACCTGGTTTCTGTGCAAGGAGCTAAAGTAACAGAAGAGCTGGCAATACACCAGTGCAGCTGCTGTACAGCACTTCTGGGATTCAGATAAATGCAGAACTGCACTTGTAAGCTTGGGATTGCTGGCTCCCTTCCTGAGTGTTGGCTAGTTTTGGCACAATCAAAAGCCTTGGGATGGAGAGAGGCTGTGAGGCAGGGTGGAGATGCCACCTCCTTGCATTGTGGAGTAAGTGTTGTCCCATAGCCTGCCTGCCAGAAATCAGAGTAGTTCCTTTGACTAGACCTAGGTGGAATGAGCACAGCTTAGAGAGAAAAGTCTGGGGGGTTTAGAGCTGCTCTGAAGCCTCTGGGTGTGAATCACTCACGTTCCAGCTGAAAAAAGAATGGGAAGATGGCTTGTTGGTCTCAGCCCCTCAGCTGAAAGAGGCTGTGGATCTAACTTTAGCACAGCATGCCCCAGCTTTACTCATGTTTCTATCGTGAGCCCAACTAAGTTGGCCCTGGGATTTAAAAAGCTAGAGGATCAAGAGACCTCTCAAAGGAGATGACCTCTGTAGCCTAAAGGTTATTTTTGGTTTCAGATGTGAATCCCAAGATCTTGATCTATCCCAAAAGGTTATTGGCAGATACAGTCCCTGTGGCAGAGCAAACAAACAGGAGCCAGTTTTTGCTGAGCTTAAATGAAATAGTTAAACAGTAATGTGGTGTGGGGACTCTCAAAGTGGGGAGTGAGTAAGAGCAAGAGTAGTTCAGAAACTGAAGACTTCTATCAGCATGAGAGGAGACCAGGTACTTAGAGATCAAGGCTGCAGCAGCATCCCAGCCTTGCCCTGTTGGCTGCACCTCTGTAGGGCAGGGGGAAATCAGTTTATGTTCCTGGAGAATAGCAGGGCTAAAGCTCCCTGAATCCTGGAGAACTACTGAATTGTAACCCAGTGTGCTTTGAAGTTGTGTGCATCAAATAGGGATCTTTCAGAGAGAGTTTCTGGATGCTCTGGGAACTCCTGTTACACGTGCTGCACTGACTAGTTGTGCTGTGAGCTTCTGTGCACCCGTGGACAAAATCTGTCACTTGGTATTTCTTGCTCTGTATCGTGCACAAGTAACTCACTCATTCCAGCCTTCTGTAGAGACAAGGACTTCTCATAGCCCTTCCTACAAAATACAGCAAGGTGCCCTTCGTGCAGGTGTGATTCCAAACAGTCTTTTCCAGGGGTGCTGGTTTTTCTGGGGCTTTCAAAGGTAGGACCAAAGTCAACTTTTAAATCATCAGCAGGACTGACTCAGCCTGGATGCTTTACTTGACTTGTCCTGATTTCAGTGCAATTTTTCAACTCCATCAAGTGGAGTATAAACAAACAGAAGACTCTGTTTCAAACCAAGACTATTGTATCCTTCTGACCTGTTCATACTTAGGGCTTCCCACCAGGAAGCTGAGTCAGAAGCTCAGAGTCACCCTGGCCTTTTTCTTCAGGCAGGAGCAGTTTTCCAGCTTCATGTGAGAGATCTGAAGTAGGTTTGAGGAGACCATAAAGAACTAAATGCTGGTATGCTAGAAAGAGTCTACTTAAAACAAGCCAGGAGGTACTTCCAAACTGATACTCTGCCAGATCCAAGCCACCATGCACAGCTCAAGGGAGGAGTTTCTTGGCACACCTCGGATGCTGGTCTCTATCAGGTATGCCTTGGTAATTGAGTATCACTTTGCTATGATGATACAAAGGTTTATAAAGGCAGTTCCTGAAAAACTCAGGACTGAGAACAAAATGTAGCTCCTTGCATCTTCCTCTGATTCAGCTGGGAAGGTGTGAGGACATCTGTTGCTAAAATCCAGCCTTTCAAGTAGATCCCTCTCTTGGGCAACATCTCTGAATAGGACAGTGGATGTCATCTGGACCTATCCACAGCTCCTTTTCTGGTGAAAACATCAGCTCTGTGACTTAAGCATTTACTTCAAACCATTGTTTCTGCACAGCAGATGTCTCTTTAGCCTGTCTTCAAAGTCTGGCTTCCATATTCCACCTTAGAAAGGTGGAACTGTCCTGGTAAGTAGCAGTGTGGCCAGACAGCAGGTGAAACTCCACTACACCTAAAATCAAATACAAACTTTAAAAAAAAAAAAAAAAAGTTAAATTTGAGCCCTGGTTTCACCTGCTTCAGTGCAAGTGCTTGTGGTTGCACTTTAAATAGTTTTATAGTTGACCTCCCTTCTCCTTTTAGAGTGGGCGAGTCTAATTACAGGGAAGGGAAAGGAGTAACATTAGTGTAAGGCTGTTGTGCAGTCAGCTACTTGTGCTCTGTTACAGCAGGGTGCTGCCTGAGGCTCTGCAAACTTGCTGCAAAGATGTCACGGGTGAGAATTCCAGGTAGGTCTGAAAAGAAGTAGTGAGACTGGGAGCCACAGGGCAGGCTGGTTAGCCCATGGCCCTTGAGATCTTGGTGTGGGGTGTTTGCAGTCCAGGGGACCTCACTGGGGACTTTAAGCATTCATCTTCCTGCTTGGAGATGTTTTTGGTTACTGCAGTAAAGAAATAGCATTATTGTTTAAATCTTGCTCTGCTCATCCTGAAGAAAACTCCTGTCCCTCCTGCACTGTGATGGATCCTGTGATGACACCGAAAGGGGTCAGTGGGAGCTCAGGGGTCTCTGGCCAGCCTGGCTAAGCTCAGAGGTGGGGTGCTGCAGTGCCAAGGGGATGGGGAGCCACAAGCTGGGCAGCAGGAATAGGGCCAGCCAGGCTGTGCAGAACAGTACAGTGAGAGGAGTGACTGCCATTACATCAGTTCCCACAAAAGCACGTCTGGATGTGACAGACACTGTCCTAGGAGGTGAAGCTTGTATGAAAGCCTGGCCATGCAGCATCTGGGGGAGTTTACTGACCTTCAGGGCTGTAATTTTCCTCCACTAAGGAGATGAGAGGTCAAACTAGGCATTTCTGGGGTGCTTAGTTTGCAAATGAATAGGTGAATTACAAATGCCAGGAGAACACGTTCTGTTTGCTGGAGTTTGGGAAAGCTGGTGAGAAGGCTGGGAGAGCAGGAGCTCCAGGCTGAATCTTTGGGCTCAGATGAAAAGGGTACAGGTTGCACCCCAGAATGTCGGTGCCACACCGTGTCAGCAGGACTGAAGACCAGGGGACTGCAGTGTCTGTGCTGTCTGATCCTGCCAGTGAATCAGTGGAGACGTGACCATGGGTGTCAGGAGGATGAAACTTGGCATTTTGGAGAGGAGCATCCAGCCTGCCCTTCACAAGGGATGGCAAGTCAGGGACAGAACATGGCAAAGCAGCTCTGAGGCATTTAAATATTTGCCTTCTTGTTCAGGCTGCTCTGCCCTCTTAAGCTGTTCCTGTGCTCTTCTGCATCACTGCACCTGGATGCTGGGGCAGGGAGAGAGCTTCCAAGGCAGCTCAGATGAGATGACTGGTATCTGTTAGCTGTATGCAGCATGGTTCACTTCTGCACACACCAGTAAAGCTGGACAGTGGAACAGTCAGCACTGAACCTGGATCTTTGTATCACACACCACAGATGCTGTCCTTTCTCTAGGAAAGCTGTGCCTAAACTTGTGCTTTACAAATCCCTTTTTTAATCACTGATGTGATGATGATGTGCAGAGGCTTAGAGTTTGAAGGGCTGATCACATCTGTTTTTATTTTGTTTCTGTTCTATCTCAAACAGCAGAAGACAAAGGTGAGTACTGCTAGGCTTTCTACATGTTCTGCAGTGTGACTGCCTAGACATGATCACTGGAAACCAGCAGCAGTTACATGATCATGGTGATCTGTCAGCAGTTCATGAAGATGCTATTTCTCAGCAGTGCCAGCTGTGCCCCTCACTGTTTTGTGGAATGGTTCCAGCTTTTTTGGCCCTTTGATATATGAAGCTGCTGTTGGTTAAATTTTGTCCGAGCACCCCTGAGCTCCTGCTTAGGAGACACTTTTGAGTGGAGTTCTTTCCTCTGTGGTAGGAAGTGAGACACTTTGCAATCTCCCTTACACCTATCCATCCCTTTGTGTTTATTTGAGGTTGGGGTGTTTTGGTTTTGTTGGGGTTTGGTTGGGGTTTTTTTTTGGGGGGTGGTTTGTTTCGTTGTTTGGGATTTTTTGGGTTTGTTTTTGTTTTTCTTAGCAGAGATCAGGCAAAAAGTAACTTCTTTTGAATGCATCCTGCTGCTAGTGGATTTGATCCATGAGGGGACAGATCCAAGGCTTGGTTCCCTTGGTTCAGGTACTCAGTACGGTACCCCAAGGGGCTTCTGACTTCATGTTTGCTGAGGCCCTGAGTGTCAGCAGAAAGCTGAGTCCCTGGCAGAGCAATACCCAGATGGTGCAAAAACCTTGCACTTTTGTCTTCTAAGAAGCAAATTGGGGCCCTGTTAATAATACAGCAGCTTTACAACACCCAGCAACTTTTGTTCCCAAAATCCTGGTTCTGTGACGTTGCACTGCTGAGAAATGGACCCAGTGCTGGAATCTCCCCATGTGTTTGCAGCTCAGCACAAGCCCTTTTGCCATCCCATGTAACAGCAGGGAAGGGAGGCCCCTGTGTTATGCCCCTCGTGCTACCCCATAGCCAGGACCTTGGAACTGCAAAGCCAGAGCTACAGGGATAAACTGCTTTAACTCTGACACCTTGGGGGGGGATAAAAGGGCTGAGTTCACTCCTGAAAGTCTCTTGTAGGTCTGGCACACTTCTGGCACGCCCATCAGTCCTTTCTGCTTTGGTCCTCACCTGCTGACCGTGTCCTCTCTGAGGTGTCTGTGGTGTGGTCCATCTTTCAGCACTGATCCACCCTGTGCTTCGTGCTGAGCTGCTGGCACGGCCGGCTGATACGTGTCCGCACGCCGCTGCGCGACCGCGTGCTTCTGGGAGGTGCTGCCAGGGGAGCCCCCTGGGTTCTTGTTTGATGGGGTTTCCTTGGCAGTGGAAGGGCTGTTCTCAGCAACCACCTTTCTCCCAGCCAACCTTGCGCCAATGGCGACTTCCACAGGGCCCCCTGAGCTGGCACTTCTGCCGCATGCTGCACGTGATGGGCTGTGGGGTCTGGCCCACACGATGGTTCCTTCCTCAGGAGCTCCTCAGCTGCACTGTGATGGTGGGAACTAAGTGCTTGGGCTGCCAGCTCTGTCCGTCTACACGTCTGCCTTCATCCTGACTGGATGCCTTGTGGGGCAAGTGGGTTTGGGGCTTCCTAGAGCCGTAAGGGCACTGCCAGCCTCCCCCTCTTCCCCCCAGTGCATGCTCTCAGAAGTGCCTTTCCCAAGGACTTGGTTCTCTCTGGGTCTTTTTGCGCTGCTCTTGGGCTGTGGGTTGTAGTTACCTCTTCTGGTGTGCTGGGGGTGTCTAGGTGTGTTTCCAGGCCACTGTGGGTGGTCCAGGCTCTGTAAGCTGGCAGCAAATTTTGGAGGTTGCTCAGAGTCTTTCAGGCAGCATGAAGTGTAGGTGGCATAATGAAGTGGCAGGTGAGCATTAAGCTGGCTGCAAGGGGCAGCTGCCTGCCAGCGTGGCTGGGGACCAGATGCCTGCGTGACCCTGCACTCTGCTCCTTCTCCTTGCAGTGATGGATGAGGCGATGCGCTCCTTCGCAGAGAAGGTCTTTGCCTCTGAGGTGAAAGATGAAGAGATCAGGCAAGAGATCTCTCCTTTTGATGTGGAAGAGGTCTGCCCCATCTCACGTCAGGAAATGAGGGCGCACATGATGCTTCAGGAGAATTCCACCACGACAGAAAAGCGGTGAGCAGCAAAGGGGGCATCTGGGGAAAGGAGAGGAGCCCTGTCTGCACAGCCCCAGCTAGAGCTGGAAGAAGGCAGGAGTAATGTAGAACAGGGCACGTGAGAACAGCTCACCACACCCAAAATGGAACAAATCCTTGGTGATCCCAGAGCATCTGTCAGGTACTTCAGGGTGTCCTCTCCTACTGTTCTCACCATTGGACAGAAGATGCCCTTGGCCTGTTCCCTGGGTGTCAGCACTGAGGTGGCCACAGAGCTGTTCAAAAGGGACACTTGGAGACCTTTCTCTGGATAGGTGCAGCTTCCAAAGACCATGCTTGAAAGTCTCTGGCTACTTTGTGTGCTGAGGCCTCTACTCTGGTACTCTACAGTCTAAGGTGCTCAGAAAGCACCAGTGAGATGGTTGATGTTGTGTGTGGTTAGAACATCACTGTGGTAGGTGCTCCTGACCCAGCAGCTGCGGGTGGCTGTGGGGTTGGGGCTGTTGGCCTGATGCTTTCCTCCTTGGCAGGAAGAAGCGCCTGCTCCGCCTCAAGACGATTGCTCTGGCAGTCCCTGTGGCTCAGAAGTCTATAACCAGGCTGTCCACCATTGATGAGGTCATCTCCACCTCCCCCCAGTACCAGACTGTGCCTGACTTCCAGCGGGTGCAGATCACAGGGGATTACGCCTCTGGGGTAGGTGCTGACACGGCTGTCGACACCCCTCCCTGTGCTGACTGCTGCCCCATCTCATCCCTGCCTGTCCCTCAGTAGTGCCCAGTGCCACAGGAGTCTGTACCCGGTGCGGTGGGGATAGTCTTGTCTTCCAGCTCAGTCTGTGTCTCAAGAGCAGGGATGCTCATGCAGGGTCACCTACAGCCAGCTGACCAGGACTGCTATCACATCCTGTGCTAATTCATCCTTCTCCTCCTCCTCTCCTCCACAGCCTCCTGTTACATTTGTGCTGCTTCTGAGATGCTGCTTTCAGGTTGCTCCCTCCTGGGCTGGGGCAGGTTGCTCAGCTGGGAGTGGCATAGCAGAGGAGCAATTAGGGGACGCTGGAAGTACCTCTATGCACAGGCACATTCCTTCTACCATGAGTGTAGTTAGCTGCAACTGCTCCATGGTATTCTCCCATGCTGCTCCAGTCTGACCTCTCTTGACTGCCCCAAACACTTGTCTCTGCAGTAAATCAAAAATTCTTGACACATTGGGTCAGTGGATCTTGTTGGTCCTGCTTCAGTTTCAGCCTGGGCTCCAAAAATAGCTTGCAGTGTTTTGCCCAGGCCTGGCTTCCATTTCAGTGGCAACTACAGTTCGAAGTGAGGAATGTAAGAGGGCATGACAGCTGGAAATCCTTGGTTCTGCTGTGAGGAGCTTCCCTTTGCCATGTCTAGGGCTTTGCCTATCACCTCTTCTTTCCCCTGCTCCAGCAGAGCAGCCTGAGGGAGGGGACGGTAAGGTACGTGTCTTGTTGTGAACAAGTCGTCCTCTTTACGCCTCGGCGCAGGGGGTATCTCTCAGGCAGGTAGGTCCCAGCTGTGTGGCTGTATTCAGCAACAGCACTCTTGCAGGTGACAGTGGAAGATTTTGAGGTTGTCTGCCAAGGTCTGTACCGTGCCCTGTGCATCCGGGAGAAGTACATGCAGCAGTCTGTGCAGAGGTTCCCCCGCACCCCGTCGCAGTACCTGCGTACTATCGAGGGCGAGGTCTGGAGGGCGAGTGACACCGGCCCAGGTAGGTCTAAGCACCTGGTGAGTTTCCCTCTCCTGCTTCCCTGTGGGGTGGGCAGAGGTGGGAAAGGGATTCTCCAAGTGCTCCACGGGGGAGTCGCTTGGCCAGGCCCCCTCTGCAGTGTCACGGTGGCGGGGCTGTCCCTGGCCTCTGCCTGGGGTGCACGGCAGGCTGGTGTGGCTCTGGCTGGCAGCCTGTGTCTCATGGTGTTCTCCCTTTGGTCCAGTGTTCACCCCGCCAGTGAAGGACGGACAGGATCCCTTTGAAACTGGGAATCTGGAGGAGGACCTGGGATACCACGTCCAGATGAAGGACGGGGTAGTTTACATCTATGGAGACAAGGCAGCGGCTGGCAGAAATGAGCCGAAGGACCTGCCCTACCCCAACCTCCAGCACTTTGTAGATGACATGAATTTCCTCTTGGCCCTGATTGCACAGGGGCCTGTGTAAGTGTGTGGCCCAGCACTGCTGGGTGCAGCTGAACAGGCCCTGCCTCGGCGGGCAGAGGGAGGCCAGCGCAGGGACAGGGTTGCCCTCTCCTCTTCCAGGGAGGGGAGAGACACCCACTGATGACGTGCCTGCATCCTGCTGGCTAGCAGAGCATCCTCGGCCCTTGTCAGCTGTCTTGGTTGGGGTCTTTGTCAAAGTCAGTATTCAGGGACTGGGGAAATGCTCAGTCACTGTTCTGCCCTTTGCTTTCCTTAGTAAGACCTACGCTCACCGGCGACTGAAGTTCCTCTCATCCAAGTTCCAAGTGCATGAAATGCTAAACGAGATGGAGGAGATGAAAGAGCTGAAGAACAATCCCCACCGGGACTTCTACAACTGCCGGAAGGTAAAGGGCAAGGCCTACAGCCCTGGTGGCTCTAAAGGGCAAGGCCTACAGCCCTGGTGGCTCTAAAGACAAGCGGCCTTGGTGCCTTCCCCTCCCTGAGAACTGGATATTACAGTCAAGGTCTGTGGCACCCACGTTGTTCCTGCTGATGGGATGAGGCTGACTGGGCTGCTCTTGGCCTAGGCCTATTGCATTCATCTGCTGGGCTGAGCTGTGCTCCCCACACAACTTGTGCTCCCCTGTGGAGTTTGTTGCCTCTGCGTGATGGTACCCGAGCATCCCAACTTGAAGCTAGACAGCTATGCCTCTGATTTCTCAGGTGGACACGCACATCCATGCTGCAGCCTGCATGAACCAGAAGCATCTTCTGCGTTTCATTAAGAAATCCTACCGTGTGGATGCTGACCGTGTAGTTTATGATGCCAAGGGCACACAGCTCACCCTCAAACAGCTTTTCCAGCAGCTTAATCTGCACCCCTATGACCTGACAGTGGATTCCCTGGATGTCCATGCTGTAAGTGGTAGGACATTTACTGTAAGACCACTCTTGGGTCACTCTCATCCACCCCCATAGGCATGGCTCTTCCCTTCTCTCTGTGCATGGTAGTGCTTGTGGCAGGATGTAAGCAGCCCCTGGCCTTCCCTTTCGGGTGCTCAGGTGGTGTGCTTGGGGACAGGCTGTGTGCACAGTGTTTGCCCCTGATCCTTTCTACTCCAGGGGCGACAGACGTTCCAGCGCTTTGACAAGTTCAATGCCAAGTACAACCCTGTGGGTGCCAGCGAGCTGCGTGACCTCTACCTGAAGACAGAGAACGCCATCAATGGCGAGTACTTTGCTACCATCATCAAGGTGAGAATCCAGGGGAGGTCAGAGCAGTTAAGCTGTGCTGCTGCTGTGCCTGGAGGGTGCCGGTGCTACTGTCCTGGTTTGCAGGAGGTTGGCTCGGATCTGGAGGATGCCAAGTACCAGTACGCAGAGCCTCGCCTCTCCATCTACGGGCGGTCAGCAGAAGAGTGGCCCAAGCTAGCCAGCTGGTTCAACAAGCATCGGGTCTATTCCCCCAACATGAAGTGGATGATCCAAGTACCCAGAATTTAGTACGTGCTATGGCTCTGAGAGAGCACTGTGCCTTATAATGCACTGCACCTCACTTGTTATCCTGAAGAAATTGTTGGGACAGTGGGCCATGTTGTCCTCTGCTAGCAGCTAATCCCTGCTTCTGCCCACAGTGATGTGTTCAGGTCTAAGAATTTCCTCCCACATTTTGGGAAGATGCTGGAAAATATCTTTGTTCCCGTGTTTGAGGCAACTGTCAATCCCCAAGCCAACAGAGAGCTGAGTGTCTTCCTACGCCATGTGAGTGTCACCTGGTGGTGTTTTCAAGGGGTGGTGAGCACTTACACACTCCTGTTTGTGCAATAAGAAACAGGGTATTGGCTCCAACAGGGAAAGTGCAAGGCTTGCAGCCCTGCTGCCACGGTCTGGGGAAGTGTGTGTGTCCACAAGTGGGGTCAGACTCCCAGAGCTGGCAGCTGGGAGAAACACTGCCCACTTACACCCTGGAGAAGTGGTTCAGTGTGCACTTTATTTCTAGTGCTTGATAGAGATGAGGGGTTGTGAGGAATGAGGTCAAACATTGCCCCTGGCTCTGCTCTTGAGTGGGGCAGGGTTACAGGCTGCAGCTGGCAATGGCAAGCTGTGCTGGGGCAGATTGCACCCGCCGACTTGGGCATGGCAAGGTGGGGAGCTTTGAGTTGCAGCTTTTTTGTTCCCTTGCCAAGCAGATCACTGGCTTCGACAGCGTGGATGATGAGTCCAAGCATAGTGGACACATGTTCTGCACTAAAAGCCCAAAGCCAGAGCAGTGGACTTCTGAGAAGAACCCATCCTACACCTACTACGTATACTACATGTATGCCAACATCCTGGTGCTTAACAACCTGCGCAGGTGAGACCCCAGACCTGCTAAGGGACCTGTAGTGGGCTGGCAGGAGTGGGGCTGCCTCTTGAGCTGTCTCAGCTCTTTGTTGGTGTGGAAGAAGTGGCTCTGCCACCAGTGTGGTTTGGAGCTTCCTGTCCCAGAGCAGTTTCCAAACGCTCCTCGGTAGGAAGTGTGATGGACCGGGGTGAAAACTTCGGGATTGCAGAGGTGCATCTGTTGCATGCACAGAGGAGAAAAGGACAAGTCCTGTACTCCTAGGTCCAGCTGGGCTCTTGGGGACCCACTGGTAGGGGCAGAGCATTCAGGGAATCTTGGATCGCCTGCCACCTAACCCTGCTGCTTGCCTGCTCCGACTCTCTCTCCCGTGTGCCTAGGCAGCGTGGGATGAACACGTTCCTCTTCCGTCCACACTGTGGGGAAGCCGGGGCCATCACACATCTGCTTGCAGCCTTCATGACAGCAGATAATATCTCCCATGGTCTCAACCTCAAGAAGGTAAGTGGAGCAGCCTGCTGCAGAGCAGCACAGGCATGGGAAAGGAGGAGAATGCGTTTGCAGCTGGCAGTTATTTGTGCCTCTGCTTTAGAGCAGAGCCAGCCTGGCTTCAGGCAGGCATTACATGGTTCTCTGGGTTTCTCCAGGAGTGTTTGGGGGGTGTAGCTGGGAAATGCACTGAGATTTCAGGGGTTTGTCCTCACAGACTTATCACTGGGTACGTCTGTTATCACTGGAGCCAGATGAGTTCTGAAATCAGACAGGTTCACACCTGCTTGGCCTCTCGCATTCCATGTGGGCTCTGGAGGGTTGCTACCTTGCCTGTCTCTTTTCTTGCACACATGAGCTCTGTGCACCAGGTTTCCTGGCTGGGGCACTGGGATGACCTGAGGAAGAACCCTGGAGAGATGGAGGCTGCAGCAACTTTATCCCTAACCTGGCAACTCTGCTGATCTTTGCAGAGCCCGGTGTTGCAGTATCTGTACTTCCTTGCGCAAATTCCCATTGCTATGTCCCCACTCAGCAACAACAGCCTCTTCCTGGAGTACGCGAAGAATCCTCTGCCTGACTTCCACCAGAAGGGCCTCATGGTGTCCCTTTCCACAGACGACCCCATGCAGTTTCATTACACCAAGGTAGGGTGTGTAACCCCCTCCCGCTCCGAGCACAGGGGCTGCACGGGCCTCACTCTTCAGGGAAGCCGGCAGCATCCTCCCAGGGTCCGGCACGCCAGGGGCAGCAGCAGCGCCGGCTCTGCGGCCGAAGCTGGTGCTCTCTAACCCTGCCTGTGGCTGCAGGAGCCCCTGATGGAGGAGTACGCCATCGCTGCCCAGGTCTTCAAGCTCAGCACCTGTGACATGTGCGAGATTGCGCGGAACAGCGTCCTGCAGTGCGGCCTGTCCCAGGAGGTACGGGCCCTGCGGAGAGCGGGCCGGGCAGCAGCGCCGTGCCCGGGCCAGGGCATCTCCCCGGGGTCCTGAGCCGCCGCCCTTCCTTCTGGCAGGAGAAAGCCAAGTTCCTGGGAGAAAACTACCAGGAGGAGGGGCCCCAAGGCAACGACATCCGCAAGACGAACGTGCCGCAGATCCGCATGGCCTATCGCTACGAGACCTGGTGCTACGAGCTCAACCTCATTGCCGAGGGCCTGAAAGCCGAGTAGCGGCGCGGGCGGACTGCCGGGGCCCGGCGGGAGGGGGACGGGCCGGGGGGGGACGGGCCGGGGCCCTGGGGGCGGCCGCGCAGTAAACGCAGTTGTGAGAACAGCTCCGTGCGCCCCGCGGCGAGGGGCGGGGCGGCGCTGAGTGACGGCCGCGCGAGCCAATGGGGGTGGCGCGACGCCGGCGGGGGCGGGGCCGGGCGGTGCGGGACGGGACGGTTCTGCCGCGCCCCGTCGCCCGGGGCTCCGTGCGGGGCGGGCCGGGGCAGCGCGGGGGGGGGGCGGGGTTGGGCTTCCCGCGGCGTCGCTGCCGCCCGGCTGGGCGCGGGACAGGCCGGGCCCCGACGCTGCTGGCAGCGGCGTGAGGCTGCGCGGTCCGGTCGCTGCCGGTTCTGGCTCGCGGTGCGGAGCGCTGCCCGCCCGGCCCAGCGGGAGCCTGGCCCTGCGCCGTGCGGGGATCGGGTAAGGAAGCGCTGCGGAGCTGCCCCCCGCCCCCGAGCGGGGAGGCGAGCGGTGTCGCGGCCGGTACTCGCCGGTCTCCGGCTGGGGTTGAGGGCTCCGTGTCCCGGGGATGGCGTGTCCCGGACTCCGGGCGGGCGAGGAAGCGGCGGCCGGCGCGGGTGCCCCGTGAACAGAGCGGACGGGAGCCCAACCCGCAGATGAGCCGGCGCCCGCTCAGGCACGCCGGGCGAGTCACCGGCCTCACGCTCCGCCACGGCCCTGGGGAAGGGCAGCCTCGGCGCGGGGGCAGCCGCTGGTGCGACCGCTCTGCGCGCCAGGAAACGCCTTTTCCCTCTGCAAGTGACCGGGCACCGGCCCGGGGCGGGGGCCGGGGGGCTCCGACCGTCTTTGGAGATGCGCAGACGCCGTCTGGACACCGGGCTGGGCACCCACGTGTCCCGGCCCGAGCCGCGGGGGGTCCCTCTCACCTCTCACGGTCGGTTCCGCGCAGGGTTCGTGTCGGGCACACTATTGTTTGGTGGGCTGAGGTGCTTTAGGCAGCCCGCGGCACTCGCTCCTTGTGGCGCTGGACTGCGCGGGCCTGAGTCGTGCTGGGGACCTTCCCGTCAGCGCGGTCCTTGGGCACGGGGTGTCGGCTGGGGCGCTGGACCAGTCTCTCCCGTTGCCTTTCCCAGTTACCGTGGCTGCACGCAGCCCACCTGAGTGGGCAGCTGCTGCCAGCACTGATAGACCCCTCAGAGTGGTGGGGGCTGGGACTTGCATCAGTCCTGGTGATGGAAGAAAAGTAGAAGAGGAGAAAACAGACCCTATTTGGTGGTGGTTTCTGCTGTGCCCATCACAGTTACAGAAAGAAGGAAGAGCAGTGAGCAGTCACCTTGCTGCACGGGGGGGAAAGCAGAGCTGAGAAGTGAGGAGATGCTGAGCAAGCCTGTGGGCTGCCCTTCCAGGGCTCTCAGCTGGGTGGGAGGTGCAGGAGTTTGGTCCAGCTGTCCACTCAGTCGCAGGTGGGTGGGTGAGGAGGGACCCTAAGCAGGGTATTTGCTGGAGCAATGAAGTGTCCAGAGTCAGAGCCTGGTGGCTCCCCGGCAGCGTGATGTCCATCGATCTGCCCCTCAGTCTGGTTGTCCCTTCAGGGGCTTGCAGGCAGGACTGGATGAATTCATTGCAATCTGCACATTTAGAAGCTAAACTTCTGCAGTGATAGGATGTGGTGAGTGAAAAGAATGGACCCTGAAAGACTCCTGGGCAGCCTGTCCTAAAAAGCACATCTTGGGCTCTGTGCCTCAGCTTGCCTCAAAGGGAAGACAATGTTCAGAGGGTGTTGGGTATGGGGGTAATAAATGGTGGCAGTGGCCTTGTAAAACTTTGCTGGTTGAAACAGCTGGCTGGAGGATCTGACCTGGAGTGCTGAGTCCTGGTACTGCACATTGCTTCTTGGAAGAAATCTTGCCTCAGTTTTCCAGTTTGGATGCAGCTCGCTCCCTGTAGCTGTGGGAACATGTTATTTGGATGTGTCCCTGAGGGGTTTTCTGGTGCTGTCTTGGTCTGCTCCCTCTGAGCCTTTTGGGGCAGCTGCTGCCATCCTGCTGAGGCTTTTCCAAAGGGATGAGTGTCCGGCTGTTGTGGCCCCACACAGCCTGTGGTGGCCCTGGTGGCTCTATGGTGATGTCAGCCCCAGGGCAGGGGAGAGGGGGGGCCCTGGAATCTCACCTCTGACAGTTGCACCAAAAACCAGCTCCTGGACAGTTCATGTTTGACTTTCTCTCTGTCTCTATCTTGGGTCTTACTCCTTACGTAAAGCTGCAGCGCTTCTGGGGCATGGAGCCATCCTGTGGTGTAGCATCTGAGTCAACTGCTGTTTCAGTACTGCTAACCTAAGCAATGAGATACTGTGAGTCAGGTTAAAACCACACAGCTTTAAAAATAGTACATTATGGGTTCTTTCTGTGTGTGCTCTCTTAGAAAAGTCTTTAGGGCTTTAATGTTTAAAGTGGTTTGTGTTTTTTTTGTTTTGTCTTTTTTTAGCATGGGTAAAATCTTACAAGAAGTTGAATTTCATCACTTCAGAAAGAGACTGGAAGTTGAAAGATCCAGATACTGTTTTCTCATCAGTTCAAAAGTCTTGGGACCCCTGGCAGAGATCAGACTTAACCTCCTTCTGCCATGTAATTAAGATTAGTATCACATTTACTGTGTCCAGGGGCTGTGTTCTACATGGCTGGGTGTCTGATGAAGTGTCACTCCTTTCCTCAGCACGATACACAGAAGTTAATAACTGGAGTTGCTTTGTGTCTGATGGAAATGACTAAGCACACCACATTCCTGAGGTGTTACTTATTTTGATGTAAAATCTGCTTGTTTAGTACTGCCCACGTCTTTCAGGCATCAGTGTGGCAGAGTTTTGTTCAGAAAAGCTTCAGGTTTGTTCTGGAGCTGAACAGAATAGGAACAGCTGAGAAGTCTGGAAGGGGTCCTTGCTGGGCTGGCTGTCCCCTCATCCCTGCAGCACTGAGCTGGCACCTTCCCTAGGTTTCAGAAGACCAGAAACTATCTTTTATATGGCTACCCACACAGGAGGCTTGGTGACGAGGTCTCTTGAGTGGTGTAGAGCTGCACAGGTCTCCTAAGAGGAGTGAAAGATTGCTTCAGAGCTGCACGGGCTTGCCAAGTCAGCGCTGTGTGTGCTCTGTTGCCAGCTGGGTAAGGTGAGGTGCTGTTAGTCCTTTGTTTGGCTAATCGTCTGCTGGCGTGTGTGGGGAGGGGGTGTGGGGTACCAGCAGCACCTGTGGTGGGTGGGCTTGGCAGAACCGTTGGGTTCTGAATGGAACCCCCTTTGAACAGCGCTGGCAGTGCTCGTCCCCGAGCACGTGAAATGAATTTCAGGAAATGGAATTGTCTTGAGGCTTTGCATGGAAAATGCTTCACATGCTCTCTGGCTTTCAGAGGTGGAAAAAGAGTCAGGGCGAGTTACCACGTGGTGTGGATGTGCCTCATCCCTCTGCTGTGGATAGAGATACAGAAGCTGTCTTGGAACAGCGTGGATCTGTGGAGATCCACAGAGAGGAGTGAGGTGCTGGTGTGCTTTAGCAGTGGTTTAATTTCTCTTTGCCCAGAGTTACTGCTTCCAGTGAAGTAAGTCAGTACTCGTGAGGACACTGAACTGCTGAAGTGCTGACTCAGTAGGGATGATAAATTTTGCTTTTGTGGAGCCAGTGAAGGTGTTTGGAAGGAGGGGCCAGCAGAGCAGCAGTCATGTGAAGTCTGGTCATTTTGTGAAGGGGACAGGGTGTGTGGTCCCCGTGCTGGCTGCCTGGCTCGGGTGGTCTCTGCCAGGTCTGTGTCCCTGGGCTGTTTTGTCCTATCTCAGGCTGTGCTCTTTCTTCACCAAAGATCAGTCTCTGCCCTTACCATGGCTCACATGGTGAGCTTAGGCTAAATGCTTAGCTCTTGGTAGCACCCACCCACCTTGCAAGCCTGAGCAGGTGAAGAGCTGCATTCTTCTCCTCCTCAGATAGCTGTTTTGGAAGAGGCAGCTCGTGGCTGTGGCCAGAAAGAAGCTCCAGTACTTTAACCTGGTGCTCTACTGCCTGTGTTTAAGATGAGCCTGGAGCTATGTGTTTCTAGTTCTGCCTGGTAGTTCAAAGACCTGTGACCTGCCTTGGAAAGACCTTTGCTGTTCATTCAAAACTGTACAGCTTCCTAGGTGAGTGAAGCTTGTCACTTAGCCCTCTAAGTAAAACTACTGCTCCAGCCAGTGCTCGGAGCTCTGCTGGCTGGAGAAGTAAAATTACTTGGTAGGTTTATGCTAAAGGAGAAGAAATGAGCTCAGTGTGGATCCTGTTTCTGCATGTGGGTCTGTGTAGCTCTGGATGCTGGAGTCTTGTAATTGGGTGCTGGATGAACTGCTTGGGCTCTGGGCATTCATCAGTGAGCAGAACCGGAGGCAGCACCGCAGATGTGGTCTTACCAGCACCTCTGTGCTGGCTGGGACTGTGCTTCTCCACCCTGTGTCTCAGTTCCTGGTTGTGCCTCATCATGGACGCACAGATGTGGACAGGAGGAGAGGTCAGGAGTGTTAGGCTGACTCAGGCCATGTCTCTGTATCAGGAAGCAGGAATATGTCAGGCTGACTGAGGAAACTACAGCAAACACGTTTTTTGTTGTGCCTTTACCAGTGTGAGTTGTAGGAGGAAGGATATGGGGCCAGCAGACCTGACCTGTGTGAGTGCAGGCAGCCTGGTATGCTTGAGGATGGGCCCAGCTACAAAGCTGAGCAGGGCTGCTCGGTGTACTCTGTGCAGCAATTTGCCCTCATGGATGTTGCCTGCAGATGCTTTCCCAGCCTGCTGTGAGGGGAGCTGGCAGCTGGCGTGTAGGAGGAGGGAGCTGCCAGTGCTGTTGGGAAGCCAGGGAGCCTTTGATGCCTCTGTGGGCTTGCTGTCAGCGTGGAGCTGCACATGCGATGGCTGGCAGGGCCGTGGGTGTGCTGGCCTTGCAGTGCTTAGTCCTGTGAATCAGCCTGTTGCTCCATGCCACAGGGTCCTTCAGGGACCTGGCAAGGTCCAGTGGTCCTGTGTCTGAAGACCTGGCAGGCTGTAAAGGTGCCTGCTCTGGAGCTGTACTGGCTGAGGCGGGCTGGTTTACCCTCTCCTAGCCGGGCTTTTGCCGTCAGAGCCTTTGCTGCTTTGCTAGTTCATCCTTCAGGTCTGCAGGAGTGGCCCCAAGTGCTCTTGCTGGGGATGGTTGCAATGGCGTAGGAAAGGGGAAAGCTGCTTTCCTGTCTGCTAATCGGCGCCACACAGACAGGGGTTGAGGAAGGATGGCTCTGCTGTGGCTCAGGATGTTTTGGAAGCAGGGCCTATTTATAGGAGAGGGCAGGGGCGCCTCGCTGCTGGCGGCTGGGGAGCTGCCTGGCTTGTGGGAAGAGGGTCTCACAGTGGGGTGCAGTAACCCTGCAGTACCCTGGGCAAGGGGGTTGAGGAGAGTGGGGTAGTCCTGGTTTGCTGTTTCCTGTGTTCTCTCAGTCTTGAACTTGTTCTGCTCTCTCCCTGCCCCTCTGTGAGGGGATCAGAAGGCTTTTTCTTTCTGCTTGTCGTCCCCTGTCTGCACCTTGGTGCTGGCAGGAGTGGGGAGGGGGTGCTGAGCTGGTGCTGGAGCCACGGTGCCGCCAGGCCAGTGACAGCTTGACCTTGCTTCTTTGGGGGTGTGCTGGGTGGTGGACAGGAGTGTGTATCTACGATAGCTGCAGGGCAGAAAGAGGGACAGAGGGGTGGTGACGGAGCAAATATCCCCAGTGTGGTCACGTACCCACATCATCCATGTTCAGCCTGTTCCTGCTGAGTGGGAGAGTTACCAGCAGCTGTCTGGGACAATGTGATGAGCAATGCCAGACTGCCAGGACTCACACTGTTCCCTCTGGAGACTGGCAGCAGCAAGCTTCTTGCCACAGTGAGCAATGCAGCTTTGTTGGAGTGGGAAGCTGTAGCAGAAAGCAGAGGCTTGGTGTCCTGTGTGCCCAAGTCATCACTGAATTGCTTGGGCAGCCCTGGACTGTCCTGTGTCGATGATCTTTCTTGCTAACTCTGTCAAGCAGGGCTGCCACGACTGGTGCTTTTCTTGTCATTGCACTGCAGGTGCCTCTGCCAAGCAGATGGGCAGTGCTAAGGATCAAGCCAGTGCCCTGGAATTTGAGGTGTGGTATTGGTGGGAAGGACTCGGGCCTCTGCTGCAGCACGGTGCATGGGGCATGACCCCTTGTCAGGCAGGTTTAAACTCCTCTACTCCAGCTTGGTTTGCTTCCCATCCTTGGTTCTGCAAATTCTTACAGACTCTGGTGAGTCAGGGGTGTCGTAATAGCAGCTTTGGAGGACACATACCCTGATTCTGGCTGTGAGGGCTGGATGGAGCTGTCAGGTGGGGCCTGGGTACAGCTTGCTTTGCTTTGCCCATGGCAGAGAACCCGAGTGCTCCTGCATGGGGACGGGCAAGCAGCAGAGCTGTGCTGCTGTGTTCCTGGTTCATCAAGTAATGTCCTTGGGATCCCTGGCTGTGTTTAGTTCCTTTTGTGGTGTTTTATTTATTTTTGAAGCCAGAGAGACTTCTGCATCCTTTTGTTACCCCTCCCAGATGTGTGCTGCAGAAACAGGCTTTGTGGGGAGCGTGCTCTGGAAGCCAATCTTGAACATGTGGTTTGGGGAGGAATGTTCTTCAGCGATTGCCAGAGCGCAGCTGAGAGCTCCTGGTGGTGTGCAGGGCTGGGGTGCAGCTGATGGTTCTTGCCTTCCTTTGTCTGCAGGTCGTAACAGCAGGCAGTCCCAGCAGCTCTCGGACACGGCTGCATGCTTTGGAGTCTCATGCCAGCTTGATGTGTGTAGGACACGGGTGGACCTGGACAGGGCTGGAGATGGGGTGTCTGTGAGCACATTGGTTCTTGCCATGCACCCAACAGGGTCAGTGGACAACAGCTTCTCCCGCTCTGCTGTGCAGACCCTCTCCCGGAGCCACTGCCGCAACATCAAGCAGAAGATCTCCCAGTGGGAGGGCAGGACACGAGGGTGCCCCAGCCAGGAGACACAGCCCAAGGACTTTGGAGTAAAGTATGATCCCAGCCACGATGTTCTACCTGAAGGGAAGCCAGACCATACAGAGAAGGGCAGAAAGACTGGGTCCAAAGATCCAAAGAGCCTGGGTTTGGACTTCAGGGAAGATGTACAGAGCTGCTTGCAGACTGGTGACTGTGGTGGCCTCCAGCCCTGTGTGTGCAATGTAGCTTCCCAGGCCAAGCCGAAAGGAGAGTGGCAGGCAGGCTTCCTGGACCCAGGGGCGACACTGCCCCCAGGTAACTTCTATACCTCACAAGCGCTGTGGAGGAGAGGAGATCCCCTTCTGCCTGGCAAAGCCCCACCAGTTCCCTTGGACCTTCAGAGGAGGCGAGGGACCTGTGGCTCCACAGAAAGAGAACTTAAAATCAAAGGAGTCAACTCTCTCTGCAGGCCAGAGGGGAGCTTGAAAAACATTTACTCTGAGGCTGAGGGGCAAGAGGAGGAGCCAGCTGCTGTCCCACCACCCAAGCCCCGTAGGACTTTCCGCTACCTTGCAGAAAACGGTGCCAGTAGCTGTAGCAATGCCAGTGCTACCAGGGAAGCTCCCCTGCAGAAGCAGCATGGAGGAAACCTGGTGTCATCTTCCAACAGTCCTGAGAAGAGGACAGCCAGCAGGAGGATCAGAGAGAGAAGCCAGAGGTATATCAATTCATCTCTCCTGTCTGAAATGTGTTTCCTTAAATTAGTTTCTAGTTGGGTTTAAACAGCTTGCTTGCCATGGTACCCTTGTGGAGGTGCTAGTACTGGTGATGCTTCTGTTGATGGGGAGAGGGTATTTCTGGATGAAAGTATCCTGTTTCCAGCATTGCATATGTGCTACTTTTGCTGCTGATAATCTTGTGAGGAAGGCTGAAAGGGCCAAACAGATGCCAGTCCCACACCTTCAAACAGAGTTGAGTGTCAGTGTGCTGCCTCTGGCTTGCCCTGACCTTGTCCTCATCTGTGTTTGGGGGATTACAGTGTGACTTTCTCTTGGGGCAGTATGTCTGCTAAATGTTCCAGCTTTCCTGTGGGTGACAGATTCTCTTGTTGCTTAAATCTGAAGGCTGTCAGCGTGTTGCAGAAGGCTTTTCTGTTCTGCCTGCTTTCCTGTAGGTCCCTGTCACAGAGTAAAACACCTCTGAGCTTGATGCTCGCTCTGCTTACAGGTGCCTGGGGCAGCTGTGTGCACATGGTAGGTGGAGATGTGGCAAATACTCCCAAAACCTTTGCTCCCAGGGGCCAAGCATGCAGCAGCAAAGCGAATTTGATGGTGCTGGACTGAATCCCTGCCAGCTCCTTTCTGACCTCTGTGCCATAATTTTGAAATGGAGACCAAGTGTATGAAAATGCAAACTGACAAACACACCAACACCCTTAGCATGAGCAGCAGG
Source organism: Gallinula chloropus (assembly GCF_964237585.1). Classification (NCBI taxonomy): domain Eukaryota; kingdom Metazoa; phylum Chordata; class Aves; order Gruiformes; family Rallidae; genus Gallinula; species Gallinula chloropus. The sequence goes on from NC_140112.1 coordinate 3,049,976, forward strand.
AGAGGTCCAGCAGAAAGCAGTGTCCTGACTCTGAGTGCTGCTGCAAGGGCTTGGACTGCAAAACTGTTCTGGGTTCTTGCCTCTGTGACAGGATGGGACAGGAGTGTGCTTGGCCAGGGAGCCTCCAACTTCATCTTTATTTAAACATTTTCCAGAGTGAGCAGGACCCGCTTGGTGTGCTGCTTTTGTTTTACCTGTTAAACTGTCTTTCAACCCATGCATTTTCTCACTTGTGCCCTTCTGATTCTCTGTCCCATCCCCCTGGGTCGGAGCAAGCGAGCGGCTGCGTGGGGCTGAGCTGCCAGCTGGGGTTAAGCTACAACACGTGGAAATCAGGAAATCCAGAGTGGAGCATCCGTGTGCTGATGGCCCCAAGGAGGACCATACTCTGTGGGGACTGGAGAAGCAACTCAGGTGCCTTTAGAAGAAGTTACATTGGTTTTCCTCTAGGAAATCTTTTGAGTTTGAGGACATCCAGGGCTTCCGCAACCGGATGGCAGCGACCAGCTCCCACAGACTTCGAGAGGAGACCGGCGGCACTGCAGGATCCAGGCTTGTCTACACACAGTCAGAAGACAACATCTACGAGGACATTATCTGTATGTGCCTGTGCTTCTGGGGGATGTGGTTGCTTTATTTAAGGGTAGCAGATTTGCTGGGGAGGGAGGAATGGAGATGAGAATGCACTGAGGCCCTTTCCAGTTCTGTAACTTTTAAGGTCGCTGCCCCCCAGGGTTCTTTGTTGATGTCAGTAACTATCTATATGTGAACAACCTGGTTTTAGATGTTGTGGAAGGTCACTAGAATTGGCCTGTGCTAAACAGATTTCTTCATTAGTTTTTCAGATGCTTTGCTGGAGTGCTGCACACAGATCAGGTTTCTCTCAGACCCTATTAAAGCCTGGCAGAGAACTGCACACTCTCCTTTGCAAGAATGCAGGACTTTCTCTCCTTTCATAACCCCATCCAATGCTTTTTCCAGGTCCTGCAAAAGAGAACCACTATGAAGATGTCGGAGCGCTGCCCTTACCCCTCTGGAAGGTCCCATCTGTCTGGAAGCTGCCACCCCCCCGGGGCACCAGCAGCGCTCCCAAGGTAGGGTGAAGGGGTTAAAACTCTCATGTCTTTACAGAGGGCCAGCCTCACAAGGGCTGCACTTTGTGCTTTCCCCCAGCCCCACATTTGCCACTGATTTTCCTTGTTTTTTATTGTTATTAATGTAAATGATCATGAGCAGCCATGGCAGTGGAAGCTGATTAAGCTGCAAAGGAGCAAATGAATAGGAACAGGAGAGTGTTGATGAGGTGTTTGAGTGTGTGGAGTGGAGAGCTTGGTAGAGCAGGAGGCTACAGGGAGTTTATTATTTGTTATCTACTGCTTTGACTCTGAGCTTGGACCAAAGTTTGATCCCACACTTCACCATCTCTTCTGATCATGATTTTTAGCCTCCTCCAAAACCTCCCTTCCTCACTCGCAAGACTCTGGAGCTAAAACACCCCCAGGCAAGTTTCCAGAGAAAAATGGTGAAGGACACAACCCTGCCTGTCACCCTGACTGAATGGAAGCTGTTCCAGGCAGTAGAAGCTGCTAGCAGGAGAAGGAACTTGCCTTGGGTGAGATTTTGTCATGAAACATTACTTCTTGCATGGCATTTTAAACTCTTGCTGCTTTGTCTAGCACCTTCTAAGTGCTTTGTAAGTGGTCATAGAGCTGTGAATGCTGGTTAGCACTGCTGTATGTGGGGACAAGTGACACTGCTCTGACAATGTCCCCTCCAAGTAGCAGGACATGAGTTTGGAGGGGTCAAAAACCCAGAGTGCCAGTTCTAGCTGGGGTGACAGAGGTTTTGTTGGCCAAATGGAGTATGAGGTGTTGACCTGGAGGTCAGAGCTGTGTGTGAGGACTAGCTCTTCCTCAGCTTTGTCATTTAAGCCTTGTTCCCAGTGCTTTGGTGAAGTGTAATGGTGCTGGGTTTATGCTGAGCTCAGTGCAGGAGTGCGAGGAAGGTCTGTGAGCTCAGTGCAGCTGTGTGCAAACGCTCCTGCTCACTCCTCACACAGACACTCATGCTCTCCCTGCAGGCACTGAGCTGTGAGGTGGCCGACAGTGTGGGGAGCTGGCTGGGCCCTTGGCTACTTGGCAAGTTGGCTTGAGTTCTCCACTTGCCATCAGGAACCTGCCTTTGCAGATGTTGTGTGGTCTGAAGGGGAAGAGCAGCTTCTAGCGATGAGTGTGTCTCACAAAGCCTTCCTACAGCTCTCCCCTCTGCTGCCTCTGGCCTCTCCCTCCTGCCTGTGTGGGAGAAATGCTTTTAATCCACCTCCACCATAGAGGACTCCATTGTAATTCTCATTTGATGTGTTGGGAATATTTCCAGATACAAGTATTGGCTGCCAGCTCGTGTCCCTCAGTGATAAAGGGCAGCACGTGCTCTAGGACAGCTGCAGCTGCCTCTGTGGTGGCACTTTGTAAGACTCAAATTGCAGTTGTGGTAGTGGCAGCATCTTACTTCTGTCATGGGAAAACCATTTAACTTCTGCAAACCTTTATTTCTCCTGAAGATCAGGTGTATTTGTTCAAATGGGACAAGACCATGAGGCAGATTTGGACAGCTGCAAAATCCTTCTCAAACATGAAGTACTTTAGAGTAACAGGCAACTTCTGTATGATTTTTTTTTAACAAACTGTAGGCCTGGAAAATCAGGAAGGAGATGGCAAGATTACAAAAATGCAGTGATGCAGAGTATTTTTCATTTGGAGGGGGAAAATAAAACATTCTCCAAAAGCAAATGTATTCCAGAAATCTGGTAACAATTTCCATGCAGGCAGCACACTTTCTGCTCACAGGGAGTTGAGCCAAGATTGCTCGAGAGACTGAGAAAAGGATTGAAGGCTGAAAAGAAAAAGCTTACTTGTTGCTTAAGAAACACATAATTGCTTAAGAAACACACCCAGTATCTTTCATTGGTGACTCAACTGCACAAAAATCAGAAGAGAAATGGAAACCCTCTAGGTGAGGCTGGGTGGAAGAAGGAAAAGGCAGCAGATTTGGTGGGAGAAGTGCTGCTTTCTGCTGAGGGCTGTTTTCTTCCTTGCAGCCTCATCGTGCTCAGAGGACTGGTAAACACAGAAAATGGGGAGAAATAGTTGTGAAAGGGAGAAGAGCCTAAGCCTCGTTTTCTGTGCTGGGGATTAATGCTTGAGGTGAAAAACAGGTTCTCTTGCTGAAATTCTTCCTTTTTATGCAGTATTTGTGGTGACAAATGGATGGGCCCCACCCTCCTACACTGAGGGTTTAACGAATTACTGAGACAAGAATGAACTTGACCTGCTCACTGCATTTAAATCCTCCTTCACAGTGGAGTGATAGCTGCCTTTGCCATGCAGAATCCAGGAGCTGCCTGCAGCATAGCATATGGGGGGACTCCAGAGAGGCCTGTGACAGGAGTAACAGGAAGCATAAGGACTTTGTTTTGACTAAATGCTGACCCTTCTTTCATGTCTGTAGCTTATTCTGCACTGGGCTATGTTTTTTACCAGTTTTTCTTCCATTGAGCCAGGTCTGTGGTGTCTCTGCAACACAGACCCATTATTCTGTACCACTGTCCTCAGCTATGCAAATGGAAGTACACAGTCCTTTCATCTTAGCAAGCTACCCTAGGACAGCCTTGTGCTGTGCCTGGCATGGTGCTTTGGAGAACTTAACTCTAGTTGTCTGACATCCAACTACAGCAGCAAACTTTAAAGACCAAAAATAACCCAAACCAAATAAACAGCAAACCCCATGTTACGTGGAGAGAGCTCTGCTTTTTCTGGGCTTGGAAAGAATTGGGATGCTTGAGAGCATGTGGAGTTCAGAGTCCTTTGTGGTGGAGGGTTTCTAAGGTATTCTTGCAAGTACCTTTGCAGTTGGCCTCTCTAACAGAAAGTGGAGATCTGATGCCAGACAGTTTGCTGCTTCTGCTGTTTGGTAAGCAAAGTGTGATAACTTCCAGAGTGCTTGTACAGTGTGGTGTCAGCTCTGAGTGGTGCTAACAGCCATCTCTCTCTTGTGGCAGCAGTTCTCCACTCATTCATTATCCACTCTAGCAAGCAGTCTGTGAGCCAGGGTCCCTGGCAGGACTTGGGCAGCCCTCCCCAAGTGTTGTGGTGCTAGATGATGGGCTGCACTCCTGTTGGCACCAGGACCCCCATGTTAACCTCTGCTTCTGCTTTGGATTGCAGCTGGTACTGAAGGTACAGGAGATCTTTGATTCTAAGCGTGGAAAGAAGAGGGTGAAGTTGCTCAGTGCTGCTGGGAGAGAAGCACCTCCAGTGAAAGGTACAGAGGACTCCAGCAGCAGGAGTGTCACAGTTCCTGGTTGTCCTGGGTGCTGCTTGCAAGCTGAGCACCACCACCTCCTGCAGCTCGCACTGGGCTGCCTCATCAGTGCTAAACCTGGTGTCTTGCAGCTGGAGTTGTTGAGCTTTCAGCATGCCCAGGGTTGGGAACCCTTGCCTAACACAAGGTTAACACTGTCACAGATGGAGACTCTGCTCTGAGCTGAGCCTGGAGAGCTGGGCTGCTGGTTAAAAGTGCTTTTTCAAAAAAAGCAGAACAAACCCCAGAATTGCCCATTTGGCCCAAGAACTACCTCTGACTACTCCACTCATCACTTCTGTGCCACAAAGTGATAATATACTTGGGTTCTTCTGGTTTTGTAGCCATGGCATGGTCTTTATTTCTAGCATATTCTGTTCAGCATCTCTGATACAACTTTTGTAGCAGCATCAAGTCCAGCTGACCCACAGGTGGTTACTGGAAACAGTGACTCTTGTAGCACACTTGCCAGCAGTGGCTGTTCTTTGCTGGTGCTTGGAGCAGGATTGGCAGGCAGCCCTGAGTGATGTTGGTCTGATGAGTCTGAAGTTCTGTCATTTTCCTGACTTTGGGTGTTGCCCATCTTCCTTCTGTGCATGGCTAATAAGTGGAAACTATGTGTGTTTCAGGTGAAACCAGTGGGAATGAGAGTGATACAGAAAATCAGCCAAAAGGTGAGTGAATCACAGGGGTTGGTCCTGTCCCCACAGCACTACAGGTTTGGCTCAGATGGGATAAGCACACTGACTACTTGTGGCTTCTGCTGAGACAGAGAATGCAAACGTCTAAGAGGCAGAGTGGGCAAGGCTGGAAGCTGTTGCTGTGACAAATCAACCTCTATTTCTGCTGCTTCTCATGAGCCCTTGAGGTTTAACACCATTGATCTGCCTGTCACCAGAAACTGATTCATTTTTGGGTCGGTAGAGTCACGCTTAACTCAAACACATCTAGTAGGTGACTGTCCCTGGATCACCTTTGCTGCTAACCCTTGGGGTTATTTTCCCTCTGCTTCCTTCCCTTGGTTCTGTTTTATAGGTCTAATGTTATGAAATGCCCTCCCCTCTCGGGGGGGGGGCAATCACTTGGTTATTTGTCTGGTTCCACAGTCCTGAGGTTGATCCTAAGCCCAGACTACAGGCTTGAAATACCGACTTTTCTGCTTTCCTGCCTTGGCAGGAGAAACTTAACATGAGCCAGCAGTGGCTCTTGCAGCTCACAAGGCCAATGGTATCCTGGGCTCCATCAGCAGAGGAGTGGCTAGCAGGGACAGGGAGGGGATTGTCCCTCTCTACTCTGCCCTTGTGAGGTCCCATCTGGAGTCCTGTGTCCAGATCTGGGGACCCCAATACAAGAAAGGTGTGGAAATGTTGGAGAGGGTTCAGAGGAGCCACGGAGATGATTAGAGGGCTGGAGCAGCTCCCCTACGAAGAGAGGCTGAGGGAGCTGGGCTTGTTAACCCTGGAGAAGAGAAGGCTGTGGGGGGACCTCATTGCAGTCTTCCAGTCCCTGAAGGGAGCTTATAAGCAGGAGGAGATTCAACTTTTTAAAAGGATAGACAATGGCAGGACAACTAAAGGAAGGGAGGGTTAGATTAGATATCAGGGGGAAGTTTTTTACAGAGAGAATGGTGAGGGGCTGGAACAGGCTGCCCAGACAGGGGGTGGGTGCCCCATCCCTGGGGGTGTTCAAGGCCAGGTTGGATGGGCCCTGGGCAACCTTGTGTAGCTCCAGGCCTGGAGGTTGGTGTCCCTGCCTATGGCAGGGGGGTTGGAGCTCTGTGATCTTTGGGGTCCCTTCCAACCCATGCCACTCTATGATTCTATGTCTCTCTGAGGCAGTGGGACAGCAGGGGAGCACCGGCTGTCAGTCATGAGGGGCTTCAGAGCTGCCGCAAGGCCGGTGTTCCCCTACCTGGAACAGCTCTGCGCTTGAGGGGCTGACACAGGAGTCCAAGTGCCACAGAGCACGGCAGGGACGTTAGGGACACGCACCCATCTCTTCCCCCTCCCTTCTGAAGGGGGTGTCTGGATTTGTTCCTTTCCTCAGGTGGACACGGGTGCCTGCTGCAGGTGCAGTCGGCCTCCAAGAGGAACCCACACTACCAGACCTTGGAGCGGGACCTGATAGAGCTCCAGGAGCAGCGGCTCTTTGAGCTGTTCGTGGTGGTGTCGCTGCACAAGAAGGCGCCTGAGATGACGTACACCCCTCAGATCGTACAGCAGTTTCCCAGCAAGGTAGGAGCTTGCATGGAAACCTGCCTGTGAAACACAGTCAGCAGCTGTTTTATCTCCTGTCGCAGGGTGTATCCCATCCTAAACCCTGTGCTAGTAAAGCTGGCCTCATGCTTAGGATGCAGGCTTGGAATATGAAGCACCATGCTCTGTTACAGACAGCCCCAGCTGACAGTCAGACCCTGCCATGCCATGTGGCACTTTACTGGCTTTTATAAATGCACTAACAAACCAACGTATTCTCTCTGCCCAAAGTGTTTCAGTGAGTGACTTTATACAGGACAGTCTGTCATACTGGGATTTTGCAGGAAACACTGCCCAGTAATTATGTAGGTGTTCTGATTACAGGTTTATCTCCCTTCTAAAAATAGTCTTGCTTCCAAGTAATCTGCTTGTCACTCTCTTCTTTGGGCTGCATGCCCAAGGACATCAAAGCTTTGGTACAACTGTTACTGTGTGAAAATGCTGTACTGTTTTCCTAGCTGTGTCACAGCTTGGGACCCTGGAATAACCTGTGTGCCCTGACTGAGAGTACAGTGTCTAAAACCACCTTTATGCAATTCCTCTTCTCAGGGGCCTTTTCTACTTAAATGTGATCTTTCTTCCTTGAAAAACCTTCCTTTTGCCCCTTCTGGGCTGTTTTGGTGGTGGAAAGTAGTCCTGTAGCCTTTGAGGAATTTGTGGTAACTGGAACGTGTGAGTCAGATAAAGGGTTTTCACACTGGAATGATGAGTGCTCACAATCCACACATCACGAGCTGAACCCATTCCTCTTCCTCTTAGTGTCTTCAAACCTCCCAGGAACAGAACCAAGGCAAGCTGACACAACTGTCATCTGGGGGGGATGCATGTCAGTTTTGGCTTCATTACGCAATCAACTTGGGCATGCTTGTAGATACTTCCTTTGGGTCTTAGCAAGACCAGCTGGGTCATTTTGCAGAGGTCAAATCAGCAGGGAAGATGCAAGAGGGAACTGTGAATCTCATGCAGTCAGAGTGTTCTGTGCTTGTGCATTAGAGGTCTGATGGTTCACTTTGGAAGTGACAGGAAGGTGGCATCTCCCAGTGTTTTAAATGCTGCAGCCATGCACCACACAGTTAAGTGACCTTAAACACATGTGTTACCCTTCCAGCCTGAACATCCCTTCAGACAGTCAAAGGATACTGAGGAGAGGCTAAAGGTCATTCCCAAATTCTGCTTTCCAGATCCCAAAGACTGGTTTCCTGCATCAGACCTGAAAAGGTAAAAGACTTGGTTTTGAACACTCACGCCTGAAATGGGCAGTGCTGGAAGCTCAGCTATCTGCCAGTTTCCTGCCAGAGCAAGGAAAACCAGGAAAGGCTGGATCCCCAATCCCTGTGACAGGAGGTGGGCTGAGAAGTGCTGCTTCTGCCCAAGCACCATCCTTTCTGTAAGAAGGGAGTTGGTAACGTCTGTTCAGGGTCAGCTCCTGGGGCTGGTGGGTGCTTCTGTTCTTGGCAGAAGGGAGGAGGTGCTGGGAGGGAAGGGAGCTGTAGTAGCTCAATCAGAGTCTGTGCACTGCAGGTTTTTACACTGCATAGAGCCTAAGTAGCTTGCTGACCACAGCAGAGAGTCTTCAATGTGACCAGAAAGAGAATGGCTTGTAGCTTGTGCACTTTGCCAGTCTCTCTCCTGAACTGCAAGGTGAATTTAACCCTGACTGTTCTTTGTTCCCCCAGTGAAACGTTTTCCTTTGTGTTGACCGGTGAGGATGGCAGCCGCTGGTTTGGGTACTGCAAGAAGCTCCTGGTAAGCATCTGTGTATTGGGTGGAGTGCAAAGAATGAGTTGTTAAATGGACAGTCAAGTGCAGGACATGAAAGGAACAGTAATTTCCCAGGTGGGTTTCGCAGTGCCTGTGCTGCTGCAGAGGCTGAGAGCCTGTTGAATGCATAAGGGAAGGAGCTGTTAATGCAGTGAGATGGGCTGTGGGCAGGACAGCCAGCTCCTGGAACCAGGCATTCCTTGGGGATCTTTTAATTGGAATTGTGGCAGAAGCAATTCTGCAGATTAGTGCCAGGTTCTTTACTGCACCCCTGTTCTCAGTGTAACTGTTCCTGTTGCCTTCCAGCCAGAAGGGAGAGGGAAGCGCCTTCCTGAGGTCTACTGCATCGTCAGCCGCCTGGGCTGCTTCAACCTCTTCTCCAAGGTGAAGTGGGGAAAGCCTGTTACTTCTTAGCAGAATTGCATCTCTGTCCATCCTGTAGACTCCAGACAGTAACTGGATGCTTCTGTCCAGTCTAGAATTGCTTAGTGATTGTAACTTAGCCTGGGAGAGTGGTGCTTCCTTGCCACCTTTGCATTGACAGGGCAAATACAATGGCTCTAATGCTGAGACTTGTCAGCCCTTATGCAGGTGACTATTCCTTCAGCAAAGTTTTGACAGGATGTGGTACTTCTGATGGTGCCCCTTCATCCTCCTCTTCCATGACTAGGAAATAGAAAATCAGTTTAAGATGCTGGGGGGAAAGATCTCAGCTTGCTTTCTCCTAGCACAGGTGAAGACTGGGGAAAGCTATTGCAGGTAGAGGGCAGCTGTTGCAGAGGAGCACGGGGCAAGCTTAAGATGAAAGCCCATTTATAGTGGTTGGAGCATAATGTTCCTAGAACAGTGCTTCAGAGATTTCTTGGGGTGAAGGATGGGGTGTGGCTCTTAGTCCTCTGAGTAGTTGTGAGAATCTGATTACCACAGATGTTTCCTTGCTGTAGCAGGAGAGGGGATTTGAGAATGGGGAGTTGTACCCATAGGTATCTATTTCCATTTGACTGTTCAGACATTTGAGAGGAGTTTTCACAGGGATCCCAAGCAAGGGGGAGGAGAGAGGGCTCTGAGTCTGTGGGGGCCTTTGCAGGTAGTTATGTCAGGGGATGCTCTGAACAGAGGTCTGCATCTCCCCTGGCTCATCAGTCTGAACCAGTCTGTGGTGTATTTCCCTGCAGATCTTGGATGAAGTGGAGAAGAGGCGAGAGATCTCCCCAGCCCTAGTGCATCCCTTCATGCGCAGCGTGATGGAGGCGCCTTTCCCTGCCCCTGGGCGCACAATCGCTGTGAGGAGCTTCCTGCCAGGAGCAGGGAACGAGGTAATGGAAACCCGGGCTGGCTCTCTTGTCTGGATGGTGTCTCTGGGGCAGAGTGGCCCAACTGCAGCGTAGAGTGATGCTGCCTGTCAGTAGTCTGAAGATGATGATGTCCTGAAGGCCATAGGGAGGCTGTTGCAGAAACCTGCATCCTGCTGAACCATGTGATTCCCTGCTTTGGGAGGAAGAGCTGCTGGGGAGTCCTCAGCAGTGCCCTGCGCTGACCACCCAGCCCTGGGGTTCCACCTGCAAGGAGCCACTGGCTGTGTGCCCCAGCCAGGCTGCCCCTGTCCAGCCTGGCCCTGCGCTGGGGCTGTCTCCTCCAGCGCTCTGCCTCTCTGCTTGTCTCTCAGGTGATGGAACTGTGTCGGCCGTTGGACTCTCGACTCGAGCATGTCGACTTTGAGTGCCTGTTGAAGTGTCTGAGTGTCTCCCACACGATTCGGGTCTTTGCCTCCCTCCTGCTGGAAAGGAGGGTGATCTTTGTGGCTGACAATTTAAGGTAAAAACCCGTTTCATGTGCAGTCTTGTCTGACTGTCTGTAAATAGTTAGATTTAAAAGCTTTTTTGCAGACTTTCCACCCAACACGTGCAGGCTTGGAATTTGGAGTATGCCATTTACCCCAGAGGAGATAAGAGAATGTTTTCTTCACAGTCTGGGGTGATGCCTCTCCTAGCTCCCCATAACTGACCTCAGAAGTGGATGCATGGAGCTTCTGCTGGTGCACAAGCAATACATGTGAATCGCATTTCCCCACAGCATTTCTAACCTGTACTGAGTACTGAACGAGACACTGACAGTCCACTCTGTGCTTCTCTTACCTTTCTAGCACTCTGTCTAAATGTGGCCATGCTGCAGTTGCAACGCTCTATCCCTTCACTTGGCAGCACACCTACATACCAGTCCTACCAGCTTCTATGATTGATATTGTGTGCTCTCCGACCCCATTCTTAATTGGCATTCTCTCCTGCTCGTTACCGCAGCTCCAGGACCTGCCCATAGAAGAGGTGAGAACTGGGTGAAGCGCAGTGTCAGTGGTGTGAGGCTGACCTCTCTGGAACAGTCTTTGTGGATTCTGTCTTAATATAAGCTCTTAAACTTTCCTGAGCCAGCTGCATGTCAGGGTGTTCTGTTGTTACTGAAGACAAGTAATTCCCTGTTGTTACAGACAGGCAGCAGTTAGGCAAAACTTGTGTTTTGCATGTGACAGCCCCTGCCACCAGGGTAAAGAAACCTAACAAACCAACAAAAAACCCCAAAACAACACAAAATGACAACCCACCAAAAAACATGGTGGTTTTTTTTTCTGTACAGCAACATAGCTGGTTGTAAAGTCAGTGTGTTTTGTACATCTTTCCCCAGGTTCTGATTGTTGATCTTTGTGCTGACAAGTTCTTGCAAGAGGTGAGTGAAGTAACAGTACCAGTCACTTGTGGTGATATGCAAAAAGGCACCTACAAAAGCAAGACTGCAGCAGAGGAAGAAATATCTCACATTCCTTTTTGGTGCATAGAGAGGGGAACAGACATACAAATCCTTGCTGCAAGACTGAGGTTGCAGTTGGTTCCTTGTGTGAAGTGGCCCACACGGATCCCTCGCTGCTTGCCACTGTCTCTGTGGGCTTGTTCTCTGCAGGGCTTTCTCTGCCCTCATCTCCTGTTTGTTGGGGTTTGGGTTTGGTTTCTTTCTGTAGTGATGTGACAGTCCAGGGGAAGAACTGTCAGTAATTCACTTGTGGTTCTCTGCTGAACTTTATCTGTTGTGTTTCTGCATCTCTAGGCAGGTGTGTATGTATGCTGTAAGCAGACTGGAGTGTTACTGGTTCAGGGTATCTGCACCTCCTTTTCCTTGCCTTACTGTTCTACTTTGCATTGCAGCCTGCAAGAGGAGAGAGAGGTATTAAAGGATCAGGGGTTTTAACTGTAATGATGAGACTTGTCATGCTTTCTTAACAGACTTTTGCTGCTGTTGTGTGTTTTATCCCTGGTATAATAAGCCTGAGTCTGTGCAGTGGATATAGCACTGTGATGGCCATTTGTATGTGTGTGACTCCACTAATTTGTGGTTGGAGGGTGTTGAGCAAGAGTTGTTTGTGTCTGGGGCTACAAGAGAAATTTATTGCCTGCATGAAGATACAGCATATTGCAGAGGAACTTCCCTCAAACTGTTTCAGGCATGTTAGTGTTTCTCATCTGTTCACAATGAGAAGGTTCTCCTGATGACAGATGTAACACCAGAATGTTTTCATGGCTGCTCTTTAGGTATCAGATGAAGATGAGATCCTGCCTCATAAACTCCAGGCTGCACTTGTACAAATCTTGGAAGAACGAAGCGAAATCTTGTCACATGAGCAGAGTGATGCCCAAGGTACTTCTACAGAAAAGTGTTTTCATGTTGGTGAATCTCTGCAGCTTCCACGTAGTTGATATAAGAAGGAGCTAATGGAAATAAACACTGGGAAGCAACATTTTAGAAAGCTGTTTTCCTGTGAGCTTTCTGAGAGCATCTTTCCTGTGAATGTGTTAGAAGTTTGGTGTCCTCACAATGTTCCTCTTCTCACAGCAGGCATGTGTAGAGTGCTAGTTCTCCTTGGGCCAAGTGCATCGGTTCCCAACCTTTGAGTTGTCTTTGATTTTTCTTGAATGGCAGAGAGAATGTTTTTCTTTAACAGAGAACACAGCAAGTTTCTGTACTTTACCGGCCAATCTGGCAGATGATTTTCTGAGTTGAACCACTTTATACATAAGTGTGGGGATTTTACAAAGCGTTGGGTAGCTTGAGAGAATGGCACCAGCAGATTGTGGAATTCCATGCACATCAGAAGTAACAAAGTTAGTTTTCCAGTGGGTCTGTGTTCAGTAGCTTCCCTAATTCTTTAAGGGAGTTAAACATAGGAGCTTACAGTTTATTAGACACTAATGTTTGACGGGGGGAAATAAATTCTAAATGCTTTAGCTGCTCTAAAAACTTTAAAATGGGACCAGTCTCAGTTGCAGCAGAAAGACAACAAGGGGGAGAACTGTAAATTTTTGAGCTGTGGCTGCTTTGATATAAAACACTCATCTGAAATGTCATCCTGTGAGCCAGCCAGCCTGAAAAGCAACTGCTGCTCCTCTTCTGGAAGGGGCATGACCAATGAACCCAGAGGGAAACGTCTCCTCTGCTGTCCTCTTCCCAGGTGTCCCAGGTGACATGCCTCTCAACTCCCTGGTCTCCGAAGCTTTTGTGCGGTTCTTTGTGGAGACTGTTGGACACTACTCCCTGCACATGAGTGTCACGGAGAAGGGGGAGCGGGTGTTCCAGCGGGAGCTGTTCCGTAAATCCCACGGCTCACGCAGTGTGCGCCACTTCCTGCACTTCTTCATGGAAACCCAGATGTTTGCAGGGTTCATACAGGATCGGGAGCTGAGAAAGAACATGGTCAGAGGTGAAGTTTCATCTTATTTTCCTCTTCTACAAACTCACTGTCCCAAGTGGGATGTCGTGTGGCTTTGACTCTTCAGAGGCCTTTTGCCCTGGCAAGTTCTCCTGTGCATTTGGGCATATATGGGGTTGGGCTGGATGGTCTCTGGAGGTCCCTTCCAACCCCTGTGATTCTGTGAATATGGAATAGCTGCGTGCCCTTCTGGTTACTCAGTGGAATACATCTGATGGGTGGATCTCTCTCTCCTCTCCGGGCTTGGTCCAGGGCACACGTTACTCCCCATCATAACCGTGTCAGTGACCTGTGGGGAGGGGTCGGGGTGGCTCCTCTCGCTCAGCACTGACGTTGTTCTCTGTTCTCTTCAGGCCTGTTTGAGGCTCGTGCCTCAGAGTACCTGGAGAGCATTCCAGAGGCGGAACCCACCGGGATGAACAGGATCCTGCGCAGCCTCGGTAACGGCACATCCCTGCCCTGCGCTGGTTTGGGGTGGGTGGGGGGGGTGTGTTGAGCTGAATTCGACCGCCGAACGAGCAGAGGGGCGCGGGGACATCACAGGCCGGGCGCGGGGCCCGCACAGGCCTGTGGCGACGCGCGACCCGGAGGGCGCAGGGGGCACGGCCGCCCCCTCAGCCCGACGCCGCCTGGCGCGTCGCCACCCCCTGACGCCGCTTTTTGTCCGCAGGGAGCAGGATGAAGTTCCTTCAGAAGAAATGAGCGGCGGCTGCGGGGCCGGGGCCGGACTCCGCCTGCGGGGAGGGCGGGGCTGCCCGCGGGGGCTGCTGCGGCCGCTAATAATGACGCCATGGCTGACACGCTCCCGTCTCCCTTCTCTCTGGGGGCGGGGCCGGTACCGCGTCGCGTCTCGTCTCGTCGCGTCTCCTGCGCGGGGCGGGCGCGCAGGCGCGGAGCGCGGGTCGGAGGCGGCATGGCGGGCCCGGGGCTGGTGGCCGGCGACGTGGTGGTGGACGCGCTGCCCTACTTCGACCAGGGCTACGAAGCGCCGGGCGTGCGGGAGGCGGTGAGTGCGGGCGGGGCGGCGGGCGCGGGCCGGGCGGGGGCCTGTGTGACGCCCCGTGTGCGTTAGGCCGCGGCGCTGGTGGAGGAGGAGACGCGGCGGTACCGGCCGACGAAGAACTACCTCAGTTACCTGCCGGCGCACGACTACAGCGCCTTCGAGGTGAGGTGAGGCGCCGGCCCGGCCGGCAGCCACCCCCGGCCCCCCACCCTGTTGCCCCGGCCGTCCCCCTCGCCTCACCGCCGCCCTCCCCGCAGACCGAGATCATGCGGAACGAGTTCGAGCGCCTGGCGGCCCGGCAGCCCCTGGAGCTGCTCAGCATGAAGAGGTGAGAGACCCCAGCGCCCCGCGCAGCGCCGGCGGGGGAGCGGCGCCCGCCGGGCCCGAGGCGGCCCGCGGCCTTCTCCTGAGGCAGGCGGGCGGACGGGCGGCGTCTTCTAGGTACGAGCTGCCGGCTCCGTCCTCCGGGCAGAAGAACGACATCACGGCGTGGCAGGAGTGCGTGAACAACTCCATGGCGCAGCTGGAGCACCAGGCGGTCCGCATCGAGAACCTGGAGTTAATGTCGCAGCACGGCTGTAACGCCTGGAAGGTGTACAACGAGTAAGGGCGCCCGTCCCCTTTGCTCAGCCATGCTTAGGGCCCCGTGTTGCTCTGTGTAACCCCCATGGGGCCCCTCAGATCGGTTTTTCCCCCCAAGAGAGCTGTATGTGGAAGCCCCGGGGGGCTGCTCTGAAAGAGGAGCAGCTGTCTATGTGACTGGGGTACATCTGAGCCTTGAGGTTTGTGAGTTATTCCTTGGGTGGCAGTTGGTGACGATGGGCTTTAATTCAAGATAACTGAAGGGACTAAAGGCAGCCTGCAAAATGATAATTCAGTAGTGGAAATTAAGATTGTTTTCTACTGATCTGGCTCAGCCTAGGGCCATTATTTGGGGGTTGGACTCGATGATCTCTTGAGGTCCCTTCCAACCCCTACAATTCTGTGATTATTAATAAAGCTGCTGCCAAAGCAGAAAGAAGTTGTGGGTAGTGTAGCTGCAGGAAATGCCAGGGCTGTTTCAGGCAGAGAATGAACGTTAATGTCCACTTTGAGAAGAGCTGGCTTAGCGTTAGATAAAGGTGTAGACAAAAGGAATGCAAACCTTACCTTTGAGGGAAGGCAAAGGGTAGCTTAGCTTAGAAGGGAGACAGGTAGAGGATCTGTTAGTTCACACGTGTCAGGGAGTGAAAGGAGCTGTTGATGCTTTGGCAATGTTATATGAGGGAAACAATAATAAAAACTGGTTACAGTTAACTTTACAAGGTGGGTGATAAGGAAGGGAGGGGTTACTAGTTAGAATACTGCAAGTGTACAGTAACAAGCTTGAAGACAGAACTCAATCAGCTAATGGGGATGATTTTGTGGTACTGTCTGATGGCAGGGGTTGACCATGGTGATTATTGATGTTCTATGTCTTAAAACTGCATGTGCTGCAATTGGAATGTTCTGGCATTGTGCCACCCCCTTGAGCAGGTTCTCCAGTGTTTGTGTTGAAGTGGCTCGTTACATCCTTAACACTGAAAAGATAAATGGGTCTGATCAAGGAATTGTATGTTTTCCTAACGCTGTCCTTTCTGTTATTAGACATCTGGTTCATATGATAGAACAAGCCCAGAAAGAGCTTCAGAAGTTGAGGTGAGTTACTCGTTTTCATATTTTCATGCTGAAGTTGGAAGGAAAGTGAACCCTTCTTTCCCCCTGTCCCCAGCTACAGAAACACTTGTGTGTATGCTGCTGCTGTGGTCAAAGGAAAAATACTCAGCAATAATAATAATAATACTAAAGAAATCTGACCCTGCTCTCCCAAGCAGTTGCATTCATAATGTCTGCTCTACTCAAACTCTCTGTTTTGTTTAGCTGTGTTTTGTTTGAACCTCTGCTTTGAATAGAATGGCTTGTGATGGAATGCCCTCCAAAATGCAGTCGTGTTTTTGCTGCTGCCAACTCCTATTCAGTGTGCACTTGTCTCAAGGAAGACACGTTCCCTGGGGTTAGGTTTGGCCTGTCTTTTTGAAGTGGATGCTTTAATGAGTTTACAGATACAGATTACTCTGGGATGGAGGTTGTGGCATACTCAAATGATGTGCCTTTGTAATTCACTCTGTTTAGCCAAGTAAAGCTTTTCAGGTTTAGATGAACTACTGCTGTTTTCAGCCTGAAGATGGGATTGTATACCAGGACATGGGTAGGAAGCAAGCTGTGTAGTGATTCCTGTCTTTTATCAGTACCTGCACGTTTAGGTTAGCTGCAACTGTTGACCTGGACAGAATTGGTGTGGGAAAGGGTAGAAGCAGAACTCAAGTTGGGAAAGCTAAAAGAACACCATGATATATGGCAAAGAGGCTGACAGAACGTGCATGTCAGCAGTGCATGTCAGCACTTCTCAGGTCCTTCACTGAATTACCAAGTTCTGTGAACAGTTACCCACTCCATCTTTGCTTTTCTGACTTCCCTTCATAGAGAACAAAACATTTTCTCAGTTCTGCACTTGTCCAAGAGCAGCAGGCTGGACTGAAGTTTTGCTTGTAGAGTGGTGTAGAGGTTTTTTGCTTTGTAAAATTCATCTCAGGTAACTGTGTGCAGCCCTGTGCTGGGCTTTGTCCATTTACATGTTGTAGCCATGGTCTTGGCTTCACAAGTGTTTTCTGGTAGTACTTCTGGGATTAGCTCTATTTGGAAATTAGCAGCAGATATTAACAAATTTTGAAGAAAGGAGATGAAGAAGTGACCCCAACCATGTAACCTTTTCTCCCCAGGAAAAACATTCAAGATCTGAACTGGCAGCGAAAGAACATGCAGCTCACAGCTGGGGCTAAGCTACGAGAGATGGAGTCGACGTGAGTAGCTACAGTTTTCCTGTTCAGTCTCCTAGAAGTGTATCTTGGAGTGTATTGAAAGGCTGAATGAGCTGGGACTGGTCAGTCTTGAGAAGACTAAGGGGGGACCTAATAAATGTTTATAAATACCTTAAGTATGGGATGCAGGGGGAAATGGCCAGCCCCTTTTCAGTGCTCTGTGGGGACAGGACAAGGGGCAATGGCTGCAAGTTGGAGCACAGGGAGTTCCACACCAACCTGGGGAAGAACTTTTCCCCAGTGAGGGTGAGGGAGCCCTGGGACAGGCTGCCCATGGGGTGTGGAGTCTCTATCTCTGGAGAGATTCCAGCCCCGTCTGGACGCCGCCCTGTGCAATATGAGCTGGGGAGCTGCTTTGGCAGGGGGGTTGGACCCCATGAGCTCTCCAGGTCCTTTCCAACCCCTGTGATTCTATGATCTTTTGCTGGAAACTCTTCCAGGCAGAGCATCAGTGATCTTTCAGCACTGTTGTAGGATGTTGTCACGTGAATAATGTTGTTTTGCACAGTATTTTAAAGGAGTTCTAATTCAGGTCTGTGCAGGGTAGTTACTGTGGTTGAGTGAATCAAAGTATTGGCAGGGAGTGGAGTTGAATATAGTAAATTAAATTCTGTGTGTTAAGGTTTAACAGGCTTAAAAATAGTTTCTAGCACTACGGTGGTTCAAGTCACCGATACCAACTGAGGTTTATCGTGTACTGAGCCAAACACTTGCTTTGTGCTTTCTTTGGAGCCACAACTGTCCTTGATTTTAAACCAGAGGATTTTCAAATACCTGAAGGGTTTTTTTTTTAATTTCTTTTTCCATCCAGATGGGTCTCTCTTGTCAGCAAAAATTATGAGATTGAACGAACTATTGTGCAGCTTGAAAATGAAATTTCCCAAATCAAACAGCAGCACGGTGAAGCAAACAAGGAGAATATCCAGCAAGACTTCCAGTGACTTTATCCTTACTGCCTTTTAGCTGCAGCATGTGTTAATTAAACAAAATGAAAACCTTTGGACACACTGCATGTTTGTAGACACCTCTGGCTGCAGTTGCCTAAGTGGGTAAAAAGGGTATTTTCCTTGTTTCTTCGTTTTAAATTCTAGGAGGAGGCAAAGTAGACTCAAACTGTCCTGTTCAAGGTGTGACAGGCACAGCTAGATGTTTCCCTTTTTATATACCTAAAGTAAGAAATCTTCAAGATGTGATGTTTTTGTGTCTTGCCCTACACATTCAATAAATGTTGGATTTGTTACCTCTGTGGCTTCTCATCCGTGTTCACAAAGCAGGGCCAGTGCTGGCAGGGAGGTAGGTGTTGCCAAGTGAGCCCCTCTCACAGCGCTGCATGGTTGATGTGTGTACACCCGGGTGCAGGGGGGAGGCTGTGGCTGGGGAAGAGGCTGCTGCTCGCCCCTGCGGTGTTCCTAACCACCTCTGCTGAGCCAGGGCAGAGGTAAGGCTGCAACCCCTAGGGAAATACAGGATTGTGGGTGCTGGGTGTCCCACACAAGCTGTGTGTGCCCAAGGGGCTTTTCTTCACAAGTTCACCTAATTAAAGTTTATAATTATCTTAAGCAGGGGATGCAGGGGCAGTCAGCCAGCCCCTTTTCAGTGGTCTGTGGGGACAGGACAAGTTGGAGCACAGGGAGTTCCACACCAACATGGGGAAGAACTTTTCCCCAGTGAGGGTGAGGGAGCCCTGGGACAGGCTGCCCAGGGGGTGTGGAGTCTCCATCTCTGGAGAGATTCCAGCCCTGCCTGGACGCCTATCTGAGTGATATGTCCTGGGGAGCTGCTCTGGCAGGGGGGTTGGACCCGATGATCTCTTGAGGTCCCTTCCAACCCCTACAATTCTATGATTCTGTGATTCTACACCCTGTGCTGCAGGGGTAGGACACCAATCACCCCCTGCTGCTCCCACAGGGTCCTCTCTGGGCCGCCTACGCCGTACAGCACCCTGGCTGCGGTTCTGTAGGCCTTGCAGCATCATCCTCACCATCAGCCGCGTTACCAGCCGTCACAGCGGCTCCCTGAGACGCAGCTCCTGGCTTAACCGCGCGGCCAGCGGCTCCCTCTGCAGCCGGGCAGGTACCGGCCCGGCGCTGCGGGTCCCTTCCCAGCCCCACAGCGCGTCCTGGCAGGCAGGGGTGGGCCTTCCCCCTCCCCACCCTGGCCTATCTCTCCGGGGCTTCCCCCTTCTCTCCCGGGGCTCCCGGCCCGGCCCCCGGGGGTTCGCCTGCCCTTCAGCGGGGCCACCGGGACCCGCATCCCGCCGCAAGCTCCGCCCCTAAGGGCGCCGTCCCCCGCTTGCGATTGGCTGGGAAGCCGCCGACGCCGACCAATGGGGACTCACCCCCCCTCCCAGGCGCGGCGACGCCCTCGCCGGCCGTACGTCGCGGCTCCTCTTGCCGGACGCCCCTTTAACAACCGCGTACGCGCCCCTGCGCACGGCCCGGCGGGACGCGTCGAGCGCGCCTGCGCGCGCCCCAGCAGGGAGGCGGGGCCGGGGGGTGCGCGCACGGCGCGTGGTGACGCCGCGCGTGCGCGGAGCGGGGAAGCTGAGTTCAAAGGAGGAAACATGGCGGAAAACAAAGGAGGCGGCGGCGGCGGGGAGGGGGCCGCCGAGGCCGGGCCGGGCGGTGGCGGCGGCTTGGAGCCCGAGGTCGCGTCCCCCTCCGGCGCCGCACCGCCCGCGCCCGCTGCCGCGCCGCCCGAGGAGCGGGAGAGCCCGGGCGCGGCGGCGGAGCGCGGCCTCGGGGAGGCCGAGGCTGAGGCGGCGGCGGCGGCGGGGTCCGGCGTCGTTCCGGGCCCGGGCCCCAGCCCGTTGCCCCCGCTGACGCCGGCGGCGCCGGCGCCCTTCTCGCTGCTGGACACCTGCGCCGTGTGCGCGCAGAGCCTGCAGAGCCGGCGTGAGGCCGAGCCCAAGCTGCTGCCCTGCCTGCACTCCTTCTGCCGGCGCTGCCTGCCCGAGCCCGAGCGGCAGCTCAGCGTGCCCGTGCCCAGCGGCGCCAACGGCGACGTCCAGCAAGGTGAGTGGCGGCGGGGGCGGGGGGTGCGTGTGTGTGTGTGTGTGTGTGTGTGTGTGTGTGTGTGTGCCGGCGGCCTGCAGCCCGCGGTTTCTGTCTGTCCCGGACGCCTTCCGCTCCGGAGGGCTTCTCCGCGTTGCTCGGTCCTCGCGTGCGGCGCCCGCGTCTCCGGGCAGGACCCCCGTGGGCTTTCCCCGCCCTGGTTGACGGCTGCGCCCGGCGAGGCCGCGGACGTGACGGCCGGAGTTCGTCGCCCTGATCCGCCGGGGTCTGCCGGCGCGGCAGCCCGGCGCTCTGGAGCGGCGGCTGGGACGCGGGAGCCGGGCTGCGCGCCCGCCGAGCCGTGGCGCGGGTTGCGTTGTGCGCTTCGCTTCGGCTCCCGGGGCGCTGCGGCGGGGGTGTGACTGCCGGCGCCGGCCGGCTCCTCGGTCCCGCCGCGCTCAAAACAAATCCCCTGCGTGGAATCCCGCGGGTGTCGCAGCGTTACACACACCTGTGCTCGGACCCGTGTTTCCTGTGGACTGGGTGGAAACGTTGCCGTGCTCCTTGTCGCTCGACTCCCGGTGCCCGTGGGCTCTGCACACATGTAACTTCAGTGCTGAGGAACAAGGGGAGGCTGCTGCTGCCAGGGGCATCACTGACATCACAGCCTAAACTCTATTTTTTATTTCATATGTTCAGGGATGGAATCGAAAAGCTTTTGGAGCTTTTAATGGAGTGACTCACATGCTGTGGTATACAGACCGAACTAGGGCCCTGGTAAGTGGTTTTGCAAGTCTTAATTGGGCCCTGTGGTCTAAGAGACCTTGTTTGGTGACATCTTTCTGCGTTTAGCAAGGACTCGAGCCCTTCCTGTGTTGCACGGTAAAGGAGTTGACCTGGCTTGTAGTGGTTCTTTCATCCACGCTGTTCAGAAGCAGTTGCTCTAGGATAGGGTCTTAGGAAGTCCATCAGTTCTTAAAAGACAGTGTGTTAAATATAGCTCATAAATGCCCAAGCAAAGGCCCTCAGCATTGTGATCCTTCTTGGTAAATTCCAGATCCCATGTTTTGTGCTATATGCACTAGTAAAAGATGCAGAACATTTATTTTACTGTAGTTCTCAGGATTATCTGAATCCTGCTCTGATAGGATGCGGGCGTGGGAACGACACGAAGTGTTGTGGCTTCTGAAGTGTACATAAACTGGAATATCAACTCTTGTTGTAGATGTTTTAAGAACGTTTGTTGGTGTGTTTTGGTGAGGTAGGAGTTCATCTTTGGATTCCTGCATCAAAAACTTCTAGGAGATGTAAACAACATGCGCGTGTAGGGTCTGGAGAGTATACTGGTAACGGTGTGTGATTCTGCAAGGAACACGTGGATTAGTCTAGCAGGTCAGTTAAGAAGGAGATGTTAGTCAACCAGGAGACGCAGGTTTGTGGACAGCACTCTCTGCACATTGTAAATGGAGTTGGTTCAGTGTGATGTGAAATGCTTACCAGTAAATCAGGCACACACAGTGGACCTTCTCAACATACAGAGAAGTAGCATGTTGCTTAGTCATGCAGGTTCCTTCCCTGTTGGTATGGGTTATGATGGTCACGAAGTGTTACTTCCACTTCTGTGGCTTCTCTGGTCTCCTGAACAACGAGAAGGTGTTTTTTCGTGAAGGAAGAATTGAGGGGTGGTACCCATGTAGCTGTACCTGAAGCAGGTTACACGTAACTGCAGGCTCTTGCTGCTGGATTCCATGCTGTGCTATTTTATATGCATTTAAATTTGCCTGCTGTTTTTCAGCATCTCTGCACCTAGATAAGAGAACTAGAAGTGCTATGGAAAAGAACTGGGTTTTTCTTTTGAGACTTCAGTGATTGCTTTCTTAATTAGTTTCAGATTTTACTCTGTAAGAGTGGTTAGTACTTAAAATAGTGAGTATGTGTATTTATCGGGTAGTAACAGTGGAACCTACTTACCAGGAGTTGACTGCAAGGTTGGCACCTTCAGGACGGTGTCTGAGTGACAGTACCCACTCCTGAGGAAAGCATGCTGCTGCTCTCAGAAAGCACGAAAGATTCTCATAGGTGGTGGTTTGTGGTCTGTATCAGCATCACTGCTTCTGCCCTGATGCCACTCCCTGGAGTGGACCCTGCGAAAGAAGACAGAAGAATGGTCTCAATTCCTAAGAGCCTGAGAAACATAGGCTAGAGTTTAAAGCAATTATTTAAAGGTGTGTTTTCTTGTATTATAAAGAACAGGCTGGTAGGTTTGTACCTGTCACACGGGTGAAAGATAATTTTTCTTGTTCTTGTTTACATTTATGTTGGGGGGAAAAAAAGTAGTTTTTTGGTTTATGCATTTAAAACACACATATTTTGGTCATTTAACATAAAAACTAGCATCTCATTTTCGCTGTAGTGACTTAATAGATCATTGGAATATGCATTTTATTTGGCGGGTAGATGGTTTCTTAGTGCCTGGTGTTTCAGCTGTCCGGCTGGACTCTCCCTTTCAGATGGAACAGGTTACAAGAAAATGCCTTTGTGTGCTGGAAAAGGTTTCAAGTGGTTACAAATAACTGCTCAACAACTTTTTATGCACCTGCCTCTGCTCCTGGGAAGATAGGTTGCATTGAGATTTCACTGCCTCAATGAGATATTTACAATCTCTCCTAAGAAGATAATCTCAGTAGGGAGAAGGTGTGGCGCTCAGCTCCCTGTGAATGTCAAGGCCTTCATGAGGCTGAAAGAACTGAAGCAGAGCAGGAAGGTGCTTTTGGAGAGCCTGAGGGAAATGTATGCTCTTGGTTGATGTGCACATGTTTATAACTAGGGAAACGATACGTTTACTACCAAGTTCTGTAACACATAGCATTTAATTCGTTTTGATATGCCAAGTTCAACTCCCATACCTGGTGTTGGTGTAGCTAGAAACCAGGAATTAATCCCACCTGAAATTACACAGTAGCTATTCCTGGTTTGCTTTGGAGGGGGGACATGGAAGTGGTACGGTATCTGAGAGAATGTGACATACCACTTCAATAGAGTTTGGTAGTAGTTAGTGTATTTTCAGTCTAGAGAGAATAATTCCTGCCTAACAGACTGCTTACCTATGCCAGTGCATGTGGTCTCAGTTTTGATGAGTCTTAGTACACACCACCTGAGCTGTCTTGATTCCTTACCTTTCTCTTGCATTGATGAGAGTCATGAATGTGGTGGCCAGCAAAGGCTGAGTCACCAAAACTGCAGTTCATGTTCTGGAGTTAGTAAAAATCTTGTTCTGAAACCTAAATTTCAGTCTAAATAGTGTGTTTTAAAATCATGCTTTTGTCTGAGAACATTCTAGGCATGTGTTATTTTTATAGGAACTGATATCTAACTGCTATAAAGTGTTTTTTGTTATTAAATATAATGTGCTGTCAGTTCAGGTTACACAGATGCTTGCAAATATTGCCTGAACTGTGAAGCTTTATCATCATCATCAGTGTAAACATCTGAAAGGATTTTGAATTTCCTTATATTCACTTAGTACTTTTGTCTTGGGAATCAGCCTGTCACATTTCAACCCAAAGCAAACACGTGTGTTTAAAAGCATGTCTAAGAAGTTGCTGTTTGCTCAGCAGGAATTAGGATTGCAGGAGGCTGATGGCTTGATTGCCAGTGGATGATGTGGTTGAGTTCTAGGCTGGTGCTAGCTGATGTCTCGTAAGTATCCAGAGAAAGTCTGAGGCTGTTTCTTCAAAATGAAGGCTCTTGAAGGAGCACAGCATTGTGTGGGTTGGGGGGATGTGATGATGCATCTTGCTTAAAGCAGGTGTGGTTGGAGGAGAGTCCTCAGGGCCTTGTCCAGTTGTGTGGACTGCTTACTGGGACAACAGCCTCACAGCTTCTCAGAGCCACTCTTGCAGCATTTGAACGTCCTTGTTGTAAGTGTGTGAAATACATGATGTTCAAGCCTTGCCTTGTTCCAGCTCGTATGTGTTAATGCTTGTCTCTGGAAAGAGCTTGGCTGTGTCCCTGCCCCACAGGTGGCTGGCAGCAGTGGGTCCCTGGTGTGGTCTGAGCAGAGTGGCCTCTCCTTGCTCACTGAGTGTTCCAGTCCTGATAATCCTGGTTGTGGTCGCTGGGCTTGCCCCTGTTTATCAGTCTGTCCTGTGCTGGGCAGTCCCAGCGTGTGCCATGTCCAGGCGTGGTCTCCCAGGGACCTGGGCAGGGTAAGCACCACTGCCCTGACCTCCTAATGCAGTCTGGGATACGTCAGCTTTTCTGCCAAAGGGAGTGCTGGTGAGTCCTCTTGACCTTCTCATCCATAATAAGGTACTTCAAACATTGTGTTAAAGTACTCATGTTTTAGGGCTTTAGTACTCTTGAATGTCATGAAGCAGCTAAAGAATTGATAAAGGTTTTCATATTAGAGACCAGAACTTACGTTAAAGGAGTTTGATCTTATGAAAATCAGAGTTTGGTATGTAAGCAGGGTTAGCTAGGAATGCAGGCATTTGGGTTCACTGTTTTAATAACGTTTGAGAGAGACATTGAATTTGTAATTCTGATCTACTGCAAAGACTCCTCATGCTAGTCCAGTGATGGAGGGGGTCCAGCAGCAAACAGTCCTACAGAAGTGCAAAGTGGTTTTTGTAGTGTCTCATCCATTGATCATGTACATCATGTGTGTGCCGTGCCCTCCCCTGCTCAGGTCAGTGATCCCACCCTCAGCAGTACCCTTGATTTTAGCTGCCTTGGAGTTAGAACTTCTCATGTCTTGTTCTTGTGCAGATGGTCTCTGAAACATCTGATGAAATTCCAGAAGGGGATTTCTAGAAGCTGGGTAGCAAGAAAGAATAAGATTGAGAAAACTCCATGTTTTTCTTCCTGTGTAGAAGTAGTAGGTGTGAGTTGAAGATACAGTGTCTTACTGGGCCAATTGTATTGTGGTGAGCAAAGATGTACTGGGGGCTGATCAGTCTGAATTCTGTAACACTAAGGGGGAGCAGGTGTGAGGCTCTGATAATGAGCAAACATCTCAAATGCATCTTGACACAGGCAAAGGGCTGATGGTGAGGTGGTGTTGACCGAGAGCAGATAGGTCTGAGCCAGCTCCCCTGTTCCTGAAACACACAGACTGAGACCGTCTGTCTTCTGTGCGTGTGCCCGCGC
The DNA here is from genome assembly GCF_964237585.1 of Gallinula chloropus. Taxonomy (NCBI): domain Eukaryota; kingdom Metazoa; phylum Chordata; class Aves; order Gruiformes; family Rallidae; genus Gallinula; species Gallinula chloropus. Next base: position 3,075,145 of record NC_140112.1, read on the forward strand.
AGGAGCATCACTTGGTTGGCACTTGGGGCTGAGCCCCCAAGACCCCCACACCCTGCTGAACACCCCATATAGCACATACTGCACCTGCTCAGTGGTGATGAACCCCCAGCAGTGGGGCAGGCACCTTGGTTATCAAAAGGGGAAACACTGGTTTCGGTGCGTGCCTGCTACCGGAGTACTGCAGCTGTGAGCAGAAGGCATGGCTGGACCCAGGGGTGGTGACATCTCCTTCTCTGCTTGCTCTCTCTCCTCTGCTCTCTCTGTCTCTAGCTGTGTTTCTGGCACATTAGGGTAATATCATTGTGAGTTTTGCTGAGCCATTAGCGTTTGTAGTTCCACTGAGTTTCAAGTACATTTGATGTGTTTGTAGATGTCGTTACTCCTGACCGCCACGCAGAGAATTAAAGTTCACCTCGCCCAGCGAGTGGGACGGGATGAATGGGTAGAGCAGCCAAAGACTTGACATAAGCCTTCTCCAGAGGCGATATCTCTGTTTTGATCCTACAAGTCTGGAAGTTCAGAGAATTGACCCTTTCCCCCTCCATCTCTGTCAGGATTAAGATGTCAGACAGGAGAAGTGAATTCTAAGCAGGTTGTGAAGAAATGTCTTGGTAAACTATTTCAAGACCTGTTTTGAGATGCCTGCAAATAGCTGTCCGAGGGATGTCTTTACACTTGGGAGATTTTAAACATAAATATTTACAAGGTATTATCATAGCTTAGAGTTACAATTAAGAAAACTTTTGTGCAGCTTTAGGTGTTGGCAGTGGTAGATCAGAAGCATCTTCTGTTTGGAAGCTGAAGTTCTTTGAAGTGTTCCTTTGTGACTTGCTGCTGAATTCTGTCGCGGATTTTTTAGCAGTCTTTTAATGAAAACAAGATGACTTTTTTTCTCCTCAGTTTACTTCAGTTTTGTGCTTTCTGACATGCTTTGATGCCTGTGGTGTAGTTTAGTGTGCTTTAAATCCTAAGCTGTTAAAAGGATTACATAGGTACTAGACTCATTAGTGTCCTTAATAAAGCCTTTGACAGATAAGAATGTCTCGTGCGGTGTGAGGAAGACGTGACTCCCAGCAGCTGTGTAACTTGGGGTTTGACAGGTGCTGTGCAGTAAAACCTGTGCCCCTTGCCCCCTTTGCTGTGACGAAGCTTTCCACCCCATTACTCCTGCTCTGCTTTGGTCAGTAGTGCAGGTGATAACCCTGGAGAGGCTGTCCTGGCAGCTGGAGCTGCACCCAAGCGTTCTTGTGTGGCTCTTCCATGGTCTCGCCGTTGTGACCCGCAGCCTTGTGCAGAGATGTGGGCAGTGAGCAGGGCAGGGGTAGCTGCTCTCGGAACACGGGCGGTATGCCTGTTCCCATCTGACACAGGGTCTGCCTCGAGTCCCAAGGGGTGCTGGTGCTTGCCAGCATGCCAGTGTCTTGAGCAGCTCTCCAGGGCTACTTCCTGCTGTAGTGCTTGCATGTCCGTACTGGCTGCGTTCCATCAGCCATCCTCTGTGGCTTTCTTCAGCCCAGTGTGTGTCTCGGGTGGATTGCTAGTCTGCCTGTTAGGAGACTCCATAGGACCATGCTGCAAGGGATCTGGGACCTTCTTTACTCCCTCTGTTGCAGGCTTTAGAAACTTGGGTAGGGAGGAATGGTTTATGATGTGAAGTGATGGCAAGGGAAGTCTGACTCGCTCGCCTTGCGTGGGGCTGGCAGTGCAAGGCAGGCTCTTCCTACCTGCTGGGTTGGTGGCTTTCAAACCAAATTCTCAGGTAAGAAATCATCCCTGCTTCTCACTTAACTCAGCCTTTGGCAGGGTAAAGGGAGAGAAACAGCTCAGCTGAAGCTACGTGCTGGTGTATGTAGCAGTGGACAGGGGACAGTTTTTGATCGCATGTGTTTGTGTATCTGCCGTTCTGGATAATGTCTGGAGAAGTGTGTGACAAAAAGTAGAATCTGATCTGAACTGCATAATTAACCAGGAGCAGGATGTAATTAATTTCATCACAGTACCACTGGGAATGCCAGGGAAGGGAAAAGTCGGTACGTATAGCTGTGTGTACTGTGGAAGAGGGGCTATAAGGGTTTGTGTGTTCATGGTTGTTACAGGTCTTGCACGCCACTGTGAACCTTGTGGTAAAAACAAGTAGCAAAGCCAGTGATGTCGGTCCTTGAACACAATGTAAGATGCTTGGAAGCTCACTCCTGTTATCTTTTTTTGTAAAATAGTTCATCATTTCCCATGTGAAGCTTTTTAGGTCCAAAGGCTGATTGTTCTGGGGTTGCTTCAGGACGGTACTGATGTTCACAGGAGCATCTGTGGGTGGCTTTGGGAGATTTAGGGTTTTTTGGTGGGTTTGGGATTTCCCCTTTGCATCTGAGTTATAACTGTGCTCTGTGGCTAATGCTGATGACGTGATTTGGTGATGCTATCCTGTAAGTCAAAAAGGAGCTGCAATTCTAAGTGTGTTAGACCCCCAGTGCAGTGAGTCATCTTTTGATTCTGGGCGTGTTGGTTTTCACATTCCTTTTCTTAGAACTGGGAAACTTATTGTTTTGCAGTTGGTGTGATCAGATGTCCGATATGCCGCCAGGAGTGCAGACAGATCGATCTGGTGGATAACTACTTTGTAAAAGACACGTCAGAAACACCGAGCAGCTCCGATGAGAAGTCGGAACAGGTGAGGTGCTTTGCTGAATTCATCTGCTGTGTCTGTTCCTGTAGGTCTCCTGCTTTCCAGAACACGATGGTAACAGACTGTGTCCCTCTGCAGGTGTGTACAAGCTGTGAAGATAACGCCAGTGCTGTTGGATTTTGTGTGGAGTGTGGGGAATGGTTGTGCAAGACTTGCATTGAAGCTCATCAGCGAGTGAAGTTTACTAAAGATCATATGATCAGGAAAAAAGAGGATGTATCTTCAGGTGAGTGTTTGGACAGCAGTCACTTGCTTTATCATATCAGTAGTTCATTTATCAAATAACCATTTTTGGAGAGGCCTCTCTGTATGTCTTAATGGGAATTGTTTAATGAGAAATATTACCTATTTAAATATGTTAATCCCAGTAGATGAGAAACCCTTATGGTGAAATCAAATTACAGGGTCCTACAAAGAATTACTGATGTCTTTCATTAGGACTGCTCTGCGGTGACCATCAGGGCTTCCCCTTCAGCAACCTGAGTGGGAAGGAGCCCAAAAGTGGCAGTTCCAGTAAAGTAAACTTTCAATCAGAAGTGTAGGTTGCTGTTGATGAAGGTGGAAGCCCATGAGCAGTCGATATGCTGGCATATGGCAGAACATGGCCTGACTTTGACCTGATGTGCAGCAATCCTTAGTGACTCTCGACCGTAGGAAATGCTGTCCATTATTTTCTCAGAGGAGCTTGTTCCTTGTTAGACTCTAGGATATGCCCTGTAGACTTTAAGTTTCTGTGAATGAGTGTAATGAGTGTTAGCTGTAGATTCATGAGCTCTCTCTTCACAATAACTTGCATGATATAACAAGCCTCAGAAGCGTTGGGAGACTGAAGATGTTATGTTTTAAACCTTACCTGCTGTATCTTCCAAAGGCTGCTTTCCTCTGTGCTAAGCTCAAAATATCTTTAGAAGACCATGCAGTGAGCTTTAGTAAGTTCAGAACTGTTCCTGACATTTTCTGTTACTTGCCTAAGTGGAAAAGAAGCAATTTAGCTGGAGTTCAAGTAACTCTTAAGACTGATGTTTGCTTTGCATTTACGACTTGAGTTGCATATGACTTAATGAGGTTTATACAGATTTTGAAGTGATAATTTAGAAAACCTATGGGTGTTGACAGTATAAAGTGTGTGAGGTTTGTTCTTCAGTGTCCCCGAGGTGAAATTGCATGCCCTTTGATCTTCTAAGGCATGTACACAATCCTGGAGTTTGTGTACGGTTTTTACATTCTTACAGGTACCTCGTGTCTTCTGAGAGTTTGTGATGGGAGAGGAATTCCTCCTCCTCCTCCTCTCTCTAAGCAGTAAAGCAGAAACCCCACTGTACACCACTGGCACTGTAAATATTCAATGAGAACGTATTCACAGTAACTTGAGGGCAAGAAGTTGTTTGTAGTTGTCTTTGTCCAAATTCTAGATTGTTACTTAGCTTGGAAGTTAGTAGTTTTGCTCTTTGGATTGTCTCAATTTTATTTTAAAATGCAAACATGGTTTATTTTTAAAAACAGAGGCTGTGGGAGCATCTGGTCAACGTCCTGTTTTCTGTCCTGTCCACAAACAAGAGCAGTTAAAACTTTTCTGTGAAACATGTGACAGGCTGACATGCAGAGACTGTCAGTTACTGGAACACAAAGAACACAGGTACAAATATTACCATGTCTTAATTCCTGTGGTGCACTTTCTCAGAGGATGAAATGGCATTGATTTAAAACAGTTGTGTTGCTAATTACTGGTGTATTTACTCATTGTCAGACTGATACGATCCCTTGTAAAGGAGAACCTTGGAGCGCTGAAAACTTCAAGTGGTCAGTTTGTTGAGCTGGTCCAAAGATTAAGAGCAGATTCCAAGCAAGGTGGTCTGAGGTGGTTGGTGTGATTAAGGTGTTAACTTGCCTGGCATGTTCCAGTGCTGCTGCTGTTCAGGACCTGAACATCTGGTGCTGTAAAGAAGCAGAAGTGATAGAGTGAGTCATGGGTGAGGGAATTTTTGGAAAGGGCTTATTTTATCATGCAACAATCTTTCAATTTAGGATAATTTTTTAAGGAAATCATACCTCTTGCCTCATGCATGAATTTATTTTTCTAGTACAGAGGGAAAAGTATTTGGCTTAGTTAGTTGAAAGATGTCTGAAACCAAGTAAGAAGAAATGACAGGTTTGTCTCTGGAGCTTGCTTTTCCCTTAGCTGCTAGAAAAAAGGTGAAACCTCTTAAGATATCTATCAGCTCTGTTATGTAGTTGTTTGAATGCTTGAAAAAGTGTTTTGCAGTGTTATAAGAGAGAATATGGGGATAAATGTGTATTTATCAGCCACTGCAGCACTGCTTTTCCTAGTCAGTCAACAAGTAACAATTCTCTCTAAAGGTGCTTGACAGTATGTTGCAGTATTGAATTGAGTGGGTTTTTTTTCCAGAGGAGAGATTATTCTCAAAGACTGCTCCAGCAGCATAATGGGAGATTTCTACTTTGAGATAGTACCATTGTAGTATTAACAGCCTGGAATATTCCTGCTTTATTCTTTCATAGGCTTGACCATAAATCCCCTGAAGGACACACTTGTCCAGAAAGCGTGGTCTCCTAGGATATATTAACTAACTTTTCCTAGTTGATTCCTTTGCATCTGTTTTGTGCATGATGCTAACTGATTAACAGATGTATCTTGTTCTACTTACCTGTGCTCTTCCAGTAAGAGATTACTTTGCTCTTAACATGCTTTGTTGCAGAATATTCTTTAAAAAAGGTCCAGTCTGCAGGTGTGTGTTACAGGTGGGTAGGGTGACTGCTTCCTCTGCTGTGAAGTACAACTGTGGCTTTTATGAAGCTCACTAAATCACTGAAGGAAAATTGTGCCCAGCAGAAACAAGAATTGATCTTAATCTCATGTTTCTTACTGAAATCCTAATAGTGGGCACCAGAGGAGGATCAATCACAGTCCATGGACTAGTGTTCAGTTCAGAATTTGGAGTGAAAGAATTGCTGGTGATTCTGCACAAAGCTGACATTCTGTTAGCAGCTGAATGGAATGTGATTTCCCTAGTCTAGGTAGTTTTCAGTCCACACACTAGGGAAATGCAGAAATCTGATTTTCAGCTTACTTAAAATAGTTTTGAAACTCCACAGACCCCCAAACATTCCAAATTCTGTGGCTGTTGGGCTGTAGTAATGCTACTTTTTACATTATAGTGCCTAAAATATTGTGATGCTGCCTGTCTGCAAGAACTTTTGGCTGGTTTCAGAAAAAGCAGCACTCTAATGTTGAGGTGGAGGAATCTGAACTCTTGCAGGTGGAAGGTGCCCGTTGCTGGTACGGGCTGTGTGATGGCAGCAGGGTTGTTGCTGTTGTGAATCGTGTTCTCTTGGCCTGAGTCACTGTTATCATAATTGTAGGTAATTTGAATGAAGAAACAGTGTTACTGATGAATTTGATTATATATCTGAACAATCTTTTAGCTCAGGTTGTAATGTTCTCCTAGGGTTTTGGCAAAAGGTGACACTGTCTTTTCAGCTGTGGTTGGGAGACAGTGTAGGTGGCTTTTACTGCAGTTTGAGATGTTTCACTTGATTTGGGGGAGTTTTCTCCCAATTCATATGTTGGGATTTAGTATAGAGAGGAAGGGAAGACATTCTGGGAAACAAAGTTTTCCCTGTTGTTAATTTTATTTCAGAAGCATGGCACTTACTGCAAAGACAAGAGGTGGCAAGTGACTGATAGGAATCCTGGGGTTTGAGGGGGTGTCTTTTGATAGTTGAGCAGTTGGTCAGAAAAGATTAAAGCTCTTGGAGCTACTTGCCACTTTCAACATTGACTTTTGCTTCTGTTGCATTGTATGTTAGGAAAATGCAGCTAGTTTTGTTATTTTCCTTCGATGTAGCTTTACTCACGCTCTTTTCAGATGAAGTAATAGAAGGTGCCTTTGATACAGTAGCTGCTTGGTAGAAGGATTTAGGAGTGATATGTTCTTCACTGGAAGTATAAAATTATTTTTTCATATATTTTCTTCCAGATTAAAATAACTGTCAAGTATGAGGAGTTAAAAAACTTTATGGGATAGTTTTTTTGAAATGATGTAATATGTGTTTAAGCTGTTAGTGCATTTTCCTCATCTAATGTTAAAATGATTTGTACAACTCTGAAGTTTCTGGCATCCCCTTTAGTTGGTGTTCCATAGCTTTCTATTAATTAGTGACCCACACAGCTTCAGTCTTCTGGACACTTAAAAAAGGTTTTAATACTGAAGCATTTTGTGCACTGGTTGATATACATACAGTTTGTTTTTTAATTTTTTTTTCCCCTGTGTGTTTTGTCATATTTTTTCACAATTGTGTAGCTTTACACCAAAATTGGGAATGTAGTGTAAGTGGTGGGGGGATCTAAGTGTGCTTAGCTCCATCATGTTGCCCCTCAGTGATTGATCTCTTCTTTTGCATGTTGCAAAGGTACCAGTTTCTAGAAGAAGCTTTTCAGAACCAGAAGGGTGCAATTGAGAACCTATTGGCCAAACTTCTTGAGAAGAAGAATTATGTGAATTTTGCAGCTGCCCAGGTTCAGAATAGGTAAGTACCCCAGAATGATAACTGTTGCTATTACGTTGTCTTTTTAATGAATCCCAGCAATATGAGTGATGAGACTAGAGTAATTCTTACAGTTTGGTTGATTCTGTATCTTTAGTTGTATTGGACTTAATTATTCTTCAGCATGTTTTCTTCCATACAACGCTCTGCATCTGTTGGAAGTTGTTACAAGAAACACATGTCAAAGATGATGTCTTTTGTGGCAACTTTGAGTAGAACCAAAGATGTGACACATTTATTACACTTGGGCTGGGGAGGGGAAGGGAATAAAAAAGGCAAGGCAAACCAATCCTGTGGTTTCTGTTAAGTTCAGCTCTGGCTGACAGAGGTATCAGCTGTGGAGATGAACAATTGAACTGTTTTTATGTTTCATATGAATGGAGAAGAGGAGGCTGAGGGGAGACCTTATCACCTACAGCTACCTGAAGGGAGGTTTTAGAGAGGTGGGTGATGGTCTCTTCAGCCAGGTGACAGGAGATAGAGCAAGGGGAAATGGCATGAAGCTGCCCCAGGGCAGGTTTAGATTGGATATTAGAAAAAAATTTTTTACTGGCAGAGTTGTCATGGCCTGGAACAGGCTGCCCAGGGAGGGGGTGAGTCACCTTCCCTGGATGTGTTCAGAAAAAGGGTTGATGAGGTACTCTAGGGATATGGTTTAGCATAGGATGGGAATGGTTGGACTCAGTGATCTTCAGAGGTCTCTTCCAACCTTGAGATTCTGTGATTCTCTTTGATAACTGTAACAAAAACTTGTTTTGAAATTGAATTAATATAATTACCTGAAAGGACAACAAGCTTTTCCTTAGGTAATTTAACTTAAGAATTCCTGGGTTAACTTAAATTCAGTGTCATACAGAATATGAAATCTATTGAGACAGAGCACATGGTGGCTGCTGGCTTTTCAGTCCCTTGTGGTGATGCTGTGCTGAAAGTCAGGGAGTTCCACTGTGGTTCTCAGTGGTTTTGTGATCTTTCTGTGTCTCTTAAGTTATTTGCTAAAAGGCAGATCTGGAGATGGGAAGTACAGGGGCAGAAGGAAGTATACCGGAGGTAAAAGGAGAAGTTTTAGTTCTAACTCCTACTGGTACCAGTAGGACAGAAACATAGTTATATGGAAAATACTAAACTGAAAGCTCAAGAAGTATCACAAAACATCTGATAAGAATTCAAGACCAATAAACTTTATAAACCATAAGGACTGTTTCATATAATTTTAAGTATTGAACAAGTTGTTCATTGAGATTTTTTTTTTTCTTGGACTGTTTACATGTTTTCCAAACTAGAAATTTGAGAGGCCTTCTTTAGAAAAGTTAATCAATGGTGATTTCTGTGTTAGAAATTAGACAAGCTAAAAATCTTGCACTTACTGAAACTTCTCCAATACAGAAATTGATCCTTTACTTTTCAATGCTGGGAAGTCTCTGGTGTTCAGTGTTTGTTGGCATAGTATAAAGTGACTGTCTTACAGTATGTTTCATTTTGTTTTGGTTTTTTTAGGATAAAAGAAGTAAATGAAACTAACAAACGAGTGGAGCAGGAAATCAAAGTGGCTATATTCACTCTTATCAATGAAATCAATAAAAAAGGAAAATCTCTCTTGCAGCACCTTGAGGTACAGTTAAGAGAAGTAATGCTGATGTTGACATTCCTTTTTGTGAGGTTGCAGCAGTCACACACTTGTGCATGAGTTGTTAAATTTCCATCCTGAAGATTCAGTACTGCCACCCAGATTTTCAGCTCGAGGTTTACAGCTGGCAGGTTGCTGGAGGCTGAAGACTGCTCCAAGATGGGGCTGCTGAGCTTACTTTAGAGGTGGTTTCTGATTGACACCAGAGCTGGTGTTCGGAGTACTGGGGCCACTGTTGCTGCTGTTTCTTCCAGCTGCTCTGCAGCTCTTGTGCTGGCAGTTGCAGGAATGCTGGGCATTCCCTGCAAAAATGCCAGGGCACCAACCAGGACCAGCTGGCAGTTACACTGGGCAGTTACAGTCTGGTTCACCCCCCAGTTCTCTGTTGTGCTGCTATGCCTCTGGCACAATGAGGAAGAAAGCTGGTCTTGTTTTAGTAGTTGATACTTTCCTGGGATAAAGCAGAAGCTCTTCTCTGAGCCCACTGTTATCCCTGCACCTTGATACCTTTGGGAGGAGTGGTAGACTGGAATAATAGAGAATTATTACTTGAAGGTTCCAGCCACTCTGAATATGAGCATTAGCATAAGCTGCTTTGCTTGTGACATTTTTCTTTTGCTCTAAGAACTGTAAGCAGTTTACATTCTCCTCATCTGAAGCCTCCATTGTAATTAAGTTTTTGTTTCTTTGTAGAATGTAACAAAGGAGAGGCAGATGAAGTTAATACAACAACAGAATGACATCGCTGGCCTTTCCCGACAAGTGAAGCATGTGATGAACTTCACCAACTGGGCTATTGCAAGTGGCAGCAGTACTGCTCTGCTGTACAGCAAGCGGCTGGTAAGGAACATCCTCTTGTCTGTACAGCACAGAGAATGGTTGGTCATAAGATTTTGGTTTTGCTTTATAAATACTGTGTACCTGCACCAGACTATATCCAATGAGTTGTTCCCACTTCATTTAAAAAACAAACAAACAAAAAAACCCTCAGTAATAATGGGGTAAATTTCCCAATCTGTAGAGCACTTTTTATTCATAAAGACTTAAAACTGTTTTGTCATAGAAGGAATGGGGTGAAGTTCTGTAAAGGCCCATCAACGTTGCACTTGTGCTGTTGCAGAGGTAGTTCTATTTACAGGGCTTCTCTATAATTCTCTGAGGTGAATAAAAAGAATGGCTGATGATTTTCCTGGTGAATCCAGTACCCTACAGACCAGTAACCAAACTTGCTATTGACAGTCATTGGTGATCCAACAATCTAAACTCTCTGGGCAAATACACACTTCATTGCTATTGAATTATTATTGAACACATAATGTTCTCATCCTTTACTTTGTTGTCGCCAACAGTCTTGGTTTTGCTTTCCATTAGATAACATTCCAGTTACGTCACATCTTAAAGGCGCGTTGTGATCCCGTCCCGGCTGCCAATGGAGCAATACGCTTCCACTGTGACCCTACATTCTGGGCAAAGAACGTCGTCAATTTAGGTGAGGAAGTTGTGTTTATTCTGCATTACTTGGAAAGCTAAACTGAGTTAGAGGTGCTCATCCAACATGGGTGAGTTGGAGCACAATGCATCTCCTAATGCTGAAGACCAAAACTCTTAACCTAGTCTGTCCAGTCCTGATTACCCTCCTTACCTGCTCTGTTCTTCCCATTAGCAAAGCTTTTCCCACAGCTTTTGGTTTCCAGTGGGAATAGTTCTAGGAATGTCCCTCTTTTTCCCCTCTTAAAGTGGTTCTAACAGTATAACACACTAGTGCAAAATGGGTGCCTCAGTTTCTGGAGTAAGCTTTTTTGGCAAGTAAACAGGATCGGTTTTGCTTACCTGACCTTCACATTTAGCTGCGTGTGGACTAACAGGAGACATCTCCATCATGCTTGTTCATGCAACTTACATTAGGAGGAATGTTGATGTGAACTGGGACAAGGAATCGCTCACCTTGAGAGGGACACCTCTCACCTTGAGAGGTGTCCCTACCCCAGGGGACATCCTAGCATGCAGCCTGCTGCTGGACTGGAGAACTCAACAGGCTTGACCACTAGTTAGAGAGAGACACTTGACTCTTTGTCCTATTTGCATACCAACAGGTTACCTGGGTCACTGCTGCTGACAGCCCTTGGCTACCAATTTGCCACACTTCCCACCCCCCCAAAAAATCCCACGTAGGCTGGTTGTGATCATGATGACCTCACTGGCACATCCTGTGTCAGTGGGGAGCTGTGGGGTGGGAGGGAGCACACTATGACACATGGGCACATGCTTGAAGTAAAAAACCCCAACATTTTGCCTTTTCCCATTAGAAGCAGGACTGGACAAAGCTAGAGAGATAGCATGGGCCACTGCTTCTCTCATGAATGGGTATAGAGCTTCAAAAAGAGTAGTTCACACTTAAATTGTTTTGTCACTGCCCATAAGGACACTGAATTGGGAACATCTGAACATTCTGCACTGATCAGCCTTTGGATGATGATGGAGATTTAGCTGGGGTTTTGTTTTGTTTAGGTAACCTGGTCATTGAAAATAAACCAACTCCTAGTTACACTCCTAACGTAGTGGTTGGACAAGCTCCTCCAGGAACAAACCACGTCAGCAAAGCTCCAGGACAGATCAATCTAGCGCAGCTTCGACTTCAGCACATGCAGCAGCAGGTGTATGCACAAAAGCATCAGCAGCTGCAGCAGATGAGGATGGGACAGCCGGCAGCAACCGGGTCAGTTCCCCGGCAGACAAGTCCACAAGTCCTACAACAGCAGGTGAGTATCTTGTATGTTCTTATTTCACCGTTTAACATAACACCAAGACTTAAAATTGCCCTATCAAATATAACCTTAGAAAGCAGTTTATAAACGTGAAAGTCATTTGAAGTTTGACATACTTAAAATGTGACAGCTATTGGCTTTTCATGATGTTATGTAAATAGTAAACCTACAACTGTGGAAAGAGATTGGCTTCTTTTTTCCATGTTAAAAGCAAACATTTTAAAAAACAAAAACCCTTGCAGCCTCCCAGGTTGATCAGCATGCAGACCATGCAGAGGGGTAACATGAACTGTGGGGCTTTCCAAGCACATCAGATGAGAATGGCTCAGAATGCTGCTCGTATACCAGGAGTACCACGCCACAATGGACCACAATACTCCATGATGCAACCTCACCTTCAAAGACAAGTATATCCTGTGTACACGCTTCATTTGTGCCATTGTGCCAAACTTTCATTACAATAGATGATACCTCCAGCTGTAAATGTGTTTATTTGTAACACTTACTACTCACAGATACACACATTTATATATGTGCTTTTTCATATTGCATATTGTACTGTGACATTTTTACTGAACATAAGAAAATTCAAACCTTAGGGAAGAGAATGAATTCTAATGATTGTGTTGCGTTTTAGTTCTGAGAAACAAACCCTTTTGTTTCAAGGACATTAAGTTTTTGGGTTTCTTAGAGGTTAGTCAGGAATAGCGAAGTTCAGAGTGATGTAGTTGAAGATCTTTAAATGAAACCAAATTCTAAAATATTTTCAAATTCAAACCTGAAGCACGATGTACAGCACTGCATAACGTTGAAAATAAAAATACTTGACAGTGAAGATTAATGTGACTGGAAAACCAAAAAAATTACTACTTTATGACACTTCAAACAGTTACTGTCTTTTTTTAAATAAAAAAAAAATCTGTGGACAGACATACAGACTCTAAAGTTGTCTTTAGAGGAAGTATTTGCTTTAAGAAAGCAAAAAAAACCCACTATGAAAACAATCTGCTAGAAGATGTGGTGTGTATTTAAATATCTAGCCACATAAGTGTTTTTTTACAAGTAAACAAAATGAGCAGTTGCTTTGCATTCTGTGCTGTCAGGTTATGTTGATGGAAAGGTGTGTTTGGGTGTTCTTCCCCCAGTCTTTTGTTGAGTACTATCATACAGCGCACGTGTTGCAGTGTTACATGCAGTAACTGATTTGTTTGTAATGCAGCCGTGGTCTCTTCTCTTTCCCTGCAGCATTCTAACCCTGGGCACGCGGGGCCTTTTCCAGTTGTTTCTGTGCACAACACCACTATTAATCCAACTAGTCCTACTACAGCAACAATGGCAAGTGCAAACCGTGGTCCAACCAGTCCGTCCGTTTCAGCAATTGAGCTCATTCCTTCTGTAACAAACCCAGAGAATTTGCCTTCCCTGCCAGATATCCCACCCATCCAGGTCAGTGGAGAAGGTCAAATGTGTATGTTGGGGGAGGAGTAAAGCTCTGCTTTCCTTTCTGTATCTTTTGCATATGGATACCAGTACTTTTCTGTGGAATGTGGTAGTTGTCAAGGAATTAAAATCTTCAGCTTGTGACTTGGACATGCAGCTATTTCCACTATATAGGTCTGACCTGCTCTACCTGCATTAACCTATTGATTAATCAGCATTTAATGGCTGTCCTCTGTGGAAACAGATAGATAGATTAATTAATCCCGAGTAGTTGTTCGCTTTTGTTCTTCCACAAGACTGTCATATGGGAAGATGCCACTAGAGCAGTTGAATAGTTAAATGTGGAATGCCCTGAATGGTGATGTATTCAGAGTTAAAGCTGCCTGGCATTTCTCTGATGTTCTGAAATGTAAGGATCAAATTCAGGAAGAATTCAGCAGACCCACTGCCCTAGTTTTCTTTCTCCACATTTCCTCTGCACCCCAGCAATGTGCTGTAATCCTTTCCTTGCATGCCAGAGGCCAGCATCTCTGTTAGCATTGGATCCTGGAAGGTGCTGTAGGACCTTTAAACTGACCTCTGATTAATCTGGAGCTGTGGTGGTGTCTGTGTGGAAGTTCTTGCTTGCTCAGAGTGTGACTGTTGCTGCTTCTGTAGTCTCCCTTCATCTGCTCGCTGTTGTAAGCACAGAGCGTGCCCTGTATTGTTTGCCCAGAGAGGCAGTGGCTAGTACTGCATGCAAGCTGAGATAGGTTTTGATGAAATCAGGCTTGTTTGTTGAGGGCAGAAGCACAATTTAATTTATTAGTGGAGGCAAAGAAAGTGAAAGTACTGTTCTGCAGGAGGGTTTGGGAGTCCAGGGAGGGGAGCATGGTGGCTTTGTGTTGAGAACAGGTCATTTGCATTGAAATGCCTATATAAAGCACAGTAGGTTAGGTCATGAAACAGGAAACAATTGCCTGAAAAACAAAACTTAAATGTCATCCAAGCAGATGTTCTGCTGTAATGCCCATAGCAACTCTGTAATGCTTAATCTGGAGAGTGGTGGTCAGTGGTTGTCTGTTTTCTTGTGACGCTGCTGGCAATTTGCTAATGTAAGAGCAATGGTGGTCAGGGGAAAGGATCCCATCTCCGAATGCACTGAAGGATTGTTTAGTCACTAGAACAAAACACAAGTGTAACTGGTTATGACTGGTTCAGCTGTGTGTTAGAAATAGTTGTTGGTGGGATGGTCTGAAACATAAACATACAACTTGTAGGTGCACTGAAAATGCAGAATTCTGTTCAGAAGCTTTTTTATACCTGTTCATGTAATAGCTGTTATGGGTTTGAGCTGAGGAAGGAGCTGGATGGGAAGCTATTAGTCTTTCAAGTTGCTTTAAGTCATAAAACCCTGCTTTGAATGCGGTGTGTTTCAGACAGGTTGTTTGCAGTTATGCTGTCTTGCAGTTGTTGGCTTTAAGCAGTTTTAAGTAAGAGGGTACCTGTTACCTTGTTTTTAATAGATACTAAAATCTGTGTAAAAAGTGAATGGGGGAAGGAGCTTTCACATCATGCTAAGGGAAAACAAGCTCACAGTTTCCTTTAATATCTTAATTGTGGAGTAACTTGCAACATTAGTAGTCTGCTAGTTATCTGATTAACACCGTTCGTATGACTAATACACAGAACATCTGGGATCAAAGGAGTTTGGAATGACCTACTGTCAGTGCAGCCTATGTCCATGCCAGAGGAGTTTGGCCATTTAGGATCCTCTGGAAAATCTTCTTAAAGTTTCTGTGTTGAAAGACTGATCTCTGTGTGAAACTGGTGAAAATGTATGTTGATGTCCTGAATCCTTGAAGGGGTAGTGAACAGTTCTGGTAAAGATACTGACCACAGTTTAAAGATGTAGAATTATTAAGAAGCTTTAATTAGGCCTCTCTGAATCAGACTTTTGTTTTTGCTTTTCAGCTTGAAGATGCTGGTTCCAGTAGTTTAGATAACCTTCTAAGTAGATACATTACCGGTAGCCACCTACCCCCACAACCTACAAGTACCATGAATCCCTCCCCAGGACCTTCAGCTCTATCTCCAGGGTCATCAGGTAAATGTAATGGGTATTCCAACTGATTCTAGAAAGTCATGGGCATTATTTAGGTTGAAAATTATTATCTACTATTCCCTGCCAGAAGGGAAGTGATACCTTGTTACTGTAAAAATTCTTTTTCTCAGAAATAAATTAGTCTGCAAACTTTAAATTTGCGTTTCTTCAGGCATGTCTTTGTAGTAACACACTGTCAGCATGTGAATGCAGTGTTCCACATACATGTGGAGATGATGTTTTTGTCCTCTTACCACAGTCCTTTTCTTTTCCCCTGCATCTGAAGACATAGTTCAGGTATTGCCCGCAGCGATGGCTGGCTAGACCGCTCTGAGTTGGTAGACTAGCTCATGGCAATGCTGACACCCCACAGCCAGGCAAGGTCATTCTAAGTTTAGCCAATTGATGAATGAGCTTTTGTGAAGAAATTAAGTCACCAGTACCTAAGGTTGAGTAACTGAAACACTGAAATTTTGTCCGTTTCTGTTGGTAAGAAGCTGTTTTCAAGCAGTTGATAAACGTTTCTCTTAGTCTTCTCTCTGCGGGATGATTGTGAGATTCTGTCAGTGAAAGGTTGCAGCAGCTGAATGTGACTGTTTCTCAAAGCTTGCATGCAACATGTACAGTCTGCTTTTCTTGAATTTACTGCTTATGTCTGGATAAAATTTGAGGATCTAATGAGCTGTGGGCTATAGCCCTGTTTGGATTAGGTGAAATAATTACTGGGGACTTTTAACAACAGTGTGTTGTCTGTTTTTTGTGGTTTAATTTATTAATTTAGAATATATAATTGTGTGCTAGACTTTTCTTCAGATCAAACAACTGAGAGAACAGCTGACTTATGTGAATTATTAAATTAGGATGTTTTAGCAACACTGCTTCTTCTTTGCAGGTTTATCCAACTCCCACACTCCTGTGAGGCCACCTAGTACCTCCAGCACAGGTAGCAGAGGAAGGTGAGTGTGTTATGTTAACACTGCCAGGCTGATAAACCAGACATTAACTAAAAAAAATAAATTGGGCAATGAGTTAAGGGGGCTTTGATAGAGTTGTGACCCAGTAATGGAAGAATGACTACATAGAGGTTATTCCCCCCCGCCCTTCCTTGTTCATGATGATTGTCTGTTGTCCTGGGAACATGAGCTATTGTATAAATGTTCTGATGTATTTTAAATTGTTCTTTGCCTTTGAAATTGTTCAGGAAACTTAAATTTCTTTGCTTTGATGAGTTTTCCTCTTATTTGTATGCTGGTATCTTTGTAGCTGTGGCTCTTCGGGCAGAACTGCTGAGAAAACTAGCATGTTCAAGTCTGACCAAGTGAAAGTCAAGCAGGAGCCAGGGACAGAGGAAGAGATATGCAGTTTCTCAGGAACAGTAAAACAGGAAAAAACAGAGGATGGCAGAAGGAGTGCTTGCATGGTAAAGTTATTTTGTGCAACAGTATGTTACAGTTTTCCTAGTACCATGTTTAAGAATTTATAAATATTTATAAATAATAAAGCAGTTTTACTCTTGAGCCTCATACTCTATTAACAGCCCTGAAGACTGAGAGGTATTTTGCTCCCTGGCAGAACTTTAAAGTGTGGGACAGGTCAATTATTGAGCTGGTTTTGTGGTCATGTTAAATACTGGTGGTGTGAAATAGGTACCAGCAAGCTGGCAGTGGGACTTGGACAGTAGCTTGCTGGCTTATGTTGAACAAATAAACATTAAATGATGGCAGATACTTCCCTTCCTGGTTTGTACAGGACTTGGCCTAGTGATGTGGATGCAGAACACATCCAGTGTCAGTGTTATGTAGTTTGATAGGTAGTTCTGCATTGGAAGTAGTCTGACAGGAAACAAATTTTAATCTCAGTTTGGTGCATGTTAAGGGCTTTATTATATCCTTAATGTTATGCTGTGCCAGACACAGGATATAGTCTGTCATGTAAACTTTATCTTTAGCTATTAAAATGAAATACTCCCAGCATAGTAGTGTGTCTGCTGCTTTTAATCCCTAACTAATTAGATCTGTAAGTCACCCATTGTTAGTAGTTCCTGAACATTCGTACGTAGGTAATTGCATTGAGGATCTTCCCATCAGTCCAAAGTTCCTAGGCTGGAGCATAAATAAAATATTTATCCAAGTGACTATTTTTCAGTGTTCCACAGCTATGCTTGATTTAAAAGGGTTGTGTGTTGGGAGCAGAACGATAGATTTGAGGATTTTTCCTACTGACAGTGAAGGTATATTTTTAACAGTTTATCAGTGTGTTTGGCTTCAAAGTTTGTTTTTCATGTTAAATGAGTATGTTCCTGAAGGGAGGGACTTGTCAGAGTGGCTTTCAATACTGTATGCAGCTCAGCTCCTTGTAATGATCTGCCACATACTTTGGGAAATGAGCACAGTACCTTTAAAGGGTGGGGTGGCTTTTGACTTCCACCAATGGAAGAAAGGTGCCCTTGTAGAATTGATTCTTTCTGATTTCCACGTGCTACTTTTCATTTCAGCTCAGCAGTCCTGAGAGCAGCTTGACGCCGCCGTTATCCACTAACTTGCATCTGGAAAGTGAATTAGAAGCATTAGGAAGTCTTGAAAATCATGTAAAAATGGAACCAGCAGATTTAAGTGAAAGCTGCAAACAGTCAGGACATGGCCTTGTGAATGGAAAATCCCCAGTGCGCAGCCTCATGCACCGATCAGCTAGGATTGGAGGAGAAGGCAATAACAAAGATGATGATCCAAACGAAGACTGGTGTGCTGTTTGCCAGAATGGAGGGGACCTGTTGTGTTGTGAAAAGTGCCCCAAGGTGTTTCACCTCACGTGTCACGTACCGACACTCCTCAGCTTCCCAAGGTACCAGCAACAGCGTAACGCTTCCTGAGAACAGCTCTGTGATCTCGTTCATGTGGTACATTTCAGCACAGCACCAGCACTGGTGTCTCATCCCCAACATCAGTGAAATATCTGATGTTTCAAAGGCCTGTCTGCGTTGGTTTGCACCAAACTGGTGAATATTTATCTGATAAGCAGATGGTTGCTCAAGGTGTGATTCCATTATGTGAAGCTCATTTTAAAGTCGTAGTGGGAAAGGTGTAAAGTATTAGAACATACTTGGGAGAGAAATACAAGGGCAGGAAAAATGGTCTTGACTGGCAGAATTACCTTGAGCATTAAGAGTTGTTCTGTATCTTTGGATGTCTGTCTTTACTGTGGTACCTTGTGAGCCTGTAAGAGCTATGAAAATATCTTTGTAGTTTTCACTGGTGAGACTGTCCCTGGATATCTGGAGTAATTGTGTTTATTTCTATTTAGTGGAGAGTGGATATGTACGTTCTGCAGAGATCTGAGCAAGCCAGAAGTAGAATATGATTGTGACAATTCACAACACAGCAAGAAAGGGAAAACAGCACAAGGCTTGAGTCCTGTGGACCAAAGGGTATGTCTCAAATCTGTAGGAATCTATTGCCCCCAAAAAAGTGCTTTCTCACATTAGCTGTTTCTTGAAAATGTTTTTGCTCTGGCTGCAGCCAATTAAACAGAGTTATGGCTTTTGGAAAAAAACCAAACCAAACAACACAAAATGAGTAATGAGGTTTTCTTGGTGTGACCACATATCCAGGTGTAGGTGACTCTGTGGGAGTGCTCCATTACAGCGGGACTGTAATCATCTAGTAGCTAAAACTTGCATGTAAACACATGTTCTGTATTCAAATGCATCCTTTAAACATCCATTACTCTCTTTAGTGTTCTTAATTAGAAGTTCTTTACACTTAACATTGATATAACCTTCATAAAAAATAGTGATGCAAGTTTGGTGAGTTAAGTTCTTGCTGTGAGAGGTGCCACAAGTATTTAGGTGCATTCATGTGCAAAAGTCTAGTCACCTTGACAGTCAGGATTAGTTTTAGCTTTATCAATCACCTGTGCATAAAGTACCAGACTGATACCAAATTCCTCCAAAGCAAAGAAAAACACTTCAACAGGGAATTCATAGAAACACTCTGGCTTTGGTTTCAAATTGTTTAGGGATAATATAAGTCTGCAACTCAGTCTTTTCCTGTTACATGCAGTTTTGGTTGGAGAAAAGCGGTTGTAGTTTGTCTTTAATAATTTGGATGTATGTTAGTGTGCCTCTTCCTGTTTGATTTTAGCCCTAGGCCTTTATTTAGGAAGAAGAAAGCAAAAAGGGAGTATCTTGCTGCTGTGTGCACAGTAAGGTGATATCTACCCTCTCAGCAGTGCCCTCCTAACAACTTTGCATTTTATAATTAAATTAGTAGGGATGCAATTCAAATTTTCTAGCACTAAGCTGCTAAACTAAAAAAAAAACATTTAAAATAGGAAGGTATGAACTTCTGGGCTGAGGATAGATTAAGGATATTAATGTGAAACTGTTTATTTCTTTGAAAGAAATGTGAACGTCTCCTGCTTTACCTGTATTGTCATGAGCTGAGCATTGAGTTTCAAGAGCCAGTCCCAGCCTCGGTGAGTCTCCTGAAATATTTTGGCACAACATTTCTAAAAGTCTGGGGTTGGGTTTGGAAGGAACTGACTGCTGTTACTTGAAGCATGTTCCCTTGATCAGCATAACAGTTCTGGTAGTTGTCCAGATCTTTGTGATTCTGCGAAGCTGCTTCAGTAGCTTCTCTGTGCAGAGACTCTGCACTCAGTCCCAGTCCCAGATACTTAAGACCCTTTCAGTTAGCAGTTGTTGAATTGGAAGAGGATGTCTTGAGAGCGCCATGAAATTCAAAATGCTTTGAGGGATTTTTGTTAGTTCTTTTTTTTTTTTTTCTTTGAAATGAAAGGAGGAAAGGAATTGCTTTTCCTGTTCTGTTTTCAGCTGTACAAGAAGTAACTATAATGGGAAGTGTGGCTGTGCTATGATAGACACTGAAGAATAGAAAGAACTTCCTTAACAGTTTGAGGAAAGGAAATTGTTCCCACTTGCTGAACGTGCATACAGTGCAGGATGAGATTAGCTGATTGATATTTTAATAAGGGAAGAAATGCAGCTGCTTCTGTGAACTAAGTAATCATTGTAGTGATAAATCACTGTTTGTTTTTTACAGATACCAAACTACTATAAAATTATAAAGAAACCAATGGATTTATCTACAGTGAAAAAGAAACTGCAGAAGAAGCACTCCCAACACTACCAGACTCCGGAGGACTTTGTGGCCGATGTCCGGTTGATCTTCAAGAACTGTGAAAGGTTTAATGAAGTATGTTAACTTCTGATCTTAGACATATTTTTAGATTTAGATTTACTTCAACATGGCTCTGCAGCTTCTCCAATTAAAGGCTCTGCTTCCAGTCATAACTTCTGCTTACGGAGCAGATGCCGAATCAGACATGTAAATGACAGGGGGGGAAGAAATGCCACAGCAGAACTACCTCTCAGTTTTAGCTAAAGAGGGAGATCAGGCTTTAACAGAGGGAACTGTTTAAGTGCATTCACTGGCTTGGCTGTATGACTGAGGAGCAGGTTCACCATGTTACTGTTCATTGGATAGGTTGTAGAAGTGCTTAGGAAGCGTGACAATACAGGCAGACAAGCAGTGCTGAGCAGGTAATTGTTCTCAAACCAGGAAACATGGTAAACCTCTATTGAGGCAACTTTCCTCTACAGAGGAAAAGTGCCTTTCTGGGGAATATTCTGCTGGTCCTAGTACCTCATGCAGCCTAGTCCAGAAAAGCACGGGGTTGTTATGGCTGGTATTACACTTCATGCTTTAGTTGTGGGTCACTGGGCTCTCACAAAAATCAGTTTTCAGTGGAGAACTTGTGTGTAGAGTCCTATTTCTTATGCATGTGGTAAGTTGACTTTGCAATGAACCCATCTGATAATGAAATATTTGCACCTCACATATGAAAGGTGACTTGGGGAGATAAATTACCTGTTACTACCACATGAAACATGGAAAAAGTATTTAGAATGTGAAAATAAAATAAAATGTGGTATTGTGTTGAAACAGAGTAGAAACTGAGATAAGAGGGCACCCTTATTTCACAGATGCCTTAAAACAAGATAATGAAAAGCCTGAGGAGAAGCTATTGCAGGGAATGGGTTTTTTCTGGCCTTAAAAATGAAATAAGCAGTATTCTTCTGTAAAATGTAATCTGAGTTTTGCATTGTTTAGGCTGTATTTCTGGCATTGAAGAAGTGAAGGAGGTATACAAGCCTACAATTAGGATCTCAACTGTTTCACAAGTACACTAGTAAAAATCAAGGTTGATGATGTAATGCTGTAAGCATTTGGGACTTTGACACCCCCAACTCCCTTATGTCTCTGTACTAGGTGGAGGTTAATGAGCCCTGTGGAAGAAGTTGCAATTGTGTGAACTTCTCAGTCAAGGGAATTAACGAAGCATCTACTGTAGAGGAAAAACATGCTGCAGCTCTTAGGGACGAGAGTGAAAGAAGGGAGCAAGGAGTGGTGAATGTGGTTTTTGGGGTTTTTTAGTATTAGCAAAAAAGGTGGTTTACACTTGTCTTGCTGCTTGAAATCCTGGCTTATGGCAAAAGATGAGTCACCCTGACCTCTTGTAAGTGTCACATGCAGTGCCTGTAAGCCATATACTTAAATAAACCAAAACAGAACCAAAAAACCAAAGTGGGGCAAGACCCCCAGGAGTCTCCCAGAGTGAGACTTTCCCACAGCAATGTCCAGGCAACTAGAATTTAAAATGACTGGGAGACCATTATTTGTACAAAAGTTGTGTGGTTTATTTACCTCATGTCACCCTCCTAAGACTGTTTTAAACCTACTTCCACTGGGTTTGAGAGCTAAAGAGGTATAGCCCATAACAAGCTGTTTGTTGTTATGGCTGACTTTACTCATCGAATCCTATGCAATCTCATAACTTTAGAAAGGATTATAATTTCATTTTTTTGACTCTGGTATCCTTTTTAGATGATGAGAGTTGTTCAAGTTTATGCAGAAACACAAGAGATTAATTTGAAGGTAAGCGTTTCAGACCATGCACACTTGGTGAAGGGATGTGCATTTCCAACAGGTGAATATTCCTGTCTTCTTTCATTTACAGGCTGATTCAGAAGTAGCACAGGCAGGGAAGGCAGTTGCATTATACTTTGAAGATAAACTTACAGAGATCTACCCAGACAGGACCTTCCAGCCTTTGCCTGAATTTGAGCAGGAAGAGGATGATGGTGAAATAACTGAGGACTCCGATGAAGACTTTATACAACCACGTAGAAAACGCCTAAAATCAGATGAGAGACCAGTGCATATAAAGTAATCTAATGATATGGACCTGAGATTTATTGTAAAAACTGTTATTTAAGTGTTCCTGGAATATTATCATGCCTGCAGTGGCCATCTTGAAGAAGCTGATAGCTTTTTAAACAGTATTAGATTACAAAAAAAAAAAAATCCACCTGTACAGAAAAGCATTCTCATCAAAAGGGGAAAAAAAACCTGTATTGTAACATTTTGGTGGTTTTTCTTTTTTCTTTTTTCTTTTCCTTGATTATTTGCTATATTCTTTTCTGGATGGAGGGGACACACTCATCCTGGTCTCACCGATAGAGGGGGATGGATGTTGAAGAGAAGCAGATTTGCTAAGAGATGTTCCATGTACAGATAAGGCTGCTGAGCAGAACGTCCTGCGGACTGGACCAGTGCGGTCACCGTGTCTCACATTCACAGTGTGAGCTGTCAGCAATGCTCCTGAAACCCCCTGTGTGTGTGTGAACTTCAGTGTGTGTTGGTCATTGCTTCTCTCATCTCATTTCAAGTGGTATTGTGAAGAACTGATCTGTGTTGATCCGATTATCTAAATTTTACTTTCTTTGCTACCTTCCATGTATAGCAAAAGGAAAAACAAAAACCCATCATTAAACTGTTCTGAATTGGCAAGTGCAGGAGTGTGAGTTCTTGACAGGTGAAAGACGAAGCCGGTGTCCGCAGGGGGAGGTGTGTTTCGAGTCTGTACACAGAACACTTCAGTGCCATCATGGCAGGAGTCTTGGCTTTGTGTCATCTGTCCCCGATCCCCCTCACGAGGCAGAACGTTATCCCCAGGATTCATCATCTGATTTTCTGTACTTAGAACATAGGCTGAAGAGGTTAAAAAACCATTTGGGGTGTTTTTCCAGTCTTCCTAAATATCAGTTTCTAATAGACCACTCGGCAAACAATAACCTATTAACTACCAAATGTGTAAAATTTCCTGTATTCACTTTGTCTTATTTGTAAATAGTGAATTGAGATTTCTTGCAGATCAGCAACATTTGCTGAGCTGTTTTTAAGCTAATATGTATTCTTATTAATTGTTCCTATCAAAAGAAGATTTGTAATATATGCTATTTCTAACATTGCATTCATTTTGAGCTTCTGTCTTATTTTTATTAGAGTACTACTCAGAACTTTCTTCAGAAGCAGCTTATGAACAAAATGTCTAGAAAGATTGGAATAAATCTGTTGAGATTGGGTTATTTGTCCATCTGTTGAACAAAGCACTTGCACGGACCAGGATTTGGCCTTGAACTATTCCTGGTCAAATACAACAACAGAACAGCTTCCTTATTTCCCTAAACCCTGCAGCAGGCATCTCTGCAGTGCCTTCCCCTTGCACTCTGCCTTCATTCCAGTATTTCTGGTGAGAAATTAGGTCATTGCAAAGTAATTACAGTTCCTCTTCCTGACAGCTCAATACTAGAAATGAGCAATGTAATTTCTGGCCTTCATGTAGATCTCGTTGAAGTGAGATGAAAAAACCACAATCAGATGAGGTCAGGCTGACAGACTGTGAATTTGCCATGAGATTCTGTGTGGATGGATTCACACACTGATCTCTGGTAAATCACTGGGCTTTCTGCACACTCATCCAGAGCAATTCCTGTGGCATTGCCTGTGCTTTACCATAGTGGTAAAGGTAAATATTTTAGCACAGCATATCAAATTGAGATATGCTCTCAGCAATTCCTAGGCAAATCACTTGAGATTTGGTTTCTTTTTATAAGAAAAAAGCACATGTACATTGTGACTGTTCCTCTCTTGCAGTGAATAAGGTGACTGAAGGTATTTGTAACTTCAAGCTCACTTCTTTAGATTATATAAATGAGACTCTTAGAACTCAAACTGGGTTGTTTTTTTCTCAGATGTTAATGTAGTGCAGTTTAAATTTATTTTCTACCAGTTTGTAAGTGAAGGGGAAAGTAATTCTACTTAAACGTGTTAAATTGAGAAAGAGCAAGAGCTTTGCCCATAGGGAGGGTGATGTGTGTGGACAGGACACTAGCAGGAACAAGGGGTCCTTGAACAGCTCTGTGTATTGCCTATTGATGCATTTCTAGTTTGTCAGCTTAATTTTGCAAAGGAGTATTATTAAAATTGTCATGAAAATAAGATCTTGTGAATTCTCTTCAATCGGGGGTACTGTTTGCATGGCTCTTAAGCACTCTGTTCCATCCCTTCAGGCCTCTCCTTTTAACCCTTGACTTTGCAAGGTGCCAGGCATGGATTGAAGTTCTGCAGGGACCCACTGCCTGACCCAGAGCGCAGGACGAGCGCGGTGGCATCCTAGAGCGGGTCAGAGCGGGGAAGGACCAGACTACAGAGCTGCTGTCAGGGGCAGTGCCTGCTTCCTGCTGCAGCACGAATGGTATCACCTCTTTCCCACCCAGGTACCAGACCCCAGAGCAGATGTCTAAGGTTTTGAGGTGGCCTCTCCACATGCTTCGCTCCCTACGGCAAGGTAGAACAATTGCCAAAGCTCCTAGGCTAATGACTTAGCCTGTCAGTTCACCTGCAAGAACTGTGAGCTTTGACCTCAATGAGACTTGAGGCTCTTGCACAAACCTCACTGAACTCCTGGAACTTGTTCTTCCTTCAGCTCATCAGTGCTCAGGAGTACCATCAGGTGGCATTGTGTGCAAGAAGCCAAGCGTTGCTTTTGTACATAAAAGAAACAAAGCAACTTCTCCCTCCCCCTTTCATTTGGCAATTCCCAATGCAAGGATTGTTTGGAAATTACCTACGTTGTATTAAAAAAAATTCAAAAGGCTAGATAAGCTCTGCTAATGCTTTTCAACATCCTGTAGTCTGTAAATGGTCAGTGTAGGTCTGGTAACAGTTTGCTCAGTTGAAACAACTGTTTGGTGCTGCACATAACGTGTTCAAGAGTGAATTAATGGGGTTTGTACTAACAGCCCTTGGTGTTACCCTGAGCATCTTCTGCCTGCCAGATGATGTGTGTGCAAGATGTGCAAGCGACAGCGTGTTTCACCCTGGGAATGGGAGTGTAGTGTCCATCAGTCCAGCTTCTGGCACCCCTGTGCCTGCTCCTTCTCTGCATGATGGCAGTGTCCCGACGGGAGGGCAAGAAGCCAGCCTGGCACTTGATGATGTCGCTGTGTGCTCTCAGTTAGGACACTTGTAAAAATGATCAGTCATGTCTGAACTTTTGTTGTAAATGACCCTGAAGTTTAAGTTAATCCAAAGAAGTAAAAGGCAACTTGCTTTTGAAATGAGAGAGAAGTGTACAGTATGTGCTTGTGGACTTCTCAATTACCTCAGCAGGTATCCTGCCATGTAATTACTAGTGATTAGTGATAACCAGCTGAATAGGTTCAGGTCTTTTACTAAGTGGCCTATGGTATAGTAAGGCAGAGTTACTATCCAAAAAAAGAAAAACAGGATGTTCCCCAAACCTTTGGAAATAGAAATGCTGTGAAGTGCAGAGAGGTGGTTGTCTGTGTGGGGTGTCACCATTGCTGCTACTTGTGAGGTGTGACCCTGTCAGCACGCTTCACACTGCATCGTTGGAATGTTTTATAAACATTTCTGCAGGCCACTG
Organism: Gallinula chloropus; assembly: GCF_964237585.1. Lineage (NCBI taxonomy): Eukaryota > Metazoa > Chordata > Aves > Gruiformes > Rallidae > Gallinula > Gallinula chloropus. The sequence continues at coordinate 3,101,121 of NC_140112.1, forward strand.
GAACAGAAGTCCTTAAAATCAGCCAGAATTTATCATGCTGTTGTGTAACCCAGTTTATTGGCTGTTGTCTCCTAAGTTCTGGTAACAGCAGCAGTGTTTCAAAGCTATGTGTATGGAGGACTGGAAGTTGGCTTGTTCTTGTTTCTCTTAACCTTTCCTTGGAAAAAGCAATAAAACTGCTTTGTCTGTTGCCTGTCAGCATGCCAGGAATCCTTTCCTTTGGATAGTGATTTTATAGAAAGTTTGTATGCGTGTCACCACGTCCAGCTCTGAAAAACATGTGCAGGAGATACTGACAATATAGTGTGGCATTTTATTTTAAAAATTGGGGGGGAGTTGAAGTTACATATTTTTTTAAGAAGTGTTTGAGTAAATAATGGAGGTACTTTTTTTAAAAACAAATATTTATATGCCACAGTTTACATGAACATATTTCAGATGGAACATACTCATTGTATCTTCAGATAGGGCAATTCTTTTATTTTCTCAAGGTGGGTGTACAGTAACTCTTCCATCTATTTCCTGCGTTCGGTTATGGGGATCCTACTTTATAAGCTTTCTAATGTATCTGAATTGAATTAGTTTGAAAAAGCTGCAGTTAATTTGGGAATCTTCATTGTAAGTGAACTATTAAATGTCAGAAATACAGTTTTGGCCCTTTCTGTTGAGTGATCTTAGAGCTCGAGGCTGCTTTCTGTGGAACTTCCTGAATTTCTACAAGGAGAGGTACTAAAATGTTGTGACAGTTGGGTTTGTGCAGCGTTCCCTCCGGAGTGTGAGCTACAGCTGAAAAAAGCAGTGCATGTCTGCTGATGGCCTGCAAAGGGGGGTGGGTGTTTCTTAGGTCCAGAACATCATGACTCATGTAAATAAGCCTGTAGAGATCTGTGCAGTTGAGAGCCTGTTCTGCGTGTCAGTGTTCTCACGGAAGAGTTAAACTCATGGCATTCTTTGATTCTTAATTACTTCTTGTTTCCAGTAATTGAACTGGTTCTCTTTTGCACATAGTAAATTTTGCTCATCTTTTAATAGAATTCTTTTTTTAAAAAGTGCTGTTTCTGTGGTATTGTATGACCTGAATAATCATATTTACCTTTTTTTAAGCAAGGTTACGGTTTCTAATCGTTCTGTTCCTGTGGTTTTTGCTGGTGTGTAATTAAAAGAGAAGTTTTTCTTCACACGGTTATTTAATACATTAGCTGCCTGTAAATATTTCTTGTTAAGTGCTCTGGAATGTGCTGTAGAAGTTGTATTAGATCAGTTTGAAGCATTGTTTGAAAAGCATTTGGTTTCGGTTCTTTCTATTAAATTAGAAAAATGACTTTCAATTTGAGTTTCTTTCTTGCACATCTGTGTTAGGTGATGATTGGTTCATGTCTGGCAAAAGCCTTCTCTGGTGCTTGCAGGCTGGCAGCCCCGTGGTGGGATGGAGCTGCAGCAGCTCAGGTGGGACCACCAGGAGCTGCACAATCTGCACCTGCCAGGCAGAAAACATCGAGGTCTGGTCTCCAGCCAGAGCCTGGGTTGGAGGAGCTGGGATTCCTGTAAAATGATTACTCACTTTTATCTGCACCTAGTCCATGAAATAAGGTCTCCACTATGTTTTTTGGTGCTGCTGCCATCCTGCAGTTTGGTGAGGCCGTGGAGGAGGCAGTTCTGAGGTGTGCAGCTCCTGTGTGCCCAGTTTCAGGAGCGGGGATGCTCCCTGGCACGCAGCAGACCTGACTAGTGTGTGGGGGGATGGCTCTGAGGCGTCCTGCCTTCCCCCTGCCCCATCCCCAGTGAGTGCTGGGGAAATGAAAAGGGAGTTAAAGGAGCTGAACTTGATTGCTCTGAAGCTTGGCCGTGTTGAACCCATGGCTGTGCGATGCTCCTCTGCCTGTCACGCTCTGCACCCCACAGCCAGGCTCAGCCTGTGCCTTTGCCAAGCGAATGGGAGTTCTGGTGTGTCAGGGACTGATCCGTGCAGTGACACGGTGGGTGGCCCTGCCCTTGCCTCTGGGGGTGCATTTAACATCGGGGAGCCATGCCAGCAGAAGCAATCTGCTCAGCTGGCCAGTCCACCTCTCATGGGCTCGATAGTGATGTGGGAAGTGAGTTTGGAAGTCTCTAAGGGAAGAGGAGGAGGCTGTTCCTGCATCCTCAGTGCTTTTTGCATGCAGTGAGAGAGCTGTGCACGTGCAATGCTGTTGTGTTAAAGAATCTCACTAGACTTCAGGTCACCCCAGGCTTGCTTTTATTAACAACTCAGAGTTGGGCCATCACCTCAGTGAGTGGCAACCTGGGTGCTATGTTTGCAATCTTAAATACTCCCCTATCACAATTACATAATAGGCACAGTCCTCTGGAAATTTCCACTGTGTTCTTCATTTGGTTTGGCTGGAAGTCCATAAATTCCCTTTGTCACCTTTGGGTATCGCTGCTCAGTCTCGGTTCTGCTTTGGATCCTGGATTCTGCTGGTCCATCTCAGAGGTCACTGTCTCCTCTTCATCCTTTCTTAGAAAAGGTCTCAGTGTTCTGTGTTAAGAATCTAAAGTCTTAGAACGCTACATAACCATAAATTTCCTTATTCTTCTCTTAAACTAAAACTTGTATTGTATTTGTGCATTTACCCTTGTCAGTCCTTCATTTATAACTATCTACTGATTAACTGGGCTGAGGATTAGTCCATCCATGGGAGGGGCTGACACTGAGGCAGTTTAGTATGGCCAGAACTTTCTGTTTAAACACCTGTGATTACACAGCTGTAAGTACCTTCTCATTAATCCTATCCCTACGTAACAGCAACTGACTAATTCTGACATTAATTCTAACAGGTAACTAATTCTAACCCCCAGGGGCTTGCAATGTAGCTGCAATCCCAAACCAAAAGCAGTGCTATTGTGGCATTTTGTCCAATTGCCCACGAAGCTGTGATTCCTGCACAGGCAGCAGGATGACAGCGTCACACACAGTGAACGTGTGAAAAATCCCCCCAGCCTGGGAATTGTGTATCCCAAACCTGTTCCTCGTGTTTTTCTGAAGATGTTGTGTTCCACCAACACTTCTCACCATGTTCATGAATCTTTCAGTGCAGCACAGGGAATGTTTCTTTAGCTGCTCCCTCCAGCTGATGTAGCTACTGGAGCAATCTCACGACTTTATCAGAGCTAAAGGCAGAACTGAGACTGAGTATCGTGGGATAGAGCCCAGCTCAGCTGCAGCTGTACGGTCTGGAGGAGGAACTAGTCTGTTCAGCAGTACATAAAAATGACAGCAGGTCATCCCAGGCATCAGTATTGATTCTGTGCTAGCTGATGGTGCAGACCTGCAAGAAGAAAGCAAAGCGAGCATGCACGTAAGCTGAAGTTACCTCTGAGTAATTTTTCTCCAAGCAATGAGAGGTCCAGTAGCCCGGAATGCCAACCACCTTGAAGGGGTGTGTGCACTCTCATAACCTCTGCAGTCGGTGAGGGCTCCGACCCGAGCGTGTCTGTTGTTCTGTAGCTCACAATGAAGCTGGATTTTTCTCTTACTCCTCGTTTACTCTTTCAGTGCTCAGTGACTTCACTAAAGTACGTGTTTGTTCTGGCTACAATCTGAGAACAGCAGCATTGACAATGAGCACTCAACTTTGTAACCTGCAGCAAAGGAAGAGATGGTTTAAACCTAAACCATTGCACTTCAGGTGGATTTTGCTGCTACACCAGGTACTACCCGTTTGAGGTGATGCTTGCTCTGCACATGGCTTGACACACATTGATGGCTGGATGCTCTGCTGACCCTCCAGTCCCTCTAGAGCTGGACTTTGGTGCTTTGCTGGCAGAGGAACAATGTGGAGTTCTCCGGGTGGTCGTCTCATTTCTCTCTGCCAGGCACTGCAGCACTGTCTTGCTGTGTCCAGAGCAATCTCAGCCATGCCAGTCCATCTGCTCCAGCTTCTGACAGCCCATCTGCTCCCTCCCTTTCTCTGGTACTCGCTGTGGCTGATGGACGCCTGGTGAAGACACCTCACCGAGGAACAAGACGGGGTACGTGTGGTGTGCAGTGGTGTACTGGGGAGGCAGTGGGGTACCTTGCTTCATCCTGGCAGAGATGTTCATCTGCTGACAGCCTTTCTTGCCTTGTGTGACTTCAGTGAAATCCATAGCCTTGCTCCCAGGGAGAGCTTGCTGTGCTCAGCCCCTGCACTCCCCCAGGGCTCCAGTTCTCCCTGCGCTGCCGGAGGCCACCCAGCTAAAGAGAGCGCTGAGGTGGTTGGATGCAGATGTGTCCCTGACTAAACCTGCAGGACAGCTGCCTTCTGAGAGTATCTTTATGTTTTTCTCTGCTGCCTTACCAGAGAGAAACCTGGAAGCCTTTCGTGGTAGAAGTTACTCTGCAAACGTTATGTAGCAGGTGGGTGAGAAGTGATGGTGTCTGTCATGGCTCTGGCAGCTGGAAGTGTTTGGAAATCACAGGGTTTTTTAAGATTTCCAGCACCGCAGGGAATACGGGGGTGGCACATGGTGCTGAAGCTGACAGTTTGACACTGGAATCTGCCTGGCAGCATGGATCTGTTTCAGGTCACTCTCCTATCAGGAAGGAGTTAGTTCTGAAAGTGGCTGAAAACCCCACTCATCTGAAAGGGTGTTTGGCTCAACCTCGCTGGCAGATTGACCACCAGCACAGCCATTTGCTCACAGCCCCCTCATCCCTGCAGAAAGGCAAAACGTGTGTGTGGAGATAAAACCAGTTCAACAGGACAGAGAGGGAGATGTTGACAACGTTAATAAAAATACACAGAGCGAGTGATGCAGAGCAGAGTTTCTCACCACTTGCTGTCTGATGCCCAGCTCGCTGCTGATCCACAGCTGTCACCAGCCAACTCCCCCCAGCTTATGTACTGAGCGTGACATCACACAGTATGGAACATGCCTTTGGCTGGTCTGGGTCAGCCATCCTGACTGTCCCCCCAGCCCCCAGTGCACCCCACTTTTGCCTCCTCGCTGGCAGGGCTGAGGAAGCCAAGAAATCTTACCTGCGACCACTGCTTGGCAACGATCAAAACACCAGTGCACCATCAGCACTGGTTTTGGGTTAAATCCAGAGCACAGCACTGCACCAGCTGCCAGGATGGAAATTAACTCTGTCCCTGCCAAACCCGGGCTGAGACACGTCCAGCGAGGTTCAGCCATGGGTCTGTGCCGTGGGTCTGTGCAATGGGTCTGAGCAGTGGGTCTGTGCTGTGGGTCTGAGCAGTGGGTCTGTGCTGTGGGTCTGTGCCATAGGTCTGTGCTGTGGGTCTGAGCAGTGGGTCTGTGCCGTGGGTCTGTGCCATGGGTCTGTGCCGTGGGTCTGTGCCGTGGGTCTGTGCTGTGGGTCTGAGCAGTGGGTTGGCACTGGCTGCAGGACAAGGTGCAAAACACCAAACTGAAGCCTGTTTTTAGGAAGTCACCTGCGCCTCCCAGCAATCCCAAATGTGAGTAGTTTGTCTGCTGTTGGGCTCAGCGTGTTTCCAAAGGGTGAGGGAGCCCTGGCAGGGGACCTGTTGTGCAGGGACAGTGCTCAGCAGTGAGTGCTGCTCTCTCAATCTGCTGAGCTGAGGCTTCATCGGTTCACCGGGGGGAAGGTGCACGTCCCGGAGAGACCCGCAGCCCCGCACGGGCGGGGGCAGCTGTAAATCCCACTTGTAAACCTCGTGCTTTGGGTCTCAGAGCGGCTGTGTCACCAGATGGTGCTCGTACACCGCCGGCTCCGCTCGAGCAAAGCCTGTTGTGTTGGGAAGACACCCTGGGCCAAGGCTGGTGGTGGTGGGTGGGTGCGAGGTACCCGCGGGAGTGAAGGGTACCCTGGTACCCAGGGCTGATGTCGGGTGAAGTGGGAGAACCTTCGACCTCACACGTGTCTCTCCCTCTCAGCCTCACGGCGCTGCTCTCGCTGCCTGGACCTGCGAGCAGGGAGCAGGAGGGGATGCTGACAGGGCGTGTGGGGAAATAACCGCCCTGGGCAGAGCTGGGAAGACACGGTGAGCCCCAGCTGGCAGCCCGCCTCGTCTGCCCCCCCCACCCCCCATTGTGACCACAAGGCAGGAGCTCCTGCAAGGGCGATCAGGTTTGCTCCTGCCTCTGGTGATCCCTGTGAGCACCCCTGGGGCCAACCATGAAGAGCAGAGGGTGTTTGTTTGAGTCGGGTGTGTGACATTGGCCCTGGGTGCTCTCTGCACTCCTGAAACCTGCCCAGATTGCTCCTCAGTTGCTTTTTGTTGCTAAAAGCTGCATCTCGGGGTACTTTTGGTGAGCAGAGTGAATACCTGAGCCAGGAGTCCCTGCCACAGGTGGGGAGCACCATGTGCTCCCAAAAAGATGTGCGGTCTGAGTGTCACCGATGGGCAGGAGCCCTGGTCCTGCACCTGTGCCCTTGGTGCTGAGCAGGAAATTGGCAGTAGGTGAGATCTGAGCCTGCCCTTGATCCTAGCCCTGGATTTTTCTGCTGAATCCGACCATGCAGCAGATGCCGGGTGTGTGCAGCCTGCTTTCAGCTCAGGCACAGCTGTACTGGGGCACTGAGTGCTTGTAATGACCATGGTGCAGCCCGGATCATCTCTTTTCCTGCTGCCTGGTGTCTGGTGGAAAGGAGTAACTACCCTGACTGAGTTAGGCAGCAGTGTTTAATCTGGAAAGGCAGGCTGTACTGAGGCATTTCAGCCATTCCTGCAGTAGGCAGCTGGAGGAGCTGCCCAGGCTGTAGAAGAGCTGTGTGTGGTCTGTGTCTCCTGCTGAAGCTGTGGTATGTTCTGGGTTTCACCACCCTTGTGCAATGCTCTCCATCCCTCTGGAAAACACGATTATCAGAATGTGTGTTGTCAGCATCAATACTCCACTTGGTTATTTGGAAGTTTTCCTGCCCCAGCTCAGTGTCCAGAGCTCCAGTATGAGCCTTGTTAACTCTACAGTTTCTCAGTTCCCTTTCACAGTGAGTACTGAGCAGACGTAATTGGCATGGAATACTTTCTTTGGCCAGTTTGGGTCACCTGTCCTGGCTTCGTCCCCTCCTTTCTCATTAGCAGAGAAAGTCCTTGACTGCTTGACTCAACTGAAAACATCAGGGTGTTATCAGCACTGCTCTCATTTTAACACTCAAACACAGCATTGCATCCGCTGCTACAGAAGAAGTTAACTCCATCCTGAGTGGAACCAGGACAGTCTGGTACTTGGTGGGCTGCTGGCTCGTGGGGCAGCTGTGGGCACATCAAACCAGTTTAACCTTCTGCCAAGTTCTCCCCCAGATACACGCAGACCCCGTGTCCTCCTGGTGTCTGCACAGAACAGAAATGTGTCAGCCCACCTCTGCTGCTGGCTGCTGGAAAGGAAATTCTGTACATAGGAGCCTCTCCCCTTCCTGCCTTTACTGCACAACGAGCACAGTGGCCCAACCTCGTTAGGTTGATGAGCTGCTGCTGCTTTCTTTAAACTGAACTGTGTTTGTTCCCATGTTCTGGTACTCAGTGCAGAGATGACTTGTGCAGCATGACCCCGGCCAGGGCTCTGGCAGGGCAGTCGTGAGGGCCTGGCCATGGCTGTGGCAGGGACTCCAGCACCCTGGGAGCACATGCCTCTCTGGGACAGGTGCTGCAGGCTTTGGGTGGGCACATCTGCCCATAAGCAGGGTTATGCCCTTGGGCAGCACTCAGCTGTGGTGATGAAGGACACTTCTCTGGCTGAGAGCAGTGGTGGGGAGATGTTTGACGATTATCTAAGCAGACCTACTAAGTAAACAACTTTTTGCCAGTGCTAATGGATCTGTGTCCTTGCCTCTTGTCATTTTAGAGCCCTGGGAAATAATGTTATCAGTAGGTAAATAGATTTTAGAAAGCCACCAGCCCAGTGAAATCCTTGGGCCCTGTGATTCGATGCTGGCAGGATCAGCAATCAGGCAACACGATCTCCTTCCTTGCCATTTCCCCAGGCTGGGACCTCAGGCAGTGGTGGGCTATGAACCCTCAGCCTGATGAGAGCAGCCTGCTGCACAGCCCGCCTGCCCTTCCCACAGGCAGCTGGCAAGGACATCCTTATTCCAAACTGCAGGACCAGCTGCTCCTCCTTTGGGGGGCTATGAAGCTGTGAGAAAGCAGCGACAGCAGAGACCAGCGGCTTGGGCAAGTCCCACGTGCTGCATGGTGAATGTTTCTCTAGGAGGATCCTGGGGAATGGAAATGATCGCCAGCATGCATGTCACTTAGGATTAACTCTTCTGTCCCTTGTGAGGGGATGATTAAGTCGTGAAGTGATTGGCAAGGGTTTTCTTTCTTCTGTCTTTACAAGTAGGAGTATTGCAAATGCCACTTTGTGCTCCCAGGAGAGATCCTTGTAGAGGATGCTCTGAGGGTAAGCTGTCTGTATAGCAGCGGTCTGTGCTGCAGATCTATGTCTCCAGCCAGAAAACTCACTTGGTGGGTCTTGGCATCACTGTTCAGGATGTTTTGGGACTGTCTGTGCTGCAGCAGGACTCCCACCCCACCACAGTGTCCCTGAGGCTGATCTGAGAGGTTCATTGAAGAGAGCTCAGGCTTCCTTTTGCGAGTTCATCTTCCCCTGAAATAAAAGCACTACGGTGCTTTCTCTCAGAGGCACAGTTGTGCACCATTGTTTTTGTTTTCTCTGTTACAGAAATACTGCTATTTTTATTACTTGTATTTCCACTGGGAGGGATAAAAATAACTAGAATAGGGCAAATGCTTTGTGAGCACACTGTGTGTGTGCGGGTGGGGGGAAAGCAAGCTTATAACTCCATATTTTCCATTACAGGTATCACCTTAGCTTGTTTCTTCTTGGAGTTTGAGATTAAGTATTTTCTACTTTGCTTTCCTGTTTCCATGAAAATGATCTGGGTGGTTCCAAGGCAGGTTGAGATTGCAGCCTTCCACTCTCTGACAGGTGGTGCTGCCTGCGGCGCGGGGAAGGGTGGTTGCAGATGGGTGTGCTCAGCCTCTTGCTGTGCTGTACAGGCACTGGGATTTTCCCAGATTCTTTTATCCAACCCTTGCAGTGCCTCACTCTCTCCTTTCTGGGCAGGAATTGTCCTGAGGTAAAGCTGTATGTGCAGCAGTCCAGGGCTGTTTCCAATCTAAAGACTCCCCAGCTCACGTCTTGGCAGTGTCACCTAAACCGCCTGTGGACACCACTGGCCGAGCAGGGTTCTGCTCTGCAAACACATAAAGCCCCAGCTGAGACCTGCAGGCTGCTGCAGTGAGGGCTGAACGGGCACCTGGCTGCCCCAACACACGATGCTGAGGAGCACAGGAGAGCAAAGGCTCCGTGGGCGCCTTTGGCACCTCATTGCTGAGGCAAATCCCCGTCTGTCCTCAGGGTTCTGGCACCAGCGGTTTCTCACCCCCGAGGAAAGCGCAGGCTTTCTAACACAGATTAAGCAGTGACACTGGTAAGAGTGTCCAGGGCACAGAGGGTCGGAAGGAGACCCTAACAGCAGCAGCTTTTCATCTCTTCTCAGAAAAAGGATGTGCTATCATCTGCCATTAACAGTTGTGCAGCGGCCAGCTTAATCCTTCCAGCAGCTGCGTGCCAGGCAGCAGCCATGGTTCCGGCTTCAAAGCGCCGCAGAAGCGTCCCTGAGCCCAGGGCAGATGGCGACTGACGTTGCGAATGAGCCAGAGGAGGTGAAATGGGCTCAGTTGCAGCCTAACGCTCCTTCCCGTTGCATCGTGCCACGGCTGGGCCACAGGATTTGCTGCCACCATCTTCCTGCACTTTAGGGCCTGTGAGCCTGGGCTGTCAGGCTGCCGTGGGCCCAGCAGCGCGTTGAGGCCACGTGTGTCACCGCGACTGCGGCACGAGGCTGGTGCCTCGCACAGCTGCTCTTGCCTGGTGCAGCCAAGGTGTCCGGTACCCCAGCAAGGGTCCTGAGCTCTCCCTTGGTTAATTCCAGACTAAGCCCTGTTAACGCAGCTGCCTGGGGCACGGCAGCTCGGCCTTGCTTAGCTAATGGCTTTGTGGCACGGCTGCTGGCTGCAATGCTCACAGCACAGCTGATACCATCGCATCTGATGTCTCCCAGCCATCTGATGCTGCTGGAGCAGAAATGGCTTTTGAGAGCTTCCAGCCCTGCCAAATCACGTCATGACTGTTCACCTTGAGGATACACCAAGATCCCTGCTCAGTACAAGGTGTTTCAGAAGTCCCATCACCAGAAAACAATTTTTCATGACTGTCCTGCCCCTAGAAAGCTTCTTGGCCACATGCACTTGTCGTCAGGGAAGTCTGTCTCTGGTGTCCAATTCTGTGCTGCAAGCTGTAATGCCTCTTGCAACCAGAGCTTTTCAGGACACCCAGCCACTTTTTCTTGCCATGAAGCCAACGAAGCTGGTGCTGCACAGCAACCCCTTGCTGACATGTGGGGACAGGCACCAGGAGCAGGTACAGCTTACCCCTTCCTGGGTGGTCTTTGCAGCACCGTGACCAGCAGAAATGCAAAGCTCTGGCTGCTCCACACACTCCTGGGGCAGGGGGGTTCAGTGGGGGTGCAGGGGGTGGGAGATGCTCTGTGCTACACACAGTTCAGGGCAGATTTAATGCTTGGAGCACGGGTTGTCTAACTATTTTTCATAAAGTTAGTTTGAGCTCAATTCTTGCTAGCAGTATTGGGTTTAAACTAGTCCTTGAAGCTCTGTCTCCATTGTGACAGCGGTAATCTCCTCTCCTCTGTGCACACAGAGATAAGGTGGGGATGTTGGTTTTGCTGGCTGCTTGCAGGCCATCAGCCACTGCAGAAGAGCTGCACATGGAAGCACTGCATGAAGGTGCACGGCGACGTGTGTTACGTGTCTGTGCCCACAGCACGTGTTGCCCAAGCCTGGCATTTATTCCAGCAGCTGTGGGATTAGCTACAGATGTGGCCTTTCCTATTTAACTCTTAGCTCTGCCTCTCTAGATGCAACCTCAGATGGCTGGGCAGAGGGAAGATAAATGCTACCCTGAGAGGAAGGCGTGCTGCGCTTTCCTAAATGCCATGTGAGTGCTGCTGGAGGGAAAAGCTTGCCAGACAGGGGAGCTCCAAAATGCCAGGGTGGGTGCGGGCGAGACAAAGCTGCTGAGCCCCAGCAGAGGTCGGCAGCTCTGCCTGGATCCCCGGGAGCGTGGGGGCACTTGTCTCTGCTCCTTTTTGCAAGGTGGGAAGGCAGCTTATAGCACAAGCTCAGTCAGCAGCGGGCTGTGACCAGGATGCTCTGCACTTCGTGCATCAGTTTGGGGATGGGGCCCTGCACCCTCTGCAGCATGGCCAGGGAGGGGGCGACGGGAGCTGCGGCACCTAGGGAAGGGGCTGACTCCTCTGGAGCTTTCCCTGCTCTGGTCTGCCTGGCAGAGCAGGGGTTTTGTAGAGTGAGACAAGAGGTGCAATCTCATATCCCAGTGTATGTGTGTGTGGGGGGGATGCAGCCAGGGAGAGTCCTTGGAGAAGCAGCGTTTGGTCTTTCAAAGGTGGCAGCTGCTGCCTGGCTGGTTCTCAGCCCTTTGTGTTGGGCAGTGTGACACAAATTTGAAGTTACAGGGTGCAAAAATGTCTGGGTTTGTCTTCTGAAGAAATATTTGTTGAGAATATGGATGCTAATAGCAGGGTCTCCTGTTATTGTTACTCAGCAAGCCTGGAATCTGCTGATAAGTAAATGAAGGTGAATAATTGGTCCGAGGTGATGTTAGTTTTAAAAGTAAAAAGTTCTTGGTATTGCCTTTGAAGTAAAATCAGTTTTTTTCCCAAATAATGTAATTATACTATTGATTTCTGTATTACAATTGGACATTAACCTTTTCCAAAGGTTTGGTGGTGGTTGTGGGGCTTTTTTGTCTGTTGAAATCTCTTCGAGGTAGATTTGGATTTCAGCTGCAGTACTTGGCCAGTGTATTCCAGGAATTCCTCTCTTGGTGCCAGTTTTGGTGGCTCAGGCAAAAACTGCTGCTGTGCTGGGGTGATGTGGTGGTGTCATGACCTAGGGGCTCACCAGTATCCCCCTGGGGTCTTGCTGCACTTTGGTTTTGGCAGCCCAAGGATCATAGAGCTCCAACCCCCCCTGCCACAGGCAGGGACCCCCCTTGGCACAGGAGCTTTTTGCTACCTCCTGATGCCCGTGGCCTCTGCTGAGCTGCCAGCACAGGGTGTGTGTGAACCAGTGATACTCACTCCACTGCTGGGGTGAAGTAAATGGGGTAGTTATTTTTTTGGGGAGGGCAGGGGGGAATATTGGTGGTGTCACAGTGACAAATGTAAATGTGACAGGTACTTGGTGATGCTTCAGTGCTCTTTGCTAGAAACTGTGTGATCCTAGTTTGGGATGGTCTGGTGCCGAACTCCTGCTGAAGCAAAGCCAGAGAGAACTCCTCTGTATTTCAGGACACCCCCTGCCCCTGGTAGTGATGTATGGACCCCAGTCAGGGAGGGAGAGACCCTCCTGTAAGGGCTGTGCAGGGATGCAGTGCCACAAATAAGGAAAGACAGAGGCTGGGGGGTGTCAGTGACGGGGACAGTTGGCTCTAAAGGCAGGTTTGGGGCATAATTTCAGTTTCAAGCATCTTGAAAAGCAAAACAGATGGGTGGCTCTAGTGAGTGTGTCATGTAACTGTAATGTACCTGAGCTGGAGCTCCTGGAAAATTGCTGGTTTAGCTTCCAGCCTCACCAATGTCTGCTGAGTAAATGGAGAGTGTTGTGGCCGTGGTGCTGCCAGCACGCAGCTGGGGATGTTGGTGTTTGCTTGCACGGGGTAAACGCTCTCTGAAACGCTTCCTAATCTGCAGGCTCACAGTGTTGGCAGCTGCAGGTTACGCAGCACTGACCGGGAGGTGGTGGTGTCTAATTAAAAGTGTCGCTCTGTGACCAGGTTGGATGGTGCTGCCTTAATAAACGACTTCATGCCTGTTGCCATGGCAACAGAAGTTTTTGGAAGGAGAAGTGCTTAGCAGGCAAGTTGCTCTTGCCAGAGGCTGCCATGCCGGATGCAGCGCTGGGGCAGGCGATGTCAGGCGTCCAGAGCTGGGGCTGGGGTGACCGAGGGGTCCTGCACACAGGGTGCTGGGCACACGCACCTCAGCACCTGCCCAGCCCCCCTGTGTGGGCAGCATGTCACCAGCCCAATGGTGTGTGGCATCCAGCCAGCGAGGGGGGTCAGGGATGCTGCTGAGAGGGGCTGGCAGCCCCCAGCAGAGCTGCATCAAGGTGGATGGGCACCTGGGTCATGCCGAGCTGCGGGGCCATGCTGGGCAGTGCCAGCTCCACAGTGCCCAGCCGCTGTCACCCCAAGAAGTGGGCAGGGACCCCACAGGAGGAGGCAGCTTGAGGGCACCTGGGATGGTCCCTGGTGTCCCCAGCCCGGCGGTCAGACACAGAGGTCCCATGGGGTCTGCTGCCTCACAGGAGCCTGGGTGGATGGGCTGGGGGCTGCCAGAGGGCCTGGGGAGCCTCCTGCCACACTGGGTGCTCCTGTAGCTCCTGGGACTGGTGCAGTGTGAGGGCTCCAAGTGCCTCTGCAAGTAATTAACAGGCCAGATAAACACAGTGGAGTGAAGCTGAATGTACTCGTGATGTGGGGCTGAGGGACTTGTGTAGCTTTAGCCCTGGCTCTCCATTATGCTCATTATATCTGTACTAACTTCTCTGCTCCAGAAGCTGCAAGAAATCATCTTGCTGTATGTAATTTTAATTGCCTGTTCTACAATTGCTTCTTTTCCCATGCCTGTCAAATATATTCTCTGTTCAGAAGTGCAGCTCTGTCATGTGGCATGGCCTGTCTGCTAAATTACAATAGGAATAAAAAAAAATACTGCAGGAAATAATAATAGAAAAGTCCAATTATGAAATACAATGGCATCCTCAATCTCTGTTGCCATCTGCAGCCTGTTGTGTTAGGACCAGTAAAAACAAATCAATAAAACCTGCTGCTTTTCTTCTGTTGCCTTTGGCAGTTGTAAGTAGTTTGTGCGGCGGTCATGGGAGCACCCTCTGGTGTGATGATGTGCTGTCCTCAGCCAGATGATTTCAGCATTCACTTTCTTTGCAGAATTGCTCTGGGGCTGGGATTTGAAACTCTGCACCTGGAGAACGGAGACAGGGCAGCGATGAAAGTGTTAAAAAGAATTATCTGGGCTGCAGCTTTAACAGCCTGTATGGAGGGCACGAAAATGAATTTGGTAGGAGGTTCTTTGTCGGGAACACGCCTCAGCAGTAAACAGATATCTGATCTCAGAGGCAATAAGGCATCAGGAGCGCTGGCAGGACTGCAGCAGGCTGTGGCTCCTGACCTGGCTCCCACCCCGGTCTGAATGCTGAGGAGGGTTTGTGGAGCTGGAGCACTGCCTGGCACCGGGCGTCCCTTTGGGTGCTGCCAGGCCAGAGGTGGAACCGGTGTGGATCTGTTTGTGTGATCAAAAATAAACAAACCCTCTTTTCCTAGTCTGACTTTCTTAGACAGCAGAGGGGGATAGCAGAGGATGCGGTGTGGGAGATGAGTGGTACCAAGGATGACAGCCGTTGTCAGAAGGCAGTCCGCATTGTCACCGAGCTGTGCCGGAAGAAAAGCCTGCCTAGCTTGGACCTGGACACTTGCAGGGAATTCCTCCTGCTGCCTTCCGACCAGAGCCTGATCATCTCCGAGCCAGGTACAGTACCCTGGTCCTGTCTGCTCGAGCAGTGCGTGTGGTGCCCACAGCCAGAGGCAGGCAGGAGGACGCTGGCACGGGCAGGGAGGTGTGCGCAAGTCCCGGGCAGGCTCGGGGGATCGGTCTCTGGGTGCCTGTGTTCCTGGACACATATTCCACTGTGAAGCTGTGGGTGCAAGTGCTGCCTCACCTGTTGATGCGAAACGGTGTGGCCTGATGGGGAGAGCTGCACGGAGGGGCGGGCAGGGCACTGCATGCTGGTGAAGCATAAAAACATAGACTTGTGCCTTGCATAGAGCAAAAGGGAGTAAAAAGCCCGTTTAAGTAACTGAGGTGACAGGAACCAATCGCTGTTAGCCCAGTGTAAGAAAAGGGAGGACTTGCATGGATTTTTGTTCACTGGTAAGGGTTCTTAATGGACTTCCCTGTCTTTGTTTTACTATCCCTAAGAACTGCCTGAAGTTGTTCTTCCTTAGCTTGCGGAGCTAGGGAGACACCGGCATGTCAGCAATGAGCCAAGAGCCAGCAGACTGCTCTAAGGGCAAAGGGGCATCTCTTTACCAGACAGTGGGTGGGTTTCTGTGCGCTGCTGCTCACAGCTGCTTGTTCTGCAGAGGTTGCCTTCTCCTCTGACTTCAGAAGATCTTGGCAGGGAGAGCTTACATCCCAGGCTCTCACATTGAGGGGCAAAGCCAGAATCCTGTGTTTTTTAGGATGGTTGGTGATACGGTTGATAAGCTGTTTGTGTATCAGAACATTTGCATAGAGTGCTTGCTGCTTTTTTTCTTCAAGGTTTCTGCAGACAATGCTCTGCCAACCTGCCTGACCACACAGCCTAAGTTTCCAGAAACTTTTCCTCTCTCTGCCCAGGCACAGCACAGTAGCTGGTCAATCCCTGCCCGAGGCTTTCTGTGCCATCTTGCTTCAGTTCCTCCTGCCCCTCTACCAGCATCTTACACGGGATGTGACCGGCACATGGGACACGTGCAGCTCTCAGGCTTCTCTGGGCTTCTGCTGCCCCTTTGCTTGCTGTGGTGCTTCCACTGTGTGCAGCCTAACACCTTCAGTTCCCATCACATGCTGCTTGTAAGGTGTTTGCCATCTGGCAGTGCCTTTGCACCTGCTTGTTCTGAAGGCCTCTGACCACTGCTGCATCACTTCCAGTGCAGATGTTTCCTCTGTTGCAAATAACTTATCTGCATTGCTCCATCATTTTCTACCTTGGCTGCAAAAGAAGTGTTTTCTGTCCCTGTGCAGCAGAAATACCTGCACTGATCTTGTCCTGTCCGCCCTGATGCGACCAATAGTTGCCTGGCGTTAGTGCAGCCTGTTCAGGACTGCGTTTCCAGGTCACATCACATCACAAACGTCTTTAACATCTGAGTGTTTGTCTGCTCTGATCTCTGGTTTAAGCACCGGCCTCTACCCCAGTGCCCTGGGCAAGTCATGCCGGGCTGGCTGACTGCAGCGGGTGCATTAACAGCTATTACTGTTGTCTCTGCTCCGCATGACTGCGCCCATTTTTATGTCTAGACAGCACTGAGGACACGGTTCGGGCCCAACGGGTGCTAATAACTCTCAAATGCCTGGATGTGAAGCTGCTCCAGCAAGGGAAGCACAGCTGCCTGCACTGCGTGTTGACTAGCGGGGTGGTTGGGGCAGTGAGATGCTGTCTGCATTGGTGTCTGGGTGTTTAATTCCCTGCGTTTGTGCTTTGTCCATTTTACACTGCAGACTCCTGTTAAGCTGATTTGCTATCTGTACCTGGTGTCCTGTGTTCAGATCCACTGAGTCCTTCCCCATAAAGATCCCTACATGAAAAGGGAGGTTGTGCAGAGCTGAGCAGCGATGGAGCTTTGAGGCGGGTGCTGTGTGGGTACTGGCAGGATCAGAGCAGGAGTACTGGGTCCTGCCAAGCGTGCCCAGGCTGGATGGCACGGCCCCGGCACCCTGGGCACCAAGGCTGCTGGGGTAAAACTGGCCCTATGTGTCATCATCATGTGAGCTCAGCAGCTTCTCTGTTAGTTACCTCTATTTGCTAATAGCTAAACCAGCTTGGCTTGCCAAGGGTCTCGATGAAGTTCACATCACCTGTGAGCAGGCAGATGAAAGCACTCCAGTGCTGCGTAAACTGGGAGCCGGGGCTGTTTCCGCACAGCTCTGCTTGCCCTTAGTCCCAGGGAGGTGGTTTGGGTCTTTCTGATGTTTCAGCTATGGATGGAGAGTGGTATCTTCTGGGGATGCTGTGGAGTAGCAAGGAAATTATCCAGGTATCGCTAACCTTCTTGAACTGCACCCGACAGTGTCAAAAACCCTGAGAATATCAAAACATTCCTGAGTAGTTTATGTAAGGATCTGCCAGAATATGCTGTTATGCAGCGACTTATTTTTTTAAACCATTTTGTGCTGAACGTGGAAAGTGCTACTGTGCATAAAGTAAGTGCTCCTCTGCTCCCTGTACTCCGGGTTATGCAATAGCTGATGCTTCTACTTAAGTCAAAAAAGAAATATAGCTGCAGTGTTTCTCCAGCGTGCTGTACATTGCTGTACCCCCAACAAAGGAGCAGTGCAGGCTGCTGCTGCCGGCCAGTAACCCGGCAGCTAAGTATGTCAGAAAAATAAGGTACTTGGATGAGGAAGGTTGTGGTGTGGATGCGTCAGTGGATATGCGAGGGCGAGCGTTTGCCTGCAGTTTGGCCTGTGGCGGTGCCAGGAATAGAACTGATCTCTTGGCTGTGGGCCCTGAGATCGAGCAAGATGCAGCATCCTTTTGTTGTGCCTATCTGAAATCCTCCCCCGTAGCTCCCTCCATCTGATCGCTCTCTTCCCTGCCAGTCCTCAGCTGTTGTGCAGTGAGTACACAGGCATAAGCTGAAGACAGGGGAAATGCCTGTGATGTAGGGACAGCGTTTACCACTGTGGTGATGTGCCTTCGAGAAATGGACGCATCGTTTCTCTGCCCCAGAGGTGCAGCAGGCACCCTAGGACACAGCTCTGAGACAACCTGTGGACAAGCCCCGCTGAAGTGCCAGGTGCTTGGCTGAGGGTGCAGGGGAGCCCGTGCTGCCATGGGCACACTGCGCTGGGCACAGCTGGCTGCCCCAAGGCACCTGCCCCTCTGCGCACGGGACTGGAGCTGCTGGTGGGAGAGCAAGAGGCCCCAGGTCTGTGGGAAACAGGAAGCCAAATCCTGCTCTGCAGGGCTCCAGCAGTGGAGCAAGCTCTCCCCTGAGTGCTTCTACCCGGAGCTGGTCCAGGGGGGCGAAGTCCATGGTCCTTCCTGCAGGCAGCTCGCTGCAGGCTGCCAGCATCGCTGGGTACCAGGCAGTGTGTCACACCCCACACGACCCTCACCACACGCAGTGTGCTCATCCACACGGTCGGGTGCTGCTCAGTTCAGGCTGAGCTGTGTTACGACTCCCAGTGTTTGCCTGAACCAGGTCCTGCTCGCCATGGGCATACAGTGCCTGGCTGGCTGTGGACAGAGGCTGTCAGCCAGCCCTGGGATGTCATGCCAGGCAGGGCATGGCACAGAAAGTGGGAGCTTGAATCCTCAAAGACATTTAGAAACTGTGTGGTCCTTCTGAAAGGAATGTGCAGAGCTGGTGGAGTGTGGCTGGAGCCTCTGGCTCCTGATGCTTGCTGACTGCAAAGGATGGTCCGCGGGTACGGGAGGGGATTTGCACCAGGATTGCAGCACAGCCATGAGCAAACCCCTGGGTTTGATGTTTAGCTCCAGCACTACCACGATGTGACTTTCTTTAAATAACAAGCTGGGAAGCTGGGGGTTTTGCCTCAGTGTGTCCATGTGTAAAAAGCTTCACTGCCCTGTAGAACAAGCGTGGGGTAGAAGGGATGACATGCAGAGGGATCGCCCAGAAAGCTGCCATGGGACTGTGTGCTCAGCAGTCCCTGTGTTGCCCCTTAAACCCTTCCATGCTCACGATTCACGCCAGCAATGCAGGATGTAAAGCTGAATGGAGAGGAAGAAAATGGACAGCTGGGGAAAATGCAAGACCAGAAGAGACTTTACAGTGATTTCTGTGTCCTAGCAAGCTGTGTGAGCTGTCCTGTGCTCTAACCCCACAGTAATTCAGAGCACATTTAGTGTTTTGCCCTTTGTGTGAACTGTTCTTTTTAAACTTCATGGTGCAGGCAGTACATCTTGTACAGTGCTGAACACCTTCCTGGCCCTTTGCAAACACTATTAAAATGTTGAACCCACAAGTGCATAAGCTGCTGCAGGGAGAAAAAGGGGTGAATTTTTGTGCAGTAGGGTTTTTTTTTCATTGCAGGAATGTTGGTGGGGGAAGATATAGAGAAATTGCTTTTGGACTATTTTTCTTGGGAAGAAAAAAAACCCAACCAAGCCCAAAAATCCTTTGGTGGGATACTCTGACTAATGACAAAATTGCTGCCATGCCCCTTCACTGACACAGGATACCAGCAGCCACCACCTGTGACAAACGGGCAAGTCTCCCAGCTGTAACAACACACCTTTCCAATCACCACCCAAGTGTATTTTAAGTAAATATATCAGTAAATATGTTTAAAGCCACCCAGGCAGGGTTAATACTGTGTTTGCAGGGGCCAGGCACATGAGGAGCAGCACCCTGGGGCAGAGATTGTTCTTATCACAGAGTAAGGCACTTGCAAAATGGATCTTCCCTTCCTCTGCGAGTGGGTAAAGATCCAGCCAGGGCTGTGGGCAGCTCTTTAGCTCAAGTGAAAAGGTATGTGCTTGCACCCTGGAGGTGTCAGGTTCAAACCTCACTACCTTGTGAAACTGTATTAATATAAGGATAAAGCCAACAGCATCAATCTAGGGAGGATGGATTCTACAGTCTGTCTGCGCACACGTGTCTCTGCTTAGGTATTGTGTGGCTCTGTGACTCCACAGCTGCCTCTGGCTACGCACTGTGATGGTCCCAGTAAATAAAAGGCACCTACCGAGCTGCCCGGAGCCTGGATCTTCAGGAGCTTCCTGAGTACCTCTCTGCATAGGCGCAGGTTTGTATCTGCCTAATTGCTGTTGGTTGACTCACCCCTGAGGCAGCGCAGGGAGGCTGATTGTGTTTGTAGGTTTCTTTGCGGACCTGGGAGCCCGTTCCAGTGCAGCTGCAGTAGCCTCATGCCTAGTCAGGGATCAGCATCTCAAACTCCATAGAAACAGGCAGCCAGATTGCAGCTGGTGTTAATTGAGTGTGTGAGCAGGCTGAGGACAGGGACCAGGACTGAGCTGAGGAGCAGACACCTCTTTGGTAAGTCCACATTTCTGAAGTTTCTTTGCTCATTTTCTGCCTTTTTCATATGATGGAGCCTTTTTTTCCTTAGCAAACCTTTTGCTTCAGCAGTTTCTGTCTTTGCTGTTGAAACATTTTCTTCTGGTTTCAGTATTCTCCCTGCGTTTCACTGAAGCCCAGCATGTGCTCTTAGCTAGTTCACATCAGGGCATAGCCTGACTCTCATCCTCCCCATTGTTTTGCAGATGACTCTGAGAAGCTGGTATTTCTGTGTTTGCAGGTATTTGTTGCTTGGCATCTTTGCTGTGCTGAAGTCGTGCCAGTGCAATGTGCACAGCCTGCTGCACGTACTGTGCATTCACTAACAGTCCTGTGTGTGCATCCATTGCTCAGAGATAAAAACAGAGTGATAACTGCATCTGGGGTCTGATACAATTTTTCATTTAACTATAGTTTCAGCTATCCTTGTTTTTCTTACCTGTTTCTTCTTGCTGTTCAGGTTTCCAGGTACAATCATGTGTTCTTCCTTAGGACCCCAGGTTTCCATCTCATGTCAGTCAGGCAGCTTTTTCTATCTGTAATATTTGTTATTTCTTTCTCAAATATGACAATATGTGTTTTTCCTTCCTATCTGTGCGTTGTAAAATCAGGAAGCTTGTCTGTAACAGCCCTTATTGTTTCAATTTAGTGGTCTCACTAACAACGGTCACTTACCCTGGCAGTTGTTTGGGAGAGATGTGTTTTGTCTCTGCCACGCACTGTCTTTAATTATACTTGTACACTGCAAAATGGCATCCTAGAGGGGCAGGGAAGGGATGTTCTGGGTGACTGTACATTAACTGCACATTTCCCATGTCTGTGGAAAAAAGAAAGTTATCTTGCAGGCTGTCTTGTGTGTCATGAAGCTGCAGCTGCTAATTAAGGCCACCTTTATATTTAGCTCAGTTTACTATGCTGTAGCAGGTTAGTGTTTGACAACACAACGGGAGGCTGTGTGGTGAAGGCAGGGCACCAGAAACTCAGCTCATACCAGCCCTTTCAAAATCAGTGTTGAGATGCACAGTCCTACAGCTCTTGGTTCCATGGAATAAATCCTGGCATGCCCGTGCCTCTGGGAGTGTAGGCATTGCTCTGATTTTCTGTGCACGTTTGTAACTGCTGCAAGGAAATGCATGTGCTCCCGTAGCAGCGCTGTCAGGTGGGTACAGAGAGCACCTCCTTCATTGCATTCTCTCCGTACGCAGCGCTTCATCTCCTGGGTGTCTGCAAGCCTTTGCTCAGAGTTATCTGAGCTCAGCTCAGAATCTGGTCTCTGGTCATGATGTCCATGAGCTGCATGGCACAGAGTGGTCCGAGTCATGGGAGAAGGGAAGAAGGAATCTCAGAGCCTGTTTAATAAATGTGTAGGATCAGGCAGTCCAGCCTGTGTGTGTGGCCGCTGAGCAGTACATCTTAGGGTTAAAGATCTCTGTTGTGGTTACAAGCTAATGGAAGCAGCAGTGATGGGCAGGAGCAGAGCCATTCAGGGAGGACATTCCCTGTCATTCATGGCAGCCTGAACAAAGAAACCCTCTTCTCATACCTGCTGCACTCCTGGGGCAGCACGGTGTCCCCGCACCAGGCAGCGGGTCCCAAGCAGGTATGTGGCTGGGGGATCCCTCCCGGCTGCCCCGTGTCCTGCACAGACCCTGCTTCAAACAAGCTGGTCCTGGTTGGCCATGCAGAGTGGTCTTTGGTGTGCCAGGTGGTGTAAGCACGACAGGTTGAGTGAGAGAAAGGGGACAAGGCTTGGGCTTATGCGGCCGTACTGCATCTAGATGGCTTTAACGGGCAACCACATCTCTTGAGGATGCAGACCTGGGCAGGTCTGGGCAATAGAACTCTGGGCATGCTGTCACCAGTCAGGACTCCCCTTGCACGTGCGGGGGCTCTGTGTCCCTGGAGGGGGACACTCTGTCTGACGAAAGCCTTCAGGCCACCATGCCCCATGCTTGGGACCTTCTGCTCTCCCCCAGCTGAGCTCTGCTTTTTCGGGTCCTCAGGCTGTGTCCCCTCACCCCAGCCCAAAGCGCAGCCTTGGAGATGCTGAGCACTCAGATCAGCCTTGCAGCAGCATTCACCCTCTGGGGCTGCAGGCTGGGATGCAGACAGACCCCAGTTCTGCTCCCAGTCAAGCCTTACCCTCAGATCTTTTCAAGGGAGCCTGATTTTAGGGTTTTTTTGAACCATAAGAGAAGCCTTCAGGGAAACATTTTCCCCAAACCGAATCTCGGCATAGAAGGTGAGGATGGCAGCTCAGTCCCAGCGAGCCTGACACTGAAGTGCTGCCAACCGAGGTCTCACAGTGGTCATGGCTTTGGCCAGGTTTCGGGAGGGAGAGTCTAAGGTCCAGGGTCGTTGGTCACTTAAGGGAGACAGAGTGACAGTGAGAAGCTTTTCCATTTTTGGTTTGTATCGCATCTTGAAATGCCACGGTATTCCCACCTCCTAGAAGGGTCTGTGTTACGGTGCTCTGCCAGGCTCTGCTCAGCAGCAGCAGGTCTGGACAGAGACCTCCCCATGTTGAACAACCTCAGCAAGGCTTCCCTGGCACACCAGCAGTACTTGGCTCAGTCCTCTATGCATGGGGCCATGCCCCAGGAGGACGGTGATGCTCTGTGCTGGATGTTTAAGCTCAGCCCAGGGACACCATGTGTGTTCAGCACTGCCGAGTCACTTACAGATGTTGCCACAGCATATTGTGATAAAATGTCATGGGTTTAGCACACAGATATGTACTATAATTACATGCAGTGTGGCTTATAATAGTTCATTAGATTGTCATAAAGCAATGACAACTCTTACTATCTCATTTATAATACTCTAGAGAACAGCGATTAAGACACAAAGCGACCTAAATCACTGGGGGATGTTTTCTTTGGTTTGGAACTTTCTTTTTTTTTTTTTTTTTGTCACTTTTGATAACAGAAATGCTGCATTGCTGACAGCTCAACGCTCCCCTTCTTATTGCACATGCCAGCAAAAGTTTGAGTAACAAATGGGCCTCTAAATGCAGCCTGGAGGGAAAATCTGAATTGGCAGGCAGATCAATAACCACCCAACACCAGGGCAGTTGGTCTGCAGAAGCCTTTGAACTGTCTCCTCTGGACGTTCTCCTCTATCCCTGCCATGGGGTGCAGCAGAGATGAGGACCACACACACGCTGCCCATCCCGAGGGAGCCAGCAGCTTGCAGCCCCCAGCCAAGGCATAGCAGGAGCTTCAGCTCCAGCCTGGATACGTGAGCAAAAATACCTCCAGCTCTCTTTCCTTCTCTCAGGCAGGGCACAATGTGGGGGGCTGCTCAGGGAGTGTCCCAGGACCCGGTCATGTTTAAGTGTTTTCTCCTTAATTATAATTTAAACTGGAGTTTTTGAAATTTGGGAGTTTTCAGGTACTGTCACTTACAAGCAGGGAGCTGTTTTCCAGGACAACAAATTACACAACTGTTAAAGGAAGAAAACTTTTCATGAAGTTGTCCATGTCTCACATTCTAGTCATTCTCCCAGGTATAGACCCACATCCCCTGAAGAATTGAATTAAATGGTGAAAGAAGTGCTGGCACTGCTTAATCAAGGAAGTTTTGTCTGGACCTGGATGGGAGTTGTTGAGGTTGCTGTTTGTGCTTGGACCATAAATCATAGCTGCTTGAAACACTGGATTCCTGCAAGGTCTCCTTATGAAGGAGGTTGCCTTCATACTTAACGTGCAATAATGAGATGGTTTGAATTTTATAATCTTATATAATTACTCTCAAAATAGCTCCTGATTCATCCTTCCCTTTGAAGCTTAGAGTTTGCATTCCAATAAGCTCTTGCATGGCAGGAACCCTGTGGTAACAGCAAACTAATTGTTAAGGTTTTTTCCTATCCCACTGAAACTTTGGCATAGCCAATTTGAGCATCCTTGTGACTATCTTCTATAATCCAGAGCAGGGTGGGCACAGGAGACAAGGGGGCTCTGTGGGGCTCCTGAGGAGCCTGTGCTGCCAGGAGGCAGCTGGTGGGAGCCAACAGTGTGAGACTCAGCATCCAGGGGCTGAGGAGGCAGCAGCACAGGTCTCCCTTTAGCTCCATGCAGGAGCAGCTCGGTGAGTTAGCAGACCTTCCAGGGGTACATTTCAGAGCCTCCATGAAGATTTCCTTTCAGAACGTTCCTGGTGCTCATCTCATGAGGATTCCCACCGGTCTGCTGGCTTGTGAGGGCAGTTTGCTGTTGCGCTGCCTGTGACCTGAGTGTGACAGTGTTCTTTGTGTGAAACAACCTGTGAAAACGTCCTGCTTTCGTGTTGTTTCCATTGTGCCGGCGGCTGTGAAGTCGCTTGTGGTTGGCGTGGAGTAAGGAAGCGAGCTTTGGGCACGCTCTACAGCCAAAGCAGCTGGAGCTGCCACTTGTCTTCACTGAGGGAGACGCTCCAGCAACCCGGGGTGCTGGGAGTGTGCTTGGTGCAGGAGTCTTCAGGGACTCTGCAGGGATTTTGTACTATTGTGCTGCGCTGGGCAGCTGAGAGGAACAATCAGTGAATTTTTACTTAATTACCAAGAGACAAACAACCTGATTTGTTTCTGGATGGGTCACAGTACCAAATGTTTCTGAGAGTTCATTTTCCTCTCCCTGTGCTCTATGGCTGCAGCACTGGCCTCAGCCCAGCATCTCTGTCCCTTGCAAGGGAGCCTGGCATGCAGCTGAGAGCATGTCGCTCAGAGTGGGGTGTCAGTAGGAACAGGCACAGCCCCGAGTGGGAGCTGACACTTGCTCCTGTTGCTTGGATCAGTCCCGGGGTAAAAGCAGTTTGGAGGGTGGAAGAAGAGTCCTGTAACCTGCAGACCTGCCAGTGACATGGCCCCTGTGCTCCCTGGTCCTGCTCCCTCCTTGCCACTACACAGGGGCTGCTCTGCAGCCCTCATCCCCACCCACAGCATGAGATAACGTCTGAGGCACGGCGGGAGCTCTGCTCAATCCATAACTGTTTTCTGACCCGGTCCTCTAGCATCTGCTGGGAACGTGATGAAATATTCTCCCCTCACTAACGACCCCACACCTCTGTGCTCTGGTCTGAGCAGCAGCCTCTGCTGCAGTGCTGCACAACACATCCCGCTCCCGCGCTCCTCGGCTGCCTGTGACAAGCGAACTGACTGCAGTTGGGCTTTGAAGTGACAGCTGCTAATGACTCGTCTAGCTCAGGAATATTTCAGGACATGTTCCTGTAGCTCACAGCTGCCTAGAGAACACAACCAGTAAATCGAGAAGTGCTGCTGGAGCTGCGAGTGACAACCAAATGGCAGCGAGTAAGCCTGGAGATGTGACAGTGAAGACATCAGCAGAGGACTGACGTGCTGGACATAATCCCAGCAAACAGGCGCTGAGCAAGCAGGCTTGCAGTGCTTCCCCCCTGCAGCTCTGTGCTCCACAGACCCCAGCACCCACTTAGCTGTGGGCTCTGCTGAGCACAGCTCCTTGCTGATATGTGAACTGAAGCCGTGTTGGTGACAAGGACAATCCGATCATTATTTTTTGTTCCCATTCCCAGGGCCATGGCAGCCTTGGGGAGGGGATGAGGAGCTGGCTGTGGAGCATGTGCTGCTGCACGGCAGCTCGCCTCCCATCACATGCAGCGTTTCAGGATTTCTAAGATAGCTGCCTTCCTGTTCAGAATTCCTGTGGCAAAGTGCTCTGTGTGCAGCTGCCTTGCAGGGTTTGTTCTGAGTGGTGTTCCCAAAGGGGCCATTGCCTTGCTCTGCTCTGGTTCGTGCTATGGGCTTGGCTGTGGTGCTGCTGGATGCTGTGCTGCTGCTTTGGATTAACATTCAGTTTCGGCTCCATCTGGTCCCTGCTCCCTTCTCTGTAAAGGTTCAGAGCTGAATGGTGTTGCTAAATAAGCTTGTCCATAGCTTGTATTTGAGAGAAACCTTTTCTTCTTCCCCTGCCCTTGTCCTGTGCTCCCCCCAGCCCCAGGCATCTGAGATTCACCACAGTTTCTCCTGCCCAATTTCCAGCCCTCAGCTAATCAGAGGTACATTGCTGAAGCTTCTCAATTGAGAGAAAATTAGATCAGCAGTTGGTGGGTGCCTCACGTGGTCTTTTGTAGCCCCAGAGCTGCCTGCCTTCTCCTCCAGCAGTAACTCTTGTAGTAATCCATCATTTGAATGCGTGATCGCTACAAAGCCCTACAGAAATAGAACAACATATCCTCACAAGCACTGTTGCAATAGAAAAATTTAGCAAAAAAATGGACAGAGAAGCCTGGCAATATCTCCTGAGGTGGTTTGGGCAATGGTTGATATATTACACTGGAAAACCAGTTGCTCAGGTGGTACGAGCGAGGTTAAGGTATGTCACCATCACCCCTGAGCTCTGGGCTCTGCCACCTCCTGTCATCACTCTCCCAGGAGCGTTTGCTCCCACAAGACGTTATCTGCTCCTGGTCACAGCTCAGAGTTGCTGGGAGAGGCTGGATAAAGCCATGTTAGTTTGTATTTGCACCTCCTCCCTTTGAGCTTTATCTGTTCAATTACAAGTTGCACTAAAACCTGCTTCCAGCATGGCAGTTTCTCCCACGTCTCTCAAGGGAGCTGGGCTGGGATGAGGAGCCAGCGCTGAAGAGGGTGCGGAACGCCGGGAGCCATCCCAGGCTGCTGACCTGGCAGCGGAGCGCTGCCTGTAACTTCTGAGAGAAGAATGAGAGAGGAACGTAGCTCCTTTATTTTTCCTCAGGTGGGACCTCTCTTGGAGCAATAGCTCGCTGAGGAGGGGGATGCTGTGAGCTGCGGGGGTCCAGGGAGCTGGATGCGGCACGGGAAATGTTCGGTCAGGCAGAGGCTGAGCAATTTCTGTGCCACTCTGCGTTAGACAGAGCCCTCCCACACATCTCTCCTTCCTTGCCTGGGAAGCCTTGGCTCTGAACATCGCATGGGGTGGGATGTACAAGCAAGAGAGGGGATCTTCCCCCAGGCTGAGGTGTCCTTTGGTCAGCACTGCTGCACCAGTCTCTGGGGAACAAGCCATACCCCCGGCCACACCAGGGACGCACAAGCAGCCCCTGGCACTGGGGCATTTTCTGTGAGATAAGGAATTATCTTGTTTTTACAGATTTTCATAAGTTAAAGGTCATTTAAAGCATAAGACTTTGAACGCTAGGTTGGGGTTTTTTTTTTCTAAAGTAACTGGTATTTTCAAATTCATAAGAGAAAGCTCATTAAATCAATTAAGGTCAACTCTGTCCAACTGATATTTAAGTTTAATAAGTCACGAAGAAGTCTTGAAGAATTCAGTGTCATCTTCAGACAAGCCAATATTCTTCCCAGGCAGATGCTTAAAAAATGTCTGTAAAATCCTGATCCCTTCTACTTGCCTTTTATGTGAGCTGTCAGCGGAAGGAGGAGGAGGTCATGCATAAAAGTATCTGTGAGTCCTGTCAAAGGCATTATGAATGCAGCTCAGCAAGAAGTCACGTGAACTCAGATCTTTCTCAAGCTGGCAACAGGTTTTCAGATGGGATAACCCATTATTTCTGATGTTTTCCATTAATGAGCCTGGTGTGCTAGCAGATCCGTGCTATGTAACTTCTTTGAATGGGCAGAAGTGTCTTAACAGAAGCTTTTCTGTCTCCTAACAGTGCCCAGTGACAGATTCTGCACTGTAACTATTTCCTTTGTAACAAGAGAGTCCAGGTTCCTCAGTTTCCTTATGAAACTGTTCGACATGGAGTTTCCTGGGCACAATTCCAAGACTTAAAGTATAGGAAAACGGTGCCTCTGCACTGTTGGCTTTGCTGAGAATACATTTAGCCAAATCTCCACGGAAGCTCCACTGCTGACTTGTACAAGCCTATTTATTATTGAGTAAGACAGGACCTATTTATTCACCCCTGTAGTGATCTGTATTTCCACCTTGGAGCTACAGCAGAAAATAAATGGTGCAGCCTGACCCGTGCAGGAGGCTGGTGAGGGGAAGTTGCAAAAACTTCTGGATGGCACTTATTCTCCTGGCTGGTGGCTTCCAGCCCTGTCTTATAAGAACCAACCTGAAAATCCTGAACAGGGAGTTGTTGTATTCCCAGATAGCTTGTTAGCAATGTTTGTGGATAGAAATGGGTTGCTGAAGCCTTTGCTGCTATGGCACATTAGTGGTGGTGGTGCTATTTATTATTTTTTTAAATAATTTTTAAATTCAGCTATTTTGTCAAGATAAAAATCTGTCTTTCCTCATATTTCACAGATTTTCTGTCTTAAACATTAAATGTCATCTTACATCTGTGCAAAACTAAATGGTATGATCAAAGGGAACAGAAGGGGGTTCTGTTTAAGGTAAAGCTTTTGTCAGGGTACTTCTAGTACCTTACATCAGGCTGCTTATAGCAGCTGTGATGGGAAGCACAGATGTGTGTTTCCCATCTTATCTTCTAAGAGCTAAACTGGCTGGTAAGGATGGATTTTGTGGGAGATTGGTTTAAATTCAGTTTTTGGGTGAGTGTAGCATTTCTCAGAGCTCCTGGAGGTGAGCACCTGTGGCCTTAAGTGGTTTAAACATGGTCTGAAGGGGTGCAGTCGGCTGGGGCTGCTCAGGCAGTTCAGAAATACACTCCTCCAGCAGTGAGCTGGGCAGCTGCTGGCTGTTTCACATGCCAACACAAAACCTACACAGAACCAGAGTAAGTATGAACTTCTGGAGCCTTCGGTGGGGTTTTGCTTGTCTTTCTGTCCTGACTCACACCCAGGTAATTCGAGGAGTGTAGTGTTACTGATCACTACAAAGAACAGAAATTGTCCCTGGACTCACAGCGATCAGTGGCTGAGCTGTCTGTAGTCTGGACGCTGACGACTTCAGGGCAAACCTGTCTTCATCTTCAGGGATGGGTATTCTTAGTGGTTCTGCTCAGTTGCACTTTCGGGTTGGGTGGGAAACTCGGAATTAATACACTAAGAACTGAACCAAAAATATCCAGTGTTTTCTCTTTTTGAAGTGTTGTGAATCATTTCACAGCCTAGATTGTGTGTGTGTATATATATATCTCTATATATATATGTCTTCCTTTTTCCCTGACTCTTCATCCATAGCTGTGGAAGCTCTTTCCTCTCCAGAAAAAGACTGAAATGCTGAAATACACAGTGTATGAGGTAACAGTGACTCAGAGAACACGCACAGCTTCAGAATAAGGAAGAATGCGTTGTACTTTCTGTACAGTGTTTGGTTTCACTGCATCAGCAGCTTGTGATTTTTAAATTATTTCTTTAAATTGGTATTCACTTTTCATTCCCTATAGGCACAACAATCTGCTTCCAGGATCACCGTAGATAGATAGGTATTTTTAATATCATGCCCGAACACCTATGGTATGGAATAAAAAGGCAGTTTCTGCTGGTACAGCACAAGAGCCTGCTAAGAGCTCTCTGCTAGTCACGATAGACATCATTTCCAACCATTTCTTCCCTTTACTTACAGCTTTCTCACCATCTTTCTTTTCTCTTCTTTCTCCTCTCCCCCTCCTCTGCTCCCCCTGTTGCTGGTGCCTTCTCTCCCCCTGTAGAGCTCTCCGTCAGCCTCCTCGCAGTCATAGTCATTGTGTGTGGCCTGGCGCTGGTGGCAGTTTTTCTGTTTCTCTTTTGGAAGCTGTGCTGGGTTCCCTGGAGGAACAAGGCCATTCCCCCTAACCCGGCCGTCCCGCAGGGCGAGGCAGGCTGCAGTAAGGAGAGCATGGCAGACAAGCTGAAGGAGACGGGTGCCATCAGTTTCCTGGAGGCAGCGGTGAAGATCAGCCACACGTCGCCAGACATCCCGGCGGAGGTGCAGATGTCCATGAGAGACCACATCATGCGGCGCACGCGGATCCAGAGGCAAACAACGGAGCCGGCATCTTCGACCAGGTGAGCGGGACGCGGGGCTCGGCAGGCCGCGAGAGGCCTCTGCGGGTGTTTCAGTGGCTGAAGGAAGCGCTCGCCTGCACGTGGGTCTGTTCTCCAAAGCTCGGTCATTCACGAGCTGCTGCGCTGGGGCTGGCTCACCATGGGCCCTTCCACAGCAGTCCAGGACCCAGGCCCTGCGACTCGTCCTCATTGTGTCGAGCTGTCAGTGTGCTTTGGCCGCTTTAGTTCTGCTCCAGCACGAGAGGCAGGATGAAGTACCCATGATGGTGTGCTGTCAGACAGAATTAGACCTTGGTGCTCTCTCCTGCTTTTATGGCTCAGAGCAGAAACAATTAGATAAGCAGAACTGACGTATCGCTCGTTGCACGAGCTCAGAACCAGCCGTGCTCAGCGTGCGTCTGTCAGGCGGGGACAGGGGGATCGGCATCGCACTGGGTATCAGGCTGTTCGAACCTTGCACGGCACCTTCTTGGCAAGCACGCTGAGAAATGCAATACCTCTTCCTCGACACAGAAGGCTGTGAAACTGGGACAGGAAAGGGTGATCGCAGGGTCCTGGCTGTGCCCCAGCACTTCTGCTTGCTCTGCTGGCCGTGCCCGGGATGTGTGTGGGAGCGCGACTGCGAAAGGAGGCCTTGCTCAGAAAATTGGCTGCAGCATCGCAGAATTAATAAGGCACCGATTGCAGCCTTCTGTCTGAAGAGGCTGGACTTAAAAATCAACCCGCAACTGGGCCACATATTCTTTTGTTTAAGGGTGCTGCTTTTTAGACAGCTGATTTGCTTTTGTTGCACATCTCCAGTGGAGGAGAAAACAAAATCTCAGCCCATCCGAGCTGGGACAAAGCAGGACCCGGTGGTAGGTGGGAAGGTTCCAAACCCGCTTTCTCAAGCGAAAGAGCCCAGCTTGAACCACAGGCAGGCAGCCAGACCCAGGGGCACTGGGGAACAACCTCAGCAGTTTGGGATCTCTGAGTCACAGCCCAGCCTAGCCCAGGACAAAATGCCTTTGAGGAACCTGCCAGGGAGAAGTAAGGTCGTCTTTACCATGTATCACCAAAAACTGATGCTCTGGCTGTATGAGCCCTTGGTATGGTTAAATAACTTCATCTACTGCTCTTGTAAACACAAGGTAATCTGACATGATGCCGTGAGTCCACAGAAAGCTTTTATGCTTTGCTTAGATAAAGCTTTGCTTACATACAGCTTCCCTTGCGCTGAAAGGGAGCTCAAGGCAAGAGTCGGCTTCCAGAAGAAGATGTGTGTTCCTCCCTGTTGAGAATTATCTATCTGTTTTTGATGAGAGTCTGTTGGGGAAGTCTGGAAGCAGCAAGACCCAGAACTAAACCAAACTTTCTGAGCTGCTTGTGGTTCTCTTGCTTTAATATGTTTTTGCCTGAGGGAAACCTGGTGCCAGCATCTTGTAACTGTAAGGACTTGTTTAAAGAAGTGTTTGGTCTTGTGTATTTAGCTGTGGGCTGTTACCTGTGAAACAGGTAGAAAAATTACAGCTTGCTGTAAATACTCTGAAAGCTGGGAGAACTGCTGGGTCAGTTCCACTGACCACTGGAGGTGTTTCTTCAACTATTCATTTCCATAACATTCTGTGCAGAGATCAGGAGCACCCATAGCACCTGTTCTTGTGCTCTCCCTGCTTTCTGTTAGTAGTCAGGGAAGGAAAAAGAGAGAACTGTCCTTGGGAAACCATTCAGCTGTCGTGTCTTCCTCCTGCAGGCACATCTCCTTCAAACGGCACCTTCCTCGGCAGATGCACGTATCCAGCATGGACTACGGCATGGACCCGCCGGCTGTGGCCGAGCAGCCGACCAGCATCGGTCGCATCAAGCCCGAACTCTACAAGCAAAAATCTGTTGACTCCGAGGACCCCAAAAGGGAGGCAGCAAAGACCTGTGGGAAAATTAACTTCACTCTCAAGTACGACTACGAGAATGAGACGCTGACTGTCCGGATTCTCAGGGCTTTTGACTTGCCAGCCAAAGACTTCTGTGGCAGCTCAGATCCCTATGTGAAGATCTACCTCCTGCCTGACAGAAAGCGCAAGTTCCAGACACGAGTCCACAGGAAGACTCTGAATCCCACCTTCGATGAGTCCTTCCACTTCCCCGTGCCCCATGAGGAGCTGGCGAGCAGGAAGCTCCACCTGAGCGTCTTTGACTTTGACAGGTTCTCCAGGCATGACATGATAGGAGAAGTTATCCTGGAGAACCTGTTTGAGGCCTCGGACCTTTCTCGGGAGACTTCCATCTGGAAGGACATTCAGTACGCGACGACGGTGAGTGTCTGCCTCCAAAGCAGGGGTGACCCTCCAAAGGTCATCCCTGTCCTGGGAGCGTTCTCAGCGTGGTGCTGCGGCGTGGTGCACGGTGCCTGTGTGTGCAGAGGACAGGTACTGAGTGGGTGGTGAGTGGTTCCAGGGCAGGCTGGGTTGGGATTCCCGTTTTGGCTGGACTACCTAAGGAGGTACATCCACAACTGCCAGCCATGGGCTTATTGCCAGGTGGCTGCCTTAGCCCTGGGCACCTACAGGCATCGCACATGGGGGTGGCAGAGGCCATTGTACACTGAAGCCTGTCAGCTTTACCAGAACCCCAGCTTACTGCAGTTTCATCCCTGTACTTAGTGACTTATCTCACCCAGGGAGTCTCACTGATAGCAGGCTTGCTAAAACACAATGGAAGGGCTCAGTATCTTCCTTGTCCAGCCCCCAGTTGACACATGGAGGGTCTCAGGTTTTGGTTGTCTGCCACATGCACAGGAAAACAGTGAGGAATAGCTCTGGAGGGCCACTCCCAACCCATCGGAGAGAGAGCAGTGTCTGACTTGTTGCTGGCAGCTCTTCCAGAGCTTGATGTAGTTCTTTTGGTAGTTCTGTTAAATTCCCTCTGAAAGACAAGGCAAGCATCAGAGCAGAAGTTCCAGCCTCTTTCAGTGCTGCAGGGAGCTGGCAGGAGAAGCCACCTTCTCACACTGATCACCGAGTGCAGGAGCAATGGAATTAACCTCTGCGTAATAGCTGTCTGCTCCTCCGCTGCCCCCCCAGAACTGGCTGGTTCTGAGGCCAAGCAAATGACTGAACTGCTTTGCAGTTGGACCCCACGTCAGTCACTGTCTGTGTTACTTCACGCTGTTATTTCTGAGAGTGGAACATGAGATGTCCTCACCCCTGTGGCTGGAAGCATGTGCCCTGTCAGATCTTTCCCAGTGATTGGCATAACCCCACAACTTGCAAAAATGTGTCCTGCAACTCCCCTCATGGCTCATCTCGTACCTTTGCTCTCCAGCTTTCTGGGCTGGGGAACAAACTGTCAAATACAATCACACTGTGGTATCAAAGGATATTTGCATTGTAACTCTGCAGCCTTTTTCTCAGCACCTTGTTCCTCACCCATTGTGCCCCTTGGTCATGACAACCAGAGCTTTTTCGGTCACGCTGGGGTGTTTGTAGCTTTCCAAAAGAGCTGTGAGGTCTGACCCGCAGTGCTGCACCCGGTGCTGTTGTGCTGCAGATGGGACTCTGGGCAGGAGCTGTGTGCCAGGGCACCAGGGGGAATACGTTGTTTGTTTGGTGTGCTGGCCCTGGTCAGCAGCTCTCAGGCTTGCAGCTGCCCTGGTAGGATGCAGAGAGTGGCTGTCACGTTTCTGTGGCAGTACAGCTTTCACTGTGCCTGTCTAAGGGCACTGAGATAGATGTGATGCCTGCCAGGTACCCCGGGGCACGGCTGGGAGCCTGCTTGGAGCTGCTGCTGCTCTGCTGCCTTTTGAGCAGCAGGGTGGGAGGGAGGCACAGGGTCAAACACAAGGGAAGTCAGTGGTGTTCAGTTAGCAGGGTGTTTACAGCTCTCGGCTTTTGCTCCACAAATAGTCATGTCTGTTATGATTAATGGATGGTAATGAGAGGAAAACCACTGACAAAGAGGC
The DNA here is from genome assembly GCF_964237585.1 of Gallinula chloropus. NCBI lineage: Eukaryota > Metazoa > Chordata > Aves > Gruiformes > Rallidae > Gallinula > Gallinula chloropus. The sequence goes on from NC_140112.1 coordinate 3,134,822, forward strand.
AAGCAGGCACCAGGCACATCCGTTCGCCTGGCAGAGGGTTGCTAGGAGAGCAACAAGGTGCAGCACACAGATGCCTCTTGGAGGCATCTACCCATTTGCATCTGCTCTGCCTCTGAGACTCAGAGGCTCAGCCAGCTCTGCTAGGCTGTGCCCTGCCGTGGTGTTGAATCCTGGGGTGAGCTCATCCGTGTGGTGATGGGGAGTTTCCCTTCCCTGGCTCTACCACCCGCAGAGGAGGAGGGTGGTGAGCCCGAGGAGCTCAGAAGGAGACCCATGGGCAGGACTGAAACTGGGGAGGGGTAACACTTGCTCTGACTAGAGCAAAAGCACATGAAGTAGGAAGCTGTAGAGGGTGGTCGTGGACCATTTAACCTGTGTGTGTTCCGAGTTTTGGTGGGAACGATGTTGGCACAGCAGATGTTCTCATAGATAAGCAATCTAATTTAATGGGGAAAAAAGCCCCACAAAGCCAGGTCAAGAGACACCAACAGAAGGGTTGTTGAGGGAAAAGCCTCCCAAGAAGGTGTGAGAGGAGCACAGCCAATGCCATGCCCGTGTCATGTTGTGTAGACACCTTGCCCAGCTCCCACAGAAGGGTCGAGTGCCACGGTTGGCTCATCCCCTCATCCCATCAGTGCCATTCTGTGGGAGTGGGCCAACCTTGGTACATCCCAGCCTGCTGCAACACACCCAAGGGCATTTCTGTTTAATCAAAAAATGAGAAGGGTAAATACAGTTTTCATAATATGCAAGGAAAGCTCCGGGTGACTAATAATACATTAGATCAATCGTGTGGGTAAGAAGATAGGAATGCACTTAAGCAGTGATAGAAGCGATCAAATAGCCAGCACTCAACTATTCAATTAATGATTGCACAGCTTGTGAATCAGTGAAACATTTTTGGTTTCAAGTCTGCAAGGGTTATTGATTCAGAGCTTCCATTATTTCATAAGAGGCACTGATACGAATTTTGGAAACGTCCCAGTGTCTATAATCTGCAAGAAAATATGTACCCACGGGACACGTTTTACTCTCCTGTATAAAATCTCTTGACCTGATACAATGAGGTCAAAGAACAGTTTATGTTAGTTTTATACCCTGAACAGCTCCCCTGAGTGCAAGGAGAGGGACAGAAGCTGAGTTGCTGCCCAGAGGGTGCTCCCACGATCTCATTTAGGGCTGCATTCTTCTGACATCCAGGTCCAAGGCTTCCTGCCCTTGCCCTTCCCAAACCAACACTGGAGAACATGTGAAAGCATAGACCCAGGCCAGAGTGCTGTCTGGATGCCAGTGGCTGTTGCACTGTGCAGTGGATGTAGCATCCATGCAGGCGGCTGTCATGGCTTAACCCCCACCAGTGAGTGAGCACCAACCCCCTCAGTGGGATGGGGAGGAGAAGGGAAAAAAGCTCCAGATAACGACAGTTTAATAGGAGAGCAAAGGAAGAGAACTACAGCAACAGCAATAATTACACAAATATAAAAAGCCCAGGCGATGCATGAGTGCAGTTGCTCACCACCCCCAGACCTCTCCAGCACCCAGTCTCTTTCCGAGCAGCGATCCCAGCTTGCTTCCCCTGCCATGTTAGTGCAGGGGTATCCCTTCAGCCTGCCTGGGCCAGCTGTCCATCCTGGCTGTGCTCCCCAGCTTTTAGCCCCAGTGCAGGGCCTGAGGAGTCCTTGGCTGAGTTTAGACACTACAACTACCAGCAACAGCTGAAAGCATCAGTGTGGTGCCAACATTATACTCATACTAATGACAAACCACAGCTCCCTACCAGCTACTAGAAAGAAAATTAACTTCATCCCAGCTGAAACCAGGACTCATGGTGAGGGTCAGGTGCTCACTCCCTTGGGAACAGGACAACCCTTTCTAATTAGCATTTCAGAATAAAAAAGCAAGCTGTAATCTTGGGCATGCAATCTTTGAGTGGTCATTTTAAGACACTGTAAGTGAACGGGGCTCCATAAAATACCTGGCTCCCTGTCCTCTGGAAATTGGCCTCACTGGACTCAGGCAGCAAGACCAGGGGCTTAGCCCAGCTCTGGGGGTGGGGGGGGGGGGGGGGTGTGGATGATGCTGAAGGTGGAAGTGCAAAGGTTTCTGAGTGGTGTTGTGCATTGCTGCTCTGCCACAGGGCCAGCAGCCTGCCCCAGCCACATGCTTTAGATTCACGGCGCTGTAGCTGAAACACAGCCAAGAGTCAGGAGCTGCAGGGGCTCTGCAAGCTCTTCCCTGCGTGAGGAAAACGATCCTGGTGCTTAATGAGGAACCGTTAGTAATATTTTGTGAGGCAAGAAATGTGGCTCCCCAAAGACACATCAAGAGGTACTAAAGGTAGAGGAAGAATATTTCAGCGAGTGTTTACACTGGTGGTTGCTGGTGACTGGCAGTGATGCTGTGATTCACAATTACCCCATCGTGTTGGAAGGAAAGCTGTTTGGGGTGCCTCTGGTCCGTTAAGGCGAGCACGAGCTCAGAGTGGGAGCTCTGGGTGGGTGACAGTGTTAAACTCTTATTTACCAGCGAATAGCACCTTCTGAGACGACATTTCTTTAGATACAAGCCTGGCCGTTGTTCTGTCTAGAAAACACTGGGCTGCCACTGTTTCTTGTGTACAGTCTGTGCTTGAGACTTTCACTTTATTTGCTAGTCAAGTGAAGTCTTTTCAGGAATCAATAATTGTATATAATGTTCATTAGTATTCTGCACGTCTACGTGGAATAAATATCTAATCTTTGCCTTATTAGAGAACGAGAAGGAAATAATTTGGCAAGATTCTCATCCATCAACAAGATCTATTCTCCTAACACTTAGCAAAGCTTCAAGAGCCTAATGCATTCACTTGTCTTTCTAGTTCCATCACTCTACTAGTAACGGCTACAATTTATTTCCAGCAGATCACTCTATCACATTGAAATGAATCAAACACTCTGTTTCTGAAAAATAAGCAGGTTGTTTGCCCTAGAGATGTGGGAGCTCTATGTACGAAATACAGATACATGGTGTTTTTAAATCCATTTTTGGTGTTTGGAAATCTTGCTGCTGCCTTCAGGTGACGATGCTTTCTAGTTTAAATCCTAGTTTTGGTTGGGTTTTTTGTTGTTTGTTTTTTTTCCTGAATTCCCATGAGCAAGGTGATGATGGAATGGGCCTTTAGGAGGTGTAGTTGATAAGGCTGCGTGTACAAGAGGTGCTAAGAGCCATGTGTAAACGTTGTTTTATGGGCACTAAAGGAGTAAATTGTCCTGAAACCAGAAACCACCAAACGTTACTGAGTGCCATCTGCTGGTTAATTCCCTGTGTAAATACAGACATATGCGTGCCTCACGCTGCGTTTGTTGGCTCTTTGGAGGCATCTCAAAGGGGTTGGTGGTCCAAACGACAGTGTCACAGCCTAAAGCTCAATTGGGGGCCCTTCGTGGTTCTCTTGTGGTTTGAAGCTATGAGCTCCAGTCTGTAATGACCTCGAAATTCACGTTCCACTGCAGGGAAAATCACCATGTCACCCCAGGACGTCAGGCCCACACACCCCTGTCACTGGAGCGGTGGCACTGGGTGTGCTGGGCAGCCACTCCGTGGGGTTGTTGCAGTGTACAGCCAGCGAACACGGCACCGCTGCCTGTTGAGGTCTCGCACTGTGTTTGTATTACCTGGCTCCACTTGAGGAAATAGCTGTTCGTGTCACACTCCTGGCACTGGAAGATGTATGCTGGACATTCAAGCAGACTTGATACTAATATAATTTCCCTAATGGCCTTCACTTGGTGTTAGATATCACTTCCCTTCTGCATAAGCAGTGGAGCAGAGAGGAGCGTGTCAGCTCCTGCCACAGGACACAGTGGAAGGTTGTCCTTAACTCTGGTTTGAAGCTGGAACACTGTTTTCTTTTCCTGTTCCCCTTATTCGTTTTCAGCCAAATAATGTTGTGATCCACTGGAAGCAGCACATAGTAAAGTGTCATTCCCTTGGGAATGACAGAACAGAGAAAAGCCTGTTCCTGTGTGAGTGCTGCGAATCCGACACGAAGCATCGGGGGGGAGGGAGGTGTTGGGCATCCGACCTGGTTCTTGCACGTTTCCAATATAATGTGTTCTCTGTTTTATTAAAGGAGAGCGTGGACCTGGGAGAGATCATGTTTTCCCTTTGTTATTTGCCAACTGCAGGTCGCCTCACCTTAACAGTCATTAAATGCAGGAATCTCAAAGCTATGGATATCACTGGTTACTCAGGTAGGTGCTCGATGGCCAAGGACCCTCCTGCAGCCACACTTCCTCCTCCTCCCTCAACACAGCCTCAATGGATAGTGGTCATACATCTCTCAATGCCAAGGCTGCACCACTACAGAAACATCGGACAAAGCTCTGTCCATGCTTTAAGTACAAGAAAAATTTTAAAAGTAGAATTATCTTTCAAGCCTGTTCCCAAGGGCATGAATTCAGGGGTTGTGTACGTGAATATACTATTCAAGGAGGCTGCCATCAGTTCCCCATCCCCACTGAAGGTTTGCAGGGTCAAAGCTCTGATCCCCTTCTTGAGCTGGATGCTGCAGATCTGTTGCAGGCACTGACCCTGGCAGTTTGATTTGAGATTTCCATCGGATAATCCCTTACAGCCAAAAAAATCAATCAGTTCACCCCAAGATTAGGAAAGGACCTTGAGCCACACAGGTAAATCCCAGGTGACTCTGCATTCCCCTGCACAGTGGGCAGCACTCAAACACTAGTGTCAGAACCACCTCCAGATTGTGTGGACTCACAGTTCTGAAGAGCTGGCTTGCAAACTCAGCACGCACAGATTCTGGGTTGGAACATAAAAAGCAGTTTCTTTTCCAGAGATCAACAGCACACTGTCTGAATTTCATTGATGACTTGTATAAAAGGCAGTAACAATACAGCAAAAGATCTTTGCAGAAAACATTTCTGCTCAGCTGGAGCTTGATGCCAGACGAAATACCTGAGAATTGAGACTTCAGATGAAGCCAGCTCAGCGTTTCTGTAATAATACATCACACGCTTACTGATACTTGAAAATGCATTGGAATTGCCTGGGCAGTGGTTACAGCAGACAGGAGCTGTTTGTAAATTGAGGGCATTCTGTCATGATCAGCTGGTGGAAAGCATGTGAAGCAGAGCCTTTTCTTTCTGCTGCTCTCTGACACTGGGAAAATGGGGTTTAAAAATCCCCCTGCTCACTGTGATGCTGGTACATAATGTTAGCAGTTGGATAGTTTTGGTAGCAGTGCAGGAAAGGATCCCTGTAAAATAACCCCCATAGATTGCTGAAAAGCTGCATGGCATTCTTCTCTCTTGGGAAATTTGAAAAAGTTATGGCTTGGCTTCAGAGAAAGTGCCCACACGATCAGCACAAGCTAGATGCCTGATTGCCCCGTGTCATCTGCTGATGAATTGGCTTTTGCTTTAAGATGGGGCTGATCTATCAGCCTCGCAAACCCATCACAGAAAGATTGATGGAAATGGCTGATTTTTCCTTCCAAGAAGTCAGCAGCGCTCGTTCTCCAGTAAGAGAGACAAAGGTGGTTGACAAAACTGGTACTCACATCCCTTTTCCTAAAGGTACACCTGAGGAGTGCCTGTGGCTCGTGGCACCATGCAGCACACCCTTTGGCAGCGCTGCTGCTGTGTGGTGACATAACAAAACACACCTCCATAACCATAAAGCCTTTTCCTGTCTCTTCCTCTCCAGATCCATATGTCAAAGTGTCTCTGCTCTGTGATGGGCGAAGGCTGAAAAAGAAGAAAACCACCATAAAGAAAAACACACTTAATCCCACTTACAATGAAGCAATAATCTTTGACATCCCCCCAGAGAACATGGATCAAGTCAGTCTGCTTATCTCTGTCATGGATTATGACCGGTAGGTGGGAAGCTCTGGAGAGCTGGAGGGGAAAACATCCCATGGGGTGCAGGTTTTCCTGCTCTGTAGCCGTTCTCCTGAGCATCTGGGCTGGGACTGCACAGCTCTGTGCATCAATCTGTCTCTAGTGGTTTATTGCCTAAGAGCCAGTGATATTTATGGCTGTGGAAAATTACCTGCCAGAGCAGTAAGTGTGGCAAAGCTGGGCCTTTGCTTTATGGTGTTTTCTTGAGTCAGGGCTGTGCTCCCCTTCGCTGGTCACTTGCCCTGCAAACCATCGTCCTGCTTTAGAAAGTAAAGGGTCTGGGTCTGAGCAGCAGAGTTACCCCCTGCTGAACTTGTCCTTGTTCTTGCTGTACCCACCACGTCACACACCCTTCCAGAACTGGTGTCTGGACCTATCTACAGCTCATGACATTTTGAAGTGGTTCTAATTATTTCTGGTGAAGGCAGTGCCTCACCGGGCTGGGGGTGTGCGCTGACGGCAGCAGACAGGTGCTGAGGGTGGTTGTGGGGACAGGACAGCCCCTGCTCACTGGCACCGTGGCTCATGGTACCAGGGGGCCAGAAGTTTCAGTCTGAGTGGGAGATAAATAACCTTCTTGCTTTTCTGCTGTTCTTCAGCGTGGGCCACAACGAGATTATTGGTGTGTGCCGTGTGGGGATCAACGCTGAAGGGCTGGGCAGAGACCACTGGAATGAGATGCTCGCATACCCACGCAAGCCCATCGCTCACTGGCATCCATTAGTGGAGGTGAAGAAGTCTTTCAAAGAGGTGTGTGGAGTTGTTCTTTCCTTCTAATGCATGTGCTGTGCATGGGTGAGCTGGCTCGAGGCTTTCAGAGAGCTTCTACTCTCACTTGGGATTTTCTGACGAGAGCTGAGGAAATTTTCTCACCAGAAATGAACTCTAGAAAACAAGTATCTCTGTGTTCTCTCAAAATAGCTCCTTGAGCTTGCAATCAAGAATGAAAGGGACTGTATTTACAGATGTGACTGTTACCGTACTGGGGTTTTTTGAGGGGTGGTTTCGTGGGGTTTTTTTGTTAAATTAGAGATTGAGAGCAGTGAGGAAAGAGAATGCTGTTCTGATTGCAGAAGAAATTGTCTAGGGATATCGCCTATTTCAAGTTTCAATTTTTTCATCCTAAAAGATTTTTTCTGTTGACTCATCTCCGAGCCTTTGAGGGAGAATAAATAGAACAAATGTAATTGCTCAAAGCATCTCCAGAGAAAGAGGTTCGCTTGATGCAGCCCCAGATGATAAAATTGGGCTGAAATGCCTGGCTAACATTTTGACCATCTCTAGCATTTTCTTCCTCCTTGCACTACATTTTCTCATGCTCCTATAGAGCTTTTTGGGTTTTGCCTGATTTAGGTCACAAATTCTGGAGCAAGAGATGTGGCAAATGGCACGTGTGGTATTGTCACTTCAGCTGTGAAAGCAAGCCAGCATTTGTGGCCAGTGATAGTGTCATAAAGGCAATAAAACCTCCCACTGTATCTGTGGCTAAGGAGGCATTTTCCTCTCAAGCCACTGACTAAGTACGTAACAAAAAGCCTCTTATTTCCCACTTGAAGTTCTGATAAGGAGCTCTGGAAGGCAGATGCCAGGCTTGGTGATCCCCCACAGCAGTCTGAATTAGTATGCATCAAACCTATGTTGCTTGTCCCTCTAATAAGAATGCAGCCTGAGCTCAGGGCTCGCTGTCCCAGCTCCTGTTCATCAGGCTGGTTTCTGAGATCTGGATGTGCCCATCCCAGAGGCAGGTCTGCTTTGCTGGTGGGTTTCTTTCCTTCTCCCAAGCATCTGTAGGCAGCATCTGTGTGAGGCAAGGCCAGCCCAGCCCAGCCGCCCGGGCAGCGCTCTGCAGGGGTGTTCAGTGCTGCACCCCTTGGTGGGCATCGCTCTGTCGCAGGCGAAACGTGGCTGTGGCACCCTGTCCAGCGCCAGGGTTTATCAGGAATATCCTTGCTCCCAGGACCCAGGTTGGTTACACCCACTGGGAGCACCTGGCAATGGATAGTTTAGTTTAAGACGCGGTGCAGATACGTGTATCAGGTACTGGAAACCTGCAGATTCACACTCACTTGTACAAGGTGTTTTGTGACCTCATATTGCACTGCTGTAAACAGGAGTAACCGCCCAGGTCAGCTGTGCAGAACTGGTGTAAATCAGAACAGAATTAAACCCATGTGCCATTTGTGTGTAATGTTAGTACCCCCCTGGGTGCTGTGCAGTGTGAGGCTTCCACCAGCCTTTCCTCTGGCATCGTACACGTGAGCCAGAGCTGTTTGGGCAGCCAGAGTACATCCTCTCCCATCACCCACTGCTGAGTTTCAGTGTAAATGCTGAGGGATCTGTCCTCTGGTCAGTTAGCTCCATGCCTGCATCATCCGTGGCACCTTGCAGCATGATACCAGCTGCACTTCTGACCCAGGGGCAGGATTCCTGCTCCAGCTTGTAATTTATATGATTTACTGCACTGTTCTTCAGAGGCAGGTGGGAGTTTGAAAGAAAGACTACTGCAAAGTTTTTGGTAATCAATGGGGCGAAAAAAAAGACATAATTATTGTGATGAAACTCTGAGAAACAAAGGGAGGCATGTAAGGTGACTCACCTTCTAAAATACACTTTGAAAACCACTGCTGAGCCCCCAAGACTTTGGAAAAAAACCTGGAGTGAATCATTTCACCCCCTCAGTGCACAGGTCAGGAGCTCTGCTTAGAAGGAAACAAAAAAAAAGCCTCTGATCATCTGTTCTGGTATTTCTGCCACAAGCTGGTGCATGGAGCCAGCAAGCCAATGGTCCCTGTATTTATTTGCCCTTTTAAGTTTTAGCACTGCTGTCTGCAAATCCCCAGTGCAGCTTAAAGAACCAAACACACAAACAAAATAGGCACAGGCTCCTGGAGAGAAATTAATGGGAAACAGTAGTTTTCCATATGTGGTTGTGCGTTTTTTAAAAGCAATTTGGGCTTTGTGTCCTGTATCACCAGCCCCTGGTCCCCATGCACATGGAAGCTGTCTGGGCAGGGGGGTGTGCAGTGGGCAGGGGGGGATGAGGGTTGTGTCCGCCCGCGGCGGCGGATGCCCTGGGGACTGCCAGCTCCCAGCTCCCACTGCTCTTGAAGGCAGATGCTGGGAGAGAAGGCACTGACCCTTCTTCCCTTTCTCACCTTTGTGTCTTCATGGGTGCAGGACAGACAGACAGACGCCAGTGCCCTTGGGGCTGTGCTCCCTGGGCCAGGCCCATTTCACTGCTGCACTGCTGTGGACCCCCACCCCTCATTTTAGGGTGGGCAGAGGGACTGTGGCCCTTCCTCCATCAGCCAGTCTGGCTCTTGCTTCTCTTTCGTCGCTGGAGCCCTTAGGGAATCTTGCTCTGTTTCATTTCATGTCTCTGTTTGCTCCATATTTATCAACAGTGAGTAACAAACTGTAATGACTGCACTTCTTTAATGACCATCATCATTAAAAAGGGAACATGTGCAAATGAATCATTAATTGCAGGCTTCTAAGTACTGTCCTCCTCACACAGCCATTTAGGAGGAGATGTTTGTGAGCAGAAGACAAGAATCTCACTTGCTGTTGCAGTTTGAAGTTATTTGGACAATAAACTCCTCAGCACAAACCTGTTCCCATTTCTCAGCCCTGGGGTCTTGCTGGAACCTTCAGCAGTGCCCAGCCACCCCACCCATTGCTCTCTCTCCTGCATCTCTCAGTACTGCCATCAGCCAGGTTAAGTGGTGTGTCTATAAAAAGAAACTTGAAATTAGAGCCCATCTTCACAGACTTTGAAGGGGACTTCTGAAAATTGGAAATTTCTCTGTTATCTATGAAAGGCAAAGCTGGTCTGATGGTGTAGAGAGAGCAGCAGTGCAATGCAAAATGGGTCTTCAGTGCTGCCAAGTACCTCTGACACTCAGCTTGGGAGCATTTATTTGTTTAAAACTTTTCTCTGCAGCTAAAAATTGATAACTTTGCTGAGAGCTAAGTCATGCCCATAATGAAGTACAACCCTTTATCTTTAAAGACATGCAAATCCAGCCTCTTCCAGACTTTTGGGCATGTTTGACTTTCATTGAACTGTTCCTAATGTTTGACTGTTAATTACACAATGGATGGTTCACCTTTTCTAATTCAGTGAAGGAAAAATATCTCCAGGTTCCTCATGGTGCATTAGTCACTTGAACCTGCTCCCATAAGAGCTTTCATCACATCTCTGGAGCAGCAGACGTTGACAGTGTAACTGCAGGGAGAACAGTGCAAGGAACATGCTGAGAACTCTGCCTAAAGCCCACTCCTATTGTAATTCCTGCTGATCTACAGCTTTGTGGGTAGGTCTCCTGGGGAGGTTGTAACCCTATCGCTGGTTCCTCAGGGATTTTTAGCAAACAAGTTTGACAGAAGAAACCCAGAAGAAACTGTTTTCTTACCTGAAGGTGCCCTGCTTGGAAGGACACCCTTTGCAGCTTCTTCATGCACTGATTTCTGCTCAGCCCTGATGAAATACAGTCAGTGTAACGCAAACCTGTGCAGAGAGTTACTTTACACTGGCTGGGCTCTCTGGGGAAGGGAATTGGCTGAATTCTTGGCCCTGTCTCTGCCCTGCTTTGGACCCATCCAAACACAGGTGCTTTGCTCCTGCTGGCACTGACAGTTCCTGCAAACAGTGCCCTGGCTGCTCAGCCTCACCGTGGGCACCGTGCAGCCATCCTGTGCTCTCATTTTCAGTGGGGCTTGGTTTGAAATGCCTTTGCCAAGGTAAGGGTGAAGTTGGATTTGCTGAATGACTTTTTGCCCACAGAAGTGAAATTCATACATGCTAGAGCATTAATATCAGCCAGCAAAGAGTTGCTGCTTATGTAGGAGAGCAGGGAATTGATCCAGGGGGAGAACAAAGCAGTGGGAGCACTGTGCCTCCTGTTGTCTCTGGCAAATGTCTATCATTTGTCACTTGAATTTAATAAAACAAGATGGTGAGATGGACAAGTACTCAAAAGCTTGAGGAGTAATGGGCTTGAATTATTATAATAGCCCCCAAGGCAGATGACTAATAATTTATGATCCCATAAGTATGACAAAAAAAATGTTTGCTACATCCACTGCCTCTGATCTGATTTTCACTTGAAGAAATGTCTCTGGCACTGTGGACATAGTTTCCCTGGAGTATAATTACCAGACTGGAAGGACTGGAGTGATTTGGAATTAGGCAGTATTCCTAGAACCAACGAGCAACAGCACTAACCCAGGAACCAACCAAAGCTGAACTGAGCGCAAACTTTGTCTTCAGGCACATACAGATACTGTGGGTTTTCCCCCTTCTTTGTGAGCAGTCCTCATGATTGGGAACTGATTGACAGAGCAGTAAAGGAAACTGTTTGTTAGTTCTTCCTGAGCAGTTAAACACAGGTGTTCAGCAAGTTGGGACCTGCTGTAAAGCAGAGAACACTGGGGAACAGGAGATGGGCAAGGTGGTACCAGGGTGTGAAGAGCTTCAAATCCTCCCTCCTGTTTGCTTAGACTTGTTTCCTTTCTCCTCCTACCAGTGGCAAGGCCGGGCAGCGAGCTTTGACAGCCAGGGTTCCTGTCCCTCACCTAAACCACCTCCCACACCATGATGCGGAGCACGGCGAGTAAAATGGGACTAAACCAAGTTATTTTTGCACTTGGCCTACAGTCTCAGTCCTTTGTTGCTGAGTGGCAGCGGCAGCAAGACTTTCCAGTCTAGTTGATCCCGCGTAAGTAAAGGCAGAAACCCGTTCTGTGGTCAAATATGTCTTTGTCTAATATGTCTCCCAAGGTGATGTTTTTTTTTTTGTGGCTTTTACTGTATGGATCTGTTTCCAGAGGAAGAAGGTGGACTGAGACATGAGCTGGAAGTTTGGGCTGTAAAATAACATGTAAAATAGTTTTTAGTGTGTACAAAGGCTGGACCCGTGCCGAGAGGCTGAGTGTCTGCAGGCAGCCCAGCTGGCTAGGAGAGGGGACGCCCAGCCTGGCCCCACTGCACTGTCTGTCCCTGCTCAGAGGAGCAGCCAGGGAGTCAACACGTCCGATCTGCCAGCAGCTCTGCGGCCGCCAGCCCAGCCCAGCCGCCTGGCCACAGGCTTCCTGTCCCTGTAGAGGTGTTCACGAGCTCCTAGAACTTTGTGCAGTGTGTATCCCAAGTTCCCTTTGTCACATAGAAGAAATTCCTCAGGGGGGAAAGCTGTTTTTTCCCCATATTTGAAGTCTCCCTAGAGCTACTTGCATGAACAGTTTCTTAAGACCCTGTTGTAGCTGCTGCTGACTCCTCCCCTGTACATCACCACGTTACCTGGAGTGGAGAGAACTGTGTTGCCGTAAGTGAGGTTCGGACATAAAGGGGGAAAGATGTTATAGAAAGAGGGGACATCTGTGCGTGAACAATTGATCTCTATTTCTTGTGTCATCCTAGTGATAAAGGGTGAGCAAAAGGGTAAAGGGAAATAAAGGGAAACATAGAAACACAACCAATACAAAGAAAAAAAATGCTTCCAAACTTTTTCTTGAGCTATCAGCACTTACTTAATAAGTTTTGAAGGCCCAAGCCCTGGGGGAAGATCAAGTTTTGGAAAAAAACCCACTAAACTTTGCTGATTTTTGGCTGCAGAAGCCAAACATGAAGTTGTAACATCCCAGTTACTAGCTCTGCACACACAGCTAAATCAGCCGATCTTTACCAGACAAATGTGGAACTCAGGCACTTAATCATCGTGCATTTTTCTCTGAGTCCATACGTACATTAGTGCTGTTTGTTCTACTGTAATTAAATTAAGTAAATGCAAATATTTTGGTTTCAAGTGCAAACCACATTTGCCAGCAAGGCAGCCGTTCCTCCTCACATCGGGGTAGCAGAACTGCACATCGGCCACTGCCTTCAGGTCAACTTCAGTTTCCTAAATGTCACAGCATCAGCTCTCACTGGGCATCACGCTAGCAGAGAAGGGTACCTGTTCACATTGTTCTTCTGGGTAAGATGAATCCTTTGTTCAGTGAAGGACAAACACAATTTCTCATCACACCTTGTGTCTTAATTCTCTTTATGTGCCACATGCTGTAGAAGCAGAAAGTCAATAAAATTATTTTATTTGCAAATCTTGCCTTGTCTGGTGAAATGCTCCCCCCTGTGAACGCAGTGACTGTGTGTGATGGGATTTCAGACAGATACAGTGACCAGAGCAGATGATGTAAGACATGATGATAACAGACCGTGTGACTTGAAGCAGGTGGTCCTTAGGCCATAAACCTGCAGCTCTTGGCTGTCCTGGGGCCACTCAACGCGCACCCCTTGGGGAAGTGCTGAGTGCTAGTCATGGGGAACCCACCCCAAACACCTACAGTTCTTTGAAAGAAAAGGGTGGTAGGGCTGCATTAGCTCTGCAGCATGAACAATCCTATCGACTTCTGCCACGGGACACCCAGCCCTCCTGGGGTCGGTCCAGGTCTTACTATGGCAAAGAGTTTCTAACCATCCAACACAATGGACTTCACATGGTGGTTGGTTCAAAAATCTGACTGCAACCTCCCCCTGGAACCTTGACCTGAGCTGGCCCCGAGCTCAGGTGTTGAGGCTGGAAGTGCCTCTTGCAGGTCTGTGGATCACAGCACCTGCATCACAAGACGCACCCAGAAGAATCCACAGCTGGATGCAGGGATGGCACTTGACAATCATTAATTGCACTAACCCACTCAAATCCTTTTCTTCTTTAATCCTGGCTTCTTGGGTTTTGCTGTTCTCTGTATAATCTGTGTCTTTTATCCATTCTTCTTGTTATCTAGGATTTAGTCAAAACATACGTGGGGGTTGACACACAGTTTCTATTTTTAATCCTTGCTTCACACAGATAATCAATTTCCCCTCAATACTGGCTGTCACTTGCATCACTGGAAAAGGGGATCTCACGCTCGTGGATAACGCCCACGCCTGGATGGCTCAAACCCCCAACACAGCTTTTAAAAGCTGAGATTTTGCCACATCCCTAGGTGAGGGGATAATCAAACCATTGTGTGTTTGTCATCGCCTCAGCGCAGCCACTTGAGAAGATTGGTCACACTAATGGAAACCAGACATACCCTACAAGTGCAAATATTTCCCTTTCATCTAGAGAGGGATTATAACTCTGAAAAGGAGCTGAGCCAGGCACAAGTGCCATCCCAGGATTAGTTAAGTTGCTTTCTCTCCCCCCCCCCACCCCCCAACTTTCCATGCTACTCCTAACGGTGTAATGCTAATCACAGGGAGGTTTAAATTATTACCAAGCACAGTAAGGAGGACCACGTCCCTCGGGGAGCTTCCCTCACCAGAGAGGATGCCTGTGGCCATCAGTCCTGCTCCAAACCAGGTTGATGTGCCATGCCGTGCCGAGGGCAGCATGTGGAGAGAGTGTTGCTGGGCAGCCAGAGGCACCCCACTGTGCAGCTGCTGGACACACAGGCCAGGGAAGGAGATGCTCAGCAAACAAGTGCTGGCAAAGTCTGCAAGCAGCCGCAAATGAATAGATTATTTCAAGTACTGCAAGCAAAATAAACACACATGAGCATTCCCAGGCCATCCTCCCCCCCCCCGCTTCCTTTCTAGTCTTAGTCTCACAGTCTCCAATTTCATAGAACAATGACTGACCACAGGAAGAGTGAGAGACACAAGGGAGGGCTGTCACTTGGTGACTGCGACGGTGGGGACACAGGGAGAAACCCACAGGTCTATCACATGGCTGATTACAAGGGGTCAGGGGGCTGAGGAACTGTCCTGGCCAAATGGAAAAAGTGCAAAATACCCAATGGAAAGTGAATTCCAGCCATAGTGAAGCTCTGCGTTTTGGCACTGTCAGGCAGGGCAGGCAGCACACAGGATATTCAGCCTTTCTGGATCACTTACCTCTGACACTGAAAGCATCAGCTGCTCCAAAGGGCGACTCAGCAGCGATGGACATGGGTTTTTGGGCAGGTGGGCAACTTGTGCTGGCTGTGGGCTCAGTGGAAACAGGACCAGCTTTGTGTGCTTCATCTCAAATTGTATTCTCTTCAGCCTTGTATCTCCATGTAACTCTGAGAGCCTGCAAAGAGTATGTCATCACACATATGCTCAACCCTGTACACATGCCAGTCCTGCCTCAGTCTTTATTCCAAGTGCTTTCAGTCCAGATATGTCTGTCTTCACTTCCGAGGTAATAAATTAGACAGCAAATTATAGCTCATTTGAGGAAAGCACAGCCCTGTTCCTTGAGATCCCTATCTCAGTTCTTTATTTGTTCTCCATTTTTCCTACTTCTGTCATTTGCTCTCTTAATTGTCTCTCTAATCCAGCAGTTCCAGACTTCTCAGTCTTGTTTTGCTAGAGGTTTTCTCCCCCAGGGCCCCGATCATTCTTCCTGCCATTAAGATTATATGTATCAGCACAGCTGCACACTTACCTAAATGCCGGGTCAGGGATCCGACTTGCATCATGCAAGGATGACCTCCTTGGGACTAGAAACTGTCATTTACAGGGAGTCACAGCTCCTGGACCCACAAACCCACTTGCTCCCCTCTGACCTCTGCTTGCACAGCTGCTGCCGGGGCGCAGGGGGCTGGGGTGTGGGGTGCAGGCAGCAGCTGCCCCACGCTGCCTCCAGACACACAGGTATCGCCCAGGAAGCCTGGGTAATGTCAGCTACAGCATGCTGGGGACCCCATGTAAGGTAGGCTTTGTGGGGGGGGTGTCTCTCCACTTCATACGAGCAGCTGCAGTCCTGAGACGCTTCATCATGGACCAAAGAGCTGCTGGTGAAAGCAAAACCCTCAGAGCTGGGGCTCTGCACCCTGGCAGGGAAGAGCTGCCTCTTCCTTTCGTGCTGGTGGCTAGTTATCTAGTTATTTTTAAAATGCCTCCAGGGCAAACGGTGTCTAGTCTTCCCTTTGCAGGGAAAGGTGACACAGCCTGCATCTTTGCTGGGGTGAGCATGGCCCAAAACTCAGGGTTGTGGAGAGGCCAGTGCTGCAGGTAAGCCTGTGGCAAACGGAGTTTGGCTCCTCTTTGTGGGCTTAGAGAATCTGGAGCTTGGTCCAAGTGCCAGAGGCATCCCAGTAGCTGTGTGTGAGGCTTACAAACCTCTGCAGGCAGCCCTCAGCAGCAATGCTACTCCAATGTGCAAGAAATGCTGGGGTTTTTTTCCCCTGGACTTTCCTCAAAGATAATTTGTAATTATATTTTACAGCTTTATATATATATATATATATATGATTTTTCTAAAGACAGCGCATTAGTCATGCAAATATAATTATGTATCTTATGTTCCCATGTCATTTGTAATTAAAACCATGGAATTTAAAGCACATACATTTAAAAAAACCCAGCGTAGGCTTCTATTAAAATTGCAGTTCATTAAAGCTAATAAAGTACCTTGGGATGGGTCAAGGCAAATCCAGAGCATGTTCCGTTGCCGTGGGAACAGCCAGCACCAAAGCCAAGTGCAGACACAGTAACCTGCAGCATCAGAAATAACCAGCAACAATCAGATTAGGAGAGAAAGAGCCCAAACCCAGAGCACCCATCTCCCCTGTCTGTGGGTACCAGACACACAGAGACGCCAAAGGTCCTTGCCGGGGCTGGAGGAGCTGTTGGGACTCTGTCCCAGCCATGGGCTCTGGGCAGGGTGGGGATCACAGCGCTGCACCCCCTCAGAGGTGTCCTGTGGGCACAGGGTGTGTGGCAGCCAGGAGAGGCTGTGGGACATCGTGGGTTTGCTGGGGTGGCAGCACCAGAGGCACTGCTGGACCCCAGGCAGGCAGAGAAGCATCCCATGGCAGAGCAGCGACCAGGAAACGTGACCCAGTCATCACATCCCCTTGTGAAAATACTTACTGGGTTGTTAATTGCTTCCAAAGTGGGAGACTTTCTCCTAATCTGCTATTAGCAACTGCACATCCCTCTCCATTTCAAAGTGCCTCAGAAGATGAGGGTTTCTTCGCTGCCACGAGGGACGGAGTGGAAGAGCAGTAATTTCTTAATTAAGTCGGTTTGCTGCCTTGCTGTGGGTAGCTTACATAAATGGAGGAGGGGTTGCTCATTGCTCTGCTGATTTCCTCCTGACGCTTGATTCCACCCTGCCTGCCCCTCCAGCCCCTCAGGCTTTGGTCCGAGCCACAGGACCGCCGGCCATCCGAGTGCTGGGTGTCTTTGGGAGGGCTCGGTACCAGGCACAGCCCCGTGCATGACCCTGTCCCCCAGAGCTGCATTCCTGTGGATTTTCTAGGACATCCTGCTCAGAAACCGAGACCTTTCCACCCGCTGCGTAACCTCGGCTCTCTAATGAGCCCAGCTGCTGCACACTGTGTGCTCCGCGGGCTGCCGAGCGCTCTACGGAGCTGGCTGTGATGCAGGGCCGCACGGCCCCAGCCCTTGCACCCGCAGCACAGGGGGGATGGTCACACCAGGGGGTCCCGTGCCTGAGCTGCAGCCCCATGGCAGCAGGGGCAGAGGGGTCTCCCCCTCGGGCACCCATGGTGTTGGGCTGCAAGGCTGCGTGCAGCCCAGGGAGGGGGGAGCAGCTCTCTAAATGTCACCATGTGAACAGGAGCAGAAGCTGCGGCTCTTTGTGTTACATGGGAGAGCTGGCGCTGGCGGGAGCAGGTCCTTCCAAGCTCACCTCTCTAAGATGGCGCCACCGGTGATGTCCACAACGGCCCTGGGGTCCTCGGGCTCTGCCACACCACAGGAGCATCCAACCTCCCTCTGCAGCCTGGGATTCAAAGAGCTCCACAGTAACATCTCCTGTCCCATGGCACTCGCAGCCGCCACAGCGAGTCACGATCGCCTCAGCTCAGAGCTGCCTCACGCCTGCCGCGGGCCAACGCCGCGCAGTGCCCGCTGGGCCCGGTGGAGGCCATGGTTCCAGCAGCTTCTTTGGTTCCTCACTCCAAAACAGAGAGTGGCTTAAAACATTCACGGTGCAGGATGAGCTGTGTCTGGGTTGCTGCAGCGCGTGGTGCTGGTGGGGGCTGCGAGGGGGAGAGGCTGGCACCCATGTCCCCTCACTTCCTAACCCACCACGGCCCCTCAGCCGTGCCCCACGCCAGATGTCTTCTCACGAGCAGGCGAAGACATCAGAAATGCCACAGGAGGTGGCCATTGTTTTCTGTCAGAAATCTGCAGCACTTACAAATCAGGCTCCTTTTCTGAAACCTGGAGTTTGCCAGAAAAAATAAAAGAGACATTTTCCACAGCAGAGACAGTCCCAGCAGAGACAGGTATCTGTGCTGCCAGAGGCAGGATGGGCAGATATGTCAGCAACAAACACCCTCCTGGGCGAACCACGGTTGGCTAGAGATTGGATTTAATATGGATTTCTTTGGCCAGAGGAAGAATTCAAACGTGAGGATTAAAATCTGAACTAACCCTCCTTCCCACTCCAGGGCATCTCCTGGAGGTGCAGGGCCCGTGCTGAGACGCCCAGACTGGGAGAGCAGAGAGGACATCTTGGCCACATCTCTGCCCCACGGCCAGCACAGGGGTGCTGGGCTGGCTGCAGGGCCCCCATGCACCCTGGGAGGGCTCATCCTTGGGTCCACACCTGATTCCAAAGGCCCCAGGAGACTGATTTGTTTGGCCAAAAGCAAAGCTCCCCAGAGCAGGAACAGAGACAAGAATTACCTCCTAAAGTGGCGTGTGTGTCTGAGCCTGTGCAAGGAGCTCTCTCACTGAAGGGCAAAATGGAAGAGCCAGCATCACAAACCAGGGGCACACAGCTGCCTGGTTTGCCTGCACACAGCTGAGCACCCCACGGGAGCACGGTCAGGACATGGTGTGATCACACTGCTCCCCAGCTGGGCAAAATTTCACGGGGTTTATTGGTACTGATGCCTCCTGACCAAATCATGTTTCTCTCTTCATTTGTTCTGTAACAAGCCCAACGTTTCAATTGCTGAGGCAAGCTCGGATGGGGAACGAAGGAGACAGCAGATGACACTGACATCAGAGGTGGCTCAGATGGGGAAAAACACTTTTCATTTAAAACCCTGCTCTCCTGAAAATCCGCTGTCAAGGAGGAATTGGGGCTTTAGAACACAGCTGTGAGGAGCAACCTTCTGCAGGGGCTGGCTGCAAAGCACAGCTCTGGTCTGCAGCCTGTGTGTTTGGCTCCTGGAGTCCTCCAGGTTGGCAGCCTGGCAGCAATTTCAGGTTAAAAGGGAAACTAAAAAACGAGAGGGGCTGTAAGAGTCATGGGCTGGACTCCAGCACTGAAAAGGAGCAGCTACCTGCAGATCAGGGACTGCGTTTCCATTGCTAATTAGTCGACGCATTAGGGGAAAACACAGCAAAGAAATGCTAAGAGACGTGTCTAAGTTCCTCTGCCCCACTGCTCCTGCCCGGTGCACTACGGGCTCACGGGAGGCCCTGCCCTCTCCTCCTCACTGCTCCCAGCCCCACAGCAACACTTCATCTCTGCTCAGAGCCCTGGTCCTCCCCTGCCAGCCCGGGCTGGGGGATCTGAGAAGCGCCGTTCCTCTAAATCCACACGGAGATGTCTCTGCAGCCAGGGAAAGTTTATAGCTTGAATTAAGAGCCATTAAGGCTCTGAGAGCTGCTTCTTGGCAAGGGATAAGGAACAAAGCTCGCTGCTTGGGGTGACTGATGGATCAGCAGGACCAAGGAGGGTCTCTGCAAGCAGAGATAGGGATGCGCCAGGGACTCCTGTGTCCATGGGCTCTTGCAGAGGGGTTTGGGAAGGACTCTGCCACAGCATCAGTGGGAAGGGCTGCACCACACACCCACCCACACCGTGGTGATGCCCTAGCACAACACCCCAGCTCTAACTCACCCCAGAAACACGATGGGCCCACTGCCTCTCTGCTCACTGCACCATCCTCGCGGGATGCCTGGTCTCCTCGGACAGAGGCTCCTCTGGTGGCTTTGCCTCAGGGATTCGATCTTCCTTTCATTTGTCCTTGCCTGGAAGTGCTCATCTCTGCATCACTTTCATTTACAAAGGCTAGGAGGCAACTTTGGAGAAATCCATTTAACTGAGCAATTAGTGTGTCTATAATACACTTCTGTGTTTTATTAGAAACATAAAAATTGGTAATGTCTGTTTGTTTTGACCCTACCTCTGTAGTAATGGCAGCAATTTTCCATAATAATCACAGTTACCATGGTTATAACTCCCTCCAGGTTGGCAGACACCTGCAGCAAGAGACACCATCTCTGCATGAGCACAGCTGGGGTGCTGGGCAGCTGCTCTGACCCCCCACCAGGTCCCACATCCTTGTGCCACCCCAGCATCGGTACAGCTGTGGGTGCTGGCTGTGCTGGAGCCCCCAGGCAAAAGAGGACCCCTGCCCCTGCCCACACCACAGCTCCTTCCTCGTCCAGCTCTCGGGAAGGTGAGGGGGCTGCACACCCGAGACTCAGCATTTCACAGAAGGGTTGGGGAGCCAGAGATAAAGAGACAAACCAAACTTACCGTGTGTTGCTTGGGGCTGTCCTAAAAGCACTGGGGAGGGAGACCCAAGACCTCCTTCGCGTGGGGCAATCGCTGCATCCCTCAGCACTTCTGCTCCAGGAGGATGAATTAAGTAGAAAGTTCAGGCCTGTTCCAGAAAGGCTCTGGGGAACTGATTTTCAGAGAGGAAAGAAATTAAAGAACTGCTCAACTGAATAGCTGAGCTAGTATTTTTCTGTCCTCGGGAAACATCCTTCACAATAATAGCATTAGTAATAATAACACCCCGCAGAAAATCCTGGTGAAATCATGTAGAGCACAGGATGTGTGAAATCCCTGGGATGGCAGGAGCTGCCTGCGTGGGTCCTCCTCACGTCAGCAATATCCTCCTTGGCTGGAGACAGACCTGTTCCCGCACAGGGTGCAGCACACGGGGTGATCCATCTCGATCGGAGCCCTGAAACAACTGCAAATGCTGTGAGTAAATGAAACTGTCCAGAACATAATGAAACTCTCTGTGTGTCACAAACCACAGCTCCTCTGACAGGGTGGTGAGCTCCAAACCTGACGACTTCATTATTAATCTTCCTGCCAGGAAGAAAAGGAAGGAGCAGGCACCCCAGCACTGGGAAGGGTGAGAGGAGCTGGGGCACCTCCAGCACCCCAGCTGGCTGCACCAGGTGGGCAGCCAGCTCTGCAGGGACCCCGACACCCTGCAGAATCCTCCTGTTTAGAACAAGCTTCAGTCTCTGCCCCGTCCTTGGAGCGGCAGCACAACTCCTCCAACACAATACACACCGATGAGCGCGCAGGGGGGCTGCTCCGGGCGGGCAATTAACAACCACGAGGCGCTAATTGCGGGGCCGGGCGGTCCGTGCGGCAGCATCCCCCCTTTCCCCTGACGGCCCCGAAGAATATTTAAAGCCGGAAAAAGGCATCAGCGACCCCCAGCCAAACCTTCGCGTCCGCAGAGCCGCCCGAGGGGGCTGCCCGCCCCCTCCCCCGGGAGAGACGAGCTCCCGCACGGGCAGCGGGACACGCGTGTCCCGGCCGGGAGCGGGGAGGTGGTTTCTGGAGTCGTTCCTACCCCATCGACTCCCCTTATAGCCTGATCAATCGTTGGTGTGACTATTTACACCTGTGCGGCTTCTGTTGCCGTGCTTATTGGTCTCCAACGGGCTGTGAATTAACTCCACGGCCCCTGTAGCCCTTCACACTTGGGTAACTTCTCTGCCTGACTCACAGCGTGTTGAACTTCCAGCACCACCAACCACAGTCCCTCAGTGTGTACTTAAACGTTTTTCTTATGCAACCAAAAGAAATTTTAATTATAACACAGAAGAACTTGAAGCAAATACCAAGTGACCTCCACATCACCCCACAGCTTGTGTCCAGGGGGGTGCCAAACGCCTGGCTTTATGGCATGAGGGGGTGGAATGGCTGTGCCACAGCTCCCGGAGGGCAGGTGGCCCCGGGAGCCCCCCAGGTGTGTGGCAGTGGGGGTCCCTGTGGAGTCAGCCCCATGGAGGTTCCTAAGCTGGCACCAGCAGGATGCAATCCTTGCCTGCCATGACTGGCTCAGGCCTCCCTGTCGTCAGCCTTGGCCCCCAGCAGTGATCCCTGCTGGGAAAAGGGATGCTTCACGACACGTGGATGCCTCACATTTCATCCCCTCGGCTCCCAGGCCACTGTGACAGCGACAAATCACAGCACCCCCAGGTTTCTAGGGGGCCCATGGCATCTCTGAACAGAAACGGGCTGATTCCTGCACCCCTGGGGGTGTGATGCAAGAGGCAACATGTGGGACAGTCACTGCTGGGTGACGTGGCATGGACTGGATGTGGCAGTGGCCACACAGGGCTGTGCCCATGCCCTGTGATGTCTTGAGGCCTGGCAGTGCCGGGGCTGCTGTCCCCAGAGGCCCCCAGCCGTGTCCCACTCCATCTCTCTGGGGTGCTGCTGCTGTGGAGGACTTGGTGACAGTGACACAGGAACAGGAAGGGGCTCAGGGACTGGGATTTCTAAAGGGTTTGTGGTGATCCTGCAGCTGCAGGGGAAGATGACTGTGCTTCATTAGAAGTGAACTCGGAGAATCAGCAGCATCTGGTGCCTGCTGGCGAGGAGGCCTCCCAGCACACCAGGAACATCTCCAGTTGTCCTCTCAGATTAAGGGATTTTGCTGTTTGCTCAGAGTTTTGTACATGCAAAACACACTGTCTCCGGCCAGGCTCTGGGGTCCCCTTGATGCAGCAGGAGCCTGCCCAAAGCCCCAGCTTTTAAAACCCTGCCCAAAGCCCAGCCCAATCTCTCTGCCCAGACCCCCAACCCCAGGAGCAGTTGCTGCTCTGGCTGGCAGACCATGGCACAGACACCCCACCCTTGGGAAGTGTCTTTTGGGGTGACCCTGGGGCAGCACGGAGCTGCGGTTCTGGCAGCCTGGTCCCAGCACCCCATGCTCCCCCCAAGCAGGTGGCTGCAGCTCGCTGCATAGTATTTATTCATTATACACAAAGAAATCTCATTAAGTTAGTCCAGGCTTCTGCAGGGTGGCCCTGGGCAGGGATGCCTGGTGCTGGTGGGCAGAGGGTGGAGGGGGGCAGGGGTCCAGCATTTCATCATTTCACAGTGACGGGAGATGGGGCAGAGATGCCGTCCCACAGCAGAGCCAGCTGTGCCCCGTGGGGCAGGACGGGCAGAGCCGCGCTTGCCCGGGCGTGGGGGGGGGGACACCCTGCCGTGGCCTCTCAGACCTCCAGCTTCTTCTTCATCTCCATGCGGTAGATGATCTGGTAGCCATCGTCCCAGGCGTAGATCTGCCTCTCCCGGGGGCTGTACTTCATGCTGGAGTGGGAGCCGTAGCGCTTGGGGAAGTAGACGAGGGAGGCGTCCTCGGGGGACAGCGTGCCGCTGACGTCGAAGACGCACTGCACGCGGGCGCGGCTGGGCAGGCGGGTGTTGTACACCACGTGCAGTGCCCCGCACACCACAAAGGCACCCTCGGCGTTCTCCCGCGGGCACGGCGTGTCCCACATCTGCTCGATGTCCAGCGAGGTGGGGTCCAGCTTGGCCAGGCATATGTTCTTCTCATCCTCCTTGGTGGCGTAGATGGCCCAGAGCCCTTCCTCATCCGCTGCCAGCTCAATGTAGGTGAAGGGGGAGAGCCCAAAGACGGGGATCTGCTCCTCGGCTGGGAACACCGAGCTGTCCACCACGGTCTTGTTGGCCAGGTTGAACTTGATCACCTGGAAGGGGCCCTGCTGGCGGATGTAGTAGAGGTGCCCGTCGTAGACAAGGTGCCCGGTGCCCACCCAGGGGTAGGGCAGCTTGATGCGGGCGGCCTTGCGGGTGGCAGAGAAGAGGGTGAACTCCCGCATGCGGGGGAAGACGTACACCGTGTCGTTGGCAGTGCCATCAAAGACGTAGATCTTCTCCGAGTTCCCTGCAGCATCCTTTGTCCAGAGCCCTGAGGTGCTGCCAAAACGCTTCAGGATCTTCATGGCTCTGATGCTCGCGATGGTGTCGCTGCAGTCTGCAAGAGTGGGGCACCGTGAAAGACTGGAAGCTGCCAGGTCCCACAGTGGGGACCACTCCCACCCCACACTGGAGTCACACAGGTCCCACTGCATCCCGCCCCAGCCCTCAGGCAACTGTCTTACAAACTGGCTGTGGAGGTTGCGGGGCATGCAGAAAAAGCCTTGTGCAGCCGAGCCATGTGCAGGGGAGGCCACCTCGCCCCAGCCCTGCCTCAAGGGCTCTGGAGAAGCTCAAGCCTCTGGCCTTGGGGCTGGGACGTGGCTCCAGCCAGCCGGGGGGATTTGTCCCTGCAGGGACCGAATGCCACAGCATGTGGCCGGGGGAGACTTGGACCCGGGTGGGCTGGGAAGGCCAGTGCTAACCCCTCACTCGGGACCATCTGCCCAAGGAGCCACAGCCCCTCACCTGTCAGCTTGGTGTATTTCTCATTCTTCCTCTGCTTGGCCGTGGCCACCTGCTTCTCCATCAGCGTCTCATCCACCTCCACGCAGGGCGGCGCGGGGTTCTGCGTCTCCAGGTAATCCACCTCCCGCTCCAGCCGGTCCACCCGCACCGCGGCGCTCTCAGCCTCCAGCCGCATCGCCTCCCGCTCCTTCTCTGCGGTCTCAAGCATCCCCAGCACCTGGTTCTTGAAGTCCCGCAGCTCCGTGGAGTAGCGGCTGCTCTGGTCGTGCCACTGTGAGATCCTCTCCTAGGGGGCCAAGGGGACACTGAGGTCTCTCTTGCACCTCACAGCCCGGCCGCAGCAGCCGTGCCGCTGCCTGCGCGGGGCTGAGGGCACCCTGGGGCCACGAAGCTCTGCGCCCCTCGATGCTCCCAGACCCGTGACACCCCCAACTCCCGCGCTCCCACGCCCGCCGTGCTCCCGAGCCTCCTGCGACGTTCAGGCCGGGCTGTGCTGCGCATCAGCACGGCTGCGGCCCCATCCCCGCTCCCCTCGCCCCAGGCCTGCTGCCCGCCCGGGAGGAAGGGCCCAGGGAGCCCCACGGCCGGGCGAAGCGGTGCGGGGCCCCTACCTCCAGGAGCGTGAGGCGCCGCTCCACGTACTCCATGAACTGCTGCTGCTGGGCGCGGAGGGCCGCGGAGAACAGCGGCAGGAGGAGCAGGCAGCGCCAGGGCCCCATGGCTGTCGGAGAGAGCAGCCTCCACCTCAGTGCTCAGGAATGCTCCGGCCTCCCGGAGCCCTTATTGAATCCAGATGTGCAGAGAGGGGAGGAGAGGCTGCTCCTTCCCCGCAGACCAACCCCGGGCGCTTTAACCCCTTCGCAGCCCGGCGGGTGCTGCGCGTCGGACCCCGCTCTGAACGCAGCTGCTCGCGGCGGGACGGGGCGGCCCGAGCGGGTCCGGCGCGAAGCCACGGCCGCAACCGGGGCCTCACGCCCGGGTCCCGCCCCGCCCCGAACCCGAGCCCCGTCCGCTCTCCGCTGCCGGGGCTGCCCGGAGGCTCCGGCGCCGCGGTGGGGACGGGGATGGGGGGGGGGTGTCCCGGGCTGCCGGGAGTCGGGCTGCGGAGCCGCGCGCAGCGCGAGGGCGCCGCCTAGCGGGCACGCGGCGGAGCGGCCCCGGGAGCCCCGTCTCGCGCGCCTCGCCGCCAGCCCGGGAGGGACCGGGGCGGCCTCAGCTGCGGCGGGAGCGGGCGCAGCCCGGGGCTCGGCCCTCGGGACAGGCCCGACCGCGGCAGCGCGGCCGCCGACAGCCGCGGAGCACCGCGCGGGGCCTGCTCCCGGCGCCGGCGGCGCGGCACGTGCGGCCTCGCTTACGTCACAGCGCCGAGGCTGACGTCACCGGGCTGGCCTCATGTCACAGAGCCCAAGGCTGGCGTCACGTCACGGCCCCCAGGCTGGTGTCTTGTCACAGAGCCCAAGGCTGGTGTCACCTCACGGCCCCCAGGCTGGCGTCACGTCACACACCCCAAGGCTGGCGTCACGTCATGGGCCCCAGGCTGGCGTCACATCACAGAGCCCAAGGCTGGTGTCACATCACGGCCCCCAGGCTGGCGTCACATCACGGCCTCCAGGCTGGTGTCACATCACGGCCCCCAGGCTGGTGTCACATCACGGCCCCCAGGCTGGCGTCACATCACGGCCTCCAGGCTGGTGTCACATCACGGCCCCCAGGCTGGTGTCACATCACGGCCCCCAGGCTGGCGTCACCTCATGGCCCCCAGGCTGGTGTCACACACTACACCCGGCTGCCCCACAGACCACAGCGACCACCCGCAGCTCCCCCCTGGGCACTCCAACCCCTCCCCAGCTTCAACACACCAGCGACCACCAAGTAGAGTAGAGAAAATTAACCCTTTTATTGATGCATTGCCATTGTTCTACATTTTACCATATTATGTAGAAAATACTTAAAATACAAGCTACTTTGTAAAACCAAAGACAAACATTGAATCCAAAGATAAACTATGTTTTCACAATGGACCCTTTTCCCATATAGTTAGTATTAAATTTTTAAATATCTATTTCTTTTGTTAAAATGATTTGTACATACCCCCTAAGTACATCGGCAATACAAACGTAAGATCAGTAATCGTCAGAAACTACCTGTATCTAGCGGCCTGTAAAAAGGAAGAGCACAACCATAAAAGAAAGTTAAACTTTACACAGTAACTAGCATATCAAATACATTTAATAAAGTAGGAATTCCATTGCAATACCAAGGATCCAAGCAGAAATACTAACGTTACATATAATGTACTGCTACATGTAGTGAGATATATTCCAAGCTGAATCTGAAATCACACATTTATATAAAGTTTAGCAACAAACAACCATGTGGACATGCGGCACCATTCAGAAGTTTAAATAAAAAGAGAAAGCAGGGCTGTGCCAATCCTGTCATTTAGAAGCAATTTAGTTTCACGTCCTAAAAGAAATTGCTGAGTCAGAGGTAAATTACTGCGTCCCATCGGCTTAGGTGCTAAGCAGGGAAGCCTCAGCGGTTGCGCTGCGGCGGCTGTCACAGCTGCGAATACAGGGCAGGGAAGAGGAACAACTGATTTAGCAGTTCAAGAATCACACAGACGAGGGGTCTAGATGGGACCACGGTTATCAAATATTCAAAGGGTGAATCCCAAACTAGCCTTTAAAAAAAACCAACCCAAACAAAACCCAAAACAAACCCTAAAGGTCTCCAATTTCTATCCAGAGATAGCACATTTCTTTACAAAATATGTGTAGCGGCTCTGACCATGAGGAGAGTCAATTCTTTAACCTGGTTTGAAGGCTGGATATGCATGGGAAGAAGGGATGTATCTCCTTAGAGCAGACTACAATACCTAAACTGGGCGACACATACTGGGACCAGACTGGGATCTGCCACGCTTGTGAAGCCAGCGCCGAGGTGGAAGTCTGGTCTTGCTGCAGAGGGGGCTGGTTTGCTTGGTTTGTGTTGTGTGTCACAGAGGAACTTTGGGGCAATTGACAACTTGTTTTCATAGACTCACAGATTGGTCTGGGTTGGAAGGGACCCCAAGGATCACAGAGCTCCAACCCCCTGCCACAGGCAGGGCCACCAACCTCCAGGCCT
This sequence comes from Gallinula chloropus, assembly GCF_964237585.1. Classification (NCBI taxonomy): domain Eukaryota; kingdom Metazoa; phylum Chordata; class Aves; order Gruiformes; family Rallidae; genus Gallinula; species Gallinula chloropus. The sequence continues at coordinate 3,162,213 of NC_140112.1, forward strand.
GGATCTACATGGAGTTCATCCTACCTATGTGATTTCCACCTCGCCCTCCCTGTCCCAATACTTTTGGAAGAGACAACACCGCACTCTGCAAGCACGTTTCATTGGGTTTAACTATCTAGTAGGGACTCTGAAGAGAAGTGGTCATTTTAAACTGCTTTTTTGGGGAAAGCAGGAAAATTCTTCTCAAAATTATCCGATTTTGTTAGAGGTCTTTTATGTTTTTTTCCCCTTTCCTGTTAGAACTGCACGGGAAACACTTTGCTGTGTGTGAGGCAGGGAGTGAAGCTTCCCTGGAACACACCAATTGGAGCTCCTTTCCTTGGAGGGAAAGGCACAACTCTGTACCCAAGAGGTATCTCAAGGCAAGTACTGAACACAAGCAACGTGATATGGAAAAGAAAGCAAGAAAGTGCCTACAGCAACACACAGCATCGCTTACACCAAGGGTGTGGCACAGCCAGAGGGGCTGGTTACCCACACTTACAGAAGTGCTCGGACTAAAAATACACTGAACGACGACGTGGCTAATGCTGCTGTCCAGTTCCCAAGTCCTCGATCCCTCTATCGAAAGAGATGCCAAAGCTCAAACAGTTCATCAGTTTCAGGTCAGCCCAGACCGTCTCCTCTCACCAATGTGGCATTTCAGAAGCACCTCTGCGCTTCTCCTCACCCACCCAGCACAGAACTGGCCTCCCTTCCTCTGGGACAAACATAAACTGGGGTTCAAGGTTACTGAAACCTCTTATTGCTGCAGTAACACGACCGCTCAAGCCAGTTTATTGTCCACTCACTGATCTACATGCGGAAGATGAGCAGGAGTTCCTGGGACAAGGGACCCAAGAAAGCAACGTGTAGTTTAAGAACTGCACTGATTATCCAAAACGAGCATTTCCTCTGAACACTGACTAGGGCTACAGCTGACAAACCTTCCCAACAGCTCCACATTAGCAGTAGCATTATAAAACTCTGTAATGGTATTATGTGCTTTACAGCAGGCTCTCTTTGGTATAAATATCCTATCACCAAGCTAGCAATATTTTACAAGAAATGTCTGCTATTAACCTGGGGGAAGGTAACGCCACACGAATCTAATACAAAGTGATTGCACATATTTAATCACTTCTGCAATATTAGACTAAACATTCCAATGCATTCCCAGCACTACCCTATTCGAAATGCACCGACAGACATCTAACAGTACATGTGCCATGTCAAGGGAAAGCTGGAAGGGGACATCGCTTCACTCCGAACAGAAACGCAGCTGTTTGTGGTAGCAGGAGAACTGAGAACGATGCAACACGCTGCTGTCTGGCTGGGATAAGCCTAGTGAATTGCTTCAATTCGACGGGGGCTTGCTGGTCCCTCATAAGGCAAGCTCACTGTAAACTCTAGTCACACTACATCATCATTTAAGGCACTACAATAAGGGGACACACCAAACAACTCTTCATCACACATACCTGTGCAAAACAAATCAGAAGGTATCCTTGTCTCTCGTGAAGCTCTACTCCTCTCTCAGTGCTACAGTGATGAGCTCTAACCATTGCATTATGTCACATACATTCCAACACGAATCAATTCATTTTGGTTTAAATACAAAGGATACATCAACTCCATCCCCAGGAACGTTTAAGAATTAGACAAACACTAAATACAGAGTTCAAGTATAATCACTACACATTTTGATTACAAAGACAGAACGTTTGGGGTTAGCAGGAAGTTTTGCTTGTTATATTTTTCTAATCAATATGTACATATTTCATTTTATGTAAAATATTAAAACACCACCAATACAAAACTTCTAAAATAGTTTTAAATTCAGTAATAAACTTTAAAATCTGGATTTTTTTTTTCCTTTTTTCTTTTTCTTTCCTTTTTTCCCCCCCGATTCCTACATGCAGGTACTGTATACAAGTCTTGTTAAGAGCGCTTTAAAGTAGCTGTTGACATATCCAGGAGGATACGCGCACAGGAGTATAAAAAGCTGTACACATCAATACAGTGATGTTTCGTTGTATTTCAAATTCAACTCCCTCCTAAATGAACCATGTGAGGAAAACTACTAAGAAAAACAGAAGAAAGAAAAGCCCTGTGCTTCTGTGAAGGAATCCAGCTCCGTTATAGGGCCAGCATCTAACCAAGTTTTAGAGCAATGCTGCACTTACTCATTCTCAACTGAAGACTACAGCATCCTGGCAAAGCTGTTGAATTCTGTTACACAGTGAGATCTTGAATAGAGTTTGGAAAACTTAGAAGAAATCTGCAATGTATGCAATAAAGATTCGCTGTGTTATGGAGAGACAGATTTTCTGAGAAAACAAAGCAGGTTTCAGGGTTTACTCCTGAATATATAACGTCGCTAGCACGAGGCAGTGCCTCTACCAGTCCTTAAACAAAGCAGAGAAGTCAACAGAAACCTTTGACAGTAGCATGTACAGAGATGTAATGGCTTTTGCAGAACCAGCAATTTGTTAGAGACAAACTGAATTAGAGAAACAAATATTAAAATATTAAACTTGATTTTAAAACTGCCCCAAGAACATAATGAGATAAACGTGCACTACGTTTTTAGTGGCAACATGGGTTTGTGCAAGCTGCTAAAATACCATCTGCTAGTCTTCTTGTTTAAGTTATGCCAAGTTAGAAAAAGTCATCAGGATCTGTCTTCCGAGACACTGATCTTCTCTCCCCTTTTGATTAGCACAACGGAATAATTTTAAATAAACTGTGACCATGAACTTTTTTTTAAAAGCATCTATAAAAAGTAAGTAAAATCTTAAAAACTGAATTAGTGACCCTCGCACTGGTAACGCAGCATGCTGCTCAGGCAGTGGCTGAACTCACCGGGGACTTCTCTGAACAACACACAACCAGATGAAGGAGAAACGAAAACCAGGCAGTCATTACCAGGTAAAGGTTCACCTGAAATCCTTCTCCAATCTCTCAGGCCTATCACAGGACAGTGCTTTACCCGAACTACAAGTACGAGTACTGGTTGATCTTCGTAGGGCTCAGCGGGTATCCAGTGTAAATAGCAGATCCTCTGGAAGCACCAATATAGGACTGGGGAGCAAACTGGTGTTGGTACTGGGCAGGTGGAACATTTGCAGAAGTCAGCAGGCTCGGGCCAACACTCACAGGGACCTGGTGCACCAGTGTGCTGGGGTGGGCAGCGTAGGTGGTGTGCCGCGAGGAGCCCTGAGGGGAGAAGAGGTGGGCGATGGAGGTGGTGGAGCCCAGCGTCGCAGCGGTGCTGGGGGCGTAGGTGTACACGTGTGGCTGGCTGGAGAGGTGTGCATTGGCCGTCGCTGCTGCCAGGTGGGGATGCACTGGGCTGCTGTGCTGGAACGTGTAGGGAGCCTGAGAAACAGTTGACGTGAGGGGTGCCACATAAGCCTGCTGCCTACGTGGGACAGCGTTTCCACTTCTCTCCTGTGAGGCCAGCACTGTTGTTTGCTGGTTCTGGAGGGAGAAGAAGTAAATAAAGTTAGTGGCTATCCTCAGGGAAAAGTGCAGCGGACAGGAGGTGAGCAAGGAAGGGTCAGCCTGAGCTTCCCAACACCACTTCCATTCTGGCGGCAGGACTGGCACCTCTGCAGATCCCCCCTTCACAGCTCTGTGAAACCCCCACACCGATTTGAGAAGGGTTTCACCAGTTTCAAGACAAAGGTTGTACTTTTCCTCTACAATGGGATCCAGTGGCCAACCTGGGGAACCATGAGTACACAGCTGCACTAGTGCAGGCCAGCCCTGAGCCTGACCCAGCCCCTGAGCCCCCCATGCACATATGTGAGAGCGGCAGCAGGGCTGCCCTGTTTTAGCACAACAAATTCTGCCTTGTCCTCATGCCAGAAGTGGCCTGGAGGTGAAACGCTTCCCCTCTTCTGAAGGGAAACTGTGGCATCAAGAGCAGTGACACAAATTGAAGTGAAACTCATCTCAGAAAGTTTCGAGAGAAGTTCGGTGCTGATTTTTGTAAGGTCTGGCCTTAATCCCCTGGTCAGGCCTTTGTGAGATCTACAGGTCTAGGTAAAGAACAAAAGAATCTCCTCGTACTGCCAGGTGCCTTCAATGCTACTCCAATTCAACAGCTGGATCTTGGAGCCGCTCTCCCATCCGAGCAGCAAGAACGACTCACTGCAGGACAGGCGTGACCAGAAGCATGAAGAAAGAATAGGCAAGTAACCTACACGTTCTTTCCCCTGAGAAGCTTCACCTACACTCCATCCAGCTTACCCTACCCTGCCCAGGACAGAATCCACTTCAAAGAATTAACACGGTAGCAGCTACTGATCCGCTTGCAACCAAGTCATTCACCCTGCCAGACAGCACAGTGTTTCTAAAGCAATTCCAAAGCGTCACGTTCAGAGGTCAGCAGAAGCCACGCAGTGCTCACCTGGCTGAGATTGAGAGGCTGCGCACCGCTGGTACCCCCGCGATGGGAGCGGTAGCCTGTGGGTGTTATACAGCATCCCGACGACTGTCCGCTCACAGAGGCCACTGGCTTGGTCTTACTGGTGCTGCTCAGGGTGGCTGGAAGATTTCAAAACAAACCTTAGTCCATTCTTCCCTTTCCCATGCCAGGCACTGTGATAACCAGCTTAGGGATCCACAGAACACACAGCGACTGTTTCTGTAACGAAGCCTCTTCCTCAATTACAGTTTAAAACCTGGCTGTACAAGAAATCCTTGGGAATCTGTACAGATCTTTCTAAATGCAGCCAAGCATTCATGAAAGGTAAATCTATCATAGAAACTGAGAACAGACCCAGGCTTGCACGTTCACAACAGCAGCTGTCAAACCTAAAGCTACGAAGGCCCAATACAGATAGTCCAAAACCATGAGGACAAAGCTGTCAGGGTTAAGACAGCACCTGAGTCTCAGTAAAAACTACTGAGCGTAGTACCCTGTGATGCACACCTACCTGAAGCTTGTGTAGCTACGATGCAGTCGTTGAGCTGTGTTTTCAGTGGCGGCACAATGATAGTCCGGGAGCTGGAGCTGTCAGCCGCCCCTCTGCTCGGCAGCTCCAGGGCACCGCCTGTGCTCCTGAGAGAGGAAAGGGGGTCTGCGGCGTAGGGGCTGTTCAGGGAGGAGTCGGAGTCAGGGGAGTCATTGACAGTGACGTAGCTGATGACATTGGATCTCTGCTTCATACCCAAACTGCAGGGGGAAACAAACCCAAAACAAACCAGCAAACAAATGAGAAACATTCCAGCTTTCAGCACAAGATACACAGCTCTGCCCCCTGGAAGCTCACACCCTCCCCCTGTCAGGTGGAGTGCTGATTAACTACACACACAAGGGGACATGATGCAGTCTTAGGCAGTGCTTCCTAGCCTAGCCAGGGCTTTCTGCATGAAGCCTTCTCCACCACCCTTGATGCTTGGGCTGAGCTCAGAACACATCAGTACTGGCTGCCTAAATGAACTTCTTACCTGGCAGGCTTGTATTTGCTGTCCTCTTCCTCATCAGTGTCGCTGCGAATGGTGATGACACTGACGGGTGGGCTTGGAGTGTCTGGGATGACAATGGGCTGGTGCTGCTCCTGCACTGGGACGAGCACATTGGAGGAGGAGGAGGAGCGCAGCGGGCTGCTCCCAATGAGCGAGTAAACCTGGGAGGGCACAGCCTCTAGCGTTGAGCTGGGCCTGAAGGAAAACCAAAGCAGTGTTCAGCTATTTTGTCAGCAGGCTGGGACAAACCATCCCCAGCACTGAGAACGGACAGGCTGGAGCACATGTACAAGAAGAAACATCTTGAAATACACAAAGGGAACCTCAGCGCAGCCACTTGTACAGGACAGTGCCACAGAACACGCCTCAGTAGGGACCAGTGCACTCAGGGATGCTCATCTGAGCACCACCAGAGACCTACCACCCCTTATTCCACTGATGTCAGTTCTGTCATTTGTACTGCTGTGGCACCAACACGCTCTGGGTGTGTAAACCCCCCATTCACCAGCTGTAAAGCACTCAGCTGTGTTCTTCACACTCCCAATGAAATTACCATCACTTACATCAGGGACTACAGTACAAAGATTTTGTCGAAGACATGTTTTTAAAAGCAACTGTAGCACATTAAGAAGTTACACAGACAACACCTCTGTGGTCAGAAGTCCAGTTCTTCACACCATAAAGCCAACCTCCACAAACACCCCTCCCCAAGTCTTTCTAGGGCTGGGAAAGGAAAGCTTACTTGGCTGCACTTGGTGCTGGCTGCTTGTTCTTCTTAGCTGGAACATTGCTGCTTTGCTGCTGCCGAACGACATGAGCAACTCCAACGTTGAGAGGCTGCGCTGTGGCTAACGTCACGTGGTTGGTCAGCAGCGATGGCTGTTGCATGAGAGTGCTGTACTGATTTCCGTGGGAATGTGCACTCCTGGGGCAGAGGAAAAAAAACCCACAAAACAAAACACCATGACTACACTGCAGGAACTGCAATCTGCACTGAGCCCCTGCCTGATTCTGCAGGGAAGGGAGCAATTCTGTGTGCTGCAGGCAGATGGCACGTGCTTCCACGCGGCACGGAGCCGGAGCCAGGGCTATCCCTACCTCCAGTCAGTGAGCTGCTGGCTGCCTCCGATCGTCTCTGGAATCACAGCTGCTGGCTGAACGGAGTTGTGCAAAGCAACCCCTGGGAGCTGCTGCCAAGTGGAAGGAAGCAGGATCTGCTGGGTTCCCCCCGGCCAGGCCTGCTGCAAAACAACAAACAGATACACAGGCTCGCTAGATTTCACTTCCTACAGATGGGGAGAGAGATTTGTACCAAGCAATAAATGCACTCGTGTAGATTGTTAGCTTGCAGAGATAACAGCACATCATTGCACCTTCCCAAAAGGTCTCAGCACAGGGAAAACCAGAGAAACGAGCTTTCCCTGGCACCCTGCTACCCTCTGCATCCCAGGTGTCACTGGGGAAGAGAGCGCTAAGGCTGCCCTGCAGAAGGCAGCATCACGGGCCTGCCTGGTGCAGCTCGGGTGTGCAGGGCTGCTCTGCAGAGGGTTCCAAAACGTGAAGCCAATTCGGTCCCTTCTGGTGTTTGGCCTCCCAGGGCCAACACTGAGAGCTGAGACAGGATTATTATTGTGGAAATTCACTCCACTTCCACTAAAGTATTTAAGAAAAGCCACACAGAGAGAAACATTTAGTTACAGAGGAGGCACGTAAACAGATTTTCAGTTCGTTGGTAAATGCAACAGGCTTTTTTCTTCTTGAAAAAAACCCAAACAGAAACTGAAATAAATTTGGCAGTACAATATTGCTATGATTTTGCAAGTATATGTCTGTCTCTCTTGCAGTTTAAACTGCAAAACCAGAAACACCCCTTGTTTTAAATAAAGTATTTCTGCAAGTAACAGATCCACTTATGACAAATACCGGTTCCAAACAAGAAGCCTTCAAAGCAGAGAGCTGCTAAAACCTCTGCCAACATAAGCAGAATAATAACAACATTGAAAAAAACAAACAAAAAAAAAGAGAAATATGTTAAAAGTCACACCATGCGTCTTTCCAAAGCCAACACCTGCACAAGACAAAGCAGAGAGTTTAATACAGCAAGATATGAATTCCCAATGAGAGGCAGAAATCGGGCCTTCCCAGCGACGAACTGTGTTGACAGAGGAAGGACGAAAATACGCAAAGCTCAGCAAATGGCTAATGCAAACTCAGGGAAGCAGCAGGGGAGAGGTGTCGGAAGCACTAAAGGTGAGCAGATTCACGCCAAAGGCTCCCAGAATCCAAACAGTAAGTCCTCCAGAGAAACTCAGAATGCAGGCTCAGAGGCTGGAGACAGCTGGCTCTGATCTCCACCGCTGTACAGGGGAGTTGAACGTCAAGTCCACTGCACACACACAGGAGAATAGAATTTGCCTGTTGAATCAAAAGCCCAAATGCACTCACTCGTGTCCCAAGCTCTGCTACAGTCACCCCTTGCTGTTTTCAGAGCCTAGACTGCAGCCTTTCAGCAATCAGAATTCAAGAGGAGGAAAGGAGGTGCATCCCTGGGTCTGTTTAGCTCAGGGCTGCGAACAGGAGAGCCCCGCTCTCCTGCCGCCCCACCCTCAGAACCAGGGAGCAGTTAACTGGGCTCAGAACCCCCCCAGTGAGTGGGGTTTCTTTTCAGTACAGGCATAGCTTGAGCAAATTCCACTTCAGCAGAGGTCTCCCTCTTGGAAGAAAACGACACTTAAACTACCACTTTAAAGCCACAAGAAACAACATGGTTCACATAATGGAATGTGCTTTGAAAGACATGTGAGGTACCAGCACTTAAGTGCACTGCAATGTTTCCATAAGCTTCACTGATCTGATTCTGGAGTTTTACAATGACTTCTTTGTGGCACTTGCAAAGCTGTTCTGATGCAGGTGCCAAACGGACACAGAAGAGGACAATTTTGACAGCATACACACTTCTTAAAGGTGTGTTTATTCCATTCCCCCATCCTCTTCAAAATTTGTTCCAAATAGCCTAAAAGCCGTTTTGGATACTAAGGCTCACCTTTAATTTCAACCAAGAAATACATATGAACTCAGAGTATCTGTGAAGAACAGTCTCTTTATCTGGATGAAGCAAGCTACCTGCGATTGGCTATGAATAAAGGCCAGAAAATTATTGTCAATGGTCAACAGAGGTTAAGAGAAATCAACGGCTAAAGCAATACATGACAGGATTTGCCATCATTAGAGATTTTAGCCTGTGCTTAATGACCTGAAACATTTCTACATGCAAAGCAGCTTTACACGTGTTGAAAACAAAGTATGCAGCTAACTTGCCAAGTAGTTCAAATTCTGGCCATCCAGGTTCCTGTAGCAGAGTCAAGCTAAAGACTGATTCCTTTGTATTCGACAATCAAAAGGCAAAGATAGGATAGTAAGCAAAGAACAAGAACAATTGTAACTCTTCTGTGGTATAGCTTAGAAGAGCTTTATAGTACTAGGCTAGTAAAAAGTAATAGTCAATGGATCTGGATTCTTTACAGAGCCACACTAAACGTCAGAGTCAGACAGTGCTTCAGCAATGTTGGGGAGGAAAACAACAAGACATTAAGATGTAGCAAGAACACAGCCACAAGATGGCACATGCTTCCATGCCCTCTGCAAGTCTAAGTTAAAACAAAAACTCAGTTAGTGAACACAATCAAGGGAGGCAATTACCAGTACTGCAGCCGTCTGTTCTACTAGCGCTGGCCGGCCGGCTGCGCAGTTCAGAGTAAAGGGGACCGCATACTGCGGCGTGATGGTGGCTACTTGAGGATGAAGAGTTGCTACCATTAGTGGTGTACAGCTTCCCTGAAATGTAGATCAGGCAGTGAGTGAAACACACGTACTGAGGCAGGATAAGTGGGTTCAGCAATAGGGCCAGGAAAGGTTTCGCCCCACTGGCATCCCCCTGGTGCTTGAGCAGGCTCCAGAATTGTAAGGGATGCAGTGAAACCAACACCCAGACCCTCTGGGCATGCTCCTCTAAGCAACTGCATGTCCCTGAGGGGAACACAAGGACCAGGGCATTTAGGAGCAGGATCTCCCCGCTGACACAGTTGAAGTGAGATAGTGTTCAGCTATCCGTACTTCACCGGGTCCCAGGGAGCGGGTGACACTGCGCACACCGTGCTAGCCACAGCTCGCACCGCCCCCCAGCAGCACACAGCGTTTCCTATCGTACCTCCACGTTCACAGACTCTCTTGGGAAGAGACAAGCTAAGGGATTTAACAGAAGGCACAGTAGGTCTTTTGTATCGTGAAAGAGCAAAGTTATCTGTGATGAAACTACAAAGACAGGTATTAGTCCATCAAATGTCTAATTAAACCTGGATTTCTAGGGTACAGTTCACACTCTTGGGAAAAGCAGTGTTTGGATTCAGGTGGGTCTCAGAACCACAGAAAAACATGCTAAACAGAATTCTCCTTCACGTGTTTCTGCTCTCTGGATACCGTTACCTGTGCAGCTACGCTGAACAAACCAGCCAACACAGAACACCACCAGAATTATTTGGACTAATGATCTAAAACTGCTCCTCTACAAGCAGGTCAGTAAGTGCAATATACTGCCTGGAGGCTCAAACTAGTAAAGTTTGTCTTAATGTCAGCAGGAACTAAAACTATGCAAATAAATAAAAGCACACATAATTATAAAGGCAATTGCAATTTTTCAGTGAATAAACCCTTTCCATCACTGGGTGCTTGCTATATTAAAGCATTACTTTCTGGAAATAAAAATTGGTTTATTTCATGACACATTACTAATGCTTAAAATAGGATTTTTTTAGAGTTAATTGTGAATTTTACCAGCACAAACAAATAGGTGTGTCACCGCTACACATCAGCTCACACTAACAATGCAACTGAACAGTGAATTGAAAAGGATTCAGAAATAATTTTGCTGATTTAAAGATAAAATTTTAACATGAGCAACCTGCATTGCCACTTCTGTTTGCTCCTCACAGAGATTTCTTCTGAGGGTTCCTGCCACATTTTAAAGTGTGGGCAGAGCCACACACCGCTGCCTGTGAGGCAGTGTGCACCCCTGGAATACAGCCTGCTTCTACCACCTCAAAACTAGGTATTCATTCCTGTTACTAAATCAAAACGCCCAAGACAGGGAGGCACAAGACATGAGATAGTTTGGTTTTAAATATTCCAGAAGAAAACAAGAAACACTGTCTTAAAAGTGATCTGCATTTAACCCTTCAGAGCGCTCACAGGACCCCCGCGCTCGTCCCAGCACCAGGGGGGCAGCCAGGTTCTCCTGGAACTGCCATTAGCTCCCTGGGGTTTCTGCTTGTTTGTTACCTGTGTGAGAACTCCAGACTGGATCTGCAGTGGCTGTGCTGCAGGTGCCTGTGGTACAATTGGGACAGCATTCTCCATCCTTACTGGGAACCCAGAATGCTTTGTAGTCGCCTGGAGTCCAGCTGTGGAGGACAAGGAGACATCACCACTAAGCTGTTTTTTTTCTTTTTTAAGTTTCTTTCCAAAACCAAATTCCTCCCAGGTAAGGGCAGAAGACAGGGCCAGATGAAAAGAAAGAAAGGCTGTTCCCTGTGACAAGAGCATGCCAATAAAACACCGGCTGAAGTAAATACTCCTGCAGTCCTGGTATGCCAGAGGGACAACCTGTCCTCAAAAGCTTGGCTCTCTTGAAGTCCATAGTTTTGTTTTCCAAGACAGATAACACAGACATGTAATTCTGTGTTGCCTGAGGCTGAGTTCCAAGTTCAAACTTTCTGCTATCTGGTCCCATTTCATATATAACCCTCCATGCTAACAGAATCCAGTCAGAAGCACAGAGAGAACTCCAGGATTCAGAAAGCTATGTGGTGTTAACCTCACTTACAAGCTGTGGCAGTTTGTTGCTAGCAAACTACACTGCTGCATCAGTGGTGCCAACTGAGACTCTAAGCCCAGATATTCCCTCCTGAGGTACAAAATGCACCAGGGTACTTTGTTATTTGCAGATGGGTCTGGCTGCTCTGTTCACTGCTTTCTGTGGAATGCTGTTGTGCTCAGTTTGGGGGGAAAAACTGGTTGAGCAACCAGATGGAGACCTAAGCCTGGGCAGGCAAGATACTGTCACCTGTTCAAGCATGACCTGGAAGAAAACCAAATTGTCCACACATGTCTGACCTGATTCTGCACTTAAATCTGATGCAAGAGCACAGCGTGACACATGGGGAGTCATCTGCTGGATTTTCTCAATTTAGTGCAAATTAAAGCTTCTCATTTCTACCTAATTGAAACCACAGCATCACACAAAGGGGTTTTCCACTTACTTTGAAAAGCAGTGGGACAAACAATGAAGGTTTGCTGGAACGGGTCGGTCTGTGTGCAGATCTGGGTGGTTCCAGGCTGCAAGGAAACGCTCTGCTGTGCCACTCCTGCCACTGGTGCTGCAGAGGATGGGTACAGCGCAGACTGGTAGTTCAGCAGTGAGACGTCCGAGTTTGCCAGGGAAAGAGTAGCAGCAGCAGTAGAATTGGAAGCCAGTACACTGGCCTGAGGGGAAGAGAGAAAAAGAAAAAAGAAATAAGAGCTTCACTTATTCATAACTTGTCCCAGTACAAACAACAGGAACCATCAGTATTATACTATAAAGAAAGCACAGGGAAAAGGTGTCAGTTAAAAGGCACAAGACACCATGGAAGAAACAAACATGAATTGCACCAACTTTACTTACGTTGTAGGAACTCACAGGCAAAGCACAGAGGCTGCCTTGGCCTGAGTTTTGGAAAATTAAATTTCAAGACAAGGCTCTGAATTCTGGGGAGCAATTTAAATATAGTTCTTTGCAGGACAGGATTTGGCCTGGAGGCAGAAAACCAGACTGCTCCCATTTATCTGATTAGTATAAAAGAGCTAAAAGATGCTGTACCTGATTGTGTACTGTGTTGAGCTGGTTGTTAAAGCTCATCGTCAGATTTGTGCTTGTATTGGGAGCGACGTGAGTGGTGAAGGGGCTCTTAATCTGATTCACTGTATCATACATATTAACCCTTCGCTTGCAGATCTCCATATTCTGAAAGCAAGATTTCACACTGAAACAGAAGGACAGAAGGAAAACACCAGATATGTAAAACCAGTACGTCAGAGACACGACATTTCCAACCTTATGCAGATGCCTTTAGGTTTGGATTTAAATTTATTTACTCATTTTTAACCAGCAAAGAATGTCCTAAAACACGAGAAGGAAGCTTATGAGCATTCCATTCCTTATGTACATGCCACTGCTGTTTTCAGATCAGCCAGAAGCTGCAGCAACCAGCACTGACAGAAAGCAGGAACGTGCTGTTCTGTGTTTCCAGTAAGTTCTGCTGGAACAAAACAAGAAAGCTAAGGAAGCCTACTGATTGCTGTGTGGGAAATCCAGTAGATGTGTCATCGTAACAAACGGGTGGTTCAAAGTCTTCAGTGGAGTAATTCTCTTATCTGCATCAATTGTCAACATTTTCTTCAACAAATCAATGTATTCCCTTCGGTCAGCCTTCTCTGCCAACATGTCAGTCCCTTCTAAGTCTGTAGACATATTCACCTTGAGGAGGGGAAAAGCAGTTCACACAAACAAATTAACTGCTGGCTAACAACTCAGTGACTTCACATCACACAGGGATATTTATTAAGCATTTCTGTCTCTTAGCCAGTTTAATTTTAGGTAGCTCAGAGCTAGCACACAATCCTTCCCTTGCTCCCTCTAGAAGAGGAAGTCAAACTTGCACATGGAATTCTCATCTCGACATGGAGTTGTTCTGTTCAGTAGGTATCAACCCAGGCTTTGCTCTCCATTACCTGGCAGCACACCCTCACTTTTTGGGGGGCTCTAAGGGGCAGCAGATCAGAGTGGCAAGATTCTACATTCTCCACGCTGATGGAGAGAGTGATGACAACAGCCACACAAGCAACAGAATATCGAGACCTTGTATCATATTTAAGATACAAGGCCTCGTGATATGAAACCCACTCAGATCTCCTCCATTCTACCTAAGAAAACAGAATGGAAAAAAAAAGAATGATCTGCAGCTCCTGTCAACATTTCCAGTAAGAGGCCTGATCCCAGGAAGGCTTCTGGAGGGGCTTTGCTCTCCTACTGCCTGGCTACTTCCAGTGTACATGCTAAGCACACGTGTTGCATCTACCAGACCAAGGCATAAGAAAAAATGAGACATTCCTAACAGCTTAGCAATTAACATATTCATTACCCAACGTATTGATTAACATGCTAATTAATTAAAGAGATTAATCTTCAATACAGTGATTTCTGACACAAACTGGCACCACAGCAAACCCACATGGGTGTTCTCAGCAGCGTGTGGCACAGGACTGCTCCAGCACAGGACTCATTTTTAGAGACCCCACTGCTGTAGGGAATCAATGGCAGTTATTTGTGTGTCACCAGGTCTCCACACACCTGCGCCATGTCATCCAAACAGTTGAATATATATTTCCGAGCTTCTTTTGATTTTATTCCTGTCTCCAACTCATGTTCTTCTGGGGTCTGTAAAAGAAGGAAGGGACTGTTAATATAAACTGAGACACTGCATACTGATAAAGAAAGAGCAGCAAGAAAAGAGCTGAGCAAAGGGATCCTTTCCCTGCTCTAAGACAAATCACATGCTGGCAAGCCAAACCAGAACAGCCATGGCTTCTCACTCCCTCAACTGGAAACATCATTCATTGCAAAGCTGAATGAACAGCAGGATGACTTAATCTCCAGGCTCTGTCAGGTAGTGCATTAGCCAGAAGAACTGCAGATTTCTAATTTAGGAAGAGAAGAGGCTATCAATATTTTAAATCCCACTTTTGCAAAGAAGGAGGTAAAATACCCTTCCTTTTGCTGCTCAGCTTCAAAGGCAAATCAAGTGTACATCTGACTCGTTCCTGTCCTCTGCCAATACACAAATAGCTTTCTGTTAACCTAACAAAGACCAGCACAAAATACTCCCCATTTTACTCTTTGTGTTGTCAGGAGATGACAACAAGATGACATACTTCACCCAGACTGAGCAGGCCATAATAAGTAACCATTATCTCAATTACTTTAACACCCACTCTTTGCTGGTACTATCATGCACAGCTGCTGGGGCTAGATGAGCACCAGGAGGTCTGAAATGAAACCACATAGATCAGCTCCATCTGAACAGCATTTCAAAGCCCATCCTCACACTGAGTGGGTTTACAGCACACTAAAGCTAGGTGTGAATTGGTACCAAGTCCTGAATGAACAGGACACCCTGGGAATCAGAGAGACAGACAAACCTTTAGCCTCCACAGTGGGTATCCCAGATTTGGATCTCTGTTAAAAAACCTGCTTGTTTTCGTTCCGGCACTGAGCAGATACTCCGCTGGAAGGCCTTGAGTTTGAGAGATGTAACGGATCTAAGACAGAGAATGACAAGAGTCAGGACTCCCAACAGAAAGAACTCATAAGTAACAGAGCAGTGACCAGCCAGGTCTGTTCACAGCGAACAGGAAATAACCTGTCAATAAAGAACACCCAGATAATGGGAACTGGAAGTGTAAAGGGACCAATCTCAAGCATTCATAAGGACATTTACCTTTCCCCAGTCACATTACCTGCAGAAATACTAGGCTTTAAATACATCTTCCTTATCTTATGGAAATCTCTCTTGCCTGAGTGTATGTGAGCAGAGTGTAAGCTTTTGAGACATGGATAAAGTAACAGCAATAGTCTTTAATATCAGCCATGTAAGAAGTATACATTGAGAGAAAAATACCACAGAAATTATTATTTCTGTACATATAACTAATCATAAGTATCTGTGCAGCATCGCTGTGACTGGCTACAGACACTCTAGGTACATGGGTTGAGAATAATGTCATGGCAAAGCTCTCACTGACCAAGGAAGCAAGACCAAATCTCCAGTACAGTCAGATTCTTACATCCTCAAAAACATTTAATTAACTGTAAATGTAACAAAAAAATGGCTCAGGATTTTGGAAAATGCCCATGAACACTTGTGATGGTATCAGCACAACATGGGTAAAGGACCAACAAGTGAAAGGGTATGCTCCAAAGTAAACAGCAAGTTCTGGAAAAACACAATAATAAGCTTTTTAAATGTTCTGGGGGTTGCCCAAGTGCTAATGTTATTTGCTGTCAGGGTGTACAGTGAGGAATGTGACATCACCCTGCCACGACTCTCCCCTCAAAGGAGTCTATTTAAAAGTGTAAAAACACCC
Source organism: Gallinula chloropus (assembly GCF_964237585.1). Classification (NCBI taxonomy): domain Eukaryota; kingdom Metazoa; phylum Chordata; class Aves; order Gruiformes; family Rallidae; genus Gallinula; species Gallinula chloropus. The sequence continues at coordinate 3,177,906 of NC_140112.1, forward strand.
CTTACTGGTGTTGGGGTTTAAGTCTGACATATAAACCCAGTGCTAAGGTAACTGGGCTTGCTGGAATTACCGATTACAGGTGCTTTAGCATGTCTCATTTCTTATCCCCTGAGCCAAACAAGCTGGAATCACAGGGCACTTCACTGTCAGAGCCTGTGATCTCCAGGAACTTACCGACCCACTTTTCACTCATGCCAGGGAGGATCTGACTTGTCTGTGGGTGAGCATCTTTTGTGTCTACACAATGGTTCAGCAGAGGCTCCTGCTATTTTTATGAGCCTTCACTCTTGCTTTACAGCCTAAAGGTGTTTCAGAAATAATTGTGAATCCCACCCCAGTCCATGGACTCATTCCTGGAGAGGTCCTCACACACATTCTGCCTGAGCTTTCACTTGCTGCCGCAGGATCTCAGCAAACATGAAAGCAAGCCAGCCCTGCTTCTCAAGGGCAGTTCAGATATCAAAACCAACCACATGACATCACACCTCACGCTGCCTCACAAAGGACTGCAAAATCCTCCCTGTTAAGCAATGGAAAAAGCACCTCCTCCCCACCCACCTACATGACTAGATAAGGTTCTCAGAATTTCACAGAACTCAGTGTGCAAGGAAACCACCAGTTATTTTCTAACCCATTCTGGTATTAAGGTACCGCTGTGTTTTTCCTTTGGAAACTTACAGAGCTGGGAAGACAACACCAGTCAGTTTTTAAGTATTTTATCACACAAGGAAAACTACACCAAGCACTGTAACAAGATACCACTGTAAAGCCCACAGTGCAGGAGTTACCCTTGAAAAACCCCTCACAGAGACTTTTTGTCCTTTTTCATGAACTGAGGAGCCCAGGTAACAACGCAGAGCATCCACGGGAAGAACTAATTAGTTCAGGATGCCTTTTCAGTCTCCTGCCCTTGCATTTCAGAGACAGCTTGGGGCTCACACTTTGCATTAAAGATGAGGGTTGCTGTAGGTATTAACTGGGCAGGAATGATAGGCTTGCTCTGTCTGCACATGGAAAAACTGCCCTCATGGTGAAATTAGAGGGCGTTTCAAGTCCGGACACACACCTCACTTCTGTTTTGACAGGAAGGTATTTCAACAGCTTCCGTGTTTGGAAGCCAGGGGTTAACTGCAAGTTGACTCTACGTATTGAGTAACTACATTCAACTCCAGCTAGAACACAGGAAACACACTGAGTGCTCTCCTGTGCAACAACAGAGACAGGCAACAGGAATATCACAGGGAGAAAACGATCTTAAGATGACAGTTGACAGCGATTTGTGCTGGGTGAAACGTGGTGTAGGATACAGTGGGGTCAGAGGGTCTGGACACAGATGGTTGTGGTGTCGCTGGAGCATCCCACATCCGCCACGCACTCTCACCTGGTCGTACTCAGATGCTCCTGGGTACAGAGGCCAGCCTAGAAACAGCTCAGCTATCACACAGCCCAGAGACCACATGTCAATGGCTTCGCAGAAGGGCAAGCCCAGGATGATTTCAGGAGCTCTGTGAAGGGTGGGAAAAAAAAGAGAGAGAAAAAAAAGAAAAGTCAAACCTTCAAGTCTGAAAGCACGTGGATACTTCCTGCAAATCCCCCTGGATAATGTCTCAGCTCCAAGCACAACTAAATCTGTGTGAAACCAAGTGATTCACTTGAAAGCAGAAGATGTTTTGAGGGGCCTAACAGATCCCAACAGGGAAGAAAAGTCCCAGCAAACGGTGCCCAGACTGTTCTGGGAAGCAGGTCGGGAGGTCCCAGGCAACCAGCTGCAGGAAGGTGCCTGTTTTCATGGGGACAAGAACAGCACCTGCCCTGCCAGGAAAAGGAGCTCTTCAGAGAGCTGCTCAGTTTCCATCAGCAGGTTTTATACAGGGTTGGTTTGGAGAGTTTTGAGTTTAAAATGGATGGAAAGAACACAGCTGGAGCCTGCGACTGCTCTGCAAGGTTGTACGACAGGTTTCTGTGCACTGAACCACACCTAATGCAAAAACAACCTGCCTGGCCCAGCCTTTTACAAGAAGGTGATGAAAAGAGCTCAAACTCCAAGCAACAGGTTGGAATTTCAGGGGCATTTCTGCCTGGAACTGACTCATAACAGGAGAGGATGGTTTAGTACAACCGCTCACCTACAGGCGGTTCTGAAACAAGCCGGTGCCCTCCTGTCAGGCCACACTCTGGTCATTTGCATACAGCATCACAGCCCAGTGCTGCAACAACCATGCGAGAGGCTGTGGGAATTCACTCCGGAAAGTACAGGGAACACAACCCCCCTTCATCTTCTTCATGCCCAACTAGCACAAGCACAAAGGAAGGCAGAAAAGGCCTGAACTCCAGGCTGGCTGTTTTCTGGCTGTGGCTCGGGTAGCACGCCCCAGGGCTCGCCTGACATTTCACGTGTCACAGTGTGGATATTTCTGTTGTTAAAAAAGGCTCTGAAACCAGTTCTGATCTTTCTACAGAATTCTGAAAGACAGGGGTTTGCATAATGGACAGGTGGCAGCAGATCTGACACCTTCTTCAAACGCTGGTCCTGAACGTACCTCCCAAACGCTGGCACATGGCAAGAAGTGACTCTCCGGTTAATCATCCCTTGTGTCGCGGTGACACAGACACAGCTTTTGTTTTAGGTGACTACACCAACTGCCATTAGCCAGTCTCCACAACAAATGCACCCATCCCAGCTGCCCAGGCCCCGTGCCCTTGAGAAAGCGCAAGATCTATCAAACAAGATAGCTAGCTGATAGCTGGCTTGCTGCAGTGAGGTCATGCCTACTCTCTATCGTTCAGCTTTATGCAAGGAGGTTTCTTCTATTACGTCTGAACCCCCAGAACTGGAGCTGTGACATACCTTTAGCCATCAGAGTAACAGATTATTTAAGCTAAGACGTTCTGACACTCTCGCTCCACTTGACATTGATCTGTTTCTACCTCCTTGTTTGTCTATCCCTGGCAGCAGTCAACTTTGGGATGGTTTAGCATATGTTAAAGTATAAAATTATTAGGCAATTATGATAAGTATCTGATATTTGAATGCTGAATACCCTGCTAAACGTTTGAACTTTAAAGAACTACAACAGATCCATCTTCCTACAGCCAGAGAGGTGAAAGAAGAATCCATTTCTGTAGCACCTTGGTCTTCACAAGCAGAGCAAGCACAGTGCAGCCAGTGGTTCACACAGGATCTTCAAGACCTGCATACCATCAGTCTACTAGTCATTATTGACAAACTATCAATCCTCTTGATTAGCTACTTAGGAGGAATTTCCAATTCAGATAGGACCCAAACTTGTCACATAAGGAATGCTGCACATGTAAGTTCCCTGGTTTGGACTGGCAAGCAAACTAAAATTCTAAGTGGCTTGTGGAACAAGTGAAGCATGCTAACCCTTCACAAGTGTACTAACAACATCTCACCAGTTCCAGTGGGGGGAGAGAGAGACATCATTGGCAACAAAGGATGGGTGTAATAGCTTGTTAGTCTTCAACTACACACTGGAATAGACTTAGGTATTCTCAAACCTCAACACCAAAGTGACAGCAAGTCAAACTCATGAGCATTTTAATCCCTGAAACTAAATAAGGGAACTTCTCACAAGCCACCTGATTTAACTGGGTTTGCAGGACAAAGCTGGTAAATCAGAATCTCTCACATCTCCTTTTACACCACTGGAATCGGTGGCCTTTCAAGGGGTCAGCTGAAACAGGACGACAGAGAGAGGTCACTTCCACAGCTGGTCTGGCAGAGATTAAAGACATTTTACCATCTTAAGCTCTTCGAAACAGAAATCAACAACATTCCTTCTTTGCACACACACTTGCCAAACTCTGACTTCCCAAGTTGGCAAGTCCGGTCCAGCACTCTCAGGAGGGAGAGGACTCACAGCAGCAGCACCCCAGACTCACTTGAGCCTTCCAAAACACACTGTGTTTACACACAGGTCTCCAGCCCCTGAGGAACGATGGTAACACGGGGCTTGTACAGCTGCAGCGAGCGACACGGTGGATGACACCATCACCACTCAGGGCTGGATTAGCAGGCAGAGGGTTACATTTGGCAGCAGGCACTGCTGCTTCCCAGGCCAGCACGACTGGGACAGAAGTAGGTCATGTAGCCCACAGCTGAGGTAAGACACGGATCCTGCTGCACTGCAGGTGCCCTTGGCACTCAGTGTCACCTTCTCATGGCCCAAATTGTCCAGTCCTTCCTTCAGCTTAGTGTCTCCAGTCTGCCAGCCCACAGGAAGCGTCAGTAGGCAGGGATGCAAGTAAGCTGTACTTACAAAAACACAGGATATGAATGAACCTCTCTTTCTGAACAGTGGGGACATGAGTCTTCCCAGGGACTTTTAACTTCTGCAAGCTGTCTGCTTCCTTCTATCATCTGTCCTTCCCAGGGAGAACTAAAGCATCTGTACCTTTCCCCACCTGATGTACCAAGCATACAGTCTGGTTTTCAGGTCAGGAGTTACTAACACATCTCAGGACTGCCACAGAAACCAATCATTGTATAGAAGCATCGCTGTCAGACTTTGCTGACTCCTGGTCCATGCCTGGCTTGAGAGCCAGAGCTCTTCACAGGAGCCTCTATTCACCTGAAATCAACTGTCCCACGGCAGTAAAACTGCCCTTGGCTGGGTGAAGCTGCTGAGGCAGCAGCAACGCCTGTGGAGGGACAGATCCTGCCTCAGCCCTGACAAACCCCAAGCTGCATCCCAACTGCACACAAGGCTCCAGCAGCGTCATGGAGACCGATGCAAGCTGTCCAACTGCCAGAAGTACAACCAGAACCCGGAGCAGGGCTGCTGGACAAGATGACCTCCAGCAGCCCCAATTCATAAAGGAAGGGCTTTCACTCCAGGCTACATCTATTGGAAAATTCATCACACAGTGCCAAGGTCTGGCTGGCTTAGATGTCTCTGGAGGAGACAGAGGTTACTTAAGCACCAGTAACAGGTATGAAAAACAAAAGAGTGAACACAGAATGAGAAGTTTATTTTTTAGTAGCTGACAGAAAACCAAATGAACCAATGTTTTATTAAACAGAGCACGGAAAAAGTCTCCAGCTCAGAACTCACTGAACACTACCTCTGTGTGAATATGGGTAAAACAATCCAGGTCTCCCACAATAAGATGGTTTCTACACCATCTCTGTCAGCTCCTAGACTATGGATTTTAGTAATCATCACCATTAAACTAATTACATATTCCTAAATACCAGCTTTCCACACCACAGCGTTCTTAACTTCAGTCAAGCAGACAGTCTTAAACACCATCTAATCTCAGGTCCTTTGCCTTCCCAGCAGCGTGGGTTGCCCCTTGCCAGGGAACAGAAGTGGCCTGGAGCACAGCCCCGTGCACAGAGAGGAACGGGCAGCTTCCTTCCCAGCACCCCTTAGATACTTATCATCCCCTGCTGCCTCTGCCTCAGCCAAATCTGGCTTCTGAGATATCAGAAACTGGAAAGCACTGCGAACCCCCTCCAAGCTGCTCTGCTCACACGTGCTGCCAGTCAGATAGAGCAGATTCTCCATCAACAGTCGCCTCTTTCAACCCAACAACAACAAACTCGATAACAACAACAAACTTGAGAGAGCTGTGGCACACAGAGGACAACCACGTTACAGAAAACAGCACCCACAAGTTTAGAACTGGAAAGATTGGTGCCAATAAGCCGAGCGAAGATCATGGGGAATGGATTGAGAAAGGTCTGTATCACACGAAAGAAATGGCAGGGAGAGCTGTTACTCTGTGTCAGAGGGAGTGAGAAAAAAACCAAACCAAACCAAACCTAGCCAAAACCAAGCAAAACAAAGGGGGCAATGACACAGGGAGCATGAGAAATGAACAGAGGGAGGGCTTTAAGCTGAAGCGAGGAGGATGGGAAAGACATCAAACAGGGCAGAGACACAGGGTGGGGTGGAGTGTCTCGAGTCCTCTGTCTCGTCCCAGCTGGAAGGACTAGATACTAGTGCAGTTTTGCATCAAGTGAGCTCACATTCCACTGAGAGCAACCCTGACAACACAGCACAAACTTCTTCACGTCCCTTGATGCCAGGCGTTCTTTCTGCATCCATCTATTGAAGCTGACTGCTGCTTACACTGAAATACACACTACAAACAGAACCAGGCTGGAGGAATGATCGAGAGAAAAAGCAGTTTGCTTTAGCTGCAGAGTTTCTGAGTTCTAATATTTCTGTCCAGTTTATTTTCAATTCTTAGACAGGAGAAAGGTCGAAGCCATTTCTACATTTTGCTAAGGGAAGCAGAGACCCAGCTCATCACCATTTCAGAGAGCTACAGGTCTCCCGAACACAGGACTTGCCAAGGGGTGAGCCAGACGCTTGTAAAGTGGGTTCAGGCAAAGGTGGAACCAGAAGAAACAGGATAAGAAGAAACTGGCACCCCCCTTTGACCTCTCTCCCTTCTGAAGGGCAATGGGTCAGAGGCTGGTTCCAGATCGTGACACGTAATCCAACATGCAGTAGGTGCTAGTAGCACACTGCTTGCCCAGGCTGCTACTTCACACCTCGTCACAAACTAACACCAACTTACACCACTGATCTGGGGTAAACAGGAGGTACTGGGCTGCACGTTGTGTCACAGTTGCAAAGCAGAAGTTCTGCTTATTTACATAGAGATTTCTGAAGCAATCTCCGGGAAACCTGCACAGTGAAGGGGCTGGTCGTTTCCTCCTCCCACTCAACAGGGACCAGACCTAATGGCAGAAGAGTGAAGGACCTACAGAAGCAAACCACTAGCACTCCATGCTCACACCCCGCCAGCACTTACCTGTAATAGCGTGACTGCAAGTAAGTGGAGCACACTGCTTTGGACACGTGGCTGGCTGAGCCAAAGTCTATCACCTTCACTCTGTAGGGCTGGCGCACGGGATCCACCAACATGATATTTTCTGGCTTCAGATCAGCATGGATCAGTCCCAAGCTCTTCAGCTTCATCAAGGCAGTAGCCACTTGCTGCAGGATCGGCCGGATGTATTTCAGGGGCAACGGGCTGAACTTATTTTGCTTTAAGAAATCGTACAAGTTCTGTTCGAGCATCTCAAATACAAGGCAGGTGTGATTCTTGTGTTGGAAACACTCGTAGGAGCGGACAAAGTTATATTCATCAGCATTCTCACTGCTCAGGCGGGAGAGGATGCTCACCTCTATCTGGCCCTGCCTAGCGTAGGAAGGGTGGTTCTTCAGGATTTTGATGGCCACAATCTCCTTCGTGCTTCGCTTCCAGCATTTCGCCACCTGCCCAAACGTCCCTCGGCCCAGGAATTCCAAGACCTCGTAGCTGTTTGTCATAGAGCACAGGATCTCATGCTGGACCAGCTGATAATCCCCTTCACCACTGGAGCTGCTGCTTTTCGTGGTTACCGTGGTGGTTGTGGCCGCAGCACCCACCGCAGGTCTGTTTTGCAGCATGAGAGGTGGATGTTCCTCAATTATCTGCACGCTACCGTTGCTGTCGACCTCTTCACTTTTCCTTTTTAATCCACATTTTTGGTAGGGTTCCAGTAAAGAAACGTTGCTGCGATGGGTTAGGGCCTGGCTGTTCTGGAAGGTCGCTGTCGCACTGCTGCCGGTGCTGTCGGCTGCCGTAACCACGATGTGCTCGACTGAAGGAGCAGGGAGAAGGAGGTTCTGATCGTACGCAGGGATGCTGAAATTGGCTACCTGGTGAGAGGAGCTTGCTTGCCCTTGAGCTGCTGGGAGGTTTTTGCTGTGGGTATAATACTTGTCACTACTGCTCTGTCCTGAAACATCCCAGACAGAGGGCTCCACTTTTAGTTTCTTGGCACTGCAGAAGGCACTCGAGGATACTGACGGAGGGGAGAACACCTGCAGCTGTGAGGCCATACCTGGAAAGGCAGAGGAGCGCTCATTATGCCTGCTTAGTGGCAGCAGGCGGTACAAGAAACAGAACAGGTCTTGTTCCAAGCACCACATGGCGCCTGCTACCTAGGAAGGGAACCTTTCAGGCTGCTGATCCCAAGGGCGCCCGCAGAGGGAGGCTGCATTTCACCTCGCTGCCCACAGCCCCTCACCCAGCTTAAAGCTGAAGAAAGCCCAGCACAAGATGGGAAAGCAGCACTGAGGAACCTAAGCCAGCACGGAAGGGGGAAGATGCTGAGAAAATTAGGATCACTTCCCACCCCCGGGCTGTGCCCCCCTCACTGCACGACCAGAGGCAGCGGGAGAGCCAGGCCGCTCGAGCCCATCTAAGCGGAAGCCGCCCGGCCCGGAGGGGGCAGCGCCCGACGCGCAGTCTCAAGCGCCGCGACCCGAGGACGACGGCCCGGCGCCGGGGCGAGGGCCAGGCCCTGCCGCGGGCGGGCAGCCGGCACGGGCCCTCCCTGCCCCGCGGCCCGGCCTACCCCCCCCTACCCCCCCCTCCCCGCCCGCAGCGCCGCCCCGCCGCGTCCCGCTCGGAGGGAGGGGGGGGGGGGAAGAGCAGGCCGCCGAGCGCGGAGGCTTCCCGAGCCCGCCGGGCCGCGCCGGCCCTCCCCGCGCCCCGCCCGCACTTACCGCCGGTGGGGGGTTCTCAGCCGCGGGCCGGACCTGCCTGGGGGACACACGGGGGTGCGGAGCCCCGCAGCGAGCGCATCATAGCCCCGCCGCGGCCGCCGGCCCGGCCCGCTCGGCCCGCGCACGCCGGGGGGAGCCCCCAGGCCGCTCCGCCGCCGCCGCCAGGCTCCGCCGCGCCCTCACGGCCCGGCCGGGCTCCCCCCGCCCCGCGCCGCTGCCACCGCCGCCGCCGCCCGGGCCCGAGCGACCCCGCCGCGCTCCCGCCGCGCCGCTCCGGGCCCCTCGGCCGCCCGCGCCAGACTGAGCCAGCCGAGCCCCGAGCCGGCCAGGCGGGCCGAGCGCCGAGCCCGCCCACGTGACCGCGCCGCCGCCGTGACGCGCCGCGGCGGAACGGGGCGGGGTCGCGCGGCGGAAGTGGCTGCGGGCCGGGCCCGGATCCGCGGGCTGGGCCGGGCCGGGCCGGTTCCCTCCCCGGGAGCCCCGCCGGCCTGTCCCGTCCGCTTCACGGCTCCCGCCAGGCGAGCATGGGAGAGGCGGCACCCCCGGAACCCGCCGCCTGCCTTGGGGGGCGCCAGGCCAGCCCGCCCGGCCTCCGCCACGGCGACGGACCGAGCGCGCTGCCGCTCCCCGGGATCTGCGGGGAGAGCGGGAGCGGCCCCGGGCCAGCGGCGCGGCCCCGGGCCCAGGGCTGCGCCGGAGGGGACAGGCGGAGGCTGCACCGGGCGGGCCCGGCCGAAACGAGCCCCCCCCCTCCCCCGAGGGGCCGCTGGGCAGGAGCCGCCCCCGGCCCCGGGCTGCCTCTGGCCACGGAACCGGGCAGCAGTGCGAGCTCCGGCGCTGCGCGGAGAGCGCTGGCCAGGGGCCATCCCACGCTCGCTGCAGGACGAGCCGACTCGTACCCCCTGCACACACCAACACCCCCCCGAACCCCTCTGCACACACAGGATCAGCCCCGCGCCGCGGGTCCGGCCCGAGGCAGGCGCACACCCAGCGGCAAAGCGCTCCCACCCGCGCTCACAGCCCCGACTCGCTGCGCCGGGGCCACCAGCCTCACGCCAGGGTCTGTCCCAAGCAGGTCACTGCACACCCAGGCCCCCTGTGCTGCGGCCAGTACCTGGCCAGGGCTGAGGGACAGTGAGGTCAGCGCAAGCCCTGAGGAGTGAGAGAGCCCAGAAGGCATCACAAACACACAGCGAAAACCTGCAGCCAGACAGCAGCTCACATGGAGGCACCTCACACGACTGGCAGGGTGATTCTACCTTTTCCTCTCTGTTCTGCTTTATTCTGAGGGCTCCGGGAAAGAACACAAAGCCAGAGGCTTTTTGGCACGAGGTTAGTCTGGAACAAGCCCACAACTACAACACACCATACAGGAAGCTATGTAAAGCCTCTGAAATTGTTTTTTGGGTGAAGCAGATTTCCTCATTACTCTTTTTATCTAGAGAATAATCTGCACTGCAGAAGTGGACAGCACCTCTGCCCCAGAGAAGCTTTAGCCTTGTAGCACGGGAGGCAGAGTTAGAAAGGCTGCTGAGCAGAGCCCTCCTGGGTGTTCCCCACAAAGCTGGATTATACGCTTTGCTGGGAAGCACATGAGCTGGTTAAGTTTTACCTCAGTCTCTAGGCAGCAACCTGAACTTGGAACACATTCCCTCCTCCCTGTAGCAGGGGCAGGGTACCCTTATGGCTTCCTCCTCTGTTTAGAGAAGCTACAGCCAACTCATCTGTTCTGCAGTGTAGCGAGGGGACTCTGCAGGCTGGAGCTCAGCAGGCAGTCCTGCTCCCAGAGCCATAAGCCTGCCCTTGACACGCCAGCACTTCACTGCAGTTGGTTAGAACAGTGCTGAAAGCTTGCCAAAGGGAACTCAGGTCTGCTCCCAGCTCCTCGCAGGCTCTGCAGGGCCTTGGGAGACTTGCTTCATCCCCCTGGGGTTCAGTTCCCAACTGCAGAGCAGAGATAAGCAGCTGGAGCGAGCCCTGTGTGGATAGATTTGGGGGGGCTTTGCAGGGAGCAGTGTTTTTTTCAGGATAACTGTACCTCTCCCAGCCTGTGGCCCTTAGATACCCCACAGAGAAACTGATAACTTGGCTACAGCCTGTCACTGTTGTGAGCAAAACACACCTGTGGCAGCAGTGCTGCCAGAGCCCTGCGCTGCCGAGCTGGACATGGCCTGTTCAGAGCCCCACGTACATGACACGAGGCCACGGTTTGTTTTCCCCAGCACTCTGGAGTAACACAGAAGAGCAGCATTAACACACCTGAGAGGCAGCAGACACTTGAATGCCTCACACACCTGCCATGCTGAGGCAAGGATCTCCAAGCAGCTGACTGCTGGTTAAGTCTGGAGGGTCCTGAGGCTCTGTATAGTTCAGATTTCTTTCCAAAGTGGCAGGAATTCCCTTTTAAGCTCTAGTAACAGAAACCAGCATTTCTCTTGCAGCTTTAATGAAGCTTTCAGGAATGGGGGGCAGATTCTGAAGCCTCTGCAGTTTTCACATGATCAGAATGGCCTCTGTAAAGGATTAACCTTCACACTCTTTTGCACAGAGGTTCACCAGGAGTTCTCTCTGCTTCATTTACTTGAAAAAAAAAAAACAAACATGATTGATAAGAATGTTTGATAAGAATAAAGGAGGAAAAGCTGGATGCCACCAGACATCAGCACTGAAACACATCAGATCTCTGGGGTCATTTGCAACATACCTAAATGGAGCGGTGAGTCAGGAGGGAGGCATGCCTTCCCAGCAGTGGAGAGGCTGCAGAGAGCAGGACCAGGAATCTGGGAGTTCAGGCACTGCTTCACTCTGTCAGATGAGTCACTTAAACTTCAACAATATTAGAAGAACAGCCTGCATCTCCAAGGGAGCCAGGAGCAGACAAAACACAAGCAGAGCTCAGTCATTGCCCTGGCAGTGTGTGTTACAGAAGATGCAGGTGTCTCCACTCGTGCTGACCTGCGGCTGGAATTCTGATTAGCAAATAATCCAGACAGAAACCTCCAAGGAACAGCTCCACACAGACCACAACAAGCAGCTAGAGCTGCCCTTGCTCCCCCCCAGAAGTGCATTTCACAGAACACTGCTCCACCAGTGCGGACACCCCCTCAGCAGCTGGCAGGCAGCATCAGCGGGCAGGCCCGGCCAGAGGCACTGCTTACGGGCAGGGGTGAACACTGCGGTGCCTGGGAAGGCACAGGCTGGGGACTGAGGGCTCCTGTTTGCCAAACAGCTTCCCAAACACGCCTGCTCTGGCTGTCAACACAACTGCTGGTCAGGACAGCCTTGTTTAACAGGCACGGCTGCTGCATCTACCGGCATCTTTTACTCCGAGGGCAAACGCTTCCTTTCCCGGCTCGATTCAGGGGATTCAACCCATCTAGCTGAGCAGAGACCCTGCAGGACCCACCCTTCAAAGAGACTGGATCCTGATGGAAAGCACAAGAAACATTTTGTGGAGGTGGGTAGGCAAAGCTGACTACCAAGCTGGTTTGTTGCTCCAGGAAAGTGCCTGGTAACCATTTGCATTCCAGTGCTGCTGCCTTGACCCCACAGGGAGACAAACTGTAGTGTTGCCAGTGCAGTTTGGCAGGGGTAACTGTAACTGTGGTGTTTCCAGGCTCCACAGGAGGAACCCCTGGCTAGGCACATTACCCTGACTGCACCAGGCTGCAGTTCTCCACAGTGGAGCTGGTGCAGGAAAAGTGCCTGACCTGACAGAGCCAATTTTGCTGTTCCACCAGAGTGTTCCCTCCAGACAATGCTGCTGAGCAGATCTTTCACCTTCCATCCCAGCTGCCACTGTGCAGCAGAAGAGGCGGTGGCTGGGGAGGCAGCAGGCCCAGCAGAACACCAGTAGCTACCAGAAGCACTTGGCATCACGCAGAATTCAGACCTGTTGATTGAAGGCAGAGATTGCTGGGGATTTAAGAACCCATCCCAGGAAATCCAGAGCTCAAGAACCCAGGCAATTCTGATTTTTTTTTTTCTTTTACAGCCAGTAACCTTAAGAAGGCAGCTCCAGAAGAGCAGAATTGGAGGCAGCTGGATACAAGAGCAACACTGTCTGGAAGTACCAGTAAATAAATAGAAAACATTAGCAGGCTTAGAGGCACTTCATTTTCTAGAGTTCTTTAAGCACCATTTTTTAAATACGCCTTAATACCTAGTATTTGTAATGCACCTTGGAATGAACCACTCATTGTCAGTTGTACAGACACACAGAAGAATCTTTGGGGCTCTTGGATCCCACTTCTTGCTGCTTTCATCACATCCAATCCCATTAATTACTTCAGCTGCAAGCAACTCATACCCTCAGCAGCTCAACTCAAATCAACCTGGCCTTATCTTTTGTCACAAGAGGCAGGTAAGTCTCTGAAAAAGCAGACACAAGGTACACCTGCAGTGGGACCACGCTGCCCGAGCGTAGTGTGAAGACCCAACAAATATAGAGATACAAAAATAAATACACCTAAAGAAAAATATCTTAATGCCTACAAACAGGCACTAGTTTCCTCCTTGTCCTTTAATAAGAGGTAAAGAAAGTAAAGCCCCATAGCTGAGCAACTCCCCTGAAGGGAAACTTGAGCACAGAGAAGGGGATGAAGCCATAAGACCTCTGCAACTGCCTGTATCAACTGCACTGGCAAGCATCACAGCATCTTCAGAGTGCTTCTCTCCTCCTAAAGAAATCCTCTACTACCTTGTCAAACGTCTGTGATGAATTCTGCTTTTGGACATTTAAGGGAGTGAGCACATACTGCTCTGCAAATCCCTTTGGAAAGTGCTCATCAGAAGCAGGTGCCGGGCTAACAGCGTGAGCTGCTCCTGGCTGTTCTCTGCCTAGTTCTTCCTTCCCTTCCTCCTCGTCTGTGTGAGAAGTGCAACCTTCTTCTGAGCAGAAAGCTGACTCACAGCAGTCCTGCTGAGGAACCTCAACACCTGCAAACTCTTGGGTTTCCTCAGTGTATTTCTCTGGAGACTCATAAACAACTCCTCGGGGCCCAGAATGCTGGGCAGTTCTTTTCAAGAGATACGTGGATTCCCTCCTCCTGTTTTTGTTTTGCTGTTGTACAGACTCCTGCACAGGGTTTGGGGTCTGGAGATCGGGAAGGGTCGGAGGGGAAGAGCTTAGGTACTTCTGAAAGTAAGCCTGGCACACGCCGCCCCTCACAATCGGGATGACAGAGCAAGGCTTCAGCCACTCCACAAACTCACACAGCTCCGAAAAGGACGAGTGATCCGAGTACGGAACGAGGTGGATTTTGGGGTGGGTGACCTTCACCGGCCTGCCCGTCGGGAGGATGGCGATGGTAGGGTGCAGCATGTTCCAGCTGTCAAGGGTATCCCAGCGGATCTCAGAGACATCCACGGCACGGATCCAGCCAGCCCCCTCCTCGGTGGTGAACACATCGGGCAGCTCCAGCAGCCGCATCTGCTCCAGGCGCGAGGGGCTCACCACAACCCAGGTGCTGAACTCCACGGCCAGGTCCACCAGCAGCGTCTCCTTCCCCAGGCTGTACACACCTGTGGGGAGAGCCATGAGCAGCGTGCCCGGGCAGGGGAGGGGGGGCACAAGCCCACCTGAGGGAAGCCACGCTGGCGGGGGGTGGGGGGGGGGGGAAGGCGAGGGCAGCGCGGCACCAGGCACCACTCACCGATGACGACCTGGTGCTGCGGGTGGGTGCGGATGAGGTGGGCGGCCTGGCGCGTGGCGCAGCGCCGCGAGGGCAGGGCCCGCTGCGGGTGGCAGTGCGTGTTGTCCAGGTACAGGCGGTCGATGTGGCGGCCCCGCAGCACTGGCTCGCCCTGCATGGCGCTGGAGTAGCGGAAGTCCCCTGCAAGGACAGGGCGGTCAGCACAGGGGGCACAGGCCACGGCAGCATCCGCAGGGACCTGCCCCGTACCTGTGTAGAGGATGGTGCCGAAGGTGCCTTCGAAGAGGAACATGACGGAGCCCGGGCAGTGGTTGGAGTCCAGCAGCGTCACCGTCACTGTCACCTCCTCGCCCAGCACGTGGCTCTGACCCACCTCCAGCGGCCGGATCCAGCGCGTCGGCACCTGCGGGGCGCGGGCGGTCAGGCCGGGCGGGGAGGGCAGGTCAGGCCGGGCAGGTCATGCCGGGCCGGGAGCACCTACCTGGAGGCGGCGGTGCAGGAGGCGGGCGGTGAGCGGCGAGCAGTACAGCGGGCGGCTCCAGGTGCTGGACAGCCCCACGGTGTGGTCCGAGTGCATGTGCGACAGGAAGAAGAGGCGTGCGGCGCCCGCCCTCCGCACGCTCCAGAAGTCCACGGCGATGGGGGTCCCGGGGATCACGATCCCGCTCATGGCGCGGGGACCCGCCGCCGCTTCCCGCCGAATTTGCTGGGCGGCGCCGCGCAGGCGCGGGAAGGGGCGGGGCGGGGCTGCGGGGTCGCGGCGGCGCGCCGGGGTCGCGCGCGGGGGGCGTGGCGAGCGGCGGCGGCGGCGGCGCGGGGGTAGAGCCGGATCGCACCGTATCCCCGCCACATCCCGCCATATCCCGCCATGCCGTACCTGGGCGGTGAGGAGGCGCTGCGGGAGCTCCGCCGGGCTTTGTCCAACCCGCATGTGCAGGCGGATCGGCTGCGGTACCGGGCCGCCGTCCTGCGAGTCATCCGGTAGGGCGGGCGGACCGGGAGGGCGGCGGGGGCGCGGGGCGGACGGCGGGGCCGGGGCCGGCCCCGCGCTGAGCGCTGTCCCCGCCGCAGGCTGATGGCGCAGGGCGTGGACGTGTCGGGGCTGTTCCCGGAGATGGTGAAGGCCAGCGCGGCGCCCGACGTGGTGCAGAAGAAGCTGGTGTCGCTGTACGTGCGGGCGCAGGCCCCGCAGCAGCCGCAGCTGGCGTTGCTGGCCGTCAACACGCTGCGCAAGGACTGCGCGCACCCCAGCCCCGCCGTGCGCGGGCTCGCCCTCCGCAGCATGTGCGGCCTCAGGTGGGACGGGGCGGCGGGACGTCGAGGGGCTGGGGCGGCCGGGGCTGGGGCGGCGTGACGGGACCGGGACCGGGGCCAGGGCTGGGGCGGCGGGACGGGACCCGGGCCGGGGCGGCGGGGCCGGGGATGGGACAGGACTGGGGCGGCGGGACGGGATGGTTCTGGGGCGGCAGGGCCGGGGCCGGAGCGGCGGGACCAGGACTGGGGCCGGGTTGGCGGGACGGGATGGGACGGGACAGTTCTGGGGCGGCGGGACGCTGACGCCCGGGCGCCCGCAGGATGCCCGGCATTCAGGAGTACCTCCGGCAGCCCCTGCTGAACGGCCTGCGGGACAAGGCCTCCTACGTGCGGAGAACGGCCGTGCTGGGCTGCGCCAAGATGCTGAAGCTGCAGGGCGACAGCGAAGTGGGTGAGCGCTGCCCTCCGCGGGCCGGGGCGCGCTGGGGCCGGGCTGCGGCGGCCGGAGGCGGGAGGCGAGCGGGGCGATGGCTGCGTGTGGAACCGACAGCCGAGCGCGCCGGGTCCCGCGGCGGCAGCCAGCTCCTGCTCCCCCGGGGCTTCCCGCGGCCCCGGCCCGGTGCCATTCCCGTCTGCTCGCCGTGGGGCCGGGTTGTGCCGAGCCGGGAGCTCTGCTGGCTGCCTCTCCCATCAGGCTGTGGCTGCAGTTTGCCGTGAGCGCTTGTAGAGGGGGTTAAGCTGTCAGTGGAATGTGATGCGGGGCCCTCTGCGTCCTGCAGACGCTGAGCTGGTGAACGAGCTGTACAGTTTGCTGCGTGACCAGGATCCCATTGTCGTGGTGAACTGCCTGAGGGCCTTAGAAGAGATCCTGAGGAAGGAGGGAGGAGTTGTCATCAACAAACCCATCGCCCATCATCTCCTCAACAGGTTTGTTCTCTCTGATGCTCAGGCCGTGGTGGCAGCTTCATTCTTCCCCTTGTGTTCTGCACGCTAGCAGGAGCTTCAGGGGTCGAAGGGGAGAGTCAGGCACCTGAGTGAAGATGGGGCTGCCCATCCTAAGAGAAACCTAATTACTTTTACGTTAAGATCTTAAGAGAATTCCGAGGTGCCCTGCTCTTCCAGGGGATCTTTGCTTCAGCTGGTGGTTTGTTTTTGAAGGAACATGATTAGGGTTTGGGGTTTTTTTTGGTGACTGTATACATGATATGTCTGTGGAACAGGTATGTTCTAGTTTGACCCTCCCAATCCGTTGAAAGATAATGTGACTTATTCATTGCTTGAAGAAATTAACTTTTCTGTAGATAATTCCACCTGAGCCAGCAAGAGAGGACTGCTCCCCAGGGATCTTCTCCGTGCTGCTGTCTGGCTTAGAGCACAGCAAAAGCACACGTAACTGGTAGTGGGATAAACCTTTGCATATAAACCAGTCAATTCTCTTGAGATAAAATAGTGGTATCTGCTTCTGAAGCTCAGCATTTGGTGAGGAGCAGCGTGGAGCAGAGACTGTAAGAAACTCAGAGGCTGAGGCATGTATCCTGCACAGCACAGACCTTAGTGGGGTTCTCAACTCCTGGAAACTGTGTTTGTTCTCTTGGCAGGATGCCTGATCTGGATCAGTGGGGGCAGAGCGAGGTGCTCACCTTCCTCCTGCGTTACAAACCCCGCAGCGAGGAGGAGCTCTTCGACATACTCAATTTACTGGATGGCTACCTCAAAAGCAGCAGCTGCAGCGTTGTGATGGCAGCCACCAAGCTCTTCCTCGTGCTGGCCAGGGATTACCCACATGTGCAGACAGATGTTCTGGTGCGAGTGAAGGGCCCGCTGCTGTCGGCCTGCACTTCTGAGAGCAGGGAGCTCTGCTTCACCGCGCTGTGCCACGTCCGTCAGATCCTCCGTAGCCTCCCTGGCCATTTCAGCAGCCACTACAAGAAGTTCTTCTGTTTGTATTCCGAGCCCCACTACATCAAATGCCAGAAGATGGAGGTGTTGTGTGAGCTGGTGAATGATGAGAACGTACAGCAAGTGCTGGAGGAGCTGAAGGGCTATTGCACCGACGTGTCAGTTGAGCTTGCCCAAGGGGCGATCTTTGCCATAGGTAAGAGCTGTGTCTTCCCTGGGGAGCAGCCACAGCCCCAGACCTTTAAGGCAGGCCTTTCTGTGCCAAGAACGCCTGGGCACTGCTGGAGCAGCATGGCTCTCTGTAGACCAGCTTCCCCAGGAACGATTTCTGTGAGTGTTTCTACGCCACGGTTGTGCTGATGCTTTTAGAAGTCCTGGAACTGAACTGTTTCAGGTTGTGCTCTGATGAGCTACTCTAAAGAAATTGTGTCGTTTCATCTTATTAATGAGCCTGACAGTGGTGAATGAAACTGTGGAGTGGGTGGAGGAGCTGCTCTAACACCTGCTTGGTGTTTGAGTTGTGATGGGAGCGGAGTTAAGGTGCTGTGGGGCACTTTTGGTTTTATAAGCTTTAGAATAGGTGAGATTCTGTAGTACTCATACCCAAATGCCTTTCATATGTGTTATGTTTAAGAAAAGTTCAGAAGTTCAGACTTCTGAGGCGTGGCTTCGGAGAAAGGAAGGTGTCCTTGGTGTGGGGAACAAGCTCATTTGACTATGCTTTCAGAAACACTAACCAAAGAGGAAAACAGAAAGGCTGTTTGTTTAAAGTGAGTTTGTGATGAAGAGTTGGGCTCGTGGTTCCTATTTCACTCTGCTAAAAGGTTGCCTTGTGTGTGCTCTGGTGTCTCTGCAGGCAACATCGCGAGGACCTACACCGAGCAGTGCGTGGGGATTCTGACAGAGCTCCTGGGGCTCCAGCAGGAACACATCACTTCAGGTAGTCACCTGCGGGTTGTTTGCCTGGCTTGTGCTTCCAGGGGCTTGTGATCCCAGATGCCAGGCTCTGAGAGGCACTTGGCTTTTAATTTAATTGGCATTTTCAGGTGGAAGTCTTCCTGGTGGGGTGGGCATGTATAGCGTGACTGGATGTCGTGGTTTTCCCTTCCTTAGGAGCTGCTCTTTGTGGTGAAGGGGGAGTGGTTGTGGTTGTGTTCATGGTCCGATGTAGGGGCTCCTTTCTGGCTGCCTCCTGCTGGCGTTGGGAGTGAGGGGCTCAGCAGAGACATTTGAGGGCTGGGATGATTAAGAGGACTTTTAAATCTGTGTGATTTCTGTTCCTCATGTAATAGTCTGATTCAGTTGTACCCACATGTGTCTCTCCCTTCCGCTGCCCTTGGGTCTGCCTTGGCATCTTTGCTGGTTCTGCCCTCCCCTTTAAGTGGTCTTGCTTTCAGTTTTGGAAAACAGACACTTGCACTCAGCTGTTGAAGCAGGACTGAGCGACTGCTGGTGCTTCTGTAAGTGGGCAGCAGAGCCTTTACAACTGTGACTGAAAGCTCTTGAGACTTCCATCGATACAAGCTTAAATCTGTCATTCTAACCCTGTGTGTCCAAAGCATCGTGAGTCAGTGTCCTTTTAAAGGCTGGGAGATGACCAGAGCAGAGACCGTGTCCCAGCAGGCACAGGAGCAGCCTGCAGAGTCAGTGCTTTGTTTGACTTGGTGCAGCTTTGCTCTGACAGAGGTGCTGTCATGGGACTTTGAAGGAACGTGTCTCCAGTCATAGTCACAAGCAAGGCCCTGGCCTCCCCATAGCCAAGATCTGCAGAGTCTGTTGAGTGGGGGCTTTTGGTTCCCCCTGTGCCCGCTGGTTTCGTGCCCCTGTGGAATGCTGAGGGTCTCGTTTCGTTGCAGCTGTAGTACAGGCTTTTCGGGACCTGGTCTGGCTGTGTCCCCAGTGCACTGATGCTGTGTGCCAGGCCCTGCCCAGCTGTGAGGACACCATCCAGGACAGCGAGGTAGGGCGGCTGCATGCCTTGGGCTGGGGCTGTGGGTGGTGGGTGGGAGGGCAAGGGACTGTCTGGCTTCCCTTTGGTTCGCAATCGGCAGGCAAAGTCCAGACACCTTCAGGAGACTCATTCTCTCACCTGTTCGTGTCCTGTCAGCACTGTCTTTCTGCTGAACATCCCTCTGGCGTTTTCTCTGCGGCTCCTCCAGGGCAAGCAAGCGTTGATCTGGCTCCTGGGCACGCACGGCGAGAAGGTGCCGAATGCCCCTTACGTCTTGGAGGAGTTTGTGGAGAGTGTGAAGTCGGAGACGTCCCCGGCGGTGAAGATGGAGCTGCTGACAGCACTGGTGCGGCTCTTCCTCTCTCGCCCTGCCGAGTGCCAGGACATGCTGGGGAGACTGCTCTACTACTGCATAGGTGGGTTCCCTTCCCTCTCTTTCCCCGGGGCGGCAGCACAGGCTTTGTGGGACCTGGTTTGGGTGCGTCTGAGCGGTGAGGAGGCCATCCAGGGTAGTGAGGTAAGGTGGCTTTGTGCCTCGGGGCTGGTACTTGGCCCCCCAGCTGTCTGGTTGGTGAGGGTAACAGGCTGTATCCCTGGGAATCTGTCTTTAGTAATTACCTGTTAATCTGGATGATAGAATTCCCCATAAATTACATCCCTCTAATCCCCAGAGGAGGAGATGGACATGGCAGTACGAGACCGTGGATTGTTTTACTACCGCCTTTTGCAGTCTGGTGTGGAGGAAGTGAAACGGGTCCTGTGTAGCCCCAAGTCTGACTCCTCTCTGGGGCTGCTGGAAGACCAGACTGACCGATCTGTGAATTCATGGGCTTCAGAGTTTAACACTCTTGCACCAGTCTATGGCAGAGAGCGCTGGGCACTCATCACTGCCTACCAGCCAGCAGAACCCTCCTACGCTTGTTCTCCTTGTCCTGACTCTGGGAACAGAGACACAGGTAACCCTCCTCGCCATCACTTGTAATCCCTTTTCCCCCTCCTGGCTGATTGTCACGGGGTTTCTTTGGAAGATCACTGTGCTTTGAGAATGCTGCCTTAGAGGACTTGCACGGTGTGTGGCTGTGATTCCAGCCCTCTTCATCTGGTGGCTCCATACGATGCTCTTTGTGAAACTGGGAGCTGCTCCTTACATGCTGCATCTCTCATGGGCTTGGTTTCCTTTCAGAGTCACTGATACCTGAAGGGAGTAAAGAAGTCCTCAAGGCTCATCCTGACACAGGGAGCCTGGCCTTAATTCCTGATGTCTACCTGAGTGCAGAAGAGTTTGAGAAGACCTGGCTGAGCTTGGACGTGAGCTGCCGCCTCTCTCTGCCCTGGGGTGGGGCTGCTCAGCCGGAGGCCATACAGACAGCTCTTCACATCGTCCACATCCAGACCATTGCCATGAGCAGAGCTGGCGTCCAGCCCTGGAAGGCTTACCTCAGTGCTCGGGATGAGGCAGGTTGCCTCTTCCTAACGGAGCTCTTGCTTGAGGCAGCGGATTCAGAGATGCAGGTGTCAGTGAAGCAGAGTGAGGCGAAGCCAGAGGCACTGGAGGCCTTTGTCTCAGTGTTAAGGACGGTCATGGGGGCTGTTTCTGGGCAGGCGTCCTGATGGCTCCCTGCCCCTGGTAGGATGCTTGCTCAGGGCACAGGAGAAGTTTCCTTTTCTGGCTTCATTTGCCATACTTGATGCTGGGTTTGTACTTGTAAACTGTGGGAGCCTTGGGAGCCCTTTCCTGGAGCGGAGCTGGGCCCAGCATGCGCTTGTGTTGGGTGAATGGGGCAGGGTGAAGGGTCTGTGCTCTCTCTGGGCTGGGGGAAGGACAAGGTAACATATTCTTGATCCTGCTGCTTCCACATGAGTCACAGAGGTGCTGGCAGCTGCAGTGACTGTCACAAGACACTAACATGGCTGAGGGAACCAGAAACAATTCAGGGCTGTGCTTTGGAGGGATTTTTCCATGAGAACAGTACATCATTCAGCAATAGTTCAGAGACTCAGGGACTCTGGGCTCAGCTCACAGTAAGGAGCAGCGCAGTGGAGAGCAGCATTTCCTTCTGGGCTCCCTTCTCATGGGATTTCGTTTTCCATCTGATGGATGATTTCAGTAGCAGCTTCACTCCCAGGTGAGCAGAGCTCCAGTGTCAGAACTGGGAGCACAGGGTACATCGTGCTCACGAGAAGCAGCGTGTTTCTTTTTCAAGAGAGAAGCGTGTTTCCTAGTTGAAGTGTGTCACTGCAATCACAAATCACAGTCTGACATTGCCCCCCCAGGCTGGCTCTAAGACAAGGCAGGAGTGTGCAGGTCCTGTACGATGTGTTCATGTGGCCTGAGTCTTGTAGCCCACATCACTCTGGGGATGCTGCGAGCTGCTAGTCTCCCAATCATGGGAGAGCTGTTAAGATAATTATCCTGCATAGAATACGAATTTTTCACTGATACCATTTGTATAGAGTGGGTATGGGAAGGGAGCACAGGGCAGGTCCCCATCTGCTCTTACCTGAAGCTGCAGAGTTGGACTTTGTACAGCAGCATAAAAAGTGTCTTGGTCACAGCGCTGGCTCACACCTGGCACAACCCTGAGGGAGGCTCCTTGGTGTTGGGCTACATCGTTACTGTAACAGGAATTTGAGCTGTGCTGAGGAGTTACCCCAGTTCCCTGAGATTTATTGTAAATTCTAATTTAATGACTATATTGTACCTTTAAATTGCAGAATGTCTTCCATGCACTTGGCTGAAACGCTGCTGTTGCTGTTGTTGTTGGGGTTCAGATTTTCTTTCTGATTTTCCTAATAAAAATGTGAATGATTCCTGGTTGTTTTCTGGAGTATTTGTTGGTTCAGCTCAGGAGTCTGTGGGATGCAACCATCCAATCACTGCCCTGGATCCGGAGGGAACTGCAGCCTGGCTCCTGCCTGTGTCAGACAGGGCTGGTCTTGCTCAACTTCCTTGAAGTGGGGCTCTGGGGAGCAGTTGGGCGACACTTTCTTTCACTCTCATGTGCCGAATGATGGTAACTGGTGAGCTCCCCATGGGTGAATTCAAAGGTAGGTACAAAGTCAGTGGCAGGGCTTGAATTAGCAGCTTCCAGGGTCTTTGTGCCCATGTGGTGTTCCTGTCCTTACAGAGAGCTGGAGCACGGGTGTAAGTAGTTTTCAGCTGACAACTTGTTGGCAAGCTATCATTTACAGTGGCTAGACCAAGTCTTTGGCATGGGACTGAGCTTCTACCCTTAACTCCAGACTCCTTCCTTGATGAATGAAGGGTCAGCAGTCTTTGATAACTTGCAAATTTTCCTTTCAGTTTATCTGAACAGAAATTACTTCTTTTGAAACCAGCCACCCTCAGCTGAGTGACAAGAGAGCAAATACTGACCTGAGCCGCCTCGGGGAGGAGTCGGGGCCGTACTCTTCCCAGAAGGAAGAAGCCCTGCAGCTCTGGGAAAAGGAAGACAAGCTCTGGTGTCAAAGCTCACCTGCACAGCAGGGGTGGAGGCCCTGCCCGTGCTGCAATGGCCACCTTTGAGGAGCAGACGGAGTGCGTGGTGGAAGCCTTGTTCTCTGACCTCCTGGGTGAAGATGAGTGCAGCTGCCGGTGCCTGGAGACCGACTCGGGAGGTAGGGCCTGGGTGGGAGGAGAAATGGCTGGTTTGCTGTGGGTCACAGGGAGCTTTGACCGACACTTAAAGGAGGCTTTAGTTTCCTAAAATGCAGGCTGGTGCTGGCTTCTGAGTTAGCTCTGTGCTGGGGGAAAAGCTAGGATGCAGTAATGGGGTTTGAATCCTGGGCAGCCCCAGCTGCAGCCTGCCTTGGCAGGGTCAGAAACGGGCTGTGAAGGGTGGCTGCCCCACTTCCACCCCTCGGCTGCTGGCAGGGAAGGTGCTGCTGTGCCCCATGGGGGTCTGCAGGACCTGAGGAGCTCAGTCCCAACCCACAGGGAGGGATAGGTTTTCACTCAGGATCAAGTGTAATCTCACGTGTCTTCTCAGATAAAAGCACTTGCTGTACCATGTCAGACAGAACGTGGCCATTGCCTCTCAAAGCTCCCAACATCATTTGGGCTACTTTGGTTTGCTGGGCAGTGCTGGAAGGAACCCAGAAGTTCACCTGTAACCATACTGCTTTTCTCATTACTTTATCAGCCACAAACCAGTTAAAAGAGATACTGGGATCCTGCTGGCATTGGGCAGCAAGCAAAGTCTGTTTCTCAAAGGCTGCATGGAAGGTCGTTGTTTCCCCTAAAGAAAAGGTCTCGTTTCCCCCTCCCAGATCAGACTTGTGTCCCTCCAGAGCTGTGCAGCTGCCCCAGGACTCTGCCCAGGCTGCACCTGAGCCAGACTTGCTAAGCTGGATTAGCGTCTGGATGAGGGAGGGCGGTTGGATCAGGAAGTGATGTCTCCAGATAAAGTTGCCCAGTGCTTTATGGTGAAAGATCCTGCTTTCAGTTCCTCTTGGCTTTGTCAAACATGGAAATGGTCTTGCTGAAACTCTGTGTTGGGTAGCTCTGTCTGGCTGAACCCTGTTTCAGTAACATTCAGAAATAATAAATAATACTCTCCTGTTGGCTTTTTACCCCTTCAGGATGTGTTAGGGGAAAAATACTGTAACTGAGGTGCACCACATGCAGTTTAGCTGAGAAATTCTAAAGGGTTTGTATCCTTGCAATTTGTGAAGTATGCCTTGTGCTCCTCTGTGAAAACCTCCCCAAATTTGGGTCACTGAGTCTCTGAAATGTTGCAATGTGCTCTTGCTCAGTAGAGACCCTGAGTGCAGTGTCTAAGTTCTCCTTGGACAGCACGCGATGATCTGCAGCCTCGGCGTGCTGGGGGAACGTGGGCAGGACTTTGCTGTCCCATGGATGCTGCTGAGCCCTCTGACCTTGCTCGCTTCTGCCAGCCTAGGGGGAAGGACTGCTGGGACCGAGGGGGAAGGGAGGCCTCAGAGACGCCCTAAGGGCTTTGGGTTTGCATTTCCCCATGTGTCTTGTCAGAGATCTACTCTGCATTCTCCTCCTGAGTGTCAGGGCAGCCACTACCTCAGTGCCTGCTGAAGGATGCAGGAGGCAGCTGAAGAGCCTGTGCTGTCAGCCTGCATTCTGCCCCTGATCTTCACATTTTGAACCCCCCCTGCCCTCTGCTCCAGAGCCTGCAGAGTCTACGGAAGACCCTCCGACCCTGTTTGACCCAGTGGTGATCGCCAGTCGCCTGCGGCGGATGGGAGACCAGTGCAACTTGGAGTTCGAGAGGGTTTGCTCAGAGGCCGTTGCTGAAGTGCTGACGGGGAAGGTAGAGCACAGCTTGTCTGCAGACCAGCCTTGTGTTGGGGAGCAGCACAAGCCTGGGGAGCAGCACGGGCTGTGGGGGGATGGCAGCCTGTCCCGTTTCCGTGTCATGGGCAGCGTGTGAGCTGCCAGCACAGGCTGAACGGGGTGCTGCTAGAGCTGCTGTTCTCTCTCCCTGAGCACCCCAATGCTGCGTGGGTCAAGCTGCCTTGCTGGACGCTGCTCTGGGGGCTGGGGGCAGCCCGTAAGTAGAGGGGGAGGAGGAAGACTGTGGCGAGAGGCAGAGTGGGTGCCACAGCCTGTCCTGTGCCCAGAGCTCCGGCACCGGGGTGCTTCTGGCACAAGCGCTGCAGGCAGGTCCAGCGTCAGGTTCGGTGCAGCCCTGGGTAGGCCACCAGCCGTCCTCCCCAGTCCTTGCACCACGCTGCAGCTGGTGCAGGCTGCAGCAGAGGAGAGTCCTGCCCGTGCACCCTGTCAGGCTGCCCCTGAGCTGCGGGGTCCCTGCTCTAGGCACAGGCAGAAGCAGGAATTGAGCTCCATGGTCAAACTGCCCTCTCGATGCTTGCAGATGGAGAAGTTTGGGGCTGCCGTGGAGACCCTCAGCCAGACCTGGTGTGACCAGAATCCTGAGCTGACCTACGAGAGAGCTTTCCTCTGTGTCTCTGTGAAACTGCTAATGCATGTCGTTAAGAAAGTCCCGGCTATGGTGCAGCCCGTCCAACTCATAAAAGTAATTAATGGAAATTCTCAAGTGAGAAGACACATCGAGGCCAGTGGCGGATGGGTAAAGATGTGAAGGTGGCGGTGATGTTTGCTGGATGCTCCTGGCTCTTCCTTTGTGTCTCCCCCCTGGCGTGCCTCAGCTCATCACTGGTACCTCGTCTGTCCCCCAAGACAGGTGTGCCAGTGTGTGTAGCTGTGGGCTCAGCTTTGCTGAGCACCTCGGTGAAACCTTGCTGGGGTCAGCATCCAATTTCCCATCTGCTTCTCTCAGGGTTTAACCCCTTCTCTCAAGTATCTCAGGAGCACAGCTTGATACCTTAGACAGAAGTCAAAATACCAAAGGATGGGTCACCCAACAAGCACTGTCCTGCTCACACAGCTTCACACACCCCACCTGGTGTGCTTTGCCAGGGCAGGGATGAAATCTGTGCAGAGAGGGTCGCAGTGGGAGGAGGCTGCTTGTCCATCCATCCCTCATCCTTCTCTTCCTGCCCTCTCCTTTAAACCTGCTGACAATTCTTTCTCTAAAACACATGCACATGTCTGTTTGTTTTCAGGAGAATCTGCGCTGCTGAGAGGAAGGGCCTTTTGCCTTCCTGAAGGTGAACCTTCTGTTCATTGGTTTAACTGGGAGAAGTGCTGTTGTTTTTCTTCGGCAGACTGTGAGCAGAACTGCACTCACAAGCACCACATAAAACAGACTCCGTGTCACTACAAGCAAATATTAATAAATTTTTGTTATTAATTTGTTTTCCTATGTGCATTTCTCTTTGATTTGGCCATAAAAGTGGGATTCACTCTTATTCCAGGCTCGTGCTTAGTGCCACAGACTCATCAGGTGAATGTCTGGTTCAGAACACACTTCTGTTGTTATTCTGCGGATCCACCTGCTCCTCTCAGGTGGTTCCAAGGGTTATTTTTGCGAAGTTAAGACTTGACATTGTTTTAAACCAAGAGTGACGGCTCTTCCAGCGTGGGCAGCAGCTCTTTGCCTTTCAGCAGCTGCCTACAGAGCTCTTTTGGCCAGGTTCAGGTGCTCGGCATCACCTGGAATAGTCTTTCACAGTATTTACAGGTAACGTGGAAATCAGGTGAAGGGGGAAGTGGGAAGAAGGGGAGCAATGGATTTTGCATGCGGGTTTAGGGACTCTTCTAGTAGCTGCATATTCTGAGTCTGAAGGCTTCCCCTGGCTGTGAGACACAGCCCTGGGGCACGGGGGCTCGGCTGCTGCCCCTCATGCTCACCCCTCCAAACCGTGGCCCATCAGGGCCGTGCTGCTGGCGATGACGCTTGAAGAAGTCAGGTGCTGGTGTCCTGGGCTCTGGTCTCCAGCATCTCCACAGCATGGTGTGTGGGGAACCAGCTGGGCACGCTGGAGGCATGCCACGACCGACTGAGGGACCGGGCAGCTCTGTGCCTCCCCGAGGCTCCAGCCCAGCTCCTGCCCCTGCCGCAGGACACGCGGGGCACACGGGTGCGTTTGAAGGGAGGCGCTAGGGCTCCAGGTTATGTGCTTTGTTTTGTTATTTGGCCACGGTGTCTGTTACGTACTAATTTCCTTTAAGGCTGGTGATGAAGTCAGTAAACCACAGCCTGCCGCCAGTGCTCTCCGGGCTGGTGCTTTCCGCGGCAGCGCATTTGACATGTCCGTTCCCAGGCTCAGCAGGCCAGTCGCGCTCGGTCTCCGGCAACATGGACCAAAGGGAGATACTGCTGCAGAACCTGGAGAGGGCCCAAGGCAAGAAGCTCAACCAGAAAGACTTTGTGGAAGAGTTTCTGGTAAGTGGGCTCAAAGCACGGCTCTGTGCTTCAGTTGATTTTAAAGGGAACCGCGCAGTCGCTTCTCAAACGGGGATGTGGTTTGCATTGGACAATGAGATTTTCTATGAATCTTACAGCACCAAGAGACAGAGGAGCTGACTGTGGTAAAAGGAATGTAAAGACAGAAATTAATTTACTAGTCTGCATTCAAAGTAAAACTCTACTTTTTAAAGAATTACCCAAGTGCTTCCTGTTTTCTGCTTCGTGAATGCACTTGCCAGGAGACAGTTTCACTTCGCCTGGTAACACCACTGGGGATATGGAGCGGCTGCCCTGTCTCCACATCGCAGCCTGTTGTAAATGCCACTCAAGTGCTCCTGCCAGGGAGCTCTGCTTGCTGCTGGAGATAGCTTTTCCTTTGCCCTTTCAGTAGAGCCCCTGTACTGCCCGCAGAGCAGGGAGCGGGTGCTCGAACGCCCTGAGGACCTGAGATCCTTCCCCCACACACAGACACCAGGCACGGTGGCCCATGCGTGGGCAGACAGTGGTCTGAGTGGCTGGACGGGCCCTTTCTCACCGCCCACGCTGTGTGCCCCAATCTGTGAGCTCCCTGGCATCTTTTCACTTGTGAGCTGGCAGGGGCGAGTCTTAGACAGGAGTTCACTGTCTCGCAGTTAAAGCTGGTGGCTGGTGACGGCTGCTGATCCATCAGCTGGAGGAAGGTTGTTCTGGGAAGCAAAGGCATCTTCCAGCTTTAGCAGACATAGGGAGGGGTAGATATGGTGCATCTGTTTGGTCTGAGAAGTTTTGAACGCTGGCTCTGAGCTGCCCCCTTCCCCAGAGAAGGATTGCATCAGGCAGCAGTCTGTGGGAAGGCACTGGGGTACCTCAGCAGTGCCCACGAGATCCAGCCCTGCTTCGTCACACCAGTGAAGGCTGGGACTTCAAACACTTGGGAAAAGCTTAGTGCTTGGTTTCTAGGTGTCTGGGTTGGAGGGAAGTGATTAATCTGAGTCTGCAGTGACACTCTGTTGTTCCATGGAACAAAGTGCTGTCACAGGCTGCTGAATTTCCCCCTCGCTGCCGTGCTGGGGTCGTGCTGCTCTGTGTGAGGCAGCCGGTGGCTGAGCCCTGGTGCAGGAGGAGGCAGCTCCAGCAGCCGAGCGGACACTGAACTCTGACCAAAGAGGCAGGTAGAAGTGGTCAAGGCTGCGTTTCCTCTTGTAGCAGGAAGAGATCTTCCCAGGATGGCCTGAGCTGCCGGCCACGTTTGCAAGCGCGGAAGTTTTACCAGGCGATGGTGAACGGCTGGCATTTCCCAACTGGGTAAAACACACGATGCTATCTTCCCATCCCAACACCTCCCCTCTCTGTGTGAACGGGCAGTTCTACATGCAGACTGTGGTGGTGGTGGTGGTGCAGTAGAGGACAGGGCTTTCTTGTTCAAGCCCTCTTCATCTGTTTGTGCAGGCTCACAGCCAGAGCTTGATCTCCCTTACTTTCTGCTACATAGGCATTCCCCAAGCAGTTTTATGTCAGTTTATGCAGGCACAGAGGGGTGAGGGGATTCTTAGCTCTGAGAAGACTGCCTCCAGTACGCAGTGATGGTCCTCCCTGAAAGCTTCCCCTGGAAGTTGGGATCACAGCGGGAGGAGGCAGGGGAGGATCTGACCAAGGCCAGAAGAGCTCCGGGGCTCACAGCGATGTGTAGTGCACAAAACCCATCCTGTCCCACAACTTCTGTCACACTGTGCCTGCCCCTGTGTTCCTGATTAACAGAGACCAGACACGTGGATGGTGCTGAGCCTCTGACTTGTTCCATCCAGGTCAGTGGGATGCAGCTCCTGCGGTGCTGTGGCTGGAGAGCAGCAGAATTTAGGGTATAATGTTACAAAAGAGCAGCTGTGACTTGGATCTGGAGTGGAGTATCTGTGCAGAGGAATACTGCGGAGACGAGACACGTTGTTATACAGGCCTTTTACCTGTGGTATTGCTAAGGGGCTGCTGGGCTTGGTCAGGTACACACGAGCTCAAAAGCCCTGCAGCTCCCGACGAGGTCTTTTGGCAAGTACCGTCGTTCTGCACCTCTAGGCAGGCCTGAGGGGTGCCCTGTCCTTACAGGTGCCCGTCTAGCACAGGCTGGGGTCAAAGGGAGCTGTACAGCTCTTCTGCTGCTGCTCACGTGTCGGGTCTGCAGCAAGCAAGGGCAGGGGACGGCACACTGGGAGCTGGATGAGAACTTTTGGGAGAGCTGAAATGCCGCCGCTTTCGAGCTCCGCGGGAAGGTCACTGGCGCGCTGACTCTCCGAGCGATTAAGGGCGAGCCCCCAAAATCCAGAGTCCTGAGACCCTCAGGACTCCTGAGATCCCTGCTCTCATCCCTGCTCACGTGCTGTCGTGACAGTTGCAGCCTCCCAGCCCTGGAGCACACAGGAGGGCTCTGCCGGTACCGGCCGGAGGGTCTGACCCCTCTTCGGCACTCGCCCCTCCGGGGACAGGGCTATTTCAGTCCCCTGTCACTGAGACCAGCGTGCTGATTGCTGCCAAATTCCCCATGCCATGAGTGGCTGAGCCACCATTCCCACTGCCTGTCAGCTCAGGGGGGTCACCACGAGCTGTGGAAGAGGCATGAGCAGCCCCCTCACCTCGCAGCTCCTGTGTGCCGCGGTCCCTTCCCTGGGCTCTTCTCCCAGCACACCTTTCTTTCCTGAAGGCACAGGGTACTGAGGGTGCCCTGGTGTTGGCCAGATGCTCTGGACCCTGGCAGTGATGTCCAGGAGAAGGGCTGTGAAGGATAGCTCCAGGGTGGTGGGAAAGGGAGTCCAGTGGAGATGCTGATTAGAGAAATGGCCTTTTGTTTTAAATCAGAAGCACCCCTTGGTGGCAAGAAAACTGGTGAGGCAGGCAAAAAGTTATGAGAGCAAAAATACATCAAGAGCAGTGCTTCTGGAGTGATGGTAATGAGCAGTGTGTTATTTAGAAGCTGATGTCAGTGAAATAAAACTGTATGCTTTAGCTGGAAAGAAATGCTGGAACTCACCAGGAGTGCTGCAGCTCCATCCTGGAAACAAAAGAGCTGAGAGATTCACACCCCTAAGGGTCTGTCCTAGGACCCCTTCTCCCTTCTGTTTCATCAGCACATGTAGCTACTTTGCTTAGGTTGCTTTAGTGGCTGGAGCATTGCTGTTTGCTGCTACAGAGGGACCATCCCTACCAAAGAGAGACAAATCAATCCGTTCATCTGTCTTTCCTGCTATGTTTTGTTAATGGTGGTTTAACATAGTTGCTCCTCTTATCTGGGAGCCATTTGTACTGAGAATGGTTCCCCTGTGTGCCACTTATTTGTGAGGGCGATGCTCTCTGTGCTGTATGAACGCATCCTTTCACTTCAGAAGCCTACGTGCCTGAGCCTTGTGTGGGCACTGCCTCAGCACACACTTTCCATTCTTCAGAAGTTGTGCTGGGGCTCTGGGGTGGCTTCTGTCTCTATTCTTGCTTCGAGCGCCTTGAGAAAAGCTACTCAGGAAAGAATTAATGGTGCAGCCCTTGCTTTGTGGTAGTGAGCGGGTCAGGCCAGGGACCTTCACACGTCCTCTCTAGTAGTGTTACATGTAGCACGTCTGCTGTAATTTGTTCCATTCTTTTATCACAGAAGCTGAAAAGGCAGTCAACAAAGTACAGAGCGGATAAAATCTACCCTACAGCAACATCTGAGCAACCAGAGAATATCAAGAAGAACAGATACAAGGACATCTTACCCTGTAGGTTGGAAAAGGCAAATGTTCCTATTCAGCTTTTTTTTTTCTTTCTTTTTTCCCTCCCTCCCCCACCAGCTTGAGTAGACTGTCCCCTTCATCCATTCTAGCTTGGAAAAAAAATGAATAATCTAAACCCAAAGACCTCATTTGAGCCTGTAAGATGGGGTACAGGGTGATTCCAGGCTTGCCCCGCTCCACAGCCAGAGGAGATTGGTACTGCTCTGGGGTAGTGGCAACATCTGCAGCTTGCCTGGGTCCTCAGCACGGCTCCGAATGAGAGCTTCCCTGTCTGCTGCCCACGTGTAGGCAGCAGCAGGGCTGTGCAGGGCCATCCATGGGGCAGAAGGAGGCATTCCCTGCTTGCTCAGCCCCCACCTGCTCTGGGATGAGCTCGGATGTGCGTGCTCCTCCACAGCACCTCATGCTGCAGTCTGAGGAGCTCAGCCCCCGTGGAAGACAAGCAGTAACTGCTGCTTCTTCTGCTTTTTTGCCCGCAGTTGACCACAGCAGAGTGAATCTGTCCCTGATCACATCCGATGCAGATTCTCATTACATCAATGCCAACTTCATCAAGGTATTGCTTCTGTTGTGGTGCTGTGCCATGCAAAAGGGGTGGTCAGAGCAGTTAGTGGTGTCTGGTGGAGTTGTGGCCGGTCTGTGACTGTGGTGAGTGAAAGGGCTGTGCTGGAGATCCTGGCCTGTGCTCGAGGACAGTCGGGGTACAGGCGATGTGGCCAGCGAGGCCTTTACACAGCCCCTGCAGCGCAGGGGACGTGTGCTGCACAGGGGTGGAACAGTTTGTGGCTCACAGCCCTGACTTCCTTGTCGGTGTTTCTGCCTTTGGTGGGTGACAGTGGTGCAAAATTGCCTGTAGCCAGAGTCGCCCTGCCTGAAACCAGCACAGAGGCAGGAAGCTTTGCACTGCAGCAGGGCTGAGTCGCACTGCAGTGGTGAGAAACTGTGTGGGTCAGCTGCCACCCGAGTGTCTGGGGACACTCCTGTGCTCCAGCCCTTCTCTAACAGATACACACACACACAGAGGAGGTTTCCTTCACTCTCCACTGCAGTGACCAAGGGCTCTTCATGGCCCATCTGCAGAAGAACAAACCTTCATGAGGGGGTCACGGTTTGGCCTTTGGCCAGCAGCCACAGACGTGTCAAGGTGGAGAGCTGGATCTGATGGTGCAGTACCACTTCCAGGCTCCCAAATGCACTGCAGGAACCAGTGGTCTCTGGGAGCAGAGCCCAACTCAAGCCCAGCTCCCTGGCCTGGTCTGCTTTGGAAGCTTTGCATAGTGTTTGTTTCAGGATATT
This sequence comes from Gallinula chloropus, assembly GCF_964237585.1. NCBI lineage: Eukaryota > Metazoa > Chordata > Aves > Gruiformes > Rallidae > Gallinula > Gallinula chloropus. Next base: position 3,210,036 of record NC_140112.1, read on the forward strand.
TAATTTAAAGCAGGTGCCTAAAATGTAACTACATAAAAGCCCTTCTAAAACCTTAGTGGGCTCACTGGGTAGAAGTGGGATTCAGAGAGAGGGGTGACTTTTATCTCTGCTAGTGAACCATGCAAATACATCTCAATGTCTGCGCTGTTTTAGGGTGTCTATGGGCCAAGAGCATACATTGCAACCCAGGGTCCTCTCCCCACTACTGTCGTTGACTTCTGGAGGATGATTTGGGAGTACGAAGTGCTGGTAAGGTGGAGACTTCTATTCCTTTCTGTTTGGTACAAAGAGAAGCTGCACAGCCAGGCAGTGGGAGCACTAGGGCTTTACCCCAATGTTGTGTGTGCCCCGCATCCTTCCCCTGAGCCACCTCCTCACTCGTGCTGAGACAGGAGCTGCTTGGGGCTCTGAGTGGGGAAAGCCCTCGCACCCGGGCAGTGGATGATATCTTGTGTTGGGTTTGTCTGGCAGCCTGGGACTGGGACAAGGCAGCCCACAGAATGTCCTCGCTGCTAACAAGTACCTGCGAGTGATGAGGTTGGTTTTACTGCCTGGATAAGAAACTTGTGCTCAGACTTTTCTAACAAATCTTCTCTCTGCAGACGGTGGTCATGGCTTGTATGGAGTTTGAAATGGGAAAGGTGAGTACTGTGTCCAACAGGGCCTCTGCAGTGTCAGTGCCGGGGACAGGGTGGGGAGGTGCAGATGTCTTTTAGATCTCATTAGCAACAGCAAGTTTCTGTTTGATATGAGGAGTTCCCAGAGCCTCAGCTTGCAGACCCTTAAACTGCTTCCCATAGTGTAGCTAGCCTGCTTGGAAGGGAGAACCCCATAACGATGGCTCTGGGGGGAGGGAGGCTGGAGCTGGCTGGCTGTGAGAGCAGCATCCCCCTGGCACGAGTTTTATCCTGCAAAGGGAGGCAGGGGCAGCGTGGGTGGTGAATAACTAAACGTGCCCTGCTTCTCCCAACAGAAGAAATGTGAGCGGTACTGGGCGGAGGCGGGCGGCTCTCCCCTGCAGTGCGGTGCTTTCTCCATCCTCTGTGTGAGTACAGCTGCTGTGGGCACCACGTCACATCGCGTGCTCTGGAAAGTCGTGTCATCCACAGAAGAAGTGACTCTAACTTCTTGTTCTGCAGGACGCTGAGGAGAAGAAAAACGAGTATGTGATTAGGACTTTGAAGGTGACCCTGAAGGAGGTAAGTAGGAAAGGTCAAGGCAGGAAATGTGTCTCAGCTAGCTTTATTGTGTGAATGATACATTAAAAGATAGCACACTCGGGGCAGAAAATGTTGTGCTGCTCAGCCCGTTGTTTTAGTAAAAAATTAGATAACTCAAACCTCAGTTTCTGAAGCTGTTTGCCAGTCCTGGCAAATGAGAGCCTGGGTGAGTGAGGACAACAGCTAACATCAAGAATGTCCTCAGATGGCAGTGCTGCTTTTGTAGCTGCAGGCTGCACCTCTAACCATCGCCAGAAGATGCAGATGGGAACTGGAGATGTCTGTGGCATGCTGGTTCCCCTTGCCGTGCCGATGCTGCAGTCTGTGCCCATGGGAGCTGTGGCAGCATCCCGTTGGTGGCCCCAGACCCCACCAATTCTCTGGTCCTCTTGCAGGAAATCCGCACCGTCCACCAGTTCCACTATAAAAACTGGCCAGACCACGACGTCCCCTCGTCCATTGACCCCATCCTGGATCTCATCAGTGAGATCCGCCGCTACCAGCCAGATGACAACGTCCCCATCTGCATCCACTGCAGGTGGGTGAGCCGGCCACTGGTGGGGAAGGGCTGTGGCCCTCAGGCCCCTGCACTCTTGCTTCCCGAGCAGCAATGGGGGTGGCAGCTGGCCCGAGCCTGCAGCTGAGCTCCTCTCAAAGGAAGTCCTACAGCAAAGACATCCTCTGAGGGCAGCTGGCACAGCCGGGTGGCAGGAGAGGAGAGAGCGGGCCAGCAGCAACACATATAGTGCAGAGACCACTGGCATGGAGCATGTCCACATGTGGGCTGGTCACCACAGGACTGAGTGCTGCTTGTGGGAGCCCCAGACGTGCCCTCCAGCCTGCTGTGGAGCTGTGGGCCAGGGGAGCCTTAGGTGGGGCAGGTGAGGCTGTGGCAGGAGCAGGATGGCCATTGCATGGGGCTGCACCCTCTGCGGCATGGGACGGGAGGGTTGGAGGCAGTGGCTCCCTTCCAAACTTCCTTATCAGAAAGTAAAGCGTGCCCATTCCCTGGCCTCTGGTAACGACCCGCTGTGACTGTCATTGCAGTGCTGGCTGTGGGAGAACAGGGGTGATCTGCGCCATCGACTACACCCAGAAGCTGCTGAAGGACGGAGTGAGTGTCGGCCAGTCCCCATCACCTGTGTGCAGCACCACTGCCTCCCACTCTCTCCCTCATCCTCCCGCCCCACTCCCCCTCCCAGCCCTCCAACTGCAGGCAGATGAGGCCTGAACAGACAGACCTCCAGTTGCTTGGGGCCGGGCTCTGCGCTGGCCTGCCACCCTCAACGTGCCCTAATGCCTGTGTGTGTGTGTCTGCCCTTAAGCACCAGAGGTCCAGGCCTTACGAGCACACTCCTTGCCTTAGAAACGTGTGTTTTAAGGGCAAGATAACCCCTGGCCTGGCCAGCGCCTGGGACTTGGAGGAGCCGCAGCTCTGTGCAGTGACCCCAGGCCCGCTGAGCTGGGCAGTGGGTGTCTCAGCACTATTCACTGCTGTTAAAAGTCTGTTTTCTGCCGAGTGTGAGTCAGGAGGGAGGAGGCAAGGGGGCTGAGCGCCAGAACTGGCACTTGGAGCAGTTAAAAACTCCTGACAGCAGCAGGCCCGAATTGCAGACCCCACGCTACGCTGCCTGGCGTTAGACCCGTCTTTAACTCTCCACCTTGTCTCTTTCTTGCAAGATTGTTCCAGTGAACTTCAGTATCTTCAGTCTGATCCAGGAGATGCGCACGCAAAGGCCTTCCATAGTGCAGACCAAGGTATGTCCAGGGACTCCCACCCACTGGTATCATCTCCATACTGGGACCTCAGCTCTGCCCCGGCTGGGGCTGCAAGCAGGGGAGCGCAGAGCGGCTGTGCTGCTGGGGACTGGGGTGCACCGACGTTCTGCAGGGTCCCTGCTCTGATGAGAAGCATGATTTTGCAGAAATAATTTAGTTGCTGACCATTTCCTTGTAGAGGGCTGGAAAGCTCAGGGCTTGCAGTCTGACTTATTGAACACTTATGATGTGCAACAAGGGACTGGCCAGGAAATGAAGTGGGAACTCTTCTCAGCTGAGATAGGCTGAGGAGGAAGCTCAATGCAGAACAGCATTGTTTGTGTACCCAAAAAAACCCCCACCCAAATGTTTCAGGCTGAACCCTCTGAAAGTTGTGGGTTCTGCCCTTCTGAGAATTTGCCCTGCCAACGGGCTGGAAAGTGGCAGCTTCTCTCAGGGGCTGATGCTTGGTTTGGGTAACAGGTGACCATTTACAAGTACTCAAGGTGCTGGCTCTCACCTGTTTTGTTTGTCTGGAACACAGGAGCAGTATGAGCTGGTTTATGATGCAGTGATCGAGCTCTTCACAAGGCAGATTAAAGCACTTGATGCCCAGGAAGATTTTGCTGCTTCACAGGTAAAGGTCCCCAGGACAAGCACGAGTGGCCCCTTGCAGCCAGGGGCATGCCAGCTCTAACCCAGATTCCTACCGCAGAGATCCCCTTGCAGACCTTCAGGGAATCAGCTTCCCTTTATGCCCAAACAGAGCCTCTTTCCAAGCTAACCCATGAAAATCCAGCAGTCTCCCTGATCTTGCAAGGCTTATCACAGGATTTGGCCCCAAGCGAGAGCAAACTTTTATTCAGCCTTTTCTAGATATATTAGCGCAATGAGTGAATAGAACAGCAGCACCTTTCCACAGCAGCAGCTGATTTCCATGTGGACATGCCAGTGAAACTTGGTTTCAGAGTGCTTGCAAGCACCAGAGTGATGTTTGGTCCAGTTTGGGAAGCTTGGGCGCAGAAGGTGGTGTGGCTGCGAGCTGGTCTGCAGTAGTGGGGCGTTGCAGCCTGGCTGCAGAGACAGTGAGCTCAAACACACCATGAAAAGACATGTCAAAGCCTTTCAAATCTGATACACCTCTGAGGGAAAACAATGTGGTCTCGGTGTGAAGTTGCATGTAAACAGGAACACACAAAACATCCATGGTTCAGCTCCTCTTTGTGCTGTTCTTCTGTGACTACTGGCATGGACCTGACCTTGCTGGCTGCAGTCTGGCCAAAGGAGATGCGTTGCCATTGTTAGGTGAAGGCTGACAAGTTACAGTCAGGTTATTCTGCCAGAAGCTTTTAATCTAAAGAACTGGGAACAGGATCCTGTGGTGTGACTTGTGCCTTTGTTTTGCTGCTGGACTTGCAGGATGTTCCGAGCCAGAACTGTGTGAGGAGAGAGCTGGAAAGAGCCTCTGCCTGTAAGCAAGGGAGAGGCAAGTTTAGGTTGACAGAAAACATAGAAAACAGTTCAAGTCCGGATGTGGTTTTGCAGCTCCTGGCCAAACCGCTGGCCTGCCTCAACCTCGCTGGCCCCCGAAAGCTCCGTGCAGAGGGGGGATGGTCCTGTGCTGAAGTGCCACAGGCAACACCAGGCTGAATGCTCTCACGGAACCCGAGGGCAGAGCTGCCTGTGCAGGCTGTTGTGCAGATGTTTGGAACAGCGGGACGGTTGTACTGCTCGCTGTACTCTCGTTTCAGAAAGGTGCTGGAGGGAATTGCTGTTCAGGAGGATCTGTCCTTAGGTTTCAGCTCCAGCTTGGTGTTTGTCACTTCCAATCTGCAGTAATAATCAGAAGTAGATAGCACCAATTCCAACCCCTGAAACAGCGTGTTTGTGTTCTTGGCATTCTTCCTCCTCGCTCTCTTGTTCTCCAACCTTTTCTTTCCCTAGGTACAAAACCAGCATCCTGTAGCCAAGCCAGTCCCGACTCCAGAGGAAGGTATCTACTCTCTGAGATTACTAACCTGGTAAGGCCATAGCACAAGTTTCCCCTGGGTCAGTACTTTCAGCCACCCACACGCTGCCGGGCAGACGCGTTTCCTCACGTGTGCTTGGTGACACAGCTCTGTGGGAACGCTGTCTTCATTTGCCAGTGGGCTCTGCCCTCCCTTGAGTCCCACTTTGTCCCACCTGCTCCTAACATAATCCTCCTCTGCTCAGGGATGTGGTTCTGAGACTGTCTCTTCCCCTGCATCCCGTTATCTGTCCCGCTCTTCTGCCCTGGGGTCTGTGTCACGTTGTGCTCACAGGGTGCTTCACATGCAGAGTGCACACAGGCAATGGGGACACCCCGGTGCGGGTGCACCTCTGCCTGGAGCTGGGCACCCTGTGGGGTGTCCCAGACCGGTCCCATCTTTCATCTGCACGTGCCCCTCCGGTGCCTCTTGCTGTGGGAGCAGCAAGGCTGCAGACTCCAGCTTCCCAACACAGGCAGCTTCAGGGGGTGGCAGGGTCCTTTGGTGGGCAAGTTTTGGTCTGCAGTGTCTGCTTTCTGTGAATAATTCTGCCGTTCAGCACAGGCTGCACTGGGGGGGTGCTTCACCCACGGTTCAGCACTTTGTGGTGTTCGAATGGGGCACAAGGGAGCAGAGTCCTCACCTGAGGCTGAACTGGGTCTGTGGTGTGCTTAGGAGCAATGCCATGGGGCCTGGTTAAAAGGCCAAAAGATTTCTGAGTATGACATGGCTCTGAGTTGACATCACGGTGCTTTATTGCAGCTCACAGTGGGAGGCACCCGATGTGCACCAGCATCTTCCTCCAGAGGCGCAAAGCAAAGCATCCCTGACATCATCATCTACCGTGGGATCACAGGATGGCTCTGGAGTCCCCTTCATCTCCTTTGGTGCTTTGAACATTAGCTGCAGGACGGCAGCTGCTGCTGACAGCTGGGGCATCGGGGATGTTCTCCAGAAACACCGCAGCCTGGAGTTCAACAGCATCTCCCCCGAGCAGCTGCTCCTGAACCCGGAACCGAAGGCAGCAGGCGGGCGAGGGTCTCGGGGCAAAGCACCTCTGACACGGGCGGCATCCACCCCGTTTGTGCTGGTGCAGCAGGGACAGGGCTGGGGACAGGACGAAGGGGACGCAGAGCCTGGTTCGGGTTCGCAGCTGCCAACTGCCTGTTACTCAGGCTTCCAGGCGGAGAAGCAGAGCGGATTTGCCCCTCTTGAGCTGAGCCACTCAAGACAAGGCACAGACAGCCCCCCAAGCTGCAGGAACCGTGGGAAATGTCTCTACCCTTACTTCTGCTCAGCTGAAGACCCTTACTTCTCTTCACCCTCTCCAGAGGACCCCGTGTCCCCGCTGCTTGCCAAGTGCCTTGCAGAGGGGCAGGATGCTCTGCTCCCCTCCTGCACCCCGGGTGCCTCGCTGCAGCCTGCTGCAGCCAGCTCCCCACCACCCAGACCTGTGTCCTACCATGCTCCCCTGCTCAACGAGAAGAGGATGTCCTCCCCAAGTAAGTGCTGCAGCACTGCGCTGTGCTGGGCTCGGTTGCTCCAGATTGCAGCGTGCTGGGGGCAGTGGCAAGTGGTGTCCTTTGGTGTCCAGGCAGGGCTGTAGCTGCTCCTTGGGACTGTGGTCATGTGGAAGCCGAGGGAGTGACTGCTTTCATCCTTGCACTTGTTTCATCCTGCCTTAAATTTTTCCCATAAAAAATATTTTTTAGAAGAGCTTGATTCTGGGCTTCAAGTACCTCAGCTGCTCTGGATAACTGTGTCACCTGGGTACAGCTCTTGCAGGAAGGCAGGGATTGGTGCCGACCAAGTCTTAGACCAGAAGCATTCAGAAAGCTCCCAGAAATGTTCTTCTCTGGCAATATAAACAGGTCAAAACACACTCCTTTCTGCAGTGTTATGCAGGGGGATGCTGACATTCCACTGAGACTGAGAGAACACATTGGTGTTTTGCCCAGAGTGGCCTTAAAGCCATCATCCACCATATAAAGAAGGCAGGATTAGTCCTTGGTCTGGTCATTCCTGGCCCAGACGGACACTTCCTGTTATCTGCAGCTTTGGCACTTCTTCAGCTTTGTCCTGCTCAGGCCCTTCAGCACTCAGCATCACAGAAGTGTGTGTGCTGGCTATCTATAGGCTCCAGCCTCTCCGAAAGTTTTGGGAGTCACAGCGCAAGCCAAGCAGCAGTGGTGCTGCTGTGAGCTGGGCTGTGTGCTGGGCCACGCTCGTCACCTTCCCCCCTGCAAGGGGAATGCTGCTGCCAGTGCTGTAGCTAATGGCAGGTGAATTGGTGCTGAGGGCTATGTGGATTTTAACTACAGTTCAGAGGGTGGTAACCATCCCCTCTGGTGTGCAGCTGGGCAGGAGCAGTCTGACCTCAGAGTCTCTCCGGTTCTGCCATGTTGGACCTTGCAGGTAACCTCTCTGTGTCTCCCCAATTAGGCCCCCTGCCAGAGACGGATGATGATGAGCCTCCACCCCTGCCCGAGCGAACCCCTGAGTCCTTTATTGTGGCCAGTGAAGCTGGTAAGTGCATTTGAGAAGGCAGGGGCTGCCAAGGGCTCTGGGGCTCTCCCGGTGCTGGTGTGGTGCTGCAGCAGCCAGCAGTGCCTTTGCTCCGGCTGCCCGGGCTGAGCGATGACCCCTCTTGTGTTCAATTGCTTCCAGGAGAGTTTCCACTGGCCACTTCTGATTTTCAGCTTCCAGCCAGAAATACAAATATCGGAACCTCTTCAGAGTGGAGTGGTGAGTCTCACTCAGAGGCATTTAATGACTCAGTGAGGCTGAGACCATGTAAGGTAAGAAAGTGGCTTTTTATCTCTTGCCAAGCACTATCACTATGCCAAGTTCCTTATCATGTTTCCTCCTGTGAGAAAGACCCCAGCTTTGGCACTGTGTACTTTGCATAAATTATTTCAAGATTGGGGACTGGGAGGAAGATGTGGTCTTAGTCAGGTTCCTCCTTATCAACATCCACTTCAAACATTTTTTACTCTTTTTTGAGGGGGGTAAGGGGGAGGAGTCCTATATCCCATACAAGGGAGCAAACCCAAGGTCCCTCTTGGTGATGGGCTGAGGTCCACACCGCCCTGTGGCACAGGCAGGAGCTGAACAAGTAGGCGTCTCCTGATCCTCCTGCCGGTAGCTGAGCTACAGCTCTGTAAAGCAAAACAGTAAGACGTGAGTCTATCTTCCATTACACGAGCACAGAGGTGTGTGGGGGAGGGTGTGGGCACCTAACATCATTTCCTTGTCTCCTCTGGCTTGTTTGTGTGCAAGAGAGCAATGTTTGGTTGTGGGAATTTCACACACCTTCCTTGTGCTTTGTTTCCAGAGTGTGAAGCTTCGGAGCCCACAGACAGGTACAAGTTTAATGCTGGGATGAAGTGTCTTTGGGAGTAAGGTCTGCTCGCTGCTGTGGCTGCTTCGCTGTGTTCCGTGGGTGTCTTTAGGATCAGTGCTCAGTCCAACACCAATTCTGTGTTGCTCAAAAACCTCTGCACCTCAATAGTTGTGAACAGAACGAGACGGTTCTGCAGCCACACGACCTGGTAGCTTTGGATTTCCTGCTCAGCTCCTGCCTCACCCCGTGTCTGACGATGTTCCTCAGCCAAGGGCTGTCGCATCGGCTGCTGCCTGCTGTGTGTCTCCTCTGAGACAAGTGACACGTGCTGGTTAGAGTGCCACGGACCTCTCAGTGACTCCAGACGCACACAGACCTGATTTAAAGCGAGGTAACCTGCTCTCTTATCTTTGCTTTCTCAGAGACAACCAGGGATCGCTCTGACTCTCCTCCCCCGCTTCCTGAGAGAACCCCGGACTCATTTGTTCTTGCTGATGCAGCAGGTAAGTGCTGAGTTCTTCTCTCCCACATAGCCAAGATTTTATACTTACACCTAAACCTGTAATTAGCTGAGGAGATGGTGGCCACTTGTCCAAGCTGTCACCAGTTCTAGTGCTTTAGGACTTAATTCAGCAGATACACAGAAAGTAAACACAACTAGGGGACCTGCTGGAAATCTCTAGAACTGCTGGATGAGAGGAAATGAAAAGCAAGGACAAAGCACTTAGGAAAGAGCAGGAGGGCTCGTGAGCGACCACTGGAGATGTTGTGATGTGTGTTCCCAGGTCCACAGCCTGCTGCAAGGAGTTCTGCAAGTCCTGTGGGCTTGGAGAGCAACACTTCTGAACCACCGTCCAAAGAGCCTTCGAAATGCTTCCGGAGAAGCAAGGTAAGAGGGACGAGGCAAATGACAAGCTACTGAAAACAGAGGGGGTGAGAGGAGAGTTCCTTCTAGCTACAGCTGCTGGTACTTTCTCACTGCTAACCCTGTGGAAATTGCCTGCTCTGAGACCTCTCAGATTTAGGGCAAGGAAACAAGGCCACTCGAAACAGTCTGTTGTGCAACCACAAACCAACCTGCTGTCCACGCAGTGCTGCCCTGGGCACGCTGCCCTGGGAACGCTGCCCCTCATGCTCCAGCCCCTTGAGCTCCAGCCCTGCTTCCTCCTGGAAGAAGCTGCTGGAGAGGAGCCTGCGTTCCGGCGTAGGACAGACTCTGCTCATCGCCAGCTTCCTCCTGCTGGGGTCCTGGTGATTTAACCACACGAGCAGCCCTACTGCAGGGTGTTGTGGCTGAGCAGAAACACATCTGAGGAAGAGAGCAAGGCTAATAGGAACGGGAGGCACTGGGTGGGCTGGGAAAGAAAGGGAGGAAGTGAAAGGCAGGAGTCTGGCCATTCAGTCTCAGCAGCTAGGCACCAGACTCCTTGTGGTACACGATACATTTATCAGCCAGTTCCCTTTGTCTCAGCACCTAACCCGCAGCCTGCTGTGTTTGTTTCTAACCAGCCTTTTTATCTCCTTCCCTGCAGAGCTTGAAAATATTCAAAAACGTGAGAAAGAGTAAGTCTCTCAGGCTACTGTGCATCTTCCTGATGGCTTTAAGAAAGTTCAGGACGAAATAGGGGGGGACTGAATTTTCAAGAGCCAGATGTGAGAGGTGCTGCACGCCTGCCCGCTGCGGAGCGGGACCCGGAGCGCTGCGCTCGCTCGCCGAGCACCAGCTCAATTGCTTTAGTGTTGTAAGGATGCTGCCATGCCCTTGTGATGCCTTTGGGTACCTCAGGGGCAGCTCCCACCTTACAAAATTCTTCAGGTCATTCAAACCAGTGTTGTGGGACAAATGGTCTAAAGATGGGGGACAGGGGTGCTGTGGGGAATGGGAGCCCCATCCTGGATTCTGCCCTGCATAAATATGAGTTTCTCATTAAGTTCCCTTCGATCTACAATTAAAATGCTTATCTTGAAAATAAGACTGCTGAAAGCTGTTTAAAGTGTTTGTGGGCAAACATTTTTCCCAGTGGATCATGCAGCAGGACGCTGGCTCCCTGCTCTGAGCAATCCACCTCGTTAAACCTGAGAGTCATTAACCCTGTGCTGGAACCGCGTCCGCACCAGTGTCCCTGTGCTCATGGCACTGCGTGTGTCCCAGCCCAGCTCTCCAGGGCACGACCGTAGTGACTCATGGCTTCAGTCTCATTTTTGTATTTCCAGGCATCTGTAGTCCATCATCACTGACAAAACCATCAGGACCTGCCCCATCCAACCACTCCAGGTCTTTCCTGAACTTCGGTACGTGTCCCTCTGTGTTTCCCTGTAGGAAGTACCTGGGCTTTGCAAGTCTGAATGTCCCAGGCTGAATGTGAACACGTTACTAACACTGCTCGTTATCTTTTGCACACTTACAACTTTATTCACTGAGTGTTTAGAGAACAGGGAGGGGCGGAACACACAAACCCAGAAGCGTTTGGCTTTCCTGTGTCTGAAAGCCCTTGTGTGGCAAGAGAGAGGGAGGGGAAGGCAAAGCTGTGGCATGGCTGTGAGGCTCCTGTTGCGCAATGCAGCAGAGGAGAAACACCACCGTTTCCATCTGGAATTCTTCTAGTAGCCAGCAGTCATTGACTAGACCAGGCATAAGATCTAGTCGTGGTGGCACTGGTGTGTAGGGGTGGTGCTGGCCAGACAGCTTGGCAGACCCTTTGTGCACCAGTCGGCTCCGGATGGCCGGGGTGTTACTTTGAGTCTCCCCTGTCTTAGAGTCTGGGGAAGAGCTAAAGTTACACGTTGCTTTAACCACCGCGTTACCTCAACGAATCTCATCACCCCCACGGCTCACACGCAGATCTCTTCCTTCCCAGGCTTTGCGAATCGATTTTCAAAACCGAAAGGCCCGAGGACGACGCCGCCCGCGTGGAATATTTAGGTAGGTGCCACAGCCCCGGGGACCCCGGGGGCTCTGCCCAGCCCGGTGCCCGTCAGGCGCTGCTGCGAGGTGTCTGCAGCCCCGGCGGGACGGCAGCCAGACCCGGGAAGAAGCCGCTCGCCCGGGCTGCCTCGGGCGAGCGAGAACCGGCACCTGTCGGCCCGGGGATAACGTGTCTTCTCTCCCCCGCTGCAGCCAGCCCGCCTCGACCAGCGGCCAGCGGGACGGCGGCGCCGACCGGCCGCACAGACACTACCCCGGCGCCGCGCCCGGCCCCGAGCGGCGGCCGCGGAGCAGCTCGGCAAGAGCGGGAGCGGCGGGCAGGCTCCGACCCCAGCGCCACGGGCCCCGCACGGCGGCGGCGGCTCCCTGGAGACAGACGACGTCACCCGGCGGGCGCGGGACCGCCCCGCGCGCGCGCCCCCGGCAGCGCTTCGCGGCGCGCGCGAGATGACGTCAAATAAAGTTTATTTATGGGCCCGGTCGCGCGGCAGGGACCGCCTGACGCCGGCGTGACGCCATCCGTCGCGCGCCCGCCTTCCCCGCACGTGACCGGCCCCCCCCTTCCCTCCCTCCTTCCCCCGCGCCGCGTCCCGCGCATGCGCTCTCCGGAGGACTACGCTTCCCGGCGCGCCGGCGCGAACTACGGCTCCCAGGGGGCGCCGCGCGGCGCCTGCGCAGTGCCGCCTGGCGCTCGGGCCATTTAAATGTGTGTGAGGGAGCCCGTGAAATGGCTGCGCAGGTCGCTGCGGTTCGCGCCGTGTCCCGGGCCCCGGAGGAGCCGCCCCCGCTCCCCTCAGGGGACCGGCCCGGCCGGCCTCGGGGCGGCGGGAGGCGGCGGCGGGCAGCCCCCGGCGAGGCGGCGGGCGGTAAGCGGGCCCGGCTGAGCCAGCCGCTGCTGGCGGGGCCCGGCCCGGCGGAGCCGCTGCCCCCGGCCGCCCTGCCCGGCCTGCCCGCCGCCGGGCTCTTCGCCTTCTCCCCGCTCAGCCTGCCGCCGCCCGCCGCGCTCGAGGAGCGCCGCCACCACCACCACCGGCATCGCCCCGCCGCCGAGCCCGGGCGCCCGGCCGCCGGGCAGCCGCAGAAGGCGAGGCGGGGCAGCCCCGCGGACGGCGCGGCCGGGCGGCCCGGCAAGCGAGGTGAGGAGCTCTGGGGTGGCGGCCGCGGGTCGCCTCGGGTGCCCGGCGGAGCCCGGCCGGAGCGGATCGCCCCCGCTTCAGCCCGCCCGCCACGTCCCCCGGCGGCGGCCTCGCCCGCCGCCTGCCGTGGCCGGCCGGGGCTCGGCGGAGGAGCCGCTGGCTCGGGCTCGGCCCCGGCCGGGTGAAGGCGGGAGCGGAGGAAGGCGCGGGGCAGCCCGAGCGGCCGGCGGCGGCTGTCGCCGCTCCCTGCGGAGCTGCCGCTCGTACGGTGGCAGCGAGCGGAGGGCTGGGCGGCAGTGCGCCTTCCCCCCGCCGCACGGCCCGGCTGGAGCCCGGCAGCTGCTCTCCTGTTGGAGCGTTTTCGTGGTGCCGTCGGGTGTTGGGGGGATTTCGCTGTGTTTGGTCTCCCAGAGCTGCCCTGCGGTTCGTCGAGGAAGGCCCAGAAGTCTCTGGATCTAGGGCTGTGGGGCTTTGAGGTTTTTTTAAGCAGTACAGGGTGACTGGGTCCTGCTCTCAGCTCTCTGATAGCGAGAACCCTCTTGGTGAGCGCTGCATAGACCAAAAGCAGCTGCAAGAGCTGCTGTAGCAAAGAGACCGTGTTGTGAGTTGTGCTCTGGGTGTATCTGTGAAGGTACCGTGCCGAAGGAACCCGGGATGCACAGGCTGGCAGCAGTCAGGGCTGTAGCGTGAGCTCTGGACAGCTGCTGCAGGGAGATGCGTGTCACCCCTGTGTAACACTCCTCAACGCTCTGTCTGAGTAAAGACCATAAAAGCTGCTTGGCTGCAAGTTGCAAACTTCAATAAACAGGTGTGCCTGGGTAGGCTGGGAGCATCCCAGCGTGTCAGCCCTAAACCAGGAATCAAGAGGCCTTTATTTTTTATTTTCACAAAGACTTCAGTGCTGTTAAAATTGTCATCTGAATTCCAGATCTGTTAAGGAAAGCTGCTTGGGATCTGAAGGTCTGAAGCTCTTCAATACTTGCCCTAGACTGTATATGTCGTGGGCTTTGGGATGGGGCTGGAACGCTTCTCCTGCCTTTATGCATAGAAATAAAAGCTATAATCTAATCAAGCTGCCTATTTCTTTGGCTTTATTGTTCTTATCTTTGGCCACAGGTGACAGTTAACATCTCGAGCGTGTTTTACTGTTTAATAGTGGTACTGGTGTGTTCTGACATGTGATGTCTGGTGGCTTTAGACTAGCTGAGTTGTTGGCACTGCTGCTACACCTGTACTTGTAGGGCCTGGCTGCAGCTTTCTTTGTGTTAGAGGTGTTGGCGGCCGTTTCCACTTCTTTAAGGGAATAATTAAAACTGTATTTCTTTCAAGATTGTCAGGCATCCAGTGATGTCTCTTTAGCTTCACTTACTACAGGGGTTACTCCTCAGCGTTCAGCGGATACGGCAGCAGTCAGGAGAGCTTCTCTCCTCAAAACAGACCGGTGTTCCCTGGGGGTGCCACAATGCAGGGTGCAAGCTGTATGTCTGCTAGGGAGTATCTGCAAGCAGGAAGATACTCAGAATTAAAACAAGTGTGTATCTTGGGCTTTCTAATTGTATGTAAAATCAGAAATGCTTCAAGTAAGACGTCTTTAACAACCAAACACTAACCTAGAAGCATCTACAAGGAAGTATTCCCAGCAGCTCAGCGGCGGCATGAAATCCTTGTTTAGACTCTCTGGTCCTGCTGGGACACGGCTCTCCTGTGTGCTTAGTGTGCTCAGTGCAGGTGGAAAAGCAGTGTCTGTACCTGGGAGCTCAGCGATGGGGTGAGCGTGCACGCTCTCCTCTGGAGACTTCCAGAAGGGCTTAGTCAAAGGGCTGTTTCGGCTGACAGCGATACTGCTGTTCTCTTCCTGGTTTCCCTAGCTGCACTACAGAAATAAGGGCCCTTGCTGTTTGTGAAGGAACAGCACTGCTGTGAAAACTTGTATTTCAGGTCCAAAGACAATTGTATGGAGTTAGTGTGAAGCAATCGGCTCTCTGCTCCGTGAGTAATGCTCTTCCTTTCAGCGGGTGCTGTGAAGCTGAACTGTCTCTGCTGAAGAGCACCCAGACCAAGGTAGTAACGACAGAGAACCTGTGTTAGGCTGAGTAACCTGGAGCTGTGTTAGTTACCATTGCACCATTCATTGTGGGGCAGTAACATCTCCAGTACTACAGCAGAATGAGGAGGGAGTACAAATGCGATAGGCTGTAGTCAGAGTGGAAATGCTGTTAGCACCAAGCCCTGTGTGGTGGGAAGCTGGAAGGCTTCAGGCTCTGCATCTTGCAGTCAGAGGTGACCTGCAGCAGCAGGCTGTGCTCCTCACCAGGGCTGTCCTGGGAACGTGGCTCTTGGAGCTTTATGTGTGCTGTTGGTATGAAATAGTTCTTTGATTTAGTTCAGTTTTCAAGCCTTGTCTTAAACTGAGGGTTTTTTACAGCTGGACCACCTGGATGTCTAACTACTGTTGCTGCCTGCTAAATATTAGTTGGATTAGTTGATCCCTAGGAGATGAGCAATTAAAAACTGTTACATTTTGCCTGGCAGAACTACTTTGTTTCTATTTCTCAGCCTTCAGCCTTTTACAGGCTGATTTGAGCGTTAAAAAACCCAACCACCCCTCAATTTCTAGCTCTGAACTGAGTAGGTAGTTGACTGCAAAACTGAAGGTAGCTGAAGGCGTGGATGTGATGTTTCGGGTCTCTTCTGTTAGTGTGCAGTTACACAGCACAAGCCTGGCCGCTGTGTTCCATCCACACCGGTCGGTGTTTGCTTGGGGCTCTTCAGCAAGCCATGTGCTGAGGGCAGGTGCCTTGGCACAGAGGCTTAAGAGCTGCAAAGTCTCTCACCAGTCGAGTAGGGTGGGTGTATGGTAGGGATTTGAAGTGTCAGAGTGGTGTCTTTCACCTGGTACTTTGCTTTCTCTCATGCTTTGTCCTGTCCGGTAACTGGGGTAAGGAGCTGCAAGTGAAGTGGGCTGAGGGAACAGTGCTACCTCTTAAAATCCCTTTCTGAGCTTGAAGTGTCAGATAAAAGACCATGTATTAATGTATGACAACTCCATTATGGAACTCGATGCTAACCACACTGTAAAAAGGGCTTTATATGCTTTACCCAAAGTGCTCAGCTTGATAGGAAAACTGTTCAGTTTAACAACATCTTCAGTATTGGGAAATACCAGTTCTAAGCTCTAGTAATTAAAAGATCAGTAGTCTTAAGAGTTTGTTGTTGTTGCTGCTCAAAGTTAACTGCTTCACCTTTGTGTTTTTACCTGTAAATGTCAGTCATGCTTGTACCTCTTCAGCTGCACTGTTTTGCTTCTCTACTGTGTATCCAGAATCAGGGAAGTGTTCTGTAATGGAAGTATGAAACAAGTATGTGTAACATTTAAACATCATCCCCTTCCCTGCGTGGCTCTGCCTTAAATGTCAGAAGTGAAGGCACTTAATTATAGATGTTCTGAAACGGGGACTCCTTTTAAAGGTGTTCTAATAAGTCTATTAAAAGTGGAAGCACTTCTCAAATACTAAGCTTGAGTTTTGGAAGCTGTCCTTAATCCAAGGCTTTCTTTGCATAATAACCAGGCAGACTGCTTTTTTTTTTTATTGTATCATTAAGTATTGCAAGTGGAGAGTCAAGGTGTTGCTACTGGTCAGTCTTCCTGGGAAGCAGATAGTGTTAGCAAGGGGAAGGTGTTAATTTATCGGGGTGGGTGTGCTGCAGCTGCAGAACTCTAACCTTGCTTTGTTGTTGTTGTTGTTGCCAGAAACTCCAGATGAGAATGGCAAAACCCAGCGAGCTGACAGTCTGATTGTGAAGAAGATCAAGAAAAAAAAGAAAAAGAAACACCGGGAGGATGTGAGGGGGAAGCGCCTGAAGATGTACAACAAGGAGGTGCAGACAGTGTGCGCCGGGCTCACTCGCATTGACAAAGAGACTCTGTCTCAAGGACAGTGTGATAGCTTAGAAATGAACAAGGAATCCTTCAGATACCTGAAGGATGAGCAGCTCTGCAGACTGAACTTGGGTATGCAGGAGTATCGAATACCCCAGGGAGTACAGACACCGTTTGTGACACACCAGGAGCACTCTGTTCGCAGCAGCTTCCTGAAAACTGGCACTAAGTTTAGTAACTTCATTCACGAAGAACATCAGTCCAATGGGGGTGCTCTGGTCCTTCATGCTTACATGGATGAACTCTCATTTTTGTCTCCAGTGGAGATGGAGAGATTTGCAGAAGAGTTTCTTGCGTTGTCGTTCAGTGAAAATGATAAGAATGCAGCTTACTATGCGTTAGCCATAGTGCATGGAGCAGCTGCTTATTTACCAGACTTCCTGGATTACTTTGCTTTTAACTTTCCTAACACTCCAGTGAAAATGGAAATTTTGGGCAAGAAGGACATTGAAACAACAACAATTTCAAATTTTCACTCTCAGGTAAGAACTGTTGAGAGGCACAGAAGCTGCATGACACCTAAGTTGATTAGTCTGATTAATGTCAATAACCCAGAGCAGGGCTGCACTAAAATAGGTGAGGCACTGACTTTTTTTTCCCTAAAAATAAAAAAATTAAAATTCAAAGCTACAAAAAAACCCCAACCCAAACCAGATATATTGAGTAGAAAAATCAGTGTTAATATTTGTAATGACAATGCTTCCCAAGCTTCAGTATGTCATTCACAAGAAATTCATTTGTTTTACTTTGTGATTCTGTCAGTAGCTGATGCTGGGTGTTCTCTAAACTTTCCAGCTTGAGAGGTGTAGTTAGAATAAGCTTTTATTTTAACATCACCTGGGTTGTCACACTAGGCTTAAACTAGCTTAAATTCTTAAACTGTATTTCCCTGTGATTTGAGTGTCTGTGTTCAGACCTCTGTTACTGATACCCCTGGAGCTGTGGTGATGTGTGTGTCTGGGGTTAAGTAATTCTTTGTGCTGGCAGAGCTGCATCAGTGTGTGGTGCTCCAGGAGCATCTCTGAGCCTGCAGACAGCTGTCAGTGAGGATGCTTCTGCACAGCACAGACGTGTGCTCTGCAGATGAGAGCTTGTCCACAGGTTATGTTCTGAAGTCTTCAGTATTGGTGATTTATCCATGTTGGGTGCCATGATTATGGTCTAATTTACTTTGACTATGTGTGGTGACCCCCTAAAAGGGCTAACCTGTGCCAGCTGGATATTGAACAGTTACACCTTTCCTTGGTGGATGCCTGCCTTGTGAGCATGAATTGCTTTATAGTATAAATACATCTGTGGGGAATGTATGGGGATAAACCAGAGGTTTCACTGGGTCATAGCCTGTGCTGGCACTCCAGTTAATTCTATTTTAAGTACTGTCTAAACTTGATTAAGATTGAGTCATGACATAAGGTTCAGTTGGTCAAAAACACCTCCCTGAACCCAGCTTCAGTGTGACCTGGTTAATCCTCTCTGGCTGAACTATGTTGTTGCAGCTCTCATTGAGCTTGGTTTTCACAAGTATTAAGACAGCTGAAACGGGACCCTTCAGGTAATATAGATGATGCTAAAGTATCTAGTTTAAAATGAATGCCTTTAAATTGCTGGTGGATTCAACCATGGTAGCTGCATGCTGCTAAAACTAGAGTTTTACAGGCTAGAGAAGGCTGAAATGCCCTGCTTGGGAGAGTGCAGGGGGAGTGTTACTGCTACTCCTTGGCAGCTGCATGGAGGAGTGACCAGACTGGCCACGCTTCACATTTGGACCTTCCAGGGTGAGAAACTGAGCAGTGCAGCAGCACTTCCCAGCTGTGTCTCTGCAGATCATCGTGTTACAGAGCTGGTGTGTGCTCTGATACCCACTTTAATGGAAGATACTCAGTCACCTCTGTTCTAGGTTGAACCTTCTGTGTGAACCTTGTTTGCTGCGCTGTGCAAGGAGGGTTTGAGCATTAGGTAGCCTTGAGTCCTGGAGACTTGGTGTTCAGAAATCAAACTTTGATCTGTTAACTGAAAACTAAGGTGACCTTTGGCTTGTACAACTTCCAGCTGTTTGTGTAGCTTTAGTGGGAAGTGTCTCCAGTGCAGAGTAAGGACTTGAATGGGGAAGACTTCATAAAAGCTTAGTAATAATTAACTCCCATGCAAGGTGAATTCTGATGTGCTTGGGGCAGTGAGGACAGTGTAAACTGAGTGTTTACAGCAAAGCAGGCAGTATGTATCTTGTAGTGTGACTGGTTTCTGTGTATTACAACACTTCAGCTTCAGTGTTCTCTGCATTTTGTTTGGGTTCTGGCTTGGATTGGCTCGGGTTGGTTTGTTCTAGTACTTCAGTGCTGGGACTGTGACTGGGTTCTCCTCGGTGAACTGGACCATAACTGGACTTCAGAAACACTTTGCTTTTTCCCAAGAAGCAGCTGCTCAGTTGCCCCATCAGTTCTGTAATGGTTCATAGAGCAGCTGAGCTGCCTCTGAGGAATGGGGTGCTGGGAGAGATGGGGAAGCAGTTTTAGGTGAGCTGATGTTCCTGCTGGGAAGGAGGTGGGAGAAGCAGCCAGTGGGTGTTAGTAGGGTGAGCTTTACTGCTGCAGCATCCTGTCAGAGAAGGTTACTGCATTCCTGACTGCTTTGGTTAATGAGCTGTGGCACAGGTTGGTTGTCTGTCCCCTCTTAACTTTGCTGGCTCCTGGAAAAAGTCTCCTATTCTGCAAGGGCAGTTCGGTGTTTTGTGGGTGTTTTTCTTGAACAGTATGAAATGGATAAATTACAGATCTGTACCACTGACTTGGTTTGGTTTATCACTTCAGCCTGATGGACTTAACTGAAAGAGTGGGCAGGTTTTGGTCAAACACACAACCTTTGCTGTGGTGGCATGTCAGGCTGTCCTCCTTCCCTTCTGGTGCCAGCAGTAAGCCTGCTTGGGTCCTTGCTTGTTTCCTTGTAGCAAAGCGCTTGCCTGGTTGGTTTTAAAGCTGATTTAAGGCACTAAAGTACTGTTGCTGTCAACTCATATGTGCTTTTCTTGAAGCTAGAGGGAAAAATTCTGAAGCTTCCATTGCCTTTAAAAATACTACAAGGCAAGAGTGCATATGGTGTTGTGGTTCATTTTATCCTGGGACCAACACCTGTGAAATACTAGTGAATCTCAACAGGTGGCTTCAGTAGAGGAAACCTTGAGTAAGGCTACTTCCCAGAGAGCCTTCCTCCTCTTCCTTTAACAGTACTGGGCAGTTAAACTTCCCTGGCTGAAGGACCAGAGCATTGCAGTCCCAGTTAGCCCGTAGGTGCACAGGACTAGACTAACCCTGTGGTTTTCCAGTGCTGCTGCTCTGAATGGCCTTCAGGCACATCACTGATGTTAGACATGAACCTTCACCAGTGACGTTCTCAAAGAATTTGGGGACTTAACTTTCCCTTAGGGCAAGAGCCAAAAAGAATTAACAGCCCCTGAATGGTGCCTGGTCCATAAAATCAGCATGTTCACACCCAGAAGTCTGTGCATGCCCATCAGCTGCTGGTCTTGGTGGAGGTGGAGTCCAGGAGCCCCACCTTGAAGTTCTGAGGGTGACTTGGGGTGTAAACTACACCTGCAGGTAGAGGTGATGTGGTGCAGCAGCTGGCTGGCAAGTAAAGCTGCATGTGAAATCATCTTTGGCTCCCACTTAGCTTTTAATTAAATGGAAGTGTGTGCAGTTACTGTGGAGCTGCCAACTGCGTGTGTACAAACCCGAGGAGAGGAGCACTCTGGAAACAGGAGTGAGCTGAACCCCTGTCCTTATGAAGGGAAATATCCACGGATAAATCTGTGGCAGCAGCTGTAACTCTTGTGGCTTTAGTCTCTCCTCATTTACCTCTGAACAACTTCTTGGGAGTAGTTTAACTAGATCTGCCAAACTGCAGAACTTAACAGTAGAAACAAGCTGCTTCATGTGTATTTCTGCCAATAGTTCTGAAAGGGGTCACACCACCTGTGTGTGATAACGCTGCCAGTTTACCCTCTGTGCCTGTCCTGCCACGTAGAGTGGCTGCTGAAGAGCCATGGAAGGTTGGGGCTCAGGCACAACCGACTGTACAAAACAGACTAATTACAGCAGAAGTTCTGACCCTTTAAACTGGAGTAGCTGCTGCTTCTGCTTACAACCTACTCTGTGGCCGTATGGCATGCTGTAGCTGCAGTCCCTAGGGTGAGATCAGGGGAGCACAGCGAGACTCCAGCATCCTCTGGGAACAGGCAGTTGGCAAGAAAAGTGTCCGGATGACCTGGGGAAAGGGGATGGTCTGTGCTGCAGAGGGTGTCAGAGCTGTAGGTGAGATTGGAGTGTTCCTGTCCCCAGCAGGCACTGCAGGTTACATTGTAAATAGCAATGCTAAAATTGTTGTAGGTGATCACTGAAGTGTGTCCCTGACCACTCAGTTTCTAGCTGGACCACCCATTTCCTCTATTTCTGTCCAATTCTGTTGTATACACTTGTAACAGTGTTATCAGAACCACTGCCTGAGGGACACCTGGGTCTTTCACTGCAGCCCTAGGGGAAGGACCTCTGGAACAGAGCTGGAATGAAAGCGCACGTGTTCCAAGGCCATGCAGTCTGAAATGTAGCAGGAATTAGTGTTATCTGGCTGGTGAGAGACTGACTCACAGTGAAACTGTGTGTGGCGTTTGCTGGAGTCCCCTGGAAGTGTAGAACTGCTCCTGAGTTACTCAAATCCTGACGTGCTGTTACTCAGCCTTCAGAAGTGTTTCCGCTGCCCAGTGGGCTCCTGTGTGTGTGTTCCCAAAGGCACTTCTAGTGAAAGGAATGTGGGCGAGTTCAAGATGATCTTGGCTGTGGCCTGATGTGCTGCATGACTGGATCCTGACCCCTTGCAGCAGAACTCAGCCTGCAGTGGTGTTGTCTCTCCCCTCCTGACCACGCAGGTCAATCGGACGTACTGCTGTGGCACCTACCGAGCGGGACCGATGCGGCAGATCAGCCTGGTGGGAGCAGTGGATGAAGAAGTTGGGGACTACTTCCCAGAGTTTCTAGACATGTTGGAAGAATCTCCGTTTCTCAGAGTAAGCAGTAACTTGTGCCATTTCGTTTGAGGTTCAATAGTTTAATAAATAATTAAGCAGTTACTAAGTTCCATATATTTCCAAGTAATTGGAAACCTTAAAGAATTTTCATTTGGGCTGCAGAGGTAGATTGTTTCCTGTGTCCAGATGAAAGGTACTGGATTAGGTACCTACAGTTGTGTAAAGGATTTCTAAAAATCATATTTTATGTAGTCTGTATACATGATGAACAACTTCCTAAACCAAAGTTTGGTAAAGTTGGCCTGGAATATATTTTACCCCTCAGACTTATTTTAGTTTCTCTGTAATTCTTTTGTCAGCAAATCTGAACCAGTTATACCTGAGGCATCATTTAATTCCTCTATCTCACCCAGTGTTGTCTTATGTGTGTTTTGTGGGTTGTTCTGGTTTTGTTTTCTCTCAGATGACGTTGCCCTGGGGTACGCTCTCTAGTCTCAGACTTCAGTGCAGGTCACAGAGCGATGATGGTCCCATAATGTGGGTGAGACCAGGGGAGCAGATGATTCCAACAGCTGATATGCCAAAATCGCCATTCAAGCGGCGCCGGTAATGTTTTGTTTCTTTCCTGTATCAGAGGTAAAACCTTGCTGTTGTGTCTGTGCTGGATGTGAGAACAAACCCTCAGTACTTTGTGCACCTAGTCCTTCAGAAGGCTGCCTCACAGACTGAAGTCTTTCATTTTCACTTCTGTTTCTAGTTGGCTCAGTGGATAAAGAAAGATGTCACTTGTGATGGTTGTTTTATGTCACTACTCTTCCTAGGAGTATGTCCCAGATCAATGCTTTCTTAAAACTGAACCCCCTTTATTACCCTCCAGGAGATATGTGTGTGTGTTTATTGATCTTTGTTGTGTGGTGAGATCTAATCCAGTGGTGGGCACAGGTAAAATGTAAAGTGGTGCTGCTTGTGTTGCATTTTAATGTTGGTGCTAAAGCATTTGTGCTACTGCTTGTGTTCTCAGGAAATGCTGTGTTCAGTTGGAAGCATGTTTTAATTGTAACTCCAAGCAGGATTTTAGATGTACTCCCAACTAACTGAACTTCCTTATCCATTAAAGTAGCTCTGTTTTTACACACTGTTAAATTCCTGGAAGAATTCTTTCAGCAGAAGTGAACAAAAATTCTTTTTGGTGATTTGATATTTGTTTTTATGAAGTTTGTCACAGTCTGAATTTGTACTTTGCTGTGTTTGCCTCAGTCTTGTATTGTCAAGTCAATACCTAGAAGAACCCAGAGGGAAATGCTTTGGTCCTTGACTTATTTTATTTAAGGCTGCAGCACACAGTGCTAAGATTATTTTAATAGAAGTATTTATTTATGAGTAGTCTAAAACCTCTTTTAGTGTGTCTCTCTATCCTGCCTTAGGTCAATGAATGAAATAAAGAATCTCCAGTACCTACCTCGGACCAGCGAGCCCCGCGAGGTCCTGTTCGAGGACAGGACGAGAGCTCACGCTGACCACGTGGGCCAAGGGTTCGACTGGCAGAGTACAGCTGCTGTGGGTGTGCTGAAGGCTGTGCAGTTCGGGGAATGGTAGGTGCTGCTGAGGAGGGGCTGCCCTAGTGGGAGGGGTAATTGGGAATGGGCTCTAGTCAAAAAAAACCCAGTAAAAATCTTGGAAAACAAGTGTAACGAAAGAAATTGTTTGAACCCTGTAATTAGTGTGCTTGAGAGCTGGAAAAGCACCAGTTCTGCACCTATTGTACCCCTCCTGCAGGCAGGAGGAAACTTGTAACAGCAGTTTGCAACAAACATAGAAAATAAGCCTCAAGGCCTTTGGTAGTGGTGATTTGAACCTACTTCCTGCATGTTTCAGGAGTGTTACAGTATTTGCCCGTGCAGACATCACTCCTGCTGGGCATGCATCAAGAAAAGAGAGATCTGTGTCTTTTACCTCCTTTCCAAAATGATACCTGTGGTGAGACTTCATGCCCGGTGTGAAACTGGAGCAGGTTGTAGGGTCTATGAAACTTTCTGCTAGAAAAAGCTATAATTCTCTTTTAACTCCTTGTTTCAACAACTCCTGGAATTCTCATCTCTTTCCAGGAGTGACCAGCCTCGTATAACCAAAGATGTGGTTTGCTTCCATGCTGAAGACTTCACGGATGTTGTGCAGAGACTGCAGTTGGACCTGCATGAACCTCCAGTGTCCCAGGTACTGAATCTTCCCTGGTGACAGCCTGCTCGTAGGGTGGTGGCAGTAGCTGCTGACAGGTTTGCAGTGTAGGAGCCCCTTGGCAGCCCCGGCGCCCTCAGCCTGCAGCTCTGGGGCCATTTCCCCTCTCCTGTTTCAGAGCAGAATAGTGCAGGTACAGGGGACCTGGAATGATTGTCTACCCCAGCTGCTGCTCCTTTCCACCAAGCTGGGCTTTATGCTGAGAGCCATGGGATGTGCTATAGAAACAATTAGAAGTTGATTAAGTAGTCATGTATGCCAGTTTCTGCTTTTCCTAATATACTGGTGATGTCTTGGGATGTGAAGGCCTCTAAACTCAGTCCTGTCAGCCAAAACAGTGCAGCCTCAAGTCAAGCCTACTGTTACCAACTGTAGGATGCTCTTAACTGTTCATTGTCCTCATCCTCAGATGTGTGTGTTAGATAAATTATACTTAGATGGTCCAGCTCTCATTGAACTTTGAAGCTTTACCTGTTAAACAGAAACGTTCTGGTTTAGACACAGGGTGCATTGAAAATAGGTGGATACAGGATTGTTGGAACAGTATACCACTAACTCTGCCATCTTTCCTTCTCTCAGTGTGTTCAATGGGTGGATGAAGCCAAACTAAACCAAATGAGACGGGAAGGCATTCGCTATGCTAGAATTCAGTTGTGTGACAATGACATCTACTTCATCCCTAGAAATGTCATTCATCAGTTCAAAACAGTGTCAGCAGTCTGCAGCTTAGCCTGGCACATAAGACTTAAACAGTATCACCCTGTGGGGGAGACTTCTCAGAATGCAGAGAGCAACTCAAGCTTGAACAGTAGTGTTCCTGGAAAGACAGAGCCAGAAGGTGAACCCCAATGTGTGAGTGTAAAAATAGAGCCTGAAGAACCAGGTGTAGACGTGCAGCTTACGACAGGGGTGCTCTCCTCCTCTGTTTCTTCAATATCAGGACTTGTGCAACCAGATCAGGTGGCCCAGCCCCTTCCAGGTTTTAAAACAGAGTCTGATCAGCAACACAATCCACAGGATCATGCAGGCTCTTCTGTGTGATATGTATATAATCAAACATTTTTTTAACAACTTTTTAAAATTTTGATGTGAAGTTATAGTTTTATAACTGGCTTATGTTTTATTGGAGAAATCTTGCCTATAATTCTATAAAGAAAGGTGACATTCCAAAATGTCAAGCATATCTTTTTTACACAGATTATGCAAAATTCAAGTTGTATTTTAACCCCTTAGTACAACCTGTAACAGTGGTCTACCACTTCTTTCTGTTTAAGTAAAGAGATAACAAATTATCTCCTCAAAGTCAGAATGAAATTCCTCCAGAAACATAAAATGGTTCAACTGTATTGGTCAGTGTTATTTCCCTACTTTTACTTTTATCTCTAATCTTCACCAGAGAGCGTTGCTTTTGTAGAAGACTTGCAAAGTGACTTTCCCATCTCATTTTAATTGCTTAAGAAAAGAAAGCACAGCACTTTTGATGATTTGTGAAAACTTTTGGTATGTCTGTTCTTGACATGTTGGTTTATATAAAAGTTGGATTTATATACAAGCTGTAGAAATTGATCTCCACTTCTTACAGTTCCTACAAAGGTGATCAGTAAAATTAACTGAGGAAAGAGTCTGATCCTGTTGAAATGCAATGACTTACTGACCTAACACTTTCCATAGCACTGCTTATGTTGTTTGGTGTGAGGGGTTTGCTTCCAAAACGCATCTTCCCTGAACATGAGTAAATACTAGTGTCAAAATTAGAGAACCTATTGGTAGTCTTGTGGAGGAAACTGCTATCTTTGAGCACTTTAAGGCTTTAAAATACTAACCAACTTGGCAGCTTGTTTCGATCAGGTCGTCATGTGTCCAATGGAACCACACTTGCCCTTGTACTGATGCACTTAATATATTAGCATTGAGTTGGTAACTGACTTACACAGTAAGGCTGTCCTTACTCTAGGAAGTTCTGTATTACTATTTCACAATAAAATGTATTATGGCATTGGACTGCTGTTTCCATGTGTAGCTTCTGGGTGCCCAGGTACTGTGGAAAAAATCAGTGGCACGTGCCGAATCTGTAGTGTCAGCTGTCAGCAGCTTTTAAATGATCTTTCAGTATTTCTGGATGTTAATGTGTAATCTGTACTTGATGTTCACTCACCCCATTTATGACTGCCCTTTCCAGTCATCAAAAGAAGTCCTGTCCCTTCCCCCTCCCCACACTTAGAGTACAAGTTTGGGTTTTGGTGCAACATAAGCTGTCTCCAGATTAACTTCATCTGTTCTAATCCTCCCTGGGGTAGGAAAGAGTTGAAATGCTGTGTTAGACTAGACAAAAGCAAAGATGCTGTGTTATTTCTGGATGCATCTCTTTAATATCAATTATTACTCTTCTCTTTAAGGGTCTCCAAAATATGTTACTCTATTATGAATCTTACTTTGTGCAATATTGTTTGTGTAGGCTTTTATATGCATATCAGCACCTCAGTGTAGAGGTCACTGTTTTAAACTGATAAGAATAATCATTGAAAGATACTGCAGTGATTAGTTAGAGCCTGTGTTACTCCTTATGTGTGTGTATGTGTTTGTCTGCGGTACAAAACTGAGGACTAGCAAATACTTCAATTTAAAACTGATTTACAGATGGAAGTGGTAGTGACTTGTTTAGTAATCTGTGTAAATAAGGTGTTAGAATGGAAAGCTCTTATGGTGAAAACTACTGTGACTCATGCAGGGGTGTAATTTAACCTTGGCAGAGATTCTAGGTGACCCAGTCCAGTTGATGAAGCCTGTTCTCTGGTGGGGTTTTTTTTTTCCACTTGTTGAGAGGGATTTCATGGCTTTAAGGGTTGTGCAAAGTAAAACTCCTCCCAGGCACTAGTGGCTTTGGTTCATCCTTCACGGGCGCAGCTCCTGTTACCCCCAAGGGTGTGTTTTCCTTTTTGCCAAGTCTCCCAGGTGCCCGTTTCCCGCCTCTGGGGTCAGTGGAGGTACGTCGGTGAGGTGGCCGCTCCCCGGCAGCCAGCGCTGCACAGTCACTCAGCGATTGTCACACCTGCAGGTACCTCAGTGGGGCTGAAGCCTGGACAGACGAAGAGCCCCGAGCACCAGCCTGGCTGTGAGCTGAGGTGTGACGGAGAGGCGAGGGGGGTGGACGGCCTCTGAGCTCTCACGGCGGGTCGGATGGCTGGCGGAGGAAGGCCGGAGGCTCCTGCTGCTGTCAGACTGTGGCTTGGGCGAACCTGTGACTGGTGCCTGAAGGGGCCCTGGCGTGGCCCTGGCTGGAGGGCGGTGCCGGCCTTGCCCTGCTCTGCCCGTGTGAGGGTGGATGGGCTACCCTGACCCCCGCAGCTGTAAATACAGGCGTGTTCCTTCAATCACCGGCCTGGCCCTGATGCTGTTCTGGCAGAGCGAGGGGGAGAGCGTGACGTGAGGCCGGGGCCCGGGGGGGGGGCCGGGGCTGCGCTCCAGGCCGCGTCCCGAGGCGGCTCATCGCGCTGCTGGGCCCGGGGCGGGGTTTTGGGGGGGGGGGGGACCCGGGTGTCTTCGCGCTGCCGGTAGAGGCGGCGCGCTCGGCGCTCTCCTGGCGCTGCCTGGGGCGGGGCGGGGCAGGCGTGCGCAGCTGAGCGCCGAGCGCGGCGGTGTGCGGCGCGGGGCGCCGGTAACCGGGGCCGCCCCATGGCCTCTCCCGGCGGCGACGCCATTTCCTGGTACCAGAAGAAGGTGAGTGCGGCGCGGCGCGGGTGGGCGCGGGCCCGGCCGCGCCTTCAGCCTCCTCTCCTTCCAGATCGGGGCCTACGACCAGCAGGTATGGGAGAAGTCCCTGGAGCAGACGGAGATGAAGGTAACGGCGGCGGCCGCGCGCTCCCGCCGCGGCGCGGGCCCGGCCCGCCCGGCGCTTAACGGGCCTTGTTGGCGGCTCCGCAGGGCCTCCGGAGCCAGCCCAGGAGGCGGGGCCGCCTGCAGCCCGACCTGATCGACGTGGATCTGATCCGAGGTGAGCGGCCGGGGAGGCGCCGCCAGGGCGCAGAAGGAGCGCCGGGACCCCGGAGGCGGCGGCGGGCGGAGCTCGGGGCCTTTCGGTGGGAGCGGGGCCGGGTGAGACCGGGGGCTGCCGCAGGGGGGGGTCCGGCGGGACGGGACGAGCGGCCGAGGCTGCACCCGCCCCGCCGCCCCCTTCCCGCGAGGCCGGGAGGTCGGTGCGGGCCGCGCTGGTGACGCCTCTGCCTGTCCTTTGACTGGGGAGGCTCGACGTTCGCCAAAGCCAAGCCCGAAATCCCCTGGACGTCGCTGACTCGGAAGGGGATCGTGCGGGTGGTGTTCTTCCCGTTGTTCAGCCGCTGGTGGATCCAGGTCACTTCCCAGCGCATCTTCACCTGGCTGCTGCTGCTCTACGTCATGCAGGGTGAGGGCGGCCGCGGGGGCCTCTCCCCGAGGGGAACGTGCTGTAGCCTCAGGCACGGGATCCTGGCCGAGCTGTGCCCGTGGGCAGGGGTGGTAGAGCAGGGTGGAAGTGAAGAGCTGCCTGGTGTGACCCCCTCAGCAGCTCACACAGCCGCCCGCTGCCCCGCAGCGAAGGGGGGAGGAGCAGGAGGAAACAGGTAAAGTGTTGGGCTGAGCCCCACGGGATGAGGCTTAACATGGGCAAGGGCAGAGAGCTGCACGTGGGACAGAACAAACCCCTGCAGCGCTACAGGCTGGGGGAGGCTGGCTGGAGAGCTGTCAGGCAGAGAAGGACCTGGGGGTGTTGGGTGACTGCAGGCTGAACATGAGCCAGCAGTGTGCCCAGGCAGCCAAGAAGGCCAATGGCATCCTGGCTTGTGTCAAAAACAGTGTGGCCAGTAGGTCTGGGGAGGGGATTGTGTCCCTGTACTGAGCATTAGTGAGGCTGCACCTCCAGTGCTGGGTCCAGTTCTGGGCTCC
The DNA here is from genome assembly GCF_964237585.1 of Gallinula chloropus. Lineage (NCBI taxonomy): Eukaryota > Metazoa > Chordata > Aves > Gruiformes > Rallidae > Gallinula > Gallinula chloropus. Next base: position 3,238,537 of record NC_140112.1, read on the forward strand.
TCACCGTCAGAAGGACATGGAGGTCCTGGAGCGAGTCCACAGAAGGGCAACCAGGCTGGGGAAGGGGCTGGAGGGCAAATCCTCTGAGGAGCAGCTGAGGGAGCTGGGGCCATTCAGCCTGGAGAAGAGGAGGCTGAGGGGAGACCTTCTCCCCACCTACAACTACCTGAAACTCGTGGGTTGAGATAAAGGCAGTTTGTCAGGACAGAGAGGGAAGGTGATAAGGAATAAGCGATGCTCAGCAGCACAACCTCCCAGCACCTGAACCCAGCACTCAGCTAGTTCCTGAGCCACACCACCTCCCAGCCCAAGCCAGTTACGTGTGGCATGGTGGTGCAGGGTGTGGAATGTCCCTTGGGCCAGCCTGGCTCACCTGCCCTGGCTGTGTCCCCCCAGCTTTTTGGGTGTCCTCTGCCTTCCCCTTGGCAGGGCAGCCTGTGAAGCTGACAAGTCCTTGACTGCTTGCTGAAAACACGGGTGTGTTACTGACCTGATTGTCATCCTAAACCCAAACCCCAGCCCTGTACCTGCTGCTAGGAGGGAAATGCCCTGCTGGGACCAGGACAGTGGTTAACCCAGAAGAGCTGGGCCATGCTCTTAATTTCTGCCTCTGATACCATGTTCTCCTCTTCAGTCGTAGCAGTGGTGTTGTATTTCATGGTGCCTGTTGTGAATGCAAGTGAAGTCCTGGGACCGCTGTGCCTGATGTTACTGATGGGAACTGTTCACTGTCAGATTGTGTCCACCCAGATCAACAGACCTTCAGGGAGCAACGGCCTCGGCAGGCGGAGGAGGTGAGTGGGGTGAGGGGGTCAGCTGGTGCTGTTAAAGCATGTGATGGATTGCCTGTGGCAGAATTAATGGGTAAAGATCTTCTAATTTTATGTGAATAGGCCATTTAACCATACATGGAAAAAATGAGTGCTTCCTGGCTTGCTCTTAATCTTCCTTTAACCAAGAGAAGTGCAGCTCACGTAGCGGGCTGCCGTAGCTCTGGTTTAGTTGTCAGTTGGGCCTTTGTTGTTTCTAAAGTGGCTCTTAGAAACAGTTTCTTTCTTGTGGCCAGAGAGCAGCATCCTGTGTAGAAAGACGTCTCTCTGCAGACCAGCCTGGTGTCCTGCTGGCCCTGACTGCAGGGAGCTGCTGGTGTGTGTTGGGAGCAGGAGGATGATGAGGGAGGTGGCTGTGGTGGGCTCACTGCTGGGAGACTTCCTAGGGCTCTTCTAGACATTAACTGTTAGGTGTCTGGCTCAGTTTAAGTGTTTGAACACAGGAGGATGGGTGTGGGTAGAGTTCTGCATCCCTTAGATTCCTACAGCAGAGATTTTGTCCGGATTTAGTCTGTATTTTGTCTGTTGCATCCTTCCCCAGTACTGATTCCTGTAGGTATGGGCATAGCCTCTGTTAATCTAAATAAAATGTATTTTACTTGGACATAAGCATTCTGTCTGCATGACTTAGTCAAAAGAGCATCTAAAAAGCTATTAAAGTCTGGCTTAGACCTCTGAAGAACACCCTGCAAGTGTCTTGCCATGCAAACTTCACTCTCCTTTTCTTAAAAACCAGGAAGTTACGCAAGTCTGTGGGTGTAGATGGGAACAGTTGGTCTGACAGAACCAGTAAAGAGGAGCAGTCTGAGTCTGCATCCCTTCTTAACCATGTGTTCAGCATGCTCTTCCAAAGGAGGTACGTGGTCTGCACTGGGTTTGCTCTGTGTGTAGCGGTGCCACAAACAGTTCCATACCTGGGAAAGGAAGACAGGGTGTATGATGGCACACAGCCCCTCAAAGTTAGTTTCTTTTGAGCTAAAAAGCACTCTTGGTACTGCAGGAGGCTGATTCCCCCTGAATTTTGGTGTGTCCTTATTAGGAGATCACTGTGTCTCTCGCTGCAGCTGAGCAGTAGATGAGCTGCAGGAAGTGGCAGAGCTGATTTGTATTTGTCATGCAAGTGACCTCTCTTGAATGTGTACACTCAAATCCCACTACTGCCCTACCTGATCTCCAGGGGCAGTTGTGCCTTCTAGTTTAAGTTGCTTGGATAGTCATCCCACTTTGCCACCTTCCTTTTTCTAAAAGTCACTCCAGGAGGAGGATGGATTCTTTGGGATGGTATTTCGTCGTCTCCTACTGTTTTCTCAGGTGAGTCCCTTTCTCTTGATGAGCACCTCTTGTCTTCTGAATTGCTCTTAGCTAGTTTTTTTTCAAAATAAGAAAGAACATCCCTCTTGGTTTAGAAGTTTTGAGATGCCATTAGAGCCACAGAGGAACCGTCCAGTGAGAGGGGAGCAGACACGAGTCTGTGCAGCAGAATCGGGACACCAAGAGCCTGTTGGCAGAAGACTCTTACATGTTCCCTTTGCTGTATGGCTGAATGTTGTACTTGTGTGGCAAGTGGAGGAGACCATGATGTTTTCCTCAAAGAGCCTTTCTCTGACATAAAAGCAGTTCATTCTATTTTCTCTCACAGGATTAGAAGAGGAAAGCTGGTAGCTGAGAAAGGGACTGAGACAGAAAGTGGAGTGAATGCTGTGAACAACGGTGTTAAACACAGACAGGGCAGATCTGAGTACAGGCTGCTGCACCTCAAAGAGAAACAGAAGCTTTCTGATGGGGAAAAGAGCCATCAGGTACTGGCAGGAAGGATCCAAAGTCACAACAGTCAGTGTCCTCCGAGTGCTGTTCCGAGTGCTGGGAGCTGCTGCCGCCACCTCTTCCCTGCCCTTGCCCCAAATCCAGCTCTACCCCACCCAACATTCCCTCTCATTCCCTCTGGCAAGGGGGGGTAGGGACTTTGTCCTGTCCCTCTGGAGATGGGCTTCTGCTGGCTGCTGCAGGTTAACTGGGGGTGACGGTGCAGACCAGTGTAGCACCAGCATGGCTTTGAGCCCTGGGTTTGGGGGGGGTGCAGGGTGGCCCCTCATCGGTGCCTCAGTCTCACTGGAGTGCTGTGTTTGTAGGGTGACTCTGCCATCAGGGGTGGTGTTTCTGATGAGCTTTCCAGCGAGGAGGATGCTGAAGCGACCGCTCAAAGGGTCTTGTTGCGCCAGAGTGTGGAAGGGGTCTCCAGTGACAACAGCTATGAAGAGAAGCAAAAGAGGCCCCTTGTTTCTCTGAACCAGGCTGTCTCACAGGTACTCGTGTTGAATTCCTGCTGATTTCCACACAGCTTTTTGCTGTGGATAACGAGCTGGTTTTCCTTTGGTTTTGGCAGGTCAAGCAAGTCCTTAAAGGGGCCAGGGACTCTGACAGTGTTGTGGAATCTGAGCTGGAATCCACTTTATACAGTCAGGTATGTGTGAAAAACCATCACAGCAGTGATGCTTTGCCAGTTGGCCTGAGGAGGGTGTGAGCAGAGGTGGCTGATTGCTGGTGGGGGAGGAAGGGGTGGTTCTGCCGGTCGGCTGGGGGGGCTGTGCTGGCTGAGTTCTGCTCCTTCTCCAAGGACTCCAGGTCCTGTGCCAGTGCTGGATCCCGGAGCTGCAGCGTGACCCGGAGAGACTCGGAGAGCACTCGCCACGACTCTGAGACAGAGGACATGCTGTGGGACGATCTGCTGCACGGGCCAGAGTGCCGCTCGTCCTGCACCAGCGACAGCGAGGACGCGGCTGTGAGAGGCACCAGGAGGGACCCCGTGAAAGCGGCTGAGAACGATGTTTTCCAGCAGGTTTGTTGTTGGTGTCTGGTCCCTGAGAACACTCTGAATTCAGATTCCACACGCTCCTGCTTCCTCCCTGTCTGCCCAGGTAACAGGACAGACAGCTGAGCCCTCTTGGTGTGACCTAATGCTGCCCCAGCCGTGCTGATCTAAAGTGTCAGTGATCAGCTCCCTCTTTCCCTGGTGTTACCTGGACCACTGCTAATCCCAAACCAAAGTATTTCACCCCAAGACAGATTTGGAATCCCCCTCTTAATCCAAATGCTTTTTAGGAAAAGGTGTCCTTTACTACTGGGACAGGCATAGGTTATACACCTCTTGTGTTCTTGTCTCTTCTGTAGAACCATCTGTTCTGGCTGCAGAACACGAGTCCAGCGTCAGCCAAAGTGAGTGCCCTGATCTGGGAGGGGAGCGACTGCAAGAAGGTGGACATGTCAGTGTTGGACATCAGTGGGATCATCATGAGCAGGGTAAGAGGCATTGGAACCTCTCCCTCACGCTTTAAAAAGCAAGGCTGTACATCCAGATACAAAGTGCAGGGTGAAACTGGCCCCATCTCAATGCCTAATACACTTGTCCAGATGATCTTATGTGGGAAACCAAGGTTTAGGAGTTTCTGGTGAAGACTAATGAATGCTGATTATTGTTGGCTGTGTCTCTGCAGCGTGGGAGGGTGGTGGGTTTATTATTTACTGACTGATTGTTGTTGGGTTTGGACAGAAATGGCTGGAATTCTTTTTGGCTACACCCTTCAAAGGGAAGGGGAACTAAATGCTTGGTAGAATTAATTGCTGCCACAACAACATGCCTTGATGTGAAACCCCAGGTACTCATCCTACTTCTGTTCCTGTTTGCCAGGTTAATGCCTACCAGCAAGGAGTGGGCTACCAAATGCTGGGAAACATCATCACCATTGGATTAGCATTCCTGCCATTCCTCTACAGGCTCTTCCGAGCAGATAACCTGGAGCAGCTGTGCTCTGTGTCTCTGAAGGAGCTCGTGCACATCTTCTGTGGAGCACCCGCCAGCGCCCCGGTCATGGTCTTGGCTGCCATCAACTTCCTGGAGAGACTTTGCTTAACATGGATGTTTTTCTTCATGATGTGTGTGGCTGAGAGAACATACAAACAGGTGGGTGTAAAGGAGCTGTTGCTTTTTGTGCACCCTGGAGCAGCTGCTCTGCCAAACCTGCTGCTGAGGGCGCTGGTGATATGAGCAAGCTGAGGCATCAGGGCTGGTAAGGGGGCCCCAGAAGTTTAGGCAGGGGGATCAGGTAAGAGTCCTGCTCATCAGTCACAGACCTGACAGAACCCTTCTGGCCCCTAGGGCCAAAATAACCCTCTGTTTAGCACCCTGAAGTGTCACTGTGTGTGTGGAAGTGACTGGCAGCACGGAGCTGTGAGTGAGGAAGGAACAGCCCACTCCCTGCCTGTTCTGAGATGGAGCGTTCGGTAGTTGGTGCATCCAGCTCTCTGGTGACAGTGGGTAGTGGCTGTGTCAGAGCAGCTGTAGGCAGCTGGGGTTTTATTTACCACTGTAGCTGGGGCTTTGTGGCTGATCTGTTATGGTGACAGCAGTTCCACCTGCTGTCGCCTACCCCAGAGGTTGTGTCCCAAGGTCCCCCCGTGCCACCGGGCTGCCCGTTACTGCTACGCAATCCCAAGCAGTCTGTTCTGGTTTAGACTCATCTCCCTTTGCCTGTGTGTGTCTTCTGGTTTTGATCTGCAGAGGTTTTTGTTTGCCAAGCTTTTCAGTCACATCACGTCTGCTCGGAAAGCCAGGAAATACGAGATCCCTCACTTCAGGCTCAAGAAGGTAGAAAACATCAAGATCTGGCTGTCCCTTCGCTCCTATCTGAAGGTGAGCTCTGGGCCCAGGAGGCTGTAACAGTCTCAGTGTACATGTACCTGATGACAGCGCTGTGAGAGCTGCTCCTGGTGAGCCCCAACCTCACAGCTCTCAGGGCTGACTCTGCCTTTGCTTCTGCAGCGCCGAGGCCCCCAGCGATCCGTGGATGTTGTTGTATCCTCAGTCTTCTTACTGGCTCTTTCCATCGCTTTCATATGCTGTGCCCAGGTGAGAGTTTGGGTTTAAAAAAGAGGGAAACCCCCAAACTACTGGAGGCTTTTCTCTTTTCTTTTGCCAGCTGGCCTGGTGCTTGATCTGTTCGTCTCCAAAGTCATGTGGAGGGGTTTGCACCCTTTAAAAGCTTTGTAATGTTTAGTTGGCAGCAGTGTTTGTCTGCTGTTTGCTGAGGGGGTGTCACACCCTAGAACTCAGGACACGGGTGTTTGTGCACAGGACAGGACTCTGACTGGCTGCTGTGGTGGTTTGTCTGAGGCTCAGGCTTGTGGAGGGAGTGACAATCCCAGCCCTGCTGACAACGTGTGGCTCAGCCCGGCTGTGGAAGGCTGAGGCTGCCAGTGGGCACACAGGGAAAGACTTTTACTACCAGCTAGCTGGAAAGAGGGAGGACAGGGAGCAAACAAGCCTCCTTTTCTCAACAGAGAAAAAAAAAATCACCTTCCAAGCTAATGCCAGGTTAGAAAGGAGACCTTTTCCTGTACCACAGTGACACGAGTGAGCCCCACGTGAAGGGCAGACCTGGCAGCAGCCACAGAGCACGAGGTGTTCAGGATGGGGCTCTGCTCTCCTGCTGCTCCCAGGAGGGGGTGTGTTCCTTCTCACTGACATGGGCTGTTTCTTTTTCCCATGCAGGTTCTTAAGGGTCACAAAACCTTTCTGAATGCAGCCTACAACTGGGAGTTCCTGATCTGGGAGGCAGCACTGCTGCTCTTTTTACTACGCCTGGCATCTCTGGGCTCTGAAACCAACAAGAAATACAGTAACATTTCCATCTTGCTCACTGAACAGGTATATCCATTTAGCTTATTCTCCCTTTGGCTGTGTGGCCTGTTTGGATTAATTACTGCATTTCAAACCAGTTTAACAATACTGGAAGCCAGTTTGAAAATGTAGCAGTAACAACATGTGCTGGACAGGAGGCACAAAGCCCCTGTGCAGCTGGGGAGGGACAGGCTGTTCAACACTGAGATTGACTCAAAGCCTTAAAATTCTGGATTCTTTGTGTCTTTGGGTGAACACATTAGCCACATCAGCCAGAAAGAGAGGAGTGCTACCACTGCTCAGTTCCTCTCTGTGGTGCACCAGCTCCTTGGGAGTGACACACACAAAAATAAGGCTCTGATTTCCCTGTGTTGTGAAGGAGTTGGGACTAACCTCACCTTGGCAATGGCTGTGTTACAGATAAACTTGTACCTGAAGATGGAGAAGAAGCCAAACAAGAAGGAGCAACTGTCTCTAGTGAACAATGTTTTGAAGCTCTCTACAAAGCTCCTGAAGGTAAGCTGCTCTCTGCAGTCAGCTGTCAAGTTTTATTGCCACAAGGACTAATGCCAATGACTGTGGTTTTGCTCTTTCCTTGATGAGAAGAGTTCTGACAGGGGCAGTTTCTCCTGTGCTCCTACAGCAGGGGCCCAGGATCAAGCTCTACGAGCGTTCTGGTTAATTAGTGCTGCAGCCATTCAATTAGTAGCAGCTCACTGTGATTTAGCAGAGGTTACAAGTGCAGCATCTCTCTGCTGCTCAGATCTCATTTCCCTTCAGCAGCTGCAGTTTGTTGACAGTGGCAGAGATTTGGAAAGAGCCACAGAACTGAGTGTAGAGAAAGGCCAGAGCCTGTGTGTGGTGCTCACGTTCTGCAGGTGCTACAAAGGTGCTCCAGGTTCCACATGGCTCTTGGAAAATGTGTCTGAGCTGGGAGCAGGAGTTGCTGTGCCTGTGTTTAGGTTACACACGTGGAGTAAAGTCTGTCTGAGTGCAGCGTGAGGCTGAACGTCAGGAGGTTAATTGCTTCTGGTTGGCTGAAGGGCTTTTCTTCCCTTTCTCTGCAGGAGTTGGACACTCCATTTCGGCTGTATGGCCTGACCATGAACCCCTTAATCTACAATATAACACGTGTTGTGATACTCTCTGCTGTCTCAGGTGTTATAAGTGATCTTCTGGGATTCAACATCAGGGTAAGTGTAACTGCCACTGCCACATCCCTCCTGAGCAGAAAGGTCATGGCTGGGACTCAGCCCCCTGGAATGAATCTCCAGCTCCCTGGGCCAGGCATGGGGGGGTGGGACATGGGGCTCACTTAAATTTCAGCCCCATTCAGGTCTTTGGCACCCTCAGTCAGAGCCTGGGCACCTTCCCTTGGGAAGGAAGGGTCGTCCTGTGGCTCATGCTGTGAAAGCAGAGCTCCCTGCACAGAGGGTTCAACGTGGGGTGGGCACAGACCAACTCTTACCTGTAGACACGATGCACTTGGACTGTTGGCTCCTGCCCCATCCTCACTCTCAGTCTCTCTCTTCAGTTGTGGAAAATCAAACCCTGAGCTGACCAAACTTCAGCACTGAGCCCCCTCCCCAGGACAGACCAGAGGAGGTGACCAGTGTGTGAGCAACTACTGCTGCAGAGCTGTAACAGGGATTCCTCAGGCAGCTGCCCAGCGTATGTATCAGCATTTCTCCCTCTGCTTTACTGGTCTGATGAGTGAGACCAGCCCCGGCACACGCACAGCCTCAAGCAGAATTCATGGGGCCAAACACTAGGAGCTGGCACTGAAAACAGCTGAACTGCACCTGTGGGGTGGGGAAACAGGAAACGCCAGGAGGGCCTCACAAGGGACTGGTGACAGCTACAGTGGCCTCAACACTGCTCAATCCGACTGCCTGTGGGAGGAGGTGGGGCAGTCCTCTGGCTCCATCCCTGCCCTGAGATGTCCTGAGGGGCTTTGCTCAGACTGGTGCCACTCAGATGCTTGAAGGACACTGAACCTGCTGAAGGGTATTTCCTTCCTTCCAAGCTCAGCATGTGGGAGGCTTTGTCTCTTTACCCTGAAGTACTGTGGGACATTCATCCTGCACAAGAGGAATGCTGCTGCCTCCGTGGTGGTGGCCAAGCACTGTCATGGGTTGATGGTGCCTGGTTTAGGTCAGCCTTTCCTGAAAACACTAGTTGGGTGTGAAGAGCTGCACAGCCCCAGCATGGGTGTTGCATGGGTGCCCAGGGAACCCTGAGGCCCCTTGTGCAGGAACTTGTGCCCTTGCCTGGCACTGGAGTCGGATGATGGGATCTGTTGTGAGACTCAGGGCAGAGTTTCCTCACCCACAGACAGACCCACGTTCACAAAGGGCAAAGCAGAGACACAACGTTCCAGAGGCACCGCTGGGAACCCGTGTTCCCTGTAACTCACCTGTTGTCTTGTGCCAGTGATGGGAAAGGAACAAGGGAGGAACCGGGCCCAGCTCAGAATCACAGAATGGGTGAGGCTGGGAGGGACCTTCAGAGCCCACCCTGTCCCACCCTGCAGGGACCAGGACACTCAGAGACCCCCCTCAAGCTTCCTTCCCTCTAGCAAGGGGTATGGTGGCATCAGGACTTTTGGTGGTGAGTTGTTCACAGCTGTTTCCTGTGCAAGGAAGAGTTGTGAGGTCTAAAAGGAGATGACAGCTTTATATATCAAAATGTACAAATAAACCTACAGGACAAGTATTTAATGACTGACAGCTGTTTCTACATGACTTGATTTTTATGATACCTCTGCCAAACATTTGTTACTCCAATAATAAACTGCATTTCTTTTCCAGAAGAGTGTTGTGTTTGTGGGTAGAACCTGGGTCACCCGACTGAGCTGCTCAAAGCATCACACCAACAAGGAATCTACTTTATACAGTGCAGAACCAACAGGTCATGAACTGGAGTTTCTTTTTAATATCTATATAAAAAATAATGAGCGATTTACAGGTCTCTCTCTAGTCAGAACCTCAGAAGTATGTATAAAGGTGCTGTACAGTATATAAACATTTACACCCAGTACATCCATACATTGCTCAGCATTCCAAGGCCACGTTGCTAAGTCATCTCATACAGTAAGTACAAGTACAAGCTCTATGGAAGGAGAAATCACACACAGGTAAGATGCTAAATCAGGTCACATTAACATACAGAAAACACAGGGGCAGCTGGTGGGAGGGATTCAGTGGCGCTAATTCACCTTCGTATGAACGGCTGAATTTGTTACTGTACTCGTGGTCAGGGCAAGTGCATACAACTGAACATAAAACACTCTCTTGTTAAGAATACATGGTTAATATCTACATAGGCTACTTCAAAGTATTAAATATTTTCACAGTCATACTCCACCCCAGGGAGTACTTGTACACGTTACGCTGTGCAGCACATCTCCATGGATCACCCAACGTCCAGCAGCAGAGCCCAGTTCAGAGCTGCTTGAAAGCCGATTGAATTTTAAGTCTTTGTTTAAACTGAGTAGTCATCTGTGCTTCTAAAGAACCCAACTCAGAACTGAGTCATGGGGCTCCGTTACGCTTCAAAGACATTAAATGTTTCAAAGCCCAAACAAGATCCTCACTTTCCAACAGCAACTGGTGTCAGGCTGGTGTTTGACACCAGTAAATCTTCACCTTTTCTACATCCTTCTCCTGCACCCTGGCCCAACAGGCTCCTTTACCCCCGTTCCATGGTTGTTAAAACCCAACGGCTCAGGGAACCATCACTAAAGCTACAAAGAAATAAACCCCTTTGATTTCTGCAGCTTCTCACAGCCACAGGACTGATGTGGCTGTAACGCCCCATCAAACACTGTCCTACAGCCCAACAACAGTCACCAGTACCTCAGGTATCTGCCTGTTGAGCGCTCCCAGAACAGCTCACACTGGCAAAGCAACACATGGGAGACTTCAAACATACCCAGGCAAGAACTTCACTTCAGGAGCTGCTACAGCAGTTGGTTGGTTCCATCCCAAGGGTCAGTTGTTACCTCTACAGAGGGGAAAATCCGACTCCTAACGAGCATTAAATGATTAAAGATGGGACTTACTTCAGTGTACAGCACTGCAACAAGCCCCACGATAGGGGTGTGCTCACTGCACCTACAGAGAACGCTGGGACAACACGGTGCCACAGGGAACCCCAAGGAGGGAGGGTTGTTATTTAACAGAACCCAGAATTTTCGCTTTTCAGACAGATGTTTGCAGACAGTTGTTAAAAGCATCCTTAGGAATCAAGAAAATAAAGCAATTCTGCTGTGTCCATAAAAAGCAAAGTTACAAAACCTCGATTATGTCAAATATAATTTTATCTACACCATTCTGCAGCAGGTATAAAAATTTAAGAAAAGACTTTGATTGAACAGCATCAGTGGCTCATTTGCTGCTCTAGAAGTGATAGAACCAACTCACCCATCTTCTTACTGGACCAGTAAGAACACGTGTGCTTCCTTATGTAAACATGCAACATGCTCTTGAGGGAATACCCACTTCAGAGACAACCTGGCCTTTCTGTGGCTGGAATACCTATGAGGAGGGTTGAATTGACAGGATACAGCAGATATAACTTGGCACACGAACAAGAAGTGAGTCATGATCACATTGGCAATACAGGCATTAAATAACTTTGTTCAGAAACTCACAATACTATCTGAGAAAGCCGGAGCAGTGCAACGTGGAGAGCAGCAGAACACCGCCCTGGAGAGGACAGGGGACAGCAGCTTAGGGAAGAGTTTCATTGAAGCAATCCCAAAGGTCCTTCATGCAGCTCAGATCATTTAAGAACCAACCAAACGCTTCTCACCCTTCAGCCAGTGGCTGAAAAACCTGACAACTCTGTGAAAACCAACCAGGTGTCTGGATGATCCTTTAGAAACTGGATGGAAACCTGTTCCCAACACAGTGTCAGTCACACCCGCTTCTCGGCCACACCTGCGGTCTGGGTGACTTTGCACGTACCTGGGACCCTCCAAGGTCCAGGAGTTATGGGTGTTTTCTTGACCAGAGAACCACTCTCAGAGTGGGGAATTCCCTCCTCTTTGGTTTCGTGGGGCAGCTCCATGTGCCGGTGTCTGTGCAGTGTCAGAGTCTCCTGTGTCTCCAGCCACTTCGGCTTCTCCGTGGACAGCAGTGGAATGTTGGAAAGGCTGGAAGCTTTGAACCTGCTGCAACCTGGCTCTCCAGCCTTGGACTTCTTTATCCTTTCATCTCCAGCTGCGTTTCTCCTGGAGTCACTGAGGAGAAGGTGATTCTCTCCACGTGCTGCGTGCTGCCGCTCTGGAGACCACCCTTCCCTCCTTCCAGACGCTTTCTGCTTCGTGTCTTTCCTGGCGACTCCTGTTTTACCATTTCCACCTGTCAACTGCTCAACAGTCGTCGTCTTATCACGACTGATTGTTCTGTCCTGATATTCCTGTAACCTGCAGACTGTGTCTGCGTTTCCTGGCTTACCAAGGTGCTTCTGGGGACTGGCAGACCTGCCTCCATTCCCACTGCAACACTCTCTGTTGTCACTGCTGTTGGTTTCTGGGGGTTTGCTCTCACTCCTTCTGGAGCTGTCGGGTTTATGGGAGAGATTGCTGTAGCTGTCTTCAGGGTCCCTGTTTCTGGGGCTGTGGAATCCTCTGTGAGTGTGTCCCTCAGCAGCCACTAACTTCTCTGGACTCGCAGATCTGTCTCTTCTGGTCCCTAATTCCAAACTACCTTTTGTGATTTCAAACCCAGGGCTGGAGGGTCGTTCCCATCTGTTCTTTGTTCTCTGGGGAGAAGACTGAGGCTTCATCTCAAACTGGTTTTCAGTTAAAGTGCTTATCTTTTCAGGCACAGTGTTCTTTGCTTGTTCCAGTTCCTCAGACAGCTGAACTCTGGTTAAAGCTTCTCCTGGTACTGGTAAATAACACACTTCGGATGGGGAAGCAGGAGGTGAGGATGAAGATAATGGTGACTGTTCTTCATATATTACATTTGGTGAAGATGGACTGTAACTATCCCAATCACCTGGAAAGGAACAGTGACAGATTGGACTAAGTGACTACTAAAGATAATTAAACAAATAAAACCCCCTATTTCAGAAACTTCTGCTGGAGCTCAGGGTGTTACATGGAATCTTCAGTTTAGGTAACACTATGTAGTGGCAAACTCTCAAGTCTTACTGAGTCAGTTTCTGTGTTGTGTTGTTCTACAACCTCCAACAACCCTAAGGATGGGATTTTGGGAAAGAATTGTGCTTGGGGTGCTGGCACGATCCCTGCAGCACTGACAGGGTTTTGTGTCAGCACTTTAGAGCCGACACAGCAAAACAAAGTCCCTGACCTACATTGTTTAATGTAAGAAAACCAAACGAACTGAGACCGTTTTGCTAAGAGAAAACTGGAAACAGTGAAAAGCTGAGGTTATTCATAGCTCTGCACTTAATAATAGGAAGAGATGAAACACAAGACATGCAGATTTACCAAGTCTTTAAGGAAAAACCAAGAAAAGCACTGAAAGCCCTTAATGTTGCTCAGGTTTCACGTAGGGACACAGACTGGAAGGAGCCAAACCTGAAGGAGGAAGAGAAAAAGCCCAGAACTACATACCAAAATCACAGAGTACAGCAAGCAAGACTTCAATCAGAAATGTGTGATTAACAGCAAGGCAAGAGGCAACACAACCTTCCCCTCTCCACAGCTGCTGATCTCATCTAAACTGCTGAAGCTGCTGCAGGCTCCGGCACTGCGCTGGTCAGGGCAGCTCCTGCAGCGGGTTCTCTCTGCCACAGGAGCCTCAGGAGGCTTCAGGGAACAAGAGAGGCAGGACAGAAGCCAGACACCCCTGTGCCACCCTCCCTGTGCCCTCTCTGCACCCTACCCTCCTGCGTGTCCCACTGGGCTTTGAGGAGAACCTGGCAAGAGGCTCAGAGCACCAGGACCACATTTCACCTTCACCCAACGACACGGTCAGGCAGTGAGAGATGAACCCGGCCCAGGACGCCCCAAGGCCCCCGTGGCTCACAGATGGGCTGTTTCTGTGCCATGTGCTAACTCACCAACTGCACTCTGCTGCCCAGGCTGGGCAGTGGGACCTTACGGGCCATCTCCTGGCTCTCCAGAGGGAGGAACAGAGGAGGCCTGAGCAGATTTTATCCCTGGAGTGGGTGCCAGGTGCCATCTGTAAATGGCTGAACACAACGTGCTACTCGGTGTCTCCAACCGTGTGTCCCAACACTCAGAGGATGAAGCTGTGATGGTCACGGTGAGGGAGCAGCTTTTCCTCAGGGAAAGTGGCCTCACAATTTCAGAGCCTTGGTGGCAGCACCAAGGGTTAGAAGATGATCATGAACATGTTCATGCTGCAGCCCTGAGCCCCTCTGATTTACAGCTCTGGAGCATTTCCTACAGAGACCCAGACCCATCAGTTCTGCGCTCCACAGCCCCACTCAGCACCATGAGGACTTGCTTCTCTGCCCTCCCTTTTCCTCTGCCTACACAGTTGTGCTTTCCTGTTGTAGGTGCAGAAGTCACAGCTTTAAACAGACCAACACCAGTTTGGGAGTGAAGCTCACTTGAGTTTTGGCTTTGAAAAACAAAGCACTCTAATTTAAAAGGCTACAAACAGTGCAGTGAATCTGCACAGAAATAATATCCTATATGGGCATTTTGATCTGAGCACTGTATCAGATCATTTTAATTTAAATTAAAAGGCAATCAGTGTTAATTATCACATTTTAATAGAAAAGCTTGATTACCTTGGACAGAGATGAGAAACTTATTACCACTACAAACAGGCAGTGATTCCCTCTGTGCACTGCTCCAAGGTACCTGGGAGCCATTCATTCTGCCCCAGCACACAAACAGCCTGCAGAGCCATCAGAGGGGAGCTGCCACCTCTTGTCAGCTGAGTCTCCTCAGACTGTACCCACTGCCCCAGACCCTCGAAACAAAACAGCCCCAGAGATGACATACTGTGGTCTGGGATCAGGCCAGTCCCCGGTCTCAGCAGCAGCAGCACTTTATTCCCTCCAGCCTGGATCAGCTCGATGGCTCGGGTGTGAGTGATGCCTTGGGTGGGCTCTCCGTTAATTTCAACTATTTGGTCACCGACCTGACAAGAAAAGAGCAACCAGGTTAGTGAACCTCTGGCACCACAGACTGATTGTTCCTGCAGAGAGAAAACGACAGGCACAGATGCTGCTGCTTCGCCTCTGATGCTGCTCAGCAACAGCAGCATCACCCCACCATCCCAGGGCTGCTGCTGCCAACACGACGCAACGCTGTGGTGGGTCAGGGCAATTCATGCAGGTCATCTGCTCAGCCAGGAGAGATCTCAGGATACTTAAACCCACTTTCCTTTCATTAAGAAGCAATGAGACAGTCACAGCCACGTGCTGGAATGGGCTGGGAGGGAGGGAACACATCAAACCCAGCGTGTGCCTCCCTATGTCCCTCTGAGCAGGTAAGTGGTGCCGCAACCGCTCCACATGTGAGGCAGAGCCGGATGCTCCAGGGCAGGATGGGTGTGTGGGAGGAAAGGGGTTTGTTCCAGGCAGGACAGCACACCGCTATGCAGGCACCAGCACTGAGCTCTCTGAGGCCAATGAGCACCTCAGAGAGGTCCTAGGCAGGTAATTACGGCTCACAGGAGCCTTGCAGCTGCTGGAGAGGTGTTGGAAAGCACCCCTACCTCCCCCCCAAAAAAAGGCACGAAACCTATTTTGCAGTACATGGATCAGCCAACGGATGTCAGCAGGACACACAGCAGCAGCCTGGGACTGGCTGGGCTTCTTCACGGTCTCACTCATCGGACTGGCAGGACAAGGACACTGCCCAACTGCCTCCTGTCAGGTTTGTCACGCTGAGCTGCCACGGGCTGGCTGAGAAACCCCTCTGCAGTCTCCAGGCGCAGCCAGACACCGACACCGCTTCCCAGCCAGGGAACTGGGCGAGCTGCAGGCAGTGAGGATCCCAGCTGGGTGAGGGCAGCCCCTCTGCACTCCCCGCTGCTGGGGACAGTCACACTCCTTCCCCAAGTACCCTAAGTAACTCCTGCTCAGCCTGGGACACACAGCACCAACCCAAGCAGGGGAGGGCAGCTGGATGGGCAGAGCTGCCCACAGGTTCCTCCTTCAAATTGCCACACAGCTGCAGTTGCTGCACAGGAAGAGCTGGAGGGAGGGATCCTGCACTCGTTTGCTGCCTGTGTGGGTAAAGTGCTGAGCCAAAGGGCCAACCTGAGCAACAAACCCATCAGAGAGGATGAACTCACATGCACTCGCCCGTCTTTGACAGCTGGCCCATCTTCAGCAAGGCGAAGGATGAATAAGCCCATGTTGTATTCCTTCCCTCCCCGAAGGCTGAACCCAAACCCTCGAGGGCCCCTTTCCAACTCGACCGGGAAGCAGCCAGGGTTCTGTGTGGGAAGTCAGGGGAAAAAAGAAAGATGAGGACCTGCAGGCAGACTGAAACATCGGCCTTTCTGCAAAAATGCTTCACACATTTCTGTATTTTAAGAAACCTGCAGCCCATGAGTTGAACTGAACTCATCACAACTCATGTATGACTACGTGCAAGGGCTTCACTCCAAGACTAAACATACAAAACCTTTTTCCTTCTAAGTCTTAGATATGCCTGAAATGTCTTTAAGAAACTTTGCCAAAGGGTCTGTAGCAACCCCATTGCCAGTGTTTTCAGCTTCTTTGATAAGTGTAATGACTGTTCAATACACTAGGGAGAGAATCAAGTTTCAAACCTCAGCAGCAGCGCTCTGACACACACTTCAGAGGACTTGTATGCACAACTTTTCCACCCACCTCTGACAGGGAAACGTCCCACTGTTCTGCATTCAGACCCTCTGGCATTGCCACTGCAGTGCCTGGGGGTGACAGTGTTTGCAGCCTCGGGTGCTCACCTGTACCTGGGAGTGACGGCTACCAACAACCGAAGCCACGCCAGCATCCGACTGTGCCAAGTGCTTGTGCTCGGGCCAGGAAAGCCTATAACTAGTTGACCCTTCTTTTCCAGCTTCTCCTTCGGTAGCTCCCCTGCAGAGAGGTGAAAGGACACAGGGTTACCCCTGCAAACCCTTGCTGGCTGCTCTCAGCTGCCTTCACTGAGCTCCAGCTGCTCTTGCCATACCTGTCCGTGCTGGAGGGGTTGGTCGGGGCCGGTCCCAGTGGTCGGTGCTGTGGGGCTGGACTCTGCCTGGCTGAGTTGGTCCCTGAGGGAGGGCCACGCTGTTCTAATGGACACAAACCAAACCAACAGTCAGAGGGAACGTCCTGCACATGAAGCTGGCACCAATGACTGCCTCCTTTCCTTCTACAGGCTAAAAGAAGATCCCCAGCACCAAGGCAGAGCGTCCTGGCACTCTGTTCAGCACTGGGCATCACTGTGGCTCTTGGTTACAGACAAGCAAGCCCAGTACAGCATACAAAGCACTCAAACATCTCTTGGGAAGGAAACCAGAACATGTGTTATTAGCCCCAACTTCCCAGGTATGTGAGAGCTCTGGAGTCCTCCCCAGGACCACACGATGCTACTACCACAACGAGCCTTAAGGAGGATTTTCTCTGGAGACAAAACGTCAACTTTTACTCCTGGTTCATGCTCAGAGTTTTAATTTAGAAGCACAGGCAAGAAAAACGCCATCTGTTTGTACAAATTCTCCAGTCCTCTTTTCAGCCTGCTCTCCTGTGTTTCCAGCTAATACATGACAGGAGCTGACAGGCTCCTGCTCTGTGCACAGTGCTAAGGAATGTCTTGTGGTGCGTGATGTGCGATGCGCTTGTTCAGGCGAACGCAGAGATCACACGTCTGGGGAAGCCAGAGGGAGGGAAGGGGGCAAGCAGCATTTTCAGAGCCACTCTCCCAGGGCAGCACTGAGGACAGTGTGTTGGGGAACAACAGACTCCGTTGGGGTCCATGCTCTGTGATGCTCAACAGATTCTGGGAAAAGGGGCGGTTTTCTCTCTGGAGTCACATCCTGCATCCTCCTCGGTGCTGAGCACGGTCCTGTGAGGCACCACGCAGCACAGCTCCCTGCCCACAGCCCAGGGACACGTCCATGGCACATCCATGTCATACCACATCACATCCATGGCACATCCCCACTGGCTTCCTCCAGCCACCTGCGTACTCAGCATTACACCATGACCCAACCTGTACTTTAGCTACACTAAGGAGAAGCCCAAGTGCTGGTATATTCCCATCTCCATGGAACAGGTCCTGCTTCTCCTTCACTGCCACAAAATTCACTCCATCTGAAGCACGCCAAGCCCAGCTCCTCTCAGCCACACGGATTTCTGACTGGTTTCATCCCCTACTGCTGACAGTTCTTCTTCCTCCTCCCTCTCTGTTGGGTCTCCTCAGGTTGTATTCTACAACCAAATCAGTAGGAAGGGGGAAAGGCTCTCACAGAGTCTAGGTAAGGTCATGTATAAATAGGGGACAAAACCATTATATTCAGAAAGTGAATTTTGAAAGCAAAGCTGATTAAGAGCTCCAGAGAAACAGATCTAATGCAACCAACTCCAACTGCAGTCCCATTATAAGCACTGCCCTGGGCACCTGCTCTGAGGTGTGTCCATCAAACTGAGTCAGTTACGTTTGATAAAAATTAAACTCCTAATGGAGAACCCACAATTTAGAGAAGTCTCTCTGCTTCAAGCATTAACCCAAAGGAAAATGAAGCCTCTAAAGTTCTGTATTACAGGCTGAGCTAGCATGCTAAGTACTGGCAATCAGAGAATAAGCTGTTGGCTTCATTCACGTTCTTGGCTTCAGGTATTTATTATTTAAAAGGTGAAGAAAGCCAACTTTCTGGCAAAGTAACGATAGCAAGTTTAATTAGACACACAAGCAGCGATCCAGGAAAATGCAGTGGGGTAAGCAGGGCAGGGAAGCAGCTCTTCTCTTCAAATGACTGGATCGTACATATTTATAGCGATCTGTTTGCGTAGGAGCGATACCGCACCGAGCGCGGTGAGGCGTGGGAGCCCTCTCCGAAACACACTCTCTTTTAGCCCTGGGACTTTGCAGCCACAAAGGGTTGGCCAGCAGCCCTGGGCTGCAGGAGCATCCTGAGCCAGGTTTCCAGGGTGGGATGTGGCCATTTTTCACAGGGTGGTTGTGGCAGGCTGAACCTGAGGATCTTTCTGCAGCAGCCCAGGGGTGCAGCGTCAGCCCAGCTGTGTATAGAAGCGTCTAGATGCAGAGGGTCTGGGAAGTGGGTGTCCCTGTGGCCTCACAGCATGTCCCAGGAGCAGGCCTGGCAGCACTGCAGCAGCAACAGGTGGGCATTGCCCGAGGGCAAGAAGATTTTCTCTCTGAGCATCATCCCATGTCTGCTGTAGCTCCCTGAGGAGAGGTCACTTCTCTTTGGTGAAAGAACACAAGGTCTGAAGCTCTGTGTGAGCAGCTCGTGTCAGACGTGATGAGAATTTCTCTTACCCTTCATCCTGCCGTCAATCCTTGTCTCTTACTTTTCAGTACAACCCCCCTGGCAGCTGCCTGTCTCTGCCCTACCTGCCTCCAGCTCTTCCAGAGCAAACAGATGAGCTCTTTAACCTCCAAACATCTTACAATACTGCGCTTCATGAATCAGCTGCAGGAATCACAAGCACCAGCCTTTGGCGGTGTGGCAGGACCTCCCCACCCTCCTTACCTTCCTCAGCAACCACAGTCAGGGTCACCACGTTGCCTGCATCCTTGATGAGCTGCACGATGCTGTCATGGGAGAGCTCCACGATGGACTGGCCGTTCACCGCCGAGATGCGGTCCCCCACCTTGAGCTTCCCGCACTGGTCAGCAGGGCTCCCATCTATAACCCGCCCGATCTTGTGAGGAATCACTGGGAACAAGAACAGGCACAGCAACACATTAACAGTCCTGCTGGGTAAGCAGCACTCAGACCCACAACTGCCAGAGTCATCCCAGCGACGGCTCCTGCCCCAAGGCAGCGCTGCTCGCACATGGACCCCGGAGTGCTAGGGGGCTCAGAGGCAGTCACACTCTCCCAGTGTAACAAACCTGGATGCAGGGGGTCTCTTCCTCCTTGAAAATGAAATGGAAGCTTTAAATACACTTCAAGAGGAAATAAAACTTCTCCTGCTAGAGACTAACAGTTACCAGGGACTGTGAGAGCTTGGCAGCACCCTCAGCGCCTGCCGGAGCACCGCAAGGTGTGTGGCATCAGCTCTGCACAGACCCATTCCCTGTTCCTGCTCCCTGGGATGAACTCACACTTGCCACTGCTGTCCTGCACTCCAGCTAGCTCTCCTGGTGGCTTGGCTCCTGCTCTGGCTACAGACTCCTCTCGAACCCCAAGCATCAGGGCCAGAAGAGTGGGAACAGGGAGAAGAGGGAATTTTAGGAGAAGCAGGAGAGGAGATTGCTTTTAGTTACCTTCCCTGAGGTGCAGAGAGAGGCAGGGATGGGCAGGAGGAGGGAAGGATGCTCCAGTGCAGCCCCAAGAGCCCAAGAGCCGCGCTCGGGGCAGACCTGTGTTCGCAGGCTGCTGACCCAGCGTCAGCACTGCAGATGGCACTCGAGAAGCCACGGTGTCGGGAGGAGCCTACCAAAACCCGGGGCAAGACAGCGGCTCCTTGAGCTGCCTGCCTGGACCGGCCCTGACAGAGCAGATTTGCACTGCATCAAAGCACATCAGCCTGCCTGCTTTCCCATGCGTCTATAACAGCTTTTCATTCATCTGGATGCCTGAAAGCAGAGCAAAATCACCTCCTGACCTTCCCAAGTCTCACTAGGACTCTTCTGGTCAGGAACTGCTGCACAGCTCCTTTGTAGCTCACTCCCAAACCTCTCCAGACTGAGCCCCACACCTTTCCTGAATGCTCTGGTACCTCCAAAAGCCTGTTTGTATCACCAAAGCCTGAAGTGGCTTTGAGGGATACCTGGTTTCTGTAGCTGCTGCTCTCCCAAGCATGTTTTTCTCTGTGGGATCGAGGGGTGAGGAACATGATGTGCCCGCCAGGATTATCAGCTGGCTTCTCAAAACCATGACAGCAAATCCGAAACACTTCCACAGTGTCATCAACCACCCCAGATTAAAAAGCCATCAAGAATTGTTTTAATGAGCTAGCATACGCAGAAGTTACTGTGAGGGAAGAGACATTGATGCCTTCTAGCATCTACCATGAGTTTAAATTTTAATTACACTTCCCTTAATAGACTGCTTTTTTAAAGTATTATATAAACCTAAGAGCCAACTGTGAAGAGCAACACACTGCAGGGCTGCGGGCTCCACTGCTGAAGGCTGGGTTTACAGCTCCTGGCTTCAGAAGAGCACTGCAGCTTCGTGATGGAGGCAGCACAGCCAAGTCCTGCCGAGCACAGCCCGAGGATGCGCCCGTGTTACGAACAGCCCGGGACACAGGCAGTGTTTCCAGCACCCCATCAAGGGAAGAAAGCCCTGTGGAAACCCCAGAGCACAGCACTTACCCCCAGGGGGAGGTTTGTTCTTTGAGGTGAGGATGACGAAGCCAAACCCTTCGTTCTCCTTCCGCTGCAGACGGACGTCGTAGACCTCTGGGGGCTGCTGGTTTGCAAACTCCACCCGGTTCAGGCGGGGAGAGCCATTCTGTGCCAACACAGGCTGCGACTCCTCCTCCTCCAGTTGCTTTTCCCCTTGCAGGTAACAGACAGACAACAAATAAGGAAAGATAATACTGCTGCTTCACCAAGCAGCTACACAAACCCACGCAGCTCTGTATTGGTGCCAGCATGAGGAAACTCTGTCTGCCTGGGAAAGTAAGGTGTGAGCTTACTAACAGTGCCATTTGGATCAAACAGCAATCAGATGCAGGATAAAGCATTCCAAGCCCTGCACAGATGTGCACAGCTGTGCAAGGCAAGCCGCTGCTCACTGGCAGCCCCGCCACACAGCCACGCAGTGTGATCACTGAGCGACCTGATGCCTTTTTGTAATAAAAATCATGGCTTTTCTGCATGCTACAAGTACAAGATCTACAGCAGAGATCCAGCTATGAACTACAGTCACTGATAGCTTAGTGGAAAACAACTGCTTGGTACAATGGAAACGTTTTCTAAAAGGCAGGCTTTCTTTAGGCAACTGACAAAATCCTGGTCCTGACGTAGGCAGCACCTATCAGAAAGCATCTTACAGTGAGATCTGATCTTAAAATACCTTCTCCTTTTCCTTGTATACACTCAGAACTAGTGGTTGAGTAGCACAATCACAAGATGCTGCCCCAAATCATCTCTGGTTTGAATGCACTTATTCTGGCTACACACAAGATGCCAAAAGGCCAGAGAACACAGCATGCTGTACAGAAAAGACACTGTGTTATTACTCTATTTGCATAGTATTAGTGTTCTAATGAATATCTGGAAGAAGCTTTGCAGAGAACACCACTGCAGTCATCACTCTGAGAGCCTCATCTGCCTGAGCAGCGCAAACCAGCGTCAGCTTATCCTCCTTTTCTCCACTTGCTCAGAATTACAGCTGACCCTCCCGAATCTCAGGCTGCTCAGCTCTAGTGACTGATAACTCCCAGGGCAGCTTGAGTCGAGCTGATAACCAAAGGGAGCGTTCCTTTGGCCAAATTCCCTCTTGGGACAGACAGACACGTACCACCAAAGAAGATCTTCCTCCGCACCGTGAGCAGCACCTGGCCGTTGCGCGCTGCGCTGGTCATTAAGTCCAGGACTTGCTTGTGTGACTTCCCTTTCACTGGGACCCCGTCGATACACATCAGCTCGTCCGCAGCGCGCAGCCTCCCGTCCTTCTCTGCTGCTCCCAGGGGGATTATGGCTCCGATGTAGATCTGTGGGCAGAGCAGAGTAGGGGGGGTTGAAGGGTGGAACCTGCACTCCTCAGCAGTGGATGCAGGTGAATCCAGGCAGGTGAGGGCTTTGGGAAGGCATTTTTCAAGATGATCCAGCCCTAGCAGAAACACAGCCCGTTGGGTGCAGCTTGCACAAGCTGAATGGGTACAGTTTGGGGGTTCAAAGAGTACAGTAAAGGCACAAAGGCAACTGCCAACTGTTCCACTCACCGGCTGATCCGGGCCGTCCCCTCCAAGCACCCGGAAGCCAAAGCCCGACTCTTGTTTTCGCAGGAAAACGTCCAAATCTCTTGTGTTTGGAGCTAAAACAAAGCAAGATGTCAAAGCATGTCAGGAGCTACCGTTGAGTATCGAAACATAATGGCTTTTGAGGTGCATTCTGACTCTTCTTATTGACAGAATGCAGCAGCCAGAGATACAGTAAATACAGTAAATAACTCCAACAGTCAAATCTACAGTGAAAAATGTGGAAAAATAAAGTTTCAGGAAAAGGCTGAAGAAGGAAGAAACAGTGAGTTGGCAGTGAGTGCCAAAGGAGAAACCACAGCTGCACTCATATGGTAAGCCAGTGTAGGACAACTCAGAGCTTCCTGCTATGAGCTCTGAAACAGTCAGCTCTACTCCTGCTCCCTTCAAAACCAGATCACCCTTGAGACCCTTTCTATGATTAGCTGCTTTATCATAAACACAGTTGAAGCATCTTGTGTCTTTTTTTAAAGGAGTTGCACAGTTCTCTATTTTCTGTAGGAGTTTTGCATTTCTTGAAATGCTTTACCCAGAGGAGGTTCACAAACTCTCACTGAGAGTGACAGTAGTTTTACCACCCAAACAGCAAAGAAAAAATTCCTTCCTAGCTGAGTATTTCCCAGTTGAAGTTGATGTACTCACGCTTGTCCTCATAGATGGTCTTAGACTTCAGGTAGACTTCTGAAGGGTCTAGTTTAGGAGAGCCTGGTCGTACAGCAGTGGGTGGGAATGGCATCGGCTGTGGGATGGGATCACCAACAGCTTCCAAACTCCCTGAACTGTCCTGCTTGTCCTTCTGAAACAAAGCCCACCCCATAAAACCCATATTAGATCAAAAGCCAACTCAATTTGTGTACCTGTGTGTGTGTGAAGGCAATAACCACCAGGCAGAGGGGAAAAGCAGGGCTACTTTCCAATCAATGCACTAATGTAACTCTAAATACTTTTTCTGGGCTGAAACCCAACCTGAGAAGTTGGAACATGGCAGTCTGCATGTGTCTGTGCACATTAAACAGAAGCACAAGCAGAACAGGCTTAGATCTGCCCTTTTACAAAGAGTGGAAGAAAACTGCCCTGAGGGGGTAGCGGTTTGACACTTCTTGTATGTGTATAAACACAAGAACTTGCCCTTTACACTGAGTTATTCTGCCAGGCTGCTTAATGCCACTGAACATCGAGTGCTCCATGCGAAGCTGCTGCTGCCCGTGCCTGAGCCCTGGGTGTTTTCAGCAGGCCCACACAGAGCACCCTGACATGGGAGCCCCCCTGAGAGGGCTCGTGTCCTCCAAGGGCAGAGGTACCCACTGGTTCATCTACTGCAGGCACAGGACTGCACAGCTTCCTGAGCACAGTGTGTTTCAAGCACACAACTCAGGTACTCCCTCTATCCCACTGCTGGGATACGACTCACCACAGGCCAAGGACAGAAAAAGCAGCTGCATCTTGGCAATGGGGTTTTCCTAAAATAGAGTCATTTCTTCTGTGCAAGAAACACCTTTCAAAACCCAGCTCTGCTCCTTGGCAAGAGCAGTGCCCGTGAGCAGAGGATGCGCTGCTCTCAGCATTACCCAACCTGAGGGGCTTTGGTTACCCCCAAGGATTCTTTGCTGAGCTAATGCACAGTGAAGATACCCCACTGGATCAGAACTGCAGGAATCAGGGGTGTACAGCTGTGCAGACACTGCCCTAAAATACAGGTCCAAGGATGATTGCTCTAAGGAGGGAGCACTACGCAGCCCATCAATGCCATGAAAGCATAGAGGGGCATCAAAGTGCCCTTAACTTCCTCTATAAGTCCCATTTCACTTTAATACAGGTAATTAGCAATGAAAAAATACAGCACCTGTATTTTGTTTCCCTTTTAATGGGTACTCTGACAGCAGTTACTTCAAACAATGAGTTTGTGCCCCTAAGTAGATGCAGCTTCACTAACCCATCCTGCAGATTACCACAGGGACCAGAGATCAGCCAGAGGGGATGAGATTACCAAAGCAGGTCAACCTGTGCACAGAGATTTCAAGTCTAGTGCAAAAAAGGAAATGATGATGGGACTTAAGCAGCAATGTGATGTTTAAATCCTGACAAATCAACAACACTACACCTGTCGTCCTGCAAGATCTTCACCGCATTCCTGACTCCTCATCAGTAAGGAAAGAGGTCTCCATCACCTCTGTTAAACAACTCAAGCCCTCAAAGGAATATTTCATGTTCAATGAACCATATTTCTGAGTCTGTTTTGCAGCCAACCCCCCCTGAATATTCTCCATCAGAAAGAAGTTTAAACACATGACAAATACTCACCCCTTTGGAAGTCTTAGTAGGTGAGGGTGGACCTAGAGAAAACACAATGTAGAAAGTGGTTTCACTACTGGGTCACCAAAAGGTTAAACAGCCTTAAGGCAATGTAACTGCTTATCCACTCTCCTCTGGAACAGCCAAGGGAATGTTCAGTTGGCTGAAACCACCACTCCAGGAAAGTCTCACATGAGAACTGCTAGCTGTACAACATGAAAAACATCTAATTCCTCTTCCTCTAGACACTGGTCAACCAAACCACACATCAGTTCCTTGGATACAGAGGCTCTGTGAATTTGTGTAGAGGAATTTCACTCACTGCTGAAGAAAGCTCATTATTCCCTCAGCTGCTGAAGGAACAGTGGCACCAACACAGAAAGAGAACTGGAGATTTTTGCAAATGTCAATGGCTGTTTGAAGTGACACTCTCAGGGCCACAATAAAAGCTTCAGGGGACAGTGAGCAGCCACGTGCTGCTTCCTGATTCCTTCAGCTCCTTCTGGCCAGCACACACCATCTACTAGTCTGCTTTCGGGGAGAGGACACATCCAGGCCTGTGACTGGCGGTCACCAGAGAGGTAAAAACATGCCACATGAAAATGAGAACTCTCCTGGTGTCTCCAGTGACCAGCTCCACCTTGGTGCTGATGCATCTCTTGCCTCCTGTCACCACCTGCCCACTGCAGCTACAGTTACTGCAGTACATATGGAGAGCTGCAGAGACTCTGACCATCGCACTGCAGCTTTGTCTTACACTACAGGCTGCATTCTTGCTTTAGCACTCCCCAGACACTCAGAGGAAACAGAGCATAAACACAGCACAATAACATCTCCTGAAAAAACCCAACCCTAGCAACATGCTCTCATCCTCAGTACTCGGGGGGATAAACTAAACTTAGAACATAACGGCTCAGAAACAGAACAAACTATTACTCAGCTGTCAAGACTGGACACGATTTAGATATCACACTGAGGGGAGACACTTCAAAGGCACATAACAACTGTAAATTTACATACATACCTCCTCTCAGGATAAGCAGGGGTACCTCTGCTCCTACTGGAAACTGCTTCAGCACCTCCACCACCTGCAGGTGTGTCAAGCTCTGCACGTTCTGATGGCAAATCTCCTTGATTACGTCCCCTTTCTGGAGGCCCTGGCACCACTGGCTGTCTAAAATCATCTTCACCTTCTGTCCTGTCGGACTGTCTGCAATGGCAAACCCAAAGCCTTTGGGGCCTTTAACTAGAGGAATGGTGACCAGCTCTGGCTGAGAGGCTCCTGAAGAGGCGAGAGAGATCCTCTGCTCGGCCGTGTCCGCCGAGGGGCCGTTCAGGCGGCCGTTGACCAACATAGGGCCCATTTTTCCATTCTGGTCCAACACAACAGCTCCTGCTATCAACTCCTGGCTGACACAAACATCTCCTTTGGTCATGGGGGGTCCGTTGATAATAGGTGTGGCTGTCACTATATCTACCACAGGGTCTTCGGTGTCGTCGGGAAGAGGGTAACCACGACACAAAGTCATGTTCACATACTGATTGACGGGAACTAGCTGGAACATCTGGACAACATCTGCATGGGTATGGCCAAGGACACAGCTTCCATTTATGTCTACGATGACATCACCTGTTAGAAAAGAAGTTCAGCAGTGTCAAAACCAGAAACAGAACCATCCTGAGCTCTCCTGTGTTCAGACTCAGAACAAAAGCCTCCCTGGGGAAGTCAATTCACAACTAGCAAGGAATGGTGGCCGGGCAGTTACCTCCTGGCTATCTGCTGCCAGAAGCACGAAGGATTTCCTCTTCACATTTATTTATTTCATCTCAGAACATGCTGTGCTAAATATATAAAGTTTAATCTGCAGCAGATTTAAAATATGATACTGTGCAGTGACAGGAGATGAAGCAGTGCACGCACACTACTGCAAGCAGATGTCTTCTACTTTAATTCATGCTGTATGGTATCCTCAACTCAATCCAGAATAAATCGGATTTTTGGGGGTCCTGTGTTTATTTTAGGCCTGGCTGAACTTAAGGTAGGATTGTGCCCACATGTTCTGTACTTTGCACTGTTGCCACACATGGCTAAGCACGTATCTTCCCACTGAAGTGGAAGTAGGCTTCAGATCCCAAAGCCTTGTTTCATAATTTGCATCATTTTGCTCGTGACACTTTGCATGTGCAACACCACGTTCCCAGCAAGCAAACCAGGTAAGCTCCTGGGCATCAGTAGAACAGTAACTCTGCTCTTGTGTGAGCTGCAACAGGCAGCGATAGGCATCTCGCCCAGCTGTGTGCGTGCACAGCACCGTGCTGCAGGACCATCTCCATCTGCACAGGGGAGGAAAATGAGCCACATGCAAACAAAGTCTAACAGCAGGTCAACAACAGAACAGGAAACTATTGAACCTCATAAGTAAATAGTATCTAAGCATCTAAGCATCATATCTGGTATGTGAAGAAGCATTTTGCCTTTTCTGGTATGTAAACTGTATGGTCCAGTAAGCCTGTGGGTAACTTAAACCTGTAACAACAAGCACTGTTTAATTCTTCATGGACTGCAGGCAGCCTCATCCCTCTTCTCTCCTAACCTGCCCAGCTCACACAGCTTTGCTTGCTCTTTCCTGCTGCAGTTTGTTTTACAGTTTCAGTACTTGGTGTTGTGTTTTCTGGCAGCAGCAAGGCAAACACAGCCCAGGATTCAAACACCCTGCTTGTACTGCACGTATGGAGAGGGAACAAAAAGCATTCTGCAAACAACCACAAGGCCAAAAGCCTTTGCTAAAGCAGAACTGCAGAAAAAGTAGGTTTGTATCTAGAACACTGCTTCTTTTCTTTCTCAGCCACTGCCCTGCACACATCTCTCTCAAATCTGAGAGCAATTTTCTTCGTGTCAGTGGATGGCGTCACCCCAGCCCTGTGTCTCAGGAGCTGTGTTCTCTAAAAGCACCACAGGAAACTGAGGCTGAGAGAAGTAATACTGGACCTGGGGCAATTCTCCCATCCTGTGCAGCTGGTCCATCCTTTAGCACATTCTTCACCTGGAGAAACTCGTCAGGTCTGTCTCCTCCAATGATGGTGAAGCCGAAGCCCATGGTACTCTTCTTCAGCGATGTCCGTATGAGTGCCCCCGTGAGCTGGGATGGATCTCTGGTGAACACAGACTTCTCTGGTCCTGTTGAATGATGGAATAAGGAGACAGGAGGGCAGGAAACCAGGGTTAGTTTGGTAAGTTCTGTTTGTTTGTTAGGGTGTCATAAAGGTTAATGATTTGCTTGGTAAACACTGGCTCAGCCCTGCAGCACTGTAACTGAGCAAAGCAAACACTGTTACACTCATTTCACAGCTGAGTGAAGTGAGGGGGAAAGTCAAGAGTTCTTTTAAGACCACAGTACGGATTATGACAGAGCTGGAACTAAAGCTCCCAACTATAATCCCCAGTTTTATGCTCTAACTCTTGAAAACCAAGCTTAAAGCAGATCCAATTCATAAAAATCCAGGTGTGGTTTTACCTGTGCGTTCCAGCTGGCTCTTCTAACCCTCTGTGTATCCAAAAGCTGCTCATGACAACCAGCTTCAGAACGAGCAGAATTATTTTAAAGCAGCCTTAGGGTCTTTACTTCAGTTTTAACATTAAAAACCCCTCCCCTCCACAACAGAGAAGTTGTGTGCCTTGAGGAATTCCAGAGTCAGTTCCTCATGATGCACACTGGCAGGTAAGAAGTGACAAAGCACACAATATTCAGTGATACCTGACTTGGAAGGACCAGCATCGGCCTGTCCTAGCTGTTTTTTCCTTTTGGCTTCCAAGACCGGGTTCTCAAACTGAGTTTTCTGGTTAATGTGACTGCAGACATACAAGAGGGAGATCAGGATTTCAGCAGAAAGCATTCTGCCTGCTTCACAGAACAGACAACATCAAAAGATACATCTACAAATACTATTCTCTGTTATCTCAGAGCAATGCTCTGGAAAAATGAACGATAACCTATCACAACCAACACTGATTTGTTCTTTCAACACTCTGATGTGCTTTAAGAGCTAATACAAGTTTACTTCCTCTGATTCTTAGGCAGTGTACATCTTCACTGCACTCTGCCCATTTTCAAAAGGTTGCAGTAGTTTACAACTGAGAAAACCCGCTTTTCTCTTGACCCTACATGTTGCTTCCACCTACCTATAATGTTTAAAACTCAGACATCACCTTTTCACTATCAGGTGCCAGAACAGTACAGCTGAGTGGGAAAAAACTGTCTGAGCAGAACTGAAATACCTGCGTTGGCTTTTCACAGTCAAAACATGTTAGCTTGCTCTCTGAAGCTAACGTTTGCAACTCCTCCAATTTTTCTTCTCCATGGTTAAAGAGAGATTTTTAAAGACATTTCATCTCCTCTGACTTGAAGGAGACTCAGAAGAGCTCTTGCAGCAGCTTATTTACTCGGCTCTTTGCAGACAGCCATGAGATGTAAGCCTTTTTCCTCTTTTAGAGTTATCAGTGCCACTCTTAAATCAAGTGACCCCACTTTTGTCAAAGCTAAGAAAAATGACATCAGCTCATTCCCTTTAATAAATTACTTTGGTTGCTACGTGCTTTCCCTCCCCAAAAGAAATACAGCCCAGTCAGTCAGGAAGGTCACACCAGGGATCTGCCCAAGTGCTGGTGCTCTGAAGTGTGCCCCGGGTGTTCGTTGCCCCCAGAACTGTTCCCAGGGGTATGTGTCACCCTTACATTGCATTACAACCAATACACACTGAATATCAAGTGCTTCATTACTTTCTGCTCAATTTGTAACTACATCAAATTAGTAATTAGCACTTACTCAACATAGTATGTTCCATATTGAGGGTCTTCTATTTTCTCCCATCCATAAGGAAGCTCTGCAAGCAGAAAGAGAAACATTTCTCCATTACAGTGGAAAACTATCTGCAAAAAGAGGACAGATTACAGACTCATGAAAAACAAGGGGATAATACAGGTTGGTCTTTCCCCCTTCATTTGCTTGGGCTGGTGTTCCTGATGAAAAGACACCAGCCTGTTCCAGGGCACCTGAAGCCCTGTAACTCTCACTCTGTTCAACCACATGAGGAGACTTGTGCTCAGTCACAGCACTTGGAACAGAAAAAAGAGATAAGACACACACGAATGAGATAGCCCAGAACAAGCTGGTCTGCCCTGAGGTCTGGACACACCGCGCTCCGCACAGCTGGCCTGGGGAGACCATGTCACACAGTACTGTGCTGCTCAAGCCAGGCCAGGGGGGTCTGGGCAGCCCTACGTGAGGGCTCTATAACAAAAGCTACCTCTTCAATAGAGACACTCAGCTATGTGTGAAAAGCTCCTTTTTACAGCAAACTCAGCATCTGGTGAGACGGTGCCCAGCAGCAGATCGTTACTGGCCCAGGCGATAAGCAGCTATCACAGGGTCCAATTATCAGGGCTTTACTGTCCCAGTTATCCTGACTGTGGAAATTTGAATATCAGAATAATGGGCGCAGCCAGGTAGCTAGACACTTTAAGGATACAGCTGTGATGTAATCCTGTCTGAGGCTGCCCCAAGTTTGATGGTGACAGGAGTTTTCCCTAGCACATGACAGCATGCAACCAATCATTAATACCAGCATCACTCCACAGGGTCTGACAGAAGGCACGGTAGGTCTCTTAATTTAAACGCTGTTCACTTGGAGATCCTGCATCTCTCTGCTTAAAGTGCTCCTTTTATCCTGTGGTGAGCTGCACATATGTTTAATAAGCAGCAGTGTGTGCCCATGGCTCCAGCTGGCTTCAGCATGAATACGCCATTGTGAGGCCGGCAGCTCAGGAAGACACCCAGCTACTCTGAGCCTGCTGCAGCACATGCAGCATTGGGTGTTTGCTGAGGACACAGCTCTTTGGTATCTGTTCTAGCTGACTAAACTGTGTGACTGCATGGGAAAGGGTTGTAGGAGCTCTCTGTAGGGGATCCTGACCTGACCTGTAAGTCCTGAAGCAACAGTATGAAGAGCTGGAGTCATATTGTTCCCTCTACTTATGGTTTCAAATATTGCACCACGTCACATCAGCAGCAGGTATCACACTGTACCCTCTTCACTGCTCCTAGACTAATACTTATGGACCTTTTCCTCCTGCCATAGTGCACCCACACAACAATTTCCAGTGAGACTGTCAGCATTACAAGCAGCTTTCTCCCTAGCAATGACTGTTACTGGAACAAAGTATCTCATTCTCTTCTCAGGAATGCTGATAAGCCCACGATTCAGTCAGATCCTACTACTCCAGGGAAAACACACCATGGGCTTTCCCAGCCTTACGCAAGCTCCTTCTGCTGCTGAACCAGGGATGCTCAGCACCACCCTGCCTACTCCAGAGTCACGAGTGTTGGGAGGAAGGTTCTACCACAGCAGCAATGGAGGTCGGCCAGCTGGGATCAGCTCAGACCTTCATCTGTCACAGGAGACAAATGAATTCCAAACATCTTACCTCCATCTTCACAGTCCTCAGGAGCTTTGGCTTTCTTGCAGAGCCGTGGGTCAAGCCACGTGGTTGTCTTGGTGTTATGACTGTGGAGCAGAACACATGCCATTAAAAGGAGACAACGCCCTCAGACTGAAGAAACTTTGCTTTACTTTAACTTTCAAATATTTCCTACCTTGGGCAAACTGTAGCCTACTGATAACAGCCTTTATTTGTGCCTCAGGCACATCATGAAATGCTACAAAGAAAAGGCAGGAGTGCTGCTCAGAGGTATGTGCACACTGCAGACTCTCCAGGACAGTGAAATGTCAGAGGGACAAACACTCTCCCCTGCCCCTGAGGGCTCAAGTGGGAACAGCAGGCATTCCTACCTTGAAGGAAAAAGCACTTTTATCCTCCTCTTAGGTTTAACTCTCAGCAAGGTTTCTGTTTCATTTTCCCATACATAAATGAGGCTGTTTCACGAGCTACAGCTGAGCTACATTCCCGCCCCAGGCTTTGATCTGTGCTGTTTGTGTTTGTAAGCACACACTCCCAGCCAAGGAACACAGCAGCCAAGGCAGAACAAACAAGAGCTTGGATTTCAGGGAAATCTGACATAGGAAAGGTTTGTACCGACCTTATACCTCCCTTCCCAATACCCACACTGCTGTGTATTTTGTGAGATACAAACTGTAGTACAAACACACTGACTTGCAGGAGGAACCAGAAGGCTTTCCTGCGTGACAACAATCATACCAAGTATGCAACACAGATGCCCATCAACAGGGAACACAGCAGTAGGAATTTATGACATTTCACAGCGAAACAGAAGCAGGAAAAGCAGCAGAGAGGTGTAAGCAGCAGACTGTCTGGAGCCCACCAACACTCCTCTCCTCCGACGGACACCGCAAGCCCTCCGTGGTGTGGGTCTACTCACTCAATGAAGTAGATCATGCCCGTGTCAGTGTAGGCCATCTCCCAGTTCTTGGGCAGTGGTTCCAGGGTTTCATCCCTTGACAAGTAATTCCTGAAGTCCATGGAGCTGCTTGTCTGGTTGTAGCTGGGAACAGGTTTCATCCAGTCAGGAGACTCCGAATGTTTTTCCTTGTTTTCTGCAGTTGTTCAGGGAAAGTGTTACTATTTGTCAGATGTTTATGTTGTTTCTCACACAGAACCACCCTCTCAATCTGGCCACCAGTGGATGTCAAACACGTCCCCTCTATGTGATGCGCATTTTTCCACTTTTTTTTTTTTTCAGCTGTGAACTTTGAAAAGCTGACTCTGCTCATCCCCTGCCAAACAGAATTAACCTTGTATTATGTGTCTGAGCCTGCTCTGAAAAATCAGCGCTGCCAGAAATCCACACTGACTGCACTTTGTTGCTGTTCCTAAGGAGAGAACAGGGTGGGTAATGCCAGAAAACCCCCTCCTCCCCCCCCAAAATCCTACTAATATTCCTCAGAGCACCAGACCCACACTGCCAGTGAAACAAACACCGCCCTGCTGCAAGCCACAAGAAAAATCTCCCAAAGATCCCTGCAGAAAACTTTCAATGGAAGCTCCACCCTTCAGTCCCCAGGCTGTGACAGGCATCCTCCACCACACCACATCCATGACCTCACCCAACCACCAGCCCAGACCCTCGGCCGCTCCATGCAGCCCTGAAGCCTGCAAGCTGAGCTCTGGTCTGGCCAATAAACCACTCACACCTGGGACCCTCTGCAAATGCACCGTGACAGCTTCTCCGCGCCATCGGTTCTTCCCCCCACCCCGAGATGAGTCCCCTTGGCAGGGAGAAGCAATGGGTATCCTGCCAGGCTTCACACAGTCCGACTGGACACTGGTCTGCTCTGAACACACTCCACTTCATTCCTGCCCATGGAGTCCCCTTCAGGCAGTCACAGGTTGTGTGGTAACTCCCTTAACCATGATCATCTGAGAATGTCCCAGCACAAGGAGCGAGTGTGGCCCCTTAAATCCATCTCCTGCACACAAATTCCCTAATCTTCTCAAAACCAACCAACATCTGCAGGGTACCAGGGATACTCTGCCAGGGCTCCGCTGCCTGAGGAGTGGGGATGTTCTTTTCCCCCTCGTGCAGCTGGCTGATGCCCAGCACTACATGTTCTCTACTGAGCGCTGCATTTTATGATGCAACTGCACATCTGGCTGGGAGAACAGCTGTTTCCTTTTAAAAGATACTTTCAAAACTGAGTGAAAACACCAGTTGCACTGAAAGCTGCTCTCAAACTTCCCCGAACTGAGGAAGCGGCTCGAGCACGCACGAGCGTTACTGGTACACTCCTCATCCACTCACACAACCCTGCAGGGAATGTCTCCCCTTGTCAACCAACCTATCCCTCCGCTGCCATTAACTGCTTCCTTCTCCTCCTCTTCCTCCTCTTCAGGGAGAGAGCTGTCCATCCTCTGCATTTTGCTGACAGATGTGGTTCTTTTCCTCTGTGATTCGGTATCAAAATCATTGTCAAAAAGAACTTGATCCACTGGATCGGGCTGAAAGGGGCTGGGCTCCGCTGGAGGCTTTGGGGTACCATAAAAGTTACCTGCCAACGAGATGGAAACCAAGATCACTCAAGCAATGATTTCTGTGGAAGCACTGCCAGCTGTGGTGAACTTTTTCTTGCCCATATAACATGCTTTTATGGAAAGAACAGCCAAAAAACAGCCAACAGTCAAAACCCCTTTATTCCTACCCGGCCTTCCTGCCAGGGATGCTGCTGCACATCAGAACAGGAGGTTTACTTTGAAATTTCTGTCCTGCCACATGTTTTCAAAGAGAAAGATGGATTTGTTACCTTGCCTGGAATTCACTAACGCTCCATAAAGAGGCTTGGGGAACGGTCTGAGGCAAGCAAAACTGTGAAAATCAATTGCTCTCACTCTGGATACTGATTAACAGAGAAACATGCAGCAGCAGAGACACACTAAAGTAAAAAAGCAAATTAATTTTGTGCAGAAAGAAGTATCTATTTACATAAAAACAATTACAAAGGATTGATTTTCAAAGTACAGTCCTACATTTTCCTCCCCAGTAAACAAAGCTGTTAATATAGCTTCATCTGAAAGTGATTTGTTCTTGAGAAAAACAAGGAGATTTTTACTTTAATATTTTAATCTAAACCACAAAGAGTAGGAATCATCTCCTGCTTTCTGGAAAAGAGTTCTGGAAATTGACCTCTCTCCTGACTGCTCCTGTGATTTTTATTAGGGAATCACACAGCAAGAGAGCTTCCCAGAGCCCTTGCTGGGGAAACATCTGGTGACTGGACACGGTTTTGACCATGCTAAAAAAAGAAGGACCCTTCTGAAAATGTCAGTGAAGGGGAGGGTCAAAGTGAGGGTCAGAGTGCTGCAGGCAGGTACTGGGGAGCTAAGGAGAAATAAAAGGGCCAGCTCTGTCTGTGTTTGCTCTGCACACACAGGGTGATGCCAACAGACAGCATGTGAAACACACTTCAGACATCTTCCTTTTCCTTTGGGGGTGGGGTGGGAGGGTGGAAATCAATGACATGAATTCAAGTGCCAGCAGAACCACCACGTGAAACCCACTGGTGATCAGGGTGAGGCTTGGACACAAACCAATCTCCTCTCCCTTTAAAGAAAGGTGGGTTTTGGGTCCGTCCCCCACCCCAGAATACAGGGATGTGAGGAACCTTAAATTATCTCTGACTGCCATCGACCCCTTTGGAACAAAGCGAAAGCCCATCACTGCTGGCAGCTCCCTGCTCCTCTGATCACCTGTTCCTGACAGCTCACTCCCTTCAGCACATTGTTTGTCCCCATCACATTTAACAAAACCAACTTTGCTACAGATCTGGATGATCTGGACTAGCTCTGTTCAACTCTCTCCATTGCAAAATGTGGTTTTGCTCTGCTGCAGGAGCATTCCCCTTGCCTGCTGTCCCTCTGAAACGTGTCTCGGAGAAGAACACGGCTCTGGTCTCAAAGCTTTCCACAGAATTGGCTGAATTCTGGTAAAGCAACATTGTAGCAGGCACAGAATGCTTCCTCCAGCCCCACCAAGGAAGATAATCAGATGGCACTAGGGCTGGCTGAGAGGACACCCTGTGATTTACAGAGACATTTCAAACAAGGCCACTACTCCTCCTCACAGGTAGTCCAAAAGTAATTTAACTCCACTCCAGCAGTGTAATGACCATTGATGGGCAGGAAGAGAGGCACCTCCTGGGCACAAGGACCAGGACACTGGACACGAGCACCATGGCCTCATCCCCGTTCCACTCAGCATCATTTACATACCATCATACGTCCCACTTTCTAGCAAGGCTCCACTTTCTTCCAGTGCTTTAAACTGCTCAACAGGAATGAAATTATAGTCTACTCCAGGGACCTCCCCATCTCTGGGAGCTCTTGTAGTGCCTGCAAAGACAGAAAACACTCTTGTAAGGTACTTAAGTGCTGCCTGTTTACCAGATGCTGCCTGCTGCACAAGTCGGTAGAGCTGTGTAGTTCTGAACCTCCATACAACAACGATGTCACTCCAGTAAGGTGGGAGTTACAGCACTGGTGAGCAAGCAAACAATAATGTATAAAAACTAGGCCAATAAATTATGCAGAACAGCACTTCTGGTATTGAGGAAGGAGGAAAAAAAGCTGGCTGAGGTGGTAATGAGAGAGAATTCTTTCAATGCTCAGTGAACTGAGAGCTCTCTCTGTGGAAGCTGGGAAGCCTGAGCAAGGCAGTGGCAGCCTAGGCCCTGGGCAGCTGTTTGACACAGCACCAGGGTGCTTCACCTCACCACTCCCTCCACCAGTACCAGCCAGGTAATGGGTGATGAGGTCAGTGTGACTAAGCACAATGGACTTTGGGACCACCAAACCCCTAACTGGGCACAAAAGCTCTTTTTTAACCTCCCAGTTCAGTGTCATTCCCCTGCACTCCCAATGCAGCTGTGGGGAAGCGTTTCCAAAGTCATCAGTAAGTTGCTGTGTTAACACAGAAGTTCTCAAAGTGTTTTGCCTATAAATACAAGCCTCCCATAGTTCTAACAGCTTAATCAAAGCTCTCCTGGAAAGGACCCCACCGATTTGTTACTGCCAATAACCTAAGAGCCTTTTACGAGCGTATGTGTTTTCAGACAGCAGCATGAACAGGAGCTGCTGGTGAGCAAGCTGCCTCTCACTGCTATTATCTTGTTAAAAAGTCATGTTTGGGCATCCTCAATCTGATGCTGTGACTAAATTGAGAAGGGAATTCCCCTGGTTACAACACCAGGAGCCAACCAGATTTTAAGGTTTTTGTGTGGTGAATATTTAAATAGAGTGGGTGAGGAGCCTTTTTAACCAGGGAGCCTTTGTGACAAGGTAAAGGATGATCTTGTGATGACTAGGAAATATAATGGCACAGAAGGGTGAGAAGCAGCAGCAGGACATTTGGCTGCTGTGAGAGCATCCTGCACCCCGAACAGTGCTTTCCATAACCCTTGCTAAAGGCCAGTTAACACCTCTGCTGGCTGGACTGAGAGATGCTAGCAGATGCACAGGTGGTGACACAGGTCCATCCAGTTTCTCCAGCTAATTAATTCTTGCTGTGACACTAAATAATGTCCATGTGCTCTTTCCTCCCCTTCTCTCGGGCCACGAATTCACTCTCACTCTTGCCACTGCCTCCTTGAAGTGTCTTCTCAGGATGAGCGAGCCACAGCTGCCCTGTATCTCTGTCACTGCAAGCCAAGCCCCCTGCAGCTCCCTGCCAGCCATGCTGCTCTGCCCAGTGCACGGGACCCTCTGGGGTCAGGCAGCAGGAGCAGAGCCCATGAGGATCACCTCTACACACTTACAAGGGATGGTTCGCAAGTAGAGGTTGTCTCTGATCACTTGCTGCAGTTTATGGTCTATGGAGCCCTTCTGGAACTGCAGGCTCAAGTAGTGGCGCAAGTCTTTGTTGATGACTTTTCCTAAAAAACAACAAACAAGAAAAAGATTGTAAAAATCAAGCAGGATCTAGCAACAAGGACAGCATTTCACTGGTGTAAGTGTCTGAAAAGAGAAGAAAGGAGCTGACGAGCTGGGTTGGTTTAAAAGCAGCAGCCTGAAGCCACTGCACACTACCACAGCACGGCTGCTGGTGTGATTTTAAGCACAACTGAGCAACGACCACCCAACTTCAGCATCTCCCAAGCAAGACAATGTTCTGGAATTGTTTGGAAATCAATAGAAAGTATTAAAACGCATCATCTACTGCTAGCATTAAAAGCCTCTACAGAGAGAAACCGCTTCTGAATATAGCAACACTACTTTCAATCCCATTTACGCTGGCTGGCTGGGCGCCTGGACTCAGTACTGTGTCACACAGGAATCTGCATTCGTGGTGTCATAAAAAGGAAATATCTTCTTTTTAAAAACACCCCGTGTTAGGAGGGTTTTTACAATTATCCCTTTGTGGTACTCCTGTCAGGTATCATTAGTGAATCTGTTTGAATCACTAGATAACCACGGTCCCCTCTGCACACAAATAACTGAGCTGTTGTGCTCCTGCTCC
The DNA here is from genome assembly GCF_964237585.1 of Gallinula chloropus. Taxonomy (NCBI): domain Eukaryota; kingdom Metazoa; phylum Chordata; class Aves; order Gruiformes; family Rallidae; genus Gallinula; species Gallinula chloropus. The sequence continues at coordinate 3,276,369 of NC_140112.1, forward strand.
ATCCCTCTGACAGCAGGGCACAAAGGGTTGTTCTGTACCCTGCCATCCCCGCACATTAAACAGGGTTCAGCGCCCTCCATGCGCTGCAGTTACCGCAGCAGAACACTCAGGCCTTTAGGGAAGAGACTCCCTGCTTTCAGACCCAGCAGCAGGCACGTGCTGGGTACCACCGTGGGACCCAAACCTGGGGAGGTAACAGTGATGTCGGGAACGCAGAGCCGTGCGTGGGACAGGGCCTGGTACCTGTGGGCACCAGCTGCTGGAGACACCATCTCGAAAGGCCTGAGAGTGACCAGGGCACAGACCCCACAGACCCATCTACACCTCAAACCCAGATCACCTGCAACGCCAGGGTTAGCAAACCCACAAACCAGGACCGCCGAACCCCAGCCCCTTCTGCCACCACTTACCAGGTCTTCCCAAGCACATGGCACTGCTGCAAAGCTGGCTGCGTGTTGAGGTGAGTTTAGCATGCACCCCTGAATCGCTGGCATGCTGGGCAGCGTTTAAACACCCAGCTCACCTATCAGCCCCTCCCCAGAGGGCTGTGCTGCCCGGAAGAGAACCAAACCCCACACAAAACCATCCTGCACTCCCAAGCAAACAAGGAAAAAGCCCAAAACCCATCCAGGAGCATGGGCAGCACACCCAGTGCTTGGTACGTGCCCTGAGCCCCCTTGAAGCCCATTTCCTACCCGCCCTTAATGCTGCTGTTCATTTACACGTCATCCCAGAAGCATGGAAAGCATGGAGGGCAGCACGGCACAGTCCCTGATGGGAATTACAGAGGTGATTCCCAGTAATGTGGGGGAGCAGCATCCTCCTCCCAACTCCAAACACGACACTCACAGCAATGCTGTCGCGCTCCCCAGGGCCAAGCTCTCTGCGGCCGTGCCAGCAAGCCCCCACCTCAATCCCCTGTTTCGCCATCGTGAGCTGTTCTTTATAAAACCTTGGGTTTGCTTCCAGCAGCATAATGAGCACAACATGCCAGGGAAACGAAAACAAATGCTGTCATCTCCAGCAAGAAAAATATTTTCCATTTGTTACTAGAAGTTGCTTTATTGTCTGTAGGCAAGATGGTTTCTCAACGTTAAAAAAAAAAGTGTTGCCACTAAAATGGTCCATCCATCTCCCTGTCAATGCCAGATCTATAGCACAGCTCTGGAACAATGGAACGTATTTCACTCGGGCAGATCAATACAGGCGTATTCCACTCGGGCAGATGGATCTGGTTGTTAAGTATGTTTGGAGCGTTGCATGTCGGAACAACTTGGCAAGAGCTGAAAAGGTCTACTGGACATGGAATTACAGGCCCTTTATTCACCCTCTTCATGTTTTAACATTTAAAAGCTCATAAACCCTTTCCAATAGATATCAACTCAGTCCGAAGAAGCAAACCCAAAGCTGCTGCTAAGGGTGCACTGACATCGAGGGGTTAATTTTAACTTTGAAACCTTAAAAGGACTGGACAACACGCTGGGACCAGGAGGACTGAGCAGCAGATTGAAGGGATTGCCTGGGGAAAACAGGAGAAAGTCAAAGGAAATAGCGGGCAGAGAGAAAGCGACAGGAAGTCACATAGAGAATGGTGTGTGTGAGAAAGCAGGAGAAAAGGGAGTAGGGACGCTTCAGGCAGCCTTCCACGCTCGCTCTGACGCAAACGCCAGATATCTCCCCCCTCGGGAGCCGAACACGCTCCCTTACATCGTGCACACAGGCTTTCAGGGAAACCTCACGTATCAGGCTCCCCGAAACGACCTAACAACTGTCGGGTTGGTGTTTGTTGTGCTGCACAGCGGTCTCTGAAGGATGACACACGCAGCACAGGGACCAGTCAAGAGGAATCATGTACCTCAGACCGCGCAGGTTCTGCACGGGGAACAGGCGCAAGCCTCTTGTTTTCAGTTTTAATTTAAATTAACCACCCAGGAACTGCTAGAAGGAGGATTCACACACTGCAGCTCTGGAAGGAAAGCTGAGAGACTGCAGGAGGAGAAACGGCTTGAGCACCACAGCAGCCAAGGGCAGTGCTGGGAAGGGCAGAGGCAGCTCGGAGCGCTGGGCAGTGGTGTTGATGCCCAGCAGTAAGTCAAAGCAAAATAACATCCCGAGTGCCCGTGGCCCAGGCTGGCAGCACACAGACACACTGCGACGTGCCCCATCAAGCACTCTGCAGCCCCCTGGGAATCCCCTGTTTCGGCTGGGTGCCTGTTCTGTGCAGATGGACACAGGTGATGGCTTTGGGGAGGTACAGCACACTGCACCCCATGGCAGCTGTGCTCCGGGCTCCCCATGCCAACACCCACATCTACGTACCGATAAGGAGCTGCGATGCTGGTGGGTGAATGAACAAGGACACAGCCTTGTTCTTCCAAACTTCACAAAACACTGTTAAGGATAAAAGCCAGCTTCCCAAGGAGCAGCTCGTTAAAGGCAGGCTCCTCTCCCACTGACCCACAGGATCCATCGCACGGATCCCTGTGCTCCCCTGCAGTGTTTAGCACACATCCCTGCTTCAGGACGCAGCCCTGGAGATGGAATTGCGTGAGGACACGGTCAGTCTGCGGGGCTGGGCGGGATGTCTGCCGGGCACCGGGCAGGGCCCCGGGGCGGTGGGCTGGGGGCGGGCGGTAAGCGGGGAGGGCTGCGGGAGGGAGGGCGTCCCGAGCTGAGGGGTCCTCTCCGGGAGGCCCCGCTCCCCAGAACGGTCGGTCGGTCGGGGCCGGTCCCGCGGCATCTGCCGCCACCTCCCGGCCGCGGCCCCGGGCCCGCCCGCTGTGCCGAGAGGCGGCCCGTGGCGGAGGGAGCCGAGCCGGGCCGGGCAGCGCCGCAGCCCTGCTCGGGGCCCGGGAACGGAGCGCCCCGGGCCGGGCAGGAGAACGGAAACGGCGTTTGAAGGCGTCACTGCGGCCCTGCCCAGCCCCGCAGGGTGTGGGCTAAGGGACCCCCCAGCCTAAAGGGGAATGACCAGGGTGATCAGGCAGAGAGTGCCCGTTTAACTAAAACGGGGTGATCGCTACATAGAGCGGGATCGAGAGACCTTCGAAGCGACCAAGCAGAAGCCACTGCAGCATCAGTGGGACCAGACACTAATCAGGTACAACACGCTAACGGTACGATCCTCCTCTGCAACCCCTCACAGGGACAACTGAAGGCAAGTTACGGACCAGCACAGCTCATCCTCTCTAGAAGCCTTCACAGGAGCTGAGCGAGCCCCACAGCAACAGCCAGCAGGAGCTGCCTGCCCAGCACACACACCCCCCCCTACAGTCACCTACCAGAACCATGTGGGATGTTCCAGTTACTTCAGGTAAAGAAAAAAGGGACAGCAACGTTTTGAGAGCGTCCCACACGGTCAGCACACAGCAAACACCAGTGAGTTGTGACTTTTTAAGCCCACAGAGGCAGGACACTGCTCGGCACTACAACACGATTGAACTCATACAGGATAATGCCTTGAGACCTTCAGTCCAGGCAGCAACTGATTCAGGGAGACAAAGCTCTGGATCCTCAGCCATCCTGGCATGCTGTGCTGTGGTGCTCCCTCGAAAGCTCACAGGCTGGGAGATGTTCTACCAATAACCAGCCCACTGTTGGTAAGCTTCTGCAAAACAATCTGGCTTATGAACTTCATCATTAAAGCATTTCAGGTTCTGAAGAAACTAAAATATGCTTTGGAAGGCACACCCCCAAACAATCTTGAAGAAATACAAAAAGCACTGGCAAATAATGCATTGTTTGTTCTGAGAAACCCTCTGAGCTGAGGACACGAGGTGAACTGGGAGCGGTGGGAGCCTGTGCACAACCCTCCAGGGTTTTATTTTTGGCAGTGTAGAAGCAGCAAAGTCAACTGTAACAGAAGGTTCTGGGTTGTGTCTGTATATCTGTGGCTGGGTTCTTATCTACCATGAAAAAAAATAAATCTATTGTTTAGTGCAGAAGGAAGAAGAAAGAAAATATTGTCAGGACTTGGATGGCGTTTTGATGGAATATCTCGGTGCCATTTGGTTGGTGTATGAAAATAACACTTGTTACCCAACTAACAATTGCCTCCGTTTGCAAATAGATGCATCACAGTGGGCTGGATCTTGGAAGTGACGGGTAAGATCCAGCACTGTGAAACCAAGAGGTGTTTAAGGGAGGAAAGCAGCACCTTCCTCACCTACACCCAGCTCATCACCCCTGGCTCCTGAGCACTAAAGGTCCCTGGGCAGGGACACTCCCCTGCACCCTGGAGGGCAGCTCCTGCCTAACCAGCACCAGGCACAGCTCCTCTTTAAGCCACCTAAGAGGCAATCATCTTTTCATGACAGCACACTATGTACAGAACAGGAACCACCTCATTACATCTACAGAGGGTCCCAGCTAACGCAGGGTTTCTGGGCAATGACAGCAGCGATGCCCTGGCAGCAGGAGGCTGCGTGCTGCCCAATCCATTTTCTGCCTACAGCCTGAAGGGCTTTTCAAAAGAACATCCTTGGAGTGAAGTTCCAACTCTGAGACACCAGCTCCAAGCACACCAGTATCTGCTACAGTTCTAGTAACACATTGTGCGCACACAGAAACCCATTAACTGAGAAGTACAGTCAGGAGAATTACCAAAGGCAGGGGTCCTCTGATAACACCCAGTATTTTAATGCACCGTTATTAACTAGGAGAACAGGAAGGCACAAAGGACTGTACAGCTGTTTCTGATAGATCAGACACTGAAGGAGATTAGAGAACTCAAATGATTTAAAATAATTAATGAGTTTCAAATAAAATGGGAACATAACCATTTCCTTCAACTTAAGAGCAGGGAAGAGAAATGCAGAACTTGCCCAAGAGAAGAGTCTGACCTTTTGTATTACACTTGGAGACTCCCCTCTCCTCTCCGGTTCGGGATTTTCTTGGGAAGTGAAAAAAGCACCGAACAGATCAACAATCTTTTGCAACTATTTGCTGGCTGTATTTTCAAGAGACATCCGAATTCTCTATTTCTTGCCAAGTCCTTTCCCTCCGCCTGCAGCTCCCTTCTCCTCTCCCCACCGCTGCCCTGCTTGTCCCCATCCTCATTCTGTACCGGTCCCCAGCACTAAAGCTGCACCATCTCATCTCATGCATCCACGCTGACGATAAGGAACAAGAATCCAGATAAGCTACACCCCATAAGCCCCTGCCAGGTTTAAGACAAAGACAAGGATTACAGGGATATCAGGAAAGCTCACTAAGCCTGGGAACTTCCAACAAGGCAAAACTCCCATTTACGAGCAACAACTACACCTCTCGAAGAGAGAAAGGCAAAGCAGAAGAGCAACAGGCTTTTGGTCTCACGGCTGCAGACGAATAGACACACTGGGCAGGATGCAGAACGACCTATGGAACCCTTGTGCAGGCAACTGAGTCTGTATGGGGGCACACAAACGGGCTCAAGCACGTTAAAACAGTGTGTAGGCAATCTAAAGGGTCAAACAGCCACCAGCATTTGTAATATGCAAACACCTAAGACACCCTACAACACAGGGTTGTTTCAATAACAGCACTTTATTACACCTTCCTAATTAGGTGCTCACTGCCTTGCTGAGCATGTGTCACTGTGCAACTCGCCGCACCTCCAGAGGCTGTCTGGCACGAGCTGTATCTGTCAACTGCAACATGGCTGTGAAGTCACACACAGACACTGGAGCTGTGAAATCAGAATCCGCTGTAACTGCCATAGGTTGTAATAATACATAAATCATTTAGTCTGCTCTTGAATTGAGCTGACACAGGACTGGAACACTCCAAAACAAAGATTAGCTACCCGAACAATGGAGGTGGTTTTCCTCAGGGTAACTAGTTCTCGTTTTTCCCAAGCTATAAACAATCTTCCATTCATCCCCTTAAATTTACAATGTGAGCTTTTAATTTATCCACACTAGAGGAAACGATTTACTGAGACAGCAAACAAAGCGATTTGCTCTAGAAAGCACAATTAACCTACAGAGCTCAACAAAATGTGACTCATGTCCCAAAACTGTTCTAATATTAATGCTTCCCTTTGATAATCCACAGCTCATGTGCAGAGTCAAAGCTCCTGACACGCCGTAAGCGCTGCTTCAATCCCACCCCAATGAGGGATCCCATGTGCAGGGCAGCCTATGGTAGTGCTTGGCAAGAACTGCCCGCCCTGGCGTTTGCCCTGCGCAGCATGGCCCTGGGGATGCTGCTGGGTGCCTGACACACCGTCCCCGCTGCCGAAGCAGCGCCCAGCTCTACAGTGACACATTTCAGTCACGTCCCCACAGAAAAACGTCCTTGCAGCTGCTCTGCGTTACACAAGCCATTTAATCTGCTTGGGACTTGGCGCTGCGTTCCCAGCATAAGGGTACGTGTTCACATGCCAAGACCTCTTTTTTCCCCTCCAGTGTTCTGATTAGAATAGCACTTATGCAAACCAAAGACAGGTTTATTTTTAGCCAGCTTTCCATAGGAAGCAAGACGTGCAATTACACTCCGCATAATTTCTAGGCCCACTAACCTATTTCAGGGAGAGTCTGGCAGAGCAGGAGCCTGACAAAGATACCACGATCACAGAGATGCTGCGTGTCTGCTCTCCTGCAACAGAACCTACCCACTGAGTGCTGGACACCCAGGCAACGGAGCCAGTCCTGCTCTAAGGAACAGCCATTACGCAGCGTTTATAAAGGAGCCGGAGCTTCTTGAACCGGCTTTTCAGGAGCTGGGGAAATCCCAGCGCTCCCGGGGCGGGCTGCGGCATTCCTGAGGGATCATGCTCTGCCAGAGAGGCCGTTGGGCTGCAGAGCACCCAAACTGTGCTCCCAAGGACTCCAGCAGCTTCCGCGCACCAGTGTCCAAGCGCCAGGCCAGCACTGCTCTGCCCATGTCACCAGCTGTGCCATGTCACTGATGGGACATCCCAAAGGGCAGGTGGGAGCCACCCCCAGCACGCTCTGCACAGCGCGGCCGTCAGCAAACCCCCTGACTCCAGATGTGCACTGGCCATGACTAACGTTAGGCCTGACTCAGGCCACGTTCACACGGAGCTTCTGTCTCCGGAGACCCTTGGTCAGGCTGCTGCAGCAGCCAGGGATCGGGGCAAGGATGGGGGCACCCTGCGCTGCTCCGCCAAGGAAGGTAGCCAGGGAAGTCCCTGGAGCTGAACCAGTACGGCACCGGTGGGAACACCATCACACACGAGCGGCAGCAGCTCTCCCAGATACCCCTCTGCACAGGCGTGGTGAAACTCAGGGTGCAGAGCAGTGTGATGAGCACCCCATCTCCTGGGTGCCTGCAGACCTTCTGCCTGGCGTGAAGCACTCGCTTCCCAGGAGGTTTCATACTCACAGCTCGTGGCTGCCCATGGGAGCTGACGCGGGTGCCAAGCGACTGAAGGTGCCCAATGTGCTCCAGAGGGTGGCACGGCAGGCGGGGGCACGTGGATGTTCAGGCACCTCACCCGACCAGGTCTCCAACATGGAGATGGGCTCCCTCAACCCTCCTGCTCCTCGAGAGCCGCTCTAAGCGACAAACGCGTGGTGACCGGGGGCAGCCTGGCTGTAACGAGGCATCATCGAGATAAAAGAGAGTATTATCAGCCCAACTTGAAATGCAATTACGGAACCACCCATTTGCTGCAGCGATTCAGCCAACGCAGTATTTCAGCAGATGAGCCTGCTCTGAAGTATAAGCTTCATTTAGGCTTTAACTGATTACATCTCCTGTCCTCACCGATCGCTCATCATTTATTTTTATGGTCATGCAGGCAGAGAATTTCCAGCATAAAGCAAGAACCACGATGTCGATGCAGAACAACGCAGCAGCTCTAAATTCACAGGAGGAGATAGATAGTGAAGACTTCCAATTTACTAAAAAAATTTCCTTCATTATTGTTCCTGCTCTAAAATGTTCCATAAATAAAAGTGTTTGGACCCTGGAGGACTCAGAGGAAAAAGTGGATGAACTAAGAACGATGCAGTAAATCTAACAGTTGAGCAGTTACTATCCTGCAGATGAAGCACACACAAAAATCTCACACACAGACAGGACTCCCTTCTAAGAACAAAGCTCAACTATTAGATTCCTACAAAAATGGCCTATTTCCCCCCAAAAGTACAATTATTATAACCTCGTTAGAGATTATTTTCTCTCCTAGGCAACACTAGCAGCAGCAAAACATTGGAAAGGTCCAGAGCCCACACCACCACCTGCTCTTCTCCCTGTAGAAAGTATCTACTGGACTGACTTAGTTTACCAGCAAGTGGTAGAGGCAGGAAAACAGCCACAAACTTTTGGGCTGATTGAGAGGCAGGTGAGGCTTGGCCATCCCCTCCTCCTGCTTTGCCACGGGAGGCAATGCCAGCACCAGGGAGGCACCACGTCCTGATGAGAGGACGATTCCCACCCACCAGCCACACATCCTGCAGACACCGGGCTGCTGCTGGGGGAGCGACAGGGGCACACAAGGAGGCACAGAAGGAAACGTGGTACTGTCAGCAGGTAAGGAAGTGAAAGGACTTTGCAATTTACAGGCTGTATGTGGAGTGAGACCCGTAACGGGTCAGAAGCGAAGCCCATGGTCTAACCACGCCAGTCACCACAGAGCTGCTACATTAAAATTGCTATAGGAACTGATACCTTCCTACAGCCACGGCTTGTACCACAGTGCTTCCTGGGAACAAGTCACTAGAGCCTGGGGGGACATACAGCTCAGCTTTTACATGAGGGCTACACATAGGTAACTAGTATAACGACATAGAGCTGTTTTCCATAGGCTGTATACCACATACATCCTTCTGAGACCTGACAAGAAACACCATTTCACAGGGAATGACTTTTTTTTCATCATATAATTAAATTAGTTTACTTCCTTGGGCAGAAACGTACCATCTGCAGAAATGCCAGTGTTCTGGATTCCGGTTTGCCACAGAATTTACTGCCAGGATTAGAGAAATTTTTTTTTCTTCTTGAAATGTAATATAAACTCAATTATTTGGCAACCTAGTACATTCTGGAAGTGTAAAAAACAATGCAGAAGCACAGTATCTGTAAGGGAGTAGTAAAAATTACACAGATAGAGAGTGATGTTTTTATTATTTGCATATGCTCTGACATGAAGTTACTTAAGAAAGCTTAAAGCCTAATTACATTTTGGAAGTCCTTAAGGACACTGAATTACCTAAGCCTGGGTGCCATGGGATGTGTGTACACAACGTGTTCAGGGAGGCACTACAGACAAAAGCCACAGTACTCAATACTCTCAGTCCCAAGGAAAAACCCTGCTACCCCAGAGTCTATGACCATCCCAGAGTCGTTTGGGTCAGGAAAGCCCCAGAAGACAGCTGCCTGTCAAAGCTCCAGGCACCTCACCACACCTCTGGGCTAAAGCCTGAACTGAGCCATCCACAAATGGGATAAAATGCAGGGGAAAAGGTAAGTCCTCAATCTGACTGTGGAACTGCACCGATACCGTCGATAGAAACGCTGGATGTGGGAAAGGCTTCGAACCCCAGCATGGAAATCCTGTCCCTGTACAGGCTTGTGCCTCACACAGACTCTATGTGCATGGCAAAGGCAAGTAAAACAGTAAGAATTAATAACCTCACACCTATGTTATCAGACATGTGTTTCCAGCATCTTGCAGGAAACACACCGGTGTGACTCCCTGTGCAGTTCCTTTGCTGCCCTAGCAGCATCCAGCACTTGCAGACAAGCCCTGGGCTGGGAAGCAGCAGTTTAGCCAGCGAGCAGGAGGAAAACCAAACCCAGCTCACCAACAAGGGCAGCATCTCTTCCCTTTCCGGACTCCTCCCAGCCTTGTGCACCAACTCCAATCCAACTGAAATCAGATCCAACTTAAAATGGATCCACATCCAGCTCTGAAGGCCAGTGTGGGAACACAGGGATCTATTCAGCACGGAGACAGAAAGCCCAGTGCACATCCCATCATCTGTGGGCATGAAACATCACCAGGGCAGGAACCTGTGTGTCAATTCTGAACTTGGTAAACATGCCTTTGATGCAATAAATCCCTTACACCCACATGCTAAAAAGTGGTGTTGACATCTCACACACTTTCTCCAAATTCACTCCTTAAACTGCTGTAACCTGTGATGAGTAACTTGGTCTGAGAAACAGGGCTGTGTATCTTGTTGGACAGCAGGGGCAAGAAGGGCGTTGAAGGGGTCCAGAGGGAAGGATGACAGCATTCACAGCCTGCACAGGCTCATTTATTTATCTAATGATAGGGGAAAAAAAAAAATAATAAAATGGCATTGCAGAAGAGAATCATTCCAGAGGGCAGACTGCTGGAACTGCAGCCGCAGCTCGAAATTACATAGCCAGAAGGTCAGAACGATCTTTATCTTCCTCCTTTACGTGCACTCACCCATAGATACAACAATGGCAACTCCACTCCCGTAACAGAGTTAACCTTGGACTTTACAAGTTCACTTGAAATGTCTGCTGGCTCGCAGGTAAAACTCAAGAGCACTCACCATTCCTCCCCTGCCTGACAGGTCCAGCCCAGACACGCGTGCTGTGGCTCTGGCGTCACACACGTTGCCACACACCCCGTGTTGTATTTACCAATAAAGGGTTAAGGACTTGTAAGGCAGTTCCACTGACCTTGGTCTGACTTACCCACAGCACAGTCAGCTCTTCAGCAACACAGATGGTTGAGCTGATGTTGCCAATGTTTTAAGCTCAGAAAAGGCTTTTTTTTTTAAAAAAAAAAAGGAATATTATTATTATTTCCCCATGCTGTGTTTACTGTTTTACATATGCCTCTGACTGCCAAGGAATTGTTAACTAATCACCATGAGATTCATTTCGTTAGCACACAGCTGGGTACTTGGTCATGCAACATCTGCTTCTCAGCATTTCTTGTTCTTATCTGGGTAGTTTGTAAGAAAACAGTCACAACAGAGTATGTCAGGCAGCGTGCGAAGAAGCTGGTAAATTAAATTATTAACTAAGGGCTATTCATACATACACCTCCAGATTACTAACGAACCCCTGTCCCTTACTGGGTGGAAAATCTCCCTACAGCAGTCATGAAACAGATAAAGACATTCCCATTTCCTCATCGCAATGCTTTTATCAAGACTACCACAAGTCAGAAGAACAACATAATGGGGTCAAGCAGACTCTTGGAGTCTCACATTCTGCCAGACCTGCTCTCCAGACAAGCTCCAGCTCCTGGAACAGCCTGATCCAAAGCCCAGCTCGCTGCCTTTCCTGCAGAGAGGAGCCCTGGCCGCAGGGCAGCAATGCAGGAATTTGGAGGGGGAAGCTGCTTTCCACAGAGCGCTCTGCCCATCGCTTGTCCAACACTTACAAAGCACTGCCTGATGACCGCTGCGGAGACAGGAGGTTGCCCTTCTCATCACCAAAGCCACTTAGGTTCCTCAGCTGCCAGAGCCTGACACGCAGTGATCTCAGCAACTTTGAAAACACTGACTTGCTGCCTCTCCACTGTGCTTTTGTCTGCTAAATATTATCAAGAGAAGCAAAAAAACCACACATGTAAAATTCCCAAAGAAAGAGTTTTTACAAGATAATCTTCTTTTAAGAAATGCTTCTGCTATAAAGTTGCCAAACATCTGTATTTGAGACTGGCAGATGAAAAAAGGGCAGTTAACCTATTCACTAAAACAATGGGTCCGGGTTTCATAACCAGAACTCACTGACATCAAACACAACTTGCTCTTTGATTGCCACCTACGTGAACTTCTAAGCACAGCTCACAGGTCAGTTCTGCAGCAGATTAAGCTCTGGCTGGTTCGCGTCAGCACTTGTTCACCTACGGCGAGGTCATTCTGCACAGGGAACACAATAGCTGTACTTCCAATTACTTCTGGCCTCAGAACAGACTTCCACTACTTTAAAACACACATAGACTAGAACTAGTTGAAGCAGAGAGGCAAAGCAAGGACAGCAACTTCGCAGCAAGGCAACTGCCATTTTCATTTCTACTCTGTGCTTCCCACCACAGAAATGAGTCTCCACAAGCCACGTCCAACCCCACTTCAAAGCCTGAACAGTCCCATTTAGAAGCTCCTCGCAGGCTGGGACTGCAGTCAGATACAAGTGGCACATATCACTTCACTCGGGGGCAGCTTCCAAGCCACTCACCCTCCCTTCTCACATACAGAACGGACACAAAAGGGACAGGTTGGCAGTGAACAACAATCAAAGCCTCAGGAACTGGGCAGAAAACTCCCTGGCCAACATCTGCAACAACTGCCTGGACCATAATCTATTAGATTCAGTGATTAACTTTCACCAGTGGCTTTCAGTTTAAGTTTTGCCCCCCAAAAGTTCGGCACAAGTTAGGTGCCATAAGCATTATAACAGCTTTGGTGCTGCCTGAGAGCCAGAAAGGGTCATCCAGTTTCAGTAATAAGTGTTTCCCATTCGGAGCGCTTAGCTCCTGGATTGCGGTGCACTCGACTCGGGAAGCTTGCCAGTCATCGTCTTTATGCAGCTGTCTCCAAAGGCTGGACTCATTTATATCTGCTTAAAGAGCTCACTAAATTCAAGACTGACACAGAAATGGAATTCTCATAAGAAAGCACTTCAAATAAAAAGACAGCTTTGAAGGCAAAGCCAAATCTAATTTCTATTCTCAATTCACAATCAATCGGAAGGCAGCCACGGATGCACACCCAACAGGAAAACCCAAGCTGACAGCACAGGGGCTCTTTCCTGTAGTTATTGCATCATTCCCTTCCCTGTCATCCTTGTCTGACCGGGGAGGTTCTGCAGTAATCTCTCTGAAATGCCTTCCTATTGCCAGAGCACAGCATCTCACTGACCTACTCCTTGTGCTGCTCACAGCAGCCGCTCCGTGCCACACTGCTCTGCCTGCTCTCCCAGGACATGCCTGGCAGCCCAGATGGAGAGGGTTAAAGTGTTACCTTCTCATCTGAATGCAAGCAGGAGATATCTATCATCTTACCAATGCAACTAGATCATGAACAACCTCCCTGCACCCCTGATCGTAAGAAGCACACCCAGCAAACCCGACAGCAGGTACCTGTCCCAGCAGCATTCGCAACCTCACAGAGCTGCGACTGGAACACAGTCACATCGAGTCAGCCTCGGGTAACAGTTCTGTACCTGGCACTCGACTGTTACCACACAAAGCCACTGCTTTCCAAAATTCACTGCTCAGACCCCACTGGCAGCCATACAGAAACAGCAAAGCAACCAGACATCTTGCTGCTCAAATAAATAATGTGATGAAACAGAGATTAGCTTGTCTTTATCTGCCAGTTTAAATTCTTATTAAGAGACTAACGGGGCTTTCCTGAAGGCACTGTCAGAGCAATCAGGCAGAGCCAGTGCTGTGTGTGTTTGGTAGGAAGCACATCCCTATCCGCTCGGAAAGCTCAGCACCCCGTGCCGCCCGAGCGCCGACTGTGCCAGGAGGAGTGTTACTGGAAAGGGACCACTGCATCCTCTGCTACTGTAAAAAACAATGTGTGTCCAACGTGCAGGCTGAGAATGCGTTCTGAAGAGCAGAATTGCAAATATCCTCTGCTTCTGAATTTCTTCTGCAGTTCGCAGCAGCACCAGGCCCAGCTAACTCTGCAGGCACCACCTGAATTTCCTGCACCTCAACCAGACACGGGCTGTTACTTCAAAAGGCAGGTTTTATTTTTATCCCCACGTATTTGCTAAACATAAGAAACGCCTCACACTTTGCATGTCAAACCTGCACTAACTGGTAACGGCCAACACTGCATCTTCCCTGCAAGCAGATGAAGAAAGGGCTCAGCTCTCACGCCCAGCCTCAGATTCTTCAGGTGAGACAAAGTTCTGTCAGAACCATGTTTTGCTTCAACACTTGTTTGTCTTTGCTGTTTCCTTAATACCCAACATCTCTGCAGCCACACACGCCATGCACAGCAACAGACCTCTTACAAGCACAGTTCAGTTAGAGGGGAAAAAACCCACCCAGATGTATTTGCCAAGAGGCAAGACAGAGCACTTCAGAACAACAAATTTTATGCCCCTGAAGGTGAGTCAACAAAGCAGAAAGTGATTTAAGTCCTTTTTCTCTTTGCTGCATTTCACCCAGTCTAAGAAAAAGCCATGCACAGAAAGAGCTTCCTCAGGTAAAAAACCCTTTCACTGCTTCTACGGCACGACACCTCGCATTACGTATCAGAGGTTGATGCCTGAATGGAAGAATACTCTATTTTTAGTAGACTTTTAACTGAGAGAAAATGCAGAGAACAGTTGGCAGTTTCTGAATACTCTCACATGTCCCAGTGGAAATACCACAGGCACTTGTGTGTGAGTACAGGTGACAAGGTCAGCACAGACCCCAGGTCCCCTGGACCATGCAGCCTGAGGAAAACAGCTCTGGTATAAGCAGCGTTCAGCACCCCAGTTCAAACAGAGCCCATCCTATGTTCATCTTCTCTGCATGCTTCCTCCCTCTGTGGGGAGCAGGGAGCGCGATACCCTCCAGCTTCCAAACACACACACCTCTCCCCATCTGCTTGCTGCAGAGCTGGTGCTCAAGTCCGACAGTTGCACGACTGAGGTTTCATGCGAATGGCAGCAGAGGAACAGTGCTCTGCAGTCCCCACAGCCTTCCAGTCCTTGCTAACTGGGATGGGGAACTGACTGAACAGCACAAAGAGCTGCCTGAACAGCACGAACGTGCCCAGCGCTTCCCCACAAAGCAGTCCTGACGGCAGCAGCTAACTGGGGAAGAGCTTTACATGAAGAACTGTGCAAATCACTTAGCTACGCTTACATTTAAAAATGCACTAGAAGATTGTTTCAACAGTACAAAAACCTGTGATGTACAAATATTTCTAAGTCCAGGCTCCAACCACAAACCCAAAGCTCCAGCAAAGCCAGGGCAGGACTCGCCGGCGCCGGGCAGACACCAGGTCCTGTCCAAGCCGTGACCGCAAACACCTTAAACACCCCTCCTGACCCAAGACAAACCAGCGCCTGCATCTGCACGCGTGTTTGTACACCTGGATTGCACTTGGTTTTGCCCAAGGGAGGGATCTGCCTGGGGCTGACAGGCGGCCACCACTCTCACCACCTCGCAAGGTGTTTACCAAGGTCACAGATAACGTGAGCGGTTCGTAGCAATAAAGATCCTCCACTGCCAGTGCTCAGCGACAGCCAAGCATTTTCAGCACCAGACTGCAGGGCCACAGACCGATGTCCCTCTTCCCCTTGTGTCCCTCAGCCCCAAGGGATACAGCAGTGGGAGACTGAGAGACTCTCACTGCCAGCCCAAACCCGCCTCTGGATCCACACACCTCACACACATTTAGAAGAGATGCTCCTAAGGAGGACCCGAAAGGCTTCCCAGAACAGACAGGAACAAAGAGACACAATATCCAGAACAGCGCAAACAACATCCAGGCCACTGCAATTATTTGTTATTTTGATGAGCATTAAGCACCCTGCCCTAATGAATTCATTTAAATACTAGCAGCATCTCCTAATGGGCATTAATTAAACTTTTCCAGCATCTCTACCTTCACCAGAGAGAAGTAATTACTTACTGCAGTCCTACAGAGAGGAAAATAAAATCCACAGGATTAGGTTTTTTATACTGAGTAAGTAGGGCAGATAGGAAAGCCTGCAATTTAGAGGCAAGTTGCTGTAGTTGGTAATTCCACAACATGAGCAATACTCCAGGCCTTGCACCGAGTAAAAGGGTTTTCCTGCTGCCTGTAAATAAGGCACAAAACAAAGTTTAATAATAGTGCACAGGTCTGTCAAGGATGTAAGTATTTGTCTTCTCCACGACCCCCCAGAGAGCACAGCACAAGCACTGGCTGTTACCTCAGTGGTTCTGTGCAGTTTAACCCCCAGCTGTGCACACCCCTCAACAGTTCCTACCTTACCCAGCGCTGACTGCCTGTCTCAGACACCTTTACTCAAACACCCTGTATCAATGCTTCCATAACAGCCATTCCCACAGCAAACCACGGGCGACACCTGAAGGTGCCAGAGATCCAGAATAATGGACAACAGCTTTTATTTATTCACACGAAACCGCTGTAGACAATAGGGGGGACCAACTCTCAATACAAAATAAACCCACAGCAATTTTGCCTTCAACCTTAGGCCACCAGCACGTCTGTCGTGTATCAAAGGCAGCGCATTAGAGTTCACGCCGCAAACACCATCTTCCACGGACACACCGTCAACCTGAAGCAAAGACCCAGGCAATAAATATCTCAAAGCACTGCTCAGCAAATGCAGCGCTGCACTCCAGGACTTACTGGTGCTTCCACTCGATGGCACCCAGGGTACCAAGCAGTTGGCACAAACAAGTTCTCCCCGCACTGCACCGAAGCGTTTACCATCTAATCTCACCGCAAAGGAGATTAGTGAAATTACTGAGCGATAATAGTTTCAGCGGCCGAGGTAAAAATACTTCCCTGGCACTTGCGGTCAGCTGCTTTCTGAGGAATTCTTTAGACCAATAAAGGACAAAACAAGCCATTAGCCATCGTTCCTGGGATTAATACAGGGCTCTGCTGCTCTCTTACATAAGGGGATTCAGAAATCCCCCCCCCCCCCCCCCCCCCCAAGTACAGGCATTAGGAGGAAATCATTTCTACAAACCTAAAACTTTAGGGCTTAGCTATTTCCTGATAGTTCTGTGGCTTTAGAGGAAATAAACTGGATGTTAATCCTCTTGCATTTAATGAGTAGTACCAGCAAATTCTGCCCCTGCCTACTGCAAGAAGGTCACAGCAAACCTGGCATATAACCAAACCAACGCTGCATATACTGGCAATGAAAGCTGAAAGGGGAGGAAGGCTTCAGGAGCTCGGGGTTTGGGTGTTCTTCTTCTTGTCTATTTGAGAAAAAAAAAAAAAAACAACCTTGTCAAAATGATCTAAATGTCCAGCTCTGTCCTCACCTTCTTTCAAATCACCTTATGCAGGAGTGAAATACTTAATCAGCACGTTGACTTACACCCAGTTCAGGTTATCTGCCAGCAGGTCTATGCTTTGTTTTTTAATAATGCCAGGAAAAGAAGAAGTAACTTCCAAACAGCATCTCCGTATTCAGCTGCAGGATAAAGCTGGCAGGCACCAGCTGCGCAAACATCAGAGACGTGCCAACCAGCATACCCAGCCCTCATTCCTACTGCACTGGTACTTCTGTGTGAGCTTCCAAAGAAGTCTGGCAGGCACAGGAAACCTACACCAGGGGAGATGCTTCCGCTTTTTGTCCCCACCTTTTCTTGAGTTTGATTTCAGACCTCGACTCACCAAGCATTGGGCTGGACACTGCTGGCTGCTGCTCCTTCCAGAGCCCGCAGGCACACCCAGGCACTGTACTGCAGCCCTGAACGCTGGCTACAGCTACAGACACTATTTCAGAGACACACCACTTCTTAAACAAGCTTTCTTTGGTAAATTAGCAAACCCCCTCCTCACCCTTATGTTAGACATTTTGCTGTTACCTTCCCTAAAGCACCAAGCTGCACATCAGCTGCTCTGTCTGTTTCCTTGGAACTTTCAGGACCAGCCTTCCCCACCATGGGAATGTTGCTTTCAGGGACTTACAAGAATAATTTCTTTATGCCTGTATTAAATTCCCTGCATTCACCCAGCTGCCTGATTTCATGAGTTAAGAAAGAGGTATTTGGGCACGAAGACTCACTCAATTGAGGATCCAAATCCCTCCGGCCACACTTTTTATTTCTCATTTCTTCCCAGGAAGGTTTATGGCCAGGTGAGAGGCTGCACCACTCCGTTCGACACCCTGCAGCACCGGGTCTCAGCTCACTGCTGTTGAAGCCCCAAGTTGAAGCTTGTGAAGCACTTCAGATAACACAGATGGATTAAAAATGGGCTTCACTTTGCCATGCAAGACTTCGTGACACTGGAAAATTCAGATAAAGACTGAGCAAACCCCACTTTCTGCCATAACGTTATTTCCACTAACAACTTAATTGGACAAAGTACATCACTGTATCAAACAGTAATTAAGCAGCCACTTCAGATGGAATTTTTTTCTCTCATCTGTTCTTTCATCAACATGAAAGGAGAATTTACTGGTTTTTAAAACACTTATTTTCTAGCTAAGCAGAGAGCTGGTGCATACACCACAGCACCACTCCCTCCTGGGCCAGGGGCTGTGAGAGAGGGCTCTGCACTGGCATTCACTGCCGGCACAGAGCAGGGGGACAGGGGGACAGCCCATTCCCATCCCACCACAACCCCGGCAGGCACAACAATTCCACAGCGAAGCCCCCACTTTCCTGCCTGCCCATCTGTGAGCTGCGAAGGAACGCATCGAGAGACCCACACCTGCTCCAGCCCCACACCTTCTCCAGCCGTGGGGAAGGAGGTTGAGAGTGCCCAGCAGAGCACTGCAGAGGGAACCGGCTGCCACAGAGTCCCCGAGGGCAGTCACAGCCATTCCCCTGTCCCAGCACATGCCACTCTGCCCACAGACACATGAGAGCTGACTAGTCCTTTCGAGGGGTAAATCGAGCAGTCCTGGCAAAACAGCTCCTGAATCGCACAGCATGTCCCTGCCAGGTGCCCAAACAGTCCTTCACAGGACAGAGACCGTTTGGATCCCAAACCCTAACACCCCATGTTGAACTGCTCTCAAAGTACAACTGCCAAACAATCCTAGTCCAAGGGAAATTAGCTTCTCCCTAAATGCTTTATCAAAAAGCCCTCTGGCAAAGGCAGCAGGGGCATTTCAGTAGAAATTCAGCACTAAATGGTCTCCTTTATATTCTCTGCATTCAAAACTGGATGCACAGGCTAAACCAACGCACATGGATGGTCGCTTTCCAGACCAATTTCTGGCAGATGACTACCCAGCTCTCCCAACTTGTATTTTTAAAATTCAGAACGGCCTTGGCTGCTCTTCACGGCTCAGAGGAACTGGCCCATGAGACACACCTCCACCTGTCCTCAATACCAGGAGGAAAAGGGCACTGGAAACTAAGCCATAAGATCACTGTTCACACTACAAAGAAGTGAAAAGTCCAAGGGCCAGCACTAAAAGCAGGTGCGTGCTTTAGTGGGGCGGGTGAGGAAGGGAGCTTGCTTTTCTTTTAAGCAACTACGATGTTTAGTCTGTGATGCATCTACTTCTGAAAGTGGTTTTATGTCAACTAGTAACGGGCTGCAGAGAGCTACTGAATGATGTAAACCTGGAAGCCAAGAATCCAAGCTGGAGTAAACATCACCGATCCCAGTTCTTCCAGGAGCCCGAACGATTGTTTGCAATAAAAGTGGTTTCTTTTAAAAATATAAAATATTTCCAGTTCTTTATTTCCTGTCGTCCACAAGCGTCACAAAACAAGCCTGGAAACTCACAGGCTGCCTCTCCCATCCACAGCTGCCTCCTCTGTCACAGCACTCGCAGCGGCCCGGGGGGCAGCTGCCCTGCAGCACACGGGCTGGCAGGGCTGGCTGCAGGACGACCTGTGCTGCCGGCTGTCACGCAGAGCAGCTGGAGCACCGTCCAGCCAAGAAGCAGCCAACACGCCCTACAAAGCAAACACCTCGGCTCCACACACCCATGGGGCACAGCCCTCCCCAGCACACAGCCCTCCCCATGCCAGCCAGGAGTGCCCAGGGGCTGCAGGATGCCCTGGACCTCCACAACAAGAGGCGCCTGGGCCAAGCTCATCCTCTCGCCCTGTCTTGGACTGCCACGCTCTTCAGCCCTGTACAGCCCTCTGCGCCTGTACAGACGTGTACAGTGCTCGGAGGGAGGTGGCCATGGCCCCCTGTTCCCTGAGAAGCCCCAGTGATCCCATGGTATGGGACCATTCAGAGCTGCAGGGGCTTCCGAGGGACACATCCATAACCCCCACGACACGAGCACTCGGCAGCAGCCCTGCTCCTGCATAGCCAGGCACACCAGGAGGGACCAGCTTCCCCCATGGCTGAGGCACCCGATGTGCAGGGCCTCCGCAGGCACCTTGGCCGACCAGGAGAGGAAGCTGTGATGAACACCCAGCACAAGGGGAGCGTTCCCATGCCTTCAGCTTGAAGGTACACTGGGACCAAAGTCGAGAAAAGCCGGGACATCTGTGCCCTCCCACACTGAGTCAGTAATTAGCACGTACCAGGCCCCGGCACAGCGAGCGCCACAAGGCAAAGTTCAAGCAATTACTGAACCCTGCTGAACCCGACTCCAGGAACAGCCCTGGCACCTCACACACCTGAAGACCTTTCCCTGCTATCGGGGATTATCTATCTGCTGTGGGGTACGGCCTCCTACGTGTGCTGTGAAAGAAGGAGCAAGGTCCTAATCCTGCCCTTTTGCACTCTCACTGCATATTCCCACACATACTCATCTCCTCGGTGCTGTAATTCCACCTTCCTGTGTCTCACTGCACAAACACCGCTTTCCAGGCTGACCAACTCTTTCTTTGCATCTCCTCTCCTTCCACCTCTGTGAGATAAGGTGAGCAGCTGCCCTCGAAGTGCTCCTTGATGTTACATGCAGAACTTGGCAACACCAGCTCATCCCTTGCAGCTCCCATGTTCCCCGCTGCATCCAACCTGCCCCGTATGTTATCAGCTCAGGCACCCCCACCACAGCAGAGACAAGGCGATGCTACCAGCTCCTTCCCAGCAGCAGTGCCAGCCACCTCTGAGACAGTCCCCAAAGGTCCCAGCCTCAAACACAACACGTTTTTGTACGAGTGCAATGTGCAACTAGAGTCAGATTTTGGGGCATGTTCTCCTGTTAGGGCAATACTAGTCTGGGTATGTAAGTGCACACGCTCTCTACTCCCCAACACGGTGGATTTAAGGTGAGATGACCTCAGTAGCAGGCAATTCACACTGTCACATTAATCTTGGTGCCTTTACCACCTTTTTGAAATAATACCTTATTATCATGCAGATGGAAACAATGTGCTTCTAGACACCAAAACCCAGAATACTTCTGATGTTTATATAGCACCCACAATCCATATTCATAAGACACCAGCTGTTTGTCTGATTGTATTTATTACCCAAAGTCAGTAATGAAACGGCGCTGAAGTAGAACACAATATGAATCAATATTTGGGTGTGCCAAGATCTGACAGAGCTGGAAGTCAAGCTTGACATTTTCACACAGGTAACTGAAGAGAGACAGCCATCCAGAGCTTGAAGGAATTAACCTCTCACTCCTATCTCAGGGAAACAATTTACGACGGACCAAGCCATACAAACTAGACTACTGTCCTGCAAGCAAAGAGTGACAGGGAGGGAGAGCAAACACACTAGTGATTTTCAATTTGAAGAAGTTACATTCGATTGAGAACCACCAACAGCTCGTGAAAAATTACAGGCTTGAGAAACATACATATTGAAAAGTAGCTTTAAGCAAGAATTTTTAAAGGCAGCTAAGAAAACACACTTTTAAAGCTCCCCGTCAGAGAAAGCCCAGAGTTATGTCTAACAACCTCGGTGTGCTTTGCAAATTAAATTACATTCCCACATAAGATCGTTACTTTAACAGGCTGTATTTGCATATGACAAAACAGCAGAGTCACAGAAGCCTGAACAAGAGATCACTACCATCCTTCGGATGGAAAGCTGCACCTCAGCTAGTCACAGACACCCACATCCTGAACAGCAGCACCGAGGCACAGCCTGCACCCCGGCTTTCTCAGCCAGTATGGGAAGAGTAACCTTCACCCACAACATCCCCTGCACCCACAGTGGTGATGCCCTTCTCTGTGCCAGCGGGACACCCGCCGAGCACCCTCCCCTCTGCACCTAACGTGTACGTCTCGGGTTCAGGGCTCAGGAGCCTGGGAGGCAGCGACTGTACCCAGCCACTGCTGGCACCTCACCTGGGAGCAGCTCCTGCTCCCACTGCAACCCGCTGAGGGCCCGAGTAAGATTAATTTAACACAGATTCAAATAGCAATTAGCAGCTGGGAAGATGAATTACTCAGGATTCAGGTTTTGGTGATGGTGTAACAGCTTAATACAAGTCTGCAGGCTTCCTACTGCATTCTCCCCTCACCTTCTGTTCCAGAGGACTAACCAAGGAATTTACTCTGAAAGAGCTCCTATTTTTCTTAGTCCAAACCCAGAACTCTCAGGCGTGCTATTGCTTTGAAGAAGAAAATTGTTCCCATTCAGGGAACAAGATGTGATTTTGCTAACAGCCCATGAACGCAACAGGTATTTCTTAAAAGGAAGCATCCTGAATTAAAAACAAGAACCCAAAGAATGAATTGAAAGACCTTAAAACAGAGCTACAATCGAAGCTATTATTTTCAGCTGTCAATCCTTGTTGTATTTTAAGATATTTTATTTTAAGAATTATCAGCTGAAAAGCAGATGCTTTGGTAACACGGGAGCACGGTGCATAGCAAGTCACACAAGCACAGCTTGTTTACTTCAGGAATCTTTGAAAAAGACAGCTTAAAGCGTCTTTGTTTTGTAAAAGCAAAATGAAAATTCTTTTAAAACAATGAAGGAAACTCTATCTTCTGAGGGTGATAAACACAGCCATTTTCTACAACTGACTGGCATTTCATTAGAGCCAGCCAAGAACTCAAGAGCAATACCTACAGAAAAATGATGAAGATGGAATCTGCAGTTGAAATCACGGTTTCTAATAAAGGTGCATCTTTATTTCACTCTTGGTTTCGTTCACCTAGAAGAGAAAGCCTCCTGCTGCTGCACAGAGGCAGAATTACAGTTTCAAGGATTTTAAAGAAGTTTTATGCTGGCATGTAAACCGAAGTGTCTCTTCTTTTTTATAGGAAGGCAATACAAACGCACAGGCAAGAACTGCAATCAAAGCCATCTACCTGAATGAGAAAGTTTCCTTCCAGGGGTAACTGAGACACAAGCGTTTGATCGTTCAGTCCTAACGAGCACATCAGTCCCCTGAAGCAGGGGACAGGGACACAGAGGCGGTGGGTCTGGAGAGCAGCCACTGCGCTACCTGCTCTGCCACCAGCTCCAGGCAGCGCTGGCCTTGCTCTGCGCTACTCTACCGGGTCTCTCCTGGGACACATCAAGGGACGGTAGAGGGAAGGGAATGGCTCTCCTGAAGGGAACAAAGAAAGTACAAATTAAAACCTCGGTGTTAAGCAGCACAGCAACAAAAGCCACACGAGGCCTCGTTATCCTCTGAAACTAACACGCCAAGAAAGAGCAGAATAATAATTAGAGCTCAGTCCTGGCTCAGGCACCAGCACGGTGCTGATCGCAGCACAACCTAAACACAGGGGGATGTGAGAGGGAATGGCGCCATGTGCTATGCCAAGAATAATATGTTTATATAAAGCTGAGTACGAGACACCAGATTACGTTATGAGCACATGTCTATCCTTGGCAAGTGCCTGACAGTGCTCTGCATCCACACACCCGAGAGGGGAACCGAGAGCTCTTCGTGCAGGATGGCTCCCAAACTGCTACAGGGCATGCCATTGCCACCCATGATGCTTTAGAGACATGGCAGCCTCCAGCAGAAGGCACTTGTTGCTCAGATTTCGTCTCCAAGACGGCACATCTGTCTCCTGCCCAGGTTCACCAAGCTGAGGTACCCTGCACGTTCATTACAGCAGCCTTGAGCTGTTCTCTGCACAGCGAGATGAGCCAACCTCTCCTCCTGCTTGAGACCAGAGCAGTGCCCCACACCTCTCCCTGGGGAGGGCAGCCTTCCACACCTGCACCCCACAGAACCGAAGGACCCAAGCTGTCCTCAGCCCCTCCAACTAGCACACTGACACGACAGGCTGCTTAATCACCATGCCAGCCTACTGCCAGCTCCCAGAGAAAGACAGAATTGGGGTAATGCCTTTCCTCAGAGGGGCAGAATTATCCTAGTGTGTACTCTGATCTCTGTTTTAACACAGCACATTTAGAACTCCTCTGATTTTGCAGAAACAGCCCCGGAGCGCGGCGTGCCCTCCTCTCTGCTGTAATTGCCAAACATGCAAATGTTTACCCCCACACAGAGGCTTTGTACCTACCTCAAGCACAGGAGAAAATGTAAATCAATCTTACATACTCAGCCTGGAGTATTGTGTCTCAAGTGCTGAATTCTGATCTGAGTCACTGTATTTGTCACCACAGTTTTCATTCATTCTGCTGCAGAGAAGGGACCCCCATGCACCAGCCGATGGCTAAAAATCTCCATTAACTCCTGTCGGTAACGGAGGCATTAGGGATCGATCACCATGCCATTTTAGTGTCACATGAGAGAACACATCCAGCAGCAAGCTGTCTTCCTGTAAGCTTGCCTTAGATTTTGATCAGGAGAGCATTTTGTTAAGATAAGGCCTTGCAAGCTTCACGATGCTCAAGTCCCAAGAGCACTCCATGATTTAGTGAAAGGTATTGACTCAAAAAGAGAATCAGATGGGTACAGAGAACCTCAGAGTGCCACATCCACCTGTCAATCACTTCCTTCTCTGTACTGATGCATTCAAACAAAGCCACAGATCCGAAGCAGTCAGTGATGTCAGGCTGCAGACACAGTGGCAACACGCAGCAGCTCTGGATCAAGGACTGAAAACTAAAGATCCCAACAGTCCCATGGACATGAGCTGGGAAGTCCTCTATGTGCCCCAGTGGGAAGAGCCATGGAAGCACGAACCAACCTTGCCACAGGCCAGGCAGGATGGATAAATGCCACAGTGGGTGGAAGATTCCCGGCCACCAACAGTGACAATCAGCTACCAAACACTTACAGAACCCAGGCCACACTGTTTCGCTGTTTCAGGAGCACTGAGACTGTTAAAAAGATTTAGTCTGATGAAGACTTCTTATCATTTAAAATCTTGCTGCATTTTTCAACTAAAGATGAGTTTTGACCCAACGGGACCCAAATCATTGCACGCTCACAACGATCAAGGGACAAACTATGTGCTCCAGCAGCATTTCTCAAGTGGGAGAACTACAAGACTATGCCCGTTTCTTCCCAGATGCTCGTTAGAGCAGCCATGAAACCAGAATAATTGCCACAGAGTAGCTGTACTCATCAAAGCTCCGCTCCTTAGTTTGGAAGGAAAACACATTCCTTCCTACGTAGTATCTGGCAACCCGGGGCCGCACAGAGAGGAACTTGCAGAGAGTCGGCAATTTCTGTGACTTTAAGTCTGCAACCTGGTTCTGACATATTTTGGCTCCCGTGCTGCTGGGAAGAGCAGAGGCATCCAAACTTACGCTGAGGAGTACTTCAGCACACAGGCTCGCCTGCACACACCAACATCCTAGGGGCTAAATCCAAACACCGTATGCAACTAGCAGGCTCCTTTAGAGGATGGACTTGGTGCTTGAAGACAGTGGATTACAAAAGGGGGTTTGTTTTTCCTTAACAGAAACACAAGAAGCTGCAGCAGGGCCGGCTCCTTACAGGGCTAACATACTGACCCGAGCAAGGCTGGACAGCGAAGGTCCCTGCGCCACGTGGCAGCCAGTGCTGGGACGCACGTGAACGGAAGATCAGCTCGAGACCAGCGCTGCCCAGGTCTGGCTGCAAAGCAAACGCAGTCCTCACATCAGCAGGCGTGCACACTGCGTACCCACACTGCACGGCACAACGGGCCTCATTTCCCTGCGCTGCCGTTCTGTTCGTCTGACCAAGATGGTGATGGATTTACAGACAGAGGCGTGGTTATCCTCACAAACATCAGCTACACCAAGGGGTATCTCACTTTCATTCCACAGCTCAGGCCCCAGCATCAGCGCAGGCGTACTGGCACAGAGCTGGAGACTGGGCTTCTGATATGGGCACCGAAGCCTTTCCAGCCAGACCCTGCCTGGGGCACACCGGCAGCACCGATGATGCTCATCCCTGGCCGTGGCACACTGGTCCTGCTCACCCTCCTCAGCCAGTAAGGATGGAGCAGGAACAGGAAGGACAAATTTCTTCATCAACAAAATGGTCCATCGTTTGTGATGTGCAGTTAACAGATGGCGTCCAAATTAACATTCATATCTTTCAAGTGTCTTATCAAACAAGACTAAACAGCATCTTGAAATTTCCATTTTACATTTTCTATGAGCTTGCTAGAAGTATCACAGACAGATTTCGCTGCTGTCAACTAAAGCTGTTGCTGCCTTTAATGAAGGACTACATGACTGCACAAAATAAAGCAGTCCAGTCCCCCAGCATGCTGCTCCAGGCCCCCAGGACACTTGCACAGGCTTCACCTGGCAGACGGGGCCAGCTCTGGAAGGCCAAAGCTGCCCTTCTGAAACAGGCAGTGAGCACTACACCAAAATACTTGAATTTGGTAAAGCCAACTGGCAAGCCTCCAGGAAGCAGCAGACCTTCTAAGCAGCAACACACTCTCCCCATCACATGGCATTTATTCATGTGCCCAGCAGTACTTCATACCTGGAACTACAGGGGAATGTCTGGCTCTGCCTGCTTGCTACCATTTGCTGCATCAGTTTTGTTCCTAAAGTCATTTCTTCTGGCTTTAACATCACAGCTTGAAACACCCCTGTTACAAGAAGTCCCAGTACAGCAACACCCCTATCTCCTTCCATAGAAAACACAAGAAATTCCTTTGATCTTCCAACTACAGCTTCATCTTCCATGAGCTTTCTCTTTCCTAAAAGGGATTTATTACTGTCTTCTACCTTCAACCATTTGTTCCTCAGGGCTTTTAATGCCCTTATTTTACATTTAACTTGCAGCAATTTTGCTATTTTCTTTATTCAGATGTGATTTCTGATTTTGGAAATCTTCCAAAGCCAGCCTTCTGCAAGTGCTGGGAAGGTGTGGGTCTGGGGTTTTCTGTTGCTGCTTTTTAAATGTAATGGGTGATACACATCAGGACACAACTGCACAGTCTCTACGGGGGGGGGATGACTTTTCAACAGTGATCAAGCAAGGAAAATCCGACTTAAAGCAGGTATTACCTAAGGACAAACTGCGACCCAGCAGACACAGAAGAAGCACAAGATCAGTGTTAAACAAAGAGGCTGTACATGAGGTGTTCTGGACAGCAGTCATGGAAACCCTGCTATCAGTCAGGTTCAGAGAATACACAGTTTGACCAAAGCCAGTTTGTTAAGAAGGCACCAGGCTCAGAGCAGGGTCCCCGGACCAGGGGAGCGGCACGTCCCACACACCATACACCACCAGCTCCTGGGACTGCAGGTGCCTCTCCAGCATTCCCCTGACAGCTGGCAGGTTTTACCTCAACAACCTGGTGTCACCAGTTAATTACAGCGTACTCGAAGTTAATCCAAACGCATGGAGAAGGACAAGCCGAGGAGCTCCCCGTGCCCGCCGGTGCCTCCGCTCTGCACTGCTGGGATCCCGCTCCCACCCCCTACCAGCCGCTGGATGCCGTTTCTTCGAGGACCGGGCCCCAAACTCGGGGGCAGCCGCCGCAGCTCCGCGGAAACGCGGCACCGGGGACGCTGCGGGAGCGACGGGCTCGCCCGAAGCCTCCGCTCGGCCCCGGACGCGGCCGCTGCCCGCTCCGCCGAGCCCCGCACCCACCAAGCGCCCGGAACACGGCGGCGCGGAGCCCGGAGCCGCCGGGCAGCGGCAGAGCGGGAGGGGCCCGGGCCCCCGCCCCGCCGGGACAGCGGCGCTGCCCCGGGCTCGGCCGCCGGGACGGGCCGCCCGCTTATGGACTCGGGCCGCGGCACCGGGGCGGCGAACCCGCGGAGGCCGACCCGCTGCCGAGGCCGGCGGTCCCCGACGGGGGGAAAGGGGGAGAAGGGGGTGTCGGAAAGCGAGCGCCGCCCGCCAGCGCCGCCCCGGGGCCGCGGCGGGACTCCGGGGCCGCCCGCTCCCCACGCGGCAGCGGCTCCGCCCGCCCCGGTCGGCGGAGGCGCCCTCCCGCAGCCCAGGAAACTTTCCCAGCCCGGCGCCCGCTCCCCCGCGCCCCTCCCGCCGCCCCGCAGGGCGCCGGCGCGGCCGGGCCTACCCGCGGCCGACTCGGCGGCGGCGGCAGGGCGGGCCGCGGGTCCGGCGCGGCCTGCGGCGGCCCGCTCACCTGGGCGCACGGTCTTGAGGCGCACGGGCTCCCTGAAGTGCCGGACGACGGCCAGCGTGTCGCGGTGGGTGAGGCCGCTGACGGGGGTGCCGTTCACCTCCAGCAGCACGTCGCCCGGCGCCGGCGCCTTGCCCGAGAGCAGCGCGGGGCCCGGCGCGCCCTCGCCGCCCGGCGGCAGGCGGCCCGCCAGGTAGGGGAACTCGCCGCGCTCGGCGCCGCCGCGCAGGAGGTCGGGGTCGGGGCCCGCCGGGCCGCCCCAGGACACCACGCACTCCTGCACCTTGCTCAGCCAGTGCCGCTTCTTCCGCAGCGTCTTGGACATGCCGCACCGCGGGGCGCCGCTGCCCTCCCCGGCCGCGGCTGCCGCCCGACTGCCGCCCCGCCGCGGCGGCGCCCCGCCCCGCCCCGCTGCAACCCCGCCCCGCCGCGCCGCCGGTCCCCCCTCCCCGCCGGGGCGGGGCCTGCTCCGTCACGGCCGGCGGGCCGGGCCTCGGCCCCGCCGCGGTGGCCACCTCAGCTGGGTCCTCCCCTGCCCCGCGACCTCCCGGCCCGGCCCGGGCCCGCCGCGGGGGCAGTTCGGAGAGTCTCCGCCATCGCCTCGGCCGGGACGTCCCGTCTCGGTGCCTCGTACCGTCCTGCAGCCGGAGCTGGAGCGGGGCGGCCCCGCGCCCCCCGGCCGCGCTCTGTGTGTGCGCCGCGCTCTGTGTGTGCACCGCGCTCCGCACGCAGCCGCCGGGCCGAGGCCCAGCGCCAGGCCAAAGCCCAGCTCCAGGCCGTGGCTGCCGAGCGGGCAGAGCTGCCGAGAGGGTGTCTGGCCAGGGGACAGGAGCCCGTGGCGGGGCCTGACGCGGGGCTCCGTGCCCAGCTGCACACCAGAGGCTCGTACCAGGGACAGGTCACACACCAGGCCCGGGTTATGAGACCCCGGCATCAGGAGCACGCAGAGCTGCTCAGCAAATTAACACCAAGAGCTGCACCTCAGGACAGCTCGTTCAGTGCCACCGCTGTCAGGGGTGGAAATCAGCCCTCCGAAAGCTCTGCCCTCCCCTTAAACCATTTCCCTTAGACACACCCCGAATTCCCACTGCAGATCCTCCTGACGCCTGTTGTAGGGGTGTCTTGAGGGCCCAGCTGTGCCTGCGGGCTGAAGCCCTGGCCCAGCGGGTGCAGCGTGTCCGCTGTTTGCAAACAAGAGGCGTGACTCTGCATAGCTCACATACCTCTCCCTTGCCACAGGAGGAAATGGGGAAGCCGGTATCGGATCGAGTCCAAGGAGTATTTGCTGAGCTGTAAAACAATGGGTGTTTGTTTCCCCGCTGGGTGCCTGTGATCAGCACCACAGAGCACGCTGGAGCTGTCACGTCCCAACACCGACTGGTTTGCAGTGGTGAACAGCGGCGAGGGGTTAATTTCCACCTAGTACAGAAACAGCCAAGAAACCTGCTGATAACCAGTACCAGTGACTTCTGCTGTTGGGTCTCTTCCAGTTCTTGCAGGCTCCTCCACTTCTGAGGCCCAGTAGCCTGGGACTTGGATTTTGCTCTTACCTTGCCCCTTCACCCCCAGCCTCCCTGTGCTCTGACAGCAGGCAGCGTGGCTGGGCTGTGCTGGTTGCCCCTTCTCCCCCAGCCTTCCTGTGCTCTGACAGCAGGCAGCGTGGCTGGGCTGCGCTGGGTGCCACAGCACTGCTCACCTGCCCTGTGCACAGCCCAGGATGTGTGAAGCCTCTTGGATGGTGACTGGGGCTCCTTCAGGTGTCACGGCTGCTGGGGCCACTGCACCCATCGGGGCTGGGCCCTGCCAGAATCAGGGCAGCCCCCCTGCCCTTTTTGGGGTAGCCCACCCCACGCAGCACGTCTCACCCCACAGGACCTGCTTTATTGTTCTGTCACCGACAAACTTTGAAAGAGGAACAAAGCTCTTGGGGAGTGATGGATCCCTCTTCATTCTCCTCTGCGCCACGCATGGAAGATGAGTCCGCCCTGCTTTCCTCCCTCCCTTCTCATTACTCACTGCAGACGTGAAGTGTCTGCGGCTCCTCACAGCAATCAGGAGGAACGTGCTCTGCGCTGCCACCAGCCCCAGCCTACCAGGTGTGAAGAGCTGTGTTTTCACTGAAGCACCAGCGTTTGAAACCTCAGCGAGCGAGAAGGGGCCATCAAAGAGACATCAGCGCTCCAGCATCTTCATCACCCATCGCTCTGTGACAGCTGCCATCCCGCCCTGCTCCTGGGGATGGCACACGCACAGACACGATGAAAACAGGGTGCTGAGCCCTGCCACTTCAGAACTGAGGACATAAAGTGCTTCATGGCAGTGCAACTTCTCCGTAGGCTGGGAAGCAAAGTTTGTTTATCACACTGCCAGAGTTCAAAGGCAATCAAACCGCCACAGACATGTCAGACGGCTGTTTAATTAGAGCGTGAAGACACACTTTCTCAGGACAGAAAGGGAATTGTGGTGTTACATTCGGAGTCCCCCAAAGTCCTTCTCCTAGTGCCCAGCGCTCGGAACTGTCTGTGCTACCTGCAGCTCATCAGTCATGTGCTTCAGAGGAAAGAGCCCCAGGCAGAGGCAAAATGCTCGTGCAACACACACACACAACAAGAACAATTCCATCCTTAGCAGGGATGGCATGAAAGCAGGTTGCCCCAGTACGGAGCAGTGTGCAGGCATGTGTCTGTGTAGAAGTGCCTTATTTTCTGTCCTCCCAGCACCAGGGCGCACGGGAGCTCCGTGTCTCATGGCAAAGCTGCCTGACCACAGTGCTGTTAACCTTTTCGGAGAACCAAGGGTGAGGGTTGACTGTGCTGCATTGACTGAGAGCAAAAATAGTTGCCAGGGAGGAGCAGGAGGCGCAGCGTTCCTCCCTGACAGAAGCACTCGTCTCAAACACGGGTAACAAATTATTCAGTAAGCTACGTGCCTCTAAGGAAGCATAAACAAATCAGGGGTGGATGAGAGTGGTTCAAAGCCAGGCACTTGCTATTCTGCGGGCAGACAGAACCAGGACTGTCTATTTGCAAACTGTGTGACCCTGAGATACAGTTATCTGAAGGCAAACTTCTGAACACGGCATAAAATAACTTTTATGGGAGAAAAGCTGCCATGGAAGCAGATCTTCACAGGGAATTGCTGTCAAGCTCCAGGGAAGCTTAGGGAGTATACCCAGGTCTTAGCAGAGATCTGCGTCGGCCTGGGCTGGCCAAGCACGGGTCTCTGGACTCCTCACCCGGACACAAAGCATGTCAGCCCCAGGAGGCTGTAGATCAGTGTCAGTGAATGCTCCACCAGTCCAAAGCTGCTCCATAAATCCCTGTGTATTGGACACACACATGGCAGCAGCACACAAGCTAGAAGTCCCAGCAAGGCTGACATTTGCTCGGCATTACACCCTCCTCTGCTCTCCCTGTGTTCTGCCCTCCCCCCCCCCCCCCCCCAATAAAAGCCACCCTTGAGCAATGCAAACATTAACCAGCAATCATGACGTGTGATAGGCATTGAGTGTCTCAAACACAGTCGTGTAGAGTTTTCAAACAACAGGAGCATTGGTCTGGGAATTTATTATGTTGTGACCAAGACTTTCCGGTAAATTAATTCAGGTCAGATGCTCTGTATGCCTCACTTCCCAGCTGCACCTTCAGCAATATTTCATACCTGGAACACCACAAATTCCTTGCAACTAATGCTCATAAAATGAGAGAAACCTCCCTGGAAGGAGGCTGTGTATGGGCGATGGAGAGCAGGGGGAAACAAGGAAAACCAGAAGACCCTGAGGGGTTTGAATGCCTGACACAAGCATCTGCCAGCAGGTTAAAAGCTTGGGCAGGCAGTGTCTGCTCCTGCCCTGTGCTGTACCTGCTCTGCACAATGACAGCAGTGTTCAGGTAGCCTCTGGCTGGCACAAAACGAAAGGGGATGGGGAGAACAACAGACCAGGCTCTGCTGACAGAGGGAAAGGGCAGAGCAGGGCAGAGCTGTGCGGAGCACGCAGCAATAGGCTCTCTGTGCATCTACTTTGCTGTTTCCTCTGCAGCTCAGGAGTCAAAACTTCCAGAATTAGAATGAGGTAAGGAAGAGCTTGCTGGGCACGTGGCTGAGCTGCGGCTCTGCACTCCAGTGAGCCAGACGAGCTAAGAGGACTTGTCAAAGTGAATGAGGAAGCAGCCTATGCAAATACCCCCCAGCCGCCCGCCCTGGGACGACACAAGGTGTCTGCAGCGCGATGGGATCGGGGCTGCGGGTGCTGGTGAATGCAAAGTGGGGATAAAGCCCCAAGCAGGGAACCGAGAGTCACGCAGTCGTGTGGAATGACAGCTAAGCACGGGTTTGAAGCCTACGTATTGGATTTAGAGCCTAAAAGGAGTAATGGAGGGTTTAAGTCTAGAGCTTAGCGCCTTGCAGAGGAATCAGGGCTGGATAAGACCCGTGGGCTGTGCTGACGTGGCTCGGGGAGGCAAGCGGGACCGAGGGGTTCGGGCAGCAGTGAGGCAGGTGCTGCAGGGCTGAGGGAGTATTGGCAGGCAGTGGCAGACTGCTGAGAAGTCATCTGGGTGCTCACACACAGGGCACGTTGGGGTATTGGATGCACTTCCAGCATTTGTGAGAACTGACCCAATCACTGCTGGTCCCATCACTTGGTGCTTGGCCTTCTGCATCCCTGAGGGGACGCATCTTCCCCAAGCACTTCCAAAGTCTGCGGCATGCTGGGCCATGTTTCTGATCATCATCCACTGAAATCCCTTCCTTGAACCCTCTCCCTGGTGTCAGCTTGCTTCACCGGCAGCCTAGTTAGCATCTGCAAGTGATTCAGCTCTGTCAGTGGTTTTACATCTTTAATAGGATCTGAAATATCTGCAGCAGCCTTGTCAAGTTTTATAGCCCTGTTCACAGGGATTTGGGATAGCTGACACGGTCCAAAAGCCAATCTGTCCCAGGCTCTGCCTGATAAATGTAATCCCCAGAGCCTCTCCCATTCCTGCTCCTGTTCACCAGGCACTTTCTCTCTCCCAACTGGGTATCAGCTGCGTGAGCAGCTGGGGAAACAAGGGGGAGCAGACCAGCTCGTGGAGCAGCACCACAAGCACACTGTGTCCATGCAGCCAAACGTCCCTGGAGAATGCAGAAGGAAAATCACTTTCTTGAGAGCAGATGCCCTCTCCTGTAGGTCATTGCCTTCCGGGACCCCGAGCGTCCTGCAGAGACTCACCGGCTGTACTACAGTCTGCTCTTGTCTATAGGAGACGAGCTGTTTCCATCACAGTCACAAAGGTGGATCTGACCCAGTGAGGGGGTGAGACACTGTCCTGCCCTCCCCACGTACGCCAGTCCTACGAAAAGAGGAGCGTCAGGCCAGAGAGGGGGCCTGAGCTGCAACAGCGTGCCCACAATGTTCTTTATTTCCAGAAAACAGGCTGTAGGAGTGGTGTTGGGACCAGAACAGCCCTCGGCCCCTCCACTGTTGAGAAGGAGAGCTGGTTGCCTGTCTCAGCAGCCCTGTCCAGGGATTGTTCCCCAGTGTCCAAGGTGTGGTTGCAGGCTAACACAACCAGCCTTTTGTTTCACTGCTATTGTTCAGTGGCTGGCTCTGTGGCTTGGAGGATCCCTTCCTGCACTCACCTTTCAGAAAGCCTCATCTGAGCACAGGAACCTTGCCCAGCTGAAGAAGGATGGCTGCGCTCCTTAGTCCTGGCAACACGATCACTCGTTTCTGGCTGCGTTACTCTGCGCAGAGCTGTGTAATTAATGCACCACTTCTCTCCCCGTGATTAGTGTTTAAGCAGCAGCAGTGGCATGCAAGGGCTTTTACAGACTTATTTAGCAAAGACTGTCCCCATTCTTCCTGTTTTAATGTTAATAATGGAGTTAGAGCCTCAGTAGATCTGTCACAAAAAATATTATCAAAGGAGCCGAGGTAAGTGCAGAATTATTTGCTGTTTGGTAAACCCAGACACATCACAGAGAGCAATAATAACAAAATAACTTTGATAAAAGTTTTAAAGGAAGCTTTTTCCCAGCCCCAGCAGTAATTACAGCCCAGATTGAAATAAGCCTCTTGCAGCACGTTGAAGTTACGTCAGGTTTTAGCACAAGACCCCGAATCGCGTGTTCTGACAGCAGACTTCACCTCGAGGGGGGGGTCACCCAGGAATTGCTACTCTGGGTGCAGACCCTGGCCAGAAGCATACCTAGGGCACAGAGGGGGTCCGTAGACAGCTGCCTGGGACCCCATCTTGCTGCTCAGCACATGGCAAGAGCACGGGGTGCTGGAAAAGGGCCCCCGAGGGTTCAGCCAGCAACACCCCTCACGGGTGGCTGGAACAGGAGGCCACTCGCCCCCAGACCCTGTGCCAGGGGCAGCACTCGCTGCTGGCCTCGGGCTCTCAGGATCCAGCCCAGCGGGTGCCTGGCAGCACCCAGGGGACCGGACCCGGGGCAGCAGCGTGGGCGGGGAGCTGCTGCTGCTGCAGCTCGCCCAGAGCTCCCACACAGGAAAGATCGGCCTCCTTATTTTGCATGGCTACCATGGCAATCCTGCTGCGAGGTGTGATGGCTGAGCATCCACCGAGAAACAAACCCTCATCTTCCTGCTGCACCGTGCT
Source organism: Gallinula chloropus (assembly GCF_964237585.1). NCBI lineage: Eukaryota > Metazoa > Chordata > Aves > Gruiformes > Rallidae > Gallinula > Gallinula chloropus. The sequence continues at coordinate 3,310,917 of NC_140112.1, forward strand.
CTGTTCCTAGGCTGCATCCCTCCATTTCCCCACGGCTTCCAGCTTGTTCAGGCAACGACACCCCTAACGCTGGAAGTCCTGTCCAGTTCTAATTCAGTTTCAAAGCTATTGCTCTAAACACAGCAAGAGAGATGCCCTGGGTTCACTTTTTCCTGCAGTGTTTGCCCAGCAGTACGTGTCACTGGAGACCAAAGCATGATTAGAACCTCTGGGTTTGTCACCACGTTAAAAGCAAAGGGGTCTTGGGGAGTACCTGGGATGTAATCAGCGCCTCACAGGTTTGCTGCTCTACTTCACTATGATCATTTACAGCCAGTTTCTTTTGTAGTCATTAATGAATAATGACAATATAATAGTCTTCAAAGCTTACCATTCCAGCACCAACCTTTCCCCTGACTTATAATTAAGATGTCAAAATGAACTTCCCTCTCAGCAAGCAGGGCCTCTTCTTTCCTTGCCATCGGAGCTCCTTCTGCAGATGTCAATTCTCAGCTCCCACAGCTTGGCCCGCCCGTGCCGGGAAGGACGGCTTGGTGGAACGCACGATGCTCCCCTCTTCAGTGTCAGGCCTCAGAAACAGGCTCGCTGGGGAAGGGAAAATAAAGAAAGATTAAAAAACACGGTGGTAGATGATCCCTGTGGGCTCGGGCACTGCCTGAGGCAGGCACAAAGACAAGGAGCTGATGGGGTGGTGCGGGTGCTGCGAGGCTGCAGAGCTGTGACTGGGTGATGCTGCAAGGGCTGCATGGCGAGGAGGAGGAGGAGGAGGAAGGCTCCCCAGGCATCAGACATGCCAAAATGTTGCCATTTGGCAGCCCAGGGAGCCTTCTTCCTCCTCCTCTCCACCCATGCCGGGCCAGCCTGCGTGGCAGAGGTGTGGGTGTCCTAGAGGATTGCCCTCATGCAATTAAACATTCATGTCCTCCTGCTTCTTCTCATGTATTTTTATTACTAACAGGTTTCTCAGCTGATCACACACCAGCAAATACATTATTCAGCCTGGCTCGCTGACTGTCACTGCCGGCTGTCTCCATTACACCGACATCCTCCAGCGCTTACGAGCGGGGAACCCAGGATTCGCTGTGCTGCAGCTGAGTACAGCTGATGCTCCGAGGGGGAGAGGCGCAGGATGGGGACCCTGTCCCAGCACAGCTCCTCCAGCTCTCTGGCAGTCCCAGGAGATGCGGGTGAGGCAGAAGGGGTTCTGGGGCCAAAGTGCCACCTGTGCCCCTGCTGTTACCTTACCCAGCTCCAGTGCCACCACAAACCCCCTTCTCCTTCCTTCATCACTTTGCAGTTAAGAGATGTGTTTGCTGGAGTTGGGACGGTGCCCCAAAGCCAGTGTGGTGACTGGCTCCTGATGCCGTGCGGTGCACAGCCAGCCACCGGTGCCTGCGCAGAGGGCAGAGAACACCCATGTGTGACGAGCGGGTGGTACAGGGGGATGCGGTGCCCAAGGTGAAGCCAAACCTCTGCTCCTGGCCAGGCAGCCTTCAAGCTCAGCTGCTCATGGAGACCCTTCCCTGAGCAGCCCGTTACGCTGTGCTGCGGTGGATTAGTGTGGGTCTGTCTCCTCGCGCGGCCGGATTTCCAAGTTCCTTTGAAGCTGCCGTATTAGAGAATCGCTTTCCAAGCCACATAACTCGAGCTTTAGATGTTTCCTAACACTTCTGCGGTTGAGGAACAGCTGACTAATCCTGCAGGATTTAATGAGGTTAACTAACACGCACGGCTTTGTAGGGGAGCCGTGGCTGGCAGCTTGGCAGCAAACATGCCAACCGACGCCGTGTGCTGTAACACCGCGGGAGCACGAGGCCCCAACTTCTGCTGGAGCTTCTTTTTCTTTGGAGAAGCATGGGGAGGCATCTGGCTCTTGGACAAGGATGAGACAGAGCTGCCTCACCGCTTTGTTGGGCGGTTTGTGCTCTGGGCCTGCTCGGCTCAGCAGCGGTGCCCAGCCCAGGAGCAGGGACAGCCAGTGACAGCTCCGTGTCCTCCTCAGCTTGTGCAGTCGGCTGCAGAGTACCTGTGCTTCGGGTGCCTGGAGACCAATGAACTTAATTTGGTATTTACAGAACACAGAGAAGTTGCACGTAACAAGTTGACACACAAACTCATTAGGATGCAATTACAGCCATCAGAACTCCGGCTACTCCATTATTTTTAGCAAGAACATGTAATTAACTGCAGGATCACGTCAGATGCTGCCTGGTGCCACGAATCAGGTTCAGAAGATTGGCTGGCACAGGAAAGCTGAGCAGCGGGGGATTCCCAGAGTGCAGCCACGGGGCTGGGAGTCGACAGGCTGGTGGGAAGGAGCAGCCAACGGCTCCTTCTGTGGGATGCGGAGCATCGTGTCCATCACCTCCCTGCCTGGCTAGAGGGACAGAGACTTTCCCTAAGAGCAAGGGGGCTTCAGGCAGCTCAAAATAGGCAGGGACCTTTGCTGCTGAAGGCTTGGCTCCCGAAAGTTAGTTTGGTTAATTATCCATCCCTCAGACCCTGGGACGATGCTGTGTGCACAGGAGTCCTGCCTCCACTCACCCGTTCCAGAGGAGCCAAACCTTTGCAACTGGACTCCAACCAGCCCAACTCCAGTACCACAGGGGCTTTGCACCAGGCCTGAGTGGGAGCTGCTCTCCCAAGCAAGGAGGAGGCCGTGCTGCAGGACTGTGCTGAGGCAAGACCCGCAGCTGGGCTGGAAGCTGCAGCCGGGGAGCCCTCGCGTGCAGGGATGGAATCAATTTGCAGCACAGAAATTGCCTTATGACAGCAAATTTCACCCTCACCTCTCAGTGGGGAAGGTCCAGCACAGCCAGGGCAGTGCAAGACTTGCCTTCTGTGCTGCTGGAGCCACGGGCGGCCGTGCCCTTCGCAGGCAGAGCAGGGCCAGGCACGTCTGCAGACCTCACAGCCCAGCGCCTGGGAACTGGGAGGCACCAAACCGGAGCAGGAGCCCGTGTGCCAACTTGCAGGCAGCCAGAGTCAGAGCAGAGGCAGGAGCGCCCTGGGGTTCGTTGCCATGCTGGCTCAGACCCTTCCCTGCTGCCCCAGTCATGGCTTTTTAGCAGAGGATACAAACGTCACAACTGCTGATGGGCAAGTGTCTGCCGACGTGGAGACTGCATGGCAGAGCCTGGGGTTGGAAGGGGCTGGGCTCTCGGGCATGAGCCAAAGTCTGTTCCTCTGCATCCGGGTTTTGAGAGCTGCAGCCTGGGAGGTCACAGCTCCGGGCGATTCTCAGGTGGCTGCTGAGTTGCTGCCTCATCTCAGGGCCCCTGATGAACTTGGAGCATCGCAGGAACAGGAATAAATAGAAGGATCGCTTCCTTCAGGTGAGGCTGGGTGCTGGATGTGCCTCATTGTTCCTCTTCTTCACAGAAAGGAAGAGATAAGAGCAGTCATTCCCACGAGGAGCACGGATCAGATGAAAAAACAAGTGTTAAGTTCCGTGCAAGGTTGTTTATAACACTTGTAACTGTTTTTAACCCTGGGAGACGAGGGGCTGCCAGGGCAGGGGCACAGTGTTTCATACCCTTGCCAGGTAAACAGCAGCCAGCACTCGGTACCCGGCACTAGGATGTGGGTGACAGAATCCACCCTCCCCAGCAGCTGCCTGGCCACAGGCACCCCCGTGCCGTTGGGGTGACACTGACCCTGGTGAAGGGTCAATTCACCAACACTGCTGTGAAATCCATCCCAAAGACACTGCCAGATTCTGGGGGTGTGGAGGAGCCTGCCAGGTGCTGCTGCCTGCTTCACACAGCCCCGTCCTGCGTGCTCAGGCAGGGTGGCTCTGCAAGGGCTTGAGGCAGGGCGAGGGCAGCTGCCTGCCAGGCTGGGGACAGAGAGTGGAGCGGGAGACCCAGCGAGATGCTCTGGCTCCTTCGGCAGAGGAAGAGGGCAGGACAGACAGACAGACAGCCCCCTTCTGCCGCTCTCCCCATCACCAGCACACCCACACACCTCACCTCACCTCTGGCTGTTGGCAGCAGCGATTTTGAGCAGCGTCTGACAGGAGTAAAGTGAGAAATCGAGTCCCAGAGGCAGCGTGCCTCTGTCTCTCCAGTGCTCCGGAGGGATTTGGGGCCACCCAGGCTCACGCCGTAGGATCAGCTGCAGCGCCCAGACGGAGCCGCAGCTCTGTGGAGCCTCCCCCAGCCCCTGCCAGGGCAGCCCCCCAGCCCAGCCCCAGCCCAGCCTCAGCCCCGGCACGGCTCAGCCCCCGCACACCGGGCTGGCTTACCTGGGGGGTCCGGGGCTGCCTCCGATCTGCCGCTTCCTGGGGTTTGATGCGTGTCCATCAAAGTGAAAGGGCTTAAAAAAGAAACGAGCATCACAAACACCTGGGCAGCTGTGGCTCTGCCATCGCTCCCTCGGCGCCGCCAGCGTGCTGGCAATGCCTGTGACATTGTTTAAATGAGCAGTTCGCAACCTTTGCCTGCAAAATAAAATATCTTACTGAAATATGTGATGATTACAAGGCAAATGTCTTTGTTCTAATTACCTTAATTACGGGCTTTTAATGGCAAGAAGCTGTAGAAATACAACCAGGCGCAAACGGCAGCTGATGGTGAGAGCTGCACCTGCGAGTGTGCCGACGGGGTAATTAACACATCGGCTCCTAATGAAGGTGAGGAGGATTCACAGGGGGCTGCCCAGGAGCAGGTGCCTGCTGCAGGATGTGACCGTGGCAGCTTGGACAAGCCCTGCTCAGTGTCCATCCCACGGCGCAAAAGGCAGCGGGGAGAGCAGCTGCTTGGGATGGAGGGGACCGGGTGGGACCCCAGCACCGCAGCGCTGGTGTCCCCATCACCGGTGCTCTCCCTGCTCCTCTGCAGCCACCGGTATTTCTGCTGCCCCCTGCTCAGCCAGGCAAACGCCCGGGGCTGGGCACAGCCAGCCCCTGCCACGGCCAGATCCCTGCTGCAGCACAATTAGTTAATTGGCTCTGCTCATTCCAACCTACCTGGACAGGGCGCTGGAGTGAGCGCTGTGCTGGTGGAGGAGGGGTTGCTGTGCAGGAGATTTGCTGTGCAGGAGATTTGCTGTGCAGGAGATTTGCTGTGCAGCCCCAGCGTGCTGAGGGTGCCGGGGCAGAGGGGTCCCCCCGTGATGGCCCCGGCACACAGCTCTGGTGGGGGCAGACGCTGGGACGTCGGGCAGGGCTGTTTCCCAGCTGAGGATGAGCAGGTCGCAGCTTCGCAGCAGACAGGCAGCAGCTCCCTGTCCCTGACACGTGGAGACGGAGAATTCATTTCCATTTGCCCAGTTTCAGTCGCAGTGATCGCTGCCTGTGCCTGACAAACTAATGAATTTCTGTTGATTACTTGTCTGTGCTGTGTCTGCTGCCTTCATTTCACTCTCATTTCAGCTGCTTATCTCTCTTCACACTCTTTTAACTTCAGCCCGTGAATGGCTTCGTCCTCTCCCAGCGAGGCCGCTCACTTCCCTCGGCCTCTTCCCTCTCCTCTCTGAGAGCAGGAACAGCAGTTCCCTGCTGGATGCTCATGCCGGGTGCCACAGAGCCCTCAGAGGGACAGGCTGAGCTCACAGGACAGCACCTGCCCCACCACAGGTAAAAGAGTCCCAGCAACAGCAGCCTGAGCCCCACGGCCCCAGCCCAGCCTGGCCCGGCTGTCTTGGCTGTGGGGGTCCCTCCCTGCAGAGCTGAGGAGGTGACTGATGTCCTAGGGTGTCCAGACACCCCCGTTCATGCTGGGCTCTGACCAGGGCATGGAGAAAGCCATGCTCCCACTGCAGGGCTGGGGGTTCTGGGAGCAGCAGCTCTTCTTGCTGAGCTCAAAAAGTGGATGCTGGCTCAGCTGAGTGCAGCTCGTGCTTTGGAAGGGACAAGGCTGGTCGTGAGGTGTCAGAACCTCTGTCCCTAGGCAGGAGCAGGATTGCAGCCAGTGGGGAGGCAGCAGGTTCCCTGGGAGCAGCCCAGGTCTCTCCCAGCGTGGGCACAAAGCCCTTTTTATAACCTGCAGTATAAACTGCTCGGTGAGATTAAGGCAGCCTGCTCATGGGGAGGATTAAGTGCAGGTCTCACACATGGACACACAAGGGCTGCAGACGAGCACCCCAGGCACAGCGACCTCCTCTGCCAGAGCCCTGGGGGGACAGAGTCCTGGGGGGGACAGAGTCCTGGGGATCGCCCCAGCACAAAGCCCAGACAGACCCCAGGCTGCAAGCGGATGCGGCCTCCCAGGGTGAGGGGCTTTGGCTGCACTGGCTCTGCAGGGCTCAGTGTCTGCCCGCCCCAGCTGCCTTCACCCCTTCACACCTCAGCTTCTTCCCATCTCTGGCCTCGTGTCACAGGGCGCTGGCTGGGCTGAGAGCCGGCCCCAGCCCGGAGAGCATCCCGCTCCAGACAGGAACAGGGACACCTCCCGAGACGCGTCTGCGGCGAACACAAACACCTGCCTGTCAACTCGGGTGCCAGGAACAACCTTCTCCCCATCCAGTCGCCTGTCTGACAGCCACCAGCGCCACAGAAAGTTCCTGATGCACTTTGAACATGTAACCTACTTTACAGCCACGAGATTTACAGCAGGAGCATTTCCCTTCGAGTCCATGGGCAGCGCCCTGCACGAGGTCTCCAAGCGCGTGGTCGGGTCGGTCTCTGCCCTGTGCCATTTGCCCACTGCCAGCACCCTCGGCCTGGCTGAGCCGGGCTCTGACTGGCACTGCTGAGGTGCCAGGGCTCATTGCTGCTCAGCTGTGGCATCCAGGAGCAGCTTGGATGTGGAAGGGGAGCTCTTCCCCTGCACAGGCAGCACATCCCAAGGCCGCAGCTCCTGGCGCCTGTTTCTGCCTGGCCTCATCCCTAATCACGAATTGCTGCGCTAACCCAAATGGAGAGGCATTAACTTTCACTCCTGAAACAAGGTGCAATTAGTTGGGCATAAAAGAACAGTGAAGTGATACTAATTACCCTCTAAAAGACGAATAGAATTGAGTCAGAGGAGCAGAAAATTACTTCTGTGGGAAATGGGCTTCAGAGTTTATAGTGAAGCAGCAGCAGAGGCTGGACAGGCACCAGAGGTTCAGTGCTGTGTCCCCTCTGCCCTGCTCCCAGCCAGGCCATGAGCCACACGCTGCCCGGGCACCGGATCCGAGTCACCCCTGCACCTGCCCTGGGCACCGAGGGCCACAAGCCCCCATCGTACTCTCCTGGACGGTGCTGGATGAGGCGCAGCTGCAGCATCTCAGCCCCCAAAGCCAAGAGCTCCTCTTTCAGCAGCGATTCCCAAGCACCTCCACTATCCCATTTCGTTTATTCCTGGAAACCATCCAGATTCTTAATTAGCCCTTTACTATTCCTCCCCATTTCACGTGCTCGAGGAAGCTGTCGTTCTGCTTTCACATCCACACCCCGCGGCGCTTTGCTGAGCAGGAACCGCTTCCCATAACAGCACCGCAAGCGCTGCCCGCGCAGCCGGCGCAGAGGGGCAGCAGCTCTGTGCCCGGGATGATGTGCCCCAGGTTTGCTCTCCATCTGCCCCTGGGACTTCTGGCAGTAACCAGCACTGTGCTGCTTGGGTTGCAGTAGGGAGGGACACGAGGAAGGTGTCTGCTGGCATCTGGCCGGGATGGCAAACGCTCCAGCACGAAGAGGGACAGATCCCCCCGCAGCCTCCTGCTTTCCCTGCAGCTGCCTGGCTTCGCACATGCAAAACCTTTACCTTCCCATCTAAGCTACTCCCAGAAGTACACTTATGGGGAAAGCTCATGGGACACGTGGTGGGAACTGGAGCTTTAAAAGAGGCAATTAGGAACGCAGAGCAGGAGGCAGCCCACGTCCAGAAGCCGCACAGGGCTGGGGGTACCTGCAGCACAGGCCGCTTGTTCCAGCCCAGCTCTGAGCACCCGTTGGTGAGATGCATCATTTACCTGACATGCAGCTAATTTAAAAACAAGATTTATCAGCACAAAGCTCTGTGCTGCAGCAGCTCCCGACAAGGGCAGTGAGTGTTCTGTGCTGACTCTGCGGATTCCTGCCCCATCCATCCCCAAGGAGCCCCAGCCCTGCACCTCAGGGGCTCTGTGTGCCTCGGCCCCTTCCCAGCCCCGGGCTCACTGGCCCTGCTGCCAGGACACGGCCATGCTGGGCTTATGATTTCAACAGACAAGCCAGGCAGGAGGAGGAGGAGGAGGCCCACACCAAGGGAAGGACCTTCATGGCATCGCAGCAAGGTCGGTGCCAGTGGGAGCCTGGAGTGCACAACAAACCCTTCCTGAGCCCGAGGGCCCGTCAGCCCATCCTGCTCCAGCGCAGCAGCTCGCAGCACACAGAGCAGCAGCACCGGGTCCTGGGGCTCCCACAGACACCCTGGGGTGCAGCACAGCTATGAGGGGCACCCGGCATACAGTTGCCATGGGGTGGAGGTCTCTGGTCGGGATGAGGGGTGTGAAGGGATGAGCACACACCACCCTGCTGCCTGGGAAGATGCAGGTGTTCTCTGCAAAGCCCACGTCCCCCTGGTACCCCCGTCTGCTGCTCCCCGTGCCCCACACCCAGATCCCCAGCTCTGAGCTGCTGCTTCCCACACCAGGGAGCAGGATCTGTCCTGCTTCTTGGGCTGGCTGGTCTCCCGAAGACACAGGGTGTAGACAGCTCCCTCGAGCTGAACAGAGCCCGAGGAACCCCTCTGCTGCCAGGGAATTTTCAGCCAGCCCTGGGAAGCAACAGTCATTTTGCAAAGGTGCAAATGACCCCAGAGCGAAGCGTAACTGGGGCTGTCAGCAGATCAAGACCCACCCTGGAGACGGAACAGTGTCCTCCCCCACAGCCCCCTTCCCAGCCAGTGCCCCCCGTGCCCAGGACCAGCTGCCCCCTGGGGCCGTTACCCAGCATTAACCAACACAACCTGTGGGTGGGAGCAAATGGCTGAGACCCCCCGGCTGCAGCAGTGGGGAGAGGGGCCCATGTCAGCCTCTGCTCACCAACACGTGTGCACACAGCTGCTCCTGGCATCGCTGCCCCTCCTCCGCAGCCGGGAGCAGGAGCATTCTGTAAACACAGATAAATATTTAATGTTCATGGAGGGCTTCTGCAGTGACCTAGATTCCTTCTCCCCAAACACCCCGCTGGGACCCAAGGGGGTGGTGTGGGGCAGGGGACGGCATAGGGCATGGGATGGCCACTGGCACGCATGAGCCCCCAGTGCTCAGAGCAGCCCCCTCCTGGATAAGCCAGGACATTTTCTATGCCTGGGGTCCCGTCAGGGCTCCTGTTTGAGCCAGGACGTCTGTGGTGCCACACCACTGACCTGTGCTGAGAGCACGGGGGCAGATGCCAGCTCCCCTGTGAGGCAGGAGGAGCAGCAGGGATGCTCCAGGCAGGACCAGCCCGATTCCCTGGGAGAGGTGCCCACCGAGAGCATCCCCACACCACACCCACCTGGCTGTGGCAGTCCTGGGCTCCCGTCCGTGCCGGGGCCGGCTGACTGCCCCAGCCCAGGGTGCTGCTGTCCCTCCGGCACGCAGTGGAGTCACGTCCCCGGGCAGCAACGTGGCCTCATCCATAATAAAAGGCGATTTCCCTGGGCAGAGCCGGGGGATCACACAGCCCTTCCCGCTCTCCTCCTGCCGCTGACAGGACGGGCAGAGCTGTAATGAGATGCGATTTGACAGCAACACAAAACAACAGCAGCATTAAGGGAAGAACAACGGCAGCGGCAGCTGTCAGAAACCTCAGGTCCTGTACCCAGGAGGAAGGAATCAAAGCTGTCAGGCCGCAGCAGAGGAGCGAAGGGCAACGGGAAGGGCAGCCAGGTCCCGCTGCCCACGGTGGGTCCCGGCCAGCACCGGAGCTTTGGGCTGGGGCAGGAGAACCCACCCCAGCATCACCCCAGCAGAGACCCCTGTGTCGCCACAGCCAGCTGGGCAGCCTGGGGTGGGGGAAGCACCCCCGCACACGTGGCGCAGGGCGGGCTGGTCGCTCTGCATGCGGGTGCAGAGCAGGACGTGGTGCTGGGTGCCAGCCCGCACCGCACCGCACCGCACGCCGAGGAGCCGCACGTCGCCCGGCGCTGCGGCGGCTGCAGACGGACCTGTGGCCCGGGCTGGCACAGGGGGGATGGAGAGGGGCCAGGCAGTTTGGCGTCAGCCGCTGTGAAAACGAGCCAGAGGACATCTGATGGTGCTGGAAGGGACATGAAAGGTGTGCGGAGGAGTCGGGCTCCGGCGGTTGTGCCGGCTCAGCAGCCCAAGGTCAGGGTTGCAGCACAGGCTCCGGCACAGGACGGTGGTCCCAGGGGCACTGCTGGCACTGGAGCACTCGGCTCAGCATCAGGGGGTGCAGGGTGATGCCCGTTACGGCAGGGCATGGCAGGGGGCAGCCAGGCTGGTTCTGCCCTGGGGAGCAGCAGAGGGAAAACCTCTCCTAACATCACAGCACAGCCTGAGTGCCAGGGGAACTGCAGGTCTGTGGCCGATGCTGCTCCCCACAGGTAACAAGCAACAGTGTAGGGAACAAACACCAGGTAGAACAGGGACGTCCCACTCCAAAGGACACCAAGAGCTCCTCACCGTCAGAAGCACATCCTGAGGATGAGCAGAAGGGACAAGGAGGTCAGGACTCGGGGCAGCAGAGCTCAGCACACCACGCAGCAGCAGATGGTCCAATGAAAAACTGATCCAGACGTGTCAGAGCATCGGAGGGCAGGGGGGGGATACCTGGACCCCTAGAGCTGCTTGCTGCCAGGCCAAAAGCTGGTCAGTAAAAATCAGTGAAGGGTTGGATAATGCTCATGCCTGGAAAGACAAACAAACAGCGCTTAATGAAACCTTTGTTTTAAAAAATATGGGTTTTAATTTAAATGCAAATTGGGTGCTGTGTTATCTGGAGGTCACTTGCACTGACACACTGCTTAATTAGCAGGGATGAGGCTCAGGAAGCACAGGCAGCTAATGGCTGGCCCTTTCCTGGGCATTTGTTTTAAGTTAATTAAATTTTGTCCGAAAGGGATGGGTGCTGCTGTATGGCACAGCTCCTCACTCCTCACCGGCCCCTTCCGCAGCTGAGCTCGCTGCCAGGGCCGCTCTCAGCGGGCTGTTAGCTATTGAGCGAGGAGGGCACATTTGTTTCTGCATCCTGAAATCCCCTCTGGTGAGTCACAAATCACAGCCCACCACTCGCTGGATGCGGCTGCAGCAGCCAGCGCCAGGCAGAGCGGCAGCAGCAGCAGCAAATCCGGGTGAGGACGGGGGGGTTCTACCCACCCAGAGTGAGTTACATGTCTGAGTCTCCAGAAGGGACGTTAAACCCAACGTGAAATTGAACCTTCAGAGCGATGAGGGGAGCAGTTCTCCCCTGCACCACACGCACGGTACGGGCATGAGGATCCCATTTAGAGAAAATCTGCCTGTGCCAGGAGAGAGGAGCTGGAATCCAGCCCGACCCGTGCCCTCTGAGCCCTCCCAACGTGCTTCACAGCTCTGGGGATGGAGCTTTAACCCTTCCCTCAGCCCAGCTCAGCCTCGTGCCACTGCCACCCACCGCACGTGGACCCCACAGCAGCCTGGACACGGAGTGGGGCCCTGCCAGCCCCAGAAATCTGCTGCTGTCCGAGCCACAGCTCCTGCCAAGTTGTTCTCATGCTGGAGAGACCCATCCAGGGCGGTGGGAGACGGGGCCGTGGGGGGATGCAGCAGCTCGATGGCTGCAGCACCGCTCACTGGGGATGTGGCTGGGTGCCAGGTGTGGGAAGGGTCTCTGGCTCCACTGGGGAAGGGTCTCCTGGGCCGGGGGCTGCCATGAGCTTCCCCTCTGTGGGAAGAAGCTGCTGCTGGCTGGAAGACAAACCCCGAGCTGGAGCACACAGCAGGACCTGGACGCCGAGCAGCGACCCTGCGGCAGCGCCGGCAGCGCGTGGCTGCGCGCAGCAGCCATCAGCGCCCGTCGATAAACGGTCACAGTTTAATCAGGGTCCCTCTGCAGAGCGAATCGATAGCGTCTCATCAGGGGAAAATGAGATAAGCAGCAGCCTCAGTGCGCTCCATTTCCCCAGGATCGTGCCCCAGCCCGGGCTGCCTCCCAGGCCCAGGAAAAAAAAGCCCTTGGTTAAAGGACACACTGTGAGCTGCTGCTCCTGCCACACCGTGTTTCATCCCACTTCCCATCCCGACCAGCTCGGCCCAACAAGAACCAGCAGAGCCAGAAACAGCCTGGTCAGACCACGAAGAGAGAGACAGCTGTGGCCACCTTGGGTCATGGGAGCCCAGCGTCCTGCCTCAGCTCCTCGCCTGCCCCTTGTTAAGCACATGTCAAACACGTACCCTAAAGGACCTGAAACGTTGGGCTCAGCCCACAGGGTCAGGTGCTCCACAGTGCCCAGGCTCCGGTGCAGGGACACTCACAGCATGACCAGCGTCATCACTCCTGCGCCTGAACCGCATCCAAAGGGCCCACAACCACCTGAGTGAGGGGAGGAGGAGGAGAGAAGCTGGCAGATGGGAGGGAAGGTGGTTTAATGAAGTATCCTGTATTTCAAACCACTGAAGGATTAAAGCCAGGGATAGGATCTTCCCCCAAAACTCAGTCATTAGTGAAGCCCGAGGGCAGATGCAATTGTTTTCTGCTTTTTCCCCTCTTTGATGACCCAGTTTTTTTAATCTCATCAGCACCAGGCTCCAGTGTTAATTTTTAAATATGCTTGGGTAACTGAGAACATTAACTATTCATGATCTTATCTTCAATAGCTGCTGGTTCTCTGACACTGTGCCAGGGCTGGATGCACATAATGAACCAGGAGAACTGAACTTACCAGGGAAGCCAAGAGCTGGTTTTTCCTGAGCATCTTGCTGGAAGGATCACAGGAGGGGGTGGGGTTCCACATCATTCCTGCTCACGGGTAAATCAAGGCTCACAGCCTTGAGGCCACCCCCCTGCAGTCACCGTGGTTTGAACACACACAGGAGTGTGGAAAAAGCCAGGCTCTGGGGAATGCTGCTGGGACACCACGGCTGCTCCAGCTCTGGTCCCTCAGGGAAGCCCAGTGTGGTTTATAAATAGGGGGGTGGCTCCCACTGTGGCTGGAGGTGGGAGGCAGCACTGCTGACCCCTGCCCCGCCAGGGACAGCCCCAGGCCAGGCACCCAGGGGCTCCTCCAGGGCTGACACAGGAACACAGCGACAGAGCAAGCTACTCCAAGGAGTAAAGAGCTTACTCTGGGATTGTAGCTGGGGGGTGGGAGGCACACACCCTCCCCTCCTGCAGCAGGTACGTAGGAGCATGCTCTCACCAACTCATTGGTGCTGACAGCCCGTGGCCAGAAAGGAGATCTCTTGGGTGCTTCAGGGATGGGAATGGCAGGACAGCACTGGGAGCACTGGCCAGCCTCCCAGCCTGGAGTCTGCACCACGGCTACACAACCACCCCCATGTTTCCAGAGAGGGGCACAGGACGATTCCTACTGGAAAACTGGAGTAAGAATCACAGCATCAGAGACACAGGGAGGCAGGAAGGGGCCTCTGGAGCTCACCTTGCCCAGTCCTCTGCTCTAGCAGGGCTCCTGGAGCCAGCTGCCCAGGAGCATTTCCAAAGGTTACTCCTTCACCATGAAAACAAAGTATCAGAAGAAAAGCATGTTACAACCTCACACCAGGTGCTCAGTGTATACAGTGTTTTATTGAATGAAGGTATGTTACATTAGACAAACATATCTTACACATGCTATACAAAATATACATTCTTACGTGAAAAAAATATAAATAGACACAGGGAAGTAGCAACAGGGACCCAGAGCAGCTCTGCTCACGCTGCCCAGGAGCCCCCAGATCCTGTCAGAACTTTGGCATTGAGGGAAGAACCTGTTTGGGATCACAGAACAGGATGGCCATGCTGCCCTGCCTGGAGGAGAGGGGAAGGGCAGACACCACCTCTGCTAGTTTGCCCACCATCCTAAGCACAGCAAGGTGCTCCCCTCCTTCCAAGATTCAGCTCCTTGCAACAGTTTATGGGCTTTAAAGAGAAACCATTGCTCGTGGAGGGACATGAACAGCTTAATTCATGAGGGCAGCTTTTACCAGCCAGTATCTCACAGCTCTGGCAGTCCCACCTGCTCTGGTGCAGACTGTTTGTTTTGAAGCCTGGTCTTGGCCAAGCACATCTTACCTACCTAAAGGGATTCAGTCACAGCAAGGAGCTGTGCCCCAAGCCCACCTACCACGGCAGATCTGCATTAACTCCACAGGAGAAAGGGACAGAACTAACAAGCATTTGCCCAACAGCAAGGGCAGGCAGAGCAGCACAGGGCTGGGGGGAAGCCATGGCTCTGCACACACCAAGCAGCACCCTGCCCCAGCACCCAGTGTGAAGATCTGGAGAAAGCAGCCCAAAATGATGGGACGTCACTGCTGCAGCTGTAGTTTCATGACCTGACCTTTCTCATCTGGATTTAAGCTGACAGTACTGGGTTCCTGCAACAAAGAGACCTTTGGGTTGAAAATAAGCACCTTGTCTTAAATGCTGCCTGGAAAGGAAAAGGCTGGAGGAAATAAAACCCAGAAAGGAATGAACTTAAGATTCTTCTTCTGGTACACGTGTTATTAAGCATCTCGGATGTCAGAGCCCAAAGAGAGTCACACACCTGGGTTCCTCCACCCAGAGGTCAAGCACAGCTGGATCCTCTTTCTACTAAAGCTGCTGGCTATGAGCCCACCACAGTCACTTTGAGAGCACTGTTAAGAGCCCTCCACAATATCTGCTCAACCTGCACATATCTGACTACTCTTCATGGCCAAAGAGCTGTGGGAAAACAACCTAACATCCCCTCACTCACTGACTCCCATAACCCAGAGGACTGACGGTTTCAGCTGGGATGCTGCAGGAGAGCATCGATCCCCCTGTCACAGCCCTTCTCCCCAGGGATGGACAATGAAGCCCTACATACCTCCTGTGGGCTGGTCCAGGAAGGTGTTTCTGTCACTGTACAAACACAGGCAGCTGTTCCCATTCATGTCCCTTGCTCCCCAGGCTGAGTGTGCAGCATAGAGCTGAAGCACCCTGGCACTGAGCACCACACACTTGCTGAAGACCCGTCACTGGGGAGTTTTTAACCCCTGCTACACAAAGGTGCATTTTCCTGGAAGAAAGACCTTTTCAGAAAGCCCTTGTAATGTTCTTCCTCCTAGTTTTGTCAGGCACTAACTCATGAAGCTCACGTTTCCTCTGCCTCAGCAGTGCTGAGGGGTTCTCTGGGCATCACTCATTTCTCACCTGACAAATATTTAAACATTCTGACTCTGTTGAGGTCTGGGGAGCTCGAGAGTTCAACAGAGCCACAGTTCTGCCTGGTATTTTACAGCAGAGGACACAAGTGTTTTAACTGTACACACCTCGTGCCTGTGAAGAGGAAGCAGAAAATCCACAGTACAGTTCGCTGAGCATTCATCAACCTCCCAATTTATCAGGCCTTTTTCACCACAGCTGCCACCCAGGAAAAACACAGAGAGTCCTCTCTGCAGCACACACAGCACACAGGATCTGCTGAAGACAGCAGCTCAGATAAACTTGTGAAACTCTAAACTCCCATCCTATAGCTACTTCACCAGACAACCAGAAGGAAACATTTGAGTACCATTCCTTGTGTTTGCTACTCACAGGAACCTCAGGGAAATTGGCTACTACAGCCTGGAGCACCAGTTAATGCTGCTTGTCAGCATGGGGTCTGCTGGGCTTTACACTGCAGGACGTGGTGCCCAACACAGACTTAAGGAGTCACAACACTGAAATGGGTCAAACCTGAACTGCATCAAGCAGAGCGGGTGCAGCCAGGCTGGACACACACCCTATGGAGCAGTGAAACCCAGCAGCTTCACCACATGCCAAAGTCACTCCTTTCCAGAACAAAGACAGCTCCATCCCCACACACACAGATCGGTCTCACCAGGCACAACACCCCCCATATGGCTTGATAGGCAGCTGTTGAGGCTAACAGTATGATACATACTTTGGCATAATAAAAAATATATTTACATTACAGCCAACACATTTATATGCTTAGTGTATACAAAATATTTATAAATGCAAATTTATTTACAACTAGAGTCCATTATTCATAGGAGAAAACAAGCCCCAAAGTTAGACTGGGAACAGGCGCCTGCCAACAGTCTAAGGAACAGAAAGCTGGCCAAGAGTTCTATGCTCACAATTACTGGGGAATTCCATGAGGAGGCCCCAAACATTTGTTTTCAAGCAGACAATGCAGTGCCACACAGCTATGCATTCTTGAGGGGTTTTTCAAAGCATGCACCAACACAAAGGCTGCTTCCAGCATCAGAGACCCCACATTTCAATGCCGTTCTTGTGGACATTAATCACCCATGTGTTCTGTTGCACATTCCCATTTTCCAGTGCACAGAAATCCAAGGGAAAAGGGCTTGTGCCACCTCCTCCGAGGGAGTCTGACCCTCTTTAGCCAGCCTGTAATTGCAGACACACGTACACAAGCATCTTTGGCCTTGGGGTTAAGTCCTGAGGTAGTAAATACACAGTCAGTCGATACGGGTTTGCTTTCAAGACCTTAGTGCCTTACGTGGTTTCACTATAGTCACGAATGCTCCGTGTCCTATTAAAATCAAAGTTATGCTCACGTAACCTGTGGCAGGCTCTGGGGGAGGCAGCTTGTTCTTGGTCACTGTCAGTAATGCCCTCGCTCCGCAGAGGCCGGGGGGTCTCTCGAGCTGACGGCTGATGCAGGAAGTGCGAGTGAGAGCGCGCGAGGTCTTTGTTTACTCCCCACAAAGGAATCTGAAAGGGTTCTGAGGAAGAGAGAAGATGAACAGGACTGAGTTCATGATAAACACAAATTTTAGACAGATTAAGCTGTGCAAGTCAGCAGCAGCAGTCTTTCTGAGGCTATTCTCTCTATTTTTGAGAGTGTGTTTGACCAAACGCTCTCCTGTTCCAGCGACCGGTCACAGTGAGCAGCAGTGACACACACAGCACTTCAGTGTGAAGTTTAAGAAAGGGCACCTGGAAGAAAGCCATCATAAAACCAAGCAATGTAGAAAAGAAGTGTTTTGGGGGAAGTCCTCAAACTCAGGCCAGCTCAAACAAACGGGTTATCTGAGTTTCCTATGTGAAGCCTTAACTCTTGGCTAACAGATGTCCCTGCAGCACACACAAGGGACCCCACTCCACACGCTGTGCTGGGTTACCTACCACTGCAGAAATACTCTTTTTAGTATCACCCTCTCCAGCTCTCAGGCACTGGATGCAAGCAGAGCCACTTCTGAGTGGTTAATAAGCACAAGAGTTCCTCCACAACCACGGTCGCTTGAAGAAGGAGCTGCCTATCGACAGTGAAGGGTGGCACAAGGGTGGGCAGGGTTATCAGGGACAAGGGAAAAGGGACACTCACCACTCAGCTGCTGGGGGGAGATTTTCTTTTCACTTATTTTGTCGTGGTTGGCAAGGAAGACAGTCACGTCTTTGTCTGCCAGGAGATTATCAAGAGCACTGGTGTCATGCTGGGTGCGTCCTGTGTATGTTTCCTTCGGCATCTGCACCATGAGATTCGGGAGGGTTTGATCCAGGGGGTCCTCTTCGGTGATGTAGGCATAGGGACAGTACTCTCGTGTCCTGGAGTAGATGTTTGCATTGTCATAACAGTCTGAGCAGATCACCAATGGTGCTGCACCACCTGACAGACACGAAGCAAAGACAAAATACTCTCAAACAGGGTAAGGATACTCAATTTCCATCGGCTGCTTCATGTCTTAGCACGATCACGCATGACAGCAGTACAGTCTGAAGGGCCTTTTATACACTGAACATTGTAACAGAGTACTCAGCTTGTCTGAAGAAGTCCCACAAGACTACAGAGGAGAGGGAACGGGCTGTGGGACACAGGAAAACTGAAGGATCACTTTTGAAAGCCAGCCTGTGTAAGGATTGGACGGCTCCTCAGCATTTGCATGATAAAAACAGCGTCTCTATAGACTCAAGGATGCAAACATCCTGAAAAGCATCCAAACAAGGTAGACAAATACTGCAGCCCCTTTATTTACAACCATAGCCAGAGGACTATGTCTGGCAGAGACATTTTTATTCCAAGGACAAAAGCTACAGTAAGTCATCTTCCAAGGGGACTTTATTTCCACCACTGCTGCGATGCTAAAGAACAGAAACAGCTTAAGAATCCACCTTGGCATTTAACCTGGGAATTCTGCACCAGCATCCCCACCCTGCCGAGCAGCACAAAGAGCCTGGGGAGGGAACTGCACTGCTCTGGCACCTGAAGGACAGCGGTCCCCAAATGGCTTGTGTGGCACTCACACCACACATGAGCCTCGGTGCTGCTGCTGCCCACACGAAACACAGAAGCCTTGATGAGCCTGAACAAACAGGAGGTGCCTCAAACTCAGAAAAATCACACCTTTTAGGAGCAACCTGAATTCTGGTGGAGGAAGAGTCACCTTTGGCGTGTGATACACACACTACCCTGTGTTGTGTAAGAGCCACGGGACCAGCTGCACGCTGGTACCTGCTGAGGCACACGCGACACACGTGAGGGCTCTGCTCACCATCTGTGCCTTTGTGCACGTAGCCACCAGCTGGAGGCATCAGCTGCTGATGGCTTCCTGCCTCTGAGGTACTGTAGCCCTCCTGAGGCTCTGACAGCGTTCCTTGGGAGGACAGATAGCTGGGGATGTCTGCAGGTAGGTTCATCTCCTCTGCAAGGCACAATTAACAAGGATGTCATTAACAGCTGAGCGTGAAAACATCAAGGTAACATCATTCCCCACATCAGCAAAAACACCATCCAGACTTTCAGCTCACATCCAGTTATCTTCCTGCTACCCCAGCGGCTGAAAATCCCTATGGCTAGTTCAAAACTAACAGGGCCAGGCTGGAAACTCACATTATTCCACATCCTGAAAACGTTTGTAAGTTTATGCAAATATTTGGTTTGAAACTTTAGTGTGCTTCCCCCAACACAGAGCCAGACTAGTGGAGAGGGAATAAAATTAACACACTTCATGCTAAAAAAACCCCAACAAACCACAACTCTAAAATGAAGGAACTGAGCAAATCCCTGAACAGATTTGAGAAGGAAATCTTTAGTTCTTCAGTCCTGTCCACCCGGAATGAGCCCAGAAATTCCACCACTCTGTTGGCAACACAGAGGATTTGGGTTAAAAACAGGGCTGAAGACTGTTGCTTCCACACTTTACCTGTGTTGGTGATGCTGTAATCTTCACTCTTCCTTCTCATGTGGTAGATCACAATAACCCACACCAGGGATGTCCCCACAACACAACAGACAACGACAATAATGACAATGCCGACTGTTGTCCAGCCATCCTCCTCGTGGACAACACCGCTCTGGGAAGAGTCACAGTTGGGGGATGCCAGGACGTTCAGGTAGATGTGGCCGCGCTCGGTGCCGACCGTGTTGGACATGATGCAGGTGTACTTCCCAGCATCCTCTAGCCCAGCATCCACGATGATCAGGAGCTGGTTGGCCGCAGCGAAGAAGTGCCGCTCCGTGACGGTCAGAGGGCCATCGTCCTTGGTCCAGTTGAGGCGAGGGGCAGGGCTGCCCCCAGCTATGCACTGCAGGACAGCGGTCTCACCACGCGTCACCGTTCGGTCTTCCAGGGGTCTGACGAAGGAAGGAGTTTCTGTGGAAGCGAAGGAAAAACAAGTCACTTGTAAGATAATTTCATTGTGCAACCTGAGCAATGAAACACAGGATTGAGGAAATCCCAGGAGTTCAGCTCTTCAGATCATTGCAGCAAATGCAGGTTCAGCCAGTGTCCCCAGAACTGCACTAGCCACACTCTGCTTTACGTATTCCAATTCTAAACTTGTGTATGGCCATGATGCTAAAGGTCTGCGTCTTCAACACCTACTGCACTCTAGCAGGAACTGTCCCTCCTTTATTACTCAGCATAGTTCACGTTGTCTGTGACTGGACTGATTCCAAGACACCACAAGTTACCTAGGAGCCTACACTGCTCAGTTCCCTCCTGCAAAGACCACACTACCTTCCCAGGTCAGCACTGCAGCTGAGCTTCTGAAGCTTCACTGTTCAAAAGTCAAGTGCTGCTCTTTGTATTTTAATATCATTCTTTAGGCCTTCAGCTTGCTGCTTCTGGATAAGCCACACTCCAGTGCCGAAGCAAAGGGATCCACAGGCAGGCACAGATTAGCACCCCACTCACCTAACACAGTCAGCGTGGCGTTTGCCGACAACCCCCCTGCAGTGTTTTGTGCCATGCAGCTGTAGATCCCCATGTCCTCTATCTTCACGTTTGCAATAAAGAACACATCATCCTCAGGCATGACATGCATCCTCCTCTCTCTGGCAGCAGGGAAGTCGGTGCCACCATCCTTCTGCCAGGAGATCTGCGGCGTAGGGTGTCCCTCTGCAGCACACTCCAGCCGGGCCATCGCCCCGATGCGGATGGTGAGATCCATGGGGGTTTTCAGGAAAGAAGGCAGCTCTGCATCAAAGCAGACAGGCTTTCAGTGGAAAGAGCAACAAAAGCCCCACAGCACAAACAGTATCTGAAACCAAACAGATCTGAAACAGACCTGTAGCTCTCCCTGAGAGGGGCAGATCTGCAGTGGTCAAAGAGCCTATCCTCCCAGTTTAAACAGAGCAGCTACAGTGTTCATTTAAGATGATCTGAAGGACAACATTTCTCATGGGGAAAAGACAGGGAAAAGGTTTAGCCTTCTTCCTAAGCCTCTGTCATGCTTTTTCTTCCCTGGGAACAGGGAAGGTGAGCTTCTACCTTGGCAATCCAATACTGCACTACCAGTTCTGGATAAGCAAAAGCAACACAGGTACCTCCACTCTTGGAGACCACAGGGACCAGTGCTCTACTGACTGATGCAAACACTGCTTTCTCACCTCCCTTCCCTCAGACAAAATGAACAAAATTATTATGGCTAAAACCAAAGGACTTCAGAGACTTTCAGAGTTTGTTTCCAGTCCCAGCAGCTGGTTTTAGTTTTAGCTTTACAAGCATGTGGGAAACTGCTTAGTTCTGAAGAGACAGCAGAGGGAGCTTTTAGTTTAAGAAATTTCCACCTCCATTTAACTAGACGAGCAACTGTTATAATGAAAGCATGGGAGACATCAAAAGCAAGGCTTTTCACCCACAAAAACAATAAATATTGCTGCTGTAGAAGTATCAAACATCGTTTTATAAATACCAGACTATTTCTGGCCAGCTTTAGTGAAAAACAAACTTGCAGGTACTTCAATATAGCTTTAGTTGAAAAGCATTTCTCCTTTGTTAATGTTATTACTTACCATTGACAGTTAGCTTGGCTTTGTTGGAATAATTGGAGCCAAAGTGGTTGGTGACGATGCACTGGTACTTTCCTTCATCGGTGAAATTCACACTGAAGAGGTGCAGGACAGTGGTGTACTCGACCACCTCGCCGCTCTGCTGCTGGTATCTGGCAAAATTCTCAACCTCTGCATCATACAACACTTCACTGTCCTTACGCCAGGCAGTGGACATGGGTGAATCACTGCTGCTCACAGCAGTGCAGGTCAGAGTCACGTTCATGCCTCGCAGAGCAACTGTGGTCTCAGGATGCACTCTTATCTGCGGCTTCGGGAAGTTATCTGAGGAGAAAAGCACAGAGATTAGCTACTTTCCTCCTCAACTTGCCATTAATATTGCAAGAAGAGTTGCTCAAAAGACAATGTAAGCAGAAAGCAAGCTTTGGGAACAGATGTCCTGCTCGAGGTGCACACATTCAGCTGTGATAGAGGGAGAGGCCCACAGAACAAACACTGAGAACCACCAGAGTAGAAGTGTGGTCTTGAGCAGCACCCTGCACTGACCAGCCATGCTCAGCTGAAGAGCTAGGTTATTTCACGAAGGACTAGAGACTTATTTTCAGATAATTTAAGCATCTTCAAGAGCCTTTAAGATCTACAAAGCATAGCAAGCTGGCAGTTCACTCCCTCACCCTGCTCGATGAGGTATTTTGATACCCATTACTGCAGCAAAGACATTCTTGTGGGCACAGTGCTGGGTGCCAGGCACCACGCTGGTGCTATCAGAAGGGAAGTGGGTGCTCACACCTACACGGTGGTTACTGCAGCCTTTACCACCAAGAGAACGGAAGAACTGCGTACACACAAAAACATCTACCAGACTGCTCACCCAGAGAACAGAACACTGACTATTTCCAGGCCTGCCACAGACTTCAAAATGACTCTGGGCAGAGTCTCTCAGTGTTCCATCTCACAGTTGGGTTACAAAAGTAAACAGGCTTACGTCTGAAGCTGTGGTGGCAGAGGCCAGATAAACATTACAGATACAGAGCATCAGAAAACAGCTGCTAACTACTCTCCGCCTTGCTGGTGGGGACAAGAACCAATGAGGACGTGTCAAACAGCCCTTCCAAAGCTGAAGGCGTTCACAAGCAGGCAGAACGGAAACATAACTGGTTTTTAACCCTAACCTAAACAAAAAGCAGTGCAGTCCCACAGAATCACTCCCTCAGCTTAGGTTCAGTGCTCCAATGTAACAAAACAGAGTTAAACCCAAACTCCAAAGCAGACCCGGTGACGCATGCAGGTCCACAGAGTCATGGCCAAGGCCAAGCACCTCCAGCAGTGCTACAGCCCCATTCCAGAGAGGCACCTGCACAGATCTGCGTTCCCATGTGCTTAGATCAAGTCATTAAAAGAACCAACCGCAGACAAAGTCACCAGGGTCCACGCTGAGCAGGCTCTGTCCCGCCAGCCACTCGGGATGGGCGCAGCTGACGTTCACCGCCTGCTGCAGGTGGCTGTCGGCGAGCCACTGCGGCAGCCACTTCAGCTGGCAGTCACACAGCAGGCTGCTCGTGTTCAGGACTCTGCAGGAACAGGGGGAAAGCAGCATGTGATCACAGTTCAGCTTCTCACACTCCTACGTGGGATTTCATGCGCGAAGCCGCTGGAAGCATATACACTCAGCAATGTCAAGATTTATGGCGCTCTCTTATGCCTCTGGGATTTAATATACAATGTTAGGAACGTATGACAGAGACAATCCAGAGAAGCCTTCCCTCTATGTCAGCATTAAAACCTTAGGCTTCTTCTTATTCCAAAGAAAAGAGCCCTGGAGCTCGAACTTCTGGAAAAAATCCCCACAAAATTAAGTTGATCTTTAAAATTATCCCATCCCTCTTTAAAGCAACCAAAAGGACTATAGCACTGCAGAGCAGCTCTGTATCTCAAACCAAACACACCTGCCCTTATGAAAGGAGCCTGAGCCTCAATATTCCTTCTCCTGCCAGCTAACAAGTATTTAAGAAAGCGATTTTTTCCATACATGTATCTACTGCAGATTGTTTGCTGCACAGAAAAGCTGCCAACAGGAACCAGTGTTGGGTCACTTCTTCCCCATCACCTGCTTTCAAAGTTTCCTACATATTATGTTGGAGCATGGAGAAAGTCCAGCGTTCTAACGAGATGAACCCAGCAGCAAGGGAGGAGAAGCACACAAACAAGCCAGGATTCCATCCTGCTGTCCTCACTTTTAAGACACCTTAGAGAAGGCAATGCCAATCTTATCTTTGACACCTAAAATGCTTGTCCTCAAACTGGCAGATCTTATGGGCCAACAGTCCATATGGCCAACATTAACTGAGTAAGTTTTAAAACAGATTACACCATACTCAGAGGCTTTATCTCACAGAGATGACTGCAGTACACTGGGATTAGTCCTGGGTGTGAAGGTCACTTCACATTATAATACTTTAAATGTCTGAAGATCACAAGAGGCTCTAGCAGCTTAAGCATCTGCTGAGCCAGTAAAAATTATTGTCTAGCTGTGAATGTTAGAGCCTTTCCCTATATCCCAAACCAGGAAGACAAAATGCAGCATTTCCTAACCCACAGAAAGATTCCTGATGAATAATCTCTGGTTTTCACTGTCTACATGCTAGTGCATTCATGTCATAAGACATGAAAAGCTCAATGGTTCAACACTTCAAGAAAAAAATACATTCCATTAATTGCAACTAAGGAAATGGAGGTGCAGATTTTATCAAACTTTAAGTATACTGCTGCTGGCTGAGGGGATAATTTATCAGCATGGCTTTAAATATTTCATGATGAAAGCTGACGCTGCTCAGCCAACTTAGCCAACCCTACGATGGCTGAAGGATTCTTTCCAGGCCCTATCTTGTAAAATAATCTGTAAATAATTGTCATGAACTTACAGCTCCTTCAGGTGAGTCTGGGCAAATGCATTTTCTTGGATGGACATGACTGCGTTGTTGCTTAAATCTCTGTAAGTTAAGCAGAGTAATAGTGGGTAAGTGATTTCATATGATGCCTCCAGTTAAACTCTTGAAAATCTGACAGAGGACACAAGACTGAAGTTGACAAATAATTAGAAGTGCTACAGAGTAAATACTTACAGATGTTCAAGTCCTTCAAGGCCAGAGAATGCTTTTTTGGTAATTGACTTAATCTGGTTTCCTTGCAGGATTCTGAAAGACAAAGGCCCCCAGACCCCAACAGCAGGGTGAACACCAGTGTGAGCTCACCAGTAAGACCAAAAAACAGTTCCCTGGGATGTTTAACTATGTCTTTTCTAGTTCTAGCTGAGCCAAAAGAAGAAGTGTTATTTTTGAGCTTAAAGGTTTGGCTAATTTTCCCAAGAACAAGGTTCCTTTCCCATTCTTAATTTAAATGTTTCAGTTAGAGATGTGTCACAAGATATTTCAGTGAGCAGAACTCTGGAGTGAAGCAGTGACTTCCTAATGCCAATCTGCCACAACAGCATTAGCTGCTGAGGCTGTGCCCTCACACCAAGCTATTTAAGAGCAATGCCCATAACTCCTGCCTGTAGCACTAGAGGATGGGGCTTCCTGCAAAGCACAAGGCAGTGGATGGGAAGCACTTTGCCACAGTATCAAAAAGCTGTTCATTAACAGTTTCATATTTGTTCAAAAATAGTTATTTATTAATTTTTTAGTAAGAGCCAGTTTTTACCCAAACTAAAGCAGCACAAAAAGTGACAATCATCACACAGCAGGGCTGCTCTGCTCAGTAATGAATAAAATCAAGTGCTTATGCTTAATTTCTTCAAACTGGTGCTGCAAAGTGATCCAGCACTACACAGACCCAACACTGCTGACCAAGGCAGCCAAACCTCTGTCAAGAGGCTGTGGCACAGAGTGGAAACACGCTGAACACAGCTGCCAACTAGGAAAGCTTTCTGCCTCTGCCACTGATTTACAATTCCTTCACATTCTGCAGTGTCCCTCTAGGCTGCATCCCGGGAAGCGCTGTCACCTCAGGCCTCTGTAATACATACAGCTTGTCCAGCCTGCCCAGTCCCACGAATGCTTCATTTGCATCTTCGATGGCCCAGGAGATCTCATTGTTCCTCAAGTCCCTGCAGGAGAAGAGCTGCCTTGTAAAGAAGCCTTTAACACCATCCTAGCCACTGCTGGTGGCGAGCTAGAGGGGAGCCTGCTGTCGCACAGCCTGCTTGGGTATCCGGGCACCGCATCACCGGGAGCTCCCGAATCTGTTCTAAAGCAGCTTGTCAGGAGATGACTGCCCCATTCCAGAGATGCAAGGGAGCACAGGACTGTTTGAGATCAACACCGCAGACAGAACCACAAACAAATCCTGCAGCACAACTTCTTGATGTGGGATGAGGGGAAGACCCGTCTGGCCAGCGCTCATCATGTGACAGGCCATCTACCCAGCTGGGAGAGGCTCCCCAAGCAAGCTGGGGCATGTAAGTGCATTAACTGATACACTAGCTGCATTAATCTTCCCCAGTAACAGGCTTATAATGGCATTAGCATATTAAGAGATTACACACAGGTTACAGCACAAGGCTGCCAGGCACAAAGCAGTAGCTTTTCAGAATGAAGTTGATATTCTGCTCACAAATCTCGTTACCAGCTAATGGGATTTCTGTGTGACCTCTGCACAGCACTTTGGCCCCTCATGTAGAAGAGCAGACTAAACAGCAAAAGCAATATAGCAATATGGTTCAGAGGGGATTTAATGCTTTTTAGAGGGAGGGTGAAATAAATGCAGTTGCACTTTTAGCCTGCATGGACAGAGCCAAGAGTTTCCATCAAAGCTGCAGTTTTCAGCTGTTTTGGTACTGTGCACAGAAGTTTCTGGACACAGGAGTGTGTTTAAAGGATGAGATGCTAGTGAAAACCAGCCTGTACTGCAGCGTACCAGACACTGTATGCATCAGCTCATTGGAGCTTCCAAACAAGTCAACTGAAGGGAAGCGAGCTACATTTACAGGCAGCTGCATACATCCCCTCCCACAAACATTTCTTTCCTTGTGGCATCAGTACCAAGATACAGTATTACAAAGTAAATCATGCACCAAGATGTAAAACCTCAGTGTTATTCTTAGATACACCTTTAATCCTCCCTTGATGGAGTTTTTACAGTTTATTCTTTGTTAGGCTACATTGTAGAGCAGCAATGGGAGCCCAACATACAGAGAAACAGTTAGGTCAGGCTTAGCACTGGAACAGCCAGTGTACAAGCAACAATGGCACTAATCCGACAGCAACAGAGTATCTCCTGTTGTTTGAAGTGTTTTTACAGTCCAGTACTCAGACCACTCAGTGAAATGAGTGAACAACCCAAAAGAAAAGCCCCTCATTGTGCGAGCTGAGGAGCTGGCTCCTCATGCTTGGCTGGGCAGGAATGCTGGAGCCCAGTTAATCAGGGCTGCCCTGTCCTGCACATTCCACCCCAGCAAAGGGCCAGCCTCTCAGCTGTTGACGCCCCTGAGGAGCCCAGGAAAACCTACTAATTAATCTGCTCTTGTTCTTTTTCATGCTACTCTAAATCTAAGAAATTAGTTTTAATTATTTCATTAAAAGGTTGCATTAAGGTTAACAGAATATGACTGCTTACATAAATCTCTCTGGTGAGTTTGCTTATTTAAGCATTTATTTAATGAACTGACAGAGGGGTTATAAACTTTCACTCTTTGCTCAACTACCATTGTTTAGGATGATTACAACTGCTCAGATCTCCTCAGGACACTTTTTTCCTTAAAAACCAGGATTGAGTCTTTTCTTGTCAGCTGCAGCTGCTCTGCAAGGTCCTGGGGAGCACCGAGTGTGCCTCTGGCAGCACCGAGCTGTGCCTCCACCAGCACGGGGTAACCCCACACTCACCCCATGTGCTGTGACTTGGGCACACGAGCAGGGTGAGCAACCACAGGGATTCAGCAGGTGGCTTCTGAGGCTCCAACCCCAACAAAAGCCTCTGGAACAGAGAGCTCTGGGCTGAGCAGTTACGCAAGCGGAGTACCCACACCTCAGAGCTGGTGTGGCACGCAGCGGGTCACCCAGCCACTGTTTCTTATCACTGCCAACATTAAGTGGTTGGTTGTTTTAGCTGGGCTGGAATTGTGTTCTCTGGGCAGACCAAAGGATTACCAGCCCCACCACACTGGCGGGCAGGACAGCACACCACAGTGCCAAAACACCCATCTCAGGCTTGCACAGTGCAACATTCATTGTCATCACTTCCAAAAGCCTCACTGTGCTGAGCTGAGGTTGTAGGTAGAAGCTTTCTGTACTTACAGGGTTTGAAGATTTGTCAGACCTCTAAACACACCATCAGCGATGTGACTAATGCGATTGTCACCCAGGTTTAGTTTCTCCAATAAACCAAGTCCCACAAAGGCAGATTCCTTGAGGCGAGTCAGCTGGTTGTATGACAAGTCTCTAGAAACATTGAACATGCACTTTAAAGGCAAGTAGTGGGGGATTAATTACAAAGATACTATCAAACTTGACTAACAATAGAGTTCTGATTAATTTCTTTAACAGAACACTTATAAAAACAAGTAAAATACACAACATTACCACGGGCCTAACAAGGAAATTAAGTACTTCCTTTGGTAACTCATTCCTGCTACAGATGTGCTATCCAATCTGGTATTGCAACACTAGAAAATCCCCAATGAGAAGCAGCCCAGGACTTACAGCTCTGAAAGTCTTTGGCAGAACTCCCATGCATCTGGGCTGATCCTGTTAATGGCATTCTGGCTAACGTAGAGTTGCTGCAATGTCCGCAGACCATACAGCCAGCCCTTGTTTACTTCTGTTAAGTTATTATGTTCCAGTTCTCTAAGGAATTAGAGGGAAAAAACATTCACCAAATAGATAATCAATGAAACAGATTTATAAAATTTCACCTCCTGAATCCCAAAATTATTTACTAACAATAAAGGCTTAAGCCTTAGGCAACCTGAAATGCACCATTATATCCACCCCACTGAAACCACAAGAGGGAACAGAAGTGTATGAAGAACTGAGTAACTCAACAACAGCCATGCAAGCAGAACTCTGATCCCTGTTCTCAAAGACCAATTCTTCTTTCAGGAATCGCTTGCTAGCACACACAGCACACTCCTGCGCTGCTGCTGTCAGGCACACCACAAAGAGCCATCCCAAGTTAGGGAATGGACAAGTGAAAAATGACAGAAAGCAACCTACAAAGCACTCTTGATCACCAGGTGGGAAGCAGCCAGGGGGAACACCAGTATCTTTCCACCTCTGAAGCAACCAGACATGATACCAAAATATGGGGAAAACACAGAACTGTAAACTCATCTCCTGGGATGCTCATTGACACCTCAGCACAGTCTTGATGCAAGGGAAGCCAGGCAGAACACCCCCCTCCACAGCCAGAGTCCCTGAAAGAAATTCCACACTGAGGCATACTCACAACTCTTCTATGTTCCCCAGGCCAAAGAACGCCCCATCCATCAGTCTGCTGATCCCATTGCGCTGCATTTTCAGTGACTTCAGGGACTCCAGCCCTTGGAACGTAAGGCTTTCCACGATCTTAATCCGGTTCCTCTTCAGTTCCCTTATATAAAGGTTACATTCAAATATTAAACACATCTTTAGGTATGACTGAGTCAAGAACACCACTGCTGGAGACACTGCTCTGAAGCTACTTACAGAAACTGCACGTGAGGCAGTTTGAAGATCTTTGGTGGAATCACACTAATCCTATTTCTGTTCAGCTTTACCACCATTAGTGAGCTCGATAAGTTATCAAGGCAGCCTGCTTCCAGAGTAGTTATCCTGTTGTTACTCAGATTCCTAGGGAAGGAAGAGAAGCCTTTCAGAACGTGGATGGTTTTTATGAACACAACTGCATGAGCACTCCAGAGCAAACACTTGTTATGAGAACTCAGGCTCTTTGTGAAGTGACATTAGAAATCTGAATTCTGGTATGCCAAATTAAATCATTTTTCCCAAAGGAATCAGTGCTAGCAGCCCATTTTTTACTGCATGCCCATGCTTCAGCTAGACATGGTCAAGACAACGTCAACAGTGATTTACTCAAAAAGGGCAGAAATTATTCCATGTCCCTGCCGGCTCAAGTACCTGCACTCTGACAACAGCACTTACTGCTTTCCATGCTACTTGGGAATACAAAATACACATTGGTATGAAAAGCATTTCATTTCAAGCAAGTTTGTAGCTGTGCTGAGCACTGTGACCTGTACAAAGCCACAGAAAGCTGCCTGCTTTAAGACAGTAGCTTGGAGTAAATGAAGTCTCCAATATTGTTGTAGAGCCTGGAACCCCAGGCGTAAGGACAGATCACTCATACTTACAGGTATTTCAGTTGCATCCGTGGAAAAGAAGAAGCTTTAATTTCTGAGATAAGATTAGAACTAAGATCTAGATTTTCCAAAGAAAGGTAAACTTGAAGTTGCTCAGCATTTATTTCTGGAATGGTATTGTGCACCCTGAAAAACACCAGCAGCAAACATGATTATCAAAACATGTCACCCTTCAAGCTGCACACAAACAGCTATGCAATTCATAGATCAAGGGTGTCAGCAACCCCCCTACACAGGACATGAGCACTCACTTCAGAGTGTTAATTCCTAAAGCAACACTGAAAATCCAAGAGCTATTTGCCACGCTGACATATGAATAGATTCAAACTCTGGGCCCTGTAGTTGGGCTGTTCCTTGTGGGAACTGTCATCCTGAGATTGAATCCCTCCCCTTCAAAGCTGCCTGCCTTGGTTGACTGCATCTTATTGGTAATTTAGGGTGACTTGATTGTCTAACTGATTTGTATTTCTTTAAAGAGTGCTTACATATTCCCTAAAGCACTTTAGATGAGTAGTATTTCAAGACAAAAGCAGCTATGTTTTCCTACAACTTGATGCCAGAACTCTAATACAATTCTCCCACTTGTTAAACAAGACAGGCTATTACTTACAGTGAGAGTAGAGTTATATTAGAAGTTGTTTCTCCAAAATAAGGAATTTCACTTAGCTCATTGTAATTCATTTTCCTTTAAAAGAAAAACAAACAAAAAAAGAAGATTACTGGCACATCAAAGGAAGAAATAACTCATATCACAGACCACATTCAACATGTTAATAACAGTAGTTGACAAAAAAGATTCACTAAAAACTTAAATACCAATAATTTGAACAATTTAATAGCAAATCAGGCTAGTTTTTTACCATTCTCATGGATACTATTACTTCTCTGTAACTTATAATCAGCTATAGTCAAAACAAATGTCTCCTTCCTTTGTAAAAGTATTGGTCTTCTAACCTTTTCTGAAAAAGTTTTCTGCTCATAAAGCATCAGTTTTATACACAAAATCTGCTGCCAACACAGAGCACTCAATTTTAATTAACTGGCACTGAAGACTTCAAGTCAGAACAGATACCTACAGGTACAATGAAATGCACTGATCAGAATTAGGTACTAAATATTTATAGTTTATGCTCATAAGAGAACCCCAACAACTTACACTTCTTGTAGTGTATGAACAGACAAATCAATGCTCCAGTTGGATGACAGTAAATGGTTGTGACTTAAATCCCTACAGAACAGAGAGAAAAGTTAGTCTAACTCCTGGATTAAAAAGACAAAATAACACACACTTTCATGCAACCTGGAAGTTCTAAACTATATCTTTGATGCACACAATTCCTCCTTCACCAGAGGAAGCTCCAGCCTGCTCTAGAATGAAAGTGCAGACAGTTCTACTCTTCTGTTGGAATTGAGGGAACTGTTCAAAAAGCTTCTAGAAAGAGACATCCTACCTGATCAGAGCACTCTTCCTTCAAACCAAGTGGAAAGCCCCTCCAGGGACAGGGAGGTACTCTCTTACAAACTGCCTGTTACTGAACTGTTCTGTGCAGCAACCACCCCCATTTTCTCAGCCTGCCCAGCTTCTCAAAGCAGCTGATCATTCGAGGCAGGCTTATTTTAAAGGAACAACATACACACAATTGCCAAGCAAGCTGGAGGGGAGAGAAACACGAAGGCATGCTTCAGGGCCAGCTGGTTTCGCTTATGGGAAACAAATGCAGGAGTTGGATTGCTTCTAGGGGCAGGAGAGCTGTTAAATCTGGTTTTAATGCCCTTGCTGGATGTCAACACTATTCCTCTTGTTTTAACTTTAAAGCAGAACTTTACTTTAGCCTTGATGCACAAGATGCTGTAAGAAAAGCAACAGTCTGTCCACTCCATGAGCACAGACTAGCTGTGTTTTGGGACACACATCAAACCATGACCAAAACCACAGCCAGCAGAACAAGAAAAACCCCAACAGGCTTTTGATGGAAACCTGGTTTTGGCCATACCAGTGAGGACAGACAGACATGGCTCCAGACTGTGAAACCAGCTCAGCTTATTGACACCTTCCTGGCTCGACTCCCCAGCAGACACAACTCCCCGACGCTTGTGCCAACAGCCGGAGCCGCTGGTTGGGACAAGCCTGGCAGTGCCGGTACCTCACCACGGGCAGAGGCTGCTGCTGGGCACTCGTAACGGGACGCTGCCTCTGCCAGCTAGCTGTGCCTGCCTGTCTCACACCCCTTCCAACACTGGCATCAAGCAGTGCCCTAACGAGCTGTTCACCCTCTGATGGGGTCCTGCATCACCAGTTCTGTCGCGGTGACAGACGTGACACGGTACGGACGCAGCTTTAAGATCCACAAGCAGGCTGCAGCTACACTGACACAGGAGACAAACTTACCCTTGAGAGCAGAACTACCCCGTACCTGATAAAAGGGGCATTAAAGCACAACTGATCACAGCTAAAAATATTTCCATGGACAGCCAGGCTCAGGCAGTCAGGGCACCCAGGCACACACAGCTCCAGGCCTCCAACCACGCTGGGGTTGTACAGACACAGACACGAAGCTGCCCAAGCCCCACGATCAGGGAGGGAACTAACTCACACTGGTGGTGCTACTGCTGAGGGAGGGGTTGCAGCACAAACACAGTCCTCACCCACCAACAGTAAGGGTCCATCAGCAGGTGCCAATGCTGTCACACCAACCTCTGCAGAGGGAAGGGCTGCCAGTACCCAGAAGATGCCCTGAACAGGACCTGGGTTTATTCAACCCAGTGATCATGGCACCACTGACACACTTTTCCCCTGTAAGACCAGCGTCTGCTGGGAGACAGCAAGGACTGACAGCCTGTGCTGAGCCTGCACTCGGGCTCCGCAGGAAGGACACTGTTCCAGCAACGGACTAGTAGAGTCCTGGGTGTCATGGCAAGACAGACAACTGGCAATGTATTCTTTTCATCACATCAAGATGTAAATCGCACAGATAGAGCAGCAAACAGGTTTCCTAAGATTCCAACAATTAAAAAAATAATTTAAAAATATCAAGGGAACCCAGAGAAGAGAACCACACACAGACAGCTGCTGAACACTACTCCACAGGCCTGGAAATACAATCATGAAGCCAATCTCACACAAAACTCACCAAACCACAGCTGGAGCAGCCTTCCCACGTCAGGAGCACTCAGGACACCCCCTCCAGCTGTCCAGATCTACCCTGCCCATGGCTGTTGGAACCCAGCTCAGCCCCAGGGCTCGGGGCATGCCGAAGGAGCCCAGCATGGCACAGCCCATGGGAGCCACTGGTGACACTCAGCAGAGAAGGTACGACTGGCAGTGCTGAGTCTTTCCTGAGCCTTTCAAACGTGCAGGCACCCGGCCAGAGCCAAGGAGTCTAATCTTGGTAGCGCTGGGTTTAACCAGACCAGGGAGTACTAAGCTAAGCCACACCACTTCCAAAGGGCAACCCATGGAGAGAGGATCAGACAATGGCCATGAAGATAACACCACAGTCCCCAAGGCAGCCAGTGCTGCACTGATGAGCTAAACCCTGACGTGGGTGTGGAGCCAGACCGACCTGTGTGTCGAGCAGGGTTAGCGGGCACTGACAAAGATCTCAGCAGATTAATAAGCAAAGAAAAGAAACTTGATATTTCTAAGGCTTTCAGGAAGAACAGAACAGACTATTTCAGTTGGAAGGGACCTGTAACAATCATCTAGCCCAGCTGCCTGACTGCTTCAGCTGCCTGACCAAGAGTTAGAGCCTGTTACTAAGGGTATTGCCCAAATGCCTCTTCAACACCGACAGGCACAGGGCCTGGGTGACGAGGACCGGCCAAAACTCACATGCCCCCCAGAAGCTACTGTCCTACTAACACAGTGGAAATTAAGGTGTTCATTTAGAAAGCATTTCTCTATTATTACTCAGATTTGGACTCTAACAAAGTTTGTGTTAAGTCCTCTTCCTAGCAGCTGGGCATGGTTCACACTTTACACAGCTCTGATGTTATGTATCTCTAGTTACCATTACTGATGCTTTTCTTGCCGAAGCAGACTGACCAATAACAAAATCCAAAGTGAAAGACATCCTCTGATTTTCTCTGTTTATAGATAATTCCATCACACAGCTCAGATTTCTGCTGTCATGCAGAACGAGATGCAATTCCCTTGCCTGGAAAGACCCAAAGCCAAGGAACCCAGCATGTCAGCAGCACTGAGTTACGCAAGGCGCAGAGCGAAATCTGTATTTCAGAGATTCATCTGGCATTGTATATAGAATCATCTAAACATTCATTTTGAGCTGAAGTGGTATTCATCTCTTGAGTAAACAAAACAGAATGCAGACACCAAACGATGACTGTATATTTAGTCCCGGCAAAGGACCTTCCTTCAGTCCAACGGAGCGCAGCCCGGTCGCCGTGCTGGCACAGGTGGTGATGCAGCAAGGCAGCCAGGCCTCTCTGAGCTGGAAACACATGAGCTCACCAAGAGCCCCGGCTGTAAACGGAACTAGCTGAGCTAATTAACTGATATCTAATCTGCTTTTCTTCATCATCTCCCCAGTTACCAGCATATACAAACACACTGTCAGGCACTAGTACATGTCTGGAAGGCAGCAACCACCGGCATCGCGCTACCCTCTCCCCCTGGGAGCCGACTGCCCCACAAGCAGGGCTCACACGCCTCCTTCTAAAGGAGGTAAAGTTGAGATGCAGACACATCAGAAAATGCTCGCTAACTCCTTGACTTCCCCACCCTTTTCATCACACACACACAGACACACAATTATCAACAAAACGTACGTAATTCAGCATGAAAAATGAAGGTACAGGCACCCAAACGCTGCTGTCATGAAAACGGGGTCTGAAGCTGCTCTCACAGCCTTATTAAGAAGAAAAGCTCAAACCAAACCTATAAACCCACCACACTGGAAGCCTCACCTGCAAGCAGCTTGGAAAAACAAGAAGTCAGGTGAAACTGTATCACAGAATTGAGAAGGAAAAGCACAACAGGGGCTTTTCCACGCGAGAAAAATTAAGCTTTGACTCACTTTAAACAGCCTGCATGCATTACAGCTCACTGCGGTTCAGAACTGCTGGAGCAGTCCTAGTGAAGAATAGCACGTCACCCTCGCACAGGCACTCTGTGTGCCAGAATCCCGCAGCCACAGCAGAGCCACACACCACACACCCGGCGCTGTGTGCGGCACAGGGGCTGCACAAGGCAGCGCCGCTTCTCCCAGCGCCCCGTGCCCAGCAGCGCTGCACACACCCTCTGCCAGCCCGGAGGGACACGCCAGCATCAGCTGCGCCGTCAAGACTCGCTCTGCGGACAGCACGGGCAGCGGTGGCACCGGGCACCGGCTGTCACCGGGCACCGGCTGTCACCGGGCAGCGCCAGCCCGGCCGGCACCCTCCCGACGAGCCGCCTCGCAGCCTTCGAGGCGCAAACGGCTTGGCAGCCGAGCCGGGCTCCCACCCGGAGACGCGGGTCTCGTCCTAACGCTCCCAGCCGCGGCCGCGCAAGGAAGGCGGAGGAGGAAGGGCCGGAACGGGCCCAGAACGGCCCGAACGGGCCCGAAGAGCGCTGCGCCGCCGGGCCTCGCTCCCCCCGCGCCCACACACACACACACACACCCCACCTCTCCCCTCCCCGCCGCCCCCCGTTAGGCCGCGGCCTACGCGGAGCCCGCCGCCCGTTAGGCCCCGCAGCCTCGCCGCGCCCCGCCGCGCTCACTCACAGGCCCGTGGTGCCGGCGGGCAGCGGCGGGATCCTCCGAGGGCCCGGCCCGGCGGGCAGGCGGTGCCGGCTGCAGTCCAGCAGGCCGCGGCGGCAGGAGCAGGGCGCGGCGCAGGGCTCGGCGGAGGCCGCCCGCGCCCACAGCGCTGCCGCCGCCGCCGCCAGTAGCACCAGCAGGGTCGGCGGCAGCGCCCCGCGGGCGGCCCGCACGCCCAGCCCCGCTCCCCGCATCCCCCGGCCCAGCGCGGCCCGGCCCCGCGCCGCCCGCCCGGCCCGGCCGCCGCGCCCCGCCCCGTCGCGCCGTGCCACCTCAGCGCGCAGGGGGCGGCGCCTTCAGGGGCGGGGAAGCCCCGCCCCGCCGCCGGGTCCCGCTCGGCCTGCCGGTCCCTAGCCCCAGCCGTCGGGGCGGTGCTGTGAGCGGCTCCCGGCGAGCATCGCTCGGGGCCGGGCCTTCCCTGGGGGCACGGGGCCCGCGGTGCCCCCCCCGCGCATGAGGCCCTGGGGAGCAGGACCCCTGGGGTGCACCCTGGGATTGGGGCGGGGGGGGGAAGTCCTCTGGCTGCTCCCGGGAGGCCGGGGGGTGTCTCACGGTGCCGCCTCGCAGCCCTGGCCCCGGCCGGGAAGGGCTGTGTGTGCCGGCTGGCCCTGCTCTCCCGAGACCCGGCTCTGCTCCGCGTTAGGCCTTGGCGGAGCCGGGCACAGGCACGGTGCTGGGCTGGCAGCCGGTGGCAGACCCAGTCCGCCCAGTCCGTGTGGGGCCGCCGGAGGCTCCGTTCCGGGCAGGCTCAGGAGAAAACATCTCCTCAGCCTTCGGGTCGGGATCTGTGGCTCAGCGGTGCCCGCGAGCGGGGCAAGCCGGTGCCGGTGCTGGCAGCGCCTGTGGTCCCGGGCCAGCCCCAGCTTCCCCACGCAGCCTGCAGCGAGGCTGGGCAGCAGCCAGGGCCTGCTGCCCGCGGGTCTGGCGGCATGGGGAAGGCGTGCTGTCCCCAGCCGAGGGAGCTGCGCGCATCCCTGCTTCTCAGAGCAGCCCAGGGCACAGCTTCTGCTGCAGAAACCGGAATCAGATGCCAGTGGCAGGTGGGAAGTGATTCCCACGGAGCAGTGAGGCTGCCCTGCCTGTTGCTGCTGGCAGACACCTCAGCATCTGTGCAAACAGGGCGAGCTCTGGGCAGGGCAGGGGCACGGCGGTGCTGCCAGCCGGGGAGAGTGCTGCTCGTGTTGTGGCTGCTGCTTGGCAGCACTGGCCCTGGCAGCCCAGGGCCCCAGGACCTCAATTAGGGGCACCAGCTCTGACAAAGTCCAGGGCCCAGCACAGGTCCCTCCAACAATGGTTCCCACTGCAATTTGCATGTATAAAAGCATTGCCATGGCAGCAGAAAATTTGCATATTAATAGGAGCCAGTCCTAATTGTTGAGCTGCTTCTCATGTCTCAGAGCAGAAAGGAGCCTGCTGAGTTTTCCCGAGCTGGAACCGCTGCCGCTGAGGGCCCGGCCTTCCCAGCCCAGCTCCCTAAAGCTCTCCTCCCGTCCCCGTGCCAGCCCCATGCGCCCTGCGCGGTGCTGGCTCAGGGACAGCCCCTGGCTCCCGTCCTGAGCGCTGGGCACCTCCCGCGCACACGGGGCTGATCTGCAGCAGCGCATCTCTGCCTGGCCCCTGTGCCCCAGGCCCAGCACCACCGGCCGCAAGCCCCACCGGAGCCGCCGGGGGTGGCACACGGGACCGGCCGAAACGGTCCGGCCGCCGGTACCTCCATCCCGGGCAGCCCCCCCGGCGTGGTTTAAACACGGGGGCGGCAAGCGATCCCTGTCCCGCCCCTGGCTGGGACGGGCGGTGCGGGGTGGCCCGGGGCTGCACGGCTCCCGGGGCTTAAGATGAGGACGGGTCCTGCCCGGGCAGCCGCTCCGCGGGCTCCGGCCCAGCCTGGCTCACTCCTCCGGACGGGACGGCTCAGACGGCGCCGGGCCGGGCCGTGGCCACTGGATGGCAGACGAGCCCCGGCGGAGCAGCGCGGCCGGGCCCGGGGTGCGCGGAGCCGGGCTGGGGTGCGGGGGTGCTCCCCGCCCCGCAGCCCTGGAGCCCGGGCAGGGCTGGGCGCTCCCCGGGGGCGCTGCCCGCAGACGGGCGAGCTGAGCCGCTGGCGCTGGCGGGCTGGGCGGTCGTGGCAGCCTGACAAGCACGAAGCGGGCTCTGGAATTAATACCGTCCTTCGGCCGGCGGCTGCGGGGGAAGGCGGAGGATGTCGGCCCGGCCGGTGGCTCTCAGTAAAAACCTCACACACACACCCCCCCTCCAGACTCCCTCACATCTACCCTGTGAACCCCCTTCAACTCCACTCTCCAGGCTCTGGGGACTTCTCGCCAGCCTGGAGCTACTTTCACATCCCTCCCCTCGCTGGGACGGCTCCCACCAGCACCCGGGTGGTGCAGGGTGGTCCTGTGCTGCAGGATGCCCGATGCTGTGCTGCTGGGATGCAGTGACACCCGACTGCCCAGACTGCGGCTGCCCGGTGCGGTCAGCCTTGTCCCGGCTTCACCGCGGTGCCACCACCTTGTCACTGTGCACGTCCCCAGGGCCCTGGCTGTGCCCGGGAAGGTGAACAGGCGGACAGAGGAAGGGGCCGGGTGTCACTCTGCTGCCTGTGGCCCCATTGTTCTCCTGTGGCCACAGTGTCAACAAGAGCTGGGAGAGGAAACAGGGGCTAAGGAGATGCCAGGACCCCCACTGCTAAAGGGAAGATAAGGAGGGAGGGGGCATTTACTGGCTTTCCAGGGGTAGCGGATGCAGCAGGGTCCCCTGCAGTGACAGTGAGAGCTGTGTCCCCAGACCGCCTGCCATGTGCCATGCAGATGGTTGGCAGCAACTGGGGATCCACAGGATGCTCAGGCAGAGGTTTGTTTAGGCCAGACTTCACAAAAGATGTGGGTGATTTGCCTGGGAAGCCTTGTGGAGACCTGGCATTGTGAGGGAAGGCACCCTTACCTGCAGACCCTCCCTCCTGATGTCTCGGGGCTGCTCAAGAAGCCAGGAAGGTCTGGGGCCTGGGGCTGGATGGGCTCTGGATGGTGACTCAACAGAGTGGCTCCTTCTCTGGTCCAGTCCTGGGGTGGCTGTACTGTCACAGCCCCAAGGGGTGGGATGCAAGTGGGTGACCCTGGTTCTGCAACCACAGCCCCCCTGTCCAGGGCACTGCATTCAACTAGCAGGAAGGGGTAAGCACTGGGGGGGTCTGATGGAACCCCTGCCTCCCCTGAGCAGCAGTCTGCTGTGCATCTGTGCTGGGAACCAGACTCTGACCTTCAAACAGCCTTTCAGAGGAGTGGCAGAGTCCGGAGACGGGCAGCCATGGGCCTGGCCAGGGATTGCAGGTCTTGTTCAGAGCATGCCCAGGCACACGGCACTACCATCATCTCCTCCCCGGCTCCAGGCCCGTTTGGTGGCTGCAGAGCTGCGGTGCCTGTGTGATCCTGAGTGTCCTCTGAAACACTCTCTGCTCGGCCCAGAGCCGGAGCCAAGGCCCAGTGCTGGAGCCAAGCCCAGCGCTGCCAGCAGCCCATGCTGTGCATGCTGGCGCTGGGCACCGGCACCTCGTCCCGTGCTGCCGCAGCGCAGCCCACAGATGCAGAGCTGTGGTTTTGCAGTCCTGTCAGCTCGTGTCGTTCATGGCATCCTCATAAAGTAATAGCAAAAACACCACAGACACCCATAGCCTGCAGGCTGTCCTGGCCCCAGTCCACACCCTCCCGGTCATCAAGTGCTTCCCAGGAACAGTAAGGAGATCTCCAGGCCTGTTTTTCCTGGGAAATCGCTGCAACACAATTGCATCTTCAGCTGGAGCCTGGCTTGGCTCTGCAGACATGTGGCCAACACCTACAGCCCTTCCTCTCCCTCCCCGCCCCACGTTTTGTTTTCTTCCTGCAACTTTTATGGGTCAGCTGGAGTCAAGAGAGCTAATGGATGTGAGCAGGGCCCCGGGGGTTCCCAGGCTGTGGCAGGCCCTGGCCACAGGCACAGGGACGGCGGTGGGTTGGGTGGGCCTGGGGAAGGCTCCTGCCTCTCGGCCAGACCACCCTGCGTGGCACCAGCAGTGCAGGCCCAGCGTGGAGGCGATGAAACCAGTTGGCCATCTCCCTAGAGTGGGTCAATGAGCAGTGAATCAGGGACAGTTTAATATTTATCCCAGCGTGGAGACCGAATACTGTGATCAATCGAACCAAAAAGTGGAGCTGTTACTTCATAAGCTTTGAGCTATTTTTGCACAAATGGAAATGAATCTTTTTAAAAATCTGACTTTATCCAGATTTAGGTTTTCATCATCAGACCAGATCAAAGGGTTTCCTGGGGAAGCTTGCTTTAGGAACGTTTTTGGGACAGAGACTGGTGACGCTGCACTGTGCGGGGCACCCAGCCCACAACAGAGCAGTCACAGCTCTTCCTCATCCCCACCCAGCATCTCATCCAGCAGCAGGAGGAACCACCCTGCAGTCTGCTCTCTGGTGTGGAAGAGCGGCAGGTCCAGGCAAGGAGACTGTGACCCCCCCCAGCATCTCCAGGAGACCACCATGCCCCACTCACCCCGGCTGGGGTGCCAGGTCCAGGGGGGTGTTGTGCTGGCAGCTCTGCAAAGCCACCTCCTGGTCCCTTCCAGCTGCAGGTCCTGCTCGGAGGATGCAGGGACCGAGTATGTTGAGGAGCTGCAGTCATGCAGCCGTGTGAGCACTGGGCCTTTGCTGGCCACCCTGCAGTGGCAGCCATGTCCTGCCCAGCACCCCTGGACACCGAGGGAGCTCCTGGAGCCGGCGTGGGATCCAAAGAGCACGCCGACGTCAGAGCCAGGGCAAAGTCTGGCAGGATGCAGAGAGGTGTGAAAGGTAAAGGTAAAGCGCCCTCACGTGTGCCCCATCCACGTGAGTGCGGGCAGAGGACCAGTGCCCGTGCTGCCTAGACAGTGCTCTGCACCAGCCTGGCCGCATCCTGGCAACGTGTGGAAGCAAGAGAGTGGGGCCGGGACAGGGATGCCTCTCACCATGAGTGTCTCCTGGAGCAGGCAGCAGGAGTGGGGAGAAGCATGAAGGATCCCCCCACTATGGCTATTGGGTACCTGGGACATACCATGCTGCATGGTGCATCCCAAGACCATCCTGGTCCCCGGGCATCACCCTGGGATGATCACGCCAGCCCGGGCCGGCGTTGCCTTCTGCCGGCGGGCGCAGGGACGAGCGGGTGCGTGTGAGGGTGTCCGCGCACCCCGCTCAGAGCATCGCCTCTCATGAGGCTTTGTCCAGACCATCACTAATAATATCAAGGTGTTCTGCCAAGTTCCTTCCAGCAAACCTATGACTTCATTCAAAGTGACAGGGGACCTGATTTATTATACTAACGAGCCGGCGATAAATAAACATGACCTGAGAGAATCCCGATCCCACAATTCCATTCTTGTTCGGCTCCTTGGGGGAGATGAAAGGTTTCCTGCAATTTCCCAGTG
The DNA here is from genome assembly GCF_964237585.1 of Gallinula chloropus. Classification (NCBI taxonomy): domain Eukaryota; kingdom Metazoa; phylum Chordata; class Aves; order Gruiformes; family Rallidae; genus Gallinula; species Gallinula chloropus. Next base: position 3,351,756 of record NC_140112.1, read on the forward strand.
CTACCCAGAATCTCCCCTACTCGATCTGCCAAAGCTTTCTCCTGCTGTCGAGCCTGGCATTTGATTGACTTGACAGAAGCGGCTTATTAATTGTACTAATGAGGGGCTCAGCAATACGGAGCGGTGGAGAGAGTCCAGTGTGGCTAATAAAACACTCAAAGCCGAGCAGAGCATAAGGTCACTGTGTTGCCAGGCTACTGGCTAAGCTGCCTGGAAGAAGAATATGGGAACCAGTAGGTGACTCTGGGAAAAATATTGCTCCATAACTCACATAATTAATAGGACAGTGATGCTTTATTATCTTAGGAAGAACATACAGTAGGGAGGGTGTGAGCACACAGGCGTCGCAGCCGTCCCCGCTCCCGAGCAGCTGGGGCGGCCGGGGGCTGCGGCCAGTGCTGGCACTTGCTGTGTGGGGGGTCCCACAGCTCTGCCGAGCTGCAGGAGCTGCGCCATGGCTGCGGTGACAGTGGCAGCCTGTGGCCAGAGCAGCCAGGGGCTCCTCCTTGCCCAGTCCTTTCCCAGCAGCGCAGTTGGTGCAAGAGCAGCAGGAGCTCCCTGTGCCCAGGTGTGCCGGAGCCCAGACCAGGCTCCCAGAGAAGACGTGAGGAAGGTGCCTGTGCCTGAGGGATTTGTTGATGGGAGGTTTTGGGTGTCTGGAAATGAGGGAACTGTCCCGTGGTTGACCTGTGCTAGTTTCCCAAATGCCACCGCAGGGAGAGATAAGCAAGGCTGATTAGAACCAACAGTAACTGTAAATTTGGCAAGGTGATGTTCTCTGGAATCTCTGATCTCTTGAGACAGTAATTCCCACTGGGAGTTTACCATACAGCCCCCGAGGGTTTAAAGCAATAAACAGGAATATTTTTGCTCCAGTAGGAAGGAAAAAAACAAAAAAAGAGGACAAATACTGATCTTAATCTCTTTCTTTGCAACCAGTTTTGGAGCCCCCATTCAAGTTCTCCAAATTGCACCTCACCGGGGGAGCTCATTCTCATACCAGACCGTTATCTGAACCAGGCCCTGGAGCATGAGCCCTCTGCCTCCCAGTGACAGCTCTACCTAAAGAAAACACTGCAGAAAGGTCATTCATCTTGCGGGGTCATCTGAGACTTGGAGCCGTGGTGTTGGGGGCCCCTGCATACGCCTCTGCCTGGTACCCTGCCCCTGGTGAGGCTGCCCAGGGGAGCACTAGTGGGGTCCCTGAACAGGGAGTAATGTCCTAATAATCTCCTGAGATCTAGAGTGTTCCCACAGGAGAGAGCTGTAGGCTGCTGCGCCGGGCTCTGGCTGCTGATGTCTGTTCACAGGAGTAGCTGTGCATGGTGTGCAGGCTTGCCTTTTGAGAGGTGCAGCAACAGGGCTGCAGTGGCCAGTGAGCAGCAGCTGCTGAGCCCCAGGAATAACTCTCAGGCAACTCTGTGGAAAGGTCTCCTCACAAAACCCACCAGGTTAATGTCAGGGGAAGGAAGTGATGTGACAGAAATGGCTTTGCCTGCCCATGGGAGCACGGAGGTTTTGTCTGCCAGAGGGGCAGCAGGGATCCCCACAGCCCCTTGGCTCTGGCTGCTCTCAGCATCCCTGTCTGTGTGTGGCTGGACCCTGGCCCCATTCCTGGCCTTGGGTTGGCTCCTGGGGAGCTGCTGGTCGCTGCTACCCTGTCCTGGGACAAGCTGTTGCTGTTCCCCACGGTGGGTGGCTGTCGGGGCAGGCAGGAGGGGACTGTGCCCCAGCCCCACATCCCAGGGGAGCCAGTGGCTCGCTGCCTGCCCGCTGGGCATGGGCATCCCCTGTGAGGTGGGGGGGGGGGGTGGTGGCTGGTGGGGCAGGAGCCAGGCAGAAGGGGAGGTGGGAGGCAGGGAGGAAGGGCAGGCAGTCTCTGTGCTGTGCCTCAGCCCAGGGCTGCCGAACAATGGCAGGGAAGGTGTCGGCGAGCTGGAAGTGTCGGGGGACAATAGGACATGCTGTGGTCACCTGTACCCTGCTCCTGCCAGAGCCCAGCGGGCTCCCTGCTGCTGGCACTCGACCCTGGCCACAGTCTGCCCCTGCCCCACGGCTCCCTGCCTTCCTCCATCCTGGCCCCGCTCCTCCCCTGCACTCTGAGGCATCCACATGGCCCTTCCCTCCCAAAGCTTTTGTTTCCCTTCTCCGGAGGGAAATGCATCTGAGGCTCAGGTTTCCAAGGTGGAAAAGCAATTTCTTCCCTGCAAATTGCCCCTGTTTTGTTTTGTTTCCTGGTCCCCACTGACTCCGCGCAGGCCAGGAGGCCGGAGCAGCTCACAGGCGCCATGGCGGCTGCCCACCCGCTTCCAGGGCCACCCCACTGAGTACAAGCTCCTGAGAGCTCTGCCTGTGCAGGAGCTGGGTGCCTTCCCGGGGGAGCTGCCCGCACCCCTGGGCTCAGCAAATATGGGAACAAAGCGGCAGCTGCCGAGCAGTCCCGTGCTGGAAGGCAGCCGAGCAGGGTGAGCTCTGAGCAGCGTGGGCTCTGAGCACAGGCCCAGGGTGTCCCTTTGCAGGCTCCAGCATCCAGCTGAGCAGACCCATCTGGGGCACAGAGCTCAGGCCCTGCCCTGCTCGGCCCTGGGCTCAGGTGGGGCGTGCGATGGGCCTTATCCATCCCCTGCTCACACCGGTGCTCCCTGCATGGGGGCACAAGGCTCTGACACCCCACAGGATCCACAGAGGAGCTGCGGGCGGGTGCCTGAACTCTGCCCCGTGTGTGGCAGTTCTGGCTGCCTTCGCCTTGCAGCTGAGCTGAAGTTCAAGGTTTCCTGGTGCGAGGGCTGTGCCAGCCCACTGCCCTGCTGCCTGGGGTCTCCTGGGCAGGGCGGGCCAAGCCCCAGCATCCTGCCCTCACCCCCTTGCCCCCAGCGCTGGGGATGCTGAGGGATCCTCGCCAAGATCCCCTCTGCCCGGCTCCTCTCACCAGCTTGAAATTCACTTGGGAAAAAAATACTTGGCCTGACAAATAACAAACCTGGCAGCTGGCCAGCGATTCAAAGGCTCCAAAAGCGGAGCCGAAATTTGCAGCTGGCCACACTCCCTGCCTGGCTTGGCAGCAGCGCCGGTGTCTGAACACCTGCCAGGGCCAGGAGCGACTGCGGCGCCTGCAGCAGAGCGCCGAACGGGCTGCGGGGCACCCTGCGTGCCCTGGCACCGCTGCCACGGCTGGGGAGTGCTGGTGTGCCCGTGCCCTGGGCTTTATTCTCACAGAAAAGGATACACTGGCTGCCAGGGCAAGGAAAACGCTCTGGAAAACTGTTTGCAAACAACTGTGGGAGGCAGGGTGTGCGCTGGGCTCTCCGTGCAGCCAGGCTCAGCCGGGCGGCATCGCACAGCTCTCCCATGCCCCGCAGCCCTTCTGGCCGGACAGGTGGCTGCTCCCACGCCAGGGAGGCTGGCAGCACAGCCGGCGCCGGCTGAAGAGCAGCCCAAACAGGCCTGGTGCTGCAGGGGTGGTGTGGAGCGTGAGGCCGGCCAGGCAGGGAGGTCAGTGCAGTGCTGGGGAGCGTGCAGCCGGGTGAGAAAACACAACAGAGCCTGGCAGAGGGTCGGGGCTCCCGCGGGGTAAGGCAAACTTTGCTAATCTTACATGACACGGAGACAGAGAGGTGCAGGGGAGCGGAGGCAGCGAGTGGGCGGCTGCCGGAGGGGCAGGGCGCTGGGCTGTGGCCCCCTGGCCTCCCTGCGCCCAGGAAGGAGTGTCATGCGGAAGGGTAATTGGATCCCGGGATTTACTGAATGATACTGCGGATTATTTCACAGCCACCATGTCACAGGGTAATCTTGTTACGGCATTACACAGCCACACGCACACGCAGCCCCGGCGTGCCCATGGCTGGCGGCACCGGAGGACCTGTGCTGGACGTCCCTCTGCTGACACTTGCTCTCAGACCAGGCGTAGGCCTGAGGCCAGTTACCTGAGTGGATGGTGCCATCGGGGACCTGGGGCTGTCTCAGTACACAAGAGGCTGGGATGTGGTGCCCAAGCGTTGCAGTGGGGTGCAGACCCCCAGGGGTGTGCAGGGCGGTGGTATAGCCATGCCTGCCCCCTGTGGAACTGGGGCTGGTTTCAACCAAGGAACAGCCTCCCTGGGAAGAGGGGAGAGGCGGCTGTGCAGCCTGGAATGCAGCATTGCAGTGCGTGGGAGCCAGCTGCCCACTGTGTGCCCCCGTGTTGGGTTCCCCCCCACGGGCTGGCTTGGGCAGAGCCCAGACCCAGAGAGGGAAAGTGATCCCGGGTATCCTGGGGAGCAGGATCCAGGCATCCCGCAGAAGCAGAGGGGGGTGGCTGGGATGCTGCTCAGGACCTGGGAGCAGGGCCTGTGGCTGCTGCTGGCCCTGTGACAAACATCTCTGGTGAGCCCAGTCCACACTCCTTCCCCTCCTCCAACAGCCGGCTGCTTTGCCAAGGTGTGACGGAGGCAAATCCTGCCTCTGAGGCAGTGAAAATACAGCTCTCCACCCCCTGAGGTGAGTAAGAATAGCAGATGAGCTGGGGCAGAAAAACAGCCATGACCACAGCTTCCTGCGTGGCCGCCCGAGGAGATGGAGGGGATGGAGACGGCCGGCGCTGGGCGCCTGGACCCACGCAGCAGGCAGGCATGGTGGGCAGACCCCGGCCCACCGGGGCAGTGCCTGGATCCCCGGGGCTGCCGGAGGGTGATAGGAAACCCCAACATCCTCCTCCTTGTTGTCTTCATCCTCCTTTCTCATGCCTCTGTTTTGGGATGGGGAAGTGGAAACCACATTGCCCGGCCCCTAAGAGCTGCTGCTGGTCGAGCCAGGCGTAGGGCACAGGCTTGAGTTTTACTGGGGATTAACGATCCTCGGTGCTTGTGCCCCACTGAACTTCCACCCAGAGAACCAGCATCTGTGCCTGGCAGCAACAGGTTTAATTAAAAACAAGCTTTTATAGCATTTTTTTTGGTTTGTTTGTGCCCAGCTGAAACATTGCAATCCGAAACGCTGCAGATGCAGCCAAGTCTCCCACAGCAGCTTTCCAGCAGGTTAACTTTGGACTGGGATGATAACAAATTATCTGCTAAGCACACATGTGAAGGGAGCTTCACGTCAGCCTGTTTGGCTGGTCTGGAGCTGCTCCTACTCTAATTTTCTCTGATTTTTTTTGTATCCTTCAACGCATTTTGGTCTTTTAAGCCTGTAAACCAGGGAAAGGGTAGCAGCGCCTTTATCTTAAGATGGAGCATGACCTCCTGCTTAAAAACAAGGGGTGGCTTTATTTATCCTGGGGCTTGGGGAATAAGAGAAATGTTTGTTGTCCTACAAAAGATCGGCTTATCAGCTATTACTAGAGCAGGATGATAATTCAATGAGCAGCTTATTAGGCACATTTAACCCCTGTTCTCTGTTCATGGAAGATCTGGGGTAGCTGTGGTTGTTGCAAGGATTTCCAGAGACAGCATGCCCGTGCCCGTGCCTGTGCTGGTGTTCTTTCCATGGGCTGTTGTGCCGCTGTGGTGGGAGACACAGGGCACCTGCCCAGGGGAGGAAGCAGCTCTGCCTTGCAGCTAAGCCTCACTGAATCACCAAATGTGATGTCTCCTGCCTGTACAGCTCAGCGACCGGAGCTTGTGGAAACCCAGCACAAAACACGTGTGAGAAAAGCAGAACCGAATCTGGCAGCAAGTGCTGTTTTGCAGACAAGTCATAGTGTTCACCAGAGCCTCTTCCCTGGGAACGTGGACTCAGGGGCAGGACTCAGGGTCCCTACGTGTGTTTTCTCCCCATGAGCCTTCCTGCTGCGCTGGGCTGTGGACAGCACTGTATCTCCTGGAGACGGGCTGCGCAGCCGGCCCTGGCAGCACCAGCGCCAAGGGTGTTTTGTGACTGTGGGTGAAGAGGAGACAGGAGTGGGACCCACAGAGCAGGAGGAGGGTGCAGCTGAGCGCAGGATGTGGCAACAGGCAGCTCTCAGTGAAGCAGCAGCCGCTTCTCAGGGAAAAGCCACCTCCATCCCACTCCGACCCGCGCTGCTGCAGGGCACCGAATCCCAGCCTCCCCACCAGCAGAAAGCAAAGTCCCCACAGCCTGTGCCGGGGCCAGGACTGCCTCCAGCTTTCCGTGTACTTTGGTGGTGCCAGACTTAGGCCTGTGTTTGTGCAGGGCAGGGACCTGACCCACTTCAGAAGGACCCGGCTCCACGCGAGCCTTTGGGACAGGCTCCAGCCAGCGCTGGGGCCCCAACACCTCCTCTCCTGAGCCGGCTCTGCCGGCCTCGGTCGCTGCTCCCTGCTCCCCTGGCAGGAGCAACACTGAGCCCTGGGAGGGAGCAGAGCCACAGCCCCCACCCCGCTGCCGGTGACCAGGGGCTGCTCTGTGTCAACAGCCAGCCAGAGTGGGGCACGCAGTGCTGCGAGCTCCTCTCCGGGGATCTTCCCTCCAAACAAAGCTGGGGGGATGGAGGCTTTCCTGACATTGTCAGCCCTGGCTCGTTGGGAAGAGAGGGAGCAGGGTTGGAACAAGCAGCACGAATGTGTATTTACACGTGCACACAATAGGTCGTGTGCTCACAACGGGAGTAAAGCACGGCCAGGGCTGCCAGGGAGGGGAAGGCTGAGGCGGCAGCACCGGCACAGGCAGCAAAGACATGGCACTCAGAGCTGGGCCTGTGCTGTCCTTGCACCCTCCGTGCTGCCTGCGGGGCTGTGGGCCACCCACGGGGTATTTAACAAATACCAAATGTCCCTCAGCCTCAGTGCTCCTCCGAGCTGTGCTCCACTCTCCCCGTGCCCTGGCATGGCAGAGCAGAGCCGCGCTCAGCACCGGTGTGCTCCAGGGTACCTCTCCTGGGGCATTCAGCACCCTACCAGGGGAGCAGAGAAGTGGGGCAGCCACTCCTGACGGGACATCGCTGGCATGGTGTGCCACAGGGGTTACTCTGGGGAACGTTCACGTGTTGAGCCAGCCCAAAGAGGGAGAACGGGGCTGGATGGTCCCAGGCTGCTGCCATCCCTGTGGGCAAGGGGGTCTGCAGGGGGCTGGGCAGGGGCACCTGGGCAGGGCTGCCAGGGGACAGACACACGGACTCATGTCTGTCCTGCCTCCCCACAGCCCCATGAGCAGTGTCACGTTTGCTCCACAGACACAAACCCAGCTCCAGAGGTGCTCCTCGCATTGCACACCCAGTTTGGACCAGCAGCACTCACTGGAGGACTCTGCATCCCCCTTACTGGTGCAGGAGAAAGGGAACATGGCCCTGACCTCCTTCTCTGCCTTTCCGGACAGTTGCCCAGACACAGAGAAACCCAGGCTGGGCAGTGCCTGTGGCACGGGGCAGAGTGAGGGGCATCCCAGGAGGGCAGGCTCAGCCCTGGGGTCTGCACACAGGGGTCTGCAGCAGCTCCTCTACAGGTGACTGGTCATCCTGGCCAAGCCCAGTGCCACCAGTTGGGGCTTCCCAGATGGAGTGGCAGGAGCCACGGCTCCTTGCCGTCCGTGACCTGTGCGCTCAAGCCAGGAAATCCCAGCCCTCTGGCACTCGCCAGGCTCCAGGTTTAAAAATACTTAAGGAAAATAATCCTCCAGCCTCATTGAGGCCAAAGCAATTCTGGGCAGGTTTCAGAACAAATACTGGGGGTTGTGTTTTGTCTGTTCTCGGCAGGCTCTTGGCTCAGCGCTCGCTGCCTCCCTGGGGACTCGCAGCCGTGACGTCTTGGTGGCAGTCCTCAGCCACGTCACGGCTCTGGGGGGGACCGTCCCAGGCTGCGTGCTGTGGGGCGGGAGCACTCAGCCCCCTTATCAGCCACGAGTGGCTCGACAGCGGCTGAGGCCATCGGTGGGGTTTGGCAGCGCAGGGCTGCACAGCTGGCCTGTGGGACTTGCCCTGCCAGCGCTTGCCCTCTGCTTCAGCCATCGCCTCTGTGAGCAGTGGTTGGCAGCCCCGGAGCCTGCTGGCCCTGCTGCCCTGCCCCGTGTACCCCTGGGCTCACATGCACCTGCTGAAACACGGAGTGGTGCCCTGGGCCTCCCCAGCACCCCCCAGACAGGGAGGGACGAGGGCTGGTGGTGCCGGAGGCTGGGGGATGCTCATGCAGCCGGGTGGTGGGGCTGAGAGGCATCTCCCTGGGTGTCAGAGCCTGTGGTGAGCCCCGTGCCCAGAGGAAGGCAGGCTGCCCGCAGTCCCCTCCCTTCCTTTCCAGACCTTTGGGAGTGGTCCAAGCTCCCCCATGATGACACAAGACCAAAAATGTCAAGTACTGAGCAGAGGAGCCGAGCTTTGTGCAACATCCCAAGGAAACAGCTGCCACCACAGATGCCGCAAAGCAGGGCCAGGGCTGGAGAGCAGCCCGGAGCTCCAGCTTCTCCCTGTGGTGACGCTACCCTGACATCACTGGCAGCACCATCCTCCCTGAAGCAGCCCAGTCACCAAAGCCCCCAGCAGTGGAAACCGATCCTAAAGTCCTGGCATCCTGTGGAGAGGGAGAGGTGCTGCAGCCTGATTGGAAATCAAGAGATGTGGCCATGAGTGCCACCAGCTCCTGCAGTGGGGCATCACACAAGGCAGGCTATGAAACAAGGCGAAACAGGCTCCCTGGGTAGTGCCAAGGGAGAGTGAAATCAGGTGAGGCAGCGTGATCAGCACACGAACTCATTTGGTCTGGGATATGGTTAAATTATTTGCGGAGCCCCCACCTTTTCCTCCCCACCCTAAGAACAGGAATTGCCAGTAAAACAGCATGTTCTGGGACAGCAGCAATCCCAAGGGAGAGCTGCACACACAAGATCACCCACTGCCACGGCCTGAGCTGGCACCCCTGCCCCTCTCCTCAGGGTGCCCAGGCTGCCAGAAAGCTTTCTGAGGAAGACGATCCTGGTGTCTGGTGTCTGTAGCAGGATCTCATGGCTGGTGGGACTGGTTTGGGTGTCCCTGAGGGCACTGGCTCCTGGGAAGGAGACAGGGAAGGGGACATTGATGCCCACAGCTGGGCTGGGGCCCCTCCATCACCCACGGCACACGGTGATGCCCCATGCCAGCAGCCCGCACGCTTCCAAAGGCGCAGTCCCTCCTGGGGTGAATTCTCCTCTGAGCAGAGGGCTGAACCCCTCCTGCCAGAGGAGACATCAGCCCCTGTCCCTGCCCATGCCCATGTGCCAGCACCAGCCACAGACCCTATGGAATGGGCTGCCGGCGTGAGCTGAACGCCGGCGTTGCCAGGACGTGCTGTTAGACTGCCAGCACTCAGGAAACGAGGAAGGAGAGCGTGGAAGGAACGAGTCACCGTGCTGGGAACATATGGGATGGCAATCTGCAGGGAAAGACAGCAGCCCCCACACTCCCTGGAGAGCGAGCAGGGACCCTCTGAGTCCTCGCAGAGCAGCACATTAGCATTGGAAAGTACATCGAACAGCATCACTTTCCTCTGGCTCCAGCGACTGCAGGGGAGGAGGAACAGATACTATCATCTCCTGTGCCAGATAAGCTCCTTGGCAGGAGGCAACACGGTGTGTGCTGCACACGAGGGGCCGCGGGAAGGAGCCGGGGAGCACTCCCCCTGGAAGGTGAGGGAGAGGCACAGCGCAGAGCCACAGCAGGACTGCAGCGTGTGTGTGATGCCTTTCGACATCCACTACGCTCCATGGCAAGCTCACCAAGCAGAGCATCCTTCTCCTGGCAGCGAAGAGCAGGCGTGCCAGCTGCCGGGATGTGAACTGGAGCCAGGCAGGCGGCACGGTGCAGGCTCGTCTTTCCTGGGCAGGACGCAGACAGGCCAGGCTGATGCAAAGGCAGCAGACAGAGTTTGCTCTCCACAGAGTACCCATCTAGCAACAGTGGGGCGAGCTTACCTGCGGGCATGTGCCTCTGCTGCCAGCACCCCACATCCTGATCCTCAGCTCCCGCTTCTGGGGGCTCACGTGGAGGTGGCACTCTCCCCCTCCACTTCTGATTACGCTGTCACACTGGAGATGCAGGTCTCTGATGTGGTCACTGGCATCTGGGACCACCTTGGGACCTGACCTTGCCAAGGGGTGGTCTGTGTCCTGGCAGACACCGTGGCAGGCAGGATCAGAGCCTGAATGGGTGAGAAGGAGCATTGACCTACAGCGTGAAGATGACGACTGCAGCAGTTTCCTGTGCCGTGGCCATTTCCAGCATGTTGCCAGCAGACACTTACTCCCAAAGACAGGACTCTCTAAACAATGACAGAGGCCGTTAAACGACACAGCCCTGAACAATGCCGGGCCTTTATCAGAGGCAGAACCCGCGCGTTCCCTGGGGACGGTGCTCCAACGCCTTCTCTTCCCCATCTATTGTCACCGTGTTGCTATGATGGGTAAACTGGAAGCTCGGCTGAAGTGAAATGCGAATCCAAAACTCCAGAAAACCTTTTCCCAAAGCCTAATCAGGAAATGAGGATGGATATCTCAAAAGAACAGACGTTCCCGAGAGATTTCCAATAATTCCTGGATTTGGACTCACGTTGTTACCTCCCTTATCAAGCAGGACATGTGTATTCATGACAGACAAGAGGGCTGGACTTTTACACCTGCTAGAGACATTAATTCCAAGAGAAACCAGAGCTAGTGGTTGTATTTTTAAGATTACTGCAGGTCCTCAGTGTTTGCAGCAGGACAGAGCAAACCCGGGTTTGACTCGTGCTGCGCTCTCCACTCTGCAAGTGAAAGAGTTTGGCTGTACCCGACTTTGAACTCAATTAGTGTCCACAACAAACAGCCAGCAGCAAGAGCGCAAGGCTGCTTAGAGCTGCTTTTCAAGGACAGCTTTGTTGCCCAATATCCTGAAACAGTATCCTGTTTTCCTCATGAGAAAAAAATTCCTAATGGGATTAATATTAAATCCCTCTTTTAAAGGAGACAAAAACATAGCGGCACAGAGCAGGGACTCCTTTCCACAAAGGAGCAGCAGCAGGAGCATCCTACAGCTTCTCGCCTGCCCATCCAGCCCATGGCTGCTGGGGCAGGGCCGGGCTCACCTGAGCTCTGCCATACCTGGCCTCTTGTTTTCTGTGTTTCCCAAACACAGCCGGGCTTGGGGTGTCACACAGCAGTGCCAGAGGAACTGCTGCCTGGCTTGAGCTCCGGGTGGCTCAGAGGAGACGGGAGGTGGGTGTCCCAGCTGGGATCTGCTCATCTCACCTGGAGCTGGCAGCACTCAGCCCGGGAAGGGCAGAGCATGTGATCCTGGACAGGACGTTAAAGAACAGCAAAGCTGAGCGGCACTTTGATCCAAAACTGCCCCTTCCAATTACTGTTCATCTTGTTGTCTAAGCAAAAGAGCGCACGGCCTCTCCCTGCCGAGCCACACGCAGATGTAGGGAGAAACCTCCCACCCACTCGCCCTCAGCTCGCAGAGCCCGGCCTCAGAAGTGGGTGAATGAGTTTGTTGTAGTCCCTGCTCTTTATCGGGTGCACCTGGCCCGCCTTGACACGCAGAGAGCACAGCCCTAAACACGCCGTGCGGCGGCCAGGAGCCGTGGTTTCTTTTGATAGGGAAGGGCTCACACCTCCCCTGCAGCTGCTGCGCCTCGATCTGCAGGGTCACTGCTGCTCCCCCTCTCTCCCTCCCGGGCTCAAGCTGAACTCCACCACGCTTCTTCTGGCTCTAAACCAAATCCCAGCATTAGACATGCAACCCAAAGACAATTAGCGCCATTAGGATGCCGGAGAGAGCAGAAGTGTCCCCAGGTTACAGTCCCTTCCAGCAGCCTTGGGTGCGTGTGGCGGGTGAAGGGTGCCCCATGCGTGGGTGCCATGGGCAGGTTTGCACCCAGAGGGTGAGGACGGGACGGGAACGTGCTCCCAGCACACGCCTCTCCCGCACACCTTCAGCATGCTGGGTCCCTTTTCTCCTGCAAAACCCAACTGCGAGGGGAAGGCCAGCAGCATCCCGCTCACCCCCAGCCTGGAGCTCGGGGCTCGCTTGGGCCGGGCGATGGCAGATCCAGCGGGTGCAGCATCCCCCACGGGCAGCACGCTCGCTGCCTTCGCGGACCAGCAGCCGGCCCGGCCCGGCGGGCGAGTCCCAGCCCCGTGGAGCGCGGTCCTTCGGCAGCGAGGGGAGGAGACCCCCGGCCGAGCCCACGTTCCTCCCCTCGGCACCCGCGGGTGGAGGCCCCTCGCCGGGACAGGTTCAGAGAGTCCCCCGAGCCGTGCCAAGCCCCGGCTGCCCCGACCCGGCCTCCCGCCCGCCGCTCCCGGAACCGGCCCGAAACCCACGGGGCCGGAGCACCTGGGGCGGCGCTCCCGCTGCCTCCCGCTGCCGCCCGCCCGCCTCCGGTGCCGACCCTCCCCCGCGCCGCCCCGCCGGGGCGATACGTGCCGGGGCGCACGGCTCCGCTCGGCCGGCGATGGCGGGGGCCGGGCCGGGGGCGGCGGAGGGAGGGGAGATGAGGGGAGGCGGCGCGGGGCTCGGGGGCGAGCGGGGGCCCGCGGGGGCAGCCGGGGCGACGCGCACGTGGCGTAGCGGGGGCGGAGCCCGGCCCGGCCCGGCCCGGCCAGGCCCCGCCCGCGGCCGCTCCATGCTTATAACGGCGGGGTGGGGGCGGCGGCACTCGGCCGGCGGCGGCACGCGCAGGTAGGGCCCGGCGGCCCACGTGGCGGGAGATGGGTCGGGTCGGGACGGGACGGGACGCGGCGGGACGCGCCGCGCGGGGGATGGGCCGCGCCGTGGTCCCCGGCTGCGGGAGCTCCCCGCGCTCTGGCATCCTCCAGCCCCGGGGCCGCTGGCGCGGTGTTGGGTCCCCGCCATGCGGGGCCGTGCTGGCGGCGGGTCCCCGGTCTGCGGCCCGTCGGACGTGGGCGCGGGCGGGCTCGGCGAGCCGGGGAGTTCTGCGCTGGTGGGGCGGCCGGACTGGCCTGGCTGTGCCGTGCCCCCTCCCCCGGCGGTCGGACGGGTCCCCTGTTTCGTTCTTGCGCTGGGATGGAGCTGTGGGTCCCACGCGTTCTGCCCGGGGCCGCCTCGTGTGTCTAGAGCCCGCCCTCCTCCCCCTCTCGCCGCCGGGAGCAGCGCCCCGGGCCGGGTCCCGCTCCCCGTCCTTGTCCCGGTGACCTCCTTCGGCGGGGAGCGGCTGGTGGCTCAGGGCCGGGGGCTGCGCGGGCCCCGGGGGTGCCTTACCCGGGGGAGCCCAGCCCTCAAGGCACGCGGCTGCCGAGCTCCCGCTTCCTCCGGCGCCCCATAAGTCTCATCCGCGCCCCACCGGAGGCCCGGCCGGGTTGTTTATAGGGGTTGCCGGAGCGTCCGTCCCCGCTGTGCCGGGTGCCCGATAGCAGTGTAGGGAACGAGGTGTCTCACTCGGGCCTCTGGCACCCGATAAGCGCAGAGCCTGGGGTGGCTGCCTGGCTGAGGTCCCTGGGAGCCGCGTGGGTTTGCGGTGCTGGGGCTGGCGGGGCCCCCCCTTTCCCCCGGGCAGTGCTTGCTGGAGCCCTCCTCCCCCACTGTGTGGGGAGGCACATTGCCATGCTGCTCGCCACTCGGATGCTCGCACCGGCCCTCGGGTGTTTCCAGCAGGCGCTCAGGAGCTGGACATCGGGTGCACGAAGCCACCTGGGTGGGTGAGTCGCTGAGCTCCTTCCAGCATCGTGATGGGCTGCGGCGGTTGGACCTTGCAGGGATGTGGCTGCGCTGGAGGAGCCCGCGGGACTGGGCTGGCATCGTTTAAGCCCCAGGAGAGGTTTTGGTGTTGCTCAGGGAGGAGTCTGCACGCTCCAAGGTCCCCGCAGCCGTGCATGTGTGCCGAGGTGTGCTCCTGCCCCGGGTGTGTCGGGCCATCACCCGGCCAGCAAGGTCTGGCGTGATCAACAGCGGGAAGTGGGATGGCTGGAGCCTGCTGGCAGCCCGCACTCGCTCTTGGCAGCAAGAAGCTGGGGAGATGCTCCTGGAGCTGATGGCTCCTGCAAAGCGCTTCCCTGCCCCTGCGGTGGGAGCTCGCTGTGGTCTGGGGTCTTGGGGACCACTCCGTGCAAAGCCTGCGGCCCATCTCTGACTGCACCAGGACAGATGCTCAGAGAGCCAGGCAGGGCTGGGCAGCAGCCGGGTCCCTGTGGAGGGTGAGTGGGGTGCAGCAGATGTGCTGCTGGGGTGCATCACCCAGGGCTTCTCCAACACGCTGTGTGCGAACGGGTGGGCAATATATCGGGGCTTCGAAGCCGGGCAGGGAACAGGACAAGCATCACCTGCCGGTCAGGAGGCCGTGGTGGATAGCTTGCACCCCGGAGGGGTGGGATTGGTGTCCTGCACAGAGCCACGGTTGCCCGCCCCCCCACCCTGCAGTTTGCCCTTTGCAGGAGGGCTCCTGATGCTCCTGGGTTCTGAGGCTCTCCTGGTGAGGGAAAAAGGATGGGCTTTTCAGTTGCATCACAAGGAACCTGAAATCTAATGATTTTTGTGCCTTTCTGTGAGCCTTAAGCCTTTTTGTGGTGCACAAGCATCCTATTCTCATGCTAAGTGAGGTAATTTAGTGCAGCCTGATTCTCCTGGGTGTCTTTGAGGCTTTCTTGGCTGTGTCTGGAAGGGAAGGAGCAAGGTGGAGAAATGGGCCGTGTGTGCTGGAGTGGGGGCACCTGGGCCCCAGGGTAGAGAAACCCCTTTGCGAAGGGGCCTCCTCCCTCTTAGATTAAACGCTGGCCGGATCGCTTAACTACAAACAAGCGTTTTGCTCCTGTACCCCAGGGCTCCCTGCCCCAAAGTCCCGGTCCGGGAAGGTGTGAGGCATCCTCCCCCTTCCCGAGGAGGTTCCTGAAGGTGTGAATGGCTGCCTCTGCTTTCTGTTGGCTTCTCTCTCGGGCAACTGGCCGGATTTATTTGGCAGTTAAGGTGGAAAATACCCGCTGCCTTGCGTGCTGCTATTTAATGTCTCCTTTATGGGGGTTGGAAAGTTGCACGTAGGCTACGGGAGGTGAGCGGCATCCCCTTAAGGGCTGTAGCGCTCATCGCGCACTCTCATGGCTCTTCCTATTTCCTTCTGTGGAAGCGGCCCTGTAGCAGTGAGTTGCAGCGAGAGCCTCTCGACTGCCTGTGTGACTCACCCTCCAACGTGCCCGACGGGCTGCTGGGCCGGGCGCTGAAGCCGGAGATGGAGCTGTGGTTACACTGCTGGAGCTGCAGCCAGTCACCCGGGTCCTCTGGGTTGTTGGGGAGGGTGTTCTGTCTGTTCTGCCTGGCTTTGGCCCTGCTTTGGGCACTTTTTAACGTGTGAGGAGCACAGACAGCTCAGGCTCTGGGGGAGGAGAGCGGCAGTTACACTTTGGCTGGGGCTTTCTGGGGTTTCACAGCCTCCTGCTCTGCCCTCAGAGACACTGTGGCTGTGGTGCAGGTGCCTGAAGGAATGCTGAAGCTATTTGGTACCACATTTTTCTCATTCTGAGGATTTCCTGACGGGCACAGGGTGTTCCAGAGCATTCCCAAGCAGTGCCGGTGCAGGGAGGATTGCCTCTGCTTGCTGGCAGAGCATGGCTTGTGCTTGGGGTAGGACTGTGAGACCTTGCACAGGGTCTGAGCCCCCCATCCCCTCCTGAGATGGGGGGCTGACAGCCAGTGCTGTAGGAAGCCCTTTTCCTCGGGACAGGGGCACAAGCAGAGCCTGGGGTTGTTTCACCAGTGCCTTTTCTCTGTGCTCAGCACCTCTGAGCTGGAGGGATGGTACCTTGTACTGGGTTGGTGGTGAGGTCAGCTGGGAGAGCCCCCATTGCCTGGGGAAGAGCCATGCTCTTGTGGGGCAGGCTAGAGAGGGAGCTCTGGGGGCTGTGCCTAGCCTAGAAGCCAATGTGACACCCCTAAGAGCTGCGTTGTGTAGAATCATTTAGGTTGGGAAAGACCCAAGATCATCAGTCCAACCACTAACTTGGCACTGCCAAAACCACACTGCTCCTGAGCACCACATCTACACACCTTTTAAATCCCTCTGGGGCAGGGGCTCCCCCACTGCCCTGGACAGCCCATTCCAGTGCTGATGGCTGGGCTTTGGGACAGAAATAAGCTCAACTCTCTGCCTTGCTCTTCTTGATAGCTTGCTTAAGCCTGACTTCCTGCTTTCTCATACTAGTGAGAGACTTGGCTCTTGCTCAGATGGGCTCAGCACCCCTGGTGCTAATATCTGGGCATGACAGCCCAGGGTGGGATGTCGCCTGGCATCTGTCTGGTAGGCAGAAACAGCTGTCTGCCTCTCTGCTTGGTTGTTCCCTCCCAAAACTCTGACAAACCATCCCAACATCCCACTTCATGTGGCTTGGGTGCCCCGTCTGCTGGAGAGACCTGGGGCGGGCATCCAGGGAAGGGTTTTGGCTCTGGCCGGTGGGGTGAGTGGGCTGCTCCGTGCCTCTGCAGGCTGGGGCTCGCGGCGGGGTGCAGCTGGAGCTGGCAGAGGGCAGCTGCCGATGCCGCCTCTGCCAGCGCGGCCGCTGTGCCCCGTGGCGTCTGCCTGTCTGCGTGCCGGGCTTAGCTCACCGGGCCGGCAGACCGAGGCACGTCTGTGGGTGTGCAGGCCATCCCGGTGGGGAGAGGTGCTGAGCGGGCTGGGCTGCTTCTGGCAGAGGCCTTGGGCTGGTGCAGCCGGCCTTCAGCAAACCCTGCCCCTGCTGCTGACCTCGCCTCACCCTGCGAGTGAGCGCAGCAGCCATGCGGCGCTTCAATGGCCTATTGTCTTGGTGCAGAGCCCTGCAAGTGCTGGGGGTCACGCAGGCCATGTGCCCACCGGTTAAACCCCGGCTGTGGGTGCTCGTTGGAGTTAAAGCTCCGTGCTTAATGCTATAAACCTGCTTAAAACTGGTGGAAGTGGTGTCTCGTGAGCTCAGAGCAAGCTGTATGTCTTGCTCCTGGCCAGGAAAAGGGCAGATTTGAAGCTACAAAGTGTTACTGGTTGTGAACAGCTTGTGACTGCCAGGGCTTCCTTCGACTCCCTTCCCCAGCACTAAGCACAAGATGTCCATTTAGCTTCAGGGACCAGAAGGGATGCTTGGGATCCGCTGGCTCTGCATGCCAGACATCCCACGGGGTGTTTGTGGCCCTGTGCTATCCCACAGGGGTGGGGAGGGATGGATGGGCACCAGGCTCTGTTGGATAATGTTTGGGGATGGGGCTGACAGGAATGGGAGTTCTCAGGGAGCAGCATCCCGCTCCTGCATCCACCCCCTCTGCCGGGGGCTTGAGGTGGGAGTCCCCTCAGGGAGTGGGGTCTGGTGCTGCTGGTGAGGGTCAGCTTTGGGCCTGGGTGTTTCAGTGTTGGCGCTTGCTGGCTGAAGGTCTGGTCCAGCTGATGAAGGCATGAGGGGCCCAAATGGCCATGGGTACAACTGGGACATCCCATGGTATCTTGCTGCACTGCGATCCTGCTCCAGGCACTGCTGTGACCCATGGAGCTGGTGCCCAGGAGCAGAGGCAGCTGCACTGGGACTGGCCACCACCAGCTTTATGTGTGGGCTCGGGGCTGGTGATGGGCTGTGGGAGCAGAAGCTGGGGCTCTGCTGCCTGCCCTTCTCCAGCCTGAGCTCTGCCAGCACCTCCAAGTGCCCTGTGCCATGGGGGAGGTTTTAGAAGCAGCAACTGCCCGGTGAGCATGTGCCCAAGTAGGAAAGCTTTAGGCTGAAGGGGTGCACAAGAGGAGGTGGAGGTGCCCTGGCATGGCCCCTGCGTGGGATGTCCCTCTTCCTCTGACCCCAGTGAGAAGCGATGTGAGGACACTTTCATAAAGGGCTTGCCCCAGAAATATTTTGTGGCATTTGCAGTGCTTGAGAACTGTGAGCCTCTGTCTTTCCTCTGGAGCCCTGCCAAGCCAGGGCTTTTAAAAGCGCAGCAATTTGCTGCATTATGTAACAAAAAGTCTTGAAATCTTCCTGTTCCAGGCCCCTCAGGAGAAGGGATGAGTGGTGTGTGTGGGACCGAGGAGATGGGAAGGGTTTTGGTCTTCCGTGGCATGTCTCGAGCTGGTGCAGTTCTCATGTCCTGGGAACCCTGCGCTCCTGCTCTAAGCTCTGCCGTGCAGAGGAGGGTTGCTGTAGGCTACCCATTCCTGTGGGTTAGTCAGGACGTTTACGGGGAGCAGATGTGATCCTTGCAGTCATTACTTGGTCTCATCAGTCTTAATTACTGCAAATATGGTTATTTTATTCCTTAATAGGGCAAACTGTAGCTGGCTGCCTGGCAGCTGTGAATTTGCTTTCCAAACACGTCTTACACGTTGCAGCCTTTCCAAAACAGAGCTGTGAACGCCGTAACCATGTTCTGGGTGTTCTTTTTCCCTTGCTGCAGAGCGGAGGGAAGTTTTCCAGTTGAACTGGCTGCCTTGCATGTGCTTTTTTGTCTCTGGTTTAAAACTACTGTGTGGGGGCTAGGAGGAAATCGGCAAGCAGCTTAATGCAGCTGAGGGAAGAACTTTCTAAAACTGGTCTTTCTTAATAAGGGTTTCCAGTGAGTCAGGGAAAAGTGTCGTGGCATGCAGAGCTCATCATGTAAACCCTCTGGCGCTGGGATTCGGGAAGCTTGCTCCATGGTCTCCAACCCTGTCGGGTTCAAGGTTTTCCCTGTGCAAGAGGGGTCATGTCTAACCTGCCAAAAGGCATTTTATTGTATGGAGACACGCTACCTGAGCAGCCACGGGAGGAGGAATGCTGCGTGCCAGGGGAGAACAAATAGATGAACCAAGCCGCAGTAATTTCAGTGCAATCAAGCTCTTTGGGAGGGGTAGGAGAATTAAACCTCTGTGTGTCTCAGGAGCAAAAAGAAAAATCCCCAATACCCCATATTGTACTTTGGATAGCTTTAATTGCCAGTTCTTTTAATTACTGCTAACAAGTAGATTTTATTCCTTACTGGTAGCATTTTACTGCCAGCACCTGGCGGCCTCATCGTTGAAAAACGTTTCAGACAAATCAGTGTAGTTGGATGATGCTTTAAAGTTCACTGAGTGCTGTGAAAGCGCAGAATGACTCAAAGCAGGAGGCGGCTGGAAACTTCAGTGCGCAGCCGGGGTGGGGAAGTGATGTTAAACAGAACCCAGTGTTCATAGCGGCTGTGCAGGAAGAGCATGGCAGGTGGGGGGGCTGGTCCCCACGCCGAGAGGCCCGAGGTACGTGGTCCATGCAGACAGAGCCTGTCACTGCCCCCCCTGACTACACGGGGGGGCTGCCTGCAGCCAGACCCTGCCTGTGTGGGCTCAGAGGTGCCGAACGAGCTGCTTGGGTGGCTGCGGTCCCAGGGCTCTGAGGGAGGAGACCTGTTCCTCTGGCTCCTGGGCATAGTTCAGTCCTGGACGTGCCCAAGGCAGCATCTTGTAAATGATTCCTTTGTTGGGGCGGACGGGTGGCTCAGATCTGCTCGTGATGGTCATGTGTTGCACTGGCCAGGATGCAGGAAAATACCCTGCCAGTGAAGAAATCGGTGTCTGGGTCAGGCTAAACCAGTCTTAGCGGCTTACAGGAACCAGCCTCCCGTGTGCTTTGCTTCCTCGTGCCCTGTGGGTTGGTCCGAGGCATCGTCTGAGCGTGTCCAGGTGTCGGGTGGCTCTGGTGAACCTGTGGGACCGTATCGGGTAACTTGGTGCCTGTGCAGTGCCAGGTGGGAGTGGGGACTCCCCACACTCAGGGGCCATGGGCTGTGGGATGCCTGGACCCTGCCCTGGGATGTGCACCCAAGTGACATGGAGCAGGTGGGCACAGCCCACTGCTGTGGTGTGCTGAGGGTGTGAGGGGACGTGCCAGGTGGATGGTGGCATGTCACAGCCCTGGACGAGATGGTAATCGTCATGAGCCTGGGCGGATGCTGCTATAAATAGAGGCTGCGCCACCTCCGAGCCAGCGTGCTGCTTTGAAGTTGTGGCAGTGCCTGATGTGACCTGGGGAGCTCTGGGGAAAGATTTTCTGCTCGGAGGTGGCTCTTTAAGTGGGAGCCTGAGCAGCAGAGCAGAGAGCTGTGGAGCGAGGGTTGGGCTCCTGCAAAGGGGCCTGATGTCCCCCCTTGGCTGATGGTGTTTAATACGGACAGGGTTGCCTCTAGCTGTGAGGATGCGGAGGGCTGTGGGGTGCCAGTGCTTTCTAAAGCCTGTACAGGGCATGCAGGACTTCTCGGGACTGTAGCGATTCCTGTTGCTTTGCATACTGTAAACCACGCTTGTGAGCAGCTGCTCTGCTTGCATTTCTTCCCTGGGACAGCTTGTGCCGTGCTCAGCTGCCTGGAGCAGCCGTATCTTTGGAGTGACCACAGCTCGGGGGTGTGATCCAGCCGTGCAGCAGCTGGAGCACAGGCAACACGTGAGCAGCTCGATGCTGCCGGGCTCCAAATGGCTCTGAATCAGCCGCAGCTCCCGGCTCTGAGCGAGCTGGGATGACATTTCCACATTTACTTTATTTTCTAATCCCTTCTGGGTCTGAGCTTTTAAGGTGAATTGTTTTTACACTTGGGTGCCTCTCTGAAACCTGCTGTAGCCTTTTCAGTAGGGGAGGAGGAGTTGGGGGCAGCTGAGTCGGGGGTTCCTGCTGGGGCTGAGCCCTGTGGGAGCCAGACACCCCCTCCCCGGGCAGTGCTGGGCAGTGTGTGGGAGCATTCCCTGACACTGCCTGGGCTAAGTTTAGCTGCAGGCTGTGACCTTCAGTGCTGGCAGGTCTGCTCTGACACCTGCTCGCTTGCTCCTTCTTTGCAGAAACAAGGGTGTCCTGGCTCCTGTGCGTGGACTTGTTTCCCCTGTGCACCTGCACTTAACTTGGGGGGTGCTCCTCCTGCTTCAGGTGTTCTGGGGTGTCCCCAGACTGCGTGCTGTGCTGGGGTGGTGCAGGGATTGCACTGCTGGAGGGGCTGTGGGGCTCTGCCCCAGGCAGGTGAGCCCACCCAGACCAACTGCTGCCCCACAGGTCCCAGCCCTGCCTGCTGCTGGTGAGAACATTGCCTGCTCTCTTCAGCTTAGGACAGAGCATTGTGGCTTAAGTTTGGGGCTTATAAATACCTGTGGGCCAGGGCTCTCAAAGGCCAGCTGCAATCTGAGCATGTATTTTGGGATGGCCTTTGGTGGATGTGCTGGTGAGCTCCAAGTGGTGAGCTCCTCTTGGATCAGCTCTCCTGGAGGTGGTCCAGGGTGCTGGTGCTGTGCTGCTGCATGCCAGGGAGTGGGGATGCACCTGTCTGCTTTCAGCTGAGATGATACTTTGTCCTTTGCAGATCTTTGAACCCCAACTGAGTCGTCACCATCTTGGTTAAAGATGCCACCGGCCATCGGAGGCCCCGTGGGATACACCCCTCCTGAAGGAGGATGGGGATGGGCCGTCGTCATCGGAGCCTTCATCTCCATTGGGTTCTCCTACGCCTTCCCCAAGTCCATCACAGTGTTCTTCAAAGAGATAGAGGTCATCTTCAACGCAAGCAGCAGCAAAGTCT
Source organism: Gallinula chloropus (assembly GCF_964237585.1). NCBI lineage: Eukaryota > Metazoa > Chordata > Aves > Gruiformes > Rallidae > Gallinula > Gallinula chloropus. The sequence continues at coordinate 3,373,096 of NC_140112.1, forward strand.
CATGGATCTCCTCCATCATGCTGGCTGTTATGTATGCAGGAGGTAAGTGGATGCGCAGGGCAGGATGTGGTTGTACTCCATCCGATGTCACACCTGGCTGTGGTGACCACAGCCAAAACTGCTAAAAGTTGGGACTCTTCTTTCTGTAGCAAGTTTGCCTCAAGGAGGCTGCTCAAAGTTCCATTTAATGCCCAGAATACAAAAACCGGGTTAATCTGTCCTCTTCTGCAAAGCTGTAAGGAAAATCTTTCCGGGGAATTAGGACTTGTATAATTCTGCCCTTGTCCTTGTTACATTGTGCTGAACACCCTAGGGCTGGGGGGGATGGCTGAGCCATGTGTAAGAGCCCTGCTTGAGGGGTCTCTGTACAAGAAAATACCAATATCTTTTAATCCAGGACACAGTAGGTGTATCTAGGGGGTCTGTCCCCAGTTTCTGGTCAGCTCGGTGGCTCAGGAGTGCGCTGAAAGCTGGTGCTCCCTGTTCTGTGCTGTTTGGGGGTGGCAAGCACAGAGACAGGAGCAGAATAAAGCAAAACTCCTTAAACTGAAGCAGGTCCCCTCCCCCATGCTTCAGAAGGGGCTTCTTGGAGCCTTTAATCCCCAGGCTTGTGCTTTATGCTCCTCTTTGCCCAGCGAGGAGCAGGCAGCGTGCTCCCTGCGGGGTGATGTGCTCCCAGCCAGCACCTCGCCGGTCTCCAACCCCCGGTGCCTCGTTACCCGCTGGCAGACCCAGCTTCGTGCTGGGCTGAAAGGAGCTTTTACTGGGAGCCTGCGTTGTGTCCCCTTTGGAGGGGAGGGGGATCTTGTGCCGCTGCCGTCCCGGCTGGCGAGCTGCCTGCGGCCTCGCTGCGTTCGTGCAGCGAGAGGCGCTGATGTCAGCGCTCGCTGAGCACGAGGCTTTTCCTCTGGGGAACAGGCTGGGCTTTGTCCTGGCTCAGCCAGCCAAGCGACCAGCGCATTTCCCTGCTCTGATGTTATAACAAGCTTGTAAACCCTGTAACTGCCTTAATGAGACTCAATCTGGGCCATTCCCTCTCCTAATAGCTCCGAGCTGGTTCCTGTGGGTGCCCCAGGGGTGGCACTGCCTGGAGCTGCCCGGTGTTGGGGGGTGGGGTGAACTCTCTCCTCCAGTTCTGGGTCTGTCTCTTCTCCCTCTGTGCTCACACCACCTCTCCTGCTCCACTTCAGCCATTGCCACTAAATCCCAGCAGCCCTGAACCGCTTGCCCATGGGGCAGTGGCAGGGGTGCTGAAGGTACCCCAGTGCTGTCCCAGTGCATCCCTGGCTGCTGGTGTGGGGGCCATGTGCTGCTGCCCCACTTGTTGCTTCTGTGCCTCCTGCAGCCTGAGCCCAGGCCCTTGGCAAGGTCGGCACTGCCCTGGGGTGGCTGCAGTGTGCATCCCATGCTTGTTCCCAAGGCACCTTCCTGTGGGGACTATGTGCTTGCTTGGAGGCAAAAAATGTAGCTTATGCTCTGGGAAAACATCCTTGGCCAATGGTATCAGGAGCTGGGTTAGCTCCTGTCCCAGGCAGGGCCAGGGCAGTGGAGCTGTGTCCTGCAGCCCCATGGATGCCCCTTTCTCAGCTCCACCTCAGGATTAGGGAGAACGGTTTGCATTACTTAACACCTTTCTCACAGCACGAATAATCAAAATAGATTGGCTAACATGTGGCCAGAAACACTTCATGAGACTCTTAACATGGGCTGGGTGTCAGTTCTCTCTTTTCTTTCACTGAAAAAAGAAGGGGGGGAGTTGCTATCAGGGTGGCTTCCTGCTAGCTGTCCTTGGAGCTGCTGCTCCAGGCTGATTTCCCAGAGGAAAGGCCACGGTTGCCTTTAGGCTCTGTCCAGGGCCATCACGTTTGAGTTCAAGGTTCATGTTTTGCTGAGTGCCAAGAGCTCTGTGGGGAAGCATCTGGGGCTTGGGGCAATGTGACAGCCCCTGGGACCTGCAGCCACCTCTCATGGGATGGGGGATGCAGCCCCTTCCTGGCAGGTGGTGGCATCAGGTCATTGCTGCTGGCACAGGTTGCTCTGGTTGGCACGTCGGCACCAGCACTGTGGGAGTGGGATGCTGTGGGGCTGGGAGCCTCTGCAGCTGCTGGGCTTCTGTAACCTTCACCAGGCTTTGTTTAAACTGGGCAAAGAGGTCAAGTAGCGTCTGAGGACCCATGAATAACATGTTGACAACCTTGTTATCTGTTAATGGCAAAACTGGGTCTGTTAATATTCAATGGATGTTCATTCAGTTTATTTAAATACATTTTAGTATCTGTAGAGCATGCTTCACAGTATCTAATCACTGTTTGCTTTGGATTAAAGCTCCTAATACTGAAGCACTTAGATGAGTGTGTAGAGTGATTGGGCTCTTCTACTGTCAGGTGGTGTGAAGACAGAAGCACCCCTCCTCCCCAGGGTGGCACGGTGCTGCTCCTCCAGCTCCGCCAGCTTTGTCTGTGCCCATCAAGCTGTTTGTTCACAGCTTTGACTGGATTGGAAACCTCTCACTGGAGGCGGACAGTGCTGTGCCCTGCTGCTGCTGAGCCCCTGGCCTGTGGTGGGCAGGTGGCCATGGGCCAGACAGAGCCCCTGGAGCAGAGTGTCCTCATGCTGTCCCAACCCCTGTCCCTGGGCCAGCTGCAGCTCTCACAGCCCCTGGGAGCAGCTCAGGGAAGTCTCTGCTTGGTGCTGACCAGATGTCCCCCTGATCTCCAGCAGGCTCTGAACCTCCTGTCCCTTCCCAGCTCCCTGCCTAGGTGAAGTGTCACAGTGTGAAAGCCTCTGGCCATAAACCAGTGTGCTCGTGTGCCTCTGCCTTGTCTGGCATGCAATGATAACTCATCCCTGGGCCTGTCTCCTCCAAATCCTCAGGTCCCATCAGCAGCATCCTGGTGAACAAGTATGGCAGCCGGCCCATCATGATCGCCGGCGGCTGCCTCTCCGGCTGCGGGTTGATCGCTGCCTCCTTCTGCAACACAGTGGAGGAGCTGTACTTCTGCGTTGGGGTCGTGGGGGGTAAGTGTGGACGAGAGGTTAATGCAGCCAGAGGAGCCCAGCAACCCTGCTCCTGCTTGTCCCAGCAGCCCTCCTGCTGCTGGTGCTGCTGGCTTGTGGGGTGCTCGAGCTGAGCCCCGTGTCTCCTGTTCTCTCCTCAGGTCTCGGGCTCGCGTTCAACCTGAACCCAGCCCTGACGATGATCGGCAAGTACTTCTTCAAGAAGCGTCCCCTGGCTAACGGGCTGGCCATGGCGGGCAGCCCCGTGTTCCTCTCCACCCTGGCGCCTGTCAACCAGCTCTTCTTTGGCATATTTGGCTGGCGCGGCAGCTTCCTCATCCTCGGCGGCCTCCTGCTGAACTGCTGCGTTGCCGGGTCCCTGATGCGGCCCATAGGCCCCAAGCCAGAGCAGCTGAAGAAGGAGCCCACGAAGGAGGTGCTGCAGGAGGCCGGGAAGGTGGTGAAGAAGGACGACAGTGACACGAGCACAGACCTCATCGGCGGCAAGACCAAGAAACAGAAGAGCTCATTTTTCCAGACCATCAACAAGTTCTTGGACTTGTCGCTGTTTACACACAGGGGCTTCCTGCTCTATCTGTCAGGCAACGTGATCATGTTCTTCGGGCTCTTCACTCCCCTGGTCTTCCTCAGCAATTACGCGAAGAGCAAGAAGATCGCTAACGAGTCTGCAGCCTTCCTGCTCTCCATCCTGGCCTTTGTAGACATGGTGGCCAGGCCTTCCATGGGACTGGTGGCAAACACCAAGTGGATCAGACCCAGAGTCCAGTACTTCTTTGCCATCTCTGTGATTTACAACGGGGTGTGCCACCTCCTGGCCCCCATGTCTACCACCTATGCCGGCTTCTGCATCTACGCCGGCTTCTTTGGCTTTGCCTTCGGCTGGCTGAGCTCGGTCCTGTTCGAGACGCTGATGGACCTGGTGGGAGCGCAGCGGTTCTCCAGTGCTGTCGGCCTGGTGACCATCGTGGAGTGCTGCCCTGTGCTTCTGGGACCCCCCTTGCTAGGTAGGGTGTTCTGTGCCCAGGTGCTGTGCCTGTCCTGCCCAGCCTTGCTGGGGTGGTGGGGCCTGTGGGTGGTCCTGTACTTGGGTAGGGGTGAGGTGGGTGAGCGCTGGCCCTGAGGCCCCAACAAGCATCTGAGAGCTGGCCAGGGAAGTGAGGGTTGAGCCCCTGGCTCAGAGTGGGAAGCAAGGGCTGGAGGAGTGAAGGCCTGACACTGAGGGTGATGGGCTTGGGCTGCTTTGGGAATGTTTCCACAACCCGGAGCAGTTCTGGGGGCATGTGGCTAAGCTGTCCCCTCTCTGTCCCTTAGGGAAGCTCAACGACATGTATGGTGACTACAAGTACACGTACTGGGCCTGTGGAGTCATCCTCATCGTCTCTGGGATCTACCTCTTCATTGGGATGGGCATCAACTACCGGCTGGTGGCACGGGAGCAGAAGGCGGAGCAGAAGGCCGAGGAGAAGGCGGAGGAGAAGGCGAGGAACGAAGGGAAGGAGGAGGAGACCAACGTGGACGAGGCCGAGAAGCAGAAAGAGGCAAACAATGACGTGGCCCCCTCGCCTCAGAAGAGCCTGGAGGATGTGGTCAAAGAGGAGGAGAGCCACATGTGAGGGACTAGTCTCCATCCCGGAGTGTCGGGGAAGCGCCGCTGCCCTGGCGTGGTGGCTGGGGCCGTGCTCCGCTGGCGCTGGGCGGCCGTGAGAAGTGTTTAAACCAGGTGTTCATTTGTACCAGGCTCTGAACTGTCTTTCCCTCTGTGTTCAACAAAGGTAACGGGGCAACACGTGCAGTATCCTCATGTGTTGGGGGGTGGGGGGGGTGGGGAGGGGACTGGGGGGCTTTTTATAGTCTGGCTTTTTAACAGTAACACGGATGTACTAATATGTGCCTTACAGTACCTAGCTGAGTCTGGATGAGCCTTAACTCTAAACGTGCTTTAGCTCTGCCTTCTGCTCAGGATGTGGGGGGGTGGGGTGGGGTGTGCGTGTACCTGTGTTTCAGGGGTGGGGGTGGGGTTTGTGTTAAAAAGCCATAAGCAGCAGGATACTGGACTTGTTGAAGCACGATGGGCTCAGGGCCGGCCCTGGATGAATACTGCTTCACACGCTTCTTACCGCGGGCCCTCGGCAGAGGGGCATCCGGGCACGGGGCTGGGTGGTCTTTGGCTCCCGTGCTGGGTGACTCCTGGCTCTGTAGGTGGTCTTTTAGGTATGTTTGGAAAACACTTTAGCTACTGTAGTTCTCTTAAAATCCCTCTCTTGTAGTTGTGCTCTCATGGGATAGTGGAGTTGTTGGAGGATGGCTGTGGTTCATGTTGGGCAGTGCTGCCCTGTGCCAGGGCTACAGCAGCCCCCGTGCACCCAGCCCCTGCAGCTGAACCTTTGTGGGGGTTGCTGGTGTCCCCCTGCCCCCCTGACTCTGCCCTGACAGTGCCTCTGCTCAGCCCAACGCTGGGTGATGTGAAATGGATGCCAGCGTGGTGGCTCAGCAGGGTTTGGGGTACTGGCTGTGGTCCCCCCGTGGGGTGGGTTTCCACTGGAGTATCCCTGTGCTGATCGATGCCACTCGGGTGGGTGTTTTGGGTGCTGACCCTGGGCAGAGCTGGGGGGTGGGGTGTGTGTGGAGCTGGGGTGGGGGTGGGTGGAGATGGTACATCCCTGAGACAGGCCTTCTGCTTTCGCTCTTTTATCTCCTAGAGGAACCTCTTTTACTTGCTTCTGTTCAACTGAGACCTTAAGGCGGTGGCTGCCTAACCACTCACATCTAGGACATGGAAGGGGGAGGAGAGAATTTGTACGTATTTATTTTTTATTTTTTAGTGCTGGAAAATATCTCAACGTACGTGGAGCAGGCTCGTGGCTCTCAAGTTCTAGTAAATGTTGATCAGAAATATGTAAGAGGCTGAGTTTTTTTTTTTTTTTCAAATAAACTTGGTTTTGGTTTTTTTTACAATTTACCCATCAAATGGTGAATTTCTTCCTAGAATCCTATGGGTGCCACACACTGTGTGTTTTAGGGGTGGCTCTGGGGAGAGGTGAGTAGGGCTGGGGCCAGAGCTGGGTCTCCATGTGCTGGTCTGTGTCCAGCGAGGGTGAGACTTTCCTGTGTCTCTGGCTGGGCTCTGGGATGGCCTGAACCAAACCAGGGGTTGAAGGAAGGTCTTCCTGCCTGAGCCCACCCGTGGATGCTGCTGCTGCTCTCCTTGTGCTGCTCTGGGCTTTGTTTTGGCCCACGTCCTTCAGAAAGTGTGCTGGGGTGTTTCCCCACTGCAGAATAACTTTATAAAGCTGCCACAGTGCTTTATATAAAAGGACTTTGTACCGGGCTGCGCTGTGGCTCTGTGGCTGTGTGTTCATGGGGTGTCTGTGGCCCCAGGGTGGGTTCCCATGGCAGTACATCACCATGGGCAGACAAGCTGCCAGCCCTGCCCTGCTCCCTGGGGTCTGTCTCCTGTGGTGAGCAGGGAGCTGTGGGGGGGTTACCCAGGTCTGTGTGCTGGGAGGAGCCTGGGTGAGAATCCTCCAGCACTGACATCTTCCCGGCATGACCCAGGCGTTACAGTAACCAGCGTGGCTGGGGCAGGGTGCCAGCCCTTCCAAGGAACATGTTTCAGTCACTTCCTGCTGCGAGGTCCTGGCTGCTGGGAACACTTGGGCAGTAAATCCCCAGCTGTTTTCTAGGGGCAGCCTCTGGTCCCTCTCCCCTCTGCTCTATGCTGCTCAGAGCTGCCTCTCAGCCCTATCTTGCCTCTGGGACCCTGGGTGTGCAGGTGAAGGAGGATGGTGTGTGGGGTCAGGAGAGCTCCTGCCCCGGGTTGGGCTGTAAAATGACTCAGCCTAAAAGCTGTGTAATTACCCTACATGTAAGGGCAGAGCCGGGCCCCTGGCTACGTGCTGTGGCAGGGCCAGGACTCTGCCCCGTGGCCTGGTAGGGGCTGCCCCAGTTTGCCTGGCAGCTTGGCTTGCAGGAGTGGGGCTGGGCACAGTCATGTCACTTCTGTGAGCAAAGGTGCTGGCTGTGCTGGGCAGTACAGCTGCCCTTTGCCCTTACCCACCTATAAACTGGGGTCAAACCCAAGCTGGTGGGGTGGGAGCCCTGGCTGGGGGGCTGTGCAGCAGCCCTTGCCAGTAAGAGCTGGTGGTGTAGGGACATCCCTCCCCGACCTGCCCCAGGGCAGGCTAGGAGATGCTGCCACGTGAGGGGCTGCAGGGGGGCTGTGGTGCTTCCCCACTCCCCAGCCAAGGGTCCCTGTGGCAGTGGCTGAGCATCACTGGCTGGTTCCCCTGGGGCAGTGCTGGGCTGTCTCCCCTGCATCTCCCTGCACAGATTCCTGCACACTTGGCCAGGCCCCTTCCTTCCTCCTGGGGGTAGCAAAATAAAATTCCCTTCATAGCGAGTGGAATTGAGGAAATACTTGGGACTGAATTCCCAAACAGCTGAGGCTGCTGGCCAGGACCAGCCGGGGGGGGCTCGGGGGCTCCCAGAGGACTCAGCCTGGGGCTGGGAAGTGCTGCCAGTTCCTGACTGCCAGCAGTAGCCCTGGCTGGATGAGACTGGGGCAGCACTGCCTGTGGGAGCAGGGGGCCAGCCAGACACACCAGGCTGGGGGTACCCTCCTCCCGCCCCCCCCCCCCTTCCCTGTTTTAGGGGGGCACAGGGGGAGGTCACTGTGTGATTCCCTGCAGATGCAGCAGCTCGGGCTGGGGAGCTGCTGCCACCTCTGTCCTGGCTTCAGTGTGTCCTCCACCCACCCACTGCCTCTGGGAGCTGCCCCAGTGCCCCACCAGCTGCCTTGGGCCCATTTCCCTTTCTGGGGGCCAGGAAGCACTTGCTTTGTGATGCTGGGGTACTGTGGGGGGCTGGGGCAGGGCAGAGGCAGTCTCGCAGCAGCCCCACACCCACGGTTGCTCTGGGAGTCCCGAAACGCCCTAATCCTCCCTACAATGCGGCACAATCCCTTTCCTGGGGAGGGGGGCAGCCACAGAGCTCATTCATGTGACAGGCATGAGGAGGGGATCTGGGTCCCTGCCCAGCCCTGCTCTGCCCAGGGGGTTTATTCAGGTTTTTGGGAGGTTTGAGTTCTGCTGAGTGTGCAGCTCTGGTCGAGCCCTGGCGCTGCTGCTCTGCAAACAAGGCTGCTGTTCCCAGCTGCTGGGCGGTGATGCTGGGAAGGGAGGGCAGCTGTAGGGAGGGGCAACAGTCCCACGGCCCTGGCCAGGAGGGGGGTGAGGAGAAGCAGTGGGGTGGCTGCTGTAACCTTCTCCCCACAGCCCTCTCTTCTGCCTCCACAGAGGCTCTGTGGCTGCAGAGGTCACCCCAACCAACACCCCAGCACGCAGCTGAGGAGCAGGGGGAACCCTCAGAAGGACCTCACAGTCCTTGGGGAAGCCTTCCTCCTTCTATTCCATCTTTGGCAGCCCTGGGGACAGGGCTGGCCCCGGGCTCGTGCCCTGTGCAGGTTCAGTGCCCCGGTTCAGCTGTTTGCAGACCCCCCCAGCTCTGCCTGGGGCACGGGGGGACAGACAGGATGGGCTGAGGGCTACAGCCAGGGCTGTGTGCTCAGGCCTGGCCTGTGGGGAAGGACAAGGGCCCCTTACCGTATGAGCAGAGAAGCCTTACGGGAGACAGATAATCAATTGCTACAAGATGATCATCAATTACTTTCACTGTGCATTATATTCTGTTAATGAGAGCCCTTTGCTGGTGTCCCGGAGCCCTTGTGGTGGAGGTGAGTGATGCTCAGCTGCTGCCCAGCAGAGAGGTGACTGCGGGGCAGGGCACACGCCCCGGGGCGGCTCCGGAGGGGCGGATGGGCTGTGTTCACTGCAAACATCCCCGGGGACAATCCCTGCTGCTGCACTTTGGCCCAGCTTTTTCCCTGGGTGGACCGAGACCTTTGCTCTGATTCATGCAAACTGTGGTGTCCTCACGTTGCTCAGGAGCAGCCCAGAGAACAGCCCCACGGTCCTGGTGCTGTCCCAGGCAGAAGCCAGGACGCTGCAGCTGAGGTGCCTGCAGGGTGCTCGGGGTGGCTCGGGGCCAGTGAGGTGAAGGTGTTTGTGCCAAAAGCTGGCTGGAGGCACAGGCTGGTGCTGTCTGCCCTGTGTGCCATGACTGCTCATGGTGGGAAGAGTCTGCACTGGCCCCATGCTGGGCCCAGGCACGTCCTGAGCACCCCAGACTTGCTGCTGGGCTGGCAGCTGCTGGGCTGGCAGCTGTGAGGTGCCAGCAGCCATGAGAGCTTTGGCCAAATGCCATGCTGTGCCTACTGCCCTGCCTGTCCCGTGCCACAGTGTGTGGCTGAGGAAGCAGGAGAAGCTCATGGCCACCCTGGGTGCCCCGGACTGGCAGGAGGGAGTCACGGTGGCGGCTTCCCCAGCACATGGGGACGAGCAGCTTCACCCTGCTGTAGATCAGCGGAGCCTCCTGGGGCTGCAGAGCAGCATCGCCTGCTCGTTCCTCTTGGGTTGCCAACGTCTCAACAGTGGCTTTTATTGCCGTGCTGCCCTGTGACATTTCTCTGGCTCGATATGGATTTAATTATCACTATTAATCATGAGAAGGGGCTGTGCTGGTGCCTTGCAGAGCCAGACACCGAGATTTACAGCCAGAGCGGCTGGGGGCTGGTAGAGCTGGGGCCGGGGCAGAGCATCGGTGACCTGTGCTGGGGCGGCTCTGCGCTCCTCGGCCTCGGGACACCCATCTGCCGTGGCAAGAGCAAAGGCTGTGTGCAGCAGGAGCCTCTTCTCCTCCAGAGCTCCGAGCCGGACCCTCCGCCCCCCGCGCCCTGTACGATGGATGTCGCATGGCACGAGGATGGGCCCGTTTCGGGGTACAGCCCCGGAGACCGGGGGGAAGGTCTCGCCGGGGAGCGGCGGTGCTGCAGCGGGCAGGGGGGGCTGGCGGGCAGGGGGCTGCACGGAGCCTGTCCGGAGCCGGCCCTGCCCTGTCCCGCACCCGGGCGGCTCCGGCCCCACCAGCACCCTCTTGTGGCGGCGGCCCCCGCTCCCCCCTCGGGGTCCCGGCCGTGCCCCCTCCCCGGGCCCTTGGGAGCCGGTGTCTGGCCGGGGCGGTGCGGTATCCCACCCCATCCCATCCTGCCCGCACCTGCAGCCATCACCCCGGGGGCGATTAACGCCACGTAAATCAGAACAGCCCCGTCCTGGCCGCGATTAACAAAGTGTTAATGAATTACGTGCCCACAGAAGAGCTAATTACCTTCTGTGGAAAATTAGGGGGGGAAAGACAGAAAATGAACCATGTTTAAAATTTAATGAGAGGCCCGTGTTGTGCATAAGAATGAGCCTGTTTGTGTGACTTTAATTGTTTGCAATTACAGATCAGTCTCTCCTTTCCATCTCCTCCCATCGGGCTGTGCATCCCTCCTCCAGCGGTGCTGGTCTCCCACCTCCCCTCCGTCCCAATCCCCCTGGGCTGTGGGACAGCAGAGGGGTGTCAGTGGCTCCTTGCCTGAGAGCCCGGAGCTGCTCCTGTGGTGTGGGTGCAGAGCCTGAGCCCCCGCTGACCCCTTCAGTGCTCCCCTGCCTTTGATGTGTCTCAGGAGCATCACTGGGACAGTAGAGCTGCCCAGGCTTTGAACTGCAGTAACCGTGTGAAACTGGAATCAATTCCGCAGTGGGATGACTCAGTAATGAAGAGTCAAGTCCCACCCTGCGGCGTGTCACATCCCTGAGATCTTCATTGCTTTTCTCTGCATGGAGGGAGCAGCTTTACCCGGCTTTCAACCCAGACCAGCAAAGGGGGTGGTGATTATCCCCTTCCCAGAGGCATCCTGGAGGTTAATCCCTTGATCCACCCCAGCGGGGCGGGAGGGGAAGCTGCCAGCTGAGAGCTCGGTGCTGCCTGGTCAGCGGGCATGGCAGGAGCATCGCCAGCCGTCCCCAGCTGCGGGGCCCCAGCTCTGCCTGGCACCTACGTGTGGCCTGGCACTGGCGCCCGCAGCAGCGTGACAGGGTGACAGGGTGGCTGGAGCAGCCCAAGGGGCGCCCAGCAGGATTTTGGAGCTGTTTGCCAGTGGGAACGTGGTGCAGGCAGAGCTGAGAGCCGCTGGGCTCCCTGCAAGGCCAGGGGATGCTGTGTGGGGCTGCGCAGGACGTGGCAGCCAGGCCAGCGCTTGGGGCTGGGGCCGGGGAGGGAGGCAGGGAGCAGAGCAGCCAGGGGTAACATGTTAGTAACATTTTAAAACAAAACACTTGGTCTTACCCAGAACAACTTCTGCTACCTCGGGTCAGCCCCAAGCTTAGGAAATAGCTGAGAAGCCAGGCAGGGCACCGTGTTCCAGCACGAACGCCAGCCTGGCACCATCCCAAACCACTTCTGTCCCTCTGCACAGCTGAAGGGGGACAAGCCACATCTGGCCTCAGTGCCTGCCTGTGGCAAAGGCATTCAGGCAGCCCCAGCTCTGAGCCAGCTGGGATGTGCAGGCACATTTGCAGAGCATCAGCCCCTTCAAAGTGTGTCCCCACCAGACACTCAGCCCTGTGGCTCTGAAAGCAGCAGCTCAGAACAGCCTGTGCTGCCCAGATTCCACACAAGAGCTAAGGGGATGGTTGTGAATGTCTGTAAAATAATTTAGGAGCTCCTCTTCCGAGTTCCACAAGCACAAAGGGAAGGAACAGTAAAACCCAGAGCCAGACCCAAGCCCATGTTGTCAGGAGCGGTGCCTGGCTGGGAAATGAGGTGCCCATTGGCACTGCCCATCTCTTGGGGCAGCCAGGGCCACACGGCTTCTCTGGTGGGACGAGGGGCAGACTGGCTGCTGCAATACCCAGATCCAGCCCGGGCCAGCGCTGCTTTGGAAGGAGCAGAGCTGCCTTTGAGCCCTTCACTGTGGCAGCCTTGGGTCTGCCCCATCCTTCGGGGGCAGATGTGGGGGAACCATCACTGGACTGTGATGCAGCTCATGTCAGGACCGGTGACAGCTGCCATCACTTGAAGCTGTAGTTCTGCTCCAGAAGTCAGGTCCTGTCAGGTCTGACTTTACGTATGGAGTGAGTAGCACACAAACCAGAACAAACCCAATGATCACACACTTGTGCTGATGATGGCTTTGGGGACCATATGGGATCTGATACATGCCAAATAAAAGGCAAAGCAAGCCATGGTCTGGAAATGCCTGGTTCTCACTCAGCCAAACACTATGAAGTCATTATGTTTAATTATGGGATATCACTCTGGAATACCAGCTTGCTAATTATTTATAATGATTGCTGAATGCACGTTATAATCTCCTGGACAGGGTACTGGGAGCTGCCGGGGGCAGCTGCAGCTCACCGGGCTCTGCTGCTCCCAGGAGTTAATGCTGCCTCATCTCACAGCCTGCAGAGCCCACCACAGCCATCACCCCTCCCGATGGTTGACCTGATGCCCTGCATGTCTGCATCCTCACAGCCCCTTACACTGTTGGTCACTGGAGCATCTCCTGCCCATGGCTCTGCACCCCAGGAATGCTGGTTAGTGCTAATAACTGAGGGAGGGCACCAGGCAGGTGGGCAGAGGAGCATCTCCACAGTGCTGGGGAAGAGATGAGCAACAGAGACACCACCAACCCCAGAAGTTGCTGCTTGATGATGTTACTACATTAATGGTAAGTGACCCACTCACCTGCTTCCCGCTCGGTGAGGGGCAGGAGAGCTCTGTGACTGCCTTGACTGCTCAGGGAGGTGCTGGCTGTAGCAGGGACCAGGCAGGACCTGGCCAGGGCAAGTGGGCACTGAGCCCCTGCCTCGGGTCCAGCACCCCTGGGTCTCCCCTTTCCTTCACCTCCTAGTGGAGCCTGGGCAGAGGCAGCCCCTGGCAGCAGAGGCTGGGCCAAGGCAAGCTGAGCTACCCTTTCCCTTCCTCTTCCCCTTCCCTTTTCCTTTCCCTTTCCTCTTCCCCTTTCCCCTTCCCTTTTCACCTTTCCCCTCCGCTCCCCTTCCCGGCGCAGTCACAAGAGGGCACTGCGCGGCTGCTGCTCGGGCTGCCGGTGGCCGCGGATGCCCCGGAGCCGGGTCCCGGGCGCTGAGCCCCGGCCCCGCAGGGTCCCCGCCGGGGGTCGCGGGTCGGGTCTGTCCCTGGGCGCTGCTCGGGGCTTTGCTCTGGCCAGGGAAGGAAAGAAAACAGCTGCCACGGGAAGCCCGGAGCGCACAGCTCGCTGCACCGAGGGTTGGTACCTCAGCTGCAGGGTTTCTGACCTCCAGCGCTCCCCGGGTTTTCTCTACCCGCTCCTATTAATCAATAACCCATTAGCATAACCCTCGGGAAGTCATTTATAGATCGGATCTTCACTTTCCATCTTGGGCACTTGTCTGCTCCACAGCTTGCTCTGGAGCCTCTGAGCTGCGGGGATGAGTGAAGGTGGCTGGAGATGTGCTGGCTCAGAGGGGAAGGGATGGCACAGCCCGGTGTGGAGACATCCCAGGCTGCCGTGTCCCTGCACAGCACCAAGGCACGGCCACCCTGCTCCTGCCTACACCAGTGGGCAGGTGGGGGGGGGGGGGGGGTGGGGTGGGGGGGGCTCCAGCCCCCAGCGTGGTGGGGAAAGGTCCGGGCTGGAGGGCAGCAAGCGGGAGCAGGAGGCAAAGAACCTGTACCCCAAGTCCTGGCAGCCTAGGGGTCTGTCCAAAGGCTTTGTCCTGGTGCTGTGGTCACTGTGGTGGTGGTAGTGGAGCTGTGAGCCCACTGCACTGGCAGAGGCAGAGCACGTTATCTGCAGAATTAATATGCAGCTGGCCAGGGGCAGGGATTAGTATAGCAAAATTATGCAACTAAGTAGGTTGTTAACAAGTTGATTTAAAATTCATAAATGAGGGGGGAAAAGATAACAGGGCAGAGAACGACAGGCTCAAATGAATTTAAACTGCTTGATGAGGAATCAGCGGTGTGGGGAATGAGATGGGGAGGAGGATTAAAGGGAGTTCATGTTTTAAATCAATTTGAAAGGGTGCCAGAAGCCACTCCATTCAGACTCAGCCATTGGGAGACCTCGTCACTTCTCTCTTTAGTTCCAAAGTCTTTGGCTGTAATTACCAGATCCCAGGTGGCAGATCTGTCTCCAGCACCTGTGAGAAAAATGCCTTCCTCCTCCTCCTCCTCATCTGATCTGCTCAGACTGGACCTCGCCTGAAACACAGCTGTGTCTGAAAGGGTGAATGAGGATGTGGAGCTCGTGACGAAGAAAGGAGGATGGAGAGGAAGGAGCAGCCAAAAGTGATAGGGCGACAACTCTGGGTGATGGTTTTGTGACGCTGAGCTGTGGCTGCGGCAGGAAACGGAAGAGGAAAGAAAAGGTGGCTGCATTGTTTGTGCCAGCAAGTTCTCTGCTGTCACCTCACGCGCTTTCATGACAGGTTTACATAAATGAGGCTGAGAAGAACAGGCTGAGGAGCAGCTCCAGGGACGCCTGGCCTGGCTCAGGACATGAGTGACGCAGGGCAGAGGAAGCTGCTGTCTCCAGTCTGCTGCCAAGTCCTTGCTGAAAAAGAATCCTTTGCATTTGTAAAACATCATTTGTGACATCAGCGTGGTGTTTGTCTGCACAGGGTGTGTGAGCGGGACCACGGTGCTGGCTGTCACACACCGTCACATCCCCGTCAGACCAACTGCACCAGGCAATTTTTAAAGAACAGGGAAAGTTGTAAGCTGCAGGGTCCGTGACTTGTCCTGTTCCTCTGCCAGGCCCGGACAGGCAGCAGGAAGGGGCTCTGCCTCACGCAGGTGCTGGACCGCAGGGATGCTGCACGTGCCTCTGCTGCATCCCCGGGGCGCTGGGCACTGCTTGACTTGCCGCAGGGACGATGCCTGTGATCACAGCCCAGCTCAAAGACAGACCTGCTCCCAAACCAGATCCACACAGCGAGGCATAAATAAAACCCAATTAAAACCATTCCAGCTTTGTTTTTACTCCCGGTGACTTGTCAGTTTAGCAAACAGTGGCACTGATAACCATTAATCACCCCAGCCCAGTCCCTGTGATACCTCCGTCGTGTGTTTAACTGTGCAAATAATTCATCAAACACAACACCCAATTAAACTGCCCTTCTGTGTCCATTAGCCATCATATTGATCTTTGTTGGTGCCTTTACTCTGTCTGTGGGCCTTGGGTTTGTTTAGTATCATAAACATTATTGCACCTCTCCTGCTGATGAGCCTGCACTGCTCCGAGCATCGCTGGGTCTGCTCTGCGCTGCTGGACCACCAGCTTTTGCCTGGGTTCCTCTCCTGATCAGGGCTGAAGTGAGAGGGAGTGTGGACACACTCATGCCTGGAGCCTGAGAAGGAAAGAGGGGTCAGAAGCTGCTCAGCCTGATGCAGCATGGCACAATGAGATTTGGCAGCACAGGAGGTGATGGCTTGTGATGGGGGCAGCAGAAACTGCAGACTCCAGAGAACGTTTATGGGCCAAAGTGACACCGGCTGCTGTGCTGGGGTAGGGAGGGAGCTCCTGCTTCAGCTCTGCAGAGCGGGGCAGGCAGCGCAGTGCTGCTCGCTGAGCACCCACCCCATGGGGCAGCATCCCCTCAGCACCATCCTGTCGTGGATTCAGTCTCTGTGCCAGGAGGGTGGGAGGATAAAGACACAGACATGGAGAACTGCATGGGCACTGACAGCTCCAGCACTCACTGGATGGGGACAGAGGGTGTAGTGATGGGCAGCAGTGCAGCCAGCCCCCCAGACCCCCAACCACTCAGGGCACACCCGTGGGTCGGCCAGTCTGGCTCTGAGGGGTGCCAGGTCAGAGTGCCCCATGGGCAGCCCCCCTCGGTGCTGTGCCCCCGTGAAAGGCAGCCCCCAGCCCTGGGTGCCACCCCGGCTTTGCATTCCTGGCACATCCCTGGCTAACAGCAGAACTGTAATTCCATAATCACTTGCAGAGAGGCTGGTTCCTGCCTTCTCATTTAAAATGTCACAGCTTGTGTTTGCTCTTTTATGCTTTGTACTTTCAATGAACTTCTTCTTCCCAGGACCCATTAGCTGGCTTAAAACTTTATAACGATCATTAGGGAGTTGTTCATTGCTAATTGTGCAGTCAGGAATGTGCCTGCCAAGCTCCACCACCGCCTCCCTCCTCCTCCCCAGCTCATTACAGAGCATCACTCTGCCCTGAGAGCCCGTCCTGCCCTGGGCAGGTGGGCACAGAGACCGGGCAGGGATGGAGCTGCGTGCTGGGCAGCTGAGGAGCAGAACCCAGGAGAAAAATCACCTTCCCTCTATTTATAGACACCAGCAGCTAATGCACAGCTCCCAGCCTGGACCTGGGGAGACAAATCAAAGCCTTGGGTACGCTCCCAGGAGTCCTGCCAGGGTGGCCCCAGCATACGGAGCTGGTGGGGACACGGAGTTCCACCACCCTGGGGCAACCCCCCACCTACACAGGCCTCACAAAGGGGAAGGCTCCTTCCTGGGGTGGGGGATGCTGCGGCTGCTCCTCAGCTCGGCTGGTGCCCACGAGCCCCGCGTGTGGCTCAGCACTGCAGCAGAGATGCTGTGCAGAAGGCAGCCTGGCCCAAAAGCTGTGCTGGGGCAGAGGGGAGGCAGCATCCAGAGGTTGGGGCTCCCTCCAGGGCAGGTGCTGAACCCCTCTGAAGGGCTGAAAAAGATGTTTCAAGAATGAAAGCTGCTTTTTACAAGGAAAGGTATAAGCTGAAACCATAATGACTGCAGGGGGATAACATGTTTAATCCTCCCGAGCAAGGGGGAAGATCCCTGCTAATCCATGCTTAGCATCGGGAGGAGCAGGCAGGAGGGATGCAGGGAGCATTTCAGAGAGCAGCAGAGGCGTGGGGAGCTCCTGCCTCTGAAAGGGGATCAGGAGCATCGTTCCTGCCCAAGGGCTGGGTGCAGGGCACAGGAGGAGCTACAGATGGTCAGCAGAGACTTGAGATGCTGTGGCATCCGTGGGTGCCTTTTCCTGAGCCCTGCTTCCCCTGCTCCTGGCTCTCCAACCCATTTATTTGTCCTTGGGAAAGCTCGTTGCACAATCCCAGTCCTGTTTGCAAGCAAAACCAAAGCCCTTCTTCAGCTGGATACTCTTCCACGCCTGCTGTAACCAAATGCCAAGTTAAATAAGTTATAGGAACAGGATTGGACGTGGTGACAAGCTGGAGAGACCTCGGTGCCCAGAGGATTAATGTCTCATCTTTGTCCTGTGCGTGGGGCAGGCGAAGAGCTCAGCAGTCAATAACACACTCAATTCTGTTGCTCATCCACAGCCTTCTGCACCAGTAATTAGGCTGGGAAATGATCAAGTGTGGGGCTGGTGGCATTTGCATGCTGGCTAGCTACTGCTAATCAGCAGGGAGAACATGCACTGCTGCTAATTGGATTATGCAATCAGACCTGAGGAGAGGACGAAGCTTCTTCCAGCTGCACAGCGATTTGTTGCTGCTGGAGGGATGGGTTTGTGCCCCACGGTCTCACCATGTGCCTTACCCTTTCAGCAGACTTATTTTCCCATCTTAAACCCAGTTAGTTTCCTCTGTGTCCAAACACATCCTCTTCCACATGCTTTCCATCAACAGCTCAGCTTCTCTTTCACCAGGGGACAGCAAAGGTTTCAGAAATCACTGACATTTCCAGGTTCACGCTGGAGTGGCCACATTCATCCTCAGAACAAGGACACGAGCCCCATTCTGTGGAGACACAGGGGGAATTCTGACAAAGAAGCAATTTTGTCCCTGCTCGTCCTCACACAGCCCACACCAAGGAAAGGAGCTGAGCTTCCTGGCCCCTGTGCCTCCTTGTACCCCCCTGGGCACTGCCCTGATGCCCATGGCACACCCAGAGCCTGCTAGGGCAGTGGAAGAGCTCACAGCAGTGTGGGCTGGGGTGTGGGATGCTGTGGGGAGCGCAGGAGGGGCTGGGTTGGCCCCTCAGAGCTGGGCTGCTCTCAGCACTTGCTCAGCTGTGAGTTCCTCAGAAATGTCAGCCTGGGAGTTCCTGCTCTGCTGTGCAAACACAATCAATCTGCCTTGTCAAGATGACTGAAGGAGTTAAAGTGATGAAGGTCAAGTCATCCCAGAGATCCTGAGCAGAGCAGCTTGTTCCACGTCCTGTGTCTTTCCCTTTGAGCAATCTCATCCCTGCTCGGATCCGTTCTTGTTCCCAGTGGTGCTCCCAACCCCTCGGTGCATCCCAAGGGACGCATGTCGGGTCACACTGTGCCACCAGCCTTGGGGCAGCAGCAGGACAAGGATCAGCAGCCACAGCCACAGGCACTTGCTCAGCCAGAGCCCCCAGGACTTGGGTAGGACATTCCCACCTCCTGCTGCAGCTCAGGGCTGGCAACTTTCTCCTACAGCCACCAGCATCCCTGCCATGCCCTGCACCTGCCGCCTTTACCCCCATGGCACTTCCCCCTCATCCCCGTGAGCCTTCGGCGCCTGAGGACAGGGGGATGTTTCCTCAGCCCAGGCTCGTGTCTGTTATTAATATACAATTGTAAACAGCCTTGTATCATCGCCCACCTCCAACCCCACAGCCCCCCCCCGCGCCCTCCCTCTGCTGCTCCCCACTGCCCCTCTCTGGAAATGCTGACAGTAATAAATGGCTGGCAAAGCAATTATACACATTAAGCTGAAAAGTGTGGAGCTGAGGTCAAAACTATTTTGTTTCCGTAATTACATGGAGAGCAAATTCGTTTTGCCAGGGATGGAAGCGACAGGGAAGGTCAGAGCGAGCGGGAGGCGGCTGGGCGGCCTGGATCCAGTGCGGCTCCATCGCCAGCTGAAGGCCTCAACCAGGGCCTAGGCAGGGGATGCGGCTGCAGCACTGCAAGGCCCAGCTGGGAGAGAGCCCAAGCTGAGGCAGTCCTGCCTTGCAGGAGCTCTTTGCCCCATGTATGGGGCTCCTCTTGCTTCCTGGTCACTTCCCAGTCACTTCCCAGTCACTTCCCAGCTACTTCCCAGCTTCTCAGATGTGGCTGAGCCGTCTGTCCCACTCATTTGAACAGGCCTCATTCGGCTTTGTGACTCTGCTAAGGCACCATATAAATAAAGCTCTGAAAATCAACTGCTGGGTATAATGACCTGCTTGTTCCCTCACTGAAGTGTCTGGGCCATTTGATATCTGACTTATTCATTCTCAGCAGAGGAGGAAAGTGACCTTCATCACGCAGAGCTAGGCTGCTGTCCCCACCCTGCTTGTGTCCCCAAGTGTGGCTGGTGCTAAGGGGTGATGGCACAGTGTCACCCACGGCTGCTGGAGGGATGGGCTGCGGTCCAGAGGCCAGAGAAGTTCCTCTAACCTGGGATGGTGCAGAAGAGGCGGGTGTTGATGGCATCAGAGGTGAACCTGAGCTTCCAGGACCTGAACAGATGCAATTTTTCCTGGATATTAACAGAGTCTCTTGGGGAAAAGTGTGTAATTGGCTTTTCTAGTGCTTGTGGCACTGGGTCACCTTTCCCCAGAGCCCAGTTGTGAGAGCCGGAGCTTCCCACCACTCCCTGCCTTAGGGGAGGCTTTGGGACAGGGGTGCAGGGTGCTTGCTGCTCACCCCCACAGCCCACCATCCCTTGCCCATCACTAGGGTGAGCTCCCTCCCTCGGTGCCCGGCCAGGCAGCAGCTCACCGGAGCAGGGGCCAGGTGGGAGAACCGGGAGGGGATCTGGGCAGCATTGGGATGAGGGTGAGCCAGACACAAATGCCAGGACATCTCTTGCAGCTCTGCTTGTTCTGGGCGCCAGGAAACACTTCTGAAACCTCCTCGGGGGCAGCTCAGATGTGTCTGGGGGGAGCTGGACAATCACCCACCTCACACAGGGAGATTTCCACTCTTTCAAATCTGCTTTCATGGGTTTTTCCTTTCTTGGAATCAAAGCTCCAAGACAATTCATCACGGCCCAGCTCCTGCCAGGGCATCGGAGTGCTCAGCTCCAGACAGAGAGTGGTAACAGGATTAATCTTTCTGTAACAAGGTCTTTAAAATAGTGATTGGAGCCCCACAGCCCTCCTGCAGGAGCTGTGCTGCCAGAGGGGATGCCAGAGGGGAAGCCAGAGGGGATGCCTCTCTCACAGGCAGTGAGATCGGGCTGCAACTCCCTGCTCTGACCCTTCCCTATGGATGAGGTTTAGGCCGCGGCTGCTCCAGGCCCCACACAGCACCAACGCTGCTCCACGGGAGGATGAGGAGAATGATGATGAGGAGAGCATCCTCAGAGGACAGGCACGGACAGGGATGGGGTCCCTGCTCCCCTGGGACCCCTCTGCACAGGGGTAAGGGGAGCAGGGCCCTCCCTTCACTGTCACTGGGGACCTGCCGCTGCCTGTCTGCAGCCAGATGGTGACCTGCGGTTACTGTCTCGGAGCCCCTGAGGTAACAGCTGGCAATACCTAATGAAACTCCAGGTTATTAATGACTTCCATGGCACATTCACAGGGAAAGGGCATTTCCTGCAGCTGTTTGTGTTTCAGCAGAGGCACGTGCAACCTTTCCAGGGATCCCCAGGGCCTCACCCCGTCACCGCGCTCGATGAGGGAGATTCAAATCAACTCCTCCCCATCTCCCCCCCGTTTCTTCTTCAGTTCACAGAGCATGAAGGAAACAGATGGGAGTTGAAAAGAGATTGAATATGACAAAGGAAGTCGAGAGACATTTATTTCCTCTCAGACACATTAATTAGGATGTCTGGGGACACTGATTAAAGTTTCTGGCAGAGAAAGGGAGCTGAAGCACCGGCCCCTCTCCGTGCGGCGAATGCCTGAACACACCAGCACCAGCACCGAGCTGCTGGCCAAGGGGAGCCAGCACAGGCAGCACGTGGCACAAAGGCATCCCAAAGCGGGGTGCTGAGCCCTGAGTGGGGTGCTGAGCCCTGAGCATCCCTGCCCAAGCCCCACACGGGACCCTGGCATAGCAGCACCTCCAGCAAGTACACAATGAGCTGGGATGAAACAGCAAAGTCCTCTCTAAATTAAATATATAGAACATCTGCAGCTCCCAAGCTGCTCCCAGCAGCCAAGGCTGCCATCCCTTGCAGTCTTCCCTCATTTTGCCACCTCTGCTCAGGGCTGTGCTGAGCACAAAATCTCCCCATCATTCCCTGCTCCGAGGGGACCTTTGGGAACACCTCCAGCACCTTTCCTTCCCAGCTCCTTACTCACACTGCCCACAATGACATGTGAGAGAGCGTGGATGCAGCTCAGCTCACGACACTGGAGAGTGAGGGAGGGAGTGTCGGGGGACGTGGGGGGTTTCCTTTTTATTCTCCATCAATAATTTCTGTTTAAAATTTGATAGACTCTGTGAAATCAGGTTTCCTTATTTAACTCACTCTGAGAGAATGCAATAAAGCTGCTCTGGAGGAAATCTGGAGGCTGCAGGTGCAGGAGGGGGTAGGACCATCTCCATCCTCCCTGGGCAAGGAGGGTTGAGCCCCACAGCATCCCCTGACTGCAGGGACTGCCCCAAAATAGCACAAGGCCAAGGCTTCTCTTTTGGCTCTATTTTTAATCCCAGCATGAAAGTCTCCCCCCTGACTGGGAGCTGAGCGTCATGCAAGAAACAACCCCAAAGCAGAGCCCAGCTGAGCCCAGCTTTGCTTTCATGGGTATTAAGCGGTCAGATTCCTTTGTTCAGTGGGAGCTCTCTCTTTTGTCTAACCGAGCTGGGAAATTTGCTGTCTGGAAGAGCACCAGCCCTTAGAAAAGCAGAAGGAAAACACCACTTAACCATTGCCTGCCCAGGGTGGTTGTAGCTGCACCAGGGCCACAGCCAGGAGCCAGCAGGGCCATCGCCCCCACACATGGGGGGTGTGTGAACCCACCGCCCCTTCCTCCCAGGAGTAGGACACAAATCAGCCCGTCAGCACAGACCAGGCTAAGAGGAGGACACACTTTTTATTCACATCCAAATCCTGCTCAGGGGTCCCCTTGGGCCACGCCAGCCAGCCGTGCTGCAGTTGGATGGGGATGGAGCATCCCACATCCCTCCCTCCTCCCACCCAGCCACTTCAGAGCCACGCTGAAGGAAAGACAAATAGTCGAGACAGAAAACAGCCAGCCCAGCCCAGTGCCCCAGCCTGTGCATCAGCTGTGCCTTCCCTGCTGCCCTGGATGCCCCAGCACCCCCCAAACTGTCAGGGGATTATCTTCTGGGGCAGAGCAGCGATCTGTGTTCAGACAGGCTTGTTGGATGGGGGCAGAGCCAGGGTGGCTGGGAACCAGAAGGAGAGCACAGTGACTGCCCAGATGCTGGTGACACCCCAGAGCAGCTGCACTAGCACCCACTGGCATCACCACCGGTCCTGGCTCATGGCTGCGTGGGCAAACACATGCACTGCCACGCTGCCAGCAGCACCGAGAGGATGGGGCCATAAGTTACCTGCTGCTTGCAGGGAGATCACGGGGAAGGATGAAGGCAGGAGGAGGATGAGCTGACCCAGAAGCCACCAGAGCAGCAAAGAGTTGGGGAATTCGCTTTGACAGCCGTGAGCGTGTTCCCTCCAGAAAGCTGTTCCAGGATAGAGAGCCTGAAGTTATTTCTGTCCCTCTGGCGCTCTGGAAACACCCCTTGGGCATCACGTTGTTTAAGTGGAAATCTGGCCATTTCTCCTGGTAGTGGATCCAGTGTCAGACC
This sequence comes from Gallinula chloropus, assembly GCF_964237585.1. Classification (NCBI taxonomy): domain Eukaryota; kingdom Metazoa; phylum Chordata; class Aves; order Gruiformes; family Rallidae; genus Gallinula; species Gallinula chloropus. Next base: position 3,395,693 of record NC_140112.1, read on the forward strand.
TGGCACAGGTCCCCTCTGTGCCGCGGCAGCGTACAACAGACCCTCAGACCCCTGGGCTGCTGGTAGCACTGTGGGGTGGGGAAGCACCAGGGGATCACAGGAACAGCACGGTGATTCCTCCAGCAGGATTTCATTTGGAAACAGCTCTTCTATTTCCATGTTATTGGTTATTTTGGGTTGAGCAGCTGCTCTTCTCATGTTGATATAAAAACCTGTTTCTTCCACTCCTGAAGAAATAAATTCTCTACTCCTGTGGCTACAGACTTCACCTTCAGGGAGCACTTATTGTTTCCAAGTTCACCGTGCTCTGGAAGGAATCTATATTCTTCTGGTATGGTTCCTGGGCATGAAAGCAATCTCTAAATACTCAGAGGATAAAATGAGGTCAAACCTGCAATTCCAGGGGGTTGTTGCTGAGTGGAACCAGCGCTTTGACCTGCCGCTTTGTTTCTGCCAGAGAGTTCAGAAAACAGCGCTGGGAAACTATGTAGTGATAAATAGAAGCCCACAGGCACGGGTGGGCTGAGCCTGGGGTTCCCTTTCAAGCTGTTCCCCCAAGAAGAGATTGGGGTTTTCAATTTACAGCTGAGGAAAAGCTGCTTCACACACAGGTGATTCCGTTGGCATCGTTCACAGGGCACTCGTGCCGCAGGGATCACACCCCCTCCTCTAGCACAGACTCCCCTGAGCACATGGATCAGGGCAGATAGTGGTAGGAAACCACATCCAGCACGTCAGAGCTCCTGCAGAATGGGGGGTTCCCTGTACATCCCTGTGAGAATCAGAGCAGGAGCTGGCAAAGCTCAGCAGATATTTACCCAGAAGGAGCAGGGATGAGCCAGGTCCCAGTATGCTCAGAGGAACCGCTCTGGTGCTGGCATGCTCATGGCTGGTCAGGGCACAGGGTCCCACACACCCTTCCCAGCCGCCTTTCCCCTGTACCCAGGGGGCTGGGGTCGTCCTGGGGGTACATGGCTGGGATGCTTGTCCAGGAGCAGGCTGCAGGGCCACCTCTGGGGCTGGCTGGGAGCTGTGCACTAATCACTGGAACGCTAATTGCCTGATGAAGGCACTCGGCTTTCTTCTTCCTGCAGCTCTTCTTGGAACCCTCCATTGTGTCTGGGGCTGAGCACAAGTGTTAATTACACCATGCTCATTTCCAAGGTGGATATTACAATGCCTTTCCCGTGGCAGCTGGGGGAATTCACAAAGGCATTAATTCCCCATTCTGGAAAAAATAAAGCATGCTAAATGTCCCCCCAAATGCACTTAAAAACTTCACACAATTCAGCACTTGCAGGAGTTGCAATTAGCTAAGCCAGTGCTGTATCTCCCAAAATAACCAGTTCCTTTCTTTTCCCATGCTTGTTACAACACTGCAGAGGTTGTTAGACATTTTCTCACCATCAGAATGTAGTTAGATTCAATTCCTCTACTAAAGAATTTCTAAACAGTTTCTTTGTAACCCCCTTCTTACAAACCCCTTCCTCCCTTCCAGCCACAAGGATGCCAACTCCCCAGAGTTACTGCAGAAGCATCTTCTGTCAGAGGAGGCTCGGATGAGGGAGGAATCCGCCCACCCCCACCCTGCCACTGCCCCCATGGTCACTGTGACCCCAAATCACCCAAGATGAGACAAGCTTCAGCTCTGCATCCCTTCCCTTGCTTCTCCCCCACCCATCGTGGGAGCAGGAAGAGCAGCCCCAGGTTCTCCCCACACAAGCACCCATCGTGATGTGGTTACAGAGACCTTGTACCTGAACTGGCCCCAGTCACTGATCACTTGTGTTTGGAAACGTACAGCAGGAACAGCACACAGCCCTCACAGCATGGCTCCAGCTTGCCTCTACCTGCTTAAACCCAGGAACATCCCAGGGAAGGCAGTATGGGCTCCAACAACTGCTACTCCAGGGAGCAAGAGCAGGCTGCACAGGATGCTCTGACAAGCTTTTGCTATATAAACCCCAGGAAACATTTGACATCCATGGAAGTCCCTGCAAACAGTCCTGCTCCTTTTGGGCTTCAGCAGCTCAAAGCACTTCAGAGTCACACTGATACACAGGCCAAAATTCCTGTCTCTAGACAGAGTCCAGCTCACATCCTGCATTTCCTATTTCATGTGTCAGCAACTCTGTACAGAGAAGTTGTGTGTGTATAAAGAATCATTGCTCTGACTGTGAGAACACGGGTTTCTCTGGGTGAGGAACATTATCTGTTTAACTGTGCATAGCAGCACCACAAATCCATACAGAACATGAGGCAACTTTATCACGCTGCTGTTTCCCAGGGAGCTTGGGCAGCATCCAGTCAGCCAGCCAGCACTCGGGCTGGTGCTCAGCAGTCAGCAGTGGAGCTGGGGCAGGGGTTGGCCATCACTTCATTGCTTCCACAGTACATCCCCCCTCCAGCCAAAAGGGTTACAGGACCTTTAACTGCCCAAATACCTGGGGCTTTCCTCCTCTGGAGAAAGGCACCCACAGCCCTGTGCCCCAGAGCCCGGCTTTGCTGTCACTCCGGCCGGGACACATCCCAGCAGCGTGTGGGCTGAAGCTTCCTGCTGTGCTCCAGGGAGATGCCCACCCCTATTTCTGTCTGTCAGCCCAGAGCTCAACCAACAGTTAAAAACAAGCTGTTGGAAGCAGTCACAGCAGCTCTGTACGTGTAGCTGATTGAAGTAAAAGAATCACACCCTGCAACTGCGAGATCTTGGTAATTAATACACATGGGTGATTGATTGACCTCAAAACTTTGTGGCAGGAAATCCATTCCCTTGCCAATCAATCCCGAGGAGCTGCCATTGAAAAAGGACTAAGACAGATGACACGGATGAATCGTGCTGCAGTGAGATGAAGCTGGGAACACAACGCTGGTTTCTCACTGTAACCTACACCAGAGCATCGGCTGTTCCTGTGCACATCGCCAGGGACCACATGTGGGGCGGCTGGGGAAGGCACCAGACTTTGGTGATGAGTTACACTGTGAGATGCAAACAGAGTGAGAAATCCCTTTACCCCAGGACAAGGTTTGCCGATGGATGGGTACCAGGAACATCATCTGGAAATGAGCTGGGAGCAGGAGGAAGCTGGGTGTGTCTGAGCCACTGTGAGGTCCACACCCTGCCAAAGGCTTTGCTGTCCCAGCCTGCACCCCACAGCTCGAGGACGTGTCGGCTCCATGGGAAGCGACTCCATGGAGTGGAAACCAAAGCGAAGCTGCTTCCCCCTGTGACACGTGGGGGTTTTGATGAGAACAACTGACCCCGTGGAAGCAAGAGCTGCCTTGGACACGTGGACAGCAAATAATTCAGTGCAAATGCAGGTGTTCTGCAAAGCATCGGGCTCCATTTCAAAGGGACACGTGTGAAAGCTGCCTCCAAAGGCTCTGGCTCACCTGGGCTCCACACAGCCAGGAGCAGAGCTGTGCATCCTGCGACTGGTGCTGGGCACAGCTGGGACCAATTCCTTCCACTTTAAGGCTTTTTCCAGATGAGAGCAAACAGCATCAATCTCCCTGATTTCGTGGGACCCCAGCCCTGTTTACACTGGCTCCATGATCCCCAATTTAAACCCAGGACATTCATGATTTCAGGTTGATTTGCAGCCGTGCAGATTTTAACCCATCAGCTCAAAGGCTTTTGGAGACCTACGCCGAGCACTGTGCTCATTATAATCAGCACTGCAAAAGAACTTTTGGCTCTGCCAGCCTCACTTCTAATAACTTGTAATAGCTAGATAAATAATAATGCAGTCAGGAGCCTCTTTGCAGCGAAAGGCAGGCACAAATTACCCTGAAACCCAACCAGTGCAATTAGAATTCGCTTTTAATTTCTCAGTGCAGAAGATTAAGGCTGCTGTCAGCAGTACTGTGTTCTCAGAGAACAGTAACTGAGCTCTGGCTGCTCTGGGACTCAGGCTCTGCCTGATCCCACCCACCCATGTCCCAGCCAGCTCAGCCCAGCCCAGGGTGCTGCCACCCCGCTGCCCACGCACCCACATCTTCCCGAGGGGTCCTGGGGTCCCTGCTGCCCATGGAAGCCAGTTATAGAGCTCTGGGCTTTTCTCTCAAGCCTGGGCTAGCCTCTCCAAGCTTTAAATTAAGCAAAGGAGGAAACATCTCTACGTGAAGGTAAACAGACCGGAGCACTTCAGGGGGACACTGCGGGGAGCGAAGGCATCAGACACCGACACACAGACGGAGCCTCCGGCATGGAGGCTGCCAGGGTGCTGCCAGCGCCCAAAGGACAGTGCCTGCCCCTCCTCTGGGGACCTTTCTGCAAGCAGCAGAAGACAAAGCCCCACTTTACACCCCATGAGCAAGGGAACAAGGACCACAAGATGGGTTTGCAGACATGAAGCTCCTGGGGATGGTGACACAGGGGAAGGTGCTATGGGTGAGCAGGAGGTTCCAGGTTCCAGTCTGGAATCGCAGCACAAAAGTGCTGGGAAAACTCATCTCAAGTTCTGGTATTCTTTCAGTCAAACTTGTAATTGGTTAATGTTTTAGAGCTGGGTCCCTGGGCATGCCAGCAGTTGCCTGAAACCTCAGATATCACCAGAAAGCATTCCAGAAAAAGGGGTTTGTCTATTCTGCTCCTAATCAGATGGTCTTGAGAAGCCTTTGGATAAAACTGAAGAGAAGTGGAGAAAAAAGTAAGTGAAAAATGGGAGACATGTAATGGAAGAAAAGCAGAGATAAAGTGCTGTCTGGAGACAGGAGTGAGGAAACATGCCCCACGAAATAAATTGAGAAACATGAAGAGACAATGAGATCTCATTTATCTCTCATGTGTTTCTCTTCCAGTGATTGAGCACTAACAGAGCAATAAAAGGGCTGCTCAGAAAGCTTCTCTTGCTCAGGATTCACAGGAACACCCAAAGAGCATGCTCTCAGCACAGCTATGAATATTTTTAAGGCTTTCCTTAAAAAGAAAGAGATGGCATCACCAACTCTGTATCATCTCTAGAAGCTGCCCACGTCAAATTTAGGTGAGTAAAGTGTATGAACTAGGGGATTAAGCATTTAATCTGGACAGAGGCAAAACAAGAAGCCCTTGTTGTTCCATCACTGCAGTAGAGGAACAAACAGCTTTAAAAGGTTTTGTGAAGCACACCTGTGACCTTGAGTCCTCAAGAAGAAATATCAGCAGCTGGTGCAAGATCTTCACGAGGGATCAGTGGTCATCAGAGCTCCATAAACCCAAACAGGCAGGTGGTGTGGGGATGTCTGCAGTATGGGCTGGGGCAGTGCCTCTCCTGCTACCCCCCTGCTCATGCAGCCCCAAGTGAACCCCCCAGATATGGCATTTTAGTCCAGGGGCTGTGGCTGGGTGGGGAAGAGATCATAATGCTGGGTGGCTGCTGGAGAAGGATGCTAAAAGTTCCTGGGGGTTGAGGAGGATTTTTGTCTCTGAAGAGGCAACAGCTTTTGTCATGACTGTGCTCAGGTTTTATTTTTAGGACGACCTACCCAGAGACGTGGTGTTAGCAGTGCAGAACCTCTGTATTTGCCTTTCATTAGAGCAATTTAATTTGCATTTGGCGAGTATGAAAATTCATTGTTGTCAGCAAGAACAGCAGCAAAAGCCTCTCCTGGAAATTTGTGCTGTGCCCTGAGCTGTGAGGGCAACCAGCTCTGCAGTCAGCACGTCAGCTCCCTCCAAAACCCCTGTTAAATTGTGCTCTGCTGCCCCTGCCCCAGTAATTCTGGGTTTTGGGCAGGGGCTTATGTTGCACCCAGGCAATGATGCCTTCCTGCAGGCAGAGGAGGCTGTGCAAGTGCTAACAGCTCCTGACGTGGTGGTCATGGAGCTTGGGATGAGACAGCTCCTTTCCAAGGGAAAATAGCAGCTTGGCCCAGCTCTCAGTACCCCTTACCCTCCAAGGTTCCCCACCCAGGGTGTTTTGGGTCTGAAGTCAGGCAGACATCACTTTGGGAAGGAGTCTCACACACGCATCAATTCCTTACAGTAGCTGTGGATCAGGGGTTGGCACGAGAAGCAGAGGGAAATAAAAGACTTTCTGGAGGAAAATAGGAGCAGATGGAGACTCTCCTGTCATGGTAAGAAGGTAACGGGCTCAGAAGACAACAGCCCTGTTTAATTACAGTGTACAGTGTCCTTGTGCTCACAGGGAGCACCAGGATGAATTAGTGTCCTCCTGCTCTCCAGGCAGTGGGCACGGCCTACAGAGGGAAAGTGAGAACTCATCTCTGGGAAAGAAGATGAAGTCGCTGCCAGTGAACCCCCTCTCTGCCCCCAGGCAGCTGTGTGGAGGAACAACCAGCCATTTTTCTCTTAAATTCCCTCAGCTCTTCAAGTGGGGAGCATAACTCAGACTCTGTCCTAAGGGCCCCTGTGCTGCCCCACACAACAAGAGCTGGATGCGGAGCTCCAGCCCAAAGCCAAGCACTGCCCTCTGCATCCCAGAGCGCGGGCTGGGGGTACCACAGCACCAACCCCCCCAGTCAAACCCTGGTTCCACAGAACAGGCAGGGAAAGCACGATTCAGTGGCAGTGTCTGGCAATGGATAGGTGCAGAGCTCACTGAAGACTCTGCCCATTTATCTTCAGGGGGCTGGGATTCCCCATTGGATGCAAAACCTCAGCGGGGAAGGGGCTGGAAAGGGCCCCTCACCTTCTGCCAGGCAGTTGGGTTTTCCAGGGGTGGAAAGGCTGGCAATTTCAGCTGCTTTTGATCAGTTCTCTCTTCAGCTGTTACTTGCTGAGATTAAGTGAGTTCTGATTGGAAAATAAGCTTAACCAACTGCTTTATTAGTCAGCGGAAATTGCTTTGGCTAATGGACAGGGGAAATATTGGAAGAGAAATCAAGACTTGGAAAGTGTTGCTTAGCAGGGACAGTTCAAGCTCCCCTAAATCACATCAGCTCTCCATTTCCTGGTGGTACCCAATGCAAATGCAAGCATGCTGTAGGCTCTTTGTCAAGAGGGAAATAGTAGGAAATTTCCCCAGTAGTGGAAAGCAATTGTGTTAGATGTATTGAAATAAAGATGATTTATCCAAATCTGTGACTGGGAATATGAGTTCTTGAGGCATAAAGCCCAGACCTGGTTATTTGACTCACTTTCTAATAAAACTAAAAGGTTCATTACTGGAGATGGAGAAGGCAGAGGGGGGGTTGCCTGTTGCTCCCCCTGATCATCCTGCAGTAAATTCCTCCCAGACACAGAGAGCGTCGCTGGTGAGAGGCAGCGGGAGGAGCTGGGTCTGGATGCAGCCCTGTGCTGCCACCCAAGCGGGGACATGGGTGGCTGGGGCTGTCCCAGCACCAGCACCCCCCTTACAGGGGCCAAAACAGAAGCAATTTGGGTCGAGGTCCATTCCTAAGGAGGGAGACCGCGTGCTGGGTACATCAGGTGACAGCACCCTGCCCGTGACCACCAATGTGCATGTGGGGACAGGTTGTTTCGGGTCACACAGCTCAGCCTGGCCTCAGGTTTCCTCTGCAGTGAACTCTCAGCTCGGTGACAAATGCATTTTGTCACTCCCTACATCATAACCGGTTATTTCTGGTGCTAATTAGAGCAGAGGCATCATCGCAGAAGTTATGAGTATCTCTAAAGGCTTTGCAGTTGTTCCACTCCTGCTCTGCACACAGCTGTGCCCCCACATCTGGAACACAGCAGCAGTGGCAGGGAGCTCTGTGCCGTTAGCCAGGAGGGCTGGGTCACCTGGAAAAGTGTTTGGCCAAGGCAGAACCCCCCACGTTACATCCCTTCAGCCTGGGCAGGCTCTGTGTTTGGCTCTGCTCCTCCGTGCATCAGAGCTGGAATGAAAGCAGGGCTGGGGGAGGAAGCCAGGGAGCAGCCCCAAGGCTGACAGTGGGTCTGCTCCATGGGAACACCCAAATCCACACCTGAGCAGGGAAATATCCCTGGAAAGGACTGACGGATACCACCACATCCTGCAGCACCAGGTGACCTGACCTGGGCTCCAGCCCATCGCCAGGCCAGTCGTTCCCCACACAGAGGATGTGGAGACACCAGGACTCATTTGGCTGTCAAGGGAATTCTTTCCCATGAGTAGCATTCCCCACGTTTTGCTGCTTTAACTCTTTAGATCACTGAACTGTTCCAGACCAGTTACTCCCTCGTTATGGTGCTGTGCCTACTGCCAGCACAAGTACAAATAGTTTTAACAACATGACACGTGATGTCACCCCCCTGATGTCATCCCCAAGCTTTGGGACAGATTTTTGCTTAACAATTGGATTTAAAACCCACACAAACCCCCAAGCATCACACGCTGCCTCTGGATGTCCAAACACATTTCTTGCTGAGCACCCCTTGCGTAGCCCCCAGGAGCTGTAATGTGATGTCATACATGATGTAACATGCAAACTGCTGTTTTCTCATTAAGTGCACCATGTCAGAACAATTTCCCTCCTGCTCATTAAAATACCTGTGCTTTCCCATCCTCAACTGAATGTCAGGTCACACTGGATATCCTAGAAAAGCCAGAGCCGTTTCAGATCCCATTTCACGTGAGCACAGGGAGGAAAGCTGAATTTTTATCACCCCTTTTTTAAAATTCGAAACCTCCAGGATGGAGAACAGATACACCCAGCCCACAGAAAACCAGTGCTGGGGCTGCCTGCTCCCACACCACAGCCTGCCTGGCAATCCCCACGCAGATCTCCTGCTTCCTTCATGCCCTGTGTTCCACTGAATTAAGCTCAGAGATTAAAGCAGTAAGAAAATAAAATTGAATTAGGCTGATGAGAATGCAAATAATGTCATTTGTAATTAGATCTTTTGTCTTCCCATTTAATTCCCTGCTCTTTTATAGTCTTTCTCTTCCCAGCTTCTGTGTCTTCTCCTCATCCTCCTATTGAGTCTTTGGAAATCCCTGGCTAAGCCCCAAACAACACGTCCACGTTCTGTAATCCTCAGACAAGCAGCCAAGGGAGCGGCTGTGGTGGTGGAGCTGGCTGAGGACAGAGATCTTTCCCTGGCCCCCAGTTCCCTCCAGGACACTGGTACACAGCATCACTGGGCTTGACCCTGTCCCTTTGCTCGCCTTCACCTCCCGCATGAAACCCTCCTCCTCCTCCTCCTTCAATTCCCCACACCCAGCAGTATTAAACACTAATTTCCCATTTATTCTCCATAAAACCCACTCCTTAGCTCTTAACAGCTTTCCTAAAGCCATCACCTGCTTTGTCTGGGGTTTAATAGCAAATCGATAGTGTTGTAATACAATGAAATTAACATTGATTTACCTCTTCTAACTGGCAGCTGCACCAATAGGCATCATCAGTCCGTGTGCTCCTTCCAGGAGGACCAGGCAGCCTCCTGCAGCCTGGCTCACTGCTCTTTGATAATCATTAATTACAAAAGCTGGCATACGGCTCACAGAGGGGATTAGGCAGATGAACTACCCGCAGCAGGTTTCTAAATCAACGCAGAAGTGGAACCTATCAGACCAAGGTGGGGTTTGGGATGCTCAGCCAGCAGGCACAGCCGCCCAAGGACGTACAACCACCTTCGCTCACCGGGGCAGGAGCCACCTGCACTTTGCTCCAGGATCTCCTGGATGGATTGACAAAGGTGTGCAGAGCCCCCCACTCTGGGTCTCTCCAGCACAGGCTGCAGAGCTGATCTCGAGGTGTCCAAGCTGTTCTATGGAAGCTTTGCTGGCTAAAACCCCCACGTAATTACATCAGTACAACCTGCTGCATGAGCATCCCCCAACCTGCAGCTCCAGGGTGTAAATTGCCTGCCCCACGGGCTGGGACAGGAATGAGCAGGTGAAAACGGATTTCTGGCCAAGGAAAAGGGACCTGTGTGTCTCTTGCTCAGGGGGCTGGTCGAGCCATTTCTCATTTCAATAATGCAGTGATTAACCTGAGGCAGGAGGGGGTGTTCCTCCCAGACAGGGAGCTCTCCACTGCAGTTTACACGGGATCCACAGCGATTCTGTTGTATTAATATAATTACTAGACAATCCATTTCAATAACATCATCATGACCCATATTTCATTCCTCAATTACTTTTCTGATTAGAACAGTTTCTATGCCACAACCTCCTCACAAACCCATCTCTAAAATGACTGTTAAAAGTGAACAATCCAATAATTACTCTCACCATGTTAAGCCAATTAGCCCAGTGGCAACAGAGCACAAAGGTATTTTTCTTACAGGTGGCTCACCAGCCGTGGAGACAGGAGTTCCACAGAGAAACCCATCCTTCCTCTGAGGCTTCTGAAAAACCCTCCCCTTGCCTCAGCACTGGAATCCAGGAGCAGAAACAGGATAGATTGGGGTAAGAAAGCAGCTCAGAGGCTGCTCCTTACACGCTGCCGTGTCACACACGATGGTTTTGCACTGCAGCCCTCTGAGATTGCAATGAATAAAATCCTGACAACACCCTCTCCTGCATTAATCATTTTAAGCTGATCCTACAGGATACAAGGGCAAATTAAATTCTATTTGCAATTTCATGCATGAGGCACAGCGTGGACGATGCCTGAGCCAGCAGTTTTTCAGCAAGACAAGCGTGTAAGTCGCAATTATGCAGCTACTCTCTCCCATGTGCCAACACTCTTATTACTGACAAATTTATAAATGAAAACCTAGGAATGGCGTTAAATTCACCTCCAAGGATGTGGCAAATTAAAATTAATAAGTTGTAGGAGTGTATTTGAAGAAAAGCACTGCTTTTAATGGTTAAAAGGACAATGGGGAGCGCTGTGCCTCTGCAGGGATGCTCTCCTTGTGTGACCTGTTGTGTGCCCAGCTCCTGCCCACACAGCTGTTGCAGGCAGCTGCCTGCAGCCCCAGCAGACACTTGCTGCAGGTGAGCTCCATGTGTCCCACTCAGGCTGCAAGACCCCATCCCCCTGCAAGCCGGTTGGTGCAGGCACACAAGGGAAGAGCTGCTGTCCCCACACTGAGCCTGAGCATCTCTGGGCAAGCCAGTGCAGCCACCTGCATGGCCTGGAGCCCTGGGCACCCGATGGAGCAAAGCTGGAAGTCCTCCCACAGAGATTTACAGCGACCATCTGACCTGTTAAGGCAACAGTCTGTCACTGCTGCAAGATTAACTGTGTCTGTTTGGGCTGACAGAGGCTCAACACTGCCAATGTTACATGATCTACAGCCCTAAGGCCTGCTCACTTTCAGAGGTGTGCAAGAAGTGCAGCACACACAAGCTCTGGCATCGCTGCAGGGGCTGAGCAGCACAGCACAGGCATTCATCCTCTCTGATGCGAGACTGCAGCCCAGGCTGTGCTGTACTCCCCACCCTGCTTGAGCAAGATCCAGGCAGCCTTCTCCAGCCTGAAGCCAGCCAGGTCAAGAACAACACCAACACAAAGTTCCAGCCCAACTTCACTAATCAAGCACCAGGATTTTGTAAGCAGCAGCTAATTACCAGCTGCCCCAGGTCCCTGGGAGGGGAGAGCTTTTGAAGCAGCAGGTAGAGTGTGGGGGGCAGGCAGCAGAGGAGCATCCCAGAGGAACTGGGTGACTCACACTGCCTGTCCTGGCAGAGCATGGATGCCTGATGCTGCTTCAGGGATTTAAATAGGAGCAGCACTAGGAAAACAAAGTAATAACAGAGGTGATAATAATCCAAGTCTTCTCACTGCCTGTTTGTAGGGTCAGCAGTGTCCCTGGTGTGCTGAGGCTGCCCTGGCTGAGCAGTTTTATCAGGCACAAGCAATGTTTGATTCACCCCAAGCTCCCTGGTGTGTTGGGGAGGGGTTGTGTCCCTGGGGCTGCCCAGCCCCACATGATGCTGGAGCTGGAGGAGCTGCTGGTGTTGCCTGTTTGCATCTGATGCCCAGCTGATCTGCAGGGTCAGGGCGGCCCAGCTCCACTCTGGCACCAGGAGTCATGTGCTGTACCACTGGGAAATGTAAAAGCAGTATGAGAGGAGCATCAAAGGGCTGCAAAGGCATTGTTAACCTACATCAGGGATGGAGGCAAGTGGCTTGGCAGAGGGAGTGAAATTCACGGCACGGAGATCAAAAGGAATCAAACACTGAGATGTGCAGTATTTCTTTGCCAGCCAGAGAGATAACTAAGAGAGCTTCAAAGGCATCTTCTGCGCTCATGACTGACTGATAAATAAATAAGGCAGTTGGATCCTTCTGAGCTCAGCAATAAGGGGATGAGGAGTGGGAAGGGGAGCTGGCTCCTCACCCTGCACAACGGGCTGTGGCACAGGGTCAGTCCCTGCCTTCCCATGGCTGCTCACCAAGTGGGGAGCCAAGAAAACACAGGAGCTGTGAGTTGCTCTGAACAGCTGCAGCCTGGAGAGGGCTTTGTGTACTGAAGTTACCAGATGGAGCCTCTTCTCCTAATCCCCAGTATGTCTCAGCACACGGGTGCCCCAGTGCAGCTGAATCTGTGCCCCGAAGTTCTCCCAAGGCTGTGAGTTCAGAGAGCAGCTGCCTCCCATCTCTGCCCTGTGGAAGAGCAATAGCTGGGAAAGACCACCCAAGGCCTGGCCTTGGCTGTACATTCATTTCCCATCCACCATCCAGGAGGTCCAGGCCTGGGGAGCAGCAGAGCATCACCCCCAGCTCCTGGCATGGAGGGGCTGGTGGCTCTGCCCTGCCTCCCTCCTCCCTCTTTCCCTGTGGCTTTAAGCTGATTCTCACTGGTGCTGCTGTGACTCCTTGCACAAACCTCCTCCCAAGTGTCACATTAAAGGGCTATTAAAAGCCTGCCAGAAGTGTAAGTTTTCACACTCTCGTTAAAGCTGATGTCTGCCAGCAGCAGCACCCAGAGCTAATTAACAGCCCCTGTTATCAAAATATGAAACTCATTATTTGAAAGTAACCTTTCTTTCTCTCTCTCTCCCACAGTACGCTCACAGAATGACACATCAGGCATTTTCTTCCTCCCACGAGCTCCCCTCCGTTTTCCAGGTGTTTGGAGAAAGAGCCCCAGGGAGCTGGCAGCAGGACAGGGGCTGTACCCCCCCAACACACAGACCCTCAGAGTCAGCCACACAGCCAGTGTCACAGAGCACAGGCTCTTGCCCATCACCTCCTAGTTTCGGCAGCATTATGGGGTGGAGGCCAGACCCCCAGGCTGTTCTGGTTTAATCCCAGCAGCTTCATTCTCCTCCTCACAGGCATTGCAAGGTCACACACCCACCAAACCCAGGGGTCTGGGCACGATGGGACAACCCCCTTTGGAGGCAGGACCCTATTTCAGAGACTCTTCTAGAGTGTGTCTTTCTTGCCCCAAAGAATTCCTGCAGCAGCAGCCCTGGGCTCGCTGCTGCATGAGGAGGAGGTTCTGTTACCCAAGTGGCAATAAGCAAGGAAACATCATTGCTTGAAAACTGGCCCAGCTGGGAATTATCCTGTTTGAGGGGACTGAGCCTGTTCCAAGCTCCCAGTTGGTTGGTTGAGCTGGGTGTCAGGGGATGGAGAGGTGCCTTCCTCACATCACCAAGAAGCAGAGCTGATGAGGTGGTTTCTCAGCCAAGTCCCAGCTGGGCAGCCACCTGGTTATTAACACCAGGCTGGTTACCAGTACTGGGCTGGTTATTGTTTGCCCGGTAGCTTTAAGAAGGGTTCCCTCCACGTACCGGTGGTCACTGGGTGTTTAAGCTGGCAGTGATTAAAGCGAAGCAGCAGAAGGCTGACTGACCCCCAGCAGCCAGACCTCCCTCCCTGCTGGGTAACAAAAGCCCATAATCGGCCCATTTAATGCTGGAAATGCAGCCAAACAGGAAGAAATTTATCCATGGCCATTTTGCAGCCTTTGTTTGGGGAGCTGCAGGGGGGATTCCGGTGTAAACCTGCCCGGGGATGCTCCTCTCAACCCTCCTCTCGCCTGGTGTGCGGGGAAGGGAGCAGCAGCCGAGCTTCAGGCAGGTACCGCGGGTCTGTGTCCCGCAAAAGCAGGTTGTGGGGAAGGGATGTCCAGCTGTGCCCGCTGGACTGGGGGCTGGCGCTGTCTATCCCACTCGATGCCCAAGCCAGGGGCAGGTGCTGCCTTTCCCTCCCTCTGTTTCTGCTGAAAACAGGATTTACCTACAGAGAAGGGGGGATGCTGCAACGCTGGCACCAAAACGCTATTGCTGGCACTCCTGACCCAGAGACCCCCAGAGCAGCTCTGCCCACCCCCCCAGGGCCCCTCGATCAGGTCTGTTTGCTCCCTGTGCAGCAGCGAAACTGCATCCTGGGGGCTGTGGGGGTCTCTGCCCACCCAGTGCAGCGGTGACAGGTGCGGTGACAGGAGGCTGCTTGTACCACAGCACAGAAGCACCTCTCCTACCCGGGTGATGGAGGGGGCGGCACGCACACAGCACCCACAGTCTGTGCTGTGATTTATGTATTTTTCCCTCCTCCAAGCATCCTTGGAGGACCAGAGGCAGCCCAGCATCACACCTGGGTACTGATGCTCTTAAGGGAGAAACGTGCTCCCGAGCCCAGGCTGCCTGTGAGGAGCAGCCAGCAGCTTCAAATGCCCCAGTGCCATCAGTTAGAGAGAGCACTTGGCTTCCCCCTCCTTTTTTCCTAGTGTAACTGTGCCCATCACTCAGCCTTATAACTATAAGAGGTGGTTGCCAGACGCTTTCCCAAGCCAGCACAATAAGATACAGACAGTTAACCCCCAGCAATTCTCTGAGGAAGCTTCACATCGGGCCCTTTAATATGCTCTTTTTGAAGTTATTCAGCTGAGCTGGTGCACAGGGGAAAGGACTGAACCTAGAACAGAGTGGAACCAGATTTGGAATAATAAAAACAAAGGCAAAGCAGGCAGGAGAGCTCCAGGTACACCTCACACATTCAAATGAGCTCATTTGCAGAGCTAAAAACTTCCCAGGGACTCAAGTTGACTCAAAGAGAAATGTATTTAATTTAAAACAACTCACTTCGGGGAGCTCTGAACTGGGATGAAACACATTAAATAATTGATCAACCGGGGAGTAGGGAAGAGGGAAAGAAGGAAAAGGAGGGAAGGCACCTGGCTGGTGTGTGGAGCTGGAGAGCAACCACAGGGTGTCCTGGGGGTCTCACTCCACAGAGTCTGTCCAGGGTGGGGGCACTTGAAAGCAGCCACTTTATTCAGCCAAACACACCCACACAGGCTGGGCCTGGGGAAGGGGGGAGCTCCCCAAGCAGAAGGATGGCGTTTGCATGGACGTAATGAGGAACAGGCTGAGGAATAAGTTGAGGCCAGAAGCTATGGAGTTCCAAGCTCAGAGGGGTGTGGGTCTGGGCTGTTAAACCCACCCACAGCAGTGGAAAGGGACCCACTGTACCCCTCCAAAGCAGCTGGATGAGTTCCCTGGCACAGGGAGCCACTGGGCTCGCTACCTCAGGAGTTGGTACAGAGCTGCCTCAGTGCCTGGGTTGTAAAGCTGAGCTCTCCTGCTTTGTCCCAGCAGGACCAGAGCAGCCAAGCCCCCCAATTATAGGGGGGTCACAGCTTGGACAGCCCTGGTACAGCACAGGGAACAGTTCCAGAGCAGGGTCAGACATGAAGGGAGTGACAGAGGCACTCATAACACATCTTCCACTGAACGGGACTGCTCCTCTCTAGCAGAGGCCAGAAACCCCTTAAAACCAAAGGGCACAGAGCCAAAAACCTGCCAAAGAACCAGAGTCATGCCAGGCCAAGGGAAAGCATCTTCCCCCTCCAGGAAACACCGTCAGGAGTTGCCCTGTACTCCACAGGGCTTGTGCACTGAGCCACACACATCCCTGGGACAAGGCATTGATTACACCAACACGGAGTGAGGAGAGGCAGGCAGCACCAATGAAGGCAGTTAATTGCTTATTGCACTTCCCTTTAGCTGGTCCCTGGTGAGTTTTTCACCAATGAATAATTCAACAGCCCCTGACACACAAGTAATACCTCCTGATTTGCATTGAGCATCCCTCATTATGAGAGGGATGAAAAACCTCACCTACCCCCAGCCAGTGCCTGGGAAATGAACACGCCATCAGGTCAGCTTCTTGTCCAGGACTCAGAGGCATGAAGTGTCCCAGGACAGGGGGGAATGTGCCCTGCTCCCCAGAGAACCCAGCCACCCATGGAGAGGTGCAAGGGGACATCACCCCATCAGGCACCACCCAGCCTCTGTGACCCCCAGCACCAGGGCCACACATCCCAAAATCCATTTTCCTTCCAGCATCAGCCTTTTGAATCACTGAGCACCACAGAGCTGATAATCAGATTTACTGATGGAGCTCCTCTGTCCCAAAGAGCCAACAAATCCCTCTTAATCCTTTTCTTAAACTCTTTCTTACAAGTGCTTACAGCAGAGTTTATCTTCCAGCTTTGGGTCTAATTTTGGTTTCCAGATGTGTTTTCTTTCCAAATACAGCCATAGCCATGCTCATTATTCCCAAGTGACTGAAGCAGAACATCCACTTCCCCCCCCCCCTTCCTCCCTCCCAGCCCATGCCCCACCCAGCCCTGCCATACCTGGGTACCAACAGGCCAGGAAAGGTCCTGACTCAACCCAGCAACAGCTCCAACTCCACCAGCCACCCCAGCCAATAGCTGCTCCCTGCCAGAGGAACATTGAAAGCACCTGGACTGCCTCCTCACCTGCAAGCTAACGAGCACAATTAGAACAACTAGTTAATTGTTCTCCATGCTGCTGCCTCCTGGGAGCTGTCCCACCTGCCCAGTGCAGTGCTGGAGCTCCAGGCTGAGAGCAGCAAAGATTTTAGCCCCAGGGACCTTTTTTAGGAGAGGTGGGTGTGTTTGTGGCGCACTGCCTGGCTGGGACACAGCAGTCCCACAGCTCATCCAGGTCCCTCCTTTCCCCTCTCCCACAGAGAGGGGGGAAAAAGTCCATGTACAACCTGTGGCAAATACTGGTGAGAGGAAGCTGGGCGAGGGGAGGAGCAGCAGATGCTCCCCTGGCCTTAGCAGTGGTCTCTGCAAGTGGTTACAGGTGATTTAGAAGCTAGCAGACAAACATAAATCACCCACTCCAGTTTTTGTAAGTAGGAGCTACAATCATTGCAACAAGTGATGAGATTGTTCTCCTGTGAGCATCTCCTCATTACATCCCAACTCGGGTGCTGAGGCACCTTTTGGGGTGGCTGCAAATGATATAAAAGCCCAGCCTGAGTCACACCAATTAATCTCTGCATCAAGCAGCACCACTCGCTGCGTTCCCCAGCTCTTCTGCATGTGGTTCTCTAATCAACCAGCTCAGCCTGTTCCCATAGAAACCAAGCAGCACATCGCTACCCAGTCAGGGCTTCTGGGGTTTCTTAAGTTATCATCAGCCCTTTGCTCTGCCCCTCAGAAAGCCACGCTGGGAGCTGGAATTGGGGATGGCCACTCTGCTTTGACTGCTCACAATATGAGCCCCAGGGGTGAGTGCTCCTGTGCCTGGGAACCCTGTGCTGCAGAACAGCCGCTGTCAATATTTGCATCTCATGAATTTATTCCAGCTGTGGCTTCAGCTTTCCACACCTGCATCCCCTGAGCACTGCTTTTCTCTCCAGCTGAGGCATGCTTCCCAACAGGACCTTCTCCTGGCACCGAGCTGGCTGCAGCGTGGAGCCCTCACCCTCCTGGGGCGGGAGAAGCCAGACCTGGCACACAGCTTGGGGCATCCCCAGCACCTGCCAAGGGCTGTACCTGTGTGGGGTGGCACGGCTGTGTCCCATCACTGCAGGGGGGCTGGGTCCCTGTGGGGTGCCAGCACCCACTCCTGGAGCAGCAGGGACACCAGAGTGGGTGATCTGCGACCCCTCTCCAAAGCCCATCGCTGCCATGAGGAGCATCCTGGGGGTCCCACCGCGAGGCACCAGGCAGACCTGCTGGGGATCCCACCCCACTGGGGAGGACAGCAGGGAGAACACCAGTCTGGGCACCACATCTGATGGGAAACCGTAGATACTTTGCCTGGAGTTTTGTTTCTCCATCAGAAGCTGCTGATGTAAATATTTACTGGCAACTATTCCCATTCTGTTAGTGACAGGGCTTTGTGCAGGCTGTTTTTCTCAGGGAAATACTTTAAAAATCTGCTTGATGTATTCAAATCATCTCCAATGTATTCATTTAATTGGCTTTTTTTTTTGGGGGGGGGGGGGAGGTGAAACTCCTGCACATATGGCTATGCTTATGCAACTAGTTGATTAGATTTTACATTTCCATGTGTAATTTATGGTAAATTGCCCACAGATTCATTAAAAACCCCCATCCTTTGAATATGCCCTGAATAATCTCTTCCATGCATTTTATGTAGTGCAAAACTAGGGTGATTCTGTATTCTAAAGGGACACCTACTGATTGTAGTGTTGCATTTGTAGTAGTTGAAATGCAGGATATAGGAAGTGGCTACCTTGCTGGGATCTTAAAGCCCCACTAAAGTGTATCCCAAGGAACCAGTCAGTACTGAGTCAGTGTATGAGAACTGCTCCAATACATGTAAACAGCTGTGCCAGGCTCTAAGTGATTACATGTTAAACAGAATCCAATTCTCCATTGAAGGTATTGATTATTGTCATTAAGAGCACGTTTGTGACGCTTTCTGAGTCGGGCACTGATAGAAACAGCAGCAGGCAGCACTGCTGAGCCAGGGCTGCAGCTCCAGAGGGTCGGTCCCTGTGTCCCTTGAGCCCTGGCACGTCCTTAAACCCTTTGTCCTTCGCTGGAGAGGCCTCAGCCTTGACGTGTTTCTGCTGTACGTGCCCTCAACACACACAGGAGAGACAGGGAACACTGTGTGCAGCCCTGGGAAGCATAAAGGGATGTCTACACCCCACACACACTCTGTGCCTACACGAGCATCTTCCCAGCTGAGGGGCTGAGCACTGTCCCCTGGGATGGGGGTGGCTCACAGCTCTGGACACAGCACCCTGCCCTGTGCCTGTGCAGCCACGGCAGGTCTGTTCCTCCCTCCTGCACTTGTGGTGGCTCCTGGTAAACGATCCTTCATCAGCTGTGCTGGGAACACACTTGGCTGCTGGCTCTGGCCGTGCAAACACCGCAGCACAGTGTGGTGCTGCCTGATTCCCACCACGATTCCCACCTGATTCCCAGTGTGTCACTCTGTTTGCCCTCTAACCTGTCACTCAGTTTAGGATGGATAGTCCAGATATACATATTCTCTCCAAAAAGCTGTTTTCCAGGGGGGTCCATGCACAATGAGCGGTTCTGGTGCCTGATTCATAAGGTGTATGAAGTTTCTGACTGAAAAAAGCCATGATGAATTTCTCAGGTGTCTCCCTGATTTACTGACGGTGCCGGGATGTATCACTCATGTCAGCAACTCCCTAAGTTACACGATTAATTCTGAAGTTATCCCCCAGTCATCCAGGTCCTGTGTCACTGACGAATACGTGAGGGGTCTGAGTTATGGGCTGGCTCCGAACTGTGACTGACTCCGAAATAAGTCACAAAGCTGAGTCATAACTCACCAGTGATGGATCTGGGTGTGCTGCTGAGCCAAAAGCACGGTGTGGATCACACCCCCTGGTTCACCGGGCAGGGAGGTTGTGTCTGCATTCTCTCTGGGTTTGTGAGTGAACGGGGAGGTGCAGAGCCGGGACGGTGCTGCCATCAGGGCCCTGACCCAGCGAGTGCCTCCGAGGCACCCAGTGCTCCCAGCACTCCCAGAGCTCCCATGCTGGCAGACAGGATCAATCCATCACCATCAAAGGTGCCCTGAGCTCTGCTGGGAGCGGGTGGGCAGGGGGTGTGTGTGCCCCACATCCCTCTTCATGGGGTACGGTGGCACGGCAAGCTGGCAGGCTCTGGCAGGTATCCTAGGCTATTAATTAAGGTGTCATTTACAGGCCCACTGGGTGACCTTAATTAAACTCTAAAATGGCAAACACTAATAAGAAAGATGATATCTCTGTGGGTGGTGAGTCAAGCACATTAGTCTCCTGGTGAGGAAGCTTTCCTTCGTCTAACGGAGACAAGAGGTCTCCCGGCTTGCTGCAAGTGCTGAGCCCAGTGGCCCTGGTGTCGGGGTGCTCCCTGCCCATGGGATACCTTCCTCCTGTCCCCACAGTGTGGCACAGCCAGGCTCCCTCCTTCCAAGTGTGCTGGGATGGATAACTCCTGCAAGACTTCGTGTTGGCAAAGGGACATGAGAGCAGAACAGCAGAGACAGCAGAGACAGCAGAGACATCAGAGCATCAGGCACTACCCCTAAGGACCATCAGGGTGGGTTTCCCATCTCCTTTCGAGGGTCTTCTCCCCACCCTGTTTGGCTGGCGCTTGCCACAGGCTGAGGATAGCCCACAGGCTGCCATGGGGATGTGCACGGAGCTTTCCTGCTTGTTTTCCTTCCCCTGCACAGCTCGGCTGCTGTTACACCAAACACTCATTTCATATTCCCAGGAGGTGAGGGAGATGTCATGGGAGACACATTTACATTTGTAAACTGCAATCAAATCTAATTAAACCCAACACAAATACTGATTAATAGAAGAGGGAACCTGATGCCAAGTCCCATGGCCCCACCCCAAATGACAGCAGCTCGTTTTGAAGAGGCAGGTCTGCCTGTTCTCCTCACTTCCCAGCGTCTGGTGGCACACCTCCAGGTCCTGGCAGCTGCTGTGGCTTCCCATTGCACCCAGGTGGCTGCTGGGACGAGAGGACACTGGGCTGGGACAGGCTGCAGACAGGTAATTAATGTCCTGGAAGGGCCATCACTGCAGCGGCTGGTCTGGCTTCTCCCCTGGCAGTGAGCCCTGCCTGGGACAGCGTCTGGCAGGTGCTGCTCTCAAACTGCAGTTTTTCCCTGGTAAAAGGCTGTTTCCCCCAGGCAGCCAGCAGGATTTTATTGTTTAAATAGTGTGAAGTCCTTCTTTATGAGGCCACTCACCTCCTGCTCCTCGAGGACCTTTTGCAGCATCCCCTGCCCCTGCTATCCCGATGTTGGGCGTCAGACAGGCTGCCTGCCAGCCCCGCTGCCAACCCAAAACCCTGCGCCCACACCCCAGCCTTCTCCTGGGAGCAGTTTGGAGAGGGGCAGAGACGGGGTGAGGGGTCTGCAGGGTGACCGAGTGCTCCCTCAGCCCCAGCAAACACCGACCTCTCGAGCGGGGATGACACGGTCGTGGTGGGGTTCAGGGTTCGGACACCCTGAGTGGCACCAGCTCATGCATCACCGTGACTGGACAGTTGATACTCCACCATCAGCTCAGCCTATCAACCCAGTGCCCCTTCCAAATGAAGGAACCCTACAGAATGATTTTTGGACTCACCACTTGCAACCCCATCCCTTGCTGGAGACGCCACCGTGGCCTTTGGCAAGGCACCAGGCTGGGAGCCCGTGTCACCCCCGGACAGGAGCATCACCAGACTGCACTAATCACATTGCTATCAGTCACAGAAACTGAGCTCTAATTTGTCAGGGCCAGAGCTGTGCTCAATAACCATTTGGAGATGACTAAGTAATTAATCACCAATTTCCCTGGGTCTCTCTGACTTGCACGATGGAATGAGTGGAAAAGGCCACACCAAGTTGTCTGGTGGCTTTGGAAACAGTGTCTGGGGTTCACCAGGGAGTTCATTCAGCCTGGCTGGATACCTCCCCTACTCTCCTGCACATCCAGGGATGCTCAGAAGCCCGTTTCAGGCCAGGGCCACCAGCCAGAGCCCTGCACATGCCAGGAGCTGCAGGGAAGCTCAGAGGGACACAAAGCATCGCTGAGGGCTGGTGTTTCTGACCAGACCCCGACAGATTGTTCCCAAACCCTCTGTCAGGGTGGATCACCATGGAGCTGGACCTGCACTCCAGTCCCATTGATCAAAACCAGGCTCTTCCCCTCACCCTGTAATCTCAATAACTGCTTATCTGAGACACTGTTCATTTAGCCTAAATTCCTCTTTCTTAATGCTCTTGAAAGAACATCCCCTCCAAGGCAATCCAAGAATAACCCATCAGCCTAATGAAAAAATTCCCCTGCAAGACTGAGCTGCTACTTCTGAATGCCCAAAGAGTGATAATTTGATTAATAAAACGGTCGGATTTCCAGTACTGAAGGGCTTTTCAGCTCAGAATCAATCTCTTTACATCTATTACTCAGTGCCAGACTCAGTGAACGCATTGTTGAACTCATTGAGAACTGTGTTAGTAATATTAAGTAATTAGTGAGATTAATGCTGTTGCAGAGCTATAACCTGGGCGGAATCTGGATTGATTAGAGTTAATTATCTTCTGCCTGCTTACATAATTTATACACTGTTTTCCCCTCTGCTCGGAACAGACAGTGGAGGCGGCACATCCCCTGGCTTGGTGTGGTATCTGTGAGGCTGAGCCACCAGCACTCGCTGGAGGATGTCCCAGACAGATGTCCCCAGCTGGGGGGTCACCCCCTCCTCTGAATCAGCTCATTCCCCCCACATCCATCCCCCCCACCTGCTTCCCCACTGGCAGCCCCGTGTTCAGCCGAGGTCCCCAGCTCTGCTCCCTGCTCAGCCCAGGGCTGGTGCAGGAGCCAACGCACCGTCTTCGCTTCCCAATCAAAATTTCATTATTATAAATGATTGCAAAAGTTTCCAGATTCTACATTTTGTCTTTGCAGGGAATCTTCAACCCTCTTTAATTTCGTCCCTTGGCGCTGGTACGTGCAGTAACCCTGCTGATCCATATTCATACCCTCCCAGCCTCGCAGCTCCTGCAGATCTCACAGCTCAAGGCATCATTTTCTTCAAGAACTGAGCAGCCACAATATTTATTATTGCCATTAATGCAGCATCATTTCAGCCCCTGTAATAATCACAGGACATGATTCCCAATGTATTTAAATACTCGACTGATTTAGAGCTCACTCATACGGAGGCACCCACAGGTATTTAATGGGGTCCTCACTGGATCCTGGCTCTGTGTGCACTGTGCTGCCAATGAATCGATGGTGCATCTCTCTGTATGCACAACTGTTCCCCTGGGGTCCAGCTGAGGGGGCTCTGTGTGGGTGGGTGGACCAGCCCAGCTCCAGGTGCTCTGGAGGAGGAGGTGACAGTGAGGGACGTGGCCAGTCTGGCTCCATGGGACTCACAGTGCAGTCGGCTCCCAACACGTGTGGGGAGCTGGGACCAGAGCAAAGCGCCTTGTGCAAAGGCCATGGGGTGTGTGCTGATGTGTCTGTGTTCCCAGTTAACAGGCATTGATTAGGGCTACTCACAGTCAGGTCACCCCACTGATGTGACATTAACCTCGGCTGTCACTGACGTGTGCAAAGAAATTCACCCCTTGGTGGGGCTTTACCAGCCGCCTGAGGCATCTCCTGGCCACGCTCAGCATGTTGCTGGCTGGGGCCATCACTGGCCACCCCCACAGACCCCCAAGGCCACTGAATGGAGCTGAGGCCCCTCCCAGGACCCATGGTCCCGGTGCCAGGCAGCACATGGCTGGAGCATCCCTGTGTCCTCTCCAGGCTGGTGCATGTGGGGATGGAACAGCTTTTCCTGAGGACCATGGATGAGCAGGTTGGGGCTCCAGACCTGTTGCTTCCCAGAGACAGTGAGGAGCTGGTGATGCTGAAGGGTCCAGGAGAGCTGGGGCTGGGACACAGGCTGAGAGTCCCTGCAGCCACCAACAAAATCATACACATATTTTCATTTTTACCTATTTGACCCATTAACTAACTAGGAAATTTCTCAGTAATCCCCAGAAGATGAGCATCAAAGGGAAGACCTATGGTCCTGGCTAATCCCTTTATAATGAAGTGATGCCACGGGAATCAAATACCAGCGGTAAACTGGGAGATTAACAACAGGCTGGGAAACACACAGATTAAATTGCAATCTCCCTCGCTGCTCTGCCCACGCCAAAGGCTCATTCTGCCCTGCCCACTGCAGCCCCCCAGCAGGAAACAAGGTTAGAAATCACTTTATAACAATGAGCCTCTGCTGTAATCCCTGATGAGTCAGTAAGCAGAGTCTGCCCAGAATGAGCCAGTGCCTGTGCAATCCCTCACTCTGTCTCCGTGGGCCTTTTACCTGGGAATGGAGAGCATCTTGTTCTCCATCAGATGTACTGGGGTCCAGGTCTGGTGGCAGAGCCATGGTTAGGAGAAGAGGCAAGGATAAAGTGCTGCCAGGCAGCCTCCAGCACGTCTGGGGCCGGGGACTCCTTCCTGCTCCTGCTGGTGTGGGAGGGGTGCTGGGGATGGTGCTGTGCAGTGGGACCAGGCTGCCCACAGCAGGATGACCCCAGCAGCGTGGTTTGCACCCTGACTCTGCTTTTATTGCACAGGAACATCCGAATTAATATTTCATTCCCACCTCTAAGAGCATCTCCACAAATGCACCTGTAAATAAAACATGAGGGCGCATTTTTGGAAGGGCCATCTAATGCTTCCAACAGCCCCATCATGGTTTATTAAGCAGAGCAAACGCTGAGCAGTTATATTTGTATTGTGGTGACCCTTTCAGAGCCCCCCCAGTGTGCCAGGTGACTGGGAAGGTGCCCAGAGCCCCATGTCCTGACAGCTGCTGGAGCTGTGGCTGCCAGTGGGACAGGGCAGGACACGGAGCCATTCGCTGCCCTGCAGCCCCCTTGGGTCAAACAGGGTTATATCTGCTACCCACAGCACCACTGAGAGAGAGCAAATAGGGACCTTCACAGTCTTTGTTTTCCCACAGACAAGGTGACACTCCCAAAAATCTGGCTGCTTCTGAGAAGACAAAACTGTCTCATCCTTCCTCGAGTTCAGTGTAAAAGCAGCAGCGATCCCAACGGCCGGATTCGGGCTGTGAGCAGCAGCAGGATGGAGACAGCAGAGTCACTCCTGCCCCGTCCTGCTACAGGGCAGGGGAGCTGATTAGGTCTGAGGGGTGTGAAGCCAGGGATGGGGAGTGTTCTTCCAGCCCTCAGCAGGGCTGGATGAGGCCAAACACAAGTCCCTGTCATGAGGTGATGTTGGAGCAGGAGTCACAGGGTGGCACATGTTGTAGCAGCAAAACATCAGGGAAAACAAAACAGATTTGGGGAAGGGCACAGACCAGCCCTGGCACCGCAGGCTGGGTGAGGGAAAGGAGCACCAGGGCCCCAGCTCTTAGAGCATCATCTTCACCCGTGGCGACACGAGGCTCAGGGTCCAGGCAGGTGCAGAGCAGTCCCCGCTCGGTCCCACCAGCAGCATCCCCGAAAGCTCCTGTGCCAGAAGGGCTGGGCACTGCTGCTGACAGGTAGCACTGATTTACAAAGCAGAAATAAGGAGTCTGCTCTGCAGTTTCACCTCGTTTTGCTTCCTGTTTCAACTGGCCATCTCCCAGCGTAGTGCCGGGTGGTTAATTATGTTTCCGTCTTATTTCCCAGATAATACCCCCTGTGCTGCACATCGGAGCTGCTCAAAGGGTCTCATTTTACCTTTCATTTCACCTCCTAGCACTGCTCTAAATTTAGTCAGCTTGTAATTCTTGGGGTGTTTTATACATTATGCCTTTATTACTGTGAAGTAAAATGGGATCCTTGTCTTTTAATTCGCTCCCGAATAATTCTCCACCAAGACTTAACACAAAGGGCTTTTTTTTCCTTGAAGACTAATTGAGTGGGGTGTAATTATAATACCCAGGGAGATGATATTGAAGGTGCCTTAACTGTGACAGTTGCCTCTGACTAATTGCCCCTTTGGCAACCTGCAAGTCTTGGCTGTTCCGAGATGGGACCAGCCTGCTGAGCATTGCCTGGGATGGGCTCTGTGGTTTGGCTAAACAAGGAGGGGTACTCCTTTGTACTCCTTTGTATTCCTTTGTACTCCCTTGTACTGCAACGTGGGATTGGTGTAAAGTCTCAGCCAAAGGATTTGATCGAGCCAGAGGACGAGATGGCTGCATGAGGAATGGGAGCAGCGGCCGTCTGGGATTGGAGCGGCCAGGGCAGATCCCAGCCCCTCAGCCTGGGTCTGGTTGGGAGGAGAAGCGCTGCCACTGGCTCCCCTCACTGCTGAATGAGAAGATCCTCTGCAGAGATTAAAATGAATTTATTATTTCCCAGTTTGGTATGTACAGCCCATCTGGAGCAGGTATCACCCCTCCCTTACAAAACGAGTCCTGGTGGTGGGACACACACACCCCACGTCCCTGGGCAGTGTCCCAGCTCCACCCCGATCCCTCCTGAGCCAGCACGTCCCCCAATGTGGGGCCGGGGTGCCCAGGGAGGGGCTGGTCCTGCTTCTGCAGTGATGATCTTGCTCAGGCCATGTGCCCCCAGCTTGGCCAGTATCCAGACCTCAGGCCTCCCATCCTCTCCCCTGAGCTGCCCAGCCAGGGGAAATGGGGCATCCTGGAGCAGGTCAGGAGCTCAGGGACAGAAGCTGGTACATTTGTCTTTTATTTTGAATTGATGCAACAAAACCTGGCTTGATCTGGTCCCTGGCTGGGCATCCACAGTGTCAGGCACACCAGACCCACAGACAGGAGAGAGCTTCCCTGCACCTTGCTCTGAAATCCAAACCCAACAGTAACTTGGTGCCAGGACTCGCCTGGCAGAGAATTAAACTTGCAGTGGTTGCTGAGGAAGGAGAAACCAGCAGGATGCTCCATGGAGACATGTCACCATCCTGGGAACTGGCGGGGTTCAGACTCCCCCAGCCACACTGGGGTTGGAGCAGATCCCTGCAGCTCTGGGTCAGCCCACTCCTGGGCACCCACTGGGCCAGGAGCTGTGAGCTGAACTGGGGGGTTCACACAACCAGGGATTTCCCCATTCCTGACGGTGACCCCAACTCAGCATCTTGGGAGATGGGGAAAGGTGACCCACAGCAAGAGTTTCAGCCATTTCAGAACAGAGCCCGTTTCAGGGGGCTGCTGTCTGTCTCTGTGTTGTCAGCAGCTCTTATATGACCAGAGTATTTTGTTTAAGAGGATGGGAAGATGAGCCCATTTCTTGGTCACTGAGCGTATCCAGGGGGCAGGAGGAGGCCGTGGAGCGCCGGGAGCCTTGCAGCTGTGCTGGGGTCCCATTCCTGCATCCCACAGTGAAGCCGGGGCTCAGTGGATGCTCTGACATGGTCCTTGGCACGGTCCCACCAGCTGACACGGGAGGGCAGCCCTGGAGCATCCCAGCCTTGCAGGCATCTCCTGGGTCACGTCCTGCTGCTCCTGGCTCTGCAGAGCACTGGGGATGTGTGGCCAGGCTGGGTGGCTGTCGATGGGCTGTGCAGAGGTCATCGTGTGACCTGTGGGCAGAGGGGAGAGGGGCGGGTGCCCGCCGGTGGAAACAGTCAACGTGTCCCAGTGCATCCCAGTGCATCCCAGTGTTACCCAGCATGTCCGGCTCATTCCCCATCCACACACTGCCAGTGAACAGCCCCAGGTGATGCAGGATTTGCTCTTTGCCTTCATTCCATGGGGATGGGGGGTATCATTCCAATTCCAGTTTATGGACTGTTTGTGAGCCCTGTGTTCTGGCTACAGCTACTGGGGGTCTGTCTGCAGAGGGGCCTGGGAGGGGCAAACCCACCCCCAGCACAGGGCAGCCACAGTTTCCAAAAGTCCCTTTGTAAAGGTCGGGCTTCATTTCCCAAACACCAGAGTGGGGTGGGGGCAGCTGGAGTGGGGAGGGGAGCAGAAGCCCTGGGGTCCTGCAGATGGGGATGGCTCCAGCAGGACCCCAGGATGGCAGTGCTGGAGCAGAGGCTTTGAGATAAGTTAGGAGCTGGGTGCCAAATAAACCAACAATATTAAGAGGGGGAAATGAGCTGAATGTAGGGCTGTGGTGACGGGTCAGTGAGGGATGCCCAGGGCTGGAGGAACCTTCCTGGGCATCCACGAGAACACTGAGCACAGAAGTGCTTTCTATGCACAAAAAAATAGCAGTAATGGGAAAAAAAAAATCCCACTGCCACTTAAAACGATAATTTTATGGCAGGGGATGTGGGGCAGGAGGAGTGAAAGCATCAGAAATAATTGCACTCTACACTAGGAACAATGATTATGAAATTATGCAGCTGATTAACCGTGGCGTATATGTAATTACTAATGAGTTTGATAAAATTTTAATTATACCTTGTTCTTCGGGGCATTCAGCAAGCCATGAAAATAATAATCGTGTAGCACTCTGTCACAGATGATTGCCTCAGACGGGGGAGTGGTGATGGGTGGGGGGCTGTGCCACTCAGCTGGGACCAGCAACCCACTGCACAGGGGCAGCTGGGATGGCAGAGCAGCACTGGGATCGTCCCCTCGTGCAGCCCCTCCTCACCCAGCCTCCCCGTGGGAGCCACCACCCAGCAAAGCCATGGGACAGGCTCAGGATCCATGCTACCCTCTACCAGTGCCAGTGACAGCGCAGCCCAGATGCTCCACTCCTCTCCAAACAGCAGGTGCCTTGGAGAAGCAGTGGCTCCCCGAGTTCTCTGGGGATGCTTTCCTGGGGCGTGCTTGCCCAGGGTGGGTGATGTGCAGCCAGGCTGCCCCAGCTCCACCCCCCCTCGCCCCCAGCCATGTACCTTGGTTGTCTTCACTTTGTTACCGCTGCTGCAGCTCCAGCCCGAGAGGTCGGGCAGCACCTTGCACTCCTCCCCGTCCAGGCAGGGCTCCATCTGGCACCACCACTTCTGCAGCACAATGGAGGCTGGGGGAGAGCAGGGTGTCAGTGGCACAGGGCTGGGGGATGGGGTCCCCAGTCCCTGCCCGACCTCATGTGTGGCAGCTGCTCGCCCAGCCTCTGAAGCATCCCGCTCCATCCCCTCCCCACCGACAGCCCCGTCCTCTCTCAGAGGCAAAGTGAGGGTCTGCTTCGATTCAGCCTTGTTAGGCTCAACATGGGTAACAGGGGTCTCCCTATCTTTGGGAAAGATGACACACGAGCTGCTTGGGGCAGCGAAACCCTTCCCTGCCAATCCACCCTGGGAGTTCAGGGTGTTAGGCACCAACACACCCACGGGACACCGGCTGTCAAGGGAGCAGACCCTGTGCTGGCAGACACTGTGCCGCTCCTGTCAGCCCCTCGGTGACGCCACGCGATGCCCCTCAGGAGGGGGGGTGCTCAGCACGAGACCCGGCTCATGGCCATGGGGTACTCACCATCCACGCAGGAGGGGGCCGCCCGCGTGGTCCCTGCCACCTGCCCCGGGAAGCAGGAGCATTTCACGGTCTGGGAGCGCTCCTCGATCCGGTTCTTATTGCAGCACCGGTGAGCCGCCACCACCTCGCACGTGCCGGGCACCACGTGTGCTGCAAGGAGGGGGGGGAAGCAGACAGCATCACACCACACTGTGCCCCAGAGCCCCCAGCCCAGCTCCCGCTGTGTGTGCCAGGGCGGGGGCAGTGGGAGAGCCCGGCACAGGCAGCGCTGTACTGGGGCTGGTGATGATGCACACACAGGCTGGTCCAGCATCCCACCAGTCCACCCCGAAGAGGGAGCGCTGGTCCTGCTTCAGGCCTCCTGCATCCAAGCTCACACTCCTAACCGCCCTCACACCTGTCCTGCCCAGCAAAATTCGTAGCCAAGAGCTTTACTGGAATGAAGGCAGCTAATTGCAGCCGATAACGAGATGGACACAAGAGCAGGCGGTGAGTGGGGCTGCCTTTGGGTTCCAAGTACCCCCACTGCGACCTCAGCCCTGCTCCCCATCACCCACCATCCCCCCAGGACAACATTCCCACCTTGCAGTGACACAGAAACCTCACAGTTCCCATCAGAACTGCCCGGCTGCTCCCCCTCCCAGCACCATTAAAATCCTGAGGAAGAAAGAAACAGAACTGGTGCTGGTGTATCACCACTGGGATCCAGGCTCAGGAGCTCATGAGCACCTGCACCTACAGGCAGGATGGGCCCTGCAATCACCAAGGCTGTAATTTGGGCTTTATTTATTGTTATTTCATGGTCATTTCCTTTTAATGAACCGTTCCCTTCGTTCCTGCCCATAATAATTAGACAATTCCCTATCCTGGAAGCATTTTGTAACAGCGGCTCCGGCTGTAAATTTTATCTTCCCTTTTAAACACCATCATAATTCAGCTTTAATGATAATTTCCATCCTTTCTGCCTGCAGAAGTGGCAGATGTTGGTGGAAGTGAGGAGGAAAGCAACTCATTACAGAACAAACGTGACTGCTTGCCCCTGGTTTTGTGGCTAATGGGATTTTCCAAATAATCTGAGGAGAGGTCCTTGGCTTTGGCTGACCAGGAACCCACGTTCCCATCACTCTCCAGCCCAGGGCTCACCCACCCTGTGCTGTGACACCACCCCCACAAGGGAGAGCTGAGAACTGGCTCGTTACACGTGGTGAGAGCTTGTGAACATGCCAAAGCCCTTTTAATTTGCCCAAAAAGGCACTCAGCACGGAGATGGAGCCACATCCCCCTCCTGCCCTGTACCGGGCTGGCTGAGCAGGGCGATGCGGTGCTGGACCCACAGCCTCGGAGCCCGTCCTGCCCCAGTGGGACCCCGTGGGCACCCACCATGTCCCTGGCTGTCACACCAAGGGCCCTGGCTGTGCCAGCAGCCATGAAGGGTTCCCTCAGCATCAGACACGGTGGCTCCCAGGATGTCTGCAGGAGACTGGGCTGTTTCCTCACTGCAGAGGAGAGGAGCAGCCCAGTGCTGAGGGGTTCCCTGCCACACTGGGCTTTGATGTTGGGGAGAGTGCCAGGCTCCTCCTGAGCTCCCGTGGGAGCAGCTGGGACTCCATACCAGAGAGGACCAAAAATGCAAATCAGATGGATGGTGTGATTAACGCCAAGAGCAGGAGAGCTGCAGAGAGCCTGGGATAAGTTCCAGCACTCCTGGCACACTTCTCCCTCCCATTGAACTGGTATTTCCCCACCGGAACCCTTTTTAAAATGAAATCTTATCTCTCAGAGCCACAGCAGCACTGTCAGACCAGGCGGCTTTGAATCCTGTGGGCAAAAACAGAGTAGAAAGGGTGTCCTACTCCTCTGACCTTTCAGCAAGCAGCAGAACGCAGCTTTTATGGTGTAACCTGAAATGACACTTTGCACATCACAGGCACCGCTCCAGCTACACCCGTAAAACCTCATCCCATGAGCTGGGGGAGAAGGGAACTGACTGCACACAGCTGCCCAGCCATGCCCAAACCTCCCCATCCAGCCCCTTCCTCCCAGGCACCGAAACACCATCATTGGGTCCCAGCATCCCCAGGGCCTGAGTAGCACCCACAGACCTG
Organism: Gallinula chloropus; assembly: GCF_964237585.1. NCBI lineage: Eukaryota > Metazoa > Chordata > Aves > Gruiformes > Rallidae > Gallinula > Gallinula chloropus. The sequence continues at coordinate 3,426,746 of NC_140112.1, forward strand.
GCAGCGCCCAGGGGGGAGACCGAGGTCCAGTCCCCTGGAGCAGAGCTGGGGCTGGGAGGGCAGCGCAGCCTCAGGGCTCGGGGGGCTCCCTGGGAACCCCAGGGGTGTGAGTGACTCTGTGCCCGGTGGCAGCTCCGCTACTGATACTCACTAAATAATTGAAACCTTAAATTCCCTGCTGCCTTGGCTGCCTGTATTATTCAGGAGGGTTTGGAGGGACACAGGCTGGGTTTTACTGCTCTGTCAGTGGGGATGTTTTACTCCCTTGACACCTCAGGGGTCGGCATCGTGCTCTGTCTCCCCTCATGGCGCACATGAGTCCGCACACACCCACGAACGGCCCCCACGCCAATCCCATCACCTCACACTCAAAAGCAGGACAAACATTGCTTTATTGATGCTGGGTCTGAGCCCCCCCGGAGCAGCAGCCCTGCTGTGGATCGCTCCAGGGAGCGCCCATGTCCCAGAGCTGGTGCCAGAACTCACCCCAGAAATGACTGAGCAGCTTTATCTCCATGTGCCCAGCTACGGGCTAGGAGGAGGGTAAGGCAGGTAACTGGCTGAGGGAGTTGTGCTGGGGGATGCGCTTGGTTTTAAGCAATGAGGATGGGGATTACAGGATTAGAACTGCTTTAACTGTCAGGCAAAAATGACAGAAATAGGACAGCGTGAGGTGTGGGGTCAGGCAAGAGCAGGAGCAATTCTGAATTAACTCTTAGATACCTTCTGGTGCAAGCACAGACACGAGACATGGGCACCACGTGCCCCAGGACCTCTGGCTGCTGCTGCACCAGTGCCCAGCTCCCCCTGATGGCATCCCCCTTGGGAACAGCCCCTCAGGCTCCCGTGCCAGGACGAGGACACGAGCACCGAGCATCACATCTTGGCTGCTCCTCATCTCAAAAGACAAACTTCAGCCTGGGTTCAGGTAACCTCCCCCAGCAGAACGAGGGGGATCTCGAAGCCACTGCTGGGAACGACAAATCCACACCCCAGGGACAAGGCTGCTCTTTCCAGAGACACTTTTGGCTCCCCATCATTTCAAACCTGTTCCATGTTTCTTCACAACCAGAGGAATGAAAATGTGTATTTCTAGTGGAAGCCTAAAAGGGAGAGTATCCATCACGGAATGAGTGCAGCTCATCAAGGCTTTGATGGAAAGAGTCATGGCTCAGCTGCTCACAGAGTTACTTCAGTAGTAACCTGAACAGGACGGACACCAAGGTGCCCCAGGCTGACCATCGGCCCCAGAAACGTGTGCCCGCTCCCCCAGCTGATGCACACCATGACCCACGATCACCCATGCTCATCCTCCCACCCAGGGATGACAGACAAACCCTCACCAAGCATCTTGACTCCACATAACCCCACCCTGGGCATCCCATGGAGACCCCAAGGTGCCACCAGCAGTGGGGGTGCCCAGGGTGATCACACAGCGTGGGTGTTGCTTCCCCTACCTGAATGGCTTCTGTGGTGGGTGGAGGCCAGCGTCAGTCTTCCCCACAGCGTGGTAAGGCAGAGAGTGAGCACGAAAACCCATTTGCTCAGGCTTTGTACGTCTCTCTCACTCATTCTACCAAAAACAAGAAGAGATGCGCGGAGGAAAAGGGGCTGAGGAGGGTCAGGAGGTGCAGATTCCCCTCACCAACGCTGCTGCCCCCCAACATGTGCAGCCACGGGGACGGTACACGGCCCTGGGATGCAGGACCCACACCTGGGGTTCACCCATGGCCCTGGATGGGCTCAGGCTCCCCCAGCAGCACAGGCCCTCGCAGCAGGACAGGCAGACATCCCACCAGCAGCAGCACAGCCCGGCGATAGTTACCTCTTACCGGGGTTTCACACGGGCATCTGCACAGCCACCAGCCTTAGGAGGGTCAGCGCTCTGCACGGGGCAGGCATCAGAGCACCTGGAAAGAGAAGGAGAAGCACAGGTACCGATACCTGCTGTGAGTGCACGGGGCTGTGAAGCACCGTGTCCCTGGGAACGGCTGAGGACACCCCGGGGCCCAGCTGGGGACACCCCGATGCTCAGCTGGGGACACCCTGGGAGTGGCTGGGGACACCCATGCTCTCTTGCACAGGAGTTCACGCCTGCCCATCACACCAAGATCACTCACCAGGAGCTCAGCCCGTGACCCCTGCTCACCCCTGTAACCTCAGCACGACTCCATCCTCCTCCTCGGAGCCGCTCCTCGTTTTTACTGTGGAGAGTGTGAAATCAAGCCAGCTGTAGTACACTATTAACAAACACTAAGCACAGAGCTGGGGGTGTGGGACGAGCCGGGGTAACCAGGAGTGAGTCACTCCAGGCATCACCTTCTCCGTGCACAACCACGTGCTGGTCTCAGTCCTGCGTCACTGAGGTGCCTCAGGGTGACACCCCAGGTTTGACTCTCAGGGGCCGGGCACTTCTCAAACTGGGTTCTACATCATCTGGAGCCCTTAAGGAAACACATGAGTGCCCAAGGACGTGGCATGTCACCGCTCTACGAGGTTCACCGGCCGGTGGGAACAGCTCTGATCCAACCAGGTCCAAACAACCATGTCCCCCATAGAACTTCAGTGTGGGATCATAATTTATTAACAAGAGGCCACAAAGATGAGGGGCAGTGACACCCAGGCTGGGGAGCGCTGCAGGGACCAGGCAGCAGGTGCTGGGGCTGCCCTGGGCAAGGCTGGTGCCCACAGTCCCCTCCCCAGGGAGCTCTGCTGCCTGCACCCACCAGGATGCCAGCCAAGCCCAGGACTGGGCTGCTGGGAGGAGGAATCTTTAGTTTTACCCATCTTCTAAATTTCCATCTGCTCCAGGCCAGGCTGAGACAGTGAAACCAGCTCGTAATGAAGTGCCAGGACAGAAAACATTGACATTTTTTTAATCAAAACAAAGTGATTCGAGGTGGTAAAAGGGCATTTCTTGTTTCGAAGCATTTCAAAACGAATTGTTCCATTTTAAACTGACATTTCACAATGAGGATGTTTCATTCCAAAATGCTGATTTAAAATGATATTTTTCCGTTTTGATTCTCCCAGCTGGAAAAAGAACCAAACAGAAAATGTCACCAAAAATGTTGACATTTGCCCAGAAAAAAACAAAGGTATCTTGACAAAAACACGGGGCTTTTTTTTTGCTAGCAAAGAATTTAGAGGTAAGAGACACTCCTGATGAATGGTGTGGGACAGGCAGCCTGGGCAGGAGCAGCCTGAAGCATCACTGGGGAGGGCATCCTGCTCCCCTTCCCAGCTCCAGCCCTGCCTGCTGGGTGATGAGGGATGGATGCTGCTGCAGCCCTGTGCTGCGGGGATCAGTGGAGCTGCACAGACCTGCACTGCTGCCCAGGGGGGAGGCAGCCCTCAGCCCCCACCCTGAGCTGCTGCATCACCACCCGAGATGCTCTGCATGCGGGAAAGCCATGGCTCCCTGAGGCTGTGGCTCCCTGAGCTGATGTGACACGGCTGCACCTCCCTGTTTAGTTTCTCTCCATGGGGCCATCAGCAGACCCTGCTCAGGGTTCCTCAGAGGGGCCATTCCCATGCCAGCCAGCACTGTCGGTGGCCTGTCAGCCGTCACAGCCCATCACGGTGCCGCCTGACACGTGCTGTGTCCTCGGTGAGGAAGCACACGGCCCCCACAGCGCTGCTCAGCAGACCCAGGGCAGCGCCTGCATCAGCCCCGGCACCGTGGGCAGACCATGGTGCCCTCCCACACCCATGCACACCCGCTGTGCCGTGTGCCGGATGGGCTGTGCCATGCTGGCCTGCAAGGGGGCACATCTGGCAGCCCAGATGTGAGGGCAGCAGACGTGAGGTGGTCACCAGCCTCTGCATTTCCTGCAGCAACGAGCCCCTGACACCAACACGCATCCCATGCAGCTTCCAGCAGAGCAGCCCCTCTGCCCACACCGAGTCCCTGGGCTCCCTCCTGCTGTCCCTTCTCCACACAGGAAGCACGACCAGGCTCCCAGGCAGGAGCACAGAGCTCCACAGCACGTACGGGAGCCCCTCCAGAGGAGCCAGACATGCCCAGCCCCTGCCTGTGGGACTGAGGTCCCCAGAAGATGTCCCTGGGTCTCTCAGCTGGACCAAAAAGTGGTTGTGCTGCCATCCACCTCCATCCCACACAGGATGGGGACACAGTCCCAGCACAAGCTGTGTTTAGCTCGGAAATGCCGAGCTGTTTGATACAGCCAAGGAGGCATAAATAAATCACAGAGTTATCAATAATGCAGCCCGTGCTCAAAGGGAAGCCACCGCGCCGAGCAGCAGGAGCCGAGCCGGCGGCCGCAGGGAGCACGTGGGGCTCGGAGGAGCGTGGGGCACCATCCCCAGCAGCATCCATCCATCGGAGCACCGCTCCTCCCCGGAGCCACGTGGGGCTGCTGCTCACACACAGCCCCTGCTAGAGAGCACAGCTTTGCAGAGATGGCTGTTTTGACAATCACCAACCTTCATCACCACGAGACTCCAACTACCCATGTTTGGGCTGACGGAAGATTTCTCAGCCTGGAATGTCAGTCTGAAGTGAAGAGTGGGGTTCTGGCACGTCAAAGTGCTTGATTTTGATTGAAAATATCAGTGTTTTCTCTGCTGTTACGTTCTGCTTGGAAATTTGTGGAGTTTTCCCTTGACTATTTCATTGCTCCCTCCTTCCCACCTCTGGGATCTGAGCTGGGATCTGAAGCAACTGCAAAGTGCCTGAATCCCTCTGAGGATACATCTTGGTAGTAGCCAGCGTGGTGGAGATGCCTGTTCCTGAGCCCTTCCCAGGGCCATGAGCCATCACCCAGACCCAAGGCTCCCCAGCACCCAGACACCAGGAATAGCCCTACGCTGCCACCCCAGGCCCTGGCCACTCTGCTGGTCACAGGAGCCAGAGGGGTTTTCCTCCTTCATCATTAAAACTACACGTAGAACTGGACCCTCCAGCCCAGGCTGCTCCTTCACAGCTCGGCTGGAACACAGCCCGGTGCCCCACGGTGCTAATGAGGGACTCTCTGTCACGCCAAATTATGCTCCAAGTCCTGCAAGTCTGGAGCGCTGTTTGCAAAGGTCTGTGTGAGCTGCAGAGTCACAGTTAGCAGAATTCCACCCAAAAAAGAATCAGAGATGTGGGGGAGGCTGGCAGATGGGCCAGGTTCCTGTGCTGAGCCACATGAGCCCCGCTGCTGCTCTGACACCTCCAACCTCTGTGCACATCTGCCCCCACAGCTCTGCCAGTTTTCCAGAGGCTATTTTCATGCTCCTGCTGCTTCAGCACTTCTTGGAACTCGGGCACCTTCATTCGGTGCAGGAAGAAGCACGGGCTTTGGTGCACAGGAACAGGATCCAGGGATCCGCAGTGCCCTGGGCAGGGAGCAGGTACAGAAACCTTCCCACAGCACTGGGGGGGATCACACTGCCTGTTGGAGGGAGGCACGTTTGGTTTAGTATTTTCCTGGAGCAAAAAGACCTTCTCAGCAAGTGCCCCCTGCACAGGACCGTGTCTGTCCTGCACATTGCTGCTGTGCCACGCAGCTACTGGGCAAAACTCATAACAGCAGTGGCTGAGCTGACTCCCCCCATATCTCCAGACACACAGAGGACTCCTTCCCCCAAGCATGCTCTCCCCTCCTCTCCAAGGGTTTATTTCCAGCTTCTTGCTTGTTCCTTCAGTTCAGCATTTCCTCCCCAGCCAAGGTGAGCTGCAGGAGAGTTTTTAATTCCACCCAGGCCTGGGCCTGCCCCTGTCCCCTCACCCAGCGAATCCCACCGCCCCACTGCTGCTGGCATTGAAGGTCTGCTCTGCCAACAGCTCGACCCCGAGACCCAGGCAGTGCCAGGAGGCTCTTTGGCAGAGCGTGGCCACTCATCAGGGCTGCTGAAACCCAAGGTCAACAGCAGCCCAGCCGTGCCAGGGAGGAAAAGCAGAGGACTTGACAGCTCAAATCATGTCCCCAGGAGATGCATCCCCTCACACGTGCGGGCGCTTTGCGGGGCTGGGGGTGCCCCAGCTGAGGAGCTCTCCCAGGACAGAGGCACCTGCACGCCGCATCCCGGCAGGAGATTCCCTGCCAGATACCGGGCTCCCGCCTCTCTCCAGAACGCAGGTGGCTCAGCCCACACTCTCCTCCGGACCACCGATCCTCCCCCCGCAGGTGAGGGGGGCACACAGCCCCCGCGAGCGGCCCCGTGCCAGCTCCCCTGCCCCACTCCAGCCCGGCACCGACCAGCAGCGAGCGCGGCGAAGCCGAAGGGGTTATGGCAGGGAGGGATGGAGCAGCAGGCGACTGCATCCTGCATCCCACCTCGCCCCGCCTAAAGCCGTGGCCGCGGGGCACAGCCCGTGCGAGGCAGGGATGCTCGGTCCTGGTTTCCCTGCCAGGGCGAAGACCAGGTTTTGGCTGCGGTAACCTCGGCGCTCTCCAGCCCCGCTTTGCCTCCCGAAACCTGCCGGCTGCGCAGGGCGGCAGAACCGCTTCACCGAGGGAAAAACCGCAGCCCGGGCCGGGCTCAGCCCCGCTCAGGACCCCGCGGCCAGACCCCGCAGCCAGCCCCAGGCGCCGCTCGGGCCGAGCATCCCTCCGGAGGGCGCTGCCCCCGTATCAGGGCGGGAAGGGGCCGGAGGCGGCGGCTTCTTCTGGGGTTACCGGTAACCGAGCACACGGCAGGAGCCTCACGGAGAACCTTACCGCAGAGACCCGCCGAGCCCCCGCTCCGCACCGGGTGCCTCGCAGGGACACGAACGCCCCTCGCCGCGGTGCCGCTGCCGAGCCCGGGAGCTCCCTCCGCCCCGGCTCCGCAACGGCCTGGCCCCGGCAGGGCTCAGCCCGCAGCGGGACGGGCGCAGCATCCCCCGCACAGCCCCGGGGACCGCCGCGGGCAGGGACGAGGGGGCCCCGACGGAGCTACCGCCGCGCCGCGCTCCGCACCGGCCCGAGGGTCCCGTCCCGTCCCGTCCCTCCCCGCCCGCCCCAAACTTTCCGCCCGGGCCACACGTACCTGCCGGTGCCGTCCGTGCGGGCCGGGGCCGCCGCTGCCCATGGTCGCCGTCCGCCCGCTCCGCCGGATCAGCGCCGCGTCCGCGGGCCGCTGCGGCCGGGGGCCGCTGGCATCGCCCGGCGGCGGCGGCGACGCCGGCAGCGCTCGGCGGGGCTCGGGGCTCGGGGCTGGGCTGGGCGGGGGCGGCGGGCGCGGAGCCGAGCGGCCCCGGTGCTCGAAGGGGCGCAGCGCCGCCTGCTGCCGCCGCGGGACCGGGCTCCGCACCGGCCCAGCCCGCCGCCGGTCCCGCCTGGATGGTCGCTACTCCCCGGGGCTTCTCAGCGCTGCCCGTAGGGCGTCAGGCAGCTCGTTTACCTGAGAAACAATTTCCTCCCCTGGAAAAGATGCGATGGCCCCGGGAAGCAGCGAGTGGTGCTGTACGACGCGGGGATGGATGGATGGACGGACAGACAGCCTGCCCTGCTCTTGCAGCACTCTCTTAAAGCCTGGCTTTGGCACCAATCCACCTCAAATCAAAGCTTCCCTGGAGCCAAGAACTTCTGAAATGCTGGTGCTAACACAGACCCTCTCAGAGGCCCAGACGCGAGCCTGGGACAGTCAAACCCCTCCTGGGCTGCCCTGGGACACAGCTGCATGTGCTGCACCACAACTGGCAGCAACAGGCTGGAAAATGCCAACACACAGCAAGAGCTGAATGTTCATAGCTGCTGCCAAGAGTTGGTCACACAGCCTGGGGACAGCTGAGGCAAGAGGCTGTTACGCATAACTCACTTTACCTGGAACTGTTTGCACGTTGATGCCTTTGCTCTTGAAGGCAGCTCACAGTTCACTCCTGGACCCTTCAAGCCACAGCTCAGCTGGAAGCACTGAACGATTCCTAAGGCCAATTTGAGTTGCAGATCAATGGCAGCTGTTCAGACAAACCTCTCAGCCCTTTTCTTTCCATAAGATCACTGAAGCTGTTGTGCATCCGCTCTCCCTGGATGGAAAGGGTTGTGCTGAGACCCCCACCACAGCACCGCATCTGAGCCATCCTCCCCAGGCCCCTGGGTCTGTACAACCCCTGCAGCGTGGCTGGAGCAGCAGCTCACTCCCTGCAGGCCCAGGGACACTGCAGGCCACCACCACGCCGGGCTCATCACTGACCCCCGGCTTTGGTGCACGCCGGGTCCCAGCCGCTCCCACTGCTCTGCACCTTGGATCAGCCCCATCTCTGATGGGTTTCCCTTCCTCTGACCCGAGCCGGCTCCTGCAGGCACCCAGAGCAAACCACAGCCCCCCTGTGCTCCCACAGCACGCCACCCATTTCCTTTTTGGTTCTGGGAAGGGTTGCAGGGCAGAGACAGGCTCCCCCACTAAGGGAGGTTTCTCTCCTCGTTGTGTATCCACAGCACCAGCCCAGACTTGTCCCTCTTTAATCCTCACTCAATTTATAACATCTTTAGTGCTGGTAAAAGCAGAGCATGATGCCTCCTCCCAGCACCACCAACCCCAGGTCCAGGCTCAACACCCGACACCCCGAGGAGACCCACCAGCCCCTGGGGGACCCCAGACTTTGGCCGCTTACCCAGGGGAAGAGTCACCCCAGAATGCACGTGGGGAGCCAGGGCACAGTGCTGTTGGCTTTAAGAGGCCCAGGGTAAGAATAGGTTTCTTCACTATTTTATCTGAGGGAACTGAGGTCTTGTTCCCCCTTCTCAGAGCCAGAATTGCCACGTGTAAAGTTCTGATTAATGAGACTTGGTTGCTCAAAAGAAAAGGGAAAAGCTCTGAGAGATTAACTGGAACCCCAGTAATAAGATATTAAGGAAATACAAGCATCTCATTCTTCAGATCAGAGGGTTTTAATAATAATGGCAAAAATCAATAGGAAACTAAATTAAATCCACTGTTTATATTCATCAGGTAATTTGATGGGGAGTCTGCCAATTCAGGTCCCCACTGCTATGATAAGTAAATACAAACATATTACGCTTCAGATCACAAAGTTTTAATGGAAACAATCAAGAGCAAATGCAATCAACACTGCCTCTGACACCAGCCCCACTCCAACCCAATTAGGCTGCATTATTCAACAAGGAAGCCCACAAACATCAAGCTCTTTACTGATGCAGTGGCACAGAAATACAAACTTGCTGCTTTCCAGATCCCTGTGTTTCCATGCAGGGGAGGAATGAAGGCTTCAGGAAAACTGATTCCAGTTAAATTCTGTGGGAAGTGAACACAGCAATTCCACCTCCTCCTCTTCTTCCTCACCCGGACTTCTTGTCCCACCATCCAGCAGCAGCCTCCAGCATTGCTCCTGCCTGGCTGTGACTCTCAAAGAGCCCAGTGTTTAACTGGGGGGGAGAAAACAAGCAGGGGTGCTGCATAACAAAGCAGCCTTGGTGAGAAAGGGAACTGCACTAGAAAAATCTTAGTGATAACAGTCCTGCTGCCAGGAAGAGATCATTTCCTCTTAGGCTGGAAGGCTGAGAGCACCCCAGGAACCAACCCCTCCATCCCCTCCAGCTGACCAAGGTGGTCTTTCTCAGGAACACAGCTCAGGGCTCAGGATGAGGGCTTGGGGTCTGTGGGGTAGGTGGGTTAGGTGGGTTCAGGGGGGTCAGTGGGTACACTGAGGCAGGTGGGCACACCAGAGAACTTTAAAGCCTCTGTGCAATCAGCTCACTGCAGCTGCAACAGGCAGAGGGGTACAGATTGTTCTATCAAAGCTGGGAAAAGCAGAATGCTAACACCTGGAAGATTTGTCCCACCCTGTTTTCAGGGAATGAAGATTCAAGCTTGTTTATCCACCTCCTCTGCGGAGGTCCTGGTGCCTCTGGGCTGTCTCAGTGGAGGGCACAGCTCAGGACCTTGTTGTCTTTGCAGAGCTCTGCTGACAGCTGGGAGCTTCAGGGCAGGTTCCCTGCCTATTGTAGTGTTACAGGATGGAGGTACAGGATGGAGGATCTGGGGGGAGCCTGGGCACCTGCCACATGGGTCCCTGCATCCTCTGAAATGTGTGTCTGAGCTTCCAGACTGAAAAATAAAATCACCAAAGGCTCCACAAATTCCAGACTCAGGAAGCCTTTTAGAGTGGAATTCAGCATGCAGATCCCTCGGGGGATGTGAAAGGGATAAGGCAGTCTGGGCAGCAGCAGAGGGGGAAAGCCAAGTGACCATGAGGCTGTTTAACCTGCTGAGCTCCCACTCCCCAGCATCCAGTGCAGAACCCTGCAGAAAATCCACACCAAGGCCTGGCTGGCAAAGCACAGGAGCCTGCAGAGAGGTCACAGACCCTGCAGCACTCCGAAGGCTCCTCCGCTCCCCAGCAGGAGCAGAATAAAGATGTGCAGTTGCAATCAAGCTATCCCTTAAAAGAAATAACAGTAAATTCCAAACTTCCCAATTACAGGGGACAGGCAAACCTCGGAAGCCATTAAGAGCTGCTTCTTCTGCTGATGAATTATCCAGAGTGCACAGAGCTATTTGCTGAGCTTCACTGTATTACACTAATTATAAATTAATATATTGCTCATTACACAGTAAAGCTGTGCAGCCAACTAATGCACTGCTGCAAAGAGCCTATTTTAAAACATCCTCTGGTACTTTTACGATCTAGATGTTTAATTTACTTCTGTTCTGGCCTAAATGACACCAGCATGTCATCCTTTCACAGGGAAACATCCCTGGCTTCACCCCACCTCCCCTGGGGCCTGGCACCCTGACCAAATGATGAAACTCAGAAAGGCTTTTTAATGCCAAGAAGTTGCATAAAAAATGAAGAACAACAGCATAAGATAAGCCTAATTCCTCTGCTACCAGTTTTTAATCAGTGTTTACATGGCAGCAGGCTGGCAGGGGATATTTGGTCCCAGTGTCGGCACTCCCCCTGCACAGCAGCTTCTCATCCACAGGCAGCTGCTGCCCTGGGGAGCCCAGCTCCTCTCCCCCTGCACAGCGACAGGTGGAACCAGCAAAAGGGATGATGTCCTCAGAGAAGGATGACTTTTTGAAAGGCATTAACATCTCCACTCCCTTGAAATAAAGCTCTTGGTTTAAAAAGGGCTTTGGAAACTTGTTCCTCCGGTCCTCACCTAGGGATTAAAAGGAATCATTCTCATTATCACGTAGCTTTGTCCAGAAACAGAGAGGATGTCATAACCTTACATACCCTGATTTGCATAGGCCAACCCTCAGAGATTAAGGAGGGAGAGGAGGACCCAACATTTCATCATCTTGCTGGAGCTGTGGGGCTGAAGAGGGGCAGGAAACACCCCTGTGCAGGTTCAGCAGAAACCCTCCAATGATGCTGAACTACAAACACAGGACTTGGATCTGCCTGAGGAGCCCCAACAGCTCTGGAGGTGACAGGAGAAAGTCTCCCCAGCTTTGCACCCGACTGAGGGGAGTTACTGTGATTTAATCCTGCTAAAGACACCTGGGTGCAGCCTGGGGGTGAAGTGGCAGCAGAGAGCCGGTGGCTTTGGTAGGAGTTGCACAGGAGAGCAAGTTCAAGTAAGGCGTCAGAGCTCACCTGAAGCCATTCCCATGGAGGGCAAGAACCTGGCCTGTGCTTGGGCATAGAGGGACCCTGTGGGTGGGATGGGGAGGCAGGAACACCCAAGGGATGGGAAAAGCCAAGGGCTGCACCTGAAGCAGCCATTTACCCACATCTGCCTCCCCAGACTCCCAGTCTCTAGCTGCCTGCATCCCCAGGCACACACAGCCCGGTGATGGAGAACATCGGGCTCACAGACAAGGAGGCAGCTTCCATGGAGCCAGCAGGAAATGTAGCACTCACTCCTGGAAAACAGCTATTAGCATGGCATTGTTTCAAGGAGCATTCTTGCAGGGTGTTTTTGTGTCAGAGCATTCTTTCTGTGCCGTGCTTAGTCTGCTGGAAACAAACACAGGGCAGGATCAGCCTCACCCAGGAGTCATTTTGGAAACTGCCGTTTCCTTCTTTCCAGGGAAGGCATCCTGGTGACTCAGCAGGACGGGGCAGGCTGGCAGCACTACAGAGGAGAGAAGCGTTCCCTGAGGAGCCCGGTGATTTTCAGCCTCAATAACACGAGGGATATTGCAGTCGTGACATCCCAGAGCCGGCTGCGTGGCCCGTGGCGGGACAGAGATGCCGTAAGGGGAAGGCATCTGGAGCAAAGCGAGAGGACCCAGGACTGCCGGGCCCCGGGCTGGCACTGCTGTCCCAGCCAGCCCCTGCCCACCACAGCCCCCAGCCGCGCCCGGCAGCCCCGGGGGTCCCACCTACCCCACACCCGAGGGGCTCCAGCATGCCAGAGCGCCGCGGGGAAAGGGATGGGGAGCGAGGTGGGGAGGCAGCGCTGTCCCCTCGCAAGAGGGGGGCAGGAGAACACCCCACCGGCTGCGCTTCGGGGCGGACAGCGCGGCCCCGGGGCGGGCGCAGCCGGGGCCGTGGCGCAGCCTGTGTCGCCATCCAGCGCCTCCCCAGCTCCCTGCAGCTCCGCCGCTGTCCCCGGCCGCTCTTGCACGGCGGACCCCAACCCCAGGATCAGGGGGATGGAGCTGCAGGAGCGGGGGGGCTGCACACACCCCCCCCAAGGCACAGGGATACAGCTGCTGCTGGGGAAGGGGCCGCAGCCCCTGTGGTGAGGCAGGACACAAGCTCTGAGAAGAGGGATACTCTTACCTGGGCAGCTCGGGGCTTGCAACCGAGTGGCTTTTACAGGAAGCCCAGGACTGCTGCCAGCAACAGCAACAAGCTCTGATAAAATCTGACCTACTAACGCGAGATACAACAAAGAACCACACGTGTACCAGCTCCTAAACCCACCTGCACTGTACCTAGGCTCACCAGCACAAAGAGAGCAGCACTAACCACTTCCACTTCCCAGCCTTAGAGTATCCATTAAGGAGAGGCAGGGATATATTTATCAGGGAACACTTTAGTGGGAGCCAAACAACAGCTGGGACAGGCAGGTGAGCAGTGGGTGCAAAACTAGGCAGGAAATGAGGCTGCAGCTTCAAAAGGGGGTGTGTGAGCAAGCAGCAGAAAGAGAGAGTAGAGAGGAGTTCAGGGAGGTGGGGACCTGGAGAAGGCAGGGTGCTGAATTGCTTGGAGATACAGATTAGGAAATGGGAATGTAGGGAGGGAGTAGAGAATAGTTTCTATAGGGTCACCTTAATAGTCTGGTACAGCGAGCAGAGCTGTGAGTGAAGAAGGCTGAGTGAAGCACAGAGGGTTTTCCAAAGCTGCTGGTAAGAGTTGTTTCTGCTTAGATCTCTGCAGTGCCAAATCCCTGTGTGGCAAGGAACAAGGGGTTCCTTGGGGGAGCTGAGAGCACCGGGGTGCACGAGTCTTGGGAAATAACCGTTTTACAGTACAGCAGGCATGTGCTGTGTTTTTTCAGTGGATTTTTTGTTGTCATAGGAACCCAGAGGCAGCGAGGTGCTGAGGTCGGGCTGTGTGGGTGATGCTGTTTAAACTGCCAGATCTTCTCCTCCCAGCCAGCGGGAATCTGCTGTTCTGGGTCAGCTAAATCTGCATCCTCATCGGCGCTGGAGTGCGGCAGCCCCGGCGGAGGGGAGGCATTCAGCTCTCTCCCGTTAACTCCTTGCTCCTCTGCAGCCTGGCCGGTTATTAATAGCCTGGCACGGCTGCCGGAGGGTTGGGTTTCACCGGCGAGCGCGGGGACAGTGACAAAGCACCTGCCAGTGGACGGGGATGTCGTACCGGAGAAGGTGCCTCTGCGGGAGCCCTGGGAAGATCCAGCCGGGGGCCGCATCCGCTCCTCCGCCGGCAAAGCGCAGGAGGGGGAGCAGCCACGCGTGGGCAGGCCGAGCCCCTCTCCCTGCTCGCCGCGTTCCTCTGCCTCCTGCAGCCGGTACCGGCCTTTCCCGGCGCCGCTTCGCGCCGGCCGCGCATCCCTCGGGGGCCGGCGGCGGAGAGCTGCCGGCGGCGGCGCGGGTGCTCCCGGTGGGCTCTCCCTGCCCCGCGATGGTACCGGGAGCCGTCCCGGCTTGCGGCCCGAGTAACTGCGGGGCGATGCGCGTCCGCCCCTCCCCGCCCGCCGGCGGAAGGCGCGGGGGAGCGGGGCGGGCCGCGGGGCGGGGCGGGCACGGCGGGGCCCGGCGCGGCTGGGCTCGGTCCGGTCCGGTATGCTGCTGCGGGTGCGCACCGCCGTGGCGCAGCTGGTGGCGGGGCTGGGCGCGGGGGCGGGCGGGCAGCCCCCCGCGGAGCCCGGCGAGGACGAGGAGGCGGCGGTGGCAGCGGACACCTCCTTCTGCCGGCCGGCCTTCCTCCAGCTGACGGCCGAGGAGCTCCGCCGCGCCGACGACCACGCGGGCCGGGCGGTGCAGAGCCCCCGCGACGGCCGCCGCCGCCTGCCCTGGAGCACGGGCTACGCCGAGTGAGCGGGGCCGGGGCCGGGCGGGCACCGGGGCGGGGGGGGCGCGGGGTCCGGAGCAGCTCCTGGGTTGCTCCGGCTGGGAAGCGGCTCGTTAAACGCCTCCTGAGGGGATGCTGTCGGCGTGGGTCTGTGCTCTTGCTCACCCCGGGGGGCTTCGAGCCCCTCTGTCGTGTTTGCTGTCTGCGCAGTGCCGGGTGTCATTGATGGGGAACCGACCCCCAGGGGTGAAGGAACTGCTGTGGCTTTCACCGGACTCGTGGGGAAGAGGGAATTGAAGCTGACTGGGAGCAGGACCTGATTTTGACTTCCCCTTCAAGGGCCCGATTCTCTTCTCCTTTTGCTTGCTGCGAGCTTCACCCTTAGCTGACGGCAGGCAGGGAAGGTCAGGCCTTGAAAGCCACCTTGGCTGCTCAGTGCTGTCAGCTCACTCCCGCATCCCTTGCTCAAGCTGCTCTTCCTGATCCTGGAGAGCCTTTTGAGAGGTTAATTTGCTCCGGGGATACTGGGGTAGGAGTACCCAAAGCAAAACCCAGCCTCCTTTCAGCAGCAAGGCTTCTGTTCCATCTCCCAAGGCTTCTTTCTGCCAATCACTTGAGAAGTCTGTGCCCGAGGAGCTCATCCTGTTGTGCGTGTTTACAGCTTCCTCCCTGCAATCTGCACCTGAAATCTGCTGTGCCAGCCGAGGCTGTGGGAAGTCAGTGCAAATATCTTTGCAAAAGTCCTGCTGGCTTCATCTTAATCACCTTCTCCTGCTCTTCTCTGAGGCCCCTGAGAGGTGCTGGGTGTGATGGGACATGAATGAGACACTAACCCTGTCCGTGAGTCCCAGCTGGTGCAGGTTTTTGGGGCAATTGCTCTGCTTGAGACAGACCTTCAGCAAAACCAGCTTTTTCTGGTCACCTTTCTCAGTGGGTGCTCAGATGGTCACTGCCCGCCAGGCCCAGCTGTGCTGGTGGGAGCAAGTACTGCCACTGCCTCCAGATCATCCCAATGACTGGTCTGGGATGTCTGCTCCCCTGGCTGCTGCTGCTCTGGGCAGGGTGGAAGCACCTGCAGTAGAGCATCCCTGGGGATGTGGGGTACAAAGTGTTGTGGGGTGGGTGCTGCTGGAGCGTGGTGTGACAGAAAGAGCCTTTATCTGCTGTTCCCTCCCGGCAGGGTGATAAATGCAGGGAAGAGCCAGCACAATGAGGACCAGGCATGCTGTGAGGTGGTGTTTGTGGAGAGGAGGCCCAGCCCGAGGGGCCGGCTGCTGTCCAGGGAAGGCAGTGGGGAGCCAGACAGGGTGAGAGCAAAGACAGGGGTGTGATGGGGAGGTTATGAGATGGTACATGTGGTGATGCTGCAAACCGCCGCTTCCCCAGGGATTCCCTTGGCTCCTGAGCTGACTGTCCCATTCCCTGCCAGCTCCTGCCATCGCTCTCACTGGGCTGTAGCAGAGCTGGCTGGCCTGGGAGCCTGCTGGCTGGTGTATCCCAGCGGGCTGCGGAGGTGGCTGCCACGCTGGCCCCTTGTGCCTCCCCTTTGGAGGAGCTGGCTGCTGGAGATGTGCTGCTGGCAGCACGAGGTGCCTGACGCAGGGCTGGGCTTGAGCCAGGGACCAGCCATGTCCAGACACCCTCGATCAGCTGCCCACGTCGCTCCTGCCTGCGCAGGGCTGAGACCTGCCAGCTGGAGGCAGAGCCCAGTGTCACTCTCCTCCGCTGGTGACCCCAACTGCTTCTCATTCCCCGTCCCGTCTGCTTCCTCACAGGGTCACTTCACCTTCCCTTCTCTCCCCACAGGGCAGGAAGGGGTTTTACTTCCACTACTGGGCCCTGTTTGACGGCCATGCCGGCAGTGGGGCTGCTGTGGTGGCATCCAGGAGGCTCCATCTGCACATCTGTGAGCAGCTCCGGGACCTGGTGGACATCCTGCAGGACCCCTCCCCGCCCCCCATCTGCCTCCCGCACGATGTCAGAGCTGGTCCCGCAGAGCCGAGCCGGGTGCCCCTCGCAGAGGACAGTGAGGATGTCCCCAATGATGCTGTGCCACGGTTTCACCTGGAGAAAGCGGTGTCCCACGAGAGCCTGGTGATCGGTGCCATCGAGAACGCCTTCAAGCACATGGTGAGCGAGCCCCTGCCTGCGGGGACGCCTGGGAGCATCTCTTGCTCTCCCTGTCTGCACTGGCTTGTCCCCCTGGCAAAAGGCAGCTCTGTCTGCCCGCCCTGCCTGGAGCTGCTCTCTGTCTCCCCAGGATGATGAGATCGAGCGGGAGCGGGTGTCCCAGCACCTCTCTGGGGGCTGCTGCGCTCTGGCTGCCATCTACCTCATGGGCAAGTTCTATGTGGCCAACGCCGGTGACAGCAGGTACCTCCCAAAATCGGGGACTTGCTCCTTTCTGGATCACTCCCAGTCCCTGCTGCCAGCACTGACCTGGGCTGTGGCTTGGGGAGCAAAAGTTCCCCTCAGTGTTAGGGCGCACTTTATAGTGGTGACTTGTGTCAGGACAAGGGCATGCAAATCTCTGTGCAGAGGAGACCTGTGGGAACTTGGAGCCCAAAGATTTTGGCTGATACACGCCTGTCCCTGGCTTCCCACCCAAGCTGTGGTGGGAAGCCAAGTCCAACATGAGTTGCTTTGAACTGCCTGTATCTCCTGCAGGGCCAGCTTGTCCCTGGCAGTGTCAGGCTGGCAAATACAGGCACTGTGGATTGTCTGAGGCTGGAGGACCCTCTTCCAGCTCTGGATGGGGTGAGATCCTTCGTGCCTCCACTTTTGTGGGGTCCCTCCATGGCAGCAGCAGCTCAGCATTGTCCCTGCAGGATGGCAGTGTGTGCAGGGTCCCGAGGCTGCAGCTGTGTATCTGTGCTGGGGTCTGTGTCCCCTCCTTGGGTGCTGGATGCTGCTGGAGCTGGGCTTGGCCAGGACCTGCATCCCTGGAGGAGACCTGCAGCTGTAGGCAGGACAGTGGGTGGGACAGCCTGACTACCACTGTTGGAATCTTAAATCCCCCCATGATCTCCAGAAACATCCCATCATCAGACTTTTATTTTAACACATCAAGCAGCCGCCCTAGCAGTGAGCTGTGGTGCTGGGGTGTACCAGGCACTCACACCCATATCCTGCTGGGGGTTCTGCCCATCCCGTGTGCAACTTGCCTCTAAAGGAGGGTTTGCCACCTTTGTGCTGCTCCTTTTCTATCCACATCCTGTCCTCTGGCTTTCTCTGCTTCATTCCCCTCTGCCCCATGCATCTCTTCCACCTTCCCTGCCTCCCTGGCTGTATCCTGCCAGGAGGGAGGCATGCCCTGCTGCGGGCTGGGGTGGGTTACTGTGGTGGAGCCAGCAGCAGCCCCAGTTCAGCACTGGGAAGAGGGCAGGTGGTGGAGGGGAAGGGCTTGTGTACCCATGCAGGGATTTGGCCCCGGAGGGCTGGGCTGAGCTCCCCCACCATGTCTCCTCTCCTCTAATCTCATCCTTCCATGTTTCATTGCAGGGCCATTATCATCCGTAATGGGGAAATCATTCCAATGTCCAGGGAGTTTACTCCAGAGACAGAGAGGCAGAGGCTGCAGTTTTTAGTAAGAAAGACCTTTCTTCTAACCTCATTCCTGCTGAACTGCCCCCCAGCCCCTCTGTAGCCCCCTGTGCTGCTGGCTGAGGGCAGCCCCACACCTGGGACCTGCTGACAGCACATTTCCATCCCTGCCAGCTCGCTGGGCTGGGGGGTGGCACTGGGACATGGGGAGCTGCCCTGACACTGGTGTGGGGGCAGCTTGTGGCTGTTGGAGCCCTGTTTCCCATGGAGTCAGTGTGGGGAGGGGGTCTCTGCCTGCGAGCCTGGCCAGGACCTGGAGGTCTGGGCTCTTCACATGGGGCTGGTTTGCTACGGCTGCATGGAGCTGGTTCTGTCTGTCTTGCCCTGCCCTGGGGAGAGGGGTGCATCCCCTGCCTTGGGGTGCATCCCCTGCCCCAGATGGGCACCCCGCTGCTGCAGTCCTGTGCTGGCAGGCGCAGTGACTGGAGGAGCTCAGATCTGCTCCCTTACGGGGCTGAAGGAGCCGCAGTGTTTGCACAGAGTCCTAGTTTCTTCCCCAGCTGCTCCCTGGGGATGCAGGCAGCTGACATGTGCTGGCTTTCTTCCCGAAAGCTCTGCTCCTGCCTGGCCTGGACAAACCCCCATGTGCCACACAGGAAGACTTTTTAAGGTTATAAAGCCCTCTCTGACGGCAGCAGGGAGGAGGAGGTGTTTGTGTTGAAGGAGCTCTTGCTGGATGCAGTTTCCTGGCTTGCAGTGTACTTGGAAAAACACTGAGACCATTTTTTCTTGAATCTATTTTTGAATGACTTGAGAGGAGGAGACTGCTGTGAGTGGGACCCTCTCCAGCCGCTGTGATGGGTGGGGGGCCAGGCACACGCCTGCTCTGCTGCACGATGCCCAGGCCATGGGCAGGGTCACCCCCCCAGAGTGGGATGGGACTTGTCATTGCCATGCCTCTGCTCCAAACCCTCCTCCTGTGTTCCCAAGGCACTTTCTCCTCTCTTTCAGCTCATTCTCCCTCCATCTGTGGTGTCTGGGGCTGTCCCTATTCCTGGTCCCCTGTGTGCTGTGCTCCAGGAGGCCCTGGGGCTGCTGGTGCAGGGAAGAGGCTCCGTGCT
The DNA here is from genome assembly GCF_964237585.1 of Gallinula chloropus. Classification (NCBI taxonomy): domain Eukaryota; kingdom Metazoa; phylum Chordata; class Aves; order Gruiformes; family Rallidae; genus Gallinula; species Gallinula chloropus. Next base: position 3,445,739 of record NC_140112.1, read on the forward strand.
GCTTCTCATCCCCCCTCATGGCTGGGGCAGAATGGGGGTTCCCAAAGACCCAGAATGGGGGTTCCCAAAGACCCACCGGCTCTTTCCCTTGGACAAGTGCTGGCCTGGTGCTGAGCCTGGGCTCCCAGGAGGTTTGCAGCTCTGGCTCCTGGGAAGATTCCAGCTTCTCCTGGAATTTGCTGGGTTTTGGTGTCTTTTGGAGATCCTCATCTCCCAAAACTCTCTGTGCAAAAGCTTCACCACCTTGCTGGGTGCTGGCATGGCTGTCCCCAGCTCGTCTCCCCTCGGGCGCAGCGCAGGCACATGGTGTGAAGCTGCTTTGCCACTTCCCTGGAGCAGCTGATGGTGTCCCCACCACGAACTGTTGCAGCTGAGGTCCTGGCAGGTCCCACAGTGCCAAGTGAGGTGATGCTGGCCGGTGCTGCCACATGGATCCTGCTCTCCCAGCTGAGCCACTGCTTCTTCCCACAGGGGTTCCTGAGGCCCGAGCTGCTGGGGAAGGAGTTCACACACCTCGAGTTCCCCCGCAGGATTCAGCCCAAGGAGCTGGGGAAGAAGATGCTGTACAGAGACCAAAGCATGAATGGCTGGTAACCCCCAACCTGCCTGGCCAGCTCCGGGCTGAGGGGTGGCACTGGGGTACTGCAGCACGTGGCCACCTGGCTCCAGCATCCCATCCCGTGGGTGGGGGTCTGGGGCACATGGGGTACCCCAGCCTTGGAAAGGCTTTGTCCTGGGGCATGTGGTGTCCTGAGCAGGCAGGGCAGGTGCTGGAAGCCTTCACCCACTGATGTCTTGTGTCTGGCTTGTTTCATCCAGGGCTTACAAAAAGATAGAAGAGGATGATCTGAAGTTTCCACTTATTTATGGGGAAGGCAAGAAGGTGAGGTGCTGTGGCAGGAGCTGGGTGGGGATCGCTGCCCGTCTGCCCCTGCTGGACTGGGGGGATCCAGCCAATTTTGCTGCACTGTCATCACTCCAATGCCACTGATTCCCAGCTGGGAGTGGAGATGATGAAGCTTGAAGTTTTCATCTGATCTTGCTGTTCTCCAGGCTCGGGTGATGGCCACGATTGGGGTCACACGGGGCCTGGGAGACCATGACCTCAAGGTGTTCAGCTCCAACATCCACATCAAGCCTTTCCTGTCCTGCTTCCCGGAGGTGAGCCTGGCTGCCAGCCCCTCCCTGCCCAGCGGTTCCTGCGGTGCCTGGAGCCGGTCAGGGTGACCAGATCCATGGTGCACCCAGTGCAGCAGGAGCCCCCTCTGCCCCTCACCCTCCCGTCTTGCCAGGTCAGGGTTTATGACCTCACGCAGTATGAGCACTGCCCTGATGACGTCCTGGTCATGGGCACCGATGGGCTGTGGGATGTCACCAATGACAAGGAGGTGGCTGGTGTGGTGATGGAGGTGCTGACAAGCTATGAGCCCAATGACCCATGCAGGTGAGCTGAGACTGGGCAGGGGGGCGAGTGTGTGCTCTATAACATGCTCCTTGGAGAAGTGTTGTGGGCACAAGTCTCTGGCCTTGGGGCTGATGCTGGTGCTTCGCAGTGTGCAGCACTCCCCAGGATGTGTGCATCTGTGCTTGGGTCTCCTCCCCAAGAGACCCTTTCCTGCTCCTCCAGCTGCTTGCCTGAGACCATAGCATGCTGGATCAGGGAGCCTGCAGGAGCCAGGGTGGCTGCTGAGGTGCTGTGCTCTGTCCCCAGGTACACCGTGGTGGCCCAGGAGCTGGTGATGCGATCCAGGGGGGTGCTGAAGGAGCGGGGCTGGCGGCTGGCCAATGACAAGCTGGGCTCTGGCGATGACATCTCTGTCTTTGTGATCCCTCTGGGTGGTCCGGGCAACTACACGTGATGGCCAAAGCCCCCAGGGCAGAGGGGCTCACTGTACCTGGACAGAGAGGAGCAGGACACCAACGCTGCCTCGGGGCCACCCCTCCTCAAGCACTTGTTTCCTGAGCAGAGTAAGAAACCCAGAGCCTCTGTCTGCCCTGGCCCAGAGCATCCCCCTCCACCTGCTGCATCCCTGATGTGGGCAGAGTTGGAAAGGCCTTGGCAGAGAGCAGGGACTGGGGTTCAGGGATGGTTTTTACGCTGCCACTTTCTTGATTGCTGTGAAAAGCCAAGATCCTCCCTGGCTTCTTAGTGCGTCCTTTGCCCCTCGCCCTGGGGTTGGGTGCGCTGGTCCCAGCAGTGTGCAATGGCCATTGAGCTGGTAGAGGCACTGGTACCTGGAGACCCAGGGGACCCAGGTGCTTGCTGCTACAGTCATCTCCTCTGCCCTCTGACACTTGAATCAGCTGCAGCTGGGTGCTGGAGTTAGGACAGGCCCTGACCTGGGGTGAAGTGCTGCTGGCAGCTGGGCAATGCTCAGCCTGGCATGAGCCTGGTTGTGGCTGGCATGGTGGTGGGTGAGCCCCCCCTGCCCTCCCACCTTTGTGCTTGCCCTCCCCTGCCCCTCGCTGTCCTAGGTGACCAGCATTCTGGCCACACACCTCATCTCAGCCTCTGGTTTGGGAGGAGGGGGCAGCACTCAGTCACTGGGTGCACCACATGTGAGGGGGGCTACTGCACTTGCCCTGGTTCTGTACCCCCCCCCTTCATCCCTTGGATCACTGCTGCGTTCCTGGAGCCAATTATTTATTATTAACTGGAGAGCCGAGCTGGACAATGTCTAAATCCCTCTCGGTGTGTGGAGCTGCTCTGAGTGTCTGTCTGTCTCTGGGCCTTGGAAGCTGGGTGGTGCTGAGCTGTGGCTGCACACAGAGCAGCCCTATTCAGCCGAGCTTAACAGCTTAGGCACGCTGCGTGGATCTGCTTAGCTGAGGGCTGGAAGCCCACAATGAAAGCAGCTTGGTTGTGACTGGGCAGGGGGCACACAACTCCCTCCTTTTCCCCTAATAATCTCACAGCTGGTGCTGGGCAGAGCTGTAGCCACAGTTGATCTCTGCACAGGTTCTTATTTTGCATCATGTGCCCCTCTGCCCCGGGCAGCGTGTTGCCTGGACCTCTGCAGAGCATCACATCCTCCTGACCTGTGAGGGAGGGGCCCATCCTGGCAGTGTGTGTGTGGGGAGAGCTGGCCCATGGTCCCCTGTTTTGGGAAGGCTTCATGGCACCAGTAGCTCGTGTCCTGCTGTGGCTGGGTGCAGCCAGCTCCTGTCAGGTGTCACCTCTGGTGAATGTTGTTTGCCTCTTGTAATCAGTGGGGTGTAAATAAATGGGGTGTGTTTAATGGGAGGTGAAAGTTATCCAGCCAGACTGTAACCTGTTGGCATCTTCAGTGCTGGGGGGAGCGGGGCTGGGGCCCAGCACCTGTCCTTGTGTTGTAGCACCGTGTGTTTGAATAAAGGTTTTGCCACTCACAATCCCACCTCAAAGTCTGTCTTGTAGGGCTCCTGCAAAGAAGACTTACCTAGCAGCCAATTAGCCCTGATTAATTTGTGCAGGCAGGCTTGGTAGCAGCCTGGGAGCTGCTAGGGTGAGGCAAGGCAGCAGAGGCTGTGCTCAAAGCTGCCTCTGTGGTTCCCCATTGAACTGAGGAAACGTTTCCCTTGGAACCAGCTCCTGGCCTGGGGCTTGGTAAATTAAGAGAGATTCTCTCTGAGCCCTTAAAATAGCCGCAGTTTGTGAGCCTGGGCCGGGGCCAGGACCCTGGGGCTGCCAGGACCCTGGGGCTGCCTGGCCCGGGCGGAGCGACGGGGACTCGGCCCTGCGGCTGGGGTGTCGCGGGGAGCAGCCACCACCCCAATTCCCCCCCCGCCGGCGGGCAGGGAGCCCCGAGCTCCTGCCTGCGGCTCTGGGGTCATCTTGGGGTGGAGCACAAGGTGTCAGAGCCCCCGGGGTCCCTGCGGAGGGGGGAGAGACCCTGGGGACCGGGCACGTCCCTCCCGCCCCTGCTGCGTCTTCATGGGGGGAAATGGGGCATCCCGTAAGGAGCGAGCAGCGCCCGGGGGATGCGGGAGGGGTGCGAGGGGGTCGGGATGCTGCCCCCCTCCCGCTTTCCCGGGCAGAGCTCGCCTCTCGCCAGCCTGCCAAAAATAACGCTCCTGGGGGAAAGGCGTCTCCCGCCATGGCTGCGGGCTCCGGGCTCCTGGGCGGGGCACGGCACCGGGAGGTCTTTGCTACTGGCCCTGCCTGGACCGGGGGGGGGGGGGGTCGGGAGCAGCAGCTCAGCTCCTCCCGGGCCGGGGCCGCCCCTCTCCCCGAACCGGGCTCAAGCCCTTGGAGGAGGCACCGCCCTGCCCGGCGGCTTCGGGCCGGCCCGGGGATCGGTGGCCGGAGCCGGGACGGGGCTGCCCGGGGAAGGGGCTCGGCTCGGTTACGGCCCGGCCCGGCCGGGCTGGGCTCCCAAGCGCTCCCGCCCCGCCCTCCGCGGGCGGCCCCCGGACGGGGCGGTGCCGCCCGGACCGCGCTGCGGAGCTGGAGCTGGGACCGGGACCGGGACCGGGGCAGCGGCGGAGAGAGGTGCGGGTCGGGCCGGCGGCGCTCGGGGGGCGGCGGGGGGCGACCGGAGCGATGCTGGGAGGGGGTGCTGCGGCCGTGGGGCAGCGCTGGGCGGGGAGGGAGCGTGGGCTGGGGGCTGGGCAGCTGGGGCGTGGGGTTCCCGCGGGGTGCGGGGTCCGGAGCGCAGCGAGGGGTGAGGGGCGTGGGGGTCGGTGCCCCAGCCGGGCTGGGAGGGGTGCAGCGGGGCAGGATGGGGTGGGGGTTCCTGGGCGTGGTGCAGGGATGGGTCAGTGGTGGTTCAGCCCTGTGGGTCCCACCCGGACAGGGGTCCCCGCTGCCTCTCGGCCAGCGACTGACCCAAGCCAGGCTGCGGTGAGACCCCCCCCTTGTCCTGCCATCCCTCCCCAGAGCCCCCCCGCCCCAGCAGCGTCCCTGCACACAGCCCTGGCTCATGGAGCTGCCGCTCCGTGTTTTCTTCAGAACAAGGAAAAAAGTTCCCTTTGCTGACTGCTGAGCTCATTTTTAAACATTTATGTTAGGGGGGCTTGCGGGGAGGAGAAACAATTGTGTAATGTCTTCGGAGCAGGGGAGCATTCCAAAACCATGACTGCGCGGCCCTTTCCAGCACTAACGATCTGGCAGCCGAGTCTTCCCAGTGCCGCCACCCCCCTGAACCCAGCCTCAGCCTCCTGATGCCCCCCGGAAAACGGCAGCGTGGTCCCTGGGGTGCTTCACAGGGTGTATGGATGGGGGGGTGGGCTGGGAGCGGGACCTGGCTGAGCTGCCCCCGCTGGGCAGCCACATCCCAGCAGAGTGTTCAGGAGCAGCCAGAGCAGGGAGCGTGGCTTTGGCCAGATGTATTTCACCAGCCCAACTGCATTTTATCTTAATTTTTCCTTTTTTTTTTTTGGCATCACAACAGTTCCGATTTGCATCTGGCTCCTTCTCAGCTGCGAGTAGAATAGGTTGAGACTGAGATTTTTATGGACTTCTAAATTGAATCCGTCTTCCTGACGGCTGCAGCTTTCTCCAGGGAAATGTGGGGGGTTTTTTTAAAGTGGAAAATAAGCCAAGTCACTGTCTTCCAACAGGTTATCGGGAGCGTTTAACCAGGCTCACCTCCTCGCTCGCTGTTTGCGCTGGAGAGGCGTATTGACATGAAAAGTAAGGAATGTATTAGCAAACATTGATTGGCCCCGGGGCAGCGGCAGGCAGGCGTTGCACAAGCACAGGCCTCTGCTGAGATGTGGCCTGGTGCTGGAAGCTTTCGGCACAACACTTGTACTGCCCTGAGTCAGGGAAGGTCGTGGCGTCGGCGGGAGGCGACATGAGAGCGTGGCATGATGTCCTCTGGAAAGGGAGGGGAGGGCAGGCAGCCCGTTCCCACAGAGCTCAAGCACTTGTGGCTCCAGCTTTGTTTAGGCTTCAGAATTCCTCTGTTCCGTGTCCCCTTTCTGTTTTGCTGGTGGATGTTTCTGTGGGATTCAGCAGGGAGGACAAGCCAGCCCAGCTGCGCTGCTCCGGGTCTGGGCAGCCCTTTGCTGCTGTAAGGCTGGGCTGCCCATGCCCACGGCTTGGGAAGGATTGGTGGGACCTCAGACCCAAATGCTGAGTTTGAGCTCCTTTTCTGGTGATGGCTCATCACCTGCACACAGCAGGTCCAGGTCCTGAGAAGGCTTCAGTGTGGTTTTCCTGGGAGTAAATAGAGGCACTTAGCTTAGTGCTGGGTAGTTTTGGGAGCGGGAGCCAGTGTCACTGGTGGGCCTGGGCCATGTTCTGGGGGTCAGCGATGGGGCTGGAGGCTGCTCTCCTCTCTGTGATGGAAACACCCAGCTTGGCCTGCCCGGGGGCTGTCTGACTGTGAAATTGTGGGTGCTGCTGTGCCAAAACCAGCCCTGTTTGGATTGCTGCTCCCAGGAGCTCACAGCCCAAGTTCTGAGCCGGCTGCTGCATTCCCCTTCAGAGGCATTTCACTCCCTCTGCTTCAAGCGATTGGCCTCGCTGATCCCAAAGGTCTATTCCAGCCTCGTGATTCCCTGACTCTGAGCCCCTTTGGGAACTGTGTCCTGCTTCTGTGTAAAAGCCCCTCTGACACCTGAGACACCCGCCGGGACGTTCGCCCCGTGCTGCCCGGCCACGGTGCGGATGTCTCAGCGAATTAAATTCCCCTACACAGGCGTGCTGGTCAGATTTGAATTCTGGAGTCTCTCATTGCACCAGCCGTGCCAGCGAGTCCTACGGGCTGGTGGGAATGTGGGGCTCCTGCGTGCTGATGGTCTGTGTACCCCTGGCATTCTGTCCATCTGCCCAGCCTGGGGACAGCCGTGGCCGTGACGCTCGCTTGGTGGGACACCCTGCTCGAGCTGAGGGGAGCCCTGGCCTGCTGCTGGGGCAGGAGGAGAGATGCTCCGAGGGGTCCTGGTGATAGGCACCCTGGGGCTCTGGCACTGCCCGCGGTGGCCCAGGGCCATCCAGCACGGCTCTTGTTTGCCCTGTGGTGCCTCTCCGGGGCCCTGTCCTGAGATGCCCTCGCCTGGCGTGCTCGGGCGGTGGCGGCAGCCCTGTGCACACACACGGCCATGTTTAGAAGTGGAGACAGCTTGTCCTTGGCTGCGCCGGGGAGAAAACATGGTCTGTGCTCCCAGGGAGTGTTTTGTGCTCTGCAGATGCTGCGAGCTGCTGCGGGTCCCGTCTGTGGTACAGGCTGCACAGCCTGGGCTCAAGGCGTGTGTGTCTGGGGCTGCTGAAGTCCATTTACTCAGTGTGTTCAGAGAGCTGCCTTTCCTTCTGTGGTTGTGTGGTGATGCCACGGGGCTGCAGGGGTGCTGGGACTGCGGGGGTGCTGGGGTGTTCAGGGTGAGGAGGGCTCGCTCAGAGTGGGATGTCTGCGGGGCTGCAGCCCGTGGGGAGCTGGCTCTGCCACGCCAGCAGTGCCGGGGGTGTCCTGCAGAAGGGCTGCTCCCGGCACAGCTCCTCCTGCCCAGGGTTGTGCCTCGGGCCAGGGCTGTGGGCAGAGCAGGGGGCTGGATGGAGGGTTTCTGTCCCCCATTTGAGCCCTTCTTCAAAGTGCTCGCCTCTTTCTCTGCCATTTCCTGAGGTCCTGGAGCAAGCACTGGGCGCTGTACGTGTCCTGCTGCCGGAGGAATTCCCCATTTCCTGCTCTGCAGGAACGTCACAGTTTGAGGCACGGAGCTGGGAGAGGCCAGAAACACACAGGCTGTCCTGGAGCCCTGGCTGGTTTTATGGTGATGGCCATAGAATTGCTGCTTGGGAGGTACAGCAGAGAAGTTTAGTCTCGTTTTGTAGTTTCTTGGCATGTGAAGGAGCTGCCTGCTCAGGGTTAGGCCGGTGCCACCGGCGTGGGTGCTGCCAGCAGCCATGGCACACACCAAACCCACAGCTGTCCTGGTGTGGCCCCAGGTGCTGGCATAGGGGTGCTGCTCCCTTCGTTATCTCCGTGAGTGAGCAGGAGGAATCTCCAGGCAGGCACCCCAAGTGCCGCTCACACCTCAAAGCCATGGTTGCTGTACTGGCCGGGCTGGATTGCCAGCGTGGCTGGGCAGCCCTTGCTGTACCTCGGGGTGGTTGATGCTCAGCAGGGCTTAAAATCTGAATTTCTGCCTCTGATGTGGGTGGCTGTGTCCTTGTAATGGCTTGGCCTGCTGTCAGTCGCAGTACAGCTGTCTCCCTGAAACTGTCTTCATGTTTCCACTCTGTTACCCACTCACATTCTGGGAACAGCACAAAGCCCTTTGCATTGGGCTCCCCTCTCCTGGGAACTGGCCTCATCCTGCTGAGGGACTGAGCATCCCCTGGCAGAGCAGCTCCTCTCTCCTGGAGCAGAGTGCCACCAGCATTGGGCACTGGTGTCACAGGGTGAGGATGTGGATAGGGACAGCCTGGATGGCCACCGAGGCACACGGTGCTCAGAGCATCCTCACCGCTCGCCTTTGCACGCCAGCTCCAGATTAGTAATGGGCTATTTCTGGGGCACTCTCGTGAGTAATGGAATGAATCGCTGAGATTTGGGTGGGGACAGTGCCTCTGGCTGCTGAGTCACCACTTGGCACCGTGCTGGGAATCAGGAGCCACCAGGTCCTGGAGCCATCTCAGGTCAGGGTGGATGCAGAGGCCATGGGAAGGAGCTCTGGGTGTGATGACTCTGGTTTGGGGCATCTCTGCTTCCTCCCACCCTGCCCCTGCCTGGCTGCCTTGGCAGTGAGAGGTCAGGCAGCTGCCCCCCTGTCACCAGGATGGTGTGCAGGCAGCGGGGCTGGCACTGTGCCCTGCCACCCCGGCGGGTTTGGTTTGAGGGGCAGGCTGGACGTGGGCAGGTCTGTCTGTCTGTCTGGGAGCAGGTTGTTTGTCTCCCCGGGCACCCGCTGTTCCGTGCGCTGCCTTGTGGGGGTTAGATAGCGGCACATCCCCCTCCGCCTTCCTTCCACCGTCTGTCTGAGATACGGGCTCACAGAGCAGCAACTCCCACTTCGCTGTGGGCAAAGGGACTTTCTGTCCCGTGACCTCTCCCTGTGCCGTGCCGACGGGATGGCGGCTGGAGGGGGGATGAGCCTGTGGAGGGAGGAGGGTGGTTTGCCACAGGGGAGCTGTGTTCCCTGTGTCCTGGGGATACAGCGTCCTTGAGAGCTTCCCTGCCTCGCACAGGCAGGAGGCAGCAGACCCCCCCAACCCTTCCAGCTGCCTCCATGACACACACGTTGGGTCTCCTTGGGCTGAGCTCCCGACCAGCTGCCTGAGCCGAGGGCTCTGGGCATCCCAGCACTGGCTGGGACAGGATGGACCAGGAGGCACAAGGAGAGGGGACAGAGCCGTGCCGGGGGGTTCCCCTCCCTGCTGAGCCCCCGGCAGTGGGAAGCTTTTCCTTTCACATCAGCGTTGCTCAGACGTGCTCACCCTGTCCGTATGCACTCGTGCTGCTCTGGGATGCGTGCGTAGTGCCAGGGCTCCTGGTTGGCCCTGGGGAGGGACAGGGTCCCACCACAACTGGTTTTTCCATGCCAGGAGATTATGGCATCGTCCTGGGCAATTCCCAGGCTCAGCTGTAATTTCCTTTTGAAGCTCAGGGGTGCTCAGGCCAGGTTTTACTTGCAGCACTGCCTGGCTTAACTTGGGGCAGAAAGCAGCCTGCTTTGCTGGGGGATTGTAGCTCCGTTTACTGATCCCAGCTGGCAGCTTCTCCTGCCGCCGGTGCCAGTGTCAGCTCTCTGTGGTTATGTGGCACAGGCCCCTTTGTCAAACAGGCTGGGCACCGTGTGCCAGCCACACAGGGCATGCCCACCCAGACCTGAGAGCTCGGCTGGGCACAAGCTGGTGCAGCTGGGAGATCCCCTGTCCTGGGTGTCCCCGGGGTGCAGGGTCAGGGCTGGTACCCTCCCGGGCAGCCGTGCAGGAGATGTTGGAGCACGGGGCAGGATTGGGGTCTGTCTGTGGCTGTCTGTCCCGCTCACCCCCTCTTGCTCACGCAGCCATGGCGGCCATCAGGAAGAAGCTGGTGATTGTGGGGGACGGTGCCTGCGGCAAGACGTGTCTGCTGATCGTCTTCAGCAAGGACCAGTTCCCAGAGGTCTACGTGCCCACTGTGTTCGAGAACTACATCGCTGACATAGAGGTGGATGGGAAGCAGGTAAGGCCTGTTGTGTGTTGCTGGACCTGTTCCCATGCCCGTGGTCCCGTGCTGGTGGTGCCGGTGCTGCCGTGTGGGCTGGTCTGTGTGGCTCAGACCAGCCGTGGGAGCTCCGCAGCTCCTGTGATACTGGGTCTGCCCCAGGCTGTAAGGGAGGAAGGTAACACTGCTCTCCCCTGGCCTGCCAAACCACCTACAAGCTGCTGAGCCACGTCCCTGTCCCCTTCCAGGTGGAGCTGGCGCTGTGGGACACGGCAGGACAGGAGGATTACGACAGGCTGCGGCCGCTCTCGTACCCGGACACGGATGTCATCCTCATGTGCTTTTCTATCGACAGCCCGGATAGCCTCGGTAGGAACGGGGAGCAAGGCGGGGGGGTCTGGGGCTCCCCCAGGACTGGGTGCTGTGGCTAAACCCCCCAGGGATGCCAGTCCCTCCCTTCCATCTCCTGGCTTTGTGAGAGCTTGCTAGTGTGGTGGAGGTGATGGGAGAGGGGGATGTGACTGGGTGAGGTCCCTTCCCATGGGAAAAGCCCGGTGCTGGTTCCTGCAGCGGGAAGGTGTCCAGGGTAGGGGAGCAGCCCCTCAGCTCAGGTGGGTCTGTGCATGCTCATTGCAGAGAACATCCCTGAGAAGTGGACGCCAGAGGTGAAGCACTTCTGCCCCAACGTGCCCATCATCCTGGTGGGGAACAAGAAGGACCTGCGGAACGACGAGCACACGCGGCGGGAGCTGGCGAAGATGAAGCAGGTGAGAGCTGGGGAAGACGAAGCAGGGACCAGCCCTGGTCCCACTGCCCCAGCCAGTGTCTCTGCCTCCCCGTGCCGCCTCGTTGGGGCTCCCCAAGGGCAGTCCTGGTGCTCTTCCCTGCTGTTTTCTGGCAATGCTCCTGAATGCCCTTTTTAACACTTCCTAGGAGCCGGTGAAGGCGGAGGAGGGGAGGGATATGGCCAACAGGATCAACGCCTTCGGCTACCTCGAGTGCTCGGCCAAGACGAAGGAGGGCGTGCGGGAGGTCTTCGAGATGGCCACGCGTGCGGGCCTGCAGGTGCGGAAGAACAAGCGGCGCAGGGGCTGCCCGCTGCTCTGAGCAGCCTGGCAGGCCCCAGGCAGCGCCCGCGCCGGCACCGGCTGCCCTGCGCCGCGCAGGGGGAGCGCTGCCGGACGGCTGTGGCTGGACCTCACCCTGCCCCGAACCTGCCACCCAGGCCCGAGGGGTGTCTCTGCGTGATCCCGGGGCCGTGAGGGGCCAGTGCCTTCAGTCCCCGCTGCTCTCCACGGGTGTTCGCACAGCTCTCCGTGCTGCCCCGGTTTATGCTGAGCTCCCTGGTTTTGCCTCTCTTGGGGGGGTGCCAGTGTTCGCTCTCCCTCCCCGGCTCCAGGCAGGTGCTGCAGGAGCAGGAGGTGCTGCTGGCTGTGTATGCAGTTCCCGTGCGGGGTCTGCCAGCCCCCGGGCGCTCTGCCCACTCCCCTCTGGCAGCACACACAGGCTTTTTAAACCGACGGGAGGGACCGTTTCCAGCCCCATCTGTGTGTGGAGCCGGCTCGGCCGCTGCCCGGAGCACTGTGCTCCCTGGACCTGTGCTGGGGCAGCACCTCTGCCCCACTCTGCCCATAAGACCTTTGAGCCTGCACCGGTCTCAGGCTTATCACCAGCAAACCGAACTGTGCTGTTGGGGGAATAAACGCAAACTGGTATTTCAGTAATTGTAGCTCTTCTTGCATGGCATCCTCCTGTCTGTCCGTTGTGCCCTGCGCTGAGCTGGGCTGCTGCCCGGGGCACAGGTCCACCCGCTGCAGGCTGGGGGCTGGTCGGGTCCCCGGCCCCTCTCGCTTCGGTGCAGGGTCAGGGCTCAGCACCCCACGACAGCCTGGGAGCAGCTCAGGTGAGAAGGGCTGGGTGGGAGGAAGCCCATCCCTGGAAGCTCCAGCAGCCTGGCTGTGGTAGCGGAGCCCAGGGCTTGACATGAACACTTTTCTCTCTAAACGTTTATTTCAGGGTATCAAAGTGAAGCCGTGCCAGTGCTCGGGCCAGGCAGCTGCCTGGGGGAGCTCAGCCCCCCCACACCTGGCTGTGTCCCAGTCACCCACTGCGGCAGCTCCTAGCTCCCCTGCACACTCAGGGATGCTCTTGGGAGGCTGGACCCCCACTGAGCGGTGAGTCTGGTGGCAGAGAATCGGCTCTCCACAGCACGTTTAACAGGGAGCAGTGCCAGCCTTGTCCCACGCTGCGAGGGGAGGTGTCTGCCCTGCAGCCTGTGCCAGGGTCTCAGCTGGCAGTGAGGGCCAGCATGACCCCCTTGCCCAGCGGGCTCAGCCCCATCTCTGTGGGGATGCAGGGTGTGCTGAGCAGCCTGGGAGCAAGGCAAGGGCAGAGCAAGCAGCTGGAGGCCAGGGGCAGTCTGATGGGTGCTGGAGCTCCACAGGGCTTCTCCTCTCTTCCCAGGTGGATTTCCTGCAGACAAGCCCCATGGCAGAACTGTCCCCTGACTTGAGAGGGGACAGGCACCCCCAAAACCTCTCAGTGCCCCTTGTATGGCTGAACCCACCCTGGCTTCTCCCTCAGCCAGAGCTCCCAGCCCTGCTCACCAGGTTGCTAGTTGCCGAGGCGCAGCGCATGGAGGTCAGCGGCGAGGCCGTCCTCAGCTGGGGTCTCGTCCTCGTAGGGGTAACCAGTGTAGCCACCCTCCTCCCTGCAGTACCTGAGGAACCTGGGGGTGCAGGGTGAGGGCCAGGTGAGCAGGAGGGGCCACCAGCCTTGCTGCCTCTGTAGTGCTGGCCATGGCCAGGCACCTGAGAGCATCACCTGTGGTGGGGGGCACAGCTCACCTCTGCCAGTGGTGGTCCTTGCTGAGCACGGCTGGGTTGCCCACCACAATGAGCAGAGCCTTGGCCCTGGTGATGGCCACGTTGAGCCTCTGAAGGGAGAACAGGAGTGAGGGCTTTGCCCACAGCAGCGCCTCTTGGCCCTTTCCCCAGCATCCCCTGGCTGCAGGCTGGAGCAGCTTTGCCTGTCTGGGGGGCACTGGAGAGAGTGGGGGGTGCCTCGTGAGATGGGTCTGCTCAGGGCAGCACATCACCTTGGGGTTCTTGAGGAAGCCCAGGTTGAAGTCCTGGTCGAGCTGGAGGTACTTGCTGCAGCTGCGCACGGTGGAGATGAGGATGACACGGCGCTCCTGGCCCTGGAACTCCTCCACGGAGCCCACCTGGGTGAGAACAGCAGTGAGGGGCTGGGGAGCACCCTGGGCTGGGTCTGGGTCTGGCAGGGCTCCCTCTGCCCGCAGCGGGGTGATCTCCCCCAGCCCCATGCCCAGGCTCACACACCTTCAGCAGGCCGATGTCTGGCAGCGCCCGCAGGACGGAGTCCAGGGAGGTGATGGCTTTCCGGATCTTCTCCACCTGGGAGCGGGGACACACAGCACAGTGCAGCCACCACAGAGCTGCTGGCACACGCCAGCCCCAAGGCTGCCCCTCCCCTTCCCCTGGGGAGGTCTCTGCCAGCCCCTGCCTGCAGCCCCCTCACCTGCTTCCTGTAGGGAGAGATGATGCCGATGTCCTTGGGCGAGGTGCTGGGGCAGCCCCCCTTGCCCTTGCTCTGCAGCAGCTTCCTGAGGTAGTGGACCAGCACCTCAATCTCGGCCGTGTTGAAGAACGAGGGGCTCTTGGCTTCCCTCCGGTCCTCCCCACAAACCCCGTGGAAGATGATGGGGAAGCCCTGGGTGTGGAGAGCATCGGGCTCAGCTCCAGTCCAGCACGGGGCTGCTCCCTGGGTCCCCCTCCTGCCCTGCTGCCCCCCTCACTTTCTTGGGGAGCTCCTCCCAGGTGCAGTACAGCCTCCGCACATCCAGCTCCTCGCTCTCACAGGCCCTCAGCTCGCTGTCGTAGAAGAGCTCATTGGGGATCCTGAGGATGGCCTCGTGGGACCTGATGGAGGCAGGACAGTGCCCAGCGTGGTGCTGTGAGCCCAGCACCCTCATGGGTCCATCCAGGACAGCGCTGGGTGTGTTCCCAGCTCCCACCCCAGCTGGGGAGCACAGGACTCTGGCAGCTGATCCTGCTCCCAGTCGCACTGGGCAGAGGAGCCCCAGCCCCAGCCCCACCTGTAGTTCCAGAGCAGTTTGGTGACGAACTGCGGGTTGTATCCTGCGCTCGACTTCTTGTACAGGGGGTTATGCAGCATCAGCCTCTCCAGCAGCGAGGTGCCTGCGCCCAGCGAGACCCTGGAGCTCCCTGCAAGGCTGCTTGGCCTCGGGTGCCGGCAGCACTCCCACCCCCCCCCACTCACCCAAGCCGTGTTCAGCGGCCAGGGGCGACCTCAGGACGGGGCCCAGCTGCTGGGGGTCTCCTGCCAGCACCAGCTGCCCCCCGTTGGGGTTGGTCTTCGGGTCCATGGTGGTCAGGAGCCCTGGGTGGAAGGGGGAGCTCAGCGAGGAACCAGGGGGTCCCCACACCATGCAGAGCAGCCAGAGCAGCCAGGCATCACTCACCCGCCATGGCGACCACGCTCTCTGGCTCCACTGCCTGGCCACACTCGTCGATGAAGACGTGGGAGAAAAACCCCGAGGGGAAGTTGGCTGACACCAGCCTGGGGGAGAGGTGGGGTGAGGTGGCACCCCTGCCCTGTCCGGCCGTCCTTCCTCCCCTCGCCCTCCTGCAGAGGAGGGGTCCACCTGCCGCCCACCCTCCCCAGTGCACCCCAGTGGGGCTGCCCTCACAGCCTGGTCACAAGACACCCCTGGGGCTGCCTGCTGTGGGTGGGGGGGGACAATCCCAGGTCCTCTGACCTTCCTGCTGTCACCAGCGTGGTGATGAGGATCCGGTACTGTCCCAGGTGCTCCTTGCTCGGGTAGACATAGCAGCCTTGCTTGTCATCCCAGTTGCAGCAGGGCTGAAACATGAGCATTCCATGGGATCCTGCTCTCCCCAGGACACACCAGCCCAGACGTGCAGGGGGCAGTCGGAGGCGGGGGGGGGGGGGGGGGGGGGGGGGCAGGGTCCTACCCTGATGTCAGCAGGCACGTCCCAGTAGTTCCTGGAGCTGGCGATGAGCCTGTAGATGTGCCGAGAGGGGATGTCCTTGATGAGGCGCTGGCACAGCAGGTCTGCGGCGCTGTTGGAAGGGGCACAGGCCAGGATCCGCGCCTCCTTAAAGTACGTCCATACCTGGGTGGGAGAGGTGGGTGACGGTGCTGAGCCCCGTGGGCTGGGGGGGCAGCGATGCCCAGGGCTGGTCCCACACACCGGCCACTCACCTGCTTGATGGCTTCCACGAGCGTGACCGTCTTGCCCGTGCCAGGGGGGCCGAAGATGAGGTAGGGGGCTGGCCGGGACACCCCCGTCACGATGTAGGTCACGGCTCTGCGCTGCTCCTCGTTCGCCTGCAGCTTGCGGTCGAACCAGCTGAGGGAGCAGCGGCTGAGCGGGCTCCATCCCTGTCCCCACCCCGTCCCCCCCTGTCCCCAGCACTCACCGGGGCTGGAAGGTGCCTGTGAAGAGGGACTTGTGGCAGGAGGCAGAGGGGAAGAGGAGGCTGGACAAGTCGCGCTGCATGGCCAGGGCTGCAGCCCGGTGCTGGACCTGCAGCGGCAGCCGGCTGAAGGTGAAGGTCACGTCGAACCTCAGGTTGTTCACGAACTTCTTCTGCAGCCTGGGAAGGAGCAGCGTGAGTGGGGCACGGGGATGCTCCCCCGCTCCCTCCCCAGCCCTTCCCAGCCCGTGGCCAGCCTTTGGCATGTCCGAGCAGGGCTGCCGGGACTCCACCGGCCCGGCTGGGGCCAGACACCACTCACTTGGAGGAGAAGCCCAGCCTGACCTTCTCCAGCTCCACGCTGTGCACGTAGCCCTTGTACTGGGTGAGCGGGGAGAAGTCCCGCTCGCTGCTCAGGTGGGCGAAGAGGTGATCCCCCTTCAGCACGGACGGGCGGTTCTCGGCCACGCCTGGCACCTGTGTCGAAGGGCTGGTGTGATGCTGGGCACCCTGGGAGCCCCAGCACCCTCCCTGCCCCCTAGTCCCTCCTACACACATCGAGGACCAGCAGCGCCCTGTCCTGCACCATGGGCACGTCCTTCATGTCGTAGCGCCGAATGTCCACCTCCATCTGGATCTCCTCCAGATGCAGCAGCAGCTGGAACTTCTGCTGGTAGTTCCCAGCCTGCAGGGGAGCCTCCAGCTTTGTCCTGTGGGCAGCAGGGATGTCACCATGCCCAGGGGACACCTCAGCCAGGGGCAGGGGGTGGGAGATACAGGGCTGGGCCATGTTGCCCCCACCCCTCGGCTCTCACCGCATGGCAGCCCAGCTGGAGCTGGCACTGGCATTGGGTCCGAGCAGGATCGTGTCCTTGAGGTTCTTTGGGTAGTGGTAGGTGCCCAGAGGGATTTCTTTCTCCAGTTCATTTTTCAGGGTGCTGGGCAGAGGGGACAGTGGTGCTGCAGGGACTGCAGGGCTGGGGTCTTCCCCCAGGGCTGTGACCACCCATGGCCATAGCAAGCAGGGTGTCCCCATCCTTGCCATCACTAGCCATGGCATGGGGACAGAGCACTGTCCCATGGGACCGCACAGCCACAGCCGGGTCCCAAGGAGCTGAGTGAGAGAAAGGGCCAGGGCTTCCTGGATGGAAGCAGGAGCCCCCGCCACATACCTGTTGGGGGGGATGCCATCCTCAGTGACAACGGTGACAGGGCGCTGGAGGCTGGCCTGGTAGGGCTGGAAGGGCGCCGAGGGGCCCAGGTCTTTGGCCAGCTGGCTCTCGGCCACGGCAGCGACGTAGCGCCCGATGCTGAAGGGCTCGTCTGGCTCCTTGGTGAACTCGAACACCAGCACGGTGTGGAAGTACCCGTAGCTGTCAGTCAGGCACTGCACCTGGATGGGGTGCGTGCCGCCTGCGAGAGAGCCGAGAGCTGGGTGCTGTGTCACCCCCCAGGCCGGGCAGCGCGCGGGGCAAGGGACGAGATCCTACCTGGCTGCAGCAGCAGGGCCTGGCCCTGCGTCACCCCGTGGCTGTCGGTGCAGGAGAGCTCCCGTGCCGGCGTGCGCGGCCGGCACCGCCGCAGCGTCACGGCCTCTGCCCCGCGGTTCTGCACCCGGACGGTGATGGTCTGTGGCTCATTGGGCACCACCGGGAAGCGGATGTGCCCATTGTCCCGGTCATGCTCCGAGACAATCTCCACCCCATGCTTCCCACAGATGAGCTCAGCCCTGTGGGAAGGGAGGGTCAGGCTTCCCCAGACAGGGTGGGGGTCCCTGGGCCGAGCCAGGGCAGGTGTGGGCAGGGTATTGGTGCTCATACCACTTCTTGGCACGGCTCTGGTGCGCTGGCAGAGTGGAGCTGAGCTGCTGGCCTGAGGCAGACGTGGACGCTGACACCTCTGTGCTCGGTCTGGGTCTCCGGTACTGGTCGGCCACCACCACGCGCCTCTTCTCCTGCGAGAAGCAGCCAGTGTCGGTGTGTGCCTGGGGCTGGGGACTCCCATGGGTCCAGTCCCAGTGGGCGCAGGAGCCGCAGTGCTGCCCAGCCCAGGGCCCCCCTCACCTTCTTGAAGTGCACCAGCTCCCCGTGCACCTGGGCCTGGTGGGTCACCCTCAGTGCATACAGGATGCAGGAGAAGTTGGGCATTTTTGTGTCGGTCCTGCACAGACAGAGGTTTCCATGGGCTGGAGCACAGGCAGCTGAGAGAAGGTGAGCAGGGAGGGAGGGTGAAGCGGGGCACTGAGGCTGGGGTGGGGGTCACTTGGTGACTCCCCTCTGCACCAAGAGGGGGAGAAGGACTGGGGCTTTTCGCTGGCCCCATGCAAACCTTACATCCCTGCAGGATGCTCCAGCAACTCTGTGCTGTGGCACTGGTGTTCCAGCTGTGTCACGGCTGTTCCAGCTTTGACACGGCATCATTGTCTGCCCGTGCAGTCCCTGTACTGCCAGCATGCAGGAGGCAGCCAGGCAGGGACGTGGTGGAGGGGGGGGATCTTGGGGGAGCAAATGGGAGGTGTCTTCCAAGGCGCAGCCACTGCCCTTCACCCAGGGCACGTCCCACAGCCTGTGGTGGGCTGAACCCTGGCTTTGCTAATGATTAACAGTGGGGACGTTGCATAGGGACCAGCGTAGGGAACAGGCTGCCCACAGAGGTGGCGGGGGCCCCAGCCCTGGAGACATTCAAGGTCAGGCTGGATGGGGCTCTGAGCAACCTGACCTAGTGAAGATGTCCCTGCTCACTGCAGGGTGGGACTCAATGGCCTCCAAAGGTCCCTGCCAACCCAACACAGTCTGTGGTTCTATGACTCTATGACCGATGTCAGCGGGGTGAAGCAAGGAGCATGGTTGGCAGAGGGTGCCCGAAGCTGTGTCCAGGTGGCTGCTAGGGGGTCCCTGCAGCTGGGGACGTCCCAGCAGGGCTGTGGTGAGATAGAGGGGTTTGGGGGCACACAGGGCTGGTATCCAGAGAGGCAGCTCTGTGGCTCACTGCAGCCACAACCCAGTGGGACACAGGCTGTGCCAGCAAAGATGCCACTCAGTGTTTTCTATGCCTGGAGAGAACGGAGCCCCCACGTTCTCATTTAACTGGTCCAGGTGTCTCCAAGCTGCTCGGAAAGCACAAGGTCCTTTGTCCCACCCCGGCAGGGGATGAAGGAGAGCCCCCAAAGACCCCACCTGCTCCCCAGTGCTACCTCACACCCGGCTCCTGACCGGAGCCGGCTGGACACCCTGATGAACCCGCAGCAAAGCTGGCAGGGGAATGGAGATGCAGCTGGGCGGGACTGTCCCGGGTCTGGCCGAGAGCTCTCACCTGCCCCGAAACTCCTCGGTGTAAATGCTCCGCAGCGCGTCCCGCCGGCTCTCCTGCTCCCGGCCCGTGTCCCGCAGGAACTGCACGAACTCATCCCCGCACCGCCGGGCCTCCGCCACGCTGAACCGCGGCATGGCTGAGCCGAGCCGAGCCGAGCCGAGCTGTGCCGTCCGGTACCGGGATGTGCCGTCCCGTCCCAGGCTGGGCTGTGCCGTCCCGTCCCGTCCCGGGCTGGGCTGTGCCGTATCGGGCTGGGCTGGGCTAGACTGGGCTGGGCTGGGACTGGCTCCGCAGGGGAAACGAAAGCGAAAGGGGCCGTTCGTCCTGCGGACCCGCCCGCCGGGACGGGACGGGGGGGGCGGGGGCGGCTGCTGACGGTGCCTGTGGCTCCGCAGCCCCGAGCATCGCCCCGTGCCCGCACAGGGGGGCTCGCCCGGGGTCCGGCGCCCCAGGGGATCCCGGCTGCGGGACCCTGAAGGCGGCGGGAATCGCCCTGGCTGCGTGCGGGAGGTGTTGGTGCTGCCCCAGCCCCGGGGGTGCGCAGCCCCCTGGCAGGGCTACCCCAGAAGGGGCGGGCGGGTGCCCAAAGCGGGCTGTGCTTGAGGGGCCGGGGGAGCTGAGCTGCTGTCAAGGGTCTGGGCTGGTCGATCCCCCAGCCCCCGGGGAGTGGGGCCGGGGCTGCCCAGGTGCGTTGCATCGTCACCTCCGATGATGATGAGGGGCTGAGCTCCCAGGGCCGCTCTGTAAATAGGGCAGCGCCAGATGGGGGGACTGGTTTGTGTCTGTCTCTGGCTCCCTGTGGTTCCTCCCCCAGCCCGGTGAGAACAAGGATCCCAGACCCACTTCTGCCACGTGGCTCAAGACCCCGGGGCTGTTCCCAGTGCTGCTTTCACCTTCTCAGTGGTCAAGGGTGCTGGGGTAAGTCTGCTGCTTCCCTGCCCCTCAGCTAGGGTGGCTTTTCCTCGGGGCTAAGCTCCACTAATGACCCATCGCTGCCTCGAGGTGTCTGACGAGCAGTGGTGGTCTAGGGCCCCTTAGAGGCTGGAGGGGACTCTGAGCCTTGAAAAATGGGGTGCTGCCTTTGGAGAAGTTGCTTGTAAGCCTGTTGTGTGTTGAGGCAGGATCCTGGAACTTTCAGCTTTACTCTTGTGAAGAGACAGGAATGCTCCTCCTGTGGAGGGCAGCTGGGAACCCCGGGGCTGGGATGGCTTTGCCTTCCCTGGTGCTCTGTGATTCAGCTGGGCTCGGGCTTTGACTTTTGTACTCTTCAACAGAGCCAGCCGGGGGTACGAGCTGCCTGCAGCTGGCCTCTGCCTTACAGGCACCAGCTGTAAGAGTTAGAAAGCCTCTGGGCATGTGTCAGGGCTGGGCTGGCACTGGTTTAGTGGCCCAATGGTGGTGAGTCACACCAAATTTTGCTTTTCCAAGGCAGAACAGGGAGCTAGGAAGGGGCTGGACTGGGCCAGCTGAGCCTGCTGTAAAGGTTGGTGGGGGAGAAAGGGCAGGCAGCAGGGAGCAGGCAGCCTGGAGGGTGATTAGTGAGATCTGGAGAAGGACACAGAGATAGAAAAGGGTCTTGGGGCTGGAGTGTGTAGTTAACCCTGAGGAGAGAATAGCCTTGAGGCAGATAAAAGCCTCTTGTGTGCACAGCCTTATCTTGGCCCGCTGCAGCTTCGCATTCTTGGCATTGCTGAGGAGTGCCATAGCACCTTCTGTGCTCTCCCTCCACACAGCCTTTCATCTCCCCTGGGTGCTGCGGGCAGGGAGGGAACCCTCCCCACAAACAGGGGCGGGCAGCTGTCCTTGAGCAGCTCTTTGCACGGCGACATGCAAATGCTCTGTACAGTCCTGCGCTGTCCCGTGTGGGATGCGCCCAGCAGCGTGTTTCAGGACCTGAGGGGAAGGGCTGAGGTGGGTGTTACAGTCAGACAGACGTGGCTGCAATAACCTGGTCTGCTGCTGTCCCTGGGTGAAGCGCTTCATTAGGGCTCTGACTGTTTTAATGGGGAAGTTCTCAGGCCTCCAGCTCCCTGGGGAGGGTAGCCAGGTGGGAGCATTGCCTGTGGGTGTGGACTCCACACCATGCCTGTGCTCTGCCTTCAGCAGGAGCTAACAGCAGCGAGACCACCAAAGAACAGACACAAATGGCCTTAGAACAGAGACTGGTGTATTTCTATGTGACCCCTCAATATAGAGCGTGTCTGTAGGATGGTGTCTCAACAGCAAATACGTTTTATTTAGACAAAAAGTCTCACACAGGATAGACACACTTGTCTTGCGGAATTGCTGTACCTGAAGTGTAATGCACGGGCAGTCCCATCCCTACCTTCCCCACCCCTTTCTTTGTGCATTTAAAGCCAGGAGGATGCTGGCCAGTTTACATACCAGAACCTGGAGGGAGGCCTGGTGATAACCAAGGGAGTTCTCCCCACAGGTTTCACTTTGCAGCATGTCTGGGTTCTGAGTTCTGATTGAGAAAGGCATTCGTGTGCCTCTTCAACCTCCCTTAGGGCTGCAATTCTTGATCCTACAGAACAGCAAAGTACCACAGAGCAAGCAGAGAGCAAGGCAGAGGGAAATTCCAAAGTCCCCTTTAGGTATGACAAGAAACTGGCCACAACTGAGACAAAATGGAAAGGGTGTTTCTCTCACTTTGGTGCAAGTTTATTTATTTTGTACACTATCCATCCATACACCTGTGATACAAATTCTATGAACCTGCCACAAAGCATTAAAGCACAACATACCTATTACTCCATAGACATCTGCATTCTGAATCACCACCCAGCCCACAGGGATGGGCAGTGACTCAACACAGGAACGTGGGAGGTCTGTGAGATGCAGATGCCTGAACCGTACACAGGGAAGGGGAACAGGAACAGTCGCTTTTAGGGAACATGGCTCAAATCTCAGATTAAAAAAGTTACGTCCCTGGAAGAGCTGGCTGCGTGGGGATTTCTGTAAGGATCTGTAAACTCATTTCATACAGTAAAATCTAAGCCTGCAGGCTTCTTGGTTTGTGGAGGTCAGGAACAGGACACACGAGGACTGTCTCTTGCCTTACTCTATCTTGCAGCATAGCGCCTGGAGCTGTTGGCAGGTTTGACAAACTTACTGGAGTACCTGGAGTGCTGTACGGCAGGGGGAATGCTCTGCGCCCTCAGCTGCAGGTGCAGTAGGGCTTTTCCAGCTAGGAAGTTTTCCAGCCAGTACAATCAGCGACTGAAAACAGCTATTTGCCTGGGCTGTGAGTGTGTCAGTAAAATGCCCGACCGGTAACGCAGTCACAAGAGGAAGTTTATGCGGCAAGAAACACAGAACACAAAGACAAGGCTATTTGTTCCACAGTTCTCAGGCTAGAAAACCCGTTAGCTCTGAAAGCCCTAGAAAAATGCTGCACTGGTTTAGGAACCATCTACTTGGCATAGGACCACGTTTGTTTTTTGCACACACACTTGGTAACTCTCTGTGTTGCCCCATTAAGCGTTCTGCATTTCTTTGCCAATCTTGTAGCTGAGGATTTTGTTCCAGTCGATCTTGGTGCGGGTGACGGGCAGCTGCCGGCGTAAGGCTTTGAAAGTGGTGTCTGACATAGTCTGGTAGTTCTCACTGATGGCTGTCTGCAAGGGCAAGTAGATTGTTACAGCAGAAAGAAGATACTGGAGAAAGCATGACTGTGATGAAGCCCCAGACTCCTTTCTGTGAGGCAAATGCACTAACAATACAGGCACCAGTGCGTGTGCGAGCAAAAGGGCTTTGATCCATCTCCCCTGTCAGTGCAGCAGCGTCTGTTTCACTGACTCATCTATTGAGCCTCCTGGCACAGGGGCTGGGACAGTGTAAAAAGCTGTCCCACTGATTTCCTCTTGGGTATTTTTAACCCTCACAGAGGAAGATATTTACTCACCCACTCCCCTTCCATGTTTGTCCCAGACACTGTAGCCTGTTAAGTTGCTGTACAGCAAACATGGTTACTGACCACACACTGCTTTACAACCCTGTTCTTTAAACAAACACTACTGCCCTTGCCCAAGTAATTCCTGCCAGATTCAGACAGAAACAGAATGAACCATAGTGGAGACCCACAGGATTCCATCATGTTTATTTAATGACCACTCATCTTACCTGGTACTCGTTTTCTGCATTTTCTATGATCTTAATGAACTCCTTAGCTGTCTGCACATCACTCTGGAAAGGGAAAAAAATTTTTCATCTATGTAAGAGCCATTTCCAACAGCTATACAATGGATTTATTCTCAAATTACAGGCTGACCACAGCTGGATAACATGGGAGGCTGTGTGGCTAGATTCCCTACTGGTGTCTGTGGGAGGTTCAGGACTGGAGCTGCTGGCTGGGGCTTGTGCTCCAAACTGGAACAGGGCTGCTCTCTAGTGAGCAATCGGGAAGTACAGCTTCGTGGTACAGACTGGAGATTTTGGGACTGCTCCCTCTACTGTACCACAGGACTTCCTCTTTTCCCCATCACGCTGCTCCTGCTGGTCGTTTCCCTCACTTAGGGAGGGAACAAGAGGCATATCCAGCCCTCTGTCCCAGAGCTCAGGTGACCTTTCCAACCGGGACTCTGCATTTTAATTCAGTCTAACTCGAAGCAATACAGAGTCTGGGTTTCCCATGTAACTCTAAATGCCACAACTACACTGTCTAGTCACCCTGCAATGACACTCCTGTAACTCAGGAGAATGTAGTTACAGCGTATGCTTCAAAATATGCCTGACAAATAAAATAGCAAGTGTTTTAGCATACTTACAGACACCTGTACAGAGTCCTGGATGTCTTTGTGACTAACCAGCTGAACGTTGCCATCCTCATAATAATGCACCTGAGCAAAGAGACAGAACAGGTTACCATGAACCCTCACCCCACAATCCCTAGAGCCCCCCAATGCTACCAGAATGGCACAAGAGTCCTGCTGTGCCAGGCTGCTCTGCTTACGTGGAGACTAAGAGCAGGATGGGTTTTCTAAAAGGTTTCATTCTGTGTCAAGACTGTTCAAGATTATGTTAATGCAGTAAATGCATAGAGTTGAGATAAGAGTAATTATAAAAGAATTCATGGCACAGGTTTTAGCCCTACAGAGTGAAACAGACTTGGAGGCACAGGGTAATGCTATAAAATAAACCACAGGCTAGTTCTCAGAACTACTTTATTGAATTGTACAGTTTAATAGCATCCTGACTTGAGGACATCTCAGCTGTATCTCAGCGTCTCTGAGTTGAATGCATTAATGCAAGAGAAGCACAAGGTAGCTTCTCCTGATCCCACCAGACAAAGGAACTCACCTGGATTTTGAGCACTGCAGCCACTTGAGCTGTTGGGGGTGTGATGGTGAACTTCCACTCTGATCTCCAGCGACCATTCCTAACAACAAAGCATGAAAACTATTTCCAAAAAAGCTCTAAGAACAAAAAGCACCAAACTAACAGAAGTTTCTTCCTGCTGTTGTCTTGTGATCAATATTACAGTGCCCTACAAGGCACTGAATTATGCTGCTGAAGCACAGCTGTGTGCAATGCAGCTTCAGGGCAGCCTAGCTCCAGAGTACCTGTGCTCTGGAGGTTTCTCTCTAGCTCTGCTAATGCCCTTCTCTCTGGACAGGGTGCTGAGGGATTTAGGGAAGTGCCAATGGGGCTGCAAGGAAAAGATTACAGCCTGAGCAACAGAACTTCTTGGGAAGCCTGGGACTACCTGCCCTACAGACTGTGTCTGAAGATGGAGGACAGGTTGGTTTGAGGACTAGTAAAGGTAGAGAACACACTCTGTTGAAATAGTCTTACCAGAAGTTTTTGGGCTGGAACTGGTGGCTCTCGATACAGGCGATAATCGTCTGCTGCCCGTCTATCGATTTACCATAAACCTGGATTTAGAAAAGGAGTTAAAAAGGCCCAGAGCTGTGGAAAGGCATTCTTAGTTTCTGTTCCTCTCAGCCCTGTGGAGGCTTGGTACTGTGAGAACGTGTGCCACAGCTTACACTGCCCAACACCTCCCCTGCTACAGGTGCAAATGATGCCTCCTGATGCCTCCTTTTCATGAAGGTGCTGGGCAGCTACCACGATGAAAAAGGAGGTCTAATACATCTTAACCACTGTGTGCACACCAAGACACTTGCACCCTCTTTGGAACTTATCCCACAGCTACTGAGGATGGAGAATTCAAACAGCAC
Source organism: Gallinula chloropus (assembly GCF_964237585.1). NCBI lineage: Eukaryota > Metazoa > Chordata > Aves > Gruiformes > Rallidae > Gallinula > Gallinula chloropus. The sequence goes on from NC_140112.1 coordinate 3,470,790, forward strand.
TGCCCAGCCCCGAGGCCACCCCAGAGATCAACTGCCAGGCAGCAGAGACCTCTCACTGGAACCACAGGGATACTCAACAGTACAGAAGCCGTTGGGGTAATGGTCCTTCACGTAAGCCCTCAGTGCGCTGTCGCAGGCATCTCTCCACTGCTTTAAAGCAGACTCCGTGTCCTCAGGCTGGGGGTCACTTGCTTCTTTCCTTAGGTGATCAAACTTAAAAGAAAGTTTGTTCCTTGGGTCTAAAAATCTGCCATTGCCCAGATCACCATGTTCTGTGATTAAGACCTGGAAAAGAAGTTGAAATTAAGATACGCTTTTGCTGCTGTACATGTGCTGGTTTGTGTTTCTCCCTGATGATTTCAACAGACAGCAACATTGCAGGAGATTATTACATCCAGCTATAATATCACATAGAGAAACAGGGATTTTTTGGTCATAACTTCAAATGAGTGGTAGTAATGAGGCTGTAGGTAAACTCCCTGCTCTTCCCTGTAATGCTGTGCTTAGCTTCCTGTCCCTGCAAGGCCTGTGTTATAACAACATATAGAATTGGTTTGAGGTTGGGCATCCTTACAACACAGACAGGAGTTGCTTTTACAGTTATTGTTGCCATTTCCATCTCCATTTCTGAAGGAAATGAAGAATTTTACTCTGGAACTTCCCATTTTTTGTCATGCTCCATGTTGCAATAGTTCTCCTGGCCAAGAAGGGTATATAGATGTGGCTACTTCTAAAGGACACAGCAAAGCAGCACTGTGCTGTCCCCCCTCCTCTGCCTTATTCTCCAGCATCTCAAACATTATTTTTCTATTTTTATTGTTGTTGTTTTGCAGGCTGTGGCTGTAACTTTCTCTTGTCAAAGCTATTTCTATGGACAGCCCTCTTAAAAATATCTGCCTCCCATGAAGCTATCTGGGACAGCAGAGAAGCTAGGTCAGCTCTTGGCTCAGAGGACAGAACAGATGGTCAGGCCAGATTTCCTTCTTCTGTAGGACTTGCTGCTCGTTCTCAAAAGAAAAAGAGGTGCTGGCATAGACTGGGTAGAATTAAATTTGGAATATCAAACATACATTATGGTGGGGTTTTAGGGTAGCTGGGAATGGATTAAACCTACCCCAAAACCCAAGCAAAGAACCCATCAGGAATCCCCCACCAACTGCCAGTGGGAATGACAGCAGGTAGCAACATGAGGATTTGTAAGTGAGCTTTAAATAACAGCAATCTTTAATCATTCATACTCTAAATAGAATTCCAGGGACTTCAGCACAGAGCTTTACTTAAGGAACAATGAATTAGTTTACTAGATGGTATCAGACAATACTTTAAGCAAACATTTCAATTATGCTGCTGCTAGAAGAGCAAAAGGTTGGTAAAGTAATGATGTGGGAGGGAAGGAAGAGAGGCTGTAACTGGTGAGTAGAATGAAACTAGTCAGTATCTTGGTACAAAAAGCTTCCTTACCTGATCATCATACCCTTCTATCTTCACCGGAGTGAACTGGTCCATGTTGTACTGTGCAAATGCACTGTGGGGAAGTAAAGGAACAGCAACTTCAGCTGTACAGGCACATTAATTTGACTCGAGATGCCAAAGCACATGGTGTGATTTATATTCCAGAAAATTTCAACTTCATTTGGCAAATAACACACATGAGCTCTCTCTAAAGGATCTGTCAATACCTTTTATTGACAAGAGCTATAAAACCCCAGGTCTAGAGCCAGGTTTGTTTAGTGATGACCACGAGAGTACAAAGTTCAAAGGTAGAACATCAGGCAGCCTGGGGGAACAGGAGCAAGCCAAGGCAAAACAGGAACACCTCAGCTACAGTGGAGACAGCAGCAAGGTAAACAAATGAGTAGACTTAATATTTACAACAAATTTCTTCTGTAAAGACCTGCTGACTGATATGTCACCTAGCTGGAAGTAAAATCTTAACATGAAGAAGCTTGTATGCATAACCTTTAAGCACCTACTGATGAGTGTGCAAGTAAACAAGCTCCTTTAAAAGGTGGCGGTGTTTTTCTAAGCTTTGGCTAAGGATTACTACATGTTTCAGGCTTTGCTTGCTCTACAAATCATGCTTCAACAAGATCAGACACTCCTGCTGCTGCAGAGTTAAATTTTTTGGCAGAGTGCCTTCCTGTCAGTTTTATGTGGCCTCTACAGCACGAATTCCAACTCAGGGCTTTTCAAAGAATCCCTGTGCCTTTCATTCTGTGTTTTGTTGGGGGATAAGGAACTACAGATTGCTACAAAGGGCAACTGTGTCACAGCAGGATGGGGGGAAGGTAACACGGGCAGGTCTGATGGTGCTTTGACTTGTTTGAAGTGTTCCTACTTACTGTGCAGCTCCTTCCCTGAGAAGATTGTCATTGTTGAGCAATAACCGGACATCTGGAGGAGAGAGGAGTTCAGGGAGGTTACTGCATTGTTCATCAAATGTTTCTCTTTATGTATTTCACTTTCCACTGTACAAATGCAAACACTGAAGTGATTAAGCCATCCCATTAAGCACAGGTAGTCACAGGATGACAGCAGGCTTTTCTCTCACCACTTCTTAACCTTAAACACGGTATATTGTGACACAGCCTCAGACTCTTACAGAAAGAAGCCCCACTGATCATTCTTCCTTATGAACTCACCATTGAACACTTCATTAAATTCTCCAGGGGGTGCATGAGTGATGAATTTTGCAGCTATACGCACCTACAATGAAGCAGAAAAGTAATTAACCTAAGGATAATTTCCTGAGCTCAGACCTACTGCAATGGCTTCCTGCTGGAAGCAACTCCCCAACAAACCCAACTCTGGTCGTGAGGAGTGCCGGATCTGTGGAGAGACCTTGGGATGTGCTGTCAGAAGAGTCTCACAGGGCTCAGTGTAACCCAGCAGAACTCCACTGTACTCAGGAAGAAGAGCAAACTTCACCTGGGCACCTGGAAAGGTGTGAACTGCCTGATCTGCAGAGTAGGAGCCTATTCACAAATACAAGTGCTGGCCAGCCACTCTTCCTGGTGACAGTCCTAAACAGGGTCTTTTTCCTGGTGCTTCCTAGTGTTCAGAAACCTCAACACTGAGGTGTCTAAACAATCAGAAACAACTGCTGTAGCAGTGACGCTGTAAGTACCTGGTAACCTGCAGCACAACCACAGCCCTCAGGAGTGTCTGACAGGTGTTGCAAGACACTGTGACTCCCTGTGATGCAACTTGTTCATTGCTGAGGAGTGGCTGAAGGAAACGCCACTGCATCACAGCAAACAGTGAGTGAGGGATGAGAGGCTGATCCCTCCAGAAAGGGAGCAGTAAATCAATCCCATCGATTGCCATGGGACTGCTTCCAGAGTTAATTATGCCTCATGGACTTTGAAGAGCCACTGCTGTGCTCAGAGTGCAAGAGGCGGTTTGGAGACACAGAGTAAGAAACTGGGAGGTGATGGGAAGTGCCACAGTGAAGTCAGGCAGCCTCTGGTGAAGGAGTCAGACGCTGAGTAAAACCATCCAAATTTCAGTGGGTGGTTTATTTCTCCCCCCTCCCCCTCAATCCTCTACTCCTGCCTGCTGCAAACTTTGGAGCTACCAAAGAAAAACCCATTCTCTTCTAAAAAAGTACTAAAACCGCACTGTGTTCTGAAATCCAATATACATGTCTTGGATTGGTAGAATTTAGGGGGCCTAGGGATTGAGTCTTGTGGAATTAGGAAGAATTTATGGTTTTCATAACAAGGTATTTTATGGTTTTTACATGACCGAAGGGAACAGAATCATCTTGGAAGACCTGAAACAGGAAATGTCACAAAATTAACCCCCTGCCTTAGAATAATGAAAAGGCACATTTCTTCCAGCAAGCTGTGCAAGAAGCCTTCCTCCCTCAACTAGACGTTTCCTGAAGAGGCTGCAGAGCAGCGCTGGTTACAGCTCTGATTACTACTTCTGCTTTTCATTTTGAGCAGTAAAACGAAGAGCTACTTCAGCTGAATTTCTGGCAGGGCTGGAAGTAACCCTCTTCTCTCAACAGCCTTCCTCATTTTAGTGAGAAACTGTTGTGTCCTGTTTGTCACATAACGATTTAAAGCAAGCCAGGAGAGGAAACAAACACCTTTCCAAACAAAGGGTGTGCTGCCTTATCCCAGCGGTATCAAGTAACCACTCTGCCTTAACTGCATTGAGCTTCAGATAAAAATAGATCCTTTTCCAAATTAGCATCTATTAAAATATATACATGCATCCTTTATGCCTTAATTATGCAATATAAATGAAAACCACCAAGTCTGTAAGTCGTGTAAATGACACAGTGCAAATGTCCAGCCACTTTCTCCTAACTTTCTGCACTTTAGATAAGGATGGTAAGTGCACAGCAATCCTGAAACTGCAGCTCTGTCTGCAAATGTCCACTATTCAAAGAACTGTAATCAGGACACATTGCTGCCGTAATATTCTTGGATTTCCCTACCAGAAATCTGGATGGTGATGGAAGATTACCTAGCAGTAATGAAGGGGGATGCTGTTGCTTTGCTGAGAGCCAGCCCTAAATGGCTGAAAGACCTCAGAAACGACACACAGGCTGCTCTGAGAGAGCACTAATACAGCACATCGCTGTGCTAAAGCACCTACAAACATGTACTGCTTCATGCTGCCATGCCTGCCTCCATGGGAGGATGCACTAGAATACAGCCTGCAAGTCAGCTCCCCAGGTGAACAGATTCCCTCTGCTCCAACAGATGGAACAAGGCCCGTAAAACAGGGTAAGCTTTAGTATCTTTGAAACTTCTGCAACAATGTTGTGGCTGCAGAATTGTAGGGTACATGGAATCCTCATAAAAGGGACCACTTTTAACAGGCTTTTGGGTCAGTGGGGTCTCGTTAAGGTGGAAGGATGAACAGAATTAAAACAACACAGAAAGGGCTCCGTGTTTCAGTCAGGTCATCACGAAGCCACCCATGAGCAAGCAAACACTGCATGTGCAGGGTGTTCACTCCCACAGAGTACCCCTCTCCTCAAACACAAACCCCCCCACCCCAGACTCCTGAAACCAGGAGGAGCGGAGGGCAGGGAACTGGCTGCAGGATAAGGAGTTCTATGCAAAGCACCTGACTTGCTGCTGGGGGCCTCAGGGGGTTTAGTTTCCCAGCAGTGTGGGCAGGAGGTCGGTTTTGCAGAACCAGGAGCGGCTGATGCTCTGCCCGTGACCCACTTCCTGCCCGCGCTGCCATGTCAGGTGCCGCGCAGAACGCTTCGCGCTGCCGATGGGGAAGGTGCCTGAGAGGGAAGCTGCTCAGCCCGCAGCTGCAGCTTGCAAAATGGAGGCAGAACGAACCTCAGCAGACAACTGGGCACCAGACCTTCAACTCAAACCACTCCCTCAGCTTACCTACGATCTAGAGAACACTAAAAGTGAAGGGGGGTGGGGGAAGGCTCTCTCTGTAAGGGATTAATTTTGTTGCTCTGTTCATTTCTGTTGTTTATTTTATAGTACTGGTAAACTTACAATTTCTAGACCTGATTGTATCAATATTTACTATATACCATAGTAAATCCTTCCTCTTCAGACCCTCCCTTAAGAAAATCTACCTGTGCTGCACGTGGAGCTACTTCAAATCGATTTGAGATTGCCTGAGCTGGGGCTTGAAGTAGAACACAGGCTCCAGTGTCGTGCAAAATCCCTTCTACTCTGCCAAAATGCTTGGGCAGACATGGTTCTGAGGGGCCTCTTCCTGAGGGACCAATCTTCCCCACAAGTGCTTTGGAAGAAGCGGAGACTCAGGTGAATGCAGTGGGAGAAAAACACCTCACAAGCCCTGTAACACTGGCTGTCATTCCTGGAATCAATGGCCTCAGTGCAGCCTATGAACTGGGATTCCAGCTCTGCTAAGGCTTTGTCAGGTCACTGGAGTACTCATTTCAAACAAGCATGTGGTCTGACATAATTCTCTAAAGGATGGATTGCACCTTTAAAGCTCGATGTCCTTGTTTCACAACGACTGTCACCATAACACCACTGAGACCAGCAGTCTGGGGGGGAAATGAAACCAGGCTCCAAGTTCCAGGATCCTGAAGATCTATGAGCCTTAACGCCCCACTTCAGGGCGTTAAGAGAGCAAAGCATGAAGCTACGTGTGAGATCTTTATGATGTAAGGAGGAGCAGCGGTGGATTTTTAACCACGGTCTGTAGGTAACTGGTGCTGCCCGCTAATGTGTTACCCGCATCTCAGCGCTGCTCAGAAGACTGGCACCCTTCCCCAGTCTACTCACGTCCCCAGAATAAATAGCGCTGGATCTGCCGCCGCTTAACCCCTTCCACCCAGCGTAACTCGCGGGACCCGCACCGGAGCGAGCAGGAAGCCCGGGGATCAGCCCGCCCGGGCTCCCCGCCACCTCCAACGACGGTTCCCCGACTGCAGAACGCATGTTCCCGTGCTCAGAACCGCGCCGAGGCGGCTCAGCCGCGCACAGGCGATAAGGGACCCGGCCTGCAAAGCGTCGCGCTGCTGAGCAACCGCCGGCCCGCGGCCTCGCACCGGGCAGCGCCGGCCCGGCCGGAACCCAGGGCCCGCCCGCCCCGAGGAGGCGGGAGGAAGGGCCGCAGGGCGGCCGGGCCGCCCGCACCGGGTGAGCCGAGCCAGGCCAAGCCGGGCCGGGCCTTCCTTCCTACCCCCGGCCTCCTACAGACGCTGCGGAGCCGGCGCGGCCGCTGCGGGCCAGCCCCGTCCCTACCTTCTCCTCGTCCGACACCCGGTCTTCGAAGTCAGCCATCTTGGCAGCTCTGGGCCCGGCCCGGCGCGGAGCACGCCGGGAACGGAGGACAGGGCGCCGCCGCCGGGCTGGGCCGGAAGGGCGGCCGGCGCCATGTTGGCTGCGGGCAGAAGTCGCGCGGCGGCCATCGCTGGTGCGGGCAGAGAAAGGGGGTGCGCCGGTGGGGCTGGGGGCGTCGCGGGGGCTTCCGCGCCTCCGGGGCCGCGGCGCGGGGGGGGGGCTGCTCGGGCAGCGCTCGGCCGGTAGGGGAGCGGGTCGCCCGCGCTGCCGGAGCCCGCCGGGCCCCGCCCCACCCCGCCGCGCGGCCCGCCCCTCTCCCGGCGTGCCCCGGCGGCGGCGATGGCGGACGGCGGCGGCGGCAGCGGCCGGGGGCTGCCTTGCCCCGGGGCGGCGGCGGCGCTGAGGCGCTGGGAGCAGCTGCGGCGGCGGGCGGCGGCGGCGGCGCCGTGGGCCCGCGGTATCCTGGCCGCGGCCGCCGGGCTCGGCCTCTTCTACGCGGTGCTGCGGGTGCCGCTGCGGCTCCGGGACAGCCTGGCGGCCGGTGAGACCGGGGCGCCGCGCCGGGGGGCTGAGGGCTCGCCGGGGGAAGGCCGCCTCCATCCATCCCTCCCTCCCGCCCGGCCCGCAGGCGGCGGGGCCGGGCTGCCGTAGGAGGGCTGCGGGGCTGGCGGCGGGGACCGTGTCGGGCCCGGCGCCCGGGCCTCCCGCAGCAGCGCACCGAGCGCCGGCCCCGGGGTTCTCGTTGCGCCGCCGGGTCTGGGGCCGCGCTGGTGGCCGGGGCTCGGCAGCCCCGCGCCGCCCCACCGCTGCTGCCCGAGCGCTCCTCGCGGCTGCCCAGCCCAGCCGTTGCCCGGAGGGGATCCCGGCCGCGTCCCCAGCCCAGGCCCTGTCGCGTCCGGCTGCGGGTCGGCACACAGCCCCGCTCCGCGGCCCGGCGGGGCTGGGCCTGCGGTGCCGGGGCTGGCGGTGGGCCGCAGAGCCGCTGCGGTTTGGGTCAGGGTCATGGGCAGAGCAGCGCTGGGCAGCTGCTCTCCCTGCCGTGTCTGTGTGCCCTGGGAATGAGGGGTCTGTGGGGAACGTTCGTTCCCAACACCGAGGGTCTCCTGTGCCCAGGTGGGGCCTTTCTGGTGCCGGTGGGATGCAGGGGGTTGGGGCTGTTTAGCAGCCCTGAGGAAACCTCAGGGTGCCTCATATCAGAGCTTACACTGGCCTCTTGAGGTTGGGCATGTAACCCGACCTGCTGTCACAGGAGCTTACAGACTGAAAACTGCACTGGAAAGGATTCTTTAACAAAACAAGCTTATCTGTAAGGTTACCAGCCCCCTATCCTGTTATTTCTTTGCCTAATACTTCGTTCAGGGCTGTTTAATAAAAAGCTATTTGTGTTTTCCTGTTCTGCCCGTTAAGCCTTTGGTTTTGTTTCTCTTGACAGTGACTGTGTTCTTAAGCACTTTGACTCCAAAATTCTACTTTGCCCTTACAGTGACCTCGTCTTGTATATCTGGACTGATCTTTGTAAGTAGTCTGCTTTTTAAAGCAACTTCAGCTCCTGTGGGAAGCGTTTACTGGGGGTAAATGCAGCTGGCCTTTTTCGGTCAGACTCTAGAGGGTGCCTTTGTACCAGGAAGGAACCTGCTACCCTGTAGCTGTTGTGGTGGCTCGTACCTCCTCCACCTCCTGTGCCTGGTGTACAGTGAGGCTCAGGGAAAGCTCTTGCACCTGGTTTAGAAATTCGGGCTTGTTTAAGGAGGTGCATGTCCATGTGTATGCCTGTGTGTGTGCATACATAAACATGCAAAACACATGCAAACTCTGCAGGCCTCTCTAAGAAAGTGCTGAGATTTTTATCACTTAAACCAGGTAGCTGAAGAGTGCAGCTTCCCATGGTAATTTGGGGAGGGGGAGGGTGGTTTGTGTGTCATCGTGTAGCTGCTATCTTAACGACTTTGGCATGAAAATGGGCAGGTAATTCAGCTCATCCCCACATGACAGAGTGCACAGAGGGGCTGACTCTGCATGAAGGGAGCACAGTCGTTCTGCCAGCGCAGCCGTTTCTGCAGCCACGATCCTCTGACCCTGGTGCATACTGTGCTATGCAAATCTTTTGGGCTAATACTCTTTTTTTTCACTATTAAAAGCTCCCTTATCAATTAACCCTGTTTAGCAGAATGTTCAAAATCTGTTTCATAGGTGATTTTCTTGTAGCCAGTATTAAAAAGTATCTTATTTATATGACAGAAACAACTAAGTAACCTTGCTTGGGCTTTGATGGAAAGCTTGGAGGAGACTTGTGTAAGGAGAGGGATTCTGCTAGTGATAATTCTTTTATGTAGGCTTGTTCTTAGGAGAAAAGCATGGTTATTATTCAGCCACTATTTATAGTAACCCTTCTTAACAAGTACAGTTTGTTCTTTCTGCATGGGAGGGAAAGTCCTCAGGTAAGTGGCTCCAGGGCTGGTGGAGGTCTTGGGGACTGTGATATATGGGCCTCTTTGAGAACATCAGAGATGGTAATAGTTTTGACCCAGAATTCCTGGAAAGTGAACTCAGTTGCTGCTGTTTCAGCCCTTCCTCTCTGAACTGCGCTGACTGACAGGACAGTCAGTTTATCTCTCCATCCAAGCTTTACTCTTCAGATTATTTTGCCAAACTACCCATCCTGCAGCTCTCCCCTCTGTGCCTTTCCCACCCAGGCCCTTTCTGAAAGGGTTCACAAGCTGCCCTAACGAGTTGGGGAGGGAGGGAGGGAGGGATGTATGCTGGACTAAAATGTTACTGGGGTTTTTTTTTTTCAGTCTCTTTCAAGTTATGTGGGTGATCAGGCCAAACAGGATGATCACTGTTAGTATGTATGCAGGGGAGCTCCATCCACAGTGATTTGCAAGGCGATGTCCTTGCTGTGAACAGCTGGGCTTCCTCTGGGGTGTTTATCTTGGAAGGGTGTCTCCTAAGGACACGTCTGGTGCTTTTTTTTTCTCCTGTGCAGGTGTTTGAGTGGTGGCACTTCCGAAAATACGGCACATCCTTCATTGAGCAGGTTTCTGTGAGCCACCTGAGGCCCCTCATCGGCGGTGTGGAGAACAGCCCCCCGGCCCCAGCAGCCTTCTCGGCTGGAGAGAATGAGGCGAGCAGGCAGAACATGCCAGGTGATGGTTCATGTGTGTCCCAGCAGCTTCCCTGGAGCTTCAGGGTGGCTGATTTGCACCAACTGGCTTTTAAATGGCCTTGTCTCTGTGTTAGTGCTTGGGAGAACCAGAGACAGGCCTGCATCTGCCAGTGTGTTAACAGTGGTAAAAGTAAACTCAGTAACCCTGTATCTTTGGTCTAAAACACTCATTATCAACACTCTGATACAGAAAATCTCTCACATTTAGCTAAAATTGTTTCAGTAAGCTTGGGTCCCTACTATTCTGAGTATGTGCAAGGTAATCATTGTGTGAGTCTAAATGGGAGTGTCTCACCTCTCCACCATGTTGCTGGGGAGCAAAAATATTTATGGGATAGCAGAAATGTATGAAGAGGATACTCAGGTTGTACAAAAGCAGCATTAAAGCAGCTTTTGGAAGTAAAATTGCAGGTGCATTGCTGTGTTGTAAAGGCAGGGGAGTGTTTCTTGTGCTCATCATTCAAAGAGTTGTTTGTTTGTTTTTTCCAGAGTGCAAAGTGTGGCGAAATCCTCTCAATCTCTTCAGAGGGGCAGAGTATAGCAGGTATGAATTGCTTTCATTGTGTATTTTTGAAACTGATTGGGAGCATACACATGACTTCTTCACAGAGGTTACTCTTGTAATATGGGGAGACAGCTGAGACTTGCAGAATTACAGGGGTGATTGATGCCAGTCCTGCATTTAAAAGGCATCTCTCCAAGCTCTGGCAGTTTCAATGTCAAGAATACAAATATTACTGTGACATCATCAGGGAGTTTGGAAGGGTAAAGTAGGAGAAAAATATTCCCAGAATGACTCCATCTTCCAGCTGTTACTACTTTATTCAGAGGCTGAGACTGATTCAGAATCTAAACTCTCCTTTATTAAACCGATCTGGCTGTGTTGTAACTTTCCTCATGTTATTTCATAGGAAAAGCTGCTTCCTAGGAAGCCAGTTTCTAACTTGTTTAGAGCTGTAGAATCAAAAAGACTTCTATCCCTTTACAGGAAGCTGCTTGGCAGCCTGTGCAGGTTTTGGAGCAGCAGTGAAAACCTCTGCTTAATAGCTCCAGTCCTGTGCTAATACCAACATCTCTGCACTAGCTTCAGGGGTTAAGCACGTGAGATGCTCCCCTCGGTATCAGCTTTATGACTTGTTAAGAGTGCCTCTGACTGAAATTCCTCCTGTTGAAGGTACATGTGGGTGACTGGGAAGGAGCCTCTTACGTACTATGACATGAATCTGTCTGCTCAGGATCACCAGAACTTCTTCACGTGTGATACAGATGCCCTTCGGCCTTCAGACACAGGTACCAGTGCCCTGTGTGTCACGTATGTGGAGGAGCCTCAGGGGGGTAGTTTTGATATTCCTCAAGGTACCCCAAGTTGTGATGAGTATTTTGTGAAAGGATAGCCTTTCTTTACTGCTTAGGAGGTCTAATAGAGGTATTTAAAGAAAAGAGGCTGTTTACCTGGCACTTTCTCTGCTGACTGAGGCTGTCAGGATCCTGACTGTCACATTTTAAGACCTCAAGCCTGATACTGAACTCCTGGATTGTGTGCTCAGCAGCCAAAGATGTGGTCTGAGTCAAACCTTAGTAAGGAACAGAGCAGTCTCCAGACTCCTTGCAGACACCGTCCTCTACCTGGTTATTGTCAGAGTAGGTGTGAACCGTTATCAATTTGTCACGTCCCCGGAGCGTTGCTTGGCTGTGACATGCTGGCTGTGAAGGATGTGGTTTTGCTTCACAAATGGACTGTATTGTCTCGCTTACTAAGCCAAGACTAATATTTTGTTTCCAAAAGAAAACTCCAACATTTTTCCACGTTACTCTTGCTGGACAGCAGAGGGGTTTGTTCCAAGAGAAACATGTATAGATTCTTCAGTTTCCTTATCGTCCTTGAGATAGGCCAGATATGTGACTCCACCAGCGTCAGGGTTTGGAGTTCTTACAGAGCTGAGACTTGGGGTGAAAGCTGTCGGTCCTGCCTAGAACATGGTAGCTCCAAGCATCTTGTTTTTCTTTTGCTGCAAGCTGGGTCTTGGTTTGGGCTTTCCATTCTTCCCCAGTGGGAGCAGAGTGGGGAGGAGCTGGAGTCGCTGCATCGAACTCTTGTTTGCTTGTTATCTGACCGTGGTTTGGAATCCAAGTTGTGGTTCAAGGGCCCCTTTTTGAATAGATAATTTTAACCCTTTTTAATTGTTGCCCAGAATTATTTTCTAATAAGCTGATAAATTAATATGGTGTATGCTGAATTGGCTTTGCTTTGTTATGCCACTCAAATATCCTTTGTAAATTTAAAGAGACGTTGTTTAGCCCTTTGTGGCCTGGTGGCTGTCTAAATGCAGAGGGGTGAAACTATACCTGTGCAAGGCACAGCTTATTCTTTCACTGTCATCTTTGAAGTTCTGTTTGAAAGCTTAAATTGGAGCTCTGTGCAGGTCCGTGCAAGAACCTGTGTTTAACAATTGCTCCTGCCAAGCTTTCAACAAGTCTGGGGAAACCTTTCCAAAAACCTCTCACAATTTAGGAGCTGTACATCCCCCTGGTTATGTAAGCTGCCTTTGCTCCTCGGTGTAGGAGGTCTGACAGGGTCACTGAACAATCTCCCTGGTGGTGGTGGTGCTTTTTTAAGTTAAATTTGGGGCATAATGAGAAGTTGGAAGATTCTGCTGCTGGTAGGAACTCAGGATGGAGTCAGAGCACTTGTTTATGCTTCCCTGTAGCCATCGTAGAGCAAACAGGAGTGTGCAGAGGGGGAGTGGGTGTTGCTGGGCTGAGGCACGAGGCGGTGGCTCCCAGGGGTTTTTTGTGGCTCTATCCCTGACCAGCCTTCCCATGTCTTTGCAACAGTTATGCAGAAAGCCTGGCGAGAGAGAAACCCCCAAGCCCGGATTAAGGCAGCACACCAAGCTTTGGAACTGAACAATGAGTAAGTTCAGAGTCTAAGTTCAATTGCTGTATTTCCAGTGTGAAAGGTGGAGCAGAGTGATCCCAAGCAACACCCTGCCCGCCCTCAGCTTCCCCTTCTGACCATGTTAGCAAAGTTCTGACTGGCTTAAGGGGACTTTAGGGACTGGGGGCTGACATTGCACTGAAGTGTTGAGCTACTCTATCAAAAATAGCTTCTCCCTTTGCCTTGGGAAAGATTTATTTTTTAAAAAACTCTTTCTATCAGTAGCAGTGACAAATGAGACCCCTTACTCCAGCATGGAGCTAAATTGGATATGAGATCATCTGTGTTTCAGAGAGGCATCGTGGTAACAGCTGTATTTGGAGTTCACAGATGCCACTCCTGTAAAGGATTTAAAAATAGTCCTGTAACACAAACCAAAGAGTTTCACACACTTCTCTGACTGGGTTGTTATGTAGCCCTGTTGTTTTTGTGTAAAATGTCTACCTCCTGGTTTTAACACAAAAAACCCTCTCCAGACAATTCCCAGAGCATTCTTAATACTTCAAGGAAAAGGGTTTACCAGTTCTTGCTTTTGTTCTTTCTCCAAATGTGTGTTTTGTGTGAGGCTCCTCATTTCCTGGCACTCCCCAGTTGAACTCAGGGCGATGTTTGTGCTCTGTCAGTGTGTGGATAGGAAACATGAGCGAGAAGCGCCCGTTTCCAGCCAGAAACACTAACCCCCCTCCCTCAGTCTCATCACCTTGGGCTTTTCCTCCTCACAGCTGTGCCACCGCCTACGTGCTCCTTGCTGAGGAAGAAGCAAAGACTATTGTGGACGCTGAGAGGTATTTCAAGCAGGCACTGAAAGCAGGAGAGCTGATCTACAGAAAGTCTCAGAACTGCCATTCCCAGAGCCCCCAGCACGAAGCGCAGCTGAGTAAGCACTCCTCAGTCACACACTCCTGTTGTGTGAGCAGAAATGGGAAACTGAAGTTGTAATTAGTGATTCTGGTTTGATTGCCAGTTCCTACTCTTGTAGCCATGTCTCTGTGTGGTGTGCTGTGGTGTTCTGTGCGTTCATCAGGGGCTGTCTTGCAGACGTTGCCTTGGAAGGTTGGATAGGTAGAGCAGGCTAAGAAGGAATTACTGTGTGTCAGCATCACCTCCTTTTATTCCACCCAACATTCTGGGGGAAAAAAGCAGATTTGTTTGTCATTTAAATAGTTAAGCACTGCTGGCATTGCTCTGGGTGGGCCTGGGCCAGGACAGTGTTGAGTAGCTATTGTGTGCTTTTATCTGTGGTTAGGGAAAAGTTCATGAGGTTTCTGTTTGGGAAGGGTAGTGAGAGGGAGAGTGAGGTAAAGATTGAAAGTGATAGACTAATTTTTTTTTTCCTCCTCTTTTTAATCAGGAAGAGACACCAATGTATTGGTGTATGTGAAGAGGAGACTAGCTATGTGTGCAAGAAAACTTGGAAGAATTCGAGAAGCAGTAAAAATGATGAGAGATGTAAGTAAAAAAGGAGCAACTCCTGGTGCTTTCAGTCACGTTGTCTGAACTGGTGGTTCAAGGATCCGTCCCAGGCATCAGCGTGAATCTAACTGAACCATTTTCCAGTGAGATTTGTACATCATCATTCATGATTTTTCTTTTGAGAACATTTTTTTTTACTAGTTTCTGCATCTGGGTTTGAAATTTATATGCAATGTTGTGTATTCACACTTGTGTTGTCCCCTCTCTTTCATGCTTGGCTCAAAGACTAACTGACTTTATGCTTCATGGTACTTTCACTTGCCTGAGGTGCATCACAAGTTGGTTTTGCATAGGAAAATAGGGCTGCCCAAAGGATCTCATTGTGGCAGATGTGTAAATTTGGGTTGAGAGTGTGTTGTATGAACCTCGGTGTCCTCTGTAGGTTTCTAGTGTTCTCTGGTAGGAAGAAAGCCCCACCTTAAGGCTAGAAATGATGCTGTTCTTTTCATGTTGCTGACATGCTGGTTCCAAACCCTGTGAAAGAACAGGACACAGAAAAAGCATATGTTATTGTACTGATTTCTGGTATTTCACGATTCAGGTGCAATTCTTCACCTGCCCAATTTATTTCTTGCTTGCAGCTGATGAAAGAATTTCCCCTCCTCAGCATGCTGAACATTCATGAGAACCTCCTGGAGGCACTGCTGGAGTTGCAGGCCTATGCAGATGTCCAGGCAGTTTTAGCAAAGTACGATGGTAAGTGATGTGTGCTGGGAAGTCCCCGTGTTCTCACCTCAGTGTGGGGGCTGTGGGCAAGGTGTGCCTGTCCAGAAGCAGATTGCCTGCCTGTGGTTTCAGCTAGCTGACTAGATTCCCTTCCCTGGCAGTGAATAGGCACACCCAGAGTGCAGGTCAGGTTGGTTTTTCTTTTGCATGCTGAGGTCACACTCAGGCAAGCTGAGTTGCATGCACACTATGCACTCCTGTTCCTGAGTTCCTTCTGATCTGTGAAGAAACCTGGGAGCTCACTGCTGTGATGGGGGATTATTTTAATCTCTCTTACAGCCGTGGTTGTGCCTAAATTCATCAGCTTTTTTCAGTCAGCACATAGTCCTCTAAGGAATTGATGTAAATAAGCTGGAAATGGGTGTTTTCCCTCCTGTCACCTGTCACTGCAGTTGCCAGAGAGAGCAGCGTGCGAGCCCGCTGCACCTTAGCGCACAGAGGGAGATCAGTGGTGTGCAAACTTGGGACCTTCCAATGGTAGCAGCCTTTCACTTTCCATCTCAGCTGAGACATTTCAGGTGTTGTGCAAGTCTAGAAAAGGCTAATAAAATACATATTCACTTCCTTACAGTCCTCAGAGGCTTTTTGCCCCCTGTGTGTGACACCCCAGCAGCTCCTGTTCCTCTCCACATGGATTCTTACCAACTGAAGGGTTGGCTCTTTTTGCCCTGCTTCTTTACATTACCATCAAGAGTCATGACACTTTTTTCTTAAGAAAAAAGTTGCTGATTTTTTTCTAAGCATCTGGAAAAATGAGTATGAGCTTCAGACTCTCTGTAGCACCCCAGTGTTTTGCTTGACACGACAGCCAGACTTCCAGTAAGTGATGGACAAGCCCAGGATGGGATTTACAAAGAAAGCAAGAGCCCTCTGACTATACACAACATGGTACTTGGGAATTAGACCCCAGACTTCGTCTGCTTTTAAAGTAAACTTATACTGTGGAGTGCTAACCTTCTAATCTGTAATTGTCAGCTCAAACTTGGCCTCAGATATTTTACAACTAATAGAATTTTTCCCCATGGAACTGGAAAAGAATGGAGATTGTGTTTTCATTAAGATTTGTCTACCTGTCTGAAATGTAGTCACTCTCAGTATTGTGTCAAACTCTCTGTTAGGGTACAGTTGCAAAAGTAGGTAAAGTTTAGGAGCTGATTTTAAACCTTTGTGGGTTAATAGAGAAAAAGTATGCTGTTCTGAAGTGGGTGTTTGAATTCAGTTTTGGCACCTTGATAGATTTAGAACCAAAAATTACTCTTTACCACCTAACTCTTGAGTTTTTAATGTAAGACTGAGTGGTGACCAGAAAGACTGCAGAGAAATTCAAGGTTCCTGATCACAGCTGAAACATTCCAGATGTTTTGTTCGTTGTCTGCTCAAGTAAAAATATTTAAGCTCAAAGGATGTGGCTTTAAAATGTCTGTCTTGCCTTACAGCTTAATTATTTTATTTTTATCATAGATATCAGTCTTCCCAAATCGGCAGCGATTTGTTACACAGCAGCTCTGTTAAAAGCCAGGGCTGTCTCAGAAAGGTAAGCAAGCATGGGTGGGAAAACATTTGGGCTCTGCTGAGAAACAGGAGTTAAAGGTCCAAATCCAGTGTGTAGCAATTACATTTCTAAGAGTAAGTTAAGTGTCCTTGTATATACATATATATGTGCATGTGTAGGTAAACGTAACGTAAAGGGTCTTCTGAGCATCCATAAAGTTGTTACAGGTGAAGATGTTTTCCAGGAGCCCATGTACACACATGAGCCTTCCTGTTAGTTCTGTTTGTGGGGTCTTGTGAGGCTCAGCAGTTCTGTGTGGTGTGGATAGGGCACAGGGTATCTGCAGTAGCTGGTGCTGGCTTTTCACTCGGGTCTGTTTGCACAGCTGATCTGAGCTGTATGTATCCTCCAAGTAGGTGATGCTGTAACTGCCTTCCAAAGCCTGGGCACTCAATTACCTTACCTGATTGACAGGGAGTTTCAAAAAGTTAACCACAGCTCTGTCACAGGGGCATGGGTGGCAGTCAAGGTACCAAAATGACCATGCACGTTAGTCTCCTAGAACAGTTTGTTTCTCTTCCTTGATAAATCAGTCAATTTTAATGACCTCCAAGCATACAATGCAAATAAACACCTGGGTAGCATTTATGGCTTTAGTTCAGCATGGGTTTTCCCTTCAGGTTCTCCCCAGAAACTGCCTCCAGAAGAGGGCTGAGTACAGCAGAAATTAATGCTGTGGAAGCAATTCACAGAGCTGTGGAGTTTAACCCTCATGTTCCAAAGGTAAGAGTAGTATTCTGTTTCCTTTTGGACCACTTTTTATTGTCTTCTGAAAGAAGCCACGTTTTGTATCATCTTGTTATTGGAGTTTTTCTAGTCCCATCTTTTCTTGCAACTGGTTGTAACTCCAGTTGCTGTTGAGTTGTTAAACACACCAGTGTTTATATCACAAGTGTTTGCTGGTTGGCATGAGTTGTTGGCAGTAGATGATGATCAAACAGTGTTTTTTGTGAGAAATTTAAACTCAGAATTTATAGAAAGTCCAGTGATGTACTAATGAAGCCCTTTATTGGGTAAGGATAAGCATCAATAAATACCAATTTAGATACTTAAAAATCCCTGAAGTCAGTTTAAGTTCCCCAAACAATAACCACTCACTCATTTCCATATGTTCCTTGTGCTGTGCTCCCAAGCACAGCTCCAGAACTCTCCTTACTGAAAGAGCCACAGTCCCTTATTTTCTGCATCCACATGCAACCCAGGGAGTTGGTGTTGCTGCAGCAGTTCAGCGTCTGGCATCGCTCGAGCAGCCAGCGGATTCCACTGAGCGCTGGGTGAAAATAACCCCACCTTGCTGTAGGAGTGCTGGTGATGCGCTGGGTTTGAAACCTTGAATGCAGGAGGCTGGCTTAGTGCTGGGCCTAATCCCCTGCAAATGATCGTGGAGTCCAGCTGACTGTTGCTGTGGAGGCTCGAATTATCCCGCCGCGCTGCTCTGTCTGCCTGTCCAGTCGAATAGAATGTGCACTGAGAAAGCTAATTGCTCGGAGAAATTGCTGCTGGTTTGCATGACTGATCAAGAGCCCAGCAAGTTCATTTCAGACAGTCTCAGACAGATTTTTCTTTAGCCTCTGCCTTTAGGGGAAGAAGATTATAGCGCATTATCATTATCTAAAAGTTCTTTTATATTGTATGTCCTCCAGTTGTTTCAGGAGCCTCATGTACCTTTGTAAAGAGGTTGGATACCATTGCAAAGGGGCTCTTTGCAAAATATGCTCCGTAGTTCTGCAGTCACAGATGCTGATTCCAGGTTTCAGCAATTTGATCTTCTCTTCTAGTGCTTCCTGGGTTTTTTTTTCCAATATTGCCTCAAAAGACCCATTTATTAGAGGGCAGGGCAGAATTTGGCTGGTGCTGGCTACCAGAGCTCTGAAACGTTCATGAGCAAAGCAAGCAAGTGAACAAGGGTCCAAACACATGAAGTAACTTGCCCTGTGGGTTACAGGGGGGCCAGTGGGGATGAAAATCGGGGTTTGAATTTGCAGTTCATGGACTAAAAATGAGTGTGTAAAGCAGAGATCCCTTTGTTTGCATCTGGTCAGAGTGGTTGTCTTTGCACATAGCATCAGTTTGCATAAGGAAAATGAAGTAAAGTTTGTTTCTCTTTGCTCTGAGCTATGCTCTGAAAGGCAGGGCTTTCTTTATAAAGCCAGGAAGGCATCTTACAGTGCTGGCAAGCTGCTTCTCATCAGAGATCTGTAACTCCAGTTCAGTAAGGCATGAAACAACCCTTCCCAGTCGCCTTCTGAACATTTCACAGTGTGTATAAATGTTCTTCTTAAACCTGCCAACACCAAGCTACTTCCAGTAGGGATAACCTTGCTGGTGTATGGCTAAGCACGGGCAGGAGAACCTGCCAGGCCCTGGGGTTCTCCTGTTTGTGCTGTGACAAGGGTGCAGGGCAGGGGAAGGTGGGGGTCAGCGTTGGCACGCTGCAGCAGTGCTGGCAGTGAGGCTCCATCACTGCCTTTGTCTCATCCCCCTCTGCCCACTGGGTACCACTGGAAGGTGGGTGCTGCGGAGGGCAGGAGGAGTCAGGGCAAGGGTCAGATATTTGAGCCCATTTTCCCACAGCAGCCCTGTGTGAGTGATCCTTCCCTGGGTTAAAAAAAAAATCAAAAAAATGGAAGAGGATTAGAGGGGATTAGCAAGAATATTACCCTCTGGAGTGCAGGCCCAAGGCAGTGAGAGAAGAACCTAGCCAGGCAGTAAATGTGCTTTATTTGGCCGGGGCACAACCCCTCCTACATTCCTTCAAGAGTCTGAATGGGAAAAGTTAAGTCCTCAAACTGGATTAGTAAATAATCTCATAGTTTGTGGCATCTGCTGAAATAAATCAGCGAGTTAGCTGCATTCTTACACTTTGGGAGACAGTCAAAGGAATTGCCAGCCAGATTGATCAAAGATGTGGATTAACTTTGGCTGTTATTGAATGAGACACTCTATGTTAGGAGAGAGCAGCTCACAGGTAGATACTAGAGCTGATTCTGTCATTTCATTCTTGTAAAAATTACTCATCGGTTTTTAAAAGCCAAGTCAAAGCGAATACCTGTCTGTTCTCAGTGTCCCATGAGAAGTCGAAATCGCATGTCCTGTGTTTCAAGGGAAATGGAAAATGATTAATCCTTGTGTTCACTGACCCATCTGTGCATCACACGTTCTGCTGGTGGGGAGAGAGAAGGCTGAAATGAAAGAAATCTGAAATCAGAGATACGTTGTGGTAGTCCAGCAGAGCCACGTGAACCCCAGCTCTGCCTGGGTTTGGTTCATTGTTCGTTGGTTTAGCAGACTGACACTTTCTGGTGTGCTGCTTGTAACTGGGAGCTGACACGTACTCAGCCTTCTACACTGAAGCTTCCAGTGGCTAAAGGATGAGCAAAAATACCATTGGTTTGAGGTTTCTGTATTAGCCTGAACTGGCAGCTCATGAGTACCCAAACTGTGGCATTATACCTCATGTATATTCCACAAGGATGTATTTTTACTCTGCCTTGCTGAAGGTGCTTTTTTTCTGATGCTTTGTGTGTGATAACCTTAACTGAAGAGCCTTGTGTGTGTTTGCTGTGTGTGCTGGATCAGGACTGGGATGTTTCCTCAACAGGTAGAAGCTGGCCCCTCTGTGATGTGCTCTGTTGTTCCTCATTTATGTTTCACAGTTCAGGACTTTGAATGTGCCATGTAACCGAGCGTGCTTTCCTTTTTTCTTTCAGTATTTACTAGAAATGAAAAGCTTAGTGCTACCTCCAGAGCATATTCTGAAACGAGGGGACAGTGAGGCAGTTGCTTATGCTTTTTTTCACCTGCAGCACTGGAAGAGGATAGAAGGGGCTCTAAATCTGCTGCACTGCACGTGGGAGGGCAGTAAGTATCTCTGTTTCATTTCTTTCTGTACAGTAGACTAATCTCTCTGCCTTTGTGCACCTCAGACATGATTGGTCCTCTTTGTGAGGAGCTGGTTGCTGGGTTTGGGTACAGATCTAATGCCACTCACTCTTTTTCCAGCCTTTAGGATGATCCCATACCCGTTAGAGAAAGGGCATCTTTTCTACCCCTATCCGAGTTGCACAGAAACAGCAGACAGAGAACTGTTGCCAAGTAAGTGGTTTCTAAGCAGTAATGATAATAAAACATCGCTGAGGATGTGTCCAGTTTGTGGTATTCTGTGTTTACCTTAGGGTGGTTTTTAGTGAGAGCTTCCCGTGAGGGGGATCGAGCTGTTTGTTGATGTCCTTCCCAAAGCATCCTGAGGCACTTGACGTGTGTGTGGTACACGTTGGCTTGAATCTGTAATAACCTGAGTCCCTCAGAGGTGCAGTCTGGGTGGGGTACCTCCAGGCTAAGCTGGGCCAGCTTTGACAACAGCCAAATGGACAAGTTCTTTCAATTTCTTTTAAAAGAAGTCCTGGCTTTGGCTACTGCTGTAGAGGAGCCGTTTCCTTTTAGCAAGGAATAAACACATGGCTCCAATCCTGTGCTCAGGTATCTAGCAGAACCTGTCCCTGATCTTATAGACAACCCTTGGTTAATCTGTAGCTTCCTAGCATATGTATTGCTTTCCATCATTAATTCATTGGCATGTGCTTGATGGACAGTATGCTTCCTGCAACATCTTAGCCATGCAGGGACTTTTATGGATTTACAGTACCAACATGGTAAGTCTTCCCCAGCTGCCCACTGTTGCAGGATGACTTGATGCCATTATGAGCCTATGTGTATTTTTTTTTAGGTATGGCAAAGAAACTAAATCATAAAGGCTCATCATATTTAGGAAAAGAGCTTTAATTTACATTAGAATTGGACTGATAATTATCCATGCTAATAGAATTCCTTTGGGAGGGGGAACTTCTACGTTGTGAAGAAACACAAGTCCCAGGGGACTGGAAAGGGCTACTGCAAATGCACCAGCAGACCCACTGAGACCACAGCTGTGGAAAGGAAAACTACACCTAACGTGTTTCTATTTAAAAGCCTGAAGTTATATTTAAAATGTGTAATTTAAATTTGCCCCCAGACTGCTTTAAATTACTCATTTCTCACTTATGCAGGATATTGCACAAGGAATTCCTTGGTTAGCAACTAACCCTGAATTGTCGACTTCCCAGCACCATTAAACCCAACACATGCAGATATTTCAACACGATCACTCGCGCATTCCTGTTGGGTTTTAAATATAAAACTACCCATAAATAAAATCATCTTAACACTTTTATTGCAGCACTTCCTCAAGAAATCTTGACACTTAATTTTATTTTATTTTTTTTAAATTTATCTATTTCAAATAATGTTGCCCAAATTAAGGATTCAGCACAACCTGGTCTGACCAGTAACAGTTCTGCAGTGGCTGGGACCATCCAGAATCATCTGCAGTTGTCTCTTTTGGATAGACTTTAATTTGGCTATTTTGGATTTATTTTAATTTCCCAATGTAGGGGAGAAACTAGTGCAGAAAGAATCCTGCCTGGTTTTGGGGTTTTTTAATGCTTTCCTAACTTATGTTGGGAACTTTCCTAAATGCTACTGCTCCATGTTCTAAGAATCAGGTGAGATTCTGTGGAGCAGGAGAGCATCAGCCTGTTCTGTAATAGACGGGTGGTTTCTTTGCTTGCTGGGTGGAGTGTGTTGCTGCTGAGCTGTGTTGTGGCTGAGCAGGGCTGGTTGCACCTTAAGAAGGGGAACTGTTAACTCTGGGTAACATTAAACACCTCTGATAGGCATTAGACATGGAACTCTGGATGTTGTGCTCCAACAGAAGCAAAACCAGACCCACTCTTGCTGGGCTTGCTCCTACAAGAGCAGCTCTCAACTGCCAGCCTTCAGAACAGTAACTGGGGGGTAAACAGGCTTCTTCCTCCTCAGGCTTCAGTTTAAAAATGAATACAATTGTATTTTCTGATTTTATTAAAAGGTGTATTTAAGTTTTGAGGCTTTTGTTTGATTTTATAAAACGGCTTCTCGGGAAGCACACAGGCCTTTCATGGTTACTTACACCTATAGAAACTATCCTTTTCTTAGTGTAAAATCCCTTCAGAACCCCTGGGTCAGAGTCAGAGCCAGAGCTGCTGGTATTCAGAGCCTGTAATTGCATGTTCAGCACACGGGTGCTCAGCTGGTACCCAGTAGTAGGTCCCAGGGTGCTGACAGCTCCACATGCCAGCCCTTAGCCCATCTAATCACCTTCCTTGGATTTTGTTACCCTAGGTTGGAAATTGCAAGGAGCTGCTACGTGCAGAATTTATAACCTGGTCCTGGTACTGTTTGCTTTGAGGTCTGCTCTGTCAGCTGCTAACGAAAAAATTTACTGTAGCCTACCAAGCAGGAGTCTTTGGAATGGCTCAGGGAGCTGCCTTGCACGTGTACATACTGTGATGGTGGGTTGTGACTGGCTGAGTTTATAGGATAGGGAGATGGGCTGTTCTCTCCAGGTGACAGGATCCTGCAGCTCTGCCCTGTTAAAAGAGTATGTACCAAAAACAGCCTGATGAACTGCTTCATAAAACAAACCCCACACAAGTGAAGGAGATTGGGAGAAGGATGTAATGAAGCATTTAGTGCAGGGGAAACAATTTCAGAGCTTTAAGTACTGGGACATAACATGCTGCACAAGTGTTATGCTTGTCTAGAACTGGGTTACAGGGCTGTGTCAGTAACTCCTGAACCTGTCCTCAGCTATCAGATGTGAATGTTCTTTGTTTTCCCTTCCAGCGTTTCATGAAGTCTCCGTCTACCCCCAGAAGGAGCTTCCCTTTTTCATCCACTTCACAGCAGGGCTCTGCTCCTTCTCAGCGATGCTCGCCCTCCTCACACACCAGTTCCCTGAGCTGATGGTGGTTTTTGCTAAAGCTGTAAGTCTTCCCTCTCTCTCAGGGCTTGCTTTGGGGGGGGTTGAGCCCCAGGGTGATGTAGGCTCTGCTCAGTCTTGGCTGTGGAGCACGAATTCTTTTATCTCCTTTTGTAGTGATCTAGAGACAAACACCTGGTGAAATCTGGGCAAAGGGTCTGTTTTGTCCAGAAGGTGAACTGCTGCTGTAACACACCATGGCTGGAGTTTGCTCTCCTCTGGTGAGAGAGCAGGGTGCTCTCACCAAATAAGTATGTTGCCTGGAGAATTTGGGGAGTGGGTGAAAGGCAGGGTGGGTGCAGGGAAATGCTCTGTTCCTCAGCACTGGGAGCTGGTAGCGTGATGGGAGTGGAACAGCCCAGAACAGAGGTAGAGTAACCATTGCCTTCCGAGCCAGGCTCAGAAGTGGTTTAGCTGTCACTTCACCTGCTGGGAACTAGACCTATGGCTTTATATCTCCTCTGGTTCTGGTTGCTGGATGGAGAAATGGTCAGTGACCACAGCTCTGTCATTTGAGTGCCGGTTCAGGGACAGAAACTGGACTTCAAAATGGCAATCATGCTTTTAGCTGGATCTGTTTCTAATCTGTGCTGCTTTAAATGTGTCTAAATGTGCCTGGTCTTGAGCCCTTTGTTCTGTGAGTGCCTTCCATGCCCATCTCCTTTCCCTATCTCTTTGCCCTGTGCTTTTTAGGCTTTCATTTCCTTGTTCATTCATTGCTGTTGTCTGTAACCTTGCCATTCCCTGGCTGAAAGCTAGGCTCTCTTACTTCCACTGAGGGAAAAGCTGCATGGACAGCTTCCCCTCACCACTCCTCACGCAAAGCCAGGCAGTGTCTTTGCCCTCTAGGGAACTGTGGATCTCACACAGTAGAACTGAGTGAGAATGAAGAGCTCTGACCTCTCAATAAATCCCTTCTAGCTCTGCTGGTCAGAGCAGAGGGTGGAAGGTGTCAGGCTTTCTTGCTGTTGTTGCAGCAGGTAACAGAGAGCCAGGAGGTCACTCTGAGTACAACTCTGTTCCTAAAAGCTCTGGCTTTGCTGGTGACTGTAGTGGCAGTGTCCAAGGCACGCAGGTCTGAGAGTGGGGCCTCATTTCCACACGGTTCTGTTGATCTTTGTGTTGGAAAATGTAGTTGGACATGCCAGTGACAAATTTCAGTGCTGCTCATAATTGGCTGGGTTCGTGGTAACTAGGGTCTAACTATCTGCTTGATTAAT
The DNA here is from genome assembly GCF_964237585.1 of Gallinula chloropus. Lineage (NCBI taxonomy): Eukaryota > Metazoa > Chordata > Aves > Gruiformes > Rallidae > Gallinula > Gallinula chloropus. The sequence continues at coordinate 3,495,455 of NC_140112.1, forward strand.
TCTGTAAGGACTGCATTAGCAATGTTGTATGATTTCCAAAGAGATAGAAGGTCAAATGTTATGCTAACAAAGAATTGCTTGGTGAAGTTCTCTCTGCTGGGTTTCTTGAACCAAAAAAGTCTCTGTATGAGTTAGTTGGCTTTGCATAATGGCATTATGAATGTCAAGTGACGTGTCCCAGTGTAGGGAAAAGTCTCCCAGGGTTTGGTCACTTGGCAGTGTGTTTATATGGCATTTTTCTGTATGAGAGGGTAGATAGTGGCTGTTCCCCTGTGAAGGTCACCAGAAAGCATGTGTGTCACTGTCACCAGCCACCTCACAGCGGTGGTGGCACGAAGGGAATCGTGCTGCTTCACACTGGCAGAGGTGTGTTGAGATACACAGCCAGGAAGTGAACTGTGTGTTCATCTCCTGAGAAGGAAACACCACCTTGGGTGTCCTGCTGCTTTAGGTAGAACTGATCTTAACTCCCAGTCAAACTCTGATGACTAATATTCTTCCTCATTCTAACAATGAGGTGGTTGTTCTCTTGATCCCATTCCTGATGCTCTCAGAAGCTTTCAGAACACTTGTAAGACACAAGGCTGTTCAGTGCCAAAGCTGATGTGTCTTTATCCATGGATCACTTCAGCATTTTAACCATGGATAAAGCTGTGATGGCTGCTAGGACTTCATAGAGCATTCCGTCATGTTCTGAAGGATGTGGCAGTAGCATCTCATTGAATTTTTATACTGAAAGTGGGAATTCACCTTCTCTTTATTGGCATCTCTCTCCCCACCCAAGGACACTGTCATAAACCCATTATTGTTTGCTGTATGTAGTGTTATATCTGCAGGTAATTCCAGGACTTTCTAAATTATTTTTTTTCCTCTGTGTATTTTATTTCCATTGTGTTTAATGATGATTTGTTTAAACTTATTAAATGCAGTAATTTAAGGTGATAAAGTTCTTTCTAGATGGCAGATATCTGGAGTGCTTTGGCCTTAGTGGAAAAGTGACACAAACTCCATTTCCAACAAACCTTTGAATTGCTGGAAACTCAACAAACCTAGAACAGTTTTAGGAATGACAACTGGAAAGTGTCCTGTATAGGGGACGTTTCACGAGCGAGCTCTGAGAGACAGATACGACTACTTAGATTGCATTTCAGTTGCTTCTCAATCAAACTGCTGCTTCCAGCAGTTGCCTGCAGCAAGCTGCATGCCTCAGAAGGGGTTTAAGATCTTGAATACCTTCCTATCGACTTGAAAAGTCAGAGTTTACATATTTTCATTTGTTAGTGCTTGAGTTTGTTTCCTCCGTAATAAATCACAGCGTAAACCTTGGCAAGTGGCTAAAAATATTCCAAGTGGCCAAAAATCACAATGAAGGGTTTACTAGTTCCAATGTACACAGCATGATGCAGCACGGGCAGGGCTGAGCCCTGGCACGGGCGTCGTGCCGGCTCCCTCGGCAGCGGCAGCAGCAGCAGCCTGGCCTCGTGCTGCCCGGCCCTGGGACACGGCGCCAGAGGGATTGTCGCTGGTCTTCACAGAATCACAGGGGTTGGAAGGGACCTGGAGAGCTCCTGGGGTCCAACCCCCCTGCCAAAGCAGCTCCCCAGCTCATCTTGCACAGGGTGGTGTCCAGATGGGGCTGGAATCTCTCCAGAGATGGAGTCTCCACACCCCCTGGGCAGCCTGTCCCAGGGCTCCCTCACCTTCACTGGGGAAAAGTTCTTCCCCAGGTTGGTGTGGAACTCCCTGTGCTCCAACTTGCAGCCATTGCCCCTTGTCCTGTCCCCACAGACACTGAAAAGGGGCTGCCCATTCCCCCTGCATTCCATGCTTAAGATACTTATAGACATTAATTAGATCCCCCCTTAGTCTTCTCTTCTCAACCCCAGCTTATTCAGTCTCTCCTCACAGGGGAGATGCTCCAGGCCCTTAATCATCTTTGTAGCCCTTCTCTGGACTCTCTCAAGGAGATCCCTGTCCTTTTTTTATCTTGTGCAGGTGGAAGGGTTTGCAGGCTCTGGGGACTGGTGCTGGGTGAAGTGCTCAGTGCTTACTGCTCCGGAGGGGGCTTCCTAGCTCGCTCGCAGCTCTTTGAGGAGGGGAGAAGGCACCGTGGGAGTCAGGGGTGGTGGAATGGGCAGCGGCAGAGCTGTGCATGAGCTGCAGAGTGGGCAGGAGCTCAGCCTGCCCCATCTCCTGGAGAATCACTCTGTTCTCCATCTCCAGACAGCTCTGTTTCTGAAGTAGTTGCTGATCTGAATCCTCTCAGTAAGTGACAGCAGGGAGGAGGTGTGCAAAGGGGCGACAGAAATCCAGACAGCCCCATGAGCAAGCTCCTGTCACATAAGACAGCTGCTGTTGCAGCCACAGACAACAGGGTCTGGTTATTCTTCATTCAGTATGAAGTTTGGGGTTTTAATAATTGCACAGGTGGAGAACTGGTAGGTGTGTTACCTTGCAAAAATGACATTGCACAGCTCCCTCTGTAAGGCCTTACAAAGAGATGGAGGAGTCTGCTCTCAGGAGAAGCAGAGTGGCAGCAGGCACTGTAAATAATCTTCTCAGAAGTTCCTGAGAGCAGCTAACAAGCTTATCTTCTCAGGAAAGCAGTCCCATTTTTTAAGGAGACCCTCATGCTGCTGGAGTAGATGATATTAGTTTAATATTAAAGTACTGAAAAAATATCCCAGCAGCGTTCCTGCTGAGTCCTGCTGAAAACAGCTTCCTTGTTCAGGGAACTGGGCAGAATCTGATGGTCCATGTTCCAGGGTGTTTTGATATGGATCGCTTGGTATTTTCACAGCAAAGGAAGAAGTCATGGGACTTAAAAATTGGCTAATTTCTATGATTGTGAGATTAGGAGAAAACATTTCTCGTCCGGGTTGCTCGCGGCTCCCCATTAGAGGATCCCTTGCCATTGTGCTGATAGCAGCCATCCAGAGCCAGAAAGCAGGGCTAAACAGAGCCCTGTCTGGCATGTCCTGCTTTCTGTGACACTCTGCTTTACTTTCAGAACAAATCCCCCTACCACTTTCCCCAAAGCTCATTAAGTGAGACTGGAGAATTAACTTTTTAGCCAGCTGCTGAACTTTTCATATTTATAAACACTTGAGTCTTTTGCTTATCTAAGAGAAAATGTGTATAGTTTGGAGATGTGCACTTCCCTGCCAATGTGCAGTGAGTGGTTCTACACTTCATAGAGAGAAAGCCTGAAGTTTCCTGTCACAGCTGAGTGTCGATGCCAAGGGCAAAGGTTCCTTGCCTCGCTAATCTACATCTTAACTCATGCACTTAATGGGAAGGTGCCACACACAAACAGGCAGGGGAGAAGCTAGCTGCAGTGAAAAGCTCCTGCGCTGCTGCGAATGTTAGGTTTTAAAAGCCTTTTTAATGTAATATTTCAGGTTATGATAGAAGCCAGGAGGGCTGGAGTAAAACCCTCAAAGTAAATGAGTCCTGTCACTGCTGCCTGGTGAACAGAGGGTTTGTGCGGGGATAACGCGGGTCCCAGTGGGAGCCTTGGGGGATGGGTTGAGAAGGTGCAGGGCAGTTTGCACCATTTGTTTCAGCCTAATCTTTGTTTCTGGAACTGTTCAGATGGCACCTAGAGTATGGACCCTGTCTGGAGGCACGGGCCGGCCTTGGAGGATGGTGTGTTCGGCTTTCACACATGTGCCTTGATGACCTGTGAATAATCCGTGCCTGAATGTCCAAGAAAGGGCACTACCCTCCTCCCAGTGTGCTCAGTGCTGGAAGCACAGTGCTGGGAGCAGCTGGAAGGGGTGTAGTGGAGAGAAACACCCTCCTGACCCATCCTGCTTTGCCTAGGTGCTGCGGGTGCTGTGGCCGGTGAGCGCTCCCAGCGTGCGGACCTCCAGCTGAGCGGACCGACCGTGCTGTGGGTGAGTGGGTGAGCCTGCAGCCATGGTGTCCCATGGGGCTTTTTCTTCTTTCCTGTGTCTTGGCTGGTATGTAGAGATTGCTGCCAGCCTGTGTTCTGGTGTCAGTGGCAAGGGGGGTGTGGTTACTTTGAGGGACAGGCCCAGGGAGTGGTTTTGTTCGTGCCTTGAGCACATAAAAGGCTGTTGGCTTTCCAGCTGGTTTCTCCTTGCTGTGTTCTGTTTCTTCCAGTGCTTTGGGACTTGTCACCCTTCAGCTTCGTTACAGAAAACATTGAGGGGTCCTGCTGCCCAGTGTCTGCCATCAGCTGATTCTTCGATTCCATCGTGGGCACGAGCCTCCCCCCACAGGTTGTGCCCCTTGACCTGGGGGCAAAGAAGAAATCTGTGCAGCTCAAACTGGCTCCTTTGACCAGCTTCCCCGTTGGTAATGGCACTTAACGTGTGACTTTCTTCTTTGGCCCTAGTCTGTAATCATCCAAGGAAATACTTTTTGTTGAGCAATACCTTACTGCTCTCTCATTCACTTGTACAACTGGAAGCTCGGACTTCCTCTGTGAGAAAGGAGAGGACACACACTGAGCAGATGTTTGGAGTAGTGACACTTCCCTCTCAGCCACAGATGCACCAGATAATTGGCTTAGATTTCGTTTCATAAGCCTTTTCCAAAATATTTGTGAGCAGCAAAGTATGGTTCTGCTTTCTTTATTAAAAGGTTGCTTCTCAACACGCTGAGTTTGTTGACTTCTTAAGCATCTGTTGAATACAGATCACAGTGTGCAAGCACTGATTGTTTCTTCTGTATCTTACAAGCTTGTGTTAGAGAGAATGGTAGTATAGACTCCTCTCTTTCCTATTGTTACCTCTTTAGATGTAATTGTGCATCTTTTTGTCTCTGAAACCACTTTCCTCTGAAGAGGAGGGTGGTTTCTGAGCATGGGAATCTTTTGGGGAGACCTGGACGGTCAAGTGTTACTCCTAAGTCCTGTGGCTGTTGATACCCAGGCTTGAAGAGACCTGCAATGCAGAGGCTCCTCAAAGGCATCACATCATCTGTGGTCCAGCCAGGAGGGTTTGTTTACTGCAGAGGTGAAGGGATGGCTGTGGCAGCCAAGTGGTTTGGGGTAATTGTGTGACCTCCCTTCCTACTCTCCCCATCAGGGAGAACGTCGGCTCACACTGGGGCTGCTTGGTGGTGAGGAAGCAGAGTGAGTCACCTTAGCCAGGGCTTCTTGAGAGTGGAGGTGATGAAAATAGCCCAGGGCCAGGGATAAATGCTGATTCTGAGCACATCAACAGCTTCCCATTGTCTCACGTTGTACAGACAAACGCTTACCCATAATACCCAGGGAGACTTTACATGTTTAATCTTTGCTGATCTGTGAGGGGTTGGTGTAAGCCATGGGCTTGGGTTAAACCATGGTGTTTGGACTCTTTCAGATGTGCTCTAAGTTACTCTAGTTTCTAAATCCTGGATGGGAGAAGCTTCCATAGCCTGCTCTGTCCTCTGAAACTACCTAAAATCCATCCATTACAGGTGGGTTTGAATTGATCGGCAATTGAGCTTGGCACACAAGACTGGGAATGTTGGTTTTCCTTCCCCCCCCAAATCCTTTTACCCAGTAAACAGAGTGCTGTGAGTGGGATGGTCACCTCTGCATCTCATATGCTGCTGGTTTGTAACTGGCTGAGGGGCAGCAGGGGTGTTTAGGTAGAATGCTGCTGTTCCTCTGCACCGTGTGTTTCTGTTCACTGGGCTCTAATCCAAGCTAAATACTTGAATTCATTGAGGAGTCGAGAGGAGCCCTACAGAAAGGTACTACCAAATTCTTCTGAGCTGCCTAACTCCTAGCAGGTAATACTCTCAGCTTTCTCTCCAGTTGACCGTGTGCCACGGGGCTGTTTCTCACTGTGGAATCACTGGGGTGATTAATAGACACGTTGTGTTCGTGCAATTTCACTTCTTGGTCCGCAGGGGCCCATAAGGTAACCAACCAAATGCTTTTTAAAGTTGAATGTTTTCCAGCGTTTGTGTGGGGTTATAAATGAAGCGCTGCCTCCCATGTATCATCCCAAGAGCTGCTTTCTTTCACTGTCCTCCCCTGACATAACAGCAGGAGAAAGGGGATGGGCTGATGCTGAAGGAGAGCTGGCAGCAGGCTGTGTGGTGAGACTCTTCCTGTCTCTCTAGAGGTGCCAGGCAATTCCTGGGGATAGAGGAGCACTGGAGTCCTTGTGCCTTTCCTTTGCCACTGTGGAGCAGGGACCTACAACCCAATCCACACCAGAGAAACACCATCTGGCCAGGCACAGATAAGTTGTGTGCACGTATTAAAGACAGTGACAGTTACGAGTCAGACATTGGCATTCCCTGAAACGTGCTCCAGGGTGACCCCACAGCCTTTCTGGGATGGCAAAGGCCTCTCTGTGAGGCTGCACCCCTCAAATCTTCATTGAGTAGCCAGTGAAAGTCAGGGTGCTTGCAAATCAGCATTTATTTGGGTACCTGATGCTAATGTCTGTATTTATACCACAGGGTACTCATTGTCTCTGGCTTGGGCAGGATTTGAGCTTGGGGTGAGTGTCACGTGCAGGGTCTTTCCCTGCCCGCAGCGTCTCACCATGTCCCAATAGAGTCAGTTTTGACCCGAATATCCAGGCAGAGGAACATGGTGTTTCTTCCTGCCAACCTGAAGCGATGTCCAGAAGGGACAGGGAGGGAGGGGAAGAAGGAGGTGTTGTCACAGTAACGCTGTTGTTCGTGAGGTGCTGAGGCAACTAAGTTCCTGTGTGAGTTTGCCCTGTCTTACCACTGATGCAAATGAAGTGGCTAAAGACGTTTGTGATCTGGATGTTTCCCACATGCTCATCAGGAGGGGTCGCCCAGCATGATCTGTGACCTTGTCACTGAAACACCTCTCGAACGTGGGCTCACTCCAAGTGAAGGGTTGGGAAGTTAAGACCTCAGTGCTATTGGCTCTCATGTCCTTTAGACACACTGATCCTTTGAGCCTGATGAATGTCCATCAGGTGTACTGGTCCTGTATAGCTACTTTATCTCAGGCATTGATTAGTTCTAGGTAATGGGTCAGCTCGAGGCGACTCCAGTCCCTGTGGGCTCACAGACCCCATCAGAACTGTCCCCCAGGGAAGGAGCCCTCTTGCAGTCACACACTGTGCTGTGAGCCCTTCCTCCTTCAGAGCTGGGATGGACGTGTTGCTGGCTCTTAGCATGTGTACGTGTGGCGACAGGACTTTCCCTGCCATCCAGCGCCCTGGTCACCGAGGTTGTGGTGACAGATTCCTAGTGGAGGTGGTCACCTCTGAGCCCTGGCTGGCTTGTCACAGGCCAGTTCCCTGCCCGCATCCCCTCTGGCGTGGGCCAGGCTTGTTTATCCCCTGCTCCTCGTCCTGGAATTGTTGTGAGGGTGCCAAGGCTCGTAGCTCCGTGACTCCGAGCAAGGCGGGGTGTAAAGGTCACAGTCAGGCCCATTAATAACAAGGTGCAAACGGCTGGTTTATATGTAACGTGAAGCTTTTTACTTATTTCATTTTTGCACTTTGGGGCTCTGTTTGCTTATGGAGCTCTTGGTGTCTGGTACCTATTTAGGCGAGCGCAGGCAATTGGGTTCCTTCAGGCCTTCGGAGGAATGCAGAAAATTGTTCTCTGGTGTTGTAATTCTGCTGGGATAACTGGAGCTTATTTGTCTCACTGCTTATTAAATGCATACTTGTCTTGAGGTCCTCTCTTTTTTTCTGAGAAACGTTGGGTGAATCCCAAGGACCACAAGTGAGAGGAAGATTCCAGGGGGAGGGGGGGAGAGTGAAGTGCCTGCACCTCTCGACACGCTGCATCATCTGCCTGCGGTGCCAGCGGGGTGAGGAGGTTAAACACGAGCACAAACTGCCTTGGAGAGAAGGAGATGGACGGATGGGCTCAGAGAGGGGTAAATTCATTCTGCCCTTCCCCTTGCCCCGAGATGACACAGCGAGGGGGGACGGATGCACCTCCCAAACTGCTAATGTCTGGTTGGGGGGTGGTTGGGAGCCACAGGAGGCTCTGCTGGGACTTGGGAATGGGACCTGCTGTGTGTTGGTGCTGTGTTCTTGGCTGAGGACAGTGCTCGTGGCAAGGGTGGGGAGAGCAGATGGCCTTGTGCTGTACCGGCCTCTTGGTAGTCCCCAGCTTGCCCTGTTTTGCTGTTGAGAAGGACAGAGGGACTCCTCCCTTCTCTCCTGCAGAGAGGCTGCACGGCTGTGTCGGTGATGTGCAAGCTATCCTGATCTGCTCATGGGTCAGCAATCTCTAGACATCAGGTCACGTCAACAGTAGCAATCATCGTGGGCTTTGTCCTGGTCTTCTGCAGTCTGAATTCATCCAAGGTCTGGCGAAGGTGGATAGAGTGGAAAGGCAGCTTCAGCCTCCAGCTCGGTCTCCAGGCTCCCTCCTCCCTTCCTCCAGCCTCCTTCCTGGGGCGTGCTCTGCATGCCCCAGCCCTTAGCGCTGTAGTAACGGGGTGATCAGGGATGCTGCTCATGGCCTTGGAATTTTCCTTGCTTCCAGCTCCTGTTGTTGTGTTGTGCTGTTTGGTAGGCCCTTCCGTGTGGCTGGTCATTGGGGAGAGCTAGATAACACACCCACGCCTGCTGCATCAGTGAGGGCGCATCCGTGAGGATGCATGTTTCTCCGTTGGGGATCTTGCTTTGGTTGTGCCTGGCCAGTGACATTGTCCTTTCCTCTGGATGCTGAACGGTGCAGTTGTACCGTGGCCTCCTCAGCCCTGACCCTTCTCTGAAGAACCTCTGGGTTTCTCTTCTGCTGGGGCTGTGGGCTGTCGGTTACAAAACAGTGACACAGGCTGTGACTATTGCATTCTCCTGCATTGACTCACCAGCTGCCCTTCCAGAGCTGTAACCCCCTGCTGCTGGCTGGAGCAGCCCTCCTGACTCCACTCAGGATGCGAGAGCTCCGGCACAGATCACAGGGTCGCCTGGGTTGGGAGAGACCCCTGAGGTCACAGAGTCCAACCACAACCTGACCCTGCCCAGCCCACCTCTAAACCCTGTCCTTAAGGACTCCATCCACAGGCCTTTGAAACCCCTCTGGGGATCCTGACAGGTTATACAGACACCATGTCCCAGGAAATCCATCGCTGAGACTTGGGCCTGAAGAGCAGAGAACCCCACAGCACGCTCTCCTTGGCGCAGGGACACGAGCCAGGCGTGTGTGTGAACAGGATGGTGAGTGGGCAGGGTGCACAGCAGCAACGAGGGGGCTGAGGGCTGGGCTGTAGCTCAGCACTGTACACACTCGGTGTATCTGGGGGTCAGAAACGTGACCCACCCCAGCACTGCATCCAGAAAGAGAGCAGGGTCGCCTGGGCTGTGGCATGCTCTCACCCACACATGGTTTAGTAGAGAAAACACCCCAAATTGATGTGGATCCTGCTTCCAGTGCCTTCTACCTTCTGTGCACCCTGTCCGGATGCTTCAGAGGAGGTAATGTATTCAGCAGCTCATTAAGCAATTAATTCTGCTCCTGGTCCTTGAGTTCAGACGTGCTTTTGACTGACTGGATGATAATTAGAAGGTGATCCTGCACAAAAGGCGCCCTGCACATTTTCAGCAGACTGAGGGGCTTTGGAGGGGAGCTGAGCGCTCCCTGACAGCACTGCAGCCTTCACAAACGTCCGGAGATGGGAACCATCTGCTTGCTGCAGATGGGTGTGCAGATAGGGGTGCTGATTGGGGGTCCTGATTAGGGGTGCTGATGGGAGCTTCAGCAGGGCTCCTCTGTGGGAAGGTACCAGTCTGAACCTCCTTCAGCCGCAGCAGGACATCACCTTGCCCAAGCCCCCTGGGGCCAGCCCCAGCTGCCTGGGTGTTGCTGGTTCCCCCGTGAGGAGCTTTTGCTGGTGGCTGTTAATGAACAAGGTGTGAGCGTTGTGTCATGGGGCCCTTTGCAGAAGAGACACTTGCCTCTTGTGCTGGGAGGACTCGAGCTGGTGGGGCCGTCCCCACCACTGCTCCTCCAGCATCTGCAGCGCCGGTACCAGCACTGAGGGGTTTGTTCTCCCCACATTCACTGCTGGCGGGGTCAGGGGAGGCAGCTGGCAGGGAGTCTGGTCCTGCCAGTGGGGAGGTTGCCTGCCCTGCTGTGGTTACTCCGGGTTTACTATCTCGGTGATGATATGGGAAGAGGGGAGGGCAATAAACCCAAGCTGACTAGTCCCCTGGAGCTTACCCCTTTGTTTTGAAAGGGTGAGATCTGCACCAAGGGAGGGGCTGTTTCAGCAGCAGCCAGTGATGGAGGTATCATTCATCAGGCCTCAGCTCTGCCGTGCTGCTGCTGCGAGACCCCTCCCAGGCTCCTCTGGAGAGCAAGAGATGTTTATTGACAGCTGACCCTGGGTCCCTGCACACCAGGTCCCTCCAGCCCCCTGAGCATCATGTCCTGCTCTGGGAGCGGTAGGGAGGGAGCCCTGGATTGATTGCCCCAGGGGCAGCGTTTTTTTAAGGCTGTCATGAACTGAGGGTAGGTGGAGCAGTAATGAAGATAAATGAGGCAGCTCTTCCCGGTAGATCAGCCGGTGTGCTGACGGACGCTGCGCTACGCGGGCTTGAAACGCCTTTGGCCTGGCTCAGGCCTCCCGCTCACCTGCCAGCATTCCTTGGCGCAGATGGAGGAAATCACTGGGGAAGTTACCTCCCCTCGACACTGGGAGAGGCTGGGCTGGGAGCCGGGAGCCTCCCTGCCCAACACCAGCCTGTGGCCAGGCCCTGTGAAAGCCACGGGTGCCGTGCTGGGTCTGCAGAGCTTTAATGCAGGTTAGGCAGGGGGGGGTGGGACCACCCTTACTGTTTGACAGGCTCCCTTAAACCTTCCTGCTGGTCCGTGGCCCTGCAGCAGCTCTGCTGAGGGTCCTTTCTCTGCCTTGGTGTCTGCCACTGTGTAAGGTGCCCTGGAGTGATGCTCTGACCCATTAAGGCTCATTAGGTGCCCTGAGCAGTTCCCATCAAAGCAGGTTCCAAAGTGGTTTCCCCTCAGGCATAACCCACTATTTCCTAGGGCTGCAGCTCAGGGCAGAGAATGACCCTCTTGGCTTTAATCTCTGCTGCTCTTCCCTTCCCTGCTCACCCCCTGCTCACCCCCTCTACCCCCATGTCTCGCTGCTGCTGGGAGGGAGCAGACCCCCAATGCCTCAATGCTCCAGCAGCTGTGTCGGACCCTGGCTACAAGTGTTTACAGGTGAACGTCACTGCTGACTCCTCCTCTCCCGTTGCTCTAAGCTGGAACCTTGAGGACAACTTGCCTGGAGTGTGTGTAACATCCTGACACGCCGGCACCACAGCAAACAACACCAGAACAACCGTGTTTCTCCTGGGCCAGGGAGAAGGCACAGCCGGCCCAGGGCAGCCAAGCTCTGGGCACGAAGCCCCCAGCAGCTTCAGCACGAGCTCAGGAACCACTGTGATGAAGGTAACGTTGGGGTTGGGGGGTAGGTTTTTACCTGGGTCAGTTAATTTTGCAGGTTTGCCTGTGGTTTGCACAGTGTCTCTGTGAGGTGTGGTGCCTTTTGGCCACAGTCTGCAAAATATCTACGTGAAATAAAACCTCTTTGCAGTCACCCCGTGCCCTAGTGGGGGGGAAAGGACCCCATGTGATGCCTATAGGGGGCTGGTGTCTGTGGGTACCTATGGGCTGAGGTGACAGCTGATGTTTGGGGTGCTGGGGGAAAGGCCTGGGAGCTCACCCACCCTCTGCCACTCTGCACACTGTGTCCCTGTGTGTCCTGGCAGGAAGGGCTGCCCTGGGCTTGGTGTGCTGCACGCCAGGCTCTGCTTCCTTAGAATCAGCTGATTCCTGGGGTGGGGGGTCTGTGCCTCAGGACCATGGGTGGGGGGCTGCCAGCTCGCTCCCGCTCTGGAGCAGCACCCAGGCAGGTCAGGATTTAAAGAGCAAAAGAACATTGTTTTCTGATACAGGTTTATAATGAGTTTTGACTTAAAATACTAAGCAGTATACGCAACATACAGGTGGGTTTTACAGAGATGCCCTTGTATCTGCTGACTTCAGAACCTACCGGTACGGTCACAGGGGGTTTGCTTTCTCTAGCCCTCGTGTCTGCCAGCATCTCGGGCCGGCCCTTGTCTCAGAGCAGTCAGTCAGGTTTCAGTTCCAACTCACAGCTCTGCTGGCCCCTTGGCTGGGGATGGGGAGAGGCCTCACGCTGGCTCCACTCAGGGACACGCGGGATGGTGGAACCACCTCCCGATCCACAGCACCCTCCTCGGGCCTCGCAGGAGGTAAAAGCAAGACTGCTTTCTGTTGGGTGGGTTACTCAGGACTAGTGTTTTTTGGCTGGTGAAATTTTACTGCAACGTGAATTCTCTGGGGAGACACAGGCTTCCTCAGCCGCCGCATCCCGGCGCTCGGTCCCTGCCTCCCAGTCCTTCACGAAGAGACCAACGGGCAGCTGCCATGTCACAGTTTGAGGGGACTGCAGACTCCTCCTAGGCAGGGGATTCGTTTTTGCTGAGCAAATTAGAGGGGCCCCCACAGAGCCTCCTGGGAAGCGCAGCCCTCTCTTCCGTGCCTTGCAGAATGAATTAAATAAAAGCCATGCAGGTGAACCACCGCTCCCGGAGTCCCCCGGCCCGCAGGGCGCAGGGGTGAAACGTTGCCGGGGGTGGCAGTGGCTCCTTTCCCTCCGCGCTCCCTCCGGTTGCTCAGGTCTGGTCCAGCCACTCGGCCCGTTTGGGCGCTTTACACGTGTGCACGTCCACAGTGTCCTCGCACTCCTTGCAGCGCACAGCGCAGCACCAGTGGAACTTGCACTCGCACTTGGTGACGCGGGTGACGCGGGTGGTGTCGTACCCCCGCCCGCAGCACATCACCTCGCAGCCGTCCGTCCCGCGCGACATCTTGTTGCACACGCGACCGGCCGTGCCCAGGGAGCCTGGGGAAGGAAGCAAGAGGGGGGTTAGGGGGTTCCCTCGCCATCCTCTTCCTGTGGTGTTAGGGGGGGCAGGGTCTGGGCCACGAGGCTACAGCGGCTGTTAAATAGTGTTTGTCACAGTGGTGCTGCGGTACGGGGCCATGGTGTGTCCCCCAAGTGCTGGGGAAGAGGTTGGGGTGCCTGCGCTTGCTTTACTACAGGCAGGGGCTGTGGTGTGGGCAGCAAACCTAGCTGGGGGGGACATGGCTGTGGTGACCCCCTGTGTGGTCCCCTCCCCACACCCGCTGCTGCCAAGAGCCAGAGGGACACAGGGACAGGATCTACACAGCCCCTCTGTGCCCGGAACAGGGTTCTGTGGGTGTCCTGAAGCAGCCCTGTCAGGCTGTGGGGCAGAGCTGCCCCTGGGCAGTGCCTGGGGCTTTGGCCTTTACCTGCTGACTTGTCCATCACGCAGTAATCAGGTGAGTTCTCAAAATACACCAGATCTGTTTTTGTGGGCTTTCTGAAGTTCTTGTTGGCCACTGTGAAGCCAGTGCCATCCTGGTTCATGGTCACCTGGATGGCCCCGTTGTATTTCTTCCTTAGGTAATCCCCCGTTTTCCGGAAATCTGACATGGCCAGCCAGCAGGTCCTGAGCGTGCAGGAGCCACTCACCCCGTGGCATTTGCACTCCAGCTTCAGGAAGCGCTTCACAGCCTGTGGGAAGAGGGATGGGTGAGGACTGGTGCTCACCCTGGGCACTGGGCATCATCCCTGGGTCTGCTTATCCCTGGTGCAGCTTTATCAGCCCTCCCCTGGGCAGGACTAGGCTCCTAACGGGTAAGGGATGACGCATACAGAGGACCATTCCCATGGTCACCGATGCCAGTAAGGATACCTGGGGCAAAGGTATGTGGGGTCCTGCCCGCCCCATGGGGCATTCCCTGGGCAGAGCACACAGGGAGGTGTGGGGAAGGCAGGGTGGCATCCTGCCCTCGGTGGGCACCCAGGGCCCCCTCCCATGCCCCAGCTGCTCCCGCTGCCCCTTCCCCTGCTGGGAGGTCCCAGTGGGACAGCAGCTCGTCTGGGGGCTCCACTCACCATCCTCCCGCAGCGGTTGTTGTGCAGGTTCATCAGCGCCCGGGCATCCTTCACCTTCTTCTCCTTGGCGTCCACGAAGGCCTTGGCAAACCGGATCCCATAGTTGATGTTGTCGCTGCAGCCGCCCCAGTCGAACTCCCCGCGCTCGTCCTTGGAGCGGCCCCTCTTGAGCGGGTCGCAGCTGCAGGCCTTCAGGTCCCCTTGGCTGCAGGCCCGCGTGATGGCGTAGACCACGCCGGCCGAGGAGATGGCGTAGACGAAGGCGGCCTCCCTGCTGCCTGCCAGGGGAAGAGACGGGGATGGGGAGTGAGTGCACCGGGCACCTGCGAGGGAGTGGGACATGGTGCTGGTGGCTGGAGGGACAGACTGTCCTGCACACAGGTAAGTCAACCCAGTCATCTCTGCCGGCCACGAGTCCAGCCTTGGCTTCCCTGTCACCTATTGGGCTAAGAGGAATGCTGTGCCGAGCCTTGGGCTGGGCAGCTCAGGGTGCTGGGCCGCTCTCAGGGCTGCCCAGCTGGTCCCCATGCTGACCCATGGCTTGGGGGCCGTGTGGGTGCCCTTCGGCCGGGGCTGCCTCCCTCCCGGGGTGATGCTGAGCGCGGGAGCTGGCGGCAGCTCGGGCCGGGCTCAGCCTTCCCTGCGCAGCACAGCGTGCCGCCTGCTAGTTTATGTCTCTGGTTCGAGTTCACAGCTGGTTTTATAATGCTGTAAAAGAAGCTGCAAATCAAAACCACGTTCGTCTTCATTTTGAGAGCCTTTGAAAGCAACTTCAAAGGCAGCAGAGCTCTCCTTGGGCCCCGCAGGACGGGGCTGTGGCGAGGAGCTTTCACCATTCCCCATCCTGTGCCGGGGAGGATGCGTGCGGGAGCAAAGGTGCCATCGTGGGGCTGGATCAGCCGCAATCGCGCAGGGTGCAGCATGGCAGGGTTGGGTGCTGCATCCTGGTGCTCACAGCCCCCTGCTCCAGCCAGGCTCTGGCTTGCAGACTCTGCTGCTTGTTCGCCCTGCTGGGCGGCTGCCCCATCCCCCCACCAGCTGGGAGCAAGCCCCCCCCCTTCCCCAGCTCCCACCACAGGCGCTCACATGTCCTCCATATGAGCCGCTCCTGGAGAGTGGGATGGCTCTTCCCAGCCGCCTTTGATTTGGAGGCTGCATGGCTGGACGCACCCCAGCGCGGCGCATCACGAGGCGCAGCAGCATCTGTCCCGCAGCACTGGTGCCTGTGTGGGACTCATGCCGACTCTGCTGCTGGAACCCTGTGGGGGGTGGCTGGAGCCCAGGATGCTGCTCCAGCTCTGGAACCACTCCTGTCCCCATCACACCTTTCCTCTTGGCAACTCAGGCACATCCCCACTCGCGTCGTATCCGTCCCTCACCTGGAGCGGGCAGGTCCCTCCAGGGCAGGGGCTGTGCCCAGCCATAGGCACAGGGCTGGTGGCTGTGGCACAGCCACGGTCCCCTCCATGCTGGAGCGCGAGGCCAGGACCGGAGCGGCGGCTCTGCCTTGCCTCCCTTGCCATGCGAGGGAACAGCCAGTTCCCACGTGAACCGCTGAGTCCTGGCCAACCCTGCTCTCCAAATATTTATATATCCCATTACTGTTTACATATGAGCCTGTTCTCTGGAGGTGTCTCCTCCTTCCCCCTTCTCCCCCAGTGCTCCCCCTGCTCCATCTCATCTGGTGCAGCTATTTCAAACGCAGTGCTCTGCTCCCATTACTGCTTGATTAATTTACAGGGAAAGGCAAAGCTCTCCGGAGGGAGTAATCCAAGCCACCGGGCACAGCAGCCCAGCGAGACTCTCCCAGGGAGACGAGGCACATGGCGCTGGGATGGGGACAGGGCAGAACCTACTTCGCAGCATGACCCGGCCGAAGACAGTGTGGTCCCGGTCCAGGGTGCTGCAGTTCCAGCGGTGGTGCCGGAACTGGTGCTGGCACTCCCGGATCCACTCCTTGGCTCCCTCCCCGACGGACTGCATGATGTCAGGGTACCTCTGGCACAGCTGCCGCTGCTTGTTCACCAGCCCGGGGATGTTGTCGCAGATCACCCTCGCGCCCAGCGCCCCGATGTACCTGCGGGAGAGAACGGAGCCGGGTTACCAGGCTGCCAGCATCGGGGAAGGTACAGGGCTCTGGCTCCCCGGGTCCCCACCCTGGGTGGGGGGGTCTTTATATTGAAGTCCCCCTTTCCCTCTTTTCTTCCTGGCCATGTCAGCTTGGCTCTGCTGAGGGAGGCTCCATGCAGCATCCCCTCAGCATGGGGCATCCAGCAAGACCTGCCTGGTGCCGTGGTTCAGCTGGGTGGGATGCAGGGACAGGGCCCTGCTGAGCCACCGCAGCCACTGTGCTTTGGTCTTTGTGTTTAACGAGGGAACCCCAAGTTTTACCAGCCTGGGGTGGGTGATGCTCTCCTCTGTGCACGCGTGGCTGCGGTGGGGAGCAGGGGTCCTGTGGAGCCCATCTCCTGTGGGTGCTGCTGGCCCTGGGAGCCTGAGCACTGTGAGCTCCTGGGGCCGCAGCCGAGGAACTTGCTGATGTGCAAAACCTCTCTCCCGCCCTCTTCCCTACATCCTGGCCCTGCTCTGCAGCCTGGCGCTGCTGAGCACAGCAGGATGGAGCCCAGCTGAGGCCAGCATGGCCGGCGCTGGCTCTGCAATGCTTCTGGCCCGCACGCTGTCTGGGAGGACAGGGGTCTGTGGCACAGGGATGTGCTGCTCAGGGAGAACAAGCTGCAGGTTGCTGCAGTCCTCACTCGCACCCTTATCCCCAGCTCTCCAGCCTTCCCTGTGCATCACCTGCACTGGTGAACGTTCCTGAGTGCTCCAGGGCTGGATAACTGGGAGAACTGGGCAATGGCTCGCCCCCTGCCTGTACCCTGCCCGCATCCCAGTCCTCTCCTGGCAGTGGTGGGGAAAGGGCAGGAGCTGGAGCAGCAGGACAATGCATAAGTCTGTGGGAGCTTGGCTGAGCCCCACAGGCAGCCTTCCACGGACACGGGGGGAGGGACCCCAAGCTCTGCCCCGCGGCCTCACACCAGCCCCGGCAATGGCGGCAGCATGGAATTTTCCATCCCACTGCAGGACGAGGGTTGCTGTGGAGCTGTGATCCTGGCTGGAAGGGATGGATGGGGTTTGGGTGGGATTCAAACTTTTCACCCCCCTCAAGACTGGAACGTTCCTTCAGTGAGGTTAAAAGCAGCGAGGCTGGGCAGCGCTTCATTGTCTGTGGCCGCATTCCGTCGCTTCTGTCAGCCCAGCAGGCTCAGGAAAGCCCTGCGAGCGCAGAGCAGTGGGAGCTGCTCCCTTCTTATAAAGTATTTTGTTTAAACGCTGGCAGAAGCACAAGGTCATCTCAGGCTGGAGCTGAGGATAATAAACCCGGTTCCCCACGGCTCTGCAAGCCCCAGCTCCCAGGGCCAGTGAGCGTTTCTTTCACAGGCTCGGTCGTCAGCCTTTCGTCCTGCAGCGGGGAATGAGGGAGATGCTGGGAGCTCTTTAGGGAAGACACAAGCCAATGGGAGCTCATGGAGTGATGCTGGCCGTGGGTGTTTGACCCCTCGCTCGTGCTGGGCTGCAAGACCGGCTGGCTCCTTCCCAGGGTGAGCATCCTGCTCTGGGGAAGTGCGGCCAAGTACCCCGGCCCTAAGCTCCTTCTGCCCAGCCTGCCTGGTCCCAGCAAGGACTGGGATGGCTGGTGTGGCCCTGCCCGCGTTGCTGAGAGCTGGGATGCTGCTGCCAGGGCCAGTGGTAGCCAGAGCATCCTTTCATCAGAAGAGGCTGCTGGGAACAACGGGCAAGGTAAAGCGGTGTCCCCCCACCTCAAGCCCTCCCCCTGCCCCCCTCCAGCCCCATGGAGCTGGGACACTGCTCTTTAACAGTGGGCAGTAAGCGGGTCTGGCTTTGGGATGCGGCAGAGGAGCTGCCTTGGCCAGGAGACCCATCAGATAATGCACTAACCCCATCCCCTGGGAGACTGAGATCAAGGGAAACCCTCCAGACAAGATAAACACCAGGCACTCCCTTCTTCACACCATGAGCTAATTACTTCTCCTTAATTCTCCTGCCAAATACCCAGATCAGAGCAAACACTATCAGCAGGAGAAAGTGGAAGGAGAGCAGAAGGCGAAAGGCAGCGGCCGCCGAGGGAGCACCCCTGTCCCAGACCCTGCCAGGGCCAGAGGCCGTGTCTGCCTCTGCTTGTGGCCATGAGAAGCAGCACGATCCCTGCGGTACCGACAGGGTTCCATTGGAGCTGACGGAGCGAAATCCACCACTGCACAACAAGGGGAACCCCCTCTCCTGTCGTGGAAAGGCTGTGGGTATCTCAAGATCTTCCATGTCATGAGAAACACTCCAGTCAGGTCCAGGGGCTCTGAACTGGGGTGAGATGGGGAACATCAGAGACTTCTGCCAGGTGGAATTTCAGGAGAAACCCCAAACCTTCGTTCTGAACCGATGGAAGGATCCCTTCCCCTTTTTATTTCAAAGAATCTGTGGTGTTTGCAGAGCACCAAGCGAGGAGACACGAAGGATGTTCTGGGAAGTCACCTGCTGCCTTATCAGAACTGTGTTTTAGAGACTAAAGTCTTGATGGAAGCGGCGGATCTCTGCAAGGTGCTGGGCTCCTGGGGCATCGGCACCTTTACAGCTCCTGCTGCGTCCTGGACTCGTGCTTCGGGAGGAGAGGCAGGAGCAGCCCACAGCCAGGAGGAGCTGGGCAGGTGTTAGTAGCTCCGTGTGTGAGGATAGCAACGCCTGCCCTGCCAGATGGGGTCCCAGAGGGTGCTGCCCTCACCCAGTGTCAGCAGAGCCAGCATCCCCCCACTGAGGGCAGGGGTGCTCACTCGGATGGCAGAGCCACTGGCACCGATCCCTCCAGCAGCCTTTGCTGGCGCAATGCTGCATCATTTACTTCTCACAACCACACACAAGCCCCAGCGTGCTGGATTTCCCGTTCCTCCCAGAGCTCAGCTGCCAGGAGGTGGGTGTGAGCTGCGGTGCTGCGGGAAAGGCCGTGCTCCCACTCATGGTCTGGACCTCTGCTCCCTCCCTTCCCCGCTCCCAACCGCCAGCCAGTCGTACAAAGCAGCAGAGCCCAGAGTTTGCGGGTAGCAAGGGCGAGTAGAGCCCAGGAGGTGATGGAGGCGAAGCAGCGCTCCGTGCTCCCTGCCAACCATCCTCCTCCTGCAAGCACACGGCCCCGCGGCCGCAGCCGCCGGTGCAGCCAGAGCGAGCAGCAGCCCGGAGCTGGGATGCGCTGGGGCAGCAGGAGACAACCCTCACATGTTGGCTCCCAGTTGTTTTTCTTGTTCTGAGAGTCTGCTGACTTCGACTCGTGTAAACATGGAGAAACCTAAATTGCTTCTAAGATAAACATGCAAATCAGAGGCAGACGCATCTATTTACTTGGCAGCGTGTGTCCTGGGCTAAGCCCCTTGCAAGGCTTGCCTCCGTGCTGGATGTGTCCCGCTCCCGTGCTTCCCACGACAGCCTGCCTGGCTTCCCGAAGGGCTTGTGGGCTCCTCAGGATGCTCCTGCAGAACTGTGGAGCCTGTGTCACGTCTCTGCCCCCAGCTGAGACCACTCTAGGGGAAGTCTGAAGGGCTGCGAGCCTTCCCGCTCTCCTCTCCAGACATCAGGAGGGGATGCCCACAGTTGTGTGGGCTGTGAGTTCCTGGGATCGGCTGCATCTTGTCCCGTGGGACAGCCCCCAGTATGCCTCTCTGCTTCTCCATTCCTGCAGTGCTCAGGGATCTTTTGCTGGATCAATGAACTGTGCTTTGGTGCTGACACAGCCCCCAGCTGCTCCTTGTGGGACCAGTTCTGCTCTCAGTCCTGAGCATGCTGTGTTCAACCACGATCGCCGCCTGCCCCCTTGTCCATGCCAGGTGAAGCATGGCCTCTTCTGACCCGACCTGTGCCCATGAGGACATCTCCAGCCTCTTCTCCAGGACCAGCACTAGGGTCAGTGGTCCCCATCTCCCTGGGTGAGCCTCTTGCACCACCCAGCCCTCAGGTTAGGGCTGGGAGCTTATTCTGCACAGGGCAGTGTTGCTGCTGGCTCCTGCTCCGAGAGCTCCGCTGCTGAGGTTGAGATGAGAGTGTGGTCTGGCTTCTTGGTGGTATCAGAGGCTTCTGGAGTCCTTCCCCTGGGAGAACTGATTCATCTCCCCATCGCTCTCATAACCACTTTGATAGTCCTGACAGATCAACTTGGGAGCCAGACTGCCTTGGCTTCTGTTCTCTTCCCATCCCATTGAGTCGACAAGGAATCTGTGTTTTGGCGGGAGGCTGGGAAGCCCTAGGCAGCTGTTGGAGCCACCTCCTTCAGATAGGACCAACTCCAACCTCCCTGCCTGATAAAGAGCAAATTCCAAGGTGCCTGGCAGCGTCTCACCTCCTCGAGTTCCTTGCATACTTCCAAGGATGCTGCGCTTCCCTTCCTCTGCTCTCCCTGGCTGGGGGCAGACAATTTATAGCCAACTGCAGAGCACTTTTGGGTTGCAAGGTGCTATAGACATTTGAGATATTATTTTATTATTATAAACCCTGAGTATTTTATTAAGCCCCACTGGGAACGGGGCCATCCTGGCCTGCTGGAATTGTTAACGCCTCGGAATGATTAATAGTCCTAATTTCCTCACTTAGAGCCACTACTCTGTATGTTGAGAGTGTTAGTCTCACTTGAGTAATTTTTAATATCATAATGCTGGGCTGTGACCAGTGCCAGTCAAAGTACGTTCTCCCTTTCTGCCCTGGGATCTCTGTCTCTGTGTGAGGCTTTGCTGGTGCATCTTCTCTCTAGTGGGGGCTGGAAACCAGGTTCTGTTCTGCTTGTGGTGGTGCAGAGGTGAGGTGAGGTATGGTGTGTGCAGAGGATCTGGGGGCAGCAAAGCCCCCGAGTGCCCGGGATGCCATAGAGCCAGAGGAGGGGAGAGGGAGGGATGTTATCAAAGCACAGGGAGGGAAGGACTCGGGTGCCTTCCGCAGTAGCAGCCCCATCCCGCTCGGTGCAGCTGAGAGCTGCTCCCCACATGCCATGATGTAAGAGTAACGTGCAACCTGCCCATCAAGAATCCGCTTCATCCTGAGGTATCTGTCTTTTTTTTTTCCTCCCAGGATCTCAAAGTGCTTTGCTGAGATGCAGGAGGTCAGACAGTCACCAGGCATGAGGTCAGACAGATGATGCTCCTCCTGTCGCATCGTGGGTGCTGAGGGTGAGCTGCTGGGGCAGAGCCTGAGCGTCTCCACAGGACTGAGCCCAGAGAGATGCTCTCATGGTGGGCTGCAGGCACTGCTCAAATCCCCATCAGCACTGGGAAAAGCTAATGAGTTTGGAAGAGCAGCAGGACTTTTTCTCCTGCTTTTCTTTCTAAGAAAGATTTCCTATAGGTGAAAGTGACCCTAATGAAAAATGAACTAAGACACCCAATTAGGATTATTATCATGGTGCAGAGTGACTGAGAGAACACATCTGTTCAAGACGCCCCAACCACGCACACCAGGGCTGCTGCAAGGCCACAGGGTTCAGTCTCCATCACTCTGACGTTACTTTAGAACTGATTTTTCAAAGCCGGAGCTGCGGAGCGCGGGGGGTAGAGACTTCCCGGTCACTGACCTGCGGCTTCTATTGCCATGCAAAGCGCTCCGCAACAACCAACCTGCAAGCTCCCCGCCCGTCCCCCGAGCGCTGCTGCTCCGTGTCGTCTCCCCTTTGCGATGGCAAATCCCCCTGGCACCTCGGCTGCGCCAGCCCCGGGGCTGTGAGCGGGTGGGCGAGGAGCTGCCCCGCAGCCGGAGGATGGAGAGCCCGGAGCCGGTGCGTCTGCGGCGCGGGATGGCAGCGGGAGCTACAGCCCCGGGAACCGCCACGTAAGCTGCTCGACCCTCGGCTATAGCGAAGCCCTCCTGGGGGTCTGCCCTCCCGCACGGCCGGGGAGGGGAGCCAGCGACCCCCCTGCACGCCCCACAGGGTTACACCGGCTGGCTGCGGAGCTCCTCCGTGCAGCTGTCTTTCCCTTGGCTTAATTTCAAACATTCCTATTGATGCTATTTCCCCTCCCACACACCTCCGTGCGATGCCTGTCGTGGCTCGATTTTTTCCATCCCTCTTTGTGCCCACCCGTGGCCAGCGCCGGTGTCACAGCCGAAACGCACAACAACCCCCTTAGAGCCACGGCTGGGGGAGCACCTCTCCTTCCTTCGACACCCCCCCTGCACCTGCCGTGGGGTGGGCACAGCCGAGCCCTTGGGAAAGGAAGGGTCCCACACCAGCTCCAGGCGTTGCATGGGGACCACGAGGGGCTCTTCATTTCTCTTGTTGTGAGAACACAGACCCCCTTCCCCAGGCAAGGAACAGGGCTGGGATGTGGTGGCTGGAGCATCCCCAGTGCCTGTCCAGGCATCGTGCCCTGGGGTGCGGCAGCTCTCCCCAATACCCCCGATGCCTTGAGGAGCCCACGTGGCCGTCAGGCCCCTGCACGCTCCCCGACCCACGCCCAAGCTTGTGTTCGTCTTCCTTCCCCAGATTTGTTTTATCTCTTTGGGAGCCTGATGCCTCCCATCTGTTCCGATGCCAGATGAAATTAAATATTTGTAGTTTCCAAGGGCTGTGGTTAGCAATGCACAAGCCAGCTAACGAGGGCTTGGTGCGCCCCAGGGCTGGGGGGGTTCACGTGGGCTCGCAGGCGAGCGGGTACGTGTGAGGGTGGGGTGCTGGGGTGGGTGCTCGTAGGGCTTTGTGTACATTTCTCTCTAACCAAACCTTCCATTTCAAATGGCTTTCCACACCAGAGCAGCTAGCCGGGCTCTCAACAGCGAGTAAACCCTACTTAGTTATTTACACCGAGTTTGTTTATTGCACAGTTTGTGTTTATAAGCAACGTTTGCCTAATCTTCCAAATCTTCCAGGAGGAATGTCAGAGGCCGCTTTCGGGGCCCAACGTCCCCTTGCAGCACACCCAGGGCACAGCCCTGCCCGGCACCCACCCAGCAGAGCCACCGTGCTGCCCTGTTCCCCCATCCCCCTGTCCCCCATCCCTGGCCCTGCCCGGGGTGCTCAGGGCAGTGGGATTTGGGGACTTTCCCGTTGCATTCTTTCTTCATTTCCGCCTGGGTTTCAGCTGGTATTTTGTTGCTAAGTTACACTCTGCAGTTTGGGAGCCTTTCCGCACGGATGCTGCTCCCCACGGCCTGGCCTGGCCCAACGGACTCACGCCAGCCTCAGAGCCTGGACACGACCACGCCGGGCACAGCCCATCCGCTCTGCCCACCCAAAACCTGCTCCCCACACACACAGAGGCACCCACGGACACTTTCCCCAGCCCCAGAGTTCGGCGGTTCCCGGCAGCGCTGCGCGGGCCGTGCCTGACGTCACTGAAATTAATAATCTGCAGTTGTTGAGGAGCAGCACTTGGTCAGTAAGTTCCCTTTCCACGCGCTGCCACCAGAACTGACCCAGTTTCTCTCTATTAATCTACTTCACAAATCAGCTCTGGAAATGAGAAGCATTTCCTCCATCGCCACAAGTTTATTGTGTGTGAATCCCTGCAAGAATTTGGCAATAACAATAAACATAAGGAACGATGATGCACCACCAAATGCATTTACTGTAATATCAGTAGTGCTAACGATGTGCTTGGAAAACCTATGTAAATCACTGAATAACTTTTTCCCCAGCCCACAGCTGGCTGAAACCGCTCTCAATAGAACATCCATCCCATCCAAACACGCTGCTGTATCAGAACTGACGCGGCCGAGCGGCGCTGGCTTCGGCAAAGGCTTTTCTTAGGAATGTTCTGGTCCACAGAAGAGAAAGCAGGACTCAGAGTGTGAACCCGGGAGTTTAACATTTGCTTTCTGATTTAGTTTTAGTTACTCGAGGTACCCCAGACCACTTCTGCTGCCAAAAGCATTCCGAGGGGCTGCCCCTGCTCTGCCTTCTGCCTCCGGAGAGGAGCTGCCAGCCAGGGAGCTGCTCTGCAAGCTGAGAACACAAGAGCAGCAGGAGCTAAATCTAGCTTCCTCTGAGCGAGCCACAGCTACCGAGACTGAGAACGTGGCTGGGTTTCCTTCTGTGCTCTCGGAATTAAGGCCGACACCACAGCGGGGTCATCGTGGGGAGAAGCGGGGTACAGCAGCACGGAACGCTGGTGTTTCCCAGAGTCTCCCCAGGGAAGGAGTTTTCACCCTTCAGCCAAGGTCCGAGTGAGTTACAGGAGCTGCCCAGCTCGGAGCTGTGACTGCTCCACACCCGTCCTTCTCCATCCACTTCACCCCACACTCCCCAGCCTCCCTGATAACGACGTGAAGTCACCTCACTTCTCCTCTGCCCTAAGACCCTTCCTCAGCTTTTAGTGTTACCGGCACCATCACCTTGCCGGGGTCGCCATCGCATCCCATCCCTGCCTGTCCCGACGCGTGGGGCTGGAAGCCGTGCCAGCGCTTGCATCAACCTGCTGCTTGCCCACGGCCACTCGTCTGCTCGCCCAGGGATGTCAGCTCCCAGGGGCTGCCCAGGCTGCACAACCCCCCCAATATGTCCAGTAACACCACTGGTCTCACTGGTTTGTGTTATACATGCCACCTGGGCTCCCCACTCCCCAGCCTCACAGCTTTTCTGATCACCCCCTCACCCTGGGATCGCTCTCCCAGGGATGCCAGTGTGGCCGTGACTGCCACACGCCCAGGCGTGCTCTCAGACACTACCAATACTTGCATTACCCACACGACTACCAAGTGCTCCGAGCCCTCACAACGCTGCTGAGGAATTCCAGAAACCCCGGCTGGCTTTCAGTGTCAGATGGGATGGATTTGATGGAGTTGTGCTCCATCCCCTGCCATGCGCCAACGAGGATGAGGTTGTCATGGCAAATGGTGTTTTCCACAAGATTAGAGAGGACTTTTACAGGGTGGGGGCACTTTGAACTTTCCTGCAGCAAACTATTCTGTTCTCCGGCGTTCCTGAGCTCCTGAAGCAGCGTGGGGTCGCCCGGAGAGCTGCAGTCCCTGTTTCCCTAATTCTCTCCTCCTGCAAACGTGAATTTTCCTTGTTGCAGGAACCGAGGCAGGAGGAGACTCGTCTCTAGCAGGCTGGCGCTTCCTACGGCATCATTCCCACCAGAGACAGAGCCTGACCGTGCCCAGCTGGGGGAGAAGGGCAATTTGCTGCCTCACGAGAAGTTACAACCCAGGTGCGGAGGCAACGCCGCAGCCCGGGGGATCTGCGAGCTCCGCCGCGCCTGGGCAGCGCCGGGGGATCCGGGAGCCGCTGCCGCTTCCCCGCTCCGAAGGGCTAATCCTGCTCCCCGCCGCCGCCCCGGGAGGGATGGCTTTTGGGGGGTCACGGCGTGTGGGGCTCGGGGAGCTCCCGGCGTGTGGGGGCCGGCGGGAGCCGGGGGAACTCCCGGCCCGGGGGGCAAACGGGCGGCTCTGGCGCTTTCGGGGCGCGGGGTGTCCCGGGAACACCGCGGTAGCTGCGCCCCGGGGAAAGATCCGGTACCGGCGGTGCGGGGGAGGGGAGACCCAGCAGACGGAGCATCCCGACCGGTCCCCGGCGGCTCTCGCCGCTCCGCTCGGGGCTCCCACGGCCGCACGTCGGGCGCTGGGCTCCGGCACTGCGGGACTCGCTGCGCCGCTGCCCCCAGCCCCCGGCCGGGTATCCCCCTCCATCCCCATCCCGTCCCGCCGGCGGCTGCCCTGGGCCCGTCGAGGCGGCGGGCGCGTCGCGGGGACTCACCACCACGAGGAGTCGGCGCGGGGCGTCAGGGCGAGCAGGAGGAGGACGAGGGGCAGGCAAAGCCGCGGGGCCGCGCCCGCCGTCCGAGGGAAGGCTCCGCACTCCGCACGCCCGGGGGCCAAGGCAATCCCAGGAGACGCTTCCAGGCGGTTTGGGCTGAGCATATCTCTCCGGGGCGGGGTCCAGACGGAGAAATGACCGGGAGGGGGGTCCTGCCCGCGCTCCCCTCGGGGGCACTGCCCGTCACGGCCCCGCGGCGCGGCTGCCGGCTCCGCGCTGCTGAGCGAGCCCCGGCTGGGCCCCCGCTCCCAGGCGCATGCTGCTGCGCGGGGGGCGGCGGGGCAGGGCCGGGCCGGGCGGCGGGGCTCCCGGGGGGTGCCGGGCCGGCGGGCTCAGCGCCCCCCGAGCGGCGCGGGGCGGGCGGCGGGGCCGGGCCGGGCCATGGAGGTCCTTGCGCGGAGGGCGAGGACGCACTGGGGATGGGAGCGCGGGGGCCGCGGCCAAATATTGACAGCGCCCGCCGTGCTCCGGGCTCTCATTGGGCAGAGTCAGAGGCGCGGAGCCGCCGCTCCGGCCGGACCGACCCCCACCTCCCCAAGGGCACGTCGGACAGCCCCCTCCGGGCTCCTGCCCACCGCCGGCGGGGCTGCCCCCGCCGCCGCCGCCCCGCCGCGCACCGCGGCCGCTCCCACCGCCGCGCCCGCACCCGCGGGGACGCGGCGCGGAGCCGCCGGACGCGGCCGCCCCGTCGGGCCCCGCCCGGGGAAGGGGCGCAGCGGCGCGGAGGGATGCTCGGGGCCGGGGCCGCCGCCGGCTCCTCCCGCGCTCGCCCCGCCAGGTGTCACTGCAGGGTGGGAAACGGGCCGCCGCGCTCCGCGGGGCTCCGCGCTGTGCCCCCCACGCCCCGCGGGGGCTCCGCCGCCGGCCCGCGCAGCGCTCGGGGCTCTCTTAGCCCTGGCCCCGCGGCACCCCCGGTGCAGGTCGGCCTGCGGGGCTCTGCGCGGGTGTCGGGGGCGGTCCAGACCCTCAGCTGCCCGGGGACCCGCGGGCAGAGGTCCGGAGGACGGGGACACGGCTGCTGTTTGGGGGACATGCACAGCTCGGGGCGGTGATGTGCCCGGGGAGGCCCACCACCTCCCTGCCCTGGGACTCCCGGTGTCCGAGCAGCGCCACAGCCCTCCGGGACAGTCCGGCGTGGCCGTGTGGCCTCCACCTTGGCCGTGCCTCAGTGGTCCGTGGCTGCAGGACAGGGAGAGCTGGCGGATGAGCTGCCCTTGGCTCTGAGCTCGCCTGCCTTCAGCGCCCTAAAACTGCTGGCTGGTGGCTGCTGAAGCCCAACCTTACCTGGGAGCTCCCTCTTGCCCATGTGGTCCCTGGATGGCTGGTCCTTCCACAGCCTGGAGGTGAGCGGGCGCTAGGCTGCAATGGGTAACCTCTCATTGCAGACACCTGCCAATATGCCTAATTATTTACTGGATTGCAAATTCCATTATCCACCCAAGTTCTTTTTTGCATCGCCAGGGCCCTCAGCCACCCCCACCCCTCCACCCAGCTCAGCTTGTTCTGCTCTTTCCTTCCCATTCCTGTTGCTGCAGATCACAGAGCGACTTCCCCAGCCCCAGAGAAACCAGGACTGAAACTGGCACTTGGTTATAATCCAATTACACTTCTGAAAACGGCAGTGACAGAAAGCTGGTGCTGGTAGGGTGCTGTCCTTGTGCCTGAGAGCCCAAACGCAGCATTGCACTGCAGCTTATTCATAAAGCGATTGCCCTGAGAAGGCTGGTATTTATAGACTGGTGTGGAAGGCTGTGTGCTTGTTTAGAAGGCCCCTCATGGTGGGCAGTGTGCTGGGGGCTCTGCTGCTGCTGGTTCATGGGCTTTTCTCTGTTCCTGGATTGTTTCCATTCAAGGAGAGGAGGCTGAGCTCTCTGTATCCTGCCCTTCTGAGAAAGGGAGGGGAGAAGGTGACAAGTGCTGTGATCACACACGTTCACCTGAGTTGTGTGGGTCTTGGCTGGGACGTGGGGCTGGGCTGGAGACCACTGGGTCAGGCTGTAACTGCCCAGGGGTGAGAGGCAGCTGGTGTGGGCAGCAGGGAGGGTGATGGGTGTCTGCAGGGAGGGTCACAGCTCAATACAGGTGTTAGGTGGCACGTTCGGGCTGGGTTTCACAGGGTGTTGCACCCAGCGTGCCGAATTTCCACCTGCCTGGTGGTCCCCAGGGCCTGGCTGGCAGCCCACGCGCGGTACCCGACCTCCCTGTGCCCGCATCAGGCTGTCCCTTGCCTGCCTTCAGCAGAGATGTGCTGGGAGGGGGCGTGGGGACGCCGGGGCAGCCCTGGCTCCTCCAACTGTGGCTCAGCCGGGCAGGGACTCGCATTTGGTCTTCCACTCACAGGACCAGCGAGCTGGGGGTGTCTGTGCGCAGCGCCCACATGAGCCGGGCGGGTAAATAAACAGGGCTCTGCTTTCAAAGGCTTTCACGATTCATTAACTTCAAAGGGACGAGCTCTCTATTTTCTTAGCAGGTTGGTCAGTCCCCAGACTCGGTCCGGGTGCTGAGGGCGGTGGGTGTTCAGCTGGGCAGCCACTGCCTTGCGCAGCGTGGAGCTGTGGTGAGGGGCAGAGGGACGGCCCGTGGCTCTTGTTACTCCCCAACCCCGAGAAAAGCAGAGCAAGAAATGCACAGGGGAGGGTGCTCTGAGGCATTCTCTGCCCCAAAGAGCTGCCCCATAGGGTGCTGGGGGCACCGTGGGGCAGGGTCTGCAAGCCAGGGCAGAAGCCTCCCCATCTTTTCACAGGGTGAAGGCAGCGTGGCCTTGCCTGCTGGTGCCACCTTCCCATGGGAGAGGGCAGGGGTTGCTCTTCATCCCCAGCTGTCCATCCTGCCACAGCACTGGATTCCTGCTTTGACTGCAGGCACAGGTGCTGGGGCTGTGCCAGGAGCGCAGAGCTAGCAGAGAATGCAGGGGCATTGCTGCACCCCCAAAGTGCCCGTGCTGGGCACAGCTAGGAAGCTAACCTTTCACGTGGCAGCCCCAGGAATAACTCAGAGCCTTGCATAATCACAGCTGCCTGGAACCCCAAGGGGAAAAATCACTGTCCTGGGATAACCCTCAGCACTGATAGGCTGACCTCATGGGAAGCCTATCTTCTGAGGCAACAAAACCCCCTCATAAATATATTTGTTGGAGATTTGGGATGGATAGCATGGCTCAGCCAAGCTTCTGAACGTGTGAAAAAGGGACAGTGGGGACACGGGGCTGGACATGGTCACTGCCCAGCACAGTGGCACCAGTGGAGTCCAGGTGAGAGCCCTGCTCATGGTAGCGTGTCCTGCTCTGTGCTGGGGGCTCTGCTGCTGCTTGGTTTGTCCCAAAGAGGATGCTCAGGAGAAGCAGCCCCAGGCTGGGTCAGGGGTTCCTTGCTGGGGGGCAGCACTGGGACACGATGGTGATGAGACCCGTGTGCTCCCAGCAAGCTGTGTCTGTCTGGTGAAGGAGACGGTGTGGCAGATGCTTTGTTCCTCTATCCCCTGGTTTCCCTGTTAATTGCTTTGTTCCTTTCCTCCTCAGATTAACTGATGACTTGCTGTGGGGACATGCGGTGCCCGGCTTTGCAGCCCTGTGTGCTGGTAACCCTTTGGCCTCCATGGATACCTGGGCACACACAGCATGAGGACAATCTCTGCTCCTGTGCATCCCCAAGGTGGGCAACTCCTGCCTGGTAAATGTGGGAAGGTGTTTGTTTGGGCACTGGTCTGGCTGCAGCACAGGTAAAGTTTGAATAGTTCAATTAAAACCCTGCCCAATGTCAGACCCAGGTTTGTGCCTTTTCAGAGGCATTTGCCATATGTGGTGCCTTGGGAAGAGATGGTTTCCCATTGTGGGACCCATCCTGCACTGCAGCATCCACCTGCATGCAGCTCCCTCCATCTGTCTATCCCTCCATCCCTCCCTTATTCCCTCCCTCCATCTCTCTATCCCTCCCTCCCTCCCTCCCTCCCTCCCTCCCTCCCTCCCTCCCTCCCTCCCTCCCTCCCTCCCTCCCTCCCTCCCTCCCTCCCTCCCTTATTCCCTCCCTTCATCCTTCTATCCCTCCATCCCTCCCTTCCTCTATCCCTCCATCCCCCCCTTCATCCCTCTCTCCCTCCATCCCTCCCTCCATCCGTCTATCCCTCCATCCCTCCCTCCCTCTATCCCTCCCTTATTCCCTCCCTCCACCCCTCCCGCCATCCGTCTATCCCTCCCTCCCTTCCTCCCTCCCTCCATCCCTCTATCCCTCCATCCCTCCCTTCCTCCATCCCTCCATCCCTCCCTCTATCCCTCCCTCCATCCCTTCCTCCCTTCCTCCATCCCTCCCTCCACCCCTCCCTCCATCCCTCTATCCCTCCCTCCCTCTATCCCTCCATCCCTCCCTCCATCCCTCTATCCCTCCATCCCTCTATCCCTCCACCCCTCCCTCCATCCCTCTATCCCTCCATCCCTCCCTCCCTCCCCGGGGCCGCTGGAGCGCAGCTCGGTGCGCAGGAGCCCGGTGCAGACTGCTTGCTGTGAGTCCAGCTGCGTTAGTCATAAAAGTCCCCGAAGGCCAGAAATGGTGCAACAACACCTAAAAATACCCGCGCCGCGCCGAGCATCCCCGGTTCCCGTCATCCCCCCGAAGGCGTCTGTGTATTGTGCGCGGCGGGGAGCGCGGCGGAGATGCCGGGCAGGAACCGGCCATAAATCCTGCCGGCCGCCGCTCGGCTTCTCCCGCCCGCCGCCCGCGGCCGGCCCGGGGCTGTCTGGCAGCCGCCGGCCCCGGCTGTCATCGGCAGATCAGACGGGGCTGAAATTTGACAGACCTGTGGAAAAACACAGGGTGACATCACGCAGAGACACCGGCCCGCTGATTAATCTCCCAGGTCAGCGGCTGCTTTATTTATAACAGGAGAGGGGTTGGGGATGGTTCGTACGGGAGCAGAGCGGTGTGGGGTGCTGGTCTCGCAGTGCAGCCGCCCTCCTGTGCCAGTGGGGACAGCGCTGTCTCCTCTGGACACTGCTGGACTGGCTGAAACGGGGCTTAAGAGCATCAAAGCCGAGCCTAAACCAGCGCGGGCGCACCGGAGCCTGGCTGGAGGGACCGGTACTGGTGCTCCATGCCCTGTTTTCCTTGCTCCTGGAGTTCTTCCCGGCCCTCCCCAGGGGGAACAGCTCAGCTCCCACCCCCAAAAAACGCAGCACATCAAACTTGAAATGTTTTGTGAAACCCTTGTCAGGCTTTGGGGGAGGGGGGAGGTGGTCACCAGGGCACGAAGTGTTTGGTTCCTGAGCTTTCAAAACAGCCTTTTCCACTTCCGATGACTTTTGTTCTGTGATGTCAACATTTCCGTCCTACCCCATAATGCAAACCAAAATCACAGTTAAAATAATATATTTAGCATTTATCAGCTGAAGCGTTTCAAGCCATCCATTTCCCTGGGCTTTCTTTCACAGATAACAGGGAAAGCTCCGGGGTGGGTGATTCTGGGTTGGAACAGAAACAGGTTTCAAATGTTTTGCAAAGGCAGAACTTCATCTCTGCTGCCAAGTGGTAAGTGGCCAAGGGGAAAAAAAACCCTGCTTATCAGGTAGATATATCTCTAACGTTGTTTCTAAATGGAGAATTTTTCATGTGATTGATAAAAAATGGGGAAATAGGGCCAAATCCTGCACATGCTTTGACTGCAAGGCTTGTACTGTCACGCTGGTGGGGCTTTGGCTGGAATAACCAGGGGTAATGAGTTCCCCCATATCTAGGGATGTGGGTTGTGCTGTCAGGGCAAGGAAGGATTTATGTTTCCTTTTCCTGGGGAATACGGTTGGTCTCTAAGCAGGATGAATACCCAGTTCACTGGTGTGAGGGGAATTTCTTATCCCACACAGCTGATAGCGAGGGGGATGCTGCTGAGCTGGGGATGCTGCATGGCTGGCTGCCCAGCAGCGATGACAACCTGCTGCTGCTGTGATGAGCCCGTGCCGGTGCTCGCCTGCTCCTGGGGCTCTCGGATGCTGCGCTCACACGGTGGAGCTGGAGGTGAGAAACCCACAGCTCTGCTGACCTGGAGCTGCGTGCCGGAGCCTGGCTCACCGTGTGGGACCAGCTCCCCCATGGCACTGGAGCCTGGCTCACCATGTAGGACCAGGTCCCCCATGGCACTGGAGCCTGGCTCACCGTGTGGGACCAGCTCCCCCATGGCACTGGAGCTGCCTTGCTTGGCATGGGCAGTGCCAGCTTGGTAGCTGTGAGGTGCCTTTTTTCTGCACCCAGCATGGATTGGGCCAGCCCCGGGCTCCTGCCACATCCAGGGCTGAGCAGAGGAGATGCTCGTGGGCTGGTGGCAACATCACAGCAGCTTTTGGGATCAGTGCCCATGTTTTCTGTTCTGCCCTGTGAAGCAGGTAACCCTGTGCCTCCCTGGGCCTGCTGTGCACAGACCGGATCCTTCCTGGCTGCGTGCTCTCTGTCACAGCCACGGTGCAGGCACTAGGTCCAGGTGAATCCCCACTGGCCCACTCAGAGTTCTGAGGGAGTTTGGAAGGAGAAAGAGAAGGTGGAAGTGTGGAGAGCCGGTAGCTCCAAACTAGGGCAGGAAACGAGGGGTGCACAGCTCTAACCTTATCACCCAGGATGGATTTTAAGTGCTTTATCAGTGACTCATCGTCCCTGAATGGGCTTGAAGGACTGAGAGGAAAGGCCAGAGAACTCCAGATCGGATAACAGGTTATTAGGGAGCCCACATGCTGCCAGGACAGCAGCCTGGCCCAGGGACCCAACGCAGTTCCTCAAGTGCGATTCGGGATGGGCAGGGGCTGGTGGTGGCTCGGCTGAAGGAGGACAGCCAGCATCCCTGCCTGCTCCTGACAAACCCTGCTGGGATGTGCTGGGATCTGTGGGGAGTGAGGGATGGGGCAGGGCAGAGCGCTCAGCTGACATGGCCAGGCTCAGTCCCATTGTGCTGATGGTGAGGAGCTTTGTCTGCTCCAGACCAGGCGTTACACAGAGCTGGTGGCAGCACCAGCAATGCCACAGCAATTAATATCCCCAATTAATAACCCAAATTAATGATAACCCTTCTCCTGGATCCTGCTGCTTTGTTCCCCTTCTAAACTGCTGAGCTCCCCTTTCAGTGATGGTGGAAACAGCTGCCTGGTGTGATGAGAACCACTAACGACCCTCTGGGTGCTGAGAGCTGGGGTGTGTGTTCACAATGGGCATACGTACCAAAACCTTTCCAGCATGGGGGTCATGAGTCTTAACTAATGAGTATCTCTCTGTGGCTGTGAGAGCATCCTTCCTGGGGACAGGGGCCTCTTTCCCCTCTGGTTTATCCCAGTCTCATCCCACAGGTTTCACTGGGGACCACTCACAGGCACGGTGTGGAGCTCCGAGGGGCAGAGCTGGTGCCCATGGTCCGTGCTCCATCAGAAGGATGCTGTGAAGGTGGGTGCTGCCCTCATACCCCAGCTCCCACAGGCAGGTGAGGACGGGGGCAAATAGAGATGGGCTGAAATACGTGTTACAGATCGAAACTCGCTGTAAAAAGCCCTCTCTGCATTGTGCTGCACATGAAAGGTGCTGGCACGGTTCAGAGGTTAACTTTCATCCCAAGCTCAGCTAGAAGCTGGAGAGTTTTAGCATTTTTTAAAAATACCAGAAAAGTATAAAAAAAATGAAGAAAAAAAAAAGAGGAAAAATTCTGATCTCTGTTTCATTGGTGTTAATGGAGAGAAATTTAATGGCAGTCTGGAGAAGCTTCTGATTTACTCCTGTGTGAGATGGGATAGAAATAGCCCAAAGAATCCCATTGCTGCTGCCTGGATTCATCTGCACAGCAGAGAGCTATTAATGCTCTGTTTTCTTGCCTTTGGTCAATACATCTTGCAGGGCAGGAGGAAGCTGGATTATGTCTGCAAGTGTCCCGATGTCACGCTATGTCGGATAATGAACTGTGGCTAAATTGGATCAGCTTTTCAGTTGCCAGCCTCTCTGAAATCCAACAAGGAGTCAGGGCAGCAAGCTGTGCTTTCAGCCCTGGTGTGCCAAGAACAGAGCAGCAGATAACCTGTGTGCTGCCGTGCTGGGAACCGGTGTTAGCTGGCGGCAGCTATTGTGGGGATCTAGGGGCTGGAGGAGCTGGAAACCATTGTTAACCTGGAAACGTACTGCTCTGGTTTGCTTTGTGCTTCCCCCTGCCCTAAAAACATCTGCTCTGGGCAGACCATAGAGATGCAGTGAGAGCAGCCTCTCGCCAAGATTGTTCCCCATTTGCTTTTGCCCTGGTTATTCCCTTAATCCCAGGGGGTGAGGACTGTGGCTCGGGGGACATCCAGGCTCTCTGGAGGGATGCTGAGAAGACCCCTGTGTTTGACACCTGAAGGTTTGGATTTCCATGGAATTCGGGTTTGATTCAGAGTTACTGGAGAATAGGGCAAGATTCCCCTTGGGAGCAGGGAGATCTGACCAAAGCTGGAAGTGGAAACTCACCAGCTTGTCCCCTGCATGCCTGGGGTCTGGTTGTGCTGTTGGTGTCACAGATGCCCCTTCACTGCCCCGTGCCTGTGGTGTGTGTTCCTTGAGGAACGGTGGTCTCTGACCTGCTCCTGGTGATGCTGGGATGGGATCCCAGCTCCCAGGGCGCTGCTGGGGTGGCACCAGCTCTGCACAGCTCGACAGACAGAGCCTCCTGGTCCTGCTGGGTGAGATGCTCTGGGGGTGGCTGGGAAGCGGGGGTCAGCATGGAAAACCGCTCCCGATCCCTGTGCACGAGCTGGGAGTTCAGCCCAACGCTTGATTATGACATTGCAAACAAATCTCCCACCTGGGGACCTGTGGGGATGCTCTGTGAGCTGGTGGGGGGGCTGCAGGGGAGTGGGGGCAGCCCGAGCTCTGCAGCTGCACCACGGGCAGGGCATCTGTATTTGCAGCAGCGTTCCTGAGAGCGTAATCCTGTTAAGGGCTGAGCGTCTGATTCAGCGCTCCTGCTATATGGCTAATCCTGCCAGCAGGAGCGAGCATTATCCCCTGGCTGGGGGAGGATCCCGGGCCCCTCCAGGCACTGGGGTCACTGCGGGTGTCTGCGGCCCCTTCACCCTCCCCGTGGGCAGCCAGGACCCCCCGCCGCCCACCCTGCTCCCCTCCCTTTGGGAAGCGAGGCCCTGGAAAGCCAGGGTATTGTGTCCCACCACGGGGACTGTGCAAGGTTGTGTGGGCTCCTCTGAGCTCTGCTGAGCAGCTCACAGCCCCGCTGTTACCGCGGGCGCGCAGCCGCACGCGGCGGGCGCTCCATTGAGGCTGGCCCAGCGCAGGGACATCCCAGCTTTGATCCCATTGTCCCCTCTGGGGCTGCAGTTCCGATGGTTTCACAGCCAGAGAGTTAATTTGCCTCACTGCCTGTCTATTTGCCCGGCTTTAAGTGCTGCTCTGCCCCCATCGGCCCTTCTCTTCTGTGCTTCCCCCTCTCCCTGGGGTTCTTCTGCATTCCTGGCTTCCCATGGGCAGGACACAGCCCAATGGGGGGTTGTTTCACTGGTGCTGCCTTGGTTTCTTGGAGGATTGTAAAAATAAGGTTTCTATGGAAGAGGCAGGTTTGGTTGGGAAGCTCTTTGGCCACAATGTGGTTTTGCCCATCCCTCCCCTGGAAAACTGGAAAGAAGAGACCCCACGCCTGGGGGGGGTTAGGAGTATGTTGATGGAGCTGGTGGCAAAGTGTGAGGGTGGTGAGGAGGTGCATGGGAAGCCTGCAGCACTGGGGGGGTTGGCACACAGCAGCCCTGGGTTGGTGCTCATTTGGCCATTTCATTATTGAACGTTTGGCTACAGCCTGTGCCCTGAGCAGGGGACAGCACTCGGCCCAGGAATGCCCACTGCATCCCTCTCCACTCTAACCTGAGACAGTGAATCTGGGGTTAAAAGCCTGCAGGAAAGCTGATAAATGTGTGTAATATAAACTACTGAAGAGTAAAAAATTCTGAAAACACCGGAGAAAGTAAATACAATAAATTTGGGGTGACATTTCTCTCCCTAACCCGGGTTTTCCAGCAGCAGCTGCCCAGCCCTCCAACAGCTCAGCGCTCCGTATCACCTCCAGAATGTGAGGAAGGGAGACTCCTGCCAAACACGTTTTCCTTCAGCTAACCATGAGTAACCTTGGCTCTTCTTTCACCTGGGCTCTCCAGTCGGGTCTGGCGGTGCCGGTGATGAGGGACAGATGCACCGAGCCCTGCGGGATCCTCCTGGGGAGCTCCCGTTATCGCCCGGATCTGCCCCTCTGCCGAGGGCTCGGTGTGAGCCCCCGGGACCCTCGCTGGATGGTGTGTTTATTTCTTCTTGTCTCTTCCAGTTTGGCTCTGCAGGAACCTCTTGCTCTGCATCCCTGTGCCCCGGTCCCAGCGCCGTGCCCAGACGGGGTGGGTTTCCACATGGAGAGGTGGGTGCGGTGGGAATGGCCAGGCTGGAAGTGGCTGCACGAGGGAGCAACGGGTGTCTGGCCATGGTCAGTTTGTTAATTTTACTCTTCCCTTTGCTCAGAGACAAGGACACAGTGAGGGTGCCAGGGGCTGCATGCGGCTGGGCTGCAGATGCTCCCACCTGAGGATCGTGCTCCTGTCTCCTGCAGCTTCCCCAGGGGGAGCTCTGTGAGCCAGGCACCCCTTCCCCATTAATGCTGGCTCCTCTACTCCCTCCTCACACAGCTGCTCTCTCCCTCTGGCCAGGGGGTTTCACCTACCTGGGGGTGCAGGCAGGGTGGGTGCTGCTCTGCCAGAAGATGCTGATCAGTGCTGCAGCTGCTGCTTTGATCTATGGGCAGGGCAGGGCTGCGTGAGGCTGGGGCTGTGCAGAGCAGATGGTGGGGGCTCTCTGTGTTCCTGCCTGCCGCCTTTTGGATGCCTGACTTTCCCCTCAGCTGCCTGTGCCAGTACCCAACCATGCGTGGGGTGGGCAGCAGGGCTGCGGGCTGGTGGTGAGCACTGAGCTCCGGGTCCCTCCTGATGGCGAGGCCACTTGCAGGGCACAGGAGAGCTCATGAAGATGCTGAGATGCCTGGAGGGCTCCTGCCAAGTCGCTGTATGCATTCAGCAGAGTCCTGTTTATCCAACAGCGCCAGGGCCCTTAAGCCCTTTATGAGGGCGAGAGTTATGCCGTGTTTACCGGCTGGCGCGTGACGCTGTCTGCGGGGCAGCGCCCAGCTGGGTGCCCGCACTGAGCTCCCCGGGGTGAGCACACGCTGCCCGAGTGACCCCCGTGGGATCCAGCCCTTGGCTCCCCACCAATTTGCTGGCATCTCTTTGTGGGTTTGCTGCAGTGCTCTGCAGATCATCCAGCAGCCTATTTATCCTTGAAATGTTTTGGAGACGTCCCTCGAGGATGTTAGTGGTGCCTGATTCACAGGGTCCTGTGTGGCAGGTGGGTGCAGGGGAGCTGCTGGGACAGCATGGGGGGGACAGGGGTTTATTAGGGGTGAGTCACCAGGGCTTTTAGACCCTGATTCCCTCTAGTGTGGGATGGCAAAGGGGGGATTGGCTGAGCCGTTGTGCTGGCGACGCCATCGCGCTCAGAACTTGTTGTATTTGGATGGAGTTCCTGAGCCCCCTCTTCACCCCCGCAGCATTAAACACGGTTGTTTATTGGAGTTGACAGTAGAAACACAAGCAGTTGTTGGTCCTTCTGCAAGAGCAGTGTCTCCCAGCCGCAGAATGAACATGACGGAGCCGATGACTAATACAGCTTTGAATTTTATATGCTCCCAGCTAACGGGTCCCATATGTTCGTCCCACTGCTGTGGCCGGAGGAGAGAGCGGCGCATTCGGCACAGTGCTGGGCCCTGGGGCTGGAAACCTCACTGGCTCAGGGCCTGGCCCCACAGAGCTGGCTGCAGCGCCAGGGCAGGGCAGCAGGGCTCAGGAGGACCGTGTGGTGCCCGGCTCTGCCCTTTGGAGCCCACAGCCAAGAGCATCTTGCCCGCTGTGGGAGCTGGAGCCGTGCTGTGGGTTTGTTTGGAGGGGAGGTCCGAACTTGCAGGGGGAGCAGGAGGATGTGTGCTTGTGGCTGTGGGGCTGGTGCTGCGGGCGAGCTGTGCAGGCAGCACTGAGCTGGATTTGATGGATCAGTCACCAGCCTTCCCTGGCTAACCTGGACCTCTTGCTCTGCAGGAGACGGTGGTGTCCAGACCTGGGCCCTGGGCCGGCGTGCTTGGCCGCAGCAGTGGGAGGACTGACCAGAGGGGAAGCACTGCTTCCTCAGCAGCCTGCTGCTGGAAAACCAACCCGCTGGCTCTCACAGATCATGCTCAGCAGAAACCTGTGTGGCTTTACTGCGAGGGAGCCTGGGAGAGCCCAGCAACCTGCTGAAACCCGTCTGGAGTGGGTGTTCCCAGGCATGTACCCCCCGGCACCCGGCCAGTTCCCATGTTGGCCCACCAGTGCCATCACAGCATTGCAGTTCCCTGGGGAGCTGGGGCACTCCAAGGCCCTGCATGGCCTGGGCAGGGGGCTTCCCAGGACCCATCACGTGAAGAGGCATTCCCAGCCGCGTGGTGCGGTGCTGCCGGCACTGGGCCGGGGCTGAGCCAGGGGAAGGCTTTTGTCTCGTGGCTTCTGTTTGTGCAGCTCTGGCCGGGCCGCCACTGCCTTCCTGTTTGCTGTTGCTGTGAGGGCGTGTTTGGGTTGTGACAGGAATCGGAGCTGTTCCCTTCCAGAGGAAGAGGGAAATGTCACGGAGCCCGGTGGCTCTTGCAGGCGGCTCGTCTGCTTGTCTGCGGTCGGCGAAGCGTTGCCCACGCGCCGTGGTCTCACCTCCTGGTACATCTGCTCCCTGCCCAGCCCTCTGCCTGACTTAGCAACTGGTCGCTGCTCAGGGATGCTGGGCACGCAGGCACAGCTGCAGGCTGCTGCTGCTGCTCAGACCAGCGTGTGGGTGTTCCTGAACAGTGGCGGACACTGGGAATAATTCCCCAGGCAGGGAGGAGTTTGGCATCCCAGCCTCTGGGCAGGACATCGCAGCCATGGTGGTCACTGGCATCACCCTGTGACTGACGTGCTGGAGCCTCACGGGCCCTGCCCAGCCTGGTCTCTGCTCCTCGAGGAATTCTGACCTTGTATAAGCTCTGAGCACAACCTGAGTCTGGAGCTGGTGGAGCTGGTGGGCAGGGAAGGTGAGGGTGCTGCCTGTGCCCTGCCTGTGGAGAGGTAGCAGTGGGGGAAAGACCTTCCCTTCAGTGATGCCCTGGGTACCGGTCACTGCTCCGGGCTGGGAGCACGGGCTGGTGTGTGTGGCACCACACAATGCCGCCCTGGCTCCTCTCTTCTGGCTGTTAGAGGGGAGCTCACACATGATGACTGGATGCTGTCCTGGCCACGCTGCACCCCTGAGTGCTGCTTTGCTCCAGCACCAATCGCTCTTCAGCCTCCTCGCTGCTTCTGGGCAGCGGTGCCCTGGCAGTGTGTTTCCAGGGGTGAGCTGCCAACCTGGCGCTGTGCAGAAAATCCCATTACAGTGTCTCCAGCTAGTTCCCATCTGTTTCTTCACTCACTTGATTTATCTGCCAAAGAAATTCCTGGTATAAACACAGCAATATCAGAATTTTACTCCAGACTTGGCCCCTGGGTTCCCTGCCAGCTTTTGCTGGTATTGAACTTTCGCCACAGCATCTCTTCAGTGCAAACAAAGGGCCGTGGAACGTTCCGGAGGCCAGGCACCCAGCTGGGGAGCTGGGGTGCTGTGGGTCAGCCCCTGGGAAGGGTGGCGGGTGCGATCCTACAGGGATCAGCTGTTTGCATCCCAGCCGCGAGCCAGTGCGGCCACAGCGAGTGCTGGGGCCACGGGGACGTTGGGTCTGGAGAGCGCCAGGAAAAGGACCTGTTGTGACCCTATTGCCCCTTCCCTGTCTGCACAGATCCACACCAGGAGCAGCCGGGGTTCAAGCTGCCACCATGGCAGGCAGGAGTGCCAGGAAGAGGACACACATGCTGCGGGCACGGGAGCTGCTGGAGAAGGTGGCTGCTGCAGGAGGGTGAGTCTGTGCCCACGTGTGCGCACGGGCACATCGCCACCGTGCCAGGGACGTGCGGCTGGCCCCTGCGGGCAGACCTGGAACTGGCTGTGGGTCACGATCACGTTCCCGCTGACAGCTGGTCCAGGAGCCGCTCACCAGTGAGGAGCTGCATTTCATCACGCTCCCTGTTAGCGTGAGGCTGAAGGTCACTGGGGTGGTCTCGCTAGTGACGGCCTTAGGACAGCCCAGGCCATGCTGAAGGCACAAGCAGGATGGAAAAGGCCTGTTCCCAGTCCAGCGCTGGGACTGATGCCAGTTCTCCCAGGGCAGAGATGGAAAATGTACCTTTAGAGTGTTCCCTGTGAGGAGTGAGCCAGGAGGCTGGAGGGTCACCGGCTTCCCCCAGCCCTACCGTGGTGCTTGCCCTCCTTCCCACCTCTCTTTGGCCTTGAACCTTTCCCAAGCTGAGTGCTGGCATGCTGCAGCAGCCGTGGGGACGGCGCTGCCCAGCATCAGTGTCTCTAACAGCAGACAGGACTCAGAACCAGTCTGTGGTCATTACTGGTTTGCAGTCAGCACTGGTCTGCAGCTCGGCTGAGCCAGTGGAAGGGGTGAGCCATGTGTGTACCTGGCACTGGAGCCAGTGGGATTTGAGACTGGATTTCCCTGCACCCCTGCTCCTTTCCTCTGTAACGAACCCAAATCAAGCCCATCCATTGAGCAGAGGAATTTGCCCCTGCCGTCGGGGAGCGATGCTGCTGAGCTGCTCCCCGGGGAGCTGTGTGGAGGCAGATTTTGTTCTCACCACCCACCTGGCAGCTCCGGCCGGAGGCTCCGGTCCTGTCCTGCACTTTGTGTCCCGGCACAGGGCAGGGAGTTTGCTGGGAGCCGTCCCCTGGCATCCCTGGAATCGTTTCTGTCCCTGCAGGGAAGAGCGGAGCAGCGCAGGAAGGGTTTCCCCTGGTAACGCTGTAATTAATTGCGGTGATGGCAGCGAGCGGTTCTGCCCCGGGGAGGATGGAGAATGGCCCTTTCCTCACGCCCCTCCGGCTGAACGGACCGGGAGCCGGGCTGGGAGGGTGGAGTGGCACAGGGGTCACACCAGGCAGTCGGTGCCCCTGGCAGGAAGACTTGAGCTGGGATGCTGGGATGTTGGTCATCACGGGCTGCCGGAGCATCCCGCACCCGTTGCGGGGTCCCTGGCACGTCTCGCACCGGGGGTCCCGAGGGATGGCAGGGGCCGGTGCGTGGCGTGAAGCGGGACCTGTCGTGTGCCACGTGTGTGTCCCCGTGTCCCCACTCCGATTGCAGCGGGGACAAGGGGCTGTGCGGGACAAGCCCCTCAGCTTCCCGGCCGGTCCTTCGCAGGGGGTGGCCTCGCCTGCAAGGGGGGAGGCGGGGAACCCGCGGGGGTGCCCGGGGAAAGGATGGCGACACGACCCCCGCCCA
Organism: Gallinula chloropus; assembly: GCF_964237585.1. NCBI lineage: Eukaryota > Metazoa > Chordata > Aves > Gruiformes > Rallidae > Gallinula > Gallinula chloropus. Next base: position 3,536,596 of record NC_140112.1, read on the forward strand.
CCCCTCCAGAGCTCGGGCGGTCCCGGCCGGCGCATCCCGGAGCGGCGGTGCGGGGACCCGGCGGAACCCCACGGCCCCGGGGACGGCCCCGCAGCGCTACCTGCTGGCTGCGGCCGCCGGGAGGGCTGCGCCGGGGCTGCCCTGCGCCGGGGGGCCCGGGGATGCGGGGGGGCCCCGGGGATGGGGCGACCCCAGCCCTGCTGCGGGGGGAGGGGGGGTCCTAACCGTACTGAGGGGGGTCCTAGCCGTGCTGAGGGGGGAATCCAGCCCTGTGGGGCGGGTCACGGGCATGGGGGGACCCCAACCCTGATGTGGTAGAGGATCCCAGCCCTGCTTCGGGGGGTCCCAGCCCTGTGGGGTCCCAGCACACATTGGGAGGTGGGGGGACCTCCTTGCACTTGTGCTCCACGGTGCCTCTCTGGTCCTCTTTGTCAGCGTTGTGACAAACTGGTGTTGTCAGTGAAGGGTATGAGGTGGGGGAGCCCCTGGAATGGTGCTTTACTATCGAAACAGGTACGTGTGCTGGGTTTGAGCTGTGCCACAGCTACAGGAACGGGCCTGTTTCCCCCCAGGGCCTGGCAGGGAGAGGGATGCTCGTTGATGTGCACAGCGGTGTGTATCCACCCAGATGTCTGCTAACACAGGGAACCAAAGGCTGCTGGTGTGCTGACCCCTCACAGGGAGGGACAGTTCCTTGGGCTTGTCCCACTGCAGGCTCTGTCTTGAGTGTGCTGGCTTCGTTCCCTGCCTGGGATGAGGTTGCTCTAGGGATGGATTGAGTCTCTTGTGCAAGGTATTTTTCAAAACAGGCCTTTTTTCATTCTTTCTCCCCAAAGCAGCTGTGGGACATTTCAATGTATAAAATATTTTTTTCCAGCTATTTTGGCACAGAGAAGTTTTCAATACAGATTCCCTTATTCCCCTCAAAACTTGAAAGAGCTTATATCTCTTCTCTTTTTTTTTTTTCCTCTTTCTCCCTGTGGAAGTGAAAGTCACTTCCCAGTCCCGTGCTGGGTCCTGCGAGCAGCGTTCCAGCTGGGATGGCTCTCCCACACCGACTCCATCCCACTGTCAGTGCACTGTCCTCTGCTTGATCTTCTCGGAGCCTTTCAGAGCCCTAATCTGTGTTTACTCAGCCGAGCACCGTTAAGGGTTCCTCACTGGTAGTCTAATGTCTGCAGGAGATACGAACCTGCCCTTGCACGGCGAGGGCACACGGGTGGGCGCACACGCGTCCGGCCAGAGCTCAGTCCCCATTTCCTCTGGGATTTACTGTGGGGGGGTTTCTCCCTCCACTCCCACCCCTCTGGGGGACAGGATGGGTTTGCAGGTGGGTGCCCAGGGCTGGGTGCTGCAGCAGGGGGGGAAGTGGCTGGCAGCAGCACAGCCGTCTGCAGCCATCACTCCTGAGCACGGGCTCTCTGTTTGTTTTTGTAATCCCCCTTTTTTTTAATCGTGGTTTTAGCGCTGGTGAAAGGTGCTGGATTGACAAGCCGTGGAGACGGAAGGGCCTCTGGACTCCACTGAAGTTTACATTTACAAAGGACACAGAGAATAAATAGAAGACAGTGTTTAGAGTCCTCTGTAGACACTTCAGACTTGCTTATAATTCTGCAGCAATTCCATCACCTCCACAGTGATTGATGCTCTCTATAAAGTCTTGCCTTAAAACATTTTCCTATGTGTCAGGGGAAGAAGTTTATTACACTTTACTGAAAGGGCAGGATTTGTGTTGTGCTGGAGGCTGAGTCCTTCCCAGCCCCGTCCTCAGGAGAGAAAATAATCAGAGAGCTGGAAAAAACGAGCCTGACCCAAAGCACGCATGTGGTCTGTGGTGAGCCGGGTCTGCTGCTGGGGTGGGGATGGAGCTCTGCTTGGGTGCTACAGACAGGGCTGATTTAACAGGTTTTCACCGAATTGTTGCCTTCTAAGAGCTCAGCTTTTCATTCTGAGGAAACACGAACTGTGTCTGTTTTCAACAGCAAGGAAATAATGGGGTTTATTAAAGCACCAGGTATACTGAGGAGAGGCTGCTCTGGGAGGGAGCTGCTGGTGGGCTGGAGCGAGGTGCAGCAGCTCACAGGCTTTCTGCTGGAAGTGTCACTTGGTTTTCTCCTTTAGCTTGGCAAACTCGGAGCAAGGGGATGCTTTCCCTGCCCAGGAGGGAACCCCCAGGCTGTGGCACTGTGAGAAGCTCAGAGGGTGATGCTGGGAGGGCACAGCTGGGCTGGCACTGGCAAGCTGCCTGCTTTACAAGACAAGGAAGAGCTACCTAAGGAGTTGCTGGGTGATGAAATCATCTGGAACGGCCACGGCGCCGTCACCAGTTTCACCTCTGAAGGCAGCAGAACTTCTGGGGGTGTTTATTTTATAAACCAGCTGAAAACAGCTCACGTGTCCCCCCCCTCCCAGCACTGGCTCTCAGCCGACCCCAGAGTTTGCCCAGAGTGGCAGGAGACGTGTCAAGAGCAATGAAGAGAAATAGCAGCGTGTGTGGAGCTTGTCAGGAGAAATAAATCTCCCCTGCTGCATCCTGGGGTGGGTTTTTCCTTCAGGAGAAGAGCGCTGGCAAAGGCAGGCTGGTGCCATGGGGATCACTTCCAGTCCCATCTGATACTCACGGTGAGAGGGAGGACGTGGCCCTGGGGAGCGAGGGCTGCACAGGAGCATCCTCATCCCCAGTCATGGTCAGGGCTGCCCCCAGCGCAGGCAGGGCACAGGGGCTCCCAGCCTCTCCCTGCCTTCTGGAGGGGAATTTAGGGCTAATCCAAGTCTGCTCACTTCTCCAGGTTCTACATCCTCTGCCTGGTTGCTGCACTGGCTGTTCACACCAGCATCACTCCTTGCCTGACTGCGGGGTGCAGACGTGAGGCTGGCAGTGCTGGTGGGAGCTGAGGGTCTCTCTCACCCTGCTCCTGTCCCGTACCAGGGATGGGGCTGTACACATCCCCCTGCCACCTTCTGCTGCGCAGCCCCAGCCGCTGATTTACTGCCGGACCCACTGGCCAGGAATCAGCAGTGTCTGCCTACATGTAATCTCTGTTTTGATGTTTTAGGGAGAACCTGATGTTAGCTCAGCTAATTGTCTCCTAAAGACTCTGCTCCTTCCCTGCTTTCGTGCTGCAGTCACCTTTTTCCCTTCCCTTCCCTTTCCACAATGCCCTCAGGTAAAAGACAAATTGCAACGTATAAAAACCGACCCGAGTCGCTTAATTTGAACCAGAGAAGATACCAAGGGGCTGGAGGCAGAGCTGGATTTATGCCCCTCTCTCTCCCTCTCTGGAGGAGCCCCCTCCTCCAGCGCTGGCTGTGGAGCGGCGCGAGCAGCATCTGAAGCAGATTGCGGGTAACCTCTCGCACGGGGGATGCTGCAGCAGGGCTCGCCGCTCCCGGGGACATCTGCCTGCCGCATGTTGGATTTGGCAGCCGCCGAGCCCATTGTCAGCCAGTTCCATTGCATGAGCTGGTGATGGAGCGGGAGGCGCCTGCCAAGGCGGCCCAGGCACGCGGAGCCACGCGTGGCCGGGAGCATCCCCGCCCTGCGCTGCCCGTGGCCCTCGGACGTGGGGTGTGGGGGTGCTGATTGGGCGGCATCCTGGGTGTGTCAGATACTTGGGCAGCATTCCTGGTGCCATCAAGTACTCGGGCAGCATCCCTGGTACCTTCAAGCGCTTGGGCAGCATCCCTGGTGCCTTTCGGTGCTTGAGCAGCATCCCTGGTACCCTTGGGTACTCAGGCAGCATCTCTGGTGCCATCAAGTACTCGGGCAGCATCTCTGGTGTCCTCAGGCGCTCGGGCAGCATCCCTGATGCCATTGGGTGCTTGGGCAGCATCCCTGGTGCCATGTGCTCACACAAGGTGCCTTTCGCAGTCAGCTCCCCTCCTGCACACCACAGCACTTGTCCTTGTCTCCCCTGCCTGGGCGTGCGTGCGGGTCCCCGGGCAGGCATCCAGCCCTGGCCTGGGGAGGAGCCATGGAGCAATCAGAGTCTCGCCCTCCCTGCTCATTCAAAGGGATTTTTTCCCCTTGTTTTCGTGGTGTCCAACAACATGGAAAAATGCGAATGATGCAGATCAAAAAGAGGAACTGGGAAGCTTAACCTCTGGCTCGCGAGCTGTTGGACCAGCAGCTCCGGGATGAGAAGCCAAATGTCAGACACGTGATGCCTGTGTGGCACTTTGGGGTTTGGATAATTGGGGTTTCCAGGGTTTGAGCCATTTGCCTGCGCATCAGTCGCAGCTGCTCACCATGACAAGCTCCCTCTTCCACCGTGTTCCTGGGGGAGAGGACAGGCTTGGGGCATTCCCACACCTCTCTGAGCTACATGGGGTGCCCCCAAAACACTGAGCACCCTCTTCTCTGCTGGCCCTTCGCCCTGGTTGCATAATCTGCATCTTGTCAAGACCTGCACATTAAACAGGCAGAATAGGGCCAGGTTGGGGGCTGGTGCAGGACTGCTGAGCCGTGGGGAGCATGGCACATGGGGGTGATTCCCTCCCGTGAGGAACTGTTATCCATGGGGTGTGTCCCAGATGGTGACAGTCAGGACTGGGATGTCCTGGGTACAGCTGAGTGCTGAAGTGACCACACCAATGCCCCATCACCACAGTGCCAGCCCAGCTGTCCCCTTCCCATCAGTCTTCCAGCTCTGATCTACAATTAAATTCGCACAGTGACCAGGGGGCAATCAGGACGCTTTAGAAAAAGGTTTAGCTGCATTTCATAACCTCTTTCCATCAGGCATCCACATCATGTTTATAAACTCCCCAGTGCTTGTTTCCTGGCTCCCACAGCTGAGCTGCGGCTGTGGCTGCAGTTCCTGGGGCAGCACCAGCTCTACCAGCAGCCCTGGGGAAGTCTGAGCTGCTTCCTCAGCCCCAGCCTGGCCCAGCTATGCTGGGTAGATGGGGTGGCTGGAGGAAGGGCAGCAAAGCCCTGGCCCCCCCGGGTGCTGGAGGAACACACACACACACACACACACACAGAGCTTGCCTGGTTGAGCCAGAGCACGGTGCTGCGCTGAGGCTGCTGTAACATCACCAGCAGCAAATGGCCTCAGGGTGTCACTTATGGGAAGCAGGAAAACAAACACACCCGGAATAAACAGCCTGAACATCTTTGGTGGGGCTTGCAGCTTCCCAGCTTGATTTAAAAAAGAAGGGAGGGAAAAAAAAAAGGAACTTTTCCCTGTCAGAGACCTGTGATCATCACACAATGGCACTTAGGAAGATTATAAACAGCTCCCTCAGTTTATGGGCTGAGGAGGTTTTCCTGCAGCTCACACAGCGTTGCTCTCCCAGGAGTGCGACAGGATGGCTGGGCTGAACCCCCCACCCCGGGCCTGGGAAATAAGGGGCTGGTGGAGGGGTCTGCCAGGGCTTCCCATCCACACCCCGATTTCTCCCAGAGCCGCTCTGGCAGCTGCTCACAGCCCTCATCCTGGCCACGGGCATCGCTCGCCGGGGTGGGATGGTTCCTCGCCAGGGCAGCGCTCCCCCCACACGCCCTGAAACCTCCCCGGCAGAGCCCCCCTCCTCCCCCTAATCTGCTCCTCATTTTCTCCCAGATCAGCACTTTCTCCTCGTGTAGCTCTGTCAGATGTCAGGCTGTAAATCAGAGCCCAGCACTCTGCAGCCAGGCTTTGCGCAGCTGTGGGGGGGGGTGGGAAGAAGAAGATGTTTTGGAGGGTTGGGGGGAAATGATCCAGGCAGTGAAGGATCCCCCCCCCCTCGGTGAGTGCTGCTCTTGCCACAGGCCCTCACTGCACACCCGGTTGTGGTTCCCTGCTCTGGCACAGTGGCTGCATGAAGGGTTTCCTGGCAGCAGAGCATCACCTCGCCAGGCACGGCCAGCCCAGAGCTTCACTGTCTGCAGTGGAGGACAGAGATGTGTGTCCTGCTGCAATGGCTGCGAGGGCATCTGGCCTTTCTGCCCAGAAAGGGACCAGGCTGCCAACCCCAAAACGACACCCCTCATGCTGCGGGTCCAAGGCTGCAGCCCGAAGCTCCATCTGGGTTCCCAGCGCTTGCTCTGTCCCTTACCTGGCAGATGGAGCATGTAAGACACACCCCATAATACTCTCCCATCGAGCAGCACAAGATTTACAAGCTTTGTACGTGACTGACAGATAAGGGACTCCCACAGAGCAGAGAGGGGAGCGGGGAACCAGCCGGCTCTGCCTGGACCCGAGTCAAGGAATCCACAGCCCCTCTTGCTCGGGCAGGTCCGGGCAGGGGATGTGCCAAACCGACCCGAGACCTGAGAGATGCTGCTGGAGGAAGGGCTGGGGCACAGAGAACATCCCCCCCCTAAAGCCCCGCGCCCCGTCCTGGTATTTATGAGATGCCGGTGCTGATACAGGGACATTCTTGTGAGTCAATAAAATGGAAAAGAAAAAAGAAGAGAAAAGGTTCTGCTGGGCTGGGGGGTGGCGGCTCCGAGGGCAGCAGAGGATCATTCCATGGATCATTCCATTGTTTTAAGGTTTCCATAACTCACTGTGCTTAAGCACATAAAAATGTAGACATTTTGGCAATAAAGTTTGGGTAATTTTTGAGTATGATTCAAAAATCTCTCCCTCGTGCTCCCCTCCCCACCCCCCCACCCTCCTTTTGTTGCTGCTGCCGGCAGCCGCCCCCCCCCCCCCCCGCCCAACCCCACCCCATCCCCCCTGCTCCACCCCATGGCCTTGAGAATGGAAAAATATCTTCAGCAGAAAACTCCCAGATTTTGGTTTTCTGATCGGCAGCACCCGTGCCCTGCCCAGCTCCCGGGGCTGTCACAGCGCAGCCTGGCCCCCAGCTCACGCACGCCGGCACATGTGGGGCCAGCTCCCTTGCTGGGCAGTGCAGCCAGGGGATGCAGCCCCAGCATGGGTGGTTTGGTCATGCTGTGCCCATGGGCACTGCCACTGATGCCACCCATCACCTCTGCACATGTGGTTCCCACCAGCCTGGGTGAGGGCCAGAGGCGAGGTGATGGGCACAGGGCATCCTGTCACCGGGGCTGCTCAGTGCAACCCAGGCGCTGCCCATGACTTGCTGTCCTTAGCCATGCAACCAGCTCCTGCCTGAGTTTGGGGGGGTTTTTGGTTGGTTTGGGGTTTTTTACACTCTGTGGCACTGGATGCAGAGCTGGGAGGAGTGACGTGAGCCGGCGCATCCGTCCCCATCCCCTTAACGACCGGGGATGTGGGAGGTGCTGGACCACTGCAGGTAGCAGTGAGGGCGGCAGCAGGAGCATTGGGATGTGGTTCCTGCCCCTGGAAGGTCCCCACTAGTCAGGCACAGGAGGCCGTGAGTGAGCCTGAGGCAGATGGTGAGTGCTGGTCCCCACAGCACTCAGGGTGCAGGGACCCAGCACTGTCCTGGTGCACTGGGCTCCGCAGCCCATCCAGCCCCGATGGCACCGGCACCGGCTGCTTTGCTCCTCCTGACCTCTTCGACTTCCCCATGGAAGTTTATCCCTGAGGAACTGGACCTGTGTGAGGTTCTTGCATGGCCACAGGCAGGGGGTGGGTGGGCTCCCCAGGAGTTGGGTGCCTGTGGAGCTGGGGGTCCCCCCTGCCCGTGCCAGCAGCTCCTGTGTGGTGTGATCCCACACCTGCCATTCCCTTCCAACTTTTCCCTGAAGGGCCAAATATTGAGTCCAAATATTGTCCTCCAGGAGCAAACTTGTTTGGGTGAAATGGACATTGTTTTGTCAACACCTAATTTTCTCTGGGAAAACAGTTTCCTGGGGGGATGGGTGACTGGCTGGTGCTGGCAGTGCCTGTTGGGCATCTGTGGCATGCAGCCAGGCCCACTGCCCTGTACCGGGGTGGCATGGGATGCAGTGCCATCTGCATTGCTTCCCTTCATCACACTTACCCACTCTCACGTCCCAGGTGCCAGACGGGGCTGTGCTGCTCGTGCTGGTGTGGTGGCAGCTCTGCCGTCCCTGTGCCATGGCTGCCAGAGCATGGTGGTACTGGTGAGCTCATGGTACACAAACCCATGAGGTTTTTAAACCAGAAGGGTTGAGAACAAACACCACCTGCCCGGTGCTGGGTGGTGGCAGTGCCAGTGCAGAGCCAGGGCTCCCATGATGTCTGGCTGGAGCATCCCTGTCCCTCCTGAGTACTGGCTGCTCCCCACAGGCCCCAGCACCCAAAGCCACTCTGCTTTCCCTTCTTCCTCCTCTTTTTTTTTTCCCTTTCTCCTCAGCGAACAACTTTATTTCCCACTTTGACATTTTCCAGACCCACCTGGGAGCCTGCCTGCCAGAGGAGAAATGGCACAGGAGGAAATACATCTTCACAGCCTCGGAGAGGAGAGGGCTGGAATCCAGGGCCGTAAACAGCGTTGCTGCGCAGTGAGCAAAGGCAGAGCAGGTTGTGCTCTGGAGAGTGTAACCCCCCCGTCCCCCCCAGCACTCCTCTTCTGAGCTGGAATCGCAGTAAGAGAACAGTGTCTGTCTGTCTGTCTGTCACTCTCGGACTGGATGCTTGGGGACACTGGGCAGGGAGCAAGTGCACGGCACCCCCTCCAAAAGCTGGGGAGGACTGGAAGAACCCTTTCACAGAATGGTTGGGGAGCTTTTGCCTTGTGACCACCCCCCCTCCCCCCCCAGGGGCATGGGCACAGCTCTGGGCTGGCCTGGCTGGAACCCTCGGGCAGGTGCTGGTCCAGCAGCACCTCAGTGCTGCTCACCGCAGCCTCCCTGACAGCCAGGGACCTGCCACCCACAGCCACCCAAAGCCCCCACGATGGGCACGGGGACAGGCTCCGCAGTGGGGAGGCAGCTGGGCTGACCAAACCCACAGGTGGGAAATGGGGACCCCCCCCCCACCCTGAACTGCCCCACATCCCCCGGGACGGGCGGGTACGCGGCGCATGGGCTCTGCGGGACGCGGGGCAGGTGGCTGGGAGTGAGCCAGGCCCTGGGAGCTGTGCCGGGGTCTCGGCCAAGCTCGCAGCACCTGTCAGCGCGGCTGACGCTGTGCAGCACCGCGGGTGCCCCGGCGCTGAGACTAAACAGCTCCCGCGGCACGGCCGGGCTGGCGGCAACGGCCCTTGGGTGTCACGGCTGCACGACGGGGGCACTGAAGGTCTGGCCTCTCGTGGCTGGGGCCTCGGACACCCTCAGCACGTCCTCTGGCTGAAGAAGGCTTCTCCCAGCGGTGCTTTCCCGTGGGTGGCAGGGAGGTGCCGAGAAGCTGCTTTTCCCCTCTGGCCCCTCTCTGCCTTCCCACGCTCACTGGGTCACTCTCACCCAAAGTGAACTTCCAGCGCTGGAGAAGAGCAGGGGGTACCCCCCCACCCGACATGTCACGGTGGTGGGGACGCTCCTGCACCACAGCACCTGCCCTCAGGAGCCCATCCCTGACTCTATGCTGTCCAGGAAGGGTGGGCTGTGCTGCTGGGTGCCCCAGCCTGCTTGGGGAGGTCTGCACCATCCCACCATCCCAAGTTTATTTCATAACAGTCAGGGCCTGAGCCTGAACAAATGCCCTTTCCTCACTGCTGGTGCTGCTACCCGGTACCTCAGGGCTGGCCCCACAGTTTACTGTCCCCACACGGTCACTGACAGAGTACCATGGTATTTCCCAGTGTGCCAGGGCTGGGGGAAGCTCTGCCCAGCTCCTCGCAGCCGCCACCGCCCTGCCGCAACTTTCATCCCTTCACCGGCTTTTTCCAACTCAGTGAGCAACAACTGTCATGTTTATCCCCCCCCCGCCCCCAGTCCTGCTCTACCTCAAGGATTAAGCTTTCATCCTTCATTACGAGCTTCTCCCCCAGGCAACATTTTCCACGAAGAAGAAGGAATTTCTGGGATTTTGCTTTTAAGAGATTATGTTACTGAGTGTGAGTGTGTTTGTGCTGCGGCGAGGAGCCTTCGGCACAGGCTGGTGACCGGTCACAGCCTGCGGCAGCACAGCGGCTGCTGGCTCTGGTGGCAGGGAGAGGGGTCTGGGGGGCTGCCTGGCCCCACGGCTCACTGCTCTTCTTCCCCTGGCATCCTGCATCCTCCTCTCTGCACTGGCAGCAGGACAGTTGGGAGGGTCTGTCCCCACAGCCCTGGAGACTGCGGGGGTCCCAGCGCTGTGCTGGTGTGGGGTCACCCCTCTGGGATGGGGATGTGGGAAGGGAGGGGGGCTCAGCCCTGCTCACTGTTTTGGGGGTTGCTGCTGTGGCCCCACTGTTTAAGCCAGACTCATCGGTGCCCTCTGTGTGGGGCTGCTGTGTGGCTTTCCCCATCCCCATCACGACAGTCCTGGGGGGCTCATGTCCCGACAGAGCTGGGAGCTGCTGGCAGCCACCTCCTGCTCCTGCGGGGTGAGCACTGACCTTGCTGAGCTCTCCCCTGTACTTACATGGCTCCTCAGCTACTTACAAGGAGCTTACACCACGCCTGGAGGCTTGGCATGGAAAATATTTGGCTGTACAGGAACTGCTGAACGAGGCTGTGTGATCACCAGCAGTGGCTCACGATGTTACATCCTTCTCAGGAACTCATCTAGGCCCAACAAATTAACACCAGGGAAGCAGGATAACGAATGCCAGCCTACCAGAATGATGTGCAGGTACAGCCAGGAGTCACAACCATGGCCCAGGAAGAGTAATTGCTCCAACTTCAGCTTCCACATCTGGGCTGTGGCTTGGGAAGTCATCCTGCCTTGCTGGGAAACAAGGAGGGGAAGGGCAGGTGCAGCCTGTGAAGACCCCCACCCCTGTCAAAGCCACTGGGGACACGCAGGGCACAGAGGAGAGGCAGACCCCCCCCCCCGACACCCACAGCATCCCCTCCCCAGTCTGCAGCCCCAGTGAGTGCAGTGCAGGGCCCAGTCCAGCCCGGCACCTCCCTGCCCAGCACTGCAGAGCCTGGACCACGGCAGCTTCCCCCGGTGAGTCACAGCACTGACTCAGGCCCTGCTCAGCCTCTGCGCCTACAGTGTTGCTTGTCCCACGTGTGCTGGGGGACACCTTCAAGCTGTGTTCCTAGAGGGGTAAGAGGCTTCTCCCTGGCTGTGGCTGTAGCCGTTACACATGATAATTACGCTGTGGTAATCGGCTTACTGGGGATGCTGGAGAGGGGGATGTGGGATGCTGTTGGGAAGCAAAACCAGTACCAGCTCTCCCCAACTTTTTGATAACTCATTTTCAGCTTTCCCCTAAAAACCATCCCATAAACCCAGCAGCTCTGTGGAGCTCCAGCCCAAGCAGGGCTGGAAAAGAGCCCCAGTGACCGGGCAGCCCAGCCCTGCCCCCCCAAGCAGCGTAACAGTGGCTCCATATCACACGCACAGACACACACGACTGTGGGTATCAAAGAGCTTAAAGCTGATTAAAGCCCTTCCAGCCCCACCAGTGGTCAATCCCAGAAACCAGTTCATCCAGGAGGCTGAATTCATTTCATCCCCAACATCTAATTAAAGCCATTAGTGTATTCCTTGTCTTTCTGATAAGATCAAAGCATTCCAAGAGCCAGCCATTACCTTATTTTCAAGACAATTATACAACGTGCAGCATCGATTCATCCCGCCCCCAGCCTCAGGCGTGTGTATCTCTGTCTATCATCGGGGACCAGCACCCCGCTTCCCTTCCACCCCCGGCTGCAAACTGACACCCACAGCAGAGCCAGACCCCGGCGCCCGCGGCGAGATGCGGGGCATGGCCAGGTGACCGTGGTGGTGGGCCATGGTGGTGGGCCATGGTGGTGGGCCATGGTGGTGGGCCATGGTGGTGGGCCTGCTCCTACACGCAGAGCAGGCTGGGGCTGTGGAGAAGTCAGGGTGCTTGCACCTTCCCTCCCCACCCCCAGGTCCCCTCATCCCTGCTGCCCCCCACCTGGCTTTGGGAGGGGGACACAGCCCCGCAGAGCAGCGATGGCTCTCTGTGCAGGGGGACCCTTCCTGATCCACGGTGCTGTGCCCAGCTCCGCGCCGCTGTGGCCGGTCACGGGGACCACAGGCTGAGTGCTGGTGGGGGGGGGGGGGGGCGGGCAGCTTGCACGGGGGTGCTCCCCTCACATAAACACATCTCCAGCAGCTCACGGCCCCGGCAAAGAGCAGAGCTGTGAATTTTCATCTCTCAGCTAATCAACTCGCCGGCTAGTCCAAACTTGTCAGGAGCTTTATCCCTGCCCTGCCAGCCTCCTCCCGGCCCACGAGTGACAGAAGACGTTCCCATCCCTCCCCGAGACACATCCAGCTGCTACAAAAACAAACATCCTCCCGATGGCGATTGCTCCCGTCAAACAGCCCTGACCCCGCTCCCCGGGGCAGCCCCTACAACAACAGCTGCGCTGCGCCCGTGCCCGGCGCCCGGCGCATCCCGAGCCGCGGGCGGTGAAAGGGCCGTGTTTACGGCGGGGACGGCGCAGCCGTGTTACTGCCTAAGCCGGGGGTTTATTAATTGCCGGTTCTCCCTATTCCTCCGTGACAAAAGATTAATCACCGGGCCGGGGCTGCGCTGCCCGTGAGGCTCCTGCAGACAAGAGGCAGCTGTGGCAGAGCCGGGCCCCTGCACCGGCCAAAGAGCCCCTCGCTGCGCCCGGGGAGGACAGGGCAGCCCCTGGCCCATGGTGGGGATGTCTTTTGGGAGCCTCGACAGGGTTAGGGTGGGATGCACACCAAGGGGCTCCCAGAAACCCACCGGGGAAGATGCTGTGGGCCATGGGGGTCCGGTCCTGCAGCTGATCCTGCCCCCTGCCTGGCCACGTGTCTGTCTCAGCCCATTTTGGCACCGTGCTGCCTCACGCCCTGAGCACTGTGCTCCTGCTTGGCCCAAAACATGTGGGCAGAACCCCCTCGAGACCCCAGTCTCCATTCTCTGAGCCCCCCTGCTCTGAGCCAGGCCGGGAGAGAGGGGCTGGCCCAGCCCAGAGAAGAGAAGGCTGCTTCTGGGGAGAGGGAACACTGGGGCATCTGAGGTCGTTTCCCCCCAAACCTGTCTGTGATTATTTGGGGTTGCAGCCCTGCCAGCCCCCCTGCAATGGATAACGTTTCACTGTTCCCAGCACCTGGCTGTGGACAGGCAGCAGGGCTGGGGGGTGCCAGGGGGTCCAGGGGCTCCAAGGAGGTCTCTGCTCCTGGTGTGACAGTACAAGGCAAACCCGTGCACAAGCCCAGTGCCTGAGCTGCTCCTCTGGCTCTTCATGAACAGATAGGGAGCTGCTTCATTGACATGTAAACAGCTCTTGGACTCCCATGAAACAAATTCCCCTCTTGCTTTCAGAGCAGGATGAGAACCATCAGAATCAGTTCTTCAGCTGGATTCCCTCTTGGGAGCAGCACTCCAGAGCCGTTCACCCCGTGGGAGCACAGTGCAGGGACTGAGGCAGCCGGTGGGATGCTCCACAGCCCCTGGCCTGGGGGTGAGCCCTGCATGGCCTGAGACCCACCTGGGCTGGGACCAAGCTGGGGTCGCAGCACCCAGTGCAGACCCAGCATCAGTACGGCTCCCCATGGGGCTCAGCACCAAGGCAGAGCTGGCCCCTTGCTGCCCCTCACAGCCACAGGTCCTTCAGCCAGAGCCACAAGCAGACTCGGGGCATGTGATACGTGGGCACAGTGAGCTGCTGGAGCCGAGGCCACACTGCTCCAGAGGAACATGTGTTCAGCTGGACATCACCAATTGAACCGAGTCTGGTTTGTGGAGCAATTACACCTCTACACACACCACGCAGCCACGCACACCGATTCCCTGCCTGCAATCCTGTGGCTACAGAGCAGGAGCTGCCTGTGGCCTCAGAGCAGGTACAGCCACATGGGCTGAGCAGAGGACCCTGCACAGGGCAGCGCTGGGACACACACACCTGCTAGATGCAGCAAAGGACCAAAGCCCAGGAAACGCAGCATTTCGCCCTCCAAATCCTCACCCCAAGAGATGCTCACCCTCCAGACTGATTTTCCCAGAACCTTTAACCTGCCGTGGTGGGTCGCTGCCCAGGGCTGGCAGCTGATGGGTGATGGGCTGTGGTGGTGACTGCGGCGCCTGGATGGCACCCAGGGGTTATCAGCGGCAGCAGCTGAGGCTGAAATAGCAGGGCAGGAAAGCGGGGTAAGCAGACCTCAGCTTCTTGGCATGTTTGCTTGTGCTAAACCTGCAGCATGAAAACTTTTCACAACAACACTCAGCGCTTGAAGCCTCCCTTGGCTGCGTGCGCCCCGGCGCAGGGCGAGAGCCAGGCCTGGCTCACAGGCTGGATTGTGCAAACAAACCACATCCACAAGCACCACGGCTGGGACAGCCCGAAGCTGACACTACAGGGTGAACACACACCAAAGGAACAGCTATTTCTCCCGGCAGAACTGTAGGTTACAGCGTGGGGGGACAGCCAGGTTTCCCCAGGGATGCTCCTGGGTGCTGCCCCTACATGATGTGCTCAGCCCAGCCCCTCTCTTGCCACCCTGCATCCTCCAACTCCCACCGTGGGTCCCCCAGGGGGTTTTTCTCCCCAGCACCGAGGTTTGCTGCTGTTATTGCTCCAGGGCTTTGCTCAGCCTGAGGTGTTTCCCAGGGATAGGATGCTCTGGGCACCAGGGTTGCTCACTGCCGCTGCAGCCTGAGCTCCCAGCCCCGGGAGAGATGATGGGATGCGGGAGCTGAGCCCAAACAAATCCATCCCTCGTTTGAAAACTGATTTAGCGAACCGAAGCTCCTGGGGTGCGGCGGGATTGCGGGACTGGCCTCGCTGAGCCGCCGCCGTTATAGCTCTGGGATCACCGTCAGCGGCGGTGCCGACGGCGTCAGACGAGCAGCCGCGTCCCTGGAGAGCAGCCCCGAGCACAAGGCCGGTACCGGCGGGCAGCAGCTCTCGGGGTTCGGCCGCGGTACCGGGAACCATCCCGCCCGCCCTGCCAGCCCCGCGCCCCGTGTCCCCGGGCCCATCGCTGGCTGGGGACGGGGCGGAACGGGCAACCAGCTCCGGGGAGAGCTGCGGCCGGGCCGTGGGACACACAGCAAGTCCGCGCCTCCCTGCCCAGCCTCGTCCCGTCCCATCCCGTCCCGCCGGCCGTTCCCGGGACCAGGCTTCCCTCTAGCGGCCCCGGCCCGTCGTGCAGCGGGCGGAGGCGGGAGAGAAACGCGGCTCCTGCCAGCCCCGCACGGCGGAACCGCCCCAAGGCAGCGCGGCCGGGGCCGGGCGGGGATCGGCGGGGCTGGGGCCGGTCACTGCGCGCCCCGCACCGCAGCTGCCGCCATCCCCGGGCGGGGCTCGGTGCCTGCGGGAGGGAGAGGTGGGGGAGCGCCCGCGGGAGCCCCGCACACACGCAGCCCAGCCCCGCACGGCAGAGCTGGTGCGGGGTGAGGGAAGCCTCGGGCTCCAGGGTCTGACACCCTCCGGCACGGGGACGTGGGGCTGGGTTCGGCTCCTCGCGGTACAAACGGGTTTGAGCCTCACCCAGCGCCGGAGCCGGGATCAACGCCCTGACTCGCGGCGCATCAGAGGGCAAGGGAAGGAGCAGGGCGCTGTTTGCAGAAGGGCTTGTGGCATTCCAGGCTTGGGCAAGGCCCTTCCACCTCTGCTGCTATAAAAAGCACTCAGGGCTGGGGCTGCGCCCCGCCAGTTCCGAATCCTGCCTGGGCAGGGCTGCTCACCTCGGCGTGGCTGGAGATGATGGGTGCAGGGAGGAAGCAGGGCTGCTGCTGCTGGTGGCTGGGCTGAAGGTACCATCCCTCACACGGGCTCCTCCCAGGCGTTATCGAGAGATGCACAGAGAGCTTCTTCCCAGGGCGTTGCAAAACCTGTTCGACCCAAGCGATGTGGAGATAAGGAATCCAGGTCACTCCGGAGGTAGATATTAGGGAGACAAAGCAGCTCTTCCCCAGGGCTGGGCTGGGGGCACGTGGAGCAGCCCCCCAGCTCTCCCGAGACACACACAGTGGTTCCCTGCAGGGACACGCTGCATCTCAGGCATCTTGGCCTGGGACCCTGTGCTGTATCCATGGCACAGCTGAGCCCTGCTCCATGCAGGCTGAGTGCTGAGGGAATGCCCATCAGAAATTCTGCATCCTGCTTGAAAAAAACCCAGCAGGGCACTGGCACCCCAACCTCCCCCCAGCCCCAAAGTGTTGTTACCAGCTTGATATCCAAACTCTGGCAGAGAAGTGCTTTTACCAGCCAGCCTGTGCCTGCAGCTTGCTGTGCTGCATCACTCACTGCTCCCACCAGGCACCTCCCAGCAGCACCAGCTCTGGGGGGCAGAGGGATGGGTGATACAGCCCAGGCTGTGCCAGCCCCCACAGCTCATTACCTATTGTTCTCTGGATTCTTCTCCTTTGCAGGCTCAGAGGATGAAGCTCCAGTCTGCACTGGGATGCTCTGGCCCCAGACTGGTCCCTGCTGAGCAGCCTCAGTCCACACACTTTCCTTAAGCATTTTCTTAAAACAATTTGCACATCTTAAAAATAAAATCCTTTATTGATAATATGAATGTTTAACATGTTTAATGCCATCAGCTATAAAAATGATTAGAGACTTCAGCTCGGTACATTTGGCTTTACAAATTTACAAGTGTTAATGAATTAATACTAGTGTATACATTTTGCACTTCATTATACTCCATTAGCCAGTGACAAACTCTGCAACAACGTCTGTTATAACAGATGTGAGTTATAGGAGAAATATTTAGTTGCTTCCACACAGAATCTACATCAACAGTTAAATACTAACTCTACAGTCTTACTGAATTAGTTGGAGCCGTTTTAGTATCTTGTGCTTAGTTTCTCTCAGAAGACAGGCTACCAGCAAAAATACATTCCTCTGCACACCCCTCCCCACATTGTGTTTGAGAAGAAACAGTACTCAGTGCATTTCCTAACAGACTTCACCATAGCATCTCTCTTTCTATCGAGCTATTGATAAGGAAAGGGGATAATACCGTTTAGAGTAATGTAAAAGCAAAGAAACACGTTAAAGCAGTGTATACAAGAGCCTCACTTCTCACTGGGAAGGGATACAGGGCCCAAAATCCACGTGCCCATCAGATTTTGCAGTTACTCTCACCAAGAGGAAAAGCCACTGTGAACACTTTGAAACGTGCTTCCGAAAGAGCCGCTGCCCCCTTGGCACCCCAGCTGGCCCTGCCTGCCCCAGACCAGGAGCAACAGCACATCACACGAGTTGTGAGGCTACTGAAGGGTCTGCAACCCCTCCTGTTCCAGTCCAAATCCCCACCGGGGCTGTGTGTGGGGAGCAGCGGGGTCGGCTGGGACAAGAGCCACCCCAAAGCAGCGCAGGAGCTGCAGAACCCGGCCCAAAGCCAGGGGGACCTGCTGGGTCACACAGGCAGCGAGCTACCACGGGGACCTTCCCAACCACAAATGCTGCTGGAAGGAGCTCTGCCTAATTCCCTGCTGAGAAGGACGATGGAGGAAGCGCCTGGCAGTGAGAAGCTGAGCTCTGCGCAAGCGCGGCCCCGCAGCTGTCAAGTGACTCAACCTCAGGCAGTTCCTCTCTAAGTGATTTTTTGCTTTTAAGCTCCAGGAATCCCCACATGTTCTTCCTCTGAGGCAGCAGGTCAGGGGCAGACAGAGATGCTCCTAACATGGTGTGTATTTAGCATGTGGAACAACTCCCATACCCACACCTTGTTACATGTGACAGCAATGATTTGGTTCTGTATCTGCAGCAAGATCCCACAGCTCGTTACTGAGTCAAGTCCAGGTCAGCTGGACACAACTGATCCAGAGGAGGAACACAATTATTGCTTCTGTTTATAGCAGAGGATCCCACGTTACTGTCTGCAAGACACCTGCAGCATAGGGACCAGTGATCTTTTTTCAAGTAATAGTGAGATCTTTGTCAAGTAAGAGCAAGATCCTTTTCTCAGAAGTTCTACACACAACAGTAGACTGCTTGAAGAGTTTGAAAATTCAGGGTGCTGCACCAGGAACTGAGTTAAGCCACTGAAAACACACGGGCACCTCTGCAGGATGTGCTACAGGAAAGCAAAGAGCTACATGGACAGTGAATACTGAGAGGAAAGTAATCTGGGTTGTGATACAGCTAAATTTTACCCCAAGAGTTCCGTGTGCTTCCTCAAATAGCTGGAGTGACGTCCTAAAGGACACGGCGTGGGTGCTCCTCAGTCTGGTGGGCACCTTACAGAACTTGTAGCACATTCCCTAACTTACTGTAGCAAACATAAAGAATTAAAAAGAAAAAAAAAACAGTGTTGGTTTCAACAGTCAGGACTCACAGAAGAATTCTGCAGCCAGATGGTCCCCCTCCTCGCCTTTCCCAGGGAATCACATTCATATTGCAGGCTTAGTTCAGGCACTTCTTAGAAAATGTTCATCTGGAGTAAAAAGTCCACAACAGTTATTTCTGCATAATTTAAAAGTAGCTTTTCAGTCCCATTAGAGTTTGATACTCGGGTCCCACCACGTGGTCACGGATCTTGTTATCTCTAATGATCTGACTGTTGCCAAGAGACATTTTGAGGCTACTGTAGAGCTGGAGCTCAGGTTTCTCCATAAACAAAAATATTTTCCTACCTATTAAAAAAGGGGAAAAACCAAAATATACTAAATGCTTTATACAGACAGAATCTGCTACTATGGAAATAAATAACATGGAGTGGAAAAACAGTGTCTTAGCTGTAGGATGCTAAGCCATGGAATGTCACATTCACATTTTCTGGAGACTAGCTGCTGGTTGGCAGGAGGATCTCAATGTCTTTGCCGTTTGACACGGCAGTGTTGTTAGAGCAGCTGCTGGCCACGTCCAGGGGGGCACCCAGCGAGGCGGCTGGAGAGGTTTTGGTGAGTGGAGCAGGAGCAGCAGGGGACTGAGCCAGGCCGGGTTTCTTTGGAGGAATGGGCGGAGGGTTCCCCCGTTCCGCTCGAGGAATGGTCGGCGACTTAATTCCAGGAGAGAGAGGGCTTAGAGGGCTGGAAACCTTGCCAGGGCTTGGAGAGTGACTGGATTCGTTTTTGGGGCTCACAGCGTTTGCCAGGTTTCGGTAGTCCGTGCCAAAAGGTGAGCTGTTAGGGGAGACGGGCTTAATAGCTCCCTGCTGGCTGGTGAACCGGGAAAGGACCTGAGTGACCGTGTTGCGGGCCAGCTGCTTGGCCGCAGAGTTGTCTGCCAGAGTAGGAGACAAATCCCGTGATGGTGGGCTCTGCAGCCCGCTGCACTGGTGGTCCTGTTCAGCCTGGGACTGGAACTTGTGCCGAGCTGCATGGAAACGCTGGTTGATCCCCACCTGGTAGGAGGACTGGTAGCCAGGGCTGCTTGCTGAAGCTCCCACTAAGCGCTTCGTCAGAACCGGCGAGGAGCAGGGAGAGGGTGTTAGGGAGGAGGCAGCCGTGCTGCTGGGAGACAGGGACACCCCGCTGGAAGGGAGCTGGGACATCAGATGCACCGGTGACTCCGTCCTCACAGGGGAACTTCCATTCTCCACTGCGCTCTCTGGGGCTGCAACAGCCGACCTCTCCTTCTGAGCCGGGCTCTCGGCTGCGGGTGCCTGCGGTGGCTCACTGCTCACCTGCCCGTCTGTATCACAGTGCCCGTTGGCTTTGGCATGGGAGTGAGTAGGTGTAGTGGGGCTGGGCAGCACGGTGTGTACAGCTTTGCTTGCGCTGGCAAGAGCTGCTCTGTCTGCCTGCTGACACTCTGTCTGGCAGGACACGGACTTGACCGTAGGACCATCAGTTGCAACACCTCTGGACATCACTGAGGGGCTTGGCTGCAAAGGCTCGGCAGGTCTGTGCTCTTGGCAAGAGGCCTCCAGCTCCTTCAGGGCTTTCTTCAGACATTCCACCTCTTCTTTGAGTGCTTTTGTACGGTTTTCTTCTCTGTTCAGCTTGGCTTTCAGCTGTTCCCTTTCAATGTCAAACTCTGAGAGCTGCTTTTCTACCTGTGCTTCCATCTGTAGACCCCGCTTCTTCTTGGACGCCAGCTCCTCTTCCAGCTTGCTCACCTTACTCTTCTCCTTCTCCAACTTCAAGCTCAATTCTGCTGTCTTCTGCCCCTCTTCAGCAGCTTTGGCAGTGGCCTTCTTGCACTCCACTACCAGCATGGAAGACAGCTGCTTGTGGCGGGCCCTCTCCTCCTCCAGCTGGCTCGACAGCTTCTTTTGTTCTTTCTCAAACTTCTTCACTTGGGATTTTTCAAACTCCAACTGGAAGATAAGAACAAAAGGGATGGTAAGGGAACTGCCAGACCTTCTGGAAGGGAAGGAGGTCTAATGCCCCAAATGCAGATGGGGTTACTCTGTGTCTTGGAGAAGTTCCTCAGTAAAATGCAATGACAAAGAGAAAGGTTCTTGCCCCAGGTACCTGCAAGACAGCCTTGCATGACTCAGGCTGCATGTACCTAAGCATCATTACCTACTACTAGTTGTATCACCTATGAGATTCAGCATTCAGTGAGATGTACACCCAGTCAGCCACACACTGACTGAACAGATGTGGAGCAAAGCATCCTTCCACCTCTCTTCCTACTTTGGCAGTTTGTCTTTTAAAGGCATTGAGACTTTAAAATCTCATGTGTTATGTATAGTTAATAAAGTCTGCCATGCTCCAGTACCACAAAACAGTAGCTTAAATATTTACTGTCATCTCTGAGTAACTCCCCCAGATCTTTTGTGACTTATTCTGAATTCTGAGTGCTAGAGGGCCCTGTCATTCCTAAGTGCAGCTCCTTTCTGGAGAATTGCTCAGATTTCAAGCTGAAGTAAGAGTTCAAGGCGCTCAACTGCCTATTAACATCTGTCAGACTGCTCAGCTGCCAAACACCCCGAGAAATTAAGGTTGTTTTTCATATGGAAACGGCAACACCTCACAGGGGGAGGTCCCTGCTACTCCTCCAGCACGAAGGTGCAATTAGACATCAGGGCCAAGGTGACCGCCCAGGAGCCCTGGCTTTCCGTGGGCTGGGCAATCACCACCATACCTGCTGGGTGAGCCGCTCCCGCTCCTTCTCCAGCATGTAGGTGACATCATCCCCCTCCGCAGTGTCCTGGGCGTGCCGCTGCCTCTCTTCCTCCAGGTCCAGTATCACCTGCAGAACAGACACCCATCACTCCTGTGCCCAGGCACACTGGGAGAGACCGGTGCCTTCACACACAGTCCAAAGCCAAGCGATGCCAGAGAGGAGAGAGCTCTCTGCAGCCTCAGACACCCCAATGCCACTCAGAGCCACCTAAAAGCAGCTTTTGGACAAGCTGCAATATGATGTTACTATTTGGGGTAGTTGAGTCAGTTTGTGACAGAAGTTAGGGACACCTCACCCTGGAGGGACCTTCATTTGAGTATTAATTAGCTAAATTGCCTGCTTTTCCACAAGAAGCTGACAGTGTCCTGCCCTCATCAGACCTTCCTGGCAGGACCATGGCTGCAGCCCAGCAGGAGAGGGGCAGCACCCCAGAGCCCCGTTCCAAGAGGATCCTCGCTGGGCTCCCGCAGCGACACGCACACAGGCTTCTCCCCAAGTGCCTTGCAGGGGATCTGAGGACTGCAGTGCTAAGTTTATTTTAAAGAACATTAATTTGTTCTCCCACTTAAGAACAAGATGAGCTCTTGAAATAAAGCTGCTTGCCATAAGGACCCAGCTAAGGAGCTCCTTCATCCTTAGCACTGAATTACATGAATAATTGAAATTCTATTAACTCAAGGAAAACGCCAGAATAAACCTCCCCAGAGGCTCTGCTGCGTCTCACCACCAAAACAGGAGGCTCTCCCAACACATGCTCACCATGAATTTAGCAGTCTTCCTGACATTTAAGCTTCAAAACAATGCCTAAATGCCTTGAAGTACACAAGGAACCTTTTCAGAGGAGACAGGAAGGACAGGAGAAGGGCGATAGCCATCTCACTGCAAAAGCTCAATTTAGCCAGAGGCTTGGCTGAGAAGTGAAGCACACAGCCTTGCTGTTAGTTCCAGGGATTTACAGGACATCTGAAAGCTGAAGGTACCTCCAGCTGCCCACCCTCAGCCCTCTGAGCAAACCTCTGGGGAAAGACTGTGGGACATGTGGACCAAAAGCTTCATTCATGTCACTGTATGTTAAAGCTCCATATGAAGAATAATAGGCACGTGATCAAGGAGCCCAAATAGCATGGAAAATAGCTCTGGTCACCCCATTCTTTCTTAGGAAAGCACAGAAGATGCACTCCCATTAAGTGCCTGGTACCAGCTCCTCAATAAGCACTGAGAACAAGTAGAATAGGGATATGTCTGCTGAGAAGTCAATCTTCCAGGAGTCCTTCCTTGCACTTTGGGAAGCACTAGCTCTCTCTCCCTCCAGCTGTGAAGAAGCTACCTCCTTTTTCTGTGTCCTAGCAAAGCCACCTTGCCTGTATTCCAAATTTCAGAATTACAATGAATTAATAAGCTTACCAGCTGCATTGCACCAAGTGAAGCTGAAAGAAAGGTGCCAGGTCCTTTCAGTTCCCAGAACTCAAGGCATTTAGGTGTTTTGGCTGAAGTTAACATGTAATGCAACTGTTGACTTCTGCACATCTTACTCGAAGCAAACCTACCTTTCTGTGCCTGCTTTCCGCAGCAGCCAGCTGGGATAACATTCTTTCCTGCATATTCTTGCAGTGTTTCATCACCACTTTCAAAATAGACAAGGGATTGGCGCATACTGGTTGCTTTTCACCGTGATTTCCCTCTTTCAGGGTCTCAAAATCTCTCTGCAAAGCCATTAAGGGATCACTGATGTTGTACTTCCCATAGCGTTCTTCAATGAACGTGTCCCTGTGCTGGGCCTGCAATACAAAAACAAACTGGCATGTCATACTTAAAATAGAAAAGGAGCTAAAGAGAAAGTAACTTGCAGCTAATACCCCTCTTCCTCAGTTTTCCACTTAGAGATAAAGAGATATTAACACAGCCTGATTCATATCCTGTCATCTGCTGTAAGAGTATTGGGACAGGAGAAGACACAAGGGTGGCAAGTGAGAGGTGCTTGCTTCATAGACATGGCAGAGACAGCAATTCCTATGACAAACCAGTGAAGGGTCTACCTGCTGAAGGGCAGCACCATCCGTGGGACCTCCAAAGCCCTTCTGCTCTGTGCCACTTTGGGGGAGACACACTGTTACACACACAGTATCCTCTAGCACTGGTCAGGTTATGACTGTGGAAAGATAATGCACAGCAAGGACAACAATGCTGCTGCCATCAGAAGGGATTTTTAAGCTATTAGTGTGTAAGGTTTCCACTAGGCTCCAAGCTTATAAAAGTACTCGTTAATACATTTAAAATGGGCAAAAGTTGATGGTCTCCCAGTAACAAAGACAATGAAACCTAGACAGATCAGAGGCAAGTGAAGCCGGCTCTTACAGGGTGCTCAGCGCCGTGCAGCTGGATGCTGCCCTTCACTGCCAGCCCTGGCAGCTGCCTCTCTCCACAGAGCATCCTCCAGTCTTGGAAAGCCTCATGAAACACACTTGCATTGCCACAGCTGGGGCACAGCAAGTACCACTGACTGGCAGCTCGAAAAGCAAGTGGGAGGTTCCACGAGGCACGTGCTCAATTATCGCCTCACCACCCCCAACTTGAACCATCTTTAAATGAAGTGGCCCCAAACAAAGGGGAAACAAAGGAAAGACTTGCTGAAGAACACAGCACCTCCACAGCACATCCAGCCTGCTGGCACCCTCACACCACAGCCACCTGCTGAAGTACCACTGCTCGCTCAGCAAGGGACAGCATCACTCGCTGCTGCACTGATGGAACAGCAGCTGGGTGGTTGTCTTGGCTATTTCACCATCAAACAATCTCATGTTGAGCAACTGAAGAGTTTATGTTCTCACAGTAGCCTATAAATCTGCAAGCTGTTAATAAAAGTCTTAATATTCTCATCCAGACTAAACAAAGTTTAGTTTCTCAAGAAGTGAGATTGGAACGCTGAGGTTTCCTTTGGTGGTGTTTAAGAACCAAGGACACTCACACGTCGTAGGCTCTACGTTTACAGTGCCTTGGACCAGCCACTCCAGCTGGCAACCTGTGCAGTGGGATACCAGCAGCTTTATCCTACTGAATGAGAAGTTCTAAAAGCAAAACAGATCCATAAATACACAGATAGTACAATGTTATCTATATGTTTACCACCACAGGAGAGGAAGCCACATGAAAACAGATACCCACACAACAGAAGATGCAAGAGGGAGAACAGACCTAGATTAGGGAGTACTCAGCACTGATCTATCTTGGCTCTGGGAAGCTTAGTCACTGATTGTGACAGAACTGGATACAGGGTCAGTGTCTGTGAAAGGCCCGTGGCGGCGTTTCGCTCCGGCACACATCGCTGACAGCGCGATCCCGCACAGCAGCGCTGACGCAGCCTGCCAGCACAGAACGCCTCTCAAATCTGAGGACTGCTCTTGGTTCTTCTCCACTCGTTACAGCCATGGTAACCAGCCCTCCCCAAACAACTCATCCTTTACTCTTCTGGAGTAAGTGCTGCCTGACCGTTCCGCACAGGCGTGTTCTCAGTGAGGCCAGGCGGGTGCTGCTCTGTGGCTGCTACCTGTGCCCACCTACACTGCCCCTCTCCGGGGTGAGAGCCAGGATGATGTGCTGGAATTAGCCAGGTGCTGATGTCCCAGTAAAGCACTGAAAACACCAACACTCCCTTGAGCACGGACAGCGATGCTCCTGCCACACAGACACCACAGCAGCAGGCTGCTGTGACCCAGCTGTACAGATACACAGGGAAGCAAACAACAGAGCTTCACTCTGCTCAAACACTGCTGAGATCAGCTGCTCCCCCCCTGTGTTCTGCATCCATGTGATTAGCACAGAAAAAGGAATAAAAGTCAGTCTCTGCTCTCAAAGGGAGAGGCCCATGTGTGGCCTTGACAAGAGGCACTAAAAGCCAAAGCACAATACTTTTCCTTTCAGTTCCTCTCCATGCCCAAACCCAGTTGGGGACATTAGTCCCATGACACCCTTTGGCAGTGTGTTTTAATGCCTGCTGTAAACACAGAGGAACAGCTCACCCTCACAAACACCCCTCCCTCTTTATCAGCAATTCCCACCAGGAACAGTGCATACCTTTGATCAGAGCTTGAGATATTGTTCTAACTTTACATAAAAAAGCAGAAGAGGAAGGAAAAGATCAGCCCTGGAAATGGGAGGGCAGCCCTGGACACCGACCTGTCCCTGGCTCCTTGAATCACAGGGGAAACCAGAGGCGGTTGTGCTTGGTTGGGTTTCTTTCTCAGGGACAGGGACTCTGCAGTTCTGAAGAATTTACCAAAATGACTCAACCAAACCTCACTGTAAGTGTGTTGGGAATTTCTAAGTGACTCAAGCACTAAACAGTCTGTAAATACAAATGGGGACATTCATCCAGCTGGCCTAACTCCTGAGGCAGATGAGCTGCTCCCCCCTCAAACCCAGCCCACGCTGGTGCTGGTTGCTCTGCAGCCACACGAACGCAGAGAAGCCCTTCAGAAGGGCACTGGTGCTTCAGCAGGGGAAGCAAACGGTGGGGGCTTTGGAAAGCTCACTCCTGGGCAACTTCTTTCCCAGAAAAGCTTAGCAAATGGGGGTGAAAGTCCCACCCACTACCTGTAACCTCTGGCTTTCTGCAGGTACTGAAGGCACACCAGGAGCTGTGCTGCCCTCTGGTCCTCACAGCATCGGGCTCTGAACGCTGCTGAATTTAGAGGGTGGTTTATTTCCTGTCTGGGAAAGAACAAGAAGTTCTTCCTTGCTACTGTGAGCAATTAAGTGTTTTCCTGAACTAGCATGACAAGCAGATGAGACTATCACAACATTAATAGCTTTCTCAAGTCCAGCTATTATTCTTTAGTAGCCAGCAGAGTATAAACATTTAATTAAAGTTGTCTAGACTAGGAAGTGTCTTAACAGGTCATCCTACTCCGACCAAGTCCAGTTTACAAAAACAAACCCAGTACTTTGGCACTTGGAAACGTGAACTTGGGCTTTTGGGGCTGCTGCCAGGACACCCCCGTGCCACAGGTCCCACCCAGCAGCCACTGCTCACTGAGGTAATCAGGACACCTCTCCCAAAGACACACCAGTGCCCTCACTTGCACGGGTTCTTTCACACCAGCATGGAGCTGTGGCCAGCATCAGGCACACAGCTCTCACCGAGGCAGCTCTGCAGCCCAGCCTCTATCGCCGGACATCTCAGAGGAACACCCGCAGCAGTTCTGGTTCCCTCCTGTCTGAACTGAAATTCAGCCATAAAGACAGTTTTTGTTCAATTTTCAAAGCAGAAGCAACTTGATGATGGAAGAGAAACAGTCTACGAGCGAGCCCAAAGTGGAAAAATCAACTTAGATCCCAGTATCGACTGATTAAAACACATAAATCCCTGGGAAAACGAGCTTCAGCAAGGAGGAAATAAGGTTTGCAGAAAGCATTGTCAACCTGGGACTGGGAAATTTAATCTGGAAACCCAGAGATGACACCCAAGCTTCCAACAGTATCAACCACACTTTGAAATAAAGCTCTATCTTCTGCAAGGAGATGTTTCCCTTTAGTACCTCCATCAGTACCAGCTCCAACAGCAGACCCAGGGATTCCTGATCCAAACATTCCAACTCCAACAGCCACTGGATCTGCAGACCCGAAACTGCCCTGCCCCAGCTGGAATAAGGTAACACTTGAGCTGGGGCTGCTCTTAAAGGGAAGCAGCTATGGGGTAACTGCTCTCACAAACCCCCCCTGAGCATCGGGACAGCAGGCATGTGTGGAAGGGGTCTCACCTCAAACTGGTTGGCTTTCAGCTCCCAGTTAGGGCAACTGGGCTCTGCTGTCTGGGTGGAAGGGAGCTGGGATTGTGGGGAGCAGAAGCAGCATCCATCGGACACATCTGAAGTGGTGCTTCCAGAGTGGGTTGGCAAGGCAAAGCCCTCACACTGTTAGGGAAAAGCTTCTGCTTCCTTTTGGGATTCCTAGACTGTCTGGGGACGACTGTTTCCCATAATCTGTGTCATTTTATTTCTTTTTTTTTTTAAATAAAAGATTTCCTTTCACTGAAATCTTGTTTATGAGACAGCATTTTCTCTCTGCCTTTACAGCTTGTTTTACTGGAACATTGAACGGGGATTTCCAAGACTTGTTTCAAGTATTTTTTTGGACACAAAGTGGAGTATCAGTCTTGCCTGTAATGTCAGCGTTTGGGTTTTAACCCTCAGCACAACACAAACACTGTTAATGAGCTGCAGCTACTGCGCTCGCAGTTCTCCAGCAGTAACTCGCACAGAAGTTCCTCCTTCATGCTGCAGAGACTGGTATAATCTTTAAATAGCTTCTTACTGCCTTGAACTTCCTTATTAGCTTCTCTTCCCCAGAGACAAATATTGGGAATAAAGACAAGCTGAGGTCATGGCAATTGCTGACAGAGAAAAGGGAAATGGGGGTGGGGACCAGTGGCTCTGCACGAAAATAAATGTCAAAATGCTGGAGTGGGATTCCCAGTCTTCCTCCAGCTCTGAAGCAATGCCCAGCACAGCTCCAAACAGCACAAGTTACACTGCTCAAATACCCTCTCTGTCTTAATTGCCATCAAGCGACCAAGCCAGATAAACAAGAGCTCCCCAGATCTGCTCTGAGACCTGGTGTCAGCTTCGGGAAACATAAGGCATTTCTTGGGAAGCATCAAGCAGCACAAAGCTGCCACTTCTCTCCCCAGGATCCTTTGGCTGCAGGGAACAGTACAAACCCCACTGGGCTTGGCTGTGCCAGGTCCCAGCACGCTCAGGACGATGCCCTGGGCACTGCATCGTGCTCGGGACCTGCGCTTCGGGCACCGTAACGCAGGGAGCCTGAGAGTCTGACGGCTGAAACACAGAGCTGGAGCTCAGGACCCAGCTGCGGGCCAGGACCAGTCTTTCAGAAGGTAGCAGGCAAACCCCACCACTCTGAGCAGGAAAGGAGAAGCAGATTCCCCAGAGTTGCAGGAGAAGCTGATGAGAAGCCTGTCTCCCAGCAGGACAGCGCCCAGGGCAACACGGCTGGGTCCAGGGTGCTTCGTGAGTGATGCAAATGCTCACTTTGCCCCATCTGTGGAAGATTTACTGGCACCTCCACCAAGGTTTTATATTACTAAACTTTTTCCCCTATTTAAGCAAGAGGCAGACTTGCAGTTTTTGAGGCTGCATAGAACTTAAATTTCCAAACCCACTGACAAAGAACCGAGCGCTTCAGCTTGCCCTGCATTAACATTGCTTGGAGAGTGAATCACCACATCCAGGAGCAAGGCAAGGCAGAGCAGCTCCCTCTCATTAACTCAAAATAGATAGCTTCTATCCCAGCACAGGCTGCCTACAGCCTCACTAACATGAGGGACTAAGTCAGGGAGCTGCTTCCTGTTCTCCAAAAGCCAACTGAGCTCCATCCCCAACGCCTGGTGAGCTCCGGGCTAAAGGAGGGCAGGAACAGAGTGCTCCAAGGCAGGGATGCAGCCCTGGTAAACACGGCAGTCTCCAGGCAGGGTGTGCTGCTTCCCAAACCCAACCTGTGCTTCCCCCAGTGGTAATCCCGCCCTCGGGATTATGCAACTCTCTGACAGCATCTGGCGTCGGGGATGATTTAAATATCCCTGTAACTACAGGAGAAGGAGCACAATAAGAAGTGAGACTTAAGGTCTGTTCTGTGGAGGACACTGAGATTTATGTACTGGACAGGAAGCCACTTTCAGGCCAAAAAAAAAAAAAAACCAACAACCCAGCTTGTTTTCCAAAGAGGGTTTAAAATAGAGGAAGCAAACTGAAGTTCTGGGAAAGAGTGTGTTGGCTGCAGTGGAACTGCTCCCTGAATCCTTTATACTGGTACCTCGTGTTTGAAGCTGAGGAACACGGTGATTTGAAACAGGTCTCACAAGTCCAGTCCAGGCTGGCTGCAAACGTGTTGGGAGAGCTGGGGGTCCCCATGTAAGCACCCACTGGGCAATTAAAGACAGAGCACAACAGCCAACCACAGAAAAACAAACAGCAAGGGAGGAAGTCAGCAAGGACAAGTCCTAACACGGCAGAGGCATCGATTAGAGGTGACCTAACAACTGCTCCTTCCAGCCTGCACTGGAGCCCTGGACATCCCACTGCAGGGTTGAGCCCCTTCCCCAGCACACAGAGCAGGGTGCTGCACACCCAGCAGCGTGGCAGAGGGGAAGGTTTGGGGAGAGGAAAGTGAAGGGGTGAGTTCAGCAGGCAGCCCTGAAGCCAGGCTCCCTTTGGGCACAGCGAGACCCAAGGCAGCGCCAGGCAGCCAGCGGCCCCATGCCACAGGGAGAGGAAGACTATTTTAGGCTTTGTCATCTGCATGCATGGACTCTCTCTGCTAGCTGCCAGATGCTAAATGCTCTTCTCCAAGCGTGCAGCAGTACCAATTATTGCAGGCTGTGCTGTAATCAAATTACAAGCTGACAAGTTAAGGTGCTCCTTGTCTCCGCAAGTGCCCGTTCTTCCCTGCAACCTGCCACAGGGTCTGCCTCAGACGTCCAGAGCTCAGCAGCATCTCAGTCTGAATTAGAAGCCAAGTCAGCCCATGAGGGAAAAGGCACTTTCCTTTCTCTGGGAAGTAAGCAGGCAGATAAACCTCTGATTTTAACCACTGACATCTCTGTGTGTAATGTGACTGCTGCAGGAAAACACTGCTGGTGCACAGGGTTGTGCAATCATCAAACCACATCCAGGTTCCACTCCACCTCTGTCCAACACGTGGGCATGTAACAAACCCATCATGCCTGGAAGAAACCTGACTGCAGAGGCAGCACGTGCTGCCTGTGCTGCTGTTGGAGCCATCCCACAACCCCACGGTCCCTGTGTGGAGCAGCCAAGGCAGCCACTGGCCCCGGACGGTTTGATCCCCCCTCCCCACAAGCTGCAGCTCAACTTCCCAACTTCTCGTGCAAGGCAAACCTGACACTCTCAGGGCTTCACTCTTTAACTCAGCCTTGGAAGGCTTTTTCTTTTGGGCAGCATTTTTAGCTGCATCCAAACGTGAGAACACAGACTAACAAAGTGGGTTTTCCGTTAGTTACAGCCACACACAATAAAACTCTTCCAGCTGGTGAAGCACAGCAAAGCTGTTGCCACAGCAACTATCAGTAAACAAAAGAGAAAGCACAATAAAGCCAGAACTTCTCCAACTGCAAATTCCAAATACACAGATGAAGCAAAGGTGGGAGTTTTCTGCCCCTAAACTGTCCCCCCCTAGAGTAGTTACCTGCCTTGTTTCCCCTTCATGTGTCCAAAGGGCAGCACAGGCTTCTGCCAGCAGGAAGCTGGACCCAGGCTGCAGCACTGCTAACTGTGGCTTTTGGAGCTGAGGGACAGCACTGCTGGAGACCCACAGCATCTGGCTGCTTGCTGTGGCACGGGATGGTTTGGGAAGGGAGCTGCATCTTCCCGTGGGCTGCAGGCAGCTGGAGCCAGCTCCAGTTCGAAGCTCCTGCTGCCCTTTTCCTGCTGCCTTGAGCTTCCTCCCCTTCTTCAGATGAAACACTACGGTGTGTGCCTCAGAGGAAGGGGAAAAAGCACTGCCCTTTGATTAGCTGGTCCTTCACACCGTGTAATTATCAAGTATAGGTTACAATTTCATTTAATTTCTTCTCAGTTATGAGTACTTAACGAATTATGTCAAAGTGCATTTTAACCCTATTAATCTCCTCATGCAAGAGGAACTGCAGGTTAAATTTCAACAGGAGAGATCATTGTGTTATGCCATTGGATGGTGCATGATAAAAAGCCTCTGGAGCAGAGCTGCTGGTTCCTTCCTGTCGCTGCCCTGCGCTCCAGCACACACCTCTGGCACCAGAGTGATGCTTGTCTGGGCAACACGTCCTGGACACACAGGACAAGGGCAGGGGGTTTGCAGGGCTGAGCCTGAGGGGGCTTGAGAGGGTAGCAACATTCCTCCCAAGTCAGAAGGTTGCCTAAATGCAGAAGCAGTGAACAACAAACACATAGGTATCCTGGAGGTTTTGGAGGAGGATGTCCCTCCATCCCCCAAAGGTGTCTGGGTTTGGAATTGCACTACAGAAGCTGAGGCTAGGAAGCCAAGTCCCCACAGCACTCAGGCCTGCTGGCTGCCATTCCTCTTCTGCAAGAGCTGGAAGGTTGAACATCAGGAGCAGTGACAGGTCAGCTGGGAAAAGCCAGCAATGTCCAACCCTGACACAACTCACCTCTTCAAAAACCGACCCTTTCCACTTGGCTCTGTACCACACAGCACCAGGGATGCTCCCTTCCTGGTGCCTCGCTATTCTTGGGCAGACTAACCTGCGATCCCTCCTGGTGAGGAGTTTCTCCTTGAAGAAGGCCTCCTTACTACAGGAGGACAAAACCAGCAAAGGGAGCCTGACAGAGCTTTTCCATTCCTCAGGACAGCAGCACCACTCACTCCTCTCTCAGAAAGGATGGGAGCACACACACAGCACTGCACCGCCACGCTGAAACACTCCTCACAGCCAGCTTTCAATAATGAATTCCAAGATGCAGAACGATACACAGCATTTATTATCTAACACTGCTGACATTAAGGTGGGGTTCTGAACTGGTAATAAATCTTTGCCTCTGAACTTCACGCTGGGTGAGGTGCTTTGCAGAACCTGTAGTAGCACTGTTGTCATTTTTGTCTCTTATCGCGGTACTCACAACATACCTTTAGGGCTTCTATGACAAGATCTCTTGCTTCTAATTCTCCCTCAAGAATGCTAAACAGCGTCAGTAGTTCTGGTTTGCTGAGTTTTTCCAGATTCATCCTGAAAACCTGAAAAAATGGAACATAGTTTACCAGGTGTTTCTTTGCACATCAGAAATCAGTATACTAAGTTAGGACATATAATTGCCATTTAACTCCAGCTTCCAGCTTTTTGGACTGCAACTTGCCCTGGGGTGGGGAAGGGGACAGTACACAAGGGTCACATTTTCTCTTCAGCTTCCAAGACCAGGTGCAGAAGATGCCTTTCACACCCTCTCCCAAGGGCTCTGGAACATGCGCACACCCTGACGGCGCAGGCAGATGTCAGACACTGTGCAGTACCCCCAAAGCAGCCCGAGTTAACAAAAGAGGTGCAGCCATGGACATTTAGAAATGCTGCTACTGTAAACCACACATCTGGGTCAAACCTCACTGAACAGAGACTGAAGAGCTGTGATGAGTGGGGTCTGAACTGGCCCACCCAGGCAAACCTCAGGGGACGTCCACATTTCAGCGCCGCGATACGCTGCTGGGAAGGCTGTTAGGGACTGCTGATGGAACTGGCCCAAACCACTCACAAAGATCAATGCCACAAAGAGCACGCACTTAATTATGCTTCTTCCAAACTGTTTCAGTATCACCATCATGTATTAAATGTAATTTTACTGCCCACAGAAGAGCAAAGATCCATCAGCCGAGCTGCGCGTACGAGAAGCATTTCCCTCCTCTCCCCATCGCCCCGTAACGTGCCTTTTCATTACCCTGTTTTGATCACAGTGGAAATAATGTCACATACTAAACCCCTGTCAACTAAGCACCCACTAACCGCACAGTCTCTCCAACATACTTTTCCAAGTCCCATCCATGTTTTCCCCTCTTTGCAGCAGTCAGAAAGGGCAGCAGCAGAAGCAGCGACTCGGAGACACCCGGCTCCGCTGGCAGGAGATAAAGGGTTAACATAACCTTTAGTGGAGAGCCCATCCGGCAGCAACACTCAACTGAACTCCATTTTTCTGGAGTCACTGCTGCTTTACAACCTATTTGCATAACTGTGCCTTGGAGAATTATGCACAAATGCAAGTTGTGTCTTGCTTATGCCAGAGCAGTTTTCCAGTTGCCAGGAACAGCCAGTTCTGCGTACAGCGAGGGGCAGGAACCTTCACACCGCCAGAGGAATCGGAAACCTGCTTCATGCCCCCTCTGCTAAGCAGCCAGTTCCTCATTGTGCAGTCACGTTCGTGCTTCACACTGCATTTCATGTGAAATCCCACATGAAATCAGCAATGTTTCTTGGGGAGTTTTCCAGGCAGCCTCACCATCGGCACAGGCTGCCCAAGGAGACTGCAGAGAAGTGACCGTGATGGCACCAGGTATCGTGGCTGTGCCAGAGCCAGTTGAAGTGGGGCAGCCCAGGCCTGTCAGCACTGCACGTACGTTCCTTATTGCAGATCCATTAACACACGTTCAAGGGGAAAATGCACGCAGAGAGTGGCTGGCAAACCTGTTGGGATCTGTCGTGGTTCCAAAGCAGCCTGCTCACGGCTCGACACAGCAGCAGGGTTTAGGAAGCTCCTCATATGGCCTCACATGGCATGTCAGTGGGCCAGGGCAGTGCTGGTCACCGTTCAGCTGCTGAGCAGCAAGCAGACCTTCACAGAGGGATGGCCAGGACATGAGCCTGACCTTCAGCTCTGGGTACGGCTGCTGTGGGTCTGTCAGCACGGGGAGCCCAGCTAGCTGAGACTGTGAGGAAGAGTGCAGTTTACAACTTGCTGATCATATGTAAAAAGGGAGAGTGTGACAGAAGCAGCAAACCAATGTGAATACACAAATATGCATCCATAGGTGGTGAAAAAAGGGGAGGCTGCTTTTAGCCTGTAATGTTCACCGTGTTTATGCTGGTACGTTAGTCTAAGCCCCACCACTCCCCTGGGTAGGTATGAAGACTGGAACATCTGAACACTCTGCTCATGGCTTCATTTCAAAACCATCTCGGTCCTTGCTCCGAACAAACTCCTAGATGCCAAGACAGAATCGGCATTGACAAGGAACACCACCACCTTTTCTCTGCTAGATACTCCTCTCATTACACCAAGTTCTGTGATACTTTAAGCCAGATCTGAAAAGGACAAGTTTACTTTGAGATGCTGGAACAAAGCGTAGCATCAAACCCCACAACCCCAGGTGAGTAAGTTTTGCATGTGGACTTTCCTTGTGACTGCTCCTGTGCTCCTCCCTTAAAGAGAGGAGACAGGGGAACAGGCAGCTGCATCTTGCCCTCAGCTACCGGACAGCACGCTCCTGACTGCGGGTGGGTATTTTCCAGCTGCCAGCCCTGGCAGTAATCACTTCTCCTCTATATTCTAAATACCCCATTGTGGCAGCGTTACAGAACTGAGCTGTGCTATTCTTAACACATCTGATGGCTATAGTCTTTAATCAGCTTAATAACATAAACAAGCCCAGTCCTAAAATACACGGGCAAAGATCCTTGCAGGGACACAGCGCGGTGCCCGTGTGCACAGCAATCATTCCGTGCTGCACCAGGTAACGTTAGAGACTCGCAGGAGGTACAGCCCCAGCTCCCCCTGTGCGACTGGCTGCTGTCCCAGGCCCTGGACTGTGGCTTGCAGAGGGTCCCCAGGCTGCTGCGGTGACAGAGGGGCAGCTGATGCTACAAATACCCTGCCCTGAGCCCCCTGCACTGCGCTGGCACTCTGCCTGCCTCACGGGACACTCCATCTCGCACCTCTGAGCCCGGCTGGTGGGTGCCAAATACACTGCATGTTGCGCAGTCCCAAGTGCTCCTTTTTAGGGCCACTCAATAGGAGGGAGCTCAGGAGTGGAGGAAAGTTCTATGCCTTTTACATTACTGCTTTACAAGCAGGAGAAGCACCTCTGGATCAAAGAGCTAATAAGCACCTACCTGAGCTGCTCCTCCCCTATCCAAATCCCAATCCCTTCCCGGCCCTCCAGCGTTGCAGGCTCCTGGGCTGACCTTTCCAAGGCTGCTTTCTGGTTATATGTCCCTGCTGCCTCCCTCGTCCCACTTTTTAATAAAAGATCACACCAACCCTGTTCAGTTACCCTGTCCTCTCCCATCCTGCCAAACAGATCTGTGCTCATCAGCTGGGGAACCTGACCCACTATTCCAAACCGCTTCCCCTAGAGAGAGATTTGCACAGCACGAGAAGCAAGACCTAGAAATACCCAGGGCAGATCCCCACCCCTGCATTCAGGATGCTATCCTGACCAGCACAATCCCACAGATCACAAACCACAAGAACCTCGTTATTTAGTCTGTCAGTATAAATATTTTCCCCCAGTCTGAGATATGCCACCGTTTCTGGACAACAAGCCAGAGGTCAGAGCATAAATAGAGATAATGACTTACTGCTTGCCTAAAGGTAAACTTCCTCTTAGCTAAACCAGGGGCCATTAAAGAGCCTCCTCAGCAGACCCCCCCCACCTCCTCCTCAGAGAGGCCAAACTCTTTTTTGGAAAGGTGTTTCCCAGTATTTAACAGGAAACAAACACCAGGGGCGGGCGAAGCGCAGGTCCAGCCGCGCAAGCTGGGAGTTATCTTTGGCATGCGCCACTTCGGGAAGAAGAGATAAGCTGCTGGACCGTGGCAGCTCCTCCGCACTCTGAATCACACTACGATGGTTATGAAACCATCAGAGGTTACGTTTCGCTCGGGCTTATATACATACAAGCAGGAACCAAGGTAACGAGCGCTGCCACCACAGAACAACTTCACCACCGACTTCAGCGCAGGTTGGGGAGTCACTTCACACTGTGGCACAGCCCGAGGCACACAGGGTAGCTCGGCAGGAGGAAGCCTCAAGATGCTCCACAAGCACTTGACCCAACACTTCTACTTTTTGAGGAGAACTGTGAAGAGTGCAGCTCCTCGTTCCTTTTCCCCTCTGAGGGAGGGTATTTCCTTTCATAAGCCACGCCGATTCAACAAAGCCTCTGTGTCTGTAACCCTGAATCAGCTTCAGCCTGTTCCTGTCCCTGAAGAGGCTCTGGCACTTTCCAGCAGCCTGCCCGGGCAGTGGCGTAGTCACGCTCACAGGGAGCCCCAGACCAGCTTGAAAACTCCTGATGGACAAGTTTCTAACCTGCTGCTGTGTGCACAGCGATGCTCGGGCTGCTGGAGCGACGGGCCAGGGGTGCTCATGGAGGGAAACAGGCAACAGATGCTGTGTGACTGTGCAGGCACAAAGCTGCCTGGCAGCGCGGGAGCCCAGGGAATGGGGAGAGCGGGGAGTGCCTGAGTGCCCCCACCTCTGTCTCTTAGGGCCGAAAGGGGAACGACTCCCTGCGTGCCCCCCCTCTGCCCCAGCTCCTGGAAGTGCTTCTTCTGACGCACAAGTCACACTAGAGGCACAGCTGCAGCCCCTGGATAGAAAATGACCCCGGCACCCCCAGTCCTTCCCCAGAGTGACGCTCCGCACCGTACCAGGGGGGCTGAGCAGGGCAGCCAGGTGCAGAAGCCCACCCAGCCCGGTGTTCCCCGGTTCACGGGCGGTCTGGCCACGTCCCGTCCCGCCCCACGGGGGTCCACACCCCCCGCAGCAGAGGCCGGGGTCAGCCCGGGTGAAGGAGCCCCGCCGGGCCGTGCGCTCACACGGCGGGAAGGCGCTGCCCGGTGGCCACCCGCGCACCGGCTCACCGCACCGGCCGTCCCGGGAGCGGAGCGGCGGGGGCCGGGCTCGGGCCGCTGGCGGCCGGCGACACCCGAGCCGCCCGGGGCCGGTACAGCCGCGGCGAACAAAGGGAAACACCACAACGGAGCCCGCGGCAGCTGCCGGGCCGCGGCGGGACAGGACAGGACAGGGCGGTACGGCCCCCCCACCCCCCCGCGACCTCCGCCGCCGCCCGCGGCCGCCACGGGGCGGGAGCGGGGGCGGCAACCGACTCCGGCGCTCGGCAGCCGCCCGCCCCGCGGCAGCGCCCACCCGCCGGGCCCGGCCCGACCCCGGCGCCGCCGAGCGCCCGGTAACGCCCCCCGGCCTCCGCGCCCCCCGGTAACGCTCCCGCCAGCTTCCGGCCGCCCCGGTCCCCGCCGTCCCCGCCCGCAGCAGGGCCCGGCCCAGCCCGGCCCCTCCGCCGCCCCTCTCGGCCCCCGCCCGCAAAGGGCCGGGCCGCCCCGCACCTGCCGCGGCCCACCCGCGGGGGCAGCGCCGCGCCGGGCCGGACCCCACCGCACGGCGTGAGGTCGCGGCGGCGGCGCCGCCTGACCGGTACCGGTACCGATACCAGGCCCACACCCCCGCCACACCGACCTGGCCCGAGCCGCCGCCGCCGCTCCCGCGCCGCTCCGCTGCCCATCCAGCCGCCCCGCCCCTCCGCGCCCGCCTGCTGAGGGACGGCGCGGCCACCAATCAGAACCGCCCCCGGCTGCGCCCGCGGCCCAATCCGTCGCGGGGAAGGCGGGGCGAGGGCGGGGGCCGGCTGGCGGCGACGCGGCAGCCAATCAGGCGGCGGGACCGGGCCGAGGGGGCGGGGCGGCGGGTGAAAATCCCTTTTGTTTGCGGCGGCGGCGGCGGGGCGAGCGGGTTGCCGTGATTGGCGCGTCACTTCCGCCGCGGGCAGGGCCGGGCCGCCTCGGGCGGGGCCCGGTACCGCCGCCCCAGCCCCGCCCGTCGTCCCTCGCCCCAGCAGCGCCCGGGAAGCGGCGATAACCCCTGGGCGCGGTGTCTTCCCGCCGCTGGGCCGGGCCCGCCCCCCTCACGCCGCACGAAGCGCGTTTGCTCCCGGGGGAGCGCGACGCCAGGCGCGGGGAGGCGGCCCGGCAGCTCAACGGCCCTCCCCGAGCACCGGCTGCCAGCTGGGCCCCAGCCCGGAGCCGCTGGGCTCCGTCACTGGCAGAAGGGCGGCCCGCGGGCGCCGTGGCCGGAGCAGGACGGCTGAGGCCGGGGCAGGCGGCGTCCCGGGCAGAGCCGCTTCCCCAGCGGTGTGGCAGCTGGCGCGATGCTGCTGCTCTGGTGGGCACACAGGCAGCGGTGCCGCCTCTGGCTGCCCTGGGAGGTCTGGAGAGCTGGTCTTGCCCGCTGCTGGGAGTCCCTGTGGGGAGCACTGGGCTCACATGCTGCTGGGGCACTGCCTGTGTTCTGGGGCACAGCCTGCACCATCACATGGTGCCATATGCTGGGAAACCAGCAGGTTCTGACTCAGGAATTCCTGAACCCTCTGCAGCAAGGGCTGTCACACAGGGACAGGTCTTAACACAGCAACAAGGCCACCTCCAACCATCGCCACCCTGTCTCTATGTTCAGAGGAGCATTGATCCCAGCCGTGGTAAATGCCAGAGCGTTTTCAGTGCCTCTGGTCTGACAGGCTCGGAGCTCAGGGTTACCCCTCGAGCTGTGCCAAGCAGCTGGCTCCTTAAGACATCGAATTGTGGTTACCTTTCTCCTACACTGTGCTTCTCCTGGCTCTCCGCTTTTCACTGGTTGTCCCTTACCCTTGGAACATGGCTTTAGGACAGGCGGCCTTTCAGCGTGTCTGGTAGCAGCTCATATCAAGGTTCCTGCTCACAGGCTTTTGCTGCCCCCACACCACCTTCCACCCCACTAGAAAAGTGATAGTGCTGGGTGAAGCCTTTGGAAGAGTGAGGATGGGCTGGAGAAGGGTGTAAGAGGAGGGGGACGCCCCAAGCAGCCCTGGGGCAGAGGTGGCTGCTGGCAGGGGCAGACCTGCCCTTGCCGGGGGTCGCTCACTGCCTGTGCCTGGAGAGGGGAAGGGTCCTGGGGAGCACCGCGGGTGAAGGTAGTCGGGCAGGAGTGGGCTTCGCTCACCGTACCCTGCGAGTGCGGGACACGGAGCCTGCCGGGGGCTGTGGGCTGTGTGCTGGGATGGAGCCTGCGGCCCCTGGAAAAGGGGAAGAGGGGGGAATCGGGGTCGCCAGCACAGGATACCTGCCCACCGCCTGCGCTCCCGGTCACCGGGGGTCTCCCAGCCTCTCTCATCGCGGCCCGGCCGGGAGCCCCGGTGCAGCGCAGCGCCGCTCGCTCGTCGGCGGGGCTGCAGCTCCTCCCGGTGTCCGCGGCGGTCGCTGCACGGCGGGAGAAGCTCCGCGGGAACGGCTCGCCCGGCTCCGGCAGAGCCCCGCGGAGACCCCGCGGCCGTTGGCAGCGGGCGGGAGCGGGGCTGGAGCCGCGTTCCCCGGCTGGCACGGCCGACCGGGGCGGGCTGGCGTCCCTGGGCGGCTGGTGCTGCCGCAGCATTCCTGCCGCTGCCCGGGCCAGCGCCTGGAAACGCCGGAGAAAGGAGCCCTTTGTGCCGAGGGAGCTGTGCGTGGGGCCGGGCTGACGGGCCATGAATCCGGCCGGTCAGGGTCAGGGATGTGCGAGTCACGCCAGGGGACAGCTGGCTCCCAGAGCCGCTGCGTTGGGGGGGCTTGGCGAGGACACAGCTGGAGAGCAAACATCCGAGGGCACCCAGAGCCCCGAACGTCCTAGCTAGGTGGTCTCAGGGAGGGCAAACTGAACAACGGCAGCCTTGAGACCCAGCAACCAGCCCAGCAGAGAGAAAACCCCATTTCTTAGCAGAGCCCATATGGCCATGCAGAAAGAATACATTGAGTTGCCTGCTGGGCTGCATTTGGGGGGAATAAATCAGCCGCACAGGAGGAGGAGGAGGCTTTTCAGGTCTGGAAGACACCTCTCTCTAGGCTGTTTGGCCACCTTCCTTCAGTTTATCATCCCTTGTGTGTGGCTGGGTGCCAGGAGTGTCAGATATGGGCAGCACCACAAGGTCCCTGCCCCTGAGGGTGTGCAGAGAGCAGCAATGCTGCAAGGAACGGGCAGAGACAGATCACTGCGGTGCTGGTGTGTGCACTGGGCTCAGCACCTGCACCTGGCTCTGAGCTGTCTGTATCTGTCCATGGTGTGTGCCACGGGGCACAGACAGGAGCAAGCGGCTCTTCAGAGCTGTGCAGGGGTCCCATGGGACTGAGGGGTGGGAGTGGGGTATGGCCACCCCCAGCCAGTGTGGTGCAGGCTGGGGTCATGCTAGAGACTGTTAATGGCCAGAAAAGCTTTACACAGCAGGAAGGCAGGCACGTGGCGGTAGGAGGGTGTGTGTGTGTGTTTCTCCTGAAGTGTATCACAGGCACGGGAGATAAACCCCAAACACAAACAATTAGGCAGAAGCACATCTGTCATGTCTGTGACGCTGTCAGGACAAAAATCCACCCGGGAGCAGAGCCAGCGCTGCCTCTCTGGGAGCTGGGTGTTTCTGCTCTCTAAATCCTCTGTGACACCCGTCTCTTCAGCCACGTGTTGTCTGTGTTGGCCCGTGGCTGTGCCCTTCCCCAGGCTCCTGGATCAGCAGGGATCCAGAGTCTCACTCTAGACATTCTGCCACTATAAAAATCTATTCTGGTTTTGACTAAGCTCTTTTTCCTTCTCTCCTAAAACTCCAGAGCCATGTAAAATAGCTTCATAAAACTTGTAGGGCTTTTTAAAGTAGAAGTTACTGCCTTGCCATGCTGTTAAAAAATGCACCCTTGATTTTAAGCACTGGGGATTGTTTGCTTTTAAACAAGTGAGCGCTGACGAGACGCTATAAACTCCTCTCTTGTTTTGCTGCTTATTGAGAACAATCCAATTATACCTGAGGGAGCTGGGAATGAAGCATTTCATAAAAATATATGGTGTCTAAGGAAACAGAGCCTCAGTCTTCCAAAGCTAGAAGGGGAAAATCCTGTCAGTGTTATCCCTTGAGCATGCACCCTCTCTGGGGTATATACTCCATGCCAGAGCTGGGCTGCCGGTGCCTGGCCCCACTGTGGGCACCTGTTATTAGTTCAGCCCTAACGAAATGAGTGTGGGGTCCTCGGTGCTGCCCCCAGCCTCTGCTGCAGCCCTGTGGGGAAAGGTGCTCGGCTCTGGGAGAGAGACTTGGATGAGGTGGCCATGCCCGCAAAGCTGGGCCGGTGCTGCTCAGGTCTCTCGTGCTCTGCCTTCCAGCGGAGGATGCGAAGTGCTGGGGAACATAAAGAGGAGCAGCAGCTCCAGTTCAAAGGGTGATCAGAAAACCCTCTTCCCAATCAAGCGATTTGCAGCTTCACTTGCTGAGCGTTCCCCTTTCCTTCCTCCAGCTCCATCTGCTCAGCACTTCAGAAAGGCTCACGTTCTGCTGTGGAAGGTTTCCCAGCCCTCACTCCTCAAAGGCAGAACAGAAATGTCTTCTCTGTGACTCAAGAGGGAGATTTCTCATCTGGGGCACTGACTCTTCACTGTTACCAAATGACTCCTTTTGGTTCAGCCTTCAGGCACCTTTGATTTAATAACAATTTTGTTCTTTGTGTGGGGAGCAGGACAGGCTGGGGGGGCAGCCGGGCAGCGCAGGGTCTGGCCGAGCATCCTTTGCTCCCTCCCACGGGCCAGCTCTCCAGCCTTGCCAGGGAGAACAGCTGGACTAGCACGGGCAGGGAGCTTCTTGCTGCACCTAAAATGTTACTTACAGGCAGCAAGAAGAAATGTGGCTTTGCTCTCCTGAACTTCGTTAGCAATTTGCCAGGAAAAAGCACTCCAGGAGCTGCTGGCTTAGTGGATGACTTTCCCGACAGTGATTGAATGCTTTGATAAGAAGCAGGAGTTTGTTTGCCACCTCATTTAGCATGCTGGGCTCTCTCTGCAAAGCACATAATACTGTTCTTACCAGAGCAGGGCATAAAAGAAGTAGAAAACAGAAATACACTTGGAAATGACCCTCACCTGACACAGCCCATGGTCTCGCTTGCTTTGAATTACCCCACGCTCCGTGTGCTGGGAAATTGCTTTCTGTGATGGACGGTTGCTCACCACAGCCTGGGACCCTGATTGATTCCTGCAGTTGGGAGAGAGAGAAACACAGAAACTGGGACCAGAACTCGGCAGGACAAATTGTCCCTGAGCTGAGGCAGCAGCAGGCTGGCTGGCTCATTTTCTAATCACCCCTCTCAGGGAAGGTGGGGAGACCAGGAACCAGCAGGCAGCAGTGGCGTCTGTCAGTCCTGACATGTCTCTGTCAGTCACCTCAGCTGGGGCACACAATCTCATCCCTTTTCCAGCTTATTTTTAATGGGAACACTCAAACACAGTCACTTTGGGCAGTGGGTTTCTGTGCGATGCCCATGCCGGCCGTTACTCCCCGGCTGCAGCTCCCCTTCACCCTGTCAGGGGAGGGACCCCTCAGGCACATTCAATAATAGAACCTGTTTATAATAACTTTTAAGTTGCCATAAGCCTGCTCTGTCTGGTGGAGTTTTGGGACCATTTAACACGGTTGTTCTAGCAGCCAGGCGGTGCCAGTCTGAGAACGCTGAGTACGTTTGCCAAGTACCAAGGACACGTATTTGTATTTGCCAGTGAAGTTTCTAAAGGCAGTTTGATACATCAGCAGCTTCTCCAGTCCAGCACCAGCACTCTCAGGCTCTATAATCTCAGCAAGGAACAGAGCTGAGTTTAAGGAGCAAACGGATTTAGGCCAGAGCACACCCTGGGTGGCTGCTTCCAGGGCACGGGCTGAGCCAGTGAGCTCTGTGCATCCCACACACAGCAAGCCAGGCCAGGCTCCAGCTCACCTTCAATGAGAGGATCCAGGGACCCTGCCAGGGTCTGTCCTCTTCCCCTCTATATTCCCAATTCTAAACTGCCCCTGGCCTGCCAGGCTCCACGTCCTGCAACCACCCCATGTCCTTCCCCCATGGAGGCAGAGGGGCACAGGGATGCTGGGGCTTCGCCTCCCTGGGAAAGCTGCACTAAAACACAGAACAAAACTGTAACCAGCATCTCCCAACTGCCCTGGGAACAGTAACATGTTTCCAGAGTGTGTCAGCATTTACTGAGATGCTTTTATCTCCTCACCGACATACCAAGAGCTGCTGTGTGCCCTGAAAACCTCTTACAGCATTTTAATTAAAGTCTCCCAGCAACCCTTCTCCCCGGCTGCCTCTTGCCCCCAGCACCCTGCTTTCCATTTTCATTGGATTGATTGCCAGGCTGACCATATCTGACAATTGGACCTTGCAATCACAATGATTTTTTTCCTCCTCTTTAATCGAGAGGCTCATGATGAGAAAAATCACCTCAGCGTGTGCTGGGGGCCCGTGGTCTTTACACAGGGGCTCTGCAACCCCCCACCCCATGTGGGTGCAGCTGTGCTGGGGCAGCACGCTCCCTAACTCCTCTATCAATGTTCTCTCTTTTCTCAGTTACCAGCTGGTGGCCTTCCAGGGCTTTGCACATCTCATCCCTCGCAGGGGGGTGCTCCCTGGGGTAAGGACCCAGCCTAGATTTGCCTTTGGGATGCACCTGGAAGCGCCCTTGGTTTGGGCTGTGTTTGCTGGCCGTCAGTGCCCTCACCCAGCACAGCCTCACACCCCACATTTGCCCCCCTGCCCTGAGGAGCACATCACATCCCATGGCAGCAGCACCGGTATGAGCTGGGGCTCCGGCCCCAGATGGGGGGACCAGCATCAGTAGCAGCCAGGGTGAGGTGAGCTGTGCTGTGCTGCAAGCCAGTTGGTTTTGGTTTATTTCTCCCTGATGGAGACTCATTTATTATTTCACATTACTGTCTGAAGCCAGGGAGCATCTCTTCCTGCATTTAAACCAGGAGGCAAACCCTGCCTCTGCACCATTCCCATGCAGGGGTACCTCTCACAGCCTCCCCATGCTGCTCCGAGCCTGGGAGGCTGGTCCAAGCCCTCGGAACGAGTGAAGCCATCTCAGTGTGCATAGCAGTTA
Source organism: Gallinula chloropus (assembly GCF_964237585.1). NCBI lineage: Eukaryota > Metazoa > Chordata > Aves > Gruiformes > Rallidae > Gallinula > Gallinula chloropus. Next base: position 3,579,964 of record NC_140112.1, read on the forward strand.
GTGAAAGATGCCTCTACACAGGCTGTGAGCATCCTGGTGCTAGTTAATGATAAAGCTTCTTCAACCCCCACACCTTTAATGATATATGTGGCCTGACTTTAAATAGATCTTTAAAAACCACCTCCCTGCGTCTTCACAAGAAATCAATTTGGGATTTGGACCTCTGCTCTTGGCAGTGAGAGCACTGTCATCCCAGGCCTGGGAATACCCTGTGTCAGTACCTCCCTGAAGCCCTCACAGGATGAGATTTTCCTCCAGCCGCTGCCACGGGAGGGGAAGACAGCTGGGAAGAGGCTGGATCCAGCTTTGGGAGAGGCGTCCAGCTGCTCCTGGCTGGTGCCATTGGCACGACTCAGCCAAGGACCTTGCTCAGCAATGAGCTCTGGCTCTGCCCAGGCAGAGCCGGGACTCGGGGCTCTCCAAAGCTGCTCCTGTTCCACCTCCCAGATCCTGGAACCACAGACTGGCCACATGCACATCCATTGAGCATCCTCCACTCACAGAATTTGGTCCTTGCCCCATGCCTGGCGCTGCTGTTGAGCTGCCCAAGCCTGCCCACAGCCCAGGAAGCCTCAAGCAGCTCCTCTGACTCTGTTGCTCGGCCGGCTGGTCTGGTGCCAGCTCTGCTGTCATGTTAATGTGCTGAGAAGGGTTTCTCTCCGCAGGCAGCGCCGCACCCAGGGCTTCCCTAATGGGGATCAATGGGGCAGAAAGACAACAGCCAGCCAGCGCTCTGCAGCATCCATCCCCAGCAGCCTCTCCTGACCGGCTGCTGTGCTGAGCTCCTCCTCTCCCCCTGAACCAGGAAAACCATCCAGAAAGTCAGGGTGAACTCACCATCGACTCCTGGAAGCCAGGCTGGCTGTGCCACGAGGCAGTTTCCTCTCATCTGCAAGCACTGCTGGGGCTGGGAACAAGAGGCAGCAGAGCCACAGCAGTGAAACACTTCAAAACCCTCGTCTGCCCCACTGAGCCCAGAGCCAGGGGGAAATCAAGAGCCCCTCCACAGGCACACTCCACAGATGTTAACATGCAAGAGACACGCTAGAGACACGCACCAGCAGCACAGTTACATGTCCTCTCTCAGGCACTCACTGCCTTCACAATAGCAGTGAGTGGGGGGAAAATAATAAAGAGTATTTCAGAAAACAAAGCACCCCAAACAGGATCCAGGCAGCACCAAGCACCAAGGCTCATCTGTCCTCCCTCAAGTATTTAATGACCCCAGGGCAGAGGGAAGCAGCAGGGCCAGTCAGGGGTATTCCTTACTCTTCAGAGTGAGATGTTCAGGAACTCATGCAGGGACTGGTGCAGGTTGCTTTCCTCCTGCTGATGGAAGAGCAGAGAGGCAGCAGGATGGCTCCAGTGAGATGTCAGTGGAGGAGAGATGGAGCACAAGGCAAGTCCTTGTTTAAATATGAACTCCGCAGGGCTGATGCATTGCAGGTACGTGCAAGGAACACCCGGGGAGACGTGGGGTCACTGTTTCAATCTGGTAGCAGCAAGGTTTAAAAATCCCTCATTAAAGGCATATTCTTTCTCTATTTATTCTTTAAAGCATAAATTACCCTGTACTTCAGCAAAGGCCCAACAGCATTAAATCACTGTGAGAGGAGTTGAGCTCGAGCCCTCTTGGATGGTTCGGGAAATAGCTAGTTCATGGGGAAGCAGCTACAGCATCCAATGCTGGAGCCACTGTGAGCTCTTGGGGTGATGGATCGTGTCTTGGATGCTGCTCCAGAATTTGGTCAAGTTCTCATTTTATTCCATCTGCTGAAAAGAGGCAGCAGAGCTTTTATGAGGCAGGAAACCCTTTCTCTGCCACATATAATAATAGTTCATTGAAAAAATGACTCATTCAGTTTAATAACGAGAGGACACTTGTGCAGCCACCCCATTAATTCCCAGCCAGCCTGCCCGCGCCGCCGAGTCTGTGCGAGTTCAGGGCTCCCAGTCCCCGTGTGCATGTGGAACTATCCTGGCAGCTCTGCTGCAGCCATGGGAAAGAGCATCCCAGAAACCCACCCATGTAAGAGGGAGCTCAGAGGACAGAGATCCATACACCCAAGGAAGAAAATCGGGGGGCTGCTGTCAGGGCAGCCAGTGGTCCCTGTGACCCAGTGCACAAACCCTCCTGCACCGGCGCTGAGCAGCTCTCCCCTCGCAGGGAGCAGGGGGGCAGCATCTGGAAAGACATATGATAATGCTGTGATACAGATAATATCAGAGGGACTGAATCAACAGCAGCTAAAGGAGGGTTTGCTCCCCCCAGCACGGAGGGAAGCAGCGGTGCTCTCAGCCAGGACCCTGCCCAGGGCTGATGGGCGGTTTTGGAAGGGATCCTCCTCACCTGTTCCCTCTCTCCTGGGGACCAGAGCCCTTTACCAGCAGCAACCACAAACTTCATCAGTCTCCTAGATAAAAAGTTGATTTGCATAATTTCTTATTTGCATGGGGCTCTGTAATTTTTTCTCCCCCTGTACGACCAGAGGTACCTGCTTCCAGCAGGAACCCCCCCCAGTCTCAGAGGGGTGACCTGCCTGCACAAGGCAACCACGCTGGGACTGCTCCTTGCTGCAAAGCACGGCTCCAGCATCCCTCACACCAGAGACACCTCTGCTCTGTGTCACAGGGAATCGCAACACAAGCACTGCCAGGGCTTTGAGAGATACATCACAGGCAATGCCTGCCCGGGACCCCCATTCCTCCCCCTGTTTGTGCCCAGACCACACGCAGAGGGATGCTGTAGGTCTCATGCACGCCCACCCGAGATGCCAGGCTTGATGTCCAAGGCTGCCAGTTCCCACAGGGGTGCAGCATTGCACCTTCTGCCCACGGGGACGGAGCTGGTTTGGCTCCCACACGCTGCAGCTCTGGCTCGCAGCAGGAATGGGACTGGGAGCTGTGTCTGAGGGAAGGCAGCTGCTGGAAGTGAGTGCCTGTGTATCTTGTCGGGATGACACTGGTCCTTCAGAGCACTGTGTGTGCAGTGGCTGGATCAGTAACTAAGACAACACCAGCTCTGCTGCTTTTTGGGGGGGCGTGGACAAAATATGTCATCCCTGCCTGCCTCAGTTTCCCTATGCGAAGGTTGAGGCTAGTAGCATTGCTTGACAGCACAGGCAGAGCAAGACAAAGGGCATTGCTGAGGTTAATTAATATCAGGGGGACCAGGCTCCAAAGCTGCACCCCACGTCTGCTCCAGAGCATCCCACCCACCTGCACCTTTAGTGGCCCTACTAAAGCTCCCTCAAGGACAGAGGGTTCTTGAAGGCAGCAGAGCCCTGTCACTGCCAGGTCAGTGAGGTGCCACATATGCCCCTGCTGCACCGAGCTCATCCCCATCCCCATCCCCACCCCTCCAGAGCCCGTGTGGATTTTCCACCTGCAGCACCTGGGTGGGAGGCAGCAGCTTTGTCTGACGGGTTAATATTTAACACAGGCTTCTTCACACCTGCCGTGCTGGTGGGACAGCCTGCCTCCTCCTCCTCCCCAGGCAGAAAAGCCTGCATCGATCCACTGCTACAAATAGCCCCTGCAAGGCTGAGGCAGAGCCACCAGCTCCCCGGTGAGGCAGCGAAAGGTTCCTTGCGGCTGTTGCCTGGCAGAAGCCCAAAGCATTTTTCTGGTACAAGGGGCTTTTTTCATGCATCACCAAAGGAGGGAGCTGCTATTTTTAGCTCTAATAAGCATATTTAATTTCCTACCGCCTCATTTCAACTGTTTTGTGCATCCCAGCATCCCTGAGCCCATCCCCAGGGAGCAGGGTGAGGACCAGCCCTGTGCTACTGGTCAGGCTCTGCTTGGTGCTTTGCAGCTGGTTTGTGTCCCTTGAGCATCTGAACCAACACCACTCCCCTTGGCACCACCAAACCCCTGGATTCAGTAAGGAACAATGTGCCAGGGACACCCCAGCTGCAACCCTGAGGCTCCCCACTCCCTCAGGGACTGCGGGCCAGGACCCCCCAGGTGCCCCTCTTACTATCTGGAGCAGCAAAGTGTCCCCATTACACAAATAATTAAACAACACAACATCAAAGGTCGCTCATTTGAAGGTATAAAATGCAGAGTAAGGCCTGAATTTTGCAGTTCAGAGTCCTTCCCAATTAAAAGTGAGCTGTGGTTCCAGCAGGGATGGTAGAGCCATTTCCCAGTTGGAAATGCTGCTGCACCCAGGAGAGCTGAGCCAGCTCCCACATGCTTTGCTGATCACCAGCATCCTTCCCAGACCATGTGAGGCAAAGCCTGGAGGTGCCAGAGAGGGAGCAGGGAAGGGGCTAACCTGGGCTTCACACCACCAGCACTTTCTCCTTGCATGGGCAGGGGCAGCAGGTCCTTCAGGTGCCAGACCCTCCCTTGGCAGGTGACTTTGGAAGTGCCATAGCTCCCGACCTTCCTGTGAGCATACCAGGCTCTACATCCCACCAGCATCTCCTCAGATGGGGACAGCATCCAGAGCAGGGCCAGGTCCACCCCCATCGTTACTGACCGGTCGCAGGGAGGGGGATGCAGACGCATCGTTGGGTGTAAGGAGTAACGTCCCAGCACCCAACATCCCCACATCACTCACTGTCGGGGCCGGGCTGCAAACACAGATCTAACAACCAGACAAATAAAGAATATGGGCTGTTTATAGCTCAGTCCTTATCCCCCAGTAATCAATACGGCTCATTAGCTTTATGAGACAATCATGTCTTCTGCTACCCTGGCCCAGAACCTCTGAGTAATGGCTTGCCAATGCCAAGTAATTATAACGATGTCTTGCAAGTGAAGCAGAAACAACCAAGTAAACTGATTTAAAGCAGTTTAATCGGGCAGAGCTTTCCTTGAGCTCCCTGTCCTCCTTCCAACTTGGTGAGCTGCTCTCGCTGGGTTTGCCTGCCCACGGCTCGGGGAGCATCCTGCACACAGAGCCAGGGGTACCTCAGGCTGTTCCCCCACACTTTCCCCACTGCCAGCCCCTTCTGCAGTGCTTTTGTGTCAGGAACAAGAGGGAAGCGAGGGGTGGGTGAGCTGCATGCTGTCCCCAGAATGTCACAGGGTACTCACCCCCAGCATCCTGGCCCAGACTGCCCCTTGACCACCTTCCCCATGCCACACATAGGGGAGGTAAGAGGAGGAGGAAGGCAAGGGAAGATCCCCACGCCTCTGTGGCTGCCCCACACACAACATGAGCCCCCCAGCACTGCTCCGGTCACCCCTTCCCTGCTCTCCGCTCCCGCCCTGCGCATGGGACACCTTGGACATGGTTCATAAAGCTCTGCCACTCCTCCAACTCCAGGACACAGCACTCAGGTCAGCAGGTAACCCTGCTGTGACCATGGCAGCCACAGACAGTCAGCATCCCCCTCCCCGTGCTGGGGAGGGCTTTCATTTCACCCCGAGCCAGACGCCTGGCTTGACAGCCACGGTCAGCTCCCTTCCACCTCCTTAGAGCAAAGGGCCTGTCCATCCAGCCCCAACATGCTTTGCCAGCAGCCCTGTAGCCCACGCCGCTCACATCCTTCCCCTGGTCCCCATACAACCTGGCTGCAGTGGGGTACAGCCCCCCTCTGTCCCGGGCCCCCCTCGCAGTGCCAGGGACAGACCCAGCTCCCGCATGCCAGCTGCAGGCTGCTGCCTTGGCAGGGCTGAACGTGGGCTGCAGATGTAAGCCTCATCACAGGTGATTTTATGTATTGTTGTGTAATGGTATTTCCAAATCAACCAGAAAGGGAACAAATCAAGCAGGTGGCAGGGCTGTGAACCCCCTGCCTGCTCATTCACCTGGGGAAAAGCTGCCTCCACTAACTGACCTGTGGGCCTCATGCTGGTCAGACACAAGCCACGAGTTAGTACTGTATTTTTTCAAACAGCCAAACATGCTGCTAAATCTTCACTGGGCAGCAAGAGAGAGAGAGCTCCCCTTCCTGGGCTAGAGGTGAGGGAGAGAGGAGAGTTCTTCAGATGAGAAGGGAGCGTTGGAACAAGTTTCTCTCTGCATTTGCTGCCTGTGCTGAAGGTTTGTTTGTACCAAGGGGCTGAGCTGTGGCCTCCCAGGCATCAGGGAGGGGGAAGAGAGGAGCAAGGAAATAAGTCCAGGGAAAAGCAGGTCAGGGAGCCAGGGCTGTTGGCCCCACAGGCTTCTCATCAGGACAAGCCCCGTGCATCTCCCCATCGCACGCACGGCGCGGGGGCCGTGGAGAAGAGAGAGGGGGCAGAGGCACAAATCAAGGAGTAACATTTTTGAAGGAGAAATTACAAATTGCAATTTAATCACATAATCACTTTGACACTCTCAAGCAAGCTAATTTCTTCCCTTGCCTCATTTCACCCACTTGGCAAGATGAATCTTAATGAATAATGTCCTATGAATATTTAATTTTTTGATCAATTCAAAGTTTCTTCCCTCAGATCCCTACCTGCTGGATGGGTAAACCAGTTCTCTCACCTCCCTCTTGCAAGCACATAGACAACAGCAGCTCCTTCTGGGACTTCCACACTCCCCTGGTTGGCTCCCCCTCTCTTTTGGCAGTGGTCATTGCTGTCACCCCTCACCCATCCTTGGGCAGCTCCCCAGGGCTCAGCCAGCAGCGAGGAGCCCCTCACCAGTGACACTGACCTGTCTCACCCCATAAACCACACACCTGGTCCCAGGGAACTTCCTGAAACCAGGAAAACTTTGCAGACAGACAAGCAAATTGATTGCTGAGAATTGCGGCTCTTTAATGCGAATTGATTGCCCCTAATGGTTTTAAAGCAATTTAAATAGAACGGGATTGTTTGGGCAAGAATTCGGCCTCTAAGGGGAGGGCAGCCACAGCCTCCCTTGCTAATGAGAATTGACTGGCTGCATCCTTGTGATGCCGCTCCCGTGGTCACCTCTGCAGCCCCCCGGCTGGTGCCACCGGCTCATCCCACACAGAGCAGCCGGTGCCGCGGAGCCAGCGCAGGCTCTTGGGAAGCAGCTGGATGTGTCTGCTCGGACCGGCCCCCTCCCAGGGCAGGGGGGCCAGAAAATGCTCTGCTGGAATCCCTGCCTGTGTTTTTCACTGCCTGTCTCTCCAGAATGCCCAATTTCTACCTAAAATTACCAGACTGGTGAAATCTCTCTGAAGTCAGCCCAGGTTCCCAGCTGGAAATCAGTGCCCTTGGCTTAGTGGGACCCATGTGCACCACTGCTGCTCCTGACAGGCTGAGGGTCACCTCGTCACTGAGTGAGCTCTCCAGGGAAAGTGAAGGATGCCCAGGAGCTCTTGGCTGCTTCTCCCTGGTGCCTCAGGAGCAGCAACATGCCTTTGGCCAGAGAGCTGCATTTATGGTGCCCAGGAAGGCTCCATCTTTCCCCAGCCGGGTCCAGCCAGCAGCTGCACCCTCACACAAACTGCACTGCTCATGTTTTTTTAGAGAAAACCCTTCTTCCACCCAATCCTATTCTGTGCCCAGGGCTGCCTTCCTGCCCATCACCCGGATCTGAGCAGCTCCTTACCTGGAGAAGTCCAGCCCTGGTGATGGAGGGTCAGGCTCAGCTGGGGGCACGGTGCTGCAGGACACACATGAAAGGTTTGCTCTTTGGCTTGCCCGCATCATGCTGCCATTTGTTCCTGTCAGAGGGAGCAGAGCTGTGCTTCCAGACAACTGACGCCTGTGAAAGGTCACCCTGTGTTGGCATTTTCCTCCTGGAACTCACAAGTACCTGAAGTTCATGGCCAAGCTGCAGAATTAATTCTGCATGCCTGTTGCTCTGTGTGTGTTTCTTTTCCACTCAATAGCTTTAAACAACTCGTGAAGGAACTGAAAACAAATGTGCTGGAGCATCTGTGCAGCCTTCCTGCCCCCCAGCAGACACCCACCCCCGGAGCTGCTGACACAGAGGGGCTGTTTCCACGTCAGAGAGCATCACTGGGGCAGGACGCAGCGTGAGCTTGGACTGGTCACTCAGCAGACACTGAGCCTCTCACAGGGTGCTGCTGGGTGCCAGTTCTGCACAGCCCCCAGCCCTGCCCCCTCCCCCAGCATCACTTATAGATCATCTTTAAAATCTGCCTGGCAGAGCCCTGTGACAGAGGCCGAGCCTGCTGCTGTAAACACAGGCACTGGAACCCCATCCCAGGCAAACCAGCACATTATTAACTATATAAATAACTCAGCACACTTTACAAATGGGGGACCCTCATCCCCCGGCACCCTGTGAATCTCTGGGGCCCTCCCATTTACGTGCTGGGGACATCCCAGCCATTCCTCCCCTGCATCCACCCAGCCTTGGCAGTGCTGATGCCCACAGCATCTCATGGGAGCTGCTGGCACCTTCCCCTCCTCCTCCAATTACCCTCCCAGTTCACATCCCCAAGCTCTTCCCAGGACCTCAGCCTCTCGACACCCATCCTCCTCTGAAGCCTGTGCTAACATCAAGTCAGCCCTGCACAGGCTTTGGGAGTGAGAAATTCTTCCTGCCTATGAAGATTCCAGCACAGATTTCTCTCTCTGTTATTTTAAAGCCTCACCAGCACAGTCCCCAAGTACTGCTGCATCTCTAAAGTCATCTCAACTCCAGCGCTTTCCCTGAGCTTCTCCTCCCCGTGCCCAGTTACACTGTCTAAAGCATTTCTCTTCATTTGCAGGAGCAGTGGAGCTGCTTAACAAGGGATGCTGCGTGCTGCTGTCCCCTGCTAACAGGAGTCACTTCCCCACGAGAAGGGCTCTTCCTCAGGCTGCAGCTTCACGCTACGCTGAGACCCAAATCTTGCCACAAGGATTTTAATTTGGGATTAACCGATCGGGAAATTAGATCACTCCTTACATCAGTCATCCCCTGCTCCACATTGCTTCATGCTCCAGATAACTTGGCTGTGGTGGGGTGCTGGGCACCAGGAACTGGGATGCTGCTGGGACAGCACTGCTGAGCAGGGCAGGGGGCTGCAGAAAATAACCCCAGCCCCAGGGCTTCCTCCTCAGAGGCTGCCTGCAAGCAGCCAGTGCTTTCCTCTCCCTCAGTCCTTGGCTTTAAAGTTATTACATTTATTTCAACATCTGATTCTCTTCTATAATTTGCACACAATTACTTCACTGCTGAGTCTTAACATTTTAAATAGGAACCACCTCTGATACATGACACATGCCTTTTGTCTTGGGGATGAGCCTGTCCCCCAGGGGTGGGTTCTGTTATTGCTCAGTACAATTCCATGAGGCTCAGTGAGCATACCTGCACAGAGCTGCTCCAAAGGTATCCCCACTTACAAAACAACCCCAGCTGCCACAGATGCTCCTGCCAGCTCACTGCCACATCCTTAGCATGGAAATACAAGAGAGGTGCAGACACAAACACAACTTCATAAGGCTTCAGAACCACCAAAAAGCTTCACCACGCTTTCATCACACACAAAGACTCAACACAAAACCTTCTTCAACCACTTCCAATTCCAGAACTTACTTTTTGTAGCCCAAATCAGCGTAGTCCCCACAGAGCCCCTGCAGCTCCAGTATTCCCCAGGACTCCCAGCACCATCCCCAGGTGCTGCTGGTGGCATTTATTGATTCGCCCTTCATGGCTGGCAGCTGGCTGGAATCAAAACCAATTAATGCTGATGCTCAGGCTCTGCTGTTGCTGGGTGCCTGGGTGTCTTACACCGTGGGATGGGGCTCTGGTGTAAAAGTCAGGGAATTCTCAGTCTGTGAAAGAGTCCTGTACTTATACTGGGAGCCCCAGTTGTGTAACCTGACTGTACAGCGGGTCAGCCCAGCAAGCTGGCATGGATGTTTGTATGTGCAGGCAGGAGTTCTCCTGGACTGCGAGCTGCTTCCAAAAGAAATCCCAGCGAGATGCTCACATACTGTGAGCAGTGTGTGGCAATCCCTGGCCCAAGGTCACAGTTGATTCACGATTCCATTAAAGCCGCCCCAATAAACATATAGATTTGTGTGTATGCTCCCCCCCCCCTCACCCCAGGCACGTATCTACCCCCCGACCCCTCAGATTCTTGCTTTCTGCCTTCACTTCCAGGGCAATGTTTAGCAGAAGATGCACCATAACAAGAGCCCTGGCTGGGGATGCCACAGCACAGCCAAGGTCCCAGAAAGGCGATGATGCAGTAGGAGAGGATGACGATAGCTAATGAGATTTGCATGGAAATAACTGATCTCCCGATGCAGAGGATCACACAGACTGTGCCAGCAGCCAGTGCTGGAGGGAAAGGTAAAGGCAGAGGATCAGAGTCCATCAGACATGGCTGGTGTAATAAGCATCTCTCTGTTCCTCTGTCAGAGCTGGCCACGCAGGAGGCTGAGCCGGGGGAGATCTGGCTGCATTCTTACAAAAGCCATTCATTGGAAATTAATGACAGCTTAAGTTTTCGATTAAATTTTAATTTAAAGCCTGTGACTGGTGCAAATCAGCACAGTTCCACTTGTGTCAGTGATTTATGCGAGCCGAGGATTTGGCCCGATGTCTTGAGTGAAAGGCCTGCCAACCGCGGTGCCGCAGAGCTCCCGGCCAGGCCCCTCGCCATGGGCCAGCCCCGCACGGCACAACAGGGGGAAGTCAGTGGGAGCCAGGCCCTCCTGACACCCCTTTGGGTGCCCACCGCCCCCCTGGCTGGTTGAAACACTGGCCCCAAGTCAAAAAGAGGAAAAATATCCCCCAAATCCTCTTTCCCTGCACAGGCCGGGGCCGCTCGCGGTCTGAAGTCTGAGGGTCTCCCTGAGACATCCCTGCATGGCTGAGGGAAGGTGACATCTTCAGCAGGGCACAAGCCTGAAGCAGGCTGAATCGATCGCTGATGTTAGGTTCTGCAGTCTCTGGGCTCTGCAGGGTTTAGGTGGCTCTCCTGCAGCCCTGGCCCTGCTTTGGTTGGCACGCTGGGCCTGGTTTGGCGCGAGCCGTTTGGAACCTGGCCGGACACTGGGATGACATCAGGAATCAGACTGGTGCTCTTTGAGGTACACTGCTCCCACTTTGGACAGAGTCTAAAATGATTAGCCATCGAGAGGCATTATATATAATTAATAAGCCATTACTGCTGTATTTTAGGTAAATAATGCATTTTAATTAGCACATTAATAGTAATTGTAGAGGAGCCGAATGACTAAGGTGCTGGCAAGGCTGCTTGCTGGAGAACATCTCGAGGTGCCCGCAGCGCTGAGCTCTCGTGCCACGGACATCTGACTGAGGCAAAAGCATCCTGTGCCTGTGACAAGGAGAAGGAGAAGCCCCGGATGCAGCCCAGAAGCCCCCCAGGCTCCTGGACAGGGACAGATGCCTTCCCAGTGCCTTCACCCAGAGCAGGGGTTTGCCAGGAAGTCGTGAGGACTCAGTGGCTCCTTTACCCCCCCCCTGTTTAACAGACCCGTGGCAGGAAATTTAATCAGTTCAGAAGTTTTACACACTCTTTTTTATATTTAATGGAGCCATTTCTCAACATGCCGCTCTTTAGAGTTTTTTCTTCTCCTCACTGCTGAAATCTAGCTGGATTGAGTCATTGCTCCTGATGTTCCATGAGTCCCGTTTGGGGTATTTTTAGAAGTAGGGGGGGAAAAAAAGAGATATTTCTGCTTGGGACTTTTCTGTTTATAAATTTTGCATAAATTTCCAATACAAAAGCAGCAAAAGGCGTTTAACTGAATCTTTTCAAGAACAGGAGCAGCTTGTGATGTACAGAGCAAAACCACTGGGTTTAAGGAGCTGAGAGGGTGGAAGAGAATGAAGCAATTAAAGGGAAGGAGGGCTGTGGAAATGGGGGTCGCTCTGCTTCACAGCTCTGCCCTACCAGCTTAGCAGCCCAACATTTAGTTAGCTGCTAAACTGGGAAGGCTTGGCAAGCCCAGGAACAGTGAGGCAAAGGCTTTCCTGACATGCTGCTGGTGTTGTTTCTGGGAATGATACCGATGGCAGGGAACGCTTGTGGCTCTGGCTGTAGCCCTCTAAGCTCAGGTCTCTGTGTGTTAGGCTGGTGTAGCCTCTCCCTCCCAGCTGGGCTCGGCCTCCTGGAAGGAAGATCCCCAAGGAAGGGTTAAATCAATCACAAAATTCACTGGTCCTTCATTAACAAGAGTATCAGATTTAAATAATTAGCATTTTTATGTTACATGCCATATACAGGGGAACCAAAGGGATGAGCAGAGCCATATGGCCGTCTGATTAATAGTGTCAGGCAGGAGCAGGCAGAGCATTCAAGGGAGAAAATACGCTGGTCACAAAGCTGATGAGCTCTCACAAGCCTTGGGCAGTGTTCTCCCTGCAGAGGGGACTTGTAGCTGTATGGTGGGGTGGGAAGGGCTCTGGTGCTGAGTGCCTTGCTGGGGTAGAGCTGGGTCCTGTGCAGCACGGGTCCTACTGCCACTCTGCACGGTGAAAGGGAGCACCCAGAGCCTACCCACACCCCAGACCGTCCTTTGAGAGGGATAGGACTCCTGAGCCCTCCCTTAAGAGAGAGAGCTCTGTGGGTGTCCAGCGTTGGGAGTAGCTTGGCTCGTTTGGAGTCATCCTCACGCTCAGAGGATGCCCGGTCCTCCTCCCACAGCTCAGGCAGCATCCCACAGCCACCCCATCACCTGCTGGGACACCAGCCCATAGGGCAGCACCGCAGAAGGAAGGGGTCTCTAAGATGTGTGGTGCTGGCTGGAAATGATGTCAGCTGACAGGATTTTCAAAGCTAGAGGATGGTAACTCATGCCCAGCTCTCCTTCCTGCTTTGGGAAGAATGACCAGGCACCCAACATGTTGCAGCTGAACAGTCCGAAGAGGCTGATGTTCACCAGCGAGTGAATCCCCAACACAGGACAAGAAAAGCAGCTGTGCATTATTTTTCCAAGTAATTATATTTGAATCTCTGTGGTACAGAGAGGGGGGAGGAAAAAAAGGAAATTATACAGAAAATGCATTTGAGAAGATTTTAATGTTATTACAAACCTTCATTATGATGTATGATGGAGCATGTGAGTGAAGATCCCAGCACCCCTGGGTAACATAGCGATCCAGGCAGACATTAAGATTTCTGTTTGATGCTTAAGCAAAATCTAATCTGACTTTTGATTTCGCAAAATATTTTAGGGTAATTAGGCATGTTTGTGCTTTATTGATTCTTAAAATGAACATAAGCACGTGGGGAATTGCCAACGCTCCGGATTAACGCAAACGAGACTCCTGGCTTGCGGAAGTTCCTGCAATTAAATCACCTTCTGCTAATACAGCCCCCGTTATCCTGGCTGGGAATGAAGGCAGGAGAAGCTGAGGGAGTTTGAAATAATAATGAGCGTTAAAGCGAAGCTTTAGGGTCTGAATGGAAGGTTGGTTTCTTGTACTTTCCTGATGGTTCCCATAGGATAAATCGTTCATCTGGAGGAGGATGAAAACCCCCCACAGCCCCAGAGTGTGGGGATGGGGGGGGGGCGCAGAGGAGCAGCTTTGCTGTTGCCTGTGCTTTAGGCAGACCCCACTGTGCCTTTACCCACACTGGGTGTCCCCTTCGCTGGTTAAGGGGTTTTTATGGTAAGGCGGAGGATGAAAGGATGCTGGGCTTGTAGGGAGGGGGCTGAGAGCATCGTGGCACAGGCAGTACGTTGCCTCTGAGCAGGGCTGCTCTGAGGGGCTGAGTGGAAGGCACAGCTTCTCAGGAGCCAAGCTCAGAGCAAACGCCCAGGGCAGGACCGGCACCAGCAGCCCGATGCACCAAGCCCTCATCATCCCCATTAGGAATAATCACCCCAATCATCCCTGTGCTGAGCTGGCCAAGGATGTATCGCCCAGCAGCCTCCCTAGGGAGAACCAGTCACATGAATCCATCCCCAAGGTGCAGGGATGGGTCCTGTGCTCGCAGCTTTCCTGCCTTGTCCCCAAGTGATTCGGAAGACGCCAGGTACGAAGCTCAGGCAGAAAGCCCTGACACCCCTGCCGAGCTGCCTCTCCCCAGGGAGGAGCAGAGCCCAGCCACTGCATCACCCAGCTTTGGAGCCCGCAGCCCTGGGGGTGCCCAAAGCCCTGGGGGTACCCAAAGCCTTGGGGGTGCTCGCAGCCCAGCATCTCCTTGCACTGAACGTTGTGCAGTTGCTGGGTTGCTGCCCCCAGGCTGTACTGAAGGGAGTGAAGGGTTGGCAGGTCTGGGTCTGAGGCCACATTTAGTTGTCTGCAACCAGGGGCTTTGGGAAGGAAAAAGCCTATCACTCAGGTTATCTGCAATAACCCTTCTGAGCTGGGCTAACCGAGTCCCGTCGCAGGCAAGGGGGAGCCAGGCGGGCTGCAGGGACAGGCAGGTGGATGCTGAATCCAGGGTCAGACCTGGAGTCAATGGACATTTCATTAAGGCTGGGAGAGGCTCGTCTCCGGTCCCCTTATTAATAAGATTACAGGTAATCTTTCATCTGAGAGCCAGAGGACTGGTTCTTGCCCCTGCTGCAGGTCAGAGAGCTGCACAGAGCTGATCTGTCATTTCTCCTCTTTAGCAAGGACACGAGACTCCTCCAGAGATGTATCTATCTCTATCTATATATTTTAGCCAGTGCTGTGAGCTCCAGCTGAAGCATTTTGGACAGAAAATCAATATGAGGACATGTGTCTTCCCAGCCCGAGCCACGGCAGCACAGGCAGCAGCACAGAGCGTGCCTCCATCTGCTCCCACCCTGCATCTCGCCACAAGCCCTCGCACCCTGTGGAGCTTCATCATGTTCACATCCACTGGAAAGCAAACTCAGAACCACAGGTTGCAAAGCCAGAGGGTCCCGTGGCAGTCACCTTGTCTGGGGTCCCACACGTCAGGCACAGGACCCCCTGATGCCACCAACTGTCTCACCCGGGTCTGGGCTCCCTGTCCGCAGCGCAGTGGTGTTCAGCTTGGTGCTTCCAACTCCCCTGCCAAGGGCTGTGCAGGATGTGGCTCTGCCTCAGGATGCAGGTGGGGCCAGAAACACCCACAGCACCTTGAGCATCCTCACATCGCAGCAGCATCCCGCTGCTGACCCCACGGGTCATGGCAGCTAGCCCCGAGGGCTGGAGGCTGCAGATCCAGCCCAAGCCCCACCGAGGACGTAGCCTGGACCTGGGGACAGAGCGGATGCGGTGCCCCTGGGAGCGAAACCCGTCCCCCCTCGGCAGGGTCCAGGCTCTACGCGCCGGCTGCCTGCGCGGGTGTCAGTCTGCACCGAAGGACGGGCGCTCGGCGGGTGGAACAGATGGCTGAGCAGCGTTTGCTGCCGAGCCCGCAGGTCCCCAGCAGCTCGTTTATTGACTGGCCATTTCTCATGGTGATGTGGAGACGGGCACACGCCCGTGTGCACACACAGCACCCAGCCACACGCGTGTGCGCACACACCGCACCCAGCCACATGCCTGTGCACACGCAGCACCCAGCCACACGCCTGTGCGCACACAGCACCCAGCCACACGCCTGTGCGCACACAGCACCCAGCCACACGCGTGTGCGCACCCAGCACCCAGCCACACGCGTGTGTGCACACACCGCACCCAGCCACACGCCTGTGCGCACACAGCACCCAGCCACACACGTGTGCACACACACAGCACCCAGCCACACGCCTGTGCGCACACACAGCACCCAGCCACACACGTGTGCACACACAGCACCCAGCCACACGCCTGTGCACACACAGCACCCAGCCACACACGTGTGCACACACAGCACCCAGCCACACGCCTGTGCGCACAGAGCATCGACCACACGCCACTGCCAGGGGCGGCCGCGCCCCCCCCCCATCCCCGCCCCTCGCTGGCACGGCGGGTTAAATTAAGTCATAAATAAGCAATAAGCAGAGATAAGTGTCTGATTTATTGGGGAGCTCAAAGGAAAAGACGAGCAGAAGCAAGGTCACATCCACGGTTAAGCACATCCCTGAGACAGCTCCCTCCTCCCCGCTCCTCCCTCCTGCTCCCACCAGGGCCGGGGAGCCCCGCACCCGGCTCCCCAGCTGCACTTCTCGCTCTGGCTGCCTTTGCATTATTCAAACCAGCCCATTGGCTCCGAATCCAGCCAGTTTTTCTTAACGGCAGCGTGATGGCTCCGTGGCTCCCGGGCTCTCCCGTAGCGTGGCAACAGGTGCTAAGCAACGCGGAGTTTGCAATCAGGACTTCGCTCTGGCTTTTATCTGGTGAGGGACCACTTATTTAAGAGCTAATCTCTATACAAGACACTGCCCCTCTGCAGGGCTGACAGCAGCATTACTCAGCCGAACCTGCTTGGAGTGGATGCTCATTTAAAATATAGATATATCCTCACCCTGACAGGCAATATGTCAATAAAGCAGCCCACTTTAATCCACATTACTCTGACTGGGGTGCTTTGTCAGGATCAGAGCTCGTGATGCACCCAACGGCTTCTCAAGGGAAGAGGTTGCTTTGGTTGGGGGGGGACATTCACATACAGAGAAGTTTCTCTCCCCACCGGCCCCTGACTCTCCCCACAGGGTGGGCTCAGGGCTGTCCTGCCCTTCCTGCAACTGTCACCCTGCCATGGGATGCCAGCACTAGTGTCACACTCCCTGGACTGTGCTCGCTGCCCATTCCCAAGGGAGAGGGCAGTGCCTGAGATGCCAAGGCATCCCCTCCTGCTCCCAGGGCAGGGACCCCAGGATGCTGAGTCCTGCCAGGGCTGTCCCACATGGCAGCAGGTCCTCCCCCAGCTCAGAGACATCCATACACAGCCCTGAGGTGCATGCCAGGGTACCATCGCTCAGCAAGGAGGAAGGAAACCTTCTGTCTGGCAGCAAGGCAGCTGCTGTGCCACCTTCCAGGAACACAGGTCTGGGCAGGGAAAGGGGCACAGGAAAAGCAGCACCTGAGGCAGAGCTGGGAAGAGAGACTGCCATCTCCTGTCTTCTTGCTCCCCGTCAGCACCCACAGCATTAAATAAAGCCAGGAGCCCAGAGACACTGGGGTGAAGTGATGCTTCCTCATGACAAACTGAATTCTCTGGCACTTGGCTCTAAATAAGCTTCAGCAGATTTAAAAGCAGCACAATTGTTGGAAAAATAACCTGAATAAAGTGGGTATAAATAACTGTACAGCAGTGTGGCTGTGTGTTGGAGTTGTTTATACAGGTAAAATTTAATAGCAGAGGTGTGACCACATTTATAACGGAGTAATCAGTGTGTAATTCCACAAACCCAGTGTGTTTGCTCACAGGAGACAACCTTAATGTCTTTTAAGAAGAGTCATTAGATTTAAGTAATAGCCAGCACCCACGTACTTGATCAGGCAGATATAGCACAAATCAACTTTTATGGCCAGGCAAAGAGTAGAAAACCCAATTCCTGGGAAGCTAATAAAAATTTTATAATTTTTTTTTTCAGCCAAATAAGCGTGGGGCTTATTACTTTGTAGATGTCTTCATAAAAACTGGAGCAAATCTGAACTGGAGGAAAACAACAGCTGCGAGGCATCATGTATTTGACCAAGATGGATGCCTCTGAGGTACCACATTCATTAGCTCACTAATTCCAAACGGTAAACAAGGTTTAATTAGTTTTTATTTCCAGCTACAATGGTCTGATGGTCAGAGGTGTGTGCCTGGGAGGGGGGGGTGGTACCCAGGGTATGGCTGCTGTGGGAGCAAGTGCTGTCTGAAGAGTCGGGCACTGTGGGCATCGCTGCTGAGGGCAGGGAGGGGATGGAGAGGGGAACACTCAGCTCCTGATGCGGCTCTTTGGCAGCAGCGCTGGGGGTGCAGAGGGGGTAGCAGTGCTGCCCCGGTGAGGCTTTGCCCACATTAGGGACCACAGGGAGTGTGTGGCTGTCTGCACACAAAGCTCAATGCCTCATTCACTAATTTTGTGCCTAATTTGTGCATTTGGGGACACGGACACATCCGGGGCGCGAGATGTTGGTACTGGTCCCCTGGCATCAACCAAGGTATCCCGCATCGCTGAACTGAAGTGGGGTTCAGCACAGGCTGTTCTCATTGCTGCACTGGGAAACATCTTGTCCCAAAGCCCTGGTAAAGACACAGCTTCCCAGGACAGACAAACAGTGACCGTGCAGGGACATTTACATATGCAAACACTGGCTCCTGCAGCCCGTTAGACCCCAGCCCTGACTGCCACTGCTCAGAGCGGGGCTGGCGTCCTTCCTGATGGGAAGCATTTACTCCAGGGGTACCCAAACAAATCCCAGTGCCTGATAAATCTGATCTGCGCTGCTGACAGCAGTGACCTGAGAGAACAAAGCTCTCCTGCAGACAAATCCCATGCATAATGATGGTACATAGAAATGACCACAGGGCAGAAGGCACCGAGGAGCCTTTGTGGCACCGTGTGCCTGTGGCTTTGCAGGCATCTCCAGGAGGGTCACTGCCCCCCCGGAGTCATCTGTCATGTCCCTGCCTGCAGAGAGGAGCAGCAGCCAGAACACCCTTCAAGGACAAGCGCTGACGTGGGGATGCAGACCATAATTACTGTGACGAACACCGTGCTGGGTCAGCGAGGAGCAGCAGCACGTGCTGTGTGCTGCCCATGCACCATGCTCACGGGCACCCCTCCTCCCATCACACCCATGCTGGGCTACACATAGCTCACCTTGGCCCCCAATCCCCATCCTCACCACCACCATTTGGGAGAGCCCCAGTGTCCCAGTGCCCACCAGGCAGGAGAGCATCAGGCTCCTTCTCTGACCAGGCAGGAGGAAGAGTCTCCACTTTGGGAGAACCTCGAGCACTGCAGGCAGGACGCAGCAGAAGGGATGAGGACGTGTGGCAGTGCAGCATCCCTCATGTCCCCACGATACCTGTGCTCTGCCTCTGCCTGAGAGAGCTCAGTGTGCACCTACGAGACTCCAGGGACATGGAGAGCTTAGTGCAGAGCTCTCTGGAGAGAGGTTCCAGGGCAAAGGAAAATCTGTCACAGGGCTGCCAAAACACTGGGCTCGGCTGTGGGGAGGGGAGCAGAAGCAGGGCCAGTTTGTCTGTGGAACATCTGGCACAGCTGCCAGTGGGGCTGGAGGCTCTGGGCAGCAGGCTGGAGGAGAAGGGTGGCTGCAGCTGAGCTCTCCCAGGGCTCTGGCTCCCTCAGGACAATCTCTAGAAATCAGCTCACTACTCATGTCTGACTAGGCTGCCATCGCTCCAGCTGCACCCAAGTCCCTGCCCTGCACATCTTCCAGTCAAGGAGCAGCAGCTGTGCCCTGTGGCAGTCACTCCCCACTAACCAGTGGGGCCTGGCACTGGGATGGAGGAGTTCCCCAGCTCCCCAAAACAGCCCCCAACACAGCACAAGGGAGATGGGAATTGTTGCTTCCCAGGACACGAGTGCCTCCTCTGCGCAGGTGCCCTCATGCTCCTCAGCAGCTGCTCTCAGGGGATGCTTGGAGAGGCTTGGAAAGCCACCATGACCCCAATGCTTGTCTCTTTCCTCCCCAGTGCCACCACTGGGCACAGACACATGTTAACAGAGGTAGCCACGACTCCTGCACTCATCCCTTGTAGGTGCCCTGCAGCTCTGTTACCTTCCCTTAGTGATGCTGGGGTGGGATCTGCTGCACATCCACCCCAAATGCACCTGCAGAGGGGTTTGGTTCCAGTTTACTGACCCCTCTGAGTGACACCAGGACACTGCTTGTTTGGTACTTGTCGACTGAAAATGTATTTAATTCAGGCTCAAGGCAAAGTCACGGCTCAGAGCCCCTCAGTGCGCTGCTGAGGCTGGGAGCAGCTCGCAACGCCGCTCCCGGAATAACCTTGTGAGTGTCTTTTATTCACAGAGCTGTAGAAAATGTTTCTGTTCAGAGACAGAGGTGCAAAGAATTTAAATGTCAACACATTCCCTGGAGAGAGGGGACAGTGTTGGGCACTATTTCCATATGACTCTGTGTGGGGATCTGGGGGGGGGCTCCAGCCACAGGGCAGCAAAGACCAAGTGCCGGCTCGTCCTTGGCTTGGTAAGATCCACGTCTCTGCAGCCAGGTTATGGTACCACCCCAACAAAACCTATCAGAATGTACTAAAAGGCTCAACAGCTTTTCCATGGGATCCCTTCAGACACCAGTGCAGAGAACAGCCCAGGTACCCACACACAACAGCCAAGGGATACTCCTGCTCCCTGCTGCACGGCTCCCACCGAACCCTCCCCAGGCTGGGACAGGCACCTGCACAAAGGGTGTCACAGCAAGAGCCACACCAATCCACTCTGCTGCATGGCTGGACACAGGGAAACTCTGCTGACCAACAAGTGGAGCTGGAAAGGGCTTTAACAAAGCACAGCAAGGACACAGCTACGTGCACTTACAGACTGCTGGTGCTTTGGGTAACCACAGCTAAGGAAACAGGACAGAACCACTGTGTACCTCACCCAAAAGTGAGTTTGCTGGCTGCAGGATTCCAACTTTCACTGCAAAATCATCGAGTCATTGGAGTGACACCTTTACCCCCAGCCCCACGTTTCCATGTGCTCTGGCCACAGCGCAATGATGAATATATGTGTCTCCCTCAGACTGCCATCCCATAATCTGCTCCTGGCTAGCATCTATCCTAACACACAAACAGGGGAACTGAAATGCATTGAAAAGAAAATTGATTCCCCTGCATGTCCCTCTTCGTCTGGCTCCTTCATGTGCCTGTTAATGGCCCACCGTGCAATTAATGACGTGCAGCTGCAGGTACAGTCCCTGTACCCTACAGAGAGGAGCTGAGAAAGTTCTGTGGACATTTCCAGCCTGGAGGAAATCTTTCTCCTCCCGAGCTGCACCGAGGGTGCCTGCTGGGAGCCAGGTCACAGGCAGCAGCTCAGAGAACAGAACAGCACCCAGGAGCAGGCAGGACAAAAGCCGTGTGCTTAAAATGCTCCGGACAGGCCTGATGAATAATGGATCCAGCCCCAGGAACAGGGCTGGGCCACAAGCAAAACAATGCTTAAATTAATCAGGTAATTTAACGGCAGGGAGTAATTTGACATCTCATGTCTCAGTTCTGCAGCCGAGCTCGTTCTCATGGCTGCAGGCTGGAGCTCCTAACGCCAGGCTTTTAATTATCCTGAGATCAATACATCTCATCTGCCCCAAGAGAAACAATCCTCCCCCAGCCCTGGTGTGAGCCACAGAGTTGGGGTACACACACTGGACAGCCCTCTCATCCCCGGAGAGCAACAGCAGGGATGGAGTCACTGGCACCTGTGGTGGGACAACCCCCACCTTCCCCAGCCCCGGGCAGGCTGGGGGTCCAGGACCCCCCCACCTGCAGCACCACACTGCCCTTGTGGGATGTGTCTTGGGGACCATCTACCTCCTCCAGCCTGGCTGCAGAAGGTACAGAACGGCTGGAAGGAGCAGCTGCTGCTGTCTGGAATGCAGGGAGCACTAACCACGCTGGGATCTTTCATGTTGAGAGGGGCTTTAATTATTTACAGGGCTCCCAGCCGGGCGCTCGGCATGCCTGGCACATGCTGCTTCTCCTTCCTGCTCCCCTTCCCACCTTGCAGGAACAGACACATCCTCCCACATGGAAACAGCCTTGGCCATACCAGTTCCCCACACCTGGAGCACTCCCCAGCCAGACCCTGCGTGCCCAGCACTGTCCAGTCCCTTCCCAGCCCCTGCCCTCCCCGTGCCCAGGTGAGCTGCAGCATCCCAGCTCCCCTACCAGCATCCCCAGCCCCACTGAGCCCAGCCCAGCCGAGGAGCAGGATCAGAGCTAATGAGTTTGGCCTCGGGCAACCACCTCCCACACTCCGTTATGTGTATTTTTTGGGAGCCTTTCAGCCCAGGGTGCTTGTTGCTCCTCCAACATCAACAACATTAACAAGCTCTGACATCTCATAAATTTCCCTGGGTAAAACAAAGGGAAACAAATAGGAAAAACAAGTTTCAGCAGCACAGGGCTTTGGTGCTTTGAATTCTCCCTTCCCTTTCCCTGCAATGGATTTTGCTGGGAGCAGTGCCCATCATCCTGCTGGTGCCCAACTGCTCTGGGCAGGGTGGAGAAGCTTGTGTGGGCTCTGGGCAGAAAGTGCTGAGGCAAAATGAGATCTGATTATAAAAAAGAAAGCTGTTAGATCCGATCTCAGCCCAGCCACAAAACCGCCCTGAGCTCAGAAATAACGGGGTTAATCCCCTTCCTTTTAATTATCACCTTTTATCCAGAGGGGAGCAAGAGCAGCTGGGTGAAAAGCAGAACATTCATCTCTCTTCTGCAGCCGCTTGCAGCCCCACAAAAGCCTCTGCAGAGCCAGGAGAGGTCCCCAGCACAGGATGGGGCACTGGGAGAGGAACTGGCTATTGGTGGAGACTTAGCATCACCCACTGGGGTCACTCCAGCTTCCATGCCTCAGTTTCCCCTTTTAAAAAGCAGGTGTGGTAATGACAGGTCAGAACAGTAAAACCCTTTGGTAGCACTTGGTTTGGAGGGTGAGAAGAGGCCAAAGAACCCATCGCTGTCACAGGCTCAGGCAGAACTGTCTCTGCAGCAGCAGCCCCAGTCCCTCTCGACAGGCTCCTCCTCACTCTCTGTAACGCTTTGCCTGGGCTCAAAATACAACTCGGCTGGCTTCAGGAACTGAGGAATCTCCTGCCTCTAAGCCCTGTGCCTGCTCACAGAGTGGGATGCAGCAGCTGCAGATACAGGGGATTCTCCCTCTCCAGCAGGTTCTGGGTGCAGCTCCTCGAGGTGCTGGTCAGAAGCAGCCACAAGCCATTCCCTCTGTCACACGAGTAATTTCCTTTAAACACAGATCTCCGAGTGCCCCAGAGACACTTCAGCACACAGGGCTCCCTGGACAGCTCGTTTTGTTCCCAGGGGCTGGAGGAGGTGCTGCAGCAGGGTCAGCATGAGCTCCATCCTGCCATGGCTCACAGGTAGCTCTCAGACCAGGCCCAGCCACAGCACCCAGCTCCTCCTGGGCTCATCTTCCATCAGCACTTGCCCTGGGCAGGAGGAGACTCCGCTGGTACTCAGCTGGTACTCAGCCAGCTCCCAGCTATGAGAAGGCACGAACCACACAGCATTAACGAAGATAACGAACCTCAGCATCGCCTCAGGCTTCCCATAAACCCCAGACCAACACCTGAATAGCATCACCAGGAGGGAGCAAGAGATGGGAGAAAAGAGTTTTCCAAGGATGAAACTATTCAGTAGCAACACTGGGTACGTGAAGGGGCATTTTGGACTCCAGCATCCAGCTGCTGTGAACAAGGCAGAATGTTTTCCTCAGGGATCTGGTTCCTGCTTGAGCACTGATGCTCCTGGTTGCATCCTCCATGTTAATGTGGCATCATAAATACCAGCAGTTCTGGTGCTTTGCAGCGAGCACGCTGCACACTGCTGAGCTGGTTTGAATCTAATATGAATTTAATATCAGCATCCAGTAGTGCTAGGGCAGCTGTCAGGAGGCAGCTCCATGTTCATGCTGCTTTGCTTTCTGCCTTTTCCTCTTTCCCCTCCTCTATGCAGAGTTACAAAACCCGTTTTGGGGTGCAGCCTGTCCTGGGGCCAGCAGAGCCCCACTGACATCCTCGCTGGTGGGAAGGGGTTTGCACACGGAGGGAAGCAGGGAGTGTGGCCAGAGGGGAACCTGCTCCCCTCTCTACCCAAAAGCAGCCGGTTGCAGGACTGAGTGAGTCTGTGGGTCGGAGCTGTGCAGGGCTGAGCACCGACTCCACGAGGTGTGGGGACACGGACCAGCCTCCAGCCGGATTGGTGCTGGACTTCTGGGCACAGAGCAGGATGCTTTCCTGTTAGACTTCTCACAGCATCACCCAGGGTAAGGAGCACAGTCACTTCCCCAGGGGCAACGAGCTCCCCAGCCCATCACTCTCATGAAGAGCGTTTAAAAGTTGTTTTACTGCCACTTTTTGATGTTTTTAAATGGAAACATTTCTAAAACTGATTTTAGTCACTGCCACGTCCCAGCACCCTTGCTGCTCTAGTGCCACAGGACACATTGATGCCACATCCTAGAGCACACAAACAAATCCCACGTGCCCCGGGACAGGCTGGAGTTGTAAGATCAGCCCCATCATCTCTGCAGGACATTACCAACCCCAAAATTATCCCCTCCCACCTCCCCAGAGCCCAGCCAGCGGTGTGACCGCCCCTCACACGCTGACAGAGCCCCGAGGGTTAATCACCAGCTCCTCTCCCTATTTATCTGCAGCTGCTTTACTACAAATGAAGAAAAATAAGTGCACACTGCATCACCCATCATCATATATCACATTAATGTAATAGCAGAGGGTGTCTGCAGATCCACTGCAGGCATAAACTGTTTGTTATGAGTCTCGTTACCCCTGAGATTAGAACATTTCTTGGAGTAATGCGATTTAGGGAGAAAACTTTCTTTCTCACTGATCCAGTACAAAAAAACCCCTGTATTCCATCTAGGAAAACTTTTTGGTTAGTACTTTATGTGATGCTACAAAGCAAGGGAAAAGAATCTATCCAGTGAAGAAACCCCATGGCATGAAGCTCAGAAGGTAAACCACCCGCCCCATAAGCTGTGATTTATCCATCAGCTGAAGCCCAGGACAGCTCCACTGTGACTTGTCCTGTGTTTTTATGAGCACACTAAAAGCAAACATTTCACAGCACAATCATGAATCCTGATGTTTGGGAGACAGACAGTACATCTCTGTCAGTTATACGGCTTCAGCAAATAAAATGATCTGGAATAGCCCATCTGATTAAACGGAATAAAACCCCACGTACAGCAAGAGACAGCGGAGCCTGAGAACAGCAGCAGAGGCTGGTGGCACCGTGCTGCTCAGAGGAGTGGGAAAGGGATGGAGACTGCAGGGACAAGACCAAAGAGGCAGTTGTTAGCCACCAAGGAGGCAGTCATCAGGTACTGTGCCCAAGGACGAGAATATAATTACAATTCTAATGTAAACGATGCTCTCTGTACAAATCAGCAGTGTCAGATGTCTGCCACCTCATCCCAGGCACTCTCTGCCTGTTATTTAACCAGCAATATTCACTTGGGAAGAAGCTGGTAGAGCAATTCCTGGGTGAACAGTAATTGGTTTGAGTGCGACTCCTCTTACCCCCAGGGAGACCCAAGTCACACGTAAGATAAGGCACATTTTGAAATTAATTCCCATGTAATTGTCTAATGCAGGGAGTTTGCTCAAGCAGCAGGGGAGCCTTCCTCCTGCCTTGGCTCCAAAGGGTGTGGGTGCCAGGGGAATGGGGGGTGGTGATGCTGGGAACCAGCCCCTGCCCAGATGAGGGCCCAGCTCAGCATCACGCAGCAGCACTGACTGTCATCAAGGGATGTCTCCTTTGCAAGGGACAGGTTTGAACAGGAACTTTTGTTTCCTGACAGAAGAAATGAACTTTGTAGTCAGAAACTGGAGGTGGAAATGGAAGTGTTTCCCCAGGTGTTAGTGGGCTTCGAGCTCTCTGCACCCATGGAACCATCCCATGCCCCCCTCTCACCTCACCTGGGACCAGCAGCAGCCTGGGGAGCTGGGGTAGGCTCAGCCCAGCCCCAAGCTCAAACCCTGTCCTCAAGGGTCAGTGTCCTCATGCCCTTCCCAAGCCCAAGCAGCTCTGTATGTTCTGCTGTGAAGGCTGGTGCAAACAAGAGGAGCAGCAGTGGGTGGCTGTAGCCATAACCGTGCCAGCAAACACCACACACGGCTATTTGGAAGGACACGCTACCCCCAGGAGCTCCTGCACTCTTCCCATCACACGGTGGGTACGGATGCACTGGCAGGCCTTTCTTCACACCCTTCCCTGGGAGCGGTGCAGAGCAACCCATCCCCGTGCCAAGCATCCCCTTCAGTCAGAAGCCCCTGTCCCACAGGAGGTGGGCTCTGCCGATGCTCCTGGGCCAGGGATGCAGTCATGGACCTGCTGGGTCGTGGCGGCTCCGTGCTGCTCGAGCCAGGCTGCTCTGCTGAAGGGGAAGTGCCAGTCAAAAAAGGACTAAACGGGCAGCAAATGAGTCACCTCTCCTGCCCAGAGCCCCAGCACGCTGCCGCGCTGGCATCACCTGCCGACCCTCATGCTGCCAGGAGCACAGGCTGGAGCATGCTGCCTGCCAGGGAGAGCAATTAAAGCCACTTGGTCTGGCAGCACTCGCTGACACGAGAACATTATTCCTTGGCACTTTGTCTCAAGGCAAAGGCCCTGCAGAAGGTAATGGCACAGGGTGGTGCCAGCACCTGCCACCCTGTGTGAAGAGCTGGGCTCGTGTGTCCCCCCCAAAGTCATTTCAGGGGGCTGGGTCACTGCGTAGTGATAGAAAGCAGACGCCAGGGCCCACTGAGACCTTTCACAGGGGTCACAGCAGCTGCTGAGGAAGGTGCTGCTCAAGAAGGAGGATGGAGCAGACAGAGGCAGGACAGATGGAGTGGCAGCTACTCAAGGTGCAGCATAGCTGCCCAAAGCTAAACAAGGAGAGGTCAGCTGCTCTTGCTGCCAGGAGCCTTGCTGCTGCCCCACAAGCACAGCACCACGTCGCTGCCAGCATCCCATGTCCTGGGGCTTTAGCAGGATGCTTCAGGAACTGAGACAACCTCCTCCCTTCATCACTGCCCTTGTGACGAGCACCAGAGCACAGACACCTGTCAGGGGAAGCCCACCTGAGCAGTGAATTGCACCAGTGTCCCACCAGAGACCCGTGTGGTCCCACCAGCCCCTCCCAGCATCCCATGGATACCCTGTACCACCCCACCCGCTGCTCCCAGCATCCCTCTGCAGCCACAGTCACCCCCATCAGCAGTTTCCACTCCCGACTTCAAAGACTCTTTTCTCCTGGTACAGTGCAGAGCTGGGAGGTTTTGCTCCTTGTTTAGGCCCTACATGTCTGATGGAAGAAATTTTAATTAAAAGCTGTTCTGCTTTTATGTCCAACACGCTTCACTGGGAGATACATCCTTCTGCTGCTGGAATCGCCTGCTCCGTGTTTCTTACACCCTCTAAGCAGCTGGTGCAAGGCAGCACTCGAATTGGAGAGGGAGCTGGGTGGGAGCCATGTGGTGTGGCCACAAAATCCTCTGCATCCCCCTTAATGCAACTAATTCTAGCAGTGGCTGGGCTCCAGCTGATGTGCTGTGAAAACAGGACTGGAGACCTAAAGATTAGGGAAAATGTGCTAAAACCTCTCCATCCATCTCCTGGCAGGATGCTCACTGCTTCCTGCGACCAGCGTTTCATTCTGAGGCATTTCCCAGTGTCACCAGTACAAGATCATTCCTCTGCAGAGCCCAGAGAGGTGTCTGCTAGGAGGGAGCATCCCTCCCCTTCACCCACATGCAGATCCCTGTCGAGTCCCCAGCCCCAAGCTCCATCCAGCGCCCCACTGCACATCACTGCTGTTACAGGTGGAGCCGCTGCCAGGCTGCGCACGGGAACACGCACATTTCAGCTGGAAAACTACTTAATAAATCCAGAGCAACGCTTTGTGACATTTCCCACAAGACTTTAGTGCTGTTTACAAATTCTGAGGAACACCTCGAGTCGCTGCTGGCACAGGCTTATGATTTATTTCAAAGAAAAATGGGTCAGAGTGTGTGGGTCTGTGCTTAATGCGAGAAGGGATTTGGAAATGAAAAGTCAACTGGCATGAAAGATTGCAGGGCAAATGTAAGAGCAGTAAAGCGTGTGGGTGGTCTCTGAGCATGTAATGGGATATTTGCAAGGGAAAGAAACACGCAGGATTGTGAGCTGTAATAAAACAGTTCCTTTCCACCCAGTCAATAACACAATTGTGATTTCCCAAAGCAAACTGCCTCTGAGCCCCGTTTCCCGAGGAAGGAGCGGCACACGCAGGGCAAGGGCTGAGGTGTTAATGAAGCACGTGTGAGGCTTCTCTTTTGCCTCCCAAGGCTGGTTTCCCTCTCACCTTTCAGGCTGCCCTTCAGCCCAAAAGGGATACGATTACACAGACATGAGGAACATTTTTTTTTAAATTAAATAAAACATTTTTTATGAGAACAAAGTACAACAGTCACCAGGTCTCTGGACTTGAATCAAGCAACAGATACCAACCCAAACATTAATGCTCAAGTGGGGACAGTTACATAGCAGGAAGGGTAACCCCATGGACCATGACTCTCTCAGGTCATCAGAGGCATTAATACACAACAGCCTGGACCAGAACCTTCCCTCACACTGCCACAGCAGAGATGCTCCAGTGCTAGCTAACCACCAACTGCTCAGCAGCCCTTTGCTCACAAGGCTTCCCTCCTGCCCCAGTGAGCCACGACACAAGCCCCCATCCAGCACATACACCCCTAGGCACTGAGCTGAGCACCCCCAGCACTGAGCCAGGCTAAGGGAAGCACCACAGACCCACAGCTGTTCACATACACCAGCCCCAAAGACATTCCCTGCCATGCCAAGCAGTAGGAAAAACATGAGGAAACACCCAGGAAATTGTAAAAAAATGATAAAATAAGTAAGAAAAACAACTACTCACAGGCTGAGGCAGGCCACAGGCTCCCCTCACACCATCCAGTTCCCTCCAAAGGCTCCCCCAGCACTGCCAGTGCTGCCAGCTTTATTTCCTCTGGAGAAGCAGGTGACCCAAATGAGCCTCCTCCTGCCCCCACCCAGACCTCCTCCTGCCTCCCCACAGCCTAACTGAAGGATCCCACCAGCAGCTGTGAATCTTCTGGCTCCTGGGGGAAGCTGCTCATCCCTTTAACCTGTGCTTGCCACGTGTTTCTCAGGTTTTACCCTTACTTGCCAAAACTTCACCCTCTTATCAGCCCACCAAGACTAGTGCCCAGGCTGAATGCTGGTGAGCCTTTCTGGGAGTGCTCCTGGGGGAACCAGCTCCAGCTTTCCCAGCTCTTGCTGGTCCTGGCTCCCAGCACAGCTGCTGGTCTGAGCCTGGGCAGGGTGGGAGTCACCAGAGCTGGATGAAGGAAAGGAGGAAGATTTATCCAAGCATATTCAGTAGCCATTAGACATTTAAACCCGAACCCAGAGCTTTCCTACAGCCCCAGTTGTGCACTGACAAGGTCAGCAGTCCTGCAGAACTGAGTTAAGACAAAACCTACTGCTCATTCCCCTGCAATGCATCTCCCAGAGGGAGCCTGTCCCAAGCTCTTCTAACCCAAGGGCTTATTTCATCCACCCGAGCTGCTGATGGACAGTGCTTGGAGGGACAGTGCTTGGAGGGACAGGCTGTCAGCCCTCGCTACTGACCTCTTTGCTGGGGGGTCTCAGTGCCCTGGGCCAGCTGGGGCTCCGGTGCTGTTCCTACATGGGACAGGGCTTGGGGGGTGGCCCATATGGCCAAACTCCACCTGATGGCTTGAAAGCCTCAGCTGCATCCACACCTTTGGCAGTGACACCCCCAGGAGAGGCGGAGGTGCTCCATGTGCCACTGAGCAAACTTCTGGGAGGGGGTCAGCTTTCTGGACAGGTCAGAGTCAGAAACCAGCTTCAGGTCTTCGTTTCTGCAATGGAAGAAGGAAGATACTTTGAAAGACTCTGCCATTATCCTCCATGACAATAACAGAATAGTTAAACCCACCCTGCACAGTCCCTTTCCCTTCCAGATCTCGGAAGGCAGTAACACAGAGAATAACAATCACCAGGACCCTTTTCTTCTCCCCCCAGAAGAACCTCGCAGCTGACAGAGACTTGAAAGCTCAGAGCTGGGCTCTCGGGGAGAAGATGAAATGCTGCTCAGAATATAGATTTGGGTGCCAGATGGGAATTACAGCCCTGATCCATCCTCCTCTGTCACTGGAGCCTGTGTTGCTCTGTGGGCTAAATGGAAGTGAATACAGTTACTTTCCCTGTCTTGGGGGAAAAAATGACATTCCATTTTGTCTCCAAAAAATACACATTATTTAACTTATAAAATATTTAATCTATGTAATTAATCCTCTCATGACAGCGCTTTGCACATTTTTGCTGGCAATCCATACTCTGAATGGCCTATAGTTATAGCTAACTTTGTTTCCTTTTTCTCATGAAATTAATCAAAGGCTTGTATTCTAAATTATTCAGGAGCTGAATGAAGCCTGCTTTCTATGGCTTGCAGCAAGAAAACTCCTATGTCTTTCATGTGCCAGCAATACAGCAACTCAACTTTTCCAAGGGGGAAGGTACCAGAGAGCGGAGCCGATGCGCAGCTGGTGACACGGCTGGGGCTGAGCATCTCCTGCTCAGTATCTCTCTCTTCTCCTCTGACTTCTGCCCCCCGTCCTGTGCCGCTCCTTTCTTTGCTAAGAACCAGCCTGGGCATCTAGGTTTCCTTTGGGATTTGCTAATAATTCCAGCAAGGCAGAGGGACATGGCTGCAGAAGCAGAGGGGTCCGTATGCCACGACACCCGGGAATCAGGGACCTGCAGCCCATGGGATCTTTCCATGGCTGCACAGGGTCGTGCTCCAAGCCCACAGCACTTGTCTGTTCCTGAATACCTCATCTGGAGACACCTCAGACCAGCCAGGAGCATCAAAAGCTCCCAAGTTTGAGCCCTGAACTCTGCTCAGCGTCCCTGTCAGTGGGGCAGCTCAGGCTGCTCCCCAGGTGTTCCCCTCAGCCTGCCCTGCACCATCCTGCACCGGACATTTCACTCTCCTTCCACACAGTAGGTTGTGCCCTTTCAAAGGGTTTGGTTTGCATTTGGCCCCCCAGGACGCTGGTGTTCACACCACCAGCCACAGCCCATCTCCTGCCGCAGTGGAGCCGCAGGAGAAACCTGATCACAGGCTTGGCGAGGTTTTGAAGTGCTTTATCAACACTTGCTCTCCTCAGCTCCTGGATGTGCATAAGGCTCTTGCTGGATTCAGAGTTCATCCCCTTTGAAGTTTTCACCTCCGGGCTTAGTTTTTTCAGCAGAAAATTCTCTCTCTCACCACTTGCGCAGGAGCCATATGGAGAGTCTCACTGCCAGGCAGGCACACGTGCTGTTCCACTAAGAGCTGCACATGAACATCCTGAGATCCTTTTATTTTCCTTATCTAAAGTATTTTCTCCCCTGAGCAGCTACTACCTGCAACCTCCCAGGAGTTTTGTCCACCTGTGACTCCTGCCCAGCATCACTCGGGGGTTTACTGACACTAGAGAGTGCACGAGCTCTGGCTGGGACATGGGGCTCTGGTGATGAGGGTTTTGTGGGGGGCAGCACATCCCTTTATGTCACCCAGGCTCTGGGAAACCTCAGAGCTCCTGGGCTCTGTCCCTGTAGACCAACAAATCCTGTTCCCAAGGATGTAAATTGCCAGCACTTGGCACAGGAAGGAGACCCGAAGGAGAGATCCAGGGAAACCCTCCCATCTGCCCTTTACTCTCTGGGCTTTGGTTCGGAAGCTGGTCCCCAGATCACAGGGCTACACTGAGAGAAAGCTCCTCTCCTCTGGCCGTGCCACTGCCCAGGAGGTTGCCAGCCTCCAGCACGCTCAGAAACACACCTGAGAGCACCCCAGCCTCACCGAGGGGACGGGGCAGCAGCTCTGGTAGAGCATCCCCAGCCATCGACGGCACAGCCACAGCTCCGCTCAGGAATCCTCATGCCTGAACAGAGCCAGCAGCTGTGCTGGCAGAACACGGGAGAGCTTCAGCCTCTTCTGTCGTTAATCAGCTCCAAAATTCAAACAGCCTCAGCTAAACCCAACGTCGGAGCCTCAGTTAAAGCTGCTGCAGCGCGGGCTGCAGGGGCTGCGCTGGGCGCTGTCCTCATGCATCAACCCGCACAGATACAGGAAGTCTCCTAATGATGAAACAAGCATTATGAGCATCATTGTTAATCAGGTTTTACGGATTTATGAAGCAAATATGCACACTTATCTTGTTTAATATTATTTTCCAGCTGGAACCTGATTTTAATACTGATGCCCTGAAATTATACCGTTCATAAATAATGCAAGCAGCAAAACCTTTCCCGTCTCCCCCAACGCACACAGAGGCAAGCTTAAATATGGATTTAAACAAAACATGGTAGAACTTCAGTCTCAAACCCAAAAGCACGAAGAAATGCCAGTCACTCCGAAACCTGGAGGCGAGCTGAGAAAGTCGGTGCAACTCCCAGGCTCCAAGCCCCAGATGAGAGTTTCTTTTGGAGAGGAGCATTCCTGCCCTTGGTTTGGGGTTAGATTTGTGTCCATGGGGTATGTTGAGGTTGGGTGGACATGGGGCATGGGTGTGAGGTCACACCAGCAATGGAAGCACATGCACCCACACCAGGGCTCTTCACCCTGCAGAGCTTCACGGGGCCTGGGGCTGGCAGAGATGTTCACCCCCCCCTCTGCCCCCTGAGCTTCCACAGGACTCAGAAGGGCCCCCGCACTCACCAGTGAAATGCACTTTGGAGGATGCTGGGACAAGAGGAGCTGCTGGAGCTGGATGCTTGTGCCAAGCATCCTCTGGCTGCGTTGGAACCTGCCAGTGCTTCAGTTCATTTGCTATGCATCTTCTACATAATTCATATCCCCCAGACTGCTGACAACCAGTACATAAGGCAGCAAAACTGGCGTTTTTTGAGTCTGGTTTTCACAAGGCAAAACACCTCTGAAAGGAACCCGCTGCCCCCCTCCACTGCCCAAGCCTGGCCAGGCTGGAGCACCAGCCGGGGTGTCTGCAGCCAGACCTGCCCCAGCTCAGGCTTCTCAGCAATTCCTGGCACTTTCTCCAGCTGACCTGCAAGATGGCCCTCATCAAAAAGCCCTCCACTTCTGCTTCCTGCAGATCACCACCCAGGAGAAGGTGCTTTAAAGGCTTTTTGCTTGCCACTCAGTGCCCACACTCTGCGGTCGGACTTGGCAATAACAGACCACCTCAGACCTGGGACTGAGCAACAGCCTGGGGCGGTGAGTCCACCAAACTCTGGATCCCCAGCACACACAACACCCACAGCCCATCTCTCCTCCTGCCAGCTGGACACAGCCTGACAGGAGGGACTGCAGACAGCAAGGGCAGCAGCCCACAGACCCTGGGGCACCCATCCAAATGCCCACTGCAGCCTGGGTAGGAGTTCGCTGCTCCCCATGACCACAACCCAGCTGAACAAATCCCTGTGGCACTGCCAGTGCTTCCCACCTGGAGCTGCCAGCCCTGCCATGGGCTGCCCCCCACGTGTGTCCCTGTCTTTGCCCCCTCTGCACCCCACTGCCAGACCCCCAGGCGCTGGCAGACCCTTGGTTTGCTTTCTGCCCTGCGTGTGTGCAATGAAATCCGTACACAGACAGGAGTATGAACATCCTCCTCCTGTCACTCCCCCCCGCAGCTCCACGGCTCCTACCCCTGCACACGCCTGTTTGGGTGGGAGGCAGGGAGCCACGAGAGGCTGCGGAGAGATGAGAGCCTGATGTTCAGGAAGGCGATGCTGACAAACCGCACAGTCATCACTCCCAGCAGCCGCCTGCTCAGCCAGCAAACAAGGGAAGAAAATAGGCTCAGTGGCTCGAATAAGCCCCAGAGCCCACATTTGAATTTACAATGAGCTGCTCACTGGAGCTCAATCTGTCAAGCACCATGTCCCATTAAGATGAAAATTCGAAGGTCTCAATAGAGCAGATAGATAACCTCTTTTATTCTCTCTTATTAGAGGATGCTTGTGAGGCTGGCAGGTCAGGGCGGCTCCAGCAGGACGGCCACTACTGTGAATGCTGCCCCAACAGAGGCCACTGCTCCAGCAGTGTGCTTCCATGTGCACCTCTTCTGGCTCATTTGTTTCTTTCCTGGGATTTTATTAATTCTCAGCTCATCACATTTGCACATTGTGCTGGTGTTGGCTGGGACAGAGTTACTTTCCTTCACAGCAGCTTGTCTGCGGTGAGATGTTGTGCTCGACAGCGGCTGTGTCACCCCTGAAAGCCCAGCCCTGCATGTAGGTAACTCCCTGATAAAAGCAGGACAAGACCCTACGCTCAGATGGAGCTTTGGGAAGGAGCTGCCTTCTCCAGGGTCAGAGGAGCCACCAGAGGCAGCTCCCGTGGAAAACTGCCTGGAGCTGAAGCTTTGCAGGGGAGGGGGATGCCTTTCCCAGGGCCAGCCAGCCCACTGCAGACCACAGACCCTCTCCTCCTGCCCGCTCTGGAGCAGCAGGGACGTGCTCATCACTCCTCCCTTGCCATGTGTTTTGGCTACTGCAAGCGCTGAATATTTGCAAAGCATTGGGTGTTTGTTGAAATACTCTCTCTGGATCAAAGCTCAATATTTCTTGGCTTCTCCACGCTTTCTGAGCTGCCTTCTGCTCACTGCTGTGTATTTGCCTTTCTCTCTGAGGTTGTTAGCAGGACTGAACTGTGTCTGTTCACCAGCCAGGCTTCCTTCCCTGTCCATCCCGAAGCGCTCTGGCCTCTCGCAGACCTTCCCACTCTCCTCCCTGCCAGCGTGCGGGTGGGATGAAGGACACCGGTGGCAGTTTCTCTTTCTCAGCATAGATATAAGCCAGGTTCTTTGGGAAAAAGTAACCCACCTCGTTGTTGTTCTGCTGTCAGCAACGCTGGAGCCAGCTGCTTGGCCTAACACTGAAGCAGTGGGCTATTTTCCTAGACAAAGTCCCTGAGCTCCTCTATCGAAGGCACCCAAAGGAAGCAAGGCTTCTCCTTTAGTGCAGTGGCACCTTGGTAATAGGATGGGATCTGGGAAATGCTCCCCTCCCCTCTGGCAATGCTGCTGGGGGGGGAACACCAGGACCTACCCCCAAACCCCAGGGACACAGCACTGCCCTTGCAGCCTGAGCCCCAGGAGCAGGACACCCTGCCGCTACAGAGCAGCCCCGCTCTGCTCCCCAAGGGAGGACGGCAGCTCTCCGGTGTGTTCCCCCAGCCTTACCCTGCCTGGGAACCTGCTGCTGCCTTGCATTTTTAGAGGCAAACCGAAGCAGTCCTGCCAGCAGCCGCCAGTTCTTTTTATTGGATTTAGAATCAATAGTGCAGCAAGTGGCTTGGGATGTTATTAATCAGGAAATTGGCACGAAGGACCAGGAGGTAATAACGCTGCAGCGAGCCCGCTCTTCTCTCGCCGAGTGGCTGTACATGGTTCTGGGTAGTGCTAATTACTCCTTGGGACCTGCCTCTCAACTGCTTTATAGACAAGGCAAACCACTGCCTGCCAGCACGGCACAGCCCGGCTGCTCCTGGTTATTTTCCTGTCGCTGGGATTGTAACCTGTGGCAAAGCTGCCTTTCCTCAGAGCCAGAGAAAGTCAGG
The DNA here is from genome assembly GCF_964237585.1 of Gallinula chloropus. Lineage (NCBI taxonomy): Eukaryota > Metazoa > Chordata > Aves > Gruiformes > Rallidae > Gallinula > Gallinula chloropus. Next base: position 3,614,983 of record NC_140112.1, read on the forward strand.
TAAAAAAAAAAGGCACACTTCTTTTTTTTTTTCTTTTCTTCTTCTTTTTTGACAAAAAACACTGAAAAAATATGGGACATCCCACCAACCTCAGGAGGGATAAAGCAGCTGCTCCCGCCACTGTTAATTCCCAGGTTATTCCAGTTCTCTCTACATGCAGGCTATAGCCAAAAACTGTCCTGTATCTTCCAGATGCTCTCTGGGTCTTGCTGGAGACATGAAGAACTATAATGCCCAGGTCCTGAAGCTGCCCAAAAACCAGGCAGGTCATTGCACAGCCCCACGTGATGTCTGCCTCTGGGGGGTACCCACAGCCCATCACCTGAGGACAGTGATGTACCAAAACTGGCTGCTCTCCATGGAAACGAGCTCATCATACTGAGAGCTCTTAGACTCACCTGTATAGCACCTGCTTGTCACCTCCACCCAGGCTCCTAAGTACAGCCACATCTCCAACAAGCAGGGTGCACGTGCACAGCGCCCTGGTTCCCGACATGGGGTCTGTGGTAGGTACTTGGCTCTTAGAAACTTTCCCCTGATCTGTTTTCAAAGATTTGAAGCCTTTTCATTTCTTTCCTGCTCACCTTTCATCAAAAGAAGTCTCTGTGGGACCTGTTCAGGGTCAACAGGTTTAGTAGGAGCTCTGTAAGAATAACACAGAATCTCGGAGCCTCTGAATTCACACTGTACACAGCGTGCCATAGAAGGGAAAAGAACTTGAAGAGTATTAGGACATACTTTAATAAGCTCAGGTCTCCTGCCTGTGACCCTGAAAGTATGTTTATCTTTGGGCTTGTCTTGAGCAACTGCTATTCCACCACCACCTCCTCAGGCTAAGCAGGAACGTATGAATTTGCAGCAGCAAATCTCATTTGGCTGTTTGTAATCTGGTGGTTTTCGTGGCAAAAAGGTTTGACATTCTGCACCTGTCTTGCTTTTGCAGAGATGGGATTATGTTCTTACATAATTACTGTATCACCATGTCTGATTGGATTTCCAACACTATTTATTTCACCATGAGGCTAACCTGGAAGCAACCTCTGCATGCAGTTATTAACCCTAATGAGTTATTAAAGAATAAACACCAAAGGGGATGGAGACAAACATACTACTACCCCCACCAAAAGGAGTGTTAGGCACATAAATGATGAAACTGTTCCCCTCACGGTCCCTCCAGCTCTCAAGTATCTCTCCGAAGCCACAGGCAGTTGGTCTCACCAAAGAACCTCCAAATCCTCAGATTATTGCTTTCCTGCAGCCTTCCTGGTCTCCCAAGATAACCCCTGCTCTCCTCCCAGGTTCCTCTTCATTCCCAACACGTTGTAGAGCTTTTCTTCTCTTGTGACAATCAAAAGATGTAGGAAACACTCACTAAACTATGGAAAATGTGTGCAACAAGGTATAATTACAGGGTAACAGATGGGATGTTTGTGTAGCTCAACTGTCAGAAGAGGAGTGAGCAGCACAGCTCAGGCATGGGCAGCCTGGATCTCTGGCAAACAACCTGTCGCCTACGAAACGTGCGGTGTATGTGCATTCGGTGTGAAATTGCTTCTTATGAACTCTGCTCGGGCAGGGCTGCTGGTGGAGATGGTGACCATGTGTGTGTCATACCACCCAAAGACACCCACTGCTGGGCCTTGTAGAATGGGAATGAGCAAACCTCAAAAAAAAACCCAAATTTGTGCTTGCAGGTCCCCCAAAGTAGCAGCTCTTCTGGGCAATAAAGCAGGAGATTCAATATTCTGTAGTGCTGAGTATCTGGCAGGGACTGGGTGGTTCTGGGGAGAGAAGAGCTGCTGGAACCAAGGCTGGGCAGTTTGTGATTGGGCCTTCCCATGCAGCACCCCACGTGCCAGGCATGGGATGTATCTCCCCGACTCCTGTGCATCCTCCTCTGGTCCTTTCCCCCACTCAGCATATTCAGAGAAGAAACCCCCCCCCGATCCTTCTAGCAGTTCTGTGAGAGTACCCAGATCCCTTCTCACCCCTCTTCATCCCTGCATTACAAATAGGTCTTGAGCATGACAGTTTATTGTGATTCTCACCTAAAAAAGCCATTCCCTGGCCGAGCTCTCATCTCTGCAGTGGCCAAGGGCACTGAGATGAAGGCAGAGGTGAGCCAGGGGAAGAAGCAGCACTGATGGACAGCCTACAGAAAGCAGCCCTCCTAAAAAAAGAGTCTCTCTCCTGATTTTCCCTTCCCATTCCCACACTGTGGCAGTTAAATTTGTTCTTCCTAGGTGCAACGGACCTTTCCATGGAAACCCAGCCTGCCTCTCCATCCCAGCCCTGGCAGCACTGACACCACCAGAAAGGGCTCCAGCGTGGCAAACGTCCCTGGGAGCCACGTGTGGCAAAGGCTGCATCAGAGGGGCGCGAGATGGGTTTCCTCATGTTCACACCCAAGCTAGCACACCAGCTCAGCGGGCATTTTGGGGGGGTAAAACTTGCTACCATACAATAAAGTCCCAGTGCAGTAGCTTTACGTGTTCTGCAAAAGGCAGCTATAGATACCAGAGTCATTTGTAATTAAAATGTGTGATCTTCTCAAACGCGTGACTTAGTTTTTCAGGCAAATCCATATTCCCCAATTTGTAGGCCATTCCCATTTTAGGATCACACTGGCAGATCAAACGCTCGGCAGTGAAGCCTCGTGATCGCCACTACTGAGATTTCAGATGCTTTAGATCTCTCATCTTCACTCAGGTTCATTTATTTATTAATGCTGATGTCTTCTCCTGGCAAGCTCTTGACCCTCCTGTTCCACAGATTCATCAGCACTGACTGCTCTTAGGTAGAAATCTCCCTGTCAGGCGATACAAGAGCTGGCCCTCTGGGCCTTGCACGGCAGCCTGCTCCCATTCCACAGCAGCTATCCTTCCCAGGCCCTGTACTTATCACCTCAGCATCTAAATCTCACCATGAACATACATTGGTTCCTGTTCTGTGACAGTTTTGCTCAGGCTTGGAGCAGGCCGGAGCCGGCGGGCCTGCTGGCTCCCAGCACATGGGAAGAGCTGTGGGGGAACCGCTGCTGCTCGCCGAGTTTATGGGCAACACACTTTATTTTATGATCACATTACAGCAGGGCAACGCTGCCTTTTGCATCAGACACTTCAGCTCTTGTAATTGCTACCCTGGGGGTCTCTTCCCTTCTCTCTATCCCAGCCCATTTATAACACTAATGGTGGCGATCTGTGAGCAGAGGGAGGATAATAGACCTTAAATAGCAGCAACATCTTGCTGGAGGAAAGAAAGAGCTTTGTCTTTATATTTCCAAGACTTGTTGAGCCTTACGAGGTGCAGGGCGCTCTCAGTGAGCTGTGAAACAGCACAAGAAGTTGATGCCATGTGAACGGATGGGATTCAGACTGCTCTCCCAGTGCACCCCCCCTCAAACCCTGCTGCCTCCAGACGTGGTCTGTGCTAGTGGATGAGCGCCTGACACCCTCATCAGCCCCTGGATGGGCTGGTACATGCACACACCTACATCCATGCACCAACACGACATGTTTGCACACACAGAGGTTGCAAAGAACTGGGGAAAAACTGCAAGGAACTGGAAAAAGACCCACCCCAGCCTTTTGGCTTGTAGGTAGGAGAGGTGAAAGCACTCTGCTAGGTAAGAACTTGGAATGTTTCCGAAGTGCAGAGAGGCAGAGACCCCAAGCAGAGCGTGGTGGTACCGAGTAAGCGCTTTGGCTGCCCGTGGTAAGCAATGGGGCTGCTGTAGGGCCCTCAGATGCCTGAGCTTGTTCTACCCTTATGACAGTTATGAAGTTGGAAATGAAAATTCCTCATTCTTACCTGAATTCCGGTGTCCACGCACCCATGGTCCATCACTTCCTGTGATCTCTGCTGCAGCATCCCTTGTGATCCCACCTGAGCACGGCTGGACAGTTTGTTACTGCTGGAGCCAAACTGCAGAGCAGAACAGGGTCTCAGAAGCACACACAGCCTGCTGGGAGGTCTCCATCCCTCCCCTCCCTCTCCCACCTCTCCCCTCCATCTCAGCAGAAGTTCTGCTGTGGTGGCATGGTGACAGTTTCAGGGTCTAACTAACACCATCCTCAGGGGACCAGGATGGAGCTGATGGCCACGGCCCTGGCCACAGAGAGGGTAAGGGCTGTCAAGTGCAGGTAGTCAGCGGACAGAAACAAAGCCTGTGCTGGGCAGAGGGGCTCAGCAGCAGCTTGGCCTGGGTAGAATGAGACACTCAAACACCAGTGCTGGGAACAGCCAACATCTGCTCCCCCTCAGAGGTGCCACCACCCACCCTGAGCTGTACCCACAGCCCAGCAGAGGTGGGGGGGGCTGTGGTTTTGGTCTGAGCGATGCCTGCCTGAGCCTCCCACCTGCCTGGATTTCTGATGCTGAGCAGTGTGCTCAGCTTGTGCTGAGCCTCTCTGCCCCCTCCCTGTATTTCTGAAGTGACGACAGCATCTGCCTTCCCAGAGCCGACCAGCGAGCTGCAGAGCTGATGCCCAGGAGCTCTCGAGGTGAAGGTCAGAGCCTCAGCGGCACTGCCGCATTCAGCACAGATTGATGCCAGCCAGGAGGAGCTGGAGGATAATCTGTCGAGGCTGACGCCTGTCAGTGGGACAGAATCTGAACAAATGACACGGCATAACACATTTTGGAACACTGTCCTCTGTTTTGGGGAAGGTCACACACCACAAACTATGTTGGAAACAAGTCTTGAGCTATTTAAGCTGTTTTGCTCAAGGTTTAAAAGGACAAGAACTTCTGGGGGGATCAACAGCAAACTTTGAACCAGCTGTATAATCTCCCATAAATATTCCACAGCCCCTGGGATCCCAACACTCACATGGAACACGTGGCCTCAAACACCGCAGCTCATCCCATCAGTGCAATGAGACTAGAGGAGCAGCTAAAGGAGACCTGGAAGATACCTGGACAACAGCAAAGATGAAAGGCAGTCCCTCTACACTGAACTCCCAGTGCTGCTGGAGAGCTGGGCTGCTGCAGCCTTTTAACCTCAGTTAGATGGGCTCTGTGAGGATGAAATTACTGCCTAATGCTTCCCAGGTGCCTCTGACCCACCCTGGGGAAGTGGCAGGGAATGGGCAGCAGCAGCAGCACCTGCCCCATCCCTCCTGGCTTTTCACCCACTTCAGCCCACCCAGCTCCCAGTCTGGATGTCATGCACTTGGTGGGGTCCTCCCTGCCTGCCCCCCTCCACCCCTAACAGGCATTACCCCACTCTACCTCTCATGTGCCCCTTCAGCCTGGCTTCTTTCCAGCCCTTTCTGCTCTGATCCGGCCCATCAATGGCAAGGAGCTATTTTTGGAAGCACCGATCCAGATGCCTTCAGATCTCTTCCGCTGGCGTCTGCGGTGCAGAGCACACGTGGCTGCAGCCAGGAGGGCTCTGAGTGAGGCGGAGAAGCAGCGGGTGCCCTGCATGGTGCCCAGTTCCCGGGCACGTAAGGTGGTCCGAGGCTGCTGTGTGCCCGTACGCTGCAACGTGACAGGAAGATGCTGCTGGCCACGGAGAGCCTCGCTGCAACTATTGATTTACTTTTAACACTTCACTCCTCAGCAATAATATAAACCAGCCAGAGGAAAAGAAGAGTGGGGAACAGCTTCCAGCAATGCTGAATGGGCTCTCTGCGTTCACGTGCTGCAACCCTGTGTTACCCAGCAAGGTTACAGCTCGGTGGAGCTGCACTGGCAGCTCATAGCCCACATTTCCCCCTTGTTCTTAAAATAGCTTAAAGTGGTTAAGATGTTCCTGTGGTATCCCTGGGTGAGCTTGTAGGATGATGCACTGAATCAGCTCGGTGCCTGCGGAAAGCGAAGAGCAGCAGGTCTGCTGGCAGCTGGCTGCCCGCGGGCGCTGCAGGGGCTGGGGGGACTGGGGACCACCCTGGAGTGGGGCAGAGAGGCTGCAGGCTGGGCACATACCGGGAACAACACTGGTAACAACAGCCATGCCTGCACCAACCCCTCCTGCCACCCTGTCCCAGCCAGCCAAACCCACACTGTGCCAGCCACAGGCACCCTGCATAGAGGGTGTTTTCTGGGGACAGAGGATAGAGATGGCTCTGGCAGAGCCCTGGGGTGCAGTGTCCAAACTGACAGAAACCACCGTGCTCCGAGGAGGGCACTGATGGAGGAGCTCCTGGTCGCTGTGGTTTCCAGCAGCTGCCCAGAGTGGTGCCACTTCTCACCAATGGAAGGCACAAGGAGAGACAATCTCTGATCTGATGTCCTGCCCAGTCAGGGACCGCAGAGGCGGGCTGGCCAGGGTCAGATGTGCCCTTAACATGCTCATGGACTGGGTTTGCCAGCAGCAACCCCCATCACAGAGCAGGATGTGTGCCTGAATGCAGCTGGAGCCTGCTGCTCACCCCTTGCCAGGCTCAGAGGAGCCCGTGGGCAGCAGAGGAGGGCACCCTGAGCTGCCAGAGCCCAGCTCCCAGGAGAGGGGAGCGGGCTCAGGGCGAGCAGTGGGGTGGTTCTGCTAGGAAACGCTCAGAGGGTTATTTTAAGAATTAAAGTGTTCCCGTTAGCAAAAGAAAAAAGGTTTGGATGATAGTCTCCCCGGTGTAAGAGACCACAAATAGCATGAAGTAAAATAAAAAGGAGCAGGAAACAGGCACTGCTGGAAAGAAAAGATATTGTTCCTGAGCTGAAAATTCCCATTTATCATCACAGACCAGCCCCGCAGACTCTTCTACAGAATCACTGCTCAGAAAATCATTGATCCACATCCCCTCTAAAGCGCCTCTCTCGTTTTTCTTCTCCTTTCTGCTTAACAGTCACACTTGATAAATCTCTGCTCCATATACACTTACACCTCACCGCTCACCTGGGCGTGTGTCCGTGCACAGACAGACAGACAGACAGACAGACCCTCTCGCACCGATAAGCACAGCTGCTCTGGTTTTCCCATGCACTCACATCCCTGAGTTTGGGCTCATCCTCTCCAGCCCCAAAAGATTTCCTGGTCAGTGTTCCACTGGAGATGAAGGGAAATCCATACCCAACCCCTGCCTGAGCTCCTGGGATGAGGAAGCGTCCCAGCCATGTCCCAGTGGCCAGGCAGGCTGCCCGCTGTGGTACGGAGCCGTTTGTCCTCTGCAGACAAGCAGAATAATCATAATTTGCAAAGACTTTTCTTCAGCCCACAGCTCCTCTGTGGCTTCAAGGGAGGGGTGGGGGGTGGGGGGGCGGTGTGAGGAGGGGGACATTAATCTCAGCCTTTTGCACCTTTTATCCTCGGGTTAAACGGAGACAACTTTTTCGTTGGTGTTCATGTGTCCTTATGGCTGGTGTTGTGGGTGATGGAGGTTTCTGATTTCAGGAGCTCGAGCAGCCTGAAACCTGCTGGGTCTTAAATCTGTTATTGATCCCTGCTGCTGTCTCCAGGGACGGCTCCAAAGAGCCGGGCTAAACCCCTTATTTATGATGCACAGGGTGCTGCTGGAAGGGGATTTCAGGTACAGCAATAATTCAACCCCAAACACCCCCAAAGTTAACTAATAATCTGGTTTACCACAAAGCCCCCTAATCCCTACAGGCTGGGATGCTCAATAGATCATCTTGTAGCATGGTCCCTCCCTGGCCCCATCACTCTGTAGTTGGATGAAGTCAGAGCTGGGTGGGGAGGATTGCAGGACAGGGGTACGAGGAGGAGAACCCAAGAGGACAGAACAGGTTTCCTGGCCAGATCCTGACCCTACTCCACGTGCCTTCTAGAGTTGGTAGAGATGCAGAGAAATAAACAGCCTGGGGAAAATATTTAACTCAGCAAAATTGCTATTGTGGGGTTTGGCAGAGATTCCTCTGGGCAGAACATCCTCGATCAACACCTGAGCAGGTTTTTATCCCATCTTTCTTTAGGGAGAAGTGTGTTTGCTGGGATTCTCACTGCACTGATGTTCCTCTCTTGCCTGCAAAGAGACAGAGCTTTATGCTTGCACACATCTGCATGCAGAAATACACACCAGGATAGGTGTTACTCTTGGAAGCACAGCCAGGGGATGCGCAGCAATCTCTGGTAACGCTGGTGAATCCCAGGCTTCATGGGCTGAGGCAAAGTGACTGCTTTCTAATTGCCTTTTCATACAAGGATGAACACAAAGCTGTGGCCTCACCACAATGAATTTATTCAGCCTGGGTTAGGTTTGACTTGGAAATGCTGTTTGAGTTGGAAAACCTATTTGTTAAATGATTAACAGCTAGGGCTTCAGCATTCTGGGGCTTTTGTTGGCCTCTTCCCTCCCCATTGGTAACGGTTTCAACCTCAGACTGTGACGGAGAGAGAATCCCAACACCATTCTCTTCTTTTTTTTTCTGCCCTATATTATCCCAGTATGGAAACGTGTGGTTTGAAATACAGCAGCCTTTTTTCTCTATGTACCTGGAGTGTGCTTGAAGTCACACAGAGATACCAAATTTCCTTGCTGCAGCCACCAAAGATTTTTTTTTCCCCAGCAAATTATTCAGTTTTATTAAGCACATAAAGACCCACAAAGTTGGTCTTTTAATGTACTTATATAGCCATAAACTTATATCGCTGAAATAATTGCATTTTAATGATTTTTTTATCTTTGCATAATTTGTATATTTAACAATCACACCAACAGAAAGAGGAAGGCTTGCTGCAGAGCTTTCTGCTTGGAGATTAGGTGCACGCTTATGCCTCATCCCCACACTGCTGATGAAAGCTTCCTCAGTCCCTATTATGTGCTCTTAATGGCTTCTGTGAAGATAATCTGGCCGTTCTGACGTCCTGCCTGGGTGCCTTAGGGAGCCTCGGGGCTCTGCCACACTCAGGCTGCTCTGGAGGTGCAGGTTCAGTCCTACCTGGGCAGAGTTGCTCTTTGGGGAACCAACTTAAGGAAGCTCATCCCTCTGGGAAAAAGCAGGTGGAGAACCCTGCTCCCTCCAGCTCTGGGCTGGGGATTCCCATGGGATGTGAGAACCACCCACGCCTGGACTGCAGGCAGCCAGACCTCTGGTTACGGAGGAGAGGAAAGAACTCTGCCCCAACCTACCTCTTTATAAGGCATGGAGAGACCCCAGACTGGTTTGGCTGGAAACTCCTTTCACCTCACGCTGTCTCTGGAGGAGTTTTTGGGTGACTGCTGGGAGTACCCCAACACCAGGACCTCATGCTGAGGGTCTGCCATCTCCCATGGTGTCCTGGTCCTGCTGGCCCCAGGCAGGGAACTGCCTTTGAGACGTTTGGTTCCCAGCAGTGTCCAAGTGCCTCACCGAGCCTTCAGTTTGGGTTTAGGAAGGGTTTAATGAGACCAAGAGCTACAGATACAGATCAGGAGAGAAGTGCTGCTCCCCAACAGCATCTGGACCCTGAGAGCTGCCCCACAGCTCACACCACAGGCCCCCACAGGAACCCACTCATTATGTTCTCAGCTGAGGATTCCCTGGAATAATTCCTGGCTATTTGGTGAGATCAGAATGGCAAATTACTAAAGCCAGTTAATAATTAGTTTGAGTGGACATTAATTAGCATCGTCTAATAACGAGATGCTTACTACACCCACTTGCTTATCCAGAGGCCTTCTCCTGTGTAATGACACAGAAACTGGAGCCAGTGGGTAATATCTACAGTGTCTGGGAAGGAATGGCCCGGGTCAGAAGGGATAAACGAGCTGCAATTCCAGAAAAGTCCGATGTGTAATTATTGTGCCACAGGGTGTCTGGTCCTGCAGCAAGCTCCTGGCTGCTCCCGCTCTGTCAGGCCATGTGTGAGCCCTTCTGCACTGATGCTGCATCTGCTCTGGCTGTTAAACAAGCTGCAGCCCCCAGCCCCGTGTGAGAGGGGTCCAAAGGTGAGCTCAGAAGGGATGCTCAAGCACCTTTAAGGGCACAGGACCTGGGAGCACACTCTAGAGTTCTGCTCATCTATTATTTTTCCAAGCAACTGAGGCTGAGAGGACACAAGGCACCCACCAAGCAGTGCTGAGGGGTGATAAGAATCCAGCCACCACCTCCCAGTGTCTGAGGAGTTTGGCTTCCCAGAAGCTAATGCTTTAGGGACGCTCGCTCTCATTGCTGTCATAGGAAGGGTGGTACCCTGCTCATCCACGATCAATAAATAACCCCCTGAGAGTTGAGTTTTGTGTTGGCTTTTGGGGTGGGTTGGGGTTTTTCTTTCTCTTTAGCAAGCTGCAAAATGCTTTCCCACACTTTCAGCCCTTCTTACACACACGTGTCACCTCTGTGGGGTTTTTAATTTGGGCGATGCAGGGGCCTTTGTGACCCTTCCCACTCCAGCTCACTGCGCTGGTGGAAATGGGGCTGCAACACCCCGTGTCACAGCACAGTTCCTCCTTGCTGCTTGAGGAATGAATTACATTGCAGCAAGCTATATTTGGAGCTCAGGCACCGCTCTCCATCCTGTGGCTTTTGATGTTTTATACATTTGTCTGAGCTGCCTGTCTGCTGTTCGAGCTGGCTCGAAGTTATCAAAGTTTTATCACTTTTCAAGCATAAAAACACTTTCTCCAGCTGCTCCCTTTTCCAGTGGTTTTCTTCCCAAAGCAGTCGGCACCTGGGCTTCCCAAGCCATGCTGAGCTCGGGTGCAAGAGCCAAGCCTGAGTATCAGGGTCTGTGTCACAGGCTCACATGTTATTTCAGGTCTCACTGCTGTCAGGAGATGTAGTTGAGCTTTTCTTGGGCTTCATGAATTGGCAGCCTTCTCCTGCAGCCTGCATCGCCTGGCATCCCTGCCAGCGCTGGCTTAGAGCTGGGGGGAAGATGGGGGAAACATCTTCTGCTCTAAGCAGGGTCTAGCATACTGCAGGGAGAAATTAATTTTCATTGCTTCTTAATGACAATTAGTGGTTTTGATACCACCCATCACAGGCATCCCCAGAACATTTGATTAATGACACCGGTTCTAAGAAGAAATAACAAGCGTGTGGCAAAAAATATGACAGGGACATAGAGATCTGTCTGTCTTCTCTCTCATACAAAGTCCTGGCTGCAAAGACACCCCTAAAGCAAAAGCCAACTGAAAGTGTCTGGCCACCCATTACCCTGGAGCTGGCTGTGGGAGGTTTCTATAATATCCCCTGCAGCCCCTGAGATGGGCACTGCTTGGGATGGACAGGCTCTGCCCCAGCCCTGCAGCGAGTGAGAGTGGGCAATGAAGGTGCAATTATGTGGAGACACAAGAAGAAAGAAGACAAATGATGGTCTTGCATTTATATAGCACATTTCATCCCAACCCCCCGAGTTAACGGACTGATATACAAATTACACTTGGAGAGATCACTCTATCCATCCCTGACACGCGGAGATATGAAATGTAATCATGACTTTTTAAAGCAAACTTACTGATTAATGCAAACCCTACAATTGGGGTGAGCTCTTCTGGGCAAAGATGAATCAGAAGTGACAAAACTCCAGCACCTCGTGACGAGCGTGCTTGGGAACGAAGGGAGTAATTCAGATACCCAGATCCTTCCAACACGATAAGTTCAAAGCCAAACAGAGAACGTCTCTCTTCTCTAAGGACTCAAAACAGATTCTGCTAAAATGTAATTAAGTGCTAAGTCCCTTGAAATCAATCACTTCCAGAAACTAATACCCACCTTGCTGATTAGGCGGCGGGTAAGCCAGGGGCAATTAATGCATTAGTATGAAAATTGTTAACTATGAGAGCAACTGGTTTTGATGGGATAATTGCTCTGAGAAAGACTACTTGATGGTGAATATCAGCACAAGTGATGTGCTGGGGAGAGGGGACTCCACCATGTTATCTGAGCTAATTAAAAGTGACCTAATTCTCGTTAATACTGTGTTTGATTGGATACAAACTTGAATCTGGGAGGCTGGCTGGGACCTTCGGCACATGCTGCCCAGCTGATGTGGTTTTTTCCTGCTCTAATTCAGGCAGGGAAAAGGGGTGATGAGCTGTTCTCATGGCCCTGGGAGGTGTCTGCGGGTTGGAAGGGTTAAAGTGACAGCTCGTTAAGGCAGACTCGTTAAGTTCTTCCTCAGCTCTGAAGGGATGAAGGCTGTCCATCCATCCCTGCCACCAACTCCAAGGAGTCACTGCTTTTTTTTGGAGCAATGCTCCTATCTGTGGTGTGATCTGGGCTGTGAATGTGTCAGCCAAGCTCAACCCAGTGAAATGACGGCGACGGCGTCGAGCTGCTCGGAGTAACCTGCTACACTGTGAAACGTTCCAGCCTGTGTTTGCTCAGCGTGGCTGGGTGGAAGTGTCAGGGAAACATGTTTGTTTTTCATACTCCCGCAGTTAATGGCCAATTTTCCACAAATCACAACAGTCTTACCCCATTAGGCTTTATAATTAAGCTTTCATTGTGTGACCTTGTTTACCCGGCGCGCGCAGGAATCTGACAGCCGTCCCGCTCGCTGGCACAGCGCACAAGTGACTCGTGTTGGGAGTGATGGCTGAGCTCCAACGCCAGCCCCAGGGACCCCAGCTCCGGGTGAGGAGGGGGGCAGTTCCAGGGGGAAATGCAAAGTGACCCTGGCATGGAGCTGGTGCTGATGGGAGCAGTGCAGCACTATCCATCCCTACCCATGGACAAGCTCCACGCTGGAGCATCACCTTCACATTAACACCCAGGGGGGTATTAACACTGACAGCATTGCACCTGCCTGGCTGAGGATGAGGAGGGTGCCCCACCACTGCCAGCAGCCCCAACAGGCAGCAGTTGAGTGACTGCCCAGCTACACTGCTGCTGGACTGGGTGAAGGCGGGTGGATGTGATCGGGCAGGGGAGGTGTGAGTGGGAACACCGGCACCCTGCATGTTCCCCAGCCGTGTTCATTGCACGGGAAGAGATGAATTTCAGGCCTCCCCCAGCCCTTGTTCTGCCTTCATGGAAACCACAGCCACCTGGGGGGTGTGCTGCTTGGGAATGAGGATGTGGGTGATTCACCAGGTAATCAATATTCCTTCCAGGAGGCAATAACAAGTCACCTTGGAGATTATTCCAAATCTAAAGGGGAACGAACCCGCCTCACCGATTTCACACCATTTTAAAGAGGATTCCGAGCAGCATACAGTTGGAGAGGCTGGGCAGGTAGATGTATTTACATTCCCTTATACTGCTCCAGATAAAGCCCAGCTTAAAATCCCTTAACTCTTTTTGACAACAAATTAGTTTCAGATCAAGGGCTCCTGCTCTGTCTCAAAATGTGATTTTCCCTTCCGCATTATTCATCTTGCCAGAAGCTGCTGCTAACAAAAAAGGCAAATTTTTAATGGTTTGTGTAACATCTTGCTCACTTTTGGTTTTCTTCATAGAAAATTCTCTTTGTCACTTCGTGCCAGAGAGTAAACTCCCCTCTCACAGTAATTAAGCAAGGCAGCCCAGGCTTTTGGGCAGAAACCTGTCTGCAGGCGCGCGTTGTGCAGTGAGCATCCCTCATGCTGCGCTCCAGGCTGAGCAGAGTCTCAGACAACGACCCACAGTCACAGTGACAACGATCCAATTCACTACAGACACCTTCAAAATCAGAGATTTGAGTCAGGCTCCCAGTAGTGAAGGTGCTCCTACAGGCAAGAAATGTCACCCCCACAGACCTTCCTTCCTCGATGCTGTACACTGGCATGGATTTCCTTTTCCTTAAGGGCACTCAAAGCATGTGCCAGCCTCAATTCCTCCTGCCCAGGCTGCTGCCCTGGGGATGGAAACGTGGCTGGCAGCCCCAGCTTCTCTTGCTGGATGCCATGAGAAGGGCTGATGCAGGATGGCAGCAATCTCACAGCTCTCCCTTGTCGCTGGGCGAGCTCTACCCAAGCTCAGATCCTGCTGACCCCGTTTTGCACAAGCACCAGTCTGGCACAGAGCAAGTCTCCAGTTCCTTTAATTGCTGAGAGAAAGGAAAGCAGCTGTGAGAACCCCAGAGTGTCACAGCCTGGCGTGCCTGAGCCAGGCGGTGGGCAGGATGCTCTCTGCAGGATGCTCTGTGGGACCAGCATCCTGCCCTCCACCAGCCTTTCCATGGGGAGTGGCACCTTTGGTGAAGCTGCAGCCAGGATATTACACAAGTTCTGCAGAACGGGGATAATTTTCCCCTTTTAATTGTTTGCTGCTTGGCTAGCTATTGATTACTTTTTTTGCAGAGTTGCTATTTGTTTCTCCTTGCAATATATTGGATTCCTGAGGCTTTTAATCAACTGTAATTGATTGTGATTACCACTCACTGCTCTTGAGCCTGCCAGGCTCATTCCCTGTGCTCAAAGCAGGGCCTGTCTCTCTCCATGGGTGTGTGGAGCCTCCTGCATCCCTGCCCACCTCCTCTCCCCACCAAGCCCGTGGCCAAACCCGAATTTTGGGACAAGTTACATCGGCCAAACACACCAGCAGAAAATAAGGTGTTTTTCCTAAAAATTCCCAGCAGCTCCTCCTTGCTGAGCTCCCATCCCCATCCCAGCTTCCCCCTCCACTTGAAGGGGAACCCTGGCACTTGGGATTGAACTTCACCAGCGAGCCTCTCCGAACTTAGAGCTTGCTGAACTTGGAGATTTCAGCAGGTGTTCTGCATGCAGCTGGAACAGCGCTGGGATAAGGCTTCTATTGGCTTAATGATTAATTGTATCCCGTGGAAAATTATTCCACAGGCACAACAATCAGCTCTCAGTGTTTCCAAATGTTAGTTTCTTCTATAAATGGGTGTTAGCAAAAAGCAGATGGCAAAGATAATTCACTGTCTACAGCACCATCCTCACCCATTGTCTGTGCCGATTGCTGCGAACTTCAGTCAGGCTCTATTTGCAGTTATCTCCTCAGTGGCTGGGTGCTGTGCTGTGACAGGCTGTGATTTATGGGTATTTTGGCTGCTCTTTTAATTACAAACTTGTTGTTCTGTGTTCCAGTTTGGGATCTGAAAGGTCTCTGTGCGGCTGTGCGAGGGGTTCACTTTGACGCTCTCCTCAGCAGTGATCTCCAGGTCTGACTCCTTCAACCCTGGAAGGTGCTGGAAGGGAGCAAACGCTGGAGGAGGACGTTGGCTTCCCCCAGGCCGGGGATGCTGGGCTTTCTGGCTCCTCTGGCCACCTGAGCAAAGGGTGAAGCACCCATTAACTGAGAGCACACAACCTGCCTGCGGTTCTGACATTGCCCCTCCTGTGGCTGCAAGCAGCCTGCGATACCCAAGCTTCACTTTGGGATGATCAGTGGTCCTTTCACAACACCATAAGGGTCCTGTACAGATGGCTCTTGAGTGACGAGGCTTCTGCTTGGTTGGGCATCGTCTCCACTGCTCCGTCCATCTATCAGGACCTCGCAGCCTGGATCTCAGCCTTTCCACCTCTGGATCCACCTCTGAGCCCAGCACGCTGCCATCGCTCTGCGGAGCCCCTTGCACCAGGGATTCTCTTGTTTCTGCTTCTGCTCAGGGTGTTCTGATTAAATTATTACTCGGTCGCTTTTCCTGTGTGTTCTCCCCTGCAGACCCTTCTCTGCAAGAGCATCCACAGCAGAGATGTTTCCGCACTCTGAGGACGCAGTTGTCCCTGCTAGTCGGTCCTTTGCCCCCCGAGACACCGCTGGCTGGAAAAGCCCGATCAGCATTAACACTCTCAGCTGTCAAGATGTCATGGAAATTCTGAAACATGCCAACTCCTCTTGAGCTTTTGAGACAAGAAATCAGCTCGACGGAGGCTTAGAGGAAAGAAGCAGAAATCATTCCCCAAACTAAACAATGCCAGTTTGCTTCCCTGATATGCACAGAGCATCAGCACGGAGAGAAGATTCTGCTTTGCACTGCTCCAGTGTGAAAACGTGCAGCTGCTCCCTGCCTCTGCTTCCTGTGGCAGCCCATTACGGATTATCACTGCCATCTGTCCTCTGCCAGTGAAGGGCTCGCTGCCTGACTGCGCTGGGCTGAACGGGACCCCGGCCACCGAGGCTGTAACCTTGGCCACAGCGGCTGGAGCCTGTGCTGGGTGGTGATGCTCCGTGCGGGACACAGTCCCACGGGAGCCCAGCTGGGGTCTGTGCAGAGCCAGGACCTCCCTCCAGGTCTGCCCAGCCACCCCACAAAACTCTCAAAGGGCGACAGCTTCCCATGGAGTTCTCTGGGTTGTTATCATTCCCTGTTTGATAACCTACATCTGTAGAGTACCGAGTGCTGTTCCGCTCCACGGAGCCTGCATGAGAGGAAAATCCACCAGGATGCCTTGTGCACACCAGCTGCAGTGGGTTTAAGTGCCACTTAACTCCACTGGGCTTGAGGCTGGGGTGGATCCTTCCAGAACAACATTCACAGCCAGGGCTGACCTGTTTATCCTGACCATGTCCAACTACCCCCAGGTCCCATCCCCTCTGCTTGCCTGGCATCAGTGGCTTGAAGGGAAACACAAGACATCCCAGGGGTCAGATCAAAATGGAGAAACACATTGTCTTGTCCAAGGACAAGCCCTTGCCCTGCAAAAGCAAACCTGGGCACGAGGTGCGTGTGGAAGGGGTGCAGTGAAGGACATATGGCCCCTTGGGCCAAACCCTGGGAGAGGTGAGCACTGAGCGCTGCTCAGTGGACCTGAAAACAGGAAGAAAAAACCCCAACAACATCCCATCACAGCTTCTGATCTAACCTATCGCTTTGGTGCTCCAGCTGCAACTTTTTATGGTGCCAAAGCACATCCTTCAGGAGACTCAGACCGGAGTGCTCCCCAACACTGAACTCAGAGTCAGAATACCAGCTCACAGAGAGAGATGTCTCTCACCCTCGGAGCCAATGCACAGCTCATCTCTAAGGCCAAACAGCCTGCGTAGGATATCCCTCGCTAGTGTAATGCAAATAGATGCCTATTTTTGTATAGCATTAGGTCTTGGAGGCAGCCCAGAGGCAGCTATTACAATCCATGCTGACTTCAGGCTGACTCACATCCTTAACTCACACACGCCATTGTCTTTATTCAGATTTCCCTTTCACATTGCAGGCATCTGACATTGGTTAATTACAGCTTTTTTTCAGCAAATATTCTTTTGTTTCTCCCTTTTATATTTAGTACATTTATAGAGGGGTAAAGCAGGCGTTAATGAAGATGTTCCAACTGCAAAAGTCACGGCAGCACCAGAGAGGAATGGAAAAAATTCTTCATATACAGTAAAGAGAGGCTGGGAGCTGGGACCATCCCCAGCCCCGCTCCTGCCTGGGAGCTGGGACCATCCCTGGCCCCACAGCAGATGGATGTCAGAGGCTGAGCCCAGCACAGAGTGTCACATGTGCTGGGCAGAGACACAAGGAACGGCCACAGAGTCAGGGAGTGGAGGAGACGGAGTGGAGTGGCTCAGACAGATCACTTCAGTGCTGCAGCAGAGCTTAGCTGAGCACAGCTCTCCCTCCTCCAGGCTGTTAGAGACACAACCCGGGGAGCAGGAGACGGGGATATATATTTTATTGCATTCTAGAAAACGTCCTTCCCTCACCCAAACTCGTACAGACTGACAGCTTCCTGCTGCCATACAGCCTGCTGCACTGCACATCCCCAGTCAGGGCAACCCTCTGCACTGGATGAGACCTGTGGGGGGACACATCCCGAAGGGGAGGGGGAATCAGTTCTTCCAATGCTGCCCCAGTGCCTTTGCCAAGCAATAATGGGATTTGTGGCTGCAGAGCTCCCCTGGGAGCGGGCAGCCTGACAGCCACCCGACAGAGCAGAAAGAACAGGTGATTAAAGGCGCAACCGCTACATGCAAAGCACATAACTGTGGAGAGGGTGATTTATAGACCAGGGAAAAGAGCTCGTTCCTGTTAACTCTGGGATACAAACCGACAGCGCAGCACAGAACCCAGGCAGGGAGATGAATCGCTCCCACTCGCCCATTACACAGGTGCCAGAGCTCCAGCCCGAAACATCCTCAGCTTGCCACACAGCACCAGGAGTGGGCTGGGGGTTCCCTGTGCCCCCTGCTCCCAGCCAGCACCCCTCCCCTGACAGCCCCAGGCAGATGCAGATGGGAAGCCTCAGCCTGCCAGGTTTTACGCCAGACACTTCATTTCTATGTTCCTCCTCCCTGATTACACCCTGCTTGAAACAGCAGCGCTGCTCCTTCCCACCAGTGTTCACCAGTGTGTCGTGATTGTGACACTCCCAGTCCCAGCCCTCGAACTGCCCATCGCTGCTGGGGTCAAACAAGGAGCGAAAGAGCCTTGCCATTCTACAAATCACTGGCCACCAATTCTAAGTCCTGTGTCTATTTATTTTCTCCTGGCAATAGACATCTCTGCTGATGGCAAAAGGGCTCCAGTGGCTGGGTCTGTGCTCTGAAGGGCTCCCTGAACAGCATTGTTCCACCTCCTTCAGTTTAGTAAAGACAATTCCCATTTTATTCTGCCTCTTTTCCTGGAGCCACTTTATAAAAGCAGAGAAAACGAGAGAGCAAGAGGGGGAAACATGGAAAGTGCTGAACAAAGGCGGTGGCAGCACCATACCCCCGAGGGGAAGGGGATTTACTGGTCCCATCAGCTGTCTGACTGCTGCACTATGCCAAAGCACAGGGCAGGAGTAAGGGCCCATTAGACTGTAACTCCCCAGAACTGGCTGAAAGCCGGGAGATTGAACAGATTACAGCAGATTACACTAAGTAACGACCTAGCTCTCTGGAGGGAGATTTCACACTTTAGGATTGCAGCCTGGCAAAGCGCTAATCCGGCCGACAGCAGCAAGGTGAAGGGGATGCAAACCACCCCCAATGCCTTGGAAGCCATGGACAGTCAGGCAAACAAGGGGACAGATTTATAATGACGACTTCTTGTGCCCCCATCTCCACCCCAACCTCCCTGTTCAGTCACAGGGCTGAGGAGAGCAGTGGCAGAGCGCTCCGCACGCTCTGCGGGTGAAGGGGAAAGTTCAAAGTATAAAAAGTTGATGAAAACTAGAAATGAAAATGTTCTGAAGCTTTTCCTGGCCTCTGTTGCAAAGAAATGATGTGTTCTCAAGAAAGTGTCATTGGTATTTGTAAGCCCAAGTACCTACATGTAAGAGGAAAAGCACTGAAAAGTCCCCAGAAACACACACGGATCCAGAGAGCCCCAAACCCCAACAGCCCTCACCCTTCCTTCCCTTGTCCAAGCAGTTTTACTCCAAAAGAAGGAAGGAAAACTGTATGGAAGGCAAGAGGACAAGTCCACAAAGACTCAGAGGAGAATTCCAATGGTGTGACTGATGCAGCATTCAGAATAATAAGTGGCTCATTCCACTCATCAACTGCCCTTTTTATTATTATTATTATTTTTAGGACTGACTTCAGACTCTTTATCCCGTTACGTGGACCTATCGATGTCTCTGGTGCCGAATCAATACTCTTTCCTAGAGAACATGGAGCAAAAATCCATACTCCTCCTGCTCAGCAGTAAAGCCAGGCAGGCTCGGTGCTCGGGAGCCTGAGTGATTGCTCTGCAGGTCGGGTATTAAAACTGTCAAGGGTGGAAGCTCAGGTAATAAAACAACCCGTTTCCTGCGTCAATCTCCACGTCCTCCCCTTGGCCACTGACCTGGAACATCGTTTGCAAAGTGTGTGTGCAATGCAGGTGAGCTCCCAAAGACTCCGGGCCCTACTTGGAGGTTTTCTGCTGGCAAAGTCATTCTGCCCAGGAGATGTGACCTCAGGAGGCATCAGGGCTCACAGTAAAACTGTTGCCAGCATCATCCCTGAGCACAGGTCCTGGGGATGGCTTATGCCCTTGGGAACCCGACTCCTCCTGCATCCCTGGGCGCAGGCGGGTGCTGCGGAGGTGTCACCTCTTCTCTGACAAGGGGTCACCAAGGAGAGGGGGGGCGGCCAAGAGCAGCTCTGGAAGTACACAGGGAGAGGGGGCTACACAGGATGTGTGTCAAGGGAAAATGTGTTTCTGCAGCGGCGCATCCAGGACCACCGCACATCGCTGGAGGATCCACTAACCCATCAGCAGCATTGGCCGCTGTGCTGCCCCCGGGCAATCCCCAACCTGCTCCTCATGCCAGTGGCTGACAACAGTACCCAGAGCATGCATGGAAATAACAAGGACATTGCTGTATGCCATCAAAGAACCCATTCCTGAAGGCAGCTCTGTTTATCAAGGCAGCACAGTGTTTTCAGCCCAGCCTGCACCACCACAGTGGCCACCAGCATCACCAGCCCCAGCTGTGAACGTGCTGGAAGTTCCCTGTTTTCTGCCAGCCCGGGTGGCACGTCTCACCCTTTGTACCCTTGCTCTGTGCCTAGCTGCAGGGCATGGGGCTAATCTGAATCAACAGCCAAAACTGGGATGGAGAACAAGTGACTTTCTCCATCGCCATTTACCCACCCCAGCCCTCAGCTCTGGACCTGTCAGGAGTTCCAGCAAAAGCCAACAAGCCCAGTGCTCTTTCCCATCAGCTGCTGCACCACAGGGCTGGCAGGATCTCATTGTGCTTCTGCTCTGTAATCTTCATCTCATCTCATGGGGAGGAAGCAGAGAAATGCTTTTTGCTGTGATTCCTTCTCCCCTCAGCCTGATGGTGGCAGATCACAGAAGAGATGAAATCAGCTGCCTTTGAAACTTGCTGGGAAAAACACCCCAGAGCCACTGGCACAGGGCTCTGCTCGCAGCAGCGTGCAGCCATCCCCTCTCACTACATTAGTGGATTATGTTATCTTTCTATTGTTCAACACAAGCAGGCTGAGTGCTGCTTATAGGCTTCTACTGACTCGTTCTATTGGGTTCCTCACGGTACCTACGCTGCAACTGGTCGAGGAGTCCTGAGCCATTGTCAGAAGTGACAATTTAATACTTCTGAGTCTTCTCAAAACATATTGTACTTATCTCAATAACAAGTCAAACTGAATTTGGGTTATAAACCCCTAAGAACTGGTATATACCAGTGTTAGGAGCCTGCAGCCCAAGCCTCGCTCCCTGCAGCGAACGCGGAAGGCAGGGCTGTAGTGATGCTGGACTGAGGGCACCTCTGGCCAGGCCCGAAGCTGGGTGTTGCTGTTGGGTTTGGGCTTTGGCTTTTTTTGGTTGGTTTTTTTGAAAAAGACTCTGCAGAGTTACGCTGTGCTCAGAGTGCTCACAGGAACTCCTTTGAGACAGCTGCAGTCTAAGACACGACACAGGAATGGAAGAGAAATTCGGCTTATCCTTATTTTTTCTACTTTGTAACAGAATTATAGATGGATTTTTTTTTTCTATTTCAACTTTTTCCTTGAACCAAACTGTCTTGCCCTCTCTCTGTGTTCCCTCGAGGCTGGCCTCTTCGATTCAATGTCTGCTTATTCAAAGACTGGCCAGGCAGCCAGACTGGAAACGACTTTGCTCCAGGGAAAACCACCTTGAACGTTTGATATGGGTCTTGTTTGGATACTCTTGAGCAGATCCTGACTCTGCTTTGAACAGAGACCAGGCTGGCTGCTGGGAAGCTCTGTTCCATCACAGGCTGTCATTAATCCAGAAGTTTATTAACCCATGAATAAGGAACTGGATGATCAGAAGCTTTGGGAACCCACCCCTGTGGAACAATTGCCCTCACTCCATCAGCAGGATGAGCCAGCACCTCCCTGCACCCAATTCCCCAGCTTTACCATGGACTGAGCTGCTCATTAGAAACAGTTTAGAAGGGGTTTTGTTTCCCTTGCAGCTCCAAACTGTGCTGTAATTGGTTTGAGCTGATGCAAGGCAGCTTAAGTATTTTTTTTTACATAGCCAAGAGTTAGGAAAAAACACTTTGGTTGGAACAAAACGTTCCCTTTGGTGGGAAGGGGTTTCCTTTCCTGCCTGCTTGGCGTTCAAACAGGCAGAGAGCAGAGTGATCTAGTTTGTGTCACCAAACACACTGCTCTGAGGGTATCTAGTTGTGACTGATTTTTGAGATCAGATTTATGACAGAGTTAGAAACAATTTACATTAAAAGGAGAATTGAGCTCATTCACCCCGTTTTCGGGTGGGTGCAGCAACAGCCTGTGCTGGAGCATCTCTGGGTTTGTGTTCAGCACAGGAGCACTTTAACCAGCCTGTCGAGTCTATCGCTGTGGAGCTGAGTGGCTGCACTGAGGGATGCTGCTAAGCTGCATCTTCCTCTCTCTGGCTTTGCTACGTGAATTTTCTCTTCCCGTTGCCTTTCTTTAGCATCCTATCACATTGGGGTACCACATCCCCTGGGGCTCGCCCTGCTCTAGCAAACCCCAGTGTCACTCTTCCCTCCCCGGCCCAGTGAACCCAGCGAGGTGGTTTTCTGAGGAGCACGTCAATAATTGATCTGGAAAGGCTTTATGCCTCGCTCAGCCACGCTTTCCCTGCCACATTTACTCCAACATATGTCTGCGATCTACAGGGGCAACACAAACAGATCAGCCGTCCACATGACTGCACTCAGGAGCTAAAAATAGCCCCCCCCCCCCCAAAGTGAATACATTAAGTTCTGTATGCAAAACGCCTCGTGTTAAGTGTCTGTTTGCACTGCTGATAAAATGTGTGCTGAAATACCCGTGGCCTTGATGTCTTGTATTCACAGAACAGGGCTCTGGCAGCCAAAAATACCACCCACCGCACGCGCCCCAGCAGCAGGCACATCAATCTGTCTAATCCTCCCCTTCTGAAGGTCAGGTGTTCGCTGGCTACACCCAAACAGCCTCAAACCACCAAACAAAGAGCTGTTAAAAGGAGAGAGCCAGGACCTGGAGAGGAGTGTCTCTGAGAGCTGTTAAAAGGAGAGAGTGAGGACCTGGAGAGGAGTGTCTCCAAGCAGTCATTCAAATCCAAGAGGAAATTTCAATTAGCTCACACTTATTACTCCTTCATGTTTGCTTTCTGCTAATCCCTGAGCACTTAAGCACCAAGAGCACACAGCAGCCTGCCTGCCCCTGCGAGCTAATGGATGAGCGGGTGAGGAGGAGCCGAAGCTCCGCACGCATCTGGAGCTGGGTGTTTGCTGGAGCTGTGGGAAATACGGCTACTTGTCTTCTCTGGCTGGGAGCAATTAGTAACAGCTACTGGATTTGTGCATGGAGAAGAAATACTGGACCAGCAGCTGCCTTCCCTGCTGCTGGGGAAACCTAGAAGCCCTTGATAATTGCTGGGGTTTGCCAGCAAGTCACTTGGGGGGTTCCTCCAGCCCAGGATGAGGAGCAGCCCATGGCACAGGCCACCCTGGGACACTGTGCCAGCCACAGGATCACAGCATCACAGAATCATAGGGGTAGGAAGGGACCTCCAGAGCTCATCGAGTCCAACCCACTGCCAAAGCAGGGTCCCTAGGACAGGTCATAACAGGTTGGCATCCAGAAGGGGCTGGAATCCCTCCAGAGAAGGAGACTCCACACCCCCTGGGCAGCCTGTCCCAGGGCTCCCTCACTGGGAAGAAGTTCTTCCCCAGATTGGTGGGGAACTCCCTGTGCTCCAACTTGAGCCCATCGCTCCTTGTCCTGTCCCCACAGACACTGAGAAGAGGCTGCCCATATCCCCCTGTGTCCTACTCTTCAGATATTGATAACCACTGATCAGATCCCCTCTCAGGCTTCTCTTCTCCAGGCTGAACAGCCCCAGCTCACTCAGCCTTTCCTTGCAGGGGAGATGCTCCAGGTCCTTCATCATCTTCACAGCCCTTCACTGGATTCTCTCCAGGAGATCCCACCCAGCAGAGCCAGCCACCCCCTCACCTCCAGCCCCACAGCCTTGCACAGCCCTGGCCTTTCTGCCTCAGTGCAAAAGTCACCCCTAAACTACTGTAACCACAAAGTAATTCTTTGACTTTGGGAGCTTTGGACAATCCTTACTGTCAATATTTGCTGCTTTATCTAGTTTGATTACATCCTTTAATATTTTTCCAACAGATCTGCTGGTTTAAACAAAGTTCACTAAGGCTGAGCGCGTTACGAGGTTCAGGCTTTTCTGAGCAAGTCCTTAAGCATTTTCTCAATTTTCTCAGTATTTGGGTTCTTCTACAATTATTGACTTAGCCCAAAAATGGATGAGTGTCCCATGCCCGTTTATGAACATACTCACACATGTGCTCAAATATATATACATTGATCTATCCACACGCAATGAAGGTGCCTACGTGTTCTCCAAGCACCTTTATTAATACCAAAGGTACTTGTGAGGGAGTAAACACTGGCTGTGGGCCTTGTATCTCCTGAATCCATCATCTTTTGTGTTAGGATCCTCAAAACTACCATCCATGGGAGGGGGGAGATGAGCGTGGTTACCTTCCCCACTGCGGTGTGCTCCCAGGGGAACCCCTCCCATGGGGAGCCCTGACTGCTCGCAAACAGGGGACCCCACAAACTGCATTACATCACCCCAGACGCCCACAGACAGCAAGAGCTCAGGGAGCAGAGGGTGGCTGGTGGTACCCACACCCGAGCAGCACATCGGCCACTGTGAAGCCGGGTGATGCCGTCACCTGGGGCCACACGGACACACACATCCCCCCCACCCTTCCCTAGATGTCACCTGAGAACCTTCTCTGCTGGGCTGTCAGCAAATGTGACACATGGAGACAAACCAGCAGAGCCTGCTTTTGACAGCTCACATTAAGAGAAAGATGAGGTAAAATGGATGGAAATAAAATAAGGAATGAGGTGACAGAAGGGGCTTCGTCTCAGGAAGGATCTGAGCGTGGGATGCCTGATAGCCTTCATTAATCACCATCTGAGGGGAGGAAAAGGCCTCCCTTTGGTTCACACCACCGCTTTGTCTGTAAGAGTTCCCCTGGACATGAAGCAGGCTGTGACCACGTACAGCCCTGTGGGACCGCGCTGTGCAGCCCAGCTCCCTTCCCCAGGTGCCTGAGCAGGTCTGGGGCCACGTGCTCTGGCTCTGGGGCCCTGGGCTGCATCGGCATCCTCAGCAGAGCCAGGACAGTGTTGGACACCTCCACATGCAAACCAGAGCAGAGCAATTACCTCTGTTCAAAGCGCCCGTGCTCAGGAACCCTGCACTACAGCAAGGCCACGGCGCGAGCCAGGAGGGCTTCTGGAGCACTAATAATATCTGCTGCCAGTCGGGTCTGTCTTTGGCTCCCTTACTTAGCTTGAAGGAAACCAGATAGCTTCAAAACAAACCTCCTGTTATCTCCACCCAGAGCTACGGGAGACCCTTGTGCTGGTCATCGAGTTGAACTTCACCAGATAAACCTGTACCGAACGCATTTCGGAACCTGGAGCACCCAGCAAAACCCCCTCACACCAGCCAGCCCCAGCCTGACACCACAGCCCCCCCTTTCTCTGGGTTTGAAGTGGGCAAAGGCTGGGAAACGTTCCTAACTGCTCGTGCTGCTTCGTACCACATTTCAGCAGGTATATTGTCGTGTGAGAGATGTTCACACGACGGCTGATGGGATGGGGCCTTAGCAGTGGGTTTGGGAATGCGCAACATCTGCCCCAGGACAGGGGGCTGTGCCCCAGGAGCCAGCCCAGTCCTGTCACTACCCCTCTGAAACAGCAACATCATTTTTCATCCCCCACCTATTGAAGAGGGTGACCATCTCCTCTGCTGCCCCCCGAGTGAGGCACAGCCGCCTCCGCTGTGGCACTGCCAGGAGACTCCTAAGCTGGTTCTCTCACTCTGCTAATTGACATTTCCATAATACGCTTTTTGCAAGGGAGAGAATTCCCTTGTCCAACATTCCCCCTCATTTTTCTTCCTTGTCTGATACTAACATCTGTTGAACAAAACTGATACCAATAGGGAATCCATTGCTGTCATTCCAGGGATGCACCATCCATCCATCCACACGCTTCAGAGCTTAAAATAAAAACCACTCTCTGTTCCAAAGGGAGACAAACACTAAGGTGATACACTTTACCACTAAAAAAGTTATTTTTTTTATGGAAGCAGTATGATGTCTGGTTATTCAGCTTATTAGCAGGTTTCATACTCCTCTGCTTTGCTCGTCGCTCTGTATTTGTTTTTCTGGTGTTTGTAGTCAAACCAGATTATCTCCTTGCATCCCTCAGTCCTCAGGTTCACTGGCACCAGCCCAGTTTTTCCAGCAAGCATATTAATCTTGACAATGCACCTGGGGTTTCACTCATTCCTACTTTGGCTTTTAATAGACACTTCCCCATGCACTCAATTTATTACCTTGTTTATATCAAAGAGCAAGCTGAAGAGCTGCACACCCCAGTAAACCACCTCAGTTTCCAAACTCTGCTCATTGACCACAGGCTTTAAACCACCCCAAAGTGACACTTAAAACTCAGCACTCAACTACAGGATATCTTACTTCAGGGCCTGGCACAGGCTGCCCAGGGAGGTGGTTGATCACCTTTCCTGGATGTGTTTAAAAAAAAGGGTAGATGAGGTACTGAGGGATCTGGTTTAGCTTAGGATGGGATTGGCTGGACTTGATGATCTTCAAAGGTCTTTTCCAATCTTGTGATTCTGTGATCCCATAATAAGTGCCCAGCCCAGAGAGGCATGATGTTCACAGGAGTGATTGTGCTTTTTCTGCCAGCGACCCTTCAGAGGTTCTTGGAGCAGAGGGATGTGCCAGGTAAGAGGGAGCAAGGCAGTGTGTGTGATAATGACCTGCTCTAACGACTCTGGCCAGAGTCAGACACTGCTGACACCAGAGAGCATCCCCCTCCCCATCATGAGAGAGATGTCAAGCTGAATTTATACACAGCCAGGTGCCCTCACACCTAGGAATCAAACCAGGAATCAATGTGGTTATTAAGGAGTATCAGAGAATGGATGAGAAGGCTGAGGAAAGCTGCAGCCCCACTGCAGCCCAGTTAAAGGCTGTCCCGAATCTCAGCACAGGCTGCAGTTTGGGGCAGGCTGTGCAGGGAAAGAAGAGGCCCTTTTGATGTGCTTTGAGCAGTTTTACTGCTGCCACGAGGTGGTTTTTTCCCCACCCAGAGGATGAATTGTTCCATTTCACTCGAGGGGATCCCATTAATTAATCAGGTGTCTGTTATAAACATGTGTTTGGCTGATACATCCTGTGTGTCATCCAAAGCCAAGTCTCCCCCAGCTCCCACTTTTGCAGCACAACCACCATCGCAGCCTGGAGCCAGTGCACCATTGAGGAAAATAATTATCCAAAAAGTAATTAAATTAATTGACCAGGGAAGTGATTCTGTGAGGCTGTGGGGATAATTAAAACTAACACATGTTTTGATGCATTTATAGCATAAATGCTCAGGGCCAAAACGTTAACTGGTGTATTTAGCTCTGTCCCTCACCCCACACAGCCACCCAGCCACCCCCCCACCCCAGCCAGCCATCCCCCCCAGCTCCACGGTGCAGACCCAGGCAATAAATCCATCTAATGGGTTTTTTTTTCCATCAGGATATTTACACAAATGGGACTTGGTTTCTTGAGGCTCAAGAGGAACAGCTGAGCTCTGCAGAACCGTAAAGGAGAAGAGAAGGTCAGTGCAGTTGTGGACACGGGGCACGACTCACTGAAGGTGGAGGGGGGATGGTTTTAGACCGGTTTTAGTGCAGGTAGTGAACTGGAAAGTGCTGCCAGGGGAGCACAGCCAAGGGATTAGGTGGATTCATGGACAATGGGTCCATAAACAGGTACTAAAAGCTGTGGACAGGGAAGTACCCCCAGAGCCTGGAGGTTTGAGAAGCAAACAGATTTTCTAACCTCGTGTATCTCTGTCCCTTGGTTTGGGGTGTGCCCTGCTCTGCTGAGCATGGGGAGACCAGGGGAGGAGCTGGGGGCTGTGGGTGAGATGTCCCAAGGTGAGGCAGCCCAGGATGCAGAGCTCTGCCACAGCTCTGGGGGGGCCAGAAGGCTCTTGCTCAGATGGCCACAAAGACACCAGGACCTGCTGAAAGCCAGTTTGCCTGTATGCATGTAAGCTTGAAACAACAAACATCTGAGCAGGAGTGAGATGGATGGACACCCTTAATTAACTGCTTCTGGTGGCATGTTCTTAATCATTGGGTGGATATTCCTGCAGTCCATTACAAACTCCATTAAATCTACCTGCCTCGCAGGCTTTTCTACCTCTTGTAATCAGCCTCACTCCTGTCAGAGATGAATTGCTCAGTGGGGGAGTTGATCCTACCCAAAGGGAGCTCGCTTGGAGCTTGCCTGGTGAGCAGTGTCACCCCACAGAAGGGCTCTCTGCTGTCTGTCTGGGCAGTGACACGGTGTGACACGAAGGCTGTGCCGCTCCACGACCTGAGCTGCACTCACCAGGCTGCCTGCAGATGAGGAAGTTCTGGTCAGAGTAACTGAACAAGCTAACCCAGAACATTTACTAGGAGACTTTTAGCCCTTTCACACCTGTATTTAATACTGAAGTGCTGTGGCTACAGGGACATGATTTTCCAAGTGTTTTCCACCAGACCACAGCCAACCCCACAGTTCCATTCACTGCCCTAAACCATCTCTTGATAGTCAAACCAGATCCTTTAGCTCCTGTTTTTGAGAAACAGTTGTTCACATGCTACATACCTGCTGTGACTTTTCTGAACATCCCTCTGCCTTTGTCCTCCCCTCCCCAGACAATGCTAAACCTCCCATAAGGGAAACACCTGGTCCCCCCACCCCCTGGGCAGTGACAAGGGGCCCAGCAGCAGCTCTCCCACCCCATGGTTTTAGGATGATGCCCTGAGTGTGTCAGTAAGCTGTGAGTCATCCCACAGCAACCAGGGCCAGAGGGGCTCTTCAGCACCGTGTCATGGTCAGAGGAACCAGAATCTGTTCTAATTACAGTAACTATAATGCCTCAGTGTTGATGTGGGTGTAATCCCTTAATTAACATGTATTTTAAAAAGCCCTTAATGCTTACGACAAAAAGCATGGAAACTTAATGCACTGGCTCAACAGCAGCATAACCCACTTTCTTCTGAGTAAGAAAGCCCAGAATTATTAGACATCAATGCATCATTTGCTAATGAGTTGTAATTCTGGATTAATTTACCTACCAGCTGATTAGATGCGAGAGATTTACAAAGCATGTTCAAGGCTGTGGCTCCAGAAAACCAGCTCAGGATGAGGAAAGTTTATTAGATTTTTCTCTATGGTGCACCTGGAATAATTAATTGGTTGGCATTTAAATAAAATTCATAAGAGTGAGATCTCAACTGACAAGTTATAACGTGAGGAAGAACACAGGGGGTGCCATGGAGCATCCAGCTGCATGCTGAGGGGGATGAGGGGTTTATGGGGTGCTCAGACCCACAGGGGTGAGGGACACAGCTCCAAACTGCCCTGAGAGGGCATATCCAGTGTCTCATGAATAGGAAAGTAGGATGCTGAGAGACCTGGGTGTAGAAGAGCACAGATGCCATTGCTCACAGTCAGCAGAGGTGTCTCTCTCTGCTGAAACTTGAAATAACCGAGAAGAAATTGCTTTACACAGAAACACCTCGTGCACCTACACCAGCTGCCACGTCAGGAGGAGCAGCATGAGACGGGTGTTACTGGTGCCCAGGGCTGGGAAGTATCTTTGTCTGTTCCCCTGGAGCTAAAGCACCCACACTTCATACATTGAAACCTGGATGAGACAGACCCCAACGCAGGGCCCAACGATCTGCCACACCACTTACATCATCTGTCACTGCAGCAGGGGAAAAAACATCCCCGGAGAGCCCCCAAAGCCAGCAGAACACACAAGACCCTTTCTTCTTAACCCACAGCTCCTGTACTGCCTTGGCAAACTCCTGCCTAGGCTCAGCCTAAGTGATAATCGGGCTTTGTCCCAGCTCAGACTCCGGTTTTGTGCCCGAGACATCTGTTTCTGGTGAGGGATGTTAGCACAACCATGCATGCTGACACCTGCAAGCCCCAGCTTTGGAGCGGTGCCATCCTGATGCCAGCGAGCTCCCAGCAGCCCCCAAGCTACTGCAGCAAACCCCTGGGGGCCCCAGCCCCACTCCACCCTGCAGCCCCCGCTCAGCCCAGGGGTTCCCAACACTGTGGAGCAGGCAGGGAAGGTGGCAGCAGCGATTTAAGCAGGCTGTGAAATCATCCGAGGCCCATCTAGCTGTGACTATGCTCCTTTCCCCTCTCCCCACAGAGCCCATGGGAAGCGTGCCACTCCACCTTAAGCTGCTCCATTCATTAGCTTGTGCTGAGCTCCCACCCATCCCTCTGCAAACGGCACCCGGGGCGGGGTTGTGTGTGCTGAGAACACAGGGTGGGATGGGGATGGGGGTCAGGACAGACCCTCCTGGCAGCAGGGACGCCAGGAATGTTTTATCCATGGGGGGTTTGGGAGCCCACCCCAAGTCCCTCCTCCACTTCCAGGAGGAATAAACTCCAGAGGGAGGGCTGAGCCCTGCAGGGCTCCCAGCTGATGACTGAGGCTCAGCACTTTATGCATCACCAGCAGCACTAAAGTGAGTGCTCAGAGGCCAAATGATTTCCTCACTTAGATCCGTTGGAGCCCATTACCCTTTAGTGCTGTGACACGGGCACAGCCAAGGGCAGAATGCGAAGATGCTGCACCCGAGCTGCTGCTGCTGCTGCCGGCTCCTCTATGTTCGCTGCATCCTCAAGGCAAAGCTCTGGCAAACTCTGAGCCAACAGAAAGGCACAAGCTGCTGAGACAATAAAATCTGCTGCTGAACTAACTCCCCCCACCATTGTTTCAGCACAGGACTCAGAGCAGTGGAAACAATCACACTAATTGAGCTAACGTGTCCCAGGAAGGAGGCAGCTCTTCCGCCCGCCCCCCCAGCAAAGCCCTTCTGGAAGCCCACCTCCCCTGCACAACAGCTGGACTCCCTCACAAGGAATTTCATGGGAAAGTGCATAATCTTATAATGACTGCCTCTGTAAACAAGTCATAACGCCTCACTCAGAGCCAGGGTCCCCTCGGCCCTGGGTGTCTGTACAGAACTGCTAATTTAGAGAAGAGGCTCTCAGAAGTTCAGAGAATTACCCACCTCCCTCCAAGTGGAACCTAAATGGAGTTTTCTGCACTACCCATCTGTTCAATTTATATAATTCACAGGCTCATCTCCAGATTGGATTCTCTCCTCATCTTCACACAAACCTGCAGAGCTCCTGTAGGAACGATCCTGGCCGCAGACCCGAGCTGCACTGACACATCCCCGGCACCGACAGAGCAGCCCTGGTTATTGTGCAAGTATTTCAACAAGAATCACAGACTCACAGAGCATCAGGAGTGGGAAGGGACCTCGAAAGAGCATCCAGTCCCACCCCCTGCCAGAGCAGGGTCACCCAGACTGAATCCCCCAGGGATGCACACAGGTACCATTCCCACCACATGTAAATAAGGCGACTCCAGGGCAGGGGAATAAACCCCTCAAGCCCTGACTCTGCCCAGATGCTGCAGGGCCCTGCATCAAACTCTGCTCTTGTGCTCATGCTGCAGCAGGGAGCCAAGGCACCACTGCAGCAGGCTGTCTCCCTTTAGCCATGGGAAGATGCTGATCTGCAACATCAGGCAAGAGACTGCATCCTCCTAACCAGCACTGAGACGGGCCCAGAAACAAGGAAATACAATCTGGGAGGCTTATTTCATCCCCCTGGAAAGGCTTCTTTCGTCTGGAAAAGCACACCTAGCAGTTAAAAAGCTCCTGGTACCAAGAGGCACCCGAGGAGGAGCCGCTGCAGTCCTGTCAGGGACCCTGCTTCTCTCCCTCTGCCCCATCTTCAGAGATCTGAGTGTAAGCAGCTGGTGACAACTCCAACCACAGCAAAACCTTCCATTTCAGAGGCAGTAAGAGTTTCTTCTGAAAACTTTCCTGTCTCCTCTTGTCCTCTATTCCCCCAGAATGAGTGTTTGAAACCTGTGAAGCCCAAATTCAAAAGCAAGAGCCACCAAAGAGACTTTGAACAGAAATAATGAATAAACAACTTAACCTCAGACTCATCCCCACCTAGACAGAACCTGTCACTGAGTAAGCCAGAAATTTCAGACTCTGGGTACTGCTCTTTTATCTTCCACCACAACAACTGGAGCTGCTTCTGGCTGCTGTGCCTGGGCTTCCTCTGCATGTACAGAGGGGAGAGCTGCGATCACTGCATGGCAGGTAAGGGAGGACACACTGGTTTGCCCCAAATGGGGAGCCCTGGGAAGGGTCACACTCCCAAATCTGTGCTTGAGGACCCCCAGGAAGATGCCCTGGCCGTGGGGCAGCCGTACAGCTCTCCAACACACCCCGTGTCTCATGGGCTCACCCAGTTTTGGTGTGCAAGTGCCAAGGCTTCCCCTGTGCCTCCTCCTGCTTCCTGACCTCCTCAGTCCTTTCACTGCTCCCCACACTCCTCCACAGCAGCGAGGGGAAGATGGGAGCTGACAGTGTCTAGATTATTTATAAGAATTAACTCCCCTGGGGCTCTCCTGACACGCAGCAAACCCTTGTTATTGTGCTATCCCATCCGAGCCAAAGCTGCTCAGAGCTGATGCACTAATCAGCCATCCACAGAACAAGGTCCTTTAAAAACCAACGTCCTTTAAAAACCCCTTGGCAGGCTGGAGCACACACTGGTGAGGTGGCTGGTGCTTCGCTTTCATCCCCCTGCAGCTCTCATTTCCTTCCCAGGTCTCGCCCTGACAGCCAGAGCAGGGGCTCCTCAGCATCCTCAGCCCACACCAGGCAGCTCTATGCTCTCCTTTCCAGAACAGGCTGTCCCTCTGCACACAGAGCACAGCGTGAGCACGTTCACACAGGTTTTCTATTGACCCTTCTGACAGAGTTTAGCAGGGTAATGCCTCTAAAGCCAGAGCAGATGTTTTGGTGTAACCACTGTAACCCTTCCAGGGGTTGGGTGGAGGTGAAGTCTCGCAGCTGTGGGAAGTGCTGGGCCCCTTACATGAGCCATCCCATCCCTGGGATGCCAGGCTGCCAACCCAAAGGCGTTTTTAAAGCTAACCAGCACCAAATGAGGTGGATAATTTGGTGGATGATCCCTGGACAGATCCTAACTCACTACCACGCTTCACAGAGAAGCGGGGTGTAAAGGGCAGCACCCGATGGGGTGTCCAGGGAACAGGCAGATCCCACCCACGACTCAGCCTGACCTTGGTGACAGAGAAAAGGCTGCTTTCCTTCCTTCCATTCCAGAAACCAGCTCGACATCCGCACCAAGGAGGGAAAGGAGAACCACAGCTCTGCTCCCCCAGCTTGGGGAAGAACATTCCCAGGGCTCTGACCTCCCAGCACAGCCTGAGAAAAGGATTAAGACCATCTGCAAAGATCGCAGCGGGAAGGATGCCCGACAGCACCGTAATTTGCTACTGATGCTACGCCAATCCCCCAGCACGCACACTCCCACACAGCCCTGCCCAGCACCACGAGGGCTCAGCAGCTCCCAGCTCCCAGCCATGTAGGTGGGCTGAAGAACGGGGAATGTTCTTTTTTCCCCCGAAGCAGAGAAAAGCTCCAGCAGCCAAAGGAAAGATGGGAGAGTCCAGGCTGGCAAGCTTGGCAGGGCATGGAGCATGGGGTGTAACGAAGGCTGTGGATCCAGCACTGTTACAAGCTCCTGCTCTGTTCCAGCCTCCAGCTAATTACCCTTATTTCACCTCGAATTTTAAGTTCAGTTTAGATCCCAGCGCTGCTCTTTGAAAGGAGAGCAAGCAGGAGGCCGGGGACCCGAGGGGAGCGCAGCGAGGTGCTGCGTGGGAGCGAGCATCAGCCACAAAAGGGTTCCCAAACCAAAACATCCCCCAGAAACACCTCCCCTCAGCACCCACAGCTGCTGCACCTGCCTGGCCCACCTCACCTCCAGCCGTGACACCCCAGCAGTGGGTACTGGAGGGAGGTACCACCGGACACGGTTGGCGCTGGGTGACTGAGGACCCAGGTATCAGCACCGCAGCCCGTTGCGCACGCGCTGCCGGTACCCTCGCCCTTACAGCAGGAGGTTGTCTGCCAAAAGCCCATTTAGCAGGGCAGCAATCTGGCACACCCAGCCCCGGGAGGGAGCATCTTCAGGGAAGCGATTCACCCTGCTCCAGGCTCTTCCACAGGGCGGGTGTGCACAAACCTGAGTGGAATCTGGAGTCGTGGGGGTGCTGCCTCACTGGCTGCTCCGTGCTCACAGGGCTTGTAATTTCTTCTGCATCAGCAGCTCCAGCCCTGAGAAACACCATTCAACTGAATCATGCTTTGGGCTTTGTTTTCCCTGCCCTAGAAGGGTACAAACCCAAAAGCACGCACAGTGCTTAACATTTCCCCAAACTTTATGTAGCAGCATCCCAGCAGACGACAAGTGTCACAAATAACTCGTGTTTCCAGAGAAAATCAATGTCCTTATCACCAGCAAATGGGGCTGCAGTTATGAATATTTAATGCACTGTGAGTTTGGAAATGCCTTGTACACCCCAGCCCAGCCCAGCCACAAACCCCGGGGTCTTGTGGGATGTATTATTTTTTAATAAAAAGAAATAAACCCCATTAAAGCCAAGTCATTGAGTGCTGGAAGCAGTTGTGAATGCCAAATGCAATCCATGCAGCCCATCAGGAGAACCCAGCTGCAAGTCAGGGCTGCTCCCTAATGTATTTCCAGTTTATGCTCTTTGTGGGGTAAAGCCATGAGCATCCTTTGCAGCCAGAGCCGGGTGCTGTAGGGCCATGCTGCTGCTCAAGAGCTGAACCAAAGGGAGAAGAGAAACCTGAGGGCAGCCCCATCCCTGCACACAGAACTGCTGCTGCCACAGCACAGCCAGGACAGCGAGCTGCCATGGTTTCCCTGGATTTCCCATAACCGGACGCTGGAGGTGGCTCCAGGAGCACCATCCCAACCCATCTCTCAGCCCAACAGCACTGCTTCCTCTGTGCCTCCTGGCAGCCATCCTACATGGTTCAAGTCCTCTGAGTGTTTTGTACCACAGATGCCCAAGCTGTAGATGGATTGGAATTGCTGAGCCAGCCCAGCCCAGCCTGGACGTGGCTGTGCAGCTCCCACAGCAATGGCAGGACCCCCCAGCACCCTGAGCCCCTCCTCACTACCACTCCACACCTACAGGAGCCTTCACTCTGTTCTTCTCTACCAGGAACCCCTCTGGAAGTTTGCAGCAGCCTCTTCTGCAATGAATGAGATATTCCAGAAGGGCCTGGCTGCTGGTGTTCCTGTTCCCACTAAACCCCACGAGCTCACAGAAGCAAAGTTTCCCTTGAAGTAAATGACTTGTATGTATAAATATCATGGAGAGCTGTCAATAAAAGCATCCACAGATCCTGTCAGATAGAAGAGTAATTATGGCTTCTGCTTGTTAGCAATGAAATGATACATTAGCTGAGCTTACACAAAACACAAACACCTTCTGATTTCATTGAAGATTAATGCTAATGTGCCAAATTGCCAGACTACACTTAATTGCTCTTTTTTATCTTCATTAAATGATAAGCAGCAACAGCAGAAGTGGTTCTGGTGACCTTGGATTTGCACAGACCTTCAGTCACAGGGAAATCTACTGCTTTTAATCCCTACCTCAGGGAGCTCCCTGGGGGCCACAGCACCCTGTGTCCCCTCCTGAGCTGAGGCCTGCCCTGCGGAGCCCGGCTCTGGGGCTCTGCCTGGTGGGAAACCCCCAGACCCCCGCAGGCCAAGGGAACTATTTCTGCCTCTGTAAAAAGGCCAAAACCCCCCTAAACCCGATGGTTTTACTTCTTCAAAGACATTGTGGTTCCTTTTCTTTCCCTGTTTGTGTTTTGCAAGAAGATCTTTGCAGAAGAAGAAAATATCACCCAGCTCCTTCCCATCCCCATGGCAACCTCCAGCTCCGATGGATAAAGACTTTGTGAAGAAGCCCTGATACTGAGCCTGGTTGTTTGCAAAAATTATACACCATCCCTCCCAAACAGCTGGGTAATATCTAAAATGTCCTCAGGGTGAAGAGCAATGGTCCCACTTCAGCCCTCATACACCTGAGCTGCCTTCATTTACCCACAGCTTTCCAGGGAGCACGAGGAGTTGCTGTCTCATCCATTCCTGAGCCCCAGCAGCACATGGGCAGGTTTCTGGGGGGTTCTTGGTAACTAAATGGTTTCACACGAGACCAACAGAGCATGGGAGTATGAGATCCTACCCACAACCACGGGCAGTTGGTCACTTAAAGCTGCAGTGGCACATCTGTTCCTATCTGCTCCCCCCACATCCCCCCTTCCTCCATACCCCACTTCTCCAGCTGCCAAAAGGGAGCAAAGAAACATCCCTGCTCCTCTCCTGGGGCAAAAACCTGAGCGGAGAAACTGGGGAGAAGGAAAGGGCAGAGCCACCTTGCCCAAATGTGCTCAAGTCCCTGCCCAAGGCAGTGGCCTTCCTCTTCCTCCTCCTCTCTGGCTCTTCCTCAGTGGAATCTCTCTTCCTTTCACTTGTGCAGTGCTGAGTCAGCAGGAGGGAGCTGTCCCTGCTCGAAGGGCCCTCCAGGCAAAGTTCAAATGACCAATTAGTGTCTCTATGTACTTCTAAGTTGCCTTCCCAGCTTGTGAAGGCTGAGTCAGTAACCTTTACAATGGCAAAGCTTATCATGGGATGCTCACAACTGCACCCTCAGCCATCACTGCATGTTGCCAGGGCTTGCTGTCTCATCCTCTAATGTCGTCAGTACTTCAACACCTCCCCAGCTCACAAACCAGGTCCTGAGTGAGGTGAACTGGCCAGGGGCAGACCCAGCATCACCCAGTCAGTAACGGTGGTTGGAACCAAAGCTCCTGCCTCGCCTGGTCCCTACAGCTGGGCAGGTGTGCAAGGTGTCATCTGTGACATCCCCCCTGCATGGCACAGCCTGGCAAAGCATCACAGGAAGAACATGGGATATTCATGGAGCCACAAGCATACCCAGGAGGTAACAGGCAATCAGGTACTTTCCTCCATGTCAGCGAGGGCTGTCAGACCAGGGCATTCAGGGAAGTGTTCGGCCTGACCTGAGGACACCCAGAGAAGGCAGTAGCCACCCACATTTCCTCAGTAGTTAATGATCCTCAAAGTTCAAAATTTCTACCTTGTTAATTGGGTTTTTCTGGCTTCAGCTTAAAGCTATCGGGTCTTTTTGTGCCTTTCTCCAGCAAAGAAGCTTTTCAGTACCTGGAGCTGCCTCCCTGCAGAGGTACTTACCCACCAAAATGAAGCAACAAGCTGCTTTTTGATAAGATAAACAGACTGAGCTCCTTAAGTCTATCACTGTAAAATGGTCTCTCTGCTGCTTAACCATTCTTTCCCAATCTTTTCAGCTGGAAACACACAGAAAAAAAAGCAATTTCCCCCCAGGAGATAAAGGGATGATGTGCTATGGGAGTGAGGGGCCAGGACTGCCCAAAAGACATTGGAAGTCATTCTACAACTGTAGTACAGAATTACTCCAAAGATATTGGGGATGTGCAACACCACTGCCCTGAGTGGGGCCGGGGGGAGCTGCCGAAAGCCCGTCTGCGATAAACATCCATGTCCTGTATTTCTGAAGGCATCTGAGACAGGGAGCTGGAGTCAGACTGATAAGGTGGGCTATGCTTTTAGTCAAGGATGCCCCCAAGGATTTCAACATGTTCTTACAAACCCCCTCACAGATGCACATCGGGCACTGGAGGACGAGGCAGATCCCTATCGCGGCGCTCGTGGACGGCTCCAAAGATCAGCTCCTAACGAACACAAACTCGGCTTAAATGAGGAGGTGAGAGCCAGA
The DNA here is from genome assembly GCF_964237585.1 of Gallinula chloropus. Lineage (NCBI taxonomy): Eukaryota > Metazoa > Chordata > Aves > Gruiformes > Rallidae > Gallinula > Gallinula chloropus. Next base: position 3,652,501 of record NC_140112.1, read on the forward strand.
GAGCTGGGACCTGTACACATGATAGTGATTGATGTATGGGTTTACTTGCAGTAGGCGAGTCACTCCCTGCATAAATCAGCCCCCTGAGACCATGCCAGTGGTTTCCAGAGCTGCACACTCACACTCCTCCCAACCAGTGTGCCAGAGGCACCGCGCTCCCAACACCACCAGGAGATGGGCACGGACCAGTGACGGCTCCCAAGGAGGCACCAGCCACACAACCAGCTCCTTTCCCAGGCTGAGCATCCCGCAGCAACATCCTTCAGAACACCCCACCACATTTTGCTCCGAGAAGACCAGTACCTCTGAACCTCTCCCTCATCACAACTACAACCCAGTAGTTTCTCCAGGACTGAAAATCGGGGCTGGCTCCCAACGATGCCCAAAGGGCACGTGGTGAAGCAGAGAACAGATTAATTCATGTTCCCCCATCATTGGCAGGCCCACAGCACACTGAGGAGGGCAAAAAGCCTGGTCACCCCACACTCCCCCCCATTTACACCATCATCCTCACCAGTTATCACACAGCACTAACAGGGCTACTTCACTGGTGAGAGTCAATGCTGTTCTGCAGGGGCAGCATGGAAACACCACGGGTCTTCTGAACCCCCTTCCTCCCAACTCCTCATCACTACCAATAGTTCACACTTGCCATTCTCATTTCACTTTTGAAAAACTGGTTCAGCTGAACATGACAGGGGCAGTGACAGCACCATTTGTTACAGCACCAACCCTTTCACTTCGTTCATGTATAATTTAATTGTCGCTTCCATTTGATCAAATACATCTGAATTGAGGCCGTTTGCATTAACAATAATACATCTTTTCCCCTTCGTTCCCTGCACCGTGGCAGGTGATGCCATAACTCAATCAGTGCCTGCAGAAAGCTGCTGTTTAATTAATAAGGAAACGGGTAGCTGCAAGAAGGGAAGAGTCAGGCATGGATAAAAAATCCCTGATGAGGAGCAATGGACCCTGTTAAGGATGGCAAGACTCAGACACTCTGATTTCAGTGTCGCTTGGAATTCCAGTGTTTGCCAAAGGAGAAGCTCACTCACACACTGCCCAGGCTCAGCAGCAGCCCAGGCTCCAGAGAAATCCCATGCTGCTGGGGGGATGCTCTGAGCATCCCCGATGCTTCACAGCTTGTGAATTGGAGAAATATATCTGACTGATGAAATGGATTTTTCTTTCCTCCTGATTAGGATATTGTAATTAATTCTCTGAAGAATCCTGGCTTAGGAACTTTATTAAATCCCATTAAGACTAATGAATTGTTGTTGTTTCCTAATTATGTAGTTGTTTCGAGTTTAATGAACTGTATATTATCAGACTTATAGATAGAATGGACATTCTACTTTTAAGATGGAAATAGTTTAAACTGGAGATATATATCCTTGCTAATAGCATCAGTTGTCAGCTACAGTCCCTCAATGAATCTGCTGGAAAATACTGTGCTTTTCAGTACAGATTTTGCTTATTTTATTAGCTAAAGAGGCAGATGGAAGGGAAACACACTCGGATGCTTCATGTAAACCAGGTATTTTTGCTCCTGTTAATGTATTTCTCACTGCAAATCAAGACCTCCAGACCTATGCAGCCAGACAGCCACTTCTGAGGGGAGCGGTGCCATTGAGTAGAAGTACAGAGCAGGATGGGTGCCCACGGTGCTGCGAAATAGGTTCCTGTCCCATGCCAAGGGACTGGGAACCACAGCATCACAGGATTGTAGGGGTCGGCAGGGACCTCCAGAGAGCAAGTCCAACCCCCCTGCCAAAGCAGGTTCCCTGGGACAGGTCACAAAGTCCCCATATGTTCATTCTGTGGATCAGTTTTGGGCCCCACCTGACAGTGGGAGGGACGCACACACCACCCCTCGCACGGAACGGGACAGGCAGGGGAGAGACAGGACCTGCCCAGCAGCACTGGAGATGCTGAGAGCGGCCCCACGGCGAGTCCAGTGTCGTTCCAGGCGGTTTGTCACACCCGACAGCACAGGGAACCACAGGATCATTTGGGGTGGGAAACACCATTGAGACCATCAAGTCCAACCCTCACCCCAGCACTGCAAGGCCACCCCTAACCCGTGTCCCTGACCACCCCCAGCACACGCCCACCAGCCGGGCCAGCACACGCTTCTTCCCCCGTCCTCACCACAGACACGTTTCCAAGAGACCCTGTGGCCACTCAGAAGCTGCACTGGGTTTTCTGTACAGGAGTGAACACGCCATCAGGCTGGCATCCCACACACATGCTCCCTGAGCATTGTTCTGCCAGCCCCTGGCATTACAGGGGGTCTTTGGGCTTCACTCCCCCACCCCAGCCTCCCCCCAGCACGTGTCCTTCTGCCGCTGACCCGCGGAGCCGCCGGTTACCTGGATGAGCTGAAGCCATCTCGAGCGGCCAAGCTGCTGCTGACGACCTGGGTGCTCCAAAGTCTCACTGCAGGGTCAAAGCCGGTGTCTGGGGCTGGAATAAAGGACAAAACAGTCAGGAATCCTGTCCCTGTCCTGGGTGCTGACCTGTTCCCCAGCCTAACACAGAACTGGGCTATGCTCAGCCGTGTCACCTCCACCAGCATTACCCAAACACAGTTTCTCTGCAAACATCTCCTGAACTTTTCCCTGAGGGTATTTTGTAGGGCAAAACAGATATCCTCCTCAAACTGGAGCTGCTTGAAAAGTAAGAATTGCTGCTGCTTGAGGAAAAAAAAAAAGTCATCATCTTGAATGCTAATACAGATAATCTTCAACACCCAGCAGCCACACCACAGATTAATTTCAGGACAGAGATTATGTTAATGGACAAAAAAAAGAAGTTGTGATATTGAGTTAGATCAAAGATTCTGCATTTCAGTCGCTGCCTTTGGCACCAGTCAGTAATGCCCGTTCCAAAGCCAAGTCAAAGGCCTCCATCATGCTCTGAGCCCAACAGCAATTATTACAGGGAAAGGAGTGAAGTTTGGGCCAGAGGGATGCTTGATCTTGATCTGACATTAGTAGCTTAAATGATGAGCTCCTCGTAGGGCCAGGGCTGCTCCTTGCAGAGACATAGGGGACAAAATGGGGCAGTGGGTCCTGTTTCCCAGCCCACACAGCACTGGCCACCAGCAGAGTACAGCCAGGCTCCTGGCTCTGCTTTTTGGGTGGTGTTTGTGGTGTGTACAGTGAAGCCCCATGGAGATCACTGCTGGGGAAGAAAGGGAAGGGGGTGCAGGAGAGGAAGGCAGGGTGTGCAGCACATCCCCATGCTGTCAGCAGCAGCTTTGGGCATCCTGCCCCATCTGACAGGTGGGTACTCCACAAACTGTGTCCCCTTTAAGCCTTCAGTGCTCCAGCCAGGAGATGCATCCACCAGGGATGGTATTCCTGCTGCCCTGGCCCTGCAGCAGAGCTGGGAGCTCACAGGGGGACAGGGAGGATGCAGAAAGGGAGGATGGAAGGCAGCCCCTTCCCACTGCCCAGCAGCAGCCTGCAGGTACCCATCCTCCTCCTCCCCCATCCACCCCAGCACAAAGTCCCTTTCTGCTCACTCTCCACAAGAAATAAACACCCTTAGCCTGAACAAGCACATTATGGATAGAAACATTAAGCTTTATAGGTACACTATAGCTGAATGAATTAAGCTTGATAGTCCCTGGGGAGGCTGATCTACAGCTAGACCCATAGATCACCTCCTGCCACACTTAAACCACCTCTTTCCCTCCCAGGAAAAGCCCAGAGCTGTTTCCCTATTTCCAGAGCCTCCCGAAGGTTTTGCTTTCAAGGGGCAACACCATTTTCTTCCCCTTGTTCTTTTCAGAAGGCTCCATCAGTATTTGCTCTGCAATATCCAAGTTTGTTGCTCAGAAGTGTTGTAAGTTTTAATTAGCAGGTTTTCAGCCTTCCTGACTAATTATAATAACAGACAAGAAATCACAGTTAAATTAATAAATCAAGTTTCTCTCCTAAATTGCTGTTGGGCAGAGCTATGAGAATGTTTTTAATCTGCCTAATTATGTTTGAGGATCTTGTCAATCATTGTATTAATGTGAATCTCACGGAGGCTTTTGGAAGCTGCAGAAGGTTCTGCTGGGCCTGGGACAAGCATCACATATCTGCTCCTGCAGCCTGCTCGTGCTTCCATAGGCTCCAGTGCTTTTCCTGCCTTTAAAACTCTCCTCTGTCTCTCTCCCACCCATCCTGTGCAGTCACAAACCAGCCCTTTGGAAAACAGACACCCAGCACCTCCACCTGCCTGCAGAGCCACCGCTGGAGTCCCACCACAACATGAGCCTGAGCACATCAGAGCCACAGGAAAAGAATGCTGTTACTACAGCAACGGGACTGGGGTGCATTAGCTACACCCCAGGGAGGACTCACACCCCACAGCTCAAGCATCTGAGACAGGAGAGGGACAAGCAGCACTAGAAGGGTTTGACAGGCATCCCTCTCCTCACCCTGTGCTGTTTAGGAGAGTGCTGAATCACAGAGGCAGCATCCACCCCCAAGAAGCACTAGAGGAGCCCCAAGCAGGTCTAGCATCTCTCAGAGGCTTCTGTGGAGCCCCTGCATCTCAGACACACTCAGCATCCTTCAGAGCCAGCATGGGAGGGCCCCAGTGCCCAGCACTAACCACTCCAGAGTGCTGGGATGCAGGCTGCCCAGCCCCACACGATGCTCCGCTCCACGCAGAGCCACTGCACAGCACAGGCTCTGCAGAACTGCAGGGCTTTACCTGCTGGGCCCAAAGCTCAGCAACAGAGTTAATTGAATTGAGTCTTCCCTTTTGGAGCAACAGGCTGAGACACACAGATGAGGAACCAGGAGAAAACAGGGTAAACCAGCATCTTCCAGACTTCAAACCTTTCAGAACTGAGGCGAGTTTGAACTGTGGAGCCTCTGAAGTGGATTGTTCCATGGTCAAGAGGCCAGAGCTCTGGAACTGTTAACCTGGAACTGCGTATTTCCTCCCACAGCTGAAGCCACATGAAATCACAGACAGGTTCCTGGTGCCTTACACACCTCAAGCACGTGAAGGGCCCGGAGCCACGTGCAGACCCTGCGTCAGCCCTCGCGTCTCGATTCAACACCGAGGCAGAGGAGCATCAGTGTAGTAGTTATTGCTTGAGAGGGGACCATAAAGAGCATATTGCTAAGAGGTTTCTCATTAATAGCAGAGAGCTGGAGATTGTATGATTCATCATCCCCTTTCTGGAAAGCTGGCAGAGAAGGGAAACAGCACAAACACAATTCCAGTTGCAACGAAACACCCTGTCTTTGAACATTAGCTTTGCTGGGCAGTAATCATCATCTCCATTTATATTATTTAATCCTTTAAGTGCACAAATGTAAAATGGCTCTGTAAGTACCCAGACGATAAATGAGGTTAAAACATTCATGGGCAGCAGAATCGAGTCGGGCTCACGCCGGCAGTTCGTACATTCAGCCCTCTATCATTTCTGCCAGAACCATTACTAAGCAATCAGCTTCAAACCTCTCAGGCCTCAGTGGCAGGGCTTCTGTGTAAAATGTCTGTCTGCTTTTTCCTGAAACCCAGCTCTCTGTTAGAAAGGAGCTGCATGGGAAAGATAAAGTGTACTGAACACACCTCGCAGTAGTGTAATTACCCTGGGATTGGGAACACACTGGGGGGGGGCTTTGGAAAGGGGCTTATTTCCTCAGCCCTGACTGAACCATGGGGCTACCCAGGTCCTGGGCTGCAGGCAGCACCGCTCCAAACCAGCCGTAGGGATGAGAGATGCCATAGACACACATGCACAGATAATCTGAGTGCCAGAGCCAAAGGGGAGCACGGGCAGGGCTAGAGCAGGGGGATGAGAGGAGACCCCCTGGCTGGGTTCTACCCCTTCCCCAGCCAGCATTGGTGTGGACCTGACTGCCATGAAAGGGGAGCCAAGGGCTCCCCAAGTTTTGAATCCAAGTATCTGTGAATCCAAGAATCTGTGATTCTGTGATCTCTGTGTTTCAGCACATTCATCACCTTCACAGCAATCTACAGCACAAGAACTAGGAGCAGGTTAGCACCAAGGAAAGGGAAAGATGAGCCAGAAGCCTGGAAATCGCAGCAAGCAAAGGAAACATCACAGGTCTCACACTGCACAGGTTTTCCCAGGCAAATTCCATGCCCAGGTTCAGGAGAGGTTTTATTTGGTGCTGGCAGCTCCCAGCTCACTTGGGAAAATCCACACTGGAAGCACAGAGGACACCAGCAGCTCTGTGCAGCTCCTGCCTCATCCCTGCCAGGCAGCAGCCAACACAGACTCCCAGTGTCAAGGGGTTTCAGGACTCCCCCAGCCCCTTAGGCCTGTCCCTCTGGCTGGTTTCCTCCTGAACATCCAACTCTGTCACCACCAGCTCCCTGGTTCAGCTCTCAGCTTCTTGTCTCATCGAACAGAGCCAGGTGCCTCATCAGCCCAGATATAAAGGGCAAACAAGATGCACAATAATTAATACAGATGATCAGGGCAGTTCCTGCAGCCGAGATTAACACCACACAGTGTCAGTGCCCTCAGGGATGCAGATTCAGCAAGTCTGCTGTACAGTTGTTATTCTTCTCAAGGAAAACAAATTTACCCAATTTACCACCAGTTCTGATGGTGGGAGGAAGAATTTGATTCTTTTCCCCCTTTGATAAATATACCACAACTTCTCTATAATTCCTGTTAATCTGATCTCTGAGAGAAGATTTTCCTGATCCATCATCTTGTGGCAACCTTAACTCCCTTAGTGCCTCCAGGCAGGAGAAATGGATTCCCCTCATGCCAGCCTCCTTTGCCTCTAAAGCTTCCAAGTGAAAACTCCAGGGAATTCAACCCTTGTCCCCATGAAGGGAAAAGGTGTCTGTGGAGGGTGGAGCAAAGGTGCTGCAGGGAGCCACTGCAGTGCCCTCACAAAGCATTCCCATGGGAAAGCTGAGAGCCCACAGGTTCCTCCTGCCCGACGGCTCCTGCAGACAGAGACACTATTCAAAGCTCCTCTATTCAAAAGCAACAGGGAAAGAACATCTGTTGAAAAATAAATGCAGGACTAATTATATATGATTGAGGTTTTTAGACTGCTATTTTTAGCCTGGCGTTAAAAAGATTTGATGAATCAAAGGTTTGTGCTCAGCATTTTGAGCTGAGAGAGGAGCAGGGCTGACAGCAGGACCTGTGGGGATGGGACACGGAGCCCAGGGGTGTGCCTGGTGCCCATGGCATCCTGCCCAAGCCCAGCACCCACCCCCTGCATCCGGGCAGACAGACATCGGAACTGGCAGCTCATCTGAATAAGAAAGTCTCTGTTTTCTCCTCCTCTGGGATGAGCAGGAGCAGGTGAACATCGAGGCTCTTTTCATTAGCCAGTTTACTCCAGCTCGTTGTGCTGGGGAAGATCCAAGCGGCACAGCAGTGACACAGCTGATGATGCATGAAAGGGCCTGTGTGCATCACCGGAGAGCAGGCGGGTCCCAGGGAAGGATTCCTGGGTGCTGCTGGGCTCTGATCTCACATCACCACGCTGTGTCATCAGCACACAGTCACAGGGAAGGCCTGACAGTTCTTTTTCATCTGCTGCAGCGAGGAGGAGGAGGAGGAGGATGTGGAGATATTTTAAAGGGGCAATAGACAGGGGGAAAGGGAAGGCGCAGTGTGTGCTCACGGGCATGGCAAGAGCCAGGCTGGAGCCTCCCTCCAGGAGGTTATGTATCCAAAGCTGCAGGCATCACAGGAAGATGGACACAGATCTGGCATCAGCCAGGAGAGCCTCAAACACCTGACTGATGCAAACACACTGTCAACCGATGGGACGGCTTTTGCTGCCAGCATCATGAGCCAGATGGGACACTGCTCTGTGCCCAGGGGCTGGAACCTGTACTGCAGAAGCAGCTCTGGGGGCTGCACAGGGCCCCAGCACAGGGCCAGGAAGGCTCAGGGAGTGGTATGGGGTCCCCAAAGCAAACTGTCACCTCCCAAGCCGCTCATCCTGCTGCATCATCCCTCTACACCCGAGCGCTGCTTCATCACTGAGGGAAGAGCAAGTAATGTGCAATCAGGAGAAAAGCTGTTTTTCACACTTATTGCCCTTGAATTGGCAGAGTGAGACATCATGTTTTATATTAACTTCATAATAATTACAGTTATTACTGAATTCATGTATACCAAAGAGGTTACAGCTCCCTAGGAAAGCTCATAATATCATTAACGGGCACGGTGCTCCATCAGCGTTACCGTGTGAGGAGCCACTTCCAACAGGCTGATGTTACAGTGTGCATCCCAACACCCAGGGAGCCACAGGCGGTCACTGGGAGTGGTGGTGGCTCCACACATCGCTGCCCCCAACAATTGCTCTGCTGGCACATCCCAAAGCCCTGTGAAGCCCTGTTCTTACCCGAGGCAGCAGGATTAAACCCAAGGTTCTGAGCACGGAGGAAAGGTAAGGAACCACCACTGGCTGTGGAGAAGGGATGGCAAGGAAGACTGTGTCTGTGAGAGGCAGGAGGGGCTCCTCCAGCCCACACCCATGCTCCCCACATGATTAATTGCAGAGATTTAATTTCTGTGGGCATGTGCTTGCCTCAGCAGGCAAACGTCCTCCAGATTAGAAGAGGTGACCCATCTACAGAGCAGCTGTTATTGTTGCTTAAAGATCTGGAGAGTGGCTAAAGGAGTCAGGAAAGGTCATCTTTGCACCAGAAGGCTGGGGGAGGAGAGCAGGAGGCTGCTGGGGAAATCCCCACACAAGGCAAACAATGTTTATGGTGAGGATGGTGAGAGATGGGGCAGCTCCATCGCCTCCCGTTGCCATGAGGACACCGCTTGGCACTGCTGGGCCCCCACACAGACAGCGAGCAGGTCGGGGAGCAGGAGTTGTCTCATGTGCTGTGCCAAGGGACACACATCCAGGCTGGGTCGATAACGTCCCATTTTTACTGTAAATCTAATACTCAGATCCTCCAATCAAATTAATTGTTGGACATAAAACCCAACCATATACATGATGGGAGTAAAATTGGACAGCGGGTCTATTCCAGGACTGTTGCAATTTCCTCCCTAATGTCAGGCTACAGTAACACATGCATATTTCAAAAAAATTAAATTGCTATTAAACTTTCTGACCATCTTTGTAAATTAACCTCTCTTTTCATCTCAGCAAGACCCAGCTTTTGATTTAGCAGGAAATAATGTTTTGAGCAGTTTCCAGACTTCTTCCATTAGGCATTTGGGCTGTGGTCAATAAGCCTGAGTTAATTACCTGCTCAAAGCTGATCATACTCCTGCGCAAATTGGCAGCTTCTCTGCACTGCAAACACTGGTTTTCTCCCCTTCCACCTAAAGGTGAAGCCAGAAGGACATGACCTCAGGCAAAAAGATGCTGAGGTCACACACCTCTGTACCACATCGCTCCATCGATGGGTGAAACAAGGGTACAGCATGCAGCATCCATGCCCACATCAGGCATTCAACAGCATCAAACAAGCTTACACAGAGCCCTTGATCTGCACCCTGAAATCTCACCGCCCAGACAAGCTGTGTAAGATGTAGCTACAGATGCACTAACACCCTGACACAATCTGCTCTGGATTTACACCCGTGTCTTCGCTCCACACTCACAGCTTCAGCCACAGACCGCTGCTCCCCATCAAGGGGACAAGCAACACCAAGATGGGCTCTTTCCCTTTTAACCAGGGGTCTTCCCTGTGAACACCTTGGCCCACAACCAGCCCAGGCAACGTCCAAAGCAGGTGAAGCCCCATTTATCCACTCTCAGCAAAACCATAATTGAGAGCTCAGTCAGGAGCCTGCCCCTTCACGCGCCGTCTGGAGAGCTGACAGAGGCACCTGGAGGGGCTGGGAAATAGGTTCTGCCTCATTACAAAAGAAATTGCACCTAAATGAAAAACAACATATAATAAGGGCTCTAAAACGCTGGCGAAAGGCTGCCAACCAGACAGGTAATCCAGTGATATATAGCACACCCCATGCCTTTGACAAGGGTCACTCGTAATTATTCAGCAACTGAAGGAGCTGAACTCATTTCCCCAAAGGCTTCAATGTTGGTTTTTTTATTATTATGATGTGTAAATTCCAGGGCAGAGAATTAGCTGGCCAGGACCTAAGAATTGCATCTCTTTGATAGATTAGAACCAAAATAATCACACACACAGAGCAAAGCTGAGGCACATTAACCAGGCTGCTCGCTAGTGTGTTGAGATTTCCGAGGCAGGATACCCTTGAAACGTTCCCCTCCTTTCTGTTTGGGGGTGGTTGTTATTAACATTTTAATGGCCTAAACTACAAAAGATTTAATAAATCTGTGGGAGGCTGGGCTAGCACATCTGCCAGGCACTGCAGAGGCTGCTGGCGATGGTGATGCTCAGCGCAGGCACAGCCGGTAAAAGCCACGGGCTCCTCACTGAGAGGGATGAGGAGCAGGCGGTTTGGAGTGGGGACAGACACCCTGAGGGCACACAGCATGCTTCCTCAGGAAATTTTACCTTCTTTTGCTGAAAAACACACACTGCTGGGGTCGCTTCCATGAGGAAACTGAACCTCATCACATCACCTTTGTGTGCGATGCAGTTCAGGGGGTTTTAAAGTGATTTTGTTTAAAGCATCTGCCACAGTTGTGCACACACAGGGCAAGTCCCACTGCCAAGGATGCCAGGGTGATGTGGATTCACCCACACACTCAGAGAACCTTGGGGGAGAAGGGCTGCTCCCTCTTGCTGCAGCTTTCCTAACCCTGAGGGAGCCCCAGCAGTTCTGTGCCCGTTTCTGGGCTGCAGAATGAGATCAGGATAATAAAATACACCCTGGAAATAGACAAAAATGGGAAAATTATGTTTTGATATGGAGGATGGAAAAAATTGAACATCAATGATAGAGGAAGCGCTGGAAAACCACCCTCTAGCAGCTGATTAGACTCTTATTCAGCAGATCCTGGACCAATGTGATAGATTTCAGAGAATAAATCCCTGGCTGTCTTGGTTTATCTCTATGCTTCTCTGCCTTTGCTCCTTTAGGATCACATAACCACTTTCCCCCCACCTCCCTGTTTGAGGGCTGTGCTAAATCCCTTCCATCCTGTTCCCCAGCATGCCAAGTTCAGAGGTTTGCTTTTGCAGGGGCTGGACTAGGTGATCTCCAGGAGTTCCCCCAACCTCCCCATCCAGGGTTCTGTGACTCCCTAAAGGGACACCCCACCACAAGCAGCCCTGGCTTCTAGCCCCTGGGCCTCTCCTTCCTCAACCATGGGAAGATTTTGTATTTAAATGGGTTTTGCTGTAAGCAGCCCAGCTCCAGGGCTGCAGTTCTGCTCAGCATCCTCTCAGAGGCTGCCCAGATCGATACTGCTGCTCAGCAGCTGCAGCACACCCTTGTTATTGCATTATGACATGTCATAGTGAGCTGATCTATTCGGCTTCCTGCTTCCTCGGGACCCCATGAAGACCAGCAAGGTACCAAACCAGAATGAATTTAAGCCAAACCACAACAGCTAATAATGAAGAAGGACCCTGGAGCTGTCAGTCTGCGTGTGCCTGTGTGCTGAAGGGGTTTGAGAGATGCAGCCACCCTGCTCTGGATCCCTGGGCTGCTGCTTACCAGCCTTTGCAGCAGCTGCTTGAGAAGGGCTGAAAACAGAAGACAGGGACCAGCAGCCTGTGCAGAACTCTGAGGGAACAGCACTGTGTCCCTTTGCAGCCCAGAAGGCTCCATCCCCCTGCTGCCTCTGTGGCTCCCTGCCCTCCTACCCAAAACAATTACAGGGAGGGTTTTTAATATGAACTACACAGGGATTTCACAAATCAGTGGATTTTGCGTTTCTCATTTGGAAATCACTTCAGATAAAACAGATGTGAAGGGGGGAGCTTCCCAGAGGTTACAGTAATGCCATAATAAGGTCAGGGAGCCATTTACGCCCCTACCTTGCAGGGAGCTGCTGGGCTGCACCCGCTGCCTCGCCAAGGGACACTGTGTCTGCACAAGGGGAATGGGGCCAGGGGCTGGAGATGATGCCTGCCTGGCACAGCCTCGAATGGACAAGGCAGGTGAGGCTGCCTCAGGCACCCAGGATGGCACCTTTCTTCCTAATTAAAAACCAAACCAACACTACAGCCCACAGAGCAGCTCTCACGTTACTCTCCTTCGCTCTTTCCATGCTGGAAAGTCTGGCCAACCAGCCAAGGGGGCTGGTGGGACTCTCACCTTTCCATTCTGGTTACTGCCTCCAACCTGCACCCCTGCCCACAGCTGAAAACATTAACCACAGAGGCATCACTCACCCTGCAAGTGAAGGCCAGGTACGAGCTGGCCCCATTCTGCTATCCCTCACCATTATTCCTCCCTTTGGAAGCTGTGGTATGTGGCAGCAACACACCGGGGTTCAGGCACAGACCCTGGGCACAGCATCCGGAGGGACAGGGAGATGAGAAATGCCTGGTTCTGCCTCGCTCCATCAAGGCCTGACAGTCCTGTGATGCCGTTAGAGAACGCTGAGCAACTCTTAATATGTTGGCCACGTTACAAAAACGTTTGGGTGATTAGCTCCTGAAAGGAGAGATCAATCCACTGGAGTGAAATAATTGTGGGTTCATTTTGCTACATGCTCTGTTCCGCGTTTGATGACTAATTATCAGCATCTAATAAGAGAATGCTGTCTTCCAATCATGTAAAGGTTAAACACACTGCTTTTATGTGATGCTGGAGGCTGCCCACACCAGCAGGCTAAATATTTCTTTCCTGGCTATGTTTGTCTGGTTTTACCCGTGTTGAGGAGAAAACACTCTGCTTTAACACACACACACACACCCCGCTGCTGCTCTGATTTCCTAAATAGATTTATAATTATCTCAAAGATGGAACACACTCAGCTCCTGTACGAGTGGTTACCACGCGCCGTCCTTCATGGGAAGCGCAGCCTTTGGGGTGTTTTCACTGCAGGAAATGAGGGGAAGGAGATAAATCAGCACAGGTTTGTGCAGAGCAGGGGTGAGGGCATGGATGTGGTCAGGCTCTGCTAGCACTGTGCCCCTGCCTCAGCCAGGGGCTTTTTCCTGGGACCTGACTCTCCCTAAGTGGGGAAAATGATGGGCTGCACAAGGCAGAGCTGGAGCAAGGACCATGGAGACAGAGAAACTGTGAGTCTCGGGGTTGGACCTGCACTGGCTTCTCTGGTATATCCTGAGAGCGTTACAGGGCCCTGGTCAGGCAGCATTTCTGCCCTCACCACGCTGCTGTGCCAAGAGCCATTACCCAGAGCACTGGTGCTCTGTGACAGGCATCTGCTGCAGAACCCTCCCTGTGCTCCTAACGACACCCTCGTATCGGCACAAGGTTCCTCCTAAAAGCCTCTTCCGTGAAGGCATTTATTATTGATGCACACAGAGGAGAGGGGTGGAAGATGAGAGAACAGAAGCTTATTTGGCATCACCTTAAAGTTCTGAGCGTTCAAGGAGTCAGACCAGACAGAGCCTGGTTTAGGCAGCCAGGGCTGCTCCCCCCTGCCCGGCACTAAGGGTCCCTCCATCCTTTGCCCGTGCCAACCCTCACACCCTGAGGTGGGAGGTGGTTTGCTTAGAGCTGCACCTGACTCCACTGTGGCCACCCCTCAGCTCCCCAGAGTCCCTCCCCATTCCAGCCATGGTTTAGGTGAGCCTCCTCTGCAGCCCACGGGGACACTCAGGCACCTCAGGGTATAATTCAAAGACTAAAACCGAGCACTGAGTCACCAGCACAAAGAGCCTCTCTCCACCAGCACAACTGAGCCAGGAGCAAATGGGATCTGACGGCGATACCGCAGCTCGATGCTGAAGCTGGCAGGATGAACCTGAGGCAATTACCTACAGCACCAGCACATCCTAAGCCTCACTCAAGGCCCAAACCAGCACAGTGGTCCAGTGGGACAGCAGACTTGTTGGTTCACACCAGCAAGGGAGCGGGGAAGAGGGGAAAGCTTGGAGGAGAAAAGCAATGACTGTTCCTGGGTAGTTTGGCCTTGATCAGGAAGGGAAGTGCTGAGCTTCCAGGAAGATATCCCACTCACATAACCCACGTCACAGCCCAGGTTAATCTGAGCTCTCAGGTCTTCTCTGAACTACTCCCAGGTTTATTATTTTCTGTCTCCAGTCTCGGGTTTAATCCTCCAGTGCAAACAGCTTCCAGCCAGCTGCCTGCATTGCAGGCTGCCCAACAGCTCGTGTCCTTTCTTGTAGCTCAGGACAGTGGCTGCTGTTGTGAGGTGGAGCAAAACAGCTTAAGTATGCTTTAATTCTACAGAACCCAGGGAATTAAAGCTCCTCTAAAAGGCCCCCAGTGCCATTGAGCTAAACATGCCAGCTGACCCTCTGGCTGTCCACGCACTGCTAAAGAAATTCTCACTTGATCTATGGACAGAAAGAGCTTGTCTTGTTGGGGAATCACTTTGGCTGTGGTCTTTGTCCCCCAAACCAGAGGGATAACCTGCAAAGGGAGGGCTGGCACTGCTCAAAATGGAATCAGCAACGTGGAGGAGTCAGCAGCTCCCCCAGCACTGACCTGGTTTGACATCAGTGTGAAGCCCACACCGGACACCCAACAAGCACCTTGTATCTCCAAAGGATTTAAAAGGAACATCACTTTCTGACATAAGTGCCTCTGCTAATGGCAAAGACCAGAAGTAGCTTGTGGCCAAGGGCTAAGTGTTTTTGGACAGCTGAGCAGCAGCTCCCACACTGGATATCGTCACAGGCCTCAGGAGGCTGGTGCCACATCATCAGGATTCGGTGGAATCACCCTGAGTCCTGTTTGCAATGGACCTGGGACAGCTGTGTGTCTCCTCTGTCTGAAGGCCAGCTGGGAATCACCCACCCTGCTCCTCAATAGAGGCTATGAGTAAGAGTCAGGAAGTGCTAATTAGTATTATTATTAATAACAGTTGCTGTTGTTATTACAGCACTTCTGGAAACTCCTGGTATTTAACTGGATGCAGGGAAAACCCATCCCACTGGGCAGCACTGAGCAGTGCTGATGGCTCCACGTGCCAGATTCTCTTCCCCTCCATGCTGACATCCCCCTGCAATAGCTGCTAATGCCAGTATCTGCATCTCCACGGGAGTCAGCTGGAGCAGGAGGGGGTCCAACAGAGCGCTGATCCTGTAACACGAATCATCCCCGTAAAATGCTCTTTCCATAAAGCCATTTTGCTGTGTGCCAGCAGAGCACAGAGCACAGCAGGAGGACCAGCCTCATCCAGAGTGCCACCAACACGGGTCACCTCCATCCCAGCCCCTCGCTGCTGCCCTTGTGCAAGGGAAGGGCTGCAGCTGTTGCCAAAGGGATGCCCAAGGAGCCCTATGGCAAGGAGCCCTCCCTCCAGCAGGTCTGAAAGCCGTGGGGACAGCTTTTGTTACCAGCTGGGTCTAAGCTCCAGGCTTTAAGAGGGACTGGGATGCTACAGAGCCAGCCCCCAGATACCAAGCAGCCGAGCACTCACTGTGCATTCCCCTTTGTGCCCACACACAGCCCCCAGCTCACTGGGTCCTCATGTTAAACACACTTAAACGTTTCTGAGCAGCACTGGAATGCTCCAGAGAGCCAGCACCTTCCCAGGCTGAGGGTTGCAAGTCATCCCCCCCAGCTCTGCATGCCCCAGGGCACAGCCCCACACACCAGCACAGCACAGCCAGGAGCACCCTGTGTGCTGCAGCCACGGACCAAGTCACCCCTGGCCATTCCCATGAGATCAGCTTCCCTCAGCACCCCTGGAAATAAGCAATCACAGGAGCTCAGCTGGCAGATTTCCCCAGCCCTGTGCCCGCCTGTCTGAGCGCTTTAGAGGAGTTATCTGCTCAGAAAAGGATTATTTTTGAGCCTCCCTTTGCCAAAACATGTAAGCCTTATCAAATGGAAATCAGAATCTATTCTTTGGATCAGCAGCCTGGATCAAAGCTGAGGTGGAAAGGAGGTCACAAAGCACAGGCACTTCCATGGGTATCTGCCTTGCTTCCCCTCAGGCTCCACATCCAAAGGGCTGATGGGGAACATGCCAGCAGCCTTCACACTGCCATGTGCTCCCTCACTAACACAGCCAGGGATGAGGTACAGTCCTACTTGGCTCCTGTAACAGATCAGAGTGCAGAACACTGACAAGTTCTGTTCCCTTCCTTCTGCTGGTGTTTCTAACAGCAATAAAGGAACCCTCAGACCCAGATCCCTCACTGTTGGTGTCACACCTGCCCCAGAACCCTTCACCCCTGCTCCTCAGCTAACTTCACACAGGTGAAGGCAGTCTCTCAGGCAGAAGATCTCTGCAACAGGAAAACTACACTTGGAAAAGCTTCTTCAACATTTTGAATGCCCAGAAGAGAGGCATTTTACACACCTCTGTGTCTGCAGTCTGTTGAAATGAAGGGCTGCTTCTCTCTCAGCCAGGCAGTGTCTGCAGACTCAGTCATCCAAATAAGAAGTGGCATAAAACCGTGAGGTTTCATCAATACTGAGGCCATCATTTGGCTTGAGCTCCGTTCCAATGCTATTACATGGATTTACTGCTCACCAGTTAAACATTTCCTATGTTCCCATTTAAGCTGCCTTGTATTATGCCCTGCTACATCACTCTAGATCGTGCTGCTTGCTGCATGTTACTCCTTGCACAGAGAGATGCCACACAGCGCGTTAGGAAATACATTAGCTGAGCGTTCAGCTGCATGATGAATGTTCTCTACTTTTAAAAAGGGAGTTTGTGTAACTCATCCCTGGGCCATGGGTATGAATTTTCATTCTGGAAGGCTTCTTGACACATCTGCCACCAAAACCAGACCCGCTCATCAGCCTGACCCTGATTTTGGCTAAGAGCAAAACCAGCTGGAGGTGAAAAGATGGGTCAAAGTGTCTTGACTGACCAAAGAGAAGGGAAATAAGTGTTCAGCACCAAAGCCTGGGGACAGAAAGCAGGAAAGCAAAACAAAGGCAGGGTCTGCATTCATTCAGAAGCCAAAGGTCCCACAAGGAGCCACCATGTCCTGGCAGAGGCACTGACTGTCCCACACCCCCCTTGCACGAGCTGCTCCCCCAGCCAGGGCAGCAGCAGGGGCTCCCTCCCGTGTGCAGGATCCTCCTGCTCCAGAGCTGTTTGCATCAATATCCCTTCCGAGCCTCTTGAGCAGCTTAGAGGAGAGATTTGCCACTCGTTAAGAGCTTCATTTAACGCTGGACTACCCAAAGATACGAGCTGACTCTACTCTGGAGCCATCAGCCTCCGAGCACGTGTAAGTTAACGCAGTAACAAAAGCTCTCTCTGCAGCCAAGGTCTGCACGGAGGATTAAGACCTGAATTCCAGGTTAGCCCTTAATGACATGCACATGGAAGAGCTCCCTGTTAGCTACAGGCTGCCCCTGCAAGGCAGAAATAATGATCTTACTGGATTCAATGATTAAAAAAAAAAGTCAATCAGATTAAGCCTGAATGCCAGTTATGGAATTTGTCTGCAGGTAGAGTTATTTTTAATCCCTTCCAAGATAAAAGAGCAAACCCAGCTCTTAGCATCCCTTATCTACAGAGAGGGGCTTGGAAAGAGGAGTCAATTGGGGGCTCCTCCTCCCACCCCTCATCCCTTCCCAGCACAGACCGGAGCCACAGCCCAGCCACCAGCAAAGTAACAGGGCTCAGGGCTCAGCTCCTTCACACAACCATCCTTCTGCTCCAGCAGCTCCACCAGGCTCAGTCCTTGGCTGCTCCAGGCTCAAAGCCCACAGCAGCCCCACTGTCACCTCACCCAGCTCCCAGGACAAGCCCTGCTGCTGCTGTCCAGGTGTTCCCTCCAGCAAGGAGGGTTTCCTGCCCACAGCCCTGGATCTCTGCCCCAGAGCACACAGAGGCAAAGCAGGGAGGCTCGGGAGGGGATGAGGTTTGCTGCTGGAAGCCTTCATCTCCTCTTCAGGGTTTTTAAGCTATTTTTACTTTCAATGTGATAATTAAGCAGCCAAAAAAAAAGGGCTTACAAGGAGTAGGGCCCTTCATTTTTATTTTCAACACCCTGCCTGTCTCATTAGAAGTTCAGTGAGGGAGGAGAGAGCCACCTCTCCTGCGATGCCACCGTCACAGAAAAGGAAACTCACCCTTGCACAGACCATGGGCCAAGTGCTGCATGAAGCCACCAGGCTCCAGAAGGCAAGACACCCCCCAAAAAATAACAACCAAATTGCTATCACAAGGCTAGAGAAGTAGATGCACTTTTGGGAAGAGGGGAGCAGGGAGAGCAGCAGCCTCAGCTCTGCTCTCCAGGACACTCCAGCAGCCTGCACAGGCAGGGAGGGCTCACCCACCCCCCTTGAAGCTGTCCCAGCACAAGCACATCAGTGGGGAAAGGTCCTGCCACCTGCACCTCCCCACATGCTGGGGGGAGCGAAGGGACCAGCACCCCCTTGGCAGGGCTGGTGGCTTCCACCCTCCCTCACAGAGGCTGAGAGCTGCGGGGGTGAGGAAGCATCCTGTCCCCCCCCCCCGCCCCCCAGAGCACAGGGTAGCTGTGGCTGCTGTCCCAGCTTTGCTGCCTGTTCCCAAGTGTGCTTCATCAAACCCCAAACAGAAAACAAACACAGGCACCCTTCCAGAAAGGGAACAGGGATTGCATCCAGGAAAACAGCCACTTCCTCCCAAAGCAAGAAAACACAGAGACGAGAAGCAAGACAGGGCAGCAGCAACCCCCCCCCCCCCAGCATGGGCTCTTTCCAGGAGCCCCCAGTTCCTCCCTCTCTCCCAGCTGCTCTCAATGCCTATTGGGAGGCAAAACTCCCACCAGACAGCTTGGTGGGTGCAGCACCCACAGGGTGCTTGGGGTCCCTGGGACCTGGCAGCACCTACACTTTCTTTTACCCACAAATATTTTAACATTTACTGCCTCCCATTCAAAGGACACACACAATTTCTGCACACAGAGACCTGAAACCCAGGACTAACCTCACAGACAGGTCCATGGCCACCCTCCAGCGCTGTGTACGGGGCAGCAAGAGATGGTGAGTCCTCATGGCAGGAGCCAGGAGCTGAGCACAGCTCCAAACATGGGATATGCCACACGGTTATATCCCCAAACCCAGCTGCCTCTTCATCCCACCTGCCCAGATCTGGAGGTACCTCTGCACGAGGCAGGGAAGGCCCCTCTCTGCATGCAGAGACACCTGGAGAGGCATCCTCAGCGCTTGCAGGGAGAAGCTGCCATCCTCAGCCTTTTATCATCTCCCTCCCCAACCCAGGCCACGCTGATTGAGGCAGTAACATAACGATCTCACCTGGGGGATGGATTACAGGAGGCAGGTGAGCTGAAAAAGGGAAAAAAAACAAAAGGAAAAGGGAAAAAGCAGGGCTCCTGCTCCCCCAGCCATCCCTGGCACACTCTGAGCTACATCTGAGTACAGCACTAACACAAGGTGAGGGGCAGCTGTCCCCTGTGCCAGTTCACCCAAACCTGAGTCACCAAAGTGCAGCCCTTGGGTGGAGGAGACCCCGTCACCTCTGATGCAGCTACACACTGGTCAGCTGAACAAGGACAATCTCTCTCCCAGATTCCTCCTCCCTGCCCCCAGATCTAATAACAATAAAAAGGAATCATGATAGTGCAGGATTCATTCCCCAGACAATAGCTAGGCAGGCTGTCTATTGCTTTATGGCTGTTGACTTGATTTAAAATGCACTCTTAAAAATGAAAGAACAACTCCCTAAATGTGCAGGAGATGTACAGTTCCACAGGTCTGATTTACTGGGTACGAGCCACCAAAAAACTGCAACTGCAATTTACTGTATTGTTGACTCCAGCAGCAAACCCTTCAGCATCACCAGGGCTCCAGTAGCCGTTCCAAACCTGATAATCCAGCATTAATCATTTATTCCAGGTTGGTTTGGGGGGGTTGTTTTCGCTTTTCTTTAATTGGTCTCTTGACTTCCAGGAGATAATGACGAATGCTTTGATGGGGACTGGCTAACCCGATGTGTGTGAGATCAGAGGAGCTCAGTTGGCTTCTGCCTTGCTCGGTTCAGAGCTTTTTAGCCTTGGTTGACTCATAATTGCCAGAATTCCCAGCTGGCTGGAGGCAGATCGCTGTGCAGGAGCGATGTGTGAAGTCCTGCCTGGCCTGTACGAGCACAGAATTACAGAATTACAAAATCACAGAATCACAGAATCACAGGGGTTGGAAGGGACCTGGAGAGCTCATGGGGTCCAACCCCCTGCCAAAGCAGCTCCCCAGCTCATATTGCACAGGTCAGTGTTCAGACGAGTCTTGAATCTCTCCAGAGATGGAGACTCTACACCCCCTGGGCAGCCTAGAGAGGTGGTGGAGTCTCCTTCTCTGGAGATATTCTCTGAATTCCTATGCTTGCACCCGAGCTCCTTGCTTCAAGGCAGCTGCCCCCCTTTCCCTCTCTCTGGCATCACTCTCACTCCTTGGGGAGCTCCTGTTGTTTTCCCAGGGCAAGCAAGAGGCACTTCAGGCCCGTCCCACTGACCAGTGCAAACTTCTCTGGCTCTGTTCTCTCCAGGGCATAAACAAAGGCAAAGTGCAGGCAGCGCTGGTCCCGAGCAGGCAGGGGATGCCCTGGCACAGCAATTCTCTTCTCTGCTAAGTGACCTGGCAGGACCACACAGCGCTCAGCTCCCTGGCAGCGCCGTGTCCCCCGCTCGTTCCCGCTGCGCTTTCCGTGCCCCCTTCCTGCCCGTCTCATCTCTAATCAGGACTGTTGACACGAGACTCTCGTTACTTCAGTGTTTGGATGTTGATAAGGTGGAGCAGAGCCAATGAAGCACAATGCCCAGGGAGCTGTGGCAGTGCACAGCATCACACAGCAGCGCTGCGCGATACGAGACTGGAAGGGCGAGAGCCACGGGATGCACCGGGGAGAGACCCAGCACAGTGGACAATAAACCAGAGCCTGGATTCGGTGTCACTACTGTCCTTGGAGGGCCTCTTCCCTCTACTATCATGTGTGATCTTCCCTTGATTTGTTAAGGTCAGCTGAGCAGAAAATTCTGCAGCTGCTGGCGAGCTAGCAGAGCTGCTGGACACCATCCATGGCTCCGTCCTCCTCCCTTTCGGAGAGAAGTGGCAGAATGCAGCTGCCTGTGAGGCTTTATTTTGGGCTGGAACATCTCCAAACATAGAGGGGAGGGGGGACACTGAACACACTGTTACTCAGAGATGGCCTTGGACCAACCCCCCCCCAGTTTCCAAGCACCAAGAGGCAGTGAGCGACTGCAGATGGGGTAGGGACTGTCCACCGGACACCCGTGTCTCAGACAGACGGACAGACGGGCCTGAGAACTGCACAAGGATGTGAAAAGTACCCCTGTGAAGTCCACAGTGTTCCCCAAAGGGGAGCTAGTACAGTCTCCAGTCACCCAAAATGACATCTAAATAGCTCTAAAAAAAAAAATAAACACCTAAAAAAAATAACATCTCAACAGCCGTTAACATCACCCTCTGCTCAGCCTTCTTCAAGAGGTGCCTGGGAATAAGGTGCTTTCCCCTCTGAGGTGTTTTAAAGCCAATAACAAGATTCCCTTAAAAACTCCAGAGGGATGCTGAGGGAATTTGGGGTTTCATTCTTTTACAAACAGCTGTCAAACGTTTCAGACACTGGTTCTGCAAAAAACCTGAAGCAGAGCTGTGTTATGAAAGGCCTTTCATTAGGGACACTTTCCAGATTCCGTAGCCTGACTCTCCCTGTAAGAAGCCTGTGAAATTTTGATCCAATTTTTTGGCAGTTTTTTCTGTGTCAGACTCTTCCCCAGCAGCGTGCTGATAAGGGGAATGCAGATCAGTCCTAGTGAGGAGCATTTGTGCCCCTGAAGTGGACCTTGCATGTTTCAGTGAGAAAACACATACAGGAGAAAGACAGAGTGGGAGCAAGATCCTGGAATTCCTTCTTGTGCCATGCCATGAAGGCACGAAGGCATCTTACTTCAAGAAAGTGGTAAGTAGCTTTTATTGTATTTCTAGGACGAGACAGAAAGTGCCTTGTGCCTTCCTTAGACTCTTATACAACTTATTTCCTTCAGGGATCATGCAGCCATTTATAAACATTTACACATTCTGATCACACACTTTCACCCAGTAAATGCAGTTCTGCTCCTCCTTTAGCTGGAAGGTGGGAACACAGAGCCTGCAGCCTGGGCCAGGGTCTGGGAGGGTTTGAAAGCAGCAGAGGGATACTCCAGCAGCTGTGTTTTCCAGGCTGCTTCAATCCCCACACCACATACATCACTTTAAGGTTACAAAGACTGGCTCCTTCACATCATCATATTAATGACCTTTCTTTAATCTAGGCAGGCGTTTCCCCAAGCTTGGATCCAAAGCAGGGGAGCTGTTGGCACAACCTCCAGGACATAATCAGCCGACAAAGCTACACTGTTATGGCAAGCTGTAATTCCAAGCAACCAAGCTAGCTTTATTACTGCAACTGTCATTACAGAATGCTTAGACAGCACGGCCACAAAGTCAATGGGATATTTAGATGCAGAATTAATGCAGGACGGTGCCCAGTGTAAAGAACAAACACAATAAATAAAATACATCATAGGGAAAGGCATAAATAGAGACAGAGATGGGGAAATGTCAGAGCACAACAAAAATATCAAGTGAACTATATTTAATACTGGTATTTAACCAAGCAGGGTTTGTTCCAGTTGTTTCTCTGCACGTATGGCTTGGTTTAATACTGGCAGGTTCTACTTTTCAGCGACTGAATGAGAAAAAGTTGTTCAAAAAGTTTATTAAAACTTTTAATAAACCCTTAATTGGTGCAGTAGACCCGAAGGATATATTCCTAGAGACAGGCAAAGGCAGAAAGAGCAAAGAGAAAGAGGGGAAGACAGAGAGAGTTAAGGAGAGAAAGAGAAAGAAAGAGAAAGATTAAGAAGAAGGCATCTTTTCACATCAAACTCTCTGCAGCTAGCTTGCTTCTGACTTTACTCTATTTAAAAATACAAAATTGGGAGCATTGAAAAAGAGTTCCCAAATTAGCTTTTTAATAGAGATGGGAAGTTAAAAGGGGGCCGAGTCATGGGGGAGAAGCTGCTCAGAATCACAGCCTGGCCAGAGCCATCAGGAGCGGGGCCAGAGCGAGAGGAGTCGGGGAGTTCTGTGAAGTGATGACATTGTGAATCACAGGAAAATCTCTCACACCAGCAACAGCCAAATGACATTACTGGTGTTGCTTTCTTCTGAGCATCTGCGAGAGCAGAAGAGCAAGTGGAGATCTAGGAAGTATTCTGAAGGGGAAAGCAGCTCTGAAGACATCTAATAAGGACGGGTGCTGGGTGCTGTGAGTTGCTTAAATTCCTACAGACACTGAAAGTTTCTCGTGGAAGTTTCAGGATTCGCTTTGCACACACACAACTACTCAGGTGCCCAGAGTACAACTAGGAGTATCCATGCTCTAAAGATTATCATCCGTTGTGTTTGCAGAACCTCCTGAATTAGCCTGCAGACACCTTAATGCAGCTCACAAATACCATGGTGGGGGGGAATTGCTTTGGGGGAGGATTGCCCAGGACCTGACACCCAGAAATCAGTATTATTTCTCAAGAAGTGCATTGAATTATCCGGGGTTGGGTGATGCTGAGACACTGGACTGGGTCGACCTGAGTTCTGGTATCAGAGTTCCCAGATTACGTTTCCAAGCCGGACGATCGGAGCATTGGGAGGTTCAGGGGAGGGGGTGGAGGGTGGGGGCTCTACTGGGTTTTGGTGAAAGTACGGCCTGGGTTTAGGAGCTCTCAGGGAAAGGCATGCCACGGCAGAGGAGGGCAAAAGCCACCTGGAAAGCAGCCCCCGGCCAGCCCCGGCTTTGCGGGGGTCCCGCTCCCCCGGCGTGCAGCCAGCTCGCCCCCTCCCCGGCGCAGCATCCTCCGGCGCTCGGCCCTGCGGCCGCCCCCGCGGGGTCCGGCGCTCCCGCCGCACGCTCGCTCCGGGTGACACCTGCCGGCGGCTCGGACGGGCGAGGGGCGGGGGCGGCCGTGAGCGGGGAGCCCCCTCCCCTCTCCTCTCCCGCTCCCATCGCCCCGGGGCGCCCCGCCGCCCCCCCCCCCCCCCGGCGCTGTCCTCCCGCCGGTGCTGATCGCCACCCGCCGCTCTCCGCCGCCGCCCCGCGCCCGCGCACTCCGCGCCGCCCCGCGCAGCCCCGCGCCCGCCCCCGCGGCGCGCCCGCTCCGCGCTCCCGGCAGCCGCATGGCAGCGGAGGCGCTGGGCTGGCGGCCGCGGACCGGGAGCGGCGGGCGGGCAGGGGGAGGCGGCGGGCCGGCGCGCCCTGCGGAGGTGAGGGGGGGTCCGCCGGGAGGGCGGAGGGACGGGACACCGGGCGGGGCGGGGATGCGGACACACGGCTGCCCGGGAAGGGGCGGGGGGGTGTGGGGGGTCACCTGCGGGCGGGGAGGAGGCGCGGCGGCAGCCGGCGGGGGAAGCGAGGGGCAGGAGCGGTGCCCCCCGGCTCGCTCCCTCCGCCGCGCCCTCCGCGTCCTCGCCCCCGCTCCGCACCCGCCGCTCTCCTTCCCTCCCTCTTTCCCTCCCTCCTTCCCTCCCTCCCTCCTTCCCATCTGGCGGCCGCACAGACCGCTCCAGCCCCTGAGCTGCGATAGACCGAAGTGCGGTACCGAGGGGTGCGAGGCGATGGGGAGGCAGCCGGGCTCCTGGATGCCGCGTACGTATCTGTCTGACTTTATGGAAGTCTCTAACTATCGCTGCGGCGCCTCAGCCAGCGCCGGGAGCTGCCCGGCTGAGCAGGGCGAGACTGGCTCGCTCTGATTCGGCCTCAGAGTTATTTATGTACTGGAGACTCGCCGGGAAACAGACAAGTGAGCGAGGATACCAGGTCTGTGAGCGTGTGGAGCCCAACTTCTGGCCCTGGATGAAAGAGGGATGCTGAGGTGGTGGTGGAGACAGGACTGGTAAGAGCTGCCGAGGAGCAGGGCAGGCGAGAGCTGCAGGATGAGGGGGAAAGGGGACCGGCTGGGGGGAAGGAAGAGCGGTTAAAGGAGAGAGGGAAAGATCGGTTTAAGTCTGAATGAGTTCTTTTTCTCCCTGGCTGAGGCGGTGGCTGTAGGTTTGCGATGCTGGAGCAATAGCTCGTTTTCTCGTCCAGGAGAAGGGAGCTCTCCAGCACGGTCCCTGCCTGCCCGGGAGCCAGGGACACAGAGGGAGCTCCGGGAGGCGACCAGCGAAGTTCATCCCACACTTTTCCCTCCTTTATTCCCCCTCCTTGTCACTGCTGGCACATTAGCATGCAGAGTAGGCTCTGGTGTGTATTTAATGACTCCATTTGCCGGTGTCTCTGTCAGCTCACGCCGCCTTTCCTCAGTCTCGCTTCACAGCCTGTCTCCCTGGGACCAGCTGGGTCCATCTCCCTGCTGCGCCCATGCGGGGGGACTCTCCAGGACCCGGGTGCCATTTCCAGCTCGGTCAGGAAGCGAGAGCAAAGCTCTGAGAGCAAAGCTCCGAGCTGAACTGGAAGGGGAGGGGGCAAAACGAAGCAAGCTCAGGCGAGAGAGGCAGGGAGAGACTCCATCTCAGCTGTAATGAGGGAGAAGCTGTTTAGTCATCTCTATATATATACTTTCACAATGATGATCACATTTACTGATTGCTTCTGACTGCATTTAGAGAGGGAGTGAAGAGGCAGGCAGCACAGTTCACCTTTTATCCTGAGGAGTGCCTGCTCCCCCTTCCTTCCAGTTCCCCAGATTCAGCCCTACTTTTGGGCGCTGAGTGTCCTTCCTTGCCAGGTAAGGCATTGCTGCGAGCCGGCAAGATGGGGCTCTCTGGGCTGCCTGGGAGAGAGGGGAGAAGTTTGCATGCATTTATCCTAAGCCTGTTGCTTTTGCTCCTAAATCTCTCAAATGGACTGAGGGAGCCAATGCTTGCAGAAAGTTTAGTTATCTGCTGAGATTGGGAAGGGAAAGGAGGATGTGATTGACAGAGGATGCCCAAGCAGTGGCTGACATGTTTTGCTTCAAAGCAAAGACTTCTTTGCTGTCTGAGCCTGACCCAACAAGGGCAGGAAAGGAGAGACCGAGTGATCTGAAGGCTCTTCACTCCCATTAGCAGCGTCTCATCAAGAAACTCACAGTATGTTTATCAGTGGCAATTAGGATCATCTCCATCTGCTTCTAGAAGGGGAAACACGGTGGGATTCAGGGTTTGCTTCTGCCTTCATGAAACTACCAAGAGATGTTTCTTAGCACGGCACTGCTGGCGGGAGCTCACGGGGTAAGAACCCATCGCCCATATCCCAACCCTTTAGGGGTGAGTAGAATTAACTGTGCTCTCTGAAGTTCTCCTGCAGAGCTTTACTGACTGAGCCGTGCCTGCCAGGTTTGTGTTTGAAGCTGGGGTGAAACCTCAGTGCCTGGGAAGTGGCTGCAGCGCAGACAACCCGTGGGAAGCAGTGGTGGGGCAGGGAGGGATGGGGATGGGGTCGGGAGTCCCGGAGCGGGGTGGGGGGCTCATCCCACAGGCACTTCTGTCAAACGGGCTCGTGCTATTTCACTGTCCTCTCAGTTATCCGAAGGGAGCAGATGCTTCTCTCTGCAGATGCTGGCTCTTTTAAGGCAGAAGGAGGCAAATTCTTTTCTTTCATGTACCAGGTCTCCTAAATGTCATCAGCAGGGCACCGAGCCTTTGTTAACTGGTTCCTTTCGAACCACATGCAGAAATTGCAGTGATTGAAACTAGAAGTATGTGTAGAGCTAAATCCGTGCTTGTTAGAATGAAAGTGTCTGTTTGCTGGGGAGCTGAGGAGGCTCTGCCGACTGCATGGTACGTTCTGAGCCCGGCCAGTTGCCTTCCAGCCTGAAGAGACGGGAGAGCAGTTACCAAATCCCAGGCGCGCAGGAAAGGAGGATGCTTTCCACATCCCTACATAAACCAGTTACTTCATATTCCCTTTTTTTCTCAGCTTAGTTTGTGCAGCTCTGATTTACAAATCCAGTCCTCTTTCCCTCTCAGTTTTCTGTCTCTGACTTTGGGGACGAGTTCCAAGGACTCATGGGCCACGAAAAAGCAAAACCTCTGTGTCGGGGGAGTTCATTACTCTTCTCCCTCTCAGTCCTTCAGACAATTTATGGCTGGAAAAGGCTCTTTTTGTGTATTTTGAGGATGAAATGAAACAGATTCAGTGCAACTTCCAATATTAAGCTGGGTGCACTAAGTCTTCTTAACCAGCTGCATCATCTCTTGGTCACAGAGAAATGGAAACTTCCACAGAAGACGACCCCTCTCCTCTTTTGTCTAAATCTCCTTCCCGTTTCATGGCTGGGATATTTATAGCTTCCCCACATATACTGCCAGCATGGAAGGACCCATTTTATCTTTAAAAATTGATTTAAAAATGTGTAAGTCACTTATGAGTTACCGGTGCTTTATTAGAACAATTATATGTGAAGTATTTATAGTGCCTCGGCAGCTAATGTAGGTAACCTGGAATTTACAACCAAAGTTATACAAGTACAGAAGAGATTTCTAATAAGGTTCCCCTGAGAAATCAGGGGAGATGAGGATCCAGCATGCTGTAGCTGGTCAGGTCAGTGTACGTGGCCAATCAGTCTTGGGAGAGCAACTGTGGTGCCGCTGATTGAATCCGAAAGGCAGAGATGACAGTTTCCCAGCCGGGAAAACAGGCTCAGGGTGCATCCGCTGGGTCTCTTGGCTGTTTGTCTGTGTGTATCTGGTGATGAACGAGTGAAATGGTTCTTGTTTTGCTGCCTCCTGCTTGCAGTCCTGCTCTCAAGGCAGAGCTGCATCAAAGTTAAAGGATCCACTGCTGCAGTCTGAGACAGGGGCAGCTCCCCGAGCCCTGGGACTGACCGACGCTCGGCTGGAGACCAGGGCAGCGTTTCAAAGTGGTGCAGAGAAAGTTTGCGGTGCTGTGCTCTGCCTCTTCCCCACGGAGGCGACAGAGCTGGTCCAGGGCTCTCAGCCCGGCACTATGAACCCAACGGATTCCCTTTTTAGAGGGGGGGGGGAGAGGGAACAGAGCACAGTAACTCCACAGTCCTTTAGAGGAAAACACGGTGGGATGTTTGCTCCAGGGCCACGCATATAAACCAAGTGTCTCCTTGGGATAAGCATCACTGTGGGTTATTATATGCTCCCTAATTACAAAACCTCTTCTAGCAGCAGCAGGATGCTCGCATGAGGGATTTCTGTTGTCCTTTAGATAGTAAAATCGCACGGAAAGATACTCAGCATTAAGGTGATGAAAGTTAATGTGCCCTGAGGAGGAAGAGCATCTCTCTGAGCAGTTCAGGCATTTTCACCATGGATTGATTCCGTCATTTTTTATTCAGTATTTTGATGGCCTGTTGAAATCAATAATGCTGCAGCCTTACTGGCTGCAATGGTAGCTTTCACATAATTAAAAAACTTCAGCGTACAACTGCCCCGAAGGACACCACGAAAAGGACACAATTAGGCTTTGAGTGCCTGAGTCAGTGGAATCAATGGAATTTCCATTGATAAATCCACTTTTGATAGGGCCCCTAATGCATCTCCCTTTCTCCAGGTAATTTTAAGGTAGAGCTAGAAAGACATTAGGGAAGCGAAAGTAAACACAAGTTAAAACACAAGTTAAATATTGCAAGAACTCTGACTAAAGACCACAAAGAGAAAGAGGATTCGTGGCTAGATCAGAACCACGGTAACTACTCTGATTTCAAGAGAGTGTCGGCTCCCAGAGGCTGAGGATCTGGACAACTTGGGATGTGTTTCATCTATAAATCAAGCGTGTAGTGAACATATTTCATTGCAACCTAACAGTCCTTGAGTTCTTAGTCTGAAGGACTTCTGCCTCTCAGCAAGGAAATAATAAAGGTATCTTCCTGCTGGAAGAAAGCTGTCCAAGTTTGGAGGCTTCCTCCATTCAGACGTTCCTGGTATTTGGTTTGTGGCTTCATCCATCAGCCTTCAGTCCTGGGATTCAGGGACTGTGGTGGCTCAGGTATCCTGAGCAACGTTTCCCTGACAGTCAGTGTCCCACTGGGCCGGTGGAGGAATTCAGCATTGCACAAGGGTAAAACCCATCTCTGAACATAAGCAACAAACTGCTGCCTGGCCAGGTCTTTAACGAAAGGTGGAAGAAAACTAATGAAAACCAGAGATTTTCTGCTTCTTTCAACTGGAATTGTTCCTAGGGTGTGATTCTTTACAGATGGAAGTTTTTTAAGACTGGAAGCCCATCTGAGTCCAGCCATGGCTTTCCACAGTGCACTGGGTGAGCTGTGAGCTGCTTTCAGTGGAGTTCCCAGCTCTTTCTTGACAGCTGTAGTTAAACTGATGAGCGCACGAGGCTTACACCTGGGGAATTATGGATTAGTCTTGTTTGTAAGGAAGCAAATATAAATTAGTGTGTTTATGCTACTTTAAAAATGCTTTTAATGAGGAATCATTTGCTATTCAAAATTTCAATCTATAATAATGCCATAACCCTGCTGAGCTGATTACCATGTGCCTTGTTTAACACCCGTCTGCCACGTTGTTCTAACCTCTCGCGTATGTCCTGAGGTCTGACTGTAGCACGATGGGGCAAGACACCCCGCCTGACTCTGTGATGTGGTTCTGTCTTGTTCTGTATTGTAGATGGAACTGATCTGACTTCCAGCAGGTCCCAGGAGCAGCCTAACCATCTTCTCCAGTAACAAGGCCTGGGGTCATCATGGCAGCAGGAGTAGCAGCGTGGTTGCCCTTTGCCAGGGCAGCTGCCATAGGATGGATGCCAGTGGCCAACTGTCCCATGCCACTGGCTCCAACGGAGAAAAACAAGAGGCAGGATGAGCTGATCATTCTCAATGTGAGTGGCAGGCGTTTCCAGACCTGGAGGACTACACTGGAGAGGTACCCGGACACTCTCCTGGGCAGCACCGAGAAGGAGTTCTTCTTCAACGAAGACACTAAGGAGTACTTCTTTGACCGGGACCCTGAGGTCTTCAGGTGCATCTTAAATTTTTATAGAACTGGCAAGCTGCACTACCCCAGGTACGAGTGCATCTCCGCTTACGACGAAGAGCTTGCCTTCTATGGGATCCTCCCTGAAATCATCGGGGACTGCTGCTACGAAGAGTACAAAGACAGGAAGCGGGAAAACGCCGAGCGGCTGATGGATGACAACGACTCAGAAAACAACCAAGAGGGGTCCATGCCATCCCTGAGCTTCCGGCAGACCATGTGGCGAGCCTTTGAGAACCCCCACACCAGCACCTTAGCCTTAGTCTTTTACTACGTCACCGGTTTCTTTATTGCTGTCTCTGTGATCACTAACGTGGTGGAAACTGTCCCCTGCGGCACGGTGCCGGGAAACAAGGAGCTTCCATGTGGGGAACGCTACGCCGTGGCTTTCTTTTGCCTGGACACGGCGTGCGTGATGATTTTCACCGTTGAGTATCTGTTGAGACTCTTTGCGGCCCCGAGTCGCTACAGATTCATCAGAAGCGTGATGAGCATCATTGACGTGGTGGCCATCATGCCGTACTACATCGGCTTGGTGATGACCGACAACGAGGACGTCAGCGGGGCCTTTGTGACACTAAGGGTTTTTAGGGTTTTCAGGATTTTCAAGTTCTCTCGCCATTCCCAAGGCTTAAGAATCTTGGGCTACACTCTGAAGAGCTGTGCCTCCGAGCTTGGCTTTCTCCTCTTTTCGCTCACTATGGCAATCATCATCTTTGCAACTGTGATGTTTTATGCAGAGAAAGGGTCCTCGGCAAGCAAATTCACCAGTATTCCTGCTTCCTTTTGGTACACTATTGTAACCATGACAACACTGGGGTGAGTATTACTCTTTCTTTTCCTGAGCAGCAAGCAAGCATGTACGAGGGGCTGACTCGAGTTACTCCTCAGCATTTTCCTGGGTGCATGTTGGAAGAGGGGCTGGAACTGCTAAAGGCTTGATTGTTCTTTGCCTTACGACGTCTGTGATTTGTGCCTATGTGAAGTTGTGTAAACCAGAAACAGGCACTTACACCCACCTGACAAATGCTTGGCACGGTGGTAAATGAGTGCAGGAGGAGCAGGGCTGTGGAGTAGCAGGTCCTGTTTCGCACTCCTTCTGCTGGAGAGGGAAGTGAACAGGAGTGCAGGGGAGCTGGCAACTCCAGCTTATGTTTTTTTCCGGCGCTGATTCGAGCCGTGGGTTTCACACACAGTCACTGATGGAGCTGTTGTCTCCTTTCGCGCTGTCGGTCACTGTTTCTTTGCTTGACGTGCTGGGAACTAGAGATCTGTGGAACTGGAATGGATGTTGTGGGACGCGATACCGAAACCCCTCCGCAATCTGTGGGATGTGATGTGTTCTGTTCAACTGAGCACCATCGGGCTGCTTGTCTGTGTTTAGTTGTGAGTGTGAAAAACAACAGGAGTGTGCTGTAGCAGCTGTGGTAGAATTTCAACCGTTCCCATGGACAGGTACAAAGATAACGATATCAAAGCAAGGGGAATGTAGCCTGGAGGGCGCTTTCCCCCCTTATATTTCATTTCTGTCTTACAGATGTTTCTACTGAGATTATAGATTTGAGCTTCTGTTGCTCTGAACTAAAACCTTTGTAAGCAGAATGACCAAGCCCTCACCCCGATGGGGTTATGTAAAAGGAAGTGGGTATCACAGGCTGCTGCTCAGGCAGTCCCAGAGTTGAGATCGAAGGCGGCTTCTTAATTCCCCACATCAGAGCGAGGTACCAAGTTTGGAGTTACTCTGCAAGGAGTTTTCCCACCGGACACTTCACGCAGTTTCATACTCAGATGGAGACAATTCTCATTCCTGTAACACAGTGACCACTTTTTCTCTGAACTGCATTTGATTTTAAACACTTCTCTGTGCCTATTACACACGAGCAGGCTCCCAGCAGCACTTCTGAATTATTAAAATCATAATTCAGCTGTCAGGAAGGCGCAGGATCTGAGCACAGAACAACTGTGAGCCTGAATCTCTTCATTAAGTGAAAATGTAGAACATGTTTGTCATAGTCACCAAGAGATCCCTTTTTCCTCCCTTTTAACATCTGACAAAGCTGGCAGGTTTGTCCAGCAAAGGCTGCGCTCCTTTCCCTGGGTGTCAGCCCCTACTTAGAATTCGGAGCTGGGTTTTGGATCCCAGCACTCCCCCTACCCTGTGCTTCAGCTTTACATATTCTGACTGGTCCATACTGGTCCGTTCCCACTCTCCTGGCCCCACCAGCGTGTCTGAGCAGCTTCAGACCCCTCCCCACCAAGGGGAAATGCCTGAAAATGCCCTTCTGTGTTCTGGTTTCTGCCCAGGAAGGGTCGGACCTGTCTTCCTCTCTACACCCCTTGTGCACGTTCACACGTACGCGGCTGTATCTTTGTGAGAGGCAGGTCAGGGTGAAGGGAACACTCTGTGTCACTTGGGAACAACCCCTCAGAGACACAGACAACTACACCCTGTAGGGAGGTTGAGTCTGTTCCCCTGGCACAGGGACTTGGGCTTGGTCTTTCCCTTCCTTTTCCAGCGCACAGACAGACAAACCACCTCACTCCTGAGGACTTTTAAAGTGTCCTCCATCTGTTGTCATCACAGGAATGACAGATGAGTGAGTGCTCTGAACAAGTTGGCAGGGATTTTAAGAATCAGACACTTGAACAGGGCTTTCTGAGAGCTCACTGGGAAGGGAGGGTGCTGTCACAGCCTTAAAGCTTGAACTTCCAGTGTTACACGTGGGATTTTTGCTGCAGGATTTTAATTAAAGCAGGTGTCTCCAGCAAACAGCCTGTCAGCCAGGTTTAGTGTCGTATCACGGGCTGACAGAAGCCCAGAGACCTCAAGAGCAGCGGCCCCACAGAGGTCCTGGGCTGTCCCCTGCCCACACCACGTTCAGCAGGTACCGAGCGCTGCCTCACCCCAGCACCTGAAGCCAAACCCCTCCAGTGCCCTGCCCAAAACCTGAGCTGGAACCAGAAGTTGCTACTTTGAGCCATAAAACCCCAATTCCTGATATATCCCATCCCAGATCCCTCGGGAAGGGGGGGGGACATGACACACATGTGGAGCTGGGCAGGGTGGCGGTGGGGTCCCGGCTGCATGGGTGCAGGATGGGACAAGGCACCAGCCCTGGGCTCTGGCATCACCCGTGCCTTGCCACCATGGCACAGAAGGTCCCAGACCCTGGGATCCAAACGCCGGGTCACTTCCACCATCCCAACTGCCACTGTGTGGGGTGGGTGGGTCACATCTCCCAGCCCCCTTCACTCCCCCTGCCAAATCCTTTCAGTTCTGACAAACTGGCATTTTCATCCAGCATGTCATACCCGTTTCTGTTCAGAAGCCATTTCAGTGTGTTCAGAAGGATCTTGTTGCTAATGATGGTACTGGCAAGTCCCATCACATGGACATTGCCAAAAACACAGCCAGGGTAGCTTTCCTTTTGAACACCACAACATTTCACACTGGGTAAGTGAACATTTCCCTGAGCCTGGAATTGCTGCTTGATAGGAGAGACGTGGAACACGCAGGATACTTTAAGACATTAAAAAATTATCTCCATCCATATGAAAGGAAAGGTTACTTAGAACAGCCTGAGCATCAGCAACCCATTAACTCCCCTGCTCTGCTGCTGTTATTCCAGATTCCCAAGTATATTTAGGATACAATTGAATTTACTGATTGACCCATAAATGAAAAGCAATAAAACTGCATTTCTTCTTGTGGGTGAAGCGCTGCATAAAGTGAGAGTAAAGTGCTGCTCTTGGTGGGGTTACAATGCAAACCAGGTTTGAGACAGGCAGTTTGTGACTCGTGAGCTCCTTGGGTAATTAACAGCGCGAGGAGATGGGTACAACAGTGTTTTCTGGAACGGGAAACAAAGCAAAGGAATTCAATTACACTGACCCTGCATCCCTGATCCCTCTGCTGCACTCCTCAGCCCTGGTTTAACAGAGGCTGTTTTTAATTTAGCATGATTTAAATTTTGCTCAGGAGGTTTTATAATGAAAGCATTATTCTTGGGTGCATCTTAAATCAATCTGAATTACCAAAACAACTATTCAAAATTAATTCAAACTCCACTATCCAGCTCATGCAGAAAGGTTTTTCTCACGGGGACACCAGCTACCTGTCTTTTCCCTTGCCCTTGTTGAAACCATGGCATAGGAGGCATGAGCTTTGCCAGCCCCTGGCTGCGTCCTGCAGAGGTTTGGACCCCCCTGGACCCCCATCTCTGGAACGCAAGCGTTGCCAAAAGCAGCGCGGCAGCACGGTGCTGGTTCCTGTCCTTACATTCCTGTCCCCACCTTGGGTTTTAGCTAACACCTTACATTGCTGTAGGGATGGTTTAACTATCAGAAATGTGGTTGCCTTGTTCTGGGTGTGTGGTTTTATTCAGGTGTAAATAGCATCTGGCTGTGGACGGGGCAGCCTCACACGTCGCTGCCTCCCAGCAGCATCACCAATGCGGCTGCGGTAGGAGACCTCCCAGCTGCTGAGCCCCACACCCTTTCTGCCCAGAGCACGTACTTCTGCCAGCTTTTTACAGCTGTTCTCGTTTCACCTGACAACAGCAGCACAGCTCAGGCTCTTGGGCAGTGCCTGTGACCTGCAGCGTACGCAGCAAAGGGTGAAATGTCAGCGCCACATGTAGCAGCAGCATCCCAGGGCACGGAGCGATCCCCAGGGCTCAGCAGAGCATGGCAGCCGTGCCCCAGCATGGCTCATCCATGTCAAGAAACCAGCAGTCCTACGGACCAGGGAACAGGGGCTTCTGATGGATTCTGTTCTGGTTTGAGCTTAGGGATGTGCTGTGTGGTTTTGCTGCGTAGCCAAGGCTGAGCTCCCACGGCTCCGCGCCCTCGGGGTGGTCCTCAGAGAATCTATCTTCTGCCCAACTGTCTCCCTTACAGTCAGCAAGCACATAATGCTTTTGAGATCACTTTCCCGCTTTCCAATTTGGCTGCACTGGCCCATGGGTTTGAAAGACACACATCAGTGCACTTGGACAACACAGTCCCACCCGTGTAATTCATTTAAGGAACCAGGTTAATGCTCAGAAGTCACTAAGACAGATGTGCTGGCCTGGTTATGTCAACAGCCTGATCTGGGGTGAGAGCTGAAATCTCTTAGGGATTTTATTAGCTGAGTGCTGGGAGACCAGGGACTGGGGGGTAGGGGTCAGTTTGGGTTTGTCTCAGCTCAAGCTGGTGCCCCGTGGTTCAGCAAAACGTGGGTCAGAGAGAGCGAGTGAGAGCCAACACCTCTGGGAGACACATCACCCCCGTGTCACCCTTCCCTTGGGGGGTTTATTGGTGTTCAGTCACGGGTGAGAACAGGGGAGAAATTCAGGCAGAGCAATAGCATGTGAAACATGCTGCCACGCTGCTACCAGCTGGGCTGGGGTGAACCTGCTGGACACTGACCAGGATCCTGCAGACACTGCCAGCCCCTGTGTGAACAGAGACCCCTCTGCGGCTCCTCCTCCAGCACAAAGGCCCGAAGCCACTCAGGCTGGTAGTAACCTTCATTCACCTTCCCCCATGCAGACTAAGAGGAGTTTGCAAAGTCAGGGAGACAATAGATCCCCTCTGGAGCGCGGCCGTTCCCGGCTGCTCCGGAAGGATTGCTGCCCCATGATCACACTGCGCGTGGTGGGACTTCAGTCACTGCCACTGAACTGCACCAGGAAACACCCAGCCTGGGAAGAAAGGCTACTCTGCATAGTTAACGTGGTCACTGGGAAGATGGATGAGGTGGGGGGAGATCTCCTTTGCACAGCCGGGCACCAAAATGTAATCACTCTCCCCACTTCCCACACAGTCAACAGTTCTCACACACACAGGCCAGAGGATGGCTGGAATTCAGTGTACAGCCAGCCCAATCAAACAATGGATTGATGGAGCTGCACAAAGAAGCCATTTCCTTGAGCTCTCATTCTCCTGACTCCAGCTCCGTCTCACACGGAGTGTGTATCAGTTTTCTCCTCCTAATGGATTTACAGACCTGGTGCACGAAGTGTCTTTGTATTGGACACCACAGACAGAACCTTCCCCTTCACTATCTTGATGCAAATCTCAGGCAAGCATCTCATTTCAGAGCTATTTGTATTCACCAGGATCCCCAGAAACGTTAAAATACCTTTATGCATTTGCACAGCAAGGGGAATTCACTGGATTTCTCTCTCTCTTAAAAAAACCAGCTCTGTCCTTTGGCTTTCTGGGGCCTGGGATACACACAATGACTGCACGTAGGAGCAAACACACCATATGTGACGTGCAAGACAAAATAACTTCCCTGTGAGCTTGATTTGCTGTGTGAAAGGGATGGGTTTTGGTAAGGCCAAGGACTGGTCCCGGCTACAACTGCACCGTGACTGTTCCATTTGCCAGCGGAACCCACAGCAGAGCCGCATCTATAGCAACTGATGTAAGACATCTTCCTGAGCTCCTCTCCCTACCCCCTTTTCTTTCAAGCCTGCACTGCAGCCAGTGCCTGAGAAACACAGATTACAGATATCTCAGTGTGTGAGCGGGAGATGAGGGGCAGCGATTGGACACACACTGGATCTGAGCTATTTTTAGCCTCATAAAATGATAATTTCATAACAGCACTGACCCAGTAAAAGTAATTAGTTTACAGAGATCAGCTGAAAATGGGGAGGGGGAGGAGGGCAGAGTAGCCACTGCCAGGGACAGAGAGAGGAAGCTAAAGGCCCTGCAACAAATTAGCCACAACTAATTGCACCTCTCAGCTGATTCCAGCCTGTTCCGTCAGCCCCACTGTCACTGTGAGCTGTGGAACAAAGCTCAGGATGCTGCCCCCGCCACCCTCGCTCCTGGCAGCATCTGTACATCACACCCTGACCCAGTCTTGGCACCTAAAATCAGAAATGAACCTCCTGCCACGCTTTAGCATTAGGAAAACCAGGTGAGATCACTGCAGCTCCAGGAGGGACCTGTGTGTTCTGGGTGGCTGAAACCAGACCGTGGGTGTTCCTGTCCCCAGCACCGGGTTACCCACCCCAGGCACCGCGCTGGGACCACCTCAGGGAGGAAAATACCCGCAGAAACACGTAGGGCAAACAGAGAGACTTGTGCTCAGTGTTGAGCAGCACCCGTGCCTGTCACCCATCACTCTGCAGCACTCCGGGCTCAGCACCATGGTGCTCTCCACACACACGAGCGCCGCTGCCCGTGCAACTGGGCACGGTGTCGGTGGAAGCCGGGTGCCACCTGCCTTTGCCACGGCACGTTACCAGAGGCCACGGCAGGTTCACTTGTTGGTGACATGGCACAAGCCTCAGAAATGGTGCCATGTAACTGAGCAGCTGGTTCTCATGTACCACAGAAGCACCCTGGGGACGTGCTGCCCTGCCTGGCGCTGGCAGTCCGAGGACCCACAGCTCGGCCCCTCAAAGCTCGCCCAGGGCTGCTGGCAGCCACAGCGATTCCCCACAGCGTGGCTGGGCACAAGTTGGAGGAGAAATGAGCTCAGTCAGGTCATTTATCCACTGCCCCCCACCCCCGCTGCTCCGGCGCCCGGCACTGAAATTCGCTCCTGTCAAATCCCACCACATCCGTGGTGAATTAATCACCGTGTCCCTTCGGCACAGGCAGGCTGCTGGCTGGAGGACAGGCAGGGCTCGCCCGAGCTCTGCGGCTCCTGGACAGGCAGCGCCTGCACAAACAGATTGTGCCTATTTAACTATTTACCACAGCTACATTAGAGCACATTCAAGGGCTGTAATTCACCTCTTAAAGTTACAAGTAAGTGTGGAAGAGTTATTTTAAAATCAATATCTAACAGAATGCCATTGTTCCAACATTAAAACCTGCTGGGAAATTACTAGGAGGCATGTGGCAAGTCAAATCACTGCCTGCCAGAGGAGGAAACAATTCATTACCCCTCTAAAAGGTGCAAGTCTTTATCGGCTTTTCCTTCTGGTTTGCAGCCTCGGAAACGGCGCTGGAGCATCTGGCACTCTCTTTCTTTCCTTCTTTCCCAACTTCACCCTGGTGCTTGGGATCCATAGTGTGGATTTCCCTGACTTTCTGCAGGGGTCGGGTTTGGGTCTGGGGATGGGCACTGCGATGGTCCCCGTGGTCCCTCTCCTGATGGGGGGTGGCTCTCTGCGTGTGAGTTACCACTTCACCTGCAAAAGCATCTGCAGCCCCGGCAACACCAAACCAGGCAGCTGCTCAGAGTCATTTCTGGAGCTGGCCCTTGCCCGTGTGGGTTCAGGAGGGCGGCTGAGCCGCACGCCCAGGGAAGCCTGCTGCTTTCATCTCGGCCTGCCATCTGCAGCAACATTAAAACACAGATCAGCTTTAGCTTTTTGCCTCCAGGACTCTGCGAAATTTGGCTGATGTACATCCCCAGAAAGCTCCTGAGAGGGATTGTTTGCTTCTGAGGAGAGCAGAACCAGACTACAGGCCACTGAAATGTAAGCCTGAGGTGAGAGGCAGAGGGCTGAGTGCCGTGGAGTCTCCTCCTAACAAGGTCAGATAACTGAGGTGCTGAGCCCTCCACACATGCAGCGAGCAGCTGCTGCTCTGAGGGTGCACTGGGGCTGCCCAGTGCGACAGAAATAATACCCCAGCACCCACAACCCTCACCCAACCTGCCTCACAGCAGGCAGGGGTGAAAGCTGTCAGCATCACTTCCAACAGCTCCAGCTAATCAAGTAGCACACCCTCAGCACCGTGCAGCACCTCAGCTTTCCAGCACGGGTAATTATTTCCCACGTCCTCACTGCTCTGTTCCTTGGGGGCACGTGACTCCCCTTTGCCAGCCACGAGACACGACCTGCTGCTGTTTTTCTCATCCTGCCTCCAGTCACAGGGTTCCACATCAGATGTGAAAACAGCAGATGATAAAATCTTGAGTCACTTTCAGCCTTTAGTATTTCAATGCAGAGCCTTGGGACAGCAAGATTTCACCCCACAGTCAGAGAGCCCCTTAGTTCTTCCCTGCACTAAGGAAAACACTCCTCACTCTTGTGTAATTCCACGTATTTCCTCCCCCAGTTGCTCCAATCCTCACTGCCCATCAGGATGCTCTACGTGCTCTTTTGGGGTGTAATTTGGAGGCAACACATCAGTAATGGTACAGCCTTTCCTCTAGATTGGTATGACCTGGAGCACAAGGGAGCCATCCTCCTTAACTATTAACTGCAGGCACCATGGTACGAACCAAGGCAGCACTTTATCCCTCAGTTGCAAAGGTTCATGCAAGCCAGCTGCTCTCACAGCCCAATGCTTGGCAGGAGGAAGCTGTGTGCAAAAAGGAAGCTAAGAGAAAGCTGCTCCGAGCCCCCTGCTCCCAGATCCAGACCCTCTGGTGTGGCTGAGGAACCCTCTTTGAGAGCAAACCCAGCCATCCTGTGCTTGCTGCAGCCGGGCTCACAGTGCCAAGAGCTCCCTGAGCTGCGTTCTGCCTGCATGAAGCGAGGCTGGAAGATGTGCTCCAGGAGTGCTGCAGGGGCACATCTTCTCTCGCTGCTAACGGGTGCCCAGCCCATGGACCAGAGGAGCACTAGGCTAAAATGCATCCTCCCAGCTCAGCCCCTGCTGAGCCCCACTGCCCGCTCACACAGAGAAAACCTTACTCTTTCCCTGCCATTGATTTCAGGACTCATTCTCAATTATAATCCAGTTCTGGTGTCTTTTGAGGCTTATGGAGCTTCTTGGCCTTCTGTTATCAATATTAAATGGAGAAAAGCTCCGATTGCTTCTCTCTGCCTCCTCAGAGGGAAGGCAGGAGTGGGCTGCTGCTGGTTTCACAGACTCTGACACCTCCGTTACTCGGCTGCATGAGAGCCTTTTCTAGTAATCACTGTCTGAAATGAGTAGAAACAGGACTTAAATTTACCACTCTGAACATGAATCAATGGAGCGTTCCTGCCAACACACATCCCTCACTGTCACACACTCTCGCTGTGCCGTTGGTTCAGGGAGATTTCGAACCCCGTCTCCCAGCCAGCGTTGCACCTCTGAGATGCCCTTTCCATGGAGCTCACCCTCCCATCTCCACATGATTAACCAAAGCACGAACCCCCTCCCTTCTGCCACGCCAGCACGTGCCTTAAAGCCTCCTGCAAGGCCACTACATTGTGCAGATGGGCAACCACGGTCAGCTCACAGGAGGCAAGCACAACTTTTACTTGGTGCCTCTTTCGTTTTCCTGCCTACTTACATCTGCCTCACCGTCTGTTCATCAATCCAGGGAGCATCCATCATGTAATAGGATGAGTCCTACTGAGTCAGACGCTCTGCTTCAGTTCATGAAATGAGTTGGCATGGAGTTCTAGCCTTGGCACGCTAGATGCAGAAGACTTCAGCCCTTTTAGATATTTTTCTGCTAGAGAGGAATAGTGGGGCCAGAGTAAAGAATAGAAACGCTCATTCAGCACAGCAGCTGTTGAATGAAAATACCCAAACCGCAGGAAATTAGGTAAAAGCCACTGAAGGTCGAAGCAAGTGGTAAGCTGGGCTGAAGGATACAAGATTTTGGGCTGCAGAGGGCTGAGCAGGATGAATTCCACCACTAATGAGCTTAGTGAATAAGCTCATTACCTAATGAGCTCTATTGAACAAGCTTGATTTCCAGCCTAGGGAAAGCCTTCTTGAACAGATAACAGATAGGTAAACAGCTCCATCAGTTTACACACAGAAGATGTGTCTGTAGCTCAAGAGCAATGTCAGGGTCACAGTCAGATTCCCTCCTGATGGTGCAGAGGGCAGGATGGATGGGAAAAGCAACCATAGAGGCTCTTCTCCAGTTTTGACCTTTCTCTACAAGTTGTGGTACAAACAAGGATGCACAGCAAAGCGACCTGTGAAAACACACGTCCTAGTAACCCTCCTTTGGCATTAACACAGGACTTCCCCTTCTTATGAGACACCCCAGTGCTGGACTAGGTACCTTTCCGAGGGCCTTTCCAACCAAAATCATTCTGTGAGTGTACGAAGAGTTGCTCCTGGAATGGCACACCTCTGTGGACCTGAAACCCCAGCCCTGCTTCTGTGGCCTGGCAAGCTCTGCCATGCAAAGGGAGAGGTCCTGCCAAATGGCCCCAAGGGAACCTCACATCCACACCGTCCTGGGACAGGTCTTGGGGACAACTCATGATCCCAAAGGCTACAAGCCCTGGAGTACCCTGTCTGCAAGGAACAGGCTGTCATGTACCACACACTGTTCAGCACAGTATGAGATTCCATCAGCTTGGGAGGGGAAGGAGAAAAGGAGGTTCCAGACATGGAGAATGGATCTATGAATGGTGGGAGCAAAAGCTTTAAATCCTAATTTTGTCTTCTACTTAGTGACACTGCATTAATTTTTACCATTCTTCTCCCAGATTTTCAGCATACACTGAGGTACCCTTTAAACTCTCCGGCTCCTGGAGTCGTGCCACTCTGAGATGCTGTCACTGTCTGTTATGGCCTGAGCAGGGCTAAAAACTGAAGAGCAAAAGAGAAGGAAAAGTCCAAACTTTTCAGTAAAAAAACAGCTCCTAATTTGGGGGGGGAGATAACAGGTGCTCAGTCTCTAAATCTCTACATCCACTGCGAGCTCTGCAGGCATGCCCTGAGGGGCACAGCACTGGGTAAACAAAGGCACGCAGCTCCCTTGTCCCTGTCGCAGAGACTCACATGATCGCAGCACAGAGTCTGGCAGCAAACGGACTGTGAACTGAAAGTGAATTTCAGCAGCTTTTATGATTCATTTGTTGCCAGGAAGGAAGGAGGTGGCTGTAGCTCCTCGTTAGCCGTGTCCAGGGGGGGTTCACTGGCTGCTGCAGCACAAGAAGCCCCGTGAGAGGCTGTGGCTGTGCCATCCTCCTGGGTCGGCTGTGTGGACAGCTCGGACAGCCCCTCGTAATTAAAACCTAAATAACTTCTAAGGGTTCTGCCCCCCCTGACCACAGTGTGCATCAGGAGTAACTTCATGACAGCCACTGACTCACACCGGCAGAAAACAAGTCAGTGGCAGCGCCAGGGGCTCTGTGGTTCTGAAAAGCTTGGGGTGTAATCTGGGGACATGTTAGGCACTACTTTAATGGGAAGGACATCACAGCAAGAGATGCCTGCTGGTGCCAGGGCCTTCCCAGAGCTGTATCTCATCCTTCACATTGCCAGTGCTTTCCCTGGACCTGCCAGGAAGAGCGGCGATTCCAGCTCGCAGCACGAGCTGCTCTGTACTTCAGGCACTTCAGGAAAGTGTTGGATAGAATCTGTGTGCAGCCATTAATAACCACTTCCCTGGCAATAGCAAACAGAGTGGGCAGGCAGCACATCTACTACCTATAGCACTTGGCTGTACAATAAATTAAATCCACCCAGTAAATCACGGCAGGCTGAGAGGAAGGGGCAGTTATCTGTGCGTACCGACCCTTTATCTGCGATGAGAGAGACTCACAATGAAAATTACTGGAGACTAAACACAAGTCAGGTGAGGATCTGTGGAATTTCATAGGCACCAAGCATGGCTGATGCAGCCTGCACTCGGAGCAGCATGCAGACAGACAGACAGACAGACGGACAGGCAGCCACAGCAGCATGCAGACAGACGCCCAGGGTGCTGCACAGCCATTAGGCAGCACCTTTGCTGAACGTGGTTAATAACATCAGACAGCTTAACACGAGCGAGTGGTGACAGCACAGCACAGCACCGGAGCAGGAGTTACCTGCTGGAGCCGGCTGAGACCCTCCCGGTAGCGGTGGGCGACAGCTCCCCTTTACCTTGCCGTGTCCCGTTTAAGGGATGACTCCTCACTTCACCCCCAGCTCGCTGCTGGATTGCACAGGCAGATCTGCCTCTTCCTCTACCGCCCCGCATCGCGCCTGATGGAGGGGACCATAAAACATGCTGTAGAAGGATGTCTTGTGTCCTGCATCTCTGGACAATGTTTCTCCCCAGTGAGCTGTCACAGTGGCTTAGTGTAATGGGCTTCTGAAGGCCAGATATTGCTGCCAAGGGACGAGGCAAAGGGGTTTTTAGAGAGGCACGGCCATTTCTCTCACCCTCTCCTGTCACTGGGCAGGGATATAAATGTACATACAGCAGCATCTCTGCTGCTGCCAAGCTCTGACCGTGACTCTGGACAAAGAGCTTCCTCTGAGCACATCAGAATCCCAGTAACTTCGTGCTTCCCACAGCGACCTTCAACAGGCGCTGGGGAAGGAGCCGGTGCCCATCCATCAGTTCACTGTATGAATCTCTGGGCCAGGGCTCTCAGTCAAGCGAGACGCAGAGTCCCACCTCTGGCTGTGAAATCCAGAGCTGTGCTCTGCTCTTTGGACACCCAAGAGCTGTTGCCAGCCCCTGGGCAATGAGCTTTACAGATGGGGAAACCTCTGACACGCTGAATCCCCGGCTGCCTGGAGTTTGGCCTGGCCAATGTGCACAGCCAGGTACCCCCTCACCCCACCCCACGATCGCTCCCATTACAACGCTGTGGCCAGGCACTGTCTGCACCGCGCAGCCAAAAGGCCAGAGGTCCAGAGGGAAGGAGACCTGACGGTGGTCACACAGCCAGCGTGTCAGTAATCAGCTCCAGCTCCTTCCAAACGAGCCCTGTTATCTAAATTAAATATCAAAGAACTCCATCCCCTCCGGCAGATAAAAGGAGAGAATGGTGGGGAGGAAAGACAAAATCACAGGGAGTTTGAGATGATAGAGTAAGAGCTGTTGCCCAGGTCTGTGTTCTGCTGCTTCGCGGGGGAAGAGCGAAAATGATGTAGCAAAACGCAAACAGGAGTCGCTTCTTTCCCAGACGCTGATTTATTATTTAAGAGGAAAGTGCTATAAATACCTAATCTGCAGAATCATCTAGCCAGGAGATGTATGCATGCATGTAAAGAAACACACGTGTGTCCCTGCGGGCTCAGCCCAGGGGCTGTGGCTCTGCACAGCCAGCGGATCGGCTCTTTGTGCCGGTGTCGGTGAGTTAGTGATGTGGTCCCGGCTGTTCCCACCTCCCTCACCCGGTGC
Source organism: Gallinula chloropus (assembly GCF_964237585.1). Classification (NCBI taxonomy): domain Eukaryota; kingdom Metazoa; phylum Chordata; class Aves; order Gruiformes; family Rallidae; genus Gallinula; species Gallinula chloropus. The sequence goes on from NC_140112.1 coordinate 3,696,426, forward strand.
TGCTGTCCCTGTACTGGCCTCTCCCCCGTTAAACCAGTCCTGCAATTCACGTGCTTTAGTAGATTGTGGCCGTACCCTTTGCCAGGAGGACACTGGCACCTCACACACTTGGATGGGAACGTGGGACGTGCATGTCGCTGGGTCCTTCAGAACTGGACCCAGGGCTTACTCCAGTGGGATGTACGGACTCTGAGAGAGGTGCTGCCACGCAGCACGTTAAACAGCAGCAAAATCAGTCTGGTTAAGTCAGGATTTAATGTAAGGGCACGAGTTTTTATAATATAATCCATTTTAAAGCACTCCTAGAGATGCTGCTCTATGGTAAGATTAGATTTTACCAAACCTGACCTACCAGGTGCAGCCCAAATAATTTGTGTAACAGAGTGGAATTGCAGAACTCAGTTTGCCATCCAAGATGCAGCGCATCCTGGAGGTCTCTTTTTCCCTGTGCTGGTTCCAGCTGGGACACAGTTAATTTCCCCAGCCCGGGTCTGGGGTCTGGGTTCGTGCTGGAAGTGGTGCTGGTAACTCAGGGATGGTTCTGGTGCCGCTGAGCAGCGCCTGCACAGAGTCAAGGGCTATTCTGTTGCAATTATGTAATTTTATTTTATTTCAATTATTAAACTGCTCTTGGCTCAACCCATGAGCTTTCTCACGCTGACCCTTCCCATTCCCTCCCCCATCACACTGGGGGCTCCTGAGAGCAGAGATAAACAGCGCTCAGCTCACACCAGACTCCCCACCAACACCCAGGTCGCCCTGCATCGCTGCTTGCCTGCAGCATGGCGCAGAGCCCACAGCCCCACTTTCAGCTCCGTCACCAGTCTTGCCCGAGGAAAAAGGTCCCTTGGGCAGGGAGTGAGCACATCCCCACATACTGAGCAGAGACTCCAAGTTCCCAATTGTGGTTTCATCTGTTTCAGAAGCGTTTCTTGGTTTCCTTAAGTAACACGACAGCATCTGCCTGCCCTGAGCTGCACAGCACACTGCGCACACGCGATGTTTCCAACCACAGGAGCACACAGAACAGTCCTTTAAAAATACACCTCAGTGGGAGCTCTGGAGATGTTTGTGCAGCTCTGCTCGGGTCACCTGTAGGTACAGCAGGAATAAAACCCAAAGCACCCGAATCTCTAACTGACCGGAGGGACTCTCCCTGTAAGATGCTCGAGCATCTCAGGGGCACGCCAGGCTTCCCGCTGAGAGCGTGCCGGGGCTGCGCTGCGCCGACACTCACAGGAACAACAACAAATGCAACAAATCATCTGCTTAGTCAGCAGGCAGAGTCCAGCCCTGGAATCTAAAGACAAGCACTCTGCCTGAGCAGCATTCAGGGTTTATTTCCCCCTGCACAGCTCTGTCCCTGGTTAATGAAACACTGCAAGGTCCATCCACTTTAAGCAATTACAGTAATTGCTTAAAGTAACCAGCGTAACGCCATGGTTGGAGCATGGGAATGCCAGGGACACTTTGGGATCTTTCAGTGCAAACACAGGGAGAACAGCAATCAGGAGAGCAGAAGCCCTAGGCCACAGCCCAGCCCACAGGGCTCAGTCTTAACTTCTGCCTTCTGCAATTTTGAATCCCACGAGCACCATGAGGGTGTCTGTCCTTTGCTGTCCTCCCTCATCCTGTCCTTGGGGTGAGGAGCTGCCTGGCAGGGAGGAATCATTTGTCTTCTGTCCCATCCAGATACCTGCCAGTGCCAGTGCAAGCTGAGGGACCTAATTCCTAAAAGTAAAAGACTCTTCCTCAGGGACCTGGGGAAGAAAAGAGCTGCTAAGGGCCAGTCACTTCTGCTGCCTCTCCTCCTGCTTTTTTTCCTACTGTGCATCCTCCCAAAACGTCTTTTTCCTTTTTCCCCTCCATCTGAGCCACATCCTGCTCTCCCCTCCCTTGGCAGAGCACTGAGCTCCTCTTTAGGGGCTGCTTCAGAACCATAGGATGTGGTGGTGCTGCAGCCCCTGGTAGGTGACCCCAGCGTCTCACAACTCAAGTGCTATGGCAGTTGTAGTGTTGCCATGTCTGCAACCCTGTGACAGCTCTGCAGAGCCAACAGCTGGTGTCTGAGATGATTCTGGTGACGTGAGATGATTTCAGAGACTAATGTTCTCCCAGCTCACTATTGACACATGGGACGGGTAAATGAGATTTACTTTGGCATCTCATTCACTTCTCAATCCATCTTCTCTAGTACTTCTCTGTTCTCCCCTCCAGCCTGCACATGGAAAGGTCAATCAGTTTAATTACAGATGTTAGACACATACGTGCCATTTGGAGCCCTGCTAAGCTCAGGTACCTGCAATGCTGCCGCACCCTCCAACCGACTTTTGCACCAAATCCAATGGCAACAGGTTTCTTAGTGCTGCAAAGGAACCACTCTGCGTGGTCACTGGGCTGGTAAGGAGAGAAAGAAACGACTGCAGAGTTCTAATGTCTGTCAGAACAAGCTGCCAGCACTCACTGAAGTTCCCTGCCTTCCCCTATAAACTCTGGCATCACCATGCAATGAAGGCCACTCCCCATTTTTAATTGCACTCTCACCTTTCATTAACGGGGCTTTGAGCAGTGCACAACCCCACAGAAATAGGTCCACAGCGTCCGTGCAGGGTGGAAATGGGCCATGATGGTGGGAGAGCAGGCAAGCGCTCCAGGCTCTGCAGCAGCTCAGGGACTCGGCACAGCAGGGCCTTCCTCACCATCCAGGGACTTTACTCTTAAAGCCAGCAAGGGCTGGGCAGCGTTCCCCACACTCTACACGCCCTGAGGCGTACCACAGCCCGGGAAGGTGACAGCTTTCAGGAGCTCTGAAAAGTCACATTTTAACTTTATTTCCATAATAAGGAGCCCAGTGAGCAGCTCTGCCAGGAAGATCTATCTGCAGACCTCACATTTATGTTTTCATGTCATTTCTGAACTTCCCATAAACAGCAGATTTTATGGCTAATAGCAGTAATAGTCCCAAGGGCAGCAACGTTGTTGATGGCTTCGGTTGCGGGCGCAAAGGCTGCCTGCATCTGTGCCACAGTGCCCAAGGGACCGATCCTGAGGGACGTTCAGCGTGGCCCTGGCCACGTCTGGAGCTCACCTGGCTCTGCCTGCAATGCACCGAACCCCCAGCATGAGGCCATAAAGCACGAACTCAGGGTCTGGCAGACACAGACCCCATCGCTGAGAGCTGGGGGTGGAAAGGTTCTTCCCCCCCCCCAAGCACGCCGGGGCCTCAGAAGGGCTTTTACAGTAAGAGGAACAGGCTGCCCCTCTCTTTGCCAGGGTGCAGGCTCCTTAACCCCCACTTTAGTAAGAGTCTAGGAGCAAAGTCCACCTTTCTTCCTGGCCACCTTGGTTTCCTCGTGCCCCTTGCAGCCCCCGAGCCCCCGCGCTGCAGCTGAGCGGCCGTGTGCCAGGGCCGGGCGCAGCTGCACTGGCCGCACTGGGGGAACAGGAAGGCTGCACCGCAGCCAAGCGTGGGGCTGTGGGAGCCGGGCGCAGCTGGGGCACAGGACCCTGCCTGCCCCAAAACCCCTCGGCTCTGCAGAGCCAAGAGGGGCTGGGGGAAACACAGCAAAACCCTCACAGACAGGCTTTACTCCAGTGCTTTAAGGCTGAGCTTGTCAAAGGCTCCAGGGGAGCCCAGGTCAGCCGGGGGGTTCTGTCCTGGGCTCTGGTGAGGCCACACAGTGCTGGGGTCAGGGTTGGGCCCCTTGCTACAAGAAGGATATGGAGGCACTGGAGCGGGTCCAGAGACAGGCAGTAAAGTGGGGAAGGGTGTGCAGCACCAGTCTGATAGGAGCAACTGAGGGAACTGGGGGTTTGGTCTGAAGGAGGCTGAGGGTAGACCTACTAGCTCTCTACAACTCCCTGGAAGGAGGGTGTAGCCAGGTGGCAGTCAGTCGCTTCTCTCAAGTAACAAGAGGAAATGGCCTCAAGATGTGTCCAGGAGGTTTAGGCTGGATCTTAGGGAAAATTTCATCACTTAGAGAGTAATCAGGCATTGTCCAGGCTGCCCAGAGAGGTGGTGGACAGGTCTAGTTGACATGGTGGTGTTGGACAGACAGTTGTACTTGATGATCGTAGAGGTCTTTGATTCCCTGGCTGTATGAAGCTCTCCCCCCGAGGACCCTCCCCAGCCCACAGCTCTGGCACAGGCTGCTGGGAGGCTACAGAGGAGCCAGCAGCACCTGAGACCTCCCCACTCCTTGCCCTGCAGTGGGCTGGCAGGAAATGTTTCCCAACAGAAACCTGTGGTCTCTTGGGGATTACAACACCATTTGTTCTAATTCTTGTTGACATTTCATTTCACACACTATTAAATGAACCCCTTCAGAAGGAAGAAACAGAAATTTGCTATAGAAGAGAGAAAAATACTGTGTGCTTTAGGAGAAAACAAGCTCATGATTTATTCTTCTGATATAGTTACCCTGTACGGTGCAAAGCATCCAGCCAACCCTGAACTGCACGGCTCTATCCTACGCGATGCTGCGCTCGGCGACCGTGGCAGCGAAGGCACCAAGCTAACGACACACACTTCTACTATTCTCCCCACTTTTAAACCAGTCACAGTATCTCTAGCTAAACCAGCCTTTCCCTTCGTTTGTGAGTTGAAATGCTTTCCCTAAATACCTCGCCTGGTATCCGCAACAGTGTGGTACCGGCTGATGGAAGGAGAAGTGTAAGGGAACTTAAATGAATCATTTTTTATTTGACCAATTTAGCAATGACAAAGAATATCAATCACTTCTGTACTGGGGCTGTGGAGTAAGCAGATATCCTGACACATTTTATCCCTCTCTTTGAACAATTTGAAATGACCTCTGGAGGGGGAACAAGGTGCGAAAGGCAGCTGTGGGGAGATGGAGCGAGGAGGGTGAGGGATGCCCTGGCTCTGGCAGATTGGGGCAGAAGGGATGTGGGGAGAGTGGTGCCAAGATGGACCCTCACAGTGGGGGGAGCACGGCTCCCAGCTTTGGTGGGATCCTGGGGCATGCAGGGACCCCCAAGCCGATGGGAAATCCCATCAGTGAGGAGGCTGCTGTAAAACACAGCTTCCATCGGCGTTCCGGGGCCTGGGCTCCCGACGTGCTGCGCTCCTCTGCTGTGGTGATTAAAGCTCAGTGAAGTCATTAATGCTGAGACGTTCTTCACCGTATCGCATTAAGAGAGACTTTCTCACTTAAAGGCAACAGCCCCCTTTCTGCCTTTCCAATCTGCTCGCACAGGGAGGTGTAACACCGGCGGTGCTGCGGAGGCCGTTACCGTATGGCTGAGCAACAGGTTGACACGGTGTAAAGATACAGTTATGGGGCTAAACAAAGGCCGTTACTCATAGAAATCACAGGAGTTCACAACCACAACCCATCCCAGCAGGGAGGTGTCCTGCTGCACTGCCCCAAGGGCTGCCAAGGCTGAATGAACTGAGTGGCAGTCTGTCCGAGCAGCGGTCTGTCCACCCAGTCCCTGGGCACAGTGAGAGGCAGAGGGATGGGTGCACAGCACCATCCCTTCTCCAGCCCAGCACCTAGATCCACCCAGGATCCAGGAGGATGAATTTGGAGGATGATGTGAACTTCTACTTTCCCAATTTTTAAACTAGGATTATGTCATATAATATCCTTAAAGATATTCCCCAGGGCCACTCACTTTTACAGTGAATAATATCTAATCACCCATTTCTTCCCATATAATATACTACCGCCTTCTAAATTTGTCGATCTAATTAGCTCTTTCCCCTAACACTCAGTATGATTAAATCTGTATTAAAACTTTCTGTGCAGCACAAGAGCAGACACACCTGAGCATTTTCTAAATTTAGCAGAGGACAATATTTAATGGGTTATTTTTAATGGATGCTGGGATTGCTGCATAAATGAATTCTGATTTGAAGTGCCTCAGCCTCCTTATTTTTTTCCTCAGGTCCCTTAAATTGTATATCAAGCAGATTAGAAAGAATAATGGAGAGCCCTACCTGCTCCCATCCATCATGTATCCTTCAGAGCTAAATTAACAATGAGCACTTTATGCAAAAAGAGGTGGAAGAAACCGGGTTTCTTTATCCTTCAGCTTCATCATTTTGCAAGATGTGTCAGATCAGACATATCTGGGCTCATCCTGCAGCTTCCAGGCAGGTTGAACAGGGCTGGAGACAATTCCTGAGGAGTTTCATAACTTGCCTTTAATCCAAATTCTGGGCAGATTTGCATCGTTTAGAGTAATTAAAAGGCCCATTTGTGGGTTGTGGAGCAGCGACCTGATCTCCTTTGTCAGAGTGGCTGCTGATAGGAACCATCAGTGCATCACAAATGATGAAAAGCTTTGTCATGCACCAGCACCCCGCAGACTGCCAGCGCCAAGGCAAAGCCGCTCAGCACCCACCTGCGAAGCCTCGTGCTCCTGGGGGACCCAACTGTCCCCAAAGCTGCAGGCTTGGGGTTATCCAAGCCATGTGAAAGCCCCTGGTTGGGGAACATCAGCCACACTCCAAGGGAACTCCTGCCAGAGTGAGGGCTGGGCTGTCTCAGGGCTCTCTCCAGAGCTTGGGAGGGAATTGAAATTGCTCGGTGCGACTGGCCACTAAGGAGGCAAAGTGGGAAGGATGGAAGACCTGACAGTGCCAGCTCCAAGATAAAAAGGGGTAAAAGTCTCTGATGGGATCTCTCCCAGCTCCCCTCACTGTCATTAGGCAGGTAGATGGGGAACCATGTGGTGCTGCTGAGGGCTCTGCACTGCACAGAAGGCTCTGTGTGCCTCTATCTCCAATATTTCCTGTTGCCAGTGCAGGAATTCATCTGAATCATGTTGTGAGGGGTGAAAGTCGGTTCCTGGCCCATTTAACCATTCAGCCACCTCTTTCATTAGAGTCCAGTGGCAGAAAGATAACCAATTCCATCTCCATAATTACAAAGACATCCACAGCAGGAGACAATAAGGTTGTTTCTTACAGAGGATTTGAATTACTTCAATTACCGTGTCTGAAGCTCCCATTCAGGGAAGCGTGAGGTTTGGGAATACTTTAGAGCAATCAATTGTGCCTGATTGGTTATATTCAATAAAACTAGATGGGAGAATCTTTTTTTTTGTTCCCTTTAGGCAATACAAGCTCAAAGACTTGTACAAGCTCTCTGCCCACCCCCCAGGGTTGTCACCTGAACAAAGCAAAGGCACAAGCTGGAGAAAGGAGAAGCTAATATTCCATAGGCATTTAGGCTGCTCCTTCCCTATGAGGCAGTTTAACTCCACATGTCACCCACAGAACAGAGCTGGGTTAGGGGGGTTGGTGCTTCACCCCCTCCCTTTGCAGAAGAAACTGAGACACAGGGAGGGAAGTGAGCTGGGAAGAGGAATCCCCGCTGCCTGTGTATGAACACAAGGAGATGCAGTAGGATCTGGGGCTGGGCTGTAACCAGAGACGCAGGAACAGGACCTGATCCCAGCCCTGACACGGGGCAGATCCACTCCACACACGAAATCCAGCCAAGCTGAAGTCTGACCCCTTGTCCACACGCAGTTCTCAGCACTAATTAAAATGCACTTTCTCTTCTCTTAGTCAATAAAATAAACAATAGGCAGGGGGAATACAAAGAGCTTCCTCTGAGCAGTGCAGGTTCTCAAAGATGCTTTACAGCACTAGAGAGCAGACACAAAAGCTGTGATGTGTTTATTTCTGTATAAACCTGTTCCTCTGGTGTCACTTTTGGGGTGGAAGAAAAGAAACACGCTTCCACCTCAGCACTTCAGAACGTCCAGGGGATTTAAAGCAGATCCTCATTACCAGATCTGTAATCCTGTCTTTGGAAGGCATGCAGAAAAATGGGTATGCCTCAAAAACCTACAATACATTCATGTTTCTTAACTAATCCACTCCTGGTCAGCCAGCCCTCCAACTTACAGCTGATTTGAAGCAGAGATACGAGTTCAGACAGGTTTAAAATCCCACATTGAATAGAAACTCTGCTGATGTGAGGCCATGGTTATGAACATGCTCTCATCTCTCAGGGATGGGGGTGACAGTGGGAACTCCACCAAGCCTCAAGCACCTCACTGGCTCCAAGCTTATTACATCTCCTAAAAGTTTCCCCTAAGAAGAGACTCTTTCTCTTCATTTCCACTCTGATCAACCCCCCCATCGCCTGCAGCAGCCCACCCTGTTACACCTGAGACACTTCCAGGTGCTGCTCTCAGATCTCTCTTGGGCAGGGAGGGCTGTTCCTTCTGAGAGAAACACAGATTGATGAACACTACAGTCGCCCACTGGCAGGAGCACCGTGCCAACCCAACACCCTGCACGGGCTCCACAGAACCCCTGAGCACATGGTTCGTGTGGGCAGCCCTGGGTCCTGAAGCAAGGCACATCTGGGAGCTGGGTGCTGTACAGACTGGTTTAATAAGGCTCAGCTTTGCTGCACCCCACATTGCAGCTCAGCCCTTTCCAGTGAGCTCCCTAAGCCAGCCCCACAGCCTCCTCCCACAGCGAGAATGCAAAGGTGAGGAAAGTAAAGCCATGTGCTCCCCAGGGAAATTAAAGTGGTCATGTTGGAGCTGGGGCTGCAATGGGGCAGGAACGATGCTTGCATTATCAGTGGAGTATCAGTAATTGTGAAATGGGGCCGGGCTTTTGCAGCCCATGCCCAAGCTGAAGTCTGTCTTATGTCAGGACAACCTCACTCCTGTGTTTGCTCTGCTGAGAAAAGGAGGACAGAAAAAGAAAAAGACTTTTTTCTTTACTTAAGTGTCACCTGAAGGTTTAAATTTAGTAATTAAAAGTCCCTCTAGGCTTTTGCATGAGCTTTTAAATATAGTCATTAGAAATAAAATAAACCCTTAGCAAGATCCACCTTACATAACTTCCTCCACAATTTAAAAATAACTTGTACAACTTTCTAGTGCTCAGTGTGCATCAGAGCAATTACCAGGGAGAGGCAGGTACCCGCTCACACCTCACCCCATCCCTCGCTGGGATCCGCCCTCACAGGAGCTTCACCCCTCAGGGACAAACCCCCACGCTGCAGGGGGGGAAGAGCCTCCCCCAACAGACCCAACCCTTGCTGCACCCCAAACCCAGCGCTGGGGGAGGCACAGCCCACTTGCCCGGAGTGGGGGTGACTCCTCACCCCACCAAAGGAGCTGATGGGCCCTGGGGGCTCCTGGGTCGGTGAGGAGCAGCCGCACGTGTACAGCCGCGTTGTGGGGTCCCTGCTGCCGCTCCGCACGTGCTGTTCCCTTCCCTACTGCGAGCACACCCAACATCTGACAGAGCTGTTTCTGTCTGGAGCTAAAAGCAGCACAGCTCCGCCTCGTAGCTTGGCTCCTGGCTAACTGAATTACCAGAGAATCCTAAATCTTGTGTTACTCTGGTCCAATAAATATTAAAGTCAGGGAAAAAGCTCATTAGGAGTCCCGTGGGTATAAATACAAGCAGAGCTATCTGTGTATTTGTGCTGAAACGGAGCAATGCATTAAGAGCACCTCATAAACCCTCTGTGTACCGGTCTGTACAACCCCGTAGCAGCTGAACCCTCCGCTCTGTGCAACGGGAGCACCCAGTGGGGATGCTCTGCTGTCCCCCACAAAGTCCCACAGAAATTCTCAGAAGCAGCCAAAAAAACCTGGAAGCCAGTAAGAACTGCAGAGTGGAAAGAAATGACCATGTGAGGATGATAAATGCGTTGGAAAATCAGGCGAGCGAGGCTATACATCACCAGAGGTATATAAATCATGTGGATGCATGATGAATTTGTTATGCCAGGGATGCCCGTTGAACTGTTGAAGCAATGCTAAAATATGATTGAGGCACACGTGAGAGACTCCAGGCAAGTCTCCCAGGCCCCCATCCCTGTCTGGAGTAAATTATTATAGCTCTACTCACCTAAGTTTACATTAAATTAGGATCTAGCCAGTTTTAGCTATGGAGAGAACGACTGCAGAGCACACATCAGGCAGAACATCATTAGGCACTCGGGCAGATGTTGATTGTCTGTGTCCTGAGTGTTTCCCATCCCGAGTCTATCCACTACCTCGAGCTCTCCCCTAACCACACAGCTGCTTTGGGTGTGTGAGGAAAATCCCTCAGAGGGACTTCTCCATCTCACAGCGTGGCAGGAGCCAGGGACCAGCGTGCAGCACGCCAGGAGCACGGCCGGGATGCGCTCAGGACCTTGTGATGGTCCTGGGGATAACGTGCAGGTCCTGCATGGGCATCCCACAGGGCTGGAACCAGCTCTATGTCTGTTTGGAAGTGAGGAGCCAGGTCGGAGAGCAGCCTGGAGCCCTCCTTGCCCTGGGCAGCACCGCTGCTGGCCCAGCCTGTCTGCTGTGTCACTGCACAGCTATTTATAGACTCACAGTTGTATCCAGGGAACCAGAGGATGTTGACTAGTATTCTTCTATGAATAAAACATGGATATTTTCCCAGCTTGAGAAGCTAAGAGCTGCTTCAGATTTAACGTTTCTCTCGCTGATTGGACTCAGCAGCAGAGCCGGTTACTTGTCATTCAGCCACACAAGAAAAGGATCTGAGACTTGGCCTAAGAGAGTATGTTACAGACATGAGGTCAATATGTCCTCTGCTGCGACACAACGGCACTATTCTATCAATATTACAGGGAAAAAAGGATAAAGCTTCAGGAAACCTGCTTTTTCTGCAGACAGATAATATCCTTGCCTCTGGAATTTCTTTCCCCTGAAGTCAGAAGATACCCTCAGCGATTGAGCACCAATGTTTCACTCTGAACTTTCTTTGGATGGAACAGCCCTTGGCAATCTTTTCCTATCTATAACTATAAATGGTTCCTGACAGCACCAAACCTGCATGGGGACCTCTGCCCTGCACAGCATCCACCACAGTCTGTCCCCAACATCGGGAAACGAGGGGTCTGGAGTGTACCCAACCTCACAAGCATGACCCCAGGATTTCTCCCTCTCCTGGTTAAGACACTGGGTGTTTTGATTTACTTCCTGCCCAAATCCCTATTTCTTGCCCCTCCTTCTTACCACCTTTGCTAGAAAGCATCAGACCCAGCCCACCCAGTGTGACCCCAGCTGCTTGTCATCCTCACACCACCACAAGCCCAACAGCTTGTCATGGGCCTTCTGCACCACAGCAGTGGACGGACAGACTGACAGCAGAGACAGATTCCCTGTCCTTTTGTTGATCAGTAAGAACACACATCCTGTTGTGGGCAGACTCCCATGTCCCCCTGATCTCCCTCTCCCTGCTGCACCATCAGCACCACGTTTCCTGCAGTGGCACCGGGGTGTGAAATGACAACGGGAAGGTCGACTCGGTGGACGGGTTTCTCCATACAGCTCTGAAGTAGGTCAGGTAATATAGGACTCAGCATCACTCTCAAAGTCATCACAACTAGAATTAAATTTAGATTTCGATAATGAAGGCACTTGAAAAAGCCAAATCGCCTGTTTCTGTGGCCTGTCCTTCCTGCCAGAGCAAGCCTGGGACATCACAGTCCCCTCCAAGGATGGGTGAGATACTGGCACTGCCGAGCCACCCAAGAGAGGGTGCCCTCCCTGGACACCTCAGTGTATGGTTGAGCACAACAACCTTCACCATAACATTTCAGTTTATGAATGAGCTCTTATAGAAACTGTACCCTTGCAGCTGCCTCTGGAGATGGATAAATACACAGGGCTTGGCTGTCACAGCTGAAGTGAGCAGCCCAGGTGTGTACCAGAGTGCCACAGCCAAGCCAGGGAGAGCTGGGATTCTCTCACACCCATCCACATTAGTCCAAAAACATTCTCCCCAGGCTCAGACAGGCCAAGGTTTAGTGGGTGCTTTTCATGGCTCGCTGCACTGCTTGGTTTGAGTTGGATTCACAAGAAAAATGCCAAACCAGCGCGAGAAGTTTGTTTCCCAGGGCTTTGAACCATGGTACACAGAAACTCTGCAAGAAGAAAGGCAGACCTAATGAGATTACCCAGGCTACTATTTTCAGGGCTAACCACACTGAGGAAGAACAGGAAGAAAAGCACATTACTGACTGATAAATAAAATAAAAACTCATTTTCTGATTTATCCTGTAAATCAAAATGCTAAAAGAACCTCTAAGGCTGTATTAAAGCCAAGAAAAACGTAACACGAAATCAATGTTAAAGGCCATCTCAGCATCCTTTTATCTAACCAAAATTGTAAACACACTGCTACATTCCCAAAGCACAAAATCCATTTACACTTTGCATACTTGAAAAGAAGTCTAATGCATTTTGAAAACCGCAGACTTAACTGCATGCTTCTCCCATTTAATACAACAGGGCTTAATAAGATTTGCAGGAGGCATAAAAGGCAAATTGAACCCCAGAGTTGAACACACAATTTCGGGTTCCCAGCAGAGAGGCAAACCCAGTGATGGGGAAAATGTAACACCAGAAGGGATCAAAGCAGGGTAACTGATGGCCAGGAAACACAGGGAAAAGTCAGGCAAGGCAGACTCAGGGCTCAGCTCCTTCCAACACTTCTCTGAGCACTTAGCAGATGCTTTGGAACAATGACAGAGTCCCTTTACAAACCCAGCTCTCAGAAGGGTTTTGTTTCTTGCAGACAGCTGCATTTCAGAGGTACCCAGGTGCCCTGAGCGCTGGGTAACGCAGCCGGACAGTGGAACTCGGAAGGAAGAGGCTGCTCTGGCTCTGCAGGTCAATGCTGCCCTTGCTGGCCAGCATGAGTGTGGCCTCCCCGGGAAGGCAGGTCCATGCACAGCGGGACTTACACGTCCTCACCCTGACCTGGCCATCACGTAACAGCAGCCCAGTCCTCCTGCCCGAGGAGTGCAGGGTTACACTGCTGCCCATGCTCAAACCACACAGACACGGTCTTACAGAGGGGTCTGGAGACATCCCAGACCTGTAGTTGCTTGATGTCATCCTGGTAACTACCCATCCACCTGCCTGTGAACATACCCCAAGGACCACCCCGTGATCTCTCTCACTGACACGCTGGTGTCCTGCAAAGGCTGCAGAAGCACCAAAAGCGAGTTCACCAGCTTAGAGCCTCCCTGAGCTCTACCCCATTCGCAGCCCATGATGCCAGAGACACGTAAACACAGGTCGTATTTCCCCTGTGCTTCACATTAGAGAGGCAGGCAGGCATGAAGCTTAGTTTAAACTGGTGGATACGCAGCAGGAAGGTGACAGCTTATCCACACGTGGCCCAAAGCACAGCACAAACTCCAGCAACTCAACACAACAGATGCTCTTTATACCTGTCTGACTTTCTGCACAACAGGTGCTTCGATTGGAGAGCTTTCATGGCAAGGCTTGAGCCAAAGACCACAGAGGAAAGCAGACAGGCTCCTGTCAACAGGAGTAAGCCCTGGATTGGGCTGTCGTGGGGAGGAGCCGAGCATCAGGTCTGCAGTCAGGCACACAAAATGTGCCCCCTCGGAATTACAAATATCCCCCCTGTGCTGTAGCTGTGGTAACTGATGTCGGTTCTTCCCCCTACAAAAACACCTTCCAGCAATGGTCTGGGAGCCAAGTAGTGCTCAAGGAAATCTCTCCACATCGCCTGGCCACTGCCTTGTCCTCCCTGCGGATGTCGGGTGTTGCCAAGACAACCCGTGAGGAAGGACGTGCAGGGGCTGTGGGGAGTGTAGGTGGCCCAGGGAAAGGGACAAGGGATCAAGCAGGTCAGGAGCGGATGTCCATGGAAAAGCAAGGCAGGGGCTCTGCAGGGGCCGGATGAATTTAGCATGGATAACACCTGTCCCTCTGCCGATACTGCCGGCACAGCGACGCGCCCAATTCCCGGCTCTGACACAAAGCTCAGAGCTGGGCAAGTAACACAGAGAAGTCTGGGTTTGCTCTGCACGCTGGCCCAGGGAGGAGAGAACCCAACGGGGCTTCTGCCTGTGTCTCTTGCCTGTTCCCTTCTCCCTCCTGGCTCCTCTCCCATCTCCATCCTGGATCCAGCAGGTGTTTCCATGGCAACACCATGTAAAGCATCCTTCCCTCTGACATGGGAGAGAATGGCTGAAAAGAATTGGCTTGGGAAAACCTGGAAACTCAACTAAAAATAGGAAAGGCAATAAGGGGAGGTGATGGTGGAAAGCAGCCTGGGGACCCCACACCCTCCCAGAGGTCTCACCACAGGCAGAATGCAATTTGCTGTTTCTTTTTCATTCTGATGAGAGGAGAAAGATTTTTGGTTTCCTGTATGATGGGAAGCATCTCTGGCAGCACTGTCCCTTCCTTCCAGCTTACCATGAGCAGGAATTCTCCTAATTCTGCTTTATCACACAGTGATTCTGCAGGACGTAGGGAGTAAGGAGTGAGTCACAGAGGCCCCCCCCCCCCCCCCCCGCAAGGAATGGCTTCACTTGAGAGCAGATACTGTTCCAGTAAATGGGTGTAATTTGTGCTCTGATGTCCTGCACGGCTTTACAAGTGACAAATCAACCATTATACAAACATCCTTTGATAATCAGTGTGGTTACATTAATTATGATAAATGCTTTCAGCAGCCACAGTGTGTGGACACAGCCCATAACCGCACAGGAATCTCATCGCCCCACTTCTCCCTTCATGTACAAAGTCTCCCCCAAATCACCATCCCTCAGTCTCCTGACACAGAGCTTACGATCCGCTCTTCCAAGTGTTTAATTGTAGAAAAGGCAGAGTCCATCAGTATTACTGTTATTAAATATTAAGTAATATTCCTTGAAACAACCCATTGCCACTTTACAAATCACAGCCATGCAGGAGGGCTGTATCAGTTTCCTGACCCAGGGGATTAATTGTAGCAGTTGTTGCACAGCAACACGGCACCACAGATTAGGACCTCACCTAATGAATAACACTGCGTCCAATTGGAATTGCAAGGAAATTTAGCTTGGCAGAATGCAATTACTGGAGCCCAAATCTGATTTGATTGCAATATTCCTGTATTCCTGAAAAGTGCATCTGTAATGCGGGGTAAGGAGCAGGAGAGGAGGAACGCGTAACGCCCGCTGCTCTTAAAGACATGAGAGGGCTGGAAGGGTTTGAATTACAGAGACAAACTCAACAAACAGATCAATGGACACATCTCCTCATCATTAACCTCGGGGATTCGGTCCCCAGCGCATCCCTGGCAGGAAGAGCTCAGCTTCCTCTTCCAAACGAGCAAACGTTTCCATCAGAACCAGGAGCTGGCAGTCAAAATAATACAGGGAGAGTTTAGAAAGGTTATAATTCATTGGAATTAATAGAGGAATGGCCTTGGCAGCAGGCTTGCCCCTCACTGCTGGCTCTCGGGGCCTTTTTTTCAGGAGCAATTCACATTTGTCACCAGGATGCTGAACCAGAGAGACTCCTGGAGCCACTGGTCCCAGAGTGCTCTGTGCCTGTCCTCCCTCCATCCTAATGCCAGCCAGGGGTCAGGCCCCAGGCTTACATCTGATCCTCACAGAGGGCTTTAGAGAGTCTTTCAGGGGATTTTGGTAAAGCAGAGCAGCCACGGGAATTGCGCAGGAAGCGGGGAGCACGTGTCCCAGTGCCCATAACAGCTCCTGCGTCACGCCTGCAGCAGCCCTATCGCCAGGGAAAGGAGCTCAAGTTCAGCTCCAGGCTAGAAAAACCTGATGGTTTGGGCTGTGAAACAGTGGGCACGGTGTAGAGATCTGGAGAGGCTCTAAACCAGCACAAGGGCTGGAAAGCCTGTGCCCAGGTGATGCCATGGGAAGGCAGCCCAATGCCCCTTGGGCTCCCAGCTCCGTTCCTCGTCTGGTGTGGACAGCACGGCCGAGCTGACGGAGCAGTTTGGTAGGAGGGGAGCACCAGTACTTTACCATCACAGGAAACCAAATGGAAAGGTGTGAAGGGAGCTGGAGCTGCATTCCAGCCTGTCCTCGCTGAGACAGGGAGGGATGGGGATACAGACCACACCATGCACCGAGCAGGAGCCTCGAGCAGGAAGCTCCTGTTAGAAGTCCAGCTGGGACCCAGCCGAGCAGCAGCCTCGGGGCATCCCCATGGCCCAAAGGCAGCCCAAGCAAAAGAGAGATATTTGAAAGCATAAAGATAAGCAGAAATTCTGCACAAGGGACTATTTAGAGAGGGGTTTCCCCCAGAATTTTACTCTTTCAGACAGAATTCTCATAAAAATAATGGGGGCTGTAGCAAATTCTGAGCCTAAACATGCCGTGGCCAATGCTTTCCACCTTGAGACACCCATTGTACAGCCTAAGGGATCCTTCTTATTTGGTGCACATAGGAAAAGACTTTGCAGAAGGGTTTAGAAAAACCCTAGTACCTGTGTTTGCAGGAAAAACCACCCCTTCAGAATAAAGGGGACACAGGAGACAAGTCTAAGGCACATCCTGGGGCGTGTCCGTGAGGTCCCCTTACTCTTGAGGCTCCGGGCAGAGCCTTTTCCCCTGAGGAGCCCGTGTCCTCATGTCCTTGGTGACCCCCACAGCCATGGTGGTCTGTCCCCACCTTCCCCTCTGGCACTTCAGGGACAGACAGCAGCGCAGTTCCAATAGCTGTATCGCTTCTTACCAAAGAGGGGTTTAACCCTGCACTTCCATCAATTCTCCCTAAACCTCTTGGCATTAAAAGATCTGACAATAAGCCCTCTTTCATATTTGGGGTGGGTTTGGAGTCTGATTTAGAAATGCTTTTGAGAAGAGATATTTTTTTTTCTTCCTTTTTAGCCTTTATATCAGGCATTTTATCTGATATATGATAAGCTCAGATGAGTTTAAACTGATTCATCCTATTTTGTAATGTTTAAATGTACTTTGCTGAAGCTCCATCATAATGTCACACACTTTTAAAATGAATAATTCATCCTGCCCACCTCTTCTGAAATGCCAAAAGGATCCTGTGCCTTACCAGGGAGAAGCAAATACCTTTACTAAAAAGTACACAAGGAAACAATATCATTTAGGGAAAACCACCAACCAAGCTGCACCTCTGCAAGTCTCAATGCTGTGATCTCACGTGGAGATTGTCTAATTGAAGCCTGAAGGGAAGGGAGGGAGAAGGATCTTCTCCCGGGAGGGCTCAGGCCAGGGGTTCCCCTGGTCTCTACATCAGGCACCGATGGCTCCATGCCAGAGGTTGGGAGCCACCGATGGGCACAGGTATCTGCCAGCAAATGCCTGTCACAGAACTGTGTAAGAAAGGACATGGATTTGATCCCTGTGCTGGTGCTATTTCAGGGAGAGCCTTTGTCAGCCCTATATTTAGCTGCTGTATTATGTACCGTGCTAATGGCCAGGTAGAGCTTTGTCGTCTTGGAGCCCAGCAGGGACCAGGCTCAGGCTCGGGAATGAATGCTGCTTTGTGTGGGACTGGCGTTTGCCACCTGGGATAAAGCACAGGTACAATGAAAGAAACCCGGAGGGCTTCAAAGAAGAGGTGCTGGAGTTCCCCACCGCTATACAGCCCGATGGCTTCCTGCGGCCACCGCGCCCAGCGGGGTGAAACCTCCCACCCAGCAGCACCCTCCCCAGGGCAGGGGGTAGGTGGGACAGCTGTAGCTCCCAGAAACACACAGCAGCGGCTCCAGGAACACCGTTACAAACACCCCAAGTGCTGGGAATGGGGAAGCAGCCCGGGATGGAGCAAGGGGAAGGTAGCAGGAACGCCAAGCCAGGCTGGGCACAGCAGAGCGCTTCATGATGCTGGCAAACGCATCACCCAGCATATGTCTGGGCCTAAGTCTCCATTTGTATTTCATAAATACTTTATGATATTTTATGCAAGGGTATTTTTACTGAATCATGGGAAGGCACGAGACAAACCCCCCCAGAGATACTCCCGGCCCCCGACTGCTGCAGCCGCCCAGTACCGGGAGCGCCGGGCGCTATCGCTCTCGGCACACCACAGCCTTGGAAGAGAGAGGATGGACAGGCTTGTACTGCACCTCTTGCTTTTGTGGGAACAGGCTGTCAGAGAGCCGGATTCAGCTCTGCAAACACCCTTTAAGTCTGGGATAAATACAAATTAAAGCAAACTAAAAAAGCCCTGTAAAACTCCACAGTCATTTTCCATCAAGAGCCCCATGCTGCTCATCAAACATTGAAGAGCAGTCTGGGAATATCTGAAAAAGTGACCTCATTGTCATTCTTCAAACCTTCCCGTCAAGCCTCGGCGCGCAGCAGCGCTCCAGAAGAGCACTAGATGAGACTGGAGTCCTGTGGCCACATGTTCCCACATTCACCAGCAGTTTTTCTACTCCCAACTATCTTCCTTTATAGGGCTGCAAAGCAAAACAGACGTGGCAGCAGAGCCCCTGTACGCTCACCCAGGCCCTTTCTCAGGGAAAGAGAACAACCAGGCAAATGTTTTAGCAAATCTTCCCGAGTCTTGGCTGCAAACACCAGGAGCCAAACCCAGAGAGCATCACGCTGCTGCGGGCACTTCCCAGGCCCAACTGTGGGCACTTCAGGGCAGGACTAAGTGAGCAGCGTTTAGAGACCAGCCAAGAATGCAGTAACGCCTTGGTAACTCACTGGGGACTGTGTTGTCTCTAACATGGATCTGTGGCAAGTTCAATATCTGTGCAGACCCTCAGCACCCCATCGGAGCCACGCTGCTCTCCCTTCAGACACTGGGTGCTCCTTGGGGAGCACGAGCAGAATCCCCTTGCCCAGAGAAAGGAGGGCACAGTGTGATCACCCTGGGCAAAACACCCACCTACTCATAGATACACCATAACTAGAAGGGGCTCACGATCGATTTGCTTAGTTTGGTCACATCCTTTTACCATCAGTGTTTACGGGGTGACGTGGTTCACCCCTTCCTGCAGCACCCAGCTGCTGGGGATGCTGTCAATAGTTGCTAAGAGATGTTCTCTGCTCCAAAAGCCTCATGGTTGACGAGGAGAGGATTTTAAAGTAGAAGGGACCCACTGTGCAGATGGAAACAAGGGGCATACAGACCAACTCCTGAACTCTGCTGAGCTCTGCTCCTGTTCGGCAAGGCAAATCAGCATTGATTTACAGGGTGCTTACAGTAAAGCAGGTGCTTAAGTGCTTTGCTGGATGGCGACTGGGACACAGAGGGTCTTGATGGATCCAGCCCAGTGTCTCCCTGCAGCAGTTAAGTCACTTTTGTTACATTTTTCTATAATTCTGTCACTTCATGAAGAATATCAAGCTTTGTCTCCTGCTGGCCATCTGCAAAGAGGAGTCAAATAAAGCTCCGTAATGAGTTCTCACAGCAGAAATCTTTCCCACCATCCATATTCTGGGCACCTTTGACCCCACATCCCCATAGAAAATGACCTTTCCTACATCTCACGGCTGTGATCTGTTAACACCAAGTTCTACATCGCGTTCGTGTCCCCCGTGACATGACTTAAATCTGAACCAAGACAAGGGTAAAAGGTGTGAAAAAATCCAGTTATAGCTTCTTTATAAAGGATGATTCCATTTAAGAGCTAGAAAGTATTATTCAAGAGAGGATAAAAGATCCCTTCTATAGGAATGCATAAATTTAGAAAGGGACACACAGCTTTCATGACTCAGAGGAGGATTTACTATCTATATTGTCTCTTATCATGCCAGTTTAAAGCTCATCTATTACGAATGGTTTCCAAATTAAATTTCTGGGGTACAAACGGGCAGAAAATGATCCCCAGACTATGGTGCTAAACTGAGGGCTTGGCTGTGTGGGCTCGAGGTGCTCTCCTGCTCCAGAGCCTACGTGCCCAAGCAAGCTGTGCCTCAGTAAAGGTTGTGAGTCATCCAGCTGCTGCGGCGGCACGGATGGAGTAAGTTAATAACAGAGACAGGGCAAACATCCTGTTTTGGTCTTAATTCGCATCATTGAGCAAGATGCAGCTCAATCAACTTTCTCTGCCTATAGGACAGTCTGACTATCATGCCTTAGGTATGGAAAACACCACATCGTGTCACCACATGTTGTTCCTCACAGTAAAGGGCCGAGGATGGAGCCTCCCCTCAGCAGTCTAGATAGAGATGCCAAAGACGTAACGGGTCAGAGAGACTTCAACACCCTCACAGCTCTAGAGCCAGTGTCCTCCCCATTCGTGGTACTGAGACTGTGCATAGAGCAGAACTAATTCCTGCTGAATCATTCAGAGGCCTTTGTCCTGCTCTAAGTGCCCCTCACTGTGGCTGCTCTCCTGCCACAGGCAGCAGTTCTCAGGCAAAACATCCAGCAGGCAAACCCTTGCCTGTGAAATCACTGTGTCAGGCCCTCCCCAGTACCAGTCCTCTTATCTGCAGGGCTGTGACTCTGGTGGGATGCCCAGCACCCCCAGCCTCAGGGGAATGGCCGTGCTCACCAGCACTCTGAGTGTCTTTGGCTTCCCGACAGACTGCTCGCAGGGATTTACACAGGTGCCTACATGACCCTTCTCAAACTCTCCTCTCGGAGGCTGGGATGCAGGTGAAAGCACCTCAAGAGATGCTGCAGTGCAGGAGAACATCTCAGCTGCCACCGCAGCATGTCAGCCACTTCATCTGCTTCCCTCTCACCCTTCTCCCCCCACCTCAAGCGGTGCTGGGAGCCAGGGAAAGCAGCAGGGCTGGGAACACCACAGACCCATCCTGCCCGTCATGGGAAGCGATGGGAGATGGTAAAGCCTCGTGGCAACCAAAAGTAACAGAGAAAAGGAGATTTTTGTGTTTGGCAACGAGATGAATGATCGTGCTGAGCTCCCTGCCTCACCCTAATCCCCACTGAGTCACCGGGTCCCTGCTCGTACCCCAGGCTGGGTGACTTCTCTCTCCGAGGCTGCCAGGGATTTTTGCCATATGGCAACAAGGAGATCTGATTAGTTGACTGTTTCCTATTTGTTTTAATTAGTAGTTTATTAGCCATATGTTAAATTGCACATTTCAACCACTCAGCAGTGTTACTGGAAGTCAGAAGGTATCTGGATGGGGTTTCTGTTGCCTCCTGAGCCACGTGGGTATTTGCTTTGAACATAACATCAGCCAGTGGGAGCACAGGAGTGCTCTCCCTTGTCTCATCCTATCTCACCTCATCTTATCTCATCTCTTCTTGTCTTATTTAATCTTATCTGCTGCCTCTGCCAGCACTGGGCAGGGAAGCAGGTCAGACCTCTGGCTGCCTACCAGAGCTGCTTGTCACATTGGAGGATGCCGATGGGCCTTGGCGTTCCCAGGCTCTGGAGGAACAGAGCTGTAGGACAGCCAGGAACCTCCAGGGACAACCTGAGTAATCTGGTGATGCTCCTCTGTCTGGGCAGCAGACCCACAGGAGCTTGGAACCTCTGCACTAATCACACCAGGGCGTTTGTCCCTCCTTGTTTCTCCATTCCCACCAGTCGGTCATAGAAAAGTGACTGGGAACTAGATAAAAAAAGGTCATAAACAGCAACAAAGCAGACTGGGTTTAAAACTCACTGCAACGTGCACAGAGACCCGAGCCAGCTTTTGCCCAGCCCTGGTGCACAGGCTTTTCCTGCAGATGGATTCCAGCACCGAGGGCTGTCACTGCTGTGCATCTTACCAGCACGCAGCTCCTGCTAAGAATAGCCAACCAGTTATTAAACAAACCCCGTACCCATCCCACTTCTTGACAGGAAGCCACTGGGAAGGCACTTGCAGCACACAAATAAAACCAGCACCAGAAAGCACTGGGCAGCTCAGGAAACATCCCAGACCCGTGTGGGTCCGATGGGGCCCGGCGGTGCCGCGGTGTGACGGTGGGCAGATGGCCCATGGGCAGCATGCCTGACCCACTCCTGGCACCTTCCCGCAGCCACAGGACACTCCTGACAGCAGTGGCTATGGAACACAGTTCTTCTGCCTGTGTAAGTTCTGAAATGACAGTCAGATCCCCCCAGAGACGTACCCAGGGCTCTTCCAGCTCCCAGGAGCTCTCTTGGTGACCACTGATGGCTTCTACAAACTTCTATCACAGGTCCAGTGCTACAGGTCCAGGTTGTCCTGCAGCTGCGCACAGAAATGCCCAAACCTGCTGCTAATCCTGCCCTTGACTACCTTTCCTTTTTCACCTCCTTATAATCTCCATTATCCCACTAGATGTCAAAGTAACCACACAGAATTAAACACCAAACTTTGGTTGACTGGCCAGGCTAACTCATTTCAACTAGACTCATATTTTTTTTCCTGAAAGAAGTAGAAACATCATTTTATACAACTGTCCTGATGGCCTCTCCACGACCACTTCCCCCCATCATGGGAACATTAAGTATTTTGTTTCAGGCTTTCTCTCAGAAAGCATCGTTACATTGGGTTTTCTTGATTCCATGCAGATTCCTAGACCTCAAGATTGATTTTTTTATCCCATTTCTTCCACCAGTTCAGGGTTGTAATGGTCTCAAATACAGTAACTCCACTCAGATCCTCCATTTAATCAGCACGTTACTCTGATTCACTCCGATGCACTTGCTCCCTGTGTGGGCTCAAATCAATTTTTAGATTCTAATGACTGACACATTTTTAAAATACATTTCAGTTGCAGCTTACAATAGATCCCAGGTGCAGATCTGCAAGTGCAGATGACTGCACCCCAACCCCTCCCCATTTGCAATGCAAAGGCCAGGCGGTGGGTGGAAGCGCTCCCAGCCCCGCTGCTGGTGGGAGCAGGCTGCAGGTTGCATCACCGCTGCGGCAGCTCCTGGGGCAGTGGGGCTGTGTGCCCCCAGCACCCTGCCCATGCTCCCTGCCCCTCAGTCTGGCCCCAGCCCAGCAGATCCAGAGGCTGTTTCCAAGAGCCCGGGGTCGAGCTCATAACTCCGACTCGGTGCCACGCTGCTCGCCACAGCTTGGGAATAGAGTTTCTCATGTTCCACCACCCTCAAAGCAATTAGTACACCAACCTATTAATTTGCCACACCCTCTCTCCACTCTGAGGGGCTGTGCTGTCCACAACATTCCTCTTGGAACAATCGGGGGGTGGCAGGAGGACACAGGGGCTGTAAAGCCATCCTTGGAACACCCAGCGGCAGCAGCCCACCCTTGGCCTCAGGCCACGCTCCGTAGCACTTTCCCATCTCTGCCTTGGCAAAGCACAGGTCCTGGCCACAAAACCATCACCAGGCATTGCTACTGGTTAGCAGGGGTTGGTTAGCAAGGCCTGGAGAAGGAGTCACACCAACAGTGAGTCCTGGAGCTGGCTCTCGCTGCTCCTCCCTTGCTCACACCAAGCCCATGCTGACATGCAGGATGCTCCTTTTCCCAGGAGCCAACTTCCCACTGGGTTTCAAACACGTTTCAGCTCAAGCACGCTCCCCCCAGACCCGCTCTGCTGACGGCCCCTCCCCACAAAGTGAATCCCAGCTCATCCGCTCTGCGGTGCTGAGGAAGCACCAACGCTCCTCCCACAGCACAAGATGCTCATTCGTGCCAAGGGAATGGAGAACCCCCCCTCTGGGGAGGGATGAGGAGCTCCAGATTTACTCTGCCTGGTACTGAGGGATTATAACATCACTGACCACGTTAGTAAACACTGACAAATGTGACAAAACACCAAGTTAATCCTTGAATCCTGCTGAAACCAAATATTCTGTCCCATTTGGTAAGGAGTACAGATAGAAACAGGCTCTGTGGACACAGTGTAGTCATATCAAATACTGAAAGTTACTTACTAAGCACACCGAGGGTGTAAGCTCCCCGCTGGAACGAGCAGGTTCTGGGGCAGAATGTGGGGAGGCAGGCATGCCAGCAGCTCCTGGGTGTGAACAACTGGAAGCTATCCTTCAGCTGGAAAGTAAGACAAATGAGGCAGCATTAAAGCATCAGATAAGAAAAGATGTTCCCTTTATTAAAAAATAGCAGTACATTCTTTACATTTAGCATAAAACCTGCTGTAATTACCTAGCAGTTGGAAAGCAATTTGCAACAGGCTTTATTGTTCAGCATCTGTACCAAATTCTCAGGGAAACATCCACGAGGGAATAAGGGGAAATGAGATGTGCCACAGTAACTACAACATTTAACTGCTCACACAATGGAAATTTCAGCGAGGCTTCAACGAGCTACAACACGATCCTACTCCTGAGCTGCTGGTCTTGTTTTGTTACTTAAAGAGCTCCAGGTCTGACTCCAGCTCCTTCTCCTCCTGTACACACACGCCCACCAGGAACACTATCATCCACACAAACCAGCCAGGTTATAGTGCCAAAATAAAAAGTAATTGTTGAAGGGAAAACAAGCCTGTGGCAGCCACGGAACAAGAGACATGCTGGCAGGTACCACAGCCAGGTACCATAGCCAGGACATCACCATTCATCAGCACACATACCTCCTCAGCTTTGACCTCTACAAAAAAGAGAAGAGGCAAAATAACTTGCAAGTCAACTCATGATTTGCAAGTTCATCCCAGAGTAACTGTTCCATCCAGTGGAGGAAACTGGAGCCCACACGAGGTTTTAGGATGCTTAGAGGAAGCTGCATTTACTCCTGCTTAGCCTGGTACCCACCTGCCCAACCCCACCCCAAGCCAGGCAGGCAGCAGAACTGCCATGGAAATGAATCACTTCGATTGTGCTGGTTTAAGAGTGCTCACTTTGCATCTCCCCAAAGCAGGGAGCGTGTGTGCATGGCATTGAGGGATTCTGTCTCAGGGTTACAGCCTGGGCCACGCAGGAAGCGTGTAGGAGCCTGATGCTCTCCAAACAATCCCCAGCTTCCCAAGGGACCTCACATGTCACACAGTGACAGCCATGAATTTATTGGATGCCTTGTTTACTCCTTCTTTCTTTCTTTCCTCGCTGATTAAATAACATTCCTTCTGATTTAATTTCAGGCCATCAAATAAAATAGGAATGTATCCTTGCAAGGAAACATAGCTTATGTTCTGCTCCAGCCTGGAGCTAAGCAGCATAAACAAATTCATCCCTTTCGGTAATGAGGACATGATTGCAGGAGCGCTTGGAATTAAGGAATATTAACAAATTCCACATATTCTTCTCCCATCCAGAATTATGTTTCAGGAGCCTGCCTCCTGCTTAGCTACCCAGCATCATCCCATCCCGTCCCGTCAGGCTGCGTGCCCGCGAGCCTCCAAGCAGGTTATTAGTCTTACAGAATGCACAGGATTAAAGGCGCACGTCTCTAAGCTCTACAGGCTGAATTTTGCTCAGCGTGATTGCATGGATACAAATGAGAGCAGAGCTTGACTCTGGCTGTTTACAGTGCCATGCAATTTGCTTTAACACGCTGGCTTCTGACGTAAAGGCGAGTTCCAGGGGGAAGAAGTTGATGTCTGTGTCCTCTCAGGTCAGAGCAAAGCACATGTGAATGGGGGAATCCAAGTCTTATGCCAGGCAAAGTAATTCCCTCGTTTGAAAGGAAAAAAAAAAAAAGAGACATTCAACCAGTGCTCAGAGCAACAGGATGATCTGTGAGTGAAGGGAGGGGATGTAGGTGTGAGGATGGGGGGGATGGGGCTCTGTGGGGTGGTAGGAAAGCCAGGAATAACAGAGAGCACGGGGAATCAGACAGCCAGTTACAAAACTCCTAGACTTTATTCAATGAATTATTTAAAGTCTATTTCTGATCTGGCACAGGAGGTCACTTGATCTCCAGAAGGAGCAACAGGAGCCCCATTGCTTCTGCCGTTCAGAACTCACAGGAATGAGGTGATAGGAAACACCCAGCACAGACCCCTCGGCCCACAGCCCCAGGGAAGGGACTGCTCGGCCTCAGCAGGCTTCCCCTCTTTCTTCCTACCATTTCTGGCTTGTTTGTAGCCCTGGAAGTTCACAGGCTGAACCAGCTTCCCTGGGTATGAACTGACACTTCCATGCGTGTGGACCAAAGCTGTGGTCAGCTCCTTCACATCTGATGACTAAGGTGTGTCATCATCAAGCTGGGTGAGGTCACCCAGACCCACCAGGTGATAGCATTGAATCCCAAACACTCTTGAAAGACTTGATTCTTAAGACAGTCCCAAACTCCAAAGAGGAAGGCGAGGTGCTGTCCAGCACAGCAGCCCCAGGAGCTCAGCCCTGGACTAGCACCTTGAAGCATGTGAACACTGTGACAGAGGAACTTTGTCTTTATTACAGCCTTGTCTCAGAGTCAGGAAAGGATAGAAGTAGGAGCCGAAAGCGATGAACTAAATCACATGAAGGTTAATGACTTTAATGATGTCGCCAAGGTCTCTCACACGACACCGCAGCAGCACTCTGGGAACACGAGTGTCCCAACCCAGTTCTGCAGCTCTAAGATCATCCTTCCTACTTTGCTTCAGAGAGCACAGGCAGATTAATGCAAGAGACATCTTCCCCCAGGCTCCCAGTGCTGCTGCAGAGCTGGCACCTTGGGGCAGCATCTCTAGGAAATGCCCAAGTCACCTTAGGACCCAGGTTAGTACCACCAGCCCAGCTTTCCATCCGCAGGGAGCCACAGCTGCTCTTCCCTTGCCCAACAGCCCCTCTATTCCCCACTTTCGGGAAGTCACAGAGGGGTTTGATCCTTCTCTTTCTGGTCTCTCTCCGGTTCCCTGTCCTACAAACACCCTTGACAACAAGCTTCCTGGCCAGAGAGGGATCTAAACACACATCCACAGCTTGCCTCGATCAGCACATTCACAGGGCATGGGTCTGCCCAGAAATAACCAGACTGCTGAAGGTGAAGCTGAACAACCCAGGCTATGTAGGCACAGAGAGAACGAGTGCTGGGCAGAGCTGAGAGCTGGGATATGTGGTTCCTCTCACTCCTGTCTGACTGCAGCAATTTCACATCTCTGGGAAGAAGGGAAAAAAGCTTCAAGCATGAGATTATTACATTTTGTACATTACACCCTGATAGAAGCTAAAAATAGGCTCTGACGGTTGCTAAGTGCGTTTCAAATGGCTTTCCTTAGCGGTAAAAATGGGATTTTATTTGAAAAAGCAGAAGGTGGGATTTATACCATCTTGGGAAAGAGCTGAGCAGAAAATCGCCAGTTGTCAGAGCGAAGGGAGCAGGGAGTTTGCTGTTCCTTCTCTTCTCAAGAGAGAAGGATACGGATGCAAACCCATGGCACTGCTTGTGCCCTTCCCTTGCACCCAACCACAGCGGTCTCATGGGTCCCACCATGCGTGGGGCACCTCAGGCAGCCAGCGAAGGGACAATACCTGCCCTGGCTCCAGGAGGTCCCAGGCACCTGGGGAAGGGCAGAGCCCATGGGTGGCAACTTCCCCTCTCAGGGTAACCCACAGCAGGAGGGGGGTGACAGCGGCTTCGGGGGCACCCATCGCTCAGCCAGGGCCAGTGTGCAGTGAAGCCATGCACATCACTGGAGGTGGGATGTGGCTGTGGTGTCAGGACTGGCTGCAGCCTCATTAAAGGATGGCGGTTAGCGTTTTGTAATTAAGAAAATGAACTGTTATAATAAAGGCTTGTAGTTGTAATTGAAAGACATCTTATGTCAGAACAATTCCTGAGACACTCTCCAGGTATTAGCAGAGCCATTTCCTGCAGCAGTAACCGCTGGAGCTCTGGGTGACTTGCTGGTGCTCAGGCTGGGCAGGAAACAGGCCCGAGGTAATTAGCATCTCAGCCCTGCAAAGAGCACGAGTACCCGACTCAAAGGGCTGGGACGCTGTGACAGCTCGTGCTGAAGTGATCACGGGTGGACAGGGAGAGAGTGGGTGAAGGAACACAGCCCAAGCCTGTGAGTTACACCTTGAAGATCTTTTTTGGGGTCCCCAGAAGGAAGAATTGCTACCCAAGGGGGGACAGGGGAGGAGTCAAATAACGGTTCAAAGGGAAGAGGTGTTAAATCGAGGGGTACTTGGGCATCAGTGTGGAAGCAGGAATCTCAAGACAGAGAAACCTCATTTATTTTCCTGTGTAACTTTTTCTGCACAAACCCACCATGTCCTTATCAAGGCAACACACACAAAGAGAAAGGATTCTCATGCCTGAGAAGGAAAAGCTCTTCTGTCAAGGGAGACAAACCTTGCACACCTTGTGCATGCATCAGCCCTGACACGCAGGCTGGATGTGGATGCATCTGGGGACAGGCAGCGTGTGGCAGCTGCTGAGCGTCCCCAGCTCACCCTGAGTGCTCAGAGTGGTTCCTCTGTCCCACCCCTCAGTGTCGATTTGCAGAGTGCTGATATTCAGAGGCTCCCACTGTTAATGGGACAATACTGGTCCGTCCTGCCTCGGACAGGACACGATGCGCACGCGGCGCAGGGGGAGCAACAGTTGGGGCACCAGCTCTGCGTTAGCTGTGTTCATTGGAACAATTAGAGACGGACTCAGAGGGTGCATGAGGGTGGGTGATGGGGCTGTTCCTGCTCAGGAACCAGCCCTGTGCCCAACATCAGAGCAGCACTGGACGTTTCAGGGCCCAGCACACTCCCTGGGGCTCCGGTTGACTCGCTCTCCTTCAGGATTCAGAGAACAACGGGAGAAGACAGAGCAGAATCTACTGTGACAAAATGAACCTGCCTCTAAACTCCCAGTATCAGATCAGACTGATAAAGGAAAGGAGGCAATTAAGCCCAACCGAGTGTTTCACAAACAGAATCAGCCAGGTTAAGCATCTGCATTCATGTGACAAACCCCAGGAAATTGCAAACTCCCGACTGACACTTGTCCCCGCCAGCTCCACACAAAGACCTGGTGTTATTAATGACCCACTTTGCCAGCACCTTCCTCAACTCCAGCACGGCTTCCTGCTTCTGCTGCGGGATTTGGGACATTTTTTATCGGGGACAAGACAAGTGTTAATCACGATGGAGGTTACAGAGTTTATAGAGAAAGGGACAAGGCTTTTCTGACAGGTCCTTCCCCGCTCAGCTCGGAGGGCACAGGGCAAACATCCTTACAGCAGAGCCCAGGTAGCCTGAGGAATGTCTGCTTCTATTTATTCCTGTCTTTAAAATGAAACCCACTGTTACTTCCAGCCCTGGCAGACCCTGCGTTCCCCATGCATGTCGGTGGGTGATGAAGGAGCAGAATATCCACCAGTGTCAAGTGGAGGAGCCCAGCAACGAGCTCCGGCGCCACGTGAAATATGGCAACAATTACTCCTCACCATCAGGGTGTTAATCTTCCTTTTTCAAACCCAACCCGAGGTTATCAGGATGATCTGGCAGCTCCTCGAAAAAATTTCAAAACATTATTTCTGGTCATGAAACTCCTTTTCTCTGAGCCCCTGGGTGATCAGAGCCAGGGCTGTAACTTCCCTCAGACTCAGTTCCACTCTGTGCAGCCTTTTGACTACACAAAATCGAAATCTGTGGGTGTTTAAAGACAACCTAAGCAACATCTGTACCTCTATGTGTGTCTGTATAGGAAGATATCCGTGCTTGTGTATATATATATATATAAAAGCTTAATTCAGAAACGTAACCAAACCATTCCCAGCCCTGGCTACCTACACATAGATACACAAGAGATGCCCAAAGCAGCAGGAAAAGTGACAGTGTTTAAATCAGACTGATGTCCAGAATCATGGACAGACACAGAATATTCTTCCTGGCGATGCCCCGTGTATCTGGGTTTAAGAGCCTGGATAATTCGATGAATTATTCACACGCCAATGTAAATGTAATCAAGTCTCATGACTTGAGCTCACAGGGATCACCACTGGGAAATAAATAATGAAAGGTTTCATTTTCCCTCTCTCTCACGCCCGGGTGCTGCTGAGGGCAGCGTGCTTCTCATGGGCAGACCTGAGGCTGGCTCTGCCACGGCACGGGGTGCGGGATGGAGGAAACAAAGAGAGAAAGGAAACACCTGCAGCATCAGTTTTCCATTCTGTGAACTGTAACAGTGGTGGCATCAGCCCCTAGTCCTACCCTGCTACACACATCACATGGCACCATCCCCTTCACGAGCACCACAGGCCCAGCCAGACACACCAGCATCAGCCAGTGCTCCCCATCTCCGCCAGGGATGCTCCGTCTGGTACAACCTACACCGACTTTATGTCATTCCCTCATCTCACTGCTCCAAAACCCCAGCTAAATATTTGGTTTCTGGAGCCTTTTATGACCCGTTTTGCTCCACTTCAGATGGTTTGGCACAGAAATAGCATCAAAGAGCTAAATAGAACTTGTTACTCATAATATCCCTTTAATCTTATAAACAGCATCCAGCAGATACAGATCTTGGCAGTGCCCTGAGATTAATGTCCAGGCCCAGCTCACAAGGAACTTGATGCTGGACGAGCAGCTCGCACAGCAGAGCCCATTTCTCAAGCTGACATGACCCCATGCAAGCATCTGTTGATGCTGAGTGTGTGTATCAAGAGCTGGAGAGTCACCCCATGCACCCAAATACTGCTCAGTGTAGAAAGGGTGAGGAAAACCGTACTAATGGTGTGACCACGGAGAAGCTGTTCTGTGGTTCTCTGACCTCAGAGTGCTGCCAGGCACCATGGACACTGGTGAGGACATGTAGAGCTTGAGCTTGTGTGATGGACCAGGGCCCCAAGGTTTGTTTCCCACCCCATGGTTGGTATGACAGAGCTTAGGGTCTCTCCTTGTCACACAGAGGAGTTTGGGAAGAAGGGGAATTGATGAAATCCCCAGAGAGTATTTCATGGCTCTTAGCAAATCCCCACATGAAACATCTGGACTCCTGCTCCTTCCACCATGGTGTCAGCAGTTTGCAGGGCTTGCCAGGCAAGGGAGGGAAGAGTTGGGAGATGCTGGGCTTTCATCAGCCCCAGAGCAGGCCAGTGACCCCCATCCCAGCGCAAACAGGAACCTCTCCTGCGTGCCAGGGCCAGAGCAGGCAGGATCCATCCACTTGCCCTTTGCTGGCAGAGATTTGACTCCCAGCCCCTGCACAGCACACTGGTGTGTTTTTCTGCACTCCCCTCTGACCAGCAGCTTTCCAAGCCACATGATGCTGGTCACAGCCAGCATTTTCTCACCTCAGACAGGGACTATGAGACTAATGTGACTAATGTCTGAAAAGAGCTCTGAGGCAGCTGGATGGGAGCGCTGGCATTATGATTAATTCCGTAGACTCATGTGGATTATAATAAGCATGAAACCAAACCATTGCACAGAGAACATATGATACTGTACTGCTGTTGCCTTTGGGCTTTCAGCCTTTCAGCATCAACTCGTAACCAGCAAGAGGGGGAACGTATCGCTTGTCTGAGACACCCAACAGCTCCTCATGTCACATAACCAGAGCTAACAGCAACCACTGGAGAGGCACAAGGCACTACAAAGCCCAGCCCAGGCACGAGCCTGAGTCATGTTAAAGAGTTCAAAGGCAGCGATGAGGCCAGCACAGCACCCAGCAGGGTGGGCGCTGGGGCTGCAACAGCGATCACAGGGCAGTAACTCCCCTTGCTGGGACCAGAGGTGTGCCATGAGCTAGAAGACCTCCTGGCTTGTCTCTGCTCTGCCAGGTTCAGGGTCCAGCTCCTGGGGCCAGGAGCCTCCAGCTGCTGGCTGCCCGGATGCGATAAGCACAGGCTTCCACTCAGAAGTCTGGGGGTTTCTTTAATTAAAGAGCATTGTGTGGGATCATTTTCACATGCAATCTGTAGCATAGCACTCTGGCTGAGAATCAGCTTGTCCACACCCAGCCCCACGGTCACCGGTACCGCTGCCTGTGCCCTTCATGGCAAAGATCAAGTAAAGACGAGATGACAACGGACACACACCCAACACAGTGTTCACAACACCCTCCAGCCATCCCTCACTGCTGCCTGGCTACAGACTCAGCGAAACGCAGCCAGAACACACATCCTCATCAGGTTTACTTCCTCCCTGGGAAGGACAGAGATGTGGTACACCTCGCAGGGGAGGTGCAGCAGAGCTTTAAATAGCTGCTTACAAACTTTCCTCCCAAAGCAAATTGAGAGCCAGCCAGTGCCAAGAAATCCCAGGCCAGGACTGAGAACACAGGGCTGCTGTCTGCAGCTGCGCAGGAGGAGTTAAGGAGCTGTGCAAGTTTTTGGCACAGGGACCAGGAGGAGGGGGAATTCTCACTTCTGCTTTTACCAAGAGTATCTGTTTCCAAGGAGGGAGCTGGGGTTTGGTCCCTGTGTGAGACACATGGTTTGGTTACAGCCACAGGAACTGCATCCATTTGCAAGGGGGAAGGAGAAATTTAGCACAGGAACCTTGTTTCTAAAGCTTCTCCCCAAAGTTCTGTACAGAGGAAGTTTTCCTGCTGGGTTAGAGCAAGGCTGGAGCCAGCAGGACGTCAGGGTTCAAATCAGGTGTCGGCAGACTGGCAAGATGCTTCACCTCTCTTCGTCCAGTTAATTTAAAACAGGATTAATAATTCCTGCATGATTAGGATTTTATGAAGCTTAATTAATTAAAGGTCATAAAACGCAATGAGACCCGTGTATGACAGATACCAGATAAATCCAGACTATTAGTATGTAAGTCACACTCTGTTTGAGATGTATAAGCAGCTCTGCAGAACGACAGCCAAAGCTGCTGCCTCCCCCCCCAGGCTGGGGCTGCCATGGGGTGCTTGGCTGGAGCTGCAGACAGCCCCCCAGAAAATCAGGGGGGCCAGGGGGTGGGGAAAAGCAAACCCTCAAAGGCAGGAGTGTGGATTCACAACAGGCACGATGCAAAATGCCCAGTGACCAGGCTGATGCCCGAGGACTCGTGCGAACCGTGCTGGCACGGAGCTGGGGGAGCACATCGAGCGTGGGGCTGAGCGAGCCCAGAGCCACACACATCAGGCCCAAAGTGCACATGTATTACTCTGTTCAAATGAGCTCACTGTTCTCCAGGACCTTTAATTACTAAAAACGCATCAAATCCCCTTAACTATGCCAAAGTGGGGTGGGCAGAGGGGGCTGTTCAGGATTGAAGTAGGATAAAGAGAATAAAATGCAAATCTCCCTGCAGTTTATACTTATGACTAATACCTATCACAACAGATTCATTTGGAAGCACGCTTGTGACGTTCAACTTGTCAATCCTCCCCACCTCCCAAAGCCTCTGCTCTGTGACATGCCTGTGCCAGCTTCTCTGGACCCACATGGCAAAAGCTGCAATCTCTCCAGCTCTGGATCCTGCTGAAGTTGGTGCTTGAGAAGCAGCACCCGCAGCCAGAGACCAGAGTTTTCAGTGGCTGAGATGATGGCAACAAACATCCGAGCCACACACACAGGGTTATGAACAAGCACGAGGCATCCTCAGCCTGCAAAGCTGCTGTCAGCGGTCCCGAGTGATGTGCGTGGGCAGCTCACAGGGCTGCTCCTCGCAGAGCCAGGGCTGGGCTGGTTCTGTGGTTCTCACCAGCTTCCAGTGAGCGTCCTGCAGCACCCCCACATTTAGCCAGGCGCCCACCCTGCAGCTCAGCACCCCAGGCGGGAACAGACACATGCAAATGTCTCCAACGGAGCCAAAGCTAGAGGAGAAACAGTCTGAAACTAGTCTGAACTGGTGGAGCAGCTGCCCAAGCCATGGCACCATGGCTATGCTGAACATCCCCAGGCCAGGAGAGGAAGTGGGAAAGGGGGGAACATCCCCAGGGAGCAGACGGGTGATTCACTGGGGAAGGGCTAGAGCTGCAAGCCCAGAGCAGATACTCGCCTATGAGAACCCATTTGCAGCTCCTAAAGAATGAGACCAGCAAGCTAAAAAAAGAAAATGCCATGCAAGGAGCTGAGCAACTTCAGCAGAGGCACAGACAGCCCCCACTAGCTGCACACTTGGTTAAGCCTTTAGGAAATCCTACTTCTTCCTCTGGATATCAAACATCAGGAGGCAGGATACAGCTTGGCCAGGGCTGTGCAACACAGAGTTCAATTGGGCTCCTTTTGCAGGGAAGCTCCAGTTACCTAAAAAACGTTTCTGCCCTGAAGGAGGTGCCAGCAGACCCTTCCCACCTTGGGATGGGTAGTGTCAGTGCCTCTCCTGGAGCCACAGACCTGGTAGGAGCATCCCAGAGAGACCACAGCAACGGGCAACCTGGCCCTCTTCCTCCAAGCATCCTGCCCACAATTCCTAGCAGCTACCTAACGATTTGAGAGCCACCAGCCTATGGATTTTTCACTGGGAATTAGGACCCTAAATCCTGTACCAATCACCACCATGGGTAGGTGACAGGTATGCAGCAGCATGATGCTCTGCTCTGCCTCCCTCTCCACAGAGGAGCTCCGACTGGATCTGCCTGTATCCTATTTAAAGAAGTTTGTTGGTTGGGAAAGGCTCCAAACCTCTTAACAGATAACTTCTGTCTGGGTAAAATTATCAGGGAGGATAAGAGTGCAATTTATAACTGTAAACCAGCCTGCCCCACATTTGCAAAAAGCCACACCAAATCCATATATGTCTGGATCCTCGTTGCGAGGCCAGGTAGCGATGGTCATTTAGGCACCCTGCTGCACTAAGAACCCCGCACAAAAACGCTTATACCCTGGGAATCTATATAAATACATTAGGGAGGGAATGAAAACCGCATTGAGATTAGATTTCCATCTCTTAACATCTATGTACACGACAGATGGGATTAGTAAATGAACAGACCACTGAAGGAAGGAGGGAGGATTAACAATGAAAAATAAAAAGAGGTCGATAATCAGTGGCAGCTCTTTGGAAAAGAGACTTAGGACAAATGGCACCAGCGGCTTCAATTTATTTACTTGGGCAAATGAGAGATGTGGAATATGAAAATGAAAGAACAATCTTCCTTTAATCTGCTGGGAAAGCGGGGCTGGGCCCAGCCTGTGCAGGACATCACAGCCGCTAACGAGGAGAGAGTTCTCCGGGAACATGCTCTGACAACTCTAATCATCCCATGGCCCGGCAAGCTTAGAATCCAATTTCGGCTCCAGCTATTATTGCAGAAGTTTTAATCTCCATTCTTATGCAAACAGTTCTGGGGGAATGATGGATAGATAAATAAACGAACAAATGAATAAACCCCAGGCTGAGGCTGACGCACAGGAGCCGTTCCTCACCGAGATGAGCCCCGCACGGAGTGAGCTCCTGAGCCACACCGGCGTGAAGAGGGACGCGGCAGGCAGAGGTTATCCTCCCGCTCACGCTGCCTTCAGATCAAGCCCAAGTTTTACATTCCAGGCACAGCAAGGAGGAAGCAGTGGCTGCTGCAGCAGCGAGCACAAATGCAGGAGGAGAGCACTGTTCCTCGTTTATGCCCAGACAAAGAGGGTCTGACCTATGAAGTCGAAATTTATGAGAGAGATAAATAAACTGTCGGTGTCCGATTCTACTAGACTCAGGCAATGTAATTTAAAACCACACTGGCTGTACAGAAGTCTGCTTAAACAGCTCTCTGGGCTCCAGCACTGACCTACAACAGACGTTTCCACTTTTGATCTCTTTTTAAATACACATTTATAGGTTTGTGGATCTCAACAGCCCCACAGTATTCTTACATGCTGTGTAACAAAGAACTTGGCATTGCTTGAAGTCTGAGCGTGCCTACATCAGTACGTTGCTTTAGGGAAAGAAAAGCACTTTGGATACACATCAGCCTTAGTACCTTCCCTTTAGGAAGGCTTTGGAGAGGGAGGACATTCCCACCGTACCGCCTGCACTGAAGGTGCTGGCCCAGGACATGGAGCAGAAGCCACCTGTGCTCCAAAGACACTGAGCTCCAATGTCCACGTCCAGCCTCTCATCCCCCAGACTTGTGTTTTAGGCAGCTGGCTCCCTGTCTGTCCCTCAACTCTAAAGTTTCATCAGAAAAAGAACCCCATCCTGTAACAGGCACAGTTCTGTTTCCACCAAAATGCCACAGCTTTTCCTTCCCAAAGGAGATGGGAACTATACCATCCCACACCATCCCACTCCATCCCATGTTGCGCTCGGGTCAAAGCCATTCTGCTCTCAGGCTCCTGGAAACACACAGCCCTCAGCATTAGGAGAGAGTGAGCAGGACCAGCACCCTCAGAGCCAAGAGGAGACACAGCCAGGATGGAGAAGCGCTGGAAGAGCTGGCTGATGGCTCTTGAATCTCAAGGGCTTTATCGCTCTCAAACGTTGACTCAGCAGAAAAGACATAGGAAAGTCAAGGAATGTACAATCCCTGCTTCAGTCTCCTTGGCTGTGCAAGGATTTCCATCATTTGAGTTTTAATGATGCAGAATAAACCCCATGATTTCATCTCAACATTAAGGTAGACACTCTTACTTCTGCCCAGGCTGTAAAAACCACAGTTTGGAAGTTATTTAATCCTGTGCCCTCCCAGCAGATACCTCTGAAGGTGAACAGATGAGTGTGGGGAGTTAAACCTGACTATGCTGTGAGATGTAAGCACACACACCCAGACTGGGAGTGAGACGGTGTCAAAGTAACATTGGCTATTGCTCTTTGTCTGCTTAAACCTGCACGAAAACTGCACGAGGGGCAGGGCAGGGAACACTGTTCCCTCTGGGGTTGTGTTCCCCCAGCCCATCCTCTCACTCTGGGAAGGCAGAGCTCTGTGTGGGACTCACACAGCACAGGACACCAGAAGCAGAAAGGAATAACATCCTCTCTCTCTTCTTTTTAACAACCAAACCCCACCAGCATTCCAATGACTAGATAAACATTTTGCGACGTGAGTGAAGTAGTTTAGCACTAGTAATTCCATCAGCCAGAGGTTATGACTTATGCATTTTCTGAGTCCACAGCTGATTCTTTATGCATGCACAAGAGCTAATTGCATCCAAGAGAGCTCCGTGCCTGTTGGTCTGGAGGTGTATTGCCATATGTTTGGTGTATACTTAATTAACACAGTGCAGCTGCACTGCTTTCCATCTGTATTATAGATTAGATTTCTATTACACATCCAGGCAGGAGTCCCACAATTCATATTTATTAAAATAATTACCCCAAGATTTAGGTGGTTGGAAGTACTCAGTCAAGCAGCCCAGCGTCACTTTGCACAAGGAATATTATTCAGCAGCAAAGCAAAACTGAATAGCAAGAGTGCTTCAGCAGCTGATGTGCGTGCAGCCAGCACGTCAGGCTTGCAGGCAGAGGCTGAAGCAGAGCCCAAAGCAGAGCCTGCCGAGCACCCCATCCAGGTACCAGCTCCAGAGACAGGGGGATCACTGAAGTGTGACTTGTGAGTGGATTCAGATTCAGCATCAGACTCAGATCTTTTTTTAGCCTCCTGCAATCTTGTCCTCTGGGCACTGGAAATTTAATTTTAAGCTTTGATTTGCACAAGGTGCTCACTGGTCCTTCGGATCTGTTTACAAAGCACCCGCGGTTCAGGCGCCTGTGCGGATGGTTACGGGGGTAGGGGCTGGAGCGAGGGTGCGGATCGCACACCCGTGTTTCAGGCACGCACAGATCCAGCAGCCTTAACCCCATCGGGTGAAACCAGCTGGTAAACAGACACACTGAGGCCATGAGGACAGAAGAAATCCAGAACGCAAACACAGGGATTAGATGGGACCTAACTGCAGTGTGTAGATCCCAGACCTAATCCCAACCTCAAACACCTTTCAGGAGTCGGGAATACTGGGACCCAGAGCTGTGATTGGAGTGAGGGTGCTGCAGGTCTTGGGACAGTGTTTCTGGTCCCCTGCCAGGCATCAGCTGCTATAACCAGACTGAAGATGGACAGTCACTTCAGATAGCCTGATGGAGGGATCAGCTGGCCCCTCAGAAACGCGTTGGCAAAAGGCACTGATGGTTGAGCTTCCCAGTGAAGCTCATCAGTATGTATTTACTCTTTCCAGC
Organism: Gallinula chloropus; assembly: GCF_964237585.1. Classification (NCBI taxonomy): domain Eukaryota; kingdom Metazoa; phylum Chordata; class Aves; order Gruiformes; family Rallidae; genus Gallinula; species Gallinula chloropus. The sequence goes on from NC_140112.1 coordinate 3,733,963, forward strand.
AAACTGGACTTTTAGGTCTCAACTTTGGGGCCCACAAGTACTCTGTCTCTGCTCTGTACGATTTTTGTGCTCAGAAAAGGTAAAACACAAAGCGATTCCTGTGTGAAGAGCTGGGGCTATAGAGAAGGGGCTGCTTGAGACGTGCTTGGCTGGGTCCTGCTGCAAATGAGCAGTGACCCTCCACGCCACTGAACCCAGCCCCAGCTCTGACCAGGTATTTACACAGCAAGGGGAGTAAGAGAGGGGACAAGGGGGTAGGGCATGAGGCATTTTAGCAGCGTGACTTGTGGTATCTGCTGTCAAATGCAGGGTTTGTATTAGCCAGTGTGTGTTGCTTCCCCACCCAGAACAGGCAGCAGAAAATGATGGTTTCCCATTCTCTTGGGCATCCTGCTGGATGCCACCGCACCGAGAAAAACTGCCAAGACACTGAGGTCCTCAAATGCTATGACAGGCCCCAAAGGGGAAGACACTGACACATCTAGACAGTATCCAAACCATATGATAACACTCAGACCTTCCAGCAGCATTCCTGTGCTCTGAGCAGACCAAAGCTCTTCCTTGGCCTGATGCTCTTTGTGCAGTGGTACCTGCGGGAACAGGGCAGGTTAGGGGAGCAGCCGAAGCTCTGCTACCCTGGCAACCCCTCATGGTGTGTGTATTCAGGGGGAGGCAACTGGAACACCATTCCTATGCCATGTGGTACTTTGGACTGGAAGTCAATGGGGCTGTGAGAGTACCAGTCACTTTGAATCAGCTGCTCCCATGGGCCAGCTGGTAGGCTGGCATGGGGATTTCTAACTTCCCAGCTCAAGAATTTTGGCTGGTTAACATTTAGATTTGAATTACAACAGATTTGCTATAGCTGGAGGGCAGAGATAGGGAAGAAAGCTGGAAAATATGCTTAAACCACTCGTTGCTTTGTTTTCTTAGGGATTTTTGCCCACTATAAAGGAGCCTGTTGTTTGAAAACAACAGTGATGGCAACAACAGTACAGTATTAAATATTAAATAGAAATTCCAGGAGAGGATGCAAGAGCAGGAACACGGCAGATTTGGCTCGAGAAGTTAAGTGCAGTTCCATTGATCCATCCAGCAGCCACAGCTCAGAGGCTGCTTTGTGCATTTCAGCTTTACAAAAACCCTCCAAATCCTCGGGAGCAGGCTTAAGGGGCTTGATCCATGTGTCAAATCCCCAAACCGAAGCACCATACAGACAGGCCTCCGCTGCAGCAGTTATCCCCAGCAGCTCAGAAGGTGGTTACCACCATCCCAGAGGGGAGGAACAGACTTTCTGAGAACAACTTTGAAGCCTTCCCCTTGCTCCGTGCACCCTCCTCTGCTCTCCATGACCACAGCCAACACCAGGAGCATCGTGGGCTTTGCCTACACGAGTGGCTGCTGCTGTCTGGAGGAGCCAGGCAGTGGTATGGCCCCGGTTCTGTGGGAGCAGCCAAACTGGCACAGCCCTCGTTCCTGGGCAGAGGCGCTGGAGCCCCAGCTGAGCACCGAGTCCTCTCCGGGAGCCTCATGCTCACTCCAGGGTTTCAAAGCCCCTCAGTCCCCTGCTGTCACTCTTGGGGGTCTTTTGCTTTCACCACAGGCCCTGTACTGCTGCAGCCACACAGGCTTGTGTGTGCCAATGCAACCCAAGTCATCTCAAGTGCAATGCCAGCCCCCTCCTTTGTGCATCCCCTGCTCTAAGGTGTCCCACAGTCAGGACCAACACATTAGGCACCTTCCACTCATTAGCTTCCTGGTTTAATTGACATTCAGTCTTCAACTGCAATACTGTGCTTGAACAGAAGCAGCAGAATCACATCTCTTATAGCAAACTGCATCTTGCCAGTGACCCTCCTCCTTTTAAGCCTTTCAGCACAGGCTGGTGGCTGTTTTTATACCTGAATTCTCCCACACCTCAGAGTCACGGTTGAAAATTTCATGCTGCACAAAGCTGCTTATCAGCATCAAAAGAAATGAATTAAGATGTTTGGAGAGGAGGGGAAAAAAAAAATGGGGGGGGGGGGGGGGGGGCTTTTTCAAATAATGGTTACGCTCCAGGACAAGAGCAGACAAGGTGGGTTTGCTTTTCAGCTTCAGGAGAAACTGCCCCCCTCCTCCTCTCGTCCCTTTGAAGTGCATCAGACTCTCAAAAGCCGTGGAAGAATAACTCAGCTGTTTGTACATAAAGAACTGACAGGGAAACTTTATAGCACCATAACCAGCTCTCCATCCTACAGTATCCTCAGCAAAGGAACATTAATAAACATTAAAGAGGAGCATAAGCTAGGCATCTTTCTAATTATGGGTGGAACAGCTTGCCAGGCGAGGTCAGTCCCCAGATGGGGTTGAAGGGCAGTGTGAGCACGAGAGAATAAATTCAACGTAAAGGTCATCTATATGGATTAAATGATCTGAGCAGTCATTTCCAGAGCCATCTTCTGCAATTAATATTTAATTAAAAATAGAAACACTATAAAGTTTAGCTTTTAACCAGCAAAATTATTTCATGTCCCATAAAACCTTTAAATACAAGATCAGGCATTCTCTCTCTCCCTACACAAAGTAGGCTTCTGTGGTCGGGAGTAACCTAATAGAGCTGAGCAGCCCAAGAAAGGGCATCTCAAGGGCACTCAGCCTTTGCACCTTCAAAACCACTTGAAACCTGCTTTTGGGGACTGGAGACAGCACTTCACAACTGAGGGGAATTTTTTTTGCCTTTTTTTCCTTTTCATTTGATTAAGAATTAAACACAACTTCCAATCCAATAGCAGCCAGAATATATAACGATCTGAAAGAACCAGACTAGCCCATGGTTAGTGAGCACCACCACATCTCAGAGGAGAAGGTGGTGGAGGAGAAGCCCTCGAGGACATTTCAGGTGCAGTCTGGGGGTCTCAGGGAAGCGGTGCCTTGTGCCAGACCTGGAGCGAGCTGTTGCTGCTGCCAGCTCTGCTGAGCCAGGAGAGCTGAACCTGCATCCTGACCCCACTGCCCACAGCCCCTCTCCTCCAGGGACCCACTCAGCAGTTCAGAACCAGCAGTTCCTAAAGAACTAATAGCAGCTTTTAACTTTCCTCTGCATATCTCCCTGGACCTCTCCTAAAAGTGCCTCCAGCATTTGTTTAGCGTGATTTGAAATGTTCTGCCTCCGATGACTTTGCTGCCCAAAGAACTAGGCCACCAAGCAAGTCACTAGAGGAATACTTGTTCTTCAGCAGCCGAGTCCTCTGTAACCTACTTCCAAGTTTTTAACCTACACCATCAGAAAGAAGTTGGAAAAGGAGGTTCAGCCTCATCATGTGAATTCTTACGCTTGGAAAACGCAACATGAAGTCAGTTTTCCTCTACAACGTGTGGGTCTCCTCAGTGGCCTGGAGCTTGAGAAATTTAGGTCTGGTTCCTAACCCTATCCCCAATTTCTGTTTGACTTTCAGAAAGGACACGCTCTCCAAGACTTCAGTTCCCTGTGAGTGGAGATAATACTAACTTATTTTCACAGTGCTATGAAAATTAGAAGTAATCTAGTTCAAAGACTTGTTTTCGCTTCCCTCAAAGTCAACCGTAAAATTCCCCTCACTTCAGTAAGCAGGATCAATGCCTTTCCTCAGAGTGCTTGGTAGAGTTCCCTCTCCTTATTCTTGCAACTTGGGGGCCGAGTGTTTATTTTTACTCACTGCAGGGACACAACAGGAGATGTGTCATTGTTTTGATGTAACTCAAAATCTCCCTGTATCTGACTTCCTGAAGCTGTTGGCCCTTCTCATCGGTTTTAAGCCATGCTCTTGGGAAAAGGGATGGTCCCTGGGCAGCCCACATCTTTGCTTAGGGAAATTTCTCAGGGCCCCTCTCTGCTGGTTACCTCCTGGCTTTGGAAAGCTGCTACTAACCCTTATCTGAGCTTGCACTGGTACTTGCAGGAGCAGCCTGGGTAATTCTCCATGGAAGGAGTCACAATCCTCAACATTCACAGGAGCATTCATCCATCAGGAAACAAGAACAGGGGAGGAAAGGCAATCAGCTTTTTGAGATGCTAATAAGAAGGCGCAATTAATCTCCTCACCTCTTACTCAACCCCCCCCTCTGCATGTATAAATTAAATTAGCAGCCATACATATGCACACACATATATAAAATACCCTAACTTGGAAAGAAAAGGCAAGAGGTAAAGGGGCTGGAGTTCAGAGACAGGCAACACAGGCAACATCATTCCTCCTGTGACCCACAAGACCTGAGTGCTGCTCATGTGAGATCACACATGGGTAAAAAAAACTCCCTTTGAAATCTTTTGGAGTATCAAAAAGTATTTGTTGCTGACTCTGGTTTTCAAACATCTGCCTAGTGTTTCTGTTAAACTATGTCAGAGCTGTTAAATGCCCCTATAAATAATAAATGGGAAGGGCATGTACCAAGACTAAGGTCTCTCTGCATCAAGACATAGACAGCACCATGTTTTATTAATCACAATTTGAAAACCACAATGAAGTAGGAAAAAGGCTCCTCTGCCAGGTTTTAGATCCCTGGTTCACCACCAAGCACAGACCAGAGGGTACCAACCCTAACTACCACATAGGCTTTACCACAGCGTTCAGACTCACACACACAGATCCGAGTTACAACCACATTTATGAACCCCTTAAAACCAGGAAAATGGGAATACACCTCTTTCAAACAAGCTTTCCCATATCTAGCTTTCCTCTTTTGCACAGTCTGTTCTCTGCATGATCTTTGGGTAGTTTCATACCTTCAGACCACTTTCCTAGGGTCCTCTCCTTTCAAAGACACCCTAAGCCCTACCTGGAGGTGGTACTGCAACGATGCTGACAGCCAGGAACAGAACAGGCACGCCTGCTCCTGAGTTAATATCCCACATGTGATTAAATACTTCAGAACCAAAGGAGGATTCTGCCTCTAAACTATAAACTATTCCGTGTTATCTTTGGGACAGCTGTAAAAACTCTTCCTCTGCTTTTGATCCGTGGCTAATTGTGCTATGATTATGGAAAGATATTATGTCACGGATGTGCCTGCACTGATTATTTCAGGAGGAAAAACTCTTCCACGTTACTAAAAAAACCAAGTCTAAAACCTTTAGGTACAACAGGCAGCGACAGACGGAGCCCAATTTACATAAAGTGACACAAGCAGCAAAATCTTTTCAAGTCAAAGATTCAATACAAAACACTCTCGAGCCTGGAGATGTGCGTGCGTGGCAGTTGGGAGATCTCTGCCGGGGGATTATGCTTTATTCTCTCTGCTTCTGCACTTCAAAACTGGGTGTTGGTATACACAGTTAGCACACGACTCTCTGCAGATGGCTTTGAAGAACAATCAAGTGCTTTAGAACTAGAGCGTAATCAATTAGAGCACCAGGACTCGGGCCCAACTTTCCACAAGTCCAACATTCCAATGCTCCCTTGCGTTTGACAATCTGCAGCACAGCGGCTGGAAACAGACCCCACAGCTCCCTTCCCACACCAACCCCTGCTCTTTGCTCTCGTGGGTGAGTCTTCCAGAAGGGCAGCACCCAGATAATACCCAACTATCCCAGACATGGCCCATACAGTGAGAACACAGCTGGGGAGCTTTGGCTGAAACCCTTGGTCTGGCAGAGATGCTGCCCCCTCTAGCTGCTCACTTTGTCACCTGCCACCGTCGGGCTCAGATGCAGTGACCCTGCCTACAGATGCTTTTATTTATCCCGGTGTTTTCTTTAATTCCTCTGAACAGGAGCAAGCCCCTCACTTATGAGAGTGTAGGAGAATCCCTAGTGACCCAGCTCAGGAGCCCCTGGGGTCTGGGAAGAACATTCCCCAGCAGGGACAGGGGGAATCGGGGACCAGAGGCAGCCTCAACACCGGCTGCTCAGGCCACGCTTGCCCCTGCTGCCCACCCGTGAATTATTCCACGTGTTAAGGGATAAATCCAAGACTATGAACCTCAGTGCCCAAGGGAGCACAGCGCCCATACACACACCCATCCTTACAGCCTGCCCATGGGGCTGCACAGCACCCACGCTGCCTCAGAGGTCTCAAATCCCACACAGAGCACACAGGAGGCTGCGGCAGCACGTTCCCAACACTGCTCCCCGGGCAGCAGAGCTGTGCTGACAAGGTTAGCTAGAAGGTTAACACTGCAGGGGTCAGGAAGCCTTCCTCCTTCATCACTGTGCTCCTGCTTCAATCAGCGGTTGCCTCTGAGTAGCTCAGGAGGAAACAGTCTGTGCGTGCTTCGAGTAGGGTGCCCAGGTCAGCCCCTGCTAAGCCCAGCTCACCAAGCTGAGGTGATATCACCTGCCCCACTGCATTACCCAAAGCATCTTCCAGGAGAGCCAGTAACAGCCTGCTGATGCTTGAAGGCCTTCTCACAGCCACAGCTGCCCTGAGGGGTCAGCAGGCAAACCTGTTTCCTAAGAGCTTATGTCAGGGCTGAGGCTTGCGTGACAAATCTCTCACAGACAAACAGATGGGTTGGGAGAGCCAGGGGATATTAAATTAAGCTAAGGTGAACCTTCAGGGAAAATTCAAGGGAACTTAATTGTATAGTATTAACTTTTACCTATCTCTGCCTTTTTATTTGGTGAATACTTATGAGCAAACTCCGCATCTAATGAGGTAGAAAGCCCTGATGAAAAGATACCTTTTTTTAACGCCTTTAATCTGAATTCCTGCTGGTGCTGTGTATTTTCCCACTAGAATGCTTACAGGTGATGAGGTTACCCTGTAATTTTTTACTGATTACACTCCAGGCTAAATTAGCTGCAGGATATATATATATATGTGTATAAAAACTTCATGATAAACACAAAAAATTTTAGAGTCATCAAATAGAGCCCTGATCCCTCTGCAATTTGAAAGAGCCAGCGTTATGTATCATGAGCCATGAATACAGTTCTGTTTTGGAATGGGGATACACACAGACTGCTGGATCCAGTGGCTCAAATCATTCCACCTCTAAACCTGTCCAGGATAAACTGCGGTGCAGGGGAGCAGTAAAGTCATCCCAGGCCCAGGAATAGAATCACAGTTCTCTCCCTGACCCAGCTCTGCTCACTGAGAAGTTCTATTCTGAACAGGCCCACTCCAGTGGGGAATTGCTCAGTCACCTTGAGCTGCACAGGACTCAGGAAGGAACAGCCCTTTCTAGTTAACAGAGTGTCTTCTCCAAGGGCTGAGGTCTGACAGCAAAGAGCCAACCCGTGGGGTCTATGAGGGGAACTCAAGCCCTTCGTGTCCAGGCTTCTGCTCTACACCTGACCCACATGGGTGCAACCCACAGTCAGCCACTCCCAACAGCCGACTGGTCACTAGGAAAAGCAGCACAGGATTTGGTACAGGCTGGTGGCTGCAGCACCTCATGTCAGCATTGATAAATATAGATACTCCTATCAGAGGGGACATTAAGGTCATCGATTTTCAGGAAGATGTTCTCATTGATTTCCAATAGGAAATTCTGATCTTAAAAATTGTATAAAATGGCATTTTGGTATTATTAATGCCATCCACTGTATAATAGGAATGGCTAATCCAAGTGCAAATAGTGATTATACAAACACATACCAGACGTGGTGTCAGTGCAAAGAGCAAAGTCCCTTACATAAAGAGCAAAAGAAAACCCCAGGGATTAGAGGGAAGGAAACAACAGCTCCTAAACAATGGGTGAGGGTAACCAGGGAGAAGAGGGATTGCTTGGGTGGCCAAGGTCACATCAAGACCCCAATGGGACGGCCCTTGGAGCACCTGCCTACCACCTCAGCATCCCACGGGTGACATCTCTCTGTCTCACACACAGACAAACCACCAGGCAGAAGGAAGTTCAAACTGCTGTAGTAGTGAGGGGATGCCAGCTTTGGGATAACGCCCAGGCTGGGATGACAAACCAAGGACAAACTTGTAAAGTTTATCAAATAAATAAATCTTAAAATAAAAGGATTTAGGAACACTGCAGCGATCTCACTCCTTACATCGAGCACAAGCTGTGCATATCCTCACATCATATTTACTGTTACAAAAACAAACTGGATTACTGGGGCTTAGTGCTCAAGCAGCCTTTTTCATTAGGAAGGCAAGGAACTTGGGCTGTCGTGTTACAGATGTGACTTAGGACAGAGAAAAGACAAGGACCAGGATGTTTTCCTGTTCAAAGCACACAATTATACCAAATAAATGAAATCACTATCACAAAGCCTTACCAGCTCATACACACAAACCCAAAGCAGGCTGGAAGCCCTGAACCGACCTGCCCTGGCCCCAGAAGGGTGTACGTGAGCTCTGGGGAGTCATATAGACTTCTCACATCATTCTCCTGGGGTAGTGTGATGCCTATCATGCTGTCACTGAAAGGCAGGGAGGTTTCACCTCTGTTTTCAGGGGATGCACAGCTGAGTTCCTGCAGCAGCTCCCACAGCAGAGCTCAGAGGTGGCCAGTGTGACTGGGGCTGCACCACTGCAGCCAGCGATCCAACCCTCCAGCTGCTGCTGCCAGGGAGGCTCTGCAGAGCTGCACGCCTGAAATGCCCTGGGATGAAAACTGAGATTCAAGGAATTCTGGTTCCTGTTCACCTTGGGTCTGCAGCAGCACACAGGGAACAAATGCAAAGCTTAAGCATTGGTTTGTACAGATTTTTACCCAGATATACTGCTTATTGGGCTTATCATACCCACATCTCCGCTCAGCCATGCTCCTACAGCCCTACTTTAATTGCACAGCTTTGACTGCACTGCTTTTCAGTTTGCTTCACTGGATTTAAAGTAACACTAAAAAAAAGCCCACACTTCCTATACTACAGCTACTCTGAACTTCATCAGCTCAGCAGCCAGGGAAGGATGCCCTCTGTTCCTCCTGCCCACCTTCCTCAGAAGAAAGCAAAGGTTCATTGCCCTAAGAAATGCTCAGATGTGAGATACTTAAGATATTTTTGATCCAGCACTGGGCAGAAGAGGTGTGAAATTGTACCAACGTACCACGGGGCATTCAAGTGCTGACACCCCTCCTTTCACCACGGGAAGGGCAAGAGGAAAGACACACTCTGCAGATCTAGGGGCCCAGTTCTTTGTATCAGGGGTTTGTGTTTTGTTTTGGCTCGGTTCTGTGAGCTTGTTTATTCCAAAATCACCTTGGGAAAGGAGCCTGCTGCGTACCACTCCCTTAGAGAAACTCAAATAATGTTATCAGCAGAGGCTGGTACCTGGAGGAAGGATGGTGAATCAGTAATTGCCAGAGAATGAATTCACAGCCAAGTGTTTTTATGAAAGCATCGACTCAGACTCAGCATTCAGAGCGTCATTCCTGCAGGGAAAAGCTTGACTTTGAGATGCACAGGCAGCAACGGGAAGAAAAAGTTATCACAAGTGGCACATGCAGGAACGCTCACTTTTCCCCAGGCATCTGCCTGTCATCTCCCAGGGAAAAGAAGGGCTGAGGGGAAACACGATGCGTCCTGCCTACCTGTACTGAGCTGGAAGGAAAGAGGCTTCTTCACAGCGGGCACGGGAATGAAGTAACAGATGATGGTTTGAGCCTCAGATTGTGCAACTAATGGAGAAAAATCTTCTAAGACAGAAAGGAAATTAGAAAATAAAACCTGCTGACAGAGAAGCTGTGAATTTACCTGTGATGGGAAGAGCCAGGCAGAGGGGCTAGGGCTGGAGAAAAGATTTACTGGTGGAAATCACAAAATGGTAATTTCTGTGTGTAACAGTGATGGCAGCAAACGGGCTGGAAAACTCAGCCTTCCCTGAAACACACTTTAAGATCTGGCTGCTAAAATGCATAAAACATACAGAGAAGGACCCAAGGATCTACAGAGACAAGAACAGTCTCCCAGCTTCACCCCAGGGTGCAGAGCAGGGATGATTTACTCTTATAACATGCTTCATACTCACACACACTCCGGGAAAAGGAGCAGGATTTGATTTGGTGATCGTCCCTTTGTGCACTAATTATTTTTATTACTGAGTTAATTTTCATCACCAGCTGTCTGCTTTGTCATCTGGGAGAAACACATTTATGAGGGCAAAAGGTCAAAATCAACTTTCTGAGCGTTACCAGAGGAGGAGAACACCAGGCATGAGATTTAATGTGGTGAACACACTGGAACACAACTGGGATGCTCAGAGCTAAGCCAGCTACAGCCAGGCAGGCTGCCTGTAATGCCTACACACAGGCAAGCAAGAGTTTTTCTTGGGAGAGCTGTGGCTGGGTGGGATGAGCAGGAGCTCCACACCAGGGTTTGGGAGTTTAGCATCATTCACCCTGAATCATCCATGGGCCAACACCTCTCCCAGTTCCATGTGGAACGGAGCTTTCCTGCAGCTCCAGAAGAACACAACCCACATGTGAAGACAAGCCCAGCATTTTGAACCCAATGAGCTCTTGGGGTCCCTTCCAACCCCTGTGATTCTGTGATCTCTGGAGGCAAAGGGACAGAGGAGTGTGTGGTCCCCTGCCCTGCTCCACACCAACCCAGCGAGCGGCTCTGCTGTGGGGAGCGACAGGCGCTGGGAAACGTATCCCCACTGCCTAATCCAACGTGATGTTCAGAGTGACACCATGGCTGGTGCTGCTGACTCCAGACTGCACAGAAGGAAATTTCACCCGTTGGCAACCTGCCTACCTGAATTCCGGAGGAGGGAAACAGGAGAAAACAAGTTTTGACTAGTAACATTTAAGGTGACACTATCAATCACTGGCAAACTTCGACAACTCCAGTTAATTTTTGCTCAGAATGATAAAATACTCCATGGGTGAAGAGAATAACCAGGAGTTTCATGCAGGGCTATTTTTCTTCTTGTTTTTCTTTCTATTTGGAAGAAAAATCACGTTAAATCCGCAGCCTTTTTAATCAAAAACAGACAAGGGAAATTGAGCTATGCACAAACAAGCCTATGCTTTCAAGCCGCTTTTGCTGCTCCCAGTTAAAAGTTTATGGTTCAGATTATTTTCTTTCCTTAACATAAATCCAGAGCGTTTCAAGAGAAACTGGTATTTGCTAGCCTGCTCCTTTAGTCTGTCTTTGAAGCAAGAGGAGTCTGAAATAGAATAGAATTATTCAGCCAGCTCCAGACTCAGAACACTTCCCTGGAGGCGTAGATCTGGCAGCATGTAGGTGAATTTGATTTCTTACTCAGAAAAAATTATCTATGTGTTATTAATATTAACACATGCTTAGAGGAACGAAGGGGGCAGAGCCTTTAAAATGCAGATAAAGAGGGATCCGAGCTTGAGCCCCCGAGTAAGGGGGCCAAGCAGTGAGGGATGGCGAAGAGGAAGGGGCTCAGAGATCACCACTTCCAGGTGGCCAAAGGCTCCCAACATCACTGGAAGGGACGCTGCGTTTCCTCTCTGCCCAGGGAAGCAGCTTGCAGGTCCCTAAGCTGCCCCCCAGCCAAAGAACAGGCAAAGTACCCATGGGCATCCTCGGCAGGACCACCTGCACCAGGCCAGCCAGGCAGGCTGCACACTGCTGCATCCCCCACAGCTGCAACGATGGCCAGAGAGTGACAGCCCAAGTTGTGACAGGTCCATACGCTGCTTTGGAACCAGCACCACACACAAACACACACACACACGTGTGCAGAGGAGCCCACAGGCTGCACCGCGTGAAACTGGGAGACCATCCCGAGCCCCCCAGAGCGAGTCCTCACAGCCAGTCTGGCAGATGCTGCTGGGCCTTTATGCTGGCCACACTCTGAGGAGCAGGACAGGATCAAGGGACCAGGGCATTGCCCTTCCATCAGGAAAAAGCCATGCAGGAAGGGAAGCAAAGAGTCACCAACTCACCTGTCACACACTCCGCAGAACACACTCTGTGTGCAGGGAGGTGTTTGAAGCTCACCACTTCTTTAACAAGGCACCATAGACAGAAGATAAAAGGATGCAAAAGAGGGCCTGGTACCAGAAAAACCTATTTCTTTTCACTCGTGTGACAACCTTTTGCTGTCCCACACTAAGTAGGTTCACAGAGCAGCACAGGTAATTCTTGGGCTTTTATTATTTATTTTTATTCTCTGCTATACAGAGCCACAAAATGAGGGGGAAAATGTTATTTCAAGGCTTCCAAAAAAAAAAAAAAAAATCAGTCTCTTCATAGGAAAAAAGCCAGAAGGGGCAGAGCTCCAAGCAAGGAGGGCTGAAGTCACTGGGCTTGTAGCAAAGTCTGTAGCTCCCCAGCCACAGGTGCTCTTCACATCCCAGGAGCACACACGAGTATGATTGATAGGGACACTGTAATGGTTCTGCAGCCTTCCCAGAGCCCTGCTTCACACCTGCTCGCAGCCCAGGCATTAATATTTATTTAAACAAGACCATTAAAAAGGAGGGGGGGCGTAGAGAAGAAATCATTAGAGTCTCTAACCCAAGGTAGAACAAAGCATGCCCACGCCAAGTGACAGTCTTCTGCATTGCAGAGGAAACACCCCAGCACTGGTTAGCAGAGCCAGGAATGGGTTCTGGGTTTGATCTCCCAAATTTTCATGGTGTTTAAAGCTCAGCCTGTGCCCCTGCTGCCACACAGACCTGTTCCTCCCAGCCAGGTTGCCAGACACTGTCTGAAATCAGAGCAGATTCCAGAGTCCCCCATCGTGTCCAGCCCAGTTTAGGGAATTACTCAGGTGTGTAAAGATGCAAACAGCATTAGGCTTGCACCAGTGCTTCAGGAATCCCTCTTACGAGCCCAATTACCTCTGTAAATCTAACCCTCTGCCAGTTCCCATCCTGCTCACAGGTGGGGCGGGTCAGGGGCTGGGAGCCCAGTTGCCAGCATGACTAGTACCCTGATCCCGCTTTGCCCAGGAGCAAAGGCAGAGGCAGCCAGCACTACAGACACACTCTGCCCTGTTCCTCAGAGCTCGTGCTCTCCAGGAGAGGCCCAGAAACCTGTGCGGCCTTCCCACCCCGCAGCACGGCCTTCCCGCCCCGCAGCACGGCCTTACGCCGCCCGCGATACGACTACAGAAAGGTGACAAGGACATCTCCTTTCAACCCCCTCACATCAGTAATACCCTGTGCACAACCAGCCCCCCTCCATGGGCCGCTTCCCCACTGGACTTCCCAGAGTGCCTCCCAGCCTGGGGTTTGGCCTCGGTGCGTTTCAGGACTCCAGCAGCAGCACCAAAACAGGTTCTGCAGAGCTTCTAAGTGCTCTGCAACACGGTTGAGTGACTCTTCCTACCACTGAAACGCCTTCACTTGCAACATGTGCCTGACCTGGGTAAACTCGTACCCAGATATGGTATCCGTTTGTCTCACTATCTGGTGACAAACACAGCACTACTAGATCATGTCCTCTGGGAAGGGACACAAGTGTGTATTTAGGTAACAACCAGCCCCTGGAAAGCATCTGCAGGAAAACAAAGCATTGATCAGGTCTAAACCTACTGGAATTCGCATGCAACTTGCCCCTATCCTGAACAGAGGGAGTTTCCTACATCACTACTTAAAAAAGAAAAATTGTGTTTATTAGGGTCTATGTTTTATGGCTGGAGATGACAGGATGGAGAAAGAACCATAACTCACATTATTTCTTAAGCATGAGATACACCTTTCCCTTGTGCTGTGTTTCTCATTCCAACACACCCAACCTGCTCTGTGCACTTCACTGTTGGATCATAATTGCCAGACTGTTGGAATGGAGCTTTTGATCAGGAAAGGTAATTCTATGCAAATTTACAGAATTATAGCTATTCTTAAACCTAAAATATTTCAAACTATTATTTAAAGAGGAGCTCAGGTGCTTAAATATAATTAAAGGAATCAGGCTTCTAAGGAGATGATGAAGTTAAAACAGCTTTACTCTTCCAATCAACCAAAGAGCCATTTGACAGGAGCAGGGAGGAAGCGCTGTGCCCCGTGCTAAAGCACGGGCACCCCACAGGGTTGCAGAGCTTCAGAGGCCACAGCAAGGAGAACACTGCACACAGAACAGGCTCCAGCCTGGGAGCGTTCACCTCTTTTACTGCAAGGGCCTGGGAAGTGCTGCCAGCGGAGATGCTGGAGCATCCTGCACTGGGTGCTGGTGCTCTGAGGGCCCTTCTGACCACAGCCACTCCCTGGTTCTGTGGCTCAGGCAGAGCAGACTTCTTAAATCTGTGGCCATTGGCAGGGCAAAGGGCACTAGCCAGACTCCCAACAGCTCTGTCCCTGTGGAAGGGCTCTAGAAACCTTCCAGAGCACCCGGGTGCTGCACAGTGCTCCCCTCAGAAAGCTTTGGGGTGTGAGCTGATTATCCACACAGCTCCCCCTGCGCCATCCGACCAGTACAGAGATCCCTGGATGTGTAACACTCCACTACAACTTACTCTCCTGCTCGCTTCCACCCCTGTGAAACTGCTCCCAAGCCCAACTTTTCCACAATCCGAGGCTTTCAAAAAGCCAATTGTTAAAAAGCTAATTAATTCCCCATAGACTCTTATTTTTAAAGAGCCCTCAGTAAATATTTCTGAGATTGCTTTTTGTATAATCAGTGTTAGCAGCTCATTAAAATGCACAGTATGTGTATCATTTTGAGTGTGACATGGCTCAGCATGGACGCTCAAGCTGCTTAAAAAGACAGAAAAGAAAGAGATGAGGATGAAATGAAAGCAGAAACCCAGCATTTCCTTTAAGCTGACACCACAGTTAAGGATTTAAGACAGGGCAGGGAGCCTTCAACCCTGCTGTTAGGTGAAAAGTCTAATTGCTCAGTGCACTGCCTGCCCTCTCCAGCCTGTGTGCTTGCCCAAAAAGATTCCTGGTACAGGGTGCTTGAAGGTGCTAAAAGAATGGATTCTGCTATCTGGTAATTGTAGAAGGTTTGCACTCTGAGCAATGTGAGGACTCTTCCTGAATTAATAATGAAGTAATTTAAAAGGCCTTTAGCCTATGCAGCTAGAAATAAATAATGCCTTAATCTGGGACATTTTATTTTCCATTAAAACAAACACTTTTTAAAAGTGGGTATTATTGAGCAGCTCTCAGCTGTGAACGTGCCAGATGCCTCTATGGGATGATGGTCAGATGGACAATAATACTCAGGACTTTTTCCTGGTATTTCCTGAGTACTGCTGATGGTTTATGGCTGTAGGAAACCAGGAGGTTGAGGATATTGGTTTGGGTCCCAGTGAGGAAGGCTGAGATGAAGGGCTGGCTTGGCAGGAGGCTGCAGACCTGCTTGGCCACTTTAACCAGCCTCATTTCAGCTGCTGGGTGCTCCCTATGGGATAAACAGACCCTGTCCATTTACAGGCAGATGTAACAATCCTGAATCACAAACTGATCAGCAACCATGTCCAGCAACTTCCTTAAGCACGTGATAATCCCACAGTGTCAGGCCAGAGCCCCCAGCATCAGGATGGAGGTCACTGTGCAGGGAGCAGCCTGTGCCCAGGTTAACAGCAAGAAACCAAAGATCAGAGCCAGGTGCCTCCTTGCCCTGGGTGCCTCATTGCCCTGGGTGCCTGTGCCACAGCTTTAAGGGGCAAAGAGAAGCCATGGGTGGGGGCTGCCCCATACCACCACAAGGGCTGATTCCTATAAACACATTTGAGTCTCAGTGCCCACATTAGAATTTCAATTAAATTAAATATTGACTGAAAAAGGACCTGCTGTCAGGTTCAGGGTGAAGAGCTTCAATTACCAGGGAAACATGAGTCCTTGGAAATAGCAGCCCCACGACATGGGGATACACAGCAGGTGATGACCTTCTTTTGGGGCTGTGTGTGGCAACAAATCCTGGCAGAGCAAACCAGTGAGCTGCTCCTCCCCTGCTGGTGATGGAGCTGAAGGGCTAAGTGGTAACTCCTCATGAACACAAACACACCTTCCTGTTCCGCTGACCTGCTCTGAGCAAGGGGCAGCTTTAGACACCAGCCCAGGTCCCACTACTGTGGGTCTCCAACTCTGCAGCACAGCACAGGGAGCAAAACAGGACCCAAGGACCTTTGCTGTTTACCAAACAAGCATCCTGCCAAGAATCCAGGCCAACCATCCCCACCTGCCCTCAAGGGATGGCACACAGGAGGGCTCTGGCTGTCTCCAGAGAGGCTCTTGCTGGCAGAGCTGGAATACAACCAGTTCCCCCTTTGGACAATGTCGTTTTGAGCAGCAATCAGTGGGGAAAAGGAGAGGAGTAATGGCAGTGTATCACCTTGGGTTTGCCAATGGAAAGAACAAACATTCACCTTGGCACCATTTCCACAAAACTATTTGACCAGGCCTGTTGTCATCTTTCCAGCACCAGGAATTAAGGATGCCCTTAATATTCAGCAGGGGCTGAAACAACGTGAAGTGTGTTAACTGGTGCAGGTTCCCCATTTGCTTTGGATAATCCCTGTCAGCTGCCATGAGGAAAGATCTCCAGCAGTTGCCACACATCTGAAAAGGCTGAAGAGCCAAGAAATCCCTGACTGGCAGCCACAGATACGGTACAAAGCAGAGGGGATGAAATTACAGAACCTGAGTCAGGTGGGTGAGAGCATTAGTGTGGAAAGGATTATCAGTGGGAAGGTATTAACAGAGGAGATGTGGAGAGGCTCCACCCAGCTCTCCCACATCTGAAGGAGGAGATGGAGCTGCTGACATCCCCATGAAGAAAGCTGTTCCCATCACACTGGGGCTCCAGTCCGACCCGCAGGACTTTGGGAAGCGACGTTCTTGGTCACCCCATCTCACACCAGAACAGGTCTGCAAGCACACAGTCCCCTTGCAGGAGCAGGGTGCTCACACCCCCATTGTAATCCCTTTCTCAAAGGTCTCTAATAATATTTCCTCCCCTGGTTTTTAATGAATGGTAATGGAGAACACTTGATTAGAAGCCTTTCATCATTTTAGGACTAGGGGCTTTAGCTTTCTGACCTACTTTCCTTGCCAATGAAATTCCATTTTTAGCTTCAACTCAAGGTCTGAATGTTACCCAAATTCAGACCATCTGTTTTAACTGCCTACAGGCTGAGGAGTTGATCCAAGCCAGGAAGGATAAATGGAACCAGTGTGTGCATATATTACGTGTTCTCAACCCTCAGAGTATTAAATAACCTGCTCGGTTTGTTCCCAAGGCTACACAAGCAGCCCTGTCCCTTCAGGCAGCACCTGCTCTTGTTGTGAGGAGTATTTACACCACCAGTTGCTCTCAGAGACCTTCAGCTAGGTCACCTTTCTTGTACATGTACAGGAACGAGCAGGCTACAGCCTTCTACTCCTTTTGTGTGGTTTTGGGGAGGGTTGGTGCAGGCTACCCAGGAAGAACAGCTTCCCAGTATCCAAGTCCTGGGGGAACAGCCATCACCCTCCACTCTCTCAAATCCCCAGTGTTAGAGAGGCAGCAGAATGTGCATCTCCTGGTGATCTTTTTCATCCCAGGTTATGGAACTACAGGGTCTGTGTTAGCAGGGACACATCTGACTGGTCCCCTCCACGGGCCTCTTCCACACTCCCCACAGCCCCCTGAATCAGGGAGTTCCCACGAGGTACATCAATCCCCCCTCAGTTTTCAGTGTGCTGCCTCCCCATTCCATGGCACGTTCACTTCTGGCAGCGTGGGAAAAGGACCTAACAGCATCCTGCCTTTCTTCAGGATTTCAGATACAGCTCCCAGTCCTCTTACTATAGGAGCTCAGTAACACAGATGGCTTCATCAAGGAAATCAAAAGGCAACATTACCTGGAAAATCCCTGCTAAATAGCTGCTGACCACAGCTTTAAAAAGCCCAAACCAAATCTGAGTGCTGAAGATAAGCTGCTGCTAGCACTGATAGGCATCTACACACTCATCCCTTGCAGCTTGGCTGATGGATGTAATCTCAGCAGAGTATCTAGGGAGGATGAGAGCATCCATGAAACACAAATACAATATGCCAGGGAGAGAGAAAACAGTAGTGTAAAACCAAGCCAGATACTGCAGAAGCTGAACACCCAGCTGGGGAGCTGCACAGCTCAAAACAAGGCAGAAAATAAGTGTATTTAATGTAGAAGAAACCTAGCATGAAATGGGCTCTGGACTTCCCTGGCTGCAGCTGATTTGCTGTTGGAGCTTGCCACTCCACAGCCTGTTCACTGAGCCCCTGCCCTCACATCCCTCACAGCTCTGTTCACAGCACGCTCCTTCAGAAGGCACCACCAGCATCCCCATGTGTCTGGTTCCTCAGGCACTCAGTGCAGCCTGTTCCTCCTGGGATTAGTGCATTTAAAAACCTGACATAACACACCAGCCTGTCCTTATGGACACGGGTTACCCAGCCCGTGGCTGCCAGACTCTTAACAACCTTCTCCTGTATTTTCAAAACACTGTAGCAGCAGGAACTGGTGAATCCTCACACCACCTGTCTGGGGCAGCTCTGAAATTACCTTCATCTCCCCTAAAGGCATGGAAAGATCCAGTAGGGAGTGGACCCATCTTTCCTGAGGCCATGAAACAAGCCCAGGACAGAGGCAGCTTTCAGACTTGAGGAGCTCTCCATCATTGGGTCTGTATTCAGTCCTTGGGACATGATCACTGCCCTGGTAGCCCCAGAACCCTCCTCCCACCTTTTGGTAGAAGGGAATTGAATAAACCTCATGTCAAAGTTCCTATGACTCTGCTGGAAAAGGCAGCAGCACCTTTGTGTACCTGGAGGTGGGAGAAAGGGGCAGGATAAAGCCCAGGGAACCAGTACAGGGGAGCTGGGAGCTTTGCTGGGGTAATTCCAGCAGGCTGGTGAAGCAGCTAACATGGCAGAGGAAGCATGAATCAAACCCTAAACCAGAGCTCTGGCTGTCCCCAGCCCCCACACCAGAGCTGTTAATTCCCTGTTCCTTCCTCATGTGCAAAACAAGAGCAGAATGAGTAATATTTGCTTTTGTTTTCGTTGGATCATTGGAAGTGACACGATCATTATTTCACTGGAGGTTCAAAGCAGCATTACCATGATTACATTGGACTGGTACCTATGAAACAGAGGGACAGGAGCTGTCAAGCACAGCACAGGCAGTCCTGCAGTGCCACTGAGGCATTCAAGCTGCATTTCAGATGGTTTTTCTCCTTTGTGCAAGTCAAAACATTGCACAGCCATTTACCTACAGTAGAAAGAAAAAAAAAGGATCCCCTGCACCTGGAAAGCTACATGCTAATTCCATGCTTTCTTCTATCTCTTTTATGCAAAAGGCTTTCAAAATCATACTCTTTTGTAGGGTAGATAATGTTATTATTCTGTCCTTATTGTTCTAAAAGCAGCAGCTTACAGGCTGGAGCCAAATCTGCTTTTGACTCTGCCGTGCTGGGCAAGAGGTTAGAGAGATAAAGCAGCTCTCTGAGCTGCTAATACCAGCGTGAGGCAGGAACACAAATCACTGGAAGCTGCCTTGGTTCTGCTTCCACCCTCCACAAGATGCTGCAGCTCTCCCAGGCTGCTGTGTGCCACCAGGCAGGGGACATCCCACGACAGCTTACAGGTAGTGAGTATGAAAAGCACCTCCCTCCACTGACCATTCTCTCCCTGAGCCAGCTGTCCCCTTATCACACACTTGACCTTACCAGATCTCAGGGACAGGGATGCCTGTGCCCACACTACCCACCCCACTGTGCTGTGGGGCTGGGCTCTGGCACTGGGAACAGGAGGGTTGGACTCAATGCTCTGCCCAAAGACCCAACTCATGCTGGTAGCAGGTGTTGGTGTACAGGTTTATCTATTCCCCATGGTGCTCGTAGCTCCTCTGCAGCCAGAGAAACCCAGAGACCCCAGCGATGCAACAATAGCAGTTTATGAGCCAGAAGCCCCTCCCCAGGCACATAAAACAGCTGCTGGGAAGGAGCATCCCCTGGAAAGCCGTTTCCCTGTCCCCATGGAGCTGTTCTTGCTGTAGCACCTCCACACCCCAGGGTCTTCCAGCTTCCCAACAGCAACTCCCTATTCCTCGGGCTGCGAGTGTTGTGCAGAGGGACAGGATCATCAGAGATGCTGCTGAGAGTCTATTTTTAGCACGAGCCATTTGATGAGCTGTTCAGCACCTTATTTATTGCTGTCTCCAGCTGGGGAGCTAAGCAGCCTCCAGACCCCTCTGCCGCTAAAGCAGACCTGGGAAGGGGTGACCTCTGCTCAGTAACACCCCCTGTGCTGACAGACAGAAAAACAGCACCACGTGATGCTGTCAAGGTTAATAGCTGCTAATTAGGGTGAGTGACACATGACCCCTTCTACAGCCAGGATCAGAGAAGGCCCCATACGAACAGCAATAACGGATAAATACTCAGATGCTGCATTCAGCCTTCTCCAGCCTAAGCAGCAGCTGCCCAAAAGTAACTTCCTACTTCACCTTTTTCCTGCTTTGTCCTTCTCAGGCTTTACTTGAACATTACGTGTTGTGTAAGAGGCTAGTGGTGTCTCCTTGGCTGGAAAGGGGGCTCTGAAGGGACCCCCAGAGAACACAGGGCACAAGCCACAGTTACATCACTTGAGACACAGGGTAGAGGAGCCAGGCATGGAAGGGGCTGTGGTGACAGGGGCAGCTCTTCCCCAGGGCACACACCTTCACACTCCTGGCAGCAGGGCCATCTCAGCCAGGAACCACAGCGATGAATCCAGCAGGCAAAAACGGGCCAGATCTGTTGCCATCTAACTGGATTCCTCACAGAATCAACAGCAAAGATGTTTATCTCCAGGCATGCTCCACATCAGACCTAGCCAAGGCAAAGGATTATCCCTGGACAAACAGAGCCACATGCAGACAGTGTTTACTCCAGGTTTCTGTGCAGCTGCCTTGCACTATTACTGTAACACAGCAGCACCTCAGGGTCTCTGCTGGGTGCTGGGGATGTTCAGAGCGTGGGGCAGCTCTCCAAGCACCCAGTGCTGGCTTAACGAGCAGGCAGGGATGGACTGACCAATTCCTGCTTCACAAACGGGAACAGAGATGCGGAGTGCTGAAATGAGTTCCTGGAGGTCACATTAAAATCCTACTGAATCTGCAGCCTCCTGTTGTTTCATTACAGGCTCAAACAGCCCGTTAGAGGCTCTGAATATTAATCATTACCTAACTCCTCTATCTTCTTGCTGCTCTAATGAGATTATTGATGAATTACTTAAAACACACTTTCTGTAGCAGAAATTTTTTAGGTGACAAGTTGCCTGGTACCAAACAAATTAATGGGAAAGTTGAGTTCTCTCATCCCAGGCTGGGGAAAAGAAGTTTTGGGTTTAAAATGCCCAATTAGTACTAACTGAAATCCAGTATTTGCGATTATTTGGCACTCTCTCTGTTATAAATACACCATGTGGCCATTAGTACCTCGTGGCAGCATCAGGGCAAAAATAGTCACTCCAGCAATTAATATTGCAGTAGCTGTGTATGTCAATACAGGAGCAGGATGACTGCAACCTTATAGTTCCTTCTGAGCCCCACCATGGTCAAAGTCAAAGGCAGGTTTTTCATGGGGAGCTGAGGCACCAACTGGGTTTTACTGAGAGACCGAAAGGGAAGGACCTTGCTGAGCATCAGCATCACCCACGTGGCAAAGGCCAGTGAACACAGCCAAGAGTGCAAGGCACGTCATGCAAACCCTGAGGGGTGACCCCAGCTGCTCTGTCCCCCTGCATGTGACTCCGTGGTGGATCCCAAAGCAGTACAGGTTTTAGTCTGGTTCCTACACAGCCAGCTCCAGCCTGAGCAAAACATATCACAGCAGCACCTCTCATGATAGTTTTGCCAATGAAATTCTCCATCTCCCCAGCAAAGTCCTCTGCTCCCCAAGCCAGTTTGATCTTTCCTGATGGCGTTTTAAAGCTGCTTCTCTGAAGTTCTGAGTAATGAGGTAACACTCAGCCTGGGTGCAAGGAAAATCTCTACAAAGACAGGTTGTGAGCCAGATGCTCACTACTGTACCCTGCACAGACGCACAGAAGGGCCTCCTCCCAGTGCTGTGGGGCACTGGGATCAGGTTCGAGGCATACGATTAGTTTACAGCCTTATTGTGTTAAGAGGTGGCAGGAGAAAAGAGAGAGATTTTCTTTTAGAACAGTGTTAGAAGAGGCAGAACCTTGTCACTTCACAAGAGCTTTTACACCACCTCTACATAAAGCACCAGCTAAAGAGTTAACAGAGACACAAATAGAGCTTCACTGACTTGAAATATTCGGGGGAGGGGGGTGTGTGTGTGTGTGTGTGTGTGTGTGTGTATGCAGGTGAAGGCAGGAAAAGCTTTGGCTAGTGAAGCCTACAGTATTTACACCAACAAAACCAAACAATCAACCCATAAACCTGACTGCACCAAAACAAAGCTGTCCCTTAGACTGAATGAAGCCTCTCCTGGGACTTGAGAGCGTGACAGCCCAGCAATGACAGTCCTTAACCCAGGACCTTGGCCACACTGTCTAGCCACTCAGCCTGGGAGAGCATGTGAGGCCCCCAGGAGCAAGCAGCCTATGTGAGAGGAGCTCTGCTTCTGGTCAGAGACCTTCACACCAACAAGTTCTTGGACAAGGGAAAGAGCTCAGCTGATAAAGAGGGGGCTTCGAAGTGTCTGCCTTCTGCAGAAGTTATTCTTAGCTCGACTCTATTCCCTTAAAAGCTTTTAGTTTGTCATACGCATAAATCAAAGGTAAAAATACAGCCTCAACTGTAAATCATCTTCCTCTCCAATATTTGCTGCATCAAGCTCCAGAACATCCCAAAGAAGAGCACGGGAATCCCAAACACCATCTGCTAGCAAATTCCTGTTGCATGGAATCCACAGCCCCTAAACCAGCATCATCTGCCATCCTTGTAATATGGATTATTCCATCCCAGACTCTGCTGGTATATTTTAATGTACAAATTACAATCATTAATGAAGATTGCTGGGTCAAACCCATCAGAGGTTTGCCTGAGTATTTTTCAGCTGGTCTCACAGTCCTGACAATTCACCCTTTACTGAACCCAGACTTTGAGTGACCCCCAGATTCCTGACTGTATGGATAGCAAGGAAACTGCTGGGGTTCCAGACAGAAGCATAAACAGGTCCTTGTTTGTGTGAGGGAGTGAAAGTCTGTGAACCTCCTTGGTAGCAGCTGTACAGTTTCAGTTTGTTGGAGCCCACCTGTGTGGAGAGGGGGGTACTGAACAGGCAAGGATGTGAATTTAATGTGCTCTGTGGCTGCCTGGACCAGCACATCCACTCTGCAACAAGAGGGCATGTCTTTGGTTATTCATGTATTTTGGTTATATCTAATTCACTGCCAAAGCATGGGGAAAGACATCATCTTGGGATGATGGCACCACAGGAATCACCACTTGCACCCTGTGTTTCTAAGCTCCAGCATCCAGCCTGGCTGCTCACGTGCTGCTCGCTCGGGGACCCGAGGGGGCTTTCGCTGCTGTTTGCCTGAAGAAGGGTCTCCCTTTCTCTGCTTCCCCTCTAGTTATGGTGACATGGTGCCCAAGACGATTGCTGGGAAGATCTTCGGCTCCATCTGCTCCCTGAGCGGGGTGCTGGTCATTGCTCTGCCCGTCCCAGTCATCGTGTCCAACTTCAGCCGGATTTACCACCAGAACCAGAGAGCCGACAAGCGGCGGGCGCAGAAGGTAAGCTGGCCCAGGGGGCCACCCCCTCCCAGAGCTCAGCACCCACCGGGAACCCCCAGCCCCTGCTTGTCACCCCACCCATGACAGCCCTGAGCGCTCACAGGGCAGCCCTCTGCCCCTGCCCACCTCCCCACATTTGCCTTTGCACGTGGTTGTAACTACTGTGCCCGTAAAGACTCGGGCACCCTGCACACACTGAGTACTGGCTCCTCTAGAGACCAGAGCCACGCAGGCTGTTATTGCTACGCACCACTCTGAAGCGAGCAGGTACCTGTACTCCTAAACCCTTCAAGCAGGAGCTGGAGCTGTTTATCTTTCTGGCTGCCTGGTTCCTGTTCTCCCAGCAGTTTTGAAAGCGCCCATCAGCAACAGGCAGCTTGCAGGACACGTACGCTGCAGGCTGGGACACAGACAGAACACTGGGGATGCACAAAAGCCCCTGGAAACATGAGGGGGTTGCTGAATACCCCAAACTGAGCAGTTTTTACCAGTAGCAGCTTCCTGATTCACAAAGTAGAAGAGATTTATCATCTCTCTGCTAAATTACACCCGAACCAGCATCAGGCTTCTACAACAACCGCAAACTAAAGGTCTGGGGTTTTCTTCTCCCCGGGGAACACGGTCTGCCAGAAATTCACCACTCAGGGGACTTGATGGAGAGCAGTAGTAGAGAGATGTGCTATTTCTGCTCCAGGCAAGCATCTGGGCCGTGCCTACTTCCCGTGTCTAAGGGAGCTGACAGCAGAGTGCTGAGATACGAGACCTACAAAACCACAGAATTTGGCAGTCAAAACACATCAGGGGAGCAGCAGTGAGAGAGAATCGTGCAGGAACGAGCTGCAGTCTCCATAAGTCACTGCTGGGCTATACACATACCTGCATTAGGTGTGTCTGACAAGCTGCAGTAATTTGGGGAGGCATTTTGGAGGGAGAGTCGTTTATCTGGTTAGTTGTGCAACGGGATATAGAGCTAAGAACACCTAAAGATCCCATAATGGTCCACTCTGTACCACACTGTTCAGTCAGCAGGTGGACAGTGGGAAACTGGTATGGACCAGGACATTCACTTAGTGAAGGGGTTGCCTAACACGAGGCTGCACCCAGGGTGGGGTATCTGGATTGAACTGGCAAGGAGGGTGCTCTGCATCAGTGCAGAGGGAGGACCCAAGTGCTCACACAGAGGTTTAGGGACACGCTCTGCAACAGCCCATCTGAGCTCACTGGAGACTTGCAGGGAAAGCTCTTGTTTGGAAACAGCCCGAAAACAGCTGGGACCCATTCACAGCACAGCCCAGGCAGCAGATGAACAGGCAGGGCAAGTCAACAACCACAACCACACAGGGCAAGTAAAAACCCAGCACAGCCACACAGGGCAAAGCAAAGAAGCTCTGGGGCGACTCCAGTCTGTGCCATGGGGTGCAGCTGCCTCCCTCACCAGGCAGCACACAGGACTCTGCTCTGATTCACCTCTTCCTTCATCTCTTGGACCGCAATCCCCCTGGTGACAAGGAAATGTGCCACCACCTTCGATGCCACTGTGATTGACTGTGGCTTTTATAAGGTTTGCTGTATCGACACACACAGTGTATAATTTCCCCCCATTTGAATTTCTAATTCCCTTGATATTGGATGAATTTCTGGGCTAAGAAAGTTTTCTCAAGTCAGAAGCGTGAGTAATTTTCACATGATCATCACTGCATGAATACTAAAGAGAACAAAAGAGACAGAAGCACATTAATGACAGTCTCTCTGGAGATGGTCAGGATGTCCGTGGGGATGCTAAGAAGCTGCTTTGATAGCATATTTGTTCCAGCACCATCCTCCAGTGAACCAAATCCCTTCCTCAGGAACAGGAAAGTTCCAGTAACAGTTAAAACTCTCTCCCCACATCTACCTAAAGGTGCATAGAGGTTTGGGAAGGTCAAGCTGTGAGCAGACCTGGGCTCTCCACAGCAGTGGGGCTTTGAGGGACCACACTCCAGAGAGCAGGAAAACGCAGCACAGCCCCCATGTCCCTCAGGGTTGTGAAGTTCAGTCTTAACTTTGTGTCTTAGCTGTTGAGGAGGCTCTGGTCTAGCAGGCAGAGGTATTTAAATAGCATGAATAAGACATCGGGAGGTGACTGTTACTCATCAGCAACTATTCTTCAGCTAACTGAGGAGAACTGTTCCTTAAAAAGGAAAAAGAAAAGCCTAAAACAGCCTAAAAAACAAGCTACCAGTGATTTAATCACCTTGAAGATAAATTATTCTTTGCCAAAGCTGCACTGCAAGAGAATTAATTACAAGGAGATCTGGCAATCTTAATTTATTGTGCTGTGTCATCAAATTCTGTCCTCTGGCATGCAGCAAGGGCCAGGTCAATCTGAGGGAGGAGGAATTGATCATTTCTGACAAGGTTCATTTTGGTAAAATTGTTTTTTTTTTTTCCCCAAAGACTTTTTTTCCCCCCTCCTCTTGACTGATGGGCTAAGAATAGACCTTCCTGACTTTGAAACGATGCTGTTCTTCGGTGAATGTCACAGCCTTTGGTTTTAAAAGGAGAATTTGACACTTAAAAGGCTTGACAATAGAATGACTTTGTCATTCGGAGCTGGAGTGTCTCTCTGGCTGCATTCAGCTTGCAGCAGGGATGCACAGCCTGAAGAGGAGACAGGGCTCTGGTGCTGGTGTGAGGACCACACCTCCCACTTCCCAGCCCGGGAAGGGAAAGCAGAGGCAGCTACCGACAGCTACTTAAACGCTGCTCCTTTGGCAGCAAGAGGAAGAGTGAACCTGTTCCTTGTGTAGGGAATACAGCCCCAAGCCAGTACCACTCCCACAGGAGCAGGGCAGCACAGCACTGAAGGGACTGGACACAGACACGACCCCAGAAGGGCAGATCCCTCTCCCAAGGAACATTTTAGGCTGCTGGGCTTGGAGAACAGTCGAAAGTCCCACAAGAAGGATCCTTCTTGAGTAGCCTCCAGCTACTGGGAGGCAAATTTAACCCCATGTCTTTAAGAGGGGAACAAATACTGCAACCCAAGGCCCTGTCTGTGCACAGGCAGTAACAAAGAGAAGTGTTTATCGTTTAATGGCTAGATTTGCCAAATGAGCCAGAGTTCTGAGATGGCTGATGATCCCTGAGGGATTAACATGGTTTTAGTGGTGTGTTTCACAGGGGCTCAACGTCCACAAATGTAAAACTTGAGTAATCACCATGCCTGGTTTCAGGCCTGCAGTAAACACCCCTCTGAGGACTAGAGCTGCTTAATCTGTTCGTTTCACTTGCTGTCTGGTGGCCTCTGACTCTGAGAACAAGCAAAGTACTGTGATATCCCTGAAAGAAACTTCTCACTTCATCCTTGAGGCTGTAAGTTTCCAGGAAAGACCCAGATTTAGGCTAGGAAAGGACTACCTGGGAAAAGTCATTTTGGAGAGCTGCTCCTCCATAAAACCATAATACAGAACTGAAAGCTGTAAGGCAGGATATTGAAGAGTAGATGGCATGAGTTAGGCACAGCAGAGGAGTGGACACATTGCCTGATGGGCAAATCAAAGCACTCAATCAGAGCCAGTATCAGCAGAAGGAAGGAACGAAGAGGCAGGGAAGAAGCTGTCTCTCTTCAGCTGAAGTGGAGGAGAGGAAGTAGATGGAGGAAGGTTATTCCCAAGAGCCACTTGCGAGGTGGTTGCACGCAGGCAGCTCTGACTCCGCAGGCTGGTGGAGAGGTAACTATGGAGATGCTTGAAAGGGGCTTCAGCCAAAAGGCAGGAAGAATAAGGACACAAACATCTTTCTGGTTGCTCCATAAGAGGCATGTTGGAAACAGCCTGTTCCAGCCCCAGCCGTCACTCCGCGGCACGGGAAGCAGGACTGCAGTCAGCAGAGAGGATGGAGAGGGAAGACTGATGATGAGAACGCTTAATGCTGGTGTATGTCATCACCATACCCATGAGAAAGACAGCCCACACGCCTGTCAATAACAGGGCCGTTAGAATAATTGATTTGCTAGAGAGCAGGGGAGTCAGCTTTGACACGCTGCGTTTCGCAGCTTCGGAGGTGGGTTACTGAACGGCCAGAAAAAGCGACTGGAGCAGAGCTGTGAGCTGTCTGAGGAGAGCTCAGCGACAGAACATGACTCAGATCCCAGCAGGGGATGGGGTTGGGAACTTAAGGAGAGAGAGAAACAATAAGGTTAAAACTGGAGCTGGCTGACATTTAAAAACATGGGGTTTTTTTCAGCCACAGTGAATCTGTGTGGAATGTGGTTTTGTTGTTGTTGATATTTAACAGTTTTTGACAGGGGGGAATAAGAATGTTTTAAAATCACTATAAAAAAAAACAACACTACTTCATTTTTGCTGGGATAGGTACTGCTGTTCCTCCTCTGTGTCCTGTTTTGAGACAGTTCAGGGGAGGGACAAAAGCAGCCAGCCAAACCCCACAGACCCAAAGTACAGTACACCAAGGCTCCTTCCTCTCTCCTTCCACATCATCCAAGAAAGCAAAATGACATCCTCCATTAGTTCAGCTAGTTCAAACACCCCTGTGCCAACTGCAATAAGCTGTTGTGTCCAGGTTAATGGGTGTGGATTTGTCCACAGAATCAGGAGAAAAAACACAACTACACTGGGTGTAAGTGGCAGTAAAGCTTATCTCAGTTACTGATTTGTACCATGACAGCGACCAGCAGACCAAGGACAGTCTTTGGCACTGACACGTCACACCGGGATGGCAGGACAGATGTCTGAGTCCTCTGATCATGGATGTCAGACAGGAACACTCCACAGCCTACCAGCACATCTCTCAAGGGCCACTGCAGAATTCCTGTGCTCACACACTGCCAGATGCCTTACACAGCCCAACCTGAGGAGTCCCTGAATCTCATCACTCCTCCCACTCCACCCAGCAGCAATGGTCTGCAAAGTCTGACTCAGAACAAGCCTTTGTTGTGAGAAGGTCATGAAAACCTCTGTCTGAGTGACTTCAGAATCACATTGGGCTCTGAACCAGCACAAGGCAGGTCCTCTCTTGGCCTGAGCAGGAACCCACCATCCCCTTCCACCTCCCTGCCCCAGCCAGGCTCCCTGCTTTGACAAACCCATGCTGCTGCAGCATCGCCCTTCCACACTTCCCTCTGACTCAGGGTTTTTTCCACATGTAGAAATCCATTTATTTTTCTGGCTCGGTGGCTGCTCACAGAGTTCCTTCACATACATGTGCAGGGATACAAAGTGAAACCATCTGATTGCAATACAAGCCATATCCAGGATTTTAAACCTATCTGAGCTTTTGCACTAGTCAATGACTGCTGGGTCACCAAACGAGGCAGCAGAAGGGACAGCACATGCTTTCCTGACCAGTCCCAGGTAGTGAGCAGAGCCGTGGTACACACTGGCAGCAGAAGTGTGCTTAAAGCTTAGTGAGAATTTAAAGTATATATATGGGGAAATCAGCCTGCCTGCAAACACTGCACGGGAAGAAAAAGCAGCTCAATCCACCAGACAAATTGTTCCCTAGGAAATCGTTCCTCATTTCTCCCCTTTGTCAGAGCCCAGAGCTTGTTTGCCATGCAGCCCACTGCCTGCCCGTAATCCCAGCCACCTGCTCCCCTGGAAGCGCAGCCGTTCCCCCCCCTACACCCCCCCAGCCCGGCACACAGCACAGCCACTCCACACATTGTCCCTGGGCTCCCGGCGCCAGCGCGCTGCCATCCACAGAGGCAGCATCAGCTTCCTGAGCCATTGAGTCAGGACAATTAGGAGCCATTGTAGCAGGCAGAGCGCAGCGCTGCCGGGATGCGCACACGGCAGCTGGGATGCACACACAGGGCCCGGCAGCGCGTAGCCATGGCGACCGGGCAGCTTTCTGCTGACGAGCCGGGACCCCGGCCATCGTGCCAGGCAGCTGCCAAGGCAGGGCACGCAGCCAGGGGCTGTCAGCTGAGGACGTGAGCAGAGACATGTGGCCCTCTAAGAGTCTTTGCTTACGGAGCAGGACTATGGGATGGGTTTGTGATGGATTCCCCACCCACCCAAGCCCAATGCAAGAAGTTTGTCCCCTGAGACCCCCAGGAGTAAGAGGAGCAACTAGGAGCAGCTTCAGTAGGACACATGACTGCACCACACATTACCTTTATTGCCATCTGATGGCTTCCAAGGAATTTCTGCTTCCACCAAGCAATGCTTCTCTCAATCCATGCCAAAAGCCATGGCACAGAGGAGCAGGATGGAGCGCAGTTCCTGGCCCAGCCCTGCCTACAGCAACCCCATCACCCACAACTGTGCTGAACCCCATCCACCACCCCGCTGTGGTCAGGGACCTGCCCAGACACAACATACTCCAACCACCAGCAAGCAGTCAAGGAGGCTGGAAAACAGCCCCACCATCACCTCTTCCCCTTGGGCTTTGTTCCTTGGGGAGAACAAAAGGCACGAGCCTTTAATCTCACTTAACTCTTGTGGAGTCTCACACAAAAGGTGTGTGGTCCCCAGCCCCATTCCCCCAGCCCACCTTTTCACCATCTCCTGGGGAAGGCACGAGCAGCACCATGTGAAGCAATTACCTTCATCTGCTGTAGCCCATCACAGGCCTCCACACCATTAATTAGTGCTCATACATCAGGTCTAGTAAGTCAGCATGTGACACTAGATCAAATTCTGTTAATTTCTCCATCCCCTGAATTCTTTCTAGCTATTAGTCAGGGGTGTGAGCTGTGTGAAGGATGTTATAGAAGCGAGATCTGGGAGCGCAGGCAGACAGATACATCACAGGCAGACAGATGCTCATGGCACTCGCTGAAACACAGAGCCTTATTTTAGAATCAAGGAGAACAGCAACCTGTAACAGTGCAGAAACACAGGAGACTTTTCTCAAGATGATGTTTATTAAGTAATAAGTTTCTAGACAAGTTCTGGCACCCTAATTTACACCCCACACACCAAATCTAACTCCAACAAGTCATACCAGATGCCCACTACGACTTGTACAGTACCTCTCTGACCATGCAAACCTGGAGTGATTTTGCCCCAAGCTCTAAAAATCTGTAAGAGCACTAAGAATCCCAAGAGGTGCATAGAGGAATCTTTCCTCCCTACCTCAGGAGACAAGCTGGAGAAGCACAAGAGCTGCTTGGTCAGTCAGATGGAACCTCTAGAGAGAGCTCTGAGCTTCAACAAGGTGCAATAACTCTGCACAACATCTATTTCAATGAAGGAACAACTGTCTGTAAGGTCAGTTCTCATAGAGACCAAGGTCTGACTGTAGCCTTTACTGGGTGGATGGAGAGCTTTGAGGGGGGTAAGAAAAGGTGTTGGAAGTAAGGAGGGTATCTACTGAGGAGAAAAATACAGACTGGCTTCCAAAAACCCTGTGTTTGTCCCCAAGTTCTGCATACTATGACACTTTCCCAAGCTCTGTGTTTGATCAGCCAGGACATCTCTGACTAGGAGAGGAGTCGAGATCCATCACACCCCTTATTCTGTGCATTGTGCTATAAATAGATCGAACATCGTGTTCTTTGGTGTTGGAAAAGATTAAACGATAGAGTGCATCTGAAATGATGTTCTGTGGCTTTAATGGTGCCAAGAGTAAGGTAGGATTAAAAGGAGAGCCACAGAGGAGGGGAGGGGAAACTTTCATCTCTGGAAAGTAATGAAGATGCCCAAAATAAGATCAAGGTCTGACTGGAAGTGGTTCTATCAAATTATATAGGAGTATAATGAGTTCTACCCTATCTGATTTCCATATGCAGCTCTGTATCATCTCCCCCAAAGCAAAAGTGACAGAGTACTTAAACTTGGCTCCAAAGCTGTCTAATGTGAAGAAGGGAAGTCCAAGCACGTGCACTTTGTTTCTTAGGGAAAAACAGGTTAAGAGGACAGGAAGATGATCTGCAGAAACTAACTTATCTCAGTGCTGCAACTCCACTGCCTGTCCCAACAGCCAGACAGAACGATGGAATGATGGCATGATGGCCAGCAGAATAACCACCAGTAGTTATTATATGGGCCATTTGCTTTTCAAACAGCCATTATCCCACCCTGTGCTCAAACACCTGTAATAAGCCCAAGCCCTGATTTGGCAGCCCAGCCTGCTGCCAGGCGCTGTTAAAGATGCCATATCAGCTTCCCAGAGCCAGAAGCAGGACAGATGCTCAGCACTGCCTGATTACACTGAGAAAAGCACCCCACCAACAGCAGATTTATTTAATTTCTTGCCCACTCTATTAGTTTTTCAATGCCTTTTTTTAACATGAAGAATTCTCCACTTGCTGCTTGGCAAGGGAGAAGCACCACGGCAGGGAGCAGAGCGAGCTCCACAGATGAAGGCTTCATCCATTCCAAGCTACATATGTGCTCCGAGTTCCCACTTGAAAGTACAAATTCAAGTCTCTGCTGGATTTCTTTCTGAATTTTAGGTTAAAATTAGCCAAAAGGTACCACAGACCAGCCAATTTTGGGAAGGTGAGAACATAACCTCAAGAAAATACTTCTTGTTATGCCATCCTCTAAGCTCTGTTAAGTCTGCTGAAACCCTTGTTTAACTGTGCAATCTGCTTGTTATCTCTTCCACACCCTGAAGTATTTCCATCTAGAGCTTAAGTTCAGGCTCAAACTAGCAAGGGATGCAGACAAACGCAGGGAAACCAAGCACTTACTGTACCACTGCAGCATTGCACCTCAGAAACAGAGCTCAGATGAGAAGTGTTCTGTCACAAACAGCTTCACTTCAGCCTGAGAAGTGGCTCCTGCAGCCCTGGGCTCGCTGCAGCACTCAGCTACAGCTCTACTCCTATTGGAGCTACTCACTGCTCAGGAAGGACGATGTGAGGTGCTGTTAATAACCCAGTGCAGCCACATTTCCTATGGGAAATGCTTTTACTGGGGTTTTAGCCAGTAAATTATGGAGCAGAGCATCTCCTAAGAGAAAAAGCTGAGAGCATTTAGGACTCAGCCTAAAGAAGAGAAGGCTTGAGGGGTCCTATCAACATACACACATACCTGGAGGGGGGGCACAATGACTCAGCCAGGCTCTCCCAGCAGTGTCCAGCAAGGGGACCAGAGGTGATGGGCACACAGCACAGGAGGCTCCATCCAAAAATCAGGAAACACATTTCCACTGTGAGGGTGACCGAGCACTGGCACAAGCAGTCCAGGAAGACTGTGGAGTTTCCATCCTTGGAGCTGTTCAGAAGCCACCTGGACATGGTCCTGGGCAACTGGTCAAGGATGCACTGCTTGAGCCAGGGTTTGGACCAGATGGCCTCTGGGGCTCCTTCCAACCTCAGCCATTCTGGGAAGGATAACAACCAGAGCTGGTTACATCTCTGGCCCAACAAGGGAGGAGCAGACACAGGACCTGGACACGTAGTACCTGCCATACGTGTGCTCCAGCCACGTCCTTCCAGTACAGGAGATCTGGAACGCTGAAGATCTCTGGCAAATGTGAAATCATGTCATAGGTTGTAACTTAATAGTGGACTTTATCACATAAATCAGGAGTGAACATTATCTTCATAAGAACGAGATGAAAATCATTAATAAATAATAATTAGCTGTTTCCTGGGCCTGCCATCTGGTAAGCCTTTTTCCCAGCCAGCAGCTCCTGCTCCTCGTGCTTCTCCAAAGCAGCTAAAAGATGAAGACAGGCTATCCTTCCTCCCTTGTCAGTCCCTTTGGGAAACACAGATACCCAGGATGCTGACAGCCACTTACATCACCCTCTCCACTGTACCTCAGCACCTCACACATGTACAGGGCTTCACTGCCCATCCTGCTTACCCCAGGTCTGCGGCTTCTTCAAAAGCAGTGAGGAGCCAGAAGTTCCTGAGACCTGCCTTCCATCCTGCTCTCAAACACGTGGGCTCCTAGATAACCAAATTAATCACTCTAACCTGTAAGTGGCTGTCATTAGTATTATTATTTTCATCACATAAATTATCTTCCAGATTAGGTCATATGCATTTTGAGCTCCTGTGGTTTCCTAGCAACTCCTCTCACCGCTCCACACGCAGACACACTGTGCCCTTCTCCTTCCTTTTATAGCCTCACACAGGGGTTATGCTCAGTACTGGTGATCTCAGGCCTGGCCCTGATGACCTTTAGTCTGTCACACCCTCAGGATGCGATGCAAAGGCAGCTATCCCCTCCCAAAGACACTTAAACCCCTTGTTACTGTCAGGCATCCTGTGTGAACACACAACACGTAGCTGAGCACCCCGCAAAGCCTGTGCCACGGGACAGATCCTCCCCGAGCAGGACACACACAGACTGCACAGGAAAACACCAGCCAAGGGCTCAGACTTCTTTCTAACCCAACGTGGGAAAGTGTCTGGAGGGCCAAACCAATTTTAGGAACCAATTTTAATTAACTTCTGTAGCTGAGTTAATCAACAGATCTACCAAGTTTAATCACGATGGGGGCAGAGAGTCAGGCGGTGTGACTACCCTGGAAAGCCTTTTGTGTTGGGACAATAGGATTAGCTGCTGTCCTGCCCCACTGACATTTTTTAAAATAACAGCATCTGTTCCAAACTACAAAAGCTGTGGGGCTTAATTATTTAGATAGCCAGTGGCCCTGCTCAAAGAAGAGAAGAGAACAGACCTCA
This sequence comes from Gallinula chloropus, assembly GCF_964237585.1. Lineage (NCBI taxonomy): Eukaryota > Metazoa > Chordata > Aves > Gruiformes > Rallidae > Gallinula > Gallinula chloropus. Next base: position 3,768,061 of record NC_140112.1, read on the forward strand.
GAAAGGAGCCATCTCCAGTCCCCATGGAGTACAGCTATTAATATTTGATCCCCAGCTAGCCTGGAGGCAAAGGGAAGAATGTTCATTACAGGAGCCCAAGACTGAATCCACTTTATCCACCGACTGAACAGAGGAGGATGAAGCCTTTCCTGCTACAGGTGGGGTGGGTGAGGTGGAGCTCTTGTGATTCCTGAGCCAAGGCGCAGATGCTCTGTGGAGCACAGGAAGGAAGTGGAAGCTGTCTGTGGATGCTGTCACTGGATCCACTGCCCAGTCCTGGCTGGGGACAAGATCAGATCCTTGCAAAGGGCCAGGAACAGACACACAGACTTTCTTGCAAATAGGAGAAATAAATATAAGAAGTGTGATTAACAGGCACAGAGAGGCAATGCCATGGAACTGGGGAAGGGAACATCCTTCAAGCCCTCATCCCCACCTCTCCCCAGCTCACCCAGCACTCCAGGTTCTGCTCCCGATTACAGTCCCAGACCCAGAGCAGCAGTCTGGGAAAGTCCTCAGAGCAACTGACACTGACTTGAGATCTTAATGTTAAAACCGGACAAGGAAATCCAGGTGGAGTATTGAAAAGAAGGTCCATCCTGGACACCCCCACTCTGGGCTGTGAAAAGAGGACCCACCTTTCAGCCTGGCCATGGTCTGTGTCACCTCATTAAAGCTGCAAACTCATACCCTGAACGTGTCTTTGCCTGAGAAATTGTCTGCTTAAGCAGAAGCTCTGAAGGTTAAACAAATCTTTCAAGTGTCAAGGGCCAGGGTCACTCACACATGTACAGTAACAGAGCTCCTGGAATTATTACCCTCTCTGGACCCACTGCAGCTATTTGCCTCTTGGCTTTGCTCTCCCTACAGCGTATTCCCATTAGCACCTCTAATTAGAAAGGCAAAAATCACGAGTTCCATGTTATTTAAAAGATTATGCAGCATTTTAAGCTACAGCACAATGTAATTATTTTTTAATAGCCGCAGCTATTTCATGTATTTACTTTTAATGGTGTTTGAGTCATAAATTAACAGTAGAAAAGAAAAAGGCAAATCAGCACTTGACAGAGAAGCAGGCAGCAGCCGAGGAGAAAAGCCTGAAATGCTAAAAACTGCTCTGGAAGGAAGGGAGCTGCCTGTGTTTTCCCTGTTTGCTTTATTCTGGGCTGCTTTTTATCAGCTAACTGGTCCCCTTGGAGGTCAGGGATAAATAAAAACAGGAGTTAAGTGTCTGTGTTACTGCAGAGTGACTTCGGTCAGTCTGTCAAGAGAGGTGTATTTACAGGCAGAGCTCTCAGATACCAGAGTTAATAAACCTGTGCTGCCACGGAGGACAGTCCCCCACCATGGCAGAGCAGGTGTCACTGTGCTGCTGGCTGCCACACAGGCAGAGCAAGTGACACTGTGAGTGTCACAGCACCGAGCCGAAAGACAAGGAGGGGGTTTCAACTGCCAAGTGTGTTAGAGAGAAGGTGAGCCATGGAACACACGTGTGGAGCACGAGCACACTGCCAGGTCACACCACCGTCCCATGGTGGGAACACACCCAGGACAAGTGTCTCTGGTTCTTGTGCATCTCACCCCAAAACAGGACTTTTGTTCATCCTTTCAAAAGTTCAGTCTGCAGAGCCCCACTTCTCCCCCTGGAGAGGCTCTTAGTGCTCTGTGGCAGGTGATGCTCCTCAGACACACGTGTTCCTCCAGCTCCTGGAGACAGACCCGGGCTACCTGTCCTCAACAGCCCCTTGTCCCACCGGCATCCCCCAGTATTCCCCCTCCCCCCCGCAGCTTCCCCAGGCACTGTGAGAACCCGGCGTTTCCTCCATCCCAGCACAGCCCCGACCAGGCCGTGTGCCGAGGTGTAACCCCAGCTTGTTTCCTCCCCTGCAGAAAGCCCGGCTGGCCAGGATCCGCGTGGCCAAGACAGGCAGCTCCAACGCCTACCTGCACAGCAAGCGCAACGGCCTCCTCAACGAAGCCCTGGAGCTGACGGTGAGTGCAGAGCCAGCAGCTCCCTCTGCAGCCCTCGGGAAGCTCCCCATCCCCACTCCCCATCCCCTCCCCTCGCTCAGCATGGCACTGTGCTGTAATTACCCTCTCTTGTACTGTACCAACCCTGGGGATGGGCAGCTGGGATCCAGCTGCCAGACTGGATGGGAGGAAGGAGCTTCCTTGGGCTCCTCCTTGAGCCAGGAAAGGATCTGACCTCCCAGGAACAGCCAGGTTCCCAGTTCCCTTGAAGCTCTGGGCAATGGAGCTGTACTGATTTATACCACCCAGGGTCTGCCCACACTGTAAAGATCCACTCTCAACACATTCATTGCCAAGACCCCTCTAACCCAGGCTATCCAATCATGCTCAGCAGGACAAGCAAGCATTCCCTGCTCCCCATTTCAGTTTGGTGGGGGGTCTGTTTCTAACTGAAATGTCTCTGGAGGCTATTGCTGTTTCACCTGTGTCAGATTGCTCAGCAGAATCAGTGACAGTGGTTATTACATTAAACCTGACCAGGATCAGAGCAGTTCCACATGAAGCATGGGTTGGGAAGGTAGGGTACCCGGATCAGTTTGTTCTCCCCTCCAAAACAAGTTGGATCCTTCTGACTGCACATCCAACGTTGTCTCCTGCTCTGCAAACAGCAGAGACACCCAGAAAATCTGTTTCTTGAACCATATGTTGCCCTTGAGCAGTTCAAGAGGAGTTTCTTTATCAGGAAAGAGAGCAGCAGACTGGTCACACTGGGTCCAGAGCCTTATCCCCATACAGAAAGGCTCTGGACTGGGATGCCAGCTCAGCCAAGGTTCTGCTCTCTCACTACCCAGGAACACACAAAACTTTGACTGCAAATCTAACACTTCATTTTGAGCTTTACATTTCTGGGTTTTAAAAACACCAGAAGAGCTTAGCAGGGACACTCAGCTTGCACTTGATCTTCCAGCCTGTCATCCCTACAAGAATCTCCTCGCTTCCCTTGTCATCCAAAACTCCCTGCCAAGACCACTCACGGAGGAGCAGCTGACGCACCAGTGCTTAAGTCCAAACTGCACAAGGTTGAGGGAAATATTTGGCTGAATGGGCTCAGTTCCTGGCTCCTGCCCAAAGATAACTGGAAGAAGGGTCATTTGGTTGGCTACAAGCTACTGTAGACACAGGAAAGGAAACAAAGACTGCCAAGGAGGTTCTAGAGGATGTTTTGTTACCCACTAATAATTGAATGTAGATATATAGTAGCACCTAGAGCAGGTCTCCCCTAGCTTTCCTGGGTGCAGGTTGATTTCTGGTGGGCTTCCAGCTCTAAATCCCAACACAACCTGTCCACAGCCCAGCGAGATCCACAAGTCTGGCTTAGAAAAGCCCATATACATGGTGTACATTTGTATTACTGCTGTACACCTAAATATCCACACCCTAAGGAATGTGCTGCTGAAATAGTCATAAGCAGAGGGTGTGGGGAAGGGAGAATTCCCATCCACCCCTGACATTGAGGAACACCACAGTTTACTAAAGCAAGACACTTGCCAAAGGCACACCTGGCATCTGCATGAGGACCAGAAAACAACCTCTGGCTACCTGAGGACCAGCCTCATACCCCAGTCAAGAGGCTGAGACACATCCCTCCATCTGCAGGTAGTGGCATTAATTACAGAGCTGCTGTGCATCCTTTGCTGTAAAGCTACACACGACCAGCTCAGCTCCACATGCAAGATTTTCCATCCCTGCATTTTGTGGCAAGAGAACAAACTCTTCCCAAGAGCACAACGTGTGAATGGCAGCACAGGCTAGCCAGCCAGATTCTTGGAGCTGTGAAGAGCGAAGGAACGGGACTTCTGCAGTTGCTATATTAGGGACCAAAACATAATCTACACACTGGGAGTATCTGCTGGTCAAATTAGTATCAAACTGCTTCCTCAGGCAGGTACACATCCCGTTTTGGTACCTTGCCCAGGACTCATGCTAACTTTAATGGACTTCACGTGGCCAGGCTGCCATAGGGCTGGTTTGTTACCCAGCAGTCACTCCAATGGCAATTACTACATGGCCAGGACGAGGTATCATCTCCTCCATCATTAGCAATCACGCAGCACCGTGATCAAGGTGTAATTGTCTTACAAGAGCCCAGCAGATTGCCCAGCAGCCTGACACCTCCGGGGTCTGCCCAAGGAGAGCACCTGCCCTGAGCCCACCCGGCTGCTCCCTTACATGCTGCTCAAGACTCCCCACCCTGCGCCAGAACGGCCCTTCATTAGCACCAGAATGAACACACTGACACCATCTTTCAAGGGAACAGCGTGTCTCCAGCCTGCAGCCTCACATCAAAGCCAAGAAAAGGCTTTATCCAAGGGCAGCAGCAGGATGGAGTTCTGTTCCTAGCAAGGATACAGACTCCTGCTCTGCTCCTAGCAGGGCTACAGACTCCTGCTTCAGGGACCTGCATCTGTGGCATTTTGCACTTGCCACGCAGTGCTCAGACCGTTCTCTTCTCATTTACAGAGATCTTGAGCAGGCTTTATGTCAGAAGTGCTCAAGGGAAGCGAGCTGCTTCCAATGGCAGCAGCCTCCATATCCTCTTAGCACTAATCTCCCTGTGCAGCCAGCTGAAGCTCCTTTTAGCTGAAGCACTTGGAGCTGTGGAACCTCAGGACAGGCAGTTGTGAGGTCTTGTGCCTTCCCAGGAGCAGAATCTGCTCACCCACAGAGCATCCCAGCCGTTTCCCAGGAAGGGATGCTAACCACCAAACCACCTCGGGTCACCAGCATCCAATTTCTGTGCTGAAGCACAAAGTAGAAGAGGTAAAGGGGAAGTATGTTGGACTTCAGAACTGACACCACAGAGTGTTTCACTCTCCCTCCAAGCCACCAGCAGTTCACTGAATGCCTTCCAAGAACAAAATGAATGGTAGCTGGCATCAAATCCTTGCAAAACTGGCATCCCAGCTGAAAAGACAAACCACCTCCTCTCCTCTCCCCGCCACCAGCTTCCCATTACAGCCAGACTCTTCTAATGAAGACACAGGGTTTGTTTGCCTGCAGTAACACAGGTACCACCAATGCAGCCTCCATAGGTAACCATTCCTCAGCAGTACTATCCAAATGCCAAGCAGCTGCGATGCTGGCACTCCCCCTGTCCTAGGGCAGCAGTTCCTGCTCTGGGTGCTTGCTGTGCTCTCTGTTTCTGAAAACACCAAGCTGACTGGACAAAAAGCAGAAGGAAGATAAGGTATCAGCCAGTCACACTCACTGATGCTGCCTTTTAACCCTGGGCACTGCCATCCCTCCATCCATCCCCCCTTCAGCAGCAAGCCCAGCCTGGGGCTGGAAGGCAGATGCTGAGTGGTGCTGCCAAAGTTTAACAGTTGGCTTCAGGCTGCTGCCAGAGGTCCAGGAGCTTTACCTTTCCTTTCAGATCCCACTTAAATCTCCTCTCAGGGAGCTCTCATAAAAAGATACTGTTTGCAAGATGTGCTCTTTCCCTCTCTTTTCTCAGTGCTGTAGTGCAGCACCGGATTTGCTTCAGGGCGTGAAAGGACCTTCATGGGAAACATTCCAACAGGACTCCACAGAGTCAGTAATCTGGCCCTGCTTGTTGTGTTAGCTCACCAGGACTGTTAATAAGAAAAATAGAACCAAGTTTTTTTTTTTTAAGGTCACTTCTAAAAATACCTCTGGGAAGGCTCCATCCTCCAAAACAAAAGGAACAAAAAAAATATCCATAACCTGCCTCAGATACGTTCCCCCAGGAGTCTATTAAGCCTGTGTACAGTCAGTCAGCTTTCCTAACACACCAGTTCAGCTGCGGTTTGGCATCTGTCAGAGTGATTCCTGCACTTAAGGATCACAGAACCATCCTGGAAAAGGCATCCAGAGGATGCAGTGAGCCACTGGGACACATGGGTGTGGTTAGAAGTGATGCTTTCAGCATAGCTGCACTGGAGACGTTGAGAGCAACACACAATACCTTGGCACTTTGGCCAGGACGCTCTGCCACATCTCCCATCCCACCCATCTTCTCTCTCAGACAGTTCAGTGCTGCTGGGTCACGTCAGGTCACACATCAGGTCTGGACAGTCAGATTTCAGTATTACAGAAGGCACCAGGCAGCCCTCCCTTACTGGCCCTGGGGAAACGCTTTACAACACCTAATTGATATTTTAATGTGTGTAATTGTCTTTAAAAACACAAATCATCACAGACACACACAGAATAACGTGTCAGGAAAGCACAGAGACTTTCAAAATCAGGAGCTTAAGCAGCAGTAGTAAGAGAAGATCCTTAACTACCCAGATCATAAATCTGTCACCACAGAACAAAGAAGCGAGAAGCATAATCCCAGCTCTCAGACAGCACAGAAACTCCCCAAACACCCCCCAGGGCTTCTTTCCTTTCCACTTCTGAGGAGCACCAGACCACCAGCCCACAGGATAAGACACACACTGTATTTCAAGGAACAGAAGCACCAGATTCTCTACTACTGCAGAGACCAAAACCACTGAGCACAGGATTTCCCTCCTCACACCAGAGTTGACTAAATTGGCCCTAAACACAGCCTTGATGAACACTTGATACCACGCTTCCTGCACGAGCAAAGCATTACACACAGACCAAACTCAAGCTCCTGCCCTCTTACCTGCTTCTTTAGCAGCTGCTTCAAGCAGATGAAGCTCCTCAGCTCAACAAAAGCACAGAGATCAGTCTGAGACCTGGAGCTTATCTTAATCACTAATAACACCACAGACTGAGCAGCCCCTTCCCCAAACCACAACAAGCACACATACCTGATACAGAAGCTGAGCACAGACCAGCAGAAGCACCCCAGCAAGCCTGTCCCACGCAGAGTCCTTAAACTGAGCCACCACAAGCAGCTCACTGCCTCAACCCTTCCTAGGCACGGCCACTCCTTCTAATAGTTTTTCCAACCTAAATACTCCCAGCTGCACCCAGTTCCCTCCCAGGTGGCACAAGCTGCCTCCTGACTCCAAGCACAACCTACTTACAAATCCAGTAGCCCCAGGTCAGGGGGAAATGGAGGAAAGCTGGTCCCTACGTACAGGTGTTGGTGCACAAGGAGCTGAGTGGATGGTGAGATCTTTAAAACAGGCTCACCTGGTTCTGGTTCTGGTTCTGTGCTAAGTGAGGTGGGGAGGGGTGCTGCTCAGGTCATGGCACTCTGTTACTGAAATAGAAATCAGAGTAAGTCATCCTACTGAGGGAAAGCCACAAGTTGTAAGAAACTAATGAAGATGGGACCTTACTTCTCCTAGGGAACTGCTGCCACATTTCATTGCCACTGCTCAGTACTTCCCCATTTGCCATGGGTTTTGATAGGACAGTTTATATACATTAATTCCCATGTAAGCAACACCTGACTGTTCCTCCCTTCTCCCTGCCCCTCAAAGGGGGGTTACACACCTCTGGTTTGCACCTAAACCAGCCCTCAGGACCTGCTGCCATCTCACCAACAGCCATACACACCGATGTAGGGAAAGAGCAGCCCCGACTTACAGACTGCAGGCACAGAGTGGGAAATACAAGCCATCCTGTCCATGAAGAGGAGACAGAGCCAGGCATCCTGTCCCTAGAAACAGCATCACAAAGTCCAAGACATGAGGCTTGGATTCATGCTTGCTGATCTGGCGTGCAGCCGGGGCTGGGGAGGCTTTGGCAGTTACACAGGGAAGCTCCACCAGCCCCGGCTCCGCGCAGCCCTGAAGGTCAGGCAGAGCCAGGCTCCCAGCTCAGCCAGACAGCTTGTGCTGTGTCCCCTAACAGAGACTAGAGTTCAGGGCACATCTGTTGCTGTTCAAAGGTCACGTCAAGCTTAAAAGTCTTAATGCTTCTGGAATAATAAAACAGCAGAGGCTCTTTTTTTCTTTACCTTCTGGTTCCTGAGCCTTGACTTTGTGTGTCAGCAGCATCCCCCAGGCTTCCCCCCCCAGCTGGGAAATGGCTAAGAGCACACTGGTTCTGATTCAAAGCTGAGCTCCTCTCTGGCCATCCAAATTATTTAGGGAAAAAAACCAAAGGAGCCTCACAAATCCTGAGAGCTGGCAACCCTGAGGTATCTTTATGGCTGTGGAAGCTAATGCTGGTAGTTCTGATTGTTTTCATGTCTTTACACCTCTTTTGGGGTTTGGGGTTTTTTCCCCCCTTTTTCTGGCTATTTAGGGATCCACTGAAGACGAACCTCATATGACTAAAGGCACGTCCTTAATTGAGAGCCAACATCACCACCTGCTGCACTGCCTGGAAAAAACAACCGTAAGTAGCAACACAATCCTTACACCCTATTGTATCTCTGTGCCTGGCCCGGGCTTCCCAAGGGAAAGAGGTGGCTCTCTGTGAGGTGTTCTCAGTGGACCTACACACTGTGCAGGAGGGGGCTGACACTCAGCCTTCCCAGAATATTCTGCACTGGGGTAAATGCACTCCTAATTCATTGTCATCTTTAAAAGAAAATAATCATAATTCCTGTCCAAGGGATAAAGATGTGATTATCTGCTGCTCCACAGTCACCTACACCAGCCACAGGCTGTTCAGGCAGGCTCACTGGCAGGCTCATACCCGTTCTGTAGGGGGGTGAGGCAGAGCCCACACACAGGGTGCACACTGGTAACTTCTTCAGTGCTTCTGGAAGGGAACTACACTGCATTTGTCTTGTGCTGTCAGTCACACATCACACGTACTCATCCCCTGCGCTAACGAGTAATGAAGGACAGTTCTGCTGCCTTAAGAGGGAGATGCTGTCGGTGACTCGAAACTACCCAGTCACCAGTGCCAAGAGACTGGGAAAAATAACCTTTAGCCCTTTCTCTGGCACAGAGCAGATGAACTCTGTAATGGGTTTAAAGGCTGCACGAACCTTTGCTCGCTCACTACGGTGCTGGGCACAAGAGCAGGTAGTGTGTCTCAAAGCCAGCCAAGCAGTTTCTGTGGCATGACTTCTCTGTTTGCATCATGGGAGGTGCTGGGAGTGAGAATTCTATCCTTCATCAAGTGACTCTATATGCAGAGGTCTCTTGGAACATTTCAGATATTTATTTGATACAAATGCTTCACTTCCAGGTTTATATAAAAGGCTCTGCAGTGAAGGGACACATTATCTATACTGTGATTCATTCTAGAAAGAATGAGGAGAGGTTAACACTTGAAATATTCATGCCTTTTTCTATCTGCATCCATCATCAAACGTACTTTTGATTTCTGACTTGCAAGAGCTCTCCTGTAGATAAATCACCTCCACTCCCACAGTTTGGCTTACTCTGGAGCAAGCCCACTTAGGCTGCAGCGATACACTGGGAGACAAGGACTGGCTCATCGCAGTGACCAGTGCAGCTGGTTTATCCTAAGGAGCTGTAAAGGTCACCACCCCAAGGACAGGGAGCCGATTCTTCCTGTATCAATGACCACTGGATTGATTTCATAAGACTCATCTTGCCTTTATTTCCAGCAGTTCTGGATGTTACATAACAAGCAGACATTTCGCAATCTGACTCTTTGGTTTAGAACTTGAGGCTTAAAAGCTTCACAGCTATGGCCCATGTTTCTCAGGAATACTTTCATTTGGAAGCTTTAACAAACTGGCTGAAGCAAACAAAAGCTGACAAACCTGCCTCCAGGGCCCAGCCTTATATGGCCCAGGCATTGCACAGGCTTATCAGGACATCTCTAGGAGCAGCAGGACTTGCTCCGTTACTCATGAGCTGGTTAGGGTGCTGGGTGGCCAAAGCATATCCTAATTTGGGGATGGATTAGTCCCCCTCACTAACAAAGCTAGACTGCCTCCAGCACACAAGCCTGCTCAGTGTCTCAGTGGTTGGAAATGTTCCAAACATGGCTTGTTTCAGCAAAGAGTGGCAATAATGGTGATACTTTGAATTTTGATTAAAACCCAGAGCGAGACTCCGCACAACCTTTCATGTTTTGCAGCCAGGTATCACCACGGTGTTGCCTCCATCAAACCACGTAGCAAATTTGGATGCAGGTCTGAAATTCCCAACTAGCTGGTGTGGAAATACAGTAGCTGTATTCTATTACACCACCACACACAACCCTTCTCCTCCCAAAATCACAGTAAAAGAGTCTTTGAACACTGAAGAGTCATTTTGTGAGCAAGTTGCAGGAATGGAATGAGGAATGTACCGTGGTTGCAAACGTGTTTCAATGGGCAATTCACCTTTCCCTGAGCTAGGCAGAAGGATTCTAAAAGCACATTCTCTATTGCCACGCTCTCTGCGTCACTGGCGTGCAGCCTTACAATCGACTGGCTGTGAATAGCTCACAGATCTGGTGTGTCAGATGACAAAGTGACCCTGAAGTGCTTCTAGCTGCCACCACAGAGGTTACTTTCTCATTGTAACACAACAGATGGAGTTTGTTCAAACAGAAGATTTTCTTTCCACTCGTTCCGGCTCCCGGACTGAGTTAAGGAGGTTCACATGCCACGTGGCATGGAAGCCAGTCCTTCAACCCGAACCTTTCTCCTGCACTGCCACAATGGGGTCACAGCCCATGTCCACTGGTGACCCAGTGGCCACGCAATTCCCATCCGCTACTTGTGAATCAGCAGCTGAAACTCTATTCCTTTGCCTTCAGCTCTCAAAAGATCAGAGTAATAAAGCTGTTGCCAGTTCTGTTCCATTTCCAAGATCACTAAGGCTGCAAAGCTCCAGCATGAGAAGGAAGGCACAAAGGGGTCTGATTCAGGCAAGGCTGGGGAAGGAGAAGGTCCGATTGCCCATTCAAACGTGAGCGAGTTGGCTGGAATGCGAGAGATGCGATGCTGGGACTAAACTTCTGAATGCTGGAATGGACAATCAATTGTGTTCTTATCTTTTGTTGGCATGTTGTCCCGTAGGGATTGTCCTATCTTGTGGATGATCCCCTGTTATCTGTACGAACTTCCACCATCAAGGTATTTCCTTTTTAATTCAATCTGTTTTCTCTGTGGTCTCTGTGACGTGTCTGGAGAGTGTTTGCTTCCTTTCTCGTCCCTGGTCTCGTCCGTGGGAGTCTGTGCACGTGGCTCGTGTTGGCTGTCCAGTGCTCTTGTCTCCTGTGGGTCGTTAGTTGTTCCAATGAAACCCGATGGCTGCCTTCACCATGGCTGCTTTTGTTTCCCATCCTTTCCGATGCTGACAGGGACTGGATAAGTTACATTCACTAGAGCTACTCGGGCACACACACAGAAGAGCTCTTTCTTTCAGGATTTCTTGCTCCTTAGCACAAAAGCTCTTTGCAGATTCAGGTTTCTCAGTTGCCTCCCCCCCTGCATACCCCCTCACCTCCACGTTTCTTTCCCCCCAGCTAATAGCACCCACCGAACCGCAGGTATGCTTTGCACCCAGCTGCCAAGGCAGGCGAGTTACACTGTGTGTCAGGATGGTCATCCAAACGTGATATCCAGGCACAAAGAGGAGCATCCACCTCCCTCTGGGGTTCCATAACTGGTGGCGTTCCAGACTTTCTGAAGCCACTTCTGGAATCCAGGATTCTGGCACAATACAGTAACCATCTCGGGCAGCACGAGCCAGGCAGCATGGCCAGGCTGCCCTGCTTCTGTCACTGCAACAGCCTCGCTTACTCCCCTACCGATGCTGGAGAGCAGAACCCTCTCGGTTGCAGTGAGCGAAGGGGCAGAGTTCTTTCTCTCTAAGCTCTGCCTCGTGCCATTACGTTTAGGTGCAGAGGCAGAGAGCACCTTACACAGTCAAGGGGCTGACACAACCTAGCTAAAGGTGCTGTTAAAACCGACTGCTGTGGGGCCAAAGCTGTTGGTGTCACCAGGGGGTAACGCTGCTGTTTTCTGCCCTGCCAGAACCACGAGTTCATAGACGAGCAGCTCTTCGAGCAGAACTGCATGGAGAGCTCGATGCAGAATTACCCCTCTTCTCGGAGCCCCTCCCTCTCCAGCCACCACGGGCTGACCACCTCCTGCTGTTCTCGCCGCAACAAGAAGACCACCCACCTTCCCAACTCCAGCGTGCCCGCCACCCGCCTCCGGAGCATGCAGGAGCTCAGCACCATCCACATCCAGTGCAGTGAGCAGCCCTCCCTTACAACAAGGTACAGTAAGTAGGCTCTCAGCTGCTACGTGCTGCATGCAAACCTCTGATGTGTGTTCCCCACCTAACGCTCTTGCAAGCCTGTTCCCCAGCCAGGGAGAGGGGTCTAACACTGGGAGCAAGCTTTGTTTCCCTCCTCCCAAGGATGGAGGCTCCCAGCCGTTCTGGGGAGAACCTGGCCAAAGCTGGACTTAGTGCAGCCTTTCTTGGACACAGGGGAACCGAGTCCCACTGACAGCTGCCTGGGTGCCGATCACACAGGGAGGAGCCAGCAGTTCCCAGCTGTGAGCCCCTCTCCACAGCTGGCACAGGACCCCTTCACAGCCTACCTCCCAGACAGCCCAATACTTCCAAGCCCTTACTGGGAGCAGGCAAAGACACCTGGGCTAACCACTGGCAATAGCTGCTAGGGCACCCATGCTCTGATGCCGTCTGCCAGGGACACTCACGTCACTGCTCTTCATTGGCCAGAAGTCTGAATCACAACTGCAGGCATCCAGCACCACTGGGAAAGACAGACAGCACGATTTCACAACGGTGCCTCGGCAGCTCCCCCCTAAAACACCATCAGTGACCCAGGTTAAGCAGCAGCTCAACAGGAAACTTTGAGATTTCCATTTTATACAATGACTCGCTGAAAATCATTTATTCACCATATCTCTCTTGTAAATATTGAATTACTTTCTGAGTCCCCCTCAGCCCATTAAGTTTCTTGTGCACTGGGCTGGTTTCAAACCTACCATTTTTCTCCCTGCTCCTATCAAAGGGATCTAGAAACTGAAACAAAGCTGCCTTTAGGGCAGCAAGCGATTACTTTGTGCCAGGGTGAAGTCAGAAGGGCCCTTTGGAGAATGAATTATGAATGAGTAAGCACAAAACAAATCTCCAGCTATTGCAGTTTCACGATGACGACAGTTTAAACCGGCACCTGAAACAGTAATTCAGGAGAATGTCAAATATTCTGCCTATTTCAGTGGGTGCTAAATCAGATGCCAGTGATATTTTAAATGTCAACACTGTTATTTCACTTGCTTACCAAACTGGAAAGCTTTTAAGTTGTTTTTCCTGTGGAATGCAGCTAACTGGGTGTACTGGTTACCACTGGCAGACCCACCCAGTCCCTAAGGCTGCCCCAACTCTCAGCTTGTGGCTGAGCAGAACAGACTGAGCAGAACAGAACGGGTCCTGCCGTGTTCTTGGGATGCTCGAGCCACCCAGAGACATCCTCTCGTTGAGTCACCGAGGTAACAGCAGCAGCAGCGTTCCAACTGGGAGCTTTACATTCTGAAAGGACAGGCCTTGTGTTTCAAATGAACACGTTGGGCTGGTAATAGCAGACTCCTGTAGCTGTGCAGATGTACAGAAATCAACCTATCATTTTCCCTCTGTAATTAATTATAGGATGCAATTGATGCAGATCTAATAAGAATGCTCCCAGCTGCCAGATCCTTGAAACTACTGCAGGGAGGGGGAAAAATAGAAAAGAACAAGGGACAGTGAATTTGAAAGAGGCATTTGAAATGCAAGGAAGAGAACGTCTCTTTCTCAGAAAGAACTACCTGTGCTCTGCGAAGATGCAGTACACAGGACAGTGTATTCAGATGTCCTCCTAATTAAACTAGAATTGTGCAAGGATAGAATGGAAACACAGAATGATTTGCCCTGGGAAAAGCTGTAGCCTAACTGGGGGGGGATATTAAAAGCCTTAGTGTACTTGGGGTAGAAATAAATGATGCCTTCCAGGAGCCAGGGGAACAGTGAAGTGTCCTTAACACTGCAGTGCCCTTAGTTCAGAGGAGGAAGATGCTGACTGAGAACTACTGACCATCCCCACCCCTGCTCCTGTCTGGTTTAACCAAAACAAACCAAAACAAAGCGCCACACACTAAACTTGTTTTCCAGTCGTTCCAGTCTCAACATGAAATCAGATGATGGGCTGAGACCGAACTGCAAAGCTGCCCAGATAACCACAGCCATCATCAGCATCCCCACGCCGCCGGCGCTCACGCCAGAAGGCGAGAGCAGGCCTCCACCCAGCAGCCCCGGCCACTCCACGAACATTTCCACCACCGCCACGAGCAACATAGTCAAGGTCTCTGCCTTGTAAGACATCTCATGCAAAGAAGGAGGCTGGAAGACCGGTGCCCCTCTCCCTGCACACCTCCATGTTCCTTTCTTGCTGCAAATTGTGCCTGGACGGACCAACCTGACATTTTGTCATCGAATTAGCAACGGAGACCTAACGAGGCAGCTTTCTTCAGACTCGCGTTCATGCTGTGGACTGAGGAAGGGTTAGGAAAGGGAGGAAGAGGCTGGTTAAAGGGAAATCCTGCCCGGAGAGCGTGTTGTGCCATGGTACGGGGCAAAAGGCACCAGTGGAGGCTGGAGGGAAGGAATCATCATGGCAACAAGAGAGTCAATAAAGGAAACGGAAATATAACACTGTGTATCGCAGCACCTTTTTAAAGGTTTTTAATGGATAATATTTATTCATGAGGAAATGACTGAAAAGGTGAAAAACAATGGATTTTGTGAAATTTTTTTTTTTCTTCATGGAGCAGAACCTTTAAACCAACCAAAATTTCACATTTTTGTTTTCTTTTATAGGAAAAAAAGATTTAGACAAAGAAGCCACCTGTCACAGAAACCTATTTCCATTCCTCTGTGTGTGTGTGTGTGCGTGCGAGTGTGCAGCAGAACCACACCAGAGCAGCACCCAATTGCAAAGAGCAGGGTGTGCTTCCATGACTGGGGGGCACACTAGGGAAACCCAAGCTCGTGTTGGCACGTAACTGTGCACACGTGCACGCACACACACCCACACACACACACCTATTTCACCCTGGATGGCATTCTTTATTTAGACAATTTTGTATCCGCCTTTTAAGTCAATACAGTGCAATTGCAAACAGTGTGTTTGTCTGCTAATTATTGTCTGTGAAAACATATTTGTGAAAAAAAAAAAAAAAGAAAAAAGTTAAAAAAAGAAGACAGGCTTTACTAGAGTTTTAGTCCCACATGGGTATCTGCTTTCTATTTTTGTTATCATTTACTTGTAAGAGTGTGACTAGACTACCAGTTCTGTATTTTTAAAAAGATTAAAAAAAAAGGTAGGACTCTTTTTTAATACTGTACACACAAACAGCAGAGAATGAGAAAGCACTGAACCCAACTGCATCAAGCATTCCTAAGTCTAACAGAGGTTTCTTGTAATGTATGCCCATGCTTTTTTATTTTTGTTTTCTATATATGAATTCCTTTGCTAGCACTGGACATACAACCCATTGTAAATAGTAGCCAAAATAATGTCTGGATCTATACTTGATAATAACTAACCCCAGAGCCAAATATCTTGCATGGACAGAGAGGTATTCGGCTTTTCCACAGTCTTAGGGCTCCAGTTGCCTCATCAATGGCTTCTGGATTGCACTGATTTTAGAGGCAGACTAGGTTAGGGATGTGAGTTCTCCAGCCCCAGCACAGGAGCTATAGCATGCATCCCCTGGAGAAGGTGGAGCAGCACTGGAGTCTGGGAGCCATCTGAGGAAGTGTGGTACAGACAGCAACGTCTTTTCGCAGTCCTACACTTAGTTTGGGAAAAGTTACACACTTCTAGTCAACCAAAAACTGAAGTAACACTGTGTGGTACTGCCAAGAAGCTCATACTTCTACCTAAGCTGTGGTCAGTCCTAGCACCTCTTTCTGAGAACCTTCTAGGGGTGATTTACTGTGAGGAAATACCTGGCCCAGAAACGTAACCGATTCTCCTCCCACCACCACATAAGAAGAGTAACTCTTGTCTTCACTCTGCCTCTCTTGAGTCCCCTGCTCCCAAGCAGTGTGATCCAGGAAGGGCAGAGTGAGGAACAAAGCCACCCTCCCTTTCACGCGTCCCACGCTCTCTGGCTACTTCCTGCAGTCATGCACAAAGGCCTGCTGCAGGCCCTGCATAAAGGCCCGCCCCAGGCCCTCCACAGGCCCAGGAACGGCGACGCGCCCAACGCCTGCAGACACTAAGGGAACGGTTCAAGTCCTGTTTCGGAACAGTGATGCCACCACCACCAGAGTTAAAATCCACCCAAAGCATGTTTGAGGCTGATTCAGCAAAGGGATGAGCTTTTCTTTAAGCATCTGTCACAACCTATCCTGATGTAGTATTTATACACACATATACACGCATACACATATAACTAAATACATGTATAGATAGATAGATAGACCTACATGCTGACTTAAACACAGGAGCTAGCGACCCGCTTTGTTAGCACTCCGAGCCTGTCAGTCTGCAGAGCAGACTGGGGCGGCTGATGCATTAACTGACACCCTCCTTAGGAACATGCAACATTCCAGGACAGTCGGGCTCCGGCTGAGCCTTTGGTAGCTGCGCCAGCTTCTAGTCACGTACCCCAGTGCTGTAATATGTTACCCAAAAACTATGTTTAGTCCTGTTTTAAATTATTAAAACGCTCTGCCTTTGCTGCTTCCTGTAGGAGGTTATACTGCAGTTAATCTTGCCATGATTGAGTTTTTCTCAGTGTTTTAATTTAATCGTTCCTTTGCTTCAATGTCATTATTTGTCATCACCTGAACACCCCCACCCTTGCAGATCAGAGGCCTTGCTCGCCACCACTTGCCACCTTGCGACCTCATTTACACTGGCACAGGAGGAGGGTTAAGAGCTACCGTGCTGACAGGGTACAGTGTTCCTTCCAACGCAGGAGCCAACAATTACAGAGTCAGGGACTCAACACGGATTCTCGGTGCTGCCTTTCTTATTCCTCATTTACTGGGGAGTGGTAAACAAGCCACTTCATCTCTCTGCACCCATTTCTTTATCTGTAAATAGCAATCATGGCAGCCCTTGCCTAAAGTACTATTGGTGCGTTTAATTGCTATCAATCAAGATGCTTTTTGGAGGAAAAAAGTCAACATTAAGAGGGGGAAAAAAAAAAAAGAAAGAGAAAAGCCAGCCCTTGGGGTTCCTGGCTGGCTGCATGGGCTCAGATTGCTGAGGCAGCCACAGCCTTTGTTCTCCTCCACAGAAGAGGAATCATTGTTATCCTTGCTCACGAATACATGGCTTGCCTCTTCTACCATTAGCTTGGCAGGTGCTGCCCCATACAGTCAGTCCCTCAGCACTGATGTTCAGAGGATAAAGACAGACAAAAACGAAGGGAGTCTGAGCCTAGAGCAACAGGGCTAAAGATGTTTTTAATGGAAGCATTAGCTCCCGTTATACACTGATGTGAAGGAGACTGAGTAATGCTTCCGAAAGCACTTGAAAATATGTTTGTACAAAACCTCCCTGGATCGCCCAACACAGCTACATCCCCATTGTGAGAGCAGCATGGATTCACTGGAACAGCAAAAACAAGCATCCATTGCACCAGGGGCTGGTCAGAGTAACACAGCATCCTCAAAGGAAGTGCAGGGAAGAAGGGAAAGCATCTGCATAGAGGAGCACAGAACTGCACTACAGACACTCACTCCTACAGTAAAGGGAGGCACTTAGCTTTACTAAACCACAAGGCTCTTTATAATCTTTAAATAGCAACTGATAAACCATTACTGGGATAAGGCCAAGTCAATCCTGAAAATTCCTAGGCCAGAACTTTAAGGGAGGGATTTGGACCATGCTCTCCAGCAGTCCCCAGTACTGCTCTGTCTTACCAGCATCCCTCTCCCCGTCCCCAGGGCCACACACGTACACTGACATGGAAACACAAACCAGCACATACCCCCGCAGTCCTGGGCATTCCTGAGGCGTGTGGAAGTGGGCTTCTTCGGGTGTGGGCTACCTCTGGGAGGAGCAGCATCCCGGAATGCAGGCAGGTTCTAGTCCTGATACCTGTCCGAAAGGCAGGTGGCACAAAAGTCGGGTTAGCAAGGCTGCTCCACGAAACCTCCATAGTACGTTGGCAGTTCATTTCAAAAGCCATCCTCCTCCCCCAGTTCCTTACAACTTTTTATAGTTTTAGAACAGTTAGTTTAAAAAAATGACAAAACCAGATTGTTTGTACAAAAAGCAAGAGGAAGGGGATTATTTTTTCAGTATTTCATAAAGCAATATTTAAAGTATCAAAGGAGCAACACATTTTTCTGAGCATTTTATTTCCTTTCCAAAGCTTTTTCTGAAGGAAAAACATTTTCACAGATTTTCAGCATATTCTATTAATAGAGTTACTCTCTTCTCACCTGGCATTGGGCTGCTAATAGAAGGAATCACACCCAATTGGCAAAGCATGATGAGAAATAGTTTTCACATCTAGGCTTTGATTTCCATCTACTCTTTCTAAAATCCACCTTTTGCTTCCCTTTTCCTTAAAGATCTTAAGGACAGCCATAAAGAACAGGCTACAGATCACACCCCCTGGTACACAGTAATTAAAGAAACACAATCCATCCTCCACTAGCACAAGATCCTTCACTGCAATATATTACATGGCTCTCTCTAGATTAGACTTTAAATTCTCCAAGGAAAGGACTCCCACCGCTTCCCTGGAGAGCTCTTGCCAGACTAATAGATCTCAATGTCAAGGAGTCTCCCCTGCTGCTCAGCCATAATTCTTCCCTTATTTTTTTCTCTCCTGCTGCCATTGTACTCCCTCACACCATGGTAAATTACTCTCCTTTCCACATTGCAAGTTCGCTGCCTAACGAGCACAAGAGGAATATAAAAACCTTCTACAGCGAATTCTTATCCCAGAGGCTACTTTTGTCTGTCAAATAATTGTCGTTGCCAAAAGTGAACCGAGGAACAGGTAAACTAATAACACACGTGGCTTTAGTGTGCAATGAAGGCAATAGGTAATTCGAAATACATCCTTCTTTACATTGCCAGAAATACTAGATTTGAATCCAAGCTACTTGTTGAACCTGAACCTGTTGATAATATCCCAGTGCAGCAAACCAGTGTGTGTCATTCTAGCACAGACAGCTTGAAAATCTGATTAATACCAGCTAAAGGAAGCAATGTCTCTTCAAACAGTTTGCTTTTTTAAGTAAATAGATTGTAAACACGTTGTATCTTACATGTGTTATAGAGCAA
Organism: Gallinula chloropus; assembly: GCF_964237585.1. NCBI lineage: Eukaryota > Metazoa > Chordata > Aves > Gruiformes > Rallidae > Gallinula > Gallinula chloropus. Next base: position 3,787,168 of record NC_140112.1, read on the forward strand.
ATTCAGTATATTAAAGTCACATTGAATTTATGGGTTGCCAGCTTCCCTTGGATCCTGTAATACTTTGTGTGTGTCAGACTATGGCAGAGTTGCAGAGTCAGCACTCAGGGATGGCTTGTGAACATCAGCAGCTTTGAACTGGAGACTTTATTCTGCTTTTACAGTTAGGTGAATGATACACCTTTTCCACAGCAAATTTATCTTAATTGACTAGAAAGAAAAAGAAAAAAACACCCACTTATTTTTTTCCAACACTTTAAGCAACTACTCCAGATGCATGAATTCAGAGCTTCACGCTTAATGATGCCATAAACACTCTTCATAATGGTTTTATCTTTCTAAAACTTCACAAGCAAAGAGCAGCACACTGATTCCAGCCAGGAGAGTTAGCATCAGGAACCTGTGTTCCACTCCTGAGTGTCTTGATGATCCCACTAAGTGACCTGGGAGAAGTCACTTCACCTCTCTCAGCCCATTAAACAAGCCGTAGAGAATTGAATACCTCCTCTTTCAGCCAGTGAAGCTCGGTTCATGAACACCTCCAAAACACCACCAGAGAGAGCTCTGGGGAAAGCCCACCAGAGAAGCACCACTACTCACGTTCCGAAGGCCAAACCCCTGCCAGAAACACTCCGGGTGGATCAGTCAAAAGACCAGGTGACAAAGAGCTCGTGACAATTCCTTCCGAGTTTCGTTCCCAGTCGCTAGTCTGTTACTCACCCTGTGTGTGTACGTGTGCACGTGTTCCCCCTCACTTTGGCTGAGAGCAGTGCCAGCCACAGGACTCACAGGGCTGGCTGAGGGAGAAGGTCACGACCACACCGAAGGCTCCTGCTGGCTCCTCAGCCCAGGGGAGCACCTCACAACCCCCCTGTGATGGTATATTTTTGATGAATCAGTAAGGCATTCCAATGCAATGGTGTTTCCTTTAGGAGTTTTATGTTATGAGCAGCTCTCAACCTTATTATTTTCTATTTTGGTACTATAAGTGGGCTTTGCTTACGAACATCAGAGGACAGATACACAATGTACTGTATACAACTGCAGGTAGCTTCATTTGAGAACAACTTTCTAGAAGAACCAAGTTTCCTGTTGTCTTCTTTTGGAATTGTAGTGCATATGTTGAAACTTGTATATCATTTACAGTATTGAGTCTTGTGCCACTGCTGTACCTGATGTATCCAATCTGGATTAAACAGAGTATGTGCCACAAATACCAAGATGATGCTGTAGATTTCTTCTATCTGGGAGGTTCTTTTGGAGAACTTTGGGTGTCAGCCTAAGCCACTGGAGTTGCATTTAGATATAACTCTTACCTAAGCAACCATTAATGAAAGCAGAAAGATGACCAGGCTGTTCTAGGAGAGCAATAATGCAGATACCCAAGTGCATCTCTTCCAGTATCCTCCTTTTGAACATTAAGAGTTACAACAAAAGTCATCTTGGAAACAAACTCCTATCATCTTGGCCTTTCCAAACTTTGCAGACACAATCTCAGCAAAGCTCCTCCCTGGGGTAATTTGTTGAGACATGGAGGGAGCAGGGCAGCGGGAAGAAGCACAGGAAGAAAACCACTTCTCCTAACGAGGTATTTATTATGTTAAGGAGCACATCTTGAGCCTCTTTTAAAAGGCTCTCTCATCTTGGCAACTCCGTTTAGGCCAGTCTTGCATTCTGCATTGCAGGTACAGTCAGCTTGTTCCCACCACAGAACAAGCAGAGCTGATCCCATCTGAGCTGTGTCACAAAGCATCACTTAGAGGCATGAGTTAAAATTCTCAAGAACCTTTAAACTGAAGTTCCATTTATGTATTAGGTGACCTCTAACACCCACCGAGCAAGAGCTGATGAGCTTACAGACCACTTCCCTCTTGCAGCAAGGGCTGACCCCCACTAGACGCCACCATTGGCCCAGCTGCAGGAAAACCCCAAACCCACCCAAGGCAGCACAGCGTCCCAGCTTCCCATTCTTGTGCCAAGTTTCTGTGCCACTCACGAGCTACACCAACCTTCCAGTTCTCCTGCACAGTGAAGAGCATCCGAATTGTGTGGTATGAAGTGGAGCCACCACTCCACAGAGACGTCAAAAGCGCTGGCAGGGACACCACAGGATTTGCACAGGGAATTGTGCCCGAGCACCAGAAAGGCTCCAGCAGGCAGGGATTTAGGTAAGATGAGTGGAAACTTACTGGTTCTCCTCAAAATGAATTTGGAAGTTGCTGAGGGTGAGCAATCAAGCATCCCTGAAGATGTCAATTCCACCAGAAACAAGGAGCCTCCTTGGACATACATTTGACATTAGGTAGGAAGCAGGGCTTTTGCTAAGAGAATTCCAGCCTTCCTCTGCTCAAGGACAAACCCCAAACCAACCCAACAGCCTGTATCTGCTCTGGTGAACTTTGAGAAATCAAAGAAACCAGCTGAAGAACTCTGTCTCTGATCCCAAACACACTGAAGGGAGAGGATAAAGTTTCACAACCAGCACATAGTCATCCTAGAGCCAATACCCAAAGCCAGCCAGTGCTCTTGCTCCTGCTTCAGGCCAGCCACTGACAAAGCAGTGCACCCAAACAGGAAACATCAGTTAGTTTTAGTATTAATAAGTAATCTCATTTCTAATTAAAGCCTTCCTGTAAGTGTGGCAAGTCTGATACTGCCGCACCCAGAGGGACAGGCCAATTATGATTGCTGCACATTTTCTACATAATTAAGCCATCCTCTGTTGCACAGCTTGCCACACACCTAGCTACAGAAATGTTATTTATACAGTGTTAATTAACTGGATTTAAATTAGCAATACAGGCATAGAGATGCAGGTTTTGCCACTTAACTGGTATACAATCAGTGCCTGGTGTTCAACAGAATTACAGGCAATGGAGCAGTAGCCAACTATGAACACACCATGTAGCCTGACAGTGAAGTTGTCTTCACCCAACAGTCATGTGGGAGACAAGTCAAAAAACAAAGCTGGGGTTGGTTTGTATTTTCTCCTTACTGAGGTTTCTTACACCCAAGTGGCTGCCTTTTATCTTCCTCATTCTAGTCTGGATTGTAATGATTGAACTGACCATCCAGCTGGTTTTCATGTCCTTTTATTAACAAGTTCTAGTAACACCATCACTGGAACACGTGTGAAACATTCACCTAGACACACCTTGTTATGAAAAACATTGTTTTCCCCAGTTTTACACAATGTCTGGTTACGTCTGTCAGGGTCCTCCTAGACCAGCAGTTTTTCCCCAGCTCATGTCCGTTCCTGGCTCCACCCAGCCCGAGCCCAGCAGCACCCCATCAATCACCACTCTTCAGCAGCTCCTGCAGATAGATGGAGTTCATGTGGTAGGCATTCATCCAGCTGAACGGCCTGTAGCTCCTCCTGTAGTGTGACACTGCAGCGTAGTAGTCTTGCCATGCTTGGTAGTAAGATCTCCAGTAGTTTTTGTACGTCCAGGCCTCATATGGAACCCCATCATCCCAAGAGCTGCAGGAGCAGTTGTCTTCAGTTCTTCTTGTGGAAGGGTTAGGGAATTCCTGGGAAAGGCTTTTCTTGTGTTTAGCATTTTGTTTCAGAACTTTCTTTTTGGCTTGATTTTGCTTTGGGATCTGCAATGGCTCCTGAGGCTTCTCTGGTACAGAGTCCTCATGACTCTGATGCCTTCTAGGAACAGCTTTCTTCTCCCTTGGATCTGAAAATGCTTCAAAGCACGAGTTATTTTCCCTGCTGTTGAAGGAAGCCCTGGAACTGTAAGAACCATCACTGTCACCAGACACAACACCGTTTGCTACCACCTCTGTGTTATATTCCATCTCCTTCCACTCTACATCACCATTTTTGGGGAGCTCACACCGTTCTCCTGGGCCTGAATAGCTTCTCAGAATTTCAACCTCTCTCTCCATCCCTTTTTCAATGAAATACTCATAGTCTTCAACAAACTCTGAGAAGCTCCAGGGATTGTCCTGCTGGTTTTTGAAAGAAGACAAGCATGGAATCCTGGGAAGATTGTTTTTTAAGGTCTCTTTATCTGGAGACTGAGTGGTGTGTTGCTCATCCGTTCTGGAGACAGTTTTGACTTGATTCCTCTGTTCTGTGTGGCAACTGGAAATTTGGGGTTTTCTATTACCTTTTGCTGTATTTGCAGAATTTGTGCATGTTTTAATCTGCTTTTGCTTCAGAGGCTTTTTTGGCCTTTCTACAGAAGAGTTATCACGTGGAAGTTTAGAAAGAGGCTGAGGTACCTCTGCAAAACTATTCTGGCCAGGCTGCAGTATGGGTTCCTCTGGGCTGTGACACACAGTGTCAGAATTCACTGAAGCACCTGCACATGTAACAGGTTTGACTTCTACCTCCCCATCTTCAAACTGATCCATCATTCCAGGAGGGATAGGCTCTGCACAGAAGGGAAACAAGCAGGCACTCAATTAAGTGCATCCTTCCCTCTAGAACTCAAGCAAGTACTGAAGTAAAGCCTTGCAAAATTGCAGGTAGGACGTTAAGATGCTAAGTTAGGGCTACAGACCGACCCCTTCAATTCCTGAAAGAGCTCAAATAGCCAGAACATCATCTTCCTGGGAGGCATCCATAAGCTGGTCAAGACAAGCAGCAATGCATTACTTGTCACCTCTTTTTCATGTCTGTCTTAGACTAAAATAAACCCAGAACTTAGATAAAGAGGCAAATGCTACATTTCAAGCAAAACAGCTTCCGGAAAAAACAAGGGAAGCAAATCCTTTCCTTCTCCTACTGACTTGCAGCCTGGGAAAGGCTTAACAGTAGATTTCTGGGAATCTATGTCATTATGCAGTTGCTTAAGCAACAACTGGATGCAGAGTTCCTCTCCCTATCCATAGGCACTAGCATGTCTTCCACTGCTTCATACAACTGTGGCAGTTACACAAGCAGTCACAGCAGAGAGCATGGAATACCTGTACCAAAATTAAAGCAACTTTGGCAGGGAACACACACCTCAGCTCCCCAGGGACTTGTCTGAAGCTTTGAACCAAGAGAAAACAACTAACAAAAGCCCCAGTTGCACTCACAGGACAGAGCATACCTGGCAGAGGAAGCAGCTGAAGATTACACTTCTGAGCGATTTTCATCATGATGTTTTCTTCCTCTCCGCGGCAGCAGTAGGTCACAGACAAGCCTAAAGTTCCTGGGACACACAAGAGCAAGTGTAAGTACCCAGCCAGGGCCAGGGGAGGTCCCACAAGCCCAAGGAATCCACAAGACTGCCTCTTACCAAAGCGCCCAGCTCTGCCAATGCGATGCATGTATGTCTCCCAGTCTAACGGCACGTCCAGGTTGATGACCAGGTTCACCTTCTCAGCATCAATCCCACGAGACGTCTTCAGGAAAGGAGAGAGAAGGGAAAGGTGAGCATGATGAACAGCTCTTTAAATAAATGCCATACCTTTGGGAGTAACTGCTGCTCACACAGCAACTTTTTAGCTGTTACAGTACACAATGAAGCACCTACACCTCTCCAGTCAGTCTACAGTATTACACGTGAAACAAGCTTGTGGCATCAGAACCATGAAAACAGGGACCATTTTGCTTACACCTTCTACACATCAAACACAAGGAAGCACGCTGCTTCCCCCAGCATCAAAACACCCCGTGCTGCAGCGTGTGGGAATCTTCTCACACCAGGACCTCAAACTGGAGAAAGATACATCAACAAAAAGCTGAGTGTGCCTCAAACATAACCACTGCTCTGTGTAAAGTCGCTTGGGACATCACTGCTGTGAGCATGGTGTACTAGAGAAACAAATTCCTCCTTCCCATAGCACCTCTCCAAAGTGAACAAATCTACTCCTCTGATAAACCTGTAAGCTCCTGCAAACCAACAGACAAATTAAACATTATTCTGGGACCACATCAAGGAATAGGGAACAATTTCTAGGTTTCACAGTAAAAATAAGTCGCACACAGTGCTCAGGTCTCCTGCTTTATCAGTACATTTATCTTCTGTTCAATCCCAAAGCAAATCTAATTCTCTGAAGTAACTTTATGAACCATCCACATGTACAATGTAGAGCACTAACTCACCAAGTCTGTGGAAATCAGGACTCTGCAGTGGAACTGCTTTAATTTAGCCATAGCATCGAGTCGCTGACTTTGATTCATGTTGCCTAGAAAGATAAAAATTAGAAGCAGATTCTGTGAGTAAGCTTTCTCTTTACAAATAAAAATGACTCTCAAACAAATGTGAAAATAGGAAAGTTAAACAATCAATGTAGAAATTAATTAATAAGCCCTAAAGACTTCAAAGAAGGTTCAAACTAAAGAAGGTTCAAACACTATTCTCCACTATTTAACCAGAGGCCAGGCAAACCAAGATTCAAGATTAACGTTCCTATTTTAGGTCCCATTTATGCCCCACTTCAACAGAATCAGAACGTTTTGAAACAGGCTTACCTGAGATGCACTCTGCAGGGAAGCCTCTAGACGTCAGTATTTCTGCAAGATGCTGAGCCCTGACAACACAGCAGAGCTGTAATTAACAGCACAGCCCTAACGACCCAGTGCAGTTCTCACAGGCTGCTCTTTACATTCCAAACCCGCCCCTTTTCATCACCTCCCAGATGGAAAAGTCTTACTGTACCGTGTATGAGGTACCACCACCCTAAAGCATTCCTGTTTCCCTCATTTTTATGGCATTCCTCTGGCTGTATTTCAGGTCTGAAAGTCATGTACCACTCTGAGACCTTACAGGTCTATATGAGCTCCTCCACAGCTGGACATTACAACCACTGCTTTACACCATGCTGCTTACAGATTTTATTTAGAGTTTGTTACCTGCTATGCAAATTTGAGAAGACTAAGGCTTGATTAAATGGAATCTTGCTGAACAGCTCCTGCAGGTGCTGGGTTTTTTCCTCAAATGTTTTATGTGGAAGCGGGTGGGAATTCACAATCTTGTAATACTGCTTCAGCCCTGAGCAGGAACCAAAAGCACTCATCAGATTCAGGGCTTCCATAACCAACATGCACAGTGCTGTATTAGTAATAACATCTGTCACTGCAGCTAAAACTAAGACTTTAAACAAGCACAGACTGAGGGTAGACCTGCTTGCTCTCTACAACTCCCTGGAAGGAGGGTGTAGCCAGGTGGGGGTCAGTATCTTCTCCCAAGTAACAAGTGACAGGACAAGAGGAAATGGCCTTTAGTTGCACCAGGGGAGGTTTAGGTTGGATATAATGAAAAATTTCTTCACTGAAGGGGGTTTCAAGCACTGGAACAGCCCAGGACAGTGCTGGTGTTAATGGCTGGACTCGATCTTAAAGACCCTTTCCAACCTAAACAATTCTGTGATTCATAAATTAGTCAACTCACCTATGGAAGGAAATTATGAATAATCCCAAATTTTAAGAGGCACATTTCGGTTTTAGCACATTCCTTAATCTACTGATAGCAATATCAGTCTAAGTGGATTTCTACTTACCAATGAGACTTGGATCAGTAGGGTTCAGCCTCACAAACGTTGGGTCTCTCATGTACCTGGTCAAAGCATTAGCCAACGATTCAGGGTAAGTAGCAGAAACAGCAAGCATCTGTTTATTGACTGGTAGCGAAGAGTAAATCCAACTGTGAGACAAAGAAATAGGAATGACTAACAAGTATGTATGTAATCTACTGATAAGTGCTTAAAATAAATGCTTTTCCTACTTGATTTGCTCCTGAAAGCTGCCTTCTTCCAGAAGCTTGTCTGCTTCATCAAGAATGAAAAGCCGGATACTGGCTGTGTTCAGGTAGTCCAACTCTATGAGCTGTTTTATTCGACCTGAAGACAGAGGAGAAAAGGTGAATGGGCTTCAAGAATATAAACTAAACTGAGTTTCTAATGCTGGTTTTCAGAGTTTTTTAAAAGCTTAATTTTAATCTGGCCTAAAATGGGCACATTTGGAACGTCCTCTCACCCAAAATACCTGGTCTAAAAGTCTCTGGCACCAGCCTTTGAGACCATTCCCCATTGCTAAAACAGCCCAAACACCCCCAAGGCTTCCAAAGCACCAACTGTTGTACCAGGGAGTCTCCCAGCGTTTCTGACACTCACTGAGGCTCCTCCATACCTGGGGAGCCGACTGCTATGTGGCACTTCTTTAGCCTGGCCTTGTCCTGGTTCAGAGGGGTCCCGCCGATGAAGACGTGGCATTCCAAGCCCTCCATTTTAATCCCGATAGCGGTGATCACCGCGTGGATCTGCACCGCGATCTCCCGCGTAGGGGCCAGGATCAGGATCTGCGGGGGACAAGGGTTACACCCGAAAGCTGCCGGACCCTCCCGAAGGGCAGAGCCCGGCGTCGAGCTCTCAAAGAGCATCTCACAGGAGACGCCGCCGTTTAGATCATAGAATTGTGGGGGTTGGAAGGGACCTCGAGAGATCATCGGGTCCAACCCCCCTGCCAAAGCAGCTCCCTAGGACATCACTCAGATAGGCGTCCAGACAGGTCTTGAATCTCTCCAGAGAAGGAGACTCCACACCCCCTGGGCAGCCTGTCCCAGGGCTCCCTCACCCTCACTGGGGAAAAGTTCTTCCCCATGTTGGTGTGGAACTCCCTGTGCTCCAACTTGCAGCCATTGCCCCTTGTCCTGTCCCCACAGACACTGAAAAGGGGCTGGCTAATTCCCCCTGCATCCCTTGCTTCAGATAATTATAAACTTTAATTAGGTGCCCCCTTAGTCTTCTCTTCTCAAGGCTGAACAGTCCCAGCTCACTCAGCCTGTCCTCATAGGGAAGATGCTCCAGGCCCTTAATCATCTTTGTAGCCCTTCTCTGGACTCTCTCCAGGAGATCCCTGTCCTTTTTATACCAAGGAGCCCAGAACTGGACACAACACTCCAGGTGGGGTCTGACCAGGGCAGAGCAGAGGGGGAGGATCCCCTCCTGTGACCTGCTGCCCACACTCCTCCTGATGCCCCCAGGATCCCATTGTCTCTCTCAGCCCCCAGGGCACGCTGCTGGCTCATGGCCACCCTGTCATCTACCAGGACCCCCAGGTCCTTCTCTGCAGAGCTCCTCTCCAGCAGGTCACCCCCAGCCTGTACTGATACAAACGGTTGTTCCTTCCCAGGTTTCACACTCTACACTTGCTTTTGTTGAATTTCATCCGGTCTCTCCCTGCCCAGCTCTCCAGCCTGGCCAGGTCTCGCTGGACGGCAGAAGGAGCGATGCCCCCCCCGGGGACCAGCCCTCCCCCCCCCTCACCCCGCCCCGGCCACGGGCCCCGGGATCACCTGCGTGACGGGGCTCTCCAGCAGCACGGCGTCCAGGGCGACGGCGGAGAAGACGCAGGTTTTGCCGGTGCCGGACTTGGCCTGCACGATGAGATCTGCAAAGAGCCGCCACAGCCGTCAGCGGCGGCTCCCCCGCGCCCCGGCCCCGCGCCCCGGCCCCGCGCCTCACCCAGGCCGCAGCGCCCCAGCGGGATCGCCTTCAGCTGGACCGGCGACGGCCTGTGGAACCCCGCCGCCTCCAGCCCCGCCAGCACCGGCGCCGACAGCAGCAGCGACCCGAAGTCGGACGGGCCGCCGGGCACCAACACGTCGCGCGTACGGAACCGTCCCTCGGCCGCCACCGGCGCCTCCGTGGGCGCCGCCATCTTGGGGAGGGGGGAAGAAGGAGGAAGCGGCGGGGGCGGTGCCTGGAGAGACGCGCCGTTAGCCCGCGCCGAGCCGCCAGGGGGCGCCGCAGCCGCCCGCTCCGGCCGGTGCCGGTAGCAGCGGCCCTGCGGGGGGAAGCGGAGCGGGGCAGGAGGGGCCGGGCCCTGGCCCCGCGGCCTCCCGCCTGCGCGCGGCCTCTGTTCCGTGAAGGGCGCCGGAGCTCGGGCGTGGGGCCGGGGATCGGAACCGCCGGAGGCCTCGCCGTACACCCGTGAGCTCTCGGGGGGAGCGAACGAGCGCGCTGGGCCCAGGCCGGGGCGGCTGCAGGCCCAGGCCCAGGCCTGCAGGGAAGGGCCGAGGAGGAGGCCGCAGGGACGGCGAGGGGGAGAACAGGGACAAGTAGGACGGAGATGAGGAGGGCGAGGGCAGAACTGCGCTGGCAGAGCAGTGCCAGACTGTACCTGCCAGTCAGGGCTGATCCCTCGGCCAGCCAGCGTAAGGAAAGAGCAGCCCAATGGCTCGGCCCTCCTTTGGCTGCCCCCAGGGGGAAGGAGCCCCTCACTCCACGCTGAAACCGGGGCTCTGGGAAAGACAGACAGCACAGCGCTCACTTCAGCAAAGGCCAAACACATTCACGTGCTCTGTGTGCAGTAACGGCTGCAGATCACTTACTTGAAGTTGTGGGCAGTTCTGTGTGTATCAGCCTTTATTGTCAGAGCAGTTTGGAGGCTCTGGACAGGCGGCTGCCATTCGCTGCAGAGGGATTGGAAAGCATCTCAGCAGTGGCTGTACAAGCACATACACTGTGTCGTCATTCTGCAGCCGGTAGGAGTCTCAATGGCTCTGGGGGTACCACAGGCTTTGTCACGCCTGTGACATTCCTCACATTTATTTCTTGGTGGGGGGAAGGAAAGTCAGGCAAATTCTAGTCGGTAGTTTTTAGCATTCTGACATTTTCAAGTGAGTATCTGAGTACTGACTGAGAGTGGGGGCCCCCAGGACAAAGAGCAGTTTGAGCCTGGAGAGTTCACCCCTCCCTAGTCGGGACAGACCAGATGGCAGGGGTGAGAACCGTCCCCAGAGCAGAGGTAACAGGATAGCTAACTACAAGCATGCTGTTAGTTCCAATTATTTTTTAATTTTTAAGTGGATATTCCCATTGGTCCTCAAGGGGAAATGAGTCTCCAACATGAGATAATTATCTCCGGATAAATCTGGGAAAGGAGACAAAGGCACCTGGACATCACAAATGTTTGATTAAATACAGCCTCTCCTAACCCTTTTAAATTGATGTGATTTAAGCAGACAATGAAGAGCAGTCAGAAGTGTCTGTTCCCATGGGGGCAGGGCAGAGATGACAGAACAGCCCCAAGCAGCCCTCCCCATGAACCGCTCCCCCCTCATTTTCCTCACCCACTCCTTTTCTCCCTCGAGGTTGCATACGCCTTGCAGCACAACCAAGGCCATTTGGAGACCCATTACTTTCCGTGGTGCCTCCTTAACGAGGCTTCAGGCACGTGACCTTGATTCAGAAAGATGCACCGTTTGTGGGTGTTTAATTTTCCACTGGGTGCTGGAGGGAGGGACTCCACACCCCCTCCATGTCTGTAGGCTGAGAAACCCTTCCACACCACGACTGGCAGGTTTTCTGTCCCTCTCCCTTCGGCTCTGACCTTCACTGGTGGGGCTGGGTCAGGTTTGGGTCATGCAGCTGTATCCGTGGGGCTGATGGAAGGTTTTGTTTCTCCCTTAACCCTTATTCCTGTAGAGAACCTTAACTGCTACTGCTCCTAACTGTGTAAAGCCTCTGTCTGCTGCATCCTCTGCCCTGAACCGGTGTATAAATAGCAACCCTCCACCTCCAGGCCTTGTTCTACCCCAGTGACTCTGGTACTGAGTTCACATTGTCCACGTCCACGTGTGGGCCCAGCCAAGGGGAGTCTGCAGCTGTGCTGTGACACTGCTTTGCTTCCGTGAGACCCAAAGGATCTGTTCCTGCTCAGAGCAGCCTTGGGAAACCTTGACAATTAATCTGAACACTCTGCAGGCAGAATAGGTCCTGGGGAAGGATTTAGGGTAGTAAAAGAAGTAGATAAGACCTCCTGAGCTGCAATATTAATATAATAACTGGTTCTCATGAAGGGATATAAACTCTCTAGCTCAGGGTCAGAAACCAACCTCTGGCTTCTGGGGCTTAGAAGAAAACTCTTGCTAGGGAAAACTCTTGCTCCCCTGTCTACTGGGTGCATGTTTTATTCCCCCAGGACAGGGCTCACCACTTTTTGTCCCTGCCAGGAAGCACAAACTACATATTTAATTCTGTTTCCACACAAGATTTGTTTTCCTCTGAATCAATAGATCAACTTTGGGTAAGTGATGCCCTGTGCAGCACGTGATGCTGATGCTCAAGCTCAGGTTCTTGCTCCTTCAGACTAGAAAACACTTGTCTGCAAACTCCCAGCAGCAGGGCAAAGGTCTGTGTGCCAGGGTCCCGGTGCAGCTTGCCTTGCACCCAGACCTCCCAAGGCTCACACGAGCAGTGCCAAGAAACACCTTGCCCAGCACTCAGTAGCTGTGCTCAGTACTCACCCCAGCTGTACCCATCTCCTCTCCATCCACAGCAGGTTAATTCTTTGAAAGCCTGGGGCAAACTGCTCATGGGGAAGTTGCACTGGCCTCCAGAAGGGTCAGGTTGTGTCCATCCTTTGGGAACACATCCATTACAGACTGGAGCTCTAAACAAGCACCTGCCTTGTCTTGTGCCTTTGGCTTCCAAGGATTTGCCTCTCCTGTCTGCCAAGACATGGGATTATTCAGAACAAACCTGGGTTTGCACAATATTCATAAAATACTTTTGAGGTGAGATAATCCCATCCTCCTCTCCCAGGCGTGTTCAGATGGAGAGAGGGAACTTTCTCTGCTCCTCGCAGCAGGAGTGACTCACCCTGCAGAGCGTGGGGGGGTGTGTGTGTGTGTTTACACTGCCATGGAGACTCTGCTTGTACAGTACAGCACACTGTACTGGAAAGGGCCATTGATCTCAGCATCGACAGGGATTGATATTCACCACCAAAAACTGACTCCAAACACCCTGCACAGCCAGTTTCCCTTGGGGGAAAACCCCCAAAAAGCTGTGTGGGAGCAGCAGAGTCTCTGGGGCAGGAGAATCTTTGGTGCTCCCATAATTGGCAGAGTCAGAGGCACACCCAGCAGCAGCTACAGGTAAAAACACATCAGAAAGGAGATGTCAGTCCAGAACAGCTCTTTCAGCTGCAGCAGTGAGAAGCATCAGGACTTTGCTGCTGTCCTTTTCCTCCAGAGAACAAAGTATCATCCCATTTTAATCTTAGATATGCTTTTACACCAAGGTTTGCTGAATTATGTTTCAGCCAGTATGAACAGGATCTAGGTCAGCAAAACACAGTCAGCCACAGTGTAATCCAACAGCCCTTTAACACACAGTGAATGCAGGAGGATTCCCCTGCCCTGGCACTCCAGTGTGAGCAGAGGGGTGTCAGCAGCTGGAATTTGGTTGGAGTTAAAAGTTTTCTTTTTGGGATGGGGGTGTAGTGAGGCAGGAAGACATCAGGAGCTATAAGGGCCACAAGACTGATTACACTAAATTAGGCTTAATGAAAGAAATGGCCACATTTTGGGGGTAATTAATCTCCTGATGCACAAATACAAACACAGAATCGCAGTTCTGACATTGCACTCTTACCTGTTTTGGCTGGATGTTTATGCCTCAGTGGATTTAAAGGAGGATGGAAGGAATTCAGGTCAAGCTGCAGCTTCAGTGGGAAGAAACTCTGAAAGGTCTGTCTTTGGTGTGGGAGAGAGTAAAATGAGAGAAAACTCAGTGATAACCATGCTCGTGAGCTCAGCACATCGTGTGGAAGCCCTGAGAAACCAGATCAATGACCTGAAAGACAAATGAGACAAGCCTTCAGCTGGGGAGGGATGAAGGAAGGGATGAGGCAGTTCATGTATGTGGAATACACCACCCTAAAAGGTATATTCTAGGTTGGTTTTTTTTCCCAAGGATCCCAGTTTTTCATTTTAGCATGAAATAAGACATGCAGCTTTCTGCTTAAGGGTGTTCTAGTCTCTGCTCTCTTTTTCTTGGAGACCTGGTTTTCCCCTGCACCATCTGCTCGTGGGCTGCACCCCAGCAGAGTGGAAGGAGTGCAGGGCCTGGCACCAAGTGTCAATGGGGCTTTGAGCCAGTTGTCTACATGGAAAAGAGAAACCTTGCTTAGTGGGGAAATGCTGCTGAGAAAGTATTTCAGATGTTTCCTCTTCTCTTGCAAGTTCCCAGGAGTTTGGAGCACACGAATATTCTGGGTTTTTTCTTCAGTCTATGCTCGTGAACTCCTTCATCAGCCTCACAGGACATGAGCAGCCCCACAGGCTGAAAAACATCCAAAAAATACCTTAAACAGAAGCTAGAGGCTGTTCCCCTGCCTGGAGAGCACACAGCTCAGTGTCCTGCATGTGTTCCAGGAGCTTTCTGGAACCAGCTGCCATGTACATGTGCAGTTGGCCTCCTGAAGGCTAGATGTGCTGGAAAATATAACATGGGTTGACTTAGATTTGATGTTTCAGATAACCATGCATTCCTTGTGTCTGTCTTGTACTGGAATATCCAATGCACTGTGAAAATCATCAGTGAAATCTGTGCCTGGGATAATCCCTGCTCTGATTTCATGCAGGTTCTCAAGGTGCCCAAGCCATCTACTTTGTCTAGCCACAGTAACCCCAGGGAACAGAACTCCCCCTCGCTGCCTGCTCTCAGTCTGCTCCCCACCAAATGTAAGAGAGTTCCTAAAAAATACTGCTGTTCAAAGCTGCTTTGGGTAAATTAAGCACATGGGCAGTTTTCAGCTTAAACCACCTGAACCAAGGTCCATGTATTGCACGTGAAGAGAACACACCATCGTGCTTAGCTTTGGTGCCATGCCACAAGGCTGTGGTGTCTCTGTGGCATTGACAGAACTGAGATAACCCAGTAAATGAGAGAACCAGAGAAGAAAGAAAGGCCTTGAGCCACTCAGGGAGCACAGAAACCTGGACTCTGACACCGTGGCTGTCACCCGAGGCACAGAAAGAGGAAGGGGCAGTTGGGTCACTCCCTGCACTGTTAATAATGGGCAGGGGTGGGTGTTTCAGCCTGGAGGCTCCACATGGGGCCATCTTTCTGATTCCTCACCGCTGACTGGCTGTTCCAACCTGCCATATGATCCTTGACATGCGCGGGTAGGCTGGGGGCAGACGTACCCCAACCCTGGGCCGTGGGGAACAGCCAGCTGGCCAACAGATCCAGCCAGGTTCTGAGAGCAACCCTGTTGCTGTGCTAGCTGGCTGAGGCTTTAAGACAGACCCAGGACTGGCAGGTATCCCGTTCACAGCATGGCATACCCCCTTGGAAGCCATTAACTTCTTGCTAAGGTCATTTCTTTAACACATGACTATTCCCTGCACCAGGTTCTGCAGGCCCTCGAAGAGAGCAGCAGTTTCCACACTGCTTTGATAGGAAAAGGAAACCCTCAAATAGGCAAAAAGACGGGGAGGTTTGGCCCACAGTAAGAGAGATGCTGGGAGGATCAGTGTTAACTCTACAGCCTTTCCCAACATGCACGAAAGGCCAGATTGCAAATTCCTGATTTAAATTGGATTTTGACACAAAGGTCAGCTTTCCAAACCACCAAGGCTGATTGCTGCAAACACAGAAGATCCCATTACCAACTACAGAAAAATCTTTTCCTTCAGAAAGAATAAAGACCTGGGAAGGCAAAGACTTCAGCCAGTCTTTGTCAATTCTCACATTTCTGGAAAGGAAAAAAAAAAACAAACCAAAAAGCAAGTAATCACATTTTTCATCCCACATTTGAAAACATCCTACTGATTCCCTGCAGGATTCAGATGAGCCTTGCCAACCCGGTACTGGGGACTCAGCGTTTGTCGTCTAAACAAGGCATTGTGCATGAGCTGAGAATAATACACAGAGAGGAAGAGAGAGGGAGATGAAAGAAACACTGAAAAATGCAAAGGCAGCCCCAATCCTGCGCTGAGGAGTGAATCTGAGGCACCAGCATCCCTCCTGCGCGGGAAGTTTCCAATGGCTGCTGCGTTCCGGGAGCCGAGATACGGCTGGGAAAGCACAGCAAGGGCCAGACTGCTCCTCTGAACAATAAATCCACCACAAGTATCACCCCGCACCTGCTCTTCGCCGCTCTCTAACGGGCCGTCTGCTCACGGCGAAGCGGGGCCGGGGCAGCCGGGGCACCCCCGGCAGCGTGACCCGGAGGGCCGAGAGCCTGGGCGGCTCCGCAGCCTGCGGGGAGCGGGGCCGGGGCAGGGGGGTTCACCCCGGGGCGGGCTGTCTCTGCGGAGCCCCGGGCAGCAACCGCCCCGCGGAGCATCCGCGCTGGGAGAAGGGACGGCGAAGCCCCGCTCTGCCGAGCTCGGTGCGGGTTCCCCGCAAGAAGCCTCTCGCCGTTCGCCACTCCCGGGGCCCCGGAACCAGGCGGGGGGGGGGGGGGGGAATGAGACCTTCCCCCCCCCCCCCCCCCGCCGGGAAGCGGCTCCCGAGGGGCGGCCCCGGCCCCGCTGCAGCCCAGCCACCCGCCCGCCCGCGCCGGGCTCTGCCCCGGCGGCAGCCACCGCCCCCCGGTGCCGCCCCCCGGGCTGCCCGCCGAGACCCCCCCGCCCGGCTGCGCTCCCCGAGCCGCGGGTGGCTGAGCGGGCGGAGCGCTCGCATGGAGCGGCCGCGCTGAGCCGGGCCATGGACCACCACCTGCGCCGGCTGAAGCAGGAGCTGGTAAGGGGGCGGCGGGCGGGGGTCTCTCGGCCAGCCCCGCCCGGGGCTCGGCCCGCCGTGGCGGTGCCTGCGCGGTGCGCGGAACGCCCGGCTCGGCGGGGCTCGGCCCTTGGTGCGGACGCGGAGGGGGCTCCGCCGCGGGACGGCAGCTGCCGGCGGGAGAGCGGGGCGGGTCCCGGCCGCATCCAGCCTTCGCCGGGCCGCGGGACTTCGGGGTGTCCCCCCCGCCCGCCGGCTGCTCCCCGGCTGTATCGGCGCCCGGGCAGGGGGCAGGTCCGTGCGTCTGCGAGGGGGGGAACGGGGGCTCGGGGGTCGCGGGGGCTGCGACAACCAGGGTGCCAGCGAAGATCAGAAACCAAAGAAACATTTACAGCATCTCTGGAGAGAACAAGTTTACGGGAAACAAAGTGATGTAGGGGGAGCGCGCGATTGCCACCCTGCTACCTCCTGAACCACTTCTTTAATAGGAAACCCTTTGTCATAAATCAGCACCGCTCTCTCCCTCCCCCCGGCTCCTTCCCAGACCGTAACCTCCCCCGCTGAACTTGCTCGGGCTTGTCCGCACGGCAGGAGGTGTCGCTGGGTCTGCCAGGGTGGCTGGGGAGGAAGAACCCATCATCCCAAAGCCGGGTTCCAGCCTTGGAGGCTCTGGCTGGGGAGCAGGGCGCTGAGACACGAACAGGTGAGGAGAACAAAAGGGGAAGGCGAGGCAGAGCAGGGACGGGGTGGGGGGTAAGTTCTGAGCGCACAGCACCATCCATCCCGGGTTAGGATGCTGCTTCCACCCGGGATCGCTGTCCTGCCCGCGCCACGGGGAAGGGTTCGCGTGTGAGCAGCAGGGGTTGGAGTAGGTAGAGACCGGCAAAGGGAGAGCCGTGCCCAGGGCAGCACCAGGGATGGGCAGAGCTGTGGTCCCACACTGGCCTGTGAACCTCGCACAGCGGCGTTTCACCCGCAATAAACAGGGCAGCAAACAGCGACGTGTAACGTGCTGGCCACGGCCGTGCTTCCCTGGCAAGCTGGGCTGGGAGACACGCTAAAACAAAGGGAAACGGGAGTCACTGCCGTGCTGTGCTCTGGGGGTGATGGATGAAACACAAACTGCAACCCGGGATGTGTGCAGGATAGTCTGGAGAAGCCTTAAAATCTGAGCGGCTTGGAAGGTGAAGTGGCTAAAGAGTAACTCCCAAAAGACCCTGCTTAGAGTATGTTGTCTATTTAACTGAGCAGTTTCTGAGCAGTGTTTTTAATAGAAGCCCAAACGTTGCACCCCTGTGCGTGAGCCTAAAACATTCCCACTTTGTAGTGTGCAGCACAAGCTCTGAGGAAGCTGAGGATGCTCCAGGGGAAGGCAGAACCCTCACGCTGAACGTGAAAACAAAACAATACTTCAGAGAACACTCTGGGTTTGCTCAGACCCTCACTCTGATGCAGTCCTGGTTGGGGTTTGCACTGGACAAATGCAATTTGGATCATATTAATAACCCAGCCTTCACTGGGCAAAGATCCACACGTACCTCTGACTTGCACTGGGCAGGGGCAGTTGTGACTTCACCAAAAGCAGCCGGGTCCTCCTGCGCTTGGGTTTCACCAGTCACATTCTTTCCCCTTCCCACCCCCCAGCTTTTGTTGCTTAAACTTGAAAACTTCCTTGGACACCAGATTCTCAGGGTATCAGAGTGCAGCCTGGGAGCTGTGGGGAGCACAGCCGTGCCAGGACAGCCCGCAGGGTGACAGCTGGAGAGACCCTCTGCCTTTGACACAGCAGGAAACAACCCCTCTCCTCAGCAACTTCAGCGAGCTGCAGACTGTATTTAGCAAAGGGAGGGGGACTGTATTAATTGAAGCAACTGTAAATGAGATCCTGAGCAAGAACAGCTTTTAAAAATCAATACTGTCAAGGTAGTCTGGAATTGAAATAGATTAATGTTTCTTTAAAGACCAGCAAGCAGTGAGGACAGACAGCTGGGACCATCTGCATTGGCTGGTGAGTGGGAACTGAACCTCTTGACCCTGCTTCTCTGCCACTTTCTTCCTTACTGGGCAGGCTGTGCCCCTGGATGCTAAATGCACCATAACCAG
Source organism: Gallinula chloropus (assembly GCF_964237585.1). Lineage (NCBI taxonomy): Eukaryota > Metazoa > Chordata > Aves > Gruiformes > Rallidae > Gallinula > Gallinula chloropus. Next base: position 3,805,675 of record NC_140112.1, read on the forward strand.
GAATCATGCGGGAGGAATGGTGGGAAGGGCTCAGCCTCCTGGGGACAATGAGCCACCTTGTGTGCAGCTGGATGGGACTCCAGTTCCAGGGCAGTGCAGAGACTGGGGTTTGCATCACGTCCAAGGAGCGGGTGGGAGAGATGCAGAGCAGCAGCAGGGGCAATGCAGGGCTGGTCTGTGCCCTGTCCGAGGAGCAGACTTGAGGCTGGTCAGCCAAACACCTGAAAGCTGAGGCTGTTCAGCCAGCAGAAGCTTAGCTGGTCCCAGTGCAAACTGCTGCAGCCTCTGGCTGGTTTTGAGGAGGGGATTTTCTCAAAAAAGAGCAGATCTTGGCCCAGTTCCCAAGGAAAGGTCATCTTTAAGTGCAACTCTATCCCTCACCAGTGTGGGACTGGAGGATTCCAGCTCTGATTTGTCTTTCTCCTGCTTTGTGCATTAAACCCAGATTTAAATAACAGTGGGCTTGGCTTGGGCTGCTGTGTGCCCAGGCACTGACACAGCCGCTGCGCTGAGATCACACTGTGCTTCACCAGACACCCCACAGATGAGCCTGGGTCTGGGTGTGCTCACACTCATCCTCATGGCATCTCTGGGGAGGCTCTGCCACTGCTCCCTGGGCTGAACCTGACCTGTTTCAGTCAACAGGAGATTTCCTGTTCCAATCCATGTTTTCCTTTGTATGCTGATAGTTTCTGGCACGAGTAGTGTCCCTGCACTGGGAATTCAGTCAGAAGCTTCCCCACAGGAATGCTTCATGGCCAGGAGATCCTGGTGTGGCACATCCATCCTCCCCAGCCAGGTGTGGGGTCTGGGGCAGCTCTGCACTGGGCTTCATCTTGTCCTGGTGCTGCCCCCAGCCCCTGGAGCTGTTTCAGCTGAGCTGTGCAGCCCTCTGCACCTCAGTCACTGTAAGTCACGAATACAGAAACCTTGTTCACCTCCTCTGGAGAGTTCCTGGGGTTTTAGGGCTGCAGAGTGGTTTGTGGGAACAGACAGTGCTGGTTTGTAGGGCTGGCATGGAGTAAGTTGTGCTCCCCCACTCCTACCATCCATCCTTGGCAGGGCAGCTGTGCAGAGCTTGTGACTCTCCCATTCATCCTGATACTGAAATTCCTCTTGACTTTACCAGCTGGACAGAGCCTGCAGGCACCATGGAGGCACAGAACACGATGGCTGCTCTGCGAGTTACAGGCTGTTCCCTCAGCTGAAAGATGAGATTTAACAAGAACTGTCCTGCCTGGGGATGAGCAGAGAGGGGTTTCATCCCCACCCCTCACGCTGCGGATGCAGTTACCTCTGTAAGCTTTGGCACAGGGGTTCTCTGTGTTCACACAGAGTAACATCAGTGTCTGTACCATGGAATGGGGGTCTCCAGGCTCTTCTAGGGGAAGAATAAGCACTTACCACCCAGCACAGGGCAGATCTCTCTTGCATTTGGGGCTTGTGTGGCTGTAATGGGCAAGGAGTCACAGTCAAGTCAGCTGGAGCTGTAGTTTTACTTTGCATGTTTTGGTCTTTCTTGAGGATTCCAGGATATTCCTGAGCTTTCTGCTGCTTTTTTCCTAGGAGAAAAAGTATTAAGGTAGGCACCTAGAGCAAACTGCACCACTCTGATTTGATCTGCTGAACATTCTCCCTGCACATTCATCATGAGTGCATCACATTATCAAGTCTGACAGAGTCTTCCTCCCTTCCTACATTAATTTCTGTCCTGGTAGACAGCATTTCTTGCTATGAATATCTCCCAGGAACAGAACATTTGGTCTGAGAGAGAGATACAGCCACTCCTTGTACTCCTTGTCTCATGCAGGGTCCCACTGCATTAACTCTATCACCCTCAGAAAGGACTCTGCTGTGCTGTGACTGCTGCTGTGGCTGCAGGAGCAGCTCCTGATTTGCAGCAGCCTGGGCAGAGGTGACAGACCTCAGGGGGTAACGCAGCTCCCTTGGTGCCTGATGATGAAATGGTCCCTCTGAGGCTGGCTCTGCCCATGGCTGCTGGGGACAGCCTTAGACACTTGGCTGGTTGTCACAGGGTCTTGTTCTTTCCTTGGAGAAGCTCGACAGCAGATGTCCAGTCACACGTAACCTGGGGAGAGAGAGAAGCTGCTGTCGTGGGCTTTGTCTGCTTGTTTACTTCCCAAGACAACACAGACTCTTTTAACTCCCAGCTGCACGTATCCAGGGACACTACAGACCAGAGCCCCTGGTGAAGCCAACACTTTGAACCATCCTCTTCAATGGCCAGTCCATACACCGAGGCTTGTGGGTCCCCCCGGGGTTGGGAGTGGAAGTCTGGAGGTTGGAGTTCTTCTCCATCCATTTATTTCCTGGTTGTAGAGAACTGATTTCCTAATTGGCCTTTAAATGTAGCAAGTGTGACTGGGAAGCACAGGAGGGTATCACTGCGATGGAAAGGGAGGTGGTTGAGCCAGGGAGGAGGTGAGTGGTGTGAGCCATACCTGTGAAACCCCTTTGGTGGAGTTTCAGCATCCTTCCTCTTCCTGGTAAACAGAGAGCTCAGGGTTAGCATCCTAATTTGCACCTAAAACACTCTGGAAAGATGAGAGGTAGAGGCTGGTAATTCCTGTGGTAACATGGAAGGGCAAAAAGCAGATCCCAGGCCCTTGGCATCCATCAAGGGGAGGACAAGGAAGGCACAACACCAAGCTGGGCAGCAGCTCTCCAAGCCCTGCAGCGTGCTCAGCACAGTTACCCCAGCCACAATCCCAGGCTTGTTGAAGATTAATCCAGTTAGTGACCCAAAGGAAAACACAGAAACAATATCAGCAGCTCAGCAGCTCTGAAATCATTTTGGTCTCTGTTCTGTCACCCTCGTTAGACACCGATTGTTTGTTGCTGGATCTGTTGCCTCTCAGCACTATTATTAAGAGCTGCTATTTGCCATTTGTTCTTTCCTGTCCTCTTAGCAATAACTTCCTCTCTCTGCAGCTCTTTTACCCAAGAGCTGGACATCTGTCTTCCTCCTCACTGCCACAAACAGGCTCAGAGCTGCTCTGTGCCGCCCTGTCCCCTGTGCTCAGCTGAGAGCTGAGGGGCTGTTCGCTGGGTTTTTCCTCTTCTCCCATCAGCATCACAAAGCTGCTGCAGTGCTGGGCTGGCCAGATGTGCAGAGGGGCTGGGAACGGGCAGCTGCAGCTCATGGCTGCGTGGGAACTGAGTTCTGAGAGCTCGGTGACCCAGATGCTGACAGGAAAACTCTGGGTTCCCCACGGGGGTTCACCTGGGTGGTGAACTCCCCCTTGTCTGCACCTCTTGGGTGCTCTTGGGGGAGCACCAGTAACTGCCAGAGGATGTTCCTTGGGGTGAGTTGTCCTCCTGCTGTGTTAATCGGGGAGGGAAGATCACTGATTGATGAACTCTGTAGACTAATTATGGTCCTAGTCGTGGGAATAAGTATTTAGAGGCCATAATTAAGAGGCATGGCTTGCAAAGTGACTGGAGCCTTTGCCACACACAAGGAAGGGCTCCCAACATCAAAATAACAACCCCAAACTCTCTGAACTCTGCCACTTTTGAGAGATGCTGGTTGTTGGGTGGTGATGTTTGTCCCTCGTGGTGAATGTCCCTTGATGATCACTTGAGAGGGTTTGAAAGGCTTTTGAATGTTGGGCTTCAGTTTTCAATGGGGGATGGGGGGAGCTGCAGTTTCAGGGAGCTTTGCTTGGGAGAAGCAGGTAGCCAGAGCTGCTGTGGTCGTGCCCAGGCAGGAGGATCCATCTGGGGGTGATAAACTTTCCTTTCTCCAGCAGGAAAGTAACATCTCACACCAAATCCTGGCCACTGAAGTGGAAGATGCTCCTCACAGCTGGGCTCAGCCCTGTGTGTGCTCCCCTTGCTATAAAAGGCTTGTTCAGAGCTGGACTGGAACTTCCCCACGCCGACTTTTAGGGACTGCAAAGGTTTCAGGAATAATAAGATGCAGTTTGAGGCATCTGATCTGTAGCTGGTTTAGAGAGAGGAGTTTGAACATCTGTGAGTTGTCACCTTTCTGATTTGGTGTTTCTTGGAAGCAGCAGTGCCAAACCAGCCCTGGTAGTGAAGCACAAAGCATCTCATGTTAGACACTCAGAGTCCCTGGAAACGCTGCTGTACCTGAGCAGAGAGCAGCAGGTACAGGGGAGGAGGATGCTGACACCAGAGCTCTGCTAGACCCACAGTTTTGCAGTGGGTTTCCCTGCTCTGCAGCATGACCATTCAAGGGGCTGATTCACCATCAGGTCTGGGATTTGCAGCTCAGACAGAGCATCTCCCGATGGGCCGTGCTGACCAGCTTACATAACACCACTTGCATAACCCCAGCAAGCAGGGTCAGGCTCCTTCTCCATGGCAAATCGAGGCTCTCTGGGGTTTCGTGTCGCATTCACGCTCTGTTTGGAATTGTGCTTCAGCTCATCACAAATTCCAGCTCCTTCACATGCAGCCTGTGAGCTCAGAGCCACCCAGGGGCATCCCTTCAGCTCCAAGTTTCTTGCAGGCAGAGCATCCCTTTGACTTCCAGCCCAACCTGCTGGATCCTTCCTAGGAAGTGTTTTCCTCTAGCAGCCCAGGTCTGTTCTTCCAGACAGCACAGGTACCTCCAGGAGCAGAGGGGCTGTTTGCTGGGCCTTCTGCCTTGCACAGCCCAACGTCTGGGCAGAGCTGGGAGCCTCAGGACCTCAAACTCTCTTGCTGACAGTGGGATTCACACTGCCAGAGGGATGCTGAGGCCGCAGGGCAGGATGTGTCCCACCCAAAGCAGGTTGCTGGTAGAGGGAAGATGTGTTCTGTCCCATCAATGCCCATTTCTGCTGTGAGGGTTTGGCTGGGCATCGGGGAGAAACACCCAAACCTCACAGTCCCTTATGAGAAAGCATTTCCAGGGATGAGACCGTGTCTGCTCCTCCTCCAGTGCCTGGGCTGGCGCCAGGTTTGGCAGGACCAGCTGGGTTCTTGAGAAAGAAGAGGGCTGGAGCCTGAGCTTTTGGGGCTGGGGTCTTCTCCTGTCAGCAGGAGACAGGATCTGCCTGGGAGAAGTGACCCCGCTGATGGCAAAGGCTGGTGATGAAACTTCAGTGCTTAATAAGGCCCTACAGGGTAAGGCTCAGTCCTAACAATGCCACCCATCAAGGGGGAGTTAATTGAATCAGGGAGGGAACAGCAGCACCGCCCAGCATATGCTGAGGGCTGGATCAGCCCCAGGACCCTCCCCACTCACCCTGCGTGGTCACAGCGCGGGGCAGCCAGGGGATTTGGGGGGGGGGGGGGGGGGGGCAGCCAATGAGGGGCCAGGCTGGCTCCAAATCCAGCTTCTTGCAAAGCCCCAGATAAACCAGCCTGCCAGTAATAAGGAGAGAAAGGTTAGGAGGAGAAGCATTACAGCAGATCTGGAGAGGTAAGGTGATAGCTTTGTCTGAGGCTTGGAGAGCATATGGCCCTGGCTTCTGTATGGGGAGCCCAAGGGCTGGGCTGGGAGGGGGGCACTGTTTGTCTGCCTGGCTGCAGTACCAGAGCTTTATTTGCTGATGGTAAAATATCAGCTCCCTCCAGACACTGGATGGCACAAGGAACTAAGCACACTTTTCTGTGCCTTCATCGCTGGTGTGCTCACTGGGGGGGAATCAGCTCCTGGGGAGTAAAGCTCTGAAAAGAAAAACTCACCATCATCTGCCGACTGGTTTAAAGGTTTGGGGGCTGAAATGGGGATTTGTGGTCAGCAGCTCTCCAGGAGCTTTCCAACTGCAGAGATGGAGCCTTAGGGAGGATCCAGTGCTCACACCCAGGTCCAGAACAAGTAACTGAGCTCATGTAGTTAAAGTGGAGAGCTGCAAGAGCAAAGCTGGACAGCATAAAGCTGAGCACAAGGCGTACCTGTCCCTTTTCACCCTCAGCACGAGATTATCACTGTACTAAAGCCACGAGGAGCCTTTTAAACTGTTCATGAGAGAACAGGCTGAAGCTTTTCCTGGGCAGTGGTAATCTCTGCAATACCCCACATCGGTGTGACCTGTCTGCACCTCCAGCCCTACCATCCCCTGCTGCTCTGCTCTTCCCTCTCCTCCCCATTCCCCACTCCCCCTCCCTGCTAAAAAAAAGAGGCAGCTGTTGGGAAGTAGAGCCATTTGTTTCATGATGCTGCTGTGGGAATATGATCCAGAGGCTACATGACAGGAAAAGAACAGAGAGCAAGAGGAGGGGGAAATGAGAAGGTCTGGACAAGAACTTGGATATTTTAAGTCTGGTACAGCAAATTAAATCCTTGCAGTGGGGTTCTGGGGTGCAGAACTGCTGCTGAGGGTCTTTGCCTGGGAGCCAGAGGGATTGCTAGTTAAACGTGGGTGATTTCCGAGCTTGTTTGTTGTTGTCTACAAGATGAAGTGCACTGAGGTGTCTTTGATTGTCCTCTAATGAGAGGTGCCTGTAATGAGGGTGTTAGGGTCAGAAGACACACTGTGTAGTAACAAGGGAATCCTTACCCAGGTTTGATTTTAATTTACTTGAGGTAAATTAGTGCCTGCAGAAGGCTCTTCTGTTCATTAGTCCTACCCCTGGTTTCAGTCAGCAACAGGGCACTGGAGACAGAGGCAGAACAATATGGTAAAACTGGAGGCAGCCCAAACCATCCCCAGTTCTGTGCCCTGGGGTTCTGCCAAGCAACGAATGGAAACTCCATCTATTTATTCCTCTTGTCAGGTCAGAGAGAAAAAAAATTCTCTCCTGTCAGGTTCACTTGTGCCCAGAAACTCCTAGAAAGTCTGAGGCACCCAGCACGGGCTGTGCCAGCAGGTGGGTGGGGAGGCAGGATGCACCCAAGATGCAGTCAGCAGGGGGGAGGGGGGTGTTTTGGGGAGCTCTCCTGCCTTTTGGTCAGAATCCTTTTGCTCTCCCCCCGCTCCCAGAGCCACTGACCTGCTGTCTGCTCCCTTCCCTCCGCAGCTCTCCATGAAGGAGGTGGGAGACGGGCTGCACGAGCAGATGAACTGCATGATGGGTGCGCTGCAGGAGCTGAAACTCCTCCAGGTCCAGACAGCCCTGGAGCAGCTGGACATCTCGGGGAGCCCAAGCACCGAGCAGCACCGGTGCTGCCGGGGCAGCCGGGACGTGCCCAGGGCCCGGCAGGACCAGCGGCCGCAGCGGGAGGGACGCAGCTCCCCCCCGTCCCTCACATGTGCTGGGCCACAGCCAGGGGGATGGTCCTGCCCCGCTGCGCTCCCGGGGGGCAGCCAGCTTGGGGACACCCCCTCCTCCTTCAGGAGCTGCTCTGGTGAGGGTGCTGATCACCCAAAAGGACCTTCCACCAGAGCAGAGAGCATCCACCTGAGGAAATTGGAGCCCAGTAGCCAGGGGACATCTGTGGGGTGGCCAGCGTGCCAGGAGTGCCTGGGATGTGACGATGGCCATGACTGGACATCCTCCCTGATGTCCCAGAGCCGGAACCGGCAGCCCCTGGTCTTGGGGGATAACATCTTTGCAGACTTGGTTGGGAACTGGTTGGATCTGCCAGAGCTGGAGAAGAAGGGGGAGAAGAGCGAGGCATCGCTGTCCACGAGCAGATCCCAGGAGCTCTGCAGGAAGTTCTCCCTGACAGCCAACATCTTCAAGAAGTTCCTGAGGAGCGTCCGGCCAGACCGGGACAGGCTGCTCAAGGAGAAGCCTTGCTGGCTTCCTCCTGAGGACAAACAGCCCAAGATTTCCAAGAGACCCAAAAAGATCAGCAAACTCAAGGGGACATTTTACTTCCCACTTCATGGGAACATCCAGAGCCACCACAGCAAAGCTGAGAGGTGCCCAAGGGTGGAAAGCAACAGCAGCAAAGCCAAAACTGGCACCAAGAAAGTCCACAAGACCATAGACTACCCCCAGCCCGGGTTTGACATCAACACAGCTGTTTGGGTCTGAGTCTGTGGGCATCCTCTGCTCTGTTCCACACTGGAGAGGAGCTCAAGGCTGTACATGTCTCTCCAGAAGACCCCGAGCACTCAGCGTGGACTGAGGGGGAAGGAACAGGCTGTGGCTTCGTCCCCTCTGCGCATCGTTCCCCAGAGCAGCCAGACAAGCAGCAGCCCCACGCTGGGACTGAGACCTGCAGAACCCATCTGAACCTCTGGCAGCTCCAGGGTGAGGGGTGCCAGGGCCAAGCAGCTCCTGGAGCTGGGCTTAGAAAGCCTCTGTGGGGCCCAGTCCTCATCTCCTGCCCCAGCAGCTGCAGCCCCACGGTGTGCATGGGTGTGTGTGAGTGTGCAAATATATCTACAGGGGGGTTAAAGTCTCTGGTCTTACTTGTGTGCACTTAAACCTGGGTCTGAGCCCAGCAAGGCCAGTGCTGGACCCAAAGCACTGGTTGTTTAAGCCAAGAGAAGTTTGAATTTACAAACTGGAAGGGTTGTGAAGTGGGGGTGCTGTACCCCAGCTCAGCTGCAGCCTATCCCCCCAAACCACATCTCTGCTGCACCCCCTGCACCTCTCCTTCCCCTGCCAGTTAAACCAGCAGGACACTGGGCTCCCTTCAGAGGGCTGTGACCCCCCAGCTCTCCGGGCTCTGCTGCCCACAGGTCACACGTGTTACAGGGTTAATTGTTTGGGTTCCCTGAGATACAAAGTCGCAGCAGCTGATGGTTGTTGTTGTTGTGGTTTCCTTTGCTGTCGGGTACAAACCTTGTCTGGAAAGAGCCAAGTTCCTCAGTGTCCAGCTCAGAGATCCCAATAAAGTGGCACCAGCCTCCTGCACTGTCTCCATCCCAGGACCACCCTCAGTCCCCCTCTCACCAGCACAGAAGCTTCTGGGTCCCAGCTGAGGGGTCGTGGAGGGCTCAGGGTGGGGGGTGGGAGCTGGGGGGTGGTTTGTGTTCTCAGCCAAGAGAGTTCCCATCCAAGGAGAGGTGGTAAATCACTGCAGGGAGAGGAGCTGCAGCCAGGGGTCCGAGCCAGGGTCCCACCACAGCCCTGACACACATTGAGAGCCTCAGGGTGACACTTGGGCGTCCACCTTCCTCCCCAGTGGAGGGGGACGGGGCTGGGGAGCCCCCAGGGCCATCCAGCTCCTGCCACAGGACCCCCTTTGCTGGCTTCAGGAGCTAAATGGGGTTGAAACAAGTGCCCAGGACCCCCATCACGACAGCAGCACAGCACTGGAGGGGGTGGGGGGCTGCCCCTGTTCCCCAGGGCCAGGAGTCAGCAGGCTGGGAGGGCACAGCCAGGCAGCGCTGCAGAAACCTGTTCTGCTCACTCCAGGCTTAGGAGGGGCTTATGTGCAGCACTGTCATTTTTTTAGCATGCAATTCTATTCCTGTTGTAACTTCCCAAGGCAGAGAGGCCAGTGGAGCAGGGGCAAATTAAATATAGGCACAAGCAAGCCCTGTTCCTGCCCATACAAGGAGAGGAGAGCGGGTCAGCATGGAAGCTGGGCTCAGCAGTTTCTCAGGAACCTGAGTTGCAAGCAAGCTTTTGTTTCCCCTCCACACTGGCTTTGGGGCTGCTTGTTCCCCCCCTTCACGTTTCTGAATGCCAAAGGGCTGTCTCTAAAGCATTTTGCTTCCCTCCTGTCAGTAGTTCATCCTGTTTGCTACAAACACAGGTCCCAGCACCCACCTGCCCACAGAGGAGCAGCAGCACAGGAGGGACCAACAGCTTTTCCTACACCAACCACAGCCCCCCCCCAGGGCTGCCCCAGCACAGCCCAGGGCACACAGGCAGAGAGCACCCAGCACCACACTGGTACCCCACAGTCCCCCCACCCCCAGGAGCACATCCCAGCTGTACCTGCTTGGCACCAAAGGCTGAGCCCCACGCAGAGAGGAGCATCATCCTGGCTGGGGAGAGGCTCTGGGGAGCTGAGCACCTGCACCAGGGGCTTTTTAAGCTTCTCTGGGCATTGGCTTCAGCTGGGATGAGTGTGGTGGGCTGCAGGGAAGGGCCCAGGTGGGGCAGGGCCAAAGCAGCCCCTCAGACCAGGGGTGCAGGGTACATTTCTGGGGGCAGTTACCAGCCCACAGCTGGGTGTTTTCGGGCAGTGGGGTGTGTTTGTGTGGGACACAGGGATCTGGAGCCTAAAGTGCACGTTGGGGGCTTGGCCTGTGAGAAAGCCACTCTCAGGGGTTTGCCAGCCCTGTCCAGCCCCCGCCTCAAGCCCAGGGCTTTAGAAACTCAAACCAACTTTGGCAGCACGTGTGGTCACTGGATCCCCCCACCCTGCAGCTGTCCCAGTGCTGCTCCCCCACCCACGGGGACTCGGGAGGGGCTGATGGAACCTTCTCCTGAGAACCAGCACTTCTGGCAGCACCCGCTCATCCTGCCCCTGAGCTGAGGCCGGGGAGCTGCTCAGAGCCCAGCTGCCAACCCCAGCCTGTCCAGTCCCTGCCTGGAGGAAGCACCATTGTTCTCGGTTTCGCCTGCAAAGGGCCCTTCTTGGCCCCAGCTGCTGCCCACGTGTTCCTTTCCCACCCAAAAGAGTCACTCCCGCTGCGCCCGGGGCTGCTGAGCCCATGTCAGCTCCCTCTGAATCCCATGGCAGAGCCCATGTGGGGTCCCTGCACCCCCCAGCACCCACCACTCTACTCCTGCCTGTGACCACCACTGAGGGGAGCGTTGGGCCTGGGGGGCCACGAGGGACAGAAAGCTGTTGGCCCCAGGATGGAGATGGGGTATAAAGACCCAGTCCCAGCCCAGGCACCTTCCACAGGCTCCTGGACAAATGCCCGACGCAGTTTCAAGTGTATTTATGTTCCTGCTGCCCCTTGAGTGTGTCTTCAGAGGGTGCTTTGCATCAGAAGAGGCTTTTCCAGGGTGCTGCAGTGACAAATTCAGTGTGACCTGGGCTTCAAACGGCCACTTGAAGCTTGCAGGTGAACGTAGCTGGGTCTCAAAGACCTTAAGAGGAAAAAAAAATACTTAATAAATATTTTAAGAGGCATCCAAGTGATAAAGGATCTCAGCCAAGCCAGACATCCCACCTAATTTAGCCTGCGGAGCAGGTTCTGCTCAGAGCTGAGGGCAGGAGTTGTGAGTCACCATTCTGCTTCTCCAGGGACTTTTCCTGAAATGATAATGGCTTTTTCTCCCCTTTTTTTCCTGAAACTGCCATGAAATAGTTCCCCGTTATTAAGGATGAAACCTACCTAATTAGCACAATGACAGTGTTTAACGAGGCCCTGGCTGTGCTCAGCATCTCTGATAGGCATGGTTATACCAGGACAATCACTACAGCACCACGAGCTGCCCCGTGGAAGGTGGCAATGGCAACCCCAGGCTTTAGGATCTGTGAGAAGTCGGGGTTCTTGGGGCACGTTAAGCCCAGAGGGGATGAAAAGCACCATGTTTAATTTGATGCCAATACCATTTGGACACTGGGGATTAATAAGCTGGGGCCAGGGGAGCTGCTGCTCCAGGGGCAGAAGGTTGTTCCGTTGGCTGGTGCTGCCCCTGTGAGGGGTTGGAAGCCCCTTCCCAATGTGGGAGGGCAGAAGGTGTGGGCAGGGTTCCCATCCCATGGTGAGTGGCCGGGATGCTGCTCGGCCAAGGGCTGGAGGAGCTGCCCAGCCCGGGCCCTTCCCCACCCCACGTGTCTCTGCTGAGCCCACCTGGCACCGCTGCAGTGGGTGGGTGCTGGGCCTGCCCCATCCAGCTCGTGCACAGGGAGCTCTTGCACATCCTGCTCCTCCCCAGGCTTCCCCTTCCCCACCAGCTCTGCTCCTCTGGCCAGATGGCCTCCAGAAGGCTCTCAAATGTGCCTGTAATTAAAAAGCCTTTATTTGCAAAACCATTTCACAGCTTATTCTTCTGACAATGGGATGGGGCTTCCTAGGCCAATGCTGGGCAAGGAGGAAGGAAAACACAGGCTGGCTGCTGTGTCCCCCTCCCACTGACAGGGGCTGCATTTGCTGAGCACCCAACGGGGCATCAGCACCCCCGTGCTCTGCAGATTCATGTGGTCTCTGAAGCCTCCCCAGGGCCAGAGCTCGTCTCCCCTAACGACACGGCCCTGGCCCCGTTAACCATCCGTGCTGATGTGCCCAACTAACCTGAAAGGCTTTCTGACTGGGGACTGAGCAAATGGAACCATTTCCCCTCAGTTCCCCTGGAACCGCATCCAGCAGGACAGAAACCAACTGCCAGCCCCTCACTGAGCCAAGACCCACATTATTCAAAGCCCAGGACGCTTTTATTCCCCCCAGCACATCCCCAATCACCTTCATCACGTTACTAATCAGCAGCAGGATCTCTTCCAGCCCTTTAAGCAGCCTTGCTGAGCCCTGGCCCGTGCTGCTGCAGCATCCCTGTCCCCGCTGTGGTTTCTTTCTCTTCCCTTTTGTTCCAGTTCATTTGCACCCACGTGGCATTTCTGATGGGGAAGTCGTCCCCCCTTCCAGCTGGCAGACAGGTTCCTGTGCTGCTTCTCAATACAACCCAGTTTTCTGCACTGATTTGCCAGGCTGGGCTGTGGCACGGTGGGGGGGGGGGAGCATCCCTCCCCCCTCTGCTCTGCTCTGCCCCCCCAGCAGCCGGGGTTCAGTCCTGGCCAGGCACTCACCCTCTGCAGCAACTTCTCCCTCTCCTTCTCCTTCTCCTTCTCCTTCTCCTTCTCCTTCTCCTTCTCCTTCTCCTTCTCCTCTGCCTGGTTTTCAGGAGCCTTTCCTGCACTGTGGGTGCTGAGCAGGGGCATGGAGCCACCTCGGATTCCCTGGGGTTTGCTGAAGAGGAGAGCGAAGGGGGAAGATCGATGCCCAGGCAGATGACACGGCTGCTCTGGTGTCACTCCTCACCTTGGCTGGCTGGAGGTTAATCCCAAAGTGCTTCCCCACACGCTGAAATCCCACCACAGCCAGCAGGACACGAGCTCTGGGATCCAGAGGGGAGGCTGAGGGGTCCCTGCTCATGCTCACCCCATCCTTTGTGCCAAAGCCTGCTCAGGACCCTCCACCAGGTGAGGTGGTTTGAAGTGGCTTTACTATGCAGTTTCTGTGCTGGTTCCAGCTCTGCCGAGGGGCTGGGGGGGTCTCACTGCTCAGGCAACGGGGGGGGGGGCATCTCCCCCTCATTAACAAAGCTGCAGTTCAGGCTGGACCTTCCCAGGGGCTTCGCTGTGTTCACGACATCAGGCTGGAGTTAGAGATGTGACATTTCCAGCCTGGAGATAACGAACGTGACATTCTGTCAGGTTTAATTAGTCCCTTTGCTGTGCTGGTGACACAGGGAGGCAGGACAGGCTGGGGGCTGGCAGGGCTGGGGGCTGGATGAGCTGGGGGCTGGCAGGGCTGGGGGCTGGCGCCTCTGAAGGCTTTGCCAGTGCCAGGAGGAGACCTGAGATGAGCTGCCCAGTGGGGCAGCTGCTTTATTCTTAGCTGTAAGAACCCGAGAGGGGACCCTTCCAGTCACTGCTCCCCTGGTTTCCAGCCATGTCTCTGGTGGTCACTTGGCAGGCGTGGATGTCAGGAGGCTCTGTAAGGTCTCTCCTAAGCTGGGTGGGAAGGAACACTCCAGTGATGCTGCAGCAGCCTTGGGAGATTCACTGGAGACAAGATGTGGAGCCAGGACGTTGAGCAGCAGGTCTGCAGAGGTTTCATGGGACCTGTCCAGCACTGAAGATGGATGGATGACACCCTTACCCCCCTGTGAAACAAAACCTGCAGGCTCTGACTAACATCCAGCAGGCGATGCCTCCTCCTTCCTCTTCCTCTTCCTCTTCCTCTTCCTCTTCCTCTTCCTCTTCCTCTTCCTCTTCCTCTCAGCACCCATGCACCCCTCCTTGCTTCCAGGCAGCGTGCCAGGATGGCTGCACAGGGGGGATGGTGCTGGCATCCCCTGGGCAGGAGGGATGTTGGCTGCTGCATGGTGAGGGCTGGATGGGGATGTGCTCATACCCTTTGTGTGCACAATTAAACCTCTCCCAGAGCTGCTCCAGCAGCACGTCAAAGGTGAATTTCCTCCTCTCCCCACCGGAGGGGATTATGTTCCCAGCAGGGGTGCAGGTTTTTTGCCATAATATGATTTAATGTGACAGGTATAATTAGGAGTGACACATCTTTGCAACAATTCACTACCCTGGAAGATCACAAACAAGCTCAGAATAAATCTGAATGCAGAAGCTCCCAGCTCCCTGAACACCACAGCTGGGAAAACAAGCACCAAGGAAAGGTGCTTCCTCTGGGAGACAGCAAAGTCACCACCACGATGCTATAAATGAATTATTCAGAGCCCGGCCCTGCCATGAGCCACTGGCCAGATGCCTTCACCCTTCCCACAGCCCCCTGGAGCTAACAGCCCTCCTCACAGCATGATCTGTGTGCCGTGGGCTGAGGCCTCAGGACCTGCCTGGAGACGGGCAGGAAAGGTGCCAAAATGACTGTGGGCACTTGGGTTCTGGAGCCATTTAGTTTCCCCTGGAACTGGGACAACACGTCCAGCCTGCAGCGCCTCTGTGAGCCCCCAGACCTCGGGTCCAGGCTGCTGATCCAGCCTCAGCCGCTCCGTTTCCAGCTGGGATGCTGGAGCCAGCACTGCCTGGGGATAGATAATGCTGGAGCCCTGCCTGCCCGTCCTGGGAATGGGGAAGGACTCAACGCTGGCTCCAGGCAGGAGAGCAGAAAGCCTCATCTCACTGGCTGGGCTCCTCTAAGTGTGTTATTTAACAGGATACCCTCCCCCTGATTTTAATTACTCAGGTAATTTGGGAAGTGATTCACAGCACATCCCTGCAGGGTGCACGAGTCTGGGCTCTTCAACTCTGCCCAACAGGAGAAGATGGGTAGATGACTGAGGGCAGGGGAAGGTGACCACGGTGACCCCCACCCTGGGGAGGGTCTCTCGGGCTGGCCAGCAGCTGAGGGGGGTTCAATCAGCACTGGAGACCTCAGCAAGGCAGGGGTAGAGCTGCAATGAAGCATCACCACGTGTGGGTGCTGATGCAGATGGGCCTCTGGCCGGCCAGCCCCACAGCCCCACAGCCCCACAGCCTCACAACCCCACAGTCCCACAGCCCCACAGCCCCACAGCCCACCTGCACTCCCCTGGCCCAAGGGACTCTCAGGATTCCTCTCCTGAGCGGAGCCGCAGCCCCGGCCCCCAGCTGCCGCCGCACAGGGCGGCTGAATGCGAGTCAAGCAGCCCCTTGTGTCCCCCGTCCCCGTCCCCCCTCGCAGAGCAGCTGCAGATTAATTGGCCCTTTGATATCGGTGGGTTTCTGCCAGGGACGATTCGCTCTCTCTCACTGAGGGGGGGGAAGATGCTGGTCCCTTCCAGCGCTCCTGGGCAGCCGCTCACTGCCCACCACTCGCCCTCCAAAGAGGGAGCACAGGGCCAGTCTCCATCCCCGAGGAGGGTTCCCTGACCAGTCCCTGGCTGCTAGAAAAGCTTTTCCCAGGCTCTTCCCACAATCCCATATTTTTCTTTAACCACATTTGCACACGGATTAACCAACCCGGGCTGTGCATCCCCCCAGCTCACACTGGTTTGGTTTCCTCAGCGCCTTTTGTCATTTCCCAGCGTAATCAGGATGCAAACAATCCCCAAGGAATGTTTAATTAATATTATAGAGCAACAATGGGATGATTAAGCAAGTCTGGGCAGCTGCTATTTATACACGGGGCATGTGGCACTTGTTGGGGCGAGTGTGTCAAGGAAAATATCATTCCCTGGACCCCTCTGTGCCATTTTATTGCTTGTTTTCATTGTCTGGCTCAGCCCTTTTCTCCTCTTTGTGCTCGCTCAGGCAGAGCCAGAGAAACAGAGATTTAGCTCAGAGTCTCTTGTTCAGCTTAATTATAGAGTAAAAGCTTTCAACCGAGGAGCCTCCCCCCCCTTCTCCTTGTCCTCAGCCATGAGGTCTCCAGAAACAGCCCAGCAGAAGCTTCGGGCAACAAACGCCCTAAAACTGGTCCAGGAATAGAATCGGGGAGGCCCCTTCGAGCAGAAAAACACCCCAGAGGACAGAGCAGCCTTTCAGGCTGGGAGAGGCAGAGGGGCTTAGCCTGGAGCAGCAGCAACCACTCAGCCTCCCCGGGCAAGGGGACAGGGTGGGATGGGTTTGGGGTACATGGGGTGCCTGGAGCAGGCAGCCAGCACCCTGTCCCACCCCTGGCTGAGTTACACACTGTCCTTGAATGGGTAAGTGATGCTCTGCTTGCACGATGGCTTCATGCAATTGGCCTTTAGGGCATTTGCCATTTGGAAAACATTTCTCCTTTGCTCCTCAGAAGCTGCCATGCAACTGAAGCAGTGGTGTTTGCTGGGGTTGGGCTCCTTTCACCACTTCTAAAAATAAAACTCCTGATTATTTATTTTTCACTGAGAGCAGCGACCAGCCCAACTCACCACAAAGGAAAGGCAGCAGGAAGTCAACAGAGGTGAAGGGAGACATCACCTACCAGGATCACAGAGGCAGGAGCTGCTGGTCCCAGGGCCAGGGAGTTCCACACCAATCTGGGGAAGAACTTCTTCCTGGTGAGGGTGAGGGAGCCCTGGGATAGGCTGCCCAGGGGGTGTGGAGTGAGCATCTCCCCGTGCTGGAGTCCTGCAGAAGACAGCTGCTTCCCCTTGTTCCCATTGAAATCCAGGCACGTTTCTGATGGGGTTTCAGGAAACAAGAGGCTCCTGTTTGCCTCACAGGTTTCCTGCCAGATTTCTGGTCCTACACTGAGTCAGTTGGCCAAGGTGCACCATACCAGAGAGATGTGTGAGCGTTGGCTTTACTGCCTAACAGAAGGATGCTGCAGCTCAGCTTGTCTCTGCTGTGATGCTCTGGGCCGATCGCCTCGCAGGTTCAGCTGCTGGTTTGTGAGGGTCCAGCCTCTGCCCCACACACCCTGACCATGCTGTGCCTCCCCCTGCCCCTGCAGATTAACTGTGAGACGGCTGGGATCGGGTCTCCCTTATTTCAAACCCCATTTATCAGGAAGGATCATCCCATGGGGCTCCTCTGCCATCAGATTTAATAACATAAACGGCTTCAAATCAAATGAGTTCTCCTGTGGAATTAAGCCACTCTGACAGAGCAGTTTGACACTGCTTATTTCCAGAGCGAAATGAAAATTGGCTGTGGGATGCTGGCACTCAAGATGCAGCTGGGGGAAGGCTGAGTATAGGTATAAGGTACCTGGAGTTTGCCAGATGAATTGTAACAAAGCAGGTGGAGAGGGCAGCAGAGCTGTGAAGCTGCTTGTTTCCCATGGCTCCATCAGTATTCGCTCCGAAGGGTCCCAAGAACCAGGGTTTGTACTGGCAGCTCTGGCAGGGGAAAAAGGGAAAAGGCCAATGTCTGTATGTACCCTGGGAGCCTCGGGCAGCATCCTGCGAGCGAAGCTGCCCCGTGCAGCACAAGGTGCTCAGCAGCCACTCTCGGAGGCCAGAGGCTGCCCGGCACGGCCTTGCCCTGCTCCACAAGGCTCCAGTGTGCTCAGCCCAGAGCTGCTCCAGCCCTGTGAATTTGCCCTTTGTTGCTCCATGTTGGGCCGTGGCAGCGAGAAGCAGCTGCTGCCGCCCAGCACACGGGCTGCGGCCGCGTCCCCGCGGGCTGCGGCACGGGAGCCCTGCCAGCTCCAGAGCCTCCATCCCTCCCCAGCACAACAGGCTCCTTATCCACCCCCCAGCCTCCACCACAGCAAGGGGGGGGACTGGTCTCTGGCCTCAAACGTTGGTACCACCCAAAGAACATGCCAGGGATGGCTGAACTCAGGGGCCTGTCCGGGGGAGCATCTGTCCCGAAAGGGCACAGTGCAGCGGGGGCCAGGGCAGCAGGATGGGCACCAGCCTGGGGCTGGAACTCCAGCTCTGGCCCAGGCTCATCCAAAACCTCTGTTTGAAAAGTTTAGTCTTCCTTAGCTGCTCCCTCCACTGCACATCCCGTTGGAAATCAGGGACAGAGACCTGGGATGATGTGGGTAACAGGGGGTCACTCACCTGGGGCTCAGGGTACCACACGCAGCATCCCAACACTGGGCTTAGCGAGTCACTGAGCTAGAGACGAGAGCCGGGAGCAGCCGCGTTAGCACAGCGCTGTGCCAGGCCACTGCCAGCCTGCAGCATGGCTAATTAGCCCTGGCACAGCCTCTGATTAGCCTGACTCCAGAGCTGGCTTGAGGCTCCGCGCTGAGCTGCCCCAGGAGGGGCTGAGCCCCCCGCCCATCCCCGGCTCGGCCCAGCGGAGCGGGGACACGGGGCTGCTCAGGGGCTGCTGTGCCCGGCCGGGGGGAGCGGGGGATGCAGCCCCCCCGCAAACCGCTCGGGGCTGGGGTCGGGTCTACTCGCTCGGCCCCTCGCCTTTTCCGACACCCCCATCTAGTGGCAAAGCCGAGGGGTTCGTATCTTCCTCCGCCTCTTGCAACACCGAGTTTACCACCGTCCCGAGGGCTCAGCCCCTCCCGGGAAGCCCAACCTCTTCCCCCGGCCAGGGAACGGGCAAGGAAGGGGCAGATCCAGCGCCCGGGGCACCCCGACTGCTGTCAGAGCGGGAGCCGGCCCCGACCTGCTCCGGGCTGATCCTGCTCCAGCCCCACGCTCCGCAGGTCCCTTTCCAACCAGTGACACCGCGGGCACAGCCGGCCCGGGAGATGCTGCACAGACGCCCAGGCCAGAAGTGCTGTGGACAAGCTGCGGCAGGTTGAGCATCCCGGCACCGCGCTGCCCCCTGCGCCGGCCGGAGGGAACCGAGCCCGACCCCTGCCTAAAACACACTCAGCACTTACCCAACGAGGCCTGATGAACTTCCATAGACACCTAGGAAAACAAGGTTCAGCTCCTGGTTTAATAGAAGAGCCACCTACTGCTCAGCACGTTCATTCAAATGGCTTTATTACTAAAATCTTTGTACAGTTGGTGAAGATAACCAACCTGCTGCCACCAGCCTGCTCCTGGGAAAGGTTGAAGACAACCAGCTAATAACTGTTTGTCCCAGGAGTTTAGAGGGAGGCAGATGTTTTCACATTATCATCACCCAAATACTTTCACCCAGGCTTGTTTGGGCTGCGTTTAGAAACTGGGATCTCTCTAGAATTCAACAGCTGCACCAGGAACTGAGTTTTAGAAAAACCTATTTAGAGGAATTTCTCCCCCCAGTTTCAGATAAAACTGTACAAGGGGCCCAGGAACAACTGTTCACCTGCTGTCACATTTAGATTTCCACTTAAACAACCAGGACAGAGTCAGTCCTGAGCTTTCTGCACTGTGAAGAGACCTTTCTCCTCTCACTTACTCAGAAGCGAAGCAGGAGCTGTTCCTCCAGCGTGGCAGGGATTCCAGCAGCGTCACACCAGGGATGAGTCTGGGCCCCTCAGGTCCCACAGGATGATGCTCTTCTACGTGCACACAGAGGAGGATCGAGGCTGAGCACCCACAGACCTCTTCACATCCTGCTCTTTCAAACCTTAGGGAACCAACAGTGGGAAAAATAAACCCCAAACCCCACAAAACCACCCCAAAATGAGAGCAAATGCCCCTCCAGCTGCCTGCAGAGCAGGTAACGTCAGCCTGAGTCTGTGTGAGGCTGCAAAGTGGCTGTTGGCTTCGCTGAAATTGTGTTAAGCCAGAATCAACCCCAGCCAGAGACCAGTGGGGTCCTGTCTGGAGCAGGGTTCTGTCCCCACGGACACCATCCCGTGGACCCGACGGCCCTAATCAAAGTCCCACCTTGATCCAGGATCAAACCACATTCCTACATAGAAAAATACCTGTACAGGGGGAACCTTTTCAGCAGAATACAACCTTTAAACACCCAAAAATATACAAAAGGAACTGGAAGCAGCCTCCTGATCTTCAGTGTGACGAAACGCATCCGGCAAGGAGGGCGCTGAGCCTGCGGCACCGGTGGAACAAGGACCTGGTGGCACCTGTTGTAACACAGTATTGATCTACTGGAGCCAAAGTCACAAACCAGGGATAAACCCCCCCAAAACCAAAGCCTGGCTATGGTAACAAAAACACAGAAACAAAATGAAAATGTACTAAAATTTAATCATTCATAAAAGCTGTAATTTAATCTGTGACAGTAAAACACAAGAAGCAATATTAGAGTTGGTTTAGTATATTATATATTTTTTGCTTTTAAAGCCATAGAAATCAGTTATCCCAGTTTTTCCTAT
The DNA here is from genome assembly GCF_964237585.1 of Gallinula chloropus. Taxonomy (NCBI): domain Eukaryota; kingdom Metazoa; phylum Chordata; class Aves; order Gruiformes; family Rallidae; genus Gallinula; species Gallinula chloropus. The sequence continues at coordinate 3,825,741 of NC_140112.1, forward strand.
AAAAGTCCCATTTTTCCAAAGCATTATGCACAAACATTTTTAATTAGAATATAATGGCAGAATGAAAATAATGATATTCTGTACTTTTTAAATATAAAATGACGTCAATGACTCGAAAAGTTATCTGTTGTGGTGAGCTCAGAGGGAGATTTCTGATAATATCTATAGTTACAGATATAAAATAGAACAATGGAACATTTTTAGTGCTTGATGGGGAGAAATTATGACAGAAGGGTCAATATGAAATTTTAATTATAGTAGCAATATCTAACATTTGAAATGCATCCATGCTCCTTGGTATAATCATACACTAGAGTCAATTAAGTTTATTTTCACATCTGTTAATTGCTATTGCAAAGGAGGAGTACTATTGTCTTAAATTTCCAAGAGATATACACAGAGCATTTTCTTTTCCCAGGGACTGTGTGCAAACCACTTTCAGATCGAAATTCTTCTCGTTGTATATAAAAACAGGAGAAGCATCTTCAGATATGTTACTCCTTTCCAGGAGGGTTTTGAAGTCGGGAACGCTGGCACTTTCCATTTAGGCAACAGTTCTTCATTCCTGCAATCTAGAGAAAGCAGAAAGAGGTGATGGAGGGAGCTCCTCATCCTCCCTGACCTCGAACACAGGCTGCAGAGCTTCCCCATGCGACCGCCCGTGCCCAGGCTCAGGCAACCACGCAGCACTTGGGCAGGAAGAGCTTGTCTTGCCCTGTACTGGGGCTGTTCCTGCCATCCTCTGAATTCAGAGAGAAGGAAAAGAGACTTTGGGAACCCGTAAGGCTTTAGGAACAAGTCCCTGCTTTATCGTGACTGGAGCAGAGCAGGGACAGCCAGCAGCACCCCATCTCTGCTGCGGTAACGACAGCGCCTGGTGACTCCTCTGCGTCACCAGGCTCAGCAGCAGCTGCCTGAGCACAGGAGCTCCATGGGCTGGGGTGTCAGTGTGGCTGCCAGCCCTGGGCTCTGCAGTGGGGATCCGGGCTCCACGTGAGCCCGCAGGGAGCGTGTCCTCCCCGGGGCTGGAGGAGCCATCCGGGCTGACGCCAGGCTAGCTAAATCCAGACCTGTCACCTGAGGAACAGGAAAAGCCACTTGGGAAGTGCTCTTCGGTTTCCTTCCCTGAAGCCATTGTTTCCCCACTACCTTAAGCTATTATTTTCTGGTGTTCAAAGCTCAGGGTAAGAGGCTCATCAATCAGGTTAACTGCACAGCTCCACTGACCCTACTCAATCACACCAGCTACAGCACGAACCCCAGGCCTGGCAGAAGGTGGAGAGCTGCCTATTTTCAGGAATTCCTCCCAAAATTCTCCTATGGCCAGGAGTTCAAACACTGTAGGACAGGGGCCCTGCATTGGTGCGAGTTCATCCCACCCCGACTCACTGCACTCCCAGGCCAAACCGCTTCAGGGTACAACCACCCCCAGGGACAGCTGGCTCTTTCCAGGCTGCTTCCTACTTCCCAGCACAGGCCAGTGGCCCTGCACCCTCCCCTGCCTCCCAGCAGTGCTCCCAGGCTGAAACAGCTCCCAGCACAGCCTGAGTGACAGCTCTGCCCAGCACCAGGACCTATGGAAGCACAGTCGTCCCCCAGGCATGGGGCTGGATGCTGTGAGCCCTGAGCACCTTGCCAAGGTACACAGGAAGATTATTTATAGCTCATCCAACCTCAGGGAATCGTTTTGCTTTGGGTTTAGTCAGGGTTTTTTGGTGGGCAGCAGCTTCTTTCTGCACCACTGAAGTCCCACCCAAACCAGTTTGCAACCACCCCCACAGCACCCAGGATGGAGTAGCTGCAGCAGGTACCCAAGTTAGGTGGGTGCTGCTAATTTTCAGCAGAGGGTGAAAAGGAAACAGAAGCGGCCATGGTGGCTCTGGGTGCAGTGTCACAAGGCAGAGGGAGAACCTGGAAGAGCAAGAAGGAAGTTCCTGCTCTGTGGAACTCATCAACCCAAGCAGAAGGAGAAAGGGACACAAGCAGATGTCTCTGCCAGCCAGTCAGTGTGACTGATTTTTAAAGAGAAGTCCAACAGATGCAGAATACTGTAGGTGGGAATGGACAGAAGAGGAGTTGAGGGAAGGGGAGTGAGTTGTCTCTGCTGGGAGCAGCTCCCAGCTGACCACCAGAGCTGCGGGGGGAATCAAGGCCCCTCTTACCTGGCTCAGAGCTGCTGCGTGATGGGAGTCTAAAGCAGCAGACATGATTTCTTTTTAGGCTTCTTCTTTTCCACTGGTGTTTTTCTATTTATCTGTCTGACCAGGTCATAAAAGATCTGAAAATGAAAAACACAAGCTGAGAACTTGGAGCAATGGAAGGCTGTGTGTCACAAGCCAGGCACTCACCGATACTCCTGCCCAGTGGCTGCAGCCTGACAGGTTCAGTTCAGCTGGTCACATTTACCTGAGCACATTTCTCAAGCAGCTGCTAATGGAACAGGAGAGCACAGAGCTCCCATCATGTGAAGGAGCAGTGAAGTTGTACCCAGCAGCTTTCTCCTTCAGGGTGTGTGTGACGAAAGGCTTTGGAGGAGCACGGCAGTGAAATGGGCACAAACCCCTTCCTTTGGGAAAGGGGAGAAAACTGGGAAAAGATGAAACACAGGCCTAAGAGCCTTAAGGACCACCTCCTCCCCAGTGCTCCCTGGGGTCTCTGCAGAGCACTGCTATGCCAGCAGCAGCAGGTTCTCCTGGTAGGGAAAGGCATCCCGTCTCCTTGGCTTTTATCTTTGTTCACCTGTTGCATAGGACGTGCCATTAATTCCCCTCTTTGCCAAAGAGATTCAAACTGTTAAACTCTTGATCTGTTGGCCTGGTCTGATCTTTTACTAATAAAACTGAGCAAGGAGAAGCAAGACATCTGCCCTGAAGTCAGGCATTTCCCAAAGGGGACGGTGACAGGGGCCTCTTTCAGCTTCAGAGACGAGTTTCTTTGCTGCGAGTTGTTTTCCCAGCAAAACTCAACCCATTTATAGCCAAGGGAGCTCCACAAAAATGCTTGGAGCTGGGTCCCAGTACTAAGGAGAAATATTTAAACCTTCAGAAGGCTCCACCCTTGTCCTTGTTTACTTCCTTCCTTCCCGGAGCGGCTGACAACTCACAAATTCTTGTTGATTGCAAGGAAATCCAGAAGACAAAGAAATGGTTTGTAACAGATTGCAGCAAGTGGAAATTGGAGATGTTCTGGCCATTCCCCCCATGAAGAGACAGCAGTGCCCAGTGGAATGGTTTCAGATGAAAGGGACACGATGGTGGCTCTGTCAAGCTCTCATGGAGATACTTGACAGTCGCATTTGGGTGGCTGACACCACTCCTCTGCTATCGCTGCAGGCAAAAGCAGCAGCTCGTGCTCACCAAGGGACACAGCCAAGATGTTCAAAGTGTAGAGATGAGATAGAAAGAAACAGCTTCTGTAGGAGAAACCAGTTAAGAAGTGGCAGCATCTAATGCTGATGCCAACCTGCTTTCTGTATTGGAGCCTTTATCAACTGGAGCCAAGATGGTTTGAATGTCATTATCAATTTCTGAAGGCACCAACCAGCTCCGCTCCGGCAAGCAAGGTCCTGGAATGCTTTGAGGTAGAGCCCCCTCACCTCCCAGAACTAAGGTAGGGGGAAGAAATCCCTCTGAAAAGAAGGCTGAAGTTTGATGGCTGAAGTGCTTGTCCTGACTGTGTGTACAGAAGTGAAGTCTGCAGCAAGGCTTTGGGAATGCCAAAACCCAAATCCAGTGTGGGGCAAGAGCATCCTACGGGTCACTGGGAAGGTCTGAAGTGCTGCTACTGAGATGGTAGCTGATAGCTTTCTACCTCTAGGAAAGGGTGGGTCACTTTCAAAGGCACACAGGAACTGTATCAGCTTTAGCCCAGATTTTAACAAAGTTCCAAACTCTGGCAGCTGTTAAAACCAAAACACAGAATGGTGCAAACCCTTCCCTACTCTGCAAGCCAGGGGAACAGCCAAGTAACTAGTGTAACAAGTTGCTTCATTCACAATGTTTCTTCTCCTTGATTCCCTCAGCTTTTCATACTGAGACAATACAAACTGGCAGAAAACCAGAACATTAGGATCACAACAAAGCCAGAGAATAATCTTCCAGATAATAACTTTCCTCTCTGTGATCCCAGTCTCACTGGAGGCAGCAGCCACAACAGGGAAATGCAGAGACTGAGGGTTCACACGTTTGGGATGGCTCTATGCAAACCACGGGCGTGCATCCGCCCTGGGACAGTGCAGTGCTCTGCCTGCCAGAGAACCCCCTTCCCACAGGGCTCCTGGAGAGCTTCACAGCACCTCGGGCTGGCAAGAGGTCAGTCTGCCAGAAATGTGGCAACACAAACGAACTGGAATGTGTGACATTCCACTGTGACCCGTTCAACCACTGAGCCACTGGTTTCTTCGTTAGCGGTCCCAGTTTTACTACAGCTCAGCACACATGAAATCCCTCCTGGCAGCAGGCTAGCTCAGCGAGCTATATTTACCAGGTCAGATTAGTGTGCTGGGCTAATCCCAGCCCAGAAGCTGCGATTCATGCAGCCTGGAGCTCCTCACCTCCCAGCTGGGCAGGCGCAGTGCTGCGCACACCCACGGGCTGCCAAAGTACCGCTGGGTCCAGTCCAAGGGCCTCCTGCTCCAGCCTATCGCCCGGCCTCCTGAACCCTCCCAGCACTCCTGGCACCAGCCCCACTACGCTCAGTGGGGTCACCTCAGCTTTTGTGGCTGGAAACCCAGCCTCTGTCACTGCCAGAACACTGTGACCTCAGGCAGCAGCAGGAGGCACACCGATCGCCAAGGGTTTGTCATGTAGAGCTGCTTGGACAGACACTCAGGCACGGTCTCTGCGAGTCAGCAGCTCACCAGAGGACTGTGATGGGGTGTCTGCTTGAGCAGCCAGACGTAGCAGGAATGGGAAGAGCAAATACTTTCAAACCAACAGCCAGCACTGTGCAGCGTGACACAATGGGGCATAATCCGGGTTCTGAGTAGCTGCAGCAGTTACCTTGGGAGAGTACACTTCCCAGATAAAGCATATCTAAGAGGCATCCAGTGAACTGGGCTTACTCAGGACCCTCTGAGCTACTCACATCCCCCAACACAGACTTTTGAAAGCACTTACTTGGGGAAGGCACCCACCCTTTACAGGGCAAAAGGAGGAGAAATTTCCTTAAACCAGCCAGAAAGCAGTAGCTGAATACACTGCATCACAAGCCCCTCTCAGCCTGAGATTACAGAATCATCCTCAACCTTCCCAATTAAGCAATAGATGAAGGACCACGTGCTGGTTTAATGTGGCATTCATGCTGAAGAAGGACAGACCAGGGAACAGCTGATACTCACCTCATTAACATTGATTTTAGACTTTGCAGACGATTCTAGAAAGGCACAGTTACACCACTGTCTTGCTAAGTTTTGACCCTGTTCCTTGCCGACTACACGCTCTTCCTCCAGGTCACATTTATTGCCAACCAGAATCATTGGAACCTGGAGAGGAGACAATCAAGGACAAGAGATGCATCAGGCAGTCAGTGTATGATGGCTTGCAAAACCTATGACGATGGAGGAAACACAGGGTGAAAACCAGTAACACCCCCAAGTTCAGCAGAGCTTCTGCCTGGACTGCAAAGGGCTGGAGAAAGTCCATGCTGTAGACACCCCAGTTCAGTGTATTTATTAGCTTAGAACAATTCCCAGCTAGTGACCACCTAGCAGCTCAGCTCCTGGAAGGCCATCCCTTATGATAAATAATCTCCTGTGATATCAAACCAAACATCTGACACGTGTTCTAAAGATTCATCCTATGTCTGTGACACAAACACAGGCACATCCTTTGTTCAAGCCAAGGATGAAAAGGCACCTGCCCCTCTCCTTAAGCTGATGGCTTCCTAAAACCTCTGAGCGAGTCCCCTTCTCCCTCCTTCATGAGGAAGGAAGCACCTCAGGGAAACCGTGTTCCTTGAGACATCTCCTGCAGAGAAACAGAGACACCTAAAACTGCAGGAAAACAACCCGGGCTGTAGCAATGCTGGGTACCACTGTGCACAGACAGGAGGGGCACAGCCACATGGCACTTGGGGTGACACAAAGGATGAGAGCTCTCTCTCACCATCACTCACCAGTCTCTCACTGGGATGGGACTGTATTTGCTTGGTGCAGCGCAGAGAGCCAAGGGCAGTTTGCACTCATTAGGTTATAAATCCGCTGTCTCAGAAAGCATCCCAGTAAGCACTGGTGAGTGTAAGCAGCAGGAGACGTGCTCTCATCAGTTATCTTTAGACACGGAGTTAAAACTCTTTCAGGAGAGAGAAGTCAGGCAGATTAAAAGCAGTACTGAGACGTCTCAGCAAGCCTTTGGAAATGACACACCAGGGCATTCTCTCTGGGCCTCTCAGGCAGCACCTACCACAGCTGCCAGCCCACCAAGATGGCACAAACAGGCAGAAAGGACCTTAAAAAGCAAACACACAAGCACCCAACCCCCCTCTGTACCAAGCCCCAAACCCTGAACTCCCTACCCAAGGGTACTGTTCCCTCACCCGCACAATGAGGGGGTGACAGTGCCCACCCCTGCTGCAGGACCCTTCCCCGGGGGCCACGCAGCTAGGGCACCCAGCCCAGCACCGCACGTCACCCAGCTGCAGCCCACATGCCTTTCGCAGCCCCTGTGGAGACAAACAGGCAGCTCAGGGCTCTCTGCACCCCAGCAGCGTGGGGCTTACATCACCTTTTAAAGCCTGCAGCTCGTGTAGATCTGAGGGGATGATACAGGCAGAGCGAAGGTGGATTCTGAAGCGCGAGACCGCAGCGCGGTGTGCTGGGCGCAGCGGGGGGCTCTGCATTGCACTCAGCATCCTGTTTCCCTTACGCTGGGTAAAAGTAGAAAAAACCCCTAAAGAACCACTGATAATGGGTGTGCACTCTGCTCTGCTTCCTGAAAGCTTTTAATTCTCTGAACAGAAAATGAGTGCTGTCCAGCTGGAAAATAAATCACTGTCCACTTCCTCTGGTCACTCACAACACACTGCATGCTTCTCATCTACTCCAGTGTTAATAGCTGTAGTCTTTTCCCAATTAACTACACTTTTCCCAATTAACAATACACTCCAGAATGATTTCTGTATTTAAAGTTCACAGCCATGCTGATTAGACAACGATCTCCTTTTTATTTTTGAGAAGCAAGTTTTGCTGATGGCATCACAAACCTGAAGTCCCAACACAGATGAGTCAAATCCCCCACAGCTTATTTCACATCAGAGACTAACAGGATATTTACAACTACTTCAGTTTAATCCCATTCTTTACAGTTCCCTAGACAGTTTAAGAGAAATTTTCTCATACCAAAACACAAAAACATGTTTTGAATGTGTTCTGCAAAAAGATAGGTGTGTTAAGGTGTGAAACAGGGGAAAAGTGATACTTAGGGGGGTAAAGAGTACAGGCCTGAAAGACACGAAGCTCCAGGCAAGGCTCTTTCAGAAGGCAGCAACTGTTTATCATGGAGCCAAAAATGGAGTTGGATGAACAACCAGCTTCTGATCATTTACTGTTTCCCATAGAAGACTGGAATTGAGACTTTGCTAGACATACAAAATTCAGTGGTTTAAGTACTGGGGGTTTAAGACACATTCTGAAACTAGCTACAGGAAGGAATGCCTTTTCCTAACTCAGCAGAACGGGGCTTAAACGTTCAGAAGGTTAGATTCAACAAGTTACATCCCCCAAACAGAAAATAAATAAATGCATTTTAGTAATGAAATCAGATCACTGAAGTAAAACCAAAAGCAACAGTCTCCATTGTCCGATGAGCTCGACCAGCTTACGGTGCAGATTCCCCTCCAGCGAGCCAAGCGCTGGGCTCTGAGCTAATACTGGGCTCGTGTTACCAGGGGTTTACGCAAGCATAAGCCTACCTAAATGAACCCCAGTTTTGCATAAATAGAAGTTCAGCTTGTTAAACCAAGGAGGGAACTAAAGCTGTTCAGAAGGAGGACCTCGGGGTAGGGACGAGGCAGATCCAGGAGCAAGCGGCAGCCCCCCGAGGTTGCCCTCGGCGCCACAGCAGCCGAGCTGTGGGCTGTGCTCATCCCGCTGCTCAAACCAAGCTTCCCTGCCCGGCTGTTGGAACACAATGCACAGGGCTTACCTCGGATTTGGCCTAAATCTGTGTCCAGCCCCCGGCCGCAGGGGCTCGGGGAGGGCAGGGCTGTGAGGGAGAGCTGCTGCTGCAGCTCCCACGGCTCCACCGGCAGCAGGAAAGCAGCCGGCATCAAAGGCAGCGGCTACTTTCAAGCTGTCAGCAGAAAAAAGAGACAGGCAATCTCTTCACACCCCTCTGGCCAAGCCCCTGAATACATTACCAGCCATCAGGCAAAAAAAAGATCGAGCACGATTTCAGTTTCTTTTGGAGGAAGCCTACCCTGAGAGACAGGGTTCCCATCTATCTCCACCAGCCACACGGCTACCGCAGCAAAAGCCACCGGCAACCTCACCTCCATCAGCAATCTAGAAATGAAAGCCAGCTACAGGAGCTGGGCCTGAACGGGACATACAGTATGTGGTTTACTTCTGTCCAACTGAAGGGAAATGATGTCATTTTCTCTTAATTTAAGGAGGGATTTAAGTGACCAAAATCACAATCTGGCATCCCCAGCTAAGGCTCTGTCACTCTGTTAATGATTCGGTTCATACACCCGCATGGTGTCCTCTGGGTTACAGGTTTGGCTGAACAACAGAAGGAGCACAGAAGCCCTTGGGCTGTGAGGGAGCTCTGCAGTGTGCTGTGGGTGCTGCACAAAGCTGAGCTCTCCCCACTCAGAGGTGAGCGGCAGACCCCAGGCACCGAGCCTGAAACACCCTCCTCTCCTTCAGAAAGGGATAAGCCCATTTTCACACCCTAACCAAAGGCTCCACGTTTTGGATCGGCATTCAGAAGACCACTCCAGAGGACGCTGATGGGCTGTCCCTAGCTTATGGAGTGAAGCAGAGCTCACAAACTGGGACACACTAGGAATCTCCTTCATGCAACAAGACCCAGGATGACTTCACTTAATGAAGGGTTCCAGCATCCAGGGCGGGGGCAACTGAACAAGCTCCCACTCCCCAGCCCCGAGGCTGCCCTGGCACACAGAGAGGTGAAAATAAAGGAACATCCAGGGATTTGCCTAAAAAGGGCCACTACTACAAACGAGGCTTAAATCACAAAGCAGAGTTTGGTGAAGAAGCTGGACGTGTCCTTTCTATCTGCAGTTCAAGTTCCTCACTTGGATTTCGAGCCGCACGTGAGCAGCACAGCACACAGCACCACCCTGCTCCCCAGACTTCCCAGACAACCTCTGGGACTCGGCTTTGTACTTTCTGCTTCATTCACTTGGGCAAAGCAGCATTTGTCCTCGTGGTGAGGCAGCTGCAGACCCACCAAGAACATCATTATTGGCGAGTTCAGCTGTTATTCTTCCTTAACTCTAAGGGAAATGAAGTGCTGCTAAAGGACAGCAGAAGAGGAAAATGCAAATACTGGAAAGGAGTTAAAAGAAGGGGGGAAAAAAGTTGTTTCCACCGTTTCCAAAGGCTGTTGGACTTCCAGCACATGTGAAAACCTGGCTCCACTACACCCCTTAGCAGGTGTTGGGCCCCAAACAACACCACTGAAAATAACAAACAACGCTAAGGAAACTGCCGGCAACACAGAACTTCACTGCACAGCAAAGAATGTTCTCAGAGAGAAATCTGGCTCACAACCCCCTGTACACTCACTCACAGACACATTTTAACCATTTGCAGGAACAAAGAAGACTCTACTCACATCTTCAGTGTCCTTAACCCGTAGAATCTGTTCCCGCAGGTCCTGTAAGTCGTTAAACGTGGACTGTGCTGTTATAGAATATACTAGTGCAAACCCTTGACCATTCTTCATGTAGAGATCCCTCATTGCTGTAAATTGCTCCTGTAATCAAATATTTTTAAAGGTAATTAGCTGATGAATGCAACCAACAAACATTTACAGAGAATACTGTCATCGTTATGGAGACAAGAATACAGCATCTACAGCATGCATTTGCTCTTTTACCCTGACAGAAACCCACTGAAGCACACAATGTTAATAAATCCATTAACATATCTCTTGCCTTTGACCTTTTTCTCCCCCCAAAAAAAGAGAAAAAGGCTTCTTGCAAAAGACAGGGGAAAAGACCAAGAGCTGCAATAAAAATACACCTGGAAAGACTGTTACAAGTCCCAAGCTGTAAAACAAGGTGGTAAGATCTGGCTGACTATGTTGTAGTGATCTCTCATTTATTTTCTGATACGGTCCTGAGCATCAGAGCAATTCCCCAGGCAACAGATACAGGCTGGAAATGCAGTTTCTCCTCTAACCTGGTACTGAAACAGGCCAGGGTGTCATACACTCACAACTGATTGTGAGCACGACTGCGTGGGAAGGCAGTGCCTGATCACCTCCTACACTAGCAGTCAAACAGCGGTCATGTCCATGGCCTTGAAGGGTCAATGTGATGAAATGCAAGGACAGGCTGGAGGATCTGTACCAGATCAGAGCTGCCTTTGTCCCCCTGGGCTGTGAAAGGCAGCTTTCCCAGAGCCGCATACAGCAGTGCCTGTGCCCACTCCTCCGTGCTGCTGCTAAATCCCAAAGCTTTCTGAATAAAACCAACTTCTAGGAAGCACGTCCTCCCCGTGACAGGCACTCAATGACTCCAAGGTCTGTTTATGCAGAGACAGGACTTTGCACAGCAGTGACAGTGGCAAAGGATGACACGGGCTTCCCAAAGCAGCAGAAGACGGCGCCGCTGGCAGGAGTGTTCCCTGACAGGTACACAGTCTCCTCTGACACAGTCCTCGCCACGCCAGCTGGTGTGACACGCTGGGGCAACCCCTCTGTGATGCCTGGAAGAGGCTCCAGTCTGTGTATTCTGGCAGCTTGCAAATCAAATGTGCAAAATCAGCCCAGATCAGCATGTTGACAGCGAGGCAATGGTGGGTGGCAGGGAAGAGGTGAGCAGCACAGGATGGACCAGCCCCTGTGCCCCAGCACCGTGCCCCTGGCAGGGCTGCAGAAGCCTCACTCGTCACTCCACTGGGTTTTGGGTTATTTAACCATTCCATTTCAATCACTGCAGCTGATCCACTGGGACTGCTGCTTGGGCAGGATCCCAGTACAAGTTCTCCTACCATCTCCCATCATTCTGAACACAGAAACTCCCTATCAATGAGAAAAAGGAACTGTACTTACTGTCCCTGCTGTATCGAGGATTTCAAGCATACACTGTTGACAGTCTACTTCCACTTGCTGGGGAAAAAAGGGAAGAGACAAATGCAGTTAAAACTGAAAAGTCTGAAAGCAGACAGGCAAGAGGAATCTCAGCTTAACTTTTACTTCTGCTGCAGAGACCTCAATAAGCGAGCCAGCCACTTGCACTTCCCCAAGGCAGAGAGGGGCACCACTCTTTGGGGAGTAATTACACCCCAGGCCAGGCGTTTGGGTCAGCTCGCTTATGCTCCAGGACTCTGTTGGTTATAAAGACCTAAATGAGCAGCCTGTTGTAAACATCCCAACTTAAGTGAGATCAAATCCACTCTGGCAAACCAAAGGACCTTAAACTTCAACTTTTCTTTGCTGCTGGGGGCTAAAGAGGAAAAGAAAATGCAAAGTATTTCATGATCATCACACTTTGGGTTAGCAAGCCTGCCACTCTGAGAGAAACATCTCCTATCCAGCAAGGGGAGTTCCAGGAAAGCCAAGCAGATTTAACAGCAGAGCTTGTGCCATAATTTACCTTTCATTATCACAGGCACAAGCGTTAAAAGTTGTTGTTTCCTATTTTGGTGCCTTTAATGATGGTAACATTATGCTAATCTGTGAAACAATGGGTTACTTGACATCAGGGGAGTGGAGAAAGCAGCTCTGTTGGCAGAGTTACGTAACAGGGCAGCAGCAGAGATCCTGACACCAACTTCTGCAGTTACAAGCTGCACCCAAAGCAGCTCTGAGGAAGTTTATGTGCCCTCAAACCAAGCAGAACCCAGCTGAACTGAATGGCAAAACAACCGTTGCAAGAGAACCACCCAACAAAAGGCACTTGCTGTGCTACTGTAACACAACCTGCCATGCTGAACGGTGAGTGTTATCAGTATCTTTATGTTTTGAAGCAATGATTGTACATCAAACAACAGCAAACCGATACAAGGATCAGTCCTGCCCTAATAGGAACCATTTCTGTCCCCAGGCATCAGTTGGAAGCCCCAGGGGAGGATGGGCAGTACACCTGTCCCAACCAGCACAGTTCATACCCCTCTACAGGGGAAATGACAGTTCAGGAACAGGCAGCAGCCTGATCTCTAGGCAGGTGAGTAACCTCTAAGGAGGAAAGAGGCACACAGCAGAGAGCTGTGGCCCCAAGCTGCCACAACCTGAGTCTTCGGCGACTGAAAGTGAAAGCTCATCGTTACACAGACTAACATAGGTGTAACCCTCCTCTTAAACACAGCTATGTTAGAGATTGGTCCAATTAACAGCAAAATTTGTCATTCCCTGGTAAACCAGCTTTCTAGCAGGCAATATGCTTTGTCTGATTACATTTGGAAGCCCTGAGCTAGCTAAGCACTCTGTAAAGTCAAAGAATGCTACTTCCACAGCCAATCCTTTCCTCGGCATCGCTCCCTTGCTGCGGGATCTTCTCAGAAAACCCCCTTCTCACTCTAAGCTCTCTTGAAGTATTAAAAAGAAACAAGCTCTACAAGTCTTGAAAGAAAAGAGACTGATATTGCTTTACCTTTCTGTATGAATCTTCTATTGTTGGGTCATATTTTTCAACAAAAATTCCCTGAACGAACTGTACAGTCTGGGGAGAAAGGAGAGAGGAAAATACATCAGATGAGCTGAACACATCCAGCAATCTTGACCAAGAAGCACTTTGTGAAGAAGACACAATGCAAATCACTCAACACTGTTGTTAAAATTCAATCCTGGGGAGCAGACACACACATTTCCAATGTTTTAAAGTGAAACTGGTGCAGTTTGTGCTGGTTTAAGAATCACTTTATTCAAGCACGTTCTCAAAACCTTCTGGAAACTAAGTGGTCTGCTTCCTTTTTCACAAAAGAGGATATCCTCAAAACCGCCTGTACTGCAGTGCCTGCAACTTTAGAAGAATAAGAATCACCAAAGGCCTGAAATGAGACCCAGAGAACTGGCAGCACACACACTGTGGAGGGGGAACAGTGGGGAAATCCCACATCTCAGTTCGATCACCCGCTCGGGATTACACACCCCGAGCACAGACACATCAGAGCAGCACGTTAAAGCTGGAGCTTCTCCAGACACCCAGTTTGTATTAAACCATGAAAGAAGGAGACAGCATTCATTTCAAAGAGGAAATCTTTCTTTCCCTACATACTTATTGCGGGTAAAACTAGCCTGAACATTTCCCATCAAGTTCTCATTCGGACGTGGCCCATCCCTGGACACCCAAACTCCGTAGTGGTGTCTGAGCTTGTGCCCATCCACAGCTTTACTTGTCCTCTGCAAGGCAAAGTTTGCTCCTCTGGTGTCCAAAGGTTTGGTTGATGTATGTAAAACAAGGCAGTGTTTGCTTGTAAAACTAAGCACAAAGATGCCAGCACTCCCAGCACTTTTGTCTCTTTAAAAGCAACACACACACCAACTGCCTTTTGCCACCCAAACCTTCCACTTGCTAACAACTTAGAAGTTTCTTAATACAAATCCTGTGAAGTCACTACCTGCTTTGAGAAGCTGGGTTTTGTTTGGACAGAAAGCTGAGATTTTCCCACAAGAAAAATCGCACACAAACTCAGGAGTTCCTGAGGGGCACATGTGGATACACACAGAGCACCTGGCTGTGGGCTGGAGATGGAGCAGCTCCTCATGGTTTGCTGTCTTGTAACATGGGAAGAAAAGATTTCTGGTACCACCTCACCTAAACATCACCCTGTGTCACTAAATAAACCTGTTTTGCACTGGAAACCCTCAGGCTTCTCTGGTACTTTCTTGCCTGAGTGGCTTGTCAGTCTGCCCCTCAGATAGCAGATCTCAGTAAAACCACTGCACGATATGAACATGGATTACAGCCTTATGCCAGCAACGGAAACCACCCAGACGAGCTGCAGATCACAGATTATATTCTAGGATTCTCAGCACAGCTACTAACCAAAGAGACCCAAAGGCAGCTGCTGTTTGCTCACATCCGTACCGCCCTGTTCTGGGAGCTGTGCTTTGAACCAGCCTTCAGCCACGACAAACCACTCGCATCACTTTCTAAAACAACCCTTGGAGCCTTGTTTTGTATCTGCAAATACAGCACTGTGCTGAAAGAAAACTAACTGAACCCACGTCTTCTCAGACTGTTTTCTTTCTAATAAATCACTCTCTTAACTTTCCTGGTCTCAGTGGTGCTGTGTGTTCACACAGACACCGGTTATACAACCACAATTAGGATTCTATTCAACTTCATTCATGTAGCATGCTTCATCTCATCAAGACTTTACTTTTCTTGTTGACAGAAGGAAAGAAAGGCTGAGGGAGAAGATACAAATCTGAGCTGGTTTTCAGATCCAAGACTTTGGGGATTATTAGCTTGGGGGCTGCGTCCCAAATTTGGTTTCCAGTTTTCCACAGGACTGTGCATAATGGATGATCTTGGTAATACCATCTACCTGCTGCTGATCCAGAAGGTTTTGGCCCTTATTATAAACAGGAAGAAAACTACTGTCCAGGAAACACAAAAGTTGCAAAATAAATGTGCCTTCATAACTGGGAAGAGTTTTCTGCTACGTGGTCATCTCTACCAGGAGGCATAATCAGTATTGGCACGGAATACTTGCAGGATTTGCAGCAAAACCCCACCACACTGTAATGAACACACAGAACTGGGAAGGAACACAGCCTCTTTGTTAGAAATCTCAGTTTATAAGTTTAAGAAAGAAATTTTAAAGTGACCTCCACGTTATTTTAAATCCCACCTGGTAACTCCTCCTGCCTTGTAAACAAGTAGACAGTTATCTTGGAAGCTAAATATCATTCAGCCTTAGCTGCTAATCGGCACTTATTGTGTTCTGCTGTAAGCATAATGGACTGATGTTGCATGGGAAACCCAGTATGTGCTTACTTAGCACTGAATCTGTCAAGAAGAATGTAACGTCTGTTTAGCAGTATCACATTCCCATTTCAGCCCTGGAAAAGGCCGGGGATGGATGCTGACTCAGACTTTACATCACAAGTAAGGAAATTCAAGCATGTCAGATGCTGAATAATTTTGACAGGCAGCACATTAATAAATGCCCTATTTTACCTAGGGAGCCTTTCAATGTTACATAACCCAAGCAAGATACTCGACCAAGGGGATGCTGGTGGAAGGAGTAACACAGATTGTTCAGCTGCCGTGGAAAAACAGTATGTAACAAACAATAAAACTACACCTACATCTTGTGAAGATGAGGATGGGACCTCTGAAAAGCGGGTATCAAATATGACACACAGCTGAATATCTTTCCTCCTATTCATCTGGATTCTGCTGGTGATCTACCAAGATTATTAGCAGCCCCTTTCAGGAGAATAAACAGGGCAAGCAGCAGGTCTGGGATGTGAACGGCCAGTCAGTTATTATCTTCTGTGAGAAGGAACATGGTGTAGTTCCTTGTTTTAGATAACTTTACACTTGACCAGTTCTTAGCCTTTCTTGTTGGAGCGAGCTGCTTGACTGACTGGTGATAACAGGTGATAAATGTCCCTTACAATGCCTTACTATCAGCTCTGCCCTGTAAACCTCTTACTTGAAACAACACAAGTACTTCAGGAGTGCAAAGTGCTGTCAGTCTGCTTATCCCTCTGCACACACTGGAGGTGGTTTCTCGTTTTAGGCTGTGGTTTTGGTCCAGGTTGCACATCCAGGCTCTACCCAGGATGGAAAACACATGGCCATCACTGCCACGACTCATGCCGTGCCCGGCAAGGCTCCCAGCACTGCTCCAGGGCGGCTCAGGCTTTTCACACTCAGATACACGTGTGATATCAGACCCATGCCAGAGCAGAAATGAAACACTAACTACTGTGCTGCAATTAACTGCCTGCTGCTCCTCCAGAAATGGGACACATTCAACAAGGTATTTTGGCAGTGTGATAGTGGCCACGCAGTAGTCATTCTGCATGTTAAAAGTGATGCAGATGTCCTGATAAATTAACAAGCATTGCCCCCAAGAAGACAGGCCAGTGTTGAAGTTGAGTATCGGTTTTGGAACTCCTTCCCAAAACTCACCAAAGCAGACTTCCCCACACCTCCTGAGCCAAGGACCACTAGCTTGTACTCACGCATGGTGTGGTCTGTTCCAACAGCAACGATCTGGAAAGCAGGAAGAAAGCCGACAGTTAAAAGCAAATCTGCACATACAAATCTACAGCCCTGTCTTGTAAAAACAGCAACACGCTGTCTGTCTCCAGATGCTTCTGAGAACAGAAACCTCCTTACTAACAGCTATGGGATTTGGTTTTCCACCTGGGCACTCAAGCCTGGAAGGCAGCTCCAGCAGCCCCGGTGTATATGAGGTGCCTAAAGCCAGCCCCGTGAGCCCGCTGGAGAGGAAGAGGATGAATACACCATGGTACAGACACAGCGCAGGCACGCATGCCTGCTCCCAGCAGCACCGAGTAGCACTCGCTGCCTGTCCTCTGCAATCTCAGCATTTCATAGCGTGAAACAATGAGTATCAGGCAAGAAAATGAGATCAGAAGACGTAAGGAGAGAGGTTCACTTCTCTCATCCTTCACAGGGAAGGATGTAGGTCAGTATTTTCTCTCTGGAAAAGGTCAGGCCTGACTCCCGGCTGCCAAGGCAGAGCCTCTCTGCTCGCCCAAGCAAGGACTCTGCCTTTTTATGGAAATCTTGCAACTCCCTCAACTCCCTACGCAGCACCAGAAAACTTCTCATTCTCACTGAGGTTCCCCGACAAATAAGGCAAATGACAACGCTGGTGATAAACATTTTACACTATGTTTACATTATACACCAGGCTGGGCTGTCCCTATCAACGAAGCTCAGGCAAACAATGACCTCAGCAGCTAATTATCTTCCCCCTCTTCCCCCAGCAAGATAGCACTTTCTTCCCAAGTAAGGCTTCAGAAACACCAGCGCTGTGAGGCTGGGCAAGCTGCGTTTCTCAAACTAACCTTGCCATGGGATTTATGGGTTCACTGGCTACAGTTCGAGGGTTGCTTTAAAAATAAAAGCATATTCTGAGTAGTTTGGTAGAGAAATGTATCACCTTGTCAGCCGCCTTAACAACAGCCTGCAAGGAACAGGGATTGCATTTTTAGCTCTGCAACTGCAGACAACTCCCTGACACTGTGTCTCAACTTTATATAATCATTAAATCGGGACAGGTTTGGGGCTTTTGGTATCATTTAAATTCTCGAGGGAAAGCTGTAACACAGAGGCAAGAGAAAGCCCACGTGCTGATGCCACACAGCCCACAGGAGCCGCAGCAGGGCTGGTGAAGGCACAGGAGCTGCAGAAGCCCATCGGCTCTGTGCCCCCCGCGCTGCCGCCAGGCATCACCTCACTGCAGACCTTGCCCAAAGGCCTCGCGAGGCCTGCGGTGAGGTGGTGCCCGGCGGCAGCGCAGGCCTCAGCCCTCCACCATGGTGCATTTTACACGTCCCAAACACAACACAAGCACAGGTTTCAACAATATCCTCAAGAAATCTTGTGTGCAGCTGGAGGCACACAAACTCTGTGGCCGCTTTTGAAGCTCACGTTCAGTCAGAAGAACACAAATCCTGGGCTCACGGCAGTCACGTAGCCAAGCGGCCCTTCCCTTGCAGCCCTTCCCTCGCCCAGGCCTTAGGGGGAACAAAGCTGAAGCTATCAGCACCTCAGGACCTCTTTTTCTTCAACTCTTGAACCCCCAGTGAGCTGCAGTTGCCTGACTTCATAGAAATGGTGAAACTAAGTCAGACTGAAAGAGGTTTTCTGGAATGGTAACTGATTATCTACAGGCAGAACAGGCAGTGTCTCTGCACTCCGGCGTGTTGACATTTTTGGTTGCAGTTCTGGCAGCTGTAAGCTCTTCTGCTTGAAAATTTCCCTGAGAAGTCACATTCAGTTCCTTTTTTTATTTTCTTTTTTTCCAAAAATCATGATTTTGGATGGGAAGGGGAGGGGAATTCCAACTAGCAATGCTTTCCCCTTGGTAATTCTTGGAAATTCAGCAGTGACACATTTTATATACAGTATTAATTCAACTTCTTGATCCAGTTTATCTCCACCTTCCTAGCATTCCAATGCCTGTTCCACACAAGAAACCTCAGAAAGCAATCGAGTTAAGGGTTAAATTTAGCTGTGAACTCTTTCACTTCTTATTTATAGCAAAAATACTTGTGGGAAAGTTTCAGCTGGGAGCAGTACAAGACGAACTTCTCATTTCTTCTCTCCAGAATTCGCTAGGGGTTTTTTTTTGGGTTTGGGTTTTTTTTTTTTTTCAGGTGCAACAGGAAACGAAGAGTCTTAAGATGTCGAAGCCATTACTGTAAATCCCACATGCCTTAATTATCTTGTAGCTCTTTCACAAGTATGTTAATGTTATCTGTTTATACAACATGAATAGAGTGCTCAAGAAATTACTATGCTGCATCCTAGCCAACTTCTCATTTGGCAGCTGTTTGTGCCCACCTAAACACAGTTAGACACAGCAGCATTCATTTCCAGGCAGAGCTCTGCGTAGAGCAGTTGAAATGGCAAGCAACAGCTATGTTTCAACACGGAATGAAGTTATGGGTGTTAAGTGTTTCTTTGGATTCAGGAAAGGAATATGATCGCTAAGGAGTGTGGAAAAAATAACTTTTAGTGGTGTCATAAATGCTGTGAGACGGGTCGAGTTAGTTCTGAATGCCACAGTGCATGAATAAAGCAGAAGATGAGCACGTCTCCTCGCTCCTGTTCCCTTTCCCCACACACACAGTCAGAGAGCCATGGGGACAGACCACAGCTCATGTTCACTATCCCATCACTGCCCTGAGCAGCAGGCTCCCTCCTCATTGTATCACCTACCCAGCACCTGTCCATCCAATTTAAATACAGAGTAATAAACCAGTAAGGTTCAGATTTCATCTGGAGTAATGAACAAACTTTGCTTCTACACCACAGAACACCTGACACCTCAGGATTAATCTCTGCTTTCCTTTAACAGCAGCATCTCTTTGCTGCTGCTGCTCTCCCCAACACTGCCTGGGAAGGGACAGAAAGGGACACTCAGCTATTTCCATCTCCTTCCTACCCCCGTGAAGGGATAACCAGGTGAAGAAAAGATCCCAATTATTTGCTTTCATATACAGAAAGGAAAGGCAGTGCAGGCAGGATGGCAGCAGGACCTCTGAGAAGGACCAGCAGATTAAGGCAAGCTCAGATGAAGCTGTAACCTGAAACGCAGCTCTAAGCCTGCTCACCTGCATCTTTATTCATCACTCACATGCCCTCCTAACTGCCCGAATCCTCTTTCACCTTGTTGCAATCGAGTGGCTGAATCAGGGTAAAAGCAGGAAAACTCCCAGGGTATTTCACCCCCGGTAGCCAGGCAGGGGCTGCGGGCAGGGCAGTGTGGGAGGTGAACCTGACCCAAAAAGCCAGTCCCATTACCAAAATTTCACCAGCTCATTGAGAAGTTTATCATTTGGATGGCAGCAAGAGAGAAGCATGGGCTAAGAGCAAACACAGCACTGGAAGGGTCTGCAAGAGCCTCACACTCCCCGAGCGGTACTGTGCACCCTGTGAAGTGCATGTGCCCAAGCACAGATACATCTGAAGAACAGGCAGTCTGTATTTATTCCTTTCACCTTCCTTCTCTGAGCACCGATGGAGCTACGGGCAGGTGTGCTGCTCTGAGTGAGGAAGGTAGTGAGGAGGAGCACGTGGCCTGAGTGCTTTGCATAACTTGATGCAATGCTGGTCATTGCTGATGACATAATCACTGTTAAGTAAGGAGATAACAAAAGACTTTAAAAAAAGAAAAGAATGAGAGCAGAGCATTCTTGCCTCAGCCTTGGAAAGAAAAACCTTGAGCTGCAACCACAGAGCTGTACGTGGGACGACAGCAGGAACCACCGAGCACTCAACTCCTGGGTCTCTTGTCCATGTTACAGGAAACAGAATCTATTTTAAACACTGAGTTACACACACATCAACTCTCAAGTTTCCCCAGTGGCTAATGTTTGCACAGTTAGCAATTTCATATACCCAGAACATTAAAAAACTCATACCTTGGCATAAAAGATCTCTCATCAGTGTTAGCAGCCTACTGAAGGTTTTTCCAGGCTCCCTACAAGGGACTGAAGAAAAAGAAAGAAGAATTAATCATTTTTCGAATGACAGTGTGTGCAAGCATCAAATCTGCTTTATGGTTTCAAACCAAGACATGCCTGTTACAAAACCTGCTCTCTGCTTTATCAACAGAGCTCTACGTGCTTTCTAAGTACTGGAATCAATCACCTTCAACACAAGAACTCCAGCCCAGTTCAACCCTGTCTCTGGGACAGAGTAAGACTGGGGTGGGTTGGGTGGAAGCCAAAGGCAAAACACAATTTCTACTTGATTATGTCACTTAAAAAACTCTTTACAAACTGGAGCTGGAGTTAAGGTAAACAGTAGGGAAATGGCATAAAATTGAAGTATCTGTGGAGTGAGTCTCGAGGAGCCACAGAGATGATGTGAAGGCTGGAGCCTCCCTGCTCTGAGCCAGGCTGAGCTGGGCTGGCTCAGCCCAGAGAAGAGGAGGCTGCTTCTGGGGAGAGCTCAGAGCCCCTTCCCATTCCTCAAGGGGCTCCAGGAGAGCTGGAGAGGGGCTGGTGCCCAGAGCAGGGAGGGCCAGGCCCAGGGGAATAGCCTTCAGCTGCAGGAGGGGGATGGAGAGAGGCTGGGAGACAGAAATCAAACCATATCAAGATTCAATGAAAACCCAGTAATTCGGTTTTTCAAAGCTGGTTTTGGTTTCTTTTTTTAGCATCTCTGCATCCAGCACTGCAGAGCCACTGACATGTGCCACCTGGGCACCACAGGAATCAAAATGCTGCAGAAACAGACAATGAAGTCATCATAATCCTTGTCAGGTATTTTTCTGACTGTAATAGGAAGTGAATCTACAGCAAAGTAAGGGTCATTCCAGCAGCTCTTCCCTCAAGCACATGCTTTGATCCAACCTGCACACACCTGAAAACAGGGATGTTCAGAGAAAGCGCTGACACAGCCTCAGCCGCAGGACTAAGGACAGGTGACACACAGCCACGCAGGCTGCACTCTCACCTGAGCAGCCCAGTGTGCAGCCCTACTTTAAAAAAGGGTGAGAAAAAAAGAGCCAGGCACCAAATGAACACACATCAAAGCACAAGCAGCAGCTGGTTCCTAGAGACAGCGTGAAACAGCCTCTCAAGGCACAGCTCTGGCAGCAGCGTGCACCACTACCCTGGTGTGGATTCTGCCCTGCTGCTGTTCCTGGAACCATAGATCATAGAATCATAGACTGGTCTGGGTTGGAAGGGACCCCAAGGATCATAGAGCTCCAACCCCCCTGCCACAGGCAGGGACACCAACCTCCAACAAAAAGATGCACTGTGGCATCACTGGGATAGCGGAGGGAGGAGCACGGAGCAACCCCCACCCACCTGGCTTTGGGGAAGAGGAAGGCTGGCTGGCTTACTCATCTCCCACAGCTCCCTTTTTCTACCAGTCTGATTTTCACAGGCAGAAAGCAAAATATTTAACATTTCCAGGAGGAAACGTGCTGTCAGCATTTCAGAGCAGGGAGAGCAGCACACAGATGGCTGCCTGAGCTCCAGCACTAGCTGCCCCATGCTGGTGGGCATTGCCTCCCTGTTTCCCTGAGAGGGACACTTGGGATGGTACAGCCACGACTTGGTTATTTTTACCCTGGCACTTAAATACCAAATCCCAGCTACTGTAAACAAACCTGTTTAATTTTGAACTTGTAGATGTTCTTCACGCCAGTTTTACACGTTACTCTAAATGAGGCCATGGAAAGGAGTGGATTCTTTTTTGCAAAGTGTCTACTAAACATTGCTCAATTCTCCCCCAAAACCCAAACTCCCTCTACTGCTCACAGCCCTGTCTGCAGAACAAACTCCAGCCCAGCACTCTGCAAGGAAAGGTTTGTGATGATAAATCATAGGAAAACACTCGGATCCCCTCCATAATTTAAGGAAAAAAAGGCAGGCAAAACTAATAGAAAGAGCAACACAGCAGTGGAGGCTGGAAAGAGGAGCCCCAGAGCTCTACCTTGGGCTTCACCCAGGACTGGCACTGGCCAAACCACGGACTGCAGCAGCCCTGTATTGGTTCGGCCACCCCGGCACTGCTGAGCCACAGCTCCCTCACCATCTGCTCCCTCATTAGTTATTTGTTACACACTGTGTTCTTAGATATTAAATTACTCAATGAAGTCAAAAGGGCATTAAATACTTCCCTAATATTAATCAAAGCTGTCAACAATTACGCAATTGTTACGTGCCAACTATGGAAACGTGCCAGGAAGAGGGATGGTGGACCACAAACGAAGAGTGTTTGTCTTCAAATTATGCAATTAATTAACAGAGAGTTCCCCTAAAAAGTTGCTAGATAAACACTGCCACAGACTGACCCTGTTAGCTAGCACGGGGTTCACTTAAATAAAAATCTCTGCCCTCGACTCCCCTGCCAAGTCCCTTCCCTGAGGCAGGCAATCTCCTTGTCTTCAGGGTAGGCAGAAATCCTCCTCCACCTTCCCTGAGGCCACCAGCACCAAACAAACGAGAGGGAAGGGGGGGAAATCATTTTTAAAAAGCCAAGACTAAGCAGAGAGCAGGACTTCAACGTGACTTTGAAGTACAACTTGACAAACTCCCATTCACACCACCTTCACAGCTTGGCGCTGCTGTATCACTCATCACCGCTGCGGTATCTGACACCCCAGTAAACATACGCTGGGGGTACACTAGCCCTGTGTAACAGCACACGTCACCTCTGCAGCAGCGGGCACCCCACATACACAGCGGTACAGCAGCCGCAGGCCCTGCGGTGGGGCAAGAGGGGTCACTGGCTCTGCGGCCGCCTCCCCTCCCTCCCTCTACCTTGGCAAGCTTCTCTTTGACTAAATTCAACCCAGGCCAAAACCTAAAGTTACTGCTTGTGAAAACAAGGCCAATGTTTTGGTTCCAGGCAGGAACTTACATTGCTTAACTGACCCGTTTTAGACCTCTGTAAGTTCAGTGTCAGAGCGCAGGTATTCCAGACACCCAGGAGCACATGCGCTGCTCAGGGGACACCGGAGGACACACAAGAGCTGAAGCAATTCCCGAGTTCCAGCTGCCTACAGCAAGACTGGGAAATCAGACCAAATCCTGAAGCACCACTGTGCTTAAAAGCACTTTAGTAAAGTAACGGTGTGCTGACTTGGCTGTGATTAGGGAATAGCACACCAACGCTTCCACACTGTAACAGCCTGATGTGTGCAGCAGAGAAATTCCACCAGTAATTAATAAACTGACAAACATGGCAGCAACGGGTAGTAACACACACACCTCGTCCAAAGGACAGGCAATCGCCATCCCATAACTTCAACCTATTTTGGTTTTGACATACCAGGTAAAAACCAGAAAACCACAGCGAGAGGCACACGCAGAGAATAAACTACTGACGACAGACACAGGTGGAGAAAAACACACCGACGGGTGTGAGAACACGAGAGGAAACGGACGGTGTTCTGAGATGTTATTTCAAGCGTTCAACCAGCGAAGGGAAGAGCCCGGCCTTCAACTCCTGCACACACCCTCTCTCAAGGCCGCATCCCGAGCTCCTCCGACCCACGGTGCCAGGTCCTGCGCAGCGTCCCGCCTGCCGCTGCGCGCCGCGAAGCCACTGACGCGGGGCTGGAGCCATAAAGCCTGGGCTGAGGGTAAAGTCCTCTCACAACAGTCGTCCTGTCCGACTGCAGCGCTGCGCCGACCTGGAGCTGCAGCAGATGAACTCCAGCACGCACAAAGAAGTCAGAGACAGAAGCTTCCCCGAGAGGAGCGCTGGTTCTGTGACTTGAGCAAGTTGGTTTATCGCCAACCTACGGAGATCGATGTTCCTCAGCCCGTGATGTTTTCTGCAACCAGCTTCACGCTGGACTCGGGGTTGTCAGTCTCATCACACTGCCCTCCATGGAAGTGACTGTGGCCTCGTCCATTTTCAGTTGCTGTGCGCTGCGGGCGAGGAGCGAGCCCTTGGGCAGCTGAACCTGCCCTGCTGAAACCGCTCATTTATTTTTTGTCCTGTTGGTCTGCACTTCTAGAAAGCTGCTTAGGGACGTGTGCCAGGCAGACAAAGAGAGGGGGAAAGGAAGCCAGAAGCAAAACTCCAAGCCCAACACACACTGCATCCCCAAATTAGAACAAACTGCGACGTCACTCGCTGCAGTTGGCAGCCTCCCCTCCAACCGGGCTGCAGTGAGCACTGGTCTGCAAGCAGGAGGAAAGACATCCACCAAGCTGTGCAGGTTTAGGAGGGAAGAGGCTTCTCTCCATTCTAACCATCAAAGCCAGTTTACCAGGACGTGCTGTGGGGTCACACCACAGGAGGAGGCAGCAGCTGAGCAGAGGTCCTCCCCGGCAGCATCACAGTCACACTCGGCTTCCTCTCCTCAAGCTGAGCTACTCGTGTGTTTTCAGCAGAGGGGCTCTCACAGTTCAGAGGAGTTCTCAACAGCTTTTTCAGAAGAAAGAAAAACATTTCCTTTCCCCCTTCCTCATCAGCAAAACACGTAAATGTTAAAGGGCATAAGCACCAGACAAAGTCACTCGTGGGACCTCCTCCATCTGTTGTCTACCACATCCACAACTTGCCGCTGATTTTTAAGTCCTGTAATTTTTTTTTTAACTCCATTTTCTTTAGTGGAAAAAATGTTCTGACCTTTTTTAACACAGATAAAATTCCAGACAGACTCTAGGAGGCTCAACCATAGCAAAACAACTACATTATACTTGGGAAGAATAATTTGCTGCGCTGATAGTAGCTTGGCAACGTTCTTAACTATGTTCTTCCTGGTTTATATAATTAAGAGTAAATAAGTGACATGAGGTAGGTAGATTGTCACTGCCATTTTAGCTTGCACTTTAATTGTTTTATTTCTGCAGTAATAGTGACCAGACACTGGTCGCTGCCGGGGGCCGGAATCCAGTTTGCCCTTATTTGGTCTCCAGCATTGAACGTCTGATGGAGAAACCACTACAGCTTCCTCCTCCTTCAGGGTTCTTGGAAACTTCTTGAAAAAAAATTATAGAGGTCTGAACTGCTCTTCAAATGTATCTGTACCCATGAGTGATAAATGCAGAGACTAATACTAAGCCTCCAAACCCACGGTGCCTGTGCGCACAGACCCCTGCCCAGCTCTTCAGGAGACTGGACGAGCTTCCAGACTCCAGAAAACACTGAGATTCTTTAAATCTCACTGGCAAAGCTGCCACCATCAGTCCGTGTACATAGGCTGGGTCTGACCATGCAGACCCATCTAAAGGTCAGGTTTGCATATGCAGCCCAGAGGTCTCCTCTGCCTTAAAAGCACTGCTCAGCCTGCGTCAGGCACCAGCAACCAAACCCCCCGCCGTTCCCACGCAACGGCGGCTAATTAAACTGTCCTGAGGATGATTTTCTGAATGAAAAGCCTCTCTTACCATATGGCTGCTTATTAATACTACATTGTTTATCAGTCTAAATAAACCCCCTGCAGCAATGAGTACCCGTGTAATGAGTACCTAAGTACAGTTAATGATGGATGTGTTTTAGCACTGTGAAGTAGAACTGTACCTCTTGAAATGTTTTCAAGGCAGGTTTTAAGGCTTGACAGGCATCTGAATAGCAGTAAACTGATGTTTAAGTTGACAGAATCAACTTGAAAGAGAGGGAAAATAACGGTTTCATCACTTCTTATAAAGAAATGAAGTTAGTGAAGATGGAAATCCTTCAGCTCAGCCCAAAGCTGCTTCCTGGGACCTGGGGGCAGAGCAGGGTAGAAAATGAATTTTGTTTTACAACAAAAATGACATTTTCTTCTATGTGAAGATTTTAACTGAAGGAATATTCCAAAACATTGTTAACACTTCAGTGCTGGAGCCTGAAGGGCATCACAGTGAGAGCTTTCAGCCAGGAGGGTTGAGAATCAAACCGCTGGCAGATCTGACCTCTGCGCTGGGGGTTCTCTGAAGTTTTTAAATCCTCCTGAACCTGCTGGGCTTAAAAGAGCAAAACCACTTTGGCAATTCATCCTGGAATTTCCTTTATGGAAAATAAAAGGTGGCACTAACCCCTAAAGGAAATAGCTCTTACAGTTTAAGTTGGTTTTATATGAGCCATTTCAGTATTTATAGGTCAAGCTTGATTACAACCAAAATAGATTATTATACAGCTGTCTTTAAACAACAACAAAAGCAACCCCATGGGCAGTCAGACTCCTGCTCCCAGAAGAAGAGGTGCTATGTTTAACTCCCAAGGAAGGGAGGACACATCCTACAGTAGTGAGCAAGATGAACACCACTGGCATCAGCCAGCTCTTCCCCTCTGCATCACGAACAGTTACTCAAACAGGAACAAAAAAACCTCCTCTGGTTTTTATGTGTCTCAAATGATAAGATGTACTGCGAGAGGAAAAAATGAATCTCTCCCATGCCCATATGCAAATTTGTTCACTACATAGCCTGGAGGCAGTCAGTTCTGCCCTCTGAGCAAGACCTGAGAGCACACCACACAATTTGAATCGTAATTGCTGTTACCCACAGTTTCTGTGTCTTTCATTTCAGTCAGGACACCTTTTCTTTCTGGAGTAAACCTGCAAATACAATAGCAGCCACACAAATGCACAGGCAATAAAGCCACTGGGTTTAAAATACATATTCAGGAGCAGACACAGTTAATACAAATGGAACAACAGAAGCTGTGGCCTTTCAGCTCTGTAAACGTGACCCGGCTTCTTTGCCACCTGGCACCATGTGCTCAGCATCCTCTGCCTGCTCCAGCTCCACGTGGGTTGAGAACCAACGGTTCATTCCACAGGCAGAGGCTACAAAGTACCGGAATGACAAGACCTACTTTCTTGGAATCACACACCGAGAAGAGTGCCCTGGAGCACAAAAACATCTGTTTGATCATCTTAAATGAGATCCCCAAGAAAGCTTTCTTCTGAATTGGAGTGCATTCTAGTGATCAATATGCCAATCAATTTCATGAAACCAATGGCATAATAGTATTGTAATCACTATGATTCTGTAAGTGATCTGATGAGCTAAAAGCCCTCAATGCATGAATATTTCATGGGAAAGGCTGCCCAAACCCATTCCAGCCTGTATCTTTAATCTTAACATTATTTTCAACTACAGCCCGTGTTATAAACCCAAGCAGAACTCAACAACTGGCTACATTTATTTTACCTTCACCTGTATTTGTTTCCTAAATCCATCCAGACCACTGTTCTCCAGGCCTGGTGACGATTACCCAGCACGGTAGTAACACAGCAGCTCTCAGGGTAAAGCCAGATGTGCTGGAACGGGGCTACTTACCCAAAACCCAGAATTGCACCAGAAATAACCTTACCCAGTGAACTATGATTTACTTCAAACCATCACGTGGTAGGTGGCATATAAAAAGATATTATTCTGCATGTCAGCTGTCTGTAATGAAAGTTTTCCTCTCCTCAGGAGCCCCTCCCAGCAACTTGAAGTTTATTTGCATTAAAGAATATTACATAAAAAGCAACATAAAAGGCAGTGCAACCAATACATCCAGCTGAACCGCCTCTCCCAGAGACTTGGGGCTTTCCAGAGGAAGGGTCCACATCCAACTAATGTGTTAAGAATGTGAGAGATGCCTGAATTTACAAATATTCACTTGGACAAGAGCTAATAGGCATCTTCAAGAAGCACGGAGCGCTCACAGCTACAGCCAGAGCTGGGGATGCTCGGATCTTTTAAAGACCATCTCTCACAGCTCTGAGTTCACACACCATACCCTGATTTGCACACGGCCAACTCGGATCTCTTCAGTCATAGAACATGACATCACTGGACCCAACAGACACTCAACTAAAGCCCCAGACATCCCAGCACCGACTCTGCCACTCTCAGAACTCAAAGCCAAACACAAGTGCCTCTTCACTGCTCCAGCGAGCAGTGGTTACTCAATGCAGATGACCCACAACTCCACTGCTAGTTGCAGCACATTTCCAAAAAAGCAGGGGTTTTGCAGTAACTTTTGCCAGGGCCACAATTACCCATTACAGAACTGCTCCTCCTACTCCTTACATAAGCTGCAGAGCAGCATATCTATCTCTCTGCCTGCCTCGTTGAAGCGATTAGCAAAGACCTGTTTCAGCCCTAACACAGCCCTTGCCAGGGACTTATCCAGACCTCTTGCTTCAGTGCCCTAGATGGACTGAAATACTTTCCATCTTATCAATATTCAAAATAACCAACAACCCACAATGACTCAGGCCACCTGCTCAGCAGGACTGCTGCTGCCCAGCTCCCCATATTTTCAAACGAAGTGAAAAGGGTGAAAAGCCAAGGCAGCCACCTGCACCCATGGGCTGCAAGCAGCCCCAGAGCTTCCTTTTTTCACTGTTTGTCCCATGCTACCCGCTTCTAAAAGCCCCACGGAGGGTCAGACTTTCCTCCCTGATGAAGGATTTTGTTCATCCTATGAGAACAAGCAGCAGCTCTCAGAGCAGACCAAGGTCTGGGGTTGTCAGCACCTGGATTTCTCAATCCAAAGAGTTCACTATGCGCTTTCAGGCGGGTTCACATCCAGCCACTGCAGCCACACCGAGGTGCCTGTTCAGGTATAGCCGGTATTTCCCAACAGCCAGCACCCAATACCTGCTGGACCACTGGCAGTAACACACATCAAAACATCCTCTTCATGTGGCCACATTCCCATTCAGGCAGAGCTGCCCTACCTGCTGCAGCCCAGAGCGAGAGCAGAGCCTTTCCTCACGCGCTGTGGGCTCTGGTCACAGGAGAAGCAGAAACAACACAGCTTTACCCCTACCTCTGACTGGATGTGCTGGCTCCTGCAGTGATGGGAGGGCAATCTGCAAACGTAGAAGTTATAAACCCCAAAAAGACTGGCAATGAAAGTTCAGGAAGTTTCCCAGTGTCCCGTGACTTCCCACACACCCCTCAGAGGATCTTCCCACAGCACATGAAGGCAACTGGAGTTTAAACACACCATTTCTGATTAGGAATGTAACACTCCGTGCCTCCTTTCTTGAACAACACCCATCTTCCCACAGCCTCTTCATTTTAATAGCATTAAATGAACTACTTTAGACAGCCCTAATTATTGCAGGATTTGCAAGGGAAGAAGTCATCTCTCAGTAACCACTTTCCATCCTGTTCAGGGCTTTGGAGATCAAAACTTGCTTCATACCAAACCTGGGACTGAAATGGCATCAACACAAGGACTGTCTAGAGACTCAGTCAGGAGGAGCATCTGGCTAAAATTCCCCTGTTTATGCAGCTTCACACTACAGAGTTCAAACCCTGAATTTGAGATCCAGCCCTGAAGATAGTGACTCCCTGCAGAGGCAGCTCCATCCTCTGACAGTGGGGACTGACCTGGGAAGTCCACAGGTTGGGACACAAATACAGGCAGCAAAACACTCTGGAGCAGAACCCATCACCAAGACAAGACCTGGACACAACAACCTCACCCCAAGTAACTCACAACACAGACCTGCCTCAAACACCAATCAGAACTAGATTTGGTTTAGGGTGTCAAAGAGTATTTCAGTAAGTTATCATTCCTGTAGGGACTTTCCTAGGTGGGACCAAACTTTGAGGGAAGAAAGCTAAAAGCAGGACTGAAATGCAGAATCGATGTCATCTGGCTCGGTACTATTTTTGCAACATGTAATTTGTGAGTTTATATGCAGGTCAATCAGAGGTTATTTCTATTTCAACATATTTATATAGAAATATGCCTAATTATGTAATTTTTTTATATATCCTTCTTACTCAGAAGCTATTAATCAAAGTGTATCTTCACTGTTACTTTAATCCTTTCTCTGCCAGTATACTATTTCCATAGTTCTTCATTTAACCAACACATGATCTTTTCATTCCAGTCTCAGTGTTGGAGACACTGAATCCCATCAGTCAGCCTCCTGCCCAGCTCTTGCTTCCAGAGCTCTGATCTCACTGTACAACTGCAGAGGGTGAACAACCTACTACTGCTTGTAACTGCGTGGCTTTAAGAGTCAACCACCCTGGGAAAGGGTGTACCCATAGAAATCGTGTCTTTCTCCTTGGACCAACTACTGCAGCTTATCCCTTGAAAGCTGGAGAGGGGCTGGGAGGCAGAAATCCTTCCTGGGAGGGGGAAGGCCCAGGTCCAGGGTGCCCAGAGGAGCTGGGTCTGACCCAGGATCCCTGGCAGGGCTCAAGGCCAGGTTGGATGGGGCTTAGGGCATCCTGGGCTGAGGGAGTGTCCCTGCCTGTGGCAGGGGGGCACTGGGGGGGGGCTGAGGGCCCTTCCCTCAAACCAGGCTGGGGTTCTACATAGGGTTGAAAGAAATTAATCTCCACAACTTTGTGCTTTATTTAACCATTTCCATTAACTGAGACACACTGAACTTGATGGTATTTGCAACACTAGCAGTGGGAAACATAGTGTACTTCCAGTCTGCTGAGTAACCACCACGAGCTAATACAGCTGCTGTCTCATTCCAACCTGTGCTTTATGAACTAAAAGCCAGGTCCTCCTTTACCCCTCCACTACAGTACAGCCCCAGGAGAAGCCTGTTTGAGAGGTGAACTTTTTACAGCACTAGTTTATAACCAGAGAGCAGTCTAGGAACCCAAATAACCTCCAGTCCTGGCTGCCACCAGACTTCTGTAAGGCAGCAAATAAAACAAAACCCCTTATACAAGTTTTAGCACCTGAACAAGGCAGACTGGAGCAGAGATGACAGATCAGCAAGATTCACTTTTCTTCCCAACTTTCTAACATCCCAACTTATCTCAGCCATTAGCTGTCATGTTCCCAGGATCAGAAGCTTCTGCAAAGCGTGAACACCGATGCCCGAGTGAAAACGTGACCTGGGATTTATGAGCATCCCTTTAAGATGATGCTGTCACTAAAATTCTAATTTCCTATTACCTATTAAATAAAAGAGTAAAAGCAAATCAACAACTGCTTCAGAGTTCAGCCTACAAGGAATACAAGGTGCACTCTAACCCCCATCCCCACTACCTCTCTTCAAAACACAACAAAACAAACCCCAGCAAACCAAAGCCCTCCTCAAATCAGGGCCAGAAAGAAGAGTTCAAACACAACCCAGGATTCAGACAAGTTTTGAAAGATACCTCTCCATTGGATCTGGTTCTGCAGAATTCAACACACAAAGCTACCCGAAGCCCTTGATGGTTCATATTCATCTGGCTCATCAGAAATTAGGAGGAGGTGATAAAACAGGAGGTCTCCTGTGTTCCCACAGCCGGACCAAGCACAGCAGCACTCTGCTGAACTGATTTCAGCAGGGCTGGAAGTGACACCAGACCATGGGGAATTCTGCATTTCAGACAGCCACAAATGAAAAATACTTCAAATACAAAAAGCAAAGACTTCAACTTTATGTACATTCAAGAGAGTCACTTCCTTTCCCCTAATGTAAACAATAACATGATGTTCCCAGGATATCAGGATTCCTCTTTAAGTTGATTTCTTTAAAGTCTCCACAAAGCTGCTCACAGGCAATCTGTTCCCTCAATACCAAGTTCACTGAGCCACTGAGCACGCTGTGCCTGTGCACAGTGCAGGAATAAACACTTGTTTGTGCTTTACAGCAGCGTTTTGAGCTGTTCACACTAAGACTGTGATTCAACCTGCAGTTAATACCTTCACATTAGAGTCTGTCCACGTGCTACACTCCTGCTCACTGCATTTCAGTTCTGAGTCCTCTGACTGGATGGGCAGCCACGAAAGGGATCACCAAGAGTCTATGTCTGTGTAGTTGTGGCTTATGGCTGCGAATATAAACTGTTTTGATAAACCACGTACACACCAGTCTCCAAATAAAAGCATTAACATGTCACTGGATTTACACCGGGCTGGTAATTTACTCCATTTGGCACTCAGTCCTCTTCAATCAGCAAAGCTACTTACCCCTAAAAACAGCCACACCAGAGCTGAGACACGTGGTGACAGACACCACTCTGTCCTTCGAGCTCTCGTGTCCACCAGCACTGGCTGGGCCTGTTCAACCCATCAGCACCATACACAGTCCCTTGGCCAGAGCTACTACACCCTCCTGGACACACTCTGCTTCCTTTACAAAGGAATCTCTGCTTTTAAGAGAGTGTAACTGACTTTCCTGAGGGTGCTGGTAGCCCGGCAGACACAGGCTCTGCTCCGGGGCGCAGAGAACACTGCGCATGAAAACAGCTTATTTTTAGCAGCTGTGGATGTGAGCACAGCACTTCCTGCCGACTCCACCTTGAAGAACCACAGACGTATTCCCATTCCCGCTTCCAAACCCCGGATTTCACAACTCCTACTGCCCAGTGCAACGGAGAGGAGGAAGGGACGATCTGCTGAGAGCAGCAAGTGCGATTCCCCCCTGTTCCTAACGCAGCTCTACAAACTTTGTTGAAGGGTGTTTCGGGCCCTCACATCGATGAATCGATGGCATTTTTTCCTGCCACAACGCTGAACAGAACACTGAATGTTTTTATTTATTACACTGGTCTTTTCCATGGCAACAGGATGTGGACATGGCATTCCCAGAGTAATGAAGTCACTGCAGCAATGTGATAGTGATGTCAGAATAATCAGACAGCATGGGACACAGTGAACTACATCGCTTCTCTAAACTGGAGAAGTTGCAGACGGGGAACAAGGGTGCCCCAGCTAAAATTTCCTGTGAGGTTGCCTCATTTTGGACAACTTCTCATTAAAGACCCGGACCTTTGACTGCGAAGGCACTACTTTCTGTTTCGCCACAGCTTCCCCTCTAACAGCCAAAAAGCCGCCTGAATTCCCGCACCGAAACCCTCTCAGCACCCAAGGGATCTGCAAGAACCAGCCAGAGTTAACGGCACGCCGCTTCCACAGGGAAAAGACAGGCTGGAGATCACAGGAGCGAACACTGTGCAGCAGACAGGCACTCTTAACTCTTCAAATCAGCCAGTCTCTTTTTACGTGGAGCAGTACGACTGCTCAGGATTGCAAAGGCAACAGGAATTATGCAGTGCTGATACAATACTCCAAAGGCAAACAGACGTTTTCAAGTTAAACAACTATTTTAGGAAGTATTATCTCTCCTGTCAAGCTACTGAGAGGGAAAAAATAGAGTTTTCATGCATTGCCCTTCCTGTTTGCCACTCTTTCCAAGCAGTGAGCAAAGCCAAACCAAGTGCTGATTCCATTCTACGTGGGTCAGTATTGACTCGGTGTGTCCAAACCCCAACCCTCCCACCGGGAGAGCTTCAGAGGCCCTCACACTGAAACCCTCCCCTACTGCAGCTCCAATCCCCTAAGCGAAGACACTAGTTTACAAGTGGTATCTAAACGCCAAAGTTTCTTTCCACAGGTAACAGTTTCTCTTCGAATTGTCTCTTCCAAGAGACTGAAGGCAGCGCAAGGACCATCTCAGCGCCGGTGGAGGACGCGGCTGGAGCGGCACGTTGCTCTGCTCGGCCCCCGCTGGCCCCCGCCCGCTCATCCCACTCACCAGCCGGCCCCAACCTCCTGCCCAGCGCCCAGGCCGCCCCCCAGGCAGAGGGGATGCGGGTGGCCGGCGCTGGGCCGCCCTCGCCCCGCCGCCCGCCCGGCCCAGGCCGCCCCCCGCGCCCCTCCGGCCTCGCTGCCCTTTCACCTCCGGCGGCCCTCGGGGGGCCGGCTCCGCCTGGGCTTCCTGCGCCCCGTTACATCCCCGGGAGCGGCGAGGCGCCGCCTCCAGCACCCCTGGCTTCACCGACCACCGGGGATCTCCCCAGCACGGCGGCAGCCGAGGAGCCACTGGCCCCGCCTCGGCCGCACAAGATGGATGTCCGGCCCGCGCCCGCCACCCCCGGAGCTGCCCCAACGCCACCGCGGGACGGGCGGCCCGGCGGCGGGGAGCCCTGCGCGGCCCCGGCCGGGGCCCAGCGCGGGCAGCCCTCCCGCCCCGCCGCGGCCAGGGAGAAGCCGCCTCCCCCCGCGCTGCCGGCTGGGCTTACGCCGCGCCCCCGGGGAGGAAGCGCTCGGCCCCCGTCCCCGCTGACACCGCCTCGCTCCCCGGACCCCCGCGCAGGACCCCCGCCGCCTCCTCGGCCCGCGCCGTCCCGCTGACCCGCTCGTCCTCACTCCCCCCCCCGGCGCCGGGACGCGGCCCCGCGGCCTCTCCGCGGCCAGGCCCCGGGGCTGAGGGGTGGAGGTGGGGGGGGGTGCCCGGAGCCGGCCCGCCACCCGCCGCCGCCGCCACCCGCGGGTCTCCGCCTCGCCCGCTCCCTTCCCCCGCGGCCGGCGCCGCCGTCCCGCTTACCCGCCGCCTTCCGGGCCTCCCGCCGCCGCTCGGCTCCGGGCTCGGCTGCTGTGCGCGGCGGCGGCGCCGCGTCCGCTCCGCCCTCACCGGCCGAGGCCTGGGGAGGAGCCAGCGGGGCGGGCCGGGCTGCGGAGCAGGAGCGGCGAGAGAGGGGACGTGACCGGAGAGGCCCGCGAAAAGTTCCGGGCGGCGGCGCCCGCGGGCCCGGGCAGGTGCCGAGGCCTCCGCCCGCCCCGGGGACCCCTCCCCGCCGGGCCCTCGGCTCCCCGCCCGGCCCTCCCCGGGCCAAGGTCACCCGCGAGGGGAGTCCCGGCCCGCCGCGGCGGCAGCTGGGCCTCGGCCTCCCCCGGGGGCGGCCACAGCTTGAGCGGCTCCAGGCGCCGCGGGGAGCCGCCCGGGGCACCGGCGAGAGCCCGCCGAGGCTGCGGAGCGCAGATGGAACCGGTCGGCGGCGAACAGCGCCGGCACCGGGCAGAGAGCGCGAATCGTTACCGAGGAGAAGGCGGCGGCGGGGCGGGCGCCGGGCACAGCCCCCTCTCCCCTCCCCTCCCCGGAGCTGCCGGCATCTCCGCGCCTTCACCGCTTAAAAAAAGCGCTTCCCCCAGCGCAGCGCTCGGTAGCGGAGCGGTGTCGTCAGGAGAGGTACTTGAGACAGCGCGAAGAAACGCGGCAACCGAGGAAAGGCAGCAGCACAAGCATCCCGGTGGCGGGGCGGTGTCACCTGGGCTTGGGGAGCACAACTGCCATGCAGAAACCGGGTCAGGAGTTCAGAGTCCCCGCACGGGGTCTTGTGATCGGTGCAATTGCTTCCTTAGTCCTAACGGAAACTAACGCAGCTGTAATAATGCACTCCAAACAAAAAAAAAAGAGGCTAGTGTCAACAGGCAGTAGGTTGCAGTAATGTTTGCAGCCTTTTTTTCTGGTTAAAACCACAGAAAGGCCCCATGAAGAGCTGTAGTGGCTTGAACGGCTCGAACACCTGGCTCTCCACAAGCATCACTTCAAACACGGAGGGATGTCTCACCTTCACAAGCACAGCATCACCTCTGTACCTAACAGGGACAGGGCAAGGAGCACAGCCACCAGCCCAGCTCATCACCAGGCTGCAGACGAAGCACTCGAGGCAGCAGCTTTGCTCTGCAGCAGGTAGTGTGCCAGGTGCCCTCTCGCTGCAAAGCCTCAGGACACGAGCAGGGGGTTGCTGAAGTCTGAGGCTGGAGGAGCAGCTTTGCGTTCGTGCTGCCTGGCATCCAGAAGCCTGATAAAAGCGTTAAATAGAACAGTGCTCCTCTGCCTTTACAGGTGAGGAAACTAAGAGATTAAACGCCTTATCCGAAATCCCCAGCAAGTCAGTGGCCGGGAGTTGAGCAGAACTCGAGTCCCCACTTTTATGCTGCTCTCTAATGAGGAGCGAACCCACAGTGCTCCGTTCTCCCGCCCACGGGCTCTGCACACGCAGCAGTAACACCGACTCTGCTTCCGGGTGCCGCTCAGAGCTGCGAACGCTGAGCTATAGATGCCCAGTCTGTACCGCTCCAGCCCCAGCCAGGTACCTCCTTCCCCGGGGACCCCTGTGCTGGTGAGTCACTGTTTCTCCCTTTGTATAGCTGGAGGCAGGGGAATCTCAGCAGAGGGATTTCCACCTTTCTCCACAGGACTCAGCCTTGCCATCCTCAGCAGCAGGGCGCAGTTACTCTTCTTGCAGTGGGGCAGTTGGTGTGTCCAGATCATCTGCCTGCAAGGATGCTTAATGCTGGTGATGGAGCAACCTGCTTCCTCCAGCATGAAACCTGGGAACTTCAGAAGTTACTAAGCTCTGTGTTAAAAACACGGGGCTGCAGCTGGAAAACATGCAGAGCCAAAATATCAGCAATAAGCTTGGTTTTAGAAGGTGTGAAGTCAGTAAGAGAAAGATCCTGAGGACAGAAACAGCATAAGGAGACTCGTGTCCTGTAAGAGGCTCAGTAGACATGGAAATAGGAGCAGCCTGCAAGGCTTTACCCAAAGTTTCCTTCACAGTTGGAGGTTTCACACTCTGCCCCAAATATCAAGGCATCTGTGTTTTTTCCCACTCAGCACTACTGGCTAAGGAACATCAGTGTATCCAATCAATCAAACACTTGTCTGTGTCATGGCTTGGGGACCACCTTCAAGTCTGCAAACAATGAGGGTACGGGCGGGCTCAGGGCCTGACTCAGCAGGACAAGGCGCCTGTTTGGGGTCAGTTCTGGGAAGATTGGCTTTTGTCAGCTCGCTGCAGGTTCCAACAGAAGCTGATAACGTTTCTTGCTGAGTCAGACTTTGCAAGTACATGAAATTAGATCAGGCTGAGTGTGAACCTGGTTAGGGACTGACTGGAAGAGAAGAGAAGAGGGCTCCAAGTGCAGGTGCAGCCGGAGGGACTTTTCCTACTGAGTCCAACAGGGCATAAGCCTGGATCACCACTCCTCCCAGCCCCTCCTGCTGCCTTTCCCCTTTGGCAGGAGGGACACAGCCCCACAGGCAGGCTGCTGGAGCTGGAGCTGCTTCACTATGGTACCTTCCCTGTCCTGCAGTGGGGGATCGCCCCTCAGCCGATCCCCTCTGCCATTGGGGGTTACATCCTGGGTCCACACTCCTCTCCCTCAGTGCATTTTCCATTTGATAACAAATCCTGTCAGTTCAGGGACATCAACAGGGTGATGGGCATCACCACTTACACCTGCTTGGAGTGGGTAAATCCCACTGACATCCCCAAACAGTGGGTTCCTATTCCACACCTCAGCAACACCACAAGGTTATAAGGCAGAGAGGACTGAGTCCCGACATCCTGTCACATGCAGGATACAACCAGTGCTGTCCTGGACACAGCCCAAGATACCCAGGAGCCCCTAACATCAGAGTTTTATTTAAACAACTGTAATTTATCACAACCCTTCTATTTATACATAACACAAGGTGCCACAGGAATGCCCCTTCTGAACCCTCCGGTCTAAATCCATTGATCCAGTTAAATTACCCCAGCAATTCACAGCTGCTTCTGGTGTGGGGCAGCAGAGGAAGGGGAAACACCACATCCCCAGCACCTGCAGTGGGGCTGCAATTCCTCACACAGCTCTGCAGCCGAGTTGCAGGGGCTGCACCAAGACTTGTGCAGACACAAGGAAAGGAATCAGAATCCCCCAGGACTCTATTCCAAAACAAAAAACTGCCCAGTTGGATGAATTATCACAAGTTCAGCTGATGTAAATATCCAGCTAATGCCCCTTGGCTGATTTAATGAAATCCAGAAACAATTTGCAGTTGCATAATGAGCTGGGATTCCTGGCTGATAGAATCACAGGACTAGAGAGCAGGAGGCAGCTCAGTAACACACACCAAGAGTACATTCAAATGGAAGGGTATGTGACACTGCACAGGCCGAGAACACATTGCCATTGTTGCTCCAGCCATTAAAATAAAGGTGCTGACTGATCCATGGTTGTGTTGCAACTCTCTGAACTTAAACCGAGCTGTTTGAGCGAGCTGGGGAAGCCCTGGGATCCCTGGCAGGGTTCAAGATGGGGTTGGATGGGGCTTTGGGCACCCTGGGCTGGGGGAGGGGGTTCCCTGCCCTAGGAGGAGGGCACAGGGGGGTCTGCAGGACCTTCCAACCCCATTCTATGAATCATCAGGGTGGAAATGCTCATTACCCAGAGCTCCACATGACCTACTGAAGTGCATTTTCTTTGCAGATGAGATTTCAGAGCATTGTTAGGGATAATGACTTGCCACATTACTAACAGAGCATACCCACCTCACTGGCACTGTACTGACAGCCGCTGATAAGCTCTGCAGGGGTCACTGAGCTCCATCTCCAGCCCTGCAGCACCCTGATGCTGAGCTCCAGAGGGTGCAGTGTCCTTGCCAGGGATCAGAACGTAAAGGATCATTTAACACACACCAGCATCTGACAAGTTCTGTGGCAGCAGGCACACTCCAAGGTCCCGAGCCTCTTCCCAGGCAGACAGGGCCAGGCTGACTCCTGCTGAAAACACCATCCCTCCTCAGACAGCAGCACACCTATTTTCCCATGCCCACTGCCTGGCTGGGCAAAGCTACCAGGTAATTAGGCAGATGAGCTGAGAGGTTTGAGAGCGGGGAAGGCAGGGCTGGTCCCAAGGCAGCACTCCACAAAAGCTCTAGCAGGTTTCCAGAGGGAAAACCTGGCTGGCTTTTCCATGAGCTGCAACCCTGGGGCAACCATTCAGGCAACCAGTCTCCCATCCATCCCTCCATCCATCCCCAGGCCAGCAGCACAGCCAGCCAAGGGAAGCAAAGGGCTGCTGGACGGGGTTTATAGAGACATCAGTAAGTTAATAATGAACTCACCTGTACCTGGGGAAGAGATGTGTGTTTCCAATTAGTGCTACTCTGCTGTCCTAAGTGGACTTAATCATCCCATAGCCTCAGAGAGCCTCTGGCACTCCTGCAATCTCTTACTCCTCCTGCTTTCAGGTGTTCACAGGGGCTTTTCTTCAAACAGCTGTTTCAGGAGAGCTTCTGTCTCAGCTCTTTTTGTTAGTAGCTCCACTGTAATTACGATTACAATAACACTTATGATAGTACTCTTCATTTTCTGATTGCTTCCTGAACGTGCACTAATAACACTGGCTTTATGCTTCTCACTGGGGGGAAGAGTAGGTATTTCCCTCAGAAGGGCTGTTACTTTATGTCTGCAGTAGAGCAAACACTGAGTAAGAGGGAGCACGAGGCACTTGTGTCTGCCCACAGCCTGTGCTGCAAAGCACGTGGTCCCTTTGGGCAGGAGCAGGGCACCCCAGCCCCAGCACGGAGTCCCTTCTGGAACCTTCCACTGCCTCCTCAGCACATCACGAGTCGTTTCTGCTCTGGGTGTGACTCAGTTGACTGGAAACTTTGCCTGAGCGAGAGCCGGGTGTCTCGCTTGCCTTTCGGGACCCCTCCTGAGGTTTCTCCCCAGGCAGATGGGTGCTGCTGCTGGCCCGGGCAGGGTCACACCGTGGGGCCTGGACACACGTGGCAGCACATGCTGATCAGCCTTTCTGCAGCGAAGCAGCACAGGGAGTGCCCAGGGCTCCATCACCTCTGTTCACACCCCTGCACCGCCAGCAGAAAGGCAGCTCCATTGCACCCCAGATACACTGGGGGGGCTTCAACACGCCCCTCTGCTGCCCTTTGGAGAGAGAGCAGCAGATGTTTTTGGAAATAACCCGTCTCCCAGCCAGTGTTTTGCTGTAGAAGTGAGCAAAGCTGCAACAGTTGCAGACAATGAAAGGCGCCAGATGGGTGTGCGGGAGGAGCAGGTCAGCCTGCGCCGCGGCACCGAGCGGGCTCCGTGCGATCTGCCCGCACAGATTGCGGCACCCAGGGCCTGCAGCAGCCCCTCCTGCCACTCAGCACCAGCAGAAATGGGCTCTTAGTGCTGCAGGGGTTTTGACTGCCCCTTCCCTGTATCAAAAATAATGTCTGTATCAGACCCAGCATGGCCAGCAGGTCTGGGGAGGGGATTGTGCCCCAATTGTGGGCATTGGTGAGGATGCACCTCGAGTGCTGGGTCCAGTTCTGGGCTCCTCACCATAAGAAGGATATTGAGGTCCTTGAGCAAGTGCAGAGAAGGGCAACCAGGCTGGGGAAGGGGCTGGAGGGCAAATCCTCTGAGGAGCAGGTGAGGGAGCTGGGGCTGTTCAGCCTGGAGAAGAGGAGGCTGAGGGGAGACCTTCTCCCCACCTCCACTGCCCTGCCAGGAGGGTGCAGAGAGGTGGGCGATGGTCTCTTCAGCCAGGGGACAGGAGATGGGACAATGGGCTCAAGCTGCCCCAGGGCAGGGTCAGAGCAGATGGGAGGGAAAAGTTCTTCCCTGAAAGAGTTGTGGGGCTGTGGCACAGGCTGCTCAGGGAGGGGGCTGAGTCCCCACCCCTGGGTGTGTTTAACAGGCGGGGAGATGAGGTGCTCAGGGATCTGGGTCAGCACAGGACAGGGACGGTTGGACTCGACGAACAGACTGGGGCCAGTTCTTAGAGTTCCCTTAATAATGGGCAACTCCACTTGTATTTCCAGAGTTCCAGAAACCGCAGAGCTATCAGGGCATTGAATCACTTGTTTCCCTGCCTGCGCCGTGCCTTGCGGTGAGGTGCCGCATACCAGACTGACGGGTTCTCACTGAGGGCTCCTGTCACCACCGCAGAGCTGCCAGGGCCCGTCCCGGGAGCAGCCAGGGCTCCCCGGCCCTGCCAACGGCTCCTTCCCTTCGCCTTCCACACCCTCCATCCCTCTGCAGGGGCAGCGTGGGGTGGCTCAGTGCAGGCTCCAGACCCTCCACACTGGGTCTGTGCTTGGAGCCTGACCAACCACTGGCCTGTATGCCTGCCTGTATGCCCACCCTCCCGCCTGCCCTCAAGGTTGCAGCTCAAGGTGGCCATAAATCACCCATTTGTCGGTGGCTTTGCTATTCCAGGAGCCGATTACAGTGTTTGCCCTGGGTATCCAAGTAACCTGAACCGCTGCGACTTCCCCTCCCTGGGTGTTATCTGCCATGGACCCTTGGCCACGCCGGCGGTAACGGGGCTGCCCTGGAGATCCTTCCTGCTGTAATGACTGCGGAGCAGGGCACGAGGCTCCACTGATGCCAGGCAGGCAGTGGGGGGCAGGATCTCCTCCACAAATTAAACTTCCACAAGATAAGGAAGTCAAACACCCGCCGATACGCAGCACACGGCTTCATGGAGGGGCAGCGCTTGGCAGCGGGTCTGTCTGCTCCGGGCACAGCTCTTCTCCTCCCTTGGCCCTGCAGCTGAGCTCAGAGTTCTGGGGATGGGGACTGGCTCAGGAGATGCAGCAGCCAGTCCCTCCTGGAGGTGCCATGTGCTCGGGGCTGGGACAATGCATGTCGCGCACTGCCTGGACTCCAGCCTGACCACTAATAACAGTGGCTTTATCTGTCTGTCTGTCTGTCTGTCTGTCTGCCTATCCATCTATCTATCTGTCTGTCTACCTACCTATCTCCAACCAGGTGCCCTCCCCATCCGTGACCCCTGAAAGCCGTGGGCTCCCCCGTTCCATCCTGGCACGGAACCCTCGAGCACGTGTGCCTTGCATTTCCCATCTGCCAAACCAGAACCCCCAGTCAGCAGTTTCACCCGCCCGCCCCACGTGTCGGCAGTGGGACGGAAATGGAGCTGAGGAGCTGGGGACACCAACGTTCACTCACTGAGCTCCCACACATGCACGGCCTGAGCTTCTTCCTCAGCGAAACCAGCGATGGCTGTGCCATCCCACCTCCCACAAACAGCCACCCCATCACCTCCCGGCTCCTTTTGGGGCTCTGAGGTGCTGTAAAGCTGCACAAAATAGGCACTAGATCTTATTTTCAGGCCAGCAATGGGCCTTGTGTTAGTATTTAGCCAGTAACATGCTCAGGTTAGACCCCTTCCACTGTCGAGTGTGCTGCAATTCCTCCAGCACTCACCTGTCTCACAGGCAAACTCCAGTTACACCGTCACAAGATCCGAAACCGGGTGTTGAGGCAGGTGGTTCAGAGCAATCTGTTTCCCCCCCCTCCCGAATCAGGGCAGCAAGCCTGGCAATGGGTGCCATCAGAAAAGCTGTTTCCCCACAGCAAGAGACCGGTGGGTGTTTTGCTGCAAACAGACAGCAAAGAAAACTAGATCTGGGGTTTTTTTTCACCCCCCCTAGGAAGCAAATAGCATCCCTGAGTTAACTGTGGAACAAGAGGCCTCGATTTCTGCCAAACAGCATAGAAAGGGCTGGATCCAAATATCCCTAAATTAAAAATAAAAAGGTGTAAACAGTGTTTCCTTCCTCCAGAGCCGCCCTGGTGAACCTGGACCCTGACAGCCTCCCGCTCATCTTCCTGTTTGCAGAGGCTGGGCCGGCACGGAGCCGAGCTCCCGGGGAGGCTCTGGGCACCACGTCCCCTCTCAGGTCCTCTTCTCTGCAAAACAACTTGTTTCAGTAGCATCTCCGATCAACTAAGAACCAAAAGGCTTTCCTTCTGTCCTTCTTCCCTCCCCTTGTGCCTTCCCTGCTCCCAGCCACACCGACATGGTGTGTGGCCAGACAGGACAGTGTGTCCCCCCCCAATCCGAGGGACCAGCAAGTGGATGCTGCTGCAGGAGCTTGCATGGGGGCACGGGGAGGGGGCTTGGGAACACCGAGACCACCAGCCTGCGACACCCCATCCAGGGACTGTGGGGTTTCATGTGTTTGTTTCCATGTGAATTACCACTGCCCAGGAAAAGCCTCTGCTCCCCCTCCGAGGGCATCAGTGCAGCCACAGGACCAAACCCCGCTGTTCATTACACCCTGTAAAGCTGGAGTAAATCCTTTTAAGCCATTGGGGCCACTCTGGGCTTACCCAGACATAAACAGCCAGGCTATAAATAAGACCTGGGTTTGATTAGAGAACCAAAGGCGGGAAAAAGGGAGGGGGTTGAGTCATCTGCAGTGAAATAATTTGCCAGTGGTCGAATATGAGAGCTGGGAAGAGAGCTCAGGGCCCAGCTCCAGCGTTTCACCCCGTCCTGCCTCCCCCAGCCTTGCTACACTCAGATGCAGAGTTATCAGCAGGATGAACCCTCACAACAGCGTCCCCATGTCAGCGAGGTGACTCCTATAAACACTGCGGCCCCGGCGCCCCTCTCATCTCCCTGGGATTTATCTTATGCCACTTCTATGGGATTTTGAAGCAGTTGCTAATGAAGAGTGGGGATGGGAAGCTCTGTGCTGTGCCAAGAGCCCTCAGTGGGTGTGTGGCACACACTGAGCTTGGGCAGGAGCCCGTTTGCTGCCGCTGGTCACAGCCACAGCTCTGAATCCTTCTGGCCCATAACTGGTGGGTCAGCAGGGAAGTGGCATAACAAGGGTCACTGCCAGCCTGGGGCTCTGCAGAAAAGGAGCAGCCTCGGGCAGGGAGAGGTGGATAACCGGGGTGGATCACAGCTCCCACGGGCTGTGGAAGGTCATCACCATGCAGATGAGATTTGGCATCAAGCAGGGCCCTGTGCCGGGTGCTCTGCCTTGACCACGGCCTCACCCCTCCATGCTGCACCCAAAGACACCATAAAAACCTCCTCTCCAAGGCAACTGAGTCTGAATCACACAGACACCGTTGGGCCAAGCCCCATCCCTGTGCCCCTGCCCTGTCCATTCAGAGGTTTGACACCCAGGAGCTGTCCCAGAGCCGCAGCCGCCGCATCCCTGTGGCCTGGCCAGCAACCCCCTGGAGCAAACCCACCGAGCTGCACTGGTCTGACAGCCCCAGCTGCCTCCCACACAGGCACTGCGCTCCCCAACGAGCTCAGCCAGAAGAGCAGACACACCACACACACTCGCTCCCGGGTTTCGGGAGGTTTAGGATCCAGAACCACATAATCCAGCTGAGCAAAAGCACCCGGGGAGCACAAGTGTCACACCGGTTCCTGCTGTTCTCCCAGTGCAGGACTGGGCTCTGGAGCAGCATCTCCCCTGCCCAGGCGCAGGGCAGCGGGTGGCTGTGCCCGGGGAGCAGCTGAGCAGCTCCATCCCCATACATGGAGCCGCTGCTGCGGGGGAGCTTTACCGGCCCCGGGACATAAAAGGAGTGAAGTTCTTCCCACGGCGGGGCAGGAGCTGGCAGCCAGCTCAGGAGAGAGAGGCACAGACCCACTGGGCAGAAAGGGAAGAGCTCTCCAGGCCTGATCCTCCACTGACAATCTGCTTTTGGCAGCAGTTGAAGTCATCTTTGGAAGAAAATCCGGATTCTAAGGACAGTGAACCTTGCCTTTCAGCAGAGCCACACATGTACAGAGGGGAGTGCTCGCCGGGCTCTCCCAGCTGTGAGGAATCCCAGCAGCATTCCTTGACATCGCCGTGCCTCCGCAGCCACATCCAGCTGAACCGGTGCCCACATGGGAAGTTTCAGGAGGAAAAGGACCCTGTTCCTGCCCATCCCTTCCCAGCTCACAGAGCACTCTGTCAATACCAGATCGACCCTCCTCTTTCCATGAAAGGGGAAACTGAGGCACAGAGCATCAACATGGTGTTGGTCACCAATGCCAAGCTCCAGGCTCTCATCCACCAGCCCACAATCCCTCCCTGTTAACCCAGATGTGACCCTGCTTCACATTCACATCCTCTCCCTGCTTTGCTTCCACTTCCCTTCCAGGCAGGGAAGCGCCAGGACAGCTCTCACCCCTCATGTCCCCCGGGCTGTGGGCTGCTGGGCTTTTTCCTTTCAGGTAAGGGGGCTGCCTGCAAGGGGGATGCCTTTTTCTCCCTGCAAGTGTTTTCTAGCCCCTCCAGAGCAAAGGCA
This sequence comes from Gallinula chloropus, assembly GCF_964237585.1. Lineage (NCBI taxonomy): Eukaryota > Metazoa > Chordata > Aves > Gruiformes > Rallidae > Gallinula > Gallinula chloropus. The sequence goes on from NC_140112.1 coordinate 3,870,605, forward strand.
GCCAGTGCAGTTGTTGACTCACATGCTCCATCATCGTTGGGTGATGTCACTCTGACATCGTGGCTGTGACACTCAGAAATATTTTTTTTCTAGAAGATCTGTTCTGCTCTGCTCCACCCCACGGTGAAAAGGGAATCTGTGCTCAGAGCCCAGCGGAGATTGCAGATAGACCATTCCCTTCCTGATCCTTATCTCACCAGGATGTAGGAGGATCCCTGGGGAATGGCTGGAAGCCTTTTGCTGGAGCCATCCAAGAAGCAGAGCAAGCTGACTGTGGCCTTTAAATGGCAAATCCATCAAGTGCTTGGGAACCAGGATCCCAAATGCTGTTTAACCCCATGGAATTCCATCATCCCTGGGCTCAGCCGCATGGGAGCTGCCCCGGCACTGAGCCTGTCCTGCCCTGAGCTGCTCCTCGAGCTGCGGTGTCCGTGGGCTCTGCTGCATCAGCTCAGTAACATGAGCTAGAAACACGCCTTCAAATCCCAATCTAACCCAAAGCTAGACATTTCTGGCTCACAAACTCACCCCAGCTGCAGATCCACAGCAGTTTACCTTGGGCTGTGAGTGCTTCGGGGGCTCCCCCAGCTCCAGGAGCCTGTACCCTGGGCAGGTGGAGCAAGGGACAGGCTGGGTGCCACACAGCAGGACTGGGAGTGAAAGGAGGTGGGGGACAGAGAATCATCCTCCCATTTGTCCAGAGCAGAGGGCTGGGATGTCAGACAGCCTCTCCGCTTTTGCTCAATGGCTGATGTCCACCTAAGGAGGAACAAAAACTGAATCCTATCCCCCTGGGCAGCCGAGGATCCTTCTCACTGGCAGCCCCTCCTGCTGCAGCTGCCTCAGCTGTGCTCATGTGGGGCAGAGGCCGGGGAAGGGCACAGGCTCATCCTCCTCCGTTGGTGACACAGGAGTCACAGCAGCCCAGCAACCTGGTTCTTTCATATTTAGGACAGGAAACAGATGCTGCCTGGAGGAGGAAGCATCTGAAGAAAATAAGTGCACCTTGTGCCTTCCCCAGCAGCAACCCCGGGGGGAACGGGGGGGCTGCTGGGTGGAAACACCCCGATTTGGCCCCCGTGGGGGCAGGTGCAGCTCAGCAGGTTCGCTGGCATCGCCCTCGGCTGCACCAGCAGAGATGGGGCCCCAAAGGGCTTTTTTTTCCTTCGGGTCTTTTATCTCTCCATGGAACTGGGGGGCCCTGGGGCAGTGGAAGCACAGGTTAGTCGTGTGCTGGCTGGGAAGGGGATGGACCCTCCTCTCAGCGACGCTGAGATAATGAAACAAGGTGATGGAGCATTTCTCACTTCACTTACTGCCCAGAAAGGATGGGCTGGGGGTACCACACAGTCCGGGTGTGAAGCAGGACCCCTTCCCTCTGCTCAGCAGCAGTTTCCAGTCGGGTCACAGCCCCGCACAGGCAGGTGGATGTGGGTCCGCTGCAGACAGGCAATTTTCCCAGACACAGCTCCAGTCCACGGCTGCTAGAAAGGACAGACCAAAAGGAACCCACGAGAACCGGTACCGGGGCAAAAACAGCGCCAAGGGCCGCCGCCAGCCCCGGTCATCCCGTACCCATCCCAGGCTGCGGGACCGCCCCGGCCAGCCCCGGGGAAACGGGCACCGGGAGTCCCGCGGGGCAGCGCCGCCCCCTCCCGGCAGCCGCGGGTGGGGCCCGGCGCCCCACACCTTCCCCTCGCAAAGGGGAACGGGGCTCTGGGGCTGCCCGGAGCCAGCTCGGAACGCAGCATCGCGCTGCCCGGAGCTTCATCAGCCCAGCGCAGGAACAGGGGCGCGGGGGATGCTGCGGGGCGCCCTGGGCTCTGCGCCCTTGTCCCCCCGTTCCTCTTGCTCCCAGCACCTTGGGGTCTGCGCCCTCGTCCCCCCACTCCTATTGCTTGCAGAAGAAGATGTACAGTGGCAGCATCACACTGTGAGCAAACCACACGCAGGGTGACACAGCCGTGTGGCTGGCTCTCCCCATCTCTGAGCTGCTCTGAAGCCTGCTCAGACTGTACTATGTGTAGTGTAGGTGCAAGACCAGAGGAAAGAAGGCCAAGGGCCCTTGAGTGATGTGGCCCATTCCCCCGATGCAAAGGAGGGGTGCAGAGTGCAAGTGTGAAAGACACTCAGCTGGATTTTGGGTGAGCAAAAGGGAAACGAAAGGAAAGGATTTCTTCTGCCTCAGTTGCAGAAGCTGCTCCCTGAAGGGCCAGTCCAGAGCCAAGTTCTCCTTGCTTGGAGCTCCTCTGTTCTGCAGAGCAGCTGCCTGGGCAGTGGGCGTAGAGAGGGTGAGCCCCGGACCAGCCCCATGCACAGCTCTGCTTGGCATCACTGCAGCCACAGGAGAGGGTGACAGAAAAAGGAAGCTGGTGGCTGAGGTTGAGAAGAGCAAGGAAGGGAAGCAGGGACCAGTCTTACCTGAGCGTGGCTGGCAGCCAGGAGGACAGGCATCTTCCACAGCTGCCCAAAGCTGCTTCTTCCCGGAGAAGGAGCTTGTTTGGGTGCCAGGCTTCTGCCACCCATCATCCTGGGGTTTATCTCCTGTACCCTGTATCAGATTTGATTAGAAAGCCAGCACAGCTCAGATCAGTTGCAGATTGGGACTGTTTATAGACAGTACACTGGTTTCCCAGCAGCGTTTCTACCAACACAACCTCCTGCCAGGGAGCAAGCAGCACATTTCAAGGAAGCAGAATTTGCCCAACTCTCTGACAGCAGTGAATGAAGAAGTCTCATTTATTTCTGATTTAGTTGCCTCCTGGGGCTGATTTCACTTCCCCATCCTCAGTTTTGCCAGAAAAAAGCTCTTCTTTGGGTGGAAGAGCTGGAGGAGAGGGTGTCTGGGAAACCAGACATCACCTATGGTCACTCAGGGCTTCGTTACACTAACATGGCACATGCCACCTAATTGCTCACTTGCTGTTTGCTCCCTGCGTGTGTCTGTGTCTGTCCCTGTTCAAGAGCCAGCGACTCGCAGGCTGACACGAGCTCAGGGTTTGCATCTTCTCAGTTTCATCTGCAACAGGAGCAGCTCCTGTGCTGCAGCTCCACCTCAAGGAGCAACACACCTTGAGCTCACCCACAGCAGGCAGGTCGCAGCTTCCACACCCTCTCCCCCTATTTCACATCACTGCACAGACCTTTCCTGGGCTTCTGTCTTCTCTAAACAAAGCCCAGGGAAGCCCAGGGAAGCACGCTGCTCTGAACGTGGCTTGGTTGGCTGGATAGTGATTTCTAGTGGAAACAAGTGGCTTGCACTGAAAATGTCACCAGATTCAGATAGTGGTTTTACCAGACTGAGAACGGTCCAAGCAAAGAGCAGGTTTGCACCACTCACAGTGCCTTAACTGAGATGGCAGAGTCCAAGTGAAATCAAGTACTGGGATCCAATGAAGTGCCCTTTGAGCATCCTCCAAGGGCCCCATTTCCTACAGTGTCTGCAGAGCGATTATCTTGATTGATAAAGGGCAGCTTTGCACTCTGGCCGCAGTTCTCTCACTTTATACTGTGGCTGAGAAGGGGAAGCAGGCTCAGTACTTGCTTATACGTTGCTGTAAGCGGCTTGTGGAAGCTTTCCCTTTTTTACCCTTTTCACTAGATTTCCAGAGAGTTTTGCTGATACCAGGCTGCTGAAGGGATGCTGTGAGCTTCAGGAGATGCGTCCAGAGCGGGGAACGTTTCCTGGATGCTAAGGTATTTGCAGCTCTGGGGAAAGGCAACAGCTGATTTGCTGGCGAATGCTGAGGATGTGAAATAGGAAGGGGTTTGTATGCCAGAGAGCCACTGGAATCACTAGACACGGAGGACAAGCCCCACATGAGGTCATCGATGCACACGCTCCTCACTTCTGCAGCTCAAGCCAGCGTGGGAGCACCCCCAAGAACTCACCATGCCAAATAACAGCCTGGCCCTGGGCAGCCTGGATGGGATTTACATCGGTGTTGAGTGCCTGATTGCTTTGTTTGCCACTTTGGGAAACATCCTGGTCATCTGGGTGGTGAAGCTGAACTCCACGTTTCAGAACACGACCCTGTACTTCATCGTCTCCCTGGCACTGGCCGATATCGCCGTGGGGATCCTTGTCGTCCCCCTGGCCATCGTGGTGAGTCTGAGCATCACCATCCACTTCTACACCTGCCTGTTCATGTGCTGCCTGCTGGTGGTTTTCACCAATGCCTCCATCCTCTCCCTCCTGGCCATCGCCATCGACAGGTACCTGCGAGTGAAGCTGCCAACCAGGTGAGTGCTGGACCACCACACTGCCCTCCCCTTGCCCCGCTCCTGCCAGCTTTGCCATGCTCAGCCGCTGCCCCATAGGTGCCACATCCTCTCTCCTCCTTAACTCAGCCTTTGTCTAACTCATGCTTACTCTAACCCCCTGCTTGCACCTGGAGAAATACCCGTGCCCAAGCCCTCACCCAGGACAGGTTGGCTAGAGCAGGAACTCTCCTCTGCCACTAACGATGCCAGAAATGCAAAGCACAACCTCAGGCATCTTCATTTTGTAGTGGGGAAGGACATATAGAATTGCAGAATAAAGATCAATTCGGTCCTGCAACTGACTTACACCAGACATAGAGAGCCAGGTGCCCCGAAGGACGCTGAGGAGTACCAGGTCTGCTGGTGGGAGAAAAGCAGGAGCTGGGCAAGAGGAGGACCAAGGTCATACTGAAACAAGAAACAGAATAGTTGAAAATAGCGGATTACAAAGAGGGGAAGTGGAGCACGGGTCATCTCACGGGTGCTGCAGAGTAGCTGTTACAGAAGGAAGGGTTGGGGTTTGTCTCAAAACGAGATTTCATTCCCTACATCCCCCCACCCCCTCCCCCAGGCCAATACTCCACTTTGAGACAAGGAATCTGTAATATCTGAAGATTTGGGTTCTTCAGACCATCCTTCATTACCTTAAACACCCCCAATTTAACATGAGCTGGGCTTCCTTCCCCCACAGGTACAAAGCAATCACTACAGAGAGGAGAGTGTGGTGGGCGCTGGGCGTGTGCTGGGTCCTTTCGCTGCTGGCAGGGTTAGTCCCCATGGTCGGGTGGAACAAGACAAGAACCTCTGACCTTCTCCAGTGCCAGTTTCTCTCTGTGATGAGGATGGATTTCCTGGTCTATTTTTGCTTCTTCACATGGACCCTCGTCCCCCTGTTCATCATGTGTGCTCTGTACATTGAGATCTTCTACATCATCCGGAACAAGCTCAGTCAAGGTACCCTCAACGTGAGAGGGAATTTTTATGGACGGGAGTTCAAGACAGCCAAATCTCTAGCACTTGTCCTCTTCCTGTTCGCCGTATCCTGGTTGCCTCTGTGCATTATAAACTGCATTACTTATTTTTACCCTGAATGTCACATCCCCAGGGGTTTTATCTACTTGGGAATCCTGTTGTCCCATGCCAACTCTGCCATGAACCCCATCGTCTACGCCTGCAAGATAAAGAAGTTCAAGAACACATACCTTTTGATTGTAAGGACCTATCTCCTCTGCAAAAAAACAGAGCCAGTTTTTACAGAGCAGACAGACCAACAGTCATAAACAACGAACCAATGTTGCCTGGCTGATGTGTACCAGACCACTGATAAAGCACTGTGCTTTCTCAAGAAGCTCAGGGGGAAAACGTGTGTCCTGTTTCAGCTCTTGCACAAACTGCTCTGTGAGAAGGACAAACTCCTGTTACTTTACCCCTGCACGTCTGACATTGGGCTCAAAAGGATGAGTTCTGATCTTCTGCATCATGGTACCCAGAGAGCTCTGCTTGCTGCCATGCTCATGGCTTCCAGGCAAGCAGGTTCATTTCACAGGGCCTCTCAGCTGGTATTTATGGCCTTGAGTGCTCTCGTTTGGTAGCCCAGCAGCCGACAGCGCTGCTGCCAAGACAGGATCTTGGCTCCTAGCTCGGATCCTGGTATAACCAGCAATTGCTCACCTTGAGTTTAAACTCCAGATTGAGAACACTCCTTGGTATAATTCTGACTTCTCTTTTTGCCTGGTTACAGCCCACAGACTCATAGACTTCTTTGGGTTGGAAGGGACCTCAAAGATCATCAAGTTCCAACCACCCTCTTGAGGGCAGAGACACCCTCACTAGACCAGGGTGCTCAAGGCTCCATCTAACCTGGCCTTAAACACCTCCAGGGATGGGGCTTCCATAACCTTTCTGGGCAACCCGTTCCAGGGCCTCCCCACTCTCAGAGTAAAGAATTCCTTCCAAACATCTGACGGACCCCTGCCCTCTTACAGCTTCAAGCCATCGCCCTGTGTCCTGTCCCTGCACTCCCCAGTGACCAGCCCCTCTCCCACCTTCCTGAAGGACCCCTTTAAGGACAGCCAGACTGGCCCTGACTCTTTCTGATCCAGCAGCACCTGCCCACTGTAACACCAGCATCTCCTGTGACGCTTCCACCTGCAGATGAACAACCGCGCTGCCAAGCTGCCCTCGCCCACTGTTGCTCGTCCCGGCTGGAGGGCCAGAAGACGCACTGGTGCTGTGACCCTCCTCTTCCCTGGGGGATGACCTGTCAGCAGGAGAATCCCATTGCTTTTAGATCCAGCAGCCCAGAAACCTGCAAAATCGACCTCAGGCACGGAGCAGCAGGCAGGAGCTGAACACACTGAAGCTGTTCACCAACGGGAATTGCTGGGGACAGGGTGGCTGCCAGGGAGAGATGACTGTCAGAAAATAAGCTAATGATACATTTAAGTTCTTCCCTCCTTCCCCAGCTCCTTACCCAAGGATAGAATCAGCTTTATGTAAACCACCAAGGATGCATTTTCCTAATTCTTTTACTGAAAATCGGTTCCAGGGGTTCTTCCTGCACAGCCTGTTCTCCCTGCAGTCACAGACTGGTTCCCTAACACCTGGTTTAAATGGGATTTGCTGCAAGTTTCCTCTGTAACCCTGAAGAACAGTTGGGGTTTTTCTGTAGCAGCCTGTTGCAGATCTGGATACTGCTCTAAAGGTGTATGCAAACGTGTGCCTAGATACATCTTCATATTAACCAGCTGCAAAATACAGAACAGATACTTAGGACAAATTTTATCCAGTGCTGGGTTTTTTCCATAAGGATTGGCTGGGTCCACTGAAAAATGGGATAAATGTGTTCTTTGTTGTTGGCAACAGAGAGTTTGTGCTCCAGGCATGGCCCCACTGACCTTCCTCACACCCTTTTTGTCCTCTCTGTCAATTTAGGAGATAAATTTGAGCCTGGTCAACTTGTGCTGCAGTCGCTGCTGTCGCATTTTATGAATAATAATAAAGGTAAGATGGGTTTTGCATTAATTCAGTGTGTTCTTCTGGCACCAGCATCAAAAAACACCCCCCACTTGAAGTCTCCACACCGTTCCAGCTGGTGCCCTGACTCGCACACCACGGAAACAGCAGCACATATTGCACCACAGCTCACACAGCCTGTGCCTAGGGAACGTGGCTCAAGCTGAGAACAGGTCATCAAAGGCCAGGCTCTTTTTCCTCCCCTTGTATCTTTCTTTAAAGCAGTCTAGAGAGGCAGAAAAGGGAGTGTGCAATTCTGTGAGTTATCTCAGACAGGGCTGGCGTTTGTTCCTTTAGCTGAGATCAGACATCTCCATTTGCTATCTGATGTAACCCTTGTCACGGGCCAAAGCTCTGCCCTGTTACACAGTGTTTGATTCTATTAATAAACAGATCAGCAGAGGAAGTTGCTGCCTGAGCACAGCAGAATGCTAGTACACAGCCTCTCATTATGGGTTGATAGACCCGATTGCTTGCAGCAGAAAAACAGGTCCCACCTCAAGAGCAGAAAATCACTCAGTAGAATGAGGCACAGCAAACTTTGCCTGGGTATTTCTGAGAATCTGAAGGAAGAGGGGCAGCCCCAAATTCCTAGCAGGCTGCCTGCACACCCCTAGAGAACAAGGCTTAAGGAGAGGACTGAGCAGGGGATGCTCAGCCCCCTGGGAGGGAACCCCAGGCAGCAGCTCACCTTTCAGCCATGGAGCCTCTGTAAGGCAGAGCAGCAGCTGGGAAATGTCTAAGCCCCTGGTTCTCACTTCCAGAGGTTACTCTGGAAATAGTTGAGGCTTCAGCCCCAGGCAGAGACCAAACAGGCTGTGTGATGCCTACACGGGGTGTGAAGGTGAGGAAGGCACACGCCAGCAGCCCACACAGGGACAGGCATCACTCAGGGAGGCAAAGGATTTAACTCTCCTCCCAGAGCTGACTCGTTGCTGGCTGAAGGAAATTCAGCCTGACAGTCATGTCAGCATCACTGTCACTCTAATAATCCATCCCTTTAATGTGGCAACCAGACTATCAGTCCCAAACTGTGAGGGACCACCCGAGCCCACTGCTGCCTGGGCATCCTTCAAAGCACCATCTGATCCAGGACCCATTTCCACCCTCCCAGGGTTGGACAAGTTGTGCTGCCCAGGAAAATTCCTGCTTTAGGGAGACCACAAGTACAGCACCTCCAGCAGCAATCTAGTGAAAGGAGGAGAGCCAGAACAGCACAACAGAGGGGACACATCCCCTCCTCTGCTTTGTCACAAATTCCTCTAGCTGTCTATAAAACAAAGTGCTAGCTGGTGGCAAATGACTATACAGAGCTCTTGGGGTGGGAAAGGGAGGGACAGAGTGATGCTCTGGGGTGAGTCTGGTTCTTGCCAGCAGCCACACCACAAACAAGATGCTCTGTCACGCTCCATCCCCAAGGGCTCAGCTCTGTAGGTGGGCGCCCTGGGTCACAGCACCTCACAGAGTGCAGAGGGTGGCTGCACACAGTCCTGGTACAATTCGTGGTAAGGAAACATCTCTGAAAACCCAACATCCCAGCTGGGGCTCGGTCTGTGTGGGCTGAAACCTGCGGTGAGCCACATGTCCTTACATTTCTAACACAGAAACTAACACTGTCTGACTCAGGTAAGCAGCGTTCTTGCTACCACAGTGAAGTAGCCTTTGTGCAAGGCAGATAAACTTCCAGACCTTCCCATTTCTTGGCTGCTGCCTGGCAGCAGAGCAACATTATTTTTAAACAAAACCAACCCCAAAGAAACCAACAGTTCTACACCAACCACAAGCATCCCTCACAAACCTCTCAGCAGCTCCACATTTTCAGGAGCATTATGGTAGTCTGGCTATTAAATAGTGCTTGAAGAAACTGCCCTGACTGAGAGCAGATAACAGCAACCAAGGAGACCACAAGCTCTCCACCCAACCCTGCAGAGCAGTCAGCAGCTTTACCCACAACACCTCTTGAGCCAGGTTGCAGGATGACATGGTGCTCATGCACCTGCTTTTCAGTGGTCCCCTGGACTTCCACCAGCTCCTGTAGCTGGGGACGCAGGACACCCCCACAAGCTCTGCTAACTGCTTGTTGGAATCCACCAAACACACCTCACAAGTGGGCTAAATCCAGCTGTGGCTTCATGCTGCTGTCCCAGCCACACTCCTTCAAAGCTTCTCAGGGGTCAGACTTGCTGTCTTCAGCTGCAACACTGTCCAGGGTCTGGCTGGGATGGAGTTAGGCACACAGGAGGCTGCAGGACCTGGGACAATTGTCCTGTCTGAGAGGTTCCTCTACAGACAACAGCCTGCATGCAAACATCTGCTTTTTCAGAAGAGAGGAACCCCTGCAAGAGCCTGACACTCTCTGGTGACCACAGGCAAGGAGCCTTGTGAAGCCCAGAGGGATGAGGCAGCTGGAAACTTGGCTCCAACTCAGCCTCTTAGAAGTGCTGAACAGCAGGTGGGAGTCACTATAGCTCCTCCAACAACAACCTGGGCACAGGAAGGTGCAGAGAAGCTTCTCTGTGGCTGCTAAGGCTGAGTCCCAGCAGTAACTCATTCCCCAGTTTATCAAAAAGGATGATTTTTAACTTTTCACAATGTATTTAGGACACTGTGGGTAGTAACACACGAACAAGCACGTCCAGAGATGTTGACTGTCACACTGTGAGTGTGCATTTCTGTTATGTGACCCAATCAGGAAGCAGACATGTGCACAGAAACATTTCATCATCACAACTCCAATAAGCACCAAATAACTCATCAGAGCACTGGGCAACACTATGGCTGGTGACAGAAGAGGGGGAACAAAGGCACAGACATGAAGAGAGAGAAACATTTCCAGATTCTGATTCTCTCTGGTACTTCAGCAAACACACAGGTGGGTTGTAGGGACTCACTGGGATTTCTACAGATGAAATATGGTATAAAACCAATTTGTCCACAAGGGTTGGGAAGCAGCTCGGGGCAGGAGACACTCGTTTCCCTGTGCAGCTGTTAAATGAGGTGATGTTACGTACGGCGCTGCTGGTGCTCCCCAGGGCACTCTGGCCTTGACAGAACGTTCCACGTGCTGTTCAGGAAGCACAAGCATCTTCATCCCACTGGCAGCTTCATCCTCACACAGCCACCGGTGCCCGAGTTTTCTGGAAGACCACAGTGGTGTAGGCAACCTCGCTCTGAGGGTGAGAAAGAGGTTCCAGACATCAGAGGGTGTGCAGGCATCACACTTCAGCATGGATTTCCTGCCCTTAATTTGTCCTCAACTCCATGCACTCTGAGTAGCCATAGTGTCCCTGCACATGGGAAACACATACATGCTGTGCTGGGTCAGACCAGTGGTTAGTCTGGCTCAGGATCCTGTGTTAACTCTGCATTAGAGGCTTCCAAAGCATCAACACCACGAAGGAGAACTACAGAAACACTTGCCTTTAAAAAATATTTTCCCCTTACCTGCCTAATGAGTGGTTTAGTTAAGCCCCAGAAGCCTTGAAACACACAGGGAATATGGCATTTGAGCCTGGTGATAACAGAGCAGGAGTATCTTTCCTCTTACATGAGGAGGTATGTGGACAGTAATTTAATTCCCTGAGCTTTAAGCAGAGGCTGAAGCCTTGGATGTGCAAAAGTAATCACTTATCCTTAGCCAAAAGAACCATTATTTAACACTCAAGCAGTGCAAGAGCCAATCTCTTTGCTCCCCTGACAAACTGATATTCACCACTCTATCAAGACTCTGAAGTATGAAGCGTTACAAGCACCAGTTGTGACCTTTACCTGATCGTTCTTTGACTCCTCAGTTGCTGTCTGGGAGGGAACTTCCCCTTGCAGGTTGTGGCGGGACCTCTGAGAGCCTGGGAAGGAGCAGGAGAGGAGTGTCAGCTGTTTGTTGCATGTTTGGAGACAGCAAGAGAGACTCAGGAGCAGCACCAGAGCATGTGTGGCTGAGGCACAGCTCGTATACCTGTCCCAGACCTTCACCACTGCAAAGCCAGCAGTTTGGCAGCCCAAGCCTTTGCCCACCTCTGGGAAGAGCCTGGGATAAAAGTGACCACTGGATTTGGTGTGGATGACACTGGTGTGGCCAGTGTTAGGACAGAAAACCCCCAAACTAAAAAAACCCCAAACCAAAACCAACCAGCAAAACCCACAACTCATCAGTACTAAAGTTAATTCCTCCATGAAAACAACCCCTGGGATGATTCCTGAGGAGTTACTGCCAGGAACGAGCTGTTCATCAATACATTAATCGATCAAGGAAGACGTTGTTTAAGCCTCTTTCAAAGGAACCTCTGTAGAGGTGACTTCAAAACCCTCCTGTGGTAAGACGCAGCCGAGGAGCCCAGAAACCCTCTTCCACCCGAAGCACAGGCTGTTATTGCACTTCTCTGCCACCAGGTCTGTAACGTCAGGCTGCCACTTACCTCTTCTCCATAGGTAGATGACTGCAAAAACCACAGCTGCAAACAGGACTCCAGAGATAAAGGCCAGTGATACATACAGTATTTCACGGCTGTTGATGCACAGAAAATAGAGTCAGAACACCCAGTTTTATCAGAGGTGATGAAGAACAGCACTCAAATCCACCAGACTTTATGCAATGGGACACAGAGCTTATCCCACACCCCATCAGATTACATGGTCTGTGTTTGCATTAAGTGCTACTATGAATTCAGCACCTACTGCACAGGCTAGGAAATTCTAAGCAACCTTTTAAAACCCCAAGACACAAAACATATCACATATAACTCCTCCTTTACAGAGGGAGTCCACAGGCTCAGCGAGCTCTGTGCTTGAAGTCAGGAAACAAAGGTGGAGCATTTACTTGTCAATCCAGCATTGGACTTCTGAAGCTGTTAAGTCAGCTGTAGAGGTGTACACAGTGGTGTGGACGGTGGTACGGACAGTGACAGTGGTGGGAATCGATTCTGGGGTAACTGGAAGCCAACAGAGACAAAATAATCTATCAAAACCTGGGTTTAAAACGTGTTCACCTCTCCAGGAATATCACAAGCAACAACCACCACCGAGACACATGTGCCTATTCAAGTATTACTGTGAGCAAGGGCTCCAAGTGGGAAGATCAGGTGGGAAAATTGAGTTATATTACTAGGATGCCACAGCAGCCTTTGTCAGCCACTCAGCTCTTCCCCAAACACTCCCACCTCCTGCCGAGCTTCCCCAAGACAGCCCTTTGAAGACAGGACAGGACCAACCTAGTCAAGAACACTGCATCTAAGGAAGTTTCTGAAGGATGAAAATACCTGCACTTGGTTTTGAGTAGCGACCTCCCATCCTCACCAAACCCTAAGGAGCAGCAAGAGAAGCTGAAAGGAAGGGAGGAGGGAAAAAAAAGTTTTATTTTTAGCCATACACATGCTCCCACACAAGAACAAACCAAACCTGTCACCCTCTTCCAGCTCGGAGATGTCCCTTTGCTTCTATCAGCCTTTCAGACGCCTTACAGAGACCAGCACACAGGCACAACAGCAAAGCCAGCAGCTGTGGAGTGTGAGTCCTGGCTCACAGTGTCCTGTGCACACACATGCTGCTGCCTTCACAGGGACAGTCACCACAGAAGCACCCACAGCGCTGCTCTTGCAGCAGCTGGTGCCCAGGGAACAGTATGAACATTTGCATAAGCAGCAGCTCTGACAAAACACCCCTCTACATTCTTCTTTCTCAAGTTAGGCTTTTCTCACCACAGCAGGAACGGTAACTTCTCAAACCTGAGGTAGAATCTTAAAGCTTGGGCAATACCAGGGCACTACCAACCTCCCCACCCTGTGATTCCCCACCGTGTGACCTGCGGAGGGCTCGGTGTAACACAGAATTGCTGCTGCCAGGAAAATCAAAGCAAACATCCTGTTCCCCACGCTGTCATCATTTTCTACTGCTGCCCACATTCCAAGAGTCAAACCAGTTAACTCCTCCCAGTTCCCCACCTGAGAGAGTCACAAGAAGTGACACAGCTCCACTGTACCTCACGCTGTAGCTCACCTGCAGCAGGGAACTCCTGAGGCGGCAGCGCGGCCGTTGAACTGCCCGATGTGTGAACAGCGTCCCCCTTATAACGAGCGACAGCTCGAGTCTCATTCAGATGTGGGGTTTCACAAATGTGGAAGTTGAGCAACTTCACTTTTCTATTAGAAAAAAAAAAGCAGCCAACAGGGAACTACAAAAACACCTGTGTTCTCAGGAACCGCTCATCAAGAGGAGAGCTGGGTTTAAGGCTGCTTACTTTTTAGTGCAGTTCTTGCCTCTGAAAAGCACCTTTTTTGCTGAACTCACTTGGAATAAGTGTAGAAAACTGTGATATCTTATTAACTCCATTAAAAAAAAGCATTTCCCTACTGCTGTGCCAATCCATACAAACAGGCACACAAGCACACCCACGTGTGCTTACCTAAGTTAATTTACTAATCAAATCACTTCCCACCACAGAAAGGATGAGGTTACACATAGGTTAGTGCTTTGCCCAGCTGGGACATCTGAGAGACAGCAGAATCCTTCAGAGGAAGAGTTGCCTCTAAGAGGAAAAGGATCATACTAATTCCTACCATAACACACAGAAAACTGTTTTCCTTGTGAGATGGAAGAGAGAAAAAGCAGCTTTTTTTCCTATGAAAATCCAGAAAGAGCTCACCCCCTGGCCTGAGCTTATCCGCTCCGCTGTTCTAGGCTTCACACTGGCAAGTTCAGCTGAACCCCAGCTTTCCGGTATGTTTTGATACACTTCCTGCCAGCTGCATCATCTTTTCACATAACAGGAAGGCACTTTCATCACTATTTGAAGGTATGTTACAAAAGTGGAGTTTTTTCAGGTCGTTTTAAAAACAAGGACGTTCATTCAGAGCACCTCCAAGCGCTGGACTAGGTAAATGGGAGCACTGGCACTTGTTCTGATTTCAGAGCGGCTTCCAGTTCCAGCATCTGCAGGTCATCCTCACCCAGAACTCTAACCCCAAAACTGTACTAGCAACAGGATATTTCACTCAGAAGTTCTCTACCTTCTCTCTGGAAGCATTCATGCCCAAAGCAGGAACCAAGCAGAACTGTAGACACTGTGGTTGCAAATAATGCCCACTATAAACTGACTGCAGTGGTTTAGGTGACCGACCTGGCTACTGCAAACACAAAAAAGAAACGACTGTTGCTACTGCTAGAGAGAGACAGCAGAGTGTTTTGTTTGTTTAATGACACTTTAGAATCATACAGTTTCCAACAGTAAGTAGTGAGACACGTCGGGGGACTCAGACATGGTTACACCGCTGCCTGCGCGCTCTTCGACAGTGCCTTCAGGTCCAAAATGCACTTGGCAATACTCTCCTTCTGCTGCAAAAGAAAGGCAGACAGCTTTCAGAAGCAAGCCTTTATGGGAGACATTTAAACAAGCAACACAGAATCCTAGTGCACTTCCCATACTCCTTTCTGCATCAGTAAAATGAGATTAAAAGGGATGTAATTACAGCTGATGAGGTCAGAGATTCAGCTCCAAACAACGACCTGCACTGCCAGATTTGTGTGCAGCACTAGGAATGTGATTTATTTTTCCTGTTCTCAGCATCACTCCTCAGCAGAAAGGACATCAGCAGATCTCCTGCCACAGCCTTACAGTTCCCTGACCTGTTACAGAGCCTCTATCCATCTTATCACAAGCTCTGCCCAATGCTGCAACCACCACCCTGCCTGATTCCAGCTTCAATCACAGGCCACACAACCATCAGGTGCCCAGTAACAGGCCTTGTCAGCTCTTACTTGGTGGTAGGAACGTATTGCAGCCACATCTGGAAGCCACCCCAGCACCTGGCCAGAACCACGCCACAGCAGATCTTTGTGCAGACTAAAACATAAAGCCAACCTCAAGTAAGCAAGTACCTGCTGAGGTGTGATGCTCTGGATAACGTTCTTCTCCACCCACTGAATCATGTGATCTTGTTCCTTCTGGCGCCGTAGGTTCTGCAAGGCCACCTGATAGTCCAGCCTCTTCTTCACCTCGTTGTACACCATCAGCAGCCTTTCCCGGTAATTGATTTCCAGCAACATGGCAATATTGTTCTAGGCAGAGAAGATGGAGTGGAAGGGTCAGAGCTCAGCAGGAATAGAGAACAGTGGGATGGATTGTATCACAGAAGTCACTGGATCGGGCGGAGGGATTGGCCCTGCTGCCAACACAGAGGGAAAATGGTGTGTGTGTGGCCAATAGGTCTAGGGAAGTGATTGTGCCCCTGTATGGTGCATTGGTGAGGCCGCACCTTGAGTACTGGGGCCAGTTCTGGGCTCCTCACCAGAAGAAGGACATTGAGATTCTGTAGCGAGTCCAGAGAAGGGCAACCAGGCTGTGGAAGGGGCTGGAGGGCAAATCCTCTGAGGAGCAGCTGAGGGAGCTGGGGTGTTCAGCCTGGAGAAGAGGAGGCTGAGGGGAGACCTTATCACCACCTACAACTACCTGAAGGGAGGTTGTAGAGAGGTGGGCAATGGTCTCTGCAGCCAGGGGACAGAAGATGGGACAAGGGGAAATGGCATGAAGCTGGGTCAGGGCAGATTTAGATTAGGTAACAGAAAAAAATCCCTTTACTGGCAGAGTTGTCAGGGCCTGGCACAGGCTGCCCAGGGAGGTGGTTGAGTCACCTTCCCTGGATGTGTTTAAAAAAAGGGTAGATGAGGTACTTAGGGATATGGTTTAGCTTAGGATGGGATTGGTTGGACTTGATGATCTTCAAAGGTTGTTTCCAACCTGGTGATTCTGTGATTCTGTTCCATGTTCAGCAATTTAAGAGCACCCAGTGCAAGGGAGCAGCAGAGCTGGCACAGCTTACCCGCTTCGTGTCAAAGAGGTAACTGCGGCCTTCAAGGCGCCACTGCTCCTTCTTCTCCTGCTCGATGGCAGTCTCAAGACTCTCAATCAGCTCGTTTTTAGAAGCTACAGCTTTTGAGAGCTTCTCCTGAAAGAAGAAAGAAAAAACACACTTCAGAATGGAAGCGAGACAGAAGGAAAACAAGCAATTAGTAATTAACTTCCAAAGTTCCCCATACAGATTTGAGAAATGCCTGCGTAAGCTGGGCTGTGCCAGGGCTGGGACTGAGGGAGAGCAAGGCTGAAAAAGAAGGGCTCTCAATGAATCCTACTTTAAAAGAATCATTGGTGATGGTATGGGGTGGAGTTTTTGAATGATCTATGTTAACAATGCCACCATAGGATCTAAAACATACCCCGTTCAAGCAACACTGAAGATATGTGACTCAGATTTTTATGACAGCCTGGGCACAGTGTTCCTTGAAATCATTAGGCAGCTAACTCAGAGCAGGTATTAACTACTACAAATTTAAGCTCTGATTCCTTTTCTTACCTCATTCAGTTTGTCAGCAAAATCTGCTACAGCAGGGCCGTATTTTTTTACACCATAAAAGATGATGGATAATATACAGGCAGCTGCAACGGTCTCGTGGTTGATGACATAGATTTCCTTGGAGAGAAGGTAAAGCACGAGTCCAGTTCCCAACATGTAAGGCCCTAAAAAACAAACCCCAGTAGCATTATTTGTGCAAAACATATGAGGTTCACTGAAGTCAAACACCTAAGAGGTTTATGGTTTATAAGCAGCTCAGGAAGCATTCTCTTTCACCATGAGAAAAAGCAGACGCCCAATATACCACCAAGGGGGAAGGGTACCATGAGAAGGGCCCCCAGGAATGAAGCTTCCAACTTGCATGGGACCTGCTGCTTTTGCTCACTCAGAAAAAAGGCCAAGAAAAAATGAAAACTCTCTGTTTAAAGATTCTGAGGGTCAACAGGCAAATAAATCCTCCTACAAGATCAAGCTCATGATATACTTTTGGCCTTTACTTAAAGCACAGACACCCAGATTTGAAGCCAGGAAGCGTGGCACTGGTTTCCCCTTCACAACCTCCCTCCACACACGCAATAAAAGGAATATTTTACATTTTCAGAAGCCAGAAGTGGTGGACAGACTAAAACAAGCCTAACTGAACATGCTTTAAAAGAGAAAATAAAAAAAAAGCAGCATATATTAACCTGTAACTCCTGTTTTTGGGTAGAGAAACTGGAAGAACTCCTCCGGGATCAAGCCATGCCGCACTTGTCCTCCTTTCTCTGGCAGGGGCGGCAGAGGGGCCGGGCAGGGCTGCGTGGTGTGCAGCGGCCGGGCGGCGTGCAGCACCCTGTGAGCAACCAGAGCGTTTCCATCAAGGACCGTACCGGGAGGGAACGAGCCCAGCGCCGGGAGAGGCCCCGGCGGAACCCGCGGGCCTGCGCCAGACACGCCTCCTCGGGGAAGGGGGCGGGCCCAGATAACCTCCAGCGGCTCCCCCCGACCGCCGCCGCTCCGTAACCCTGACGGCGTTAATCACAGCGGCGCGGGCAGAGCCCGGAATAACGTCACTTAAACACAACGCCCGAGGGGCTCCTGAGGGGCTTCCAAAGGGTTCCCCGGCCTGGCACGGGGCGGGAGGGCGGCCGGCCAGGCTGCCGGCACACCAGAGGCGCGCTAGGCCTCAGGCGGAGGCCAAAGCCCTCAGCGCTGCCTGGCGAGACCCCCGGGCCGGCCGCCGGGACACTCACCCCAGGGTGACGGGAGGCGGCAGAGTCCTCAGCGCGGCCGGGGCTGGGGGGAGAAGAGGGCAGAGAGCGCGTCAGGACAGAGCTCGCCCAGCACAACCCACCGCCCGCCCGGCCGCCCCCTCTCCCCCCTCAGCGAAGCGGTGCTGCCCCCTCACTCCCCCCCGGTCTCACCGGCGCGGAGGAGGAGGCGGGAGAACATGGCGGGCGGGACCGGGCTGGCAGCGGCGCGACTCTCTGCGTCCCGGTGACCGCCGGCCGCCTCCGCACCAAGATGGCGGGGAGGGGAGGGGGAAAAGTCTCGCGAGACGCCCCCCCCGCCCCGCCCCGCGGCGCGCGTCTCGCGAGAGGCGGCGGTGCGCGCGGCGCGGTAGCACGTGGGGGGCGCCGCCGGCCCCGCTCCCGCCGCTCCCGCCGCCGCCGCCATGGAGGAGCCGCCGCCCGAGCAGCCCCCGCCGGAGCAGCCCCCGGCCGAGCAGCCCCCGGCGGGCGAGGAAGCCGCGGCCGGTCCCGAATGGAACATCCCGCCCAACGCGCCCGCCTGCATGGAGCGGCACCTGGAGGGCGCGCACTACCGCGCAGGTAACGGGGCGGCGGGCGGGCCGCCGGCCCCGGGGCGGGGGGGAGCGGAGCGGGGTGTAGGGCGGCCGGCCGGCCCCTCGGGGAGCGGCGGCGGGCGCTCACCGGGCTTCTCCCCCTCCTCTCTCCCGCAGACGGGGCCTTGCTGCTGGGCGCCTCCGGGCTGAGCGGGCGCTGCTGGGCCGGCTCCCTCTGGGTGTTCGCCGACCCCCGCCGCGCCCCCAGCGAGGGCTTCTGCACCGCCGGCGTCCAGACGGAGGCGGGTGTCGCCGACCTGTGCTGGGTGGCCGACCGGGGCATCCTGGTGGCCTCCGACTCCGGTAAGCGACGGGGATCCCCCGGGTTCCCCTCTCCTCCCCCGAGGTGGGCGCTCCCCCCGCCCTGAGGTGCTTGTGTCCCCGTCCCCCCCGCTCCAGGCGCCGTGGAGCTGTGGGAGCTGGATGAGAACGAAACCCTCATCGTCAACAAGTTCTGTAAATACGAGCACGATGACATCGCCATGACGGTGGCCGTCCTGGCCGGCAGCACCCAGGCTGTCAGCGGCGGCAGGGATTTCTGGTGAGTGGCCCCGGGCCGGCTGCCCTCCCCCCCGGGGCCGGTGCTGGGGGCTGACTCCTCGCTCTTGTCCACAGCGTCAAGGTCTGGGACCTGCCCCAGCAAACGGTGCTGCACTCCTACAGAGGTGAGTGCCCCTGCCACCCTGCCCCACCTGGCCCCTCAGTCCTGCGGCCCCACAGGTTTATTTCCCATCTGCCAGAGCACCCCTGGGGCTGAGAGCTAATGTTTGCCAGGCTGCAGGTCCTTTGCTGTTAGTTTCTCCCCACAAAATTCATGCTGTAAGGCTCAGTTTGCATCACAACTCTAAGTGTGTCTTAGAGTATTCCTTCTGTACTGAAATCGTCCTTCCACCTGCACATGATGTGCTCTCCTAACCCCTGTTTGTGTTGGATGACAGCTCGCTGCAGATGCCAGTCTCTGGAGATGTGGGATTGTGATCTCTAGCCACTGTGCATCATTTGATCCTCTCCCCCAGCCCCTTTGTCACTGATATTTTGCCTGGAGAGGCTTCCTCAAGCTTATGCACATCACAGGGACTTGACGGCGGTGGCTCTGGTTGGGTTTGGCAGCAGGTTGGCTGTTGCTGAGTAGAATTTACCCTGTCTCTGAGCATAAACGACTCTGCTGTGCCTTCCGAGGTCTTTAGGAATACTCAGGAAAGTGGGAATCAATCTCTTGAGGCTCTTTATCCTTTTGTGCTTGGGTAGCTCACTCCGGTTCAGTGACGTGTGTGGCCTCCTGTCCCGATAAGGACACCGTGTTCCTGTCCTGTGCTGAGGTAAAGCTCACTCTGTCTGAACCTACCTGATAAAAACTAACTGGTTACAGTTAAATGCTCTTACTGAGAAGCTGCCTGTTGTGTTACAAGCTGCATTCGGGTGTTACTCCAGTGTGACAAGTTGCCTGTCAGCTTACAGAGCTGATTTCTACAGGTCTGTGCTGAGATACTGGAGTTCCTGGGTCTGTCCAAGGAACTAACTCAACTGTGTTGAGATACTGGAGTGCCTGGGTCTGTTCTGGCCATGACCAAGGAACTAACCTGCAGTTCCTGGCAGCATCCCTTTAACACAAAGGAAGGGTGGGTGGGTGTGAGTGTGGGTCAGTAGTGGTGCTGTGGTGAATCTGTTTGTGCCTAGTCCCTGCCACAAAGAAACTGTAACAAACTTTATTCATTTTGGATTTGTAGGACAGCAGAACTTTACTCTGGGACACCAGATGCCCCAAACCAGCTACTCGAATTGGTATGTTCCCATGTGCAGCCACTGCTTGTGTGTGAGTGTTTGGGGGAAGCAAGAACAGTTCTTTGATGCCCAACTTCAGACCCAGTGCTGTGACAGCACAGGCAGGAAAGCCTGTGGAAACCTAAGGAAGCCTGATGCTGTCACAATAAGCTTTTAAAGGGCTGTCCCAGTGCAGGAGCAGTGCTAAAGGAGGTAGTATCTTTGTACTTGGCTCTTCTCACACTCCTCCCAATGTATTTGCTTGCAGTTTGCAGTGCCTGTAATTACCTCCCTACCTCAGTCATGTGGCACCCACAGAAAAGCGACGTCTTTGCTCTGGGTAAGGAGGGATCTTCTCACTTTGCTTCCACTGGGCAAATCCAGGTCTTTCCTCTCACATGTCAGTTCTGGTGGTAACCCCCTTCTCCTCTTGCAGGTGACGAAAACGGAACGGTTGCACTAGTAGACACAAAGAACCCCGATGCTGCCCTCAGCTCCGCTGTGCACGCCCGCAGCATCACCGGCTTCGCGTTCTCTGCACATAGGTACAGTCTGAGTCGCTGGCATCCAGTGTGTGACTGGATAACCCCGTTGGGTTTGAGAGGATAAAGAGCTGTCAGGGTGCTAGTTTTTTTTCTCTTATCAGGAAGGTTGATAGTGAAGAAATAGAGCCAAACACTACATCGCTCTTAAGAAGTGTGCTAATGCACCTGAGAGTAACTCCTGCAGCGTTTGGAGCTGCTGCCCCACTGCTGGGGGGGGCTTTTCTAGGTAGATGTCTCTGCTTGAGGAAGAATCACTTGCTTTCTGTAGCTAATGTAGTGTGCTGGCACCCTGCCCAATGGCAATGAACAGGTTTTTGTAAGATACAGTCTCTAATTCACTGTACCACACTCAGGCTCCCTAAGAAACGTGCTTTTCACAAGTTTATCCCTGAGCTGCTCTCTTGTATTTGATCGTTCTAACCCTGGTCTCATCTCTGCCCTCCAGTTCACCCTTACTGGCTACAATCAGTGAAGACTGTTCAGTAGCTGTTCTTGACTCAGACCTCTCAGAGGTGTAAGTACTTGACCAAACTCACTACTCTAACTGTTTCTGTTGACTTCTTATTAAGTTAATTACTGATCCTTATGCCAAGTGGAAGATGAAAACACCCCTTGACTAGGGAGCATCATCCTAACAAACTAGCAGTTAGGAATTGCACGAGCCCCTGAGCTCCTGGTGAGGATGCTTTATGGCTCACAGAGTGTTTGTGTTTTCCAGGTTCAGAAGCCGTTCTCATCGAGACTTTGTAACAGGCTTATCTTGGTCTCCTTCAGACAATGCCTTGCTCACTACAGTTGGATGGGATCATCAGGTTTTACATCACACCGTCCCCCTACCAACTGGGGAACCTTCTGGAGTCAACTGTGTAAAAGAATAAGTTTTATAAACTCATGGTCCAGATTCCTTCCTGGCATTACTTTGATTCTGCTGAAGTCAAAGCTGTGTGTGATCGGGAGCAGGTACAGTCTGTTTGCCTTGAGCCTTGTGATCAGGAGGTTCCTGTAGTAATTTTGAGTTAGGCCTAAGTTAGTTACAAAGCAAGTTTTACCTTCTCCTGAGGAGTTGGCTTCACCTGTGATACTACTTCAGTATTTTACCTAGAAAAAAATTGCCTTCAGGCACAGAGGAGACTTAGAGAATTAGGTATACTTAAAAAAATAGTAATAAAAAGGCTTAATTCCTCCCTGATGGATTCTGAGGGAGGTTAAAACATCCACCTCTTGGTAGCTGGAGAGCCTCACTCACCGTTGAGGAGAGTACTTTGCTATGTAAATCAGTTCTTCAGCTGAAGGGGAAGAGGCAGTTGTGTTGGCATTTAAAGATGAGAAGGGTTCCATGGTTGTCCTTAGTGCAGCCTGTGGCTTAGAGGGGTGGTCTTCACTCTCAGTAGTGTGGATCAGAGTACCAGTGGTGTGAGCAGTTGTGTACAGCAGGGATCCCAGCTGCAGTGCTGTAGCAAACACCATCCTGACAGCATGACATGCTGAGACACCGGCACCTCTGGCTCACAGGGGATGCCAGCTCAGAGGGGCTGTTCCTGCAGCATGCTGAAAGCCAGGAGAAGTTAGGTGCTGTCCTGTTTGACACCATGTTTCCTCTCCTCTGTGCTGAAGACAACTTAACTCAGAGATCTGTGAACAACAGTTTATGCAAGGGAAAAACTGGACTAAGGACTTCAGTTTGCATTTGCCTGCTCCTCTGACAGCCTCTGCTTAGTAATAAAGGAGCCTCCTCACACACTTGTGATGAGTGACTTTGTGCTGGAGGCTGAGGGCACTGAGTGTTCCCATAATCTTCAAAACAGACACCCCATAATCCTTGTAGGTGGCTTTTCTTTTGTAATATACCACAGTCTTTTCAAACTAAACTGTTTCCCTGGAACATACTGACCTGAACAACCCCTCTGCATGCGTTGCCACCGCTCTGGATGTGGCCTGGCTTGGTATTTCCTAGGCAGAATAAAGCAGGTCCTGACTAAGGAAACTAAATACTATTGACACAAATGCTACTCCTGTTTCTTTGGCATGCTGGCAACACCCTTCAGGGGACTTGGCCCTGCATAAACCAAGGTTAGTTGATCCACATGAGGCAGAGCCCACCCTGCTTTTCAGGCAGACTGAGCTTTTCCAGGCTCTGCACTTCTCTTTTGAAACCCCATGTGCTGCTGGTTGAATTCTCATGTTGTGCAGGTGTTTACAGAGCAGGCTTTCTGATCTAGAGCAGTGTATGACAAGGAAAAAGAGAAATGATTATAAAAACTGACATGTTTCCTCAAAAGTGCCCCTAAGAACCGAAAGGAGTGACCTGTCCCAGACCTCTGCTGCTGTGCTGAGAGCTGACACAGGGCCTGTGCTGTTTGTGAAAACATCTTGGAAAAAGCAGAAGACAGATTTTAAATAAATCAGTTTTCATTTGTAACTGGGTACAAGTTTCACTGGGCCCCTTCTGTACCGTGGGAGAGCTGGCTGAGGTCACAGTTAGAGTTGTGATTTCAGTCCCTGAAATGAAGACAGTTCTGAAGTGTGCACTGTATCCCTGCCCAGGGCTCAGGCACTGATTCCTCAGGCTCAGGTCCTGCCTGTGCTCAGGAAGCTTTTCTATCCAGGTCTCCTTTGGGATTGCTTCTTGTGTAGCTAAAGACCAGTTCCAAGTGTTAAACCACACCAGGCTCCCCCCATCACCACCCACGAACAAATACTGCCCATGGCAAGAGGCAGAAGGGTGGGAGGTGAAGCCTGTCCCCACCTCGGGTCCTTCCTGATCCCTTAATCCCGTCTGTACAGTTGCTCAGAGACTTTGGGGTGGCAGCACCAGTGGGAATGCTCCACCCCCGGTACATCCTGTGGTTCTGCCACGGGAGGGCAGCAGCCCCAAACCTTCACTGGGTTTGTACCACTCACACTCCCGTGTTTGTCCTGCCGTCCTGGGAAAAGCGCTGGGGAGGGGGAGTTTCTCCAGGACTCACTCGTGCTGTGCTCCTCAGCTCCTAGTTGATGGTACTAGTGCGAGCAAGGCTGTAGTAAAGGGTCCCACCAATGTGCAGGCAGCATGGCAATGCCACGTCAATGCCCAGTGACTGCAGCTCTGCAGGGGAGTTGGTGAGCCCTCTGGGGTCTGTGGGACACACACACTCCACACTGGTCAGGTTTGGGGACGCTCCTGTGAATGCATGGTGGCTACAAGCAAGAGAGCCATGGCACACTGCCCTCACCACGAGCCTGGTCCTGTGGTGAGAGCTGGATTAGAGGGGAGGATGCAAACCAACAGCGTTTTGAAGAGTGGAAAGAATAACCCCTGGTGGAGCCCAGCCCGGCTTTAATGCTGCTGCTTGCATTGCTCACGCTGCCTTCTCAGTTCTAAGTGCCACATTCAAGTTGGGACTTGCAAGTGAGTCTGCAGGTCCCAGTGCTAATGAAGCCCTCAGACCCCACAGCTATTTATAGAAGCAGCACAGGCTGAACCGCACCAGCTCCTCTGCCAGGCTGCCCAACCAGCTGGGTGTGCAGAGCCATGGGCTGGGGCACATGGGGCTGGCTGTTGCTCCTTCACTGTGCTCCTAAAACACACTTCACTTGCCACAGGGTTTATATCAACAGCTGGGAAGTAGAAACTGGCCCAAGCCGTAGGGAAGCCGACACTGAGCCTGCTGCCAAGGCCAGTCAGAGCTGTTTTCCTCTCCTTTTAGTCTCCAGGCAAAGATCTTGCAGCAGACAGATCACTTAAGCAAGACTGAAAAAAAGGAGTCAGACCACACAGGTAATAAACCAATACATCCAGAGACATTTAATGCAAGAGGGTGGAGTTGAAGGCACTCATAAATAAGAGACTTTGTTCAATGCTTGACAAGGAAAGCTGTGAGTTACACTACATGAGCAGGTGCTTTAGAGAAGAGGCAATGGCAGGGGGAAGGGTTTAAATCCTGTCAACACCTGAGTGACCAAACTGTTCGGGTTGAGGTGGGAAGAAGTCCCTTGTCAGCCTTCAGGATTGCTTTCAGCCCTGGGACTGGGCTGGAAGGGGGGGTCCCTGTGCTCCATTACTGCCCCGCAGCTCTTCCTCCTCCACTGCTAAACTTACACAGTGAAGCACCTGGGGAGAAGGAGCAGCCATGGGACTTGAGGAGTTGGGTCTACATGTTGTCCTGACAAGTTACCTGGCTGGGAAGAGGGAGCTCTTGCCCATTCCTGCAGCTGAGAGGTCCTTGCTTTCCATCACAGGCTTCATTTACTGGTCAGGGCGCTGGCTGCCAGCAGCTCCCACAGTGGTGTCTTTGTGAGACTCTCAGTTCCCAGTGGCCCCAGTATACGTGTCTAGTTGTTACTGAAACACTAGACTTCTGCTTAATGCACTCACGAGGAGGGATAGCCCGGAGTGTTTGAAGAACAGGCTAGTTCCACAGCTTAACACAGTCACACTAACCAGTTTTACAACTGCGAGCAGAGTCCTACCTCATGTAGTTGGAGCTTACTCCACTACATGTTCCCAGAACAGGGTTGAATCATGAATAATGGCTACTCCATAAGTCTGACATGGGCATGCTCCTGAGGGTCAGTGTGAGCACACACCCCTCTGCCAGAAACAAGACCCTCTGCACTTACAACCACATTACAACACACAGCTCAGCGTGTCTGGGCAAAGCAGCAAAGGAGAAATGCAAAGCAAGTGCCACAATTGGAGTGTCACATTTTGCTCTAATAAAACCCCTCCAAATCCAAGCCATGTGTTGGGGATCCACTCAAATCTAGGAGAATTTAGGGGGGGGTTGTGTGTACAACTCCAGTATCTCTGGGCAGAGCGAGTCCTGAAGGCTGACAGCTCCCACCCAGCCTGTACCCCTAAGGCTGCTTTTGCAAAGTAATCTGCAGTTGGGACTTAGTGTTTTGAAAAAAAAAAAAGTACCAGGAAATGGAAACAATTGGGCTGCAGTGTTACCAGAGAGGCTTCTTTGGCTTGTTTCACATTAAACTGGTGAAACTCCATCCAGCACTAAAGCAGGACCCTGAAGCTGCTCAAACAGGGGCACAGCTTGACTTCTATAGGTATTTATCCCAAGGATGCTCCCTGCACAGATGCACTGCCCTATTTTAAGGCATGTGGGGGATATTCTACATGATGCTGGCACACTGAAATACCCAGACAGTTACTCCTTAGTCTCTGTAAACATTTTTGCAAACCCACACCCAGGTACTTGAAGCGAGTTACTTCAGTACTGGCTGGGGTGAGCACATCCAGAAGCCTTCCCAGTCACTGCAACTCACTGGCATGAAAGTGCCCTTTGAATTAGCCATCAGACCAATGAGAGCATTTGCCTTTTCATTTTATTCTCAGCAAAGGGAAGTTCAGGATACTCTGAAGCTGCTGCAATGCTCCAAGCAGCTGTTCCATTATTAATGTTGGAAATAACACAAAATGCAGAATGGGAAAGACATGACATTGATGCCAGGATAACTCCTGGAAGTTCCAGCACAAAGGAAGATCTATCACTGAACTTGGAGCTGAACTGGAGAACAGGACCTGCTCACACACACGTGTGCAAGGCAGGATAAGCTGGAGTGGAACAAAGGCTGTTGTGAGGGTTTGAAACCAGAAAGTGCTTTACTCTAGAAGTAGACTCATGTCTCAAAGTGCTTTAGTTTGTCAGTGATTAGAAAATATTCTCTACAAGTTTTTACACTTATCTTACAGTGACTTGCAGCAGGTTCACCTATGAGGAAAGGGACAGATCCCCCCCCCCTGGAAGCTGTTCAAAGCTTTGGTTGGATATTGTGGGATTATTGCTCAGGCTGTAGTACAAGATCCCCCCCCCTCCCCTTAAGGCTACTCACCTCCCACCCTGCACGCAGCAGGGACACGCTCACACACCCCCAGCACCCAGATGAGCACACAAGGAGCAGGTCCCTTGGGAATGTCACACAGACTCCCCACGTGCCAGGAGCAGGGGATACTCTCCAAATCACACCAAAATCCAGCTTTGACTGAAGCCAAGTCTCAGTGTGACAGATTTTAAGGACTCTGGCTTAGCTTTTAGAGGCAGAGGTGTAAGTGGGTCTCAAGTATCAAGGGAGCCCAGAGGAAAGCCCCCCCAGCACAGCACCTTGGGGAGCCAACTGGCACCCAGCAGCTGCCACAGGAAAAGGAGGATTGCTCCATGTTTTAAGTCTCCACAGGGCTTTACAACCATCCACCCAGGCCTCCCAGCCTTCTTCCACCAGGAGTAATTGCCAACAGAAACATTTACAGCAACCCAAAGGAGCAGGGAAGCGAGGGTCTGCATTCCCACAGCCACTGGCCCCCCAGCCCAGTCCCTCCCTGGGGAAGAGGGCTCAGACCTTCACAGTGGAGCTGGGCAGGGCAGGCACTGAAAGCCTGGAGCAGGCTTTAAGGCTTCAGCATAACTGGTTTGCTCAAGGCTGTGGAGGGAGGTGGGGACAGAAGAGGTTTGCCTCTTGACATCCTAAACTCTATTTCTATCCCACTGGACTCACATCCCTAATTCCCCCACATCCCACTACACACCGGCTCGCTTCCTTCCTGCACGTCTCCCAGGTAGTCTCTCTCTCCCTGTTCCCAAGCATGTTGGATTTAAACCAAGATAGACCAAAAAACACTCTCTCTAGTGGTGATGCTCTTTTCAAGATGCATTCTGTCTTTCTCAGAAGACCTATCAGGCTGCAATTCTAAAAATAGCATAGTGGGGAAGAGCAGGAAAGCTGTGTTTGCTCACGTAACAAGACAGCAGCCGGTCCTCTGCAGTAACTACTCTCCATGACAGTCTTTTGAGAAGAGTCCAAGTCCCAGGTTTGCTCCCCGCCTTCTCCATCAGCAGTTTCATGCAGGTTCAGCACCATCCCTGGTGCCCAAGGAGCAGGGCACAACCAGCTCAGGTGCCTCCTCGTCCCCTCCCAGCTGGATGAAGGTGGTGGAGCAGCCCCATGGACGTGACTATCGATGGCCACTCTGGTAGATGTAGGAGATGGGCTGCCGTGCCCCAGGCCTGACTGTGAAGGTGTTGGTGGGTCCACCATACTGCGAGCTTCCATGGGCAGGTCTGGAGGGAAAACAGAGTGGAAAGTCACTGAAAGCTGAGGAAACTCTTCGGGTTCATCAAATATTATCGTTATTTGTATTTTTTTTTTCCTCTCTCTAGTGGGGCACAGCCCAGCACTCCTCCTCTTCAGACCAAGGGACAGAGGAGAGGGAAGGGGGGGTACTCAGGGGGACACATACCTGCTGGCTGCCACCGTGCTGGCAGGTGAGAAGTCCCCGTTCTGCCCCTTGTACTTGGTGTCAGCTCCAGCACTGCCGTGCGGCACGGCTTTCCCAGCAGCATCCATGGACGTCCGCCTGCCCTGCGCGCCCGTGGGGCCGTTCCTGTGGGCAGAGCTGAGGCGACGGGCACCGTCCCCAGCCGAGGAGCTGTAACCCCCAGAGCTGTAGGAAGAAAGGACTCCCGTGCCCCGGGGAGCTGCAGCTGCCCGGGGGTAGGAGCTGTCGGGCTCTGAGACGTACAGGCGCTTCTTGATCAGCGGGCGAGGGTTCGGGCAGCGGCCGGGGTAACCGGCTGAGCTGCTGTAATCTGGGTACTGGGGTGTGAAGTCACCGTTCCTCCTGCTCTTCTCCGAGGGCAGCGGGGCCGGCTGGTCATGGCTGCCCCCGTAGCCACGGCCATAGCCAGGCCACCTGAAGTACCGCGGTGCCTCTGAGCCCCGGGTGCTGTCGGGGCAGCTGGGGCACTTGCAGTTCTCCTGACTTGGGAGAGGTCCCTCAGCCTCCCCCCCATCATCGTTGCTGAATTCGGGGGGTGGGGGGATAATGGCGTAGTCCAGCACCATGTCCCCATTCTCCTCCTCTTCCTCCCTGGGTGCTCCATGGCAGGATGACCCAGGCTGGTTCAGCTGCCCAGACTCGAGGAGGCCCCGCAGCAGGCTGGAGGCAGCAGCCCGCCGGTGTGTGGGGAGGCTTTGAGGCTGCACCTCGCCCCGTGCATCCCGGCCCTGCTCCGAGGAGCTGGAGAAAGACTGAGGTTTGCTCTGTCCTGACCCCACCATCCCCGCCCCAGCCGGCCGGGGCACCACAGTGAAGGAGTAGGGCTTGGACTCGTGGCGGAAGAAGCTGGTGGAGGTGGTGTCTGACGAGGCACTGCCAAATTTCAGGGGTGGCTTTGCCCGTGGTACAGCTGCCACCTCGCCGCCCTGCCTGCCCCGCTGGGCACGCTGCCGGGCTGCCAGCAGCAGTGCCATGGGGGAGCCCCGCTCCACCCGCTCGCCCGTCACAGGGTGGATCAGCACCTCCTCTTGCCCCGCTCCTGGGGTGTCTGGCAGGCTCCTGACCAAGCTGGGGGGACAGGGCGGCTCAGCTGAGCTTGAGGCACAGGGTGGGTCGGCTGAGCTGGCCCCAGCCCGGTGCACTTTGTACTGGAAGACGGCTGCGTTGGGCTGCGGCGCTGGGCTCTGCGCAGGAGAAGTGGAGGGCAAGGGGGAGGGGGGAGCAAGGGACTTCACTGGTCCCTGAGATGGGTCTGGGGGACTCACGCTGCTCTTTAGGGACCCCGGAGCAGGTGTCAGGCTCTCTGTGGCCTTGCTGGCAGCGGGAGCAGGATGGTCCTTGTGCTCTGTATCACCCTTCACCACTGGCACTGCTACCGGGAGCAGGCTTGGGGCTGGCTTCGGCAGCACCGATTCACCAGCATCAGGGGGGCTCTTCCTCACACCAGGGGGGCTCTTTCTTGCACCAGGGGGGCTCCCACCATCCTCAGTGCCCTGCTTCTGGTTGCCAAGCCCCAGGGCAGGTTTCCCTTCCTTCTTCAGGGACAGCATAGCCTCCAGCTCGTTCCTGATTTTCATCACGCTGCGGCTCTGCGTGGCAGGGCTGCTCTCCGGAGCAGGGAGTGCCGTGCTGGGAGAGCCCCCCTTGGCACTAGGGGTGCTGCTGGGTACCTCTTTCTTCTCACTGTCCCCTCCTGTGGGTAACTGCACATCACTCCTGGCAGGTCTGGCGAGCTGGGGGCCACCAAGCTGGGGCTCCCGGGTCCCGACACAGTTGGCACTGCTGTTTGCAGGCTGGGGGGCAGCCGGCTTCTCCAGTGGCTTCTCCTCCCTCCGAGGGGAGCGCAGGAGGGCCGAAAGCTCGTGCCGCAGCTTGCTCAGGTTGCTGGGGTCCCTCCAGTCATCCTCACAGGTCGGGTAGTCAGGAGGAGGGAGTTCCAGGTCATTTGCAGTGAGAGATTCAGACTTCAGAGGGGAGTTTCCCTCGGTTGTTTTTGGCTGGGGAACCTTTTCCATCTCAGAGCCTGGCAGCAGAGACTGGCGACCAGCAGGATTCACCCCTGGACCCGGTTTGAGGTTCAGTGGTGGGGGTGTTGGCACAGCCAGCTTGGTGATGGCCTGTCTCACTGGGGAACCGCTCTGCTCAGCATCTCCTCCAGCACGAGCCTTGGCTGCGGGCCTGATGGTGAAGCAGGGCGGGAGGGGAGGCCGAGCATGGGGCTGCCTGGGGAAGGGCTCCTGCCGGGTGGGCTGGCTCTCCTGCACCGGGATGGAGGAGGACCGGGCTGGGGCCGGGGGAGGCACCTTGAAGGACCTGGGGAAGGTGAGGTGAGGCTCAGGACAGTGCTTGGGCTGCGGACTCTCTTTTGGGGCAGCTGGCACCCCAGGCTCGGCAGGGCAGAGCGGCCCCTCGGCATCCCCCTGCCTCGTGTTCAGCACCGTCTCGGACTTCCACTTGGAGATGCCGGTGGCGAAGGGTGCCGGGGCCCGGCTGAGCGGGGAGGCACCCGGTGGGGCCGGCGGGATGAAGTCTGGAGGAGCCGGTGTGCTGGGGGAGGACAGGGCAGAGGCTGGAGGTGGCGGAGGTGCCATGGGAGGGGGTGGTGGCACCATCTCAGCTGGCGGGGGTGGTGGTGGCGGCGGCAGCATTTCGGGTGGTGGAGGAGCCGGCGAGGCTGGAGGTGGCGGTGCTGGTGCCGGAGGGGGCGGTGGGGGTACCGATGGTGGTGGGGGGATGTCTTCATCCAGGTCATCCCCCTCAAGAGCCTGCGGGCGCAGGTCCCCCACCGAGCTGTACAGCCGGTGGTTCCCATTGACCTGGGAGCCGGAGCCTGCAAGGGAGAGGGAGAGCACAGCAGCGTGAGCACCCCCAGCCCCATCACCTCCAGCCAGGCTGTTGCACTCAGCAGCTCTCTACAGCTTGCTGAACAGCAACAGCCACCTAATGCCTCACCCCTGGAAGTTAATTCATTCTCAATGATTTAAAATAATTAATAATAGATTCTATTTTAGCAAGGAAGTCTCACGATCAGACTGTCTGCTGCAGAGCTCAGTACAGGCACACTTCCTTCCCTGAGGTACAACACTGCTGAGCCCCTAGCACCATCCAGGACTCCAGAGAAGTTCCCTTACCAAGAGCTGCCTTTTCCTCAAAGTCTTCTGGCACTGATGGTGTTGGCACAGCCACCCCATGGGGTTCCTGGGCGTTCTGCAACAGTCGAGAAAGCAGAGCTGTTAGCTTCACACCAGGTCATCGTCCCAAGCAGGCTCTATAGCCTGTAGGGACAGTAATTTGTCTCCACAAACAGCAGCCAAAGGGTCCTGGGCCATTTGAGACATGGAGATCCCTGCAGTGGCTGCTGTCAATGGGATTTAAGGGGATGAATGAAGCGATTGAGGTTGCACAAGCCACAGACAACTCCAAGCCAGGCCGGTGCAGGGGGCTGGAGAGGAGCATGGCTGTTTCACACTTGAGCCCTGGGCTCCCCAGCCCACAGCACCACTCACACACCACACAGGTTTAATAGCTCCCACAGGTCTGGCAGGTGTTGCTCTCCAGCTCTCAGTGCAGCCACATACACACCACAGACAGACTCCAGCTTCTGACACTGGCACCAGCATCCCAGAACACACTGAGGAAAACAGCTGCTTGTGTGGTTTGTGCTTCACCCTCAATTACACTGAGCACTCAGCAGTGCCTTTAGCCAGCACAGGCCCACAGGTTTGGAGGATGCTTACAGCTCTGGATAATTGCAGACACCCACCACGAGATGCTCCCAGCACACTGACTCAGCTGCAGCGCTGACCAGGGCTCCTGCTTCTCCTTCCCCAGTGACTCACTGCCCAGATTGCTCTGCAGAGGGACTGTGACTGCTCAGGAAATGTACCTGAACACACCCGCATCCGAAACACAGGGATGCTGAATCAGGCTGTCAGCACAGGCGTGAGCCAGGCTGTCCACATACCAGTGCTGGGAGAGACCCAGAGCAAGGAAGTCACACTCCACGAGCAGCAGGAGCTCACAGACCCTGTGGGGATCCTGGTCTGGGACACACCACCCCATCCCCAGGGTCCACCCACCCTGCTGCTCTCCTACCTGCCCCAGGGAGCTGTGTGCCTTGGCTGCCACCAGCCCCGTGTGTGAAGGATGCACTGCCCTGCCAGCAGCCTGTGTACAGCCCAGAGCAGGGCTCAGCCCAGAGCAGGGCTCAGCCCCTGCCCTTTGCCTCTCCCTGGCATTATCGCTATTTTTATGAGGTTGCTGTAGGACTCCAAAGTTTCCCTGATCAAAGGTCAAGCTGGGTTCATCGAGCCAGCCCCATGCAGCACACTGACACGCTGCCCTGGGTGGAGGGAGTTCAGGAAGCCCAGAGCTGCTGGGGCAGAGCTGATTTTAACAGCAGCAGCCTGAGCCCTGGAACCCCCCAGCTTTTAACCACAAACTAAAAAGAAGTTGCACATGCTTTGCTTGCCAAGCCCTCCACAGGTCCTCCACAGCCATAAACCAATGAGCCAGGAAAGAGTGAGTGGGAATTCTGTCCCAGGATTGTGCTGATGGAGAAGCCAAGGTCTGCTAAGGCATCCAGACAGATCTGTTAGCAGCGAAGCATCAGGCTAGGTCAGCCTCACAGCCTCATCTCAGACCCCTTCACCCGTCCCAGAGATACAGCACAAGGCAGGGGTAGATCCTCAACTTCAGCAGAAAGCCAGAGGAAAGATAGTGGCTAACCAGAGGCACTCCTAGAACCAATAATGAGATTGTCCAGCACAATGAGATCCCCAAAACCACAAAGGAAAAAAATAAAACCCAGCAGTTCCCATTTGCTATGGAAATTCATGGCTGCAGGTCCCCAGAGCAGGGATACCTGCTCAGCAGAACGTCTGAGCACTGCATTAAAAGCAACACAATCATCACTTGTTTGGATAGGAGTGGGAAGGGAATGGCAAGCTGGAAGAGCTGTATGCAAAGCTGGAGGAAACAGTTCACATTTCACCAAGGAGTTGTAACGTTGGACATGTCACTTCAACAGGTCCTAAGAACTGGGCAAGCCTGTTGCACACCGAAAAAGCCCTCGCTGCAGTTGCTAATGCTCAGCATCTCCCCAAACCCACCCATCCCCACGTCACGAGCTGGCTTCTGAAATGGAAAGCATCTCCAGAACGCTGCCAGCCTCCAGAGATGACTGGGGAGATTGTCTCCCTTGGCTGTGTTTGCTCGGGGTGTGACGGCCCAGCCAACCTCCTGCTGATTCAGAGCCGGCTGCTGCTTGGGGTGCTGTGCCAGGAACCTGCCTTTCCAGTTTGTGGTCCTGCACCAGGATCCCACTGGGGGAACTTTCACTGTAACCACCAGGAATGGCTTTCCAGAGCTGGAGCAGTCAGACATCCCCTGGCCCCAGCGAAGGGCAGCCCGCCTGCCTACTCCCCCCCCCCATCAAACCAGCCAGGTTCAAAGCTACCTCTTCCCAAAAAGGAGCCTAAATACGACCTTGGGATCTCAGACAGACCAAGGATTCCTCTAAAAATGAGGCACTGCCCCCAAACATCACGTTTCAAAGCAGGGCTAGGGAAGTTTGACTGTGTACAGGGATGTATTGCCTGGCTGGCTGCAAAGCTCTGTCTGCACCTGGGAGGCTGGGCAGGAGGACTCAGTGGTACCCAGGAGGTGGGCAGCAAAGCCCCCCCCCCTCCTGCAACCTCTACTGTGCCCCAGCTCCAACAGCCAAGGGCTGGGGGTTTGGGGGGGAAGGAAGCTGCTGGGTGCAGGGAATGCTGCCAGGCACATGGGCAGGCTGCCGGGCAGGGTGTGTGCATCCTCCTGACTCACTGCTGTGCAGGCAGCTGCTTCTCAGCCTCCCCCCGTCCTGTGCAGGGGAGCAGGTGGGTGGAAACAAAGGGTTAAGGCTGGAGGTGCAGAACAGCCCAGTGCAAATATGCATGAGGCAGCAGGAGTGCCTGGGCCAAATCAAATCATAATCAAACCTCATCAGAGCAACACAAACAGCCAGCACAGACCCGTCCCTAAAACACTTCACTTACTCCTAGTGATTTCTTCAGTCAGACCTGTTACTCTTGGAAGGGAGAGAGAGGGGGACCCTCACAGGGGTGATTGAAGGGGACCAGCCCCAGGGCTGGCTGCACATCTAGGGGCAGCAGGAAAGCACCACTGCCAAGGCGACAGCCCACGGAGCTCATCCCAGGGACACTTGTGCTGTGTATTCCTCTGCCACACACACTTCCACCAGTAAAACATTCAGAAGCTCAAACACTCTGCAAAAGGCAGATGTGCTCTAAAAACATTGTAATATGGGGGTGAGCTGTGGCCTCTGCTAGCAGAGAGCTCTCAGGCATCAGCCCCACGGTTACTCAGCCAGGAGCCTGGGTGAGATTTTTCACCTGCTGTCATCTTTTGGGAGGCACTGACCCTGTGTAACCCCATAGCTTCCTAATTACACTCCCAAAGAAACTCCCTCCCACCCTAGATGTCCTCCAAGTGACACCGGCACAGCCCCAGCAACTCCCAGTGGCACCCAGGGGACAGCAGACCTGCCCCTTCTCTGCTCACAATGGCTGCTCTAAGGACACTCTAGATTCTCCCTGAGCAATCACACACTCCTGATCTCTTTAGGGGATGGGACCTTCAGAAAGGGGTGTTACATGGGGTGAAAAGCTGGCTTAGCACCCACAGCAGCACTGCATCGAAGCCAGCACTGACCACGTGTGCCTTCTGGAGTCCCAGCTGGGTTAAGCCATGTCCA
This sequence comes from Gallinula chloropus, assembly GCF_964237585.1. NCBI lineage: Eukaryota > Metazoa > Chordata > Aves > Gruiformes > Rallidae > Gallinula > Gallinula chloropus. The sequence goes on from NC_140112.1 coordinate 3,905,379, forward strand.
GACCATCTGGGTCCAGCACGTGGTGCTTCAGCCCCTGCATCTGGCTGCTGCTGCAGTGCCAGCCGCTCTGGGGGGGACAGTTTCCCTCCTACAGAAGCTGGGAATCCAGCATCCACACAGGCACCTGCTGCATCGCCTCCTCTGTGGGAAGCGGGACATGGCTTCGCTATCGCTCTCTCCAGCAACACGCTTGATGCGGAGAGATACCACCAGCAGCAGGGAGATAAAGCCCAGCACAAGTCAGATCTGCCATCTACATGCTCAGCAATCTTTCTCTTTCTCATTGAGAAGTGAAGCCTGCTGATGCTGCCGCCTCCTGCCTGAGCATCTCGCCCATGCCCGACACCAGCCTTGAACTCGCATCACCTCCTAATCCCTCGTACCCAGCCTTATTACAGGCTCCTTTTGCTTTCCATTTATTTTCTTCCCTGGGGTAGAGGATGAGAGCAGCAGCCAGCCCAACTGGTTCCGGGCACCAGCTACACATGGTGCCATAAGACATCCCGGTGTTCAGCTGGGTACTCACGAGGGGCAGGAACGTCAGCAGCGGCCGGACTCGGGGACGAGGTTTGAGCGTCGCTGTGCCAGAGTCAGTCACCGTCCCAAAGCGATTGTCACCATAATACACCTCAATCACATCACCTGCAGGGGAAGGGGAGACAGTTAGCAATGGGAAAACCCAGCATCAGACACCACCTCATTTTAAGGAGTTATGTGAAGAATTTGCTGTGTCAGCTCCCGGGAATGGGGTAAACATGTCAGGTTCTGAGGAGCACCTGGGTGTTTTGGAGCTGAGTTGGTGATGGGGGGGTGGTGGTGGAGAAAGGTCCCAGCCCAGCAGGACCCCCAAGCAGGCACTGGCACATGCCTGAAAGGCACAGATCATCTTCCCAGAGCTCCAGACACCATAATGAGCACAGATGGCCAAGTTTATTCTGAAAGGCTTATTTCTAAAGGCAGGTAACTTACATTTACATCAGGAGGGCCAAGAGTTGGTACAAACACTCAATTCACTCCCCATCCGGATTATGTTTGGGGAGGCAAAAGGCTTTGGGAGCAAGTGGAGTGTCTCTACAGCACCACGAGGCTCCGAGCCCCAGGAGAGCAGGGGTGGGCCCAGGGCAGGTGCTCAGAGGTGACACAAACCGGCTGTAAGCACGGGCAGGATCTGATCCCAGCAGCCAGGACCAAGGGGGACACAGCAGCAGAGCCAGACCACCAGCCACACCAGCAGCACCACCAGCTCCTGCCCCTCCTCACCAGCTGTGGGTGCATTGGAGAGTGGAGTTAGTGACAGGTTCTTCACCCAACCCCATCACCACAACAGCTCCCCCGTCACACGGAGCAGAGGGGCACCAGCAGCACCCCCACCCCTCCCTGCCCTCTGGCTTGTGCCAGGCAGGGCCAGGGTGAGCAAAGGGACTGGTGATGGAACCAGGACACACAGGGGGTCTCAAGTGGGCTTCTCCTCCTCCACACATTGCTGCCAGCAGCCGAGGGCAAGGAGGGAGATGCCTATTGTGGGGACACACCACCAGCACCCACAGCACCCTTCTGCTTGCCACAGAACTCTGACCCCCTGATGCAATCAGCACGGGGGACAAATGGTGATTGCCACAACACTCACATCAGCTGGCCCCATGGGTAAACACTCTGGGTGCCTTCCCACGAAATACAACCATGGATGGAGACGCTACAGCAGAAAGGAGTCAGAGCCCAGGCTCTGCAAGCAGGAGGAGCCATCAGGCATTCCTGGTTCCCAGCCCTGTGCTTTTACCTTGAACCACACCTTTTGGGCAGGTTTATTTCTGACAGTGAATAAAGCTCATAAAATTAGTTTAATTACGTTCTTTGTGTCTGATTAACAGCATGAATTAACAAGCAGAAGCACTGAAGCATGTAAACCCCACCTTGGCTGGGAGGATACACACAAATAATTCGTAGCCAAGGAGACCAACATTAAAGAAAGTCGGAAGGTTTGAGGAAGGAGGGGAAAGCAGCAAATTGGCTGTGATGGGAGAGGGAACTCCACAGGAGTGCTCCCACCTAACAGAGTCTGATAGCGTCTGGGAGCAAGAAGATGTGAGCAAGTCCCCCCCTCTCCTCCCCTAAAATACAAACACTGAAGAGTTTGGGGCTCAGCCCTGAGCCTGTGCTGAGGCATGAAGCACAGACACAGCTCGTCAGGTGTCACACAGCAATTAAAAGCGAAAGAGCAGAGAGGTGAAGGTTGTGCAAGCTCCACACACCAAGGGGCTGGGCTGCTTTTCTAAGCCACCGAAACCCCATCCCCGCTCCCTTCCACGTGTCCTTGTTCCCTCACAGCCCTGAAACACGCCAGCGAGTCCAGCAAGCATGTAAGCTTCTCCTTTCTCCCACCCACTACACCACAAGCTGCCCTGGGATACACCCCAGAGTATCCATCATGCTACCGCTGCCCTGACTGGCAGTCAGGACTCCCTCTCCTTTATCCCAAACTTCTCCCACTACAAGGAATTCTTCACAAAAAGGACATTTCCTGCAGCTTTCCAAACACCAATCAGCCCGCACATCAGTTAGTCTGACACTTCCCTGGCTGTGAGGGGCCCAAGCACAAAGGAAGAGCTGTTGGAGGCACAAGGATGGCAAAGATGCCACCAAATCACTGCTACTGGTGTATAACCCCCTGGGTGACCAAGCAGCAAGGATTAAGGCCAATGCAAGGCAAGAGCTGGGGTCCAGACAGCTTTGTGGGGCAGCGATAGTCGCTCAGAGACTTGAAACGACCAGAGTTTTCTATTAAACAAGTCACTGGGTAAACTCAATGAGGAACTGGATTAAAGATCACACGGTCTTTGATCCTAGATTACTAAGCATCACCAACCTGAATGTATTTAATTAAAGCAAAATGAAATGCTTGTAGTGGTGTTTTCTTTGCTAGATAAACAGGACTTGCCTGCTAAGAGCCTGTCACTGGCAAGACCTGTGCTCTGACAGCTCCGTTTCCTGGAAGGAGGGATCAGGAAGCTTCAGAGGCTGTCGGAAGCAGCTGGCCTCAGATCTGTTTTGGCCACTTTCTGCCACTCAGCCCATCCCAGAGACATTTGTGTCCTCTCAAGTCATGGGAAATAAAGTCAGCAAACTGCAAGGCACGTAATGGAACTTCCTCCTACTTGGGGGTTGCATCACCTGGAGTAGGCGTAGCAGGTTTGATGCCGGGGGTATCCACAGCTCGCAGCGAGGAGGCGGCATCAGTCACTATATTCAGGAATCTCTGAGTCAGTGACACGCAAACCTACACCCATTCCACATTGCTTAACTTGTGTTTACTTTGTGTGCAGAACTAAGGTGGGGATTAGCAGCCACAGTGGACTCCGGGCAGCAGCAAGGGCTCACCCAGGGCCAGGGATGAGGCTTTCCCAGGGCAGAACCTGCCATTCCTCACCACGAGCCCACCCCTCAGCACACGTTACCCTGAACACGGGCACTGCGCTCCTGGGTGCCACACCACCCTATGCAAATTCAACTAATGCTATAAGTGCCAAGAGGATGCTAAGGAGTGATTCAACAGCTTTTATTTGTGCTCAGGTTTCAAGGACTGACTGACTCCTGGCTTTTACCGAACGGGCTGATGGCGCAGCAGCTCCCCGCACCCGAAAGGAATGCCTTTGTCCTGCAATTGCAGCCACGGAAGTCAGGCTTGTAATAAGCAGACACGGTGGCTTTTATTGCACCCCCCCACCCCCCCTTTAAACCCAAACCACATCAGAGAGGCCTGAGTCCTCCCCAGATTTAGGACAGTTAGAACCCAGCAGCTTTCCTTGGGCGCTCAGGAGTTGCACAAAACTCTTCTCATGTTTTATCATAAGTTTGGCCAGCTCAGCCTTGAGGGTGTCACCACCCTGCCGTGGCTTTAAGGGACAATGTCACAGCTCTGCGAGCAACGCAGCCGCTTCCTAAAGCTTGGAAGTGTTGGCTGGAACGTCCCAGCCACCAAACCCGATCCCCATATCCCTATCATTTATCTACCCGGCTCCACGGCTGTTCGTTCGGCTCCCTCCTACACCAGCCCCCAGGGCACGGCATGGCAATTAAAACCGCGGAGAAGTACAAGTAAATCCCCGTGAATATTCAACCCTCAAACCCCACCACCACCCCCCCCTCCCCTCCCGCAGCGCTTCCAGGAGCGGGTTTACAAGCCAACGGCTGAATCCCGGGACGGGGCGGACAAGCGGGGCACGGGAAGAGCCACCGGAGCGGCAGGAGCCGTTTCCCAGCCGTTTCCCAGCTGCTCCGCCCGGGCCGCGGGGGTGGCCCCGTCGGAGCAGCGAGCTCCGTCCCGCAGCCGCCTGGCTCGGGGGTCGCTCCCCCCACTGCAACCCCGCAGCCCCTCCCGGGGCTTCCCAAACAGGCAGGGAAGGAGCCACCGCCGCTCCCCGGCCCCGTCCGGTCCGTCTGCCCGCCGGCACCGTCCCGTTCCCGGAGCCCCACCGCATGCACAGCCCCTCAGCAGCCCCGGGACAGACCAGAGGAGGAGGAAGAGGAGGACGAGGTACTGACCGGTGCCCCCCGCGCTGTCCGAGGTCACCTCCTGCGCGAAGATCCAGGGCGGGTTGGTGGCGAAGAGGGACGCGGCGGCGGCGGGGCTGGCCTGGCGCTTCCCGAAGAGGCGGCTGAAGGTGCCCTGCACCGAGTGATGCTTCTTCATCCTGGCCGAGCCTGGCGCTGCCCGCCGCGCTCCCACCGGGCATCCCCGCCGCGGCAGCCGGGCGGGCGCGGGGCCGGGGCCGCTGCCTCAGCGGTTGCGGAGCGGGGGCGGACCGAGCCCGGCCCCACCTTCGGCCCCTCCTTCCGCCCAGGTGCCTCCCGCCAGCCCCGGGGCCGCGCAGCCGCTCCCGCCCGACGGAGGATGCCCCCGCCGCCCCCGCGGGGTTTTATGGGCAGGGCCGGGGGCGGGGGGTCTGCCCGGAGCGCGGCTCCGGTCCCAGCGCCCGGCCGGAGCTGTCGCATCCCGGGGAGGGACGGGCATCCCCGAGGGGGGCGGAGGCGAGTCCCGCTGGCCCCGGAGAGCCGACACACCGCCACCCGCTGGGCTTTGCAAGCTGCTCGTGTACCCAGCACGCGTGTCTGGGAGTGTCGGTCTCTCTCCCGGTGTCTCTCCGTGCGTTCGCCTGCTGCCGCATCCCTCACTCCGGGGTGGGCTCCCCAAGACCTGCCGAGTAGTTGGGACTTGAAGCCCCCGAGATCGGCAAGTGTCTTTGTAATGCAGGGAGATGCCAGCCGGGCAGCTGCGTGGCCTCCTCCCCGCTGCTGTGTGCATGCCAGGAGGCAAATGAGCGCCCAGGTTTGAAGAAACGCCTTACAAAGCACTAAACTCCCCAGCTTCCAGACCTACAAGCCCCCCCACAGACCCCTGCTGCCTGCGGTGGGGCCATGCACCGCCCGAAACACCTCCCTTCCCAGCGTGACCCACGTGTTACTGGGGCTTGGAGGTCTGGGGATGCAAAACCTTACAGCCAGTGGGACTTGACACCCCAACCATCCCTCGTCTCAGGCTCAACGGGAAGTGCCTTGTGTTGCCAACAGTTTTCTGTGTCATGCAAGTAGTAATGGAGAGTTAATAGGTAACACTGGTTATTAATAAATGCTGGGGTTTCTGGAGAACTTTAAACCCCAAGTAGCTGCCAAAACATCAACTCCCAAACACAGTGCAGGGTCAGGTCACCCTGTCTGACGCCCATTTCTATTTCCACCATGGTTTGAGAGTCAAAATGAGATAAGGTTAGTTTTTCAGTGATAAACATCCCTTTATCAATCCCTTTGAATGGATGCTGCTCACAACCTTTCCCTGCCACTGAGCACAAATTAGGGCGACACAATAAACTACCTGTGAGGGAGGAGGAAGAGGTGCTGTTACTGTCTTTCTGAAGGGAAATCTAGCCATGGCACGAATTGTCAAACAGCACTTAAATAAATAGAGTTTACATGAATGGCAACCAGGGAAAGGAGAGGTCAATGTTGTACCATGTGGGCTGGACCCTTGGGGGTGCAGCGTGGGGGCTGTGGTGATTTAAGATGGTTTTCCAGGACTTCATCCCTCTCTGCAGCCGTGCAGCTCCATCCCGCTGGTCAGACGCCTCTTCCTGCTCCCGCTGCCGCTCCCAGGATCCGCTGTGGGAGCAGCAGGTGATGCCAAAGGGACAGGCACCAGGCCTGCAATTAGTGGGGCTCGCGCCCTTCCCGACAGTTATCTTAACTGCTGATTGTGTGAGGCATGACCAGCCCTGCAGATCCTGCAAACAGCGGCAGGGGTGTGAGTCCCGTGTGCCTGGAGCTGGCTGCACAGGGAGCATCCCATGGGAGGGACCTGTGGGGACATTTCGGCTGAGATCACAGGACAAGGGACAGTCCTGCCTGCAGAGAGGAGCTGGGAAGCAGCATTCCTCCTGGGAGAGCAGGGCTGCAGCCAGCTCTTTACAGCAATGCCTCTGGCTGGGCCCCAGATGCCTAAAGACAATAAACCACTGGCACCCTTGGAAAGCAGAAACCAGATGAAATGAGGGCCCTGCTCCCTGGCAGAGCGGGTTAATTCCACCTGCTGCAGGGAAGATGGGGAGGGTGCATGTCACGAGCACAGAACACGGTGTCTTTGCAAGACAGGCAAGGTACATGTGCTGCTGGTACTCAGCCCGTGCACAGACTGAGCATGATACACAGAGACAGAGTCATGGGAAAGGGGAAGGAGAAGAGGAACCACGTTAAGGGAAGCCAATAAACCCCCATGCAGTGACAGAGCCTGGGCTCCTGCATGGAGGTGTCCCACAAAGTGCCGTGACACCACAGAGACTGGGAAGGTGCTGCAGGGCTGCAGCGATGCTCAGCGGGGATGGGGAAGCATCTCAGCTCCCTGACAATTGCTCCCAAGGTGTTCCCCTGCCCTGGGGGCAGGGGGTACCCCCAAGGTTCTGCCTCACCCTGGGTGCTGAGCGTTGGGAAACATTGCTCACAACACGAAGGGCTGTGATGTGGGGGTGAATTTATTATCCCAGGGAACGTCAAGCTGCTGAACAAGTGTGCAAGAGCTGGTGTGCACACAGCGTTCCTCCCAGGGGAAAACTCCGTGTTCTTCACCTTCCACCCGCTGGCCAAGCAGGGACCTGCCCCACAGACCAGAAGCAGCTCAGGGCCGGGAAGAAGAGCGCTCGGTGTGTGCCAGGCAGGCTGACTCCTGCCAAGCACAAGCTCAGGAGCCGCAGAGCAGCTGCCTGGTGTGGCGGCACGGCTCTGTGTGTGTGCTCAGGGGAGGAAGGCTCCTGCTTGCCACGATCTCCTGAGCGATAGATGCCACACAGAGAAAGGGATGGGTGGGCTGGGCACGGGAAAGCACTTGGAAGGTGGCCAGTGGATTTTATGGCACAGAAATAGCCATGTGAGTGCTGCTCTGATGTAACACGCCGCCGTGCAGGGCTGCCTTTGATCCTCACGCAGGTAAACACTCCAGGACAATCTGCCTTTCCATCAGAGCGAGGAGCTGCACCCTGCAGATGCAGATCCTTCCCTGCTGTGCTCGCAGTTGTCTTGTGGTGGGGAGACTTGGGAGGTGGAACCCTCAGAAAGAGAAACCCCTCTGGTCTGTGGGGAGAGCAGGTCTGTGCTGCCAAGGCCAGCAGAGCAGCCCGGAGTGCTCCAGCTGACAGGCAGCAGTGGTGGTTCCTGTCAGGGTGTGACCCTTTCCCCATCCATCAGCCCAGGAGAAACAGCACCCTCCCTGACCCCACGTGCTCCTGCCCAAGGAACCCTGTTCAGCCTGGGCACCTGGTGACAGCCACCACCCAGTGACATCCCAGTTGTCACAATGGCCCCAGTGTCGCTGTGGCTGGCACTGCCCACCCAGCAGCACTGCCTGCAGCTCCCACCCAGCCAGCCCCGCGTGCCTGGGCCCTGCCAGGAAGGAGACCTTGCAGGTAGGAGCTCCAGGGCTCAGGGTTTGGCAGAAGGGACTCCTGCTCACTGTGTCCCCTCCCATGGGCATGGGGCTGGAAGACCCCGCTGTGAGTGTGGCCAGGACAGAAGGGTCCCTGTGCTGTGGATGTGACGCCCCATCCCTCCCCAATGCACAAACCCATCAGCCTGCTTCAGCCCGGTGGGTGCCAAGGGCTCAGAGTGAAGGATGAGGCTCAGCGGGGATGGGCGAGGAGCTGCACGAGTGGGGACTCCCCGCTGCAGGGTGAGGGGGTGGCAGGGGCACAGGGCCAGGATGGGCAGGGCCAGGGGAACGCTCCATCCAGGGCGGGCGGCTCAGCCCTTGGTGCTTTCTGGATTACTGCCTTCTCCCCCGACCCCACCTGTGAGGATCTTCTTTGAGAGGCGATTTGGGAGGGATTAGGGATCTCTAAACGTGTGACTGGATGCAGCAGGATTATGTGGGACTCCTAATTCAGGCGCGGAGCTCTGGCAGGGCCATAAATAGTGCTGTGGACACTGAGCTGGTGCTTCCCCTCAAAGGCACCGGTCACGTAAGCAGGTCTGCTCTCCTGGGCATGTAGGGTGTTTCTGCCAAGCTGGAGGTATCCCAGAGCATGAGCAGAAACCCCCAGGGCAGACAAACATGGCAAGAGTGAAGCCCAAAGCTCAGCACTCCCTGGCACAGTACCCTGCCCATCACCACGATGACTGCCAGCCTTGTATCGCCGAGTGCATGTGAGGCTTGCACAGCTCCAAAGCATCTACATGACTTAGCAGTCAGGTTTTCAGCCTCCCCTACACTCCCCACCTGCAGAGCCCTGATGACATTGATGCCTCCCCGCCGCAGCACGGTCCTGTCTGTCTGTCTGTCTCCCAAGGGGAGAAAGGCCACGAGCACGTCTGTGAACGTACCAAATTCTGAGCAAACTGAGGTGTGTTCAGAGCAGGGATTCACAAACCACAGTGAAAGGACTGTCGTGGGACAAATCAGGAGCTAAAAATTCCTCTATTTCACCCTCCATGGAAGAAATGGACTGATGGGTCCTTGTGAGTGACTGCTGAAACCCTCCATTGTCCTGAGCTCCATCATCAGAGCTTCTCAAGCATCTAGCACCCGCTGACAGCCACCACCCAGTGACACCCGGGTTGTCACCAGGGCCCAAGCAGCCCCGACATCCCTGTGGGAAAGGAGCAACTAAAAGAGGTTGTGAACCTGTGAGGATCTGGTCTTTTCTCTCAAAGGCTCAGGGAGATTTCCAAACAATTTGTGGGTATCCCCCTCCTAATAGGCTTGGGAGCCGCCGTTGAGAGGCAGCTACAGGGAACAGAAATAGAGCACAAAGTAAGCCAGGGCGTCACGGAAACTGGGAAACCTCTTTACAAGGTTAAAAATAAAGCCAGACAGCACAGCGTTTATTTAGGACGCCCAGGAGTAAATCGGATAATTGCTGGGGAAGAGCCAGTTTCCATTAGCACAAAGGTGTCATCAATGCAAACAAGATAACTGAGTCATGGTTAAATAACAGCAGCAGAAATACTTCTCCAGTCAAGCGCAGCCTCGGAGCGGCTGCGGGTGACAAGTCAGCCCCGTGTGTGTCTGGGGGACACATCCACACCACCTCCTCTGCCAAGGGTCCCTCCAGATGCACTGGAGAAACAGGCTGTTTCTGCAGCCCTTGGTCCCCCTGCCGTGTGTACAGGTGATGAGGCCAACTTTGCTCCAGGACTTTAGAGACAGCTGAGCTGAGAGCCAACATCCCCAGTTTGCCCTTCGTGTTTCTGGGGGGATAAACCCCCTTAGGGCTTGGGCAAGGGCAATTAGCATGGTGGCACAAGGTGCAGGGCAGTGTTGGGTTCCTGCACCGGGAGCCTGCTGAGCGGATGCCCCAGGCATCCCTGGCAAAGGATGCTGCTAGGTGCCTGTCATCACCAGTACGCCCTGCTGCCTCCTGTATTTCAGACTGGGCTGAACATTTTCTTGGCTGGCTGGCCACGGCTGTGGTTTGCTGACAACTTGACAAGGAGCATGTACAGGTCCTATAATGAGGGTTCTGATCTGGGACCAGAAGGGAAATGTCACATCCCCCAAAAGCGATGAAGGGATGATGAGCCAGGTCAGACTGACAGTGGAAACATCAGCAGCTGGGTAGCACTTTATATTCACTTTGCACCTGCACAAACAACAAGCTGAGATGCAAGTCAAGGCAGCACTGAGTCCCCTGAGCCTTGCTGTGTGCATTCCCTCAGGACACTGTGTTTTGCACCGTTGCTCCCACAGTCCCACTGCATCTTTTGATTTTAAACTCTCTTTCTCCTGGAGTAGCATCACCTTAGATTTTAGATAAAGAAATCTGATGACCTCACTTCTCACTGTTCATAGTGCTTACTGACTGTCCCTGTGGTGAGTGGGGGCACTCCCTGAGTGCTCCCAGTTTAACGTGCCGCTTCTTCAGTCGCCAATACACAGCTCCTGCACTGGGGCTTTAAGCACTGATGAGGGTGGTGAAGTGTGGGGACAATCATGATGCATTTGCCTGTCTCTTTCTGCTCCACAGATGACTAAAACACCTGCAGCCCCAGGCACAGACCGTGATGGATCAAGGGGGATGGAGAAGCCTGAAGAGGAGCAGGAGGCCTCTCGCACAGCGCCCACCCTGAGGGGCCAGCAGCCTCCAGCACGCTGCCAGCCCTTGGCCACTCACTTTGTCCCCTTTGTCGCCCATTTCGGAGGCCGTCAGCCCGACTCCTTCAAGTTTCTCTTCTACAAACCCAGTTACTCCAACTCGTACAGCCCCTTCTACACAGCGCAGAAACCCACCTGCGGGTACCGCTACCACCGCGACACCGATCACACCAGGAAGGTGATGGACGTCCAGAGTGCAAACATTGTGAAGTGGAGACCCACCCCGAGCACAAAGCCCCAGTCCACAGCAGTAAAGCCCAAGCAATGAAACCAGCGACCAGTGTGACTTCATCCTCCCATCAGGTGTCTGAGCTGTGACCAGCAGCGAGCCCGTGAGCCGAGGAAGGGGTGGTGAGGCTGTGTCACTGCTCCCAGAACAGCACGCTGGGTGGATTTTGCTCTAAAAACCTGGTCTGACTCGTCCTGTCATTTATTGCCAGCTGCTTACACAGAGGCACTGGGCGTCAGCGCTGCAGGAATGGGCACCCAGTGAGGCTCACCTGCACCACCTGCACCACCCAGGAGGGTTTCACTGGCTTCCTCAGCCGAGCCAAAATCCTGCTCCTGCTTTGGAAGGCCACCTGCTTTCACTGGGCTTTACTGGGCACGGGCAAAGGGTTGTTTTTAGTGATGGAAAAGCAGTTTCATTTGTGGTGCTGGGAAGTGAGATGGGAACTGGACCTCAAATTCATCCACCCCATCCCTACTGCCCATCTCTGGAGAGCAGCATGCACCAGCCCCGCTGCTCCGTTGCCTGTTCCAGGGGACTGGGTGCACCGTTAGTAAATCCTTCTCAAAACCATCAGTGAGCCTGTGTCCACCCCTGGTACACACCCCTTCTGCTACCGAATGCCTCAATATCACAACCCCACTCCGTGCTCAGGAGGGGTACCCCAGCCAGCTCCCCTTTCGGGTGGGTCAGAGCTGGGGGCACCCACTCAGGGCTCACCCTGCCCACTGGGGACCTGGGCCCGCTGCTGCTGGCTGGTGCAGGATTAGCACATCCAATTAGTGTTCCTCAATCTAATTCTGTTTCCATCGTGCTTGTGTAATGCCCCCACGGTAGCAGAGCTCAGTGCAGAACCGATGTCAGGCTCTGCAACACATAACAGTCAGGCTTTTTGACTTAAAGCTGTCAGGTATAATAACAGTATGATAGGGCTGGCTCTCTGTGGGTACAGATCCACTACTCACACCAGTTTCATCACTGGGGAGGGTCTCAGTTGTGCTTCTTTCTGAGGATACATGTTTTTATCTCCCAGCCGGAGTAAAACCAGCACTGGGCTTGGTCGTGTTTACACAGAGAATTTCTCATTGTAATTCATTGTGAAGGAAAACTGAAGCTGCCTTCATCTCCACCAGCTTCACAGAGCTCTGGGAGTGCAGCAGCCAGGACACGCTCCTGGGATGAGGAGCAGGTTTTGGGAGAAACACTCAGCCAGCAGGACCAGAGTCCCAACACTGGGACCCAGGAGCTGGGAGGTCCCCCGGGAGGAGATCATCAGAGCATCTGGCGTCTGCATTTAAAGCATTTAAAGCTTCACCGTTCAAAGCAATTATGTTCCTAAGTTTGGCTCCACACACCAAATCTGCCCTGATGCACCACCTCTCGCAGGGCCTGACGTGGTGCTTCCCTCACCCTGAATCTCAGGCTGAAAGCGACAGCCCTGCCTGGAAATGCTCCAGCCATGGCAGGAGGAAGGGTGGCCAGAAAGCCAGGACCAGCACAGGGACCTCCCAGAGGTTTTCTATCTTTCCTCTGACCCTGATTTTGGTGCAAAAGTTTTGCTCGTGTTTCCCCACACAAAATCATAAGTGAAGGGGATTAGGAGATTACACCGTCACGGAGAACATTCCACCCTCATAATCTCCTGCCGGGCCTGTAATCTGCAAGACTTTCCCATTTTACCTCCTTTCTATTTTAACCTGAACTCCTAATGCCTGTCAGGAGCCATCACAACCCTCCCCCCCACTTCCCTGAGCCTCATTGGCCAGGGAGGGATTTGCTGGGTACTTAAATGTCACCCCCTTGCCTGGGGAGGGTTTTGTGCTTTTGAATCTCCCTGGGGAGAGGAGCTTTTTGCATCCAGCACCAGCACCACGGAATTGGAACCCCCTGGCTGTCCCCCCCACACTGTGACCTCTGCAGTGCTGGGGACACCTGGACTTTGAAGTCAAGAAGCAGAATTTCAAAGCAAGCCCTCGAATTACAGATAAAAACACTTATTCTTGGCTGCAGAAGCAACCAGAGCTTGGTGTGGAGATGGGGAACATGGATGGGAAAGCCGTGGAGGAGCTGAGCACGACCGAGTGCCACCAGTGGTATAAGAAGTTCATGACAGAGTGTCCTTCTGGCCAGCTCACCCTCTACGAGTTCAAACAGTTTTTTGGCTTGAAAAACCTGAGTCCTTCAGCGAACAAATACGTTGAGCAAATGTTTGAGACGTTTGACTTTAATAAGGTAAATATTATCCTTCCTGCTCAGCCTGTGCCGGGCCCGGCTGGCCTCGGCCCCTGCGCGGGGACCGGGGTGGTGTGTGGGGGGTGGATGCCAGTTCAGATGTGTACTGAAGTGCCTACGGTCTGTGGCCTGATAAATTGTTAAGCTCAGTTATGTAAGGGGAGAAATGTCAGCAAGAACTCCTCACCTGCTGACCGTCCTGGGGGAAAACAGACCGGACTTCTCCCAGAACCGACATCTCCCTTTTCCTTTTCAATTACTGAAGTAGTGGGGCTTTAGCTGCCAGTCTGGGATGTCTTTTAAAATGAAGCAGCCTTTAACCCTCCCATATCGACCTCTGTGACAGTGAGGGACAGGGGAGCAGCGTGAGAGCATCCACGCAGGGACAGTGTGTTCCCGAGCGGCGCCGCACGAGTTACGGGTACCAAAGAGTGAGGGAGCCGACGGCAGTTGGCTTGCTGGGGGGTTAAATGATCATCAGATTGCAGTTTCAGTGCTTTTATCACAAGTGTGATGTGATAAGAAGCTTGGGCCCTCTGCTCCCTGCAGAGAGGCTTTGTGCTGCGGGCTGTCGCTGAGCCAGACCCCGGTGCAGGGCAGAGCCGGAGCTCCTGCTCGCAGCCGGGAGCGCGGCCATCCCGGCGCCAGGGATGCAGAGGGATGTATTGGAGAGGAAATAACACCCGCCTTGCACCTCATGTGGGATGAGGGATATGTTTTATGGCACCTGAAGGGTTCAGTGGGCTTAACCCTGGTGGAATAATGCAGTTTAGGCCATAAATCCTTTAGGTGTTTTTGTCTGTGCCTTGGCCTTTCCCTTGCTTCCTGCCCCTGTTTGAATGTGTGCCTGGAAAGGGAATTGATGCCCCGGAAATCCTGCTGGGAATGGGGCTCAGTAGCTATTTATACCTAATCTGGCTCCTGCAGCAGTGGGATCAAGCAGATGATCCCCTGTTGAACTGCAGTGGCTTTGCTCATTGACAAAACCCCGGCTTATTCCCTCCCAAAGACTCTGTGTTCCTAGCACTTACCTTTTACCTCCAGAGTGCTTGTACCTCAATGGCTGGTGCCGGCAGGATGCTCTGGGGGGAGCACTGGGGATTTTAGCAAGCCTCCCCCGAGTTGTGACCATGGTGGGCAGGGTCTGGAAGCAGGCTGGCAGCACAGGGGCTCAGCCCTTGGCTGGAGAGCTGTGTGTGGGTGCAGCGACTGTCTCCAGCACCGTGGTGCGAGCTGGTGCTGGGCAAACAGCTGGGGGGAAAGTCAAAGATTAAACCGGGTGGGCTTCTGACGGGGCCAAGTGTGAAGCAGCTGTGGAGATGGGACAGGGACAGAGCGGTGTCTTCCCGGGCAGGACACCAGCAAAGTGCTGGGTCTCTCCTGGGCTCGCTGCTCTCTTTGCACAGAGCCGTAGGTGTGCACAGGCAGGATAAGGTTAGGTAACCCTTCGGGGCTCATCTGCATGAGCCTGCTCCTCTTTGACCTCTGAATTACCACTGCCTTGCATAAAGCGGTTCCTTTAGCACAGGCCAGCTTTCCAGGCTTCGTTAGTCCCTGAGCCAGGTGCATGCACTGAGTTTGTTCGTTATCAACACATATCAATGGCTCAGCACAGACCAACACAGAGCCCGCACCGTACGGGGCATTGGCTTTAACTGGTGGGTGTGCAGGGGACCTGCACTCGGTGCCTCCACGGCGCTGCCCTAGACCCTGCTCTCAAGGTGGTGGTCGCTTCACATGCTGAAGTCTCCCAGAGGGGGTGACACTTCCAAAAGGGCTCAGGAAGATCCCTTGCTGCCTGCCTCTTTGCTTTGAATCTCACCCAACTTCTAACCCTCTGCTTTTAGGATGGCTACATAGATTTTATGGAGTACGTGGCAGCTCTGAGCCTGGTCCTGAAAGGGAAGGTGGATCAGAAGCTGCGGTGGTATTTCAAGCTCTACGACGTGGATGGGAACGGCTGCATTGACCGGGGAGAGCTGCTGAACATCATCAAAGTGAGTGGGCTGAGCTCCTCCCGTTTCTTTCACAGACGATGGCTGGTAAATGGGGCAGAAGGAAAAGTCACAGCAGGAAAATTCCAACCCAAAGGACAACTCCCTGGTAAATTAGCAGGTGCTGGCCCAACCTGCTGCTTGTCCTCTGCCAGCCCTCCCAGCAGGCTGGCCTCCCTAGCCAGACCTGTCTCCAACACCCCACACCCCCCACGGCACCCGCACGCCCCGACACGCAGCAACCCCTTGTCTCACTGCGCAGTGTTTGACCACGTCCACTGAAACCTGGGCTGAGATAAGCACTTGACTTTAATCTCAGGATTTCCAGAGGTGAACAGCTCCTGGCTTATCCCAGTATGCCCACTTAATCTTCTAATGCACTGATTGCCTTTCTCAGTGCTTTAAATCCCTGGGTTTTGGAAAGGACGTAGTCCTTCTGGAACACAACTGCCTGCTAAAGAGTTTGGCCTCCCCTGTCCAGTCGCCGGCCGCTTGCACTGATGGCCACACCATCCTGCACAGTGCTCAGTCATCGTCCTGTGCGTCCTTCTCTCCCCCAGGCTATTCGAGCCATCAACCGGTGCAACGAGACGATGACGGCTGAGGAGTTCACAGACATGGTGTTTGACAAGATCGATATAAACGGCGATGGTGAGCAGCCTTTGCAATGCTGAGCACTGCTCCTTCCATCCCCCTTGCCCACAGTCTGGTCTGCAGCAGCACTTCCAGGTGTTGGGTGTCCCAAAACACATGGGGAGTGCTGGCAGAGAGCAGCTCTCCGGGAAGGTTTAGCTCCCTGTCCCCTCTGTGGGTAGCAGCCAGCTCAAAGGGCTCTGCAAACTGCCTGAGAGGGGGGGGTAGGTTAGCTGTGTGGGGTTTAGCTGTGATGGGGTTTGGGGTGTGTGACCGCAGGCTGGGACCCCTTTTACAGCCCGAGCAGCTCCAGGGAGGAGAAAGGCTGGGCCATAACCAACCCTCTCTGGCTGTGCTCTCGCAGGTGAGCTCTCCCTAGAAGAGTTCATGGAGGGTGTGCAGAAGGATGAAGTGCTGCTCGACATCCTCACCCGCAGCCTGGACCTGACACACATTGTCAAGCTGATCCAGAACGACGGGAAGAACCCACACGAGTCGGAGCAGGCGGCAGAGGCTGCCCCGTAGGCTGTGGGGTGCGTTTCCCTCCCACACCTCTGCTTTTTCCCCCCTGCATTACTAAAACACATGGATTGTGGGAGCTGGTGAGCTGTCCCAGCGCCGGTGTGACAAGCGAGAGACTATCCTGCTGGCACAGGGACCAGGATTTGCTCTGAAGGCATCGCTCCCCTGGAAGATGGTTTGGGGGAGCCTGGAGCTCACCGGGCACAGCCCTGGCCCTGCCCGCCGCAGTGAGAGGAAAGGCTGTGGTGAAGAGGGGGTGCTGGAAGCACACAGCCACCCCCTGGACTGCCAACGGGGCCACGGGGCCCTTCGCTGTGCAGGTGCCTCTGGATATTGCTGCTGAGCAGAGAGCAGGCAGTCTCTTTCCCCTGGGAAGGGGGAGCAGCCCCACGTGATGCAGTTAGATGATGCACCAAGAGCACCTCAAAATCCACCCTGAGGCCAAGGCCAGCGTCTGGGGGCTCAGGGCGGGGACTGAACCCCAGGGCTGCATGGCACTTGGCCCTGGAGAGAAGGGGTCCCCCAGGACACATGCACGAAGCCTAGAAAACGACCCAAACCTTCTCATTTCCAGAGCATGAGATGAGCTGTTTGGGTCACTCGATCCTTTCTTCATTGCTGTTGTTACCTTAGCGATCTGTAGGGATAAGGTAGGAAACAGCGTCTGGGAGCTAGAGGAGGGCAGTGCTGGAGCGGTGGGTACAGTGGTTTTCCTTTGTTCTAGAGCATTAAAAACAGAAAGGTGCCTTTTTAAAACACCTCTCTAGACTTCAAGGGCGTGCTTCTCCTTGAAGTCCCTGGGAGGGCTGCAATGGCAGTGACCTGAGAGGGGGAGGTTCTGAATGTCTGTAAGAATATCCCTGCATGTCTTACTACCTGACAACAAACTTACACTCTCCTGTAAATTACACTCTGTGGCACCCTCCAGCACTGTGTGGTTTTAACCACAATGTCAGGGAACTGGCTGGGGGTGCAGCTCAGAGGGGTGTGCTGCTCCAGGTGGGATAGATGCCGTGTCTCCACCACGAGCACCCACGAGTACCCGAGTATTCCCAAGCCGGCAGTGGGTACCATCACCTCTGCCACGGGCTCAAGGACCATCCCCCGTGGAACAAAGCCCAGTCACCCCTTGTTACAGCTCGCTGGGCACAGCATCCTCATCTGCCTGTGCTAATTACCGGTGCCACAAGCAGGGGCTGCACCAGGACCGGCACACGCAGTGGCCTCGGCCCTGCACTGCATCTCTCCCTGTGCCAAGCCGGGGCTGCACCTCGGCTGCTCCCAGTGAGGGGTTTCCTCATCTGCTGGGACTGGGGCATCGGGGCACAGGGCACCAGGAAGCATCTCTTGCCTCGCTGAAAGACTTGTTGCTTCACACTGGATGCCTGCGACTCAACAACAACTTCCTGACCATTGTTCCTGTGCATCTTTTTCACTTCACAGCGTCTCACCTGGAACCTTTTGTACGTCCAACCTTACAGTCAACTAATAAAGATATTTTGCAAGATGATTTCAGTTTGGGCATTTTCTCCCTTCCAGTGATGACTCCTCTTCCCAGCAGGAGGGGTTGGCTGTCCACATGCATCCCCCCCCCCCACACCCCAACCCCTGGCAGCTGCCCACAGCTCCTGGCTGCCCCCTGACAGCCGGGTTCATGCTCTGGAGCTGTGGATGGGCACATAAACCAGAGGCCCCAGAGAGGAACCCTCTGACCAGGCAGCTTGTCCAGCCACCTTCCCAGAGAGAGCAGGCTGCAAACATCACCTTAGAGCTGGGCTGAGCTGCTTTACTCAGTGTGTAACACTCACAGAATCACAGGGGTTGGAAGGGACCTCAAGAGATCATCAGGTCCAACCCCCCCTGCTAAAGCAGGTTCCCTAGGTTCCTTCCTCTTTACAGCAGAATTAACTGCCCCACAAACCACTGACACAACACTTGCCACACTTTGTATTTACACCAGCGAGGAGGAGGGAGTGGAGTCTGGCGTGGGCTTTCTGGGCACACTCCCTGTGTGGAGACACAGCCAGTCCCACCCGGGCGTCCTGCAGCCTCTCCGCGTGCCCAGGGAGCCACAAGAGTGGCCCCAACAAGCCCAAACTTCTGTTTATAAGGACCAGGTTATTTTAAAAGGGCTGTCTCAGAGCTGCTGGCTGGCCAGAGGCACCTTTCAAGCCTCAGCGTCACTCTCCAAAGGATGTTTTTTCAGCCTTTAAGAAAGCAAATTAAAGTAATTAAAAACTAATGCTGTGCCTCTCTTTGCCCTAGCTCTGCATAGTTAATTTATTCCAAAACAGCGGCTGCTGTCCAGGTGCCAGCCACATCCACACAGCTCAATACAACTGGTGAATGAGAACGAGCACTGGGGGGCTGGTTTTGGGAGGTCCCATCAGAGGGATGATGGGTCCAGGGGGCTGCATGGCCATGTGAGAGGCCTGAGGTCAGGTCCTGGCCCTGTCTCCCCTTTGTGGTGACCTGGGACAAGACCCCAGAGCCAGGTTTGCTGTGAAGAGTCAGAGCTGCACCAAAGCCATCCTGTGAAGGAGTTCTGGCAGCACTGTGAGGGGTTTGGTGCAGAACTCGCAGATCCATTGGCCGCTGGAGGTTGGGAAGGGCCTTGAGTGGGTGCTGCACCCATGTCCCACTGCGCCAACCTGGGAGCAGAGCTGCTCAGGGCCTTTCCCAGCCCAGCAAAGCAGCACTTCATAGAGTCACCGAACCCCAGACTGGTTTGGGTGGGGAGGGAACCTCATCTCCCCCAGCGCCCCTCTGCCACAGGCAGGGGGACCCCCTGAGCTCAGGGTGCCCCAAGCCCCATCCAACCCAGCCTTGAGCCCTGCCAGGGATCCAGGGGCAGCCCCAGCTTCTCTGAGCCCCTTGTGCCAGGGCCTCCCCCCTCGCCCCTCCCCGGGAAGGATTTCTGCCCCCCCAGCCCCTCTCCATCCCCTTGCTGCAGCTGAAGGCCATTCCCCTGTGCCCAGCCCTCCTGCCCTGGGCACCAGCCCCTCTCCAGCTCTCCTGGAGCCCCTCGAGGGATGGGAAGGGGCTCGGAGCTCTCCGCAGAAGCAGCTTTCTCTTCTCCGGGCTGAGCCAGCCCAGCTCTCCCAGCCTGGCTCAGAGCAGGGGGGCTCCAGCCCTCGGCCCATCTCCGTGCCCCCTTCACCCCCCGAACGCTCGCGGGGCTGCGCCCTGGCGCTGCGGAGCCCCGGCCCGGCACTGCCCTCTGCCTGCCAGCGCGGGGCGGGCAGCGGCGGAGCCCCGCGGGACGGACGGACGGACCGACCGACCGACCGAGCCCCCCCCGGGCTGCGGCGCTGGGAGTTGAGGCGGGGGGCGCTCGGCAGAGCCCGGCGGGATGGGATGGGAGCCCAGGAGCGGGCGAAGGGCAAAACCTCCGGGGATTAAAAGCTACAGAACCGGGAGCAAAGAGGGTCCCGTCCCGCATCCCGGGGGCACCCGATACACGGCTGCTGCGGGGAACCTGGTTACGGGACTTCCTACACTTCTGAAGTGCCCTTTCCTTTACACAGGAGGAGGAAAGAGGGAAAAACCCACCCTCCCATCGTGCCAGAGCAGAGCAGGGCGCTGGGAGAAAGGGCAGAGCACAGAGAAGCCCCTACAGCCACGGCACAGAGCTGGGAGCCCTGCCATGGGCACCCTCCATCCCAACACGGCATCACCGGGGGAAGCTGCACAGGGTGCTGAGGGGACAGCCTGGACACCAGCCCTTGCTCTGAACAGCCACCAGCCCCATCTGATCCTCCCTGCTCAGAGTATGAGGTGCACAGACAAACAAAGCACATGGTAATTTTTCCTCTCCTCTTTCAAGCCCCTATCTGCCCTGCTCAGTGCTCTCCCTGGGAATGCATCCTGCAGTGTTTTAGGATGCCATTCCTCCCCAGCTCCTGCTCCCTTCTGCCTTTCCCCATCAGCCTCTGCCTCACCCTCAGCTTTCTAACCTGATTATCACCTTCAATCCTGCCCAACTTCGGAGGCATCAAACATCAGAGCAGATGGTGGAAGCTCAGAACAGTCACAAGGCACTTGCCTTTCCCAAGCCATCCTGTTTCCCAGTTTAGGCTGAGCAGCAATCCGATCAGTCCAATCCAATTCGAGCTGGGCTGTAACTCTGGAAAAAGGGATTATGCAAAACATCTGACATCAACAGCCTGATGCCAACGTTGAATTGAGTTTGGGAGGAGATCAAAGGGCTGATACCTATGGATTTAAAAATAGGACTAAGACTAAAGCACCTTGCTGTTTCTTGACAAAAGATTACCCGATTGAGAAGAACCATTTTCCACAGGGCTGTGCCAACACCACACCAGTGTTACCTGCCACGTGCACTGCTACCACCATACATCTGTCCTGGCTGGAGGAGGGGGACAGGTCCTGTTGCCGGGTCCAACGCTTTGTGGAAGCCCTAAATTCTTCAAGGCTCCTGTTTCAATCCTGGCATGGTGCAGAGCGTCATCTCACTGCAGCACTGTCAGCTCACTATCGTGAGCAACTCTTCCAAACTCCATTCAGATTATTCTACACATGCTTTCCACTCTCATCACATACAGGCTCAAGAAGATACTCCTTTCCTACTCCACACCTGCAACAGCATCACCATCAGCCTTGTATTTGTCTTACCTAGGTGAGGTGTTACACACATCCTTTAAATTCATCACCCCAGTCTCAAAGACTACAGCTTTGGTCAGACACTCAGGTCCTCACACAGGCTTCTGCCTCTACTCCAAGTGGAAAATAAATACTACAACACAGAGAATGTTAGTAAATAATTCTTTATTAAATCCACATGTTACAAAATATCTGCCAACAGCTGTACCAGTGCTCAGTGTCAGGGGAACTGCTGGTGCAGGGGACACCAAACAGCTTCTTCCCTGCCTGATCTGGCCAGGAGAACAGAATTAGGAACTTTAAAGCATTTAGGTAAACCTGTAGTGTGTAACTATAGCAGCAAGAAGAAAAAACAAAGTGTTTTGCTGGTTGAGATGTTGAAATTCCAGGAAAAAGATTTGTGTTCTGTCCTGAAAACATCTGTCCCCAAGTTGGGGAAGAAAAAGTAAATGAGTGAAAAAAAGCCAGAAGTAAGATTTTTCTTTGAGATCTAACCAGCTGCTTTATAGCAGCATAAACTAGAAGTCTAATCTGCTCCGTTAAGTGACCACACCACAAACTCCTGTGTATTTACAGAGAACTCCTAGAAAGGCTCTTTACAAGTGGGAATGTACATGGGTTGTAACTCGAGCACTGGCCCTGTTTTATCCCAAATTCCTCCTCACCTTCCTGAGTTCAAATATCACATTGGTGAGACTGCAAACCAGCAAACTAAAATACTACTGAAAGACATCACAGTCATGATTAAAGGCCACAAAAAGAAGAGATTTTGAATCCTTCCATGGATGCAAGACTGCCCACTGATCCCATGGGAAATTTAAATTACAAGACAAAAGCCCACATTATCTTCCTGGGGAAATTATTCTTGCAAATTAACCAATAAACCAAACTAATGGTGCAACCCAAGTCCTCCTTCCACACACCTGTGTAGGAATAGGGGTTAGAGAGCACAGCCCAGCCTACAACCTGTGCAAGTTTTGTATCTCTAATCTGTGGCTAAATTAAGTCCAGTGTAAAACCACTGTACTCCTTCAGTACCTCGGATCTCCTGTCACTTGTCCCACTCTGTGGTTCTGCTGGTAAAGCAGCACTAATCCCCTCACTGCAGAGATGCTGCTGCAGGAAAAACTCCACTCTCACCTCACCTCTCCTTCCACACAAAACTTCTCCCAGTACAGCCCAAGTCCTGGAGCTCCCTGAGCTCAGTCAGTCCTCACAAGGCAGGAAGAGCTGCTCCTGAGTGATGACTGTAAGGAAAAGGGGCTTAGCAGGACCACACTTGTGTGGATCTGCCCTACACAGGGCTGTCAAGCTGCAGTACAACTCCTATGCCTTGGGAGCAGGATTTTTGCCCTGGCCCCACAGAACCCAGGTCTCTGCTCCACAGGAGGGATGGAAGAGTTACTGCCCCACAAGCCTGGCCACACATTGTGTTCTCCTCAACTCTGTGCACTGTCCTAGCTACCACTTACAATCCAGTTCTCTCCCAACAGCGAGATGTTAGTGTGCAATCACTTTCCATCAGCAACAGTAGAGTCTACTAAATACCCCCAGAGACATCCAGAGCCTGCCAGAGGGCTGTGTTTGGTGCATCCTGTATCTCTGGAGGCATGAGTGATGCAAACCCTGGTCTGCACTGGAGACAGGACCACGGTGTGGGGATTTCTCACTCCTGATCCCTTTCTCAAACCCTGCCTGGGATCTACTGCAGGAAGCCATGAAAAGTTTGTTCCTTGGGGTGTAACCAAAAACCAGAGCTGGCAAACATGGTATTGTGTACACAGACTTATTCATGGGCCAAAAATAGTCTCTGGGTACCAGCAGTATGCAGCACATGGGTTTCAGATTGAGATACAGCCTCTTAAACTGCTGAAGTTTTCATCTGGATGCTGAGAGTGTTTTAAGAAGGAAAGGTATTACCACTCCAGAGGGAGAGTCACAGCTGTAGCCAGCATCACATTTTCAGCTGTATCAAAACAAAGCACTCTTTCTCCTCTGCTCTGTGATCCATCCTCCAGGGTTTACATCCATTTGCAGCATCTTCATCACCCACTTGTCCTTCCTGGCCCCATCAATGAACTCATCAAGAGACAACTGCCCTGTGTAGGAGATGAGTGGGACAAAATGTGAGGCAGGAGGTAAGAGCCACCTTTGCTCCAGAAAGCCTGCTAGCCAGACAAAAGCTAGGTTTCATTTCAGCTGTGACCCACAGCACTCACACCCACCCCATCCCATGGCTAACAGGGGATATTGCATTAGCCTACACAGGCTCCTCCAGCAGCACTGCAAGTCTGATCCTGCAAGCTCCAGTTTGACAGGAACCACGGTCTTTACCCAGGCTGTTTGTGCTGGGACTGGGACCTGCGCTCTGGCTACTGGGGTCTTTCGGAGGCTGAGATCCATTTGGCATCAAGATCTGGGCAGAGACCCCTCTGTACTCTACATTAAAACAGCCATGGAAATGATTCCCTCCTGCTGCACAAAGTTACTCTGGATTCCAATCAACCGACCAGAACCAAACCCAATACGTCTGATATGAGCAACATAATAGTCCAAGTGATTTCTTGATAGACATAATTAAAGCTGGCTGGCCCAGCACAGCTTCTTATTACACACAAGCACAATCTGAGCCATGGATCACTTACCATCCCCATTTTCATCCACTAACTGAAATATCCTGTCCACAACCTCCTCTGGTGTGAGCAGCGGAGTCCTCTCCTCCACCTCCGAGCGACACACTTTCTTCAGCTTGTAGATAGACTGAAAAGGAGTTCACAGGTTAGGAGCACTGCTCTTCACTTTCCAGTCAACTCTACTAAGTTCCCAACAGTGCAAAGGTCTCTTACAAAGGCTGTGGTGTTAACCTTTCTTGAAAGGTCTGCTGCTCGACAGCCTCAGACCTTTAATGACACCCCCGACCTCGTGCTCACACACACACCGTGGTTACTTCATTTGCTCTTTAAATCTGCTGTCCTCCTATTCTCCTTACACATACTGGCCAGACCTCAGGGTTCCTTTGCAAAGAGCAAGGTGAGAGTTTCAGAGATGAGAAGGTCACCTGACTTTGGAGTATGATTTCTCTAACTTCTGAGGCTGGGTACAGCCCTGTCTCCCAGGGAACCAGTGCCCAAGCGAATACAGGCTTGATCTTGCAGCACATATTTTGACCCACAGTTTCTGCTCCACTTTGTCACTGGAAAGGGGCAGATTTTATCTACTCCTCCCATGACAACCTGTTCATTATTAACTTCACTCCCTAGGCTTCCCAGAGAGGGGATTAGCAAGGCCTAACACAGCTCTGGCCAATTCCTGGCTGACCTCAAAACTATAATTGAGCCTGCCCCAGACATTCCCCAGATGCTCCCACACCTCCTGCTGCAGGTAACAAGCTGGCCACGCTTGCAGCCAGAGGGACTGGCTTCCTGGTGCTTCCTTGGTGTTGCCTTTCTCCCAGGATGCCCAAGAGTCTGCTAAGCATTAAGCCTCACCAGCACTGCTGGGAAGGGTCACAGCACCCCTGGCATGGAGGTGACCAGCATTACCAACGAGGTACCTGCCTGAAGACCCCAGGTACCCTGTGCCTGGATGCTAAGCCCCACACCTCCTCTCACAGCTCCACACAGCCACTAATTAAAACTAAATGCAGAACATAAACCCAGAAAGAAGTAGTTATAAAAAGGGGTTTCATTATTAATTTGTGTGTCTCAGTGTATTGTCACCAGCTACACAGGTGGGAAACTTGGCTCCTGTACGGGGCACGGGGCAAAACCCTCTCCCACTGGTCAGTTCTGTGAATCTCAGTGTTAGAGCAGAGAAGAGACATGGGAGCTCCACAGCAGCACCCAGATGCTGCATTTCTGGCCAGCTTCAGCAGGGCCAGGCTGCCCACAGTGGGGTCAACTGATCCCTCAGTCACCTCATCAGGCTCCAAACCACCCAGTACATGACCCTTTCACCAAGGTCAGGCATCCTCACCACATCACTGCCCACAGCTGCCTCGAAACCCAATTATCACAAAAACCACGTACATCACTGCATTGCCAAAGAACTGTGATTGCTTCAAGAGGTGATGAGGCAATGCCAACTTACCTCAACAATTTCCAGCAGCTCAGGTTTATCTATGCAGCCATTCCCATCCTTGTCATACACCTTGAACGTCCACCTCAGCTTGTGCTCCAGTTTTCCCCGTAAAACAAGATTCAAGGCAGCTACATATTCCAGAAAGTCAATGGTGTTATCCTGGAGAAACAGAGAAGCAGCTGGAAGTCACCTAAGTGGGTACAGTTGATAGAAAACTGCTTATGAAACAGAGATAAAAGCCACCAAGATACTCCACAGGACAGCTATTTGTTTTCCACTTCGTAGGAGACACAAAGGAGAGACAGTGGAGTCCAAAGCAGTCTTCCCACAGAGCAATAAGAGAGACACCTGCCCCCCTCCAGAAGTGAGCTTTTGAATACCCCAAGACAATGCAGATTACATGGAGAACAGGGATTAGTGCAGGAGGTGCTGCCTTTTGGGAAGGGATTGTCAGTCTCAATCTCAGCCGCTTCACCAATGAGACCAACATCCAACCATCACCCCTTTCCCCCCACCCTTCCCCCTCATTCGATCTTGGTCTGTATGAGGAAGGCAATGAAAACATCACCATTCAGGAGGCAGCAGCAAGGACACCTCCAGTGATTTACATCATGTGCTCATCCTCCTAAAAACTTCAGATGGGGAAGGGATGTGGGGCTTGGGCAGAGAGTCCTCATGTAGATCAACACCCACCCTACGTCCAAGCCAGGGCCCCACGTCACCTTCCAGCCCTCCCCACCCAGGCAGCAAACCCTCCTGAAATCCAAGTGATGCTGCCTGTCCTCAATTGTCCACACTCAATTGTGGGCACAGAGATGCTCCATGGACTGTGAGCTGCCACCACCAGCCCTCAGAGCCCAACCAGTGTAAAAAGGCAGCCGAGGTGTTGGCATTATCTTCTCACCTTAGGCTGTGAGGTCCTGAGCAGCCCATTACATACCACAGGCATATTTAAACAAATACATGAGCCTAGGCCTGATTTAGTGTTTGCAGCACCCCTTAAACACAGATTCTCAGTCACCTTAAGAAAACTCCTATGAAGCCAGAACAGGACTTGGCCTTATACACACACCATTTGCTCTGCAACCCTTTCTGCCCAGCTCAGGGAGCAGAGTTTGCTCCTGGACCTTTCTGTTTGTGCAGGAATTGGGGTTTTACCAGCTTCAGGTTCTGAGAGAAGCCTGACCCACCCACACCTTCTGTAGGCTTTCTTGTTCTCTCTCACAAGCTGACTTTTGTTGGCACCTCAATAGGATTTTGCTGCTGCTTTCAAAGGGAGCTTAAAGGAAACTGCTGTGTGTATATACATATATATATAGGAGAGGCAACAGACTTGCCTCCCCTTCTCCTACACCAACATACAGCAACAAACACCCCCGCAACTCCGAATACGATCAGGAGCTGCAGGAAATAAAAGCCTGAGCTGTTTGGCAAGCGCTGCTCAGCCCTTTGGGGATGGGAAAGGCACCCCTGTTCCATTTGCACCTAAAAACACGGGCTGGCCTCACGCTCCCTTTGCACCAACATGCGGGTCTGTGCGAGCTGCTGTGGAACCAGCAAGCCGGCTTTTCCAGGTGTCTGATGACAAACACAGCAACGGGAATCAAAACCAGAATATCTGAATTGCTCAACATTCCTGAGCTTTTCAGCAGATAAAAATCAATATTTTGTTACATGCCACCTGCTCACACCCTCCCTCCAGCACTCAGCGAGCAGGGCTCTCCTGTAACTCCCTCTCTATCACAACCAGTTTTATTCCCCCCCCACCATGTATCAGCCTCGGTTATTTGAGGATCTCTCAGCAATACTGTCTCAAAAGGCAACTGCCTAAATATCAACCTTTTTAATCCAACTTTAGTCCCTTAAGGGAACACTCTGTCCTTAATTTGTACAGATTTATGAGAGGATAAATCCACAGCAGCCCAGCCGGAGAGCGCTCCTCCTCCTGCCCCTGAAGATCCATCCATCGCCCTTGCCTTCGTCTCACCAAGCACAGTAACCAGGGCAGGAACAGCATCAAAGCACCTCCAAATTACTCTGCCCCAGCCAAACCCAGCACAAGAAGGGGTGAAAAATATTAGATAACTGTAAAAATTCCTCACCACTTACCCCATTCTTATCAAAAGCTCTGAACATGTTCTCGATGTACTCTGCTGCTTCATGGTTATCCTGGACCCCGAAGAACCGCTTGAATTCGTGCATGAAGAGGGTCCCACTGGGACACTCAACCACAAACTTCTTATACCACTCCTGCAGCTCAGCAACATCGATCTCTGCTTGTTCCCCTTCGGCATTGGTGAACTGCTGTCCCATTTCGGGTTGAGATTAGAAAAAGAAAGGGAACAAAGGGAAAACCCAGCCAAAGCCCTTAGCTTGTATTGTCCTTTTATCACCCTTAGTTGCTTTTCCTTTGTTCTTTTTCTTGTCGCTGCTTTGTGCCTTTATTCAATGCGAATATGGTGTCTTGGTTTCACCTTCTTTTCGGGTTTTAGCTGCTTCTTCCTCCTTCTCCCCTGGAGCTTTCACTGCCACAGCTTTGTGTGCTCGCTGGGTGATGGTAGAGCTGCTTCTCTGCGTTAGGGCAGCATAAGATGTGGTATGAGGCACATATAAAAATAGCTAAGATCATTAGGAGATTCCCACCCATGAGTCACAGAGACCTTCAGATGCTCTAAGCTGTGCCCTATTTAGGGCCGGGCTCCAGGGGCTCAGGGTCCTTCTGCACATAGATACCCTCACATCAAAGAATTCAGGAGCTGAGGTTCCCCCCTGCACGTGACACACAGCCCCACTTGCAGCTCTGTAAGGTGTCTAGGGAAAAGGCAGCTGTAAGCAACCTTCTCCAGCATCAGCTTTCCAGATTCAAAATGTACGTACACACTCCCTACTCATGGGGGATACACAGTGATTCAGGGAAGTGGGACATGTTACAAAACAGCAATTACAGAAGGCAAATCCCCACAAAATTAGCACACATCCACAAAACCTGTCAACTCATAAAGATAACTAAACACCTTCTATAGACTGCACTCCATACAAAATGGTTGCAAGAGCTAGTAAGTGCACATAGCTACAAATACACTCATCTTATTTTCATAATTAACTCTTAAAACCCTCAGTTAAAAATAGCAGGAACACATTAACAACTTACTGCCCAAATGTTTAGAGCCCCACATTCTCCTTATTCCCCTCCCATACATGTTTCCTCCCCACTGAAAGATACCCCCCACCTACACCTCTCACTACAGGTACAACACACAGTTCTGTCTCTGCCCTCTTCCCATTCTGTAGCCACTCACCACAGCCCAGGAGCAGGCGGCTCACAGCCAAAGATCAATCTCTCCTCCCCACAAACAACCCCCTGGGCTTTCCCTTTCCTCCTGGGGCCACCAGCTTTATACACATCACACCAGGTGCTCTGAATCTAACCAGTGTCAGCTGGAAAGAAATGACCCGTAGCTATAAATGTGTCTGAGCTGGCCTGGCATCTAGGTAGGATTCTTCTTTTAAGAGGATTGGAGCAGTGTTAATAAGAAACAATAGTCTTATTGTGTAATTCTCAGGCCCAGAAGGATTTAAGATGTTCAATTTTTTCCCCCCTCCCCATTAATTTGGAAAGAATGGCTCCTCATGCAGGAAACACCAGTCATGATTCAGCCTGAAAGGTGACACAGCAGAGCAGTGCAGCAGTTGGTGCTCCCCTGTAAGAACAGGGCTTGCTCTGGACCCATTCAGACTGGCTGGTACCCATTGGTGGTGAGTAACCCATTAGTGATGAGTAACCCATTGGTGGTGCTGCATGTGCACGTGTAGACATGTACATGGACTGATCTGCAGGGGCACAGTGTGACTTTGTGTGTGTGAGGGTGCCTGGGCCATGTGTGGTGTTACTGAACAGCATGAAGTGAGAAGGCAGGACAGGTATATGGGCATGGCAGGGAAGGGCTGGGGGGTTGTGAGTGCTTCCCTTCAATGAGAGGTGTATTTTCAGTAATACAGACTCACAGAATGCTTTGGGTTGGAAGGAACCTTAAGGGTCATCATGTCCCACTCCCTGCCATGGGGGGACACCTCTCACTAGACCAGGCTGCTCAAGGCTCCATCCAACCCGACCCTGAACACCTCTAGGGAGGGGACATCCATCACCTCCCTTGGCACCCTGTGCCAGGGCCTCACCACCCTCAGAGTGAGGGATTTCTTCCAATCTAAATCTACCCCCTTCCCATTTAAACCCATTCCCCCTTATCCTATCACTCCCTACCCCTATAAACAGTCCCTCCTCAACACAGAGCAGTCCCGTTTGTCTACCCCTGTGTCTGGGCAAATACAGTAGACTCAGCTGTGGCAGGTCTTCCTGCAGCAGAGCCAGGGAGCTTTGCAGGCGCTGGTGTGAGGCCTACCACCATTTCGCGCAGCTCCCCTGCGCCAAGGCCGCAGGCAGGAATGCGAGTGCTGAGAGCACACGACAAGACTCCACACGCCTGGGACGGTGTCTTGCCTCCTTGCATAACTCTGTTTTGCCTTATGGGAACTCGGTGCTCTGTTCCCAGGAGAGAAAATGGTTCCTCTTTGTTTTGATGACTGCAATCTTTTCCAGATGGGAACAAAGGGCTGCGGGAGCCCTGCGTGGCAAAGTCTAGCTGGTGCTATTGCAGGTATCATGACACACAATCGTGTTGATAAAAGTACTGATGTTAATTTGGCACTGAAAGAAGTTAAATCCTATAGCTCCTGGTATGGAAATTCCTTGGTGTACGAGGTGTGCGCTCAGCAGGCTGCACTGCCACGGCGGCCCTCTCAGTAGGCAGAATGCCAGCCTGGGAAGCAGAGTTTGTCAGCCAAAGGATTTCTTTGATTTGGAAAAAAGATGCAGGTAGAGGTAAATATAAGCAGAGAGAGTGGAAAATAAAAAGAACAGGGTTGTTTTTTTTTTTTTTTAGAAAGGTTGGTGCTGTTTTGGCAGCCTGAAGGGCAAGGCTCAGTGCTTTATACATTATGTCAATGAACCCTTTGGATGATTAGCTGCAAACAGGTAACATCTGATTACAATCCTGCCTAATGAGCTGTCCCCAGATTATCACCTGTACAGCTGAAAAGCTGCAGTTTCCCAGCCAGGAGCATGGAAAAGGGCAGCTTGCTTCCTGTCAGTTCAGTAACACAGCATGCTGCCACATGCTCCAGCACAGCCTGGTAGAAACTGGAGAAAAAAAACAAACCCCAAACCAACCCCAAACCCTGTGGAGAGCTGAGGAGGCTCATTTTCTTGGCATCTGCAGCACTGTGGGGTGAAGGCAGCAGTGGCTCTGACAGAGGTGGTGGGGTATTGGCAGGCAGAGCTGCCTGGCTGGAAAGGAACCAGTTTAATGAAACTGGAGGCAAGATGAGATCCTTGGCCCACACCTAGCCGTTTGCCACATGGTCACTGTATTTGGAGCTCAGGTGTCCTTACAGGGGGCCTAGAAAAAGCCAAACTCTGCCTAGGGCTGGTCCCAGCCCTCTGGCAACCAGCCCATGATGTGCATGTCAGTCTAAAGCTCCCTGAGCATCAGACCACAAAGGAGGGCAAACCGGAAGCATCCTTTAATTCACCCATCGGCAGGATGGACACGTGCGCAGGAGGAGTGCAGGGAGGATGAAGGCTTGTGCTGGCCCATTCAAGGAGAGAGCAAAGAACCCAACATCCCTGTGCACCTCTTCTCAAGCTTCTCACCAAATGCTGCGTGTTTTTACACAGCAGTACAGCAGGGTGGATGGCATCACAGAGCAGCTGCGCCTTGTTTTGTATATAAAAACGTCCAGGTGCAACAAACCAAACTCCTAAAAACCCCACTGACCTGCAAAAAGCCTCCTGACCCTTGAGCATCACCTGTTGTCTTTGTTGATGGTCAGAAAGATGTTATGATGTGCTGACAGACTGTTCACTGTTACCTCTGAGTGCTTCAGGTGTGAAGGAAGCCTGAAGTATTTATCTACAGCTCAAGCTGTGTGAGAACAACGCCAAATTGCTTCTACTCTGTGCAAAGATACATCTTGTGTAGTTCCAAAGCCTTGACACAGGACTGGGTGTAAGTCAGGAGGTGCTTTGGGTGTAGACACTGAGTGTAAGTCAGCCTTTCCCAAGCCAGGATTCAGCATTATCCGTGGTGTCAGTGATGGGAAGGAGAAGGGAAATTCCCACTGGTGGTTGGTGTTTTTTTGCTGGTTCACTGAAACTGAATAGTAAGGCGCTGTGTGGTGACTTGAAACCAGGATTCACCACTGAGTCACAGTCCTCCACCTACGAGGAAAAGAAATGAGATGCGAGGCTGGTGCAGCCCGCAGTGGAAGGCTGCGGCCGGGCCGGGGGGAGATGCTGCGGAGCCCCCCCGCAGCCCAAGGTAGGTGGTTTGCGAGCAGGGCCGGGGCATTTCCACGCTGCTAGGAGGGAGCTGCGTGCCCGTGGCTCCGCGGTAACCGCACCTGACTTTGCCTTTGTTCCGCGGAACCCCGGAACTTTGTGCCCCTCGCTAAACGCTCCCTTCAAAAAGAGAAGGGGGCGCGGAGGGGGGTAAAGCATCAGGGTGCGGATGCTCCGCTTGCCCCGAGACCTCTGGGGAGGGGAGTGGAGGGGGGGGGGTGCGCGGAACCGAGCCCACCCCGCGGCCGTGGGCGGAGCGGGCGGCGGCGCGGCTGCGCCCGGCGCACCTGGGCAGGTGAGGGCGGAGCGGGCGGTGAGTGTGCGCCGCGGCCGCGCTCCCCTCGCCCCGCTCCCCGGCGCCGCCCCGCCGCTGCGCCCACGCGTGGGCCCCGCGGGGCGGCCGAGAGCCCCCGCGGGCGCGGAGCTGGTCCCTGCCCGCCGGAGGGGTAAGTTGCGCGGGGCGGGGGGTCGCGGTAGCCGGTGGGACCGGACCGGCCTGACCCCCGCCGCGCCCCGCGGATCCGCCCGGTCTCCCGAGGCCGCGTGGGGCCCATCCCGCGGCGGGCGGGCCGGGGGCCGGGGCGGCGGGAGAGGGGGGGTCGGTCTGGGCCGGAAAACTCGCGGGGCGGCGGGGACCGACCGGGCGTGCGCGGGGCTGTGCGGGACACGCGTGGGCGGGGGAAGGGTCGCGGCTCCGGGCGGGATCGGGGGGTGCGCGGGGTGCCCGAAGCGGGTAACGCCCGCTGCGGACGTCTGGTTATCGCTCCCTTCCCCATCCGCGCCCGCGGGTTGTGCTGCGCTAGCCCCAGGCTACGCCTTTCCAGTGGGTGTAAAGGCCTGGAGTTAGGGCAGGGGTAGCGTTTGCCCCCCGCCCCGTTCTGTGGGGACCGGCTGTTACCGAGTCCAGAGCCCAAATTATCCCTGATAACTCATGCAGCAACAGAGCGGGCTGAGGCTGCCAGGCTGGGGCACGGGCACCCTGAGTTGTAGGAGTTAGTTGTGTGTGAGGAGCGTTGCTCACACCCTGCACAGGGACCATGGGTGCCTGCGGGAGAAGTGATGTACTGGGGAGCTGTGGGGTCCCGGTGTAAGGAGGTGACTATGTGTTGGATGTTTGGATGGAAACTCAGCCTGTTTCTCTGTGGGGACGCTGATTTAGCGATGCCTTTGGAAGAAAAAATAATAATACAAATTGAGTAGGATAATGTAATCAAACAAAGGTAATGAGCAAGCAACGAGGTCTGCAGTATCGCAGCGATGAGCCCAGGGAAGACCCTTTCCCTCTCTTAGAGGCTTGGTGAACTGGGTGGAGTGGGAGCTCTGAATGCGCCTGGGCATGCAGAATGTGAAAGCAGCTGTGCAGCAAGGCTGGGACAGGCTTCAGTCGCCTTTTCCTGGTGCACTGCGTGTTGTTATGCTGCTTGGCACCGCATCGCGGCCCTGAGAGTCATCACAGCTGACTGGGGCTGTCCCTGACCTTGGGCACTTGTCTGTGGCTGTCGGGGAAGGCTGCAGGATGTCTGCTCGTTATGGAGTTTGCTTGAGTTGTTCCTGTTGGGATAGAAGGTGTCTCCTCCAAGGAAAAATGTATGACTGAGTTAATAATAGTTGGGGTACAGGGAATAATTGTATTGCTGCCCAGAGATGCGCTAGCAGCGCAGGGATGTGCTAATTACATCCCCTACACCAGCCAGCTTGAGTGGGAATAAAGCAAACTGGAGGGTTCCTGGGTGTGTGCACTGAGGAGTCCTGAGAGAGGGCCAAGCCTCCCTTGGCAAATCCAATTAACGGTGCCAAGACGTTCCCCGAGCTCACCCCTGCCGCTCTGCACGGGAGCAGCCGCTGGCATTAGTGGACCCCTCAGGATGGAAGTTGAAGGTTGTCAGGCTGACTCACCGTCTGAGCTCAGCAATGGGATCCAAGTCGATTTGCTCTTGGTTATTGTGTCAACAAGCCATTGGTGATAAAAGGTCATAAAGCATTGTAGTGTCAGGTATTGACAGACACTGTCTGCGATCAGAGGGACATTTCCAACCGCGTACAGCAGTGCCACGTGACTGAGCTCGTGTTGTTGGAGAGAGGTATGCATTCTTCTCCCTCCTGTGTGGGTTTGAGTTTGCTCTTGGTCTCACAAATGTGTGTGTACACAGTGTGTGTGTTACTAGAAGCAGAGGGGACTGCTTGTGAAGTTACGTGTAAAGGAGATCCTGGAAACAAGCTTTAGTCAGGATTTCTTTGTTACCACGAGCAGTCGCATTTTTTCCTGTGCAAGGGAAATCGATACCCAGTTTTGGTCTGAACTTCAAGTCCAGGATTAACCTGGACTTTGTGTCTTTGCAAACATGCTACTCAAAGTTTAATTTTGATAGGTTTTTTGTCATGGATAACTGAGAGAGGAGTTTCAGAAGCACAAAAATAATTGTTGGGAATGCTTTCTGGTCCTGTGCAGCTTGGGGGAAGGAGTCTGCCAACATCCCCGGGTCCCTGGTGAAGAACTCTCTCAAGCTATTATTTAAAGCTGATTTGTAATTGAATCTGAATGTTTTCTTTGCTTAACAGGTAAAATAAGTTGCGTTCGGCTTAATTTTGTGTGAGCACTTGCATCTGAATGGGATCTGCAGGTATTTGAACAAATAAAGTCTGTTCCTAGACTAGTTCCTGGAGAGGATTTTTTTAATCTCCTCTATCTCTGCTACTAGATGCATTTTGCAACTCCTCCACCAGTATCCAGAGCTTGTGGCAAAGGCTTTATTTATCCTGCAACTGCTTTACTAAGGGAAATATTTGTCAGTTCTCGTGCCTGTTTCAAGATGTACAAATGACTGTGGGGATCCACCTTCTAAACACACGTGCAGCATAGAAGTCCCCTCCCAGAAATCTAAAGATACCACTGCTGCCTCTTCCTGCACAGGGACAGACACTGATTCTGTTTGCTTGGCTTTGCATCTGTTCTGTGGCAGAAAAATACTGTCGGCTGGTTGCAAGGGGAGCAGCAGCACAGGGCTGGTTAAACAACAGAGTTCACCTGCAGCTAACTGAGCACCGCTGCTTAAAAACAAAAAGAATCTAAACAGTGGGAGAAGGTCACTTGACTTTTAGGACGCGTGTAGGCAGACTTGGACTTGCAGTTCGTGTCCTTCTGGACAAACATCCTGGTTATTATAGGTCAGCGATGTTTGTGAATGATTATACTGTGCTCAGAGTGCTGGTGAGAGCCGTGAGAGGACTTTCAGAGGAACTTCTGTCTCTGATAAAACATTCCCCTCTGCTTCAGCCTCCAGCTCCCACCTCAGCTGGGACAAAAGCCTCTGATTCAGCACGCTGGTGGTTGTCCTCCTGGATGCGAGTCTGACACAACTCGATCAGCTCGGCCCCTTGGCTGAGGCGTACGTGGAGGCTTTTGAAATGCAGCTGCCTGTTCTTGCCGTGGCTTGTTGGCGGCTTTATCTCCCGCGCAGCGTTTCCAGCTCGGTGTGATTGGGGCTCGCCCTCCCTGCGCTCACTGAACACAAACAACGCGCCGTCTCTGCTTGCTGGGGTTGTAAAGAAGCTGTTCTGGTAACAGTCGTGGTCCCTGCGTTGCGATGCGCCTGGATCTCCCAGCAGAAGTCACCTACCTGAGTCTGGATGAGTGGCTTTGCTGCGTGGTCACCTAACAAGCGATAGGAGTCACGCTGCTGTAGGGTTCTTTTTCATCAAATTAACTGTTTCTGTGAAGCATGAGAGTCTCAACTAACCTCTAGCAGCTGGGCTACTATTACCCCTGTCTTTTGTAGACAATGGCGTTGCACCCGCGAAGAGTCCGCTTGAAGCCGTGGCTGGTGGCCCAGGTCGATAGCGGTATGTATCCCGGCCTTATCTGGCTCAACCGAGAGGCAAAGCGGTTTCAGATCCCCTGGAAGCACGCAACGCGGCACAGCCCGCAGCACGAGGAGGAGAACACCATCTTCAAGGTGAGGGAGGGGAAGCTTGGTTCCACCACGGCTCTTAAACAGGGACAAAGGGTTGAATTGTTGGCCCAGGCGCTGGATAGGCATCTCGGTAGCTGTTTCCAGGCACATTTTGACCTCAGAAAAGCCACTTTGTGCACCTGGATGCCAAGCTTGGCACTGCCTGAAATGGTGTTGAGTTCTTTAACCCCTTCCAACCTCCAAAGACCTGGTGATAACTAATTGTGTGGGATCTGAAACATGGCTGCTCTTTGCTTCATCTGCTGGGTTTAGGATGTGGTAGCCGGCTTGTTCTTAGCAGCAAACCGGTAAATGCTCTTACATAAACCTTAAGAGGTCCAACACTCATCACTGTTGTCCCTAATATTCTTATCCCAAGGGATTCATTATAACTCCTACACTCTGACCGCTGCCTTGGAGGGATCTTGGACCGATAGCCTGATCTGGGGTGAGAAAGGGCCAGCTGGGTGTCTGTGCCTGCCCTTCCACTCCATTTTAAGAGAGCCCATTCCTCCTACGCAGTATGGCTTGCTGTCAAATGTGACGTGGTATTGAACCCGAGACACTGAGAAAAGCTCAGTGCAGAGTCATGGACAATTTATACTTCAACTCCTGTGAAGATACATGCTCAGAATTGCTAATGGTTTGGGACATTTAGATTTAAGTCCTCCCCCCCCCCCCTTTCTTTTAATGGGAAGGGCTATTAAAGTGGAAATTTCTGTTATGAGAAGAGCTCTAGTTCAGACTTCTGCAAGAGAAGGATTTTTACAGTGAATTTCTTTAGACGTTTGATTTGTGATAAAAGCTGCTCTGCTGAGAGGGCTGGACTGAGCGCAGTGTACTTTGTCCCCAGGCTTGGGCTGTGGAAACGGGAAAGTACCAGGAAGGAGTCGATGAACCAGACCCTGCGAAGTGGAAAGCCCAGCTCCGATGTGCTCTTAACAAAAGCCGGGAGTTTAACTTGATGTACGATGGCACCAAGGAGGTGCCCATGAATCCTGTTAAAATTTATGAAGTGTGTGATATCCCGCAGTCCCAGGGATCAATCATTAATCCAGGTGAGGGCCTTGCTGATACAGGGCTGGTGACTGAGCAGGCGCTGGGCCAATGCCTGTTCTGTTCCCTCCGTGGCATTAACCCTCAAGCTGCCTTTGTGTGTGGCAGGAAGCACCTGCCCTGTGTAAGCCCAGCTGTGCCTAAACTGAAGAGCACGCTGAGCCACAGCATGCCTGCACACAGTTGCATGTCTTCTGCTAAGAAACAGTGGCAATAGTTTCTCTGCTTCCTTAGCTTTCTAGAATTATGTGCTCAGCTGTAAATAGTATGTAGCACAGATCAGATTTTTGCTTTTTAAATTATATTCAGAAAACACACAAATAAAATTACAATACTGTGCAAAGCCAGTGTGAAGATGTCATCATTTTTTTCCAAGCAAGAAGCGCTTCAGTGCTTCACACCGATCGGCTGCCCACAAGAATGTGCTTGTTTGCAGGTTCCACAGGCTCAGCTCCATGGGATGAGAAGGATAATGATCTTGATGAGGAAGAGGAGGAAGAACTGAATCAGTCTCAGCATGTCCCTATTCAAGAGACATTTCCATATCTTAATATCAATGGTTGGTGGCATAGGCTAATGCATTAGCTAAGGTATTTCCTTGTAAATTGGCATGTGCTTGAAATAAAGTCTCAGTGCATTAAAGAACTGTTTCCTTGTAGATTCTCCAATGGCTCCAGCCAGCGCAGAAAACTGCAGCCCTGAAGCTGTGTGGCCAAAGAATGAACCTCTAGATATGGAAATGCCCCCAACTGCGCTGCAGCACGACTTCTTCAGCAGCCCCGAGCTCTGGATCAGCTCTCTGCCAAGTACGTACATGGATTTGTAGTGCTTCTGTCATTGGATTTTTCTTTAAAAATAGTGTTGACTTTTTTCCTGTGGCTGTTTGCTTGTTAGCATGGAGAACTGGGTGTAGTGAAACATCCCTGTGACTGTAGTGTGGATTGTGTGGTGTGTTGCTACTGCTGACACGCTACATGCAAAGCCCAGGAAAAGCTAAACTGACAGTTTCTCTCTCAGTGACAGACCTAGAAATCAAGTTTGAATACAGAGGAAAGGAGACTGGACCAACGACGACTGTAAGCAACCCGCAGGGATGCAGACTCTTCTACGGAGAGCTGGGTCCTATGCCAGACCAGGAAGAGCTCTTTGGGCCTATTAGTCTGGAGCAAGTCAAGTTCCCAGGAACAGAGCAAATCACCAATGAAAGGCAGAAGATCTTCACAAGTCGGCTGTTGGATGTTATGGACAGGGGACTGATCCTGGAGGTCAGTGGCCATGCCATCTACGCTGTCCGGCTCTGCCAGTGCAAGGTGTATTGGTCTGGTCCCTGTGCGCCTTCCTCCACTACACCGAATCTGATTGAGAGGCAAAAGAAAGTCAAACTCTTCTGTCTGGAAACGTTCCTAAGTGGTAGGTAGCTTCTGCTTCTGAAAGATAGCTTTGGATACTGGTCTGGGCACTTGATGGTACTGCTGGAGAGTGTGGTCAGGCTGGATGCACTGATTAGTTTGTGTGCGAAGCCTGGGTAGGGGCCACAGCTTCCCAGGCTGCAGTGGCCTGTGGAGTAGGTGTGCATCAGAAGAGTCATTTGGTGATCTGGGAAACATTGGTGGGCCTTGCTTTAAGGAAAGCTCTTCTGGGTGCAAGAAATAAGCTGTGATTGTGTAGGAGTGGCTCTGGGAAAGGTCAGCAAGATCCTAGACAGTATAATGATGTGGGATGTGGGGAGAGATTAACTGAAAGAGGTTAACTCCACAGCATTCTGCTTTTCTTCCTAGAGCTGATTGCCCATCAGAAAGGACAGATTGAGAAACAGCCACCATATGAAATCTACTTCTGTTTTGGAGAAGAATGGCCTGATGGAAAACCCAGGGAGAGGAAGCTGATTGTGGTTCAGGTAGGAGCCAAGGCTCTGAAGTGACAGGGGCCAGCTGAGCTGGGGCTGGTGTGTTGGCTCTGGATTGATGCCCACAGATACCAGAGACCTCCTCTTCCCTGGTTAGTGACACCAGGAAACCCCAGCAGAGCTGCTGGGTTTTGTCATGGCAAATACGTGTGCTTGATGGCATCAGTCTATGAGTGCAGGTCAGGTTATTATGGAAAACATCCCGTGCATCCAGGGGAGGGGAATCCTGGCCAGATAACAGGACTGTACTGTGCGGCCATTAAGCTAAAACAACCAAATTCTTCTTAAACAGGTCATTCCAGTTGTGGCTCGGATGATCTACGAAATGTTTTCTGGTGACTTCACACGCTCCTTCGATAGCGGCAGCGTGCGGCTCCAGATCTCCACACCCGACATCAAGGACAACATCGTGGCTCACCTCAAGCAGCTGTACCGCCTGCTGCAGAACCACCAGGAAGCGTGGCCCATGCAGGGCCCCCCCATGCACATGGCGCAGCCGCTCCCCGCGCAGTGACACGCGCTTTGCTTTCCCCGGCGGTTTCTTAACGTTGTACATACGAAAAGAGTTATTTCTTAACAAGTGCCTTGCCTAAGCCTGAATAAAATCTGTAAATCTGGTCATTTGATTCAAATTCAGCTCTCTATGGTACTACTGTTGTAGCCGTGTTTAACACAGAGGTGATGACAGGGTACCTCCAGCTCCTCTGCTCTTTTCAGCCGTTTGCTTAAACAACCCCTATGTATAAATAAAATTTTAAATTCTGTAATATTTTTAATCTGCTGTTGGTATATTGTATATAAATACTTGATCTTTGGGGGGAGGGAGAAGGGAATAATCTCTGCTCTATTAAACCTCCCTGGACAGTATCACCTTGCCTTGTTTTCTCTCTTTAACTGGGCTAGAGCTGCACCCTGGGCAGGTGATGCTGCTTCTGGGTGGGGCTGGGTTTTTATATGTAGGTACACACACACACACGCACGATTACATTAACATATATATTTCAAATAATCAGCTCTGCCCCTTCAAGCAGACCCCTAACAGGGCTTGGAAGGGACCTCAAGAGACCATTGAGTCCCAGCTCGGCGCTGTGCTCGCCTTGCTCTAGCTGAGGGCCGTGGGCGCACCTGTGAACCGAGGCCTGGCGCTGGGCGGCGCGGCCTGCCCGGGCAGAACCAGGCCTAGAGCGGGGCGCAGCGGGCTTCCCCAGCGGCCCCGCCCCGGCGCCCCGCCCACGCCAGCGCCGAGGCCGACCCGGAAGCGGTAGGCCCGGCCGTGGCTTCTTCTCAGCGCGCCGTGGCCATGGGCCCGGCGGCCGAGGTGGAGCCCCCGGCGGGTAGAGCCCTGTCGGCACCGCGGCTGGTGGCGGCGGCGCGGGAGGAGCTGGGGACCGG
Source organism: Gallinula chloropus (assembly GCF_964237585.1). Lineage (NCBI taxonomy): Eukaryota > Metazoa > Chordata > Aves > Gruiformes > Rallidae > Gallinula > Gallinula chloropus. The sequence goes on from NC_140112.1 coordinate 3,945,020, forward strand.
GCGGCGGCGGCGTTTGCCGGCGGGCCGTGCCCTGCAGCTGGCCGGGGAGGTGCTGGCGGTGGCGGCGGGGCTGAAGCCGGCTCTGCTGTACGACTGCGGCGCGGCGGGTCCCGCTGAGCTGCGGCGGTACTTGGCCCGCTTGCGGGAGGCCGGGCTGGCCCCGCCCTGCTTGCACTTGCTGGATGCGGGGGGCTCGGCCCTCCTGCTGCACCCGGGACTCGCCCGGCAGAGGCTGGGGGCTGTGTTGCGCTCCCGCCCTGCGCCCTTCGTGGATGTCTCAGCGGGGAAGCGGTGCCCGGCTCTCTGTGGGCCCGTGGAGGCCGAGGCCATCAGGGGCCACCTCGCCGCCCTCCTCGCCCACCTGGGGGCTGCCGAGGCCACCGCCACCGGCCCCGTGTCCTCCAGTGAGGTTGTCCCCACGGGCTGGAACCTCTGCACCGTTGTCGGGGTGCTGCTGGGCTACCCGGTGGCGTATGCCTTCTCCATGGAGGAGGGCGACGAGAACTGTCTGGCGCTGACGCCGCTGAGGGTGTTCACGGCCCGGGCCTCCTGCCCCAGGATAAAGGATGGACTCGTGGTCCAGATCTACTCCTTCAGCATCCCGGAGAGCCTCTGCGCGGAGCTGAAGGAGCTGCTGGATGCCTGGTGTGATGAACTGGAGGAGGCTTTCAGCGCACAGAGTGACTTTGTAGACCTCCGCATTTCCAGCGAGGTGGTGACTCTTCCAGCAGTCGCCTTGTAAAACACACACTCAGACTTTTATGGCCTTTCTCTCACATGCCTTAGGGACCGAGGCAAGAGCGGCGGTTCCCATGTGTGGGGCTGGCTGAGGCGCTCAGGAGGCCCCAGAGCACCGGGGACTGAATGGTGATGATCTCAGGCCCCAGACCTCATAGGGTGGTTGCAGATCAAATACACGTGTACTTCCCACAAGATGAGCATGTGGATGTCTGTGCTCACAGCTGCCCTGCAGCCTGTCCTGACTGCAGAGCATACCCTGTGAACTCAGGCTGTATTTATTTGCTGCGAGCAGCTGAGAATTCAATAAAAAATCTGCACACCACGGTACTCTGAATTTGTGAAGTTTATTGTAGGCTCTGTATCATGTTTACTACTGGTGTGAAATAGTGTCACACACCGTCTCCTAGCTGAGCTGGCGCTGAAACGAGGGGTAGGTGCTACTGTAAAACCCGTCCAGTGCAGCATTGGAAGGGGCTTGAAACCCCTGTGTGGGTTTAACGTGGTGCTGGCAGTGAAGGGGAAGCGCATGTGGCTGTGGGGATGCTTGGCATCAGTCAGGCTCACTGGGGGGTTGAACTGGGTCCTGTGGGCAGAAGGTGGGAAGATTGTTCGGGATCGTGCGTGGGGGGAGCGTGAGGGGCTGTGCTAAAAGCTGGCTTTATTCCTCAGGTACCAGTAGAGATGGTCCAGGGTCACACACCTCCCATTTTAGGGAGGAAATAAAAGACTTGTGTGGCCTTCTCAGGCACAGGGTGTGAAAACTGGGGAGGCTGTATCCAGGGGGAACAGCCTGCCTCGTTCCACCCGGATTGAGACATCCAGTGCTGGCTGGAGTGGCTGTGTCCCTTGGTGCCACAGGAACTGGGCAGGCAGCACAACCTTCAACTGATGTGGAACAGCCAAAGCAGTGTCGGGGAGGAGTGATCTCTCAGAGTTTATGTGAGATTCTGGTGCGACACCAGCCCAGGTTATGAACCACACAGGTAAGTAGAAAAACAGCTGATGTGCACTGTGGAACACGGTGGTGAAGCAGAAGTCAGTTCCTGCAGTGAGACGGGTCATCCAGAAGGCCCTTCATGGTCTGTAACTTGTGAGGAAGGCGGCTGTGGCCACTGCTACCAGTGCCACCAGGAGAGGGATCCAGTGACTGCGCTGTCTCTGCAAGGAGAAGCAAGGAAATTGGTGGGGAGAAGAAACGTCTCATCTCCTCCCTAGCAAACACTCATCTCTCAGGAATGCACAAATAAATGGGGGAGCTTTTCCCAGCCCCATCTGCAGCCTGGGTCGGAAGGCACTGGGGGCTGGGGTGAGGAACGCCTCCCACCTTTGCCTGCTTGCCCTGGAAGTGGTTGAGCTCGTCCCGGCACTGGCGCAGCCTGGTCAGGCAGGAGCGGTACTCCTCGCTCAGGGCCTCCAGCTCCGAGCGCAGCTCCGAGCACTGCAAGCAGAGCGAGGGGCCGTTAGCGGGAGGGATCCCCTCGCTCCTGTACGCACCCCGAGCGACTGGGCCCCCGCAGCGGCTGCAGCGCTTGGCCGGGACGCTGCGGTGATGGGGGGGGTTGGCTTCTGCTCCCTGTACGCCCACTTGTACCTATAAGGAACAGAGCAGATCCCAGTGTTACTGGGGATGTGGCGATAGAGGCAGCGCCTGGCCCGTGATCACCCCGTGAGCTGCTCGGCCCTGCTGCCCTGGAGAGAGAAGCAGGAGTTATTTATATGACTGGAGAAGAAGGCGCAGCAGGATGGAGCAGAGCTCGTGGCAGGGTCTGCTTCTCATTCTGAGATCACCCGCATGCCACTGACTGCCAGAGCAAGTGCAGAGCCCTCTGCACCTCCTGAGACACGGAGCACACATGCCAGACATGGTTAAACAGCCTGGCCGTGCTGTTTAACCCCAAATCCCAGGGAGCACCCCAGCAGCCCCGGTGCCTTCTCAGTGGTGTGCTGGGGAGGGGGCAGCCTGTTCCCCGGGGCTGCCAGAGCCAGGCAGGTGTTGGGCAGCCAGGCTACCCCCAGCTGTTCCCTTTTGCTGTGATTGTGCTATACAAAACCTTTCCCCAGGTGGTGCTGGGGGTTGTTTGGGGTTGGTGTGTGTTCCTCAGCATGGGTCAGTAGGACAAGCTCTTCTCCTTTGTGGCTTGGAGCTCTGCTACAGTAAGTTATTGATCCTTTTTTTATAAGCTCTTGTGATGGGAGTGCTGCTGTGGGGAGGTTGGTTGGCAGAGGGCATGGTTTGGGCTGGTAGTACTGTGTCCTGAGGCAGGATTTTGGAAGGGAAGGTGCAACTAAGAGGCCAGAAGGCTTTGAAGTTTTTTGCAGCCCAGTTGTGAGGGCATTGCTTTTCAGGACCTGCCTGTTATTTGTAAGCCTTTTTCTCCTTCCTTTTATGCTCAGGAATTCAGCTTTTAAAGTGTGGCTTTGGCTTTTCCCTGTTAGTTGAGACTCTCCTGCCTGCAGGAGCAGGAATGGGTTTGTATGGAGAGGGCCGGGCTGCTGCCCCCTGCCCTCGTGTGTGGAGACTGGGGTTTGGCTGAGGCTGGTATCAGATGATTCAGCAGAGATCATCCTTACAGGAGAAACCAAGCTCTGGTTGCTGCCAGGGTGTTGTGTCCTGCTGCTGCTGGAGCACTTACACCCACAGCTCGCTCCCCAGCCCGGACCTCTGTCCCAGCCATGGTTTGGTGATGTCCTCACCTCTTTCTCCTTTGCTGTAAGCTGAGATGTCCTTTTCTGTATCTCATCCTTCAGACTTTCTTCTCCCTCCTCCTCCTCCTCCTCAGGGTGCTCTAACAGAGTGTATTGTTTCTCCTTGGCAGGAGTGAGAGGTGGTGGGGTCTGGATGGTGAAAACCTGGTCTAGAAAACAGTCAGGTTTCTGATGAGAAACAGGTCCTGGCTCTCAGTTTGCTTTAGATCTTGTTTGCTCAGCACAGTTGAAAGATAATATTTGTGTGCAACCCCACAGCAGAGGACACAGGAGCTGGGTTATAATCAAGAGCCTGCCTCTGCTGCAAGTTAATCATCGTTAGAGGAATATTTAGAATAAGTTGCCAGAAATGGGAGGGAGGGAGGGGTAAAATGCTTTTTATCTCTGTTGGGTTTTTTTTTCTCCAAGTGCAGCTGTAGTTGCAATTACAAACTGGAATGGTTTTGCTTGGGGGGAAAAAAATGGCATAGCCACCACTGTAGAGTTAGCAATGAAATCCATTTATTTTAACGTGTTTGCCAACATAAATACACTTATATTTAATGTTAACTAGCAAAATATGGTAACTCATTTTGTGCAGCTTAAAAATAATCCTTTGTTCTAAACCAGTGCAGACTCCTAGAGCCAGGTCTAACGCTCCTGTATCCAGGGAGAGGGGTGCTAGGTGGGAGTTACAAAGTTTGCTGACCTTTCCTCTGCACCATCGTGTCCTGGGTCTTCTGTGTGTTGGTCTGGTTCTGTATCAGGTCTGTGAAGGTGGAAAGCCTGGGTTACCCTCCACAGCACGAGCTCAGAGCTCTGGCTTCGTGCTTCTCGGTGTCACTTACTGTGCAGGTAGCTGATCTGTGCCTCCAGTGTCATCTTCTGGGTTTGTTCTCTTTGTAGTTTATCTGCAACAACAGCAAGAAGAAAACCAAGGCTGATGTCAGTCTCTGTATCTTTATGTAAGGATGGCAACTTTCCCTTTCCCCACATTTAATGGGAGGGGTTGTTACTGGCTGGGCTGAACTTTCTTCTCTGAAGGGACATGAGTTTTAGCTGGTAATTGCTCCATTTCATCAGCTTTTCCTGTGTTTTATTAATTTATGTCTGAGATCAGTTATGGAAATAAACTGCTGGCCCTGTTCTCTTCCTGGGTTGTGTTTTAAAGTAGCCATGTGAAGTCTGTGGGGGTTTCCCTGCCTTTACCAGAATTGGTACATTTAGATGCTATTAGGTCACATTTATACACCAGTGTCACCCTCCACCTCCCAGCAGCACCTCAGACAGTAGTGGGTGATGCCCTGCCATTGAGCAGGCTTGTGTGCAGCATCTGATGGGTCTGACAGGGGTGCAGAAGTCCTCATCAAAGCTGAGGGCTCATCTTTGAATCTTTCTTCTGTGTCAGGTTTTGAGTCCATGCTTGCTTCTAGAAAAGTTACCGCACTCCTCTGAAATCCTTTAATCTAGTTGGCAATGACTTCAGGAGCCCTCTGGAAACCACTTGCTCAGCAAGCCAAGATGCGTGGCACATCCTGCACACGTGAGCTTGGCTTTAAGGACCAGGATTTTAAGGCTATTTTCCTTATCTTCCTGTCATTTGGAGGATGGATGTGCCCCCCACCACCGCCCCCCTGCCCACCATACCTTCCATGGTGCTGATGCGCTCTGCCTTCAGGTCGTTGTCCTCCCGCAAGGCGCTGGCTTGCCGGCGGAGCACGGCGTGCTCGTTCTGCAGGCTGCCCAGGGCTTGCTGGAGCTGCTCGTTCTGTGTGTCTGCTTGCTGGGGGTGAGAAGAGCCCCAGGAGCATCAGCCTAGCTCCAGAATCAGCCTAGCTCCAGCACTGTGCCATGGGTGGCCTGTGAGCATCAGCTTTGGCCAGCGACATGCAGCCCCAAGCTGAAGGCTGGGCTGTGGCTGCTGCCCCTCATCCAGCAGGATGCTCTGCTTGGGGATCTCACCCTGCTTGTGAACTGGGAGATGGAAGCCCCCATGGGCGCTGCTCTGTTGAGGATGTCACATACCTGCAGCTTGCTCTGCAAGACCAGGGAGCGGCTCTCGAGCTCGGCGTGCGCTGCGCTCATCTTGGTCAGCTCGGCTTTGAGTGTGGCATGGTGCTCTTTCCAGAGGGCAAGGTCCTCCCTCGTCACTGCCAGGCTTCTCTGGGGGTTGGAAAAAGGGCCCAGGGGGTGGGCTGTGACTGGGGGCTTTCCCCGAACTGATGGGCACAGCGTGGGGCTGGGGCAGTGTGTTTGCCTGCTGTGCCAGGGCCGCAACATCCTGCGTGGGGCTGATGCCATCTGATGGACAGCACGCAGAGGGCTCGCTCTGCTGCAGGGACTGTGAAGCCTGGCAGTGTCTGGGATCAGACTGACTTGTTTTGCTGAAAATATCATTTAGCTTGTAGGTCAAAGCAAAGTGCTGCCTCTTGGGGGGAAATCCCTTTTTATATAAACAGCAACTCTAGAAAAAAGCATCCCTGGATGTTTGTGTGTGTGTTTGGCTGCTTGTTCTGAGAAAAAGATATATTTTTGCATCTTTGCTCCTAATGGTAAGCTAGTGACTGCCCTTCCCTGATGTGTGGGAGCTCTTTGCTGCTGTTAGACTAGATTAAAGCAAACCCAGGGTGAAACATGCTGCTTACTTGAGAATTCTGCAGCTGCTGCTCTGTTTGGAGCTTGTCCTCCAGCATCTTCTGAAGAGCCTCTTTTGCCTTCTGCTCGTAGGTCTGCTTCTGGTCCTCCATCTCTACCAGGATCTTCTTCACACACTCCTTGGAGTAACTCTTTAAAGGGAGAATTAAAGTGCTTGGAGGATCTTATCCTGCTCTTGCCTGTGTAAATGCTGCTGCTAACTTGCTGTGAAGCATTGCTTCAGCAAGCAGGAAAAGCCCTTTTCAAATCTGTATCTGATCAGATTGCTCAGAAACAGAGACCTGACCTGGTTGGGTATTCTGTCAGGTTTCTGTTTCTGTGCTTCTCAGGGGTCAGACGTTACCTGGGTGCAGGTCTGCAGCTGATTTTCAAGTGCCCTTAGTTTACACTTCAATTTATCTTCATTCAGCTGACCCTAGGGGGGGAAAACAGTTGGTGAGCTACAGAGTATGCCCCCAGTGTTTTGCTTGTTTCACTTCCTTGTCATCTATGATATTGTGGCTAAACTTGCTCAGATAACCTCTCACAATCTCAGAATAAACAGGATACAGGGGAAGGAAACCTTGTACACACTGAAAAACTCTCCTGGGGCAGTTCCACGGGGTGCAGGTACTTGCTGTGAGCTGGTAAAAGCAGAGCAAGGGGATTTTGGGTTAGTTTGGCTGGCATAGCTGCTGGTCCCCATGCACAGCCCCGCTCCCTGGCCTCCAGGAGCCAGGGATGGTTCCTCCCTGTGATGCTCCTTGCCTAAAGCTCTGGCTGGTGCTGAGGTCTTGTCTTGCTGGTTCCCTTAGGAACTAGATTGGGTCTGTGTTACAACATTAGCAGCTGGGCAGGGGATAGAGGGCAACAGCAAAGATTCATTTCCTTGATAACCTCCTCTCAGTGCTACTCAGGCTTCTGAAGTTCTGTGAAACCAGACTGCATGCAAATGCAGATAAAACTTCTAGCAAGGCCTTCACAGAGGCTGTTTTTCCACCACTGATACTGGTATCCTCTCTGTTTGAAGTCAAGCCTCTGAAAAGCAGCTCCTTGATGTTACAGGAATAGCTGCTAGACCCAAGCAAAACCAGATTCTCTGGTGTCTTGGCACTGTTTAAATTTGCACAGAAATAAGCTTGCAGTCCAGGAGACTAAATCTCCCCAGTTCAGTTGTTGATAGAGGACCTGAAGGCTCTATTGTCTTGGAAAGTGGGTGGAATCTTGAAAAGCATCTTTGTAAGTGAAGCACTATGCCCAGCTTTCCTCTGCAGGTTGTGTTATTTGCTGTCTGCAAAGGTTCCTGTTGGAGGGTGGTGTTGCCACAGCCGTTGGGCACAGATGTAAATGACTGTGCAGAGTATGAGGTGGCAGAGCACGGGGCCCTTCCTACGCTTCAGACGTGTGCTGGCAAGCTCCTTTCCTGGAGGGGCAGCCTATACGTTGGTAGAGGAACATAAAGGTTTCCCTGAACAGATGGAGGTGGCTGTTGGGGCTGGTACCAGACCAGCATGGCAGTGAGGGGGGAGCAATGTACGTGGGAGGGCATGAGAAACGATGCCTCTCACCAGCGAGGTTACAGGAGCGAATCTTGGTCGAGGCCTCATGAAAGGGGATGTTTTAAAAACCCAAACCAAAACCCTACCACTAAACAAAACACCAACACCCCATCTTGGGGTGATGGCTTTTCCCCTCGTGACCGTGTCCCTGCTGCTGTTACTAATGCTGCCTGGGGGTCCCTGCACGGCTCCTGGCTAGAGACAAAGGACACCCGTGCTCCCAAGTACCATGTTTGAATTCTCCATAGCCCTCTTCTCCAGAGTTACCTGAATGGGCAGCTCCAAAACCTCTCTCAAAGCCTTCTGCAGTTCTCTCTCACTGTCATTTAAGTGCCATCTCAGCATTTTAAGCTGGTTTTGGCTGGCAGCTGTAGTATTCTGGTTGCACTGTTCACTTGGTGCCTTATCTCATACTCCTTCCCTTAATCGTTTTAAATAGCTGCTCCAAAGCAATAATAATAAATGCTGTTTCTGGAAGGCTTCCAGTTTGCCCAAATGTGATGCTTGTGCTAGGAAACAAAGTTCATGTAGTAGTAATGCACTGGAAAGGACAGAGCTTAAACTTGGCAGTGCTGCGAGGTACTTCCAAAGGTCAGGCTCCCTTCAGAGGTCAGGGTGGGAAGAGAATGTATTAAAGTAGCAATTCTCTTCTTAAAGATGAGATTCTCTTCTTTAAGAGGCTCTAAGAGATTAAGAATAATTCTCTTCTTAAAGAGAAGAATGTTTATCAATATGGTGAGAAGTGCTTTGTGTGTATATATATAAAACCCAATTCTCCTCTTAAAGAAGAGAATTCTCTTAATCATAATGAGACTGACTTTGCTTCCTTCATCTGGCAGCATCTCTGAATCAGCTAAGCTAGTTTTACAACAGACGGGGGGATTTAAGCACAGACCTGTGGTAGGAAGGTCTCTCTAACCCAAAAGTAAAATCACAGGAGGGGGAAGGACCCAAATGCTTTTTATCCCAGTTTAACAACACCTCCATCTTCCTGCAGAGCATCCGCTTGCTCCATCAAGGCAGAAGCCCCCGTGGACACGAGCAGCACCTCAAAACCAGCTCTGTGGCAGTCTCAGGGGTTACTATCATAGTGCTCATGGGGATGCAATAGCATTTCTTTGAGACCTGGAGTACCTGAAAGGATTAAAAACCTGGTACTTCAGCCAGGCCTGGGAAGGGGTGACCAGCCATCAGTTCCCACGGCAGAGCGTTACGGTACGGGACGTCTCCATCCCTCCTGGAGAAGCCCCCAGCCCCAGCCTCCCTCTGTGCGCCTTCCCCTCGACCCAGGCAGCATCCACCTTGTTTGCCCCATCGTCCCCACTGCCAGCAGCAGGTTAATTTTTACTCTGCTGGCAGCCTGAAAGGCAGCAGCAGAGCCTCCCCACTGCAGCAGAGATAGCGAGAAGCAAAGTGCACCCACCTGCTTTTAACCTGAGGTTTCATGGCTGCTTCCTGCCGAGTGTGGCAGGGTGTTTTTTCCTGCTCATGTTATATTTGAAGCAGCAAGCACAGGCGGAAGTTTCTAACCACAGCACCAGGGCTGAGAGCATCGTGCCCAATCGCTCGCTCTCCTGCTCCAAACCAGCTCTCAAGCCGCTTTTATTTCGTGGCACAGTGAAGTGTAAATGAATGTTTGATTGCATCACCCTGCATAAAATGTGTCAGCTTAACTTTACCTCCTTGTAGCAGAACAGGCAAGGGCCCTGTTTCAGTGCTGCCCAGAGTGTTTGGGTTTCGTGGGGCGATAGCTGGGTGCTGGGCTGTGATTCAGCAGCGCACGTAAGGTGCCAGAGCATCACTGTCTGGGCTCCTCTGACCTGTGTTTAGGGCCAGAATATACCCCCCCAAAAGGAACCCAGGAAGTGCTGTGTGCAGGATGTCCCCGTGGGAGGGGCTGTCAGCCTTAGTGTTCCCAGATAAAGACATCATCTGATTGCTCCCCCACCTGATGAGTGTTTGCCAGGGCCTGGAGGCACCAGATCATCAGCTTGGTGCATCTAAAAAACATATTTTGGGGTGGGCTGTGGGAGGGAAAGCTTCAAAATATTTTAAACCTGTTTTGGCCAGGAAGGAAACCTGGGTGGAAGGTGCCTGTTGGGTCGACTCCAATTTTTTTTCTCCCACTTACAGACTTCTGTTTGCTTTTTAGTTAAGAAAAAGTGGGAAAGGGGCAAATACAGAACCCAACCAAAGCCTTACAGGAGGGAAATGGTTTGCGCTTCTTGTTGTTCTGAAAGCAAAGTACCTTTTGTATCAATATTTTAGGGGACAAAAAGGGGGAAAACTTCAGGCAAAGTTTCCCCCTGACCTCTGAGTGTGTGTCCAGCCCTCCCTGGAAAGAAAGCTGACAGCAAGGAAGGATGCAGGGCGTGCAGACACTGCAGGAGAGGGGTTCTGCCCCATGTCTTGCTGGCTGGGTGTTGGGCTTCACACCTGTAGCATCCCCACACTTGCAAAGCCCCAGAACTGGGCAGAGAGAGAGCTTAGGTTTGAGAAGGGAAGGCAGACAGACCTGGGCTCTTCTTGCTTCACACAAGCCCAGTGTGGGGCAAAACCTCCCCCTCCCAGCCCCCCTGGGAATTGCCACGTGCTGTTCTGGTACCTGCCAGGATTTTTCTGATGCTTGCAGCAGGGTGGAGAAAAGCTCCTGCAGAATGACCATCTTCTGCTTGAGCAGCAGCTCACGGTGCAGGGCCTCCTGAGGGAAGGGGAGAGCGGGTCAGGGGGTCTGCTGGGGATCCCCCCAGTCTGGCAAGGACCCCCTCAATCAGGGTTTCTGCCAAGCCAGGGGGTTCAGACAGGTCTTTGAGTTCAGCAGCATATCTGGAGCTTTCCTGCCCATGTTGAACTTGGGCATGTGGTGATGCTAATTGGGTGTTTAATATTAATTCTAACAGTGTTGATCTGCTTGCTGAGGGGGTACTTAGCTGGTTTTGATACCTACCTTCAGGTAGTTGGACAGCTGCACCATCTCCTGCAAGGGGAAAGACGAGTGGTTAATCCCATGGGATTCTTTGTTTGTAAACGTTGTGAGAACTTGCTACAAAATCCAAATATTTTGGCCTAACGGGGGAAGTTCCCAGCAGGTGTTTGGGTAGAGGAGGAGACCCTGCTGGGGTCTGTTTGCTTGTTTTTCCAGAGAAGTGAAAACATCTTCTCCTGCAACTTACAGCATTGGAGCTGTGGCATCTTTGCCATGGGGTCTATTGAAGGGGGCAGCTGCAGAGCCCTGGGGTAGAGCCCCCTCTCTCTTCCACAGCAGCTGGTTCATCATTTTTTGAAGCTCTAGAAACTGAGCATCAGTCAGTGCCCTGGTCAGACACTTTAGAAACTGATTTAATTTGCAGGAGTTCAAGGCTGGTTATTGTCTGTGCTTTGCTTACCTTGTTCAAAACTGCTATTCCACAGCTAAAATAAAAAGAGAAAGGGTGTTACTGAGGTGGGCACACTATGGGGGTCTGCAGCTGTCTGTGCCTCTAGACCCCAGCACACTGGGGGTGTTTGTACAGGGATAACTCGTGCTGAGGTGAAACGTGTCTGGGCTCGGGCATCGCTGCTGCCCTGTGGTACCCAAACTCGTGCCCCACAGAGGGAGGGGAGGACAGGACTGGCTTACTCTGTCTGCTGGCTCGAGTGTTTCACTCCTGCATGTGGATGTGTAAGGGTCTGGGTTCCTGGGAAAGCAAAGCAAAAGGGTGTGAGTGATCCCCTGTGCCAGGGCTGTGATGGAGCCCTCCTGTTTGGGTGCCCATCTCTGCCCTGAGGGCATCGCCTCTGGCATGCGGAGTGGCTGTTGAAGCAGCAGCTGGGAATGTGGCTCTGTAGGCAGGAGGGGACAAGGAGAGTCCTGCTCAGATGGACAGAGATGTAGAAGCTGAGGGGTCCTGCGGATCGACTCCACCTCCCAGGCCCCTGGATAATTTGGGGCGCTTATGGGGAAGCCACAGGGCAAAGCAGGAACGTTCTTAACACCTGCAGCTTGCAGGGGAAGCTCAGCCTGGGGCAGTACAACTTGGCACAGGCATGGGGCTGCTGGCAGAGGAGCTTGGGATGGAGGGAGCAACCAGCTCGCATCCCAAACTGCTCCATGGAGACTTGGAGGCGGGAGGGAGGTGCTGTGGCTGCTGCTGTGTTGGGAAACCCCAGCACTCCTCACCTACCTTGGGTGTTCACAGAGGCACCTTGCCTGGGGACAGCTTCTGCCAAAACACCGAGAGGGGGGTGTGCGAGGGAGAGCGTGGGGCAGCTCCACGGGTGCTGGAACGAGAGGGTGGCACGAGTCAGCATCTCCCCAAGGTCCCTGCAGTGCCTGAGTGAAGAGCCTCAGGGAGATGCCAAGAAACCACAACAAATTCATGAGGATCTGCTGCTTTGGCTCTGTGGGAAGGGGGTGAAACCTGCTGGCTTTGTGGGTAACAGGACACACTGGAACAGGACGAGTTCTCCCAAAGTGTCTAGAGATTTTTAGTGGGGGAGAAATAAGCATTTGGGAGGCAGGAAGCTGGGTTCTGGGTTGGGTCTCTGCTACCATTCAGCACAGAGGTACCTGCTCTGTGCTGGCTTCCCTGGGGCTGGGGGAGTGGAGGGCTCACCGCATCACCATCTACCTCTTGTTACCTCTGCACACGCAGTCAGGGGAGTGTGCTGTGCAGGGGGGCATGTGTGTACGTGCTTGTTCCAGATTCCTGCTGTCTAGCAGGTGATTGAAGCCAGGGAACCAGATGGCAGCAGGAGATGGGTATCTGCTCTGTGAAGGGGTCCTGTGGGGAAGTCACCTCGTGTTCAACTGCCTCTGCCCACGGAGGCTTGTGCAGCCCCTGGGGTGAGCTCACGTTGCATGGGATGAGAGTTTAGGAAGAAATTGGTTTGGTGCTCAGACTGGAGGGTTTCACATTGCACCCTCCTGCAGATGTTGTTCCAGACAGTGACTCCTCTGGGCTGCTGTTGTCTGTGCAGCACCGGGCAGGCCACGAGTGCCAGGGAGTCTCCAAATTCTGGGTGGAGGGGACAGTGTTTACCTGTCCCAAATTCTGCAGTTCCTGAGGAAATGCACATTTTGTCTGTGTGTTCCCCACTCTTTGGCTGTACTTTAATGTCGGGCCCCGTGCTGCTTTGGTCAGTGGACAGGTTGTGACTGCTTTAGTGGGTGCTATCTGGAGAGGGCAGAGCACCGAGCTGCGCTCAGGAGTGGGGGGCTGGACGTTACCTGGAGCAAGACGAGTGATCTCGGCTGCAGCAATGAGGAGGAGCCCAGGAGGGTGCGTGCTTTGGGCTCCTTTGGGCTGCCAGCATCGCTCTCCAGGTTCCTCCTCCTCAGGAACTCCCTTTGCCGGGGGCTCTGCGCCGGCTGCTCCGCTCTCCGGCCGGGGAAGCGGCAGGTGGTCGCGTTGTGCCGCTGCCGCCGGTTCTCCCGCGTCTCGTGCCGCCGCTCACACTTCTCATCGTAGCTCTCGGCCCGTCTGTGCTGCGGCCGGGCCTTCTCAGGCTGGCTGATCATGTTGGGCACAGCTCTGCTGCTCCTGGCAGCCTCTCTCCCTGTGAAACCAAGGGAAAAGACACGATTGGAGGGAGAGTGAATTGTTGGTGAGGTTACGTGGATGTGAGGTATCAGATGCTGGGGCCATCATGTGATGGGTACAAGTGGTGTTCCTGGAGCCGTTTGGCATCTGTGGACCCATGTGTGGGGGGTGTGTAAGATGCTCTGTGCTGTTCCTGCTCCTCTAGCAGGTGGTGCTGACAGGAGGATGCTTGGAGCAGAATTTCTAACAATTAACGCAGCCTGGTGAGCTTGGCCTCGCCACCAAGCAACGATGCTCCCATCGTCATCAGTGACGATCCCCTTCCTGGTAAAATAACATCCCTCTGATTCAACCTGATTCTTTGTGCACCCTGTTACAGCTTTTCAGCCAACCTAAAGCAAGCGGTGAAAGCACAGGAAGAGCAGCAACTGCTGTCTCTGCAGTGAACTTCTCTTCAGTGTGCACTTCTTGTGCTGTTGCCTTTTTCATAGGTCCAGATATCGTGGTGCTGTGGTGTGACTTGCTCTCCAGGCAGTGGCACCGTGTTTCTTAGAGGTGGCTGTCTCATCTGTGTGCACAGAGAGGTCTGGAGCACTGAAAACTTTGCAGTGTTGTGAGGGTTTGGGGATTTCTTTAATGGAGCGTCTATTGAGGCCCCCACACACCCACTCCCTGAAGAATACAGCTACAGAGTGCTGCTCTCTTAACCCCCTGGTTGCTCCCTGCATCCCCAGCTCTTGGGTTGGATGCTGTGTAACAGCATCCAGTAACAGGCTGCCTTGAAGCTGGGTATGACTCCATAGCTTGGGACAATGTGTGCATCTACAGCCAACCCCTCTCCTAACCCTCCAGGACCATCTAAAAATATATTTCAACTGGGGTTTTTTTCTTAATTGTAGAAATAACCCAGTTGTGTGTTGAATCCGGGCCTCGGATGTCCTGCTCAGTCCTCACTCATCCAGCTCTTCCCATCAGGAATTGCTCGGTCCCTCTCCTGCCTGTGCTGCCTCTGGGCTGCCCAGCCTGGTACCGAGCACCCCAACAACAGCTCTTGGTATCCTCTGTGAACCAAAAATGCACTTTAAAAGCAAGGTTAAGCTTAAAGAAATACACGGTCTACTACTCACCCCACACTGAGCAAACTGCTGAGGCCTCCTTGACAAGCTAATACTCCATTTCCTCCTTCTGTTACCCTGAATTACCCTCTCTAATTAGCACACACATCATTTCTCTTTGCCTTCCAAGCTGTTGGGCTTCTCGCTTCAAGGGAAACCAGATTAAAAAAGAAGAGTGCTGCTTGCTGGTTCATGTTCCAGCCTCCCAGTGTCAGAGGTGCAGCTGGGAACGGGGCAGAAACAAATGAGGAAAGAAGGTGCACACCCCTGCTCTTAGCATGGCGGCTCCGCTCCCCTCCATCCCTCACCGGCCCCAGTGCTGCGGGCACTTACCTGGCCCGGGGTGGGGGTCCCGTCCTACCCCTGAACTGCCCTGGAGGAGCAGGGGGCTATCAGGCACGAACACGCTCCATCTGCCATCTTCATGCCAACCGCCCCATTCTGCTGCTCTCACTCTGTGGAACAGGAAATGTTGCAGCCGTGGCCAAGCCCCGGTTCCTGTCCCTGCTCGCAGCCTGGCTACAGGCTCACGGCAGGCTTGGGGTTACCTTGGGACCCCAAAGTCTTTCAGATTCTCTAAGCAGAGCTAGCAAATATCTTTTGGGTCATCTCCCCTTATCAGTCTCTGGACGTTGAGTGCTGGTTCGCAGAGCTGCCTGTGGCACTCAGGGACTGAGTCTCCTCCCCAAGCTGCTCTGTGGCAGAGAGATCCAGACCTAGGGAAGTACAGTAATGCTACTTATTTTAAGGCTTCTTGCAGATTGGAGAGGGGAAAAATGTGTATCAGCAGCTCAGGGCAGGTCAGGAATGGCAGAAAGGCTTTAAGGTCTTTAGAGAAGTGAAAGCTGCGTTGATGCAAATTGTGCTGGGAGGTCGGTTTAACCGGTGGGGTGCTGATAAGGGCTCTGAGCCTGTGCACAATGGGAAGGAACATCAGCCACAGCACACATCTTGTACAGCAATGTGGGGTTTATTGTTATGGAGACCTGCCTGAAAGGAATACACAACAACACTTCCAGGTTCAGAGACCCTCTCGTGGCTTTGGGCGGCTCGGGCTGCTTGGCCCAACCCCTCTCTGGGCCAGAGCAGGTTGTGGAGCGGGATGCTGGCAGCAATCCTGCTGCCTGGAGCTTCCCTGAAGAGCCTCTTGGTTGGAAAAAGCCAGTCAGAAGAGTTCATTGCTGGAAAGGGTGTTTTCATGCTGCGTCTTGTCTTGGGCGCGTCGCCGGTGGCTTGGAAAAGGGCACCGAATCCCTGGGGACTAGCCCAAGGTGTCCCGGCGCGGGGGCTACGTCCTTTGGATGTTCTCCACCTTGTAGCCGTTCCTGAGGAAGGAGTCGAGGAAGTCGGGGGCGATGCCCCGGAGGAGGAGCAGGCTGCCCACCATGCGGTACGGGTAGTGCAGCTCCCGCTGGCGCAGCGCCCCGCTCTTGATGATCTCCAGCGCACACTCCTCCTTGGGTGCCGGCGTGCCCCGGATGGCGTGAGAGACCGCTCGTACGGCGCTGTCTGGAGGGAGGAGGCAGTGTCAGATAAGGGGGCTGCTGCAGGTACCCCTGGCTCACTTGGAGTGGGGGGGGTCTGTGGCTTTCTCTAATGAACCAACAAACTCTGGGGGTTGGACCCACTTAGCAAGGCTTAGAGTAGCTAAAATAAGTAGAAGTGTAGTGGTGTCCTTCCCTTCCCACCTTTCAAGTGGCTGTAGGACTGAGCTCCCACCTCTCCTGGGTTTGCTGCAAGGATCAGAGAGTCAAACCTCTCCGGCCACGCTTTGCAAAGCTCCCACAGTCACACAGCTGCTGAGGGTCTGGCGGCGGGGGCAAAGCAGCGTGCTCAACAGCCTGGGGATGGGGGGTGGGCTCGGCTCTGCTGGGCTCTGTCTGGAAATGCACTGAGTCACAGGGCCCCTGTGATGCTGAGCTTACCTGTGTTGATGTAGCCCAGGATGCAGAGTGTGATGGAGACGTTGACCTTGTCCACGATGAATTCCTGTCGCAAGGAGCTGAAAAATCCATCTAAGGCAAACTTTGTGGCAGAATAGGGGGCACAAAACGGGCCAGCAATTTTACCTGGAGCAGAGACACAAGGTCAGCATTCAGGTACTGGGCAGACACCAGGCTGTACTGCTCTCCTCTCCCTTCCCCTTGCCCTTTAAGGAGCTACAGTACTGTGATTTAGGTGATGGAGCAAGCTGTTGTGAGTGCTTGAGAAACAGATAAATGCAGGGATGGTTTAAAGGTAACACATGGCACACAGTGGTATGAATGCCTTTGGCTGTGGGTGGTACTGCTCTCGTACTCCTGCACATGTGTATGTGGCTCTGCACGCAGTAAGCTGTGGTCTGCAGCGCGTGAAGGTGACTGTGGGTGCCCAGACTAGCGGGACAGGGCACAGGTTATAAATCCCTTGGAGGAATTTAATTGTTCACCCAGGATGTAAGCTGTACAATGATCCTGACTCCCGGCAGGATGGCTCTGCCTGATGGGCCCAATCCTGCCTTTTGGAGAAGGTGCAGTGGGGAACCCTTGCAGGTAGAGGAAGAGCCATGGGCAGGGAGAGCCTGGCCCCTCGTGTGGGCAGGGAGAGCCTGGCCCCTCAGGTGCTCACCTGCCATGGATGACACGACAACAATGCTGCCCTCGCTCTCCTTCAGCATGGGCAGGGCAGACGTGGTCATGGCCACGTAGCTGAGGAAGTTGGTCTCCAGGAGCTTTCGTATGTGCTCAACATCCCCATCAAAGAACTTGAAGTAGCTGCGACCGATGTGATTTAGGATGAGCATGTCCAGGCCTCCTGCAAGCAGAGAGCTTGTGCTATTAGCAACCTGCACCTCAAAACAAATGAGCTGCTTGGTGGCTGGGATGGCCCCAGCATGCTGTGTGGGGTGTGTTGGGGAGTGAGGAGGGGCAGCTCCCCACCACCTACCCCAGGTGTTCTCAGCCTCCTTCACCACCACCTCGGGGAACGTGGTGTCCTCCATAGAGCCGCTCACGTAGCGGGCGGATGCGGCGCCCAGCTCGAGGCATCGCTTCACAACCTGTGGTGACAGTGACAACCATGTTGGTAATGGCTATCCCCCACAGACCCCCACCCCATGTCCCACAAAGGCCATTGGAGTGTATCTCTGTGTCCTCTCCTTCATGGGAGGAGACCCATTGCCCAGGAGAGTTCCTGGCTGCAGAGTGAACAGTGGCACATCTGAGCCAGCACTTGATGTTTGTCAGCAGGGCAGGATTGTGTAACTGGGGGTCTTTGCATGTGGGGTGTGTGTATGTGTCAGAAGGGGCTCGTGCTGGGATAGCTCTGGGTAGTCGGTAGGATGCCCGGCATCCTGTGTGCCTCGCTGGGGTTGGTATCTGCGTTCTGCCCCTGATGGGTTCTGGGTCCCAAACGTGTCTTGTGCACCCTGCTTGCCATTTACTTTCTGCAGCTTGGCCTCTGTCCGTGCTGTGAGCAGTAGGTGGGCTTCCATGCGTGCCAGGTGATAGGCCATCTGCTCCCCGATGCCGCTGCTGGCCCCGGTCACGATCACCCGCTTCCCCCGGAGCATCTCTGGAGAGGAGGGCACAGAGCTCAGAGCTGGCACAGCCTGTACCATTCCCCTGCCCATGGGCAGTGCAGCTCCTCTCTGCCCCCACCACCCCTCGCCTTGGGGTGTGGGGGGCTGCAGGCAGCAGCACTGCCCCACTGCAGCATGTGCTGCTCTGCAGACCCCTGCAGGGGTCCCCTGGCTAATCCCAGTTGGTGGGGAGCACGTGTGAGACTCGAGCTCTGCACCCAGCCTGGCCTGGGAGTGGCTTTTTGGAAATGGGAATTACTGACTAATAAGATTAACTGCTTCAAGGGGAGAACTGCAGGGTTCCTAAATAAATGACTTCCTGAAATCAGACACTTGCCATGCAGAGCCCATGAGCTTTCTGGTGCACGCAGGGTGCTCTGCCCCTTGTGCTGGGGGCTGCACTCCCCTCTGCACCCACCCCCCACACACACACCCTCAGCCCCCCGTGCTGTGGCTATTTGGGCTGCACTTTGGGCAAGCCCTTCCAAGAGCCCGTGTTGTTCTACACGGGCACGTGCTGCTGCTCGGGCAGCAGCCTTGCTGACTGTGGCTTTACAGCAGTGCCTTACCTTCACTGAAGTTCTCGGTTGCTGAATAAAAATAAATGGCCATTGCCAGTCCCAGCAAGGGGATGAAAACCTTGAGGAGCAGACCCATCCCCCTGTGAAAGCGTGGGCAGGAGCGAGAGAACCTCCACGGCTCCGGCTGTGGGGAGGTGGACGTGTGGCTCGGGTTGCAAACAGGGCTGGGAGCGATGGCAGTTTCGAGCTGGTTCTTATCTTGCACGACTCCGCTGGTATCTGTGAGACCTTTTCTTTGTGCTTCCGTGATTTAGCAAACATTAACCGGCCGGGGAGCCTTGCTGTGGACTTTAGGCTGTCCCTTTGCACCCTTGCCCTGTGTTTGAGGTGTGGTTTTTTTTGGGAGGGTTGTGGGGACGCGCTGAAGGAGCAGTGGGCATGTTGTTTGGGGTGCAGACCCGCTGGGGTGGGCACCCCTCTCTCTGTGCCTCCCTTCCTCACCAGCTGCCTCAAGGATTTACTGACCAGCAGCCCCCCTGTGTATGGGCTAATGGGAGTATCTAGAGAGAGCAGGGCTGGCAGGTTGGGGGTTTAAGCACCCTTATTGGTGTTTTGGGGGTTCTCCTACGTGGTATCGCCGCTGGTGTGATGCTGATGGTTTGTTGGGTGGTTCCTACACCTACAAAACTCTTCCCTCTCTGGAGGAATGTCCTGCTGCAGGCGGCAGAGAAAGAGCCGAGGGGGGTGAATAATAAAGATGTTCAGCTCTGACAAGTGTTGTGTGTCACGCTGCTCAGCGCCTGCCTGGGCATATGGCGAAGGGGCCTGCGAGCCATCTTCTGAAAGAGAAAGTTTAAAGGGCAAAACCCACTCTGTGTGTGCTGCTTTGTGTGGGCACTCTGGGGATGAGCAGCCCAGCAACGCCAGTTCCTGAGTCCCTGTAGAAATTGAGGAGCAAATGGATCCTGAGCAGTGCTTTGGTGGGAGGGGTTTGGGGGGCTTTCATTATGGTTTGTCTTGGGATGTTGGTGCTTGAATGGCCAGAACCATGTTGGATGCAAACGCATCAGCTGGGGTGCTGCTGCAGGGGTTGGGGATGCTGTCAGAGCTCGCTGTGGGCCTGTGCTTTGGGCTTGTGTTCAGTGTGTGATGCTCCTGGACCCCGAGCTCCCAGCCTAGTGTGGTGATGCAGCAGCTCTGTGCATCTGGAAGGCATCTGCCAGGTATACTCTGTGTGTAAGAAACTGTCTACCATGCTTGGAAAGCCTTGCTTGGGGTAAAACCCCCTGTGTAGTTAAGCTAACAAGCAATAGCATAAAAGATGGCTCTTCCTAAGGATAAATAATGAAGGATTGTTGCTTGAGCCTCCCTGCGGAAGGCAAGTCCATGGTGTCGTGACACTTGCAGCAGCGCATAGTGATGGGGAGAGGGGGATGAAGGACCCACAGCGCAGGCAGAGCGGGTGGGTTAGTAGTTTTATTGAATTACTGGCTTGTTACTGCTTGCCCCCAGTCTGGGACAGGGGAGGGGTCTGCCCAGGAGCGATGCTGCAGCATCTGCATCCCTCCCGCCTCGGACCGCGCTGTGTGGCCGGAGCCGGTACTCTCGACCTCATCCTGACGTCATTACCTCGTCCGAAGGCGAGCGGGGCTCTGCCGGGCTGCCCATGTCCCTTTCCCCCCATCCCAGTGCGAGGAGCAGCGGCGGGACCCGGCTGCACGTCCCGTCCCCGCCGGCAGAGGAGGGTGTTGGACCGGCGAACCCCCCCCCGCCCGCGACGCCGGGCCCGCTCAAGGCTGGGGGGCGGCGCGGGGCCCCGGCCCCTCTCGGCGCAGGCGGTCCAGCCGGTACCGGCTGCGCACCAGGTAGTCCAGCAGCTCGGCGGCCCAGTCCCGCAGCAGCAGCGGGATCCTGGTGGAGCCGTAGCGGTAGTAGAGCTCCCGCCGGCGCAGCGCTCCGCCCTTGAGGATCTCCAGCGCGCACTCCTCCCGCGGCGCCGGCGGCACCAGCAGCACGTCGGCGGCGGCCCGCACCGCGCTCTCTGCCCGGGAGCAGACGGGGCTCAGCCCGGAGGCCGAGGGGACTCAGCCCGGGGGAGCGGGGCCAGCGGGGAGAGTGCTGGGTGGGGTGCGGGGCAGGAGCAGAGGGAGGGTTAGGGTCAGTGAGCCGGAGCCCCCCGAGGTGCCCGAACTGAGCTCATGCATCCCAGCACGTGGAGAGCCCCCTGAGATGCCCTAACCGTGCTCGTGCACCCCAACATGTGCGGAACCCCTTGAGATGCCTTAATTGTTCTCATGCACCCCAGCGCCTGTGGAGCCCCCTGAGCTGCCCAAACCCTCCACGTGCAGCCCTGTATCCCATCCCATCAGTAGATGGGAGTGTGATGGGAGGTGGGCGGGCAGCACATCCACATGTGCTATGTGAATGTTGGGCTGTGCCAGCCCGTGCACAGTATCTGGTTTGGTGTATTGGGGGAATTAGGCTTGTTTCTTGGTAGAAGAGTGGCAGGATGCCCCAGAGCATGTTTGCATGTGCCTGTGTTATGGGCTGGAGGAAAAGCAGCAGCAGAGGGGAGAGGGGAGTTGAGATGCAGGGTAGGAAGCAGAGAAGGTGATGCTTGGGGTCCTGATCAGCCAGATCAAACAGCACAGATCTTACCAGTATCAATGAAGCCAAGGATGCAGAGTGTGATGGAAACGTTAACGTTCTGAATGCTGAATTCCTGCCTCAGGGAGCTGAAAAATCCGTCCAAGGCAAACTTAGTTGCAGAGTAGGGGACCGTAAAGGGAAACCCGACTTTACCTGCACACAGAGTGAAGTTCTGTTAGAGCCCAGAAAGCCTCTGCCCAAACCTCTGGTTTACCCATCACTGGGTCAAGTTATTTTTACCCAAAGGGAGCTGTTAATGAAATGCCATCCTGGCACCCCAACAGCAGCATTACAGGTATTCCTGCCAGCTTCCAGCTCTTCTAAGGTCTTAAGGCCAACGCCGTGTCGTGTCTCGGGTTATGTGGAACCTGCAGTAGCTAGGAAACCCTCAGAGGAGGGAGATGGAGCAGAGTTTGGACTGCTGCCTCTGGATACTGAGCGAAGCCGATTGCCAGAGGACAGTAACTCACATACCGGCTGTGAGCAGGGACATCTGTTTGTGATTTAGTTTCCTGACTTAACAGAAACTGAGTAGAACAGAGTCATGGTTTTGTGAATAGTCAGTCAGTAACTCCACAAATGTTAACAGGAACTTGACCTGCCAAAACAAGGTGAGTGATCAGAGACCCAGCACGGTGGGAAACTGCTGTTTCCCCTGTCCCCATAAAGCTGGAGCTGTACAAGCTCTGCAGCTCTACTCAGCATCCCAGCAGTGTGTGGGGTTGAGTTACAGGGCTGGCCATAAAGCAAGTTGGGGCAACTGGATTGCGTCAGAGAATAAATTCCATTGAGAAAATACAAAAATAATCTGGATTTAAGAGCTTTTTTGGGGTTTTTTTGGGGGGTGTGTGTATACGTGAGGCTGTTACGGCTCCTTTATGATGCCTGGTGACTCTGCAGGCTGCTGGCTTCTGAAAAATCTCCCCATGGAGACTGAGTCCCATGTCACTTGCCTCACTGCCCACTCACCTGCCATGGATGAAACCACTACGATGCTGCCCTCGCTCTCCTTCAGCATGGGCAGGGCAGACGTGGCCATGGCCACGTAGCTGAGGAAGTTGATCTCGAGGAGTTTTCGCACGTGCCCAACGTCCCCGTTGAAATAACCAAAGTATGATGTGCCGACGTGGTTAAGGATGAGCATGTCCAGGCCTCCTGCAAGCAGAGGAGCAGGCGTTAGGGCAGGGTGGGAGAGGGCAGCAGGCTCAGCCTTCCCTGGGAGCAGAAAGCATGCCATCAAACGAAATCAGGTTTTTGGGTCAGAGCCGTGACCTGTCATCCCTGGAGCAGGGATGTGATCCAGAGGGTGGCTGCCAGCAAAAATTTTGTCGTGATTTATTTTTGTTCCCCTAGTTCAAAATACAAATGCCCTGTCCCCAGGGAGATTCCCCACCCCGAGCTGCCCACAGCCCAGGATGGGTGCAGGGAGCTGCAATGCTGCGTTTCCGCAGCCATGACCCATAACCGCAATAGCACGGCTGCTGCGAGCCTGACGGGCGGTTTCAGACCACAGTAGCTGGGGTGTGATGAAATCTGGGATTATTACACTGGAACAGGATGTCATGAGGGCACGGGGCTGAAATCGAGAGCGCAGTTCAGTTGGAGCTGAAGCAATGAAGCCGGGCAGCGGAGTGGGACCGCGGAAGGCATAGTTAGGGGGGAAACCTCTCCCACCCCACCCCATCTCCATCTCTCCTGCTCTTTTCTTACTAGCCACGTGGCATAAAAGCAGCGTGGCCAAGGAGAGATGCAGTGTTGTGCCAAAGCAGGTTGGAAACATACCCAGCGAAGTCTGTGCCTCCTTCACCACATGCTCAGCGAAGGCCATGTCCTCCATGGTGCCGCTGACGTACCGCGCGGAGGCTGCGCCCAGCTCCAGGCACCGCTCCACCACCTGCCGCACCAACACTGCGCCTCAGAAACCCTCTTCCCTGCTTGGGAAGCCTGATGCGGCAGAGAAAGAGGGTGTCTGCTCCCCATGATGCATCCCCACCTTAAAACAGCGGTTTTGGAGCTTTGGGTGTGTGTTTAGAGACTTTAAAGCTTCAAAGGGAGCCTGGAAAATTGCTCCTGTGGTGAATGCGTTTCCCAAGGCAGTCTGGCGCTTTATGGGCGCTGGGGTTGCCTGTGTGCAGGGTGAGCAGGAGCCTGTATATCACCGCAGTGGAATGAGGGTGTGTGTGTGCCGAGGGAGCCCGTGTGGATATGCACACAGAACTGAGCACCTTCAGATACCCCAGCGTGTGTCTGTGGGAGGGGGGCTTCTGTGCACGCAGGAGCCCCAGACAGCACAAGTATGTGTGCCTGAGAGAGAAAACTCTGCCCAGCTGGTGTTTGTGCCGCGGTGGTTACACCTGCATGTGTGTGTGTGTTCCTGTGATGTGAGATTGACCTCCCTGTGTTGGTGTGTGCACCACCGTGACCGTGCGAGTCCCCAGCTTGCCATTTACTTTCTGCAGCTTGGACTCTGTCCGTGCTGTGATCAGAATGTGGGATCCCATCCGTGCCAGGTGATAGGCCATCTGCTCTCCAATGCCAGTGCTTGCGCCGGTGACAATCACCCGCTTCCCTTTCAGCATCTCTGGGGACCGAGGCACAGGGAGTTAATTTATCCAAACCCTATTTTAAAAACAAATAGAATAAATAACACTCCTCTAATGCCCTTCAGAGTAAGTAGTTAACTGGAAGCTGAGCGAGCCTGCGAGGGCAGGATGTCCGGCACCAGGATGTCTCTTCCAGCTGCTGGGAAAAGCTGTGCTGAGGAGCAGCTGCAGCTCCTCACCGAGCGCAGGGACGCGGCCACGGCGCTCGACTCTTTCAGCAGCTTTTTTTCCCCAAGCCAGGACAGAGCTTAGAAACACCCTGAGGATTTTGTAACAGAAATCATCTGCTAAGTTGCCTGCCTCAGAGCTGGAAGCCCCCACATTGAAAAGCCCATGCTTATAAACTCTCCTTTCTCTCTGCACGCTGGAAAAATGGAGGCTGGGAGCCCCTGCCTCACCTCGGGACGCCTTTCCGCACGCTGCTTGCTTGGTTTGATTTCAGGGCTTTGTTAAAGCAAGTTCCCAGCGCCAGCCACCGCACAGAGGCTGGGACAGGGTTTGGGCCAAGCTCTGGGCAGCCTCTATGCAAAACGCTCCAATGTGGCTTTTAGTTCTTCTCCTTAAAGGCGGATTTGCTTTGAGCACTTACCCGGCCTGAAGTTCTCCCTCGCAGAATAAAACCAGAAGGCCAAAACCAATCCCAGAAGGGGAATGAGGATCTTCTGCAACCGACCCATCCCACTGTGGAGTCAGGAAACACAGCATGAAAGAGAAGGGGGGAAAAAAAAAAACCCCAAAACAACCCCAAACAAACCCAAACCCACCTCAAACCCAAAGCAGCCCGCTCTGCAGAGCAGCGCCAGTCCTTTCAAACCTGTTAGTGAAGGAACTACAACTTCCCAAGGGCTGGAAAATCCCGGGTGGATGGAGGAGCGAAGAGAAGCCTTTGGTGTGCTCCTGCTGGAGCCGGGGCTGCTCGGCCTCAGCGAGGGTGCTGGTTGGGATCTGCCCGGCTCTTTTCATATTTCCTGTCCTACGTTTAAAATGCAGAATTTTGCACAACACCCTGAAGAGGTGTGTCTTTGCTGAGCAGCATCAAGTTTCACTCCCAGCACATCAGAGGCAGCCTAGTGCAGGTGGTTAAACAGTGATTTATTTTTTTTATTATTATTATTCCTGCTGGCACTGTGTGTGTGGGGATGTCACCCGCCTCCCATCGGTCGCTCTAAGGGACTGGGGGCTGCTGCACTGTGGGGGATGTTCAGCAGGACACACAGTGGGGGTCCTGTGCTCCCCAGGGCATTGCTGCTCTGCACCCTGAGGCAGCTGGGATACTGGGATTGGGGGTCCAGATGTGTCCATCCCTATCCTCCACCCCAAAACGAGCTTCAAAAGCACTTTGCTGAGGCAGGGTTTATTATTTGAGCAGATGAGGGAGCGGGGGCTGAGCTGAACCTGTCACCGGGGCTGCAGCTGCCCCAGTGCTGAGGGGCTGCTTGGCACAGGGAGGTTTGCAGCGTAATGCTGGATATTGTTTCCTGCAGAGAAATAAGGTTCCTCACTGCTGTGGTTCTGCTTTGGGCTTGGCAGGAGCTTTGTTCTTACTTTTTTTAAGTGAATAATCTGAGGAAAAACCACACAGCATCCGCTAGCTCCCAGCCCAGGCGCCAGTGCCATCAGTGCCGTTGAGCTTACGCAATAGGTACCAGCTGCGCTCCGGCTCCCAGCTGGGATCTTCATCACGGGATGCTGGTACCTCCTGTTGGCCTGTGGGATGGGGCTGTGCTGCCGAGGCTGCTGGTGCCCCCAGACCTGCCCTGCTGGATCCTCCTCTGCCCTCCCAGCTGGGAGTGGAACATGTTTGCTGGGACAAGACAAGAGCCTCACTGGCTGTGCAGGATTGGTTTTACCTGGCACGTTGCTGTGCTGGTCCCACTCAGACCCCTCCACCATAACCAACTAGAATGAATGATTTAAAGAAAAAAAAAGTCCCCTATTGTAGTTTTAAAATGAAGATGGTTGGACTTAGTGACACTGGTGGTTGGGCAGTGCAGCTCTCTGGCCTTGCTTCTGCCTTGCAGAGTGTTTGCCTCCTTTTTCTGCCTTTCTGCTTCATTCTCAGCTCTCCCCTCTGATAAGCGCCCAGCCCACGCTGGGTCAGATAACACCTGTACCAGGGCTCTGCCTTTTCCTGCCCCTGCCTTTCTTTGAACTTGGGCCGTGCTCATAGGGCAAACATTTAATTCCTGGGCTTGGGAGAAAAAAAAAAACCCTGGAACTAATTAACCTTCCCTCAGCAGTGATGCTGCCAGCGGGCAGGGAGGCTCTGCTTGGATGCTGCGCAGGGGATGCCGCCGTGAAGCGATGACTGTCAGCCTTTGCGTGGGTGTGTGGGGAAGGTCGCGTGCTCTTTGCTCCACCTTGGCATGGGGAGATGTGGGGATGGAGGCAGCATGGTGGGTACAGAGCCAAAACACCCCACTTGCCTTGCTGGTATGTCCTTTAATGGGAATTCTGGGCTGGTTTGGGGGGATTCTGTGAAGCCCAGTAGTGGGTAATAAAGGACTGAAGTACTTTTCGTTTTTATTAATACTTACTTTATTAATACTATTCCTTTTTCTAAAGGAAAAATCTGTGTTTGTGCCATTTTAGGCTGTCCTGTGTGGAAGCAAAGCGTTGGTGTATGCTGGTGTGGTCCGGGGGGTCTGGGGGCTGCGGCAGCTGCTGGATCCAGCTGCTCTTTGCTGCCCACCTGGGTTCGGTCTTGGTGGTCAGTCACCTTTCAGGGTGCTGCTGCTCCTCACTCCCACTCACAGCTTTTTCTGGGCTTGTTTTGCTGTATGCAACTTAAGAACTTGTTTTTAACCTTTTCCCGGGGGCGGGGAGAGAGGGAAGGAGGAGGGGGGTGGCCGGGAAGACGTGACTGCAGGGAAGTGTTTGCTGATCTCAGGCCACGAGGATGGTCCTGGCCCCGTCACTGCCAAATCTCGGTGCCTTGGCAGAGGGGAGCCGGCTGGCAAGCCCAGCTCTGGGTGTGATGGAGCACTGGGAATGGTCTCTTGCTTCTGAAAGGCTTCACCTGATGTTTTTTCTGGATGCATTTCCCACCCCCCCCATCCCCAGTGCCCATCGCTCCTGTATCACTCAGCGAATCCCTGTGTTTGGAGGGGTGATGCTCAGTGTTGTGCCAAGTGCTCTGTTGGGGGAAGGTTCTTCATTTACCATTGCCTGGAGCTCACTGGAAGGAGACAGGACACAGAACAAACTCGTGCTCCCAGGGGAAGGCTGGAGCAGCAGAGGGGACCCCAGAGCCCCCACAGAGCCAGCAGCCCAGCACTGCCTGGAGCGAGTGCGTTCCAAGGGCAGGGCTGGGGCTGGGGCAGGCTTGTGCATGCAGCCCAGGGACTCAAAAGCACTCAGCAGGAGTTGGGATACCACTTCTTCTTTTTTCCCTCTTTTGAGCCATATTTGGCTCTTTTTCAGCCCATTATCAAATCTTTGTTAAACACAGCAGATTTTTCTCTTCTCCCCCTCACCTTGCTTTCCTTTCCCAGGTAGACATTGAGGCATTGCCTCTCACACCCAGCTCTCCCACCACGCTTTACCACGAGCACAGATCTCAGCCCTTTCCTTACCCTTATGGAGTTATACTCTCATCAGGCTGATGTGCACATCAGTGTGATGCTGTTGAGCCGTGTCAGGTGTGTGTGTGTCAGCACAGCCACATGCTGCCTCGATGAGGCTCCTGGACATGGTCCACATCCCACAAACACCATCGTGCTCACGGCTGCACCGCTCCCAAAAAACACACTCAGGTCCCAGGGGAGATGATTGTGGGACTGGTTTGGTTCGATGAGGTTGTTCCTACTTGCTGCTGGTTTGGAGGAAACACCATGAAGTTTAAGCACTAAAAGGACTCTTATTCCTGTGTGACCAATGGGGAATTGCTGCCTGGGTATTTGATTGTGGGTCCTGCGGCTGCTTTGAGGCTTGGCCCCTCTCCATGTTCCCGATGCCCTTGGTGTTGGGTGGCAGAGGCTGCTGTGCTTATCTGGGACCCTAATTTTAGCCTGGCAGCTCTTGAACCATCCAGAGCCCAAACTGCAAATAGGGAGTGAGGACTCTGTAAGGATGTTTGGCTCATGCCCTTGAAGAGGGAGGGCTGCTGGGGTTCAGGTGGCCTCCAGCTCCCTGTGATGAAAGCCTGGACAGCAGCTCTGAGCTGAAATGAGACCTTTGAAGAGGTGTTGCAGGATGGGCACAGGCAGATACTGGCCGGGTCTTCTGCCAGCTGCACTTTTCATGAGGATTTAATGCACCAGGGAAATGTCACGTTTACAGGGTAAAGTAAACTGGGTTCAGACAAGTCTTGGAGAGTAACAGAAGTCAATGCTGTTGACTCAGCAATCGAAGTCATGCTCTGGATGTGGCTCTCCTCAAGAGCTCATTCCTCAGGACTCAGTTTTAAATGCTCCATGTGTTTTTTCCCCATAGCTTGCCTGCAGTGCCCTGATGAGCACCGACTGTACGTCTTACTCCATCTCCTTCCTCTCTGCTCTGTCCTGGCGCTTTTAACTATCCCTACAGTTCACCCAGGGGCTTTGGAAGTGACCCCACCGTGCTCTATTGCAGTGGGGTTGGCTGGGGTTTTCCCCAGTTTGTCTGGTGTGGGAGCACAGAGGTGGTGGGGCTGGGGGAGAGGCTGGTTTGGAGGGTCCTTTCACAGCTTCACAGTGGGGATGTTTGCTGAAGCCTTTTCATCTCCTGCGTCTGGCAGGTCTGTCATTCATCATCGTTAGAGCCATGCTAAACGGATTACTTGGCCACTGTATTGTAAAGAGCAGGTTAAATAAGACTTTATGTGGTCACTGTGGTGAATTCAGCTGTTAATAGATGTCTGATTCCCCCCACTGTGGACAGCCAGGCCAGTCTGTGTGGCTGCAATCGGCTGCGGCAACGCGCAGGCGTGACCCCTGAGCCTCACCTTTCGGGGTGATGTGCAGGAGGTAACGACCCCTGAGCCCACACTGCGTCAGGAGGCAGCAGATTGTCTTCTGCAGGGCATGGTTTTACCGAGTTGGCTCCGGCCCCGCCGGCGCAGTGCGTGGTTCAGCTGTCTAATCCTGTTAGTGGTCTTAGGAGGAGCTATTTTGACTGTTCCACAAACCTCTTTGCTTTAAGCTCCTAAACCCCGTGACTGGGTGGATAACTGCAGAGCAGAGGTGTGGGCAGCGGGGTACCAGCATGATGGGAGGGGGCCGTGCACATGGTGTGGAGATGGAGATGGGGGTCTGAGCCCAGACGTGGTGGAGGTCTGGCTGGCTGGACTGGAGCTGCCTGGTGACCCCTGGTCTCACCAGCTGGGCTCCAGCTTTGCCTCCTCACTTTGTAAATTCTCCCTTTTTCACAGGGCAGGATGAGAGACCTACAGCTTGTAGAGAAGGGCTGGTTGAGGGAACTGATGTGTGGGGGACACAGTTTGCAGTGGCCTTGGGCAAAGATGTGGTTCCCACCTCAGAGCAGTCTGCTCATCAGCTCGTTAGCTCTGCCAAAGCAGCGATGCTCCTCACAAGCAGTGACATGTGGTGGGTCAGACCTGGCCACGTTTTCACCTCTGATGGCCACAGACATTTGGGTCCCTGGTTTTCACCTGTGCCAAGTGTCCTGCAGGGATTCCAGGTGGGCATTCCTGTTCCATGGAGCCAAGCTGGCAACATTAAACCTTTTTAAAGACTGAATCAAGGGGAGAAGGATGGCAGGGCAGTGTTCAGCTGATGGCTTTCTCCAAGCCTGACATGCCTTTGGTATTGGTGGAGTGTTGGCTTGTGTAGCCTTGCCAGAGGCCAAAGCCTTGGCTCCAGACTAAGCCAAGGATTCCTTTGTGTGGTTGGACTCTGCTCTTTGTGCTTGCTCCGAAGCTCAAGCAGGGCTGTGCAGCCTCCCTGGCTTCCCTCCTCCACAGTCTGCTGCTGGTTGATTTCTTATTGCTTTTTTCTTGATAGAAGCAATAGTCAACAAAAGGAGCTGCAGGGCTCTGTGTTAGGGAAAGGCAGGGTGAGCATCAGCTGTGCTTTTACATCTCTGGATCCCCATAGTGACTTGTGCAGCTCTGGAAGGAGCGATGATGCTGGGCAGCTCTTTCTCACTTCCCATAACCTCCTGCTGTCCATGCAGATTGTTTCACTTCTAGGGGGTGGTGGTGTGTCACTGGTGTGTCTCTGGTCTGTGAGTGAGGTGTCTGGCCTGCTCCTCCCCTGCTCCCTGTGTCTTTGCTGATGCCGGATCAGGAAGGATTTGCTGCCAGTCGTGATGGGCAGGGACCAGGTCTCTTCCCCCCCCTCTGTAGCATGGTCAGGATCTTTCAGCTCGGGCTGTCTGGAGGGTTTATTTGACCAATAATCCTGAATGCAAAAGATTCTTACTAAGCCCAGGAAAGACTTCTTTTAAATAGGTGAAACTTGTCTAATGAGTCTGGCAGTGCCCTGGGTACAGCCCTGAGTGTGGATCCCTGGTTCCAGGCTGACTGTGCAGTCGTATCTGCCCATGCCTCAGTTTCCCCATCTATGACACCTCTGTAATACGGGTAGCAAATATTATTTTGTACACTTAGGTGTCTGTGGCTTGTTTGTGAAGGGTCCTAGGAAAGGCAGACTAATTTCTTTAGGCTTTTTTTAGCTGTGCAGCAGCCTGGCTGAGGGCTGGGGGAGGGACAGCTGGGGCTTTGGTTTGTTTGTTGGGCACGCATGGCCAGGGCAGAGAGGAATCTGTGCCGTTAAACCCAGATAACCCCGGGAAGGTACAACCCACCTCCAACTTGGGGACATGTGTCTGTCACCCGGGTGAGAAATGCCACCACCTCCCAGCTGACCCATTGTGGCCGAGAGGAGCTGCTCCCCCCCACCCCCTCCCCAGAACAGCCTCTCCAGGGAGCCTTCACTGCACGGAGGGTGCAGCCACCACTCTCCCCAGCCCCCTGTGTCCCCCCAGTACCCCTCAAGGAGCCGGGAGGCGCGAGTGAAGCCGCTCTGCAAGGCGGTGGGAGGCAGCTGTGGACACAGAGGGGGCCAGAGAGCATCGGTACCATAGAAAATATTTATTGATCTTGCAAAACGTTGTAAAACGCATCCGTAAGAAAAATAAGAAACCGTGCTGTGCGTCTCGCACGCTTTTATACCAACAAAAGGTATTTTTTCCCCACTGCTGCACAGCAGCAAATATAACCCTTCGCTTCTTCCAAGTCTTGCACTTGCGGTCTCCTCCTTCAGCCAACTCTCCCTCTCTTCTTGCTGGGGCCACCAACCAGGTCGGGCAGGGCAGCAGAGTCTCTCTTGCGCTTGGGTGCTGGGCCGGGGCGGCTCCCCGCGGGGCTCTTTAGGAGGCGTGCTGCCTGGTCACCAGCGCCCGCTGCATCGCCCCCGGCTTCTTGCTCTTGTCCAAGATCAAATCCTCCTGTTTCTGAGGAAGGGTTTTCTCCTGCCTCGGGGCCCGCTGCTTCTCCTCCTCTTCCTCCTCTAGTCTCCCTTCAGAGGTGAAAGGGCTGCACACTGTCTCCACCAGCCCGATAACCACTCCAAAGAAAGCCAGCACGCTGCCCAGCATGTACAGCTTGACCATCTTCCTGTTGGGCTTCTGGCTGAGCATTTCTTTGGCGAAGGGGATCAGCTCGTGCATGGTTTCCATCTCTGGTTCGGTTTGTTGGCGGCAGACCTGGGAAGATCTCAGTCCTGCGAGAGGAGAGGGGGACGTTAAATAAATCCAGCTGCTCGTTCCCATAGTGCTCAGAGCCTCCCAGGCAGCCCGAGCCCACACCAGACCCCCCAGCCCTGCTTTAAGCCGGGATGTTTTGCTGGAGGCTCCCTGCCTTCGGGAACACACGTTCCCCCCTCTCCCCTCTTCCCATGACCCCGCTGCTGGGGGTCCGGCAGCACAGACCCTCCGGGGCCAGGCTGGTCCCGCACCGCATCCCCCCCGCGTCGCGCTGCATCCCGCAGCATCCCCAGCGTCTCGCGCTGCATCCCTCCCATCGCACCCCCTTACCCAGAGGCTGCGGCTGCTGCTGCTGCGGGGCAGGAGAGGGGAGGGGAAGGCGGTGAGCGCTGCGGGCTGGCGGCCGGGGCTCGGCGGGGCTGCCCGGGGCTCGGCTCGGTAGCTGCTGCCCGCCGCTGCCGCCTTATATCGCCGCCGGGGCGGGCGGGGCCGGGCGGGGGGGCCGGGCCGGGGCGGGCACGGTGCCCCGAGCACGCCGCCAGCACGGGCCGGCCCCCCCCTCCCCGCCGTCTTGGCAGCTCTTGTCCTTAATCCGGCCAGGCTAAAAAAATCCCTTTTCCTTGGTTTGGGGTTTTTTTTTCTCCTCCCTTCTACAAAACTTGTTCATGTCCCGTCCCCCCGTCCCGTCCCCCCGCCCCCTCCCCCAAATACCCTAAAGTCTGGATTCAGAGCCAGAGATCCTTTCTATCACTTGTAACACAGCTTTGTGGCTGCTTCTGTAAGGAACATCCACTATATAATTTACTCTCTAATGAGGCTGTATTTACTGGGCTCGTACTGGGGAGTGATGGAGGAGGTCTGTGTCCATGGCTCATTAAATACAGCAGGGTTTGGATCTGGGGCTTGGATCTGTGCAAAGTCCTGGTCAGCAAAATGTGTTTTCACCTTGCTGCCCCCTTGTAGTGAGGTGGGTAAAAAGCTGCCTTAGGGAAGTGTAACAAAGGTGTTATGCAGGTCAAGGCGTGGAGGTGTTTGGTAAGGGCTTCTCTAGGTGGTTCATGGCAGAGGGAACTCTTAGAGAGTGGATAGATGCGGCGTGAGACTTGGAAATCAGAGAATAACTGGAAGCTCCCAGATTAGCAACAGCCACAGGCAGCCTGTTAAACCCCCCGTTTTTCACCTTTCCTACACTTGATGCTGAAAGTCTGTAACACCCTGTCACCAGTGTCACTCCTTGTGATTCACCTAAAGGACGGTGTATTTCCTTTTTTGGGGAAAAAACCAGGAGGCAGCACTGTCACACTTCTTCCCTGGCTGGCTGCCGGGGAGCATTGCATCAATAACACAGAGCAGATTACATCACCTGCCTCCGCGGGTGTCTCTCCATCAGCGCACGTATGCTGCTCTGGCTGGAAGCAGAAACAGTGTTCTGGTGGCCACAGACATTGGGGAAGTTGCTAAAGACACGCAGAGCTGGTGGGATTTATGAGTCCTGGTTCCTCAGAGGAGAGGATGGTGCCCGGACAGATCTCTGATCCGATCCATATGGCTGAGAGGCTGGGAGCTGCTCTGCAGGGGCACCGTGCAGGGTCCGTGGTGCAGTGGGAGCTCATGCCTGTAGCAGCACTTTTGAGGAGCTGTTGGTGCACATGAAAGAGGAAAAGCCCCGAGGGAGACTTGTGGAAGGTGCTGTAAAGGAGGTGGCTCCCTGGGATGAACCCTCTGGAGGGGCACCCAGGGGTGTGAGTAAAACCCCGAGAAGCGCAGCCCCCAAAGCAAGCCAGAGCTGAAGGGGGTTGTCCTCAAACAGGGAGGGGGGGTGAAAAAGCAGGGGGATTCTTTTCCTCCCTGCCCCTAGCTCATGGAAAGGAGGAATGGTGGCACAGGCAACGGGGTTCGTGGCCCTGAGCTGGGCTTTATCTCAGCCCGCACAGGAAGAACCTCTCTGTGACGTGATTGACTCATGATGTGAATAAGTGTGTGGTGTTTCCCCTTCCTGCCCTGCGACATCCCCAGCACCCCTGTGTGCGTGGTACCCCTGTGTGCGTGGCACCCCTGCGTGTGTGGCACGCCTGGGGTCAGCACCAGCTTCACTTCCCAGTGTGGGAGCTCTGAGAAATGTGGGAACGACTTGCATGGTGCGTTAGCCAGCTCCCTTTTATCCTTTGCTGGAGGATTTAAACACCTTCCCTTCTGATAAACCTCCCTTCGAGGTGACACTGCCCAAACTCTCCCCTAAAATCACAAAGCTGGATCGTAAGGCTTGGGCTGGATGATCTTAAGCCCAGCTCAGCTCCCTGCTGGCGGGCGCATGGACACTGGCTGGCCCTTCTGAAGGGACATGATGCTTCAATTTGTTGGTGGCTTTGTGGTTTGGTGGTGTTTTTTTTTTCCCCCTTCCTTGTTGAGCTCTGCCGTGGGCATGTGAGGAGCAGTGAGTCATTCCCAGCTCCTCACATCCCGCACGTCCTCGCTGGGAGGCTGGAGGATTTCCCCGCCGCCGCCCCTCCTGCCCCCCTCCCCAGCACCCACTGCTGGGTGTTTGCTCCAAGGAAACTGCTGGTGAAAACTTGGGGCTTTTTTTGCAAGTTCTGAATGTGCTTAGGAAACTGCATTGCAAGACAGGCTGTAAAAGTTGCTAAAGACTTGTCTATCCTCCTCAGCGTCTGGGTTTGGGGTGGGTTTTTTTTTCTTTCTTTAAATAAAAGGCCCTTATCTCCTCTGCCAACTTGGCAGCAAAGGTTGCAGCTGAGTCCTGCATTCAAGCCGTGTTTTCCTCTTCTGCAAGGCTTTGAAAAATGACCATCGCAGGGAAGATAGCTGGAGGAGACAGCAAGGAGACAGGGAAAGGTCAAGGGCGCTGTACCTCTGGCTGGGGCCAGCTGCCCGGCGGGGCTACAGGCTCTTTGGGCTGTGAGGTGTTCTCTCTGCCTCCAGCCCCGCAGCGCTGGCCTGGGTGAGCTCCTCAGGCCCTGCACAAGCACCAGCGAGCAGCCTGGCTGTCTGTCCGTGCAGCAGCCTGGCTGTCCGTGCAGCAGCCTGGCTGTGCAGTGTGCAATCCCCAACCAAAGGTCAGTGGGAAGAGTTGGAATTGGTATGTTTTGACTTAAATAAATAAATAATAGAAATATCCTGGGTTTCTTCTTGAGGCAGGATTTTCTTTGCCTCCTGACCCTTATATTTGAAAGCTGCTTTTTCCAGCTAGGAAGGATGCTTTTCATTCCCTAGGTATCCATGGAGCTGTCCATGCAGTCCTGACCAGCCAGAGCTGTGGGGAGAGCACAGAGCTCGAGATAAATTTGAGGGTTAACTGAGCAGTTGGTAATCATCTGTGCCAAACGCCTCTCAGAGCAGCGCTCAGGTTGTGAGGATTTAATGAAATAATATTTAATTCAATCTTGTTTTAAATTTGAGTAGCAAAAAATCTGTGCAAGCTTGTTGTGTGGACATTTAAATTGGATTAAAAGTGGATAAAAGGATTAATGATTAACACTAAATTAGACTAATTTTAGCTGTTCCTAATCTTATTTAGGAGAGTCTGCACAGGGAGGTTGTCAGGTTTAATTGCAGCTTTGATTAAACCGGGCTTTATACTGGGAGAGCTGCCTGTGTTTAACGTCAGCTGGAGGAAGAGCTCTGCCTCGACTTCCAAAGCGGCATAAACTCCTGAGGCTTAACCTGAATATTGCCAGGGGATGGCTGAGACGTGTGACCGCTCAGAGGGGCTCGGGGAGATGATGCTCCACACGTGCTGAGCTCTGCTGGATCCCGGTGCTGGATCCCGGTGCTGGAGCCGCTGGCTTGGGTGAAGCTGCTGTGAAATTGCTTTGGAGGCTCCAGGCAAATCGCTGCTGCAGTGGGGCAGCTCTGCCTGGATTTTAGCTGATTTAATGGGGATAACCTTGGTGCTGGTCTGGGAGTGGGAGCTCTGCCCTTGCTGCGCTGGACGTGCTGGAGCAGAGGAGCAGCCAGTGTTTCCAGCGCTGCAGGAGCGGGCTCGGCTCCCAGGGCCCTGGGGCTCGCAGGTGGCTCGGCTCCGGTTTCAGCTCTGTCCTTCCCCAGCTCCGTGCTGGCGGGGGGCACGGGCAGCTGCCCACCCTGGCAGGGGCACGGCAGGTGCTGGGCACGCCGAGGGCGCGTGCTGGCAGCTCGAGGGGGAGAGGGGAAGGGAAGTGACGGTGGTGGAAGGACCGGTCCCTGCTGCCAGAGCATCCCCGTAGGAAGCTCGAAGGAATCTTTGGGGCAGCTCATCTGCTGGGGCATAAACGTGCTGTAGGTGTTGACCCCCAAAACACTCGTGTAAAGTAGGGATGTGAAAAGGGACCCCCAGAGCCCAGCAAGGCATGTTAAGGGCCTGTCCTGTGCTGGAGCAGAGGAGGTGGCAGGGACAGCCATGGGGACTTTGGTGTTTAGCACCTAAAATTGCCCATTTCACAGAGTTCTGCAGCCAGCTCTCCAGCTGACTCGCTGGAGGCCAGGCCCAGTTCTCTTGCCTGAATCCAGACTATTTTGTTTTTTCACTCACTATTGCTTACCTTGGAGGAACACATTCGAACATAGCTAACACAGTGCTTTAGAGCAGGAATTGTGAGTCTGGGGGCCCATCCTGACCTCGCTGGGAAGCCAGCCCCATGCCCTGAGTGGCGTGGAGGTCCCTTCCCACCTTCCCAGGCCATGGCTCAGGGTTTAGCAGCATCCTGGAGGGGAACTCAAGGCCAAAGGCCGAGCTGACCAGTGCCTCCTGGTGCCATTTCCCGAAGCATGGCAGAGCATCTCCTCAGTAGGTCTCAGCAGGAAGGCTGCTGTGGCAGGAAGATGTGTTGCCTCATCTCCCACCTGCCTGTGCACAGACAGGGGTCAGGTGCTGCTGGACTTTGTCCATCCCAAGCGTGAGCTCCCTGGTGCAGCCTGGGGTGCAGGGCTGTGCTCCAGCCCTGCACCAGCGCGGCAGGATCAAACCCCACGTGCAGCCAGCCCTTGTTTCAGTTCTAGCAGGTGGGGGGAGGAACCAGCTGGCAGCCAG
Source organism: Gallinula chloropus (assembly GCF_964237585.1). Lineage (NCBI taxonomy): Eukaryota > Metazoa > Chordata > Aves > Gruiformes > Rallidae > Gallinula > Gallinula chloropus. Next base: position 3,981,278 of record NC_140112.1, read on the forward strand.
GAGCAGAAAATAGTGTGACCTCTGTTTTGGCCACTACTTGTGGTGCCAAGGAAGATGCACAGCTTGAAGAGGGCTCCCAAATCCCCCAAACATGAGGGTCACTGTGGGGAGGGGCAGCACAGAGACCCCCTCCCTGTTCCAACTCCTCCGGCTGGACATGGTCTGGTGGAATCTTTTCTCCTTTAGAAAATGGGGACAGGACAAAAATAAAGATGTTCCCCTGCAAGGATAATTTTATCAGAGCTCCCCATGGAAAGCAGGCAGGCTTCCCAGCACCCTGCCCCTGCCAGCTTTGCTCCCGTGCCGCAGTGTGCCCGGGGCAGGCTGTGCCATGGGAGGGGGCAGCCACAGGATGGCTCCACACAGGGTCCTGTGCTGACCCTGCCTGTGGCTGGGCACGTGGAGCTGCTGGGTGAGGAAAGGAGCGAGTGGGGAAAAGGAAAAGCCTGGCTCAAGGGTGAGCACCAACAGCCCTTGCTCTGGCTGTAGATGGGAGCACTGCTCCTGAAGGAGAGCCAGTCCCACATCCAGTGGGGTCTGGGGCCATTGCTGTGCACGGATCCGCTGCCCTTGGCTGGCTGTGGACAGGAGGTAGTAGGTCCTGTCCTGCTGTGCTGGGGAGGACTGGCTGCCTCCGAGGTGGCACACAGCAGGCATCCCAGGGCTGCCTACAGCCAGCACTGGGCATGTGCTGTCCTGGGGCTGCAAAGGGAGGCAGAGCCAGGTCCCAGGGAATTGGGAACCTTCCCAGGGTGCCTTCTGCAGCTCCCCTGCTTCCAGCTCCAGGTCTCAGACCACCTTGCAGGTCTTGGCCGTGAAGGTTTGCGTGTGTCTGACAAGACCCACACTGGCTGTACCTGCCCTGACTGATGATGGAGTGTTTGGGGCTTCATCCCAGGCAGGGGCTGGGACTCCAGAGTCTGCCCTGCCCTGTGCCAAGATCCTGCTTGGCATCACTAAACAAATAACCTCACTGCCTTATTTTTCCACTTCTAGTAGCAGCTGCCCGTACAGCAAATGTGCTTTCAGGAACTGTGTTTGAGGCATTTATTAATCCTGCAATGAAAAATGCAACAGCAGCTCAAGTATTGTTTAATGTCGATATTGTTTAATGTCAGTATGCACCAGCTGTAAAATTACACTCAATTAGCATCCTTTTCCCTTGCTGGGGGTGTTAGGTTTCAAGAGATTAAGTGTGCTTGCATGCCCCGATTACCTTTGTGCTCCTCTGAACTCCAGAGAGAGAAGTTAAAAGCTCATTCCACAGGGTCATTCCTGACTGCTCAGTGCTGACTGATGGGTATCACCCCCCAGGAGTCAAATTCTGATGGTGTCCTTGGGAAAGGGAGTTCTCATGAGCCTCTAATCTGAACAGAAAGCGAATGTCACACAGCAGAGGAAGTAAAGCAGCCACTCATGCAGGAGTCATCATCCTCTTCAACTTTGCCTCCACCGCCTGAGCCGTCAGTACCGAGTTCACCCTGGGTGCAGCATCCGGGGATCAGGGACCTGACGTGCCCCCCCCCGCCTCCGCCTCGGCTCGTCACACTCTGTCACCCACACGGAGCCTGGAGAAGGCGCAGGGAGCCGGGCTGCACGTGGCAGGAGGCTCTGGCTGCCTGGCCTGCTGCGGTCCCTGCTTGTAAAAGCAGAGGATGAAAGGTAAAAGCTGTTGCCAAAGGTGAGTTGGTGACGCCGATGACACGTGTCCCCAGCTGGCAGGGCTGCTCTGCACTGTCCTCCCTTCGCTTTTAGGGAGGATCAGCTGGTAATCAGTGTTTCTGTTTGCAGAGCTGTAGCCTCTTCCCACCTGGAATTTAAACCAGCCCAGCAGCATCTTTCTCAGTTGATGTCAGTTCACCCACCGCTGGCACGAAGATTGGGGACAGGATCACATGACATGGAGCTTTTCTGCCTCTGATGAGCACCTCTGGGACAGGAGGGAGAAGCTGCTCAGCAGCTCAGACCCTTGCACCATGGAGCAGGAGCTGACGTTATCCTGCCCACGGGAATGTCACCGGTGTGAAGAGGCAGCAACTTTGCAATGGCGCAGCGGGAGCTCCTTGGGGGCTGGTCACACATCCCAGAGAAGATGCTTCCAGCAGAGTAGTGTCCCCTAACGCTGTGTGAGGGCAGGGTCTGTCCCATGACTCACAGCAGCATCCTGCAGGGACTAGTTTTATTTGTTTCCCAGGGAATGTCTTACCCAGCCCTCTGCGCCTTGCAGGCTCCCACCCGGCTTGTGCAGGCTGGTGCAGCTGTAGGCTAAACAGAACAGGCCCTGGAAGTGCTGAGAGCATCTCCCTCGTCCTTCCTGCTGATCGCTGAGGATTGCTCCAGCATTTATATCTTAGTTTTCACAGTGCTTTTCTACAGCTACATCTCCTCTGCACGTAGCTGGGCCCAGCTGTCTGGATGCGTCTCAATCTGTAACACAGCTGCTCTTCCCCAGTACTCCAGAAAATGCTGTGGTAAAGTGGGCAGAGAACAGCCTTTTCTGAGCCCGAGTCCCATCAGGGGCCTGACAGGGCTGTGTCTGGGCTCCCCTGTGCTGAGCCTCAGTGTCCCTGAGCACCCAGCTGCTCTTCCCTTGCTTTTTATTGATGTGCAGTAGATGTTCTGTAAGTGAGACTCTCCCTGGCTGCTGTTCTTGTTTGAACTTGCAGAGCCCGACGCCCCAGGGGATGGTTTCCATGCTTTGGTGAGTGGCTGGGGCGGGCTGGAGGAGGAGAGGGTGGGTCCAGGGTTGTTGGAACAGCTCAACGTTGGGGTTCGCCTCTTCCAGGGCGTCCCTTGTTTGTGTGGCAGGATTGCCATGAGTGCTCTGTGCTAACTCGGGGTGGAGCATCGCTGCTTCAGCTCCTGCTCGGGCAAGGTGGATGTCTGACATTCACCCTCTTCACAAGAGCAGCCTCAGCCTCTGCTTTGGCTGCCAGCACTGCTGGGCATGGCTGTAAGCCAGGCTGGGACCCCCTTGGGCTGCTGATGGGTTTCACTGCGCGGGGGTCCGCTCGCAGCCTGCCTGCTGGATCAGATGGGTGTCGGGGGCTCCTGGAACGCCTCATCTCTCCCTGTCTCTGTAAAACATCCCTGTGTTTCTCCCCATTTCCTTTTCCCTGCCAGCCGGGGCATCTCCTCCGTGGGAGGAGGAGGAGGAGGAGGAGGAGGAGGAGGGGGAGGAATGTGGTGTTACGGCATTGCTGAGCACCACAGGGTAGGCAAGGGCCGGCACACCCAGCCGGGCACACCTCAGCGGAGGCGGAAGCTGAGCCGATGCTGTAGCCTTAGGGACGGGATTCTGTTTTCCAGCCCTGTGTGTACCTTTCCCCTGAGCTCCTGGGCCTCAGCTCGCACGCGCCTGCGGTGAGGACGGGCAGGTAGGTTGTGCCCACAGCAAAGCAACAGCAGCGGCGATCTGGAGGCTGACGTGGGCTGCTGAGCCCCCCCCTCCCCTTTTTACCCCCACCCCAGCAGGGCAGAGGATGTGATTTTGGGGTTGTTTCAGTAAAGGAAATGGATGAGGCTCGGTGGGAGTTTTTCTAGGGATGAAAACCTGATTTTTAGCTGAAATGTGGGGTGTGAGCAGTGCCTGGGGCTGCTGGGGGTGCGGGGTAGTGGCTGTGGTGTGAGCTGCTGAGCTGGGCTCCCAGCTGTGTCCACTGAACACTTGGCACCTTAGGCAGAGCTGTTAACGTTTTGTTGCTTTGCTGGCAGGGTAAAAAACCAACCCAGCCAACAAATCCCTGATGATGCTGTCTCTCTTACTCCGAATGCAAAGCAGCAGCGACCACTGCCCAGTGCAGAAGAGCTCTGAACTAGTCTGCAGGAGGGAGAAGAGCTCATCTCCAGGGTGTGCTGCTGGGGGGGGGGGGGGGGGATATGGCTCTTCCAGATGCTCCCAGGCTGATACCAGCAGCCATCCTGGTGTGGTACGGATACCTTTTGGGAATCTTGCCACTCTTCTAGGTATCCAGACAGGAATTGTGCTCCTTAAAATATTTGATGAGACTCTGACTTTTTTTCCCAGCTGGTGAGCTCACAAGACCAGGTTTTGTAGGTAAACCTCAAACCATCCCCCCTAATTCTGTGTCTTGAGGAATTCCAGTACTGCAGGTGGGATTGGGGCTGACCCTGCCTGCAAAGCCCGGCTGCTGTGCTGGAGGTCACCTCCAGGCACACGGATCTGTGGAGTGCTTGTAACTCATGTGGACATCCCTCATTAGGCTTTAAATAATTGAGTTTAGGTGCTGATAGTGCTGCTGCCTTGTCATGCAAAGCCTGTCTGAGGGGGTGGGTAAGCAGTCGGGTCCATCACCCTATGCTGAGCTGCACCGTGGCTCTGGGGGGAGCTGGGTTTGAGGTGACCTGGTGATGTGCAGCAGTGTCTGCCTCTGCCCCAGATGGGGTTACCTACGGGATGTGGGGTTACCTACAGGATGTGGGGTTACCTCCAGGCTGGGCTTTCCCTTCCTGGTTACCTGCAGAGCAGCTGGTTCACGCTGCCGTCACCCTTGTCCGCTGTGAGTTATGTCTGCAGCCATGTGCCCTGTCTCGGAGCTGTCATGAGTTATCCGGTAACCGGGCGTGTCTGTCTGAAGATGCCTGAATCACTCCCTTTATCATTACTGCACCCACAGGCACCTTCTCTCCCAGGTGAGGCAGCTGCCTGTTAAAAGCCAGGGAGCAGCGAGCCAGCGCTCAGAAGGGCTCCTGGAGCTGCAGGGTGGCTCCTGGGTGGCACGGGGAGAGTGAGAGGAGAGCTGGGGACACACGGGACGCTGCGGGGACCCCTCCAGGGACACAGGGACGAGGGCAGGTGAGGTGTCTGGCTGCTGGGGGTGTCCTGGCAGCTCTGACTCCCCTGGGCTGACCTGGTGGGGGGGGGTGTTTCCTGCAGGGACCCACAGTGGGTGCTTGTTCCATGGTGGTTTTTACGTATCTCTTCTCGTAGAACAAACCTTGGGCTGTGCTGGGCGAGTTTCGCTCCGGGATCGATTCTGGCAGCGCAGGGCACAGGGTGGGGCTGGGGAGCAGAAAGGGCAGCGAGCTGGGGAGAAGGTGACTGGGAGGGGTGTCCATGTGCGTGGGGACGTGCACGTGCATGTGTGTGCACACTCGCTGGGGCACAGCTTCTAGCCACACGTGGCACTGGTCCCAGCTCCTTGCCCGCTGCACGTCGTGGCGCTGGGGGCTGCGGCTTCTCCATGTCCCCCAGGGCAGCAGGGTAATCAGAAATCTCAGCCCTGCTGGGAGCAAGGGGCTGTGCTGGTACCTGCCACTTATCCCAGCAACACCAGAAAGATCTGAGGGCAGCGTGTGGGCAAGAAGGCAATCCTGTGCATGCTTCAGCAGTGTCTTCATGAGTTAGGTGAAAAGCTGGGGCTCCTTGTGCATTAAAACCACATCCAATCCAAGCACCTAGCTTTCCTCTTCGTTACTCCTGACTCTTCACCCCTATTGTTCTCTTGTAGATCAGTCAAAACCATCTCCCTGTAAACTGAGGAGGAATGTGAAGGACCTGGGCTGAGTTTGGTGTGTTCTGCTGGCTCTCGCTCCTGCTGGGAATTCTTCCCTAGGTGTGTCCTTGGCAGCATGGAGCTGTGCTGCCAGCTTTGGCCACGGGCGTTATTTGTCCTCCTGGGTAAGGCTCTCACTGTGTGGTGTTTCTGTAAGGAGATGGGGGGAGCTGACTAAACAGAAACGCTGCTAATGTAAGCTTTGTGTTAGCAGTGGTGTCGTGGCAGCAGCCAGGAGAGCAGGACTTGATAACAGTGCTGGTGTTGGCCAAAAGCTGCCCTGTGTCCTGGGGAGCCAGCTGTGGCGCTGGCTGTGTGGGTACAGGGGTGCCCACACATTGGCACCGAGCATCCCCGCAGCCTGGGCAGTGGCCTCTCACCAGAGGAGACTTTCAGAAATGACTGTTAGTACAAAGTGCTTTAAAAGTGCCTTTTTCTTATTAAAATAAAGGGAATTTGGGGGGAAATACTTGTATGTGTTTTGTGGGTTTGTCCCAAGCTGTGGAAAGCACCAGACGTGCTGGTTGATGTCTGTGTGCCGCCCTGACCCAACCCCACCTCCTGTGTTCCCGCTGTTCCAGCTGCCCCACAGCTGCTGGGCGTGGAGCTGTCCTGCCCCCATGGAGCCTGTTACCCCCCCGCTGGAGACCTGCTGCTGGGACGCTCCCACCACCTGCAAGCCTCCTCCACGTGTGGCCTCACCAAGCCCGAGACCTACTGCACGCCCCACGGAGAGGTAGGGTCACCTCCGCGCTCCGAAACCTCACCTGGGAACCCTCCCCTCCTTCCTCCCCTTTGGCAGGGGTGTGTTCAACCTCTTCACCCCCTTTCCAGCCACGTTGGGTCACCTCACCACCCGTGGTGTCCCCTTGAGCCCTTCTCTACCATCCCCAGGGTCGAGAAGAGGGGGGTGAGCATGAACTTGCTGGCAGGGAAAGGGCAGCACGGCTCTGGCGTGAAGCACTGGGGGCAAAACAGAGGCTTCCACATCCAAAATATCCCCAGCCTTCCTATCCCCAGACTGTTTAGCTACATACTGAACTCCTGTTCCCCTTGTCAGGAACGGGAATGTTTCAGGTCTTCCACAAAGACTTGGAAAAGCTCCTGAACTGAACAACTGGTTTCAATTATGCTGGTTGTGCGGGGGCAGGAGATCGTGCTGGGGAGGATAACGTTTCGGCCAGCTGCAGGCTCCTGGGGTACAAAGCTGCCACCAAATCAGAGCAAGGCTGGAAGGATGAGTCTGGCTGAGCACAGAGCTGAAAGCGCTGCAGGGGTGATGTCCCTGGAGTGAGTGCTTCCTAAAGCCTTTCTCTGTCGGTCTGGTGGTGTTAACCCTGCAACTGCCGTGGGGGGAGCTGGAAAGGGAGTGGGTTCGATGCAGGACAGGCAAAAAGGGTCTTGGAAGGGATGCTTGAGAGGAAAGAAAGTGGCAGAGCTCCGGTGAGGCAGTGATTCTACAGTGAAATCCAGCTTGAGTGAGTCAGCTGCTTCCTGTTCTAATTCCCCATCAGCTTGATGGCCAAGATGTGGCAGTAAGTGGATTTGTTGTGGAGCTGGTGGTGTTCTTGCTGGGCTGGAGAGGTTTTAGCTCCTCTGAGGGCTCAGGGATGGCCGGGAGCTGTTGGGCGGTAGGAAACTGGGGCAGCTCCCTGGCCCTGATGGGTATGAGCATCACGTCCTCCTGGATGCTGGGCTGGCTCAGCGTCCGTCCTTTGCCAGCTTGTTTTCCAGGCTGACAGCTGTGGTCAGGCATTTCCTCCATTCAGGCTCCCACTCTCTCTTTTTGGAGCTGTTTTGCTGCTCCCAGGGAGCAGGGCTGTTTGCTCTCCTCCCCAGCAAGCCCCTGCTGCTTCTCCTGGGTGCTGGGGCCCAGTGACAGGAAAAAACAAGCAGCTATTTCTGCTCTGACTTGACTTTTTTTTTTTCCTTCCAAATTCCTGTTTATACTCGAGGAACTCTGTACACAAATGTCCTTCTGAATCCCCACTTCACATGGGCTTTTGACAGCGCCTTTTACTTGAAGAGGGGACTTGTGGACTGGGAAGTGAACGTCTGCAAAGCCTCAGTTAGCTGGTTGTCCCAGTACTGGCTGGAGTGGGCTGGCTATTCCCATTGCCTGACCTTGAGTGCTCGCTCTGAGGAGCCTCCAGTTGCCATCATCAGCATCCTTTAGTCATCTTCAGTGGAGACTGGGCATCTCCCTCATGGCTGGGATGTGCTTTGGGCAGCAATGATCTGCTGGTGAGGGAGGTCTCCTGGCAGCGCTGCAGGGGAAGGCAGGGAGAGAGACTGGCAGTCTCTTCACGCCCTTGAGTCCCTAAAGCAGTCACTCTGTGTTCCTTACACCTCACCGTACAGGTACTGGGGTGAAGAGGGGTGTGAAACAATTAACACTGATACATAAATTGGCCATGAAGATGATCAGAGGGCTGGAGGAGCTCCCCTATGAGGAAAGGCTGGGGGAGCTGGGCTGGTTCAGCCTGGAGAGGAGAAGGCTGTGGGGGGACCTCACTGCAGCCTTCCAGTCCCTGAAGGGAGCAGAGGAACAGGAGTGGAATCAGCTTGTTAAAGGGCAGAGACTGGCAGGACAAGGAGGATGGATTAAAGCTGAAGGAAGGAAGGTTTAAATTAGATATTAAGGGGAAATTCTTTCCAGAGAGAGTGGTGAGGGGCTGGAACAGGCTGCCCAGAGAGGTGGAAGTGTTTGAGGCCAGGTTGGCTGGGGCCCTGGGCAACCTTGTGTAGCTCCAGGCCTGGAGGTTGGTGTCCCTGCCTGTGGCAGGAGGGTTGGAGTTCTATGATCCTTGGGGTCCCTTCCAACCCATGCCATTTTATGATTCTATAAATTGGATTCCCCAGTTCCAGCTTTGGGAGCGGGGTCTTGGCTTCCTGACTGCCTGCAGACACGTGATCCTTCACTGAAGTGAGAGCTGGGTCGTTACTGTGAGCAGGTTCCTCAGAGACCTTTATTTCTGTTCTATGGCTGGTGGGGACTCTGGGGGTACCAGCTCCTGTCTTTGTGGGAGAAATCCCCCTGGGTTGGGTATCTCCTAATTTCCTCCTCCTTTTTCCTACTTCCTTACTTTAGGCACAAATTAATCTCCTGAACTCACATTTTCCTTTCCCATCCCATAAAATGTAAGCACAGTTCATTTATCAGCTCTCAGGACTGGGGTTTTTTTGCATTACAAGCCTTGCTCTTCCTTTTTATTTTGCCAAATAGGTACAAATTTGGAATTGGTTTTGCAATCTCAGCAGAGGGCATGGGATGAGGGGTTGCTCTCTCTGGCTGCCGGTGCCCCCGTGCCAGCTGGCAGAGGGGCTGCTGTCTGGCCCTGCTGCCAGCCCACGCTGCCCCCAGGGTCCTCTTGTGCAATTCTGGTGGGTCACTCACTGCAGGCATCGATTTCAGCCTCTGCTCTGGCTCCAAATCCCCCTAACCTTTATACTTCGCTCTCCTGATTGCTCCATTCCTTGGCTGCAGGCTCAGTCTAGTGAAATCCAGGAGGGACACTGGGCATTGCCATTTATAGCACAGCGGGCTGCAGCCCTGGAGAGAGAAGTGATGGGGGGTGGAAACCAGGCAGACCAATGGTCTGGCTCGGAGACCAGTTGGAGCTTGGGAAATGGCCACTGGGATGGGCAGGGGAAGGGAAAGAGAGAGGGAAACTGAAAATACAATAGAAAAATAAGTGAGCCTGGATTTGGAGCCCTTGAAGGTGCTGATGTGTGTGTGAGGGTGTGATTCCAGGCCCAGATAACTCAGCTCTTTATTTAAATGCTAAATATAGTGCTTTGATAGGGAGAGCAGCGAATCCCAGCCTGGTGTGGGTGAGCATGGCCCTTAGAGCTCCCTCCCCAGTGCCCCCCTGTCACAGACAGGGACACCCCCCCCAGCTCAACGTGCCCAAGCACCATCCAACCTGATCTTGAGCCCTGCCAGGGATCCAGGGGCACCCCCAGCTTCTCTGGGCACCTTGTGCCAGGGCCTCCCCCCTCCCAGGGAAGGATTTCTGCCTCCCAGCCCCTCTCCAGCTGCCCTCCCGCAGCTGCCATCCCTTCCCCTGGGCCTGACCCTGTCTATATTCCCCCTTGGAGCAGCCCATGCTGCTGAGCTCTAGTGAAAGGAAGGCTCAGAGTGGTTTTCACAGGGATTAGCACGTTCCTGGTCCCCTCACGTGGTCCTTCCAAGTGGCCACCAAGGGCTGTGCCCACCTCTGGCTCTTTGCCACTGAGGTGGTACCAGTGCCATAGCACGTTCACCCCAGTGAGGAGACAGTGGGCTCGTGCGATGCTTTCAGCTTAGACATTCATGGCTGGAAGATGACTATGGGCTTTTCTGGGTGTTTCATTCATTTTGAAGAGTTCCTGAAGCGCCCTGTGCGCTGCTGTGAGATCGTTTGCTGAGGGACAGGCTGGAGAGGAGCGGAGCTGGGCATCCTTCGGGTGTCCTTGTGCTTGTGCTGCTGCTCTGTGTGTGTGTGGTGACTATGTGGGTCCTCACACCCCAACCCTGGGAGACTTCAGATATTAAAACGTTGTTTGTGTAAGGTCAAGGACTGAGATTCACTGCCTTCTCACTCGGTGTGATGGGGAGCAAAGGGTGGCAAGTCACCTTTGTCAGCCCTTATGTCATGGTGACCTGGGCTCATCCAGGTGGGAATGGAAAGGAGAGGCAGCAGAGAAGCCCAGTCCTGAAATGAGTTGGTGGGCTGGGAGAGTGAGCAGGAGAGCTCCTGCTGTGTTGGGGGATTCATCCTGCAGACGGAGGGTCGCGGCTGCCTGGCAGGGGTTGGTCTGTAGCATCTCCTCCTGTGGTGTCTCAGCGCTGAGTTGTCTTTGGCTGCTTCCAAAAATACAGGCCAGTGTCTGTGAAAGGGAACATGTGCCAGACTGATGCATCTGCCTGCTGCATCGCTGCTGTCTGCTGGCTGCATCTGCTTGCCCACCTGCACATGTCGGTTGGGGACCCTGGTGCTGATCCAAACCGTGGTACCCACTGGATGCTTTAGCAGGCCTGGAGATGTGTTGGAAGAGGGGAGAGCATGCTGAAAAGCCCCTGTGCCTCCACCATACTTCCCAGCTTACTGACTTTCCAGACCCTCATCATCTGTCAAACTCAGGTCTCTCACGCAGAAAGATGCATGCACAAAGTGATGAGCTCACTGTGGTTGGATGGGACCGCAGGAGGTCCAACCCCCTGCTCCAGGCAGGGCTTCTACTTTTGGGAATCGCTTCACCCTCTCAGGGGTTTTCACTGTCTTCCCACCCTGTTGTAGGTAACACTGCAACCAGGAGTTGCTGCTCTGTGCTTATCTCATCTTGGCCTGGCATTCGGGCACACCCTGCTCTTTGCTGCAGGGATGTGTCCCTGCCTGCAGTGAAATGTGCAGAAGAAAGAGCCTATTTCCCATTATTTTCCTCCTCCTCCCCTCTGGATCATCTTTTGCCACGGGAGGATGGTAAATTAGCACATATGCTGGGAGACATCGTGTCATTGCCTTGCAGATGAGATGCAGAACCACAGGACCCAGGCGGGGTGTGGGGGGTGCTGAGCTGGGCTGGTGCAGCCCAGGCTGTGTAGGCTGCCATCCTGGCTGGCTTTAACTGAAGCTTTGCTGAGGGGAGGTGCTGTGAGAACAGACAGGGTGAGGGAAACAGGCCCCCACCCACGAGCTTGCTTTGAAGCAGGAGAAAGGAACTTCATTCCCTTCAGCCCCATCCCACTGATGTGGGTCCAGCTCGGGTGGCTTCACCCCCATCTCTGCTGTCACCTCTGAACGTGGGGTCACTGGTGGAACCTGGCTGAGGGTCAGGGCCCCCCATCTGTGCTTTGAGCAGACCTCGGAGCTCGCTTCCCAGCATGCTGTGACCTTGGGTGGTAGATACACCTGGTGTTGGAGCACAGTCCAGTTTCACAAATCCCAGCCCCTCTCTGAGCAGTTTCACCACGCTGACATACCCCTGGGTAGCTCCTACCACATTTTCCCAGGGAAAACCAGCTCTGCTCTGCACAGCCCATCTTCCAGCTAATGGGGATGCAAGCCAGTTGCTCAGAGAATCCTGTAACTTTGAGTATAACTCTGCCCTTGTTCCTAAAGTAACTTAGTCCTGCCCACCCCATTTCCTACCGACCCTCAATCTCTCTGCATACATACAAATTCCCATTGCTTTTCTGACTGTCCCCAAGTAAACTTGGAACAGTAATTCCTGTCCCTATACAATGCTAATTGTGCAAGACCACACGAGGCTCCCGTATGGGAGGCTGGGTGCCAGGAGCCCGACTGACACAGTGCCTCTCTGACACGCCGCTGGCTTCAGCGCAGGACCCCCAAGGTCTCAGCAGCTATCAAAGGCTGCTTCCCATTTTTGCTGATGAGTAAGTTCAGGTTATTTTAGGTTGTGCACCTCTGCCAGGAGGTTTTGTTTCAGGGGCTCTCTACCCATATGAAGGTGGCAGCCAGAGCTGCTTAAAATACTTTGGTGTGAGTCCATCAGCTTAAAATTGTTTGCGGTTTTCTGCTCCTCCATGAGTGGGGAAGCATGGGAGGCTGACCAGAAACTGGTTCACAATATCAGAGCTGGAGGAGAGCAGGAGAACCTGCAGCAGAGCTGGGAGAGTGCATGGTGAGGGCTGGGTCTGTGCCTGTGGCTCTGCACGCACCGGGCGTGTGGTGTCTGTACTCAGGGGCACTTTTACAATGGATGCTTCTTCTACTCAGACTTTTCTTTTTTTCCTCCTTTCCCATTTATTCCTGAGACATGGATCTGTTTGCTGGCAGCAGGCTGGCTGCCCCTCCAATGGCTGCCTCATGAGTTACCTTGCAGGAGGCTGGAATTATTCCCTTTTGTCTCCCAACCTCCATCACTCACGTTTCGTGTGACTTTGAAGAGCAGCTTGGAGGCACAGAGGACAAGGAGTGGTTTCTTTGCAGACCTACAGCTTCTCTTATGAGTCAGCCTTTTCACCCCCCCCCCATCCCGTTCCTCTCATCACACATGTACTGATTCCCTTCTGCTGCAGCAGCACAGGGGCTGGATGGAGCCTCTGGCACTGGGCAGGGAGGGGACGACGTGCTGGGGAGCCAGGGCTGCCCCAGGGGTCAGTGACCCAGCTTAGACCATGACCATGTCCATTTGTCCCTGTCTATTCCTGGCCAGCTCAGCTCCCAGGGATCTGCTGGGCCAGTCAAAGCCAAGGGGAGAGCAGGGGGAAGGTGTGTGCTGGGTAAATCTCCCCTCAGCCTGGTGCTGGGCTCATTTTTGGTAATTCCCTCTGTCCTGAGGAACTTTGAGACACATCGAGACAGCCGCTGATGGCAGATCCCCTGTTGTGCAATAGAGGCCTTTCACAATTTGCTCTGAGGATGTGAAATGGATTTTGCCTCTGGTGTTAATTTTAGCCCTAATTACAGAGCTGCAGGGCAAAGAAACAAAAAGAAAGGGGGAAGTAAAAGGAGGGGAAAAGATTTTTTCCGTGGGGCACAGCCCCCCACTGCCCAGGGAGGGTCTGTCTCCCCCAGTTTAAGCTTGTTTTGACTTAGGTCACAGCTTAAGTGTGGTTGGGGCTCCGTTGCCAGCGCTGGTTGTTGGAGCTCCTAGAAAGCTCTTGTGTCCCTGGCTGTGTGAATGGCCTAATGAGTGTGGCTGAATCAGCCCTAATGAGTAATTTAGCCACGACTGACCTTTCCCCTTGCAGAAAGCCTTCCCTCTGCCGCCGGCAGCCCGGACCCTGGGAGGTTTAATCATTGCTGGGAATCGTTCACTATTTCTGTGAATAATCCCCTCAGCTTCCTGACAGTCTGCTGCCAGCAGTCCTTATCTGAAATGCCGCCTTCTGCCCAGATCCTGGTGTTTCTGATGCTTCCTGGTAGAGCCAGGAGGAGTTGGTAGAGCCAGGGAAATGAGATGATTGTATATTCTGAGTTCTCTGTTTGCTTACTCCACAGCACTGGTATAAATATTGTAGTTAGCCATCCCCTGTTCTGGGATGTTTATAAACATATATAGAGACTGTGGAAAACAGCATGGAAACAGATCAGCTCAAGCTTGAGGATCTCTCCTCAGTGTTGGACCCCAGGGTTGGGACAGAGGGATGAGTTTTGTTGTTGGGTTTTGGTTCAAAGGCAGTTTTTGTGAAGCCAAGTCCCTTTTTTCTAGGAATAACACACTTGTCTGGTGTGAGTTTCAGAGGAAGCATCCTTAAACCCAGATTGAACCTTTTAAACCAGGAATCTTGGTGCCCCCCCAGCCACTGCCAGCTCCCTGGGGCACAGCTCTCCCCCTACCCCCAGCACCTGTGTAGGGTCCGGATCCCCGGATGGGTTGGAATTGGCTGGCTGGAGTATCAGGTGGGGAGATTTTGGCACAGGGGGTGAGGTGCTGCTCCTCACTTGTCACCCGATAGCTCTGCTCCACCACTCATCTCATCGCCCGGGTCCCAAACATGCTGGTGCCACTGGTGTCACCTTGTGCCACTCCGTGACTGCCAGCCCTCCCAGCCAGGATCTCATGGCTTCCCCAGTGTCAGCTGTTAAACCTGGTGCCAGCCATGCACCCCTCCTCTCCCCCAAAGCCCCCCATCCTCCCGGGGTGACCACTCCAGACCTGGAGGGTCTCCCCACCCCATTTCGTGGTGGCCCTCACTCAACCCACTTGCCCATACAGTGCCCACCTCCCCTCTTGGCCAACGTCCAGACCTCCCCACTCCTCATCTCTTGCTCAATCTCCATCCTGCTGCTCTCTACACATCTCCAAGCCTGTTGGTGTGCTGCAGGCACCCGGTGGGCCCATGTCAGTGGCAGCACGGGCCGTTGCTTGGTTAGTCAAAATTTGGGTATTTGTTTGCTCCTTGGGGACCCTGTTCTCTCCCGTCCCAGAGCTCCTTGTGCTCCATCTCTGCTCCGTGAATTACTTGCTCAAGTGAAGGGCTGAACTTTGAGACGCTCAACTTCCCACCCGCTGACTTCTCACCCGCTGAGCTGTTTGCTGCTGCTCCCCTCCCAGGGGAGAGCGCTGGGGGGCCGAGCATCGCCCAGGGCTTTTTGGATGCAAGAGAAAGGCCTTTCTGTTCACCCAAACAAACAGCCCCCTCGGCTGTGTGTGGAAAAGGCAAACTGGGCCTGAAAAGCTGCAGGAAGCTTGCTGTCAAGTGTTGGAAAATGGGGTGGTTTGCTTAAAAAAAAGGGCATTTTGGATGGTTTGCCAAAAGTGTGTTGTAGTCAAAGGTGGTTTTGGGCTTAGTTTTCAGTCCATAACCCAGGAGTTGAGCCCTGAGTATTGTTGGCCTTACCTCTGGTGGTTCAGCTTTCTGACAAACCAGCTTTACTGATGCTGTTTGTTCTGCCCTGAGTCCGTGCAGCACCCCCTCGCCCCGGGGTCTGCAGTGGGGTCTTTCCCCCTGGCTGAGCCGGGATGGTCACTTCCCCCCACCCTTTCTCTTCCAGTGGAGCATGAAGTGCTGCCGGTGCGACTCGCGGCTGCCCCACAGCTACAACGGCCACCGCCTGGAGAACGTCCTGTCCCCCGCCGGGCACGCGCGCTGGTGGCAGTCCCAGAGCGGTGAGTGTGGGCTGGGTGCCTTGGGGTCCTGCTGGGTGGCAAGGGAAGAGGAGGAGGTGTTGAATGCAAGAGATGGGAAGGAAAGAAGGCGTTAAGTGACTTGGCTCGGGTGGCTGAGTGGTTTCTTTTCCTGGCACCCTCTGGAGCTGCTTCTCTGTGCCCACAGGCGTCGAGCGCGTCTCTTTGCAACTGGACCTGGACCGGACATTCCAGCTCAGCAGCATCCTGCTTCATTTCAGGGTTTGTGTGCAGCATCTCTGCTTGCTAGGAGGTCATGGATGATGGAGGATGGGTCCTGCAGGCTCCCCATGGGACATGGGGGTCTCAGTGCACAGCTCCCTCCAGGCTCCGGATAGGAAGCACGCTGGGGATATGCCCCGTCCCTCCATTTTCCCTGGTTGCTTGGCTGTTCCCCTGGGCATTTGGGCAGGGCGGAGCAGGGTGGTGGGTTCCCATCTCATTACTGTCTGCTGAAACATCTCCTTGGTGCAGACTGGTACTTTGTGGCTCCAAGTGTGGGGCTGGAGCAGTGCTGGTGAGGGGAGGGAGAGCTCAGGGCTTCTTGATAACCTGTAAGGGGGAGCTCAGGGGTTGTTCCAGCAGCCTGCAGGGACCTGAGCCTGGAAGGAGGAGGGGAACAGGTATCCCCTGGGCTGGGAGCTGGCTGGGGTGAGCTGTGTCACAGACGTGCCTCTCTCCCTGCTCTGCAGTCCCCCCTGCCAGCTGCGATGCTGATCGAGCGCTCCACCGACTTCGGCAAGACCTGGGAGGTGTACCAGTACCTGGCCTCCGACTGTGCCACTGCCTTCCCCCACATCCCCCAGGGCTCCCCCGAGAGCTGGCAGGATGCTCGGTGCCAGGTGCTGCAGGGGCACCCTTTGCCTGGAGGAAAGGTAGGATTGGGGGGGTTGTGTCAGGGACCCCCACACAGGCCCATTCTGCCCCCTGCTGTGACCCTGAGATTGGGGCAGGTGGCCTGCACAACGCTACAGGGACACGTGGTGGCCTGGAAGCCTTGTACATGTATTATATGGGGTGAACTGCTGAGGAGAGTCTTTGGGAGGGCTCCTGCTCCTTGGGAAGGCTCCTGCTCCTCTGTGGGTGAAGCCCTCACTGCTTTGTGATGAGCGGTGCAGTGTTGGTCTTCTGGAAAATGCCCTGAAGCCTTTTCCCTGTGGGAAGTGATGTTCCACAGAGGCAGGTCTGGAGCAGGAGTTGCCCAGAGTATGAGAAGAGCATGCCCCATGTTTCCTGCTTATAAACCTCTGCTTTTCCTTCCCAGGTGAAATTCAGTGTCCAAGACCTGGCGTCCACCATCTCTACCTCCTACAGCCAGACCATCGACAGTAAGTGAACGTCTGCTTTTACCTCTGGGAGAAGGAGAGGGGGTTGATGCACCTCGTGGCTCTTCCTACACGTGATGGAGAGCACTGAGCTGGGGTATCCCCATGGGGGAGGCAGGTCCTTGGCAAACAAGACCTTGGGCTGCACATTAGTCTGCTGCCCTGGCACCTTCAACACACCAAGGAGCAGCGTTTGGTCTTTGCTGGCGACTCAGCTGCTGCTCCTCGTGCTGGTGCCTCTGCCTCTTGCCCCGAGCCCTCAGCATGAATCACGATGCACCTCTGCATCCCGTGCCTGGGTGCTCACTGTGCCCTCACCCCTCTCCCCCATCCCCAACAGAGCTGGGGCAGTTCACCAACCTGCGGATCAACTTCACCAAGCTCCCCCACATCCCGCGCCAGGGCTACCACTCGCCCAGCACCTTCTATGCCCTGACGGAGATGCAGGTGCTGGGGAGCTGCTTCTGCCACGGACATGCCGACCGTTGTGATGCTTCAGGAGACCTGCACACCGTGGTGAGCATCAGGGTGAAGCAGAACACCTCATACCCTGTGGTGTCAGGGTCTGCTGCACACCCAGGAGTGCTCCTTGGGAGACCTTGGATGGGATGACCAGCAGTGGGGTGTGAGAGTCTTTCCCCAGGCCAGAGGTGTTTGTAATTTGGAGAAATGATGCCCTGCTTTGCCTGCAGAGATGGGGTGCTGGCTGTGAGACAGCAGCCTGTGCTATTCCTGCACAAACCCCTTTATTGTGACAGGAAGAAAGGGGGGAGGCTTTATAAGGAGTTAAAAAGCTCTGGCTCTGGGAGGTTGTGCTCTGTGGGAACCACTCCTGCTGGCTCTGGGGACCTTGGCTGCATGGGGAACATGCAGAAGGTTTTACCAGGCTCCTTCATGCCCAGGAGGATTTGC
Source organism: Gallinula chloropus (assembly GCF_964237585.1). Taxonomy (NCBI): domain Eukaryota; kingdom Metazoa; phylum Chordata; class Aves; order Gruiformes; family Rallidae; genus Gallinula; species Gallinula chloropus. The sequence goes on from NC_140112.1 coordinate 3,998,613, forward strand.
CAGCACAGCTTGCTTGCTGTGTGGGGATTCTCTTGGTCTTGTCTGCTTTGCCTTGAGTGTGGCTGTGCTTGTGGCTGTCCCTATGCCTTCAGCTGTCTGGGTGCTGGGGCATCATCTGGCCATGGGGAATGGGGCTGTGGGGGGGCTGGAGCTGGCCAGGGATGGTGTTGGAAAGGGAACAGGAGGATGCTGCTCTGAATGGAGCATCTGTCCTCCCAGGAGGGGTAACACCTTGTCTCTGCAGCAGGTCCACGGGCGCTGCGTGTGCCAGCACAACACCGCTGGGCCCAACTGCGATCGCTGTGCACCCCTCTACAACAACCAGCCGTGGGCGCCCGCGGAGGACCGGGACCCCCACGAGTGCCAGAGTACGGCGAGTTCCTTCCCCTCTCTTCTCCCCAAGGCCCTTCCTGAATCCTCCCCAGCTGGGAGCAGCGGGAATGGGGGCGAGCAGAGGCACCTTTTACCAGGACACACTGAGGGGCTGGATGCGGACACGGATCCCTGGGCAAACGCCCCCAGACACCTTTGCACGCTGGGCATTGCGCGGGGGCTGCGGGCAGGCGATGCCCCCCACCCCTGGGCTGCTCGACCATGCAGTGGGGCTGGCGCTGGCTCGGTCCTGGGCTGCTGGCGGGTGTCACCGTGTCACGCAGGGGGCTCGGGCACCCTCTAGTGCTGGAGCCGCTGCTGCCGGAGGGGTTTTGCGCTGTTGCAGCACTAGCAGGGATGTTTTGAGGTGGTTTGGGTTGTTTTTTTAGTATGCAATTGCAATGGCCATTCCTCATCATGCCACTTCGATCCGGAGCTGTACCGTGCCACTGGAGGGGCGAGCGGGGGGGTCTGTGACGACTGCCAGCACAACACCGAGGGCAACAATTGTGAGCGCTGCAAAACGAACTATTTTCGCAACCAGAAGCAAGATCTCACCCGTCCTGAAGCCTGTCTGCGTGAGTGCCCTGTTACCCCCACGTAGCACCTTCCCCAGCCCCCCCCCCAGCCGCCCCTGCACCTCTCAGCGTTGCCCCTTCTCCCGTTTGCAGCCTGTGAGTGCGACCCGGATGGCACCGTGCCGGGCTCCATCTGCGACCCGCTGACGGGGCGCTGCGTCTGCAAGGAGAACGTGCAGGGGGACCGCTGCCACCTCTGCAAGCCGGGGTTCACCCAGCTGGCCAACGCCAACCCCATGGGGTGCCGCAGTGAGTGCACCCCGAGACACCCCTCTGCTCTCAGCATCCTCGGTGCCGTTCCCAGCCAGCTTTCATCTGGGGGTTCCAAGCCAAACCCCTTTTCCAAAGGCTTATAAAGCTTCTTGCTCTGGCTGTGGCCTGTCTCAGGCAGCCGTGTGGCAAACAGCAGAGGGAAAGTGGAGTTTGGGGCGGCTCTTGGACTGAGAGAGGTTCCCTTCCTGAGAGCCTCCCCGGGTGCGCAAGGCTTGGGATGCCGAGGGACTTCCCGAGGTGATGCTGCGCGGGCGAGCGGGGCTGTGCGCAGCAGAGGGCAGCCGTGCCCAGGGCAGCACCGTGTGTGCTGCTGGGCTTAGAGGGATGCTGAGCCCTCTGGGGCTGCTGCATCTTGGGTGGGCACTACAGCCGCAGAGTAGGGGCGCGGGTGAGTCCTTTGTGCCGAGCTCAGGCACAGAGGAAGAAAGGAGTGCTTCGGGTGGCTGCAAGGTGTTGCCTTGGACCTGGCTCTGTGAGAAGCCAAACTGGTGCCCTGCACCCGTTTTTAATGCTCCAAACCCTCCCTGTTTCAGGATGCACCTGCAACGTGCTGGGAGCGCGGCATGATGTGCCCTGTGACGACGAGACGGGGAGGTGTTTCTGCCTGCCCAACGTGGTGGGGAACGACTGTGACCAGTGTGCAGCCGAGCACTGGGACATGGGCAGTGGCCAGGGCTGCCGACCCTGCGGCTGCCACCTGCACGGCTCCCGCAGCCCCCACTGCAACCAGGTACCTCCCAGCCCACCCTGAGCATCCTCAGGGGCAGGCTCAGCGTATTTTAGCAACGCTTCCTTTTTATTTCCCTGCACCAGCCAGCTTGTTCTCTTTTTTTCCTTCCTGGACTCTATGGAGCTGCTGTGAGGGGCTGCAGGGGTTGAGCTGCACAGCCGAGCCGTGTCCCCACCGAGCAGCACTGTGCCAGCATCAAAACCATCTGCTGGGTGGCTTCGTCATCCTGCCCTGTCCCTGGGAGCCTCGTGCATTCCCTGTTGCCTCCTGCTCTTTATTTTCCTCTTCCTCTTTCCTAGAAAACACTGTGACAGGCTATTCAGGAAAATGAAAGGAGGTGGTAATTATCAAGAAAGATTAAGCCATTTTAAAGGGCCTGATATTTAGTAAGGGAGCCCTAATAAGGGATCTTCACGCAGGCAAGGCAAGTTAATTATCCTCATTTGTCAATGAAAAGCATGTGCGTCACTTTGGGCTGGAGAGGCAACTGGGAACATTAAAGTTAAATGTAAAAAAACCTCCACCAAACCCCCCCAAAACCCAACCCATGACAAATTCTAAGAGCCAAAGGTGGGCTCCAAAAGGGAGGAGCCCCAGGATGCAAAACTGCCCTGCTGCAGGTGATCCCTTTGTCTTTGGAACAAAGCTTAAAACTCTTCTTTGCAGTGCCAGGGCTGTTTGGAGACGGTTTTGGAAAGAGCTGGCTCTCCCTGAGGCGTTTCTCTCCCCTCAGTTCACAGGGCAGTGTCCGTGCAGAGACGGCTTCACGGGGCGGACGTGCTCTGCGGCGCAGCTGCGGGTGTGCCCGGACAGGCACTACGGAGACGTGCGGGTGGGCTGCACAGGTAGGGAGCATCCAGTTCAGCTCAGCGTGGTGCTGCTCAGCACTGTGCAATCAGGGGTGATCCAGGAGGGACCTCTTGGCCCACGTCCCGACATCAGTGTTTCCCATCCTGTTTTCCTCTCTGGAACAGTTTCCTCGTTAATCCCTGGTGCTTGTCCCCATCTCCAGGTTTCCACCAGTGCCCTCCCAGCAGCCCTGGGCTAGAACCTTGGCTGTGCTGGTCTGGCTGGTGAGGGGTGAGCGATCAGGCTCGGGGGCTCCTCCCGTTCCTCTGCCCGTGCCACCTCCTTCCCAGATGCTGCAGGGGCTGATGGGTGGGGTTGGACTTCAGATTGTCTTGGAACCCTGTGAATGGCATCTGATTTTTATTTATATAAGTTTATATGCACATATATATGAAAATTTTCCCCCTCCCTGCTTTGGGGTGAGCTCACCTCTGTATCTCTCCACCTTTCCATCCCCCAGAGTGTGACTGCGACTTCCAGGGCACGGAGGATGTGGGGTGCGACAAGACCACGGGCCAGTGCCTCTGCCGCCCGGGCGTCATGGGCCACCGCTGTGACCAGTGCCAGCGGGGCCACTGCAACACCTACCCCGGCTGCGAGCTGTGCCACCCCTGCTTCCGCGCCTACGACGGGGACATTCAGCGCCTGCACCTGCGCCAGGCCGGCCTCAACACCTCCATCGCGCGGCTGCCCTCGGGGAGCGGGGGGTCCCGCTTCAGCTCCCGCCTCTTGCAGGCTGAGGGCAACGTGCAGCAGGCTCAGGGCATCCTCAGCAGCTCCCCTGCCACGGAGCAGAGCCTGGCCCGGGTGGGCAGCACGCTCGCTGCCATCAGGTGAGGGATGGATGCTAACAGGGCATATCCCGTAGCTGGGAGTGGATGCTGGCTCTTCTCTGTGTGCCTGCTCGTCACGCTGAGCTGCTTGCACGTGTTCCACTTTCTTTCTGGACCTGAAACTCTTGCTCCGCTCACGTGGTGACCAGGGCTCTGAGAGAGCAGGGCTTCCATGCGTGCCCACCCCCTGCTAAGTGCTGTAAAGGCAGGAGGCGTGCTCCAGATGGTCAGCATCCTCAGGGCATATTCAGCCCAGTCCCTGTGTGGGCACTCTGGCCTGGCGTGGGAGAGCTGTAGCCCAGCCCTGCACTCTGCCATCCATGCAACCCTGTGAGGCTGTGGTGTATCCTCAACTCTGTGGGCTCAGAATGCCTCTTCGCTGGGTGTTGGCAGCATCCCAGCACGAGCACACCCCGTGCTCTGTCTGCAGCAGCTTTGCTCTCTACTTGAGTTCAGGCTTTCTGCTTTTTCTCTCCCAGAGAGCAGGTCCGAGGCATAAATCCCGACCTCCATGTTCTGGATGTGACTGCCTCTCTGTCAAGGGAGCTCGAAGCCCTCAACAGCAGTTTGCTTATCACTAACGCCCAGTACCAGAGCAAGAAGACCCAGTTTGAAACCAGCCGCAGCACAGATCTGTCAGGTACTGTGCTGCAGCTGTAATGCCTCTTAATTTGCAGCCTTTAATTTACCTCAACGTGACTGTGCCTGGTGGCTTCCCACCGGCCAGGCGGATGAGATGGAGTTTGTAACCTCGGGAACAGGGAATGCGTCTTCCCTCCCCTGTGAGAGGGGTGTTTTCTACCCAGCCCCTGGTCCATGACCCAGGATTTCACATTATCAGGTTATTTGCTCTGGTGTTTTGGGGCTGGGCAGCTCGCTCCATGGGCAACATGTTCCCGTCCCCCAGCCAGCACGAGCTGCTTGGGGTGAGCGGGAGGAGTGGGAAGGGGGGAGCCCCACTGGGACCGTGTCACCGAACCCGGGAGGAAGCTGAGATAATGAAGGTTGAGCACAGATGGGAGGGATGGAGGGCTGGGGAAGGGAGCCAGGCAGCTGACAGGCGCTTAGGAGAAGAGCTAATTAAGCCCTGTGATGATGCTGGTGGTAGGCTGCCATTACATCCCTGCTACAGCTAATTCTCTCCGAGTGTCTCAGTGCTGCCTCCCCCTCCCCGCTGCAGCAGGCTGGGGATGTGGGAGCTGTGGCGAGCGGCCGCTGCCTGGGAAGGTTTGTGGTTTGCCCTGTGCTCCGTGTCTGAGCAGGGTTTGGGGTCCGTGTCCTGCCCCGGAGGGGAGCAGGGGGCCCAGCTTGGGATGGGGCTCAGAAAGAGCCGGGTCCTGCCCTGCCGAAGCCCTTAGGGGCTGCATGGAGCAGAGCCCCCCAGGATCAGCGTGGGCACATTGCCTTGTTTTCGTGTTGTTTCAGTCTTGTAGCTCCCTCCCAGAGTTCTGGGCTGGCTGGAGGAATGGCTGAAAGGCGTTTAGAAACACAGGGAGGTTTTTCATTGTGCTTAGTGACTAATCGCTGGCTGTGCCCCCCCCCTCTCCACACACAGCCCCTCGCAGTCAGTGCCTTCGGGTAGGTAGTTATGCTGCATTTATGAGTCACAGAGGCATTTTGTGTCGTTTATCGGTTTTATTCCTGCAGGAGCCTTCAAGACAATCAGCTCTGCTTACCAGACATCCTCCAGTGCCAGCAGCCTGGCATCCAGCGCCTCCGAGCTGCTGGCCGAGTCCCGGGAGAGCCGTAGGAGTGCTGTAGGGCTGGAGGGGGGGCTTGCAGAGTCCACCTCCAAGCTGCTGACCCTGAAGGGCGAGATGGCCTCATCCCCCAACCTGACTCCCATCCTAAATAAGGTGAAGATACAAAGTGGTTCTCTGATTTCCCCATGTCTAGTTTTTGGGAGGGCCCTGTAGTGCTCGGGAGGCAGAGGGCTCATCCTGCGGTCAGGACAAAGTCCATTTGGAGACTCATCAGTGGCTCCCAAGCAGCCTGCTGCTGTGGGACATCAGTGGAGAGCATCCCTTCCCTGGGACTGCGGGTTCCACAGCGTTGCCCACCACCCCCTCCCAGGCGCACGCTTTTTCCTCCAGGGACTCTGATGTGGCAGCTCTTGTGTCTCGAAGACCCACTTAATTTCTGGATGAGGTTTCTTTTATTTCTTCTTTGCTGCTTTGTTATTGCCATGGAGATCCATTTCGGGGCCTCCTAATGCACGGTTGCTGTGGAGACCACCAACCTCCCCTCTCCGCTTTTCAGGGCATCAACGTGTTCCCAAGCGATCAGCCTGTGCTGGTGCTCACACCGGCTCTGGGTTCGCCTGTGCCCCTGCTGCAGTGTGCTCTTGGGTGGGTGGCAGCTCTAGAAGATGTTGTGCAATTAAATCCACTGATGTTGAGGGAAGAGGGCGCAGGTTCTTCTCATCCCATTCTCCCTCCCGAAGCAAAAGGGTTGGACAGGATTCCCCTGCCATGATGGGGGGAAGAGTTGCTGTCCTGAGTAAATGGGGTGTTTGCTCCATGCAGACACGCTCTGCCTGACTCTTGGTGAGCTGCTGGAGTTGAGCTCCTGCTTTTGCTCCTGTTTATTTATCCTCCAGCTTGGGGTGGTGAGGAGATGCTGTTGCTGGGTCGCTACTTCAGGTGTGGGCACCCGGCGCTGCTCTACCTGTGCACAGCTCTGGCCGCCCTTCTCTGACTCAGTCACGGTCTCTCTCTTCCCTCTCCAGATCTGTGGTGGCTTCCGAGTGGAGATGTGCACGCCCGCCCAGTGCGAGGGGCTGCACTGCCCACGGGACAACAGCAGCGCCTGCCGGGCCGGGCAGCCCTGCAGAGGCATCGTCCCGCTCTCCAGCAGGGCCCTCGCCACGGCCGGGGAAGCTGCCAGGGAGTTTCGGAGCCTGAGCACCCGGCTCCAGGAGACGGCGGAGCTGGTGAGTGTGGGCAGGGCTGCCTGTCCTGCGGCAGAGCCCCGCGCTCCATCCTGCGGTGTCAAGCACCAGAGCCTGGGGGGAAGAAATATCCGTGGTCCAATACTCAGCATCAAACCTGATTCAACGCTTGATCTCCTGTGTTGGCTTCAGAAATTCAGGAGTGTGTTGAGTGGGAGATGCCCTGCTCTGTGCGTGGGTCCCACCTCTTACCAGCACAGGAGCCGTGGAGCTGAAGGGACGAGAGCAGCTCTGGAAATGTCACCAGGGCCCCTGTCCTCCTCCTGATTTGGGATTAGTATGGCAGAAAGGGTGGGGATGGGGAAACTTCTCCAAGCCCTCCCATGTAGCTGCTCTAACATTTAATGCAATCACAGTGTGTGTGTTAGTGCCGTTACACCTTTTTTCTACAGCCTCTCAGGTGCTTGCAAAGATAAAGTGAGTTTTCAAAGTCATTCAAAATCCATTTCAAAGGTGTTTTAAAAAGCTAAACAGTCCTGCCCCCTCTTTGAGCAGCTTCCTTTGCAAATCCACCCCTCAGCCTTTAACGTTTCCAGCCCTTAGAAGCGGTGGCATATTAAGAATGGGGAACAGCATCATTTCAAAGTGCCTTGCCCAGTTTGCTCAGAGCTGAGGTTGGGCTGCTGGGATTCCAGATCAAGAAGAAATGGCTCCACCAGGGTATTGTTATTCGCAGATCAAAACGACGGAGACCTCTACAAGTCAAATCCAGAGCAATACCCGTCGGCTTGTGGAGCAGATGAGCGTGACGAGGACCCAGATAGAGGGAGATGTGCGGCGCATCCAGCAGTTCATCCAGCAAGTTCGGAGCTTCTTGTCAGGTAGCGCTCTGCAAGCTGGAAAGTGTGTGTGTGTGCAGGTTGGCTTGGGCACAGGACAGCTGTTTGGTACAGGGATATGTGTGTGTGATGGTGTGTATGTGGTACAGTACAGGGGGAGGCAGCTGAAGCTCACCCCAGTGAAGGTCTCGGGTACCCACTTTATCTGCGTGTGGGTATTTGCAGAGCAAAGGCACTGTGCATCCTCTGAGCCAGCAAGGCTTGGGTCGTGTTTCCAGAGAGACAGAGGAAACACTTCAGCAGTGCAAAAGCCTGTTGTGGTTCATCCAGCTCGCTTGCTCAGGGCTGACTGTGCTCTTCAGAGTGACCCAAGTGACTCCTAGCTGTGTCATCCACGTCAGCCTCCTGGGGTGTCACCAGGGCAGACCCTGTCTGCTCCCTTACAGAGGAGCTTGGGGCCAGCTCTGAGGTCTGTCGGGCAGGAGGTACCACACAGCCTTGACCTTCTGTACACAGGTCTCTGTGGAGGGGTCTCCAGCATCCCCCCCAGGAACTGCTCTCAAAAATTACCTTTTAAAGAACAAACTGAATTAAGATAAGTGGAAAGCTGTGGAGGAGCTGGTCTTCTGGCTGTAGCATGGACAGCAGCTTGCTTTGGTCCTGCTCTGTGCCATGGAGCCTTGTGCCATCAAGGACAGCCTGTGCTCCCTGAGGATTTGCACTGGGCATTGACCGGTGTGGGAGCTCACGGGCAGCACTGGCTGACCAGAGATAAACAGACCGATCTGCTCTGGAGCAGGTGATTAATCAGATGAGGATTCCTCATTGTCCTGTAAACCAATGGGGTGGCTTAGTGCTCGCAGACAGATTGTAATAACATAATGAGCCTCATGAGCATTAGCTGAATAAGAAAATCAGGTCATTTGGTGCTGCCTGGTGTTAATGATGAGTGAAGATATTTCTGAGCTAATTGCTGTGCTAATGTCCCCTGGGCTCTGCCTGCTTCCGACTCCTCAGTTTTATTAACTTTTATTTGTGAAATACACAAGGCCTGGCTTGAAACACAACCTCATCTGCTCGCTGAGGTCCACCTGGCCCTGCCCGGGGCTTCGCCGTGGCATTCTCATTGCCAACTTCACGGTGTCATTTCAGTCCTTTCCAAAGGTTTTCCTGATGTGAACGATAAGCCCATTAAATTCAGGAGGATTAAATTCAGGGTGGGCCCTGGCAGCTGTCTGAAACACAGACTGTGTGTGAGAGCACACACGTCTGCCCTCATCCTCCCCTGCGTTTGCGCTCCCACCTTTCCCCTCTGCTGTCTCTGACGCTGTCTGTCTGTCTGTCTGTCTGCAGACAAGGACACGGACCCTGCTGCCATCCAGGAAATCTGCGAGTCGGTTCTCTCCCTGCGCCTCCCCACGGATGCTGCTGCGGTCCTGAGAAAAATGACTGAGATCCAGGACCTGGCGACGAAGCTGCAGTGCCCGGAGGACGTTCTTGCCCAGACGGCCGAGGACATCGCGAAGGCCAAGCAGCTTCAGCAGGAGGCCGAACAGGCCAGGTCGGTTGGGCTGGTGGCTCTGCCTGGGCTTGAAATCTCCCCTCACCGGAGCTGTTCTGGCTTGCGCAGCCTGAAGTCCCAGCACAGGGTCTTTGTGTCCATACGACACCTAAGAGGATGAGCCTGTGATCTCTACAGACACAGCCCTGGTGCCCCAATAAAACTCCGGCTGCTGAGAGCGAATCCTGTTACAGATACTGGAACAAGAAGGGCTTCACCAAAAGCAATGGAGGCTTTTCTCTCTCTTGAGTCCCTGTGATGGGAGGTGACAGGGTTGCACTGGCATTACATGATATTGGTGACCTACACCCTAGTTGCACAAGCGAGCATGAGGAGATTAAATGGGCTATTTGTTTTCTGGGTGAAAGTTGGGAGGATTATCCCATGGTCCCTTAAAAAGTAATTACAGAGTGTCCTTGCAAATTTGGAGCATCTACTTGGTCACATGTTGACTTGCAGCAATATCCCAGCACGAAGGTTAGCGGGATAAGTATGTAAACTCCTTGATAGTGTCTGACACCTGCTTAACCTGCTGGAAGTGATGAGACAGGGGAGTCTGGCTTTCTATGGGGAGCTGTCACCCAGCCTGAATGCAGAAAAGTGCTCGTCAAAACGGGCTTTCTGGTTATTGCTTTCCCTTTGAAACTTTTTCTTGCACCACTTACAAAATAAATAGTTTAAGGAAAGCTTTTCTCTCCCCTTTTTGGCTTCACTCCTCTGCTTGGGGGTATGAAATGGAAGTGATGCTCCTCCCAAAAGAAATGTCCTCTCATGGCTGGAGTGCAGTGTGTCCAGCTGTGTGGCATTTTGGGGAGGAGGGAGAGGAGTTTCCAGCCTTCTCAACCTTGCTTAGTTTGCCTCTGCAGCCCTGACTTCCAGTGCACACAATTACATACACTCACTCCTGGCTGTTTCCCACTTTTCCCCAGGAACCGGGCGAATGCCGTTGAGGGCAACGTGGAGGAGGTGGTTGGGAATCTGCAGCAAGCAAACACGGTGCTGCTGGAGGCCCAGGGTGCCATCCGGGGCTCTGGCTCTTCCCTCCGGTTCATCCAGGAGCGCGTTGAAGAGGTGAGTGACACGTGGTGACTTCCCAGCTGACAATGGTCCCCTGCTCACTGCTGCTTTGAAACTTCCCTGCTTGGCAGAGTTCTGCACTGGCGCAGCTGGGAAATGGCATCTGGTCAAGCTTTTGCTGTAAAATCCCTCTTCTTTCTGCTTGTGTGCCTCCAAACTCCAGCCACAGTCCCTGCCAGAGCCCCCTGAGACAAGTCCTGGGACCGCTGTGCTCAGTCACACAGGGGTCAATCCCTGCTGAGACCCCGCTTCTGCGATGGGTCCATCCAGCAGCGCAGCCGGTCCCTGCACAGAGGGAGAGACCTTGAGGACTGAGGTCTGGGTGTGAGTTCCTCCCTAACACGAGCGCTCTGCTCTTAGATCGGGGCTGTTCTTGGTCCAGCCGAGAAGAACGTGAAGTCCATCGCGGCCCAGCTGGACGGGCTGATGGAGAGGCTCCTGCAGCTGCAGCGCGACGCCGACCAGAACCGCCTGCGGGCCACCGACGCGGGGAACATGGCCAGGGAGGCGGACGAGCGGGCCAGGAGCACGCAGCAGGTACCAGGCTCTGGCACAGCGCAGTCCCAGATGTGCCCCACAGCTTTAGATAAGGTTTTCCTGTTCAAGCCGCAGCTAATCTGATGTGGTACCCCAGCACTGAATTTTTCCAGGACCTTTCTCAATCCTAATGCCCTTAGCTGGAAATTCTTTTCCCCTCTATCTCCTGCCTGAGGCAGCGCAGCCCACAGAGCTGTCCATGTCCCTCAGCATCTCTGCGAGTTCACGTGGTAACGCAGTGATGGAGCTCTGGTCCAGTACCTGTTTAATGTTAAAAACGGATTCAATGCTGAGAAATCCCCTTCCCCCAGTCTGTTTGCTGGGTCCTACCTGCACTGCTGGTTTGCTTTCCCACAGGCTTTCAACCAAGTGCAACAGATGTACGCTGAGCTGAAGAGCAGGGTGGAACAGAGCCCTGACCTGGGAGAGCAGGGCAGCAGGGCACAAAGCATCGACCGGGAGGCACGGGCTCTGTTTGAGGAAACTCTGGCTATGATGCGCAGGATGGGAAGTAAGGCTCTTTGGGAACTCAATGGGGTCATCTCCTGCACTGGGGAAGGGCTTTTAACCCCTGGAGGGAAAGAAATGATGGGTAAGAGCGTGCTTTAGGCAGTGCGACTGTGGGCTTGGGCTGTATCTGCTGATGCTGTGCCAGTAAATGTGGGGCTCACCAGGGGGTGTCTGCTGCCACGGCAGGGACCCCCCAACCTCCACTGCCCCTTTTCCTCCACATGCTCACTTCCATTTTTAAGCATTCAAAAGTAATGTCTCTGTTCAGAGCAGCCGTGGTGGGGAGGAGAAGGGGGAACACAGGCTGTTAGCTTTCCTCAGCCGGCTGGGGAGGGTGATGGCTACACTGCCCTTCTCCTGCCCAACCCTCACATAACCCTTTCCTGCTCTCTGCCCTCAGCTATAGAGACAGAAATTCAGGAAAGCCACAAGGCGTTGATGTCCAAGTCAGCCATGCTGCTGGATCTGGAGGAGCAGGTGATAAGGATCCGGGTTGCCATCAACAAGAGAGTTGCCTACTATGAGAGCTGCTCCTGAGCAAGCTGCCCACGCGCCACCGGCATCGCCTTCCTCCCCTGCAGACACTGACTGGTGTATTTATTCCCATTTTCCAGCTGGAGTTCTTGTGTGCCTAATGTCTCTATTTTTAGCAAATTGAGTTTCCATACTTCTGGAAAATAGTTGTGCCGGGCCAAAGGAGCAGCCCCCAGAGAGGGCTGACCTCGGGTGGACTGGTTGGAGCTTGCCCAGTGGTTGGAGGAGGAAAGGAGAGACATCAATCTTCCACTGCAAATACAAACCTCCCTGAAGCTGGTATTTCCAGAGGTTTTATAAACCAAGACTTTATTTCTGTTTCTTGTTTTAGCCAATTCAGTCTCTCAGAGCTGAATTTCACTGTTCAAATTAAAACCCTCATGTGGGGTCTTTAAAAAAACCTTTATCTACGCTGCAGTTAATCCTTGAAACTTGCTGTGGCTTCAGTAATTCCCTGCTATAGATCTTTCTTCAGAGACCCAGATCACAGGAATGGAGATAGGATCTCCATCATATCCATACAACATACCTGTGTTTGTACAAATAAGAGAAATGTGATCCCATCCTCCAAGGTGAAGTCAAATGTTCTTGTTTGACTTTTTGCTACAAAGCTGCTTGTTTACCACGCCAGGCTTCGCTGGAGAAGTACCAGAGGGTGCAGGTCTGCAGATGCTTGGGAAATGCTTTATCAAGGAGCTTAATAGACCATTTCCACATCAAATTTCTATGAATAACCAACAGGCACTTTACTAAACAAAACTCGGCTTTATTAAGCAAGTGTTTATTGTGCAGTTACAGACTGGGAAGCAGGGAATTTAGACCTTGCTGTGGTTATTATCAGACATACGGAAGTTGCTAGCAGGTTGTCTCTCCTTTTGTAGCTGAAGTGAGAACTGCGTAGCCTGGGCAGCTGGCTGATGCTGAACTTCAGAGTGCTGAAGCCTGGGGCTGTCCAACGTCCAAGGAGTGGCTAGGATGCAGGTTGTAAAAATAGCTCAGCTGCCACTGAGTAAAACTCTGCATGGCTTTGGTTGAGAGGGTTTACGTTGTGCAGTGCACTTGTTATGCATTGGACAACTAAACAGTACACAGAAAACAAAAGCTTAGAGCATCGTGCGGGGTCGGTGTGGGTCATGTACACTGAATATGCTGGCAGTAGCCTCAGACTTCCCCTCGCTCAAGTGCCCTCTCCCAGCAAAGACAATCCAGAAGCACCCTGAGGTCACTGCAGTGATGGATTCCTGGGACTAACGTGCCGCTCGTCACGGGTCGGTCGCTGCTCTGGGACGCTGCTGCCTGCCTGCTCCTGGCAGGACACAGCCTCCTTCCTCGCTTGCACTGCTGATGTCTGGCTTTGAAGTGCAGAAAAGAGTAAAACAGCCCTTCTGTTTCTGCAAGAGAGAGAATTTCAATTGGGAACTGAACTTTGTTTCAGTAGGCTGCTACCTTGCACCGTGCTCTGTTAATAAGCGGGGCCATGGGGGTTAGGAGCAGCTTGGGTGCTTTGTGTGCCTTAGAGAGAAAGGGTTATTGCAGGACTGATCGCTGAATGGACCTTTTCAGAGCCTATAGTAGATCTTGCATTTGCTGCTTCTCTGAACCCTTTGTGTATCACAGGTCTCTGTACAATCTCATCAGTAGAGCGTGCCATAGAAGATGACAGGATGTAGCTCACTTCATGTAGATTCTTGTGGAGAGTTGTGCTACCCTGTGCCCACCTTTGAGGGACATCCTTTAGTGCAGGATTTAATGGCAAAAATTCTTCCTGCTCCTGTATGCTGTGGTGCAAATGATAGTGATTTCACTGGTCCAGAATTAATCTGAGCTGTGGGCACACAGGATTAAACTCTGTATTCAGCTCACCTACAAAACGAGCATCTCCGTGCTCTGCTCTCTGGTAACAAGGTGAGTTAAACTGACCTGCCTGGACCAAATCTGGGAGAGAGAATGGTCCATCAGGCTGCAGGGTTTGTCCTGTCTGTGCTGGGCTGTGGACCAGCAGCCAGTTGTCAGCTCTTTGCTCCTGGTCACTGCTGAGACCAGGGCTGAAAAGCTCTAATCCCAGCTGGTGAAGCTCTTTGGTTCCAGCATGACACTCCCATTGTGGAGCTTTGAATAATTGCAGAGTTTGGTATGACAGGTCCCTCCCTGGATTCCTTTGGTGTGCTCCTTGGGCTATGCAGTTCTAAGTGTAAAAGCTGGACCAGGAATCACTGAACTGGCCTTAATGGAAGCTGGAAGATGATTCCTTCCTTGAAAGCTGGTGTAGTTAAGGCTTTTTATTTTGCAAAATACCCCCGTGAGACACCCTATTTCATGTATAGTCCCTCTGGTATTTGTGCCTTTCCCTGTTTTGGTGCCATAATGGGATTAATTAGAAGTGATTGGATTGCAGAGCACTTACCGCTGGCGATGTGGGGAGCCCGTGGCTGCCGCCTCATCACATGATCAAACAAACTCCAGTCTGCCCAGTGCCGCAGTGAGAGGAGTGTTTACTGGTTTTCATTGGAACAAGAACCTCTGATTTGAAATGACTGGTTGGAAATGGAAGAATTGGAAGAGAAGGAAGAAAAAAGAGAGAGAGATAGTTATGGTCTGTCTGGGGCTGAATTGAAAGAGTGTTTTTAATATGAAGGACACTGGGTGCTGAGAGCAAAGCAGAGCTGGGTGTGAGTCGATGCTGCAGCAAAGGCAGGACCCAGTCGCTCAGCACCAGCTCAGTAACTGGCCTCAGCAGCTTTAGCCACCCACAATTCCAGTTTCTGGAAAGCAAATGTGCCCAGCAGAGTGTGGCTGGGAGCTGGGCTGCTGCAGCCCGCTGCGAGCTTGGCCATGCAGCCTGGGCAATGCACCTCACACGATGCTCCCACCAGCATGGGGGGACCTGGCTGGACAAGCATTATCCAGCCAGTCTAAACACTGGCTCCTGACCTCATTCCTCCTTCCCTTCTACCTCCACCTGGGGCTGGCAACCTCAGTGCCAGGACACTCCTTCCAGGGACGGTTACTCTTGTACGCTTGGTAGGAAGATGATGGCTAATGACTCAGATACCTACTGGGACTTTGCAGACTTCTTCAGCAGCACTGTCTCGGAGCAGAAGGACGTCTTTGTTTTCTCATGCCCCATGCAAGCTGGACTGCAGCCACAAGAAGTTCTGGTTGGTGGGCTGTGGTTATCTGGCAGGACCAGGCTGCTGCCTGTGGGCAGCGGTCCGTTCTCCGAGTGGCTCTGGAGCTTTCCCCCTCGGGTGCCTGTGTCCTGCTCCAGCTGAGTGGGGGGGTTTGGACAGCCCTGCGCAGGGACTGGAGGGAGTGATGCATCCTTGTCTTCACTTGGTGTTGCTGGCCGGGTGGCCACCGAGGGGGTGTTGGGTCTGGATGCCTCTGAGACTTGTATAACGGGGAGGGAGCTCTCAGCCGCTGCGTGACCGTTCATGTGGAGCTTCTTCATGTGGTGCACAACGGCTGCAGCGTTGAAGGCTTGCTGGGGAAGAAGACAAAGCCCCACGGTGAGCACCTGGTGATGCCAGGCTGGATGGGTGCTGCAGGATGAGGGGATTGTCTCCCATAGGTGATGATGGGGGGGAGGGGAGGGAAGGGGGGAGCTATGTGTACACCACGGTTCTCATTTGCAAACTGCAGGTGCTTTTGAAGATTACAACCACTTCTGCAAGGGGAATCATGGAATTGCCTAGGTTGGAAGAGACCCTTTAGATCATTGCTGGGGACAGCAGTAAATTACCCCATGGTGTGAAACAGGGACTAGAGCTGCAATTTGAAATGCTGCTGTACAGGTGGTTCTTATGGCATTCCCCTCCCCACCTAAATTCTCACTACAACTCCTGATGTATACAAAGTACCAATTTATCTCCAAGGCAGAAAGGAGGAAGAGTTGGATTAAACTCCCAAGGAAGTTGGCCAATGGAGCACCAATAATCCTACCCCCCTCCCCTCTATTGCTCGGTGAGACTGCTACGGTGCGATGCCTGTGGTAAGTCTACCAGTGTGTATTGCAGTGGGGAGAGTCCAAACACACTGTAAAGAGGAGCTGTGGGCAGTTTTCAGGCAGCCTGTGGAGGATCACAGCTTTGGGTGCGTTACCCACACAGCTCGAGCCTCACTTACTGCTCCACCGCAGCAACCGGCGTTTGTTAGTGAGGTGGCTCTGGGCTCCCACCAGCCAGTGACTTACCCTCCATTTGCTCTTTGCAAAGTTTTTCTGAATCTGAGCGCTGACAGATGGGTATATGTCACGGTGAAGGGCTGTATTTCCATTAATCCTGCAGATGGGGAGAGAAGAAAACGGGCTCGTAGGCAGATGGCATTTGTAAGGCATTCCACATTCTGCAGGCAACTAACTGCTTTGTACGTTCAATCAGCAATAATTAAACCCAAAGGAAAAACAGCAACAAAATGTAACACAAACACACACTTCAGAGCCTGGGAAAGCTCGGGGTGGGATTTCTGCCTTGCCTCTGTTTATGGAGGCAAATATGCACAAATCACATCTTTAATTATTCATCACTTTCTGTCTTTGCACAACAAAAAAGAAACACCCAGGGCCAGGAGGAGGCAGCTGGTGACGTTAATGACGGGGACTAGGAAGACACCCCTGCTCCCAGCTACCATGTGGAGCAAGACAGGGAGCCTGGTAAAGCCCCATGGCCACCAGCTCCAGCCAGGACCCCGGTCCTCTCACCATGGGTGCCGCAGGGCTTCTTCACAGGTAAACCTTGTGGTCGGGTTCTTCTCCAGTAGATGCCTGATGAAATCCTTGGCTGTTTGGGAGGGCAGGAGAAGCAGAGAGAAAAGGTTGGTTTTTTTTTTCCCTTGGAATGAGATTGGATCTCAGCAGGACAGGGCAATGCTGGGGAATCAACATCACGAGCATCGGCCCCGAGGTGAGGTGGTCATGCTGCATCGCTACCCCATCAAAGGGAGATGTGTGTGGTGAAGGGCTCCAGATGAAAAACATGTCAACTGGGGGTGTACCATGCTTCAGGCTTAGATTATGTGAATGTGAGGTGAATTATTCCACTAAAAAATAACTCTTAAAAAGCACAGGAAGGTGCAAAGGTGCAAACTGAGCAGATGTGGAAGGTGCCCTGAAGAGTAGTTACATCGGGGGGTGAGTCTTTGCAGGGAGGATTGTGGTGGTGGTTATTAAGTGCTCGCAAACCTCTCGCTAGTTTTGTTGGTGTGTGTAAGAGATTGGTGTTCAAAATGTGCTGCTCAGGTGCTGCCTTCAGTACAGCCTGTGCAGGGAGCTCCAGGGGCAGGTTGGGCTGGTGGAAGGCTGCGGGGGCTTGCTGTGCTGTAGGGAAGTGTGACCTGATGGGAAGAAAGGCAAAAGGGACAGAAAAGAGATGGGAAGAACGGGAAAACCCAGAGAAAAACAAGGTGGAAACCCCCCGGCATCCCCTTGCTCCCAAGGAAGAGCTGAGCCCCCTCTGAGCTCGCTAATCATGGTTGTGAGAGTCAGGGTGATGTTAACAGGGGCTTCAGCTGAGGATGCTGCGGGACAGGCAGGATGCAAAGACCCTGAGCTCGGCCAGCGCAGCTCATTTTGGCATCATCCCCCCACCCCTGCTGTGGTGCCGGGCGCTCTGCAGCCAGTTCCCATGGCTGGGAGCCTGTCACTGAGTGACTCAGTCCAGCACTTCGTCCTCTCCGATCCCTGCTGAGGCGTGTGGGGGTGCGGGGGGCTCGGCTGGGGCCGGCTCGTGCCTGTGGGTTGTGGGAGGGAGCGCGGTGCTTCCCAGTGCCAGAGCTTTACCTGACTCGGAGATATCGTCCCAAAACGGTGACTCAAACTCAAAGTAGCCTTCCTTGATCTTTTCAAAGAGCTTGGATTCGGTCTCTTCGTAGAAAGGAGGATACCCACAGAGCCTGGGACAGAGCAGAGAGCCAGGGGCCCTTCAGTGCCACCCTCTGCAGAGGCAGAGCGGGCAACGGGGGGGACTGCTCTATCCATCCACCTGCCCCCACATCTAAGTGCATTGGTAAAGCTGCAGAAAACAGTTAAAACCTTAACTGCAGCAGTGAAAGGACAAAGCCACAGCTGGTACAGAGCTGTACGGTGTGGGAGGGAACGAAACACAAAGTACTGGGGAAGATTGAGTGATATTTGTAGGCAACTGAAAAAAAACCCCACCAAACAAAGCCTGGGATGAGGCACATAACAAAGAAAATGTGATTCCTTTCAGCTCCGCTCCAGCACTTGATTCCCCACATCCCTTTCATTTCCATGGGCTGGTGAATTCCTGCTGTATTCCCCCAGCCAAACTGGAGGTCTGGCATCACCTCCGCTTGCGCTGCCACTCTGTAGAGGTGTCTGAAGTGATGGAGGAGGGGTTGGGAAGCTCATGGAAAAACGAGTGGGGTGCTATGTGCTCGTACTCACAGGATGTAGGTGATGACGCCGATGGACCAGCAATCCACTGCTTTGCTGTACGGTTTCTGGGTGAGGACCTCAGGGGCTGCAGAACAGCAAAGCCCAATGAAAATTCGAAGCATTAATGAATTAACCCATACTGGGATGAGCAAGGGGGTCTTGTACGCTCGCCATCTGAGGTGCCAGAGTGCAATCGGCTGGTAACAGCCCCGTTTGCCACTTGGATCAGTCTGTACCTATTGTTCTACCATCAAATAGGAAGAACCACTGATGGTTTCTCCCTGCATCCTGAGCCTTCTGCCCGTACGCTGTGGATCAGGGCAGGGCAGTCTGGGGAATGTTAAACCAAATCCCGTGGGGTTACAATGATTTTGGCATCTTTTCAGTAAACACAGGGCTGATGCTGAAATACATTCCTCTTAAAGTACCCTCTTCCTTGCACTTTGGAGTGCTCTGTGATGTTGTAGTCTGCACTCATCCAGCCCTTTGTGGTCCACGCAGCGCATCAGTGAGCAGCATGGTGCTGTTAAAGTGATTCCCTGGTTTTCTCCTTTCTGCTAGGCAAGGTGCTGTATGTGCACAACCTTTTTCCCAGTCAGCCCACCAGTACAAACCCATCCCTGATCCTTGGCTTACCAACGTAGCCGGGAGTCCCACAGGCAGTGGACATGATGCCATTCTGCTCCATTTTAGACAAGCCAAAGTCTGTGATCATGATTTTGGAGTTCTCTTCAGGAGTAAGGTAAAGGAGGTTTTCAGGCTGTGAACACAGAAGGGTCAGAGGTTGGTGTTTGTGGTAGAAAGAGGAAAGAAACAACAGAAAGTCGTGGGGCAAGGGTGCAGCTGCTGCTGGGACAGGCAGCTCTCACCTTCAGGTCGCGGTGAACTATCCCGTTTTCATGGAGGTACTTGACTGCTGTCAGGACCTGGTGGATCACCACGCTGGCATCCTTCTCAGTGTAAACCCCTCGTTCCAAAATCCGGTCAAACAGCTCTCCCCCAGATACCCTGTGGAAACGGGAATTCAGAAGGAGAAAGGCTGGAAACAAAATGAAGCAAATTCAATTGTGCCTTTGTGTCGGGTGAGGTAACTTTCTGGTCCTTATCCAACTCCACCTACAGCAGAACCATTCCCTGGGCAGCGGGTTTTTGTGCTGCTGAGAGTTTGATGGGATCTCTCAAGTGCAATTGCAGGGTGTCAGTAAGATTGCTGGTAAACCTTGGGAATTTGGGGGAGGTGAAGGTGCAACTCCTGGCAGAGCTGAGCTCCAGGCACCCGCACTGCAGGCAGGATGGATGCCAGGCTCTGCTGCAGCACCATCCGGGTGGGTTTTTTGTGGGATCACTTCCTTTGGATGGATCTGGGAGTTAGCAGGAGCTGTGGGTGCTCAGGGTGATGCCCACAGCGAGCTGCCTTCTCTGCTGACACGCTGCCCGCTTTCATTTCTAGAAACCCCGCGCGGCGCAGCTTTAATTAGAAATACTTCTGTCTCTGCCCTGCTAAACTGTGATGAATTAATTTGCATAAGTAGCTCCTAATCTTGGTCTAGAACCTTGCTGCTAAAACAAACTGAACCAAGAGGTTTTGAGGAGTGTCTGGGTGAGTTCAAACCGCGCGGCTCCCACTTCGTTACTCGTGTGGGTGCTGGGGAGTGGGGTGCATCGCCCTGCTCCTGCCCCCTTCCTCCAGCCCTGCACATACTTACAGCTGCATCACCAGGTAGAAGTGGGTTGTGCTCTCGTAAATATCTTCTAAAGTCACAATGTTTTCGTGCTTTATTCTGCAAAGGTAAATGTGGGTCAGAAACAGCCCCGGTACGGACAAAGCGGCTTCTCAAGTGGAAAGCCCAACAGTCATCTTGCCTTAATCCCCAGTGACAGCTCTGTGGCTGATCTCCCTCGCCCTGCATGGCAGAGGGTTGTTGATGCCACCACAAACTCCCTCTGGAGCAGCAGGCACCCAGAGCAGAGGACCAGACCCTTCCTCTTTATCTGCATCAGGGATGTTACTTGGACCACAAAAGCATCTGCTCTGGTTCTCCTTTCCCTGAGTGCTGCTTTGCTCCATCTCCCTCCTCCATGGGTCTGGGCAATACAGCTGTTGGGGTTACCGATCCAGCCAAGCAACGAGAGAAGAAACTCATCTACTAATTCAGAGCAATATCTATATGGTCTATAAAAAGAAACACTTATTTCCCTATGCTGCTCTCACTGTAGAGCCACACGTCTCAGGAGGGGGCGTTGGTTCTGCTTTACGTCACAGTGTGCACGTACTCACTTTTTCAGCACTGCTATTTCGTTCTCCAAGCTGCTGTCCCTCGTGAGAGGAGACTTCTTGATGCATTTCAGGGCAAAGAGCTTGCCAGTGCTCCTCTGCTTCACCAGGAACACTTCTGAAAAGGCACCTCTGCGGAGAGAAGTTGTGTTTCAGCGGGCGTGCTGCTGAACTGGAGGGATGCTTACAGGGAGGAAGAGGAAATGGCAAGAGAAAACAGGTAATTGTAAAGCCAGAGCTACATCTCCAGCAGCCCCAAACTTTGGAGATTCAATGTAAGGGTATGAAACATGTAGGGAAAAAAAAACCACCCAGGAATTTTCTCTGTTGTAGAGAAAAGGTTATTGTTGCATAGCTCATCATGGAGCTGTGTTGAGAATGGGGACAAAGAAGATCCCTGAGATAAAATGAAATGAGGAATTCTTTGGGACTGTCTGTAAATATACTCCATCAGGTGAGATCTGGCCATGCCCTGTTCAGAGCACAGCTCCAGGAGGCAGATGGCAAACACATACCTCGGGTGGGTGCAGGAGGATGCCCCATCCATGGCTGTGCAGCTCGTGGCCCTTCAAGGAACCTGTGCACTCGGATCCATTGGGACTGGGGGAATTGTCCTGGGCTAAGGGGCTGCACTGGTAACCACCTGCTAGCTGGGCAGCCTGCGGCTGGGCTCGGGTAATTGTTGGGGTTACAGCCCCTGCAGAAAGGTTTAACTGGGCTAAATTCCTGCTTTAATAGGGATTGTGGCTCCTCAAAGCCCCCACCAAATGAACACACTCCTTCCCTTGCCCCGGGCAGTGTTGCCTGGGGACTGAGGTAGCTGAATTGAGAGCTGGGCTTTGCTGTGGTTTGGGTCTGTCACTCAGCACTTCAAGTGCACGACTGGATAACGTCAGGAAAGGCTTTTAATCAGCATCTGATGTGTTTTCCTTTCCACAGGGACCTACAGCACCTACGACCCTTAGTGACAGAGTGACACCGAGTGTCCTGTGCGTTCCTGGTGTGGGTTCAGCCCTGGGCAGTGATGAGCAGGTATTTATAGCATGCCCAAAGCTCCCAATCCTGTTAAAGGTTTGTCTTCAGTGGCCAAACACGTGTCTCAGGACAGTGACTGTGCATCCTTTGCCAGGTCAGTCCTCAATAATCCCCATCAAATGAGCAGCAGATTAGTTGGTGGCTGTTAAATGGAACTTGCCACTGAGCCTGCAAAGCGCTGCCGGGAGCTGGAGGGCAGAGCAAGGAGGTGAGGGCAGGGGAAGCCCCTTCCTGCCTGGGATGTATGGCAACAAGGGCAGAAACAAGGGCAGAGAACCTGTGTCTCCTGCCATCCACTACACACAGAATCCCAGTTCCTGGGAGCTCTCGGAGTTGGCAGGGATGTCCTCACTACTGTCCCTAATCCAGCAGTTGTTGATGCCAGGGGAAAGTGATAGTAAGTTTCCAGGGAATTTGAGATTCCGGATCTTCATGCCTGCTCCCCAGCTCGCTGAAGCCAGGCATGTGGGAAAAATCCCAATTTCTAATGCTAAAGTTTGTTATTAATGTAATATTAGGAAATGAACATCCTACAAATCAGATGCTGGGGCATCTGTTCCATATATCTGTCCCAAACAGTTTATAATAATTATGCCTCTTATTAAAAAATGATGAATCAACAAGTTGGCTAGAACAGAGCGAAGCTGTTTCTAACCTCTTCCCTTCAGGGAAAGCTGTTGGATAACCAAGTCCTGAAGCTGACCAGGACTGTGATGATTTAAAATGCCGCTCAGCCCTGGAGTAGCTGTTTTCTGGGAGCTTTGCTGTGGGTTCTAAAGTCGCAGCGAATTTGGCCGTGACAGAACTCGCTGGTGGAGGTAATTCAATTCCTCCTCCGCCACCTTGGAGATGTTTTCTTGTCTCATTCGCATGAATAGGCAAATTAAGCTGTTAACTCACAGAGAAGTATCGTACAACTCGAACATCCTTGTTCTTGCTTCATCCCTCAACTGAGTCAGGGTTTATGAGCTAAATATATGACTTTATTATAATAACGCCTCTCCCAGTGCTGTCCCTTGACCGTGCCTGACCTGGCAGCAGTGGCAGACCAGTGTGCTCAGCAGGAAAAGGGCAAAAACTTAACTGAGCTGCCAGGCAGGCTTAGGGAGAAAGGTGGGAAGCGTGGAACTGGCCACAGGGCTGGGTGGGAAGGTGCTGCTTCAGTGCAGGTTGGCAAGTGTGAGCCATCAGAGCACCAGGAGCTGCCATGCAGCAGCGATGGAGCACCCACCCCTTTCCTCGGGGTCCTGCCCGCCCAGGGAGGGGGAGATCTCATCTTGTGGCATCAGCTGGTGCCAGGGAGTCACTGCCCTGGGCTGGGGGTCGGCTCTGGTACTTACGATCCCAGGGCCTCCATGAAAATGAATGTTTTCCGGATGTTGCTTGTCTGTTTCTTCCAGGAGCTGCTGCTGTCGTCCTCTTCCTTGCGGCCCATCTCCTCCAGAGTGAAAGCAGGGAACGCTGCGAGGAAGAGGAGGAGGAGAAAGGTGACTGCTGCGGCACATGAAGGAGGGGACTGCTGGGAGCTGGCTGGATTCGGGATGCTGTGAGTGCTCTTTGCTTGGTCAGAGGAGTCAGACTTTCTGAGGGTGTGAAAGTCTGTGCCACTCTTGCTGCTCGTGGCTGTTCGTGCTGACCACGTCCCTGCCGTGCCGTCCCGCTCCAGCCGCAGCGTAACGCGGGCTCAGCTGGGAAGGAGCTGGTGCCCATATGGGAATACTCCTGTCGGCATCCTCATTTGCAGCAAGCTGGCAATTACAAATGTTTATGTTGTGCTGTGTATTTAGCAGTTCAAAAGCCCTACTGAACGGCTGCTAATTTTAACTCTCGCATCCACGACTTGGTGATTAAAAGTTGGGTGCAGCTAGTGATGGAGATGGATTATAGCTGAGCTGCCTTATCACTCAAATAACAAATAGTTTCAAGAGCTCGTGACTGCAGGGAGGGGAGTTTTCTATCAGATGCTTTGTTGATCTGTCTCGCACAGTTTGCGCTGCTGTCGTCTTTAATTTTTGTTAATTGACAGGTTGCTTTTGCTCGGAGCCATAACCTTCCCCTTGCCTCTTCCTCTCAGGGCTGTGATGCTGCGGTGCCGGCTGGGATGGTGAAGGGGATCCTGGGTTTTAGTGCCCTGCCCTGCCCGTGGGTCCCTGTGCTGCAAATACAGAGCAAGTGGTCCCTGCCTGCATCCCCCTGCGCTCGGCACGCAGAGGGGGATGAGAGCAGCTCACAGAAAACGCAGCTTTCTGGAGTCCCCCCTGCTCTGCGGAGCAGGACGAGCCCAGGATATCGGTGTGGGAGGGTGTAACTGCAGGAGAGCTGGTCTGGCGCTCAGCGGCTGAGCTGGGTGTCTGAAACGTGCTGCTGCTCACGGGCGGCTCGACCTTGGTTGGGTCCCCGTCCCCCACCTCCCCCCAGCACTAAGCTCTTTAGGGCGCAGGCTGAGCAGCGGCGCCGCAACGCAGCACGTACCCATCGGCTGGGGGAGAGTTACTCAGAGCTTACACAAGGTCTGGAAGGTGTGAAATGTTACACCGGTATCTGGGCACCCTTAATAGGATCGGGTCTGACATTACAGAACTGGAAGAACGCTGGAAGGTGAAAAAGAAGCCCCGAGACTCGGAAAAACCCCATGTTTTTAGAGAAGTGGGTTGTCCATGTCATCAGAAGAACGGCACTGAAAATATCTGTGGAGGGCAGGGGCTGGGGGGCTGCAGCCTCTGCACGGGGAACATCGTGCTTCTCAATGGCAGGAACAGCTGCCCCAAAGCCCGTGGGGCACAGCCAAGCCTCCAAGGGGCAAAGCACGATATTTTGTGTAAAAATAAGCGTTTGGGAAAGGGAAAAGTATGAAAGCAGAGAAAAAACCCAGAGATTTTGTTTCACGACAGACAGCTTAGATACCGAGTTCCCCCTGAACCTAGTTTATCTCCTTAATTAGCACAGTTTCAGGGATTTGAGCTCCTTGACATAATTTTTTAAAGGTTAATTTGACATTGACAACGAAATTGACTCAACTGTAAACAGTTGTAGGCTTCAGTCTGTAAAATCACCGGAGGCCAGTGTGCACTTGACCTTTATTTACCTCCTAGGACACACATGTAACTTCTAGAGACACAATCCTCACCAGACCCAGCCATACCTTGCTGCTCACAGCCAGCGAAGGTCCAAAGTTCCTCACAAAAACCTCTGACTGATGAATAGAAACCCTTCTGCCAGGATTTTGAGCCCCCAAAGGACGTTTCCTCGTGCAGCCGCCCGCCCGTCCCAAACCTCTCCAGAACCCCAACGTCACGAGAAGAGAATTCAGAGATCACAGGATCGCCTGGCTTGGGAGAGACCCTTCAGCTCATCGAGTCCAACCACAGCCCACCCCTGCCCAGCCCACCTCTAGACCATGATGTCTGAGAAGGTGAGTTTTATCCACCTTAACCAAGTATCAAAAGCACAATGCTGGTGTGATGTTGAACGATGGGTAAAAACCAGGCGACCTCTCTGTTTCTTTCCCAGCCTGGTGTCAAGCAAAGAATATGAAGCTAAAAAATGAAATATCAAAGAAAAAATAGTTCAGCCTGGCTGTGGGGACAAACTGACTGCTGGACTCTACTCCCGCACAGCCCTGTGGGCATGAGCTCTTTGGGGCAGAGCAGTGCAGAGATCCCCCTAGGGGAGGCTGGACCCCACTGCCAGCTCAAGGGCTGAGGTAACCTGTCGTCCCCTCCCCACAGGAGGTGACAATTTGGCCTGTTCAAGCCCAAGTGTCAAATTTACCCAACATTTGCCCAGCTTGAGCCAAATTCCATCGGCGTGCTGGTGCTTAATTCCTTATGAATTCAGCAGGGTTGTTTTCAAGACGGCTTTAGCTGCAGAGGGAAGGTAGTATGGTGTTTTCTTTGGTCCCCTGTGAATCATCTGTTCATCTTATAGTTCCTCCTTCTGTCACTCTCTGCGTACGGCAGTTGGCTCCGCCGGTAGCTGGGGGAAAGGCTGGATGAATAGCTCTGACTCCCTACACGTGTATTTGATTTCCTGCTTTCTCAGTGTTTCTGTGCCATCACCAGCCAGTCATTTCCTGCCTCCCCGCGCCCTTCTGTGAGGCAGGGAGGTAAGTGCTGCTATTTTGAGAGCCAAAGAATGGAATGTTTGAATCGCCCAAAACGTAAAGCTGCATATGTGCTGGGGTGATGCAAATGTGCTGGGGTGATGCATACATACCCACCTTCCCCATGCTGGATCCTGTTCTTCTCAGTACTTTCACAGGGAAGTAATCACAAAGCGGTTTGGTGCAGGACACAGGGAGGTCCTGGGCCAGCCAGGCTTATGGGATTACAGACCTGTGACTTTCCCAGTCCTGGCTCTGGGAACTTAGCTGGACTTTGTCTCTCAATCTGGTTAAGCCACTTGTTGCTCTCTGCAGCAGGCTGTGAGAACACAGTGCTGGGTGTGTTTGTTGCCTGGGTTTTGTTCTTGTTGAGGCTCTGGTCCATCAACACCCTGACCTTCCTCAGCGCAGTACACAGGGTATGGTCTGACAGGCTTTGCTGAACCTACAGCCTGGGTGAAGAAGCTTTGCTTTCCACAGCAAAGAACATGTGATGACAAAAGTTGGGCAAACAGCTCTGAGCTTGGACTGGCAGGTTCTCCTGCCATGTGATGTGTCCGTCCACGCATTTCCATCATGCTCCTGACAGATCCCAACCAGCTTCTGTGTCAGAGCCATCCTGACACCCTGTCTACATGTGCATCATCCCCTGGCTTGGTGGGATGTTCTCCCGACACAGCAATGGGATGCAGAGGTAGAGCATCCCCAGCCGCAGCAGTGGGATGCAGAGGTAGAGCATCCCCAGCCGCAGCAGTGGGATGCAGAGGTAGAGCATCCCCAGGATGCAGCTGAGAAACACCTTGTTTTCAACATCTCTGGAGAAGGTACCATCATCACCCTCCTGCCCATTCACCTTTTAGATGATAGTGTGTTAAGATTGCATCCTAAAATGGAAATGCTCATTGATTAAGGGAGGTAAAGACCTCTGGAGAGGAGAGCAAAGTACACAGCATTGCTTATGTTTGTTTGGCCCTGCTCCCCCATCATACCCAACGGAGCACCGTGCAGGACTTCAGTCTGATGAGTAGTTCCAATATTAATGTGTAACCTTTGGGCTCTCCTGTGCTCCAAGTCAATAAACGTGACTGCTGCTATACTCTGCCTGATCCAGCACATGACACATCGTTGCTTAGAATGTAATGAGTGTTATTATGACCTTGCTTAAATATTTCCTGAAGAGATTTGTTCCGCTTTCCTATCTGGCAGTAACCAATCCATCTGCAGACAGACACCCTGCTCCTGAATGGATATACTGCATTAGCAAAATTATTGTAAGACGTGATTAATAGTCTTGTGACAAAGTTCCATGGGGGGTGAGGGGGGATACACGCTGCTTTCGTCGTTTTGCCTTTAGAATCGGAAAGAAGTTAACAGAAAAAGGGAGAATGCAAAGTCAAAGGGCTTTGCTTTGAAAGAAAAGGCAGGAAAACAAGCAATCTGCATGTGAATGAATGAACGGCCAGGCCAGCCCCTGGGCTGGGGACAAAGGACCAAGAAATTGCAAACAGGAGCTGGCCGCTGCAAACAGATCCCCATTAAACATCCTGCATCCCCCCGCCGCCCCTCCACTCGCAAGCAGCGGGGTAACTTAGTGCCCTGGCAAATCCATCACGATTTTCCTTCCCAATATTTCCCGTGCCTTCAAACACTTGTGAAGTAAAATATCAGGAGGCAGCTCCCTCCAGCATCGCTACATACAGCGCGGCGAGGGCTGTAGGGTGCCGGGCTGGCAGCCTGGTGTGAAGTCCTCCCGCATTTCCCCGCTGCGGGGTAAAAAATCGCTTTTCCAATATACCCGCGGGGTATCCAGCATCCCCCCCCTGCCCGGCTGCGCGCCGGGAACAGCGAAGGGCCGGGAAGGAGAGAGGATTTTCGCTTACCCGAGTCAGCACCGGCAGAGCGAGTCCCGCAGGCGGCAGCTCCGGCGGGGTGTGCGGGGATTAGAGCGGGGCTGGGCGCGCAGGGCAGCGGGGAGGAGGCGATGGCTCCGCCGTGCCGGTAACCAGGCAGCGCTGCACCGGGTGGAAATCGCCACGAGCACGAGCTGCGGGGGGGGGGGGGGAGGGGGGGGGGTGCGCGTGCGTCGCGGCGGATAACGGGACCCGGCGCCGCGGGGACCTGGGATGGGCTCAGCCCCCGGCGTGTGGCAGCCGCCGCTCGTCGCAAAGCACCGAGTCTGGTGCTGGAACATCCCCGGCTGGAATGTAAATGTGATTTGCTTCAAACTAATGATTTCTGGGGGTTAACGGCCCGTTCTCGTTGGCGTGACAGAGGGAGTTCTGTACACGGGACACGGGCTGGACCAGGACAGGGGCTTCCCACCGGGATGCCCCGGCCTCTCATCTCCATCGCCCGGGAGGTGATGCTCTCCGGCATCTCTAGATGGCACGAAACCATGGAGATAAGCCATGGCAGCAGCGATGCATCTCCATCAGCGGAGTTTTGGGCCGTTTCAGCGGCTCTGTTTGGCTCTCAGAGCTCTGTGTGTGCCTTCCCACGGGGTGCAGCACGTGTCACCCCGGGAATTATTAATAATTCTTCGAATCTTTCTACAGCCTGGGATTTTTAGAGATGGCAACAACAACTTTACTCAGTTGATTTACACTGCTGCCTGGAATAACACATGAAAAGCGTCTCTATCACTGCAGAGTTTACTTTTGTATCGGGAACGAATCAGCTCTGAGGCAATGCTAGAAAGTCACAGTATTTTTCTTACTATTTTATTAATTTATTAACTAATATCTTGGATCTTCTTATTAACTAATTTTACTTTCTCAAAGCTATGAGCAATCCCATCCTAACTAGATATTTAACTGCCACAGTTAGAACTTGTGTTGTGAGGTAACTAAAGGACATCCCAGCCCACAGAGAGTGTTGTGAGATGGGTTGGGGTGAAGGAACCCACGTACCTTTGGCAGAGCTGAGTGCTCTGGAGATGTGCTCAGGGCAGGCAGAGGGGGAAAGCAACACAGCCTTTATTGAAATAGATTCCTTATGGTAGAAATGCCAAACAGAGCACCAACAAGGAGAACAAATGGGCAGCTTTTCCCAAGCATCCCTCTTCCCTGTGATGCTGGAGTCTGTCCCCAGGGCTTTGTTTGCTGTGCAGGGAGGAGTGGAGTCTGGCCAGGCTGGGGTGGCTGCAGGGTGAGCAAGGGGAAATGAAATGAAAAAGGGGACAGTTGGGGATTGCTTTGGGATTGTTTAAGGCAGAAATAATGAGAACAAAAGGGAAACTTTTACCATGCTCCAGTCCCTGGTGTTTGTGTGGTGGTGTGTTTGTGCTGGAGAGGAGGTGGCTGTGATAAACTGGAGTGGGTACACGCTCCTTGTCTTGCTCTTGTAAACATCTCCTGCTGTAAATGCACCATACATCATCCAGAAAGAGCATGACCATGGCAGGGTGATGCTAGGGACAGCCATCAGTTAGGAGTAGGAAGACATCTACCTGAAAAAACAGGAGAGCATCGCAGGGCTCTTCAGTGTGTGGGAGCTGCACCGCTGCCCACATCAAGAGCCTTCAGAAGAACACCAACAGCCCGGTGGGAGCCAGAGGGAGACGCTCCTGTGTGTGGGAAGCATCAATCAGATGGGGGCTCTTGACCTTGGCCTGTGGGAATCTAGGACAACAGGCAATTCAGTTCAGGGCCCGTTGCTGAGCTCTCAGTGGGCTCCAGTTAAAATAGCAGTTATTAACCACTGGTGCTCGGAGCGAGCAGCAAGTGAGGTTGTAGTGGTGTGAGTCACAAAGAGCTGTGATGGGAACCAGCAGCACCATGTGTGAACCACAGCAGCCCACGTGCAGAGGGGTTCCACTGGCAGGTCCTGCTCTCCTGGTGAGATGGGAGCTGGGCTGCTGCTGTGTGTGATGGGAGAAGGGAAAATGTTTCCTGAATACTGTCAGTGGGAGGGCAAACAGGGCAGCAGGGCTGTCACTCGGCTTTTCGAGCTGAGAAGGTTTGAGACGTGACACCCTGAATGTAAATACAAACGTGGAAAGCAAATACAGAGATCCAGCTCAGGGCTTCCCAGGAGCTTGACTCATGGGCTGTAAATCTCTGTGTGATCCCTGGGCACAGGGTGTGACAGCCCTTGTCCCTCCCTGCCTTTGCTCAGCGGGAGCATCCCAGGATCTCCGGGGCGGGTGCCGGCAGAGAGCCCTGCAGCACAGCCCGTGGCAGCAGCACGGGCTTGGGACCAAACCCAAGGAAATAAGGACTTGTACAAACGGCACGGCTGGGATTTCTGAGCAGTTAGTTGGGGGAAGGTGTTATTCTAGATGAGCTAACGTGTGATTCAATAACATGTGATTCAATAGCATATTCCTCTCGAGCACTCTGTGAGCATCAGTTCATTCCTGTTGCCTTAAAACGGCTCCTTAAAGCAAGGAGGTTCCTTCGTGTGCAGCGTGATGGGGACGAGGTGGTGTGGAGCCAGATGCTGCTGCTCTGGGGCTGTCCTGTCCCTGTGGCAAAGGGTCACTCCTTTCCACAGGATTCATACAAAGGGCTCAGGCTGGTAACTGAGTTAGGCAAAGACCTCAGCCATGGGCTTTTGCACATTCTTCTTAACCTGGTAATTATGGTCCCAGGAACTAAGTAGTAACTATTCATTTTAAAATGGTAAAGAATCCTGTAATTAGCTCCTGATAGGCATGCGCTGTTAATTAAGCCCTTCAGCAGTACATTTGCTGTGCAGCTTGATTGTGTGTCCCTAAATTCCAGCTAGCACATCTCTCACATTGCTAGTGTTCCCATAGGAATCTTCCTGGGATGCGTCCTGACCCTCAGGACGAACCCCCATCCCAAACTGTATAACCAACCCATGACCTAAAGATCAAACAGGGTTTGGGTTTGAGGTGGAATTTATTCAGCTGAAGAATGGCTCCTTTTGAATGGCATTTGGTCTGTGCTGCCCAGGCTCTTGGCCAGCCCCACCTTCCCATCCCATGCTGGTTGTGCCGCATTGTGCTTTTCCCATGTTGGACTTGGAGTTGACTAATAGGAAGTAGCCCCTAATTAGGTAATTAGGAACCCAGAAGGGTCTTTTTGATAGCTTTTTGAAAAATTAAGGGCTGATTCTGTAGGTTGTGAATAGATGTTTACTCGAGGGGTCAGTTAAACTGTCAAAAGCAAACTGTCATTTGGGGCTGGGGTGGGGGTGAGGACACCGAGGTACCCGCTGGCTGGGGATGCCCGGGATGTGGGGCCATCCCTGGGGGATGCTCGGGATGGGGCTGTCTCTGGGGGGATGGTCCCTGGAGGGATGCTCAGGATGGGGCTGTCCCTGTACGCCCGTGCCCGGTGCGAAGCCGTTTCCCTCCTCGGGCACGGAAACGCTCCGTGGGCATCGCGGGCCGGTCCCGCCGCCGTTCCGCGGCCTCGGGCTCCCTCTGGTGAGCAGCCCGGCAGCTTCGGCCGCGGCCGCGGAGGGGACCGGGGCAGCAGCATCCTCTCCCGTCCCACGGCATCGCTGCTGGGGAGGGGAACCGGCCGCCCCGGAGACGCGTCCCGGCCACGGCACCCGCGGGGAGAGGGGGGGAATGTGCCGCTCGGTGCGGGAAAAGAGGTAAAAACAGCAGGAGCGGTGAAATTCCGAACTTCCTGAACGATTGTTTTGGTACCGTGTGCTGGCTGTTAGAAAACAAACCCACTGACGTGTTCCCAGTAAAAATACAGCTCTTTATTTTTCCTTTTTTTCAGTGAAAAAAAAAGAGAAACCTTTCAGGATGCTGAAATCTGGCTGAAAGGCTTCACCAAGAGCGATTTTTTTCTTTGTCTGCTTATGAGATTTTTTCTTTGTCTGCTTATGACTGTGTGCAGTAAATAGGCGAGGAGATAACGGCATTGTGGAATTTAGCTTAAGAAAGAATCCAATTAGATTCTTCTGGGCTTGTCTCACACAGGATTATGTGTGGGTTTGTTAAGATTTTGTTCCTCTTGGGCCTGATAGCAGCTTCAAATCACTTTTTTTCCTCCATTTTATCTGGGATTACGGGCCTGAGAATAGGAAGGGAAAAAACCCTCCTGTAAGTGATACACCAACACCAGCTCCTGATCTGCTCAGCAGTCTGGGAGGAGGATGGAGACAGCCTTGACCTGGCTGTTCCCTCCCTTGCTGCTGCCGGTCACGCAGCTGGTTGTACCCTGGATCTACCCGTGCAGGGGTAACATGGCAAAACACTGGGAAGGGCAGGTAAAGTGTGAGGAGATGCTGGAAACCCAAGTGTCACTTCCAGAGAAGGATGAGGCAGTCCTGCTGAGCCAGCTTGGCTTTTTGGAGCATCACATGAGA
Source organism: Gallinula chloropus (assembly GCF_964237585.1). NCBI lineage: Eukaryota > Metazoa > Chordata > Aves > Gruiformes > Rallidae > Gallinula > Gallinula chloropus. The sequence goes on from NC_140112.1 coordinate 4,030,296, forward strand.
CACATCGTGACATTTGGAGAGCACGTTGAAGGGTGGGAATAAAACAGGTATTGGGAATAAACTAATATCCTGGCTGCTTTCGTGTTTGTAGGTGACACTGTGCACCTGGAAAATACCCTGTGGACGTAGAGGAACCCACAGTGAAAGTACTGACAAACACACTGCCTAGAGATGGGTGGTTTGGAAGCTGAAATCATTTCTCATGACCCTCTGAACTGCCTTTGGCTCCCTGGAGCAGCACGGTGCCATTCGGGATGATTTTAGGGGAGTCCCACCCACAGATTTACCCCACAGATTGAGTGACAGGATTTCCTGGGCTCACCATCACTGCTGCTCTGGAGCTTCACAGCAAGTTGTAACCAAGGGGCCAGGCCATGGACCGAAAGGACCCTCCATCCCCAGGGAGGCCGGGCAGAGCGGTGGGACACGAGGGCTCCTCCTTGCAGGAGCAGGAGTGTTTGTTTTGGTTTCTGGAGTGATGACAAGCGAGCAAACAGGATCTGAATCTCACATCTGCTCCAAAGGCTTCTCTTACTCTCTGTAAGTAGCCAAAACATATCAGGAGTTGGTAAGACAACATGTCTGATGGATTTATGCTTTTTTTTCATCAGCTTGCTGAAAAGTGGAAGCTAGATGACAAAACATTTCATAAGCAGTCACAGAGTCCATCTCTAGGCATGTGGGAGTACTGATAAAAGCCGGCTTTGCCTGAAAGCATACACTGCACATTAATACCCTTGGCTGGGGCTCTGTAACACTGTCATAGAATCATAGACTGGCCTGGGTTGGAAGGGACTCCAAGGGTCACAGAGCTCCAACCCCCTGCCACAGGCAGGGACACCAACCTCCAGGCCTGGAGCTACACAAGGTTGCCCAGGGCCCCATCCAACCTGGCCCTGAACACCCCCAGGGATGGGGCACCCAGCCCTTCTCTGGGCAGCCTGTTCCAGCACCTCACCACTCTCTCTGTAAAGAACTTTGCCCTAATATCTAATTTAAACCTTCCTTCCTTTAGCTTCACTCCATTCCCCTCATCCTGCCATTATCTACCCTTTTAAAAAGTTGATTCCCCCCTGTTTATAAGCTCCCTATCCTCAGGCTTCCCATGGGACCTGGCTGACCCTCACCCTTGGGAAGCATTTGTTTCCCTCCCCTACGGATGAGATGACCAGGCACAAGGCTCAGCATCCCTTCCCGAGGTGCTGTTGCTCCAAAGAGTGGGGCCATTACCCCACTTCAGCGATGTTTGGAGAAATTCCTCTCTGGAGCCTGCTAGCTGCAATTACTCAGAGTATCTGTTGTCTGACCGTTTGGAAATAACTGTGGGATGGCTGCTGGCAGCTGGGATGGCTGCTATGACACAGGGAACATATCCAGCCCTATTTAAATAATCTTTTCACTGCTCTGTTTAAAGAGATGGCAGTTATCCTATGGGTAAATAGACTACCTTCTAGGTACTCTGTCATCTTCAGACACACCATGCAGTTCGTTTTGGTAGCACTAAATCAAACCCACTTCTTGTCAGGAGGGACCTTCCCACCTCCTTCCTATGAAATTTGACAGTGTACAGGGCAGATAATGGCTTTGCTGCTCAGGTGACCCCCTGCTCCAGCTCAGCCCCACATCTAAGTGGGTAAATGAGACAGTGACATTGTCTTTTTATTTCATTTCCCTGGGAGGGGAACTTTTTGAAGCAGGTTAGAGAATGAGACTGGGATAGCTGAGTGAAGACAGGGATGAGTTACTCCAGTGTGTCCAAATGCCCCTGGGATTTTGCATGGTGAGAAGGAGAGCTGCAGAAGGTGGGGAGGGGAAGGAGCAGATGTGCTGGGAGCTGCTGGCAGTGGGCAGGCAGACAGGAACCCCCCTGGTTCGCAGCCTTTATTCGGCTAACCCCCTCCTGCAGCTGTTTCAGGTGTGGGGGGGTTCCAAACACACAGTCTCTGCTCCTCACACAACCGATGGCTGCCAGCTTGGAGGTGCCAGGCAAGAGACCACCTGCCTTTCTCCTGATTTATGGCCAGTCATCTGGTGCCATTTGATTCCTTCCAGCCTGAAACCATTCATTATTACACTGCAAAGAGCTAGAAATAACCCTCAGGTGTCTGTTTCCAGGTTGGCATGGGCAGAGCACAGAGTATTCCGAGCATCCCCACAGTGTGCAGGATGTGAGACAGGAACCGCCCCACGGCCGCCTTCGAAGGAGCAACGTGAGGAATGGACGTGTTCTCTCTGCATGAGAACCTGCTCAGGACTGGCTGCTTGGGTTTCTGCTGGGTAAATAGGAATAGTATTATTGTATCAGAAATAGTGTGGCCACCAGGTCTGGGGAGGGGATTGTGCCCCTGTACTGGGCACTGGGGAGGCTGCACCTTGAGTGCTGGGTCCAGTTCTGGGCTCCTCACCATCAGAAGGACATGGAGGTCCTGGAGCGAGTCCAGAGAAGGGCAACCAGGCTGGGGAAGGGGCTGGAGGGCAAATCCTCTGAGGAGCAGCTGAGGGAGCTGGGGGTGTTCAGCCTGGAGAAGAGGAGGCTGAGGGGAGACCTTATCACCACCTCCCCTGCCCTGCCAGGAGGGTGCAGAGAGGTGGGCGATGGTCTCTTCAGCCAGGGGACAGGAGATGGGACAAGGGGAAAGGGCCTCAAGCTGCCCCAGGGCAGGGTCAGAGCAGATGTGAGGGAAAAGCTCTTCCCTGGCAGAGTTGTGGGACTGTGGCACAGGCTGCCCAGGGAGGGGGCTGAGTCCCCACCCCTGGGTGTGTTTAACAGGCGGGGAGATGAGGTGCTCAGGGATCTGGGTCAGCACAGGACAGGGACGGTTGGACTCCATGGTCTTAAAGGTCTTTTCCAACCTGGGGATTCTGTGACTCTGTGAAATAGGCTTCTTGGCTGTGATCCTTACTGGTTTATATCTTGTTTCAGTGCAAGCTCCTGGTTTATAATAATGTCACAGCTCGAATCCCAAGAGGAGCTGTGGGCGTCTCGCACAAGGATGTGGGGGAAGTCACAACAGGAGCTGAAGCACGGGATGGGGATAGCACACCAGAGCTCCACTGCACGAGGAGAGGGTGGATTTAAGGGAAAGCTTCATGGTTACAGTGCCAGGCTCTGTGTTTCTCGCATGCACATGGGTGGCTTCAGCAGTGCTGCCTGCTCTTGGGGTATGGTGTAAGAGCAGCTTTGGGAAAGGGGAAAGGTGAAAGGACAGAGAGGATGGGAGCTGGAAGGAGGCAAGGGATTGAGAGCTGGGAAAAGCATGTTCTTGGGAAAAGGCCCTTCTGGAGGAGAAAGGCCTCTGGAGATGCAAACACAGACTTGAAGTCATTCTCACGTGGTATTTCACCGAATTAAAATGTTAATATTTTCTGCAGATAATTAACAGAGAAGCAGATGAACAGCAAAGACCAGTCCGCCAGACACTTCCCAGCAAAGCATTTTCTCATTATTATTTTCTGTTGCCTTCCTACTCTGGTTAAAATAACATATCATATGATACATGAGTGCAGATCGCTGCCAGCACGGGGAGCCAAGCAGTGAGTCTCCTGGAGGACGTGGGTGCCAGCTCCTCAGGGGACAGGAGGGACACTTGCTTAAAAGGAAGGCAGTTTCCAGAACTTACTCAGGAATTTCCAGAGAAACCCCAAAGCCATACGTCCAGGCAGCTGCTTGAGTATGAAATCTATTTATTCACCCTGCTTTTACTCTGTGCTTTTGCCCATATTTGATTTATTAAGGCCAAATGAGCTCTGTTACATCAGGGGGGGTGCACCAGCCACCGGGACACGGGACCTGCAGCTTTTACCAGCGTTTCAGTCCAGTGGAGCATCCCACTTGATGCTGCTGCTGGCAGGATGACCCAGGTCATTTCAGACGACCTTTAATTTCTGCCTTTTCCTCTTCATTGTCTTTTTAATGTATCTGGGATGCACTTTTAGCAGGCAGTGATGATTCCCCTGGAACACAGTGCAGGTGGTGCCGCTCTGTCTCTCCCCATGGAAGTGGACTTCCACAGGGGCTGCGTGTTTTCCTGCAGCCATATTCCAGTCCATCAGCAAAATATTTATCCCTTGAGCAAATTCCTTTTGCCGTGGGGAGAGAGCAGAATGTGGGACGGTTTCCCAGGATCCCAAGGAATAAGATTTCAAGCCGGGAGCAGGCACGGTCCATCAGGCTGGGCTGGCTCCGTGCTCAGGTCACACAGATCCCTCTGTGCTTCACATCCTGCCAATGAAATGGTGTTTGTCAGCAATAGTTCATTTGGGTGGTATTAATCTCTGAGGCTCGGCATTTGTTTGCTTCCCTCCCCGTGCTGCAGCAGCCTACGCTCCCCTCTCTCCCCGAGGAAAAACACATTAAAAGTCTTTTTTTGGGCAAGAGAAAGGAAAGGAAAACCAGCCCGTTTTCCTGAGGCCACGGAATTTCTGAGAGATCCATTTCAAGGTGTTTATTACAGCCTTTCATCCCGTCCCCTGACTGTTGAGACTGAATTCCCTGCCTGGCAACAGATGGGATGCCAAGTTATTTTTAGCAGTTTGTTTGCTTTGATTGAACCCTTAAACAGTATCCTGCTTTTAAGTCCTTGAATTACCTTGGGGCTAACAAGCCATGGAGAACTCCTCTGCACAGGGGAATCCAGGAGAGATGCTACCTGTGACAAGGAACTATCCCAGCTACATAAAACCAACATGCAGGGGACCTGGAGTATGTCACAACTATTAATGGGCACGCTGAGCAGCGAGTTACTTGTTTTATTATTTCACAGACAGGAAAACAGCAGAGATTAATGTCAGTAAGGGCTGGCTGAGCGTGTCGGGTTCTCCCTGAATCTGGCAGCAGACACACAGATGGGTTGAACAGCCTTCAGACGGGCACATTGCCCCTGTTTGCATGATCCTGGGCACACGACTTTTCCTGGGAAAGCAGCAGTTACACACAAACCTGCTCATTCCTTTTGTCTGGACTGAGAACTCCCTTGAAATTCAGAGAGAAAATAAAGACAGTAAGGGCAAATTGATCCTTCCCCTGGGCTTTTCAGGCTTTTGGACTTTCCACTGCCATTATTCCTGACATTAGGTGTGCTGGCAGTGGCTGGCTGGCCTCGTTAATCTAATTAACCCACTGGGTTATAAGTGTGTCCTGCTGGAGCCTGTCAATGAATCCATCCCTGTGTGTGGTACCCAAAGCGCAGCCCCTTCCCACAGAGGTGCAGAGGGGTGATGGGATGGTGGGACAGAGCGGCTGGAGCACCGGGATGCAGAGAAGTTTTGCATCAGGATGACCCCACCCTGCTGTGCTGGAGTCTGTTGTGTGCTTGGAAGGGGCTGTTCCTGCTAATCATAACTCAATATTGTCCTCTGAGTCTGTGACAAGCTGAAGTGGAGTGAGGGAAGAGGCACACAGCTCTGCCCAGGGGATGAGGCACTGCGCCTCCGCCAGCCCTGGCATCATGGAGAGCCCAGCCACCCCAGCCTATTTCACCATTGGGTTTTGGCTGAGCAAAGCCAGGCCCCCATCTCCCTCTCTCATTGCCATTCAGCAGCTGTCTCCGTCTCAGGGTCAGGAGGTGCACATCTGGATGCACAAATCCCCATTGGAAACTCCATGCAGGACCTTTCCATTCCTTCCCTAATGAATGTCCCAGGGATCCTTTCAATGGGCCGAGGTGCCTGCCAGCTGCCAGGCTGCATACAGAACAAAGTGTTGCCCTTGTGTTCCTCTGAAAAGGCCTTAAGGAAGCTCTGCCCCTTTCTGGGAAGCCTAAAAATCTCTGTGCCCGTTCCAGGCTGTGTACAGAACAGGAGGGTTACAAGTCTCTCTGTTGGGGCCTGGCTAGAAAACCAACCACTTTTATTAAAAATATTTTACTTCTGGGCTTTTTCCACCCATTTTTCCAGTTCTTTGCTGAAGTCACCCTTTGAGGCACAAGAAAAACTTTTAGACTCCTCCTTTTGGGTTGTTTTTCCCCACCTTTAAATTGCTTTTAATAATTAAGCATAATGGAGAAGCTTTGATTGGATTCCTCACTCAGGTGGTCAATTAGGTATATCTAAATAAGTTAGAAAATGCACTCCTTCAGACTCAATTCCTTTCCCTTTATCCAAACTAAAATACACTGTCCTCCAGAGGGTTCTTGTTTGAGAATTGACCAAAGGTAATTATTTCAGATAATTAAGATCACTAAGCAAAGTAATTTAATTTTCTTCCCTTCTCTTCCTCCCTCCAAGAAATGGAAATGTCTGTGTAACACTTGATCAATAAAAAAAAAACCCTTTTCAAAGGTTGAAGTTGGCCCAGGATGCTGTTAAGTTAGCAGGCACTAGCACGAATGGGAACCCAGCAGAGATGTTTCAAAGAGTAATGACACTTCCAGTTGAATGATTGGATTTGTCACTGAGATTTTTGGTTGGTTTGTATTTGGTTGTGGATTTAAACTTTGTTTCCCCCTTAAATTCTGGGTCTTTTCCAAGTGAGCAGGGCCAGTGGGTACGAGGGGCTGAACTGGTGAGGCCAGTTAGCTGTATTGGAGGCAGGTGCTGGGGCAGGGTTGGCCTGGCTGGGGCTCAGCAGATGAAGGAGATGTGGAATCAGGGGAAACAGGTGAACTGAGTTGAAATCAGGGTGCTCCACCAATAACCTGTGGGGGCAAACATTATATAACAAGGACTGAGGTGGATGGTAGGAGAGGAGTGGAGGTTCAGAGGCTTGGAGGATGGCAGAAGCTGGGCAAGAAAAGGTATTTTGGGGGTTTTATTTACTTTTTCCTTCTTGCTTTCTCATGGTCTCTGAGCGTCTGGTTGCCACACAATTTGGGGGTGATGTGTGGTTGGGAGAAGTGTGCTCTGACCTTCTTGTTGGAGTGATGGGGGAGGTGAGGGGTGTTTTGCTCTGAGGCACAATGCCTTCCATGTGTGCTGAATTGCCTGTTTGGAGCTGGAGGAGGGGTGGAATTGGGGGCTCTTTGGTTGTGGGGCTGTGAGGCAGGAGCCTGGTTTTATGTACTTGTTTTATGTACCCAGAGAAGTTGTGAGGTTTCTCTTTGTGCAGGTTTGGAGTTGTTGTGGTTCCTGTCAGGTTAACCCACTCTTTCTGTTTCTCCTCTCTCTGCAAATGTTTTCCCTGTCCCAGCTGTATCCTAGCTGTGTCCTGCTCTGCTTGGGCAGAGAGATGAGGATATTTCTGTAGAAAACACTGCTCACTGTTCCCTTTCCCTGGAACTCTGTGGTATCTCAGGCTGTGAGTTCAGAAGGTGCTTGGTCTCCCTGTGGGGTGTGTTGGGGTACAGCCAGGCAGGAATAGCAATGCCAAGAGTTAAGCAGCTTTGGGGATTTAAACTATTTCAGCCCTGTATCCTGGGCTGTGCCTTAAGCTCAAACTTCATCTACAACTGAGGGGAACCCTCCTGGCCCATTGGTGTTGCCTGAATCCAAGAGCCTCAGGCTGTGCTGGGGGATTGAGCTGCCTGGACAGCCCTGTGCTGGGGGGTGGGTGAGGAGTTGATCCCAGGAGATGAGCTGGGACCTCGTGGGAGTGGGAAAGTCTCCCACTGCTGCAAAGTCTGGGTACTGGGCTTGCTAGAAACTGTACTAGATACTAAAATGCTGGGGATGGGGCTTTGTGTCTGAAGTATTTCTAGAAAAGGCTTTGGCTGGGAGCAGGGGGCTGGCTGCTCCTGTGTCTTCCTTAAACAGCTTTGGCTTCTCAGAGTCACAGCTGCTTTTGAGGTCGTTTGTAATACGATGTGTTGGAGAAGCAAAAGGTGTGGGGCAGTTTAAATGTGGCTTTGTAGGAAGGACAGATCCTGGACAGAGTGTCCAGGTCTCTAACCTGTGACTACCAAGTGTTTGGGAACACTTGGTCACTGGTACTTTCCAGAGCAGCAAGCTTCCCACCTGTTGATTTCCAAAGCTCAGCTCATCCCAGCTGTTCTGTAATGCCTGCCTGCTTTCCTTAGAGCTTCCTGGGGAGCCTTCATTACCATTTCTGCTGTACAAGGGCCACTCACTGCAGCACACAAACACTTCAGCAGCCTGTCAGTGCTGGGCTTTGAAGCCGGTGTAGCGGCGAGCACCAGAGATCTGCGATCTTAATTAGTACAAGGGGTTATGGGGATGTTAATACCTGATCTTGCAGGGCTGACAGAAAGGATTAAAGGTGGTGGAATCGGATGCCTGTAAAACAGAGGGTTCTGGGCACTGCTGGCTTTCCTGAGCTCCAGTGAGCAGGTTGTGGCTCGCTCAGGTGGATGTGCTTGTTGGTACAAGTCTGGGTTGGAGCCTATGGAGCACTGTGGGTTGTGCTCAGGCCAAGGGTGGGAATGGCTGGGAAGGTCTTGATTCCTTCAAGCTTTGATGGCATCAAATTCTACCACAAATACTTGAAATAATGCCTACACCGTGTGGCTGTGAAATGTGATCTTCCAATCCATGTGTTTCTTTAACGAGCCTTCCTGGTGCAGAGGGGAAGCTGTGGGGTGTGGGCAGGTGGGATGCAGCTTATCCACACCTCTTCCTGCAAGCTCCTGTGACTGGAGCCCAGCAGAGCCCTGGTGATGTGGTTGCTGCCCACACCATCTCACAAGGTCTGTTAGACAGCAGCCAGAAGCCTTTATTTACTTTTTTTTCCACACCACTGTGATGAGCTGGAACACTTGTTTCCGTGGTGCTGGGATGCTGAGCAGCTCACGTGTGGGGGCAGCAGAAGGCAAGAGGCACCTTGGGAATCCCAGCTCGCTCTGGGGCTGTGTCCAGGGAGGTTACCCCAGGGAAAGGGTCACTCTGCTGTGTGTTTGTGGCAATTAATGGAAATCAGATACTGGACGGGATGTACCTTTTGCAGTTCTCCCTGGCCTTGCCCAGTCTGTTGCTGTGGTTCATGTGATGAAATTCCTGCCGTGCAGAGTCCTCTGTAAGAGCTCGGAGCAGTCCTAACCCTGTCTTGCTGTGGGCATGCCATGCCAGGGATGCTTCAGTGTTGTTCATAGCTCTCAGCATTCTGTGTGGCAGTGGGGTTGGAGCCCTGTGCCCACGTTTCTTCCACAGCCCTTTCCCAGTAACCCTTATTTCATGCCCTGATTTGGCAGTGAGGTGGCTCAGGCTGAATCATTCTGGATGTCTGTATGTGACAAGTAATATTGAACCTGTCCAAATGTGGCAAAAATCCTGCTGTAATTAATTAACTTATTGTATTTTATGATGTTTGGTGTTCCTCCTTGGCACCCAGAGGATCTCTGATCTTTGATCCGGGGGGTGTGATTTATTGGGCAATTATACATCCACACACCATCGCTCACTGGAGAGAGGAGCTGTGATCTCACCAGCCTGGGAGAACGTGATGTGGAAGGACTTTTATCAAATGGAGGAGGGGGGCTGATGGATGGGGAAGTTGGGGAAGTATCGATTCCAGCCAATATATTATCTTCCACATTAATACTGGGCAGACAGGAGCAAATAGAGATCCAGCACCAGTGTTAGTGGGATTTTTCCATGATGAAGAATCACCCTTCTGTGAAGCTTCATTTCAGTGAGGAAAGGTGTTTTGGGCCATTAAATGATTTCTTATGGAAATGGATCCTCTTGGGAACGTGGTGTGGGAGAGGAGTGTTCTGTACAGGCTGCTCTATTTTGGGAGGTGACTTGGAAGCTGGAGCACTGTGTGTCCTGCAGCAGCATGTCTCTAGGGGTGGATTGAGAAGAACAGTGGCCCACGTCCCCTTGCAGGTAGATGTCTCTGCAGGCCTTAAGCCCAGGTGAGGGCTGTGGAAGGGTGAGATCAGGAGAGGATTTCTTAATTCCCATAGTCCTGTGACTTTCCAAATGTCTCCTGTGTCAGGGCCAGAACATGCATTATGTGACACAGGTCCTCCCCTTCTATTACTGCTGCTTCTTAATTTGAAGGTCACTCCTCTGAGTTTAGCAGAGGCTTCTCTGTTGGTGACGGATGCGTCCCTCCTGCTATCCATTCTGCCTTGTAATACTGGATTTATTAATGCATCAGCAGAGCTCTTCCCATATTCATCAGAGCCAGATGGTGATAAGAAGGACTTCTGCTTTAAAAATTACCTCCTTCCTTTTGTTCCCTGGCCCCCACCAAGAAAGGAGAGGGAGGGGATTAATTTAGACTGAAAGTGCTTCAGTTGATGCTGCCTCCAGAAGTCGTTAGTAAGACAACCAGGTAATCAAACTGATGTGAGACCTTGACTTGTGTTGACAGAAGAGTGAACCACTCTGCAGCTCTTGTTTTCATGGGGACTGGGATGCTTTGTGAAGGATGCAGCATGGCCCCACGATGGCAACTGCTGATGGAGATGGTCTTTGCTCTGCAGACCACCCACGTTCTGTAACTTCAGCACAGGTAACCCATCCCCACAGGAGGGATCCAAGGGGTTCCTGTGTCTTTGTATGCTTCTAGTGGCTTGAGAAACTGCAAATTTAGGGTAAACCAGTTGAAGATGGGATGCTGGTGTGCACAGACTGAAGAATTCTGAACTCAGAGGAACTTTTAGGAACTGAGTGTCTCTATTTCCAGTAGATGGATGCTCTCACACTCGTGAGCTGAGGAGCTTAAGCTGCCTTGCTCCTGGCATCAAGCATCCAGTTGCTTCATGAGCTTCCCCTGTGTTGCCTTGTGCTGATTTTGGGTGGTGTTGGTGTCCCAGGGAGATGTGAACCAGGGTGGGGAGCAGCGAGTTCTCCACATGATTCCCCGCATCTGACTGCTGCGGAGCGCTCTACACGTTAGAGGGATGCTGAGGCTGGCTTGGAGTTATCCTCCTCGGAGTCTTTATCCAGGTATCTGGGACCATTTGCCCTGCTTGTTCACCGGGCAGACAAACCGGGCGGTGTCTGTGGGGGCATCTCAGCCCAGCTGGTGATGCTCCAGGGAGTGCGAACAACAAGGCTCCCTCCGCGCCAGGGGATGGATGCATTTTCCCCTGGTCCCCACTGGAGGTCACTGGAACATTGTTTACCATTGTCTGGTAGAACAAAGGAATCGCAGAACGGAGGTTTCACGAAATTAAATCTTTCGGTGTTTTTAGAGATTTTATTGTCAGTTTTTCCCTATTAAAATAAATCTCCAAATTGCTCCTAATCCCCGGGCACGGGGTGTGCTACTTTACAAACATCTCTCGTGGCCTGAGGAGATCCTGGCAGAGCCTGTGTCTTACAGGACTGTGAATCAACTGACAGGCATTGAGGGAAAGGCTCCTGTAGTGAGCTCTGTGCCCCAGCTTTCCTTGCAACACCCTGATGGACGCATCCCAAGTGCAAAGAATCAGACTGGTCAGGGTTGGAAGGGACCCCAAGGATCAGAGAGTTCCAACCCCCTGCCACAGGCAGGGACACCAACTTCCAGGCCTGGAGCTACACAAGATTGCCCAGGGCTCCATCCAACCTGGCCTTGAACACCCCCAGGGATGGGGCACACACCCTATCTCTAGGCAGCCTGTTCCAGCCCCTCACCACTCTCTCTGTAAAAAAACTTCCCCCTCATATCTAATTTAAACCTTCCTTCCTTCAACTTCACTCCATCCCCCTTGTCCTGCCAGTCTCTGTCCTTTTAACAAGCTGATTCCCCTCCTGTTCCTCTGCTCCCTTCAGGGACTGGGAGGCTGCAGTGAGGTCCCCCTGCAGCCTTCTCTTCTCCAGGCTGACCCAGCCCAGCTCTCCCAGAAGCCTGAAGCCAGCAGCAGGAACCCAAAATGTTGCTGTTACCAGTCCCTTTATCACATGTATGTTACATGCACTGGAGAGCAGCTGGGCAGCCTGGTGTTCTGCAAAGGCCATCCTATTAAATTTGGTCCAGACCAGGGAGGCAAAGGGTGTCTTTCCCCCACTCCCCCCTCATGCAGGCAGCAGTTCCTGCCCACCCAACATTTTGGGAACAAACCCAAGATGCCCCTCGTGTCCTAGATCCAGCCCCCCTCCTGCCTGAGTCCTCCTCGGCACTTGGTGCTGGAGCAGGAGCAGATGCTATGCTAACAGGATCTAATTATCAGTGATAGGAAAAGTTTGGCAACTAGTCATGGAATCAGCAGTAACATGAAACAAAGCCTCTCCCCAACCCATCTATCAAAGTGCACGCAGTTTCTGTTAATGATAGACTGAATAATAACCAGTATTAACTCAAAGGATCCCTTTCTATTTCCCAGTGATATTTAAAGCCAAGAAATAGACTCCTGACTCTTGGGTGATATCCAGGTTTCCATATAGAACTGGGATTTATATTTTTGTCTTTAGATGAGAAGTGTGTGTGAGATGTATCAGCTTATGGCAAATTAGGTGCCATTTGCTGTAATTTTTTGACTGTGAGAGTGCAAGCAGTTGAGTAGAGCAGTGCTTGGTCTCCTTGGAATATGTGTGGGAGGAGTTGGGGATTTCCATTCTGCATGTAAGTGCTTCCTTTAAATCTGTTCCCACAGGCAGCTGATGGATCCAAACCCCATGCTGGATTATTCTTGGAATACATAGAAATGCATAAATGCAGAAAACCCTCAATGTAACAGTCTCCACAAAGATTTCTGCTAGGGAAACACAATTTGCTGTTGAAAAACTTTGAGCAGAGGTTTGAATTGTTTGCAAGCCCCCAGGGAACTGGGGTTTGGGGAGGGGGCAGGGTCAGCCTGAGCAGGTCCCTTGCTGCTGCCTTTACCTGACGCTGTTACCAAACACCTCAGGTAGAGTCTGTCTGATGAGCTGAGGTAATATATCTCTTGGCCTCTGGCAGAAGCCTCCCATGAAGGGGTTTTTAGTGTCTGACTGTGTTTTTCTGTTCCCTCAGATCCCCCCTCCCAGGTCCCCATTAGGGAAGAGGTGGGCAAGGAAAACCCCAGTTTCAGCTCTGCTGGGTATTGGGGCAGAGATGGTGCTACGTGGTGGCACAAGCAGTATGTGTGGGAGCCCAGGGCAGACATAGGGTGCTGGAGAAGATGCTAAAATGAGTCTAATGGCCTGGCTGGAGTGTCTGCTTCACCTGTGTGCTCCTGGGTGAAGAGCTAACCTGAAGTGAGATAAGAGGTTCTTGAGATGCTTGTCCTGTCTCTGCTGCCTGCCCTGGGCTGCTGCTCTGGGTACCTGTGAGGATGCAGGAGGGCTGGTCCAAGGGATGTCTGCTGGTAGGCTCTTCATGATGACAACACTCAAAGACTTCAGGAAAGTAATGCTTGATTGTGTTTAGCAAGTAATTTTCTGAACCTAAATAATAAGTTCATCTCGAATTGATGATGAACGTGAGGACTTGAGCCCTGAACTGCAGAGACTTGATTAACGCATTAAAGTGATGAGGTACTTGGTTGGAATGAGAATGTATTTCCTGTGAGCTCTGTGTGATGTGCTTGAGAGATGCCCACACTGGCTTTCTGTGAACGTGAGGTGTTCCTGTGCAAGGGGAAGGCCATCTCCTGAAGTGTTACTGCTGAGTGATGGAGGGAGCTCACTGCTGCTGCTGCCCTTGCTTGAAGCTTTTGGCAGATGGGGATGGGACAGGAAAGCTGCTGGATGTAAGCTGTTGATAGTGGTACCCAGGAACTTGCCCGAGAAACCATCCCTTTATTTGTCAAATTAATAGCCTCAAAGAGGCTCTGAATAGCCTCATGGGATGTGCAGGTGTCCCAGCCAGGAGCAGACACAGCTCCCCTTGCACCACAGCACCAAATCTGAGCCGGGTCTGGAGCTGTACTTCTGCTTGTCTTCATTGAAAAGCTTATCCTTAAATGTTTGCAGTAAAGCCCTGGAGCCCTGAGAAAGAAGATGCAAATAACTTGACTCTTTTCCCATGGAAGCAATTAAGAAACTGTGTTAATAAGAAATCAAGTTGTTTGTAAATTTTAATGGTTTAAAAGATGCCCTGGGGAAATCACAACCAAATAGGATGCTTTGTTTGACGTGCACCCTTGCTAGCCAAGCAGCTCCACCTATGTTGTAGATGTGATCAATTAAAAATTATCAGGAGAAAATGATGTGTTCTTTTAATTTAACGTGTTTAGCCAGAAGGATTTTCTAACATAACGATTACAGGCTAGGAGGAGAGTGTCATCTTGTTTTATTCCCTCCCTGCCTAAGAAAGGGGAAGCTGTAGGGTGCCTGGCTACAGGAGCAGCATCAGTGGGGAGCTGGGTTAATACTGCAGCCCTGGTTACTGGCCCAGGATGGGTGTCTGTGCTCAGTGTCCTTGGGTGAGGGGGGTGGTGGAGATGTGGGGTTTGACACATGGTGCCTGGACATGCCTCTGACCTCCCCACACACAGCCAGGGATGAGAGGGGCACTGGGCTGAGCCCTCTTCTCTCGCCCCACTGGCAGGGTGTCCCATTCCCCGTGCTGCAGATGCTGAGCAGCACCCTGGCCCTGTGTATTTGTACTGTGCTGTGCTACACCCCTGTTCCCTCTTTGATTCCCCTCTGGGAGCTCATCTTCATGTGAAGCTTCACATAGAACCAGCTTGCTGACTCCAGTTGGTGCTGCTCGCCGGCACTGGTGTGCAGTGGGTTGGGAAGATGTGGGTACAGGCAGCAGTTTAAAAGCAAAAAAAAAAGAAGTAGTGAAATTTATTTCCCCCTTCAATTCGTGACTGCCAAGCTCACCTCATTACTCTGAGGCCCAGCTTGTGCTTTATGCAGCATGAGGGCTGGCAGCACTGCCTCTACTGTGGCTTGGAAACCATCCTGTGAAGAAGTCCTCGTGGCTTCTAAACGTGCTAATAGCTGACATATGCAGAGAGCAGGAGCAGAGCCTTTCATCCTGCTCAGTAGCCGAGGAAAACATCAGTGTGATGGGAACAGAGGATGCAGCTTAAGGCACAATACGTGTGTCTGAGGCGGGTGAGAAACGGGGAGTGACTCTGTGACAAGTGTGTTACTGCTGTTTGGGTGTGTGGTATGTGGTCTCCATAAGGCTGGATTATTGTGGTTTATAAGAGATTCATGGGACTACATTTAGTTGTGTGTAATGTATGTCTGCTCATACACAGAAATCACCACAAGGTTTCATTATTGCTGTGACACATCCCTTCCAACTTGTGTGCTCCTCTGATTATTGCAATTTGTTTCTCCTGGAATTCCTGTAAGGCATGACAAGACACCAAAGTTATGGGGAGTTACACAAAGGGCTCCTTTGCATATTAAAGACTTTGTATTGTCACTTGACTAAATTTGGGAAAACATCTACCACTGTGAGTGTCATTAGAGAGAGATGAATTCCAGTGCTCATTACTGGGATGCTGTGACAAATAGGTGGAGGAAGGACTATAAAGTGGCAGTGTGCTTTTTTTCCCAAGCCTTGTCGAGGCTCATTTTACTCCTCTCCATCTCCAGCAGTCTCAATCCCTTGATAATAAATGCAGCTTGCATATGAACAACCCCCTGGACCGATTTCCTTCCACTGGAAGGAGTGATTTAAAAGAAGACGAAAGAAGACATTGAATGTGTTCATTATTGATAATCTTAAAGATTTACTGTGGGCTTTCAGAAAAGCTGCTGCCTTAAAGCAAACTGCTTTTATCTCCTTTTTGTTTGCTTAGTTGGCTTTTGTGGGTTTTGGGTTTTTGTTGTTTTTTTCCTTCAGCAGCTCATGTAGGTAGAAGCTGGAAATTTTATTTTCTTCCTCAGGGGAAATTTTCCAGCCCCTGCTAACAGCTGGAAAGCTCTGTGGAACCTGGTAAGGATGTGCTTTGCTGGTGGAGGGGTGTGTGGAGTACATCAGACCTGGCTTTAGGTGCCTGTGGCTGCTGAGGGCAGCATCACTGCATGGCAGGGCTCTGGGACAGGGCTCCTACCCTTGGGCATCAGGTGTCTTCAAAGGGTTCTGAATTAGGCAGTAATTTTGAATATCTTTTTAAAAGCCCAAACCCTTGGTAAAATAATAGGGGGATCTGCTGAGCAATGAAATGGTTTCCAGTCTGGTCATCCTGAGCCCACGTGGTACAGCCTGATCTCCATCCTTGTGGTGCTCCCAGTGACACAGCACAGCCCTGGCTTTAGGTGAAAGTGTTCTCCACTTCTCTTCTCTCCTAATTGCAATAGGTAGTAAGAAGCCAAGAGGAAATGGAAGAGGAAAGGGGAGCTTAATTTAGATAAGTCCCCAACTGCTCCTTCATGCTAGCTGAAGGCAATTACCACAGTGTTTTGGGTTGTGTTGCTTCCAGGTTTCTCCTTGAGGGAACAAGCAGTTGGGGTGGTGCAGGAGAAGGGCTGGTGGGTGGGAGTCGGGTGCATCCTGAGCCAAAAATGGAGGAAAAGGAGAATGAGAATCTGTGCCAAAAAGCCCAAGACCAGCGAGTTCCTCTGATAGGTTCTGACCTTTTTTCAGCACACATCAGAGGGCAGAGGCAGCCACCCTGTGCTCAGAGTCATTAGATGTTAGGGATGTTTAAAGTACCAGGTACAGAGCTGTGAGACACAGACCAGATGTGCTCAGTCACCTCTTTGCCCTTCAGTCTCCAGAAGTTCCAGAATCTCTAATTAAAGCCAAAAATAGGTTCAGGGAGGAGCAGATGGCTTCAGGAACCAGGAGGTGTGAATGAGGGATGTGAACTCATTTCACCCACGTAACCTCTGGATGGGCCCTGCCAGAGCATCACACTGTCCTGAGACTGCTGGGGCTGGATGGGAGGTGGTGGGACTGGGGAGAGGGGCCACAAGCTTCACCTTGGTTCTGCACAAAGCAATTAGGTTTTCTGTGTGGATGACTGTTGGGAAGCAGAGAGCACAGACCCAAAGGTCCATGAAATTGAGAGAGGCAGCAGCTGCTCAGTACCTTGGAAAAAAAATCAGGACTTGATTTTTGCAGAGGCTTGGTCACATTGGGTTTTCCCTCCCCTCTGTCTGAAGATAAGCACCCCTGAACTTGAAAGTATTTGTAAAAATCCACCAACTCTCTGCAATTCAAACCCCACACAAAGGGGGGGTCTGAACTGCTGTGGGGCAGGAACAGACAGCCGGGTGGTTCCTGAGCTGCCTTGTGCAGCTGGATGCCATGGAGGTGGAGAAAGGAGAACTTTCCCCTGATGGTAAAGCAAGGAAAAAACTGCTGTCTGCTTGTGTGGGGATCTGGGCACATCATCCTTTCCCTGTCTGTGCTCTCCTCCTGCAGCACCTGCTTTCCTCAGTGATACAGTGCAGGATCTGGGCAGGACAGGGGTCACTTTTTGGCACAGAAGGTGTAATTAGCTGGTTGAACTCGTGGGTGTTTAGAGGTCTGATTGGCTAAAAAGGGCTTTGCAAGGTTTGGGTAACATTTACCACAGGACTGATAGGAAATACAGAGAGTTCAGTGGCTTGTCCCTCCAGCCCTGGTGCAGTGTATCTCTGCAAGGAATTCCCTCTGGGTCTGGGTCTCCTGCATTTCTAGGTGGGAACTCATCAGGCAGATGCAAACTCGGTGATGTGTTGGGGCAAAAGCAGAACCCAATGGACTTTGGGGTGTTTTTCCTGGGTAGCTGGAATGAGGCAGGTGACTCTGGGGAGCTGGGGTGATTGTGTGCTCTCATTCACCACATCCCAGAGCACCTCTGCCTCCACGATGTGGTATTTGCTTCTGAAGCAGGAGAGATTTCCCAAAGGTGTCCCAGCATGTGTAGCTGTGTGTTATCCCCAGAGTTAATTCAACAAAGTATACTGGAACACAGAGGATCAGAAAATATTTTCTCTGTGCTCAGAAAGCAAAACCACATGCTCAAACCCTGTCATCAGTTCAGAGGCGTTTAACAACCTCATACTTCACCAATCAGAATAATTAAACAGGCTCATTATTTTAAATATTCATTGAGTCCAGATTCCATGTTTGGCTTTCTTGGTCAATTTGGTTCTTGC
This sequence comes from Gallinula chloropus, assembly GCF_964237585.1. NCBI lineage: Eukaryota > Metazoa > Chordata > Aves > Gruiformes > Rallidae > Gallinula > Gallinula chloropus. The sequence continues at coordinate 4,048,098 of NC_140112.1, forward strand.
TAATCTGGGGGAAGGAAAGAATGTTCTCTAGTGCTTAATTTGCATTAAAAACACTATAATTTGTAAGTAAATTGGAAAGCTTTTAAGTGAAGAGGGAACATCAGTGACTTGACAGTCAAAGCTCTCCTTTGTTTTTCAAGCATAATGTTCCAGAAAGATGCTCTTCCTTTCTTGGAATTACACGTGGGTAAGAATGAAGCCTTGTAATTGTTCATTAATCCATGGTTATTAGAAGACTGGTGGAAGAAAGCACCAGGAAAAGAGCCCCCCGAAGCTGGTAGTGTCTTTCCTGTGATACTTGCAGTAGGAAATTGATGTAAAATTTCTGAAGGGGGGGGTGAGTGATCATGAGAAGAGCTGTCACTGGGCTGGGGAGATGGAAGGATGGAGCTGCCTCTCTGAAGTGCAGCAAGACCTCTCCTGCCTGCTCCTGTGCTGAGCCTGTCCAGCGGCTCAGCCTTGCTGCTTGGACCTGATTCTTTCCCTTTCCACTACTCCCAGTTGTGTGAGATACTATCTTACTGGTGACCTGATGAGTGGCCTGAAAGGAGCACTTGGTGAGGAGGAGAGAGATATAAAGATACATCATTCTGGCTAAATAGTAGGGGAGGGGAAAAAGCTGCTTCTATTTTCTTTCTTGAACAACCTGATGAAATGTTTTAATTAGTTTGTTTGGGCATTTTTAAAAAGAAATCAGGCTCTACTTTTCTTCCTTTTTTGGTGTATCTGTTTGTGTGGATGTTGCTGGGGTGGGGGGGGGAGGGGAGGGGGGTGGGGAGGTCAGGTCTTTCCCTGTTGTATTAAAGATGCTGCTCCCACCTCTTTATTTAGGAGGAGGAGGGGAGAGGAGTGAGAAATGCAGCAGATCAGCTTATTTCAATGCAAATCTATTGTCGATAATTGCAGTTTTAAAATCTTCTCAACCTTCAGCTGAACAATGATGAAGAACAATGGCTGTGAATTATTAGCTGTTCTGCTTACCTTCAAAATAGTTCTCACATTGTTGTGATACTCCAATGTATTTATTTGTGTACATCTCTTTGTTCCCCTGATGTGCCTGAGGCTCCTGTGGTCTTTGTTTGCTTTGGGACCTCTGATAACTCAGCCTTGGTGTGTTTGTCATGGCTGGATCAGGGCTGCAATGCATTAAAAATCTCTGTTTCTTCCACTGTCCCAAAGGAATCGGATCCATTTTCCCCTTCTTCTGTTTCCAGGCCAGGATAATGCAACCAGCCCTGGTAGGGAAGCTGCAGGGCTTTGCACGGCTTGGAGTCTCTCCTGTGGTGTTTGCAGAGGTGGGCTCAGCTCCCAGCTGTGCTCCAAACTCCTGCCAGCTGTTGTGCAAAGGGGGAATGGGAGGCAGGTGGGGGGCAGCATTTCACACCAGTACATATGCATTCTGCACACCAGTGGTCTCTGAGTTACAGGGTATAGGGCTGGATGAGGTACTAAAGGTTGGATGTGGTACTCGGAGACATGGGTTAGTAATACAGGTGGTAGGGGGGTGGTTGGACTGGGTGATCCTGGGAGTCTTTTCCAGCCTTAGTGGTCGATGATAAATTATCGATGTAGAGGGCAGGATCACCTTCTGAAGCCCTGTAGCTCAGCATGCTTCCTCACTCAGCCCATCTGGATGGGGCAGACTGGGTTTGGAGGGGAGGACAAGCCTCATCAAGAAGGGTATTGCACCCATGAAACCCACGCACCTTTGGGCAGAGCTGCTGCCACCACATGTTATTGATGGCTGTTGAAGTGTTTGATTTGGAGGACAACAGAGTTGTCAAGGATTTGACTGTTTCTCAGCTGCCTGAGGAGTGTTGGACCTGACAATGCACCTCAATTAGGTCTTAAGAAATAAAATTGGTAGTACATGCTCTGTGAAATCAGGAGCTGTGGTGGATTCCTCAGAGAACAGAGCTGCTTGATTTAGGCTTAAGGATGATGTTTCTCCACATGGGAGTCACCAGTCACAATAATTACATTGCTGTCTTCTCATAATATGATTTATTTAGATGTTGCCGTATGAATTAATTCTCTCTAATTGCTGCTCTTCTCACTGTAAATCAAGGTTTCTTGCTTTCTGGAGAGTAGTGAACATGATCCTACATTGAAGTAATTAGTCCAATTAGAAAGGAAAGCAGATGTGGAAAACCAATTACTTCCAGGAATATGTCTGCTCCCATGTAGTCCACATGCTATTCAATCGAGATGGAGTAGGAGGTTAATAAAACATTGGTTTATTCATAAACTCCACCCAACTCTGAGACTCAGGACTCAACTCATGCTTGGGAGATGGTACCTCGTGGGGGGCTGGACCCACCAGCATCCTGCTCTGCTCTGGGTTTACCTCAGGGTTGTGCAGTATCTTTGGTTTCTCAGATTTACAAGCAATAGCAGGGTCCCTGCTCCCTTCTGCAGGGGCTGTGCCTGGGCTGGAGTGGTGTGTGAGGGCATCTGCATATTTGAGAGACCCAGCACTTGCAGTCACATTTCATCACAGCAGTTCTGCCAAGTTTGAGTCTACCAGAACATCCCCCAGACAGGCAGGGGCCTTTCTACATCTTCCTACACCCATCGTGCCTCTCCCAGTTTGGAGATGGGATTTGCTTTACAAAGGATGTACTCTGAGCCACACAAATGATGTATAAAACACCGAGTGTGAGAAGTGGAGGGGGGCAAAGGCTCAGCACTTCTCCCTGTAATTAATTTCCTGGAGCAGCTCTGGGAGTGGTGGCTGTTGTGGCCCTGGAGAGGCAGGACCAGGGAGCAGAGCAAACGTGCCACGAGCCCAGTGTGATCCCAGTGGCCTCTCTGGGGTTTGTTTTTGAAGCTCTTCATTAAAGTACCTGCTGAGGAGCTCTGCATTGGAAGTTCACCCATCTATTTTCTTCTATCTACCGTGGGGAAGACAAGTGTTCTCATAATTGGGCCATTAAAGGAGGTGTTGAAATGTTACTAATTGTCAAAGGCAATTAAGTGTAGCAACATGTCACAGGTAAATTAACGAGACTCCAGGTGTTTTGAGCAAATTGCATTTCTGTGGGTGTAAAACAATTCCCCTCATCTCTGCTGGCTGTCGGAATGGGTTTGGTGTGCTCTGCTCTTTGGGGTTTTTTCAGAGGAGGGTAGCTGTGCATCAGGACCTGAGCAGGCTGTCACTTCAGGGTGTCTGTGATGATGCACACTGTGTTACCCAGACTTTAGAGATACTCAAAATCCTGTTTTCTGGAAGATGTTCCTTCTCCTATCCAGGCTGGCACATCCAGGCTGTTCCCAGGCTTGCTCTGATACCATGGAAGCAGAGAGTGGCCCAGTTTGTCTCTTCCAGGCTGTGGAGTGCTTCAGATGCAGACCCAGCTATTGAGGTGGTGACTTGTAACCAGTGGCACAAGAAGGTTGATTTTCTCTCTCCACATCTCCATCAGTCCTTAATTCCTGGGGAGTTTTGGCATCCTGGCCTTTGAGATGTGGGAGCAGCTGCTGTGTGTGCCTGGCTGCGATGGGTGGATCGGGAGGCAGACCAGGCTGTACGGGTTCTCACTGCAGTCTCCATGCTTTGCAGTAGGCATCCTTCTCCTTGCATCCCACATGCACTTCCCTGGGATCCTTGCTTCTCAACGCCTTGTTGCCCTCACTCGGTGCTCGGCTGCTCCCTGGCAGGGGGCTGGCTGCTGTGGTGAGGGGCTGCTCTGGCCTCACTCATACACGTACAGCATCTGGAAACTTGCTGTCACACAAGAAAAGTCAGCTCCTTCATGGCACCTCTAGCAGAGGGGTGCAGAGCTCCATGTGCTTGGTGTCTGCAGCCAGGCCCTGGGGAGCACTGCTCTAAGGGTAAGGCTGCCTCCAGTACCCCTCCTGTGCTCAGGAGCTGGTCCTGGTTCACCTCGTAGGTGACCCAAGCTGGGCACTGGCCAGGATGTTTAGTTATTTTGTAAATGTGAATTTATTGGTAAAAATATTGTGTGGGGGGAGGGAGCACTCATACAGACTCACCCCTGCTCACCTGTGCATCATACATGCTGTCTGTGCAAGGTGTTGTACATGGGTTTAAGTTTGCATTCACGCCAGTTCCCTGACTTTTCCTGGAGCAGGGATAACAGGACTAACTGCTGCTGCTCTATTGAGAAGCATCGGAGCCACGAGCACGAAGTTCTTGCTGCCACCAGCACGGGTGCTGTTATCTCTGCTCCCAGCACAGCCGCTTTCAGGAAGACCTGCAGTGACCCCAAATCACTGCTGAGAACATTCAGAGGTTTAACCTTTGAACAAAGCCCAGGGCCTTGATTCCTGGTGACAGTTTTTAACGTACAAAATCTGGAGTTACTAAATCGGGAGTGGCCAGCAGCTGTATCCCTCCTGCCAAACCCCATGGCACGCTGCCCTCCCCTGCCGCTCACAATGCTGCGGGTACGAGGAGAGACCACAAAAGGGTGGCACTGTCACATGGGCCCATAATTATCACTCTTTGTTCCTCTTCTGTTCCTGATGCGTTGGATGCCCTCCCTGGGAAGAGATCTGTGATTGTGTGTATGTGCACACGCGTGTTTGAGGGTGGCTGAAACTCTAATTGTATATTATTAAAATATTATGATGATTTTTTTTTTCCCTTCTCTCCCCTTCCAAGCTGTGGCAACACACAGCACCTCCCCGATGTCTTCTGCAGCTGGCTCTGACTGGCACTCGCAAGGTTGTCCTCCAGGTGCTGCATCAGAAGTCTTTTGACACAGTGTCAGTAATTAAGTGTACAATTAAGAGAATGTCTGCAATTAAGTTCAATCAGTCAGTCAATCAAATCTACATTTGTAAAGGGTTTCCAAAGGGGCTCTTATCCCAGCCTCCCCTCTGCTTCCCAGCTCTGTGGAGCTAACGCCAGGCGTGAGGCTGCGCTGGCTCTGAGCAGCTCAATGGGCTGTGAGGTTTGTGTTGAGGGTGTTAAGAGGCCTCGCTGCCTCCTGAGTGAAAACTGACCCCAGATAAGGGGTTGGGGCACAGCACTGGAATGTAACTGTTAAAAAGGTTGAAAACTCCTGGCTTTTCTGGCTGGATCCCTGGGCGCTCAGCTCAGCGGTGTCATTTCTCACCTGCCTCCCTATGGGAGAGGATGAGAAGAGAGCAGCTGTCCTGTAGGTACAAACTAACCTTGTGTTGTGCCCCTTTGGGCATCTCTTGGCTCCCGTCAGCTTCAGTTTTTGAGGGGGCAGTTGGGGTGGCTGTGTGCTGGCTGCTCTTGTGCCCTCCCCTTTCTGGGGGAGTTTTCTGGGTCAGGTTTCCCTGGCCACACCAGTCTGGCCTTTGCTGTGCTTGAAGGTGGTTGTGGTTTTCTTCCTGCACCTCAAGACAGCGAACACCTCGGACACAGGGGACTGTGCTGTGGTTTCTGTGCCAAGGCCTGGCAGCTCCCACCTTTGTCTGGCTTGTTCTGCACTCTGATGGGGGTTGGTGACCCCCCCGAATTAATCCATTTCAACATGGGGTCTCTGGTTCCCCCTCACCAAGCTGCAGCTATTTGGGACCTGGTATCTGTGGGGAGCAGCTGGAAAGGTTTTGGGTTTGATGCCTGTAGCTAAACCTTGTGTCACCAAGTGAGCCTGCCAATGGCAAAGCGTGGGGGGTGCAGCCAGAGCAGGGCTGTTTCCCTGTGCAGATGTACCTGGTGTTAATAATGCTGCTTTGAGAAGTGTATCTAACGTGATGCCCCAAGCACCAGTGCTGGCAACACCAAGAAGCAGCTTGGTGCTGCCAAAGACTAGTGCCTGGTACTTTCCTGACTGTTAAATCTATCTTTGTGTGTGTGTAAGTTGTTTTCATGTCTGAATGTCCAGATCAGTATCATCAGTTGCTTTCTGGAAATATTCAGTCCATAGATGGCACACATTACTCCAGAAAGTAAACTCAAGGATTTTTCTTGTCTCTGGTGCTACGTCAACGTGAGCAACAAGCCGTGGTGGCTCTGCTAACGAGCTTGCATTTCCATAGTGCCTGTCACCTCTCAGTGGAGGGCTGCTAACCGTGCAGTGCACTGACAGAGACTCGTCTGCAGCAACGTGCGTCCCTGGCAGTCTGTCTGCTGTCTCGGTGCATTCATTGCTCTAATGTATGGAAAGCTGTTAGCCAAGACAGCCTTCATATGGCAGGGAAAAGAACAAATGGCAAAGCCACACGTTAATGGTCGTGCTGTGAGAGCTCCCCAGTGTGTCTGTAATGCCCAACTGTGTTTCTGTCCTCGCCCACAGAGCTCGTGGTGCCCTATGGATGAGGGCATCTTGTGCCAGGGGGACTAAAGGTGGCTGGGGAGGGCAGTACAGAGCTTCAGCAGAGCCAGGATCCTGGCAGAGGCTTCTTCCCTTTGGACCTGCTGCTGCCCAGGCAGTGGAAGATGGGTACCCTTATTTTATTACCCTTAATTAGTAAATAAGCAGACTTGTGGGTTTTTTCCATCTGCTGAGCCTGGCATGTGATACTTACACTCCTGCACTCTCACTCTTTGTCTTGCTACAAAGATAAGAGGGAAAAACCCCAGCTTGTTGTCATGTCCCCATTACCCTCCACCATTCATCACTGCTGGAACTCTAAGGGATGGCTTGTTAAGGTCTCTGTTCCTGGATGCCCTGAAGGAAAATACTTCAGGAGAAGATATTAAGGGCTCTTTTTGGTTACATGTTTCATGGTACCTAGAGAATGGAATGAGATGGATGAGAAGGTATAGAAAACTGAAACAGTATAGGGTTGGCTGGATTCTGTTTTGAAAGTGTTGTGGTCCTGCCACTGTCATGGTTTTATTTGAAATAGTGTAACTTCAATTAACGTTAATCAGGGAGATTTTGTAAGATACCCCACATAGGGGGTGTGTTGTGCCTAATGATGAGCCTGGAAGTGAACGTCAGCAGCTCAGTGTGCGCTGCTGGACCTGACTGTCAGCTTCCCAGGGAGCAAAACCCCTTTGTTGATCTGTGTTTGTGGGAATAGTGGTCAGCAAGTGGCTTCTGAATACTTTTTAGTCAGGCAGATGGGGGGGGGGGCAGAAGGACTAGGTGAGCAGCTGAGAAATAACACAGGACAATAAATTCTTCAAATCTGGTACTAAATCTATCACAGCAGAGAAGGGGGCCTGATGGAGGGAGGATGTAATTTGTTTTCTGTGTTAAATTTGCCAGACCTCATTCTTTCCCCAGTGCTGGTCTCGGGGAGGTGAGGGCTCTGAGAAGGCAATTACAATGGGTGAATGATTAGTGTTAGATGTGACACCTCCACGTGTCACACGTGTTTAACTGCATTAACCTCTGAGGAATTTACACTGATGCCTTAAGATCCATCTTGTGTTCAGCCTGAAAAATCTAAATCCTCCTTCAACTTAAATCTTATTTACACTCATTTTACTATGGAATAAATGGGTCTAGAATTTGAATGGCATCTGGCCAGATTCCAAAGGCATTGTGGCAGCAGAGATGCTGGTGTGATTCTTTACAGAAAGACCCTCAAGGGGCTGTGGTGTGGTGTATCGGTGCTGAAATGAGGTTACCTCCCAGTTTCTTTACTGGATGTGGCATCCTAGAGGGAAGATGACTGAAAGCGATGAGGTTACACATCTAATTTATCCACATTAAGGTTTAAATTCCTGTTAATATGGTATTTAAGCCTTCCAGAAAGCAGCTTTTGTGGTCTGTGTAGACTTTAATCTTTACATATTATGCAGAAAGTGAGTACATTCTCAAGATGGGTTCTTACTGGAGACTTTTGAGAAATATCCAGGTTAAGATGCTCTGCATTCTGCTCCTCCATTCCCCAGCAAGCTGGACCTCTGCTTGGGATGCCTGGTGTATCCAAATTTCCATGCAGTTTCCCTTCTCTGCCAGTGGGAAGCAGTTCCTCTTGTTGCTGATTCATCTCCATGCCTCTTGTGCTTCACTCCACTGAAATCTGGTTAGGTATGAGACAGACTCCGGTGGAATGAAGGACAACAGAACCCATGGATCATCCTTGTTTCCCTTGGGAAGTGCAGGCAGGTTTACTGAGGGTTAACGTACCTTTTAGGGATGCACAGCTGGTACACCTGCGATGTCTGGCTCGGATGTAGGTGGCATGAAACTCTATGGGTGCTGATGGGGATGCTATGGGCTGAGACTTCTGCTCCTTGACTTGTTTCCCTCATATCCCTGTCTCTCATTCACTTTAATTTGGCCCTGTAAGACAGTAGCCAGGTACCCTTTGTGGTGTAAACCAGGGGAACAACTCACCCTGGGACAGAGCAGTGCTCTCATCTCTGAGGGTTTAAACTACCAGGAACTTCTCCAAGTTAAATACTTGAGGGCTTGAGCTTTTATAGAGTTCCTGAGGGGCAAGACAATCACCAGTCCCTCCTGGCCCTGAACCCCTCAATTTGCAAACCTCAAAGATTGCCCATAGGCAACTGTCTTCTATGGGGTGGTTCTTTTTACAGACCTTTGGCAATAATGGGAGTGTGTTACACACACTACTGCTTCCCTTTAGCCCAGATAGGGGAGAAATCATCTTACTTAGTCACAGCCCCACCATGTGATGTGGTAACTGGTTGATTGCTCTGGGCTTCTCAAGCCAGGAACACACAGCTTGTCCCACCAGGGCACTGCCAGGCTGCTGCTGCTCATGCACAGACCTTGCTGCAGCTGGGAGATGGATTGTGTGTGGTACAGGATCGCCCTGAGGCACTAGGAAGATTCAGATAGTGAAGCTAAGTGCTGTCCCAGCTTAGTGCTCTGAGATGTGGAGCCTCTTCCAAAGGGCTTCCAATCTGAAAGAAAAAAAAGAAAACTGAGACTGTTAGAAATACCTCCCCCCAAAAAACCCCCAGCCCATCCCTGTATGTGTGCTGTGAAGAGATGTGAGGTTCTTGTAAAGGCAGCTGATGATGGGTTGAAGTATTTTACTCTTTGGAGATGTCCCTTTTACTGAGGTCTGAATATAAGGCATATATCTAGTGTTGTGTGTGGATTCTCATCTAAAGAATTGAAAAGACAAAAAATCTACCCTGAAACACACATCCCATGAGTGCAATGAAAGTTCCCAGTGTCCCAGCTCGGAATGGCAAATGCTGTTTCTAATTTGGGTGGCATTGCTTTGCAGGGGTGTGAAGCCAAGGTTAGGGATCCAGCCCCCAGTTCCTGCCTCCTTGATACCTGGGAACACTGGGATGTTCCAAGTGCCTAGTGAAATACAGCAACGTGCTTCAGCAGCTCTCCTGTGGGCTCAGATAACTCGAGATGATTTGCTTGTTCTTTGCAGCTTGGGAAAAGCCAGGCTGGGATGCAGGAACTTGACTCCAAGATGAGCTGAAATGTTCACCTGGGCTTTTAAAAAAAAAAATAATAAAGCCAAACCACAAAAGCTGCCACTCCGGAGGTGCTGATGGGGGATCTCACAGAACAAATAGCTTGGGGTGTTTCTCTTGCTCTTGCACACCAACCTGCTGCCTGTTGCTGCCTTGAAGCCTCTCCCTTCTCTTTTTGTCAGGACATGTTAAAAGCATTTGGGTAAGTCCTGAGAAAGGGTGGCCAAGGCAGGAACCCATCAACTGAAATTCCTCTGTGCAATCCTGGCTTATTTGAAATGCCTTTTATCAGGCAAGTTCGGACGGGCTTTAGCCCCATCACCGCCTAATGCGCAGCTCGCAGCTATTAACCCCTGCGTGCCTGCAGCCTGTGAAGCTGGTTATGCCCGGGAGAGGGAATAAACAGCCGGGAGCTGGCGTGGGCTTCCTGCAGGAACACCCGGATCGTCAGGGAAGGTGCTTATCAACGAAATCTCACATTAAAACAACGGTAATAACTTGAAATACAAGCTCCGGGGACCCACCTCCAGCAGCGAACTGCCCCTCAGTCTTGAACAACCCATTTAAAGTAAATTAAAGGTTACCAGGAAGGGGCTTTTTTTAACCTCTTGATGTGATACTTGGGTTTGGCTTCTCCCTGGGGGAAGTCTTGAGAGTCAGGCTGCAGGCTTTGGTGTCTACTGAGCATTAGCAAAGACCTGCTGCATCCTCAGAAGACAGGAACCTCTAACTAAAGCTCAGATAAACTTGTACTGGACTTTTCTGAACCTTGAAGCGAATGTTTCTCTGTTTTCTTTGTTTGGAAGCTAAGAGATGGGTGCTCTGAACCGAAGCTCGTTGCATTTGTTATGTTAAATGGACTTAGCATCAGGCCCAGTGATTGCAAGCCCTAGAAACTTGCAGTGCGATGCCCTGTGTGCTCTCTAGAGTGCCAGTGGCTCATAATCCTGCTTAGAAAAGCATATTATAATTTGTTTGACTGTAAAATCAGCTTGTTACTTAAGTATAAGTAAAAACTGCTTTCTGAAGTTCAGATCTGACATCAAGTGGGACTTGCAGAGGCAACACTTGAGCAGCCCCTGCCAGACCCATGTGCCCTGTCCAACCATGAGCTTTGTCAGGGCCTCTCCTAGGAAAGGTTCCAACTCAAAGCCGGATCTGCTCGGTCAGGTTTCCATTTCCCTGCCTGACTCCCATGTTGGCCCTGCTCTTTTCCAAAGCCCATGCTTGCAACTGGATGCTTTTGGTTCCTGAAGGGCAAACAGCCCTGCATCTCTCTTGGTCTCTCTTTTTGAGCAAGTTTTACAAGGTGGTTGTAAGTTAAACTCGGGGTTGGCTTTACCACCGTGCATGGCTCTTAGAGGAACCTTATTTTCCAGCAGTAACTTAAGTCACTTAGAAAGCTCATGATTCTGTTCTACAAGCGGGCGAGAAGGCCTTTGGCTCTTCCCTCTCGCTGGTACCCAGCAGCCGGTGCCAACATCTGTGGAAGGGGGGGGGAAGGCAACCTGAGCCCCCCGGCTCCTGGTCCCCAGCCCAGCCGTGTCCCAGAGGGGACACTCGCCCAGCCCAGCGCTGCAGCTGCAGCGGGCTAAAACTTTCTCTAGGAGGAGAACCAACAGACTTGGACACGCGTTTCCCTCTGCAGCAGTACCCCGGGCTAGGTGAGGGGATGCTTTCCAAGTGACTTTCACGGGAAAACGGGAAGAATCCAGCGGGTGAAAACGGAGTTCTCCCCGCTGGCCGTGCCGGTGGCTGCCCAGCGCTGGCATCCACCGTGCCAGTGGAGACCCAGGGCAGCTCCGCTGGCCTTAACTACCGCTACCCCGTGATCCCTCCCGGTCTGGGGAATGCCACCTCCCCTCGGCGCCTCTCCCCGTGTGTCACCACGTGCTGCCGCCTGTGCCTCGCACTGCCCCGGGAAGGCTTCGCTGCGCGCATCCTTCTAGCTCTTCCCTGGCCTCGAGTTTGCAGCGGGCGCTGAGCGGTGGGGTCGGGGTGCTGCTCCCGCCCCCCCCCCCCCCTTTTTCTCTCCAGCCCCCCGGTACCCCCCCCCTCCCCATCCCCACCGCGCCGCTCCCCCCCCCTCCCGCAGCCCGCACTCACCTGTCCCGCTTACCCGGGCGCCGGTCCCGCCTTGCCGCTGCTTTACGTAACTCTAGGCCGGCATAAACTGCGAGAACACCCCCCGAGAAGCGGGCGGGGAGGCGGGGGCCGCCGTGCCCATGGCCATGGCCGTGGCCGTGCCCGTCCCCGTGCCCATGGCCGGGGCTCGTGCGGGGCCCGGCTCGGGCCCCCTCGGCGGGCGCTGGCGCGCGGGAGGCGCCCTGCCCCTCCCAGGTGCTGCCCAGGTGCGGTCTTTATTCGCGCGCTGCCCCGCGGGCGCAGCCAATGGGGAGGGGCGGCGCGCGCCGGCTCCTCCCCGCGCTCCCGCGCCCGCACGCGCTGCCTGCGCGGGGGGCGCCCGGACGGGACGGGGCGGCGGGGACACCCCCCCCACCCCACCACCACCACCTCCTCATCACCCCCACCCCCAAACTCCGACCCCGAGGGGCTCGGCCCAGCCCGGCCCGCGCCCCGCCAGGCATTGCGGGCGCACCGGCACCCGGCGCGGGCAGCCTGACCTCACCACCCCGCCGCGGGAGCGCTCCCGGGCGGCCTCGTGGTCTCAAGGGACGTAAAAGCAGCGATGCTGTAAGTGGTGTTCGAGAGAGAGAGCGAGCGCGTCTTAATTTCGTTCTAAGCGATGGGGTAAGCGGGGATAGGTGACCCCCGCGGTCCCCTCCAGCCCCGGGACTCCTGGCTGCCCGCTTCTCGCGGGGGTTGCGCGCCCTCAGGGTCGCTTCCCGGCGCTGCTGGGGAACTGGGGAAACTCGCTGCGCAGCGCGCTGGGAGGCTGTACCCGCAACGCAATCCCTGGAAACCAGTCGTGCAGGCAGCAGAACCCGGCCGCGGGGGTGGGCATCTCCTCGGGAAGGACCTGGGTAGGGCAGCTCAGCGCTGAGCACGGTGGCTTTCCATCCCGCTCCAAAGGCAGGCAGCTCGTAGCCAGGCCCCCAGAGTCTCATTGTGTGTTACATCGACTCTGGTTTTGGTTCTTTTTTTACTCAAAAGCCCAGCTTTTTCACGGGGCGCAGGGTTGGAAGGGGCCCAGCCGCCTCCCTGGCACTGGGGGTGCGGCATGGGATGGGCAGGGTCTGTCCACAGCCTCCCGAAGCATCGCCGTGGGGCAGCTCCACAGGCCAGGCCAGAGCTGCTGTGCTTTGTGTGTAGCAAGAAATAACTCTGGGAGGCAGATTCTGGATCTCCTGAGTCCTCACCCATGTAAACCAAGGTATTTCCGTTCGTTTGCCCTTCCAGCAGAGCAACAACCTGAGTTTGCTGCTCTTTGCAGCCCTGACAGGGTACTGTCGCTCCCCGGTACTGTCGCTCCCTGGTACCGTCGCTCTCCCCCACTGCCTTCACGTAAGGACCACGTGTGAGTCCTGCTTTTCGCTCTGGGTGTTGGGGCAGCAGAGCTGCTCCGCCCAGGCTGCCGGCGTGGTGACGCAGGTCACGAGGTTTGGCCCCGTAATCGCCACGTGCCCGACTGTGCCAAGCAGGAACGTCCCTGGTGACTCCCACAATTAGGAATGAAAAGCTCTGATTGCTTCTCTTTTTGCTCTTTTGCCCCATGGTTTAAAGGGGGAGGTGGACACAGGGTGCCATCACCTAACCGCCTGTGTGAGCAGCCTACAAACATGTCTGCTGGACTGTGTTTGGAGAACAAGCAGCAGGGCTTTTCCAGTGGGAAATGTGTACTGGAGGTTACTGCTCATCACTGCTTTTGCTTCCTTAGGGATGTGTGGGGCAGTAAGCTGAACTCTGCAGAACTTGGCACCTCTGTGGCTGGAAGCTGGGGCAGCACTGCATTTAGAGACAGACTGGTTCTCCTTGTGAGTTTACAAGCCTGGCTCTCAGACAGCTGTGGTGGCATGGGCAGCCGGGTGGGAACGTAAGGATGTTCCCTGAGCACAATCTCTTCAACTCTCAGCTCCCTTCAGCTTTTGCTGTGTACCCGTTGGGTGGGAAAAGCTGCCTGCATGACACGCAGCCACTGCTGCAAGCTTCAAACCTGCTGAGGGACACGTGTCAGGGTGATGGAGGCTCTTCCCTGCCGCGTCCGAGACGCGCGCTCCACCCCTCAGCTCCCGAGGAGGAAACTTGTGTGGTCTCCAAGGCTTGTCAGCTTTGACCTCTAAATTTGTCCAGTAAATGGAATCAAATTATTTACTTGGTCTGCAGGTTTGAGACATCAAACACAGCAGAGGAAAGCTCAGGGCCACGGCTGCTGAAATTGACCACTGTAAATTCAGCCTGCGAGCGAGCAGAGAATAATTACTTGAGGGTTTTCCCCTGTTCGCATCCAAAGGTTGTTTATGATTGTGAAAAACATCTTTATAAAGCAACTGCCCGCACAGGCGTAAGGATTAAACGGAGCCCTCAGACTATGCATTCTTAATGCTTCTCATCACAGCAAAACGAGCCGCAGAGTAACAGCTCGCTTGGCTTTTATTGTGCACGGTGCCCAGGACTGTGCTGTGGCCTAGCCAGCCTTTCTGCACCCTGTGGAGCGCTTATTCCCACGTGCCTGACAGGAAAACATTCCTGGAGCCTTTCTGAAGTGAAGCCAGACACCCTTTTCTTTCTTTGATGGCAGGGAGTCGCTTCCCAGCTCCGTTCTGCTGGAGGTTCCCCGGACTGTAGCTGGGCTCAGGTGGGTGGTTTGCCAGTCATCCTTGGGAGCACTTCAGTTGAAGTTTGGTTTTGCCCTTTTCCCCCTCATTTTCCTTTCATTGCTACAGTTGTAAGACAAGATGAAGCAGAAAAAGGAAAGGAAACTAGAGGAAGAAAACCATTTTCCTGGAGGTTTGGGTGCATCTCTAGCAGGGGATGTGGCCATGAGAGTATTTGCTCCTTTAAATGAAGGAAGCTTTTGGGGAAAAAATGGTCTGTATTTTCTTGCTGAGCTTCCTGCATAGCTTCAGGAGGTACCAGCCACTTGTGCCGCCTCTGCAAAGAACCGACAAGCTGTAACCTGCTCCCTTGCACACGCTGCTGGGTGCCAGGTCCTTGTTTCAGCACCGTGCTCAGGGCTTATAAAAGGATGCAGGTGACACATCCCCCTGGCTTTGTGTTTCCCACTGATGCTCAGGGGGTGGCAAACCAGGGTTGAGGTCAAGAGCATGCCTGTGGGTGCAGAGTCCCTGGGAAGGGTCCTTCTGCTTCTCCAGTAAAGTAGGAAATGGGAAACCTTGTTCCTTTGGGAGTGTTTCATTCTGCTGTTTGACTTGCATGTTCCCAGAGGTATGGAGTTTTAACCGGTGAGTCCTGATGGGCTGAAGCAGGACAAAGGAGGAAGCACAACCTCTAACCATAGATAAGGTGGTTGTCTTCTGGTAACTAGGAAAGGAACAGTCCCTAAACAGTGTTGGTGTGATGTAGGTTTGTGTCAGGGGGAGAAAGTGTCTGTTGAGCAACTGAACAAGCTCGTAGATTGGAGCGTTAACGAAGGTGCTGGGGCCTCAGCCCTGGGTGTGCAGCATTGGGCGCAGGCGTGCTGCTGGAGCGAGCGGGCACGAAGCTCCTTGAGAAGACAATGAGGTGCCTCCGTGCCAACACATCCTCCCTTGCTGGGTGATGTGCTGGGGATGTTAATTACAGTGTAAGAGCTGCTTGCTGTGCCAGCACCCCTGTGAGATGCGTGCTCGGGGGCCGGAGGGGGCTCGGCAGCCGCTGCCCCATCTCTGCTAAGGCGTTCCGAAGGGGCTGTGGAAAGGGAAGGGCTTTAAATAACCTTCAAACAAAATAATTAAAGATTGGCTGTACCTTAATTGTAGAACAGTATCCCAAGGCTCTGAGGTAGCAGGCCTGTCCTCCTCTGCCTTTGGAGATAAGGTGGAACGGCTGTGTGTTAATTACCAGGAGGTTACTGAGATTTTCTGTGTCTGCAAGAGGCCACGGGCTGAACCTACAGTCAGTCCTGAATTTCCACTCCAGACCGTAGCCATGTGCTATTAAACTCTGCTTGCTCTGTAGGTCTGGGTGTAAAACCAGGTGTACTAGAAGATGAATAAGAGGCTCTGGCCCTTGATGTGTCTCTTCCCATGCTTGTTCAGTGGTGACACGTGGCCCCTGTGAGTAGCCCAAAATCCCAGCTGCTCTGTGCACGGTGCTGCAGGCAAGCACGTGTAGGGACTTCCACCAGCCTGGCTGGTCGGTCAGACCGATGTCTGACAGGGGGCTGGGGTACCTCTGACTCATTGCTCTCAGTGAGTCTGAGCTGTGAACTCAGTCCAGACCTGACCCAGCGAAGATAAACTCATCTGAGAGCAAGGAGGCAGAGTGCATCATCCCGCTGATGAGCCTGATGCAGCAGAGCTTTAGCAACAAACCTTTGAAAGCTGCTGGATATGGCACGGAGCCACCAGGCAGTGCTAAGGAATAGACCTTCCAGTTTTATGTTTGCCAAAAAAAACCCAAACAAGAAAATGTGAGACAAAAGTCTTGGCATCTGTCCTCACAGGTAGATGCTTTTAAGCAGAAAAGTTGGAATTTCTGACTTTTTTTTTTCATATGCTTTTCCAGCATAGCTCCAGGAGCCACCCAGCTGTGGCTGTGCCCTTTGTGCACCTCTTTCTAAATAGAGGGTCTGGGCACAAGCATCTTTCAGACCCCCAGTCCTGGGTTTGCTCCTGTGATGAAACACAAGCTCAGGGGGAACCTGTAAGCTCAGCTCTGTGGAAAAACTACCCATGCTGGTGAAAAGAGTTTATTCCTCAGTCTGCATGAGACAATTGCTAGATAAGGCAGTGTTATTTAGTGCTCGTGGCATCCTGTTTATTTGATGGGAAACTTGAGGCTTCTTCCAGGATGGTGTGTGGTGCTGCCCTGGGATTGCACAGTCGCTGCTCATCGGTGTGTATGTGCTCAGGGAGCGAAGTGCCAGCAGCTGGTCCAGCTCCGTCCTTATAAAACCTTTAACTGCTGACAAAGCTGAGTTTCAAAATGTAGTAGTGAAAAGTTTTAGTGTGGGAAATATCCCTGGCTTCTGGAGGCTTTTTCATAGTGCCCAAGCCTTCTCTGATTATTTGTGTTTCCTAAAGCCATTTGCTGGTGATGCTTACAAGTTTGGATGTGGCAGAGTAATTTCCTTTTTTTTTATGGCTTGAGTGAAGCTGAAAATGCCGAGAAATGCATTTTGGTTTGGGTTCTTTTTGGGTTTTTACTAACTGGAAGTAGGAAACAACTCTTTCCTGCAGCTGGTGGCTGCGTGTGTGCTGGGAGAGGCTTTTCTCCCGGCATTTGATGTGATGTCCCTGGAGAAGCGAGCGTGCTGGGGATCCGCTTTGTAACCCAGGACCTGGCTTGACCCCGCTCCCAACCCCTTCGCAGTGACCTTGGTGCCCATCCCCAGCATCGCTCCCCCCACAAGCTCCTGTCCGGCCGAGCGCCCGTGCTCGCTTCCCGGTGGGTCGGAGACAGACGGTCCTGCACGCCGGCTCCTCGGAGCTGTTGTGGCACGCCGAGCTGCCAGGCTTTGTCAACTCGTTCCTGGCCTTTTGTCTGCGGCTCAGAGCGCAGCTTGTGAGTAACCCGAGCCCTTCCCTCTGCCCGGCATGAAGGTACATGTCAGCTTATCGGGCCCAGCCGGGCCAAGGGCACGCCTTTGGGAACGCTCCTTTCTGCGGCCTCCTCCGGCTCTGCGCTGCCTCGACTTGCTCGGCGATGCTCTCTAGGGTAACCGCATCCCTGGCCAATCCCCCTGTGCCCTCTGAGCCCAGCGATACCCATTCAGAGCTGGAGAAAACAGCTGAAGGATGGAGCATACCCATGATCTGTGCAGCCGGTGTCCTGGCAGGATGAATTCTGAGACCCAGGGTACCCCAGGGACTGCTGGGGTGATGTGAACCCATGTGGAGAGACACTGGGTGTAGCTGGGTGTGTTGAAGTGACTCTGGGTTTGTTTATATGGCATCTGAATAAGTAACTGCTGGCATCGAGGAACGTGTGTGTGGACACCAGGGCCTGTTGAACACGGTCTGGAATTTGGAGCTTCTTGTGTTGGAGGGAGAAATCTGTCGTTTCCCTTTCTGTGTCTGTGGGCGATGTCTCTGGAGGCAGGATCGCCACCTTTGGGGTGCCTGAACCTCCCATCGCAGGGAGGATCTTGCAAGGTTCCTCCTTGCAAACCTGGTGTGTGGGGCTTGGGGATGAACTCACAAGTGGGGGCAGTTTGGGGGGGGGATGACAGACCCTGCAGCTCCCTCCTCTCTTCCTGCACGTGGGAACGGTTGCACCCCTCTGTTCAGAGCCGTGTATTGAAATAACAGATGGATGATTTTAATGGTTCTGCATAATAGCTGATGTTCTGATCTCTGTGTAGATTGGGAGGAGCCGAGGAGTGTTCGTGTATGTGTGGCGCTGGCTGAGGAGGAGATGAAAGGCTTCACACAACTATTCAAAGTCTGCGCCTCAGCTTTGCTGGAAGTCATGGGGGCTGTGGCCTGGCCAACGCTAATAATACCAATTTAATTATTTTGGGTAGAAAGGTGATGTTTTTACCAGCACAGCTCCTTAGACCCATCCCTGGGGTGATGAGCGTCAGGCCTGACTCACCTCTGCAGAGCTCCAGCTTGACAAAACCACATCAGTGTGACATCAGCCCTGCATGTGCATTGCTGGTCCTGAGCTGGGGCGATGAGGAACCCGGTCAGCAAGGTCTGGTGCTCGTGGTTTATGCTGCAGCTCTCTTGGTGTGCTTTGCTATGTCGGGATGGGGGTGAGCTGTGTGTGTAACTGCTGGCTCTGGGGGCTTGTGGCTCCCATGTCAGCTGTCCCTCTGCCTGTTGCAGTGTGGGATACATCCCTTTGATGCACAATCACTCCATGAACTGCTGCCTAAGTCACTCTGCACCTTGGGGAAGAAATGAGGACCTGCAAGGCACTCTGCTTGCAGGCGATGGGCTGTTACTAACCCTCAGCATCACATGAGGTGTTACACAGATGCTGCGTACTGGTACCCTGCATTGGTGTTACTGGCTGCTGTGATGTGTGTTCCTGTGCTCTCCTGTCTAAGGTGACATCTCACCTCAGGGTTCTTGGTGATGATGATGATTATGATGAGACAAAGGAAGAAGGGCAGTGCAGGTTTGATTTGGATCCCTTTGCCTCTTTAAACACCAAAGACTCCTCACTCTCAGCGAGACCCCCAGCACATGGGGCCGTGCCTGATGTCCTGCCTCTTTGCAGACCTGATGTACAGGGGCTTTATGCAGAATCCCAGTGTGTCATCGTTCTGTTAATGACTGAGGCATTAACCTGCCTTTCCTGATGCTGCTTTGTGTTTTCATGTTCTGAGAGGGGAGTTATTCCACGTCTCTCTCAGAACAAGGAAGTGGAAAGTCAAGCTGAAACTCTGCAAGTGTTTCCATGCCCTGCCCCTGCCTCGGGCTTTTCCTGGCTGGATGTTAGCTGCATCTTTGGCCCAAACAGGAGACACTTGGGGCAGGATCAGGATGGGACGTGGTCCCTGCTCTGGGCTGTTGAGCTCTTGGCAGGGGCTCAGGGCTGATCGGGGAGGGTGTTTGCAGCAGGACCTAGCTGTGCTCCCTCCCTGCATCACACTGTGTCACACAGCAGCTCTCGGGTGGAAGCAGCAGCTCCATTGCTGCTCATCTCGCCCAACTTGATCAAGTTCAGGAGGTGCCTGTCTGTCTGTTTGCCTGGGCTCAGATAAAGTGCCTTGTGCCCTGGCACAGGGCAGGCTGTCACCCACCCCAGCCAGGCCAATACCTGGAGAAGACCTGCTGTGTGTGTTTGGTGGTGACATCCTGTGCCCCTTGGCTGGTCCTTGGCTTTGTGGTGGTTTCAGAGCATCTGCCCTGGTTGCACAAGACCTCTGTTCAAAGAGCTCTGAATACAAGTGCTGTGGGTCCCGCTCTGTCCTCTAGGCACCCAGTGATGCTCCGTACTGCAGCTCAACTCCCCTCTGCTTTGGATTTGTTGTTTTTTTAATCTAGGCAGCAGACATGAAGCAACTTGCTTCATCGATGTATTGCTCTGGAATTAGAGCAGCAGAGGCATCAAGCAGCCAGGGCAGCCTGACATCAGTCACCGTCTTACAGGTCTATTCAGTTTCTCAATCACATGCAAACCCTTCTTTGCCTGTACTTGCCAAGCCACCGGCTTTGAGAAGCTGATACTCCTTCCTGCTGCAGAGCTAAACCACACCAGACCCGCTGCATCCCAGGGTTGTGTTCTTCACTGTGTTTCCACTCTGTGTAGTGCTGGTGAGCTGGGCTGTGCCTGGGACGGCAGCGTCCCGGGCTGGTGGAGCGGTGATTGGTGTCAGTGTAGGGGACACATTCCAGGTAAGCAACAGCTCTTCCTTTGGGGACAGTCCCTGCCTGCAACTGGGCCTTGTTTACTCCCCAGTGACTCTTAGGTGTGCTGTGTGAGTAGTTGAGGAGCAGCGGTATGGTGTCACCTTTGCTCTGTGTGTGCTCTGAGAAGAGTCTGGTAAGGGGGTAAGAGGCACTGCTGTCTGTGTCCTGCTGATCCCGCTGCTGGTGTGTGGAGGCATGGAATGCTGTGTGCAGGTGTGTGTGTCTGGGCAGCCACATGGGTTCCTCTGCTTGAGAGCAGGCACACACACCTGAGGGAAGCAATCCCTTCCTGTTCTGCACAAATCCAAACACAGAAATAAAACACTGGGCCAACAGGTATTAGTGAAGGAGTAAAAATTGGTGTTTAAAAACCCCACCAACCAAAAAAACCCCCAACAACCTGACTGGTACTGTGAGGTGTAGATATGTACTTGTGTAAACAACCCTTGATGGGCAGTGGCATCCCGTGCCCCAACCTGTAGGATGCAGGGGGTGGTCTGGGAGGTCTGTTTTTCCTTCCAAGTTCTGTGAGTGAGGAATATTTGAAGGGGTTCATGCTCATTTGTATTTTAAAGTGCAAGACCAGGGGCTACATCTTCAGCTGGCATAAATCTGCCTGGCTGCATGGAGATAAACTGATTTACGCCGGCTGCAGATCTGGCCCTGGATGTAAGAAATGGAAGCAGGTGGATGTAATTTCTCTAAATTTCCACTCAAGCTGCACATGCCTGGAGCACCAGAAATTGAACAGCACTTTCCCTAAGAGTAAAAAAGTTATTAGCTTCATATTTGTGTTAGTGCTTCACTGCCCTCCCTCTTGACTTGATCATCACACGTAGCCACGGGCTGTCTCCAGCAATGACTCTGTCTCCCCAATAAAATTAAAAATCACTTTTGTTCCATATCTTTTTAATAAGACATGTCCTTTTTAATAAAGGACTGTGCTTTTTAAGGGGTGATGAGCTGATGAACAGCAGGCTCTGAGATTATTGTGCCTCCCTGATTTGAATTTCTTTTTCTGTGTTTCGGATGTAACGATAACGCTGAGTAAAACCCCCCAGGATGCTGCACATGCAGCACAAACGCTGGGCTGAAGCTACTGCCCTGTGTAAATGGGTGCTTGGCTGTTGGGCAGTTAGGTGTGAGGAGTGGATTTATTCTTGAAGGTGTGATACAGGAATGGAGGGAGGGATGGGTCCAGGTCTGCAGCTTCGGTGGGAGTTCTTAATCCTGTAAATGAGACATGATGCTCTTTAGAGTGTGTTGAGAAAAGTGGCTCTGAAGCTCTGCTGCAAGAAGAGGTAGAGATGGGCAAAGGCAGAGAGCATCCTCACCCATTGCCAACCTTCTGCCCTCTGGGCAGTGGCACCTCCCCTATGCAGGTTGGGTGTGAGCTGGCCCAGGCAGCGGCTGACTTTCCTCAGGCTCTGTGTCAGGAGATGCTCGAACCCTTCTGAGATGGAGCTCAGGGCCGCCTCAGCTCCCCCAGCCAGAGGAGCCTGTCAGTGATCAAACCTCCCGTTCATGAAACCAGCTCCTCCAGCTCTGCAGCTCCCCTGCGCTGTGGTTTCTGGGGTTTTCCAGCACAGAAAGCGTAGCCACGGGCTACGTTTTCAGGGGTGGCAGTGCAAAGGCAATACAAATACAGTTGCAGTCCTTTTGCATACTTCTAATCCTCAGGCTTTTCTGTGCTGGTTTGTTGCTGTGCAAGTTACAACAGCACCAGGCTCTGCTCTGCCCAGATCCACCCTGGGAGCTGCTGTGCTCCAGGGAAGTGCTGGGACTGGGGCTCCGGCCGGCTGCTGCCTGGTGCTGGGGGCTGTCTTTGCTGAGCTGTCTCAAAACCCCGCATGCAGCAAGCAAATTTCAAACCAGAAAACCACTCAAAAGGGCTCTCCATGGCTTCAGCCCATTTCCATTTGCTTACCAGGTCCCTGTGGCACCTTTGGCAGCGAGAGGATGCTGATCACAGCATCGCTTTCGGCTAATTGGAACCAGTGAGTGCTGACTCAGTGAGTTGCTGGTTGTGCTGGAGGATATCCCAATCAAATGCCCATCCTTGAAAGGGAAAAGCCAGTGAGTTTTGGTCAATGGGAGAGTGTCTGGCTGGAGGCCTGTACCTAGTGGGGTTCCTCTGGGATCGGTTCTGGGACCTGTGTTGTTCAATAGAGTTATTGATAACCTGGATGAGGGAATAGAGTGCACAGTCAGCAAGTTTGCTGATGACACAAACCTGGGAGGGGTGGCTGACACCCCAGAGGGCTGTGCTGCCATTCAGCAAGGCTCAGACTGGCTGGAGAGTGGGGCGGGGAGAAGTTTAATGAGGTTTAAGAAGAGCAAGTGTGGGGTCTGGCATCTGGGGAAGAGCAACCCCAGGGCCCAGCACAGGTTGGGGACTGGTCTGTTGGGGAGCAGCATAGAGGAGAGGGTCCTGGGGAACAGCAGGATGACCATGAGTCAGCAATGTGCCCGTGTGGCCAGGAAGGCTGATGGCATCCTGGGGGTTATGAGAAGGAGGGTGGTTAGTAGATCAAGAGAGGCCCTTCTCCCCCTCTGCTCTGCCCTGGTGAGACCACACCTAGAATACTGGGTCCAGTTCTGGACCCCTCAGCTCAGGAAGAACATAGAACTCCTGGAAAGAGCCCTGTGCAGGGCTAGCAAGGTGATGGAGTGGAACACCTGAGCAGCTCTCTGCCCACAGCACTTGCTGGGGGGGGTGAATTAAGTGCTGGGTGCGGGGCGTTGCCAAACCATTGGTCCAGCCAAGTGCTGCCACTTCTGGAGCATCCCTGAAGCCTCTGCTGACTTTAGAAAGGGAAGCAGTATGTCTTTATCAGGGGCTAGGGCAACTACAAAGGAAGATGAGCTAACTCTAATGTCTAAATTTCTGCCCAGGTTTAAAATACTGTGGGTATTTGTCTCCTGGAGTAGCCTGTGGCCTTTCTGTTGTGGCTTTTCATCCTCTTCCTCCCACTATTCTTTTTCCATGTCGGGGTGGTGATGGAGAGCAGAGGATGCCAGGTGTAGGAGCCATGCGGCGTTTGCTGGTTGAGGTTCAGAAATTCCTACCCTGGGGTGGAGGGGGAAGTTGCAGGGAAGAGAAGAAGAAAAAAAGAAGAGAAATGAGAAAATAAAGTAGGCTCCACCACCTGCCCTGTAATGATCAGTTCTGGAGATAAGGCTGGTTTAAGGTGCATTCCAGACATAGGGGTCCTGCCCAGACACAGCACGAAAGAAAAGGGAGTCTTAAAACAACAGCCAGCTCCTCCTCCCCCCACATCAGGTGTGCACACAGAGGGGAGCAGCTAACCCTCACAAAAACCTCTCTCCTGGCCTGTGTCTTCTGAGAGCTTTAATTCAAAGCCCCCACTAAGCACACGTGTGCACGGAGCCCCTCGAGTCGAGTTGGCGCCTGTCGCTGCGGGATGGAGGGATCCGGAGCCCATTCCAATCCGGGATTGCCCTGGAGAAGCTGCTGCTGAGGGTGGTGTGGGGACTGGGAGGTGCCCCGTGCCCCTCTGTGATGGGTGCAGGACTTGTTGTCTCTATTGGAAAAGGAAACTCAAAGCCTTGCTGCTTCTCCTTTGCAATGGGGAGATTCCCTCCAGCTCTCCTGGGGGTGTGTCAGCCGCTCAAAATTAAAGCAGGATCCGACCTCAGTGTCAGGGCAGTTGTGAAAATGGGGGAGCCAGGACCTGACCCACGCTGATGGGGCTCTGCCATGGTTGGGTGAGGGGGCAGCACTCTGCTAACAAGGGGCAGAGGCACGGGCAGCAGTGGGGGCAACAGCAGGACCAGCGAGATGCTCCTGCAGTTTGTCTTGCCCCGTGTTATCTTTACAGTCCTGGGGCTGGAGCCGTTGGTGATGGAGACAAGAATAAGGCCTTTCTGGTTTTTGGAGGTGCTGCACTGTGAGTTTACATTGGGGGTACGTGGCACACCTCTCCTGGTGAGGAGGGTAATATAAAGCTGGTAGTTCACTGGGATTTGCCCTGGTGAAAAGCTGAAGAAAGGACAATAGGAAATTGTAACAGCATCTTAGGAAAATGCTGGTGTGATAAAAGTGGAATCACCCAGTAAATGTGTCATAAAGCTCCTCAATCTCAGCCCTGCTTGTCATGCTGTCTCTAAGCACATCTGCTCTCTGTTGGACTGTAAAAATCGAGTGGTAGGCACTGGCTTTTGGTGGAAAAATAGGAATGTTACTCTGAAAGAGAGAATTTTTATCTGGATTCTTAGAGATCTTTCGGGGAGGGGTTCTTTTGGAAAGGAAGTTATTTCTAGAAAGTAATAGAATTACTGCTTTAATCCCTCTAAAATGAATATCGGTGCGAGTGTTAATAAAGATGGTTTGTCAGGGATAAACTAGAGGGAAGCACTTAAGCAGTTCTGAAATCTTGTTTCTGCTTTTTGCTGTAGTTGTGGTGAATGGGCTCTGGTTAGTTACAGGAAAAGGTATTTATATGTAATCAAAGAATTTTGTGTAGTTACAAGTGTGTGTGACACCCACTGACCCAAGTAGAAGGTGAGAGGAACAGTCAGATGCCCTGAGGTTTGTAGGAAATGAGGGTCACTTTTACTTCAGGTGTCACCTCTGACACGGGGGCAAATATGTGGGAAGAGCAAAGCAGCATTGAGAGGAGACGATGGAGAGATGCAGCCATGGATGCTGTGGTACTGCATCAATATTCAATGCAAAAAGTAATGAAACTGCAGCATGTAATAGGAATTAAAATCCCCACTGCCAGTTTATGCTGTGCTCCTGGCACTTCACCCTGGGTAACGGGTGATCTCTCTCTTTCAAATGAATTCCCTGTGAGTTTTCCTGTGTGCTCCAGGAAAAGGACTTTATTTGAACAGTGTGTTCCAAAGCCTGTGGTGTTGGGTCTGAGGGCTGCTGGGCACTTGGGCAGCGCTGGGAATGGGATGGGGAGGTTGTATAGGACCTGAATGAAGCGGGGTGTAGGTGTGGTGCTGTGCTGGCCTGGGCTGTGGCACGCTGTGTGCAAGGGCTGCTGCTTGGGAGGAGCTGGTGAGGGTGGTCACACGTGTGCATCTTGTCCCATGGCATCTCAAGCAGCCTCTGCCTGCACAGCAGGACCTCTGAGGAAAAGCTGTGGGTGTAGCAGTAAGTCTCTGCAGTGGTTTGATGTGGAGATGCTCTGCCCGACGGGCGCAGCTTCTGTCTCTCATCATATAAGGAGGGGAAATAAAAATCTTCCTATTTATTTATTAGGGAAGGTGTGACAAGGAGTAATAAACACTCCTGTGAGCCGCTGAAGGTGGTGCTCTCTGTATCTGTAGGTGGTGACTTCTCAAGTAGTTGCATTCATAAAATTCTGGCTTGATTTCTGTCCTCTCCCAGAGCCGTGCTCGGTCTGGGGCCAACTGCGCCGCTGCCCAGGGGGAAAGTCCATGTCACAGGTGGTGCTGTGCTCCTGTATCCTGGTCACTGTGAACCCTCACTACATCTGTCCACCAAATCTGTGGCTCGTGTTTCTCTAGATGTGGCTGTTCCTCACTTTCTCTGCTGTCTCTTACTCTGACAGCTCAGGCTCGCTCATCCGGGGCCGTGCTGCTTCTGTCCCCGAGATTCTCTGGATGACATCCATCCCCTGAGCTCGGGCGCTGCCAGGTTTGACTTCTGGTGGATCCATCTGCTTAACTCTGCCTCTTTCAGTTATCCCAGAAGTGCTTTGCCTCTGCTCGTCCCTTCGCACGAAGCCAAAACTTCCTTCCAGATTTTGATTCCTGTCTCGATGTTCGTTCCCTCCCTCCCGTTCCTGAGAGTCTTTCAGGAGGTTTGACCAACAATGGAGATGTTGGAATTTTATTAGGAATAAATGTGAAATTCAAATTAAGGTCAAAATGGGAAACATGCCTATAAATATTTGAAAAGATGGGAGCTGAGGCGGTGTCTTCCCCTTTGGGTCAAAGGCAGTGTTGATGTACAAAGGTGTTTTGGCACTTTGGAGCAGACAGTTTTAAACAGCCTTTAAAAATATATATTCAAATCAATTCAAAACGGGCTAAAGCCCATGGAAAGGTTAGTCTGTCTTTTCTTTTAGTCCTTTACTGAATTTTACTTTCCTTATCTTAATGCATTGTAGAGCTTTCTGCCCGTTTAGCCCATTTCTATTCAACTCATGGAAGTTTCCTGATAATTACTTGGCCCCATCTAATTCCCTAAGGTCCCAAAATGCAAAACAATTCTTTACAAGGCAGAGATTACTTTTTACAAGCTTTAACAGGAGAGGAAAGAAAGAAAAAAAGACATTAAAATGATGGGATCTAAGGTAGAGTTTCACTGCTGAACCGTTTTCCACAGGACCTCATTTAGCAGATAGCAGACAGCACGGGATGGCACGTGGGAGAGGGGCTGGGCCTGTCCCTGCTTGTGCCAGTGGTGAGTTACAGCCACAGAACACAGTCACAGAGGATGTGAACTGATGTCGTGTCACTGAATTGAGTGTAACCTGTGCAGTCTGAGGGCATGGCTGGAGGAACCCCATCCTGGCGTAAACAAGAGGGAAATGGAGCCCAACGGGGTTCTGAGCCTGTGGGTGTTGGGAAAGAGGCACTTGTGGCTTGTCTGTTGCAACACTTGTCACCTGGGGTACTTTTCCCTTCTCATGTTTGTCACTGGGAGACAAGAAAGGGGAAAACTTCTGTGCCCCTGTGTGGTGAGAGTGTGGTGCAGCCGTAGAACCCTGTGGGCCTGTCTCCTGCCACACACAGCTCCCACATGGCTACTGGTAAGATGGTGTCCACACCATCCTGCGCCGTAGCGCTTCACTCCCACAGCGAGGTGCCTGCAGACGTGAGGGGAGGAACTGGAAGGGCTGTGGGGGATTTTCCCGGGGGGTTATTTACCTTTTCCTTGTGCTGACAAGCTCCCTGCCAGACCAGGGCTGGGTTGTGGGGCGCACACTGGAATGAGATTGTTTGCTACCATGAGTATGTGCGGAGTAAACAGAGGTGGACGGCCTGATGACCCACAGACCCCTGCAGAGGATGTGGGAGGTGGCTCCCAGGGCTTCCCTCTGCCTTGGTAATGCAAAGCCAGGGAGTGGAGCAGGCCTGGTTTTAGGAGGACCTAAAGGCAAGTGATGGGGATATTTGAATTCACATTGTGACTCTGCTCATCAAGAGAAGAGTGAGAGGGAGATGACGTGTCCTGGGAAGTTTGAGCCTGTGCTTCACGTTCTCTGAACCTGTCCTGAGGATCAGGGTACCCGAAAGCAGCCTTGGGGCACGATGTGGAGGTGCTTGGAAGGTACTCCCTGAGATAACAAAGAGCTCATCTCCTTCTTCAGTCCTCTGGGATTGTGGGAACCTTCATTTGTCACTGCGGAAAGGAGTCTCAATATTTTATGAAAAAAGCATTTTACCACAGGACTTTGGTGAATATCAGCATAATTTAACTGTGATTTAACAGAACCTTTCATTGACTTTTTAAATTATGCCTCTCCATCACCTACCCTATGGGTTTCCTTGCTTTTCATCTTGCAAATCCTATTACTTATTAATTTCCCCATAATGCATAATAGAGGCAGAAAAGCATAGAGCATCCCATTCAGCGGTGATTTACAAGTCTCATAGTTCAGGAGCGACATAAGAAGGAGCAGGCATTTTATGAGTTTCCTCTGCACATGTTTTCTTTGGAAAAAGGGCTAAAGCAATGCCTGTGAACCTCGGGCTTCCTTGGACATGAGGTCATAGCCATGGCTGTGGCAGCCTTGCAGGGGATGCGATCTGACAGAGATTACAGAAGCACAGTCAGGGCAGAACTAGCAAGGAGATGGGGAGCGAGATTTACCTCATGCTCATTGTGATAATGGCTGTAATATCCATGGAAATGCTGATGGGCTTTGCTGGGAGAGGAAGAACTGCAGGGGAAGAACAAATACACAAACCAGCATTATTTGCCCACATTCCCAACCCGGGTTTGCTGGCACGTTCATCTTTCTACAGAAGCCCACGAGGAGCTTCGATTCCCTCAGCGTTTGGAGACAATGCTGAGCACCTACCATGAATCAGGGGGGCTCATTTAGGAATGAAGAAACTATTACTCATCCTGCTCTGGCATGAATGAGCATCTGGCAGTATATCCTGAAATTCTGTGAAGACAACAGGAGGCAAAAGAGGGAAAAAAAAAACCCTCTCTAGCTCCAGTGCAGCTCTTGTCAGCTCAGCAGGCAGCATGTGGGGGCTGGAAGAAGGTGGCACAAAGGTGGATCTGCTGAACCAAGCCCTTGCACACTGCCTGTTTCCATCCCTCTCTTCTTTCCAGCTTTATTGGGGGGGTACAAGCTGGGGATCCTAAGGGAATGCATGAGGACAGATGCATCCAGCTGGCTCAGTCCTGGGAGCTGCATTCAGGAACTCACAGACCGGTTCAAGGGGACAGCGTTCCCAGTTGACTCTCTGACCCCACTGAACGGTGCTGGAGACCTGAGGTTGATCAGATTTGCTTGTGTGTGTGTGTGTGTTCAGACCCCTCATGGTACAGGTAATGCACACAGTGTCTCCAGGAGCACACGTGAGGCATCAGAGTAATGAGGTGCCTGCTAACATTTTTGGGGTGCAGCCTGTGCCTGGGTCAGCAGCTGGTTAAAAACCCAGCAGTCTCTGGGAGCAGAGGGGCTGCAAAGCCACAGGGTAGGAAATAAAGGCTCACTTGACCTTCTAATAATTGCTCCCTGTGATTGTCTGCAATTGCTGCCTTGTGCTCCCTGTATCCTGAGGGGAACCACTGCACTTGTACATCCTTCTGTCTCCTACACCTGAATATCCAAACCTGGTGTGACCACCGACAGAAGGTGAGGTTACTGGGAGTGTGCAGGACACTGTCTCACCTTGCTCTCCTCCAGCTTGCCCCCCTGCAGCTCCCTCCTTTATGAAACTCGGAAGATGCTGCGTGGCTCCTCCAGGATTGTAGAGGAGACCCAGCTAACCATGAAGCGCAGGGATGGGGCCGTGTTAGCAGCATCCACGTCTCTCTCTGTATTTCTTTGTGCAGAGCTGGCAGCACAGGGCAGGAGGGCGGTGGAGGAATGTTGAGGGCTGCAGGGACTTGCCTGGGCTGCAGGAATGCTGGCAAGACGCAGCATGCTGCCCTGGCCGCCGTCTCCGCTCATTCCCCCTCCAGGTGTAGGCAGCTGCTGATGCTGCTCTCAAGGTTTAATGTGACATTTTTTCCCTCATTATTATTATTATTATTTTTCCTCCCTGGCTGCCTTCTCTCTCTGCTCTATTGTATTTCTCTCTTGTTTCTGCTGCCTCCCTACATCCCCTTGCCTGTATCATCACTGCCTGAAACGGGCATTCCTGGAGGCCAGAGCATATTGTCAGAACAACCCCAGCTTTGTATTTCTTCTTGTTTCCTCATTGTGGCAATCCCCCCCTCCCCTCCTTTTTTTTTTTTCCCACAAAGGAGTCCTTTTCTCCCCTGCTCTTCCCCCAGGTATTCTG
This sequence comes from Gallinula chloropus, assembly GCF_964237585.1. Lineage (NCBI taxonomy): Eukaryota > Metazoa > Chordata > Aves > Gruiformes > Rallidae > Gallinula > Gallinula chloropus. The sequence continues at coordinate 4,077,306 of NC_140112.1, forward strand.
TTGAATTGATTTCTCCTCTCATTTTACAGATGAGATATTCCAGGAACAATTGAACTAATATTAGTTCTGTCAAACTTAATCTAAGATACATTAATCTAGGATATAGGGTGAGGGGAAATCAGACCCAGAAAGCCTTGACTTCCTTTTTTACCAGAGAGCTAATAAAGTAGAAGGATGATGACTGGCTACTGGTATTTAAGCGACCAAGGATGGGAGTTGATATGTATTTTATTCACTAGTTGGGACAAACTTTGATTTTTCCAGCAGTTTCAAGGAGTGTAAATCAAATGGGAGACAGGGAAGGCTGCTGGCTTTCCTCTGTTTTTCAGAAGTAAACGAACAGGTTTGGGGTGGGGTTTTTAGGCTCTCTACTTACCACAGGCACATGCATGGATTTCCTTGTCTAAAACCAGGCATTAAGTCAGGAAAAGTCTGACCCCTCAAAAGCCCTGGAGTTAAAGCCCTTCAGGGAGGTCTCTGTAGGGGCCAGGCAGGGCTGGGCAGCCCAGGCTCTGCTGGTACCCACCGGAGGAAGGAAGGGATGCTCTGGAAGAAGCTTTAGATGTCTGCCCTGGGATGAGATGAACCACACCTTGCAAGTGCTGATTTCTCTCCCTTATCTCAGGGGAGCCCAAGGTGATTAGTTTAGATCCAGAGGGATGAATCACACCCTCAAGGCCATGCAGAAAATAATGAAAACTTGCAGGGCTAGGCCTGGATCTTTCTAGTCATCTTGAATAATGTTACTGTTGTACTGAATACAATGATCAAGTGTCTTTAAATAGCTTCGTGCTTCAGCAAAGGAAAAAGATAAATAAATCTCCCAGAACAAAAATACTTTTTTTTTTATTTTCCTGAGGCAGCAAAGGCAATGGCATTCCTTCTACTGTCCTTCCTTTCTTTAGTCAGCCTATTTCTTTTCTAAACAAACACAGAATTTACCCCTGTGTGCAGCATCCAGAGTTCCTCATGCCTTCCCCTGAGTAGAAATTTCAGAGAGGTCAGACCCACTTTTAAACCATCTGGTTGCCTTACTTCTTGTCAGGGTTTCCAAAGAGTGTTGATGTTCCCCAAGCCTTCGATGGCTGGGTTCAAGTTCTTCCATCCTTTGGAATGCAGGTGTTTGAGTGTGCAGCTCTTACCCAGCCCCTCCTCCTCCCTGTACACATGGGTAATACAGTGATGGTAGGAAGCTACGTTCTTCCAGGAGACCACCAAGTGTGTTGTCCCATGGGAACTAAAATCCACAGTGATGGCCTGTCTCCTTCCACATCCCTTCTTAAAAGTAGTTGCTGGTGGTGAGAGGTTATTTCAAGATGAGGTAAGGAGACTGGGAAGGAGGGTATGGAAAAGGATGCCTTGGGAGCTGGTCGGGACTGATTCAGAGCTTATCATTTCCTCTTTGTTTATTTCTTTGCCTGATACTTGCTACTGAGTAACCCTGTAAAAGCCTTGTGATCTCTCTGAGCAGGGACTGTCCCTTTCATTTTAGTGCAGTATTTTGCCCAGGAAGATCTAGGGCTCTGATCCAGTGCTGAGGTGGCTGCCATCAGCAGTTAATGTTACTAGAAGCAGGATGTATTTTCTCAAGCATCGCCTTTGCAGCAAGGTATAAACCAAATATTGTCTTCAAAGGACACATCCCTGCTCTAAACATCATGCTCAGAAATGCTTTGCAGTCAATTATTTGCAATTAGAACTAAAGGAGAAACCCCTTTCCCCAAACAACCTATAATTACAACTGATCCTTTCATGAAGCATAAATCCAGTAATTAAGTAGTTTCAAAAGTTTTAATTCACTGGGCAATTATAAAGAAAAATGTTGGGTGTTGAGACAGAGAACAATGCTGCTGTGTGTCGGGGTCTGAAGTTATCAATGGGGCTTTTAGCAGAAGGGGTGTTCTATTGATCCCCGTGGTTTGAAGAGGTAATCTGTCGGTGTGTGGTCATCACCCCCGCTTAACGACTTCTCTCATAAGCCACTCCTGAAACTGCCATCGATAGAAACTGGCTGTGGAGTTGTCCTGGGCACCAGCTGAAGTCCAGAGCTCTTCCTGCCTCCCCAGACAGCCCAGTGCCACCAGCATCTGATCCGAATCCCAGTTACCGCGGGTGGAGGGGTGAAGTCCCCGTCTCCGTGGAAGGGCAGCATCAGGGGCAGGTTTAGCTAACAAGGCATTTCTCCTCTTAACTCCTTTTGGCTGTAGTTACCAAGGGTGATGTTTCAGAGCAGCTTATTCAGCAGATGAGGCAGCTTTCTGGAACCTTCCCCTCGTTCCCATCTGTATGATGCTTAAATGGTGTGTTCAGAATGCGGCTTGGGGTGGTTCCTTGCAGTCAAGTTGGGCATCGTGGTATCTGCCTCTTATGTTGATCTATGAAATCCCATTTTTTGCTTCGTTCAGCCTTTGATACGTTTATCATTTGCACAGGGGGAATGGGGAGGAAGTATTGGGGTGAGTTCCAGAAAAAAAGGAATACTGATTTTTTTTTCAGAGAATTTCTGTATTCTCAACTGTTTAATAATATAATTTAAAAATATGGTCAGAAATTAACATATTATTTTATAAACCCTTTTTTCATTATTAGTATGTATTCCTCAGGATCTCTCTGGGCTGTACAACAATTAAGAATTCCAGTAAAATTATTAGCTCGCTGTTCGGTGCTGAAGAGGCAGAGCTTGTAAGAGGATTTATACACCTCATCCCTGCTTCTCTTTACATCCTGCTGAGGGGAAAAAAAAACCCTGAATGAGGAGAGATTGTGAAAGCATCAGATGAAGTAAGCTTAAATAGTCTGAAGCAACTTTTTGATTGGGCTGTTACCGTTGGAGAGCAGTGAGGGTGTTCGGGGCACTGGGGGAAGTAACAAAGACCATGGATTTAAGATGGGTAGAGGTAATACTGAATGCACAGCAGTGAAGTGTCAGTGAGGTCTTGGACAAGTTTGGCTGTTGATAGCAATAGATGTCAACATATTTGGCAGTTGAAATACATAAACCATTAATTACCAATAATAACTTGCTGAGGGAAGAAGCTGAGGCATGGCAAGGGTGCAGGAGCGTCTGTTACAGCTCCGGCTGAGATTGTTAAGCTCCTGGAGAAGCTGGTTGCTCTAAAGGGCTGTTAGTCTGGTGTTTTATTTGGAAACACAAATAGAAACAGTTATCTTGGAAGTAAAGCACTGGGTGAATACGAGGATGGGTGGTAAAGAAATGATTTCTGGGGATGATCTGACAGGGGAGTGAGGGACATCAGCGGGCAGCCACATCGCTGTGCTGGAGCATTAAAGCCCCAGACCAGTGCAGAGTGTCCACTCGAACAGGAATGTAAATGAATTAGTGAATGTGCAGTAGAGTAAGAGCTGGAGGTAATTAATTATTATGGAAAGAACAGCAGTTGCTCATAGACTTTTGTGTTTTCCAGTATGAAATTATTGCCTAGAAATGTCATGGAAATAAAAGCAAAGTGGGTAATTTGAGTTTGTCAGTGATCGTTCTCTGTTGTTATTTAATCCCATGATTTACATGTTCCCTCCAGGATGATTAGGCTTTAGCTAGGGCTACATACTAAGCCGTATTACTGGAGTAGGGTGTTCCAAGCATAATACCTGCTGTATTTCCATTAGACAGTTCCAATCCCTCTCCTTACCCTTCTTCCAGTAAGTGCCTAACAATCCAAGAAGTACCTGTAATCCAGACTCCCAAGAGGTATTATGTTCACGTTTGGACACATCGTTAGGATGGAGTCAGAATGGAAACTGTAGGTCTTAATCCTCTCTCCCAGCTTGTGAAGTTAAGAGGAGGAACAGAGTTATTGAAACGTTTCATATTTTGAAATTGGGACTTTATTAACTCTGTTGCACAAGGGAGGCCTGTTTTTTTTCTAGATATTTATTGGTCTTTGGTAATACCTGGTGTGTGAAATCCCTTGGCAGCTGTGTTTGGAGAAGGTGTGAGGTAGATCTGTAGGGGTCACAGACTATTTTCCTTGTCTGTGCTATAGGTACTCTGTTTGGCTCTGTGTTGCCAGGTCATGTATTCTCAAGGACCCATTGTCTGGTCTGTACTAAACCCTACGTGTGCTCCTGGTGATGTGGTGAGTGGGAATGCTGCTCACGAGGAGCAAACTGGAGGAAGCCCAGCTGCCTTTCAGTGCTGTGGGGGTAGAGAGTACCCAGAGAGTGCAGGCAATGCCACAGGGATTTTGAAAGTCAAACCCTGTTTAACATCCAGGAGTAACCGGCTTCCATCACGAGACAGGATGCTGCATCAAGAGGGGAAGCAGCCCAGCAGCTTCCCAGCCCTTTCAGCATCCTCATTCATCTGTGTCATTTTCAGGGAGAGTCGCAGGTGCCGTGTCCAAAAAAACCCCATGAATGAAGAGAGGAAGAACAGAGCTGTGTGGTGTTTGCAGCTTAACCACCTGATGGAAACACTTAACTTTGAATTTTAACTGGCTCAGTCACAGATCGAGCCTGATAAGCCCCATTTAGTGATACTCAAGTGTGTGGCTAGGAAGGAGGAGCTGTAATTTTTCTCCTCTGAGATCATGCTCCTGTGCCTTTCTGCAGGCATAACAGTAAAAAAATACTGATTTTTTTTTTTTCCTCTCCTTGCCATGTCAGTGTCATGCAAGGAATTATTTTTAGATGCCCCTTCAACTGGAAAGACTCAGAGTTACCTCAATGGTAACCACACGTCTTTCCTAGCACAGGGAGTATCTGTGTGCCTCCTACAGTGTGTTACCCTTCTCTGAGCGTGAGGACAGCTCTTGAATTGCTTGGTATCTTATTTTCAGGGGCACTGAATGGTCCAGCACCTTCAAACGGGGTTGTACATTCTCAACATGTCAAAGTTAGGACGTACTTGCTTTTCCACCTCATCCTCACGCTGGTGTTTGGAGATGCCTGGTGCTTCCTGATCAGCTCTTGCTGACACTTTTCTTCAGGAGCTTGGCTGTGATTTGGAGGAATGCCTTGCACACCTTGCAGAGCCCCAGTGAAGTTCTGTGCCAGAAGTGTTGGGGGGGCTGGAGGTGTGTGTAAAATCTGTGTCTCTTCACCTTTTCCCTATTTGGTAATGCAGGTTGCTGGTAGGCATTTTGCCTTTCCACCCTCCCCCAGTGCCTCTCCCCTTCCCTCACTAGGTAACCACACATTTTGATGGAGGTTTAATCTCCTTTCTTCCTTCCTTTGCAAACCCACCTCCTCCCTTGCCCAAGGCAATCTGTCAGCTCAAACGCATCACAAATCAACTTGACAGTGGAGATCTCCCCTTGAGCAACAGCGCTGGGAGTTGGGCTCCTGCTGATTCTCAGATAGAGAGGGTGGGGTGCATTTTCCCCATAAAACCCAGTCCCAGGTAAATGGAAGTAAATTTCCATTCCCTGTTCCCTTTGTTTCCAACTTCTGCTTCCAACAGAGTGAACCCACAACCTCCAGAGGATACAGGGATGGTGCATACGTGCAGCTGGGTGGCAGTCCTTGTGCAGGGTGGCTGTGTGTGACATCTGCTTGGCAGGGCTGAACCGTGCACATCATCCCTTCCTAGAGCATGTCTCGTGCTGATACGGAAGCTGAGGGTGAAAGAAAGTGGAAAAGATGTTGAGATGAAAGAGAGGAGGAGTGGGTGTACCACTGAGTCCTGCCAGAGTCACACAACAGCCCAACTCTCTGGTTCCTGCTGGACCTAAAGCACCAACTGTGCTGACCTTGGGCAAAAGGCTCGTCCTTTGTTTGAGGAAAAAGAGCATGTTTCTGGTCCTGGGCTTTGTATGTGCAGTGTTACTGCTTCAGCAAGGGAAAGATGTGAGAAACAAGCCCGAGCTGCTTGTGTGGCTCTCCCAGGGCTCCTTGAGGTTGGCAGGAAAGCTGGCTCATGCGTTCTGACAACAGACTAGGTACACCACGGAGATGTGTAAGCATCAGCTTCCTGTCCTTAAAAGCCTTACTTTTATCTGTGAGCTGAGGAGAGCCTTTGCTAACCTCAGCGAGGCCACAGAAACCCCTTTTACTTTGTATATGGGAACACAGACGTGGTTTGCTTTTCAAACACGTGTCGCCATCCGTGCTCAGCTTCAGAAGCTGCTCTTCTGTATCAACTCAGAGCAAGAGAAAGAAAGGGAGAGAGGCCACTCTTGGTCAGCTTCTCATAATAAATTGTTTTCTGTGAATCTTTGCTGGCCTGACCAGGCATTGCAAAACCTGCTGCTGATTCAGGGATTTGGGGAGGCAGAGTTATTTCAAGTGCATAACCTCTCTGTGATTTGGGGAAGTGAAGCTGCACCTATTATCTAGATTCAGCCACAAGTTGAGTGCTTACCATGGTTGATTTATTAGTTTTATAAAATGCAAGGTCTTTAATGTTTAGTGCTTGGAGCACATTGTAATTTCAGCTGCATTATTACAGTTGTTGACCAATGTATGAATTATCTTCAAAGGCTCTGAGTTCCTCTCAGCAAGCTTTCCCACTCCAACTACCGAGTCAAAGGAAGCTGAGAAGGTCTGGTCTTTCAAGGAAAGCAGAGAAGTGTCATAGGTGTGAATGTGGGTGAATGTTCTGGAAACACAATCGGCACAATCAGCCCTGGAGAAAGCACAGGGGCTGTTGGGGAGCTGAGACGTGATGATCAGTACCACTCATCATACATGATTGTGAAGTCTCTTGAGTAGCTGCTTAGAAAAGAGTTATTAATCTCAAAATCCTGGAAAAGAAACCCACCAGCCTCTTTGCTGAATCCCTTGGGCACTGTGAGCTGAACTTGCCCCTGAACATGAGTGTCCCTCCGAGCACAGCAGAAGGATGTTTGTGGTCCTTGTCCCTGCCCAGCTTCTGTACAGCACTTTGCCCTCAGGAGCTGTCACAGGGAAAACTAAACTCTTCCCACCAGAATTAAACGCATTTAAAGTCAATTTTGGAAACTGTCTGGGCACAGCCTACTGCAGAAATGAGATGGCACAGAGCTGATTAAATAATGTTTATGCAAATACAAATGTTGTCAGGGCGTTGTTTTCTTATTCTTCAAGATCCAGCTTGTCAAAGACTTTTGGCTTAGTGTCAGGTTTACTGAGCTCAACTGAACTAGTAGGAGCTTGATTTAGGGTGGGCAATTGCCAGAGCCCTGCAGAAACTCTTCTCCAGTGCATCTTCTTCCCCATCTCCGACCTCGGCGATCTGTGGGGCCTCTGGCCTCTCCACCCATCTGTCTTGCTGCTGACTTCTCATTAGTGCTCCACTGACATCCCAGACTTCCACTTTTCACCACCTCCTCTTCCTCAGGAGTCCCAGTTACTCAGTGAGAGCTGCCCTGCTTTGATGTTACGTTTTGGTCCATCCCGTGCTCAAGGAGGCAGTTTCCTCGTTAGAGGAATATTGGCTTCATTAAAACTGGGCTATTAGGAAATTACTGACAGGTGCTGAGGGACAGATGTTTGCAGCAGCCTTGGGACATTCGGATTCCTGCAGAGAGGAACTCAAAGCCTTTTAGATAAATTGGGTGATGTGAGGAATAGTTTCCAAATGTAGGAAAGTGCCTTTAGGGTCAGGTGAGAATTGTTAGACTGAATCTTGGTAGCAACACTAATAAACCCCCCAAGAACACCCCCCTCAGACTGTGGGGCTTCTTACTGAGCTTTGTGTTTGCCACATGGTCCCTTCTGGTCTCCTAGGCAGATGAGTCCCAAGTTCACAAATAGCACGAAAAGTCCTTGGTGTCTTTAGTCATCAGAGGAAATATTTGCATAACTGCTCAGATTTGGGCATGTGTTTGCCTGTGTTTTTACAGTGCTTTGTCTGAATATTCTTTTAAACAGCAGCTCACTTGTGCAAGCACTCCAGGACAGCGTCCCAGGGACGTTACGACTCCTGGGTGCTATTGGAGCTCATGCCCAGCCTTCATTTGAACAAATGTTTGCAAATCCTTTGCCACAGTATTTACACAGATCTGGCCCGAGCTTTGTTAGCTCAGCAGGTTCAGTTCTCTGCTCCCAAACCTGGAACCACAGGCTGTTTTCAGGGGGAACCCTGGGGAAAGTCAGCTATTCGCTGAGGAGAGATGCAGGGTGGTAAAGCATGTGCCTTGTGGTGTCATTTTGAAGGATGCCTTCTTGTGCTGCTTCCAATGGGAACGGATTTGCTCCCTTTTAAAGTGCTGTTTGCAATGATGAAACTCCAGTCAGGTTTTGTGGGTGTATATAGAGACTGTGTACTGTACTGTACTGCCTGTTACCGGTAGTGTAACGGTCTGGGAGTGACAGCCCTGTGCTCAGACAGGCACTGAATGCCTCAGAAGGACAAATGTGTTTTTTCTGTGCAACTTGGAAGGCAGAAAGTGGCTGCTGCATGTGAAGGGGTCATTAGGATGCACCCTCCAACCCCATCAGGGTGAGTTAAGCAGCAGTGAGTCCTTCGCCCCACGCCGTGTGTCGGGTGTAGGTGTTCCTGGTATGAGCTGGAGCACACGGGTGGGTTAATCCTCCACGTAGGTGCTGGTGGCCCCTCTGAAATGGCTTTAGGTGTGTGCCCAAGGTGGCCACTTGCACCGCAGGATGGCCCAGGGCTTGAAGCTGAACTCACCACTGGCAAAAGTCCAGCGTCTCCTGCAGTGGGTTTGGTTTTACTGTGCTGCGGGCGAGATCGGAGCAGATGCCTGATGCTGGACTTAGTGATGGTGTGAAAGGGAAGCTGAACGTACTGGTGGGTGGGCTCACCCCCCGTGCAACTCCCAGCACCCACCTTTGCAAGTGGATCCTCTGTAAGTCAACCTGGTAACTCTGCTCTGGTAGAGTATTGGGCTTGGTCTGGTTTTGCTGCTGTGAGTTGTGCTTCTGTGATGTCAGCAGTTTGCTTTCACACAACTTTTCGATGAAATGAAGTTGTGTTTCAGTTGAGTATCTCAAGTGGTCTGGGACCAGCTAAATCAGAAATCAGTTTGGATTGCCTTTTGTATTTGTCTTTTCCCTGAATACTTTTGGGTTTAGCTGGTTCTGGAAACAGAGATACATCCCAGAATGTGTTCCCTGTGTGATTTTATCCATTTTAAACCTCTTGGTAGGAGTCAGACATCAGAATTTAGCAGGGATAGTGCTGCATCTGTGCAGCACGGGTTTGAATCTCGTGACTTCTCTTCCCAGCAAATAGTTGGTTTGGTTTGAAGCTCTGGGCTGTGGCCATTCTCTGCCTTCTAAGAGCACACTTTAATCTCCTGCAAAACATGAGCCCAATAGCTCCTGGGTGCTTTAATTAAGTGAAATGAAAGATGTGAATTTCCATAAGTAGAGGAGCTTCCAAGAACAGCACAGGGTTCCAGCCCAGCCACCCACCCCGAGGTGCATGGTGGGAAGAACCACCCTGGCCAGACCCGTGTTCCTGCAGGTGGGGAGCGAGGGGGGGCTTGAACCTTGAGCCAGAGACGCTGCCTGTACTGCAGTGAGAGATGAAGAAGTCTGGGACTCGAGCGCCCTGTCAATATGATGAAGACCAGGGAAGCTGGACAGCATTTCCTCCTACCCCAGCGCTGGGGATGGGAAAGCTGCCCCAGCCCGGCTTTGGTGGTTCCCTTTGGCCAGGTCACAGCTTTGCATCAAGACCCAGTGTCCAGGGAGCCAGAGTTTCTCTGGGCTGTGCTCCCTGGATAGCTTCTCTCCCTCCACTAGCTTCCTTTCTTTTTCTCCCCATTTATTTATTTGTTTATTTCAAGGAAGACAAAAGCAAGATCCCCGTGCTGATGCTTATCTGGGTGCTGTTTCCTTTGGCCCTGATGTGCCTCGAGCTGTTCTTGGGCTGTATCGTGGGAACACTGTGCTGAGGTTCAAGGCTGTTTTAATGGGAATAGAGGTTCCCTTCTGGAAGCTTAAAAAGGTTAACCTGAGCATTGCCACTGGAATCCATTTGTGCAGGGTACAAGTCTGTCTGTGCTCAGGAAGGGAGGTTAAAAATGGCTTAAAAGAAAACTGCTGAGGGATGGGGACCCCCAGGAGAGGGTGGGCTGTGTTCTAAGGCAACACAAGTGATGAGATATCATGAGAGACAGCGCTCACTGAGCACTGGCCCAGCAGCACCAGCACAAAGCAAGGTGCGAAGCTCCCTGTTCGGTGTGGCTGCTTCTGGTTTTGCCCTGTCCAGCACACCTGCCCCCAGGAACGGACACTGAGGTTTGGCTCTTCTCATAAGGGGAAAAACTCAATATTCACATGTATTGCTCAAAGCTCTGAGGTCCCAGTGTGATGATGGGGTCTTGTTTTCCCAGTTGGCATCCTTGGCGACTTCCAGTTTGCAGAATTAACCCATGCCATCCCACTACCTGTGTAGTGAAGAGCGTTAATAGGGTGTGAATTGAGCCCAGTGATGTGAAATCAGGGCCACAATCAAAGCACTGTGGCAGCGTGGGAATTCCACACCTGACACAATATCAACCCTGCTGGAAGAGCAATTCCAGAAAATTTATTCTGTGGCCAGTGGTTATTTCTTTGTGCTAATGGAACAGGCGCTTTTCTTCAGTGAATTGAAACCCAAACTAATTGAGAACTAATCAGTGCAGGCCCCCAGTTCAGATAAATGTTGTCTTCCTAATACTTTGGAGCAATGCAGAACACATTAACTATCTTAAATGAGTTTGCTTTTTTTTTTTTTAATTAGTAGGATCTTAGCAAGCCATTACAGACAGAGTTCTTGCTGTCACACAGAACTTCCCTGTTGGCTTAACACTGGAAGGGGAAAATTATTCTCAATTAATTCAAGTGCTGATAGGGTTTACAGTTTGTTTTTAAACTCAAAAAGATAAATACAATTTTCTGAGGGGAGCAGGCCTGTCTCTGTGCAATTGATGGGTGTTGTTCTTGTGTCTTCAGAAGGCAATGAGTTGCCCTGCTGATATCTGTTGATACATCTCAATGAGCCTTAGGTGCTGGGAAACTTTTTCATTGCAAGTCTGCCTCTGTTTCCCTTGCTGCCTTTGCCTAAAAGCCAATGTGGCACCATTCAGCAGCACTAAGTTACCTCCTGAACCCCCTCTCCTTCTATAATTCCTGATGCTCCTGAGCTTGCTGATCCACACTAGTGTTTCCTTCAGGTCAACATCAAATCACAGGGCTCAGGCTGGTGCCAGCGAAGGGGTGCAAGCCCCAGCCCTCCCATCAGCACTCTGGCCTGGGCATCCAGTCTGTAGTGCCCAGGCCTTCTGGGAGAGATGCTCAAATTTGTCTCTATGGCAACTTAAGAGAGCTCTTGTGGTACCCAAAAACGAGGGGAGTGGGGAGGGGCAGGGTGGGATGAGCGGGTGAGAAGTAAACAGAATAATCTGCTGATGCGTTGTAGAAGAGCGAATTGATGGGTTATGACATTCCTAAAATATCTTTATTTAATAATGAAAACTTCATTATCCAGCCCTGTGCCAAAGTGTTGCCATGGGCCTGCTGCAACTCCCTGGAAAGATCTTTCATCTTGACAGAAGTTCTAAATTACAGCATTAGGACTCTAACGGAGAGGAAGTTATGGCCTATTTTGTCTGTCCAGGGAAATGAGACACACATTATGGAGGGAGCAGGTTATTGAAATCTAATCACTGAGAATATTAAAAATGGGGCAGCAAAAATAAAAATTCTGTGAGAGCACTGGGGATAAATTAAGTGATAAACCTGGAGTGTTTACTGGAGTTTTATTATTTTATTAAAAAGTAATTAATCTTTATTACGGTTGGGGCTGTTACGTTTCACATCATTAAGAAAGCAAAATGTGGAGACCCTGAACCTAATTGTCAACCCAACTCTCAGGCTGCATCATGGGTTTTTGGTTGTATTGCAGGTATGGCAACATCCTCTGTGACAGCGTGTGCTGACCTCTGGAACAGATTGATCCCTGGTGTTTCAGAGACAATGGAGTAAACCCAGCCTGTGCTCAGGCATCATCAGCACCACGTTGGCTCCTCGCCTGGTTTCAGCCCTGATGCCCAGGTAAGAAGTCTGCTTTGTGGGTTAGAGCTGTGATCCTGGGCATGGACAGGTGATCTCAGCTGGTCTGTCCCCTGTATCCCAGAGGCTGAGCGACTGGGAAAGAAATCCCACCTGTATCATAAGGCAGGCATGTCAGAGTATCCATTTCTGCTTTGGTTCCATGTGGGTTTGTGTGAGTCCTCCTCCTGGTTCTTGCTTTGTACTTTGGGTTAAGGCAGAGCCAAACCCATCAGCTCTGCACAGGTCCCAGTTGAACATGGGCCATTCCATACTGAGCTGCAGGAGAACTTCCCAAGATGTGTGTTTGTGGGTGCTTCCTCCGGCCAGGGAGCTTCTCTTGGTCCCTGGAGCTCACAGGCAGTCACACTCACAAAGGATATTCCTCACTGCAAAGCAGAAGTATCTGCAGAGTTGGGTGAATACTTCTGTGAACACTTGTTTTAGCTTTTAAGCTGCTTGCTGGGTTTAGCATCCCCATTCAAGTCCAGATGCCAAGAACCCCACAGCAGAGCTGTTCACTGGCTAAAGCCTGTGCTGAAAGGGCAAATTTGGGATAAAGCCTGGAACATGTTTGGAGGAAAGGAGCCTGGATTTGCAGTTGTAAATACTCTCACAGAAACCTCAGTGTCTGAGCTGGCTGTGGATTCGCATCACTGAGATGCTCCAGTTTGGGGTGCTGTGTCTGGGTGCCCATATGGTGATGGGGGACAGGAGGGGCATGCACTGGAAGCTGTGGGGCTCACAGCTCAGCCCAGTAGCTCAGACTCTTTCCCTGGCACAGGTGCTACACAGACCGATGGAAAGAGCATCCTTTCCTCTTTTTCTTCCCCCCGAAGCCCATTTCCTTGCTCGTGGGGTCACCTCTGCCCCCCTCAGCCGCCTCCCCCGTGCTCCCGCAGCACGGAGCCGTTTCGCAGCACGGCTGGGAGCCAGGGAAAGTGTCTGTCCGGGAAGGTGTCTGTCCAGGTAGCCGGGCTGCCGGAGCCGCGCAGGAGTTGGGTGGGAGCAGAGCACCCTCTCACGCATGGTCCCGGTAGCACAGAGCCGAATCCATCCGTGGGGGAGAGGAACGGCAGCTCCTCTTACACAGAGCGATGTGTATCCCTGACCCTGCTGGGTCCAGGGCTGGTGTATGCTCATGTAAAGGAGCTTCAGCCAATTTACTTAACGCTTTCCAGGTAAAATTACTTGTGTAAGGGGCTTATATTAATTTAATATAAATTAAACACATTAATATAAATATTAATGCATTAAATATTATAATGTGTTAACTTTACACCTAAGCCTGCTGCTTCTTAACTTAAAATAAATACTTCTTCACCCACTTGGAGAATGTCCAGGCCAAGAACTTAATCACTGTTAAACTGAGGTAGCAGGGCTGGAGCTAATCCCCATATTGACAGAACCCCAGGATGACTCCACTGACTCCCTTCCCTTCTATTAAGTTATTCCCAGTTATGGCAGCATTCTCTATTAATTTAGGAGAAAATTTAGGCTGATGTCGTCTGGCCATGCAAAGCCAGTGTCAGGAGTGGGGCTGTGTGACCCTGCCTGGATGCATTCCTGTGTGATTTAGTCTGGGTGATCCTGCTCTGGCAGGGGGTGGGATGGGGTGCTCTTTTGAGGTCCCTTTCCCACCCCCATCACTCTGTGAAGCTGTGATTCTTTCTTAGGGTTCTGGTTGGGCTTATTGAGCCTGTGTGAAAAGGACAAGTCTGATTTCCAGGCAAATTCATGACCAAAAGGTATCTTGCAATTGCATACCTGGGCGAGGGGGGTATCACAGAGGAATCTGGGTTTCCTGCTGGGTCAGAGCTGCTCTCCTGTTCCTTAGGGAGGAGCGGGAGCACGGACCTTCGGGGCAGGCAGAGGAGCCAACATGTGGCTCCAAGGACCAAGTTACCATTGTGGCCGTGATGGACAGGGGTGGATCTCATTTTGCTGAATGAGTCTGTGCCTGGGACGTGTCTGTCCAGCCCCTTGTGCCAGGCGAGCACTGAGGTGTGCCCGAGGAAACAGGCTGCAGCCCAGATGTGCTGCCGCAGGGATGCTGATGTGTCACAGGGTTTCTGAGGATGGGGATCTGCTGCTTCAGGTTGCTCCTGGTACCTCTGGGTAATACAAGGGGCACTGGGGGATTAGCATGAGGCTTGTCCCCATGTCTTATGCAGACCAAGAGGCAGCAATCACTAGGAATGCCCAGCTCAGGATTGAAATGGATAACTATCACTGCAATAAAATACCAATGCAGTAAAGAGAACAGACTGCTCCCGGTGTCTGGTTAATCAATGGACTGTGAAGAGACTGAGGTGATAAACTGACTGTGCTGAGGGCTAATTTTATGCAATATAATATGTTCATGCGATTAGTCTATGTAAAAATAATTTTAATCAAACTTTTTTAAATGCAAAGCCGTTCTGCACTGCTCATTTTCAATAGATGCTGTAAAACAGATGAGGAAGGCAGAAACATATCCTTATTATACATGTATAATTTAAACAATATCATCAACTGAGTATTGATTGCTGACTAACGTGCTTATTAATTAATAGATGTCTTCGTGTTAAATACATTTCTCAGAGCTGTTCTGGGACCATTTAATAAGATAAATGGGAGTTGCAGTACAGTACTTTGTCATTAAATGTGTAAGTCACACCAGAAGGAAATGCAAAGCCAGGCTGTTTGCTGGAAGGAGCCACGCGATGGCGGCTCGTTGGGGGCTGCCGGGGGCTGGAGCAGTGGTGGGGTTGTGATTCAGACACAAACTTCTGCCTCCTGTTTTCTAAATTAGTAATGAGGGGAGTGGGAAGGGCCTTGCTCTGCTACTGTAACTCACTGAAATACCACACTACAGAACCAGTGTAAAGGAAGAGATGGAGTCCTAGAAAAGGGTGTTTGCTGTGGGTCAGCTGCTTATTCCTGCGGTAGTGAGGATGCAAAGGAACCAGCTGTAAAATCAGTGATCATTAGGAGCCCGCTGCTCTTGCCCTAAGGCTTGTGGAAGCTCTGTCACAGCCTGTGAAGCTCTCCCCTCTCCTCTTTCACTGTCCATCTTTCCTCTCAGCAGTCCATGTGCCCAGCCAGCAGCTACCCATTACCCTGTCTGCTGGCAGCCTCTGCTTTGTTATTATAATCTTCCTGGTTTTATTTCCTCCTTACAGGCAGGTTACAGCCCTTTGTCTGGCTTCCCTTCCTTTCCTGGGTAGGTTATTTCCTGTCTCCCATCATCCCTAGCAAAGCTGTTAAAGTTTTCTGCTGACATTCCCTGTCTTTGGCGATGAGAGAACCCCCTGCATCTGTTTGGAGCCGCATCTGTTGGGAGCCCAGCACCTGTTTGCTCCGTGCTTCCCCATCCTGCTCCCCAAACTGCCGTGCTTTCCAGACGAAGCAGATCGCTGGAGATCATGGCTGAGAGCCTCTGCCTCTCAGATCTGTGCTGTATCCAATTTTCTTCACTCCTCCTACTCTCTCGTGTGCTGAGCAGACTTTTTAGCTGACTATTTAATTGATGGATATTCAAAAGGCACATTTAGGAGCCCTGTAAATAATCCCTTTCTGGTTTCTCCTTTCTCCTCCCCTCAAAGGTGCCACTGACTGGGCTCTGCAGCTGTCCTGGGTGCACCTTTCAGCCCGCTCGCTGTGTGAGCCATACCTGCTGTGCTGTGAGCCTACCTGTGCTTCAGCATCGGCTGGGCATTGCTGTGTGCTTCCTTCTCCAAAGCCCAACTCTTCATCAGTGCTTATTACAGAATCCCTTAATCTCCTGAGCTGGGAGGGACCTGTAAAAACCATCGAGTCCAACTCCCGGCTCCACACAGCCCAGACAGGTCAGAGCTGGCACTCAGGGCATTGTCCAGATGCATCTTGTCCTCAGCCCAGCTCGTGGCTGTGACCCCTTCCCTGGGGAGCTTGTACCAGTGCCTAACCTCCTCTCTCAGCACAGCACCTCTTCCTAACAGAAGAGCCATGAGAAGTGTTTTTGCATTGCAGTAAACAATGCTTTGCAAGTACTGCCCTGCAGGTAGGGTGTAAACCCAGCTGGGACCAGTATGTGTACTATGTCAAGGGGCAAATCCCACTGCTCTGCTGATGGAGCAGAGGGGAAGGGGCTGGGGACTGGGGGCACCGGAGCTCAGCCAGCTCCTGCCCTGTGCTGCACTCTGCAGCTCGATGCGACCGACAGTCGAAATGCCTCCAGTTTGCTGTTCCAGCTCCCAGACTGTAATTCTACCTGACACAGTGTGAAGTTTCATTTTTTTTCCTTCAATTATTGCGTGATTTGTGGGGGGATGAGTTGAAAAGGAACTTCCCTCCCTATGTTTTTATACCCACTGAGTTCATTGTTTGCAAGTAAAAACTGCTGGGACAATAGGAGATGCAGAGTGCTGTCCTCTGAGCATTGTGCCTGGGCACGTGCTTTACACGTACCGTACAACCTCTCTTCCATCATGGCTTTGATTAATATCTGCCTTTTAAAAAAATACGGGCTCTTTTCATAGGAGCCACTTTGTATGTCTGTTATTTGCCAGCTGACAATGAGAACTGGATCAAACTGGGCAGGAAGGAAACAGCTGGATGAATGAGACACCGAGCAGGTACACATTAAATGTGACATCAGACACAACTACTGTTAGGGTAATTGAACAGAGAGATATCCCTGCTCCTGGTACTCATTTACATCAGGGCTGCCTTACTCCACTCAGCTGGTGTAAGCTGGCCTTTGAAAGGAGCGTGTGTGCTTCCTCCTCTGGGTTAAGGGTGGAGTAAAGGGGCTTTGCACCAGTGAGGATCAGTCTTGTGTGTATTTAAAATAAATAGGCGTGCACATATAAAAATAACCCCTATCATTACACCAGGATGCGGTGGGAGTACCAGGGGGAATGGCTAAAGTAACAAAACTCGACGCCAGCGATAATAAAAGAGGGAACTAAAGCAAAGAGATCACCCCAGTCTGCTGGGTTTCGAGCGCTTAATCAAAACTGACTTCTACTACTGCAGCTGCAAAAGAAATGTTTCTAGCCTCCCATTAATTTCCATACAATAACCCTCTAATGGGGGAGTTGCCGGGGAGAGGAGGGCGATCAATCTGCTGTAATGACACACTAGAGACTAAGGGAAAATGCAAACTTGGAGCAATTTCATGGCAGGTGCAACCTTGGAAAGTACGGCCATTTTTCTAAGTTAATTTGTTCCCCTGATATGTTTGAGATCCGTATTTGGGCTTTAAAGGTCTAAAATGCAAGATGATTAAAAAATATAACCAGATTTTTGGTAAGGTTTTCAAGTGCATCAGGTGATGCATTAATGCCCCTCCTCGGAGCTGGGACAGCTGGGTATCTTTTATCATTTGCTGCCAGAAAAAGGAATGGGATTGTTTATTCCAGCATTCACTTTCTGTCTTCAGCCTTCCTCTTACCTTGCTGGCCCGATGCTCATTTGTCTCCTAGCTGAATTGATCCCTGATACTACAGGAAGTAATAATAGTAATAATAACGGTAACTAATAGCAGTAATAATTACCGTTATTGTTAGTAATAACAGCACTATATAATGATTATTGTGGCTGAGGGGTTTAAAACGTGTAAATGAGTTAACTCAGTTTCGGGTCCCTGCCGGGTGCCCATGGCTTTTGGGCAGTGAAAACCCCAGCTATGAATCGTATCAGGATCCTACATCTTCATGCAGGAGTGGACACTGAGGCACAGAACTCCTTTCATGTGGGGTCTTACCCCCAGTCACCTCCATGGTGAAGTGCCAGGCTCTCCCAGTACGTGGGGTGGAGCAGCTGTGGCTCTGCCATCGCCCGGGGGTCCCAGCATCCGCGGGGTCTGCGCTCACATCCCTTGTCAAACCAGCAGCCTGGTCCTCTCTTCACCTTGGGATTTGGGCTTCTGAAAGCCACTCTCATTTATGCTGATTACTGCTTTTCCTTTCTCGGTGCTGAAGAGCTACAACCAGCCTCTTCCAAGCACTGAATTTTCAAGCTGTGGAAAGCACAGGGGCTTTGCATGAGAATTGGGCACCTGCTCTGCTCAGATGCTCTTGTGCTCTCTGCCACGTATCTATCTGCATGCTTAGATTTGTATCTTTGTGATACAGCCCTTTGTGGCTAAAGCTGAGGTGTGTGCTTTTGTGCAGGAGAAGATGCTTATTATTCTACTGCATTTATGGGGTGCTCGTGGCATCTGGAGAAGCTTGCTGTGACTGTTCTTGTGTTCTGATTTAGAGACTGTTTTAAATACGTATTCCTCCTTCCCACCTGCCCCAGCTGAAAAATTCCATTTTAGCTACACCCACAAACTTGATGCTGCCTTCAGGGCATTGGTTCTCTCCTGCTGCCCTATGTGGGTCCCATTAGCGTGCTTAAGTAGATAAAGAAAGGAATTGATCATCTAGACGAGATTGCAGGATTCATAGAGGTTCAATTATGTCTTCCGAAGTTTGATCTCCAGTCAGTGTAATGAAGTATCTGCCTAATTCTCAGTGCATCATCAAAATCGATGTATTGGAATCCAATGCCACAACGAAGGTAGTCAGAAGGATCTGAAGCTGCAGCTGCAGGAGGACGGGCTCCACACACTGGAGCTGAGATGTGGTGACAACCTCCTTTTAGGAGTTACCCCTCTGGTGGTTACATACATAACTTGAGGGCTGTCTGTTTTTATCCTGAGGCTTTCTAAAAGCTTGGGTTTGACTTCCTTACCCTCATAGAGGAGTTCAGAGACAGCTGGCTTCAGCAGAGCTGTCATTTGGGGCTCACTTTGGCTGTGCTTTCTCTCAAATAGCCCTTCATTCCTCTGTCAGGTCCAGAGGAAGAGTGAGAGAGGTGGGTTTTAAAGCTCTTGTGCTGCAGTGAAAGCTAATGTGTGAGCAGTAAAGTTAGGAAAAAAATGAATCTGGAAACAAAACACACTCTTTAAATGAGGAGAACGGGCCTCTGGAGTGAAGTCCTAAGGGAATAGAGCAGATTTGCCATTGCTTGCAACTCCTATCCAGTTTTCTTGCTCTCTGTAGTGGTTTAGGATGTGGGTTTCTGCTCTCACCATGGTGTATTCTTGGGTCTGTAGTGCTGGTGCTGTACAAAGCAAGGACATTCCTGCTGGAAGTACAATGCCTCAGAAACTTCTGGGGCCTCTTCAGTGGACACCGAAGAAGTAAGAGCTACCTCTGAAACCCAGGCTCCCTGAGCTCTGGGGAGCACACACCTCTAACCAGGCAGCACAGGATCTTCTCTTTCTCTGGTAGAGTTTAATACTCATCTTCCATAAGATGACAAACCCCCTCACTGTCCATCCAGAGGTAAGGACCTTAAAAGGCAGTTCAGTTTCAAAGGCCATGAAGTTATATGTCCAATTTTTGCATTTCTTCCCTCTTTGTTTATGATTTCAGAAGAACCTCAAGCCTGTGATTGGTGTTTTGCCTCTGAATATCTCTAATGCAAAGCTGAATCCCAACCTCATCGGAAGTGGGGGCTGCTTCTTCCTTCCTTCCCCCAGTTTTCCCTTTGAAAAGCTCCCGTTTCCTCTCTGAGAGCGACTCTCTGCATAATCAAGTCCTAGATTAAACATGGGAAAATACTGTGACATTTAAAAAAGATGTAAATAGAATAATTCATTTTGCCATCTAGACACGAGTCTCTGGTCTAACATGTCGATGTGATGCTGTGGCTTGCTCGTATCATTACTCTTCACCTCTGCTCATAAACCTCCACCTAGAAAATAATGTAATTTAATTAGGGACGTGGAATTAGCCTATTGCAGTCACACTCGGTTAAGATGAAGCAGTTTGTAAATTCCATTGTCACTGAGGCTGAAAAAAAACTCGTGTTACATTAGCAGCCTCATCTCACGTGTGTGTTAGGAGGGCGCTCACAGGTAAAGCTGTCTGTGGCCCCTGGCATGGCTGAGAGTGGCAGCTTGCTGCCCTCCTACCTGCCAGAGTGTGTGTGGGGTGCTGGGGGGAGTAAGGTCCGAGGAGGAGGAGGAGGGACACAGCCCCTGGGGTGTAACAGGTTGTGGTGGGCTGACTTGGCTGGACACTCCATGCCACTGAGCTGCACTGTCCCTTCCCATCTGGAAGGACTCTTCTGGATGCCTATCCGTGCAGTATGAGCTGGGGAGCTGCTTTGGCAGGGGGTTGGACCCGATGAGCTCTCAAGGTCCCTTCCAGCCCCTGTGATTCTGTGATTCTATGATTCCCTCCACAGGACAGGGAGCAGGGAAAAGAAGATGGACAAAACCTGGGTCAGGATAAAGGCAGGGCAATA
Organism: Gallinula chloropus; assembly: GCF_964237585.1. NCBI lineage: Eukaryota > Metazoa > Chordata > Aves > Gruiformes > Rallidae > Gallinula > Gallinula chloropus. Next base: position 4,097,520 of record NC_140112.1, read on the forward strand.
AAGCAACAGCAACTCCCACAGGGGTGTTGGAACTCTGTGATCCTCGGGGTCCCTTCAGACCCAGCCCAGCCTATGGTTCTGAGGGCACGTGCATCTTTAAAAACCAATATACAAATAAAGCCATCTTGGTTTCAAGTTCACAAATGTTTTTGAAGGCAGATGGGATAGGAAGAGTTTAGCCTGCAAACGCTTATTTGTCATGCTGCCTGACTGGAGCTCCTCAATGTGCTTTGATCCTCTTGTTTTTTTTGGCCCAGGCATTAGATAATGCTTTAGAAGCCATTAGAAAAAATGGTGACAATTGAAATGCTTTGAAAAATGACAGTTTGATAGTCTAATAATAGCCCCTATGCTGATCTGGAGAAGGTTTTCTTTGCTTTTTTGTACTCATTATATACAGTAGATCTCAAAATGTCCTTTTCTTCCCCAACAAATAATTTAACCCTTTCATGTGCGGGCCTGGCAGCGTGAAACACGTGGATGCCAACGTGTGTGTATGTACAGTGTAAAGGGCTGGTAAAAGCTGCCGTGGCGTTGAGAGGGGAGGGAATGGAGAAGGTGGTGACCCCTTCGGTTGTGCTCTCTGAGTAGGGTGACCACGTGGGACGTGGCTGTCCTTGGGGACCGGCGTTACTGCGCCGTCTCCAGAAGGTTTTCCGTAGGGAGAAAAAACACATCTCGGAGTTTGAGGTGGGTGGGAGCTCACATTGCATTGCAAGATCTTGTTTTTGCAAGATCTTATTTGGCAGCGATAAATGAGCAACTTTGAAGGCTCAGAAGTGATTAATTTCTCACTGGAGCTGTCTCCGAGGCTGTCACAGCCTGACAATCCTGACATAAGTGTCATTTATAATGTCACAAGTCTATTACACATAAATGTCATTACACAATTACACCGAGGATGAAGAAAGGTTCGCTGGGGGAAGAGCGTCTGGTATTAAGTCAATTATATATCTTAATGTTATTGTTCAGTTGTCCCCCCCTTTATACGATCACATCGCGTCTCGTTTGTTCCTTTTGTGCAAATTAGCAATTATTTCTTGCAGCGATACTGCCAGGCGACCCAGGTAGGGCTGGTGTTCCTGACACCCTGGCACAACCTTGCGCGTGTTGCCAGGATCGATATCGCCGGGAGGATCACGGGGCTTTGATAATTAGCCCTCTTGAAACGAGGGCTCTATACTCGGTTCTCCCCCCCTCCGTGTTTTTCTTCCCCCTGCATCTCTCTGAAAGGCACCAACATATGGGTGAGACGATAAATCCTCCATATGGTTTTGATAAAGATGGCTTGTTTTAATGAGGGTGACTTTTTGTGCCGCCGAACAAAAGCGGCTCTTTCTTGTTAGAAGGACAGAGGAGTTCAGCAAATTCCCCTGCGCTGCACCTCAATTATTCCTTAAAATTGGCATAAATGTAGCCTTCATTTAGTTCTAACGGGCTTTCATCCTCCTTGGCCCAGACACAAACAAGAGTTAGGCTGGGGCTTGGTGCGCTGACGAGGTTGGAATGCATTATGCATAAGGAGGTGCGGTAACGGAGCTGCCTGGCAGCCTGGGAGGGAGAAGGAGGGATCATCCGTCGGGGCAGCGCTGCGATGCCCGTCTCTCCCTGGGCGCTAACGGGAGCCGAGCTGTCGGTGTGATTAGAGGTCGCTTGAATCCAGCTTGGGTTCCTGAGCTGGAAATGAGCCTGCCCATCAGGATGCAGGCCGAGACTTGGTTCTGGGGGCATCCAAGGCTTTCATGATGGCTTCAGGGGAGTGGAGCAGTCTTGTACCCCAATCTGAGCTGGTTTACGGGTGGGCAAATGCAGAAAAAGGCCAGGAATTTCCATGATAATCCTCCAGATTTCTACCAAGACAACTGAGATGAGAATCAGGCCTTTTAAATTGCTCCCTTTGCCTGTTTGCTATTCTGGGAAGCTATTGTTCTCAAAGGGACATCTTTAAAGCAAAAGCTGGTAGAATAATTTATTTGCGAATAATTTATTCAGTGATTGATGGGAAAAGCTGCTGAATAAATAATTCACTGAATGCTAATGGAACATCAGAGATGGTCGAATAATGAAAATGTTTATTTGCAAATAATTTATTCAAAGAAAAAAGCTGAAATGTATCAGCTCAATTATTCTTGGTGAATAATCCAGCCATTCCTACCCAGCCCACCATGACATGTCGTACAAAGATGCTTCTTTCAACAAAACTAGAGCTCCAGGTATCTAACCCGTGTTTGCTCTAAGAGAGGAGCTCTGGTCTTCTGCTCTATGGCAAGAACAATCATGAGAAGAAGTTTGGATAAGGAAGTCCTCAACTTGAGCTCAAACTGAAGGTCAGGCCCCAGCTCTGTGACAGCAGTTGCATATCGTTGGCCATTTTCACTCCTTACTGTTGCTGTTAGCAGCAGCTTTATCATGTGAAATCCTCTCTGAGGTTTCCCCTTCTTTCTGAACAGCGAAGGATGGGTCCATCTGTCCTGGGAGAAGCAGTGCTTTGCTCCTGAGGAGTGTGGTTCCCATGCAGGGGTCTCGGTGGCTGTGGAGGGGTTTCCTCCGATGCCACCTGGAGCACCGGGCAGCTCCGGGTCATCCTGTTTTCAACTCCCTGAGAGTTGAAATGATTGGGAGCTGCCCTGGAAGAGTGGGAAGGAGGAAATAGATAGTTTATAGAAGCATGGATGGTGGGGGGATAACCCTGATGTTTCCCAGCGCCCTGTGGGTGATAAGGAAACAGCATTGAGTGCTGCTTGATGTGCAGCATCATTCTGGGTGAGGGAGCTCTCTGAGTCCTGCCGGTGATTAACTGGACGTGTAGCTCAGCCTTCGCCTGCAGGGACTGGGGAGATACCTTAAAGATGTGCTCTGAAGACCCCAAAGCTACATTTGTGCTGACTACAGCAAAAAATAAATGAATTGACCAAAGCCGAACACCCCAGCAGAGCTTTGTCACTAACCTCTCTTGTTTGGCAGAGGTTTGGAGAGTGCAAGCTCGGGGCCTCTGGGCAGGAGACCCTGTGTGGGGCAGGTACCACAGGGTTTGTGGTCCTCAGCTGTTCCATTTGCCAGAGGAGATCTTTTCCTGTTTGCCTGCAGCTGTACAGCGGGTCTCAGGTGCTCCTGGAAAATTGAAGTGATTTTGTGCTGATACTGGAGCTAATACCAGAAAAATCTAAATTGCATTTTAAAAGGAATCTACCCTTTTATCTTTTAACCTTAGGCCTCTCCCTCTCATGCAGAAAAATCAATCTTGATTAATCTACTGACCAAGTAAAAGGAAAAAGAGGGACCCATACAAACATGTACTTTATCTTCTTTAAAATATTGTTTTACGGAGCAGCTTAGCAAAACATCCAAAGCTCCCTCATCAGCCTCAGGAGAAACCCCTGGTCCAGGAAGGCTCCATCGTTACTCTTGAGGGAGGTTTTGGGAAGAAGCAGTGGATGGGACCTGCCTGAGTGTTTGGGAAGCACTGTCTGCTCTGAGCACTGGGTTCCCTGCATCCAGCTGTGGGCACATCTGCACCAGCCCAGCAAAGGGCCCTGGCAGTGGATGTGCCCAGTGAATGGGATCCGGGTGCTGCATGGTGGAGGGTTTGGGTAGGAAAGGCTGCTTCAGTGACTTTGTGTTCCTTAGGAATTACTTATTTTGTCTGGAGGGGGCTAGCACTCAGGGCAGGAAAACTCTTCCAGCAGAAACTCTGTAAAGAACAGCTTGGGATTCATCAGGAAAGGCAGCCTAGCCTGTGTAAAAGCAAAGGTAAGCCTTACTCAGGCTTACCCCCCAGCCCCCCTGTTTCCCTCATGCTTTTTTCCTGTGTCTTCTGCCTCTTCCCCCCTGGCTTTGTGAGCATCAGGCAGGGATGCAGTCAGGAACATACAGGACCCTGTATCTTCTGATCAGCTGTAGAGTTGGGCCTTGGGCTGAGGCTGAGGTTGGTGTATCTCTTGCCCAAGGAGTTCAGCTTGTGCCTGGCTTTCGTACTTCAAAAACAACCCCTCCATTTGCATTAACTGCAGAGTGCTGCAATCTCAGGTGCAGATCAGGTCATCTTGCCCATCCCTCAGTGCTTTATCATCTTGTTTTCTCCATTTCCTCCTGTGATATATTGGAGTCAGCGACATTTTCGAGAGCAGGGACACTAAATCATGGATGCTCTGTGTATGCATAATCCAGAGTTCCTGGTCTGGAATGCTAACGAGGGCATGCTGGCAAAAAGAAATGGTGAGAGAGGCCTTGGAGTCTGCTGGGACGTATTCAGTGAGAGGCAGGAGAAATCACACCTTTTTCTCTTAGTAACGGTGTTGCATTTGCTCCTCGGAGTAACTTAACTCCCTCTCCTCACAGGCAGAGTAATCAGCCAGGGCTCAGGGTCTCGCAGAGTTGTGGGGCTGCAGAGCTCGGTGGGGATGAGGTGAGCTGTGGGTCACTCCCAGGCAGAGTCTGGCAGGGCAGGGAGTAACGCAAAAAAAACCCCGAATCCCAAATGAGGAGTAGATGGGAAGAGTCAGAAATACCAGTGGTGAACTGTAGAGACTTCAGAACTCGTGGTGCTCACCTGGGAGCCCGACTTGCACATCCTGGCTGCCTTTCACCAGGCTTCCTGCTCACCCAGGGCTGCTGGGGCTTTGGGTTCGGGAACAGGATCCATCACCCAGCGTGCTGGAGATGGCGACACAGCCCCTGTCTGTGCTCTGGCTCTGTGGCTCCCCTGAGAACTTCCAGCAAACCCAATTTTGAGCTGGATTTCCATCATCTTTGCGCTACCCTACCTAGATCTAAAAATAATGCAGCTGTGCTAAGAACCCGCTATTATATTTCCTTTGTGATTACACCCATCCACATCAGAACCAGTTCAGGGTTGTTTTATTCTCCAAATTTCTGGCTGTATTAGCACTGTCAGAATCCCTGATGTATCACCTCGTGGGGAGTCTAAATGCTTGTCAGTGCCTTACTTTGCATTTTTGTTCTGGGTTCAAAGCTGAAAGCAGGGCTGAGCTGAAATCTTTTCTCTGGATGCTGATAGGAATGTAAGAGAAATCTCATTTTTAAAAAGTATGAAAGGGCCGTAAAAATAAGTCATTCGCTAAGCTGATCAACTCAGCCTCTTTATACCAGAAAGGATTCAGAATGAGAAGCTGATAATACAGGCTTTAGTTTGTGGGAAGTGAATTAGAGAGACGGTATTTGAAAGGACTATTTCATTTAGGTGTTTCTCTGGCGTAGAGAGAGCTGCTATAGTTGTATTGCAGCAAGCTAAAATATTATTTAAAAGTTAATTCATATTTTTAGCATATAATTTCTAATTAACTTGCTGTAGTTATCTTGTTAAATGTCAATTAAATCTCGGAGCATTTCTCAAAGGTTTCCTGTATTCATAAAATGTAATTATACAGCTATTGCTCATGTAGCCCTTGTTACTAGTATAATCTACAGCTAAATATATCTCTTACATACTAATTATGCATCACTAAGTGCTGTATTGATAATCAGTAATTGATTTAGCACAACGAATTGTCATGTTACCTCTTCAAATGTCATCCCTGAGTCTTTTGAGTGAAAAGTTCTGCCCACAGCTTGTTCCGTTGAGGTTTGGTGCCACGCTGGGGCACGGGCAGGAGGGTGGATCCGTGGTCTCACGCTGTGGTCCAGAAGGGCAGTGCCTGCTCAATGTGCCCCTGCTTGCTGGGATGCAGGGTCTGTGCTGGGGGATGTTGCTGGTGCTGGGGAGGGTTGCAGTGCTGGGGTGCACAGTGGGGTGTATTTGACACACGGATGTCGTGGCAAAGCTAGGGATGGTTCTGCTGATGAGAAATGGGGACAAAAAGGGGCTGGAAAGTCATTCATCACCAATGAAACAAGAAGGAAAAAGGCAGGAGAAGACTTCAAAGTTTATTCCCAAACTTCCTAAGGGGGAAGGAGGTCAAACGTGTGGAAGAGCCTCTCAGACAGGATTCCCATCCTTTTCTGGCACTGCAGAGGCCAGAGCACTCATCGCTGTGTGCAGTTCCTCCTTCTCCCTGGTTTTGTGCCTGGCTCCTGTCCATGGGACTCTGTGGGGCAGGGATGGAAGGTGCAGTGGGTTCATCTTTCCAAGCTGAGCAGCACTGACCTCCCTCTTCCGAGGTGGGATTAATTACACCTAAACAATCAGCAGAAAATACCTGAAGCCCCAATTAACTGTGATCTGTAGCTGCCATGATCCAGATGGAAAAATGGAGCAAAGAAAAAGGAGGGGGGAAGACTGGGGAGCGGGGAAACCCTTAATTAGATTTGCACATTTGCTGCCCAGCAGTAACTTGGAGCAAATGCTGCTCCCAGTGTCTCCCAGCCGCTCTCCAGCCTCTGCTCCTCCCTTCCCCCTCACTGTCTGAACAATATTTCCTGGTACATCAGGGTTATTCTGAGTTTGGATCCTCCCCATCCCTTGCCAGATTCATATGTGTCTGTGTTGATATTGATGTTATTCAAACAATGATCCTCTCCTTCCCTTGTCAGTTTGTGTTGCCTGTTTCATGTAGCCTGATCTCAGCAACCAAGCATCAGCCTCTGCTTTTTTCCCCATTTGTGGGTTTTTTTTCCCCTTCATTCTGCTAGAAGTGGTATTTAAATTAAACCACGCGTTGGGTTTTTTCCTTCGCTCTTGTGTTTCCTAAGGCAACAAATTTTATGGATCTGGGAAATAGAATCAATATGAAGTTGGATTGTCCTTATGAGATCCTCTTAATATCCCTGGAGACCAGGCTTTGTACATCAGGATTAAGAAAGGGGAAAATTACTGAGGGCAGGATTCTTTGGAGGGCTGTTTGTGTGCACATCATGGACAAATATTGAAATGTGGAAAACATAATCCAGGGAATCCAGGGGTTTGTGTAGCTTTAATTGAAATCGTTTGTAACCTTCATTCTCTCTGATCTTAAATGACTCTTTTTATCTTCCTTCAGTTCATATGGTGGGCTCTGCTGTGCACTGAATTCATAAAATACACAAAAATTCAATGTTCTTAGCAGAAAATTCATATCCAGTGGTGGGGGAGAGATGGCAGTTCAGACCACAGCGCTGGGTGATATAACCCATCCTTCTGATGCTGCAGCTTCCTGGAATGCTGGGCAGCTGCTGCCCGGTGTTCACACCGTGTGTGAAGACACCCCAAAAGGAGACAACAGGTTCCCTTTATTGGGAGTAACGGGGTTTTTTTATTGATGTACTGAAGACAGAATTTCCCAGCTCACTCACTGCGTTCCCTGTCTGGGGGAGGGTGTTTGCTTCAGGCGGTTAGTCCATGATCCTGTTGGTTTCATAACCAAGCTCTCTTCACTGGGCTTCATTAGAAATAAAAACTTAATTGAATTAGGGCAGTTACCCATGCGGGAGCAATTAGAAGTGGCAGAAATATTCTTTCTGAGCAGACAGTTTTGCTGATTCTCTAGGAGGGAGGGAGCTTTCCCTGCCTGGCTGCTCTCCACGGGCGCTCCTGCTGCCCCGCCAGTTCGTTGCTCCGATTTCTCCGTTGATCCTCCTCCGTTCCCCTCTCCCTTTGCATGCAGTTGGCCTCCTGTCTTCAGACCCAGTGGTTGTTTTTCTTTTGTCCTCTGGCACACTGCTTCGTGGGCACTGAATCGGCATTGCTCTTCCTCTGTGATGGGCATCGTGGCAGGGGCTGGCTGCACCTCCCCTGTCAGTTCCCGTCACTTCTGCCAGGGTGGGCAGGCTCAGGGTGGCGGTGCCGCTCGCCCTCCCTCATCGCTCCATATCACCCTGGATAAATATTGATCCCTTGTGAGCAGCCGCCTCCCAATTTTCTGCCCAGCTGTTCCATAGCCTGATCCTCACTATCCCATGTTGGAATTCATCCCACTGGAAACACCACTGGAAACACTGCGGGTGCTGGTCACGCAGAGCGGGTTGAGATGGGTCCCTGTCTTCAGGATTAGTTTTCTCTGTAGGAGATTGTTCCCTCCTTGGAGGTCCTCCAGTATTCCCACAAAGGCCTTACTTTCACTGGGGCAGTGTGTCTCCCTGTCAGAAACCCACGGTACAGATGGATGGAGGAAGGGACAGGGATGTCTGGGGTCACCTGCGCAGGCTGAGATGGATGTGACAGGGAGTCTGGAGATGAGGAGTTGGACCAGGCAGAGCAGAAAGAAGGGACAGGACTGAAGATGACAGAGATCAAGCGTCTAAGATGAGAGTTCTCTCTCTGTAGCATGTGGTTGAGTTTTACCCAATTTGCAGTCTTGGTGTTCTCCCTTTTTTTTATCATGTTGGGGTATTTAGCAAAAAAGAGGAAAAAAAAGTTATCCAGATTCAGTGCACAGAACAAAAATGTGACACGACATATTCCCCCCGAGTGTTTGGAGGATAAAAAGGCAGGGAGAAATCAGATAAATGCATCAATAGGAGTCAGCTGTCTGCAAGAGCATGTTTTAAATATCAAATTAGAATATAATGGTATGCATAGTTTCCATATCAAATTATGACATTATTGGCAGAGACTAGAAGGTGGCACAACTCAGTCCTCCTACATCCCTGGGTAACAGATGAAACAGCCTTAAATGGAATAGAAAGTGATTCTGTAATCAGATGCAGACGTGCATGGACGTTCACCCAGGTCAGACAAGGGAAATGCAAGAGGAGGGGAATGTTTTTAATACGCTTTTTAATGGCAGGGAGAATGGCCAGGCTGGAGGGGTGCAGGGATAGAAACCTACTTAGCCAAAAATAACGTGTGTGGCTCTAGGCAAGTGCTCCCCTCCCCTTGGATGAGTTGGGGATTTTTTTTCTCCTCTTTTCTGTGGGAAGTGCTGTCGTTGGGTGGGAGAGACAAAGCAGAGGATCTGAGTTGGATCTTGGGTTCCGGGGTAAAGTTAACGGCTAGTGAGGCATCATGGATGTGCTCTGGAGGCCTCGGGTGTTCCCAGACATCCCCTGGACAAGCTGTTGGCAGCATCTCTGAGCACTGAAGGAGCTGAGCTCTGCTGTAGGATGTCTTTCCTGCTGATGGTTGCTCTCTCTGTGACTTGAGACTGGGCAGAAGAGCTGTATTTATAGCAGGAAATGGAAAGTGTTGGCATCAGCAGGGTGATTCCTCTGGGGGATGGTGGCCAGCTTGTATCCTGCTTGACTGGCCCTTGGAAGGAGATGTATGGCCTGGAGCAATGGGCTGCCCCACCACTGCCTCTCGGGTACCTTGTACATGGGCACAGGCATTCAGTGCAGCCTGAGCATCTTCACTTGTTGCATCCTGGCAGCTCTTAAACCCAAATTTCATTTCAGTAATTGTGCAAAAAATAATGTACTTGTCTCTCATAGGATGCTCCCACCAGACAACAGCATGTAGATGAGTGTCAGAGTAGATTATATATTTAATATATCACGTACTGTTGACTTCTTAAGTAATAAGGCAATAATGAAAGCAAGAACATCTGGCAGCATGCTGTGAAACAGTTATTTTTTAAATATTGATGATCTGGTTTTGTAACCGTCACGGTTAAAGCACACAGATGGAGTTTGGAGCGTTAGCTGGACCGCTCGGCTCGGGCGATGGGGAGAAATCGTAGGCAGTGAGAGGCAGGAAGCAGCCTGCAGTGATCCCAGTCGGACGTGCCTTGTCTCAGGAGAGTGGTAACAGCCTCCTGCTCTCTTGAGGATGCTCTCTCATGGGAGATATGAGGTGGCTGGCACGGCAGGTTGCTGAAGAGCGCTGAGAGAAACCCCTCTGTATTGCGTGAGCAGATGGAGGCGGGCAGGTTGGACGTGCCCTCTGAGGGTGATGGGACCATTCTTGCACCCTTTTTGGGTGCAGTTCAAGGTTGTGCCTCCCCCAGACATGAAGGAGAAAGATGAAGGAAGAGGAAATAGTTTTTCCAAGCCTAAGATCTATTGCTCTAATACTTCTTTTTTGCTTTTGCTTCTATTCCCTCTTGGCAGTTCCATCTATCCGCATAGCTATAGGCTGTCTGTCAGTGGCTCTCATACACACACGCGTGGAGTATTTGTTAACTACAACTATTTGAGGCGAAACAGTGCGGTTCTGTGCTGAAGAAGAGTTTTTTCAGACAACTGCCTGAGGCACCAGACACTTTAGAATCAAAATCTGGAAAGTAGAGTCATTATTTCTGTTGTTTTAGTGCCTGCTTTTATTCTCTTTCTTATTGACAAATGTTCCGTAACCCATATTGCTGCGGGTGTTTTTTTCACATTTGCACTATACAGAACTGGTAAAAAAAGAAAGAAAAGGACAAAAAAAGAGACTTTTTATTTAACCATCTTTGCAACGTCTCCTGCTTTGTATTCCATTGCCCATTCCTGTCTCATTTTTTGACTTCAATCCATGGATGCAGACTGAAGGTCTGTAGCTTTCCACATGAGATGTGAATGGAAAGTGGCTGGGACAAATGGGAGCAGAAGGGAAAAGTCCTCTTCAGCTCCCTGTGGCGAAGTGTCAAGCAACTCGCAGCCCTACAAACAAACTGCCTTGTTCAAGAAGGTGCGTTCAGTGGCTCCTCTGGAAGATGGATGTTTCCCAGTACAGAAAGCAGATCTGGGTCTTTGTTATTCACATAAAACTCTGCTGGAAGAAAACCCCACAAACTGCATCAAGGACCTGAGAGTCCGGCTGAGGGACAATGCTAAATTGCAGATATGGCGCCTGTGGCCTTGTCGTTTGCCTGCGGCGACGGCTCACGCCTGCGGCCTCGCTCCTAAGCTCTGCTTTGCTCCCTGCGAGGTCAATGTGGTGGGGTATGGATGTGGTGGAAGGCACAGGCCTCAAACCCTGTTTCAGATGCAGAAATGTCCACCCCGTCCCTGGTGATGGTGTGAGTTGAGCTCAGTCGTGTCTCGGGGCCCAGGTCAGGGCCTCCCTCTAGGCTGTTAAAGAGAAGCACTAAGCTGCTGCTGCTGAGAGGTTACGTTTTACTGTGTAGGCAACAGGTAGCACGTAAATGAAGTGCTGTAAATTAAGGAGAAAAGACAGGATGAGATGACAGAGCTGTGGTTGCTCAAGTCATTTGTCCCAGTGACCTCTGGGGTCTCAGGTGGCTGTTTAAGAAATTAACAGTTATTCATTGGCATAATGGTTAAAAAAAGGAAAAAAGATTGGATGTGAGACTCAGAGGAGTGTGACATGTTTTCTTCCAGCAGCTGAATAAGAGGAGAACTCATAACCTGATCCTCCCCTTCTCAGCAGCTTGAAGCCTTGATCCTTTTGTGAGCCCCACAAATCAAAAGGACAGTTTGTCTGAGTTCACGGTGAGGTTTTTGCACGCACTGAGATGAGGACAGTGATGGAGAACGCTCCTGGGAGCAGCTCAGCTCAAGAATTTCTGAGACAGTCCAGAGGAAGGAAGGGTTTTCAGGGAGAGATAACGTTTTTATTAGCTCTACGACATGCACAGATGAGTTTTTTGGTTAGACAGCCCTCTTAAGGCGTCTTTCACTAGTTGCAGGAGTGCCAGCAGTTATCCCTTGCTACCGTGGGCCACAGAAAAGGAGTTCTAAATGTGAAGAGCAGAAGCCTAGGGTGGCTTCTTGTCCCTTCTCTGTCAATTCAAGAGCTGACAGTGCTGTGCTGGTGCCCTGCTGTCCCTGAACCCCCCGTGGGAGTGCCTCAGTGGACGTTAGGATGTGGGGGGGGTCTCTACTGCTAAATGCCTTTCTGGGGAAATTGGGGAGGCAAGAGCGGATGAATGACTTGGTGGGGGGGCTGCAAGCAGGATGCTCGTTGGACCTGATGAGGGGGTTATGGGAAGGATCTCATGGAGGAGGTTTTCTGGATAGACCTCTTGGGAATATCAGTGCTCTTGCCCAGGCAAACACGGTTTCCCCAGGTTTTTTAATTGTAAAGCTGGTTTGTTTTTACGTTTCATTCATTATTGGTAGAACTGATAGAAACTTGGTAAGTTGGAATCACGTGCAATTGTTTCCTTGGTGAGTCCTTAGATCTGGGTTATGTTCTGCTGCAGATGTGCTGCGGCTCAAAAGAGATTTTAAGAGCTGAATATAATTTACTGAGGCTCAAAAAAACCCACCCCAAAACCCTCACAATTTTATAAAAAAGTGAAAGTGTGATCTGTTAACAGAAATACTTGTGGGTCTTGAAGCATTCCTTGCATTTGATAGCATTCAGAGCAGCCCATCCACAAATATTAGTAGATATATAAAAATAGAAATATTATAGAAAATGTTTAACATTAATATTCACATTATTAGTTATTTAATTTATTATTTATATTTAATTTTGTGTATAAATGTTATATATAAATACAAATAATTTATTTCTATTTTTAAACCTGCTTGATTAATTGGCAGAGCTGAATGTCTGGTCTGACAGATGATCTGCACTGGACAATTAGGGAGATAAACTTGTTTACTGAGATTGGGTGGGATCTTCACCATTCTCTCCACAGTCTTTCCAAATGAGATGTAGCCTATCTAATGATGGTAATGATCTTTATTTCCTGTCTTGTGTGTCAGGTAGGAAGAGGTCCCAGGGCTGTGCCATGCCCAGCCCCACATGCCGTGGGAAGTAGCTGGCTCTAAACTCCCCTTAAATTTTCCCCCTCTCCTGCCAATAGCCATAAATAACCCGGCGGCTGCAGAGAAATCATTCTAACAGCCCAGAAGGAAATAAATAGGCGCAGGCTGACAGCCCGGGTGTCCGGCGGGGAGCCGCGCTAGAGGGGGCTCTCAGACAGCGCAGCCCCGCTCCCCTTCTCCCGCAGCCTCCAGCGCGGCTCCTCAGTCGTGTTTTCACACTCTCATCATGCAAATCAGCTAAGAAGTTCAGTTCCAATCTGGGGTTCCTGCCTGTATGCAGCCACTGTCAGGAAAAAGTGGGTGATGCCGCCTGTGAAAGGGTCCTGCCTTCCCTTGGGATGGCTTTCCCGTCCGTAGCTCTGTGATTCCGAGCACGCTGGATCTCTGGGTGAGCCAAGCTGCTCCGCTCACAGTTTCTGAGAGGTTGGTTTTGCCGGGGGAAGTTGGGCGATGGGAGTAATTTAGCTGCAGTAATCATTAAAAGCAATGAGGATGCTTTACCGGCAGCCTTGTGTCCTGAAACAATTCTCAGACTTGAAATCACAAACGATCTGATGGATCCCAGGACTGGGGATGAGAAACAGGTTCTGCTGGCAGCGGTGCACAGCGCAGCAGCCCTGTGGCTGGTACAGAGCAGGAGCAGGATGCGTGCGGGCTGAAGCACTTCATGGGTACCACTGTGCTCTCCCCCCCCCTGCCCCGAGACCCCTCCGTTCACCTGGTTGCACCAATGTGGCTTTGGAAATGAGTCAGTTCTTAGTCCTACTCTTGGATCTGGGGGGAAGAACCAGTTCATGGCTGCTCTGTGAGCCTGAGAGCTGGGAATGAGGTTTCCCAGAGCATGGGTGTGATTGTAGTAGGTTACTCCTTGGTGTAGAGAAGAAACATAGATGCGTGCTGCTTCATGAGACTCAAATCCTGAGGCAGCAGGGTGTGTCCCTTCCCAGAGCGTGCCACTGGGGTTCTCAGTGCTGCCCCAAAACTGCCGGGACACCCTCAAAGGGAAAGTTTGCCTGATGCACATCAAAAGCTCACTGCGTCGCTCTCGCCACGTGTTCTGAGGAGCACTCGCCCTCTGACAGCCCATCACAGGGCTGCAGATCAAAGGTCCATCGTCTCCTTGGATTGTTTTTCCACCTGCTTGGTGCTGCCTGAGTCGCGTTGCCCGTGAACTGCGGGAGGGGTGATGGCATTTCATCACCCACAATGAAACCCTGCAACCCCCAGCACAGCCAGTGTGATGGGGATGGGGGGTTTGGGTGTGCAGAAGGGACAGGGAGATCAGGAGTGAAGATTTCTGGCAAAGCCAATGGAGTGACAATGGGCCAGATAGCAAAGTGGAGCAGAGAGGCCCAGGTGATTTGGGAGCCAGGGACTGTACCTCTGTCGCTTGGACGGGCAGCGCTTGCAGCCCGCTGTGCCCAGGCTACCAAATCTGACTTTATTTCATGTAGAAAACGAGTTTTAATTACTAGCTTACAACAAACTGTGTGGGGCATGTAAATACTGCGAGTGTCACGGGTTTGCAGAATCACAGCAGCAAACTTCTTTGCTTATTTTCATCCTATGCGAGGATGAGCTGGTTTTTTCCAATTGGATAGCTGCTGTAATAGAAATATTATACCAACAGCCAAGGTTTCTCCCAAATCTAATGCATTTTCAACTTTTTAATGCTGATTTTGGGAAGTACAGCTCCTGTAATTTGCACCCAGATACCGGGAAGTGATGCGTTATGAGAACATCCTCTACTGCCTGGGATGAACCTGCAGAAATCACTTACACTAACAGACTTAGAGGTAAAAGTGGTTTTATTTTAAAAGATTGCTACAGAAACAGCGATTTTCTGCTTTTATCTATGAAATAAGAACACTGAGAACTTCTGACTCTTGTGTTGCACCTGCTGGTAAACACTGGGATGGTCTGACTGCTGACACAGGATCACAGAGCAGTGATAAGTTTTCCAGCCTTCTCTTCGTCATCCCCAGGAATATAACAAAAGCCCCTTTGCTACTAGTGAATGGAGTCAGAGTGCTGCAAAGTCAACCCAGATGGGAATTCTATGCTGGTATTGGGAGGCAACAAACACCTGTGCGATGTGGATTTATGTGAAATGAGCCTTTACAGCTTGAGAAGTGGCTTTTGGGAGGACTTGGTCTTCCCGGAGACTTTAGTGTTTATTATATTCTGTTTTCATTTGTATGCAGCCTCATGGACTTTGAGCAGATTGGTTGTGAAATTTTCATCAATAGTTCATTACCGGACTGTCGATGTGTAGGTCTGGCTGTGTCTTTCAGAAACGCTTCTGCGAGTCAGGGGGGAATCACAGGCAGGGCTGGACTGCGGGTTCCTGGTCCTTCCTGGTGATGCTCACAGGTGTCAGTGGTCTGGGTGCATTGGTAGGGAAGGATGTGTCAGATGCCTGTGCTGGTGCTGAGCTGTGTCTTCTAATTTTTGCAGAAATGGCAAATGAAAGTTTTGAGAGCTGTCAGTGGGGGATGTACAATACGCAGTAAAAATAAACGTTAAGAGTGCAGCTCGATTGGAAAAGCTGGTGCCTTCGTACGGCTTCCTCAAGCCAACTTGCAGCCTAAGCAAAATTATACACAGCTTTTGCCAAACTTAGGCTTTCTAGAAGGCTCCGCCTTCCCCTCCTCCTCCCCACATTGGTGCTTTGCTTTCGGTGTGTAACCACAGCAGGTAGCACAGGTGTAACGTGTGTGTAGGAGCGTGGTGCCAAAGCAGAGACATCACTGCGTTTTCAAGGAAGAGGGAAGTGGGATGGGGGAAAAGAGCCCAGTACTGCAGTAGCCTAAAGGCTTGAGGTGAACTCAGAGTTGCTTTGCAAGCAGTGTTCTTCATCAGTGGTACTGCTGAGTCAGAGAAGACAGATCTACACAAAAAAAGCTTCTCTTGCATCACGTCTCAATGCAGACATTTCCTACTGGATTTTGTTTTTTACTGGTGCTCAATCAACAGCACTAGGGAAGCCACAGGAAACATAATGCTGGAATTATCTCAGCAGAGATGAGTTCTTGTTTTTAAGGGAGGCAGGAAGAGGTTGTTCCAGTGTGGGATTCAGTGCTCCGGTCCTTTTATTCCATCAGATCCTTCAGTAGGCAACGTACCCAGTCTTGACTTTCTGCTCTATGGGAGATGACAAATGAAGCATCAGGGATGGGAATCAAATGATTAGGACTTGTGAAAACCTCATTTTGTTTTGCTGTCTCATTCCATTACAAGAAAACAATCACCCTTCCTGTATTTGTTGTTCTCTTTTTTTTTTTCCCCTCTTTTTTCTGTGGCTCACAGATTAATCTGGTACTTGCACTGGGAAGAAAAACAGGAGAAAAAGTTGTACCTTTTGTCCTTCTATTTCTGTTACAATTAATCTGATTTGTGTTGGGGCAATAGCCATTCCCACTTGCAGTATATACAATTCACCAACCTTGCAACTACAGTTCCTTCTACATAAATCAATCTCTGTTTAATTTTATCCTGTGCTGAATTTGACCAAACCCTCAGGAATTGGTTATAAAAACCGTACAAGTTGAGCTTTCTGTTTTGATCAATTCTGAGGGCTGCAGGCCCTGATGTTCTGCAGAGCAATCGTGTACGCAGAGCTGAGCTGTAGGACAGGAACGTTTAGGGTGAAAATCAGACAACAAATATTTTTAGCTCTCTGTGCTGTCCACACTGTTCCCAGCCTCAGAGGTAACTTGTAAGTCAAAAGCACAGGGCATGAAAGTTTTCAAGGCCGCAAACAAAGCTCTTGTTTTTAAATATTTGTCATTTAACTTCCATCAGGCTGTAGTGTAGTGCACTTACACTGTATATGGGCACCTCATAATAACAACTTTAATCGGCCTTTAGCAAGATCACTGAATCCCAGGGGTTGGAAGGGACCTGGAGAGCTCCTGGGGTCCAACCCCCCTGCCAAAGCAGCTCCCCAGCTCATATTGCACAGGGCGGTGTCCAGACGGGGCTGGAATATCTCTAGAGATGGAGACTCCACACCCCCTGGGTACCCTGTCCCAGGGCTCCCTCACCCTCACTGGGGAAAAGTTCTTCCCCATGTTGGTGTGGAACTCCCTGTGCTCCAACTTGCAGCCATTGCCCCTTGTCCTGTCCCCACAGAGCACTGAAAAGGGGCTGCCCATTTCCCCTGCATCCCATACTGAAGATATTTATAAACATTAATAAGGTCCCCCCTTAGTCTTCTTCTCTCCAGGCTGAACAGCCCCAGCTCACTCAGCCTTTCCTCACAGGGGAGATGCTCCAGGCCCTTCATCATCTTTGTAGCCTCCTCTGGACTCTCTCCAGGGCATCCCCGAAAAGCCTGAGCTTCTCCAGGGAATGCAGAACTACTTGCTTACAGTCTTTGAAGAGTTTTGCATTTCTTGAGGAAGTTGAGGCTGGGTTTTTATCTTTTTCCAAGTCTTCTCCTACCTGACAGTAAATGAGTCCAAGAAAGATTTGAATCGCCTTACAATGGAAGAGGAGACAGATTGCTCCCTTCTTCAGCTTTCATCCCAGTACCTGCCAGGACCATTTTGCAAATCCTGGAGTGTAATATTAAAAAAAAAAAAAAATCAAAATCAGAAGTGTAGCTAACATGAGGTTAAAAAAATGTCTTTAGTGTGTAAAATATGAAGCTGGATGACACATAGGCAGCTGCAGATGCACTAATTTGATTTCATGCCTTAGAATCAACTGTTCTCCGGCACTGAAAGGCACATTTACATCCATCTGTCAGAGCTCCTTGTCTTTTTCTGAGTTCCTCTGCTCCTGTTCCATCCCATGCTCTGCTCATGGGGTGAGTTCAGAGCAGGCTTTTCCAGCCCACCCCTTTTTTTTCAGGAAAAAAAAATCCTGGTTTTCCCCATTTTTGTTTTTATTTTTGCCCCTTTATTTTCTCCTGAGTCTTTGGGGGGTGTCATTACAGGATTATTAGGCACAGGACACGGGATCTGGGTGTTTGAGCTTTAATCCTCCTAAGCCAAAGCCCTGGCTACAAAGCTGGGTTCATGACATCCAGAATCATTCAGTAACTGGCGGTGAGGGGCAGCACCAGGGCTAGGGCTGCAGAGCCTGGGAGGCACGTGATGCGGGGGGTGATGTCATTGGTGATGGTGGGCGCTGGGTGAGTGCGGGGTGCTCGGTGTGTTACACCAACAGATGTGTGTCCTGTGGGAGAGGAGGGGATGGCCAAGGGGAAGGCAAAAAGGCAGCGGGTGGGCAGAAGGACCAGTGCCTGGCCATGGTGCAGCCATCTGTGACCTCGTGCTAAGCTCAGAGCTGTGTTTTTGGGTGATCACCCCTCTCCTGGGGAAGCAGCCAGCTGGGTCTTCCTTGGAACCAGCCTCACTGCGCTGAGCTCGGGTCGTAGTCTGCAAAAGGGGATTAAACCCATGTCTGCTGCGGAGGCTTTCGAAGTGAGCACTGAGCCTGTTCCTTACACAGCTCCGTGTCCCCATGGCTCCGTGTCCCCATGGCTCCGTGTCCCTGCAGCTCCGGGGCAGCCGGCGCCTTCAGGTCTTGCTGCAAAGTCTGTGATAAGAATGAATGTCAGTAGGGTCAGGCTTCTGTGTTGTTTCTAATTTGCCTTACAGCACTGAGCACAGGGCAGCTGAAGTCAAGTTTCTATCTTGTCCCACATCATAGGTACGAGCAAAATCAATATCTTTCATATTCTCAGCACAGCATGAAATTCTGAAGATGGAAATTACAGGTGTCTGATAAGCTGCTCGATCAGCCCAGCCCTCTCCTCTCTACTTCGTTTGTAGTGAGCGACTCATCAAGTTTATCAAAAGCTGGTGCTGTTTTATGATTTAATTTGCCCGTTTATAGTCGCTGTCAAGATCCCATCACCCCTCAGATAGTCACAGTGGTTGGCTACTGGTGGCTGGGTCCGTTGTTCACGTTAGACTCGAAGATGCTAGTCTAATGATACGGCCTGCAAGACAAGGAAGGTATGGGACTGTTGGAGAGGGGTCAGAGGAGCCATGGGGATGATCAGAGGGCTGGAGCAGCTCCTCTATGAGGAGAGGCTGGGGGAGTTGGGCTGGTTCAGCCTGGAGAGGAGAAGGCTGTGGGGGGACCTCACTGCAGCCTTCCCATCCCTGAAAGGAGCAGAGGAACAGGAGGGGAATCGGCTTGTTAAAAGGGTAGATAATGGCAGGACAAGGGGGATGGAGTGAAGGGAAGGTTTAAATTAGTTATTAGGAGGAAGTTTTTTCCAGAGAGAGTGGTGAGGGGCTGGAACAGGCTGCCCAGAGAGTGGGTGGGTGCCCCATCCCTGGGGATGTTCAAGGCCAGGTTGGCTGAGACCCTGGGCAACCTTGTGTAGCTCCAGGCCTGGAGGTTGGTGTCCCTGCCTGTGGCAGGGGGTTGGAGCTCTGTGCTCCTTGGGGTCCCTTCCAACCCTAACCAGCCTATGTTCTATGCTGTAAAACAAAACCTGAATGGAAAGGTTGTGTGAGACACAAATATTATGGAGCTGTTGAGACTGCAGTGCTGATGGGTGAAAGAGTTTTGGTGCTGCAGGAGTTCTCTGATGCTTTCTCCTGGCTGTCAGGGAGGAATTGGCTCTCAGTGGAAGAACCTGTAACAAATTCTTGGCAAAGAGAGAGCAAAAACAGAGGTCAGTGCTGAAGCTGCACGAAGCTTATTAATTTTTACTTCATGAATTTTCATAGTGCTAAATTGACTTTAAAGTGAAAAGGCAATTGTCGTGTCTTTACCCAACGTATAATTACACAAAGTTACTGCTGAAAGATACAACAAAGATAAAATGCTCCCAGCTGGAGCCTGCAGCTCTCACTTCTTTTGGCAAGCACTGGGTTGTGCTCTTAGGAGGTTTCGGACCAGCAGTTGCTACGTGAAACGGGACACACAGAATCACTTGGGTTCCAGCACGACTCTGTCTTAGCATCCTTAGCAGTTTTTAAATTATTTTTTAAGCAGTGGCCAGGGCAAGAACTGAGAGTTTTGTGCCTTGAAGTATTGGGACTGATGAGATGATGGCTGGGGTCAGGCAGTAGCTTATTCCCATGGCGAAGAAGCCAGGTACTTAGTGGTGTGGGGATATGTCAGTGATCTGGAAGCATCTCAATTTTTCTAACACAGCTGAAACAGGTGAAGCCTTCACCAGGCCTGAAAAAACCAGATTTCTGTTATTCAGGGGTTTGCTTAAGAAAGATGCACGGGAGCGGGTGTTACATCTGAGATGATCTGTTTTGCTCTGTGAGTAAAACTCCTCTTAGGAAGACAGATGGTGCAAAGTCCTCCTCATTGGAGCAGGGCAAGAATTACGGCTCCGGGAGTCCTGGGCTCTCTGAGGGCTTTTGCTGGGGCAGAGCTGCAGAATAAGGTGTTTTGGGCAGGGGGATAAAAAATCTCACCAGCTCATAGTGATTGACTGTGCCTGGGCTCTGAGCCCTCAGTGATCCAGGGCGTTCCGCTGGGGAGAGCTGCGTGCTCAGACACTCCCTGCAATCAGATTTGTCTGTTTGCTTGGTGCTGCCAAACGAAATAGAAGAAGGAGAATCTCCTCATTCTCTTTTAATTTCCTATCTTCCAGTCTGAAAATTAAAACTGCTTTCTCAGTGGGACCTTTACCTTTTAGATCACATAGCTTCATCCCCCCCCTCCCCTCCTGCTTCCCCACGCTTAATGGGCTGTAGGCAGCCAAACCACGAGGCTGTGAGAAGAGTGAAATGATAATTCATTCGGGATGGGAGCAGGAGGCAAAATGTAATCCATCATATCTGCTCTATCTCATTACGGAGGTGAGATACAAGAGAGGGCAAGCTGTTAATAAACTGGTGGATGAAGTTATTTTACCAATCTGTTACAGCAAGCAGGGATAGACAGGGGTAGAAGTGCATTATTCACACCTTTTCCTAATACTTTTGTTCCTTATTCGGTGGAAATGCCTTTGCAAAGCCGGTAAAGCTCTGGCTTAGGGAGCTGACATCCAGCCCCTCACACCTCATACTCTCTCGTTTTAGGCATTTCAGTGAATAACCCTTTCAGGGGCTGCCTGAGGTTTGGCAGGGTTCACCGTGGCTTCTGCAGAACCATTTTTCATCATGACCATAGCAGACTTCATCACCCATCGAAGCAAAGCAGCCCCCCAGGACTTGTGCTGCTGCCTCCCACGAGCTCTGGGTCCCTGTGAGCTGCCATTCGCTGCCATTGCTCTGGACCAGTGTGCATGGGCTGAAGGCAGCCTGGCAGCCTGTAGCTCAGGGACCTAAATCCTGCTTCTGCTGAGAAATATTTTGGGCAAACCTGTGTATTCCCCATACTTTTCAGTGAGGCAGCACTGGGGTACCGGCGTGCTCCTGCATGCTGCACCATGGGGGCTGCAGCCTGCACCTATGGATCAGCATGGTTAATGTGGTGTGGTGGGGGCTCTGGAGGGCTGGGGTGTTGTACCCCATCAATGCTTCTGTCATTTCTTTTCTTCCTTTGCAAATGGTTGAGTGAAGGTTCAACCTGGCCGAGGTTAAAAGCCGCCTCTTAGGGAACAGCAGAGATGTGGGGATAACGCACTTCAGTCCCAGGGAGTTACTTGTTTTGCCCTTTCTTTCTCTACCCACAGACCTGCTCCTTTCTCTTCTGCTGTGTTTCATCTTGCAGCGTCTCTCTGGCAAGGATGAGACCGTCTTCTGGAGCCTTGCTCCGTGCAGATTTGTAGTGTGGCTGTGCTAACAAGGTTTCCCTTTCAAGGCTGTCATTTCAGCAGCGAGCTGGACTGCTGCACATCACTGTAATTGTCATTTCTGTGTGTTACAGACAGCAGAAGGAAAATTTCAGAAGAAAAATGTCTCTGCACATCCAAAACCTGTTTAAGATCGTTAACGGAAAGGAAGGGTAGCTATCCACATAAACATGCTGAGAATGTTACTCTTGTTTTTCTATTATAAAAATACAAACCCCAAAACAACCAAAACAACCCTAACACCTCACATTTGCAGGCATCCATCCTTCCTTCCCTCTTCTGTTACTTGGTTGGGCTTTTTCATGTAAATGTCAACGTTTTGTTCCTCACAGTTTGAAAAAACTCAGTATTGTGGGTTCCTGAGCTGAGCTGGGAGGTGTGGGGATGTCTGTGGGTCTGGACAGCCCCAGGAAGACATGTTTCCTATCCTGGATGGGCTGTCACAGCATCTCCCGACTGCTGGAGGCTGTGCCATGCAGGTACTCAAGGAACAGTGTAAATTATTACTATAGGCATAAATATGGCTCAAAGGAAGGAGTGGTAACAAGTGACCACGCAGCTGCCATTTGTACTGGGCTTCATTTCCCTCACACCTCCCCTGCCCCCACTAGGTCCTTTGCTCTTCATCCCTTAAATGTGTGAGTACTTGTCTTAATTCCTTGCTTCTTCCTCTGATCTGGCCCAGATGTGGGGTTCACCCCTCTGCTGACACATCACTGTAAGTCGCTGCTGCCATGGCCGTTACCTTCTGCCTCTGCTGTACTCGGTGCCTTCAGCTCTCCTTGCCAGAGTTGTTACCAACAACTCCCCTGCCATGAAAGCTCCCTTCCCTTCTCCTCTCCACCTTCCCTCTCAGCTGTCAAGTCGTGGTGGTAATCATCACAACAGAGTAACTCGCGGAAGATAAATGAGGTTCCTGAGCTGAAAAGACTCGCTGGCTCTGTTTGCACCAGGGAGGACTAGATTGAGACATAACCTCATTAGCACTTCTGTATGATCACAATAGGGCTGCAGGGCTTGGGACTAAATGTTTTCCAATTCAAAGGAGAGGAGAGCAAATTTACAGATGATGACTTTATTAAATTTAAATTACTATAAAAATATCCAGGCAGGGCTTCAGTGATGCCATGAAAATCTCTTTCAGACTGTCTTTCCCATTGCACAGGATTTCAGGCGAGTTCCATGAGGACAGAAGTGCTTGCAGAGTTTCCCTCCCTTTGTACTCAGGCTTGATTGTACACAGTTTTTAATTGTATTTGTAAGCATAAAGGTTCTTTATTTTTGGATGTGCAACAGTGAGAAAGAAAAATAGCTTTGAAAATAGCCAGTAAGGGCCTTTCTTGGAAGCATTGCTTGTGTTAGCTCCCTGCACTCAGAACGTCCTCACCTGTAAGGTCAGTTCAATAAAAGTCCAGAATTGAAACTAACAGCAGCAAACACACAATAATTAGTTTAATTCTGTCTTTCATATCGCCTGGAGCAAGCCATAAATTGCCCAGAGCTGCTCTTGAGGAGAGAGTAGGTTGTCGGTACTTCAGTATCATTCCCTCCCAGTAAATGGCTCAATGTAGTATCAGAAATTCTAGTCTCCCTTTCATTCTGGGAGTAAAGATAATGGCCCTATCCTAAAAGATGCTTTTACAGAAGGCACTAATTGTTCCTCCTTTGTTGCAAGCCTCACTGGGATGTGCTGACTGATAACCTCTCATCTCCTTGAAAGTAGGACTCAAATATTTGAGAGCCAATTTGAGGAAGTAGTTGGTGCCATGCTGAGCTAAATTCTGAATAAAGGATTTAATTACCTAGGACTGTTGTCTGGCATCTTTCAGGAGCTCAAAGCTCATTCTGAAAGGA
Organism: Gallinula chloropus; assembly: GCF_964237585.1. Taxonomy (NCBI): domain Eukaryota; kingdom Metazoa; phylum Chordata; class Aves; order Gruiformes; family Rallidae; genus Gallinula; species Gallinula chloropus. The sequence goes on from NC_140112.1 coordinate 4,120,630, forward strand.
GGAGCAGCAATGGGATGGGATGTGCACATTTGCCAGAAGCAGCTGGACCTGAACTGAACTCAGCTCCACTGTGTGGCAGGGAGAAGGTGCTTGTGATGAGCAAAACCAGCAACATCGTTATGGAAAGAGGCAGGGCTGTGCATATTTGATGGGCAGTGCTTCATGTCTCCTTGGAGCCCATACATCTCCTGAGTAATGTGAGCAATCTTACTCAGATTTTATGTTCTGGATGACATGGAGAAGGCATATGCTACTGAAAAATTATGATAAATGCATATTATCATCGTTTAAGCAATCCATCAGCAAGCACTTTCCTGAATAAGCTGGAGGAAGCACTTAAAGTCTGTTCCAAATCTGCTGGGTCCATAGTCCTGAAGGGCTAGATTGCACATCTTGCCATGGACAGACGTTAATGAAGATAATTGAAGATGTTATTAGGAGAATGTGTTTGTTATCAGAGGTTGCTTATGGCATTATTACTCAGAGTTACACTTCATTAATATCCATTTTTCATGGCTTTGCTTTGCCATTCATTAACTGCATGACCTTGTGTCATTGGAGGAAATGTCAGTGATAAAGAATCTGTACTTAGCGCGGTGCCATCCTCCCTTGCCATGGTTTGTCAGCCTCCAGCCAAGCGCTTGTTTTCAAAGCTTTTATAGCTCAGCCATAAAAGTCAAGACAAACATCCCTAGGTCAGGAGCTGGGCATGCAAATGCTAAATCAGTGTTTGTGAGTTGTAATGAGTAACTTAATGCCTCACATGTAAAACCATCTCACAAATAACTGAGTAAATATCAATTGATAGAGAAGCACGTGGAGACCCTTCTGTTTCCCCTGATGAAGGAAACATTGCATCAGATCTGCTGGTACCATTTTCCAAGGCAATGTTTCGCTGTGCTGTTACTGGAAATGCTTAATGGTCAGCTTTCATTAGAGTAACTGTCACATTTTTCCATGCAACTGCATTTTCTTACTGGAAGCCTCGTTAACTGGAGCTCAGTCAGAAATTTGGAAACAAGATTCAGAGAAATATCGAAATTATTTTGAAAATGCTGATTATATTGAACTTTGGCACCCACAGATTTGTGGAAAAGCCGTTTTTGGAGAGAAAAGAAGCCTGTATGTATGTGATGAGTGCTGTGAAGTATATACACAGAGCTCTGATGCTTGGGGAAGTTGGAAGAACCTTCACTGGGCATGAGTGAGAATCTGGACTTGGAAAATGAAAATTCAAGGTTTCTTTGTTGTACTAATTGTTAACTCAGTGTAATTAAGAGAGTTTTCATAAGAAAACAAAGCAATTAAATACCAAAGTAATGATCACACAAGGAATAACAAGATGATCTTTGCCACAGCGAGCTGGTCTAGTCATTCATGACGTCTGGAGGTGGGCAAGGGGCAGTGGAGCAGGCTGAGGTGCTAATTGACAAAAGGCATGGCCTGGAGTCATTAGTAAGATGATTATTTGGCAGGCTCATGCTAATTTTTAGAATATCGACAGTTTGATTAATATGTTAATGATCTTAATTTCCATATTGAGTTTTGTCACTTTAATTTGTCTGACATGCTGGCGGGAAGAATATTGGCACTGTGAAATCCATAAAAGAAGTGAAAGGCAGAAACTCCCCCCTAATGATGATATATCAGCCTGAATTTCCATGTTTGCTCAGGCCTCTCCACGCAGCCAGCGCAGTGTAAAGCAGCCGCTCACGTAATTTACTCTTGTTAGTCCTCTTACACTGCCAGAGACTCAGGTCCAGTGTCTTTAATAACCATGTGTGTTGCTCAATTATCCTAAATTGCTTTCACATCTTTGTTTCCCAATACAGAGACTGCCACAGCCTTCTCTTCCTTCAGTGCTAGGGGCTGTTTGAAAATTAGACTCTGCTGAGTTCCAGAGAGGGGTAGCCAGGTAAATGTGATGCTGTGTCTTAGAGAAGTTGATCTTGTGATACGTCCTGGGCTGAGAAGAGCATCGGTGTTTGTGGGGAAGGTGAATGTAAGTGGTTGGTAAAAAGTTATCTGCATTAGTTAAAACACTTTGAGCAGGTGTCTGAAGACCTTATGGGATGCCTCCTGTTCTGTCCCATTGAAAAATATTCATGGTTAGTGTTATGTTAGAGCTGTGAAAATGCAGGTGCCTTCTCCATCATTCCTGTGTAGTCAGCTGACAAGAGCCCTTCCCTGGAGCAGCAGCAGTTCCTTACTGGTGCCTCATGTTTGCTCATTCCCACACAGCTTTGGGGCTCCACACCTCAAGGTCTGCCTGGTGCAGTTGAAAACCCCATGTCTGGACTCCCCAGGCCCATTTCCAAGGTGTTCACCCATCCAGTGTCTTTGCCGCCTCACTCCCATGTTTAGCAAATATTCCTGGAACTAGGACTGTCCCCAGTCCAATTTCTGCACTCACTGTGGTGGCCCAAACCCTTCCCCTGAAATACCCTTAGAAGAACCTTCTGGTGCTTCTGTTTTCCTCCCAAAGAATGGTTCCTCCATGTTTTCCTTGCTGCCATCAGTGCAAAGAGGAACCCAGCTTTGTTTCAGCTCCCTATTGTTTGGTTTGGAGAGCTGAATTCCAAGAGCATCTCTGGCAGAGGGAGACTGGCTCTTTATTAATGCACTGTAATATCAAGTATATTAGCATCAAGTTCTCACTCAACTGTAAGTGTTACTTAGGGATATTAATCAACTGCTGCTTTATTTTAATGTGCTAATTTAGGATTAATGAACATAAAGGCTTGATTTACAGAGAGGTCTTTGATTTGTAGCTCCCATTGTACTTTCCCTTCCATTTCCTTTCCCCACAGAACTCCAGCCAGATGACAGTTCCAGACTGAGTAGTGTCAGTTACTTCTACATGTTAGTTACTTCTGTCTGGGAACATCCTTCACCCACCCCATTAGAGGCAGCACGGAGACCGTGTCCTCAGACCACAGTGATGGTTTTGTCCTGTGTATGGAAAACTTCCTTTTCAGTAGTTTTGATTGTTCCTTTCTTTGTTTAATGCAGTTTTTGGTCTTAACTTCTCATGAGTGATTATCTGAAAGTATAATGAAAAAAAGTAGCCCATTTTAAAACTAGAACAGCTTCACCTCCAGCTCCTGCTCCAAGCTCCTGGCAGGGAGAAAATGTTTCCTCTTGGTGTCCTTCACTCCAGGCAACCTCTGCTGTTCGGGCAATTCCAAGTCTTACAGAGAGAGCAACACTAAGTAACTCTGAGCTTGCATCCTTTTTCTGATAAACTAGTGCAGAAGGTGCCTGCCAGCACTAACAGCACCTGGGAGCGAAGGGATGGGCTAGAGAATTGTTTTGCATTCAGAAAAACAAGGACTGAGGTTAAATGCCTCACAGCAGGCAGTGCACCAGACCTGCATCTTCCCATGCCCTGTGCTGATCACCAGCTCCACTCCTCCTGTATCCGTGTGGAGCTCAGGTGCTGTTTGAGGGGATGCTGTGGCCATCTCAGATGGAAACAAAGGGACTTCTGAGATATGTTTTTTTCTTCTTTTAATTACAGCATCTTTTATTTATTCATCATTCAACACCACCTGATAAATAACTGCACCTGCCCTTTCTTAGTGTCTTTTATTATCATTAGTGTTTATGCTTTGTATAACTAAGAAAATAATTAAGCATGCTGGTTTTTATTTGCTAGTGAGTTTGCCAAGCTGGCAGTGAGCTGTGTACAGTATATCATAATTTTATGGCATCTCTGTAGCCATACAAAAGAAGCAGAAGAAAAATGCCACATAAACAACTACTCTGAGTTTGAACGATCCAGTAATTTTGATTTATACTTTGCACTTGGTGGAACTGTATTAGCAGTTAAAGCCTCTGGTTAAACGATTCCCAGCACAAAACGAGTCAGAAACACAAAAGGAAGCTTACAGTGTGAGATTTAGTGCTGGGGACTTTGTTTAAATCCAGAGTCTGCATGTAAATTATAGTCCTGGTTGTCACTTTTAACTAACAAGCCCAACCGGTGCCGCAGAGCTGGGTGATTTGCCCACCGTTTCCTTCCGAGATGGGAAACTGCAGCTTCATTCTCCTCCCTCTCTCAAAGGCAGAGGAAACTCATCTCACACATAAAGTAATAGTGTGACCTGACGCTCACTTCCAAATAAACCTGGCTGCCACCTAATCACTGTGCATCACACCAAGTCAAGGGTGCAGCACTCTGGGGTTGCTCTATATAGCAGGACCATACGGCAGAAGATGGTGAAAAATGACACAACTGCCAATGGGGCTCAATAGCTGAAAAGACTCGGAGAGGACGAGGGGGTTTATCCTTCCTGCAGCAGCTGCTTTTCCTACTGAAAGCTTTGAAGTTTTTGCTCTGTGCTTTCCACACTGTTGGGCAGCTTCTTCACCTACAGCTTTCACAGAGGAAAATAATATCATCATGTAAAGGACAATGTCCCCAGGCTGAGTAGAGAGAAATTAGTCTCTCTGTGGCAATTAACAGAACAATGCAGGCTGGCCATGGAAGCAAACATTATTATTGTTATTACTGTTTGGGGTTTTTTTGCTGTTAAAAGAGTAATTTTCCCAGGAGTAGTACAGGTATGATTGCTCTGAGATCAGCTCTGTTAGAGGAGAAGGGTTGCTCAGATGTTTTGGTCAGGTGTCTGTGTGGGGCTTCTATTCAGGACAGCGTTAGCTGTGCCTCTTATATGAGTTTGCTTACATGTAGGACGTGGAACACTTTGAAACTCTAAATTTAAGCTCCCAAGGTACAACATTATATTACTTCCTTGCAGTCGTTGATTGAAATATAATCACTTTTGCCCCGGTAGATCCTGAAGCACTTTGTAACCTGTGCATCCTCACTGCCTCTGAAAAACAAACCCAACTGTCTTTGAAACTGAGCGTGCCATCTGTTGAACAGGGCACAGCAGCACTGCAGAGCAGCTCTGAGCAAGGGGAGGCTGTCCAGGAGGTATTCGTGGGAAAACAGAGGACGTGTGGGTAGGTATAAAGCGATTGCCTGCGCTGGAATTCAGCCAGGGCACAAGGACACAAGCCCCACTGCAATGGAAGGGTGACTCTCAGTACGGGGCTGAGAGTCTAGGGATGCTCTGAGCTCTGGCTGCACTCACGTGCTGCCTCTCCGGTGCTGCAGTCGCTGGCCAAGGCCTTTGTCACCGAGCCCATCATGGCTTTGAAGAAGTGAGGTGGCAGTCGTCAGCAGATCTGGGTCCCTAATGGTGCATTGACACAGTCAACCCCAGAAGGTCTCAAATGGACATCCTTAGCTCTGATATGTCCATGATCTCCAAATAACACTGTTTCCATCACCTTTATTTCCATGGAGATCATAAGGACTCTTTGGGGACACTTGTGATTGCAGTGGAAGGAAGGACTGTATTGATTCCAAACAGCTCTCCAATTAAACCAAACAAATCATGCCAGCCCGTCCAAGGAGATCGATGGGCAGGGATTTGTTTTGCTGTCTTTTAGGTGCAAGCATCCAGTTTTTTGAAGCAACCATTGTTTGAGAGGGGGAGGGGACCTCAGCAGCTCTAGGACTGAAACAGAGACATAGTTTAATTCACATTAGGAGCTATCTTGGATAGGAACAATTCCCTTGTTTGTGGACTCAGTCCTCTGACTCTGCTCCTTGGAGGGGAGAGGATGTGTGGCAGGAAATTGTGTCCTAGCCAAAATCCCAGGAGATGAGGAAAATGTGTAGGTTAAGGGATCTACAGCACTTATAAGGTACTGGAGCACCTCGGACAAGTGTCATTTATTGATGTCTTGGGAGGGAAATGTTGATTCCTTTTTGTAAATTGCATTTTCCATCAAAACTCACTGAGACTGAAGAATTACTTGTGACTGACAGGCTTTGTGTGCGGCAGGTTGATGGGAATGTTTGGGCCGGGCGAGCTAGAGAATGGCCTAAGAGTAATTACATCGACTAACACGTTTGGTGGGTGACAGACAACATCTTCATTGTACAGCGAAGCTGCTTTAAGAATACTCTTCCTCCTGACTCTTATCTCTCCCTTTCTGTCTGTTCCCCACCCTCTGAGCTGACCACGGCACCATGTCCAGCAGGAGTGGTGGGAAGTGGCCTCATCTCCAGCTCCCCGTCCAGCCTTGTGAACTTCAGTTCATCACCCGGTCTCCTTACATTTCACAGCACGACTCCAACTAGAGTTAATCCACTAGATTAGTGTTGCAGAAGAGAATAATGTCTAACATTAAGGGAGCTACTTCTTAGCCTGATTAATATCACCATGAAAGCATATGGGTTGGAAGAGATGTGCTGTAATGACTTTCTGATCCTTGTTTTGCATGGTTGCGTGGATACTGCGGGCATGCAGAAATTAGAGTCAACATATTATGGGGTAACCAGAAAATACCCCCAAAAACCCCAGAAGTGGCAGATTCTTTGGTGGAAGGTGGGTTTGTGCGTGTCACACCACGGCTGGCATCCTAGCAAATACAACAGCTTTGATGGTAGTGTGAGAATGGAAATCAAAACTAAGTCATGAGGGCAACACTGCGAGATCAAATGTACATCCCAGGGCGTGTGATGGGAGATCCTGTGGAAGGATGTCCTTCCTTCCAGAGTATGGAGCAAATCCTGCTGCGGGTGCTGTGTCTGGCAGGTACGAGCCTAATTGTGCTTCCAAAACCCATATCCTCTGTCCTGGTTCACATTTCTCAGGCAATTACCATGTACTCTGTGTTTGGGGCTGGCCCAGCACTTATTCCCCCAGTACTCTGCCAGCTGCAGTGGGACTATTTCAGAGAGTATTTGCCCGATCCCAAAGCGAGTATCTGCAGCGTGTTGTAATAAAAAGATTGGCTTAGGTGCCTTCTGGGAACCTCTGGAAGATGTTCAGCAGAAAATAAGGTAGGCTGAGAAATGGCGATGGATTGATGAGCTAGAAATAATTAAGGTAAATCCTGGAGCATTTCGGTTCCCCTTCCTCACTCTGTTTTCAAACAGATTATTCTGCGTGATGGATTGTGAAACCGCGGCGTGCGCCGTGAGGTTTCCACTGGCACCTCAGATCATAAAGGGAAGGAAAAGGAATCCTGGTATTGTTGATGGTTTAGGAGAAAGCTAAATACAGCACGGGAAGAAAAAGGCTATACCTTAAAAATTAATTGTTCAAGTACCAGGTCATTGTGGAGTAATGCACCGTGAAATGATGTTATTCTCTGGGAGAATTTCCATAAAGTTTAACACTCCATGACACATTCTTTTTCCATTGAAGTTAGTTAAAAATAGTACATAAAAGTCCTCGGTGTGTGGAGGGAGCATAAGTCTTGCTTGAAACAAAGCTGCAGGAGCAGGGCTGTGCTGGGAGGGATGGGAGGCGGCTGCGCCGTGCCACCATCGGAGCCGGGCACTGCGGCACACGCCGTAAAACCCTGCCCGAGTGAGAGTGCCCAAGGGGCTGTTAGTCTTGGTGTGTTTTTGCTGTTACTCACGTTGGGATAATGAGGTTATTGGAATGATTTTTTTTTTTCTAATGAGAATGAGACGGAATACCTTGGTCGCTAAATGATTTAGTCACAGAGGAAAGCCATTAGTCTCTACTTGATTGCTGTCAAATGGTGGAAAATTGGAACATTATGCTGATATTCCTTGCGATGGGCCATATTTTTCCTGCTTGTTCGGTGTCAAATGAGACAGTAGAGATATTTTGTGAAAATGTGTGCTTCTTTGTAAGCTTTACAGTAAGGAAAACAGATACAGGTCCCGGGCTGGGGGGTGGAAGCTGTCCTGGGAGGCGAGCGGAGAGCTGCATCTTCCGGCTGTGAGCGTGGAGCGAGGGGGGTGATGGGTTTGGTGGGAGCTCTGTGCTGGTTTCGCAGGCTGGACTTGGTCTGGATTCAGGGGAATATTGACTTCCGAAGGGCATTGCTTAAAACAGCCTTTGTTTATTTTGCAGAGCAGCACACCAGGCGAGCATCTGTTTATTTACATGGTGTATTTGTGTGACAAGTGCAGCCTCCTGGAGATTTGGAGGCCATTTGAATTGTATCTGAAGCGACGATTTTTCCTTAAAAAAAAAACCCTCCTTCTGGACTGACTCCGTAGGCACTAAGCCTTGTGATGCTCCCATGAATAAATAGTAACTCCTCAGCTTTTATTGGCACACATGCCAAAACAGACACGTTTTGCGGGCAGCAAAATGGGAAGATGGTAGGCAAGGGGTTCTGATGGCCACAAGGAAGTTGCATGGTTGGCATTTTCCTGGTAGAGGAATAAAATCATGGGATCATACAGAATGATTGGGGTTGGAAGGAACCTCTGGAGATCATCTAGTCCAAAACTAAACAGGGTAAGAGGCAGCCTTGCTCTGTATAGTTAACAGCTGGAAGCGTTGCCTTTAAAATAAAAAGTCTTAAAAGACTGTGAAATAAAATGTTAAAAGTGCTGAAAGTGATCGACAGGGTTATTTTAGGAGTCAGGCTGTACAGTGATCATGGTGCCCTTGGAAATGCTGCCTTTGCAGCTCCGAACAGGAGCAGAGTGAGTGCTGCTTTCCCTCTTCTGTTTGTTTTCTACTCCCTTAAGCTCTGCACATGCAAAGCAAATCTGCTCAGCATCCCAGTGCATCACCTCAGAGCACCATCCCGGGCCCCTGTGTGGGACACAGTGGCGCTGAGGGGATGGGGAGAGGGACCACGAGGGCGGGTGTGGAAGCAGCAGCACAGCCGGGCGGTGCTGGTCTGTCACAGGCTGTACAGCCCAGAGCTGCATCGTGCAGGTGATACAGGGACATGGTTGTCTCGCCTCGTGCTCAGTTTCACTTCCCAATGGATGAGCTCTGGATAGTTGAGCAGACTGGAAACCCCTGACTATTTCAGACTCCCTTCTTTACCTTCATAGCCTCTCCCCTGCCTTTCCCCTGCAATAAACCTCTGGGTTATTTATTCAGGGTTGCACCCCGCTGCCCCTAAATCACCCGACTCTCGTGTCGCCCAACAACAAAGCAAGAGCTGCTTGCAAAGACAATTTCCAGCTCAAGAGGACCATATGCTACAGCAGCTGAATTTGAAATGAAGGGATTTTTTTCCTCCCTTTCCCCCCCAACCTCTGTCATCACCCTGCACTGATCTTTTGCCCTGGCAGGGAGTCATCACAAAGGGCTTGTGGGGGGGCTGAAGGGGAAGGCAGAGGCTGCTGCTGTGCCCCAAGGGCTGGTTCCCCTAGCACCTGTCTCTTCTAAGTGTGTATCCCTTAGCAATGCTTTGCCATGAACTAATAGGGGAGAACTTGAGTTTGTTCACTACTCTTTTCCCTCTCATATTATAGCACCATTATTGGATCTTCTGTGAGCTGTGAAGGGTTGTAGTGCCAGGACTGGGGCTGCTGGGAGGAAAAACGGTGATGGGAGGGGGTGAAACAGCATGACAAAACACTTCTGGTCCATTTTGGAATTAATGATTTTCAGAAGCTATCAATTACACCCCTTAACTGGGGAGCACGGATTATAAAGAGGAATATAATTAGTGGCAAACGCTGTGCGATATATAAAGACAAATAGGGGAGTGGGATGAATGGGAGCTCATAAATTTTATTGAGAACCACGTTTGGGTGTAATCATTTATTGCTGGGGGTCCCTTGAAGTGATTCCAAAATGCAGGTTGTGCACACTGGAGCAGGAGGGAGGTTACTCCCATGAGTAAATGAAGTGTAAGAGATTATTGATTCACAAAGAAAAATTGGTGGGTTTTAAAAGTAGAAATAAATGGGCTGGATGCAGCATTCCCTCTTTGCTCCCAGTGTGGTGTGCACGGGGTCCCTGTGGAGCCCCACGGGTGAGATGAAGTGGCTTTGTCCTGCAGAGACCCTGCTCTGCACGAAGTTGAGAGTAGAAGTTTGTTGGGAGGCAAGTGGGGACCAGCCATGGTGTGTAAAATGGGAAAACAGGTGAACTTCTGGATCTGCTGTCGGCTGTGGGTCTCAAAACGCTGCATCACAACAAGGTGTGTGAGCTTTCCTTGCTTATGGCAGATGGAGTTCCAGGCACAGGGTTTTGGGATGTTCATGTTGATCTGGAAATCACCAGCAAGTTCTATCCCCTCGTGCTGGCACTGGCCCACCTCTCTGCGCTGCTGGGACCTTTGCTGAGGGATTGATGGGGACACAATATCTCTCCCAAGCTGGCTTGATTCCAAGCAATATACCTAATCATTATTAATGACAAAAGGGTGACCTATAGGCTTCCAAATATAATCCATTTAAAAATCTCCTATTTTCCCCCCGATCCTTCAATCTAATTAGGCTCACATCAGTATATTATTACAGAATGTAATCATTCCTTTCTTCTAATAACATTCATGGATAATTTTATTTCTCATTTTCAGCCTCCTACTCCTGTGGTGTAATTAGTGTCTCTGGCACCTCGTGACGCTCAGAATGAGTTGCAGCTGCTAATTGCTAATTGAAAAATTAGAAACTCAGTTAGAAAAAGGATCTAATTAAAATGAAATTAGATAAAATCCCTTCAAACTAGTTTCTTCCTCTTTGCTTTTTCCCCCAGTTTTGCGATCACAGAGCCATTAGCACTTGCCAATTACATTTAATTGTTGAACACAAATACATTTTTATTTGACTCCTTACAATAACCTTTTATTAGTGAGAGAAATGCACATTTGTCAGGGAGGCTGGGAATCTCTCCTATCCCAAATTTCAGCATATCACCTATGGGTCTTTGCTGCCCTGAGTGTAGGTTGTGGCCATCGACCCCCCCACCCCACCCCACCCAGGGACTGACAGTGAAAAGACATCACAGAATCACCAGGTTGGAAAAGAGCTTTGAGATCACTGAGCCCAACCGTACTCATCCTCTACTAACCCACATCCCTGAGCACCTCATCTACCTGTCTGTTAAACACATCCAGGGTTGGTAACTCAACCCCTTCCCTGGGCAGCCTGTTCCAGTGCCTGATGACCCTTTCAGGGAAGAACTTTTCCCTCACATCTGATCTGAACCTGCCCTAGTGCAGCTTGAGCTCATTCCCCTCATCCTATAAGAAAGGGAAGAGCAAGTCCTGAATAGGGATACCTGTGGTGAATCCTGCTTACCGTGGGCTAGTAAACTTCATAGATGCTGTAATGCTCTCCTCTGGGAATCATGCCCTTGACATAATTAATGCACAGACATGGACATCTTCTGTGCCAGTGTTCTCCATCTGTCGGTGTGGAAGAGCGTGTGCTCGTGGGGGAGAGCCGGCCAGGAGGATAACAAGGTGCGGCAGGAGGCGGAGGGGATATTGGAGCACTGAGCCTCATAGGAAACATTGATGGGACATGGTTTGTGTTTGGCCTTTCTCCCCTCCCACACTGGCTGTGTCTCTCAGAGATGATATTACAGGAGTGTGTGGCTGGTGGGTACATTCATGTGCCCACTGGATCAGGCTGTTTGGTGATGGGGTGCTTGGGGAGTGTGTGGTACATTGTGAGAACCCACTTTAGTGAAGCTCTAAAACGTGGCAGATGTACAGGTCCAGCACCAGTTACAGGTATAAACCGGACAGGAAGGGCATATTTTTATACCAGGAGGGAATTGTGCTCTGTCTGATACTGTGAGTCCATCTGCCTCGCCAGGACACACTCCTGATGCGCAGGGAGCTTGAGGGAATTCATCCTCTGCGTCTTCCAAAGCCTTGGATGCTGCAAGCAAGGAGATCCAAATGTCAGGTTTTATTAGGGTGTTTTCAAGGCTGCAGTTTCTGTCCACCAGCTCTGAAGGGGTCTCACAGCTGAGCCCAGGCACCTCTCCCCTTGCCCACCATCAGCCTTTCCCCTTCCCTCTGCTGAGGGATAGCTGGGACCTGGCCAGGTACTTTGCAAAGACAACAAGCAGGCACCAGCGCTCTGCTCACAGTGATCAGGTCCTGTCTCTCTGTAAGATACAAACCGATATGAATGACATGGGGGGGGACACTGTTGGGTGACCAGAATTGTGTCACCAGTCCCTGCTGTATCCCTAACGCGACACGACATGAATGCATAGTGTGCTAGTTTGAGGGATGGTTTATTTCTCAGCCCTTGTGCCCCATCTGAGGTTTTCAGCCCCCAACGTTTTTGCAGCGAAGACAAAGAGTAAAAATACCCACAGCATACACAGGCAAACAGGCATCCCTCAGTGATGCTTCCAGGGCTTCCCCAGGCAGACTCAGTAGCGTTATCGGATGTGAGTGGCTCTGTCTGCAGGCAACATATCGAGGAAGAGGAGGGCATGAAGGGCACGGATCATGAAGGAATGTGGCCCTAAGCTCCGTGGTACTGGCGATCCTCTGTCTCAGCACAGAGGGTCATTCAGCTAATTACAGCCCTCGTCTCCCGTGTCAGCCTGGCTTAGCAGGGAAAGGAGCAGCGCTTTGGTAGTGTGCTTCCTAAGGCTTTTTCAATTTCTTTTCTAAATATGGCAAACAACATCTTAGAGAGCTGCTTCAAGGTTACAGAGGACTTTGGGATGAAATGACAGAGTCAGGAAAAACATCTGGATGTTTATTGCCCTCACATGCTGTTGTTACTTTACAGCTGGTGTTTTATATACCTTGTGGTATTTTGCTACTTACATAACTGATTATTATATAGTTATATTACTGTGTATGATAGATTATATATTTAATGACTCTATTATTGATCTGCTCCATTTCTGGAGGTGTGAGAATAAACAGCATCCCAGTCCTGACAGGACTCAGGAAACAAGAGTTAGGTGGGCATAGATAGACCTACTCACACAGAGGGTACCACCTCTGCCAGAGCTGCTGTGCAGGCCTGTGGTGTACCTGGTGTATATTTGATTTTCATCAAAAGGGATTTTACTTCGTCATGGCCTAATTTTAGTGGGAAAATGTCTCTCTTTCATCAGTGGGAAACTATTTCTTCACTTCAACGGAGCTGGAGCTTGTAGAAAAAAGAAAACAAAGTAGGTAAAATGTAGCCTAAACTGGAGGAAAAAAAAATAAGGAAAATAAAGGGGTAAAAGAACAAAAAATGAAAGGTTTTTACTGCCAGTAGATCTTGTAGTGTGAAGCTTTACCTGCCCCAACGTTCAGCCTGAACAGTCACAAACCAGAGTTAAATATTGAGCGATTTGTGGACAGTGAGCTTTGCTGATTCCTGGCTTTTGCAGAAACTGATCTGCCATGCCAAATACCTGGAACCTCCTGTGATCCACGTTAGTTGCCTGTCCTCATCATCCAGAACAAAGCAGCTCAAGTAACTGGTCACTGGCAGAACCATGCAAGCAACGGGACTCCTCTTTACCGTTAAAGAATATGGATATGCTGATGCATATATTCTGTTGATTTTATTTCTCTATATATATATGTATAAACCCACATATAGAGCATTGTTGTCACATTTGATTTGCTGTGCACTGGAGCTCTGTAATGGTGAATGGCAGTAGAAAGGAAGGGGGTGAGAAGGGTTGAAGAGATGTATATAATCGTGCTGAAAAGGACTTTTCCAAAGCCCTGAGGCTTCTGTGATGGGATCGACAAACACACAAACAAGCCACAACAAAGTGGTTGAGTACGTAGAGAGGATGGAGTGAGGAGGGAAGAGCATGATTAAAAGGGACAGATCTTTTGTTGGAGGTTACTGATCCACTGGAAAAGAAAGATTAGTTGGAAAAAAAGATGCCTGGAAGGGGTGAGTGTATGAGCACTGCCCTCAGCCCCGCTGTTGTGTTCAGTTAGCTTCCAAAATGGAATGTTTGGGTGTTTCCAGTTGAATCTCATGGATCTGAACTGTGCAGTTTTGAGAAGATGACTGTGTACAGCCACTCCTGGAAACCACTGTGTGTTAATTTCCAGGCTCACTCCCTGTCCAAGCTTGCACACACGTGTGCTGACTCTCAGCAGGCTGGGGGTGCTAAGGGTATATATATTGAAAACATTTCTTGCTCGTATGCATGTTGTGTAAACATTTCTAGGCATACTAATCCATAATGTAACAGATGATAATAGTATAATATATATACTAATAGACAAAAAGCTCATTCTTCTTAATAGCTGAGACAGGATTGATTCCAGCCTTCCCTGGCTGAGGAGGACTGTGTCCATTCTGTGCCTCCATGGACATACAGCTTCTGTATGGAGTGGCTCCGTCATTAATAATTCTGAAACCAAATAAACACATCCCTGTAGTCTTTCAGTACAGGGGACTCTGTATGTATATATAAAACTCAAGATCTGCTTGAAGACATGTCAGCTTTCCCAGTTACTGCGGCCAAATAGTCCTTACTTGGCACTGGTGGCACAGGGAACATGCCTGATAATTGATGCCATTCCGAATCCCAAGCCAGGGGCTGTATCCAGCCTCAATAAGGAAAGTACACAGTAATGATCTCAATTAAGCAGGGGAACCAGGTAGAACTGGCAAAATGAGATTGCAGGCGGCAAGGCAGAGCGATGAAGTCAAATGCTGACAAAACATGTACAAATTGCAAAACTAATAATGAAAATTCATGCTCAAGCTGTCAGGAGGACACCAGCCATCCTACATTACCCCAGGAGTGCAAAATGAGCTGCTAAGGAGGTCACGCTGCTCGGTAGCAGTTGTCTGTTATCGTGTGTCTTGGCTGAATCCTCCAGATGCAGAAACCCTTCCCAAGTTCAAATGAGTTCTCAACTTCTGAATTTGCCCTTAGGCCCGTACTGAGTGAGAGCTGAGATTGTGGTGATGGCACGACAGGGCTGCATATGCCTTGGATTTGCAATCCTGACATGTTCTTGTTCTATTAAAAAATACAGCCCTGAACAGCTCGGCGGCTCCGGCAGTGCTCGGGCTTTTCGCTGTGCAAACAGTTCGAACCACATCTCTCATCCCTAAGCTTCAGAGGTGCTGTGGGCACAGGGAGACTCTGGGAGCGAAAACAAGCAAAGAAAAAGGTATTTTAGGCGTTTGACTCACAGTTTGAACGGATGGAAACAGGCGTGTGAAAATTGCATAGGGAATGGGAATGCTCCTGGTGTGCAGAGCATCCCTTGCAAGGGGCAGCAGTGTAGCCAGGGCAGCCCTGAGTGACCCCATTCTTTTGTAGCTCCTCATGCCCAACAGCATCCTCTCCTTCCCCCCAGATCCACTCTCCTTAATCCAAACTGGTGGCATCTCCCTGCACTCCTCAGGGAGGTGGCACTCGGTGCCCCGGCGGGATTTAGCATATGGAAGGGAGAAGCTCTGCTACCCGGTGTGTGTGCAGACACACAGCTTTCCCTGGGGAACACTGCAGTAGGCAAAGAGTTAAAAAAGGCTGGTTTTGGTGCTAGAACTTTGGTGCAGAGGTTTGGTTATTATTATTATGATTAGTTTTTATTTAAGCTGTAAAGCCGATTGTATTGGGAATTGTGCTTCTTCTGGCTATTAAGCTCAGCTACAATGATAATAGAAGAGTAAATGTACCAGCAAATTGTTATCTCCACAAGAGTGCCACAAGGTGACATTTTTGCAGGGCCAATACTTTGATAAAATATGACCTTTTAGTGTGGTGACAGCCAAGGACTGGTTATTATGGTACATGTATAAACAAGGTGCTAAGTGCTTCACTCAGAGACACTTTTAAAAGTTGCCAGAGAAATCTTCCTTGTGGGTCTGATGGTGACTTCCCATGGTGCAAAGCCAGGATGAGAGAGCACCGACTCCCAGAGTCCTTAAGGAGGAAGGATTAATGTAGATTTAGGGTGCTTTGGCTTTTTCTACCAGTGCTGGTTCTCCTTAGCAGCATCTCTGTCTCAAAGATATTCCTTACCTGGGCTGTCAGGGTTGGCACTACCTTCAAAGTCATCGATATGAATGAGAAAAGAATGGAGCAGCCACAGGAATCCTGTGTGGGTTTGGGATTTTTAATTAACACAGCTAATAACCAGTGTGGAAAGTGATGACTCTGCTGGCAGTGTAAGATCAGGATAGGGATAGTTTGTGTGCTCTTACAATTCTAGTAAGTAAAACTGTAGCTACTCGCATCACTGATAAAGAAAATAGCCAAATATGATTTAGCAACAGCCCTTACTAGGAGTAGGAAGGAGTGAGTAGAGCCTCTGGGGTGGAGACAGGGAGCCAAGTGATCCTGGTTACGGCAGCAGACCCCCACTGCAGCTTTCAGCCCAAGCCTCTTCCCCTCCCCTTTTGGCCTTTAAGGAGTTAAATGGTTTTTGTGCACTGGGCCTGTTTCTGGGACAGGGTGTTCCTGCCACGGGGGATTTCTGTCTTTGCACAGGGGTTGGAGAGGTGCTCAGGGATGTGGGTCAGCACAGGACAGGGACGGTTGGACTTGATGGTCTTAAAGGGCTTTTCCAACCTGGTGATTCTCTGGTCCTCAAAGGCAAAAGCCACAGACACTCGAGATGGATTGTGCGTCGCACACCGGGGAGCCCGGACGGTGACCGTCTGTCCCGCAGGACTCTGTGCGTGTGTGTGTGGATTTCAGTGCCTGGAGCCTCGCACGGGACTTTTACACTCATGAATAAATAAATAATAAATAGCAGAGGCATATGGGAGGACTCAGAGCACATCTCCCTCTTGATGTTCAAGAAAGGAATTAAAATATCAGACGATAAAGATGGCAAGGGACCCCCGTGGGGAAAGCCTCTTTGTCTAATGACCTTTCTGTGCCTATGATAGCAAATACAATAGCCAAACCTCATAAATCATAGTTCAGGAAAACATCCGGAGGGCACGCTTTGACACTGTTTGCATATTCAAATGTCACCCCACTCATGAAAGAAAGACAAAATGTTTTTTTTCTCTCAAAAATGTCAGCACAGGCTGGATTAGAAAAGATAATTCAGAAGTACTCCCGGAGAATAATTACCACTGTCACCTACCTGCAATGTAGTTAATGAATGGGAAGAGGGGGTTTTATTAGAAAAAAAATTATGATTATTAGAGTAATTAATCAGCTGCGTGATGACAGCATCCCTGAGAAAATAATCTCCAAAGGCCAAGGCGCTACAGCAGGGCATTTTGTTGATAAAGCACCAGAAGCACTAAACATTCTTCCAGCATTAGATGTGGAAGCGCTTGTACGGGCAGCATTGCGTTATGTGCTACATGTGTGTGGATCTGGTGAGCCACAAGATCCATTATCTGATGGGTTACATGTCAGAAAATGCCAGAACCTTCTGGTCACCCTAAAATAAATAACGCTTTCCTTTCCCCATCCTCTTGGTCTTATCTATTTAAGCCCAGAGAAGCTATTAAGGATCTGTTTATGCCTGTAGATCAGGGCACATTGCTCAGCTTCCCCCGGTAACAATGGGGGACTCTCCCTTCTTCCCGTGCTGGAAAGTGAAGGGACAAATATATGAGCTTGGGAAAGACAGGGCAAAGGGGAACCAGCCGTGGGCACAGCCAGGGCAAAGGGGAACCGGCCATGGGCACAGCCAGGGCAAAGGGGAACCGGCCATGGGCACAGCCAGGGCAAAGGGGAACCGGCCATGGGCACAGCCAGGGCAAAGGGGAACCGGCCATGGGCACAGCCAGGGCAAAGGGGAACCGGCCATGGGCACAACCAAGGTTTTCTGAGGCCCAGAGTTCTGCAGACCTTGGGAAGGCCAGAGCCCACCCTTCCCAGCTGCCCCCTTGAGAGGTGAAGGCAGGAAGAAGAGATGAAAACCGGAGAGGAATTTGGCAAAACTGCTGCTGTTCAGCACAGGCAAGTTTTAGCTGCCGGTGGTTTGCAGTTACTTGAGCTGCCTCAAGGTCCTGTCTCTCGCAAGGACATGCACAGCAGTGACAGTCCCCAGAGCCCCCCTTGGCTCCTGCCTCCCCTCCCAGAGGTCTTGTCCCAGTGCCAGGAGTCAGAGGAGGCTTTTTCCCTCCTCGGAGCTGGATGGAATTAGAAAGGGGCCTCCATGGAGCTGACTGGAGTCCCGCAGGCAGGACAGGCTGTGCTCACAGACTTGGCTTCTTGCATCAGCATCCAGAGTAACTGCCCAGAGCGAAGGTGCCGGGGGAGTTTGGCTGAGTCTTTGCACCTCTCCGTCACGAGCGATGCTCTGCCTCTTCTCTCTGGGTGCAGCTTCTGCACTGCACGGTTTTAGTCTCTGGGTATCTCATTTACCCCCTGGCCAGACCATGTCCTGAAGGATCAGCATCTTTCCCCAAGACCCTGCTGCTGATTTTATTAATCTCTGCTCAGTCACATCCTTGGTCCCTGTCAGCTCAGCTCTGCTTGGTCCCTGAGCTCCAGCCTGCTGCCCACTGCCTGCATCCAATGCTCCTGCAGGCAGCAAAGCCCCTGACGGGATGTGTGCTTGGGCTGCTGGAGGTATTGCAAGGGGCACGATAGAGAAAATTCCCCTTCACCCTGTGGCAACATCACTTGAGGCTTCCCCACTTGTTGGAGCAGGGTGTCCCGAGGATGGGAGTGACGTGGGGCTCTGTGCTGACCCTCTCTGCACCTGCTCCACTCTTCTCCAGATCCCCTTTTCTCTCCTGACACGTCTAAGTGGTACCTTCTGCAACGTGAGGAGGAGCAGCCATGGCTCCGAGCACAGCGATGCTGTTCTGGAGCAGCTCTCTCCAGATCATGGCTACTTCTTCCAACCCAAACAAGTGTGTTCACAGCAGGCTAACTACTGCGGAGGATAATGTATGAACAAACGCCAAAGGCAACAGCTCACAGATATATTATTTACATATTTATTAGAAACCCAGCGCTGCTTGTGAGAGCAAGCCACTTCTGACTTCAATTCCAATAAGTAAACAACCCAGTGGGCAAATAAAAGGAACGGGAAACATGCGCTGCCACGGTTTACACAAGCTAATACTGTAACTCAGAGGATTCTGAACGTGAACCTCTTTTGCACGATACAGGGGGAAAGAAAAATGTTTTAAAAATTCCTACCTTTGTTCTCCTTCCCTGTTAAGCACTCAGAAAGTAATAATTGCAGAATAATTTAATTACACGTGCTATCGTTTGCCTCGCGGACTAACAGGAAGATAATGAATCCTTGTTTATCTAAATGACATTGTAGTTCTGAGTGCCCTGCAGCAACGAGCATCGCTTCTGCTTTATCTGAACCTCTGCTGGCCTTTCTTTCACCACTTTTTTTTTCTTCTCTGGGTGGTTTAAGGGTGAAAACCAGCACTAGCTGCTAGCTGTCACCCCAGAAGGAGCCCTGTGACTGCGGGAGGAGTGGCAAAGCCACACGTAAGTGCCGTGCTAAGGCTGAGCAGAGGATTTTATGCCCAGATCTGTCGGGAGCTCTGGAAACCACCCTCTGGAAGCATTTCAGACGCACGTTTGAGATGTAGGGAACAGTAGAATTTAAAAAAATAAAGAAATCCAAGTAGCTGTTAGATACCTGGCTGGCTGGGCTCCTCTGGTTCATCGCAGGAGCACACGTGGGGCTGTCTGTGCAGGGAAGCTGCAGTTGCCTAAAATTTCAGCACTTTAAAAGCTCAAAAATGCCTTTTCTTTTATTTTCCAACTTGTTAAACTCTTTCCCTCTGTAACATGAAAGCTGAGAAGCTGAAGTTACTCTGATTTCATCGGTTCTTGTAGGTGAGAAGCAGCAAATCCATCGCCCGACCCTTGGCCTGTTCAGGAAGTGGTTCGTATCTCATACCTCTCATTGAGAAAGAACATTTGATGCTGACAGCGATTCAGGGCGCAGTAAAAAGATATTTAGGCTTTCAGCATCTTTTCCTAATGCTTGCCTGAACTATTTCCAGGTAGATAGGGGTTATGAAAGGAGCAGGGAGAGGAACAAAAGGTTGGTAAAGGTTATAATAAATGTAAAAATGTTTGGAAGTGTTGGCAGTGCTGAACCCCGTGATTTAAATCCATCAGATGTCACTTTGAAGGAAGCTTTCAGAAACAGGCTTTATATGTGTTCTTTTCTGAGGGAAACTCATAAGTAATTGTCAAATAAAGAGCACCCCAGGCCGCAGCCCCTGCGAAACGCCAGCCCTTCCAGCCTAATAACGCCCCGTGGTGTTTCAAAGTGGAAAGCATAATGCAGTAATAATATGGGACTCCCACCCGTGAGGAGCCCCGCAGCACCGCTCCCGAAACACGGCCCTGCCGCCTGCTCGCTCACCAGCCAAGGACATCAGAGCTTCCAGAGAAAGAGCTCCCAAGCTTTTCTCCTGGCAGCCGGATCCGGGCAGAGAAGTCATTGAAGCTAATTTAAACGAGGCACTTGGTGTCGGCGCAGGGCGCTGCTGGGACCCTGCCTAACAACCTTTTGGGTATCAGGGAAAATGATTAACAGATGTGTTTTCCCATTTCCCAATATATCTCTTTTGAATTGCAAAGTGGCCTCCTGCTTATTTTGAAGTACAATATGTCTAACCTTCCAGGCACAGCTTATTGCTAATTTCCTATGCCACTATGAATCTATGATTTATTTAAACAAATTTCCACCCAGCAAATAAAACAACATTTGTTCTACCTGGAGGGTAGTTCCCAAATATCACAGCACAGCCAGGCATGGCTGCAACAGTTGGCATGAGAACAGTGGTCAGAATGATGAATGGAGCATCTCACTTCAGGCAGGATAGAGTAGGAGTAACCCCCAAAATAAAGCTCTGCATCTTCAGCTGTGATTCTCCTGGGCAGGCACAACTGTTGGGAAGCCATCACATCTCCGACTGTATTTGTGTCATTGACTTAGAGTGTAGTCCCAGGTGTTTTCTGTACCAGAATGCTCATAGGACTGAGCTCTGATGCCTCAGTGCAGAGCAAAGGCTGAACAGGTTTCAGCACAGCAAAGTGACCCTGAACTTTCATCTAAGATTCAAATCAGAAAATAACCCCACCCTGATATAAGTGTGTTTTTCTCACCTAAGTTTGAAAAGTTCTGGTTCTTTGGAAGGGTCATTTACTTGCTCCCTCTCTCTAGTTCAGAATGCAGGTGTCCAAGTCCTTGGTGGTTACGGACTGTCAGGTTTTCCTCTTGAAGCACTGAGAGTGAAGTTCTCCTGAATTGTGGAGTGGTTGGCTCTCTGGGTGTGGGGCTGGACCCTCCAAGGGATGATGCTCTGACAGGTTTTGCAGTGGCAGGGGATGTCTGTAAGGGTGGGAGCAGTGGGTTCCCTTCGGTCATCGTTATCCTACTACTACAACTTGGGGACCAAAATCCATGTCATGATTTGGTAATTAGAGGTGTGGATTATACAATTGACTAATAAGTATTAATTAGGTACTAATTTAGACCCAGTGTAGAGCTTGGCTTATGAGACAGGGTCAGACAGCAGTTCCCGTCGTGACTGTCCCCAGCAATTTGGGGTGTTTTCGGAGTGCTGGAGCAGAGGCGGGTGCAGCTGCGTGGCTCAGCCCCCCTTGTCTCTCCCTTTTGCTGGCAGGAGGGCTCTCTGGGGATGGAAGTGGTGTGGAAGGGCAAAACATGACTTTCTTTTCCAGTTATGTTCAATTTTGAGATGTCACCACATGTAATAAAACACATTCCCCGTAGTCAGAGCAGGAGAAAGCAGCTTCCTCAGAATAAACACAACTGAAAGGAATTTTCCTTGGGTTTTGTTTACTTTGGGTTATTAAAGTGACAGGTCTGTGCTACCCATGTGGTACAGGGGATTATAAGGCTCCAAGGACAGCGCTCCAACCCCAGTGGGTGCTCGACTTCCACAACGCAACAAATGCATTTCTCTCCCTCTGCATCTCTCCTGTTTACATTCGGTGGGCAGACATGAAGGGTGAAGTCATGGGAGTGATTTCTGAGTGACATCTGAGGAACTGAAATATTCCTCCCTGCCCGGGGATTAAAAAGGAGCTGGGCAAGGAAACAGTTGGTCGTTGCTGTTTACAGGATTGTTTGGGTTTTTTTTCTCTTTACATCATATTCTAAATGTATGAAATATTTAGCTTAGGCAAACACAGTCAAATTGTAATAGACTTCTCAAACTTGCAGGGAAAAGAGGTTGATTGTTTACTCTCTCCTGTGTAAATAACTGACATGCCAAGTAAGGAAACAAATATCTTCCTCCACTGCTCCTTACACCCTCGTCGTGGTCAGTATAAAGGCTCACTGGAGGGAGCTTGTCATGGGAGAACTCAATGAATCCATAGTCAAAATCCATCTGGATGCATCAGCATCTTCATGGGGTGGGGACATCGCCCTGGCTGGATGCCTGCTGCTGCCTTGGTGAGCATCTTCCTCGTGCAGCTGAAGGAACTTGTTGGAGCTCCATCTCTTTGCCCTTTCTTCAGCACAGACTTTGTCCCCAGGGCAAGTCCGTGGTACCAGCCATTTGTTACTGTGTGGTTTGGATTGTGCACAGGGAAGGACCCTGCACCGTGTTTGTCGGAGAGCGACAGTGTGGGTCAGTCACCAGGGAATGAAACACATGGTCTGGGGGCAGAAGCCTCGTAGGGAAACGTTTCCTTCCTGCAGTGGGTCTTGGTGCACAGGAGCAGGGCAGAAGGGAGGTGCTGGAGGATGTGGGCTTTGTTAGTGGTGGCACTTTGCTGTCTCTGTGGAGATGTCACTTGCTGTGCTTTGGGACATGGACCCGTCTTTCCAAAATTGGACGTGAAACGCCCCATCCGGAGCTAAATGGCTGCTAAAAAGCTTCTGGATGTTGACATCTTTCTCTTGCTGTTGCTCTCCATCTGCCTTAAGCACACAGCGAGTGGCAGTGAGCTCAGTGATTCCTTGAGAAGTAACGGGATCTGAAACCAAGTGATCCCGAACCATCAGCTCGGTGCCTGTTTTCAGAAGGCTTGCCTGGTTTGTAGCAGATACTCACACAAGGGCACGCATGGCAGTGCAAGCAGAGCTTTCTGTTTATAAAACAGTCCATAACATTTGTGAAGAATTAGTTTTTTCCCAAGGACACCTTTCATTTCAGTCTCCGAGGGAGCCGGGAATAAATTGTTCCTTACCATCAGCAGCTGACCTCTCTGCTTGTTTAAAATGTGGGCGTCTTCTGAACAAAAAAACACCATTTGCTAAATGAAGCAAAACACCATAATAGGTTTAATGATGTAGATTTATCTCCTAACAGTTGTTTTGAGATCACAACAAATCATTAAAATCATTAACTCTCCAAGCTAAATTAGATTACAGATCTTGGAGAATGTCTGGCCACTGCATTTGCAAAACAGTGCCTCTTCCTGCCTGCGCCAGTCATTAATTCTGCTCAGATTCCTCTGCAAACAATGAACCAATTCAACGTATTCCAAGTCAGATTAAACAAAAAAAGCCAACATCTCTGGGTGTGCGTGCCTGGGTTCTGTTTCCTCTTCCAGACTATTTCCAGTACCGGGAAATATCTCCCTGGTCCAGCCAGAACAGGCTGTGTCTCTGCGGGGAGCGGTGTCTCTGGAGCGGTGACTTGTGTTGCTGGGCTGTGCTCATCCCTCTCAAAGCCAGGGAGTTTGGGCACGTAATTGAGATACTCTTAAAGCCACAATGAGCTGTGCACGGGAGCCCATCGATACCATGTCTTTCGATGGCAGCATCCCTGCTGCAAAGCCTGGCTCTGAGCGTAACGTGAGTGAACACACGTGGAGGTTTTGGGAAGTCCATGGTGGATCCAAGCATGAGAGCTGATGCCTCAACACCTTCCCTTCCTGCAGACTGGAGTGATAGGAATGCCCCATTAGGTGCTATTCTGTCTCTGTGGGGATGTGAAGCTCGTCATAGTTTCCCTCTCCAGAACCTTGCGTTGGTGTCTAAAGGCTGCGCTCTGCCTGCTGCCGTGACGGGGAGGGACAGCCGTGTTTCGGCTGGGGTGCTGCATCCCACAGAACCGTCACTGGGATTTTCTCTCTTACAAAGCTGCCTGTCCCCTCGCAGGACCGTGTGCTCCCCAGCCAGGAACACGTCGAGGAAGTTCAAAGAGAAATGATGGTGTCTAGGGATGGGGAAGGAGTGGAGAGCACCCGGTCCTGTTTCTTACAGGAGGTTTCTGCATCCAGAAACCATCTTTTGTTGTTTGTCTGTGAGCTTCCTCCGGCATCCTAGAGGTGGTGTGGGAAGCTGAGCATTCACTTCTCTCTTTCTGGAGCCATTTTAACATCTTTATCTTTTTTCCTCATGTTTTAGAACTGATTGTTTATCCTCCATGCACCCTGATGCTTACATTCACCTTTCCCCCCTCCTCTGCAGTTCCCCTCCTCAGACAGTTCCACCTTTGATTCTCTATAACCCTTGGCAGGTTGCACCCATTTTGCCACCGAGTTTCACTGCTAAGAGTTTCACAGTTACTAGAGAGGGTGGAATTTGGGGGGGAAGCAGAAAACAAACCAAAGAGAAGCATGTATTCGTTTCAGTGGACTAGAAAGGGAATTTATTTAAAGGGAAATGGACTTTCCCAAGTGCTGAGCAAGCTTGGGAAAAGTCTGGATTGGAAGCTGATGTGATGAAGGGGGAGATAAGTCAGGGAGGCGGGGAGTTGGAGGGCTGGAAAAGGCCTTTGCTGTGTCCAGGGGATGGGCAGGATGAAGGGTTTAGGATGGTTATGGGATGGTGATGTGGGAAGCGGCAGCTGCTGGGGGACCTATCTGGAGACCACACTGGCTTGCCTGGCTCAGGAGGGCATCACCCACAGCCATGCCTGTGTTCAGAGCAAAACTTGGGGACTCCAAAAGGGTGTAATAAAAAGCCTTTGAAATAGCAGAGAGGTTTGGAAAGGGGTTAAATGGGAATAAAATTTTCCTCCATCGATCTGCCCCGGGAGGTGCTTAATGGCTGCAAGAATCGAGCACTTCCCAAATGTCCTTTTGGCACCAGTTTTATGCCAACAGTGTAACCACAGACCAGGCGTCTGTCACACCAGCACAGCGATTGCTTCTCCTTTCTTTGCTGGCCACAGAGGACGGCAGTAAGTGTGGTCTGAATTTGAGAGGAGCCAAAAGCTCTGGGGGCACTCGTGCTGCTCTGATCTGTCTGGTGGTCCCTCAGATGGGTGCTGGGTTGGCTCAAGTAAGCTGAGGACTTGCCTTTGTGGCGTCTCAGAAGGGCTTTCAGCAGGACTGAGCCACCCGTTCACTGATCTGCAGGGCCAAGGGGCTTTCCTTGTCGTGTGACTGTGTGGGGATGGTACGGGGATGGTACAGGGATGCTATGTGGGTTGGGGGGGTGGCTGGTATGGGGATGCTACATGAGTGGGGGAGGTGGCTGGAGGGCAGAGTGGGAGAAGCCCCCCAGAACCGCCTCTCTGGGTTCAGCTGCTGGTTTGTGAGGGGGCAGAGCTGATGTTCCATGTGAGCAGTCGCGTTGTTTGTGGCTCTGTCAGCCCGTGGAGTGGTGCAGCCCCACTGCAGGAGGTTTCTGTGTCTCTTTGTTTTGCGTTTGAGCCAAATGCCAAAATACCAGGAGAAAGTTGCCTCCAGCATTTTTTCGGAGTTAGAGGGGGAGCATTCTGGCTCTTGACATCTTGGCAGGGGTTCTCAAAGCCCATATGTCAGATTCAGAGAAACAGTTCACATTAATTTTAAATGGAAATCTTAGACCTTTGCTAGGCAACTGCATCTCTCATTGCAATTCTACCCACAATTTACTCCAAATAGGCTTGACAATAGCGCACTAAAATCTGAGTGCTTCAGCAAAACAGAATCACGCCCTTCTGAGTGAACATCCATCCTCATTCTATTTGTCTTGTGGCAATTAAAATAAGCGTGAAATGTGCTTGGGCATGCTCTTGGTCTCATGCCCGTTTTAAATAGGAACTCCGAGCCTTCATTGCTATTATTTAGTAATAATGTTTATTATTGATAGGGCTGTGGTACCTGGGGGCCAATCTTTCATTATTCAGCATAAGCATACATTGGAAACAGTTCTTCCCTCAAAGCGTTACTGATCTAATTGAAGGCTAACATAGGTTAATAGATAGCTTAAAAATCTGTATT
The DNA here is from genome assembly GCF_964237585.1 of Gallinula chloropus. Classification (NCBI taxonomy): domain Eukaryota; kingdom Metazoa; phylum Chordata; class Aves; order Gruiformes; family Rallidae; genus Gallinula; species Gallinula chloropus. The sequence continues at coordinate 4,146,438 of NC_140112.1, forward strand.
TCATATATAAAATAGCCCAGCCCTGTACTTGGGTGCCTCCTGGTTTACATCGCTGTGAGAACCCAGTAGCTCTCCATCTCTTTCTGAACGTGTCAGGCTCTTGCTTTTATTTCCCCTCTCATCCTGGTTTCCATTTTGCTGGATAGGAAATGGTGTCAGGAAGTGGGAAGGGGTAGGAGGGTTTGGAAAGCTCTGCTAACTGCATACATCTGGCTGCTGCCTGCTGTGCCAGCGCCCACCCCTCTCCTCTGGCATCTCTGGGGCATCTGCTAACCCCTCACCTTGAGATGTAATAACTTCTTTAAATCAGGTGCTGGCTGCTCTGCTGCCTGCTTTCTGCCCAGACCCTTCCTCCCCACACCCACGAGGCTGCTGTTGTGCCTGGGCAGGGGCTGACTGATTGCAAGGCAAAGCTGATGCTGTATTTTTAAGTGGCCAAAGTGTGTGGAGTTTGTCCCCTGTAAGATTCAGGGAACTCCAGAGTTGTTGTTATCCATTGCAGGGGTTGACTCCTCTGGTCTGATGGCTGTGGGGCAGCTCAGCGTGCCTGTGCAAGGGAGAAGCACTGCACCAGCAGCTTCCAAAAGGTACATTCCAGACACATCTTTTTTCCAAGGAAGTGCTGGCTTTCTGGGGCAGACCCTTTCCCAATGTCCCTCTTGATTAAATGCATTTGCCTGCCGGGAGAGCATCCCTACCCTCCCCTATACGTGGCCATTTCCCGGGATGCACTCCCTCTTGGGAATTGTTGTGGTGGCACCTGGGCACTGTGGGGATGGGTGGAATATACATTTTTAGAAGATAATTAAGTTTCAGGTTGGAAAGAAATGTTGGGTGTAGAGCTGTGATGGCAGGAGTGGCGGCAATGTGGAAATCAGCGTTTCCTTATGTTCCTCTCTTCCACTGCTGCCTCCACAAAGCATCAGGTCAGCACATCACAACACAACACCCAGTGTGTCTGTCCTGCTGTGTAGTGACCAGCAGTTCCCATTCAGTGAGAAGCATGTTTGGTTCTCCTGCTGCCTCCTGCCTTGGGGTGAGCTTGCATGGTGGTACCTTACATCTGGCTTGAGATGAGCAAACTCCTTCCCCCCCGGCTCCAGGCTCCAGCCTGTTTGGGTGGATGGATTTGGGGAGAAGTGGATTTCTGGCCCCACGTCAGTGGGAGGAAATGGATTTTGGTTGAGCTTTAAATGCCATGTTTGGTCTCACAGCATCACCTGGAGTGCTGGTGGCCCTGTTGCCCTGTGCCCTTTGTCTTTGCCCCAATTTGGCTTGTGCTTGGTCGGGTAAGAATGAGAATGAAAGTGGGGACGAAGGGGACATGAGGCCCAGCAGGAAGGAGGGCAGGAGAGAGCGATGCTGAGAGCGCCTCAGAGGGAGCTTGTAAAAGCAACCAGCAAAAATGCTTGCTTTTTATTTTCCCCCTTCCCCCCAAGGCATTAACACTTTTAAAAAGCGGGGAGGAGATTCTATTTGAACACCTCTGCGTTGGCTGTGAGCTCGCAGAGCCCTGCTGACCTCCAGACACGGCACAGCTATGCGGAGCCATCTAACTCCACAGACTCCAAAATTCCTGGTTTTTCAAAGCACGTGGTAAAATCCCCTCTTGCTTCACTGAGGCCAGATAGCACTGCTTTTAGCCTTTTGACAGAATTTTAGCATAAAGCTTTGAGACAATTGTGAGGTCATCTGCTGAGGTACCTTCTAGCATTTTCCCCTATAGCACAGCATCCCATAATGGGGCTGCTGTGGGAAGTTCTGTGCAAGCAGTGGAGACATCTTGCCACCCCTTGAGGTGCCTTTTTGCAGTTCCCTTGTTTCCTGCCAGTAATTCTGATCCATATTCATCCTGGTTCCCTGGTGATTTGCCCTGGTCTTGCAGAAACGTGGCGTGCTTAACTGGTTTGAAATGCTGTGAAGAGGAAGAAGGTCACTTAGTTTCTATTTCCATTTTCTTATATTCACCAGCAGAAGTTTCTCTCTACCCTTTGACCGTGCTGAGTAGCGTGGATGGATGCTGTGCTTTCAGGGGCTGTGAGTAGCACTCTCTCCAACCATGTAATCAGGTGTAGGGAGAGGTGGGCTTTGACCCCAGAGCATCTCTCAGGCTAGCACATGAAGTCAGCAATGAGGTCAGCTCCTGATGCAGGCTGGTTATCGTAACAGATAGGACTGTCAGGTTATCTTTCTCAGTTACCTTGAATCCTGAACTGGCATGAAACAAAGCTTACTGGAAAATGCAGATTTTTCTGCCATTTGTGAAAATTAACTCCCCTAATTAACTTACACATATAAATGCACTTAGAATGAAGACATTAAGTTGATTATCTAGAAAATTGCTACCTTGGTAGACTCCCTAATGCCACCTCTAAATATGCCAAGAATTAAATTGCTCTTGTGGCATTGTTATGTCACTGCAATTGAATGCTCACTGATGGAAGACACTGCTTCCCTTTTTTGGCTAAATTTAACCTTTAATTTTGGAGAGTGGTGGCAGCCACCGAGCCCCACCGAGCTTGCTCTCACCTTCCAGAGAAAGAGACTCTCTCTTCGACTCTCTCTTCAACAACCTCTCCCCATGCTGTGCTTTCAACATAAATGTGTTTTAAAAACCCAACTACTTAGTGCCTGGTATGCTGGATGATTTGGAGGATAGATGTTGAGTCTTGACACACAGAGGAGTGTTTGAACTTACAACCTGGAGTGGCTCGAATGAGACATTTAAAATGTGGATGACCAGGAGGATGCAGAAGACATCTCAAGCGGTTTGGCTGTCTCTGCCCCCCGAGGACCAGCTGCATCCCTCCAATGTGTATTCTTTGCTGGTGCCCTGTATTAAAATGGAAATGTTTTCAGAAAACAAATGGACATTCTGAGCCAACAAGGTCCAGGGAAGAGGAGGCAGGAATAGTGCTGTCTGCAGCTGGGAATGAAGACTGCTTGGGCTCGGATGCTCCTGGGCAGTGGCAAAGGGCTGAGGCCACTTTCAGCAATGGACAGAGGAAGGGCCAAGCTTCCACTTGCAGCTATTAATGAATGACAACCATCCTTTGGCTCCATTATGAAAATACTGATTTTTTTAAGCAGTGACAGTAGAGGAATGATAGTAGTGACAGTTCCAAACTCATTCATAGACTTCCCTTGATTTCAGATGGTTTTGACGGTTCGTTCTGCGTCTCGGAGGAAAGGCATATGTGTGTGTGCTGCAGAGGGAGACAGATCCCAGTCCTGATGGCACAGCACTGCTTCTCAGGGTTCAGGACTGGTGCTTCCCTTCAGGGCTTTGTCCACACACGATTCCTGTGGCTGTGTTCTTTGTAGTGAGAAATTTTCACGCTTTACCTTCAGAGCCAAGAAAGAACCTTGTTGAAATGGATTTGAGTTGTGTGCTGTGTGAGATGGTGTCAGCTGTAACACGTCGTGATGTCGAGGACCCTCAGACTGAGAAATTTCAGAATGATGTAACTTATAATAGCCTGCTTTTCCACTTTGCTTCACACAGAAGCAGTGATGTGACACTGCCTGAATCCGTGGCCTTGAAAACCAAACCCCCCGTCCTCCCCCCCTCCCCGAGATATTCATCATTTTCAGTTTGGAATAAAACTGTTTCAGAGTCTGGAGTATGCTCATGTGCTGTGAGCTTCAGATGGTACAGGCAAATATATATATTTTATGCAAATGGAACTTTGAGAGAAGAAAAGCTTTATACCCTGCAGCACAGACCAAAGGAAAACCAAGGAAACAAGGAGTCTCAAATCTCCTGGCCACGCTTTGTGGTGTCCGAGAGGCCAGGGCTGAACAGAGTGAAATTAAACAGAGAGCCAAATTTGGGCTTTAATTTACACCAACTTGATCTGTAATTGTTGGAAAAGCGGGGGGGTGGGGGGGGGGAGAGAGAGAGAGAGAGAGAGCTGTAGGACAGGTCCAGTTCTGATCCTTTTGAAGTGAAGACTTGGTTAACGGCACAATTGCTTTTGACTTTAATGAATACAGGGGTTGCAAAGTGTTTACAAAAGGGCTTTAACTTCATTTATCTCCTGCTGGAGAATGTCTGTCTGTCCTCATAAAAATAAAAGTATGCCAGACATATCTGATTTCTAAGCCAGAGCTGTCATCATATAATATGTCAACATGTGGTTCCAGTACAGAATAGAGGAGGTCTTTTAATTTGCTGGATGCTCAAGCATATATTAATTGCTATCTGTTAAAAATTACAGTATTTCAACCCATCCATTAGCAAACTTCAAGATGTTTTATTATTATTATTATTTGGCAATTAGCTGCTGCAATTATCTTGCTAAACACTGCTTAAATGGGTTCACTGTGCTCCTAGTTTTCTGCTTTTTGCACAATCAGGACGTTAAAATGAAGGATCCTTCCCAAAACCTCTTCTTGGTTCCCTTGTGCTGGCAGCTGTCCTGTGCTCTGAGGAGGGAAGTTTCCCATAGGTTACTTGGGTCATTGAGTTCTCACTGCACGTAGCTACCAACTGCAAACTCTTGGCACTTGGGGTTTTTGGGGTTTTTTGGGGTTTTTTTCCCATTAAATAGTAACCCAAACAGTTCCTTGGTGGTCTAGCATTGCTGTTGGTGCAAGATGCCTTTGTGTTACACTCAGTACAAGAAGATCTGCTCTCTGAGTTCCTAATCCATACTGGCCAGACTGATGAGGAAGGGATTATACTCTTTATCCTGGACCAGTGAGGAGTGCCACTCCTCAGGGGTTGGTACTGGGATGGTGACACAGACAGTGGGCTCGAGGGCATCCTCAGCAAGTTTTTGACCACACTGAGCTGTGTGGTGTGTTGACACACTGGAGGGAAAAGATGGTGCCCAGAGGGACCTATCCAGGCTGGAGAGGTGGGACAGTGTGAGCCACATGAAGCTCAACAAGGACAAGGTCCTGCCCATGGTTCAGGGGAGTCCCAGCACAATGACAGGCTGGGTAGAGAATGGATGGAGAGCATCCCCAGGCTCTAGACTCTGTGGCTGGTTCTTCATATTCCTCAGCAGCTCGGGCTTCCTCCCCATCAGTTCTCCCTTCTGATGCCAGCCAAGCATCTCTTCTTACATACCCACACCCTTCAAAGCAGGAGGCACAGAGTGCTGGCCTGTAAATGAGCCAGAACTCCGTGTTTTCACCCTGCCTTTTACAATGCTGGTTTACCAAAAATGGATTTTCATTGCTTGAGAAGCTCAGTCATAACAACACTTCAGTGCTGTAATTTTAAGGCCTTGACTTTTCTTTTTTCCTTTTTTTTTTTTCTTTTTGGTCCTTCTGTTGAATCTGAGACAGAATAAGTTGTTATTTGTCTGGCTATCAGAAGGCTGGTTAAATACTATCAGTTGCCTTAGGGCTATGGAGTATTTCATCACAGGCAGATAAGACCCAATGTCACAGTTCTCCAAATGTCAGAAAATTAATTATGGAGTCTTGCCAACCCCTTTACTCCTCTCCATTCTGCTTAATGTCATATTTAGAGACTTAATTTAGAAAACTATCTCATTAACTCCAACAGACCAGTAAGGAAAATGTTTCTCTCACTGGACATGCTGGGCTCTGCCCAGTTCATTGTTTGCTGAGTGTGAAATGGGCTGATCCACAGAGACAAATATCTCTCTCTGATTCTGGAGCTGGACTTGGGGGTAGTGGCTTTCAGTGAGATCAGACTTCATGTCCTAGCCCCACAGTCCTTTTACAGGGTGTTAGGAAATACTCAGTGTGTAAGTTGCTAACTGCTGAAGATCGGGCAACGCGCATCGGTACGCCCGGTGCTGGAGGCTGTGTCTGGAAAGCTGCCCCTGGTCCTCACCCTGACACGTGAAGGGGCTCTTGCTGCATTCCAAAACCTGAGAAAAACAAAGTCCATGACCACCATCACGTTACCATGCAGGTTGCCAAGAGGTTTGGCCTGTGTGTTAGCCTGTACCCAGAGTGAGTAGGAATCCCCCTTGCAGGAGGGAGTGGGAAATCTTTTCATCCCTTTATCTCCCCCGCAGGGTACAGAGACGCCCTCACAGAAACACATCCAGCTCCAACTATTTTTCTGGGAGGGTTTTTTTGTGTCCTCCATTGGGTGGATTTCCAGCTCAGCCTTGTCAATACAGCTCCGAGTGCTGCAGCACATCTGCCTGCTCTCCATATTTTCAATCCTCCCTGATATTCATTCTTTATCACTAAATATTCTGCTATCAAGACTACACGCACTTGATCTCACTCCAGGATTTAAGAGTGCTGGTACACAGAGTTCCTTTGTATGAGATGAGACACTTAACCTTTCCAAAGAGAAGAGCTGTTTTTAATCATTACTTCTGATTTGCACATACGGAGCATGAAGCCTAAAATCTATAAACATTTCAGGCTTTTTTGTGGAGTGTCTTTTCCTCTCAAGCACTGCATTTACAGGCCATTTGTTTCCATTCAAAGTTTGAAACTGGGATTTTGCTGCAGCCCCTTCGACAGCTGAGCTGCACCAGCAGAAGTGCTCAATCCATCACTGGGGCTGGGAAACACGCTCCAAAATAAATAAATAATGGCAAACCCGTGCAGTTTGGATGGGATGTGTGGAGACGGGGGGGGGGGGGGGGGGAGAGCAATTTGTTTAATGGATTTTATTGATTTAGAGATTAAAATACTCAGAGGGTTAGATACAGCGAGACCCTATTTTTTTTTTTCCACTGGAAAATCTCCATCACTTACAGTGTCTTTGTGTAAATTCAGAAATTAAATGGAGCTAAATCTATGGCACTGTCAGCTGAAAACGGGTAGGTCCTTGAGGGATAGATGGAGCAGAGAGGAGGATTGTGTTTTGGTGAGTAGTTTATGGGCTCTGCTGTGTCTTCCTGTCCTCACGTTCCCTGTCACCTGCACTCAGTTGGGATTGTAAAGAACCATGGTCAGATTTCCCAGTGCAGGATTAGGGGTTTGGTCACTGTTCCTTCTCTAAAGCCCGATTTCCACCCGTGCTCAGGCCGCTCTGCACGGCTCAGTCTCTGCTGGCTGCGAAGGGGAGATGGCAGCAGGGGCAGGTTCTGCGGGGGGAGCGGGGAAAAGGGGGAGTCCTGGCTGTTAGCTGCAGGCAAGGGATGAGCAGAGCTTCGAGCAGCAGGGCAGCAGCTTTACCCTGCTGCAGCACGGGGGTAGCCAGAGAATACACTTTGCATTTAAACTGTCTGTTTGTGCAGCGGGTGGCTGCATGTGCCAAGGCGGAGCTGGTGGCCTGAACAAATCACAGCCTACAGACGAGGTTAGCATCTCCCTTTCGGGTGCACACACAGCAACTCCTGAGGCAGTGATGGGTTGAAACACCCTGATAAGGCTTCTGCGAGTCGAGAGCCCTTGTCCCAAACCTGCTGTACTCAGAAAACACCTGGCAGTCCTGTTTTGCAGGAACCAGGTCTCCTTTTGGTGTGAGAACATGTGCCAGGATCCCCCCAGGATGAAGACCAGACCCTCTGAAGAACCCAAATCCCCCTTCAGATGTGAAAACCTGCTTTTGTTGGTTTTCTTTCAAAGGGAGGAGTAAACTGTAAATGTTTTTCTGAGTGAGTTTGGGAATCTGAGCCGAACTGTAGGCACTGGCTGTTTTGATGCTCTTCCCTGAGCTGTTCCTCCTTGTTTCAGAGGAGGTGGTGGGAGGACTGAAAATCGTGCTCTACATGGGTGTCCAAATTTAGCTGTCACATCTAATATTTGTGGCTGAGCCCCTCTGTGCTTCTGGGTTGGTTTTTTTCCTCCTGGAAAATGGTGATAATTATGCCAGCACTGTGACATTTATGGCTGAAAAGCGGCGCACATGTGTAAAATGTAGAGAAGGGTTATTATCTATCTTATTTACACAGGAGAGGGTTCCCAAAAGAGAAGAAAAAAACCCACATGAATGTGTTGCCTGGATTTCTAACGAGCTGATTTCGCTTATTGCCTTCTAACTGAGCATGAGTAACAAGATGAGATTCAGCAATAAATACGCTCTGTCTGAAAGAGTTAAGCATCCAAGGTAGTGAAAGCAGCTGATTTATTTCCTTCTCTCAGAGCTCTTTGCACCAGTCCTGCTTTACTTCATGCGAGATCACACAGCCCCTTGCTCTGCCCTGCAGACAATGTGATCCTGGAAGAGACAATGTAGATAGTAAATTAGAGGAGAAGCTGCATCTATCTTCTTAATGATGTCGTATTCTCTGTGTGGTCATCAAAGGCTCCCACCACCTGTTCCTGCCTGCTTTGTTCCATCCTTTCTGCATCCAGCACATCCACCTCCCCAGCCTCGGAGGCTGTCCGGCTAGAACAGATGATAAATCACAGTTAGATTTTTTAAAAGGAGAGGATTCTTCCTGTTTCAGTGGATGGCTGGATCCCACCTCTGGTCCTCAATAGTATCCAGAATATTCTAAAGTGAATGAGCGTGCTGGAGGGCCATGTCAGTGGCGTGGGTGTAGGATGATCATACATAGTGGTGTGGTTAAAGGAAGCGCAGGAGCCAAGGAAATTCTTAAGATGGGTGCCAACTTCCATCACAGCATTACACCAGTGGAGATCTCATGTAGAGACAGCCAGGAAATACAAAGAGCATCAGACCAGAGAGAGCTGGGAGTTGTGCTGGTGTGCCAGGTGACTGGACAGCATCATCAGTCTCATTTGGGAAATCCCGAGGGTCTTCATCAGGGGCATCGCCAGTAATTGCTTAATTTGAAAGCTGGAACAGGGATAATTGACTGATAGCTCATAAAATCCAGCCTAGCTTTATGCACAGACTGTGCAGAACCCCTCAATGTCTTTTCTGTGTGCACCACTAAGCAGTACTAGGAGAAGTATTATCAGGAATTGATTCTTCATCATCCCCACTTGAGCTCATCTTCTCCGCTGAGAAGATGACCGGTGGCCATTGGGTGCAGTGGTTTTCTGTGTGCACTGCCCAGGAGTGCAGTGTCGCTTGAAGAGCCCTGAAGAGCCCTCAGGTGTCAGACCAGTTGCTTTCTGTTTATTCTTACCCTGATTTAGCTGGGTTGGTCGTGTGTTTTTGTTAACATCACAACTTCAGGCAAGGTGTGAGTGTGGATAACAGCTTTATATTTAGGTCAGGGGCAGCTTTACCAGTCTCTCTTATGTTTAAGTGGCAAAGAAAACAAAAAGCAAGAATTATTTTTTAATTAAAAGCTCCTGTGAGCTGCTGCTGTTGTTCTGCATGGCCTGGAGCCAGCAGGATTCAGGGGAGTTAGGCTGATGGCTGCTGAGTGGCCGTGCTGTGATTCACGTGCTGTCCGTGTGCCCGGGTGGGACAGCGCCCGCTCAGCATCGCTCGGTGTCTCGAGCGGCTTGGTGCAGCTGTGTGATGCTCAGCGAGCTGAGAACAAAGCAAACCCCAGCTGCTGCTGCACCCACACAACTGGAATGTGCCCTTCTCTTTGCAGAGGTAAATGGTTTCATAGAGTCCAAGGCAGGAGAGAACAGAGCCTTGTCTGGGGTGCAGTGTGTGAAGATGAAGCCGTGAGAAGCAGAGGGACTTGGCTTCTCAAAGCAGGCTCAGTGCTGGCAGTGAGTTCCCCTGAACGTGCCCCAGCACCGCTGAAGGAGGGAGAATGAAACGTCTCAATAGCGAAGACAGAAATGACAGTCCCCTGTAACCTGACTGAGAAACAAGAGGTGCTTAATTCAGCTGCACTGGGTTATAAATGGGGCCGGGACTGCGCCCCTGACAACCATTCAGGCAGGAAGATATTTCAGATCAAAACCTCTGGGTCTTCTGAGACACACGTACCAAGCAGCGATTACCCAACCCTCCAGATGTCTCTTCTCATACTTTTTAATGTACCTCCTCTACTTTTCTTTCCCTGAACTGGATATGTACTTAAACATCTAATTTACATAGGGCATTAAATATTTAAGATTTGCTTTAATGGTCTTTTGTTTTCCCAGCCAAAAATCCTGATTGTTTTACCTCCCCAACACTGAATACAGAAGATCACTTTAAGTGATTTGTTGTGCACAACCTGGCAATTATGTGAGAACTCAAACAATGTGCTGAGAGAGGGACTGGACCGGGCAGGTTCAGCTTGTCTGGTTTATACTTGCCAAGAGCAGCTGAAATCATGGAGTATCCCTTTAGTTCAAGAGATGTAAGCCAGGAGAACCTGCCTTGTTTACAATCTTCTGTGCTCCCTTGTATTATGATCTACGTTTTTGCATTTTGTTAGTAACTGATAACCTGCTGGAGGTGGCACAGGGAACCTGGCAGCTCCAAGGCTGAATTCCAGCAGCTCTGGGGGGAGCCCAGCGCCTGCAAAGACGCCTTGAAGCCCTCACAGAGAACCTTTCCCCCCATTCAAGTTTCCAGATGAAGATCCATTTCCAAACAGGAAGTTATCCTGAAGCCACAGGCACCCTTGGACCAGTGGCAGGTTTCCTTGTGCTCTCTGTTCTGATGCCAGCTCATCCCTCCTTTCCAGATTGCCACCCCGGCATCCTATAGCAGCCGATGGAGCCGTCCTGCTCCCTGCTCACCCCAGGCACCCCCAGACCTCGAGGAACAAAGGGATTTCCTGGGGGCTGGTGGAGTACAAATTCCCTTAATTAAAATGGAAAAAGCCATCATGGAATCAGAGCAGAAGGTGTGAGGGAGGGAGGATGGATAAATATGTCAGGGCTGTGGTGAAGCACAGCTATCTGGGGCTGAGCAGAAGCCGCTGCTCACTGGATGGTGTTTGGGGCTGGAAAGTGAGGCTAATTCAGCGTAATGAGAGGTGAACGGTGCTCAAGACGCTTCCACTGCCACTGGAGACCCCTTACAAACGGTTTTGCTCTTTCAGTCATTAATTTTTTATGAAGTTTAATAGGCCTGCAGCCTAGAGACCTGCTTGGGTGTTGATTAGCTTCATATTTTCTCTCATTAATGTAGAATCTGATTAGCCCCTGTTAGGAGCATTTCATCTGATTTGGCAAACTGCATTGTTCGGATGTTGGGAGTTACAAGTTTACTTCAGTGGAGGAAATAAAGCCTTTGCCCACTCAGACCCCCCCCATCAACCATGGCCTCGTTCAAAGGCACCGCGTGGCCAGTTGGCTGTTGCCTGTTTATAGTCGAGGGTGATGCTCCTTGCCTGCCCATGTTCAGCACAGCTCAGCTTGGGGCAGAGGTGGGAGAGGTGATGAGAAACGGTGCTCATCACTTTGGGTGCAGCTGGTCAGGGGATAATTAGGGCTCAGTGGCTTGGGCTGCCACAGGGGACAGATGCCCAACCCCACCATCCATGAGCCTAAAGATGTGCTCGGGCCAGGAGCATTTCAGTGAGGAAAAACCTGCAGAGCTTTTCCTCCTATGGACTGGACTGAGTCTGTTCTTGGAGCAAACAGAAAGCTAAATCTTCAGCTGTCTGACCTTAAAATTCCCAGTTTCACAGTTTCTTCATGCACTGTGGTAGAGGCACACAAGGAGCTTGGTCTTTAAATCCCTTCAAAACTGCTGGTAAATGAAAATAAAAATAGTGTTGGTGCAGACTAAATGCTTAAGGGCAGCCAGGGCTCGCTGCATAATGAGTTGGGACAGCGGGAAAGGCAGCATTGCTGCTGACACCCAGAGACTCGCTGGCAGTGCCATCAGCGTCCTGCAGCACAGGGTACTTCTAATCCAAAGGGAAGCCCAGCCAAAGCAGGAGGTCTGATGGGCAGTCTGGGCTAAGGTGACACGGACTGGGCTGAGAACTCAGGGCTCATCTCAGTGGATGCAGGAAGCCCAGAGATGCCCGTGTGCTCCTCTAGCAGGGCTGGTGCCTGGACCCAGCAGGCAGCCAGAAGGGTTTGTCTTCTTCTGAAGGTGAGGAGGATGAAGGTAACCCTCTGCAACAGGCATGGCTTGCTGTGACCATTTAACGAATCATTTATGTTTTTAAAGCTGTCAGGAGAACAGCTTGTTATTGGGAGGACTCTCATTATCCCTTCCTCTGCCACAGTGGTGGTGGTGAAGGAGGGCTATGGCAATAAATATATATATATGTATAAACAGGAGATTCATCCTGCTGCACGGCTTTTCACTGCAGCCCTGCTTTTGTGCTCCCTTTGTGAAAAGTAAAAGAAGTTTTATGAATGACCCGAGCAATTGCAGCTAATGGCTAGAGCTGCAAAACACCCATTGATAATCCCAGGTGAATAATATCTCAACAGACTAAAGGAGTCTTTTACCTGTCTGACACTATTATGGATGTCGTTAGTTAACAAGGATAGTCAGGGGTTTCAGAACAGGCATTAAGTGAGATTGCTTGGGTCATTATTAATTATGCAGATTCTCCATCTTCTTCTGTCAGAACACAGGAGTTAAATAAACACAAATGGATCAAACTGCTGTGCAATAGAAACTTTATGTTAATATAGCAAAATGCTCGGCAGGAGGTGGCAGTTACATTAATCTCTGGTGGATGGAAGTATGCAGGGACTTAAAGAAGCATTTGTTTCCGTTCCCCAGGTAGTGAAACAGAAGGGTTATTTATAGCAGCCCAGCAGGCAGAGGTCCCAGTGTGCTGGGCATGACATACACTGGCTGTAAAGGATGGAGCCTGGCCTGAAGAGCCTGCACTCTGATTTGGCAAATAGCTCAAGAGAAATGACATCAGAGGGCTGAGAGACGGCGTGTCACACAGCAGGGCAGTAGTGAGCAGCGCTGTTTCCATTGCTTGTGTTTAAAAGCCGGAGTTCAGGCCTCATCTGACCTCATCTCACTCAGGAGCACAGATTTCCAGGAGATGAAAAGGCACTGGGAGAGAGGGACCCCCCGATCGCCTGGGGTTCAGTGGTGGGACATCCCTCTGGGTGCCGGAGCCTCACGTCCCAGTGCCTGCTCAGGCCTGAGCATCACATGTTCTTCCCCATCAACGCGCTGCCAACACCAACGTGCTGCCTTTTGGGGAGAAAAAACCCAATCAAGGCTGTTTCTGCCTGACTTTAAATTCCATCCTAGTTATAAGAAAGCAGAAAGTTGTCAGTTTTCCAGTGGCTAATTGTTCAGTGCCTGGCACAGGAGGGAAGGGAGGGGGGCAGAAGAAGTCCAAGGGCAGCAGCAGCAGCTTTCCAGCCGCTGTTACTGAACAGGAAAGTGAGAAACAAAGCGGCTGGACACTATTTCCTCAGAACTGTGAGCTGCTTTCTCTGCAGCCTTACACGAGAAGGCAAGCCCTGTTCTACCCTATTTATCTATTTCAGCTTGTGGCAAGGCACACTTTGCCTCTGCTGCCAAGCAAGCTGGGTGTCAAATCAGTACAGATGTGCATAATTCAAGCTGGCACAGAAACTGATGGGTTTTGCATTGGACATGTTTATTTTCTTCTTGCAAGGCTTAAGCATGTCATTTGCTGTCACACATGCCCTTGTGAAATCTTGGCAAGAAATCAATTTGATTTTCAATGTCAAGCAGCTTTCTTTAATGTCTCTAGATAAGGTTTGTGTGTATTCTGTGCTGGAGGAGTTATGTATGTACCACCTGGGGTCAACAGCAGAAAGCTCCCTGGGAAATCATCGTGCTCAAAATTTCAAGCAAATCTCTTCAGAGCTGTTGCCTCTTTCCCACCCCTTCCAGAAACGGTCATTCCTACCCCCCCTTTCCAGAAATACAACATAACATGCAACACCCGTGCCCCAGCAGCACAGGGCACTGCAGGTTCTTTGTGTTGTCCTTTTTGCACAAATCAGGGCTGGGTTTTGAACAAAATCCTTCTTGCTCTGAGCTGCCTAGGGCAAGGATTGCTGTCTGTCTTCTTGAACTGGGCCTTACTGGACCCCGTTGCCCCTTGTATGTTAAATTTGGAACAGCCCCACAGCCCTGATAGTCTTAAGGGTTGGATGTCTTGGGCGCTGGGCCAGGGTGAGCGGTCAGACAGGATTCTTTGACTTTTTGGGGGGCATTTGATGAAAGAAAGTGGGATGTGTTTGTGTCTCTTGTTGGTGTTAGTTCTGTGAATATATTCAGGTTCCTTTTAGCATCGTGTGTGCGACACCTGGGACACGGTGCTTAGACTCTGGCAGAGCACCAAGGGGGAGCAAAGGATCTTGTAGATCTTGTAGATCTCGTGTGCTGAGCGGTGCCAGGGAGGTGAGGGAGGGGATCCCTGAGGAACAATGATGCAGCTCTTCCCATTGAGGAAAGGACAGCCCTCGGAGCTGGTGCTTTATTCTGTTCCAGGAGATCCTCTGCCTCTTGGTGTAGACAGATAGCTCAAGTGTGTGTCCTGTGACTTTACACGAGCTCATGGCTGTTGGGTTCTCTAATGAAGGAATTATATCCAGAGTGTGCAGTGCTGGCTTCTCCCTGTTTTGCTTGTTGTGTGGCTTTGCCTCTGATGGGTGAAGTAATTCCTCTGTGAATTTGTTCTGCTTTAGGATTAATAAAGAGTAAAGGAAAACAGTAGGAAACAACTGCAGGTTTGTCTTTAGAAGAGGATGAATCCGTTCTAAATAACGTACCATTTCTTTTTTTCCATTTCACCCTTTTCCTTCCACACAGCAGTTAAAAGCTCCTGCTATTTATACATTGGCTGCACATACATTCAGCGTCAGACTGCAGCTCCTGATACAGGCTCCCCTGGGAGGCCAGGCACGGAGGAGAGGTTACCCCTCTCCCTCGAACATGGTCTCTCACCAGGAGAGGCTTGACGCAGAACAGGGAAGCTGCCTTGGAAACTGTCTTAAGCATAAGCAGATGGCACCAAAATCTGATAGCACTTCAGGAGTGTGAAATTCATTAACTCCCCTCCCCACTCCCCAAATTAATATTTTTTAAGCCAAGTCTTATGGAATTTCTGGTGTAAGTTTTGTGTTCAGATAGTTTTGCTCCGGGGAGCTGCTTCTCAGCCGGAAAAGCAGCCTCATGACTCTGATGACTGCAGAAACACTGTCTCCCTAAACAGTTTTAAGCACTAGTAACTATCACTGGCTCTTGCAGAGAGAATCCAGATCCACAGACTCGCTGGGTCCTGCCTAGGAGCTGAGGGAGAGAGGAGGCTTTGAAGTTCAAATGCAGTACGGTTTTCCCCTGGGTCTGTCACTTCTCAGTGTGTTATAAGCAGCTCTGAATGTTTGTCTAACTTACATCAGAGTGTTTTATTCCTGATCTGTTTGGTTTTGACACGTGTGCACATAGGAAAGCTAAGGCAGTGTCTGTGTCCCGGTCCTTTCATACTGATGAGGTTGGAGGAGGCTGTGGTTCAGGGCTGGGGGTTTGCTGGGTGTTCACAGGAGCTGTTCGGGATGGCAGTGAGGAGCAGGTGCCTGTTGGCAGCTCCTGTCTGGTCAGTGGCATCACCCATGTGTGGCTGCACATGAGCAAATGGACTGCTCAGCATCTGATGAGACCCTCTGCCAGTTTTTGTTTGGGACTGGGGATGCTGCAGGAGCTCAGGTATGTGTCTGCCAGAATGCAGCCAGCCCCTCTGGCGAAGTCTCTCTGTGTTGAGCCTTCAGTCTCGGGGACTCAGCTAGTCCCCCTCCTTGATTTTAATGCCCAGGACTGACTTCAGCACCCAGTGCTGTGAGACTCCCTGTTCCTCACCTGGCTTGAAAACGTGCCAGAGACCTTTGGGCCTTTGGCTTTCCCTCCTCCCAGGCGGTTTGGGTGGTCGGTGCCCACCCACGATGGGCTGTGCCCACGCTGTGGGTTATTGGTACCGCTCGCTGGTGCTCTGCAGAACCGCCTGGATCCTTAGTGTCACAGCAGTGTGTGTCGCCCACATAATGCTTACGTATTGTCTTGCTCACAGGAGACAGACAGGTTATCAAAACTGCCACAAGCCTGGGGTATTTTAAGCTAAGGGGAGTTGTACAACTAATGTTAGGAAAAAATAAAAGGCAGGAAAATGTGATTTGTAACACAGGAACGTTGTTGATGTATTTGACAGGAAAGCCAGCAAATTCCTTGGTATCTGAGCTCAATTTCTCTCATCAGTAAAATAAGAACAGCCAAGCGGCTTTTGCATGTGTTTATCCCCCAGTGGGTAACCTCATTCTTGTCGAAGAATGTCCAGGATTCTCATCCTTTCTACTCAAGTATTACACACATCAACAGCAGCTGAAGAGGAATTACGAAATCCAAGAAAAACCTGCTCTGTTGGGAAGCAACAAACTTTCTTCTGTCCCTGCGAGGACGGATTCAGTCGCTGTCTGGGGGGGCAGGGGTAGATAGAAAGCTTTGAATAAAGTCCTGTTAGATCACCGTGTTCGCACCCAGTGCTGCCCGTTCCCCATGGGCTCCCGCTGACATTAGCAGGAGTTTTGCATGAATAAGAGTGGAATAAAAAAACCCCAGGATTTGCCTCCTGCTATTTTATTCTAAAGCATTCAGACCCAAGTGAAAGAGCACAGGAGCAAAGGATGTCCTCACCGCCGGCCTCGGCAGCTTTGCTCTTTTCTTCAGGGCTGAGTCTCTGTCTCCCTGACCAGTGCAGGAAAAGCAACAGTTTCTTTATTCTTGTTACCACTAAGCTTTGCAAGTAATTAAATCTGTAGCTGCCTGGCTGTCTCACATGGGTTTTATATGCCGTTAGGTTTGTCTGTGGAGTCACAAGTTTATGATGGAAATAAGCGTTGGTGTGGGGGATTGAGGTGCTTTATGAGTGTTGGCTGTCCTGCTCTGAGTCAGGGCACGAAGCCCTGCTGTCCCCACGCTGCTAAGTAATCCCTAGGTGATGTGCAGGTATCTGCTGGAGTTTAGTGAGAGTTTGCAATTAATGGGTGTGCCACAACTTCGGTTATTACTGAGTGTTCATCATAGTTACACCGACCTCTTTAAAAGGACAAACAAAAAATCGCAGAAGGTCTTGGCTGTCAGTGTCCCATCAGTCGTGGGTTTGGCCTTTTCTGGACAGCCCCAGATTGTCCTTACCTGTGCGGGGGGATCTCTGGGTTTTGGGGCTCTACTTCTATATTAATAGCAATGTTTTTCAAGACAGAAAAGTGTTTTGGAGCTGACCACCATGGGATGGCTCTGGAGAGGGCTGGTCTGTGCCCTGCTTCACCAGTTCTGGTGGTACGCTGCCTTCTAGGTCTGCAGAGCACCATCTTCCAGTGGGTGAGAAGAAATGATGTTTGGGTGTTGACACTCCCCTCCAACCTTGTTTCATTTTGCAATTAATTTCCAGTCAGGGTGGTAATTTCTATTGCACTCTTAATGATCGGGAATATTTGGCAGATTAACAACATTCAGCTTTCATCTTCTCAGGGGAGATAAGAGAAAGGATTAAAGAGGAGGAATTTCCTTGCTAAATGCTGTTGAGCCAGTGAGTACAGAGTCTAGACACGTGAAATCAAATGAGTGAAAACAAAGGAAAAGTTCAGGAGCCCCTTGCCACTGCCAGTGGGATTTACCCTTTATTTACTGCTGACAGTCCATCTGCCAGCTCCCGAGCAGCACTGAAAAGGAGACTACACCTGTCAGCACGTCTGCGAGGCAGAGATGGAGCAGATGTTGGAATTTGCACCACTGAAGCTAAGATTTGTCATATCTAGGATAAAACTGCTAATGGGGAGGGGTGGAAATGGTCACCCCAGTTCAGTGCTTGGTCCTCTCCTTTCTTCCTCCCTTTCCCTTTCTGCTTTGCCGAGTGCACGTTCCCTGCTCAGCTTCGGCAGAGAGGAATAAGTCACTGAAGGAATTTAATTTCACTAGTATTCAATCAAGCCAGAATAATGTGTTTAATATCTGTGCAGCATCAGGGAGGTGGAAGATTCATGCGCTCCGAGGAGGCGAGGGAAGGAGATGCATTAAAGCCCCTGCCTTGGTTCACCGCGGTATAAATTCACCCTCACACACGTGAAATACATTAAGGAGAGCTGCAGTACAAATCAGCAAGGAGCAGGAGGTCCCAAGTCAAAGGAAGAACAATATCACGGGCTGTTACGTTATTACCCCTATATATTCCGGTGCATGTTATTAGTGGGGAGTAAAATGCAAGGGGTAAACATGAGGGTGGGGCGAGGAAATACGGGGTGAAATGAAGTCAAGGATGTTGAGGTTTAATATCAGTGATGGTTCCTGAGCGGTGATGGCTGTGAGGCTGCATCAGGCTCTCCCACGAGGAGAGGTCGGGCTCCATCGGAGCGTGCAGGAGCAGATGGAGCGGAGCGCTGAGAAAGGGGCTGTGGGGAGCAATCCTTCGGGCGGTGAGGGATCGGCTAATAACCGCGCTTTCCGCTTACTTAGCATATTCCATCTCCAGGGCACTTAACACACATTAACCAGCTAATCCCCACAATTTCCCAGTTTCCTGGGGGATGCTGTGGATGTGTGCCAGCCCCACCCTGCTGCTGGGGAAACTGAGTCAGGTCCGATGCTGGAGCGGTCGCATAGATCTTCTCAGCCCATCAGTCTCAGGTCCCTGGGATCTTCTCCCTCCCACCCCTGGCTGCTGGCTTGGTGTTTATGCACAGTAAATTCGCGACATGAGCCCTTGGAAGCCAAAATTGGATGTGAGACCGTGCTTGCTTTACACACAACCACGATTGCTCTGACTCCCAGAGTGTCTTGAGCGGCGCGTTTTAATGACAGATGTAACTTGAATTTGCATGAACTCTTTGGGAATCCATAGTGTTTAGGAGTGGATGTCAATGGAATTGAGTGCAGCCATCGGATATCAGCTCCTTGCTGCTAGAGGAACGGTGAGCAGAGCTGAGGCATGTGGGCTTTCTTATGAACCAGAAGCTATCGATCCTGTAGCAGCAATCCGCTCCATAGGCAGGATTCCTATTACATCAAATGACTGATGGAGTTTTAATCACTTTCCCTGATAGCGTCTAGTGCAAGAAAAATGATATTCTTGACTTTCCTCTTCCATATGGATTGCAGAGTCCTGATGGGCTTTTCCAGAGTCTCAGTCTAACGAACTGCCAGTTGGGAACCAGCTTATGGATAACCTGCTGCCTGCCACTAAGTACAGGCACACTCATCACTCTCCTAAATTTAAACTGAGTAGAAGGTATGAGGATATATATTGCTATTTAAAGTAGAATGCTTTTCCTGTCAGACCAAAATGTGTATTTATGTGTGTGTGTTCCTTTACTGGGGACATTTCCCCAAATTATTACGAATTTCAGATTGTGGGCAAGTTGCGTGCCTTTAAAAGCTATCTGTCACTTGAACAGATTCAATAGTCCTCACTTTAACTGGCTTTCACAAATTCCAGTTTTACGACATCAAATGATGTGCTCAATAGTAAAATTATTTTTATCAGTTTTAATCTGTCATTTTGAGACAGTTACTGATTTGCTGTATCAATAAGATCAGCATCGTTGAAGTTAACTGAGATTTACATTTTGAACTTAATTATGAGCTCACTCAGTTTTATTTGAAGACTCACTTACAAAATAAATAACTTTGTGTGGTGCAGCATCTCAGGGATGCAGCTGAGCTGTAGCCTGCTCTAGCATCTCAGCTCAAGAAAGCAAAGGGGTTCGGTGCTCTCAGAGGTACCGATGGCAGCCCTCCAGTGAAGCACCGCTGCTGGGCACTCCAGATATACCTAGAAAAGACTAAATCACATATTTATCCTTAAGGATTTATATCCTTAAATACTTTTGTAAGGGTTTTACCCCAAATCTTTTCCCTCTGGGTCAAAGTGGGGTTGCTCCCACTGGCAGCATGCTCGTGACTTCAGTGAATACAAGTCCTGAGGGTGCAGAAATTCTTAACTTGTATTTAGCATCTGCTCTGTGTCCTACCTGCCACAGCCATGGGGAGAAGCTGTGTGGACATGGCCCTCATCATTTAAATACCACTTTGGATTTCCTTCAGTGGTAACAGGATATAAATACGGCCATGGCCTCTTTGCCCCAAAGACAAGGAAGATGAGTAGAAATTTTTCTTAATATGTGAGATAATTAGCAAGATTTTTGTTCATTAGTAAAAACAATGTGAGCCCTTGCCCTTATCCTGAAGAGCTTCTGGTTCTGCTGGCCAGCCTTGTGCAGTCTTTTATCTGAGAATTAATTTGCAACACGAGCACTTTCATGATAACCAGGAGATGATTCCTTCCAGCTCTGGCACATCAGGTCGTAGCTCTTGACTCCAGCTGACTTGTTGGGTCACAGGGCAGCCGGTGTTACCTCATCTGTGTGGCAAACGGCTCCGCTGGAAGTCGTGGTGGGAGGGCACAGCTCTGGCTGGGATCGGTATTATTGGGGATCAAACAGCATCAAATAAAGCCAAAGGCCCAGCTTCGGATCGTTGGAATAGGACAGGCTTTTCCTCTGTCATAAATGTCCCTCTTCAGCACACTTTGTGGTCTGTACTCCCAGCTCTGGAAGGAAAAGCCACGGCAGCATTGTGCTACCAGCGAAATCCCACCTTCTGCTGGTCCCTGGACATTGCTTTGTGCCAGGACCAGGACTCCTCATCTCTGCCTGTTGCAGGGAGATGCAGCTTGGCCTTTCTGCCCCTTTGGTCACCACTGAACAGAAACCAGAAAGCAAGCCCAGCTCCAGACTGGTGAGCATCGCGCTCGAGTGCCACGTGTGGGTGAAGCGATCTCGTGGATCCGTTCAAAAGGCTGCGCTGATTCTTGGTCTGTGCTGGGAAAAGGGAAGTGAGAATGATGATTGAAAGAGACAACCACAACAAGAGAACCGTGGCTGGGGTTTGCTTCTTGATTGGAAGTATTTAGAAGGTGATGCTGGAACATGAAAATCAATTAACTCAAGAAGAAATCATGTTCCCTCCTTCCATGTTTCCTGGCATCCTGGTAGGCCTAACATCTGGGTGTCCTCAAGACATTTGATGCGTTTCATTCATCATACATGACATTTGCATAATGCGAACATCATACTTTATGCAGATGCATCCTTGAATATTTCACAAATTATGATTGCTATTTAAACTTCCCATAAATAAAACCCACAGGGACTTGCCCACTTCTGAATGTGTGAAAATGCAAGGTCCAAAGTGACTCGTTACTTGCACTGGCACACCATAAATTCCCTTCATACCATGAGTAAATACAGTGTCTTTCATTTTATTTTCTTTCTAAAGCCATTAAAATTCTATTAGCTGTTCGTGAATATTATTTCATGCCATCTGCATTTACTCCTAAGTTGTGATAGCGACAGCTGCAATAATTTGTATGCATTTTCTGTGTACAGTTAGTTATTGAGAAACAGAACCTTCCTCTTGCCTTGCTATAGAAGATATAGCCAAATACAGAGATGGTTTGTTTGTAAATCGAAATCCCCAAAGTATTATTTTATTTATTAGGACAACAGAAGGGAAAATGGAGAATGAGACTAGGGAAAATGTTTGATGTTATGTGACAAACAGTCGTGTTTCTCCTTTTCACTTATTTATTCATCCCTCGGTCGCAGTTTGGGGTGGGAATGAAAGTGGACGGTGGAAGAACAGACAGGTTTTATTCTGTCATGTTTTTACTTATGAGGGCCTGAAAGCTTCTATTGTGTAAAAATTCTGATTTATTTTGACTGCCATTTACATGTTGTAGAGTTGCTGAGCAGGAACTCGAACAACAGGATGTGAGCCCCAATCCAGCATCAGCTGTAGAGTCCCCTCCATTTCCTCTAGTGGAGGATGGAGCCAGCAATTCTCAGCCAAATTAAGTGTCTCAACACAGCAGAGTGATAAACTTGGACAGCACCAGGTCAGCTGCCAGGGCTCTGGTGTGGGTGACCGAACATCCACACACTCTTTCATTCGCTATTTATTTCCATGAGCGCTCTCGGGGGCAGCGTACGTCCATGCATCACTTCAGCCTTGCTCTGGGACCTGCCTTAGGAGTCGTGTGACAAACAATCCTAGGGTGAGTTTCCTCCAAAGAGAGGTGTTTATGCCCAGAGCTGGCCAAGGTCTTAATTTCGCGAGCGCCGAGCTAGACAAGTGCCAAAATATTTTTGCAGCTTGATGCATGTGCTTGAGCAAGTGCGTCCCTCTCCTTTGTGCTCATACAAAGCCTGGCTTGAAAATACACAGGTGATAAATGCTTCAGTGTTTAACCATGATTTACCTGTGGTGAGTGAAGGAAAAATTATGCAAATAGGGCCTGAATTGGAGCAATGAGCCCCTTTATATTCCCCAGCAAATGTCAACATGTAATGTTTTATGAAACGCCCGCTTTCCTTTGAAAATAAAACACTCCTCCCTTTAGATGTTCACGATCATACCTGAGCATAAATTCCAGAGGAATGGTAGCCAGATTAAAATGGTCCCTGAATGGCATGAGTTCATAAAGAAATGGGCTCAGTACTGTTGAAGAACCTCCCAAACTTCTGACTTGCTCCACATCCCTGACTCACCCTGGTGCTCCTGGGATGGGAACTGCTCGGTCAGTGGCAAGGGTAGGACTAATGGAAGGAGGGAAGGTAAAACTGCACAGATCCCTTTTCAAATACCATTACAATCAAGACAAGAAAAGCTCTTAAAACACAGCAGAGTCCCTGGAGTGAAAGTCCTATTCATCTGTGCGTAGATAAAACCAATCTTCCCAAAGGTGAAAAAGCAATGTCACGCAGAATTTCCACTTCTCTCATCTCTGGTGTTTGTTCTGGTCCTCTGCAGCCCTCAGAGGGGCTCCAACATCTGAGAAAAACAAATTTCAGAGCATCACTTTGAATAATCCCGACTGAGTCATCAATTTAAATACCTAGTTCCTATTAGCACTGTTCATCATCGCCCCTGAAAAGCTGTTATGGGGTTACGGCCGCTTTCACCAAGAGGACAAGCGAGTTGCTGTCACACCGTGATTCAGCGTTCCTCCCTCCCACAAACTGATTGCTTCACACTCAGAGCATTAAGAATTGCTGTTTGGGGACCAGGAAAAGGAAGGAAACCCCAGCCAAAGCAGGACCTCTTCTGTAAAGAGCCACTCAGCCTCAGGTAACCGGTCTGCTCGAGGTACAACTCTACGTTCCAAAGGGGTGGTTTGGTCTACATTCCAGAGAGATGCTTAAGGAAGACATGTAAATGAGGAGATCCAGGACTTAGCCTCCTGGAACTGTCTGGGCAATGACCATCTCCCTTCTCTGCTGTCCTTTCCTCAGGAAGAGATGCTGTAAGGCACAGGGCAGCATCATGCCACTTCACAATCCTTGTGCTCGGCCAAAAGTTGCTCTCAGCCTTAACCCGTATTTATGAGTTTGAAAGCCTACTATTTGGGCTTCACTGTAACAGCTTTTAAAGGCTACGTGGAGATAAAAATCAATGGGAAATCAACACAGCAGATGCTAAGTGACTGAAAAAATGAAGTTGTTGATTGCAACCCGGAGACCTCTGGTGCAAAAATAACTCTGTGGCTCCTCCAAGACCTCCTGGTAAATCGAATGGCAGGGAGAGACTGAGACCACATTGCTGGTGGCCACTTGCTGGAGTTATCAGTAAAGCAAAGTCTAATTTTAATTTGTTATTGTAATATCATGTGAAGTCCATTTAGGGAAAGAAAACACCTTTTGCAAGGTAGATGCTTGTCTTCATCCCGTGCTGTCTAGCAAAATGAAATTATTCTCCAGAGCTGATAGCCCCAAACAGGCAGAGAAACAGCTATAAATCTCAGATACGGCTGTTCTTTAGCTTACGGGTTCATTAATGGAGTGATGGGCCCTGGAAGAGAAATTGCCTTTTGTGTGATTAGCAGGTTTGTTGACAATGAGCCTCCTGACCTTACCAGGCAGCGAGGCAGCACGCTGCTCGGGGCAAGCACAGAGAGTAATTATTGCTGTGATAGCTTTTGGTCCAAGCCAGAATAAAAAAAAAGCAAGTCCCTTTAGTAGCCTTGAAGGTCACTGGGTTTTGCTGTGTGTGATGTCTTGGGTTTTGTCACCAAAATGAAACTTGAAATATTACTCTGTTCCCTCTGTAATATCGATGAGTGTCGTGGGCAGGCTGGTGTTTCCCACTTGTCATCACTCACACATGGGTGAGGTGAGCTCAGAGTCAAAGCTGGAGGCTGGAGAAGGGCTCCTGGTATGTGTGAGCCAAGGGAGGAGTGGGATGGGAACTATGGAGGGATTTCTCATGCTGTTCCTGGGGTCTGGACATCTTCCCAGCACTGCCAATGTAAACCTACATCCCTGTCGTCAGGAGAGAGAGTGACTGGGAGGGTGCATACCTGTCCAAAGGCGGCAGATGGAAGTCAATAAAACGATCTGCAGAGACAAGAGCTCCTACTCTGAGCTCTCAGAGCTACATGACTTGCTGCAACCTCCTCCTATTACATCGGCTTTCCTCCCTGCCACAAACTGTTTAGTTCACAAAACTGAAATTACAGGAAGATGCTGCAGAGAGATGAAGGGCTAATGATCTCCGATTTACTCACAGTCCCACTGGCAGTTTAGCCTTTACGACACAGAGTAGTTTTAATTAGTTTTTGAGTTTCCTCTTTGGAAGCCCACAGGCTCCAGATGGTAGGTGATCTCATCACCTCCCCGTTATGGGGGGTTTGGCCTGTTTTGTTTCTCTCCAGCTCTGCCCTGTTCCTGTGCAAGCAGGGTGAAGCAGCCAGGTGGGAGCAAGGGATCGACAAGAAGTAAAAAGCAGGAGTCCTTACTGCTACAACTAGAGTATTAGGTCCATTAACTTTAAAACACTGAGTAGCCTTGGAAGCCCTTGTGTGTTTTTCATCTACAGAAGAGGAGAAAGACCGAGACTGAATTAACGTGGATCACGCAAATACATCATGGCCCTGAGTAAGCACTGTCATCCACTCCTGTGAGCACCCTTTGCAGTGACAGATTCATGGTCCTCAGAGAAATTAGACTCAGTTGTGGATGGAATCTAATTTCATCCCTTGTCATGAAACATCTGCAGCCCAGATTTGCTGTCCTACCCAGCCTGAGAACGACACTGCTGAAGAACCGCTGATCGTTCCAGGGAATTCCCTCACCATTTGCCATGAAAAGTAGGAAACTGGGGCTGATCCTGAGCACTTTCCAGCAGCTCGTTTGGAACCAGGAAGGCAGCTCTCCATCCGTCCCCAGGCTCCCAGCTCCAGGACTAGCACATACAGAGCCACCTGAGCATCTTTCCATCCCCACTGCGGACAGGCTCCAGTGAAGATGTGTAGATCTTGCTGCCCAATGCAGTGATAAAACAGCTGCACCAGGTGGGGAATTATGCTGCAGGTGGAGAAATCCGGCAAGGAGCTATTCTCAATAGGTGAAATTCTTCTTGCCCTTTCCTGCTCTTGGTGATCCCCCGGAGACCAGAGCAGTTCTCAGCACAGTGCCTTCCTTGAAGCCAGCCTGAGCTCATTTCATGTGTAAATGCCAGTGAATCAGGAACTTCCCGCTGTTCCCCATGATAACACTTCCTGTAATTTGCATGATAAAATTCCGTTGATTTCAGATAGTGTTTCTCAGGACGGCTTCTTTGACACCCAGACTGTATGTTAGGGAATAAATTATTTGCTGTGCTCCTAACTGATCACAGTTGTGAGTTCTGATTTGCTGACATTGAGTCCCAAACAAAAGCACAGAACCTTGTCTAATAGCACTATGAAAAAGGATATTCAGAAAATATTAACAAGTTTCATATGGTAATTTATGTAAATACAAACCATAACTCAGTTGAAAAGATTCCGTTGAACCTATAGAAAGAGTTTGAAAGCCAAGGTTTTCATGATAAAACATAAATTGATACTTAGTCTTTACAACCCAAGTGGTGTGCGTTCTGGTATAGAACAAAGAAGGGACAACCAGAAGCTTTGCTTTAAAAAAGCAATGCATCTCCCAGTTTGGAGTTTAGGGTCTTCCTGAGTGCCTCTGAGGATGCTCTTCTGGGATTATGAACAGACCCTGTCAATCTCCATCTCTGTAGAAGAAACACACAGCACCCATTAGAAGTCCACACTGCTGCTGTCCTCGTGAGCCTGTAGAGTCAGACACGTCCCCTTCTCCCATCCATGCCACAGGGATGTGAACCCTCCCTGGGCATGACCTGTCCAGATGACGAGATGGAAGCAAACCCAGATGACAAGACAGCTTCATTCCAGGAGCAGGCACTGCCTGTCCCCCTGAGACCCAGGGCGAGCACTCAGTCTGCTCCCAGCGCATCCAAGATCTGCCAGTCAGCCATTCCCACCCTGCTGATGAGCTGCTGATGCAGAACCAGTGAAGACACTGGGCTTCGTTTGGGTCTGTGTGCCTTCATTAAGGTCATTTCCAACCTTCTCAGAGCCAGCCTTTCCATGCCCAGTCTGAGTTTTGCAAGGACTGTGTATTTTAATTAAAGACTTTTAATTAGCCTGCCCATAATCTGTCAGAGCTCTCGTGCTGAGGCATAATTAATGTATTGAGCCTCTACCTTGCAACTTCCACTGTATGTGTGCCTTCAAAACAAATCTGTGCTTGGGTTTGAAGGGACGTAACAATAACAGTACTTGGCACTTCTGTGGCTAGAATGACTGTATTGTGCATTTATCAAGTGTCTTTCCCCTGAGGCTGTCCAAAGGGCATCCGTACGATGTGTGTGTACTCAGCACCTTGCAAGATTGAGCCTCCAGCACACAATCAATATTTATAAATTATGCTTCAGCCTCAAAGCGGTGGGGGGCTTTGGGGAGTGGGGGCTTTGGGGGGGTTATGCTTCGCTTTGTTTCCAGTGGAAGATAAGTACTAAAGGTCTGAACTGGAGCTATACCCAAAGCCAAATTTTCAACACTCAGAATTTAAAGACAAGCTCGGTGTCCACTTCAGCACCAAAAGAAGGGTTTAGACTGTCAGATTGTTTAGGGCACTGGTCTGGGGCTTCACTGGAAATGGGCTTTCAGTGCTGGGGGATCTCTGGCTCTTGGGGCTGCCAGCTTCTTCTACAGCTGAGTCACATAGAGAGACGTTAGCATTGCAGAACTAGGGCAATAATCTAAAGAAAAGGGGCGTGGGACCTTCATGATGACCACAGCACGCTGTCCTGAGATAGCATCTCATTACCAGCTGTGGGTAACAGGCTGTTTGCTGAAGCACGAGCCCTGCTACAGCCGCCTCTGCCTGGACTGGAGGGGCTGGTTCGGTTTGCAGCACCAAGAAGACCACAGTGATGTGGGGCAGGCAGAATGGAATGTGTATTTCAGCAGGAAGGTTTCTAAGTGAGATAAACTATTGAACAGTGATTTTGACAAACCCTTGTCCTCAGTTTGGATGAGGTGGAAGAGCTCTCACTGCTCACGGCTCAGCTTACGCTCGCCCCACGTTCCCATCGTGGTTTCTGAGCATGATGCACAATCCACCACCCTTTGGAAATCCAATTTCCCTTTGTCTCTGCTCCTCCCTGTAGGCAGGGAATCCATTTCACGCTGAGAGGAATATTTCTGAGGCTGAGTGATGGAGTCCCAGCCAGCCCCGCTGCTGTAGCCACGCTGGTTCTCTCAGTGCTCAGGGCTCGATGATGCTGGAGGGATGCTGCAGCTTGAATTGCTCTTGCCTTGGCTTGGCATAAATCAGAGCTGCTCCCCAAAGGGCCGCCCGTGCCTTCCATGGCTCTGGAGGCAGCAGCCCACCTCTCTCCAGCCCATTCCTCATCCCGTGTTCCCACCATACAGCCAGGTATTATGTGTTAACTAAAAATGGAGACCCAGAGACTCGAGTGTGACTGGGAGTCACTGGTTCAGCCGGGTTCTTTATTATTATTAATGATGAAATACTGAGGCTGGGCTGCTAATGAGTCTAAGCTCCCTCCTGTGTGTTTATTTTTCTTCCCCCTTCAAACTGTCATTTCAGAGTAAATTACTTTTCCCTGCATCTTTGTCAGGCAACACTGTACCAGTACATCCACCCCCATCTCACCCTCTGCTCTAATTTCAGGCTTATTCAGTTTCTCTCAATGCAGTTTACTAAGCAAAGTACGGCATATCCTCCCATCTGTCTTACTTAAGTGGCACGATGCGCCTCAACAGCAGATAGAGACATCATTTTTATTATGCTCAGTTCTGGTTTTTGTTTTTTACTCTGAATTATTTACTAAGCCATTACCAGAAAAGGGGGGGAGAGGTGTGGGGCTGGAGGGGAAAAAAAAAAAAGTAGCATTCTTAAAGTGTGTGTGGGGGGGGAAGGAGGAAGAGCAAACAATTTTTCAAGCATCACTCAAAAACTCTGCTGTGATTTTCTCGCCTTTGTTCCATCTCGTGCTAAACATGTTTGTGTCAGGCAAACAACCCACGTTAGATGGAATTTCACACCATTCAAGGCATCAGTGTCTCCAGCCTTAATGTGTATTATGTTCAAACATGCAACGTAATCCATCAAAAAACCCCTGCAGACCTTGCGCTTTCCTCCGGATTTCTCTGTTTGAAGCCTCCCTCCCCGCGCACGCACGTAGCCAGCCTTCTGTCGCTGGGTTTTTGTATTTATTTGGAAACAGCAGAGCAGATTCTCAGTCAGTGTACTCTATCACAGCTCCTCTGGCTTCCTGCCCGTGGATTTATCCCGGCAGAGGGGACTCGCTCGTTGCTGGCTGGAGTCTGCGGGAGGAGGATTAACTGGGGGGTTTATCCCGGGGTCTGTTCCAAACGCAGCCGAACTGACCGAACCGTTTGCATCCCAGCCTTCCCTATGGCTGTGTGGAGGCTGTTCCCTCCCTCCCTCCCCACACTCACCTGCAAAGAACGTTTCATTTTGCCAGGGGGAAAATATTTTGAGCTGAAGCACAAGGTTTGTGACACGGAGGGAAGGTGACTCGTGGAGCAGCCTGGCCCCAGGACGGCAGCGCTGCCCTTGGGGAGGTTTTGCTGGCTGAGGGAAGGACCAGACAGAACTGCAAAGGGAAGGGTCGTGCTTCGTTTGCAGGAGGTAGTGCAAACCAGGTCTAGAAACCAGGAAATAACCCCACTGCAATAGGGAGGAAAATCTGGATTGGATAGGGACAGGAGAGCAGTTACTCCTCTGGAAGGAATACTGGGATAAGTGGCATTACAGTGACATGGATATATTTACATTGGTTGAGAAAACATTGATTAACTATGAAGTTGTAATTTACAGAGCAACACTGTGGTGAAAAACATGCCTGCCTTTACTGAGAGGGTTTCCTTTCAAAGTGATCTCCAGCCAGTTCTGACCCCATCTTCACAGCAGAGTTTGCTTGGGGTTTCTGATGGAACTAGTAGGAAATATTGTGGTGTGTTAATTCTGCTTTTCACTGGGGACTTTGTTTTTTCCTTTGGACTTCTTTTTTTCCTTCTAACCCAGCCTTCCCATCAAAGTTCATTTTTTCACAGTGCATATCTTCATCCATCCTCACTTAGTGCTTACCAACCAGGGCAGTTCCTGCAAATCAGAAAGCAAATCCATTGACATGTGAAGTGGGATGGGAGTCTTGAATTTCTGATCATTAAAGGGTTTGGAAATGCAGGAAACAAATAACTTCCCTCTCCCTTAGTCCAAACCAAAGCTGCCAGATAAAATTCTCCCATCAACTGCTACAGATGAATGGTGGCATGTTTGCATGCCTCTCCCAGATCTGACAGCAATAACCATCGTTGAGTTTTACATTTTACACGTTGATCCCACACACCAGGCTAATACACAACATCTTTTTCCAGCCTCTCTGTGTAGAGGAAAGGAGGCATCTCCTGAGGTTTGCCAGACCCTGCCAGGGCAGTGGAGGTTTTTGCACCACCAGCCACATCCCAATGGAGATGTGCTTCACCGGAGAGCGTCCCCAGATTGCCCCTTCCACAGAGGGTGCCTTGTTCCTGCTCTGCAGAGGTGGATGCACATATGCTTAATTGCTCTCCAAATGTCAGTGGCAGTTTGCATAAACCTTCGTTAGGCTTTCGGGGAGGCTGGGGTTCCTGTGAATGGGGAAGGAGCAGAAGGGGCGTTGTGGGGGGAGGAAAGGCTTTGTTGGCCTTGCTGCTTGTGTGAAAGATCATGCTTTGTGCTCGCAGGCCAGCTGTCTGCTCCCCTCTTTTCTTCCATCCTGGCAGCAACTTTCTTCACGCCTTTCTGCGAGCTCTTGCCAGACTCTCTGTGAGAGGGAGATGTGTTTGTCCTGGTGCTGCATATGCTCTTACTTTTCCCCCGGGTGCTGCTGCAGCCCCGGGATGTGCTGGGCTGCAGGGACCCACCAGCTTGTGTCGATCAGGGTGCATGAGCCTGGACCACTCATCCCCTGGGCGTTATGGGGGGGCTCCCTGGAGCTGTGGGCAGGAGATGGGGCCCATCTCCAGCCAGGGGAGGATTGATGGCTCCACTCTGACATGGTCACATGAGATGTCCCATGTCAAACAGATCTTGAGTCTGCAGTTGAACTACCCTGGATGACTTCTAATGACCAGTTAGGCAAATATCTGCCAAAAATAGATTAGACAGACCGGACCTTTCTTTGTACCTTTTCAGGGGAAAAAACTATGGGCCACACTTTCCATGACCCTACTTTCTACAAATCATTTCCAAATGAGGATTCCCAAAGGAGTATGGCACAGGAGATGCTCCAGACTTGTCAAGAGTCTGTGGTACCTGCCCTGGGTTTGCTGGGTCAGGGTGATAACAGGAGACCTGGGACTGTGACTGTAGAACATTTTAGTTTCCACACTCAAAAACTTCAATTACATATTTTAATGTGTGTGATTTAGGGAAATATGGTCCATTCCATCTGCTTAGCATTAATTTGAATGACTGATTAAAAATACAGGTTGAAATATTACAGCTACTAATAATTTCTCCACATGGCTAGCTCTTCATGGATGGAGAGGAAATTAAGAATAAGGCTTTTTATCAATTTTCACAGGCAAGCTTTGCCATAATCCTTTTATTTCTTTGAGAAATGTGTTTGTAGTAATTTTATTTGTTTAACAGTTTCCCTCTTTTTCCTAATCTTTGCCGTAATTATTTCATATTCTATAAATATTTAAACTAATTTTATCCTTTGCAAAAAGTACTCTATTTCAGCGTTTGTCAGAGCTCTCCTTTTTCCAGTGAGTTTCAGCCACTTCTTGAGCACCTAAACCTGTCAGCCTGCTGCTCATGGTGGGTGCTCACATTGCTGAGAACACTCAGCTGATATTCAAGCCCCAAGATAACAGATAATCTCCTCTAATTTTCCCCAGTGCTTTGTTTCTTCTTGACCCTCTTTTAATAGACTAGTTTGGCCACTGACTCCTTGGCCTCATCCTCTCAATTGAACACTGATAATGACAACATCAGCTGAAGCAGTGCCTGAGTTCTGATGGGCATCATGAGTTTATTCCAAAAGAAAAGGAAGAAAAACAACATTAAAAAGCTGGGGAGCAGGGTAGGAGGTGTGAAGCTTCTCTAATTGACTGTTTGTTTTTCAAAACTGCAGGTGCTTAAAGTTACTGTTATCAATTAATCATTATAATTTATGGAGCCTGGCTGGTAATTGCTGTTGAGTCATGTCTGCAGGTGTGTCCAGAATCACTGCAGTGGAGATATAAAGTCAGGGAGATGGGGCTGGTGCTGGCTTGCTGCTTGGGTGTCTTTCTGCTGGGTAATCCTTCTAGGGAGAGGTATCCTTGCAGAACAGATCCTGAAGCCATAGCTAGCTTGGGAAAGCACTGAGGGAGAGCTTGATGTGTTAGTCAAGCTGGTGCAAAGCCTTGGGTGTTGCGTGCCAGCCAGCGATGACCTCCTGGGATGGAGCCTTCAAGGGCTCAGTGTGTACTGCTGGGCTTGTGAGTGAAGACTTTTGGCCTTCTTCTAATGGAGCACTGCAGGAGGTATGTAATTCCACTTCTGTAGATTTTTGCTGGTGTTTTTGTTAGCCTTGGAGAAAGGGTTTGAGAAGTGATGTGGTTTTTACTGTGGGCCAGAGCTGAATGTCTCCCTGAGCCATGCTGATGTGGTCTGAACTGTCTGGGAGGGTTTTGTGTCTTGAGTTGCCTGGAACAGCAGAATGCTGTGTGTGTGCTTCCCAGAGGGCTCCCTGGTGCTGTAGGAAGAGTGGAGAACAGGACTGTGTTCCCTTCCAGCCCCATGGTGCTGGCTGTGCACAGCTGCCTGTCTGACCTGAGGGTCTCAGGTCACCACTCTGATGGATCACCCATAAACTCTGGGTTCTCTGGGCTGTTTCAGCATTACCTCAGGATGTCCCTGTTAATGTTGCTTTAGCACTGCAATTGTTGTGTGGGTGACAAAGGTGTTTGACAATTGTGGTGCTCTATGAAATGCCTCTGTCTTCCATAATGCATCATCAGTTTGACTTAGAAAAGAGAGAGACACAGGTATAGGAGGGAAAATAGAGTGTGACATCATCTGGGTGAGTCACCAGATGTGGTCAGTCTAACTTGGCTGGAAGTATGGGTTGGGTCTGACTTGGGCAGCATAACCCCCATCCTTGGGGGTGAGGATGTATGTGAGGTCCAGCAATGTTCCACTTCTCCAAGTGTGTTTAATCCTGGTCTGTCCTTCCATGTGATGTGGCACAGGGAGCACAGCAGCCCCCCACCCCAAACAGGGGCTGCTACCCAAAGCTCTCAACACAGGAGCAAAGGGCAACCTGCTCTGTCCTGGTCTGGCTCCTCAAGCTGACCTGACTCCTGCAAAACCTGTTGCCTCCTGACTTGTGTTGAGAATGTGGAGCCTCTTCTGCCACAGTTTTAAAAATGTGTGCCTATGCAAATACTTCATGAGGGGTTTGGGATCTCTCAGGGTGAATGAGACTGTAAAATACGAGTATTTCTTGTAATGCATCATCAGCTTGTACTGCCATGTGATTTCTACCTTCCCTTGATTGCTATATGTAAGAAAATAAGTGGAATACTGAGTAGGGAAAGGTAACTTTCATTAACAACGCCACTGACATTACATATATATCTTGTAATTGCCACTCTAAAAGTGAAGTCAGTCTCTACACTCACACAGGGGCTGTGATGCTGCTAAAAAAACCCTCATACAGTTTTTATTCAAGACGAATGTTTCTGAGGATTGGAAAGCTGCTGTTTGCATGAGTGATCTGCCCGATTTGCTACATATTACTCATAAATCCAGAGAGAAGGGAAAAAAAAGTTATGTTTAACTCCTTTCCTACGAAAACATGGGCATTAGATTAGTGAAAGAAGGCAAACATAACAGATGAAAGCTATTAGAGCTGGCTTCAGTTCTGCTGATTTCATTCGCTGAATATTTCCAGTCTACTAGCTTAGAGAATCCATCTATTTCTGACCTTCACCTTTCCACAGTGTTTATTATATTTGGGTGGGGAGGAGGGGAATACATAAAGCCCAAATCGTGGGGAGAAACAAGCTCTCTATGTGCATGGTTAGTAACCACTGAGCTCGTTGTTGTTCTAGATGATGTATCCCAAATTTGTTGAGACAACAAAGCTTTAACAAGGTCAGTGTGAGCCTGTGACAGACAACTCAGATGATTTGGAATCCAATGGAGTTTGCTACTGCAGTACCCACACTGCATCCCCATCCCGATGGGGAAGTTCCTCAGATGTGGCTGATGTGCAGGGAATCAGAACTTGCCACTCCTCGGAGTTGGATGGATGGAACCTGTAGATGAGGCATCCTCTAGATTGGCATCCTGAAAGAGCAAGGGGCTACTGGGTGTGGGGTGAGGGCACCTTAAAACACCGGGCCTGACTCTGTGACTGAAATGTGGGGTGATGCAGGTATCTGGCAAAGCTGTGGTCCTCGAATGTCAGTCACCCAGAGCTGTGCGTGGTTGTTGAACCACATCCAGACTGGTACCAAGCTATAGCAGTGAGTGGGAATGCCAACCCAAGGTCAAGGGAATAGAAGCCCGCACTGCAGTTACTTTTCAGGAGTATTTAAAGCTGGGCAGTGATGTTTAACCTGCTCCTTCTCCCTGTGAACAGGGCAGTGATGTTTAACCTGCTCCTTCTCCCTGTGAACAGGGCAGTGATGTGGTCTGAAGCAGAAAACCGAATTAAAAAAAAATGTGGCTTCTGATTCCAGCCTCCTGGTCTGCAGAAAGGGGTCAGACCTGCTGACCCAGCTGCATTAGAGGTAACCTCTCTTTGTCAAGCCCACACTGCTGGTTTTCCCACTCGAGTGCGAGCATTGGCTGAAAGAACTCATTGTAGCACTTGCATAAATACTGTTACTGCTCTCAAAGACCTTGGGGCTTTTATGCCTGAATATACTATTGCTGGTAAATGTCATCATTTCCTGCATTGTGCAGAAGCTACAGTATGTTATGTTCTCGTTTTTCAAAGGCAAGGTCAGAATAAGATGACAAAAGGGATATGTTAAGTAACACTGTTAAATGAAAGCTGGAGCTACAGTGAACAGGGGAGCAACAACTGCTGGTGGGGAAGATGGAGAGGTAGAGAGATGCCAGAATTTGCATTTGCTTCCCACAGCAGGAATATTACATCTTCATTTTTCGTAATGAAGCCCTTCGAAGGGTCTGTGCTTCCCCATCTCCTGCTGTGACACAGTGTGTTACCCTGAGAAAAAAGTGAGTGGAGCTGCTGTTGCTTTTTCAAAACAGCCAGTTCAGGTGTCACAGCTTTGATGCTGACTCTGGCTCAAATGCCTAGTGACTACTTTTAATGTGGGTGACTTCAAAACTCCTCTTACTCTCTCTCCCCTCCTTTGAGAGCTTCTGGGGTTGATGTGAGGGGAGAGGAAGGGTGTAGTGTTGACACTAAAGGAGGTCTGAGGTAGTCTGAACTCTGTGCTAGGGAGATGGCACTGGCCTGGTCAGTGTTGAGGTGATTTCTGAAGTGATGCCTGTCTTCCCTGGTAAGCGAAAAGGATGGTATCTTGGGGGGAAGCCACTGAATAGAGGGAAGTTATGGTGTCTAGGAATGCAAATTAGGCACCACAATTAACTGATTAGTAATAGAAAGGCTGGATTCTGGCCAAGGAGAGGTAGACTGATTTCTCTGACTAAAACTGTCACCTCCCCTGGCTCACACAGGCTGCTCATTGTGAATGGCTCTGTCAGCCTGACAGGAGCCTTGCTGGGGGATGGCTCATGCTAAGGATGCTGCTGAGACCCCCTTGTTGCACGTGGGAACATCCCCCAGCTGAGTGGTATCTTGGAGTAATTTGTCTCTTGCATCTAAGGGCCTAGGAGGAGATTTGAGGATTGAAGTGTCTGCTGGGATCGCAGCATCCTGGTGGTGTTATCTGTGGGGAGGGGAATCCTGGAGGAGGCTGGGAGGGAGGGTGTCCTGCTCAGAGGGCGTGGTGCTCAGCAGGAGGGATGCCTTGGCTCTGCAGAGTGACAGGTGCCAATCAGAGAGGTAAATCAGTTCTGTTCACTGGTGGCTTTATGCACATTTCCCAGTGCCTTGAAAACTGAGAGTAGGCTGCCAGTGGTGATGCTGGGGAGCTGTTGTCCATGTAGCTGTGGCTCCTTGTGCTTCAGCCTGCTATTAGGCTCGTTTAGCCAAAGTCATTAAGGCCCTTGCTCTCTTCCCTTACCCACATCTGCCGGGTGACACTCCACACACTGACAGGGATGCTTTCAAAAGCTCCGAATCAATTCTTCAATCACTCTGTATTCTTAGCTGTGATTAAAAACATGTGTCCCCTAATTAAGCTAATGAGAAATTGTTAATTGGCATAAAGCCCCCCTCTGAGTATGCTTGTTAATGTCACCATCACTTTGAGAGGAGAAGGAATAAAAATGAGGGGTGGACGGGATTCAGATTGGGTGTGTGGGTGCAGGCTTTGTGTGTACAGTGGTGGGGGTCTGTCTGAGGGCAGGAGGTGGTGGGATGGACTAGGGGGGGGTGGGCAGCAGAGGACAGTGAGGTGGTGGTGCTTCCTCATCAAAACATTACCTCTGGCTTTAAAAGCATGAGGCATGAAAGGGAGATGAGAGGGTTAAGGGTTGGGGCTCCATTTTTCCAGCTTCATCTTTCATTCTAGGAAAAAATAGAGCAAGGTAGAGCCAGTGCCTGCCATGAGCAGCCTGTGCTCAGAGAAGTGCCTGCTTGGCTCTTCCAAAGGAAGAGGTTAAGTTTTGTTTTATTGTCACTTGTTAGGGGGGGACTCAAAGATTCCTATGGAGATCAAAGCCCTGTCATGGTAATGGCTTTGCAAACACCTGAGGACTGTCACTTCCTGGAGGATGAGCCTGCAGTCAGCTCACAAAGTTCAGGAGATGCTCTTCATCAGTGTTTTCCCTAGAAAAGAGTGGGCCCTGTCACCAGAGCCTGCAAACCCTGTGCTAAATTAGGTTTTATTGACATAAATGCAGCTTTTGAATGTGACAAGTTTAAAATATTCACGTTCTCAGGCTGGGATTTCTGGGGTCCTGTTGGAGCTATTGTTCTCTCTGTGGATAAGGCAAACCTGCCCCAAGGATGTGTGGAGCTTGAGTAGCATGCTGAGCATCCAAAGGGGTGACAGTGGAATGTAAGATCCCCCAGCACCATGCGTGCTGCCCCCCCAGCAGCTATTGTCTTTGGCTGTGGGTGTTACAGGCAGGAGAAAGCACATTGTGTGGGAGGCATTGGGAATGAAGCTGGAGGTGTCAGCTGTGGGGTGTGCAGCAGGGACACCTGGCCTCGGGGTCAGACCCCCATCCTTCCCCTTCTCTGGGGCAGACTGGGATTTGTGCACAGCTGTCTGCATCTGGTTGGGGACATTGGTTTTCAGCGATGCGTTACCCCAGGCCAGCTCTGAAGTCCTGGTTTCCTAATTCTCATCTCCCAGAGGGAGATTCAAAGAGTTAATCACAGTGTTTGGATGCAGAACTCTGCTCCACTCAGTGGATGAAGGAATCCCAGTCCTGGCACGGTGCTCGCTGCCATATGCAGCCACGCCAGTGATATTTTCCTTCCTCATTTTTCTCCTCTGCGTGTTCGTTTGAGGTATTCCTGTTCCAAGCTCATCTTCTGTCCAACACACTACCCAGGCTCTAGCAGCAGTAGTTGCCTCTGCTAAATGAATGTTTGCTAATAATGCCTTTCCGTCTGGATGCTCATCATATCTGCTAAGCCTATTTGTCATTTCTTCCATCCCATTTCCATTATCGCATAAATAACAGACAGATTGGAGCCCACACTGTCCTGCAAATTGGCAGTTGCTATTTTGACCGCGCTGCCTTTTATTGAGCTATAATAAAGTATGCTCTTTTAAGATCCTACCCTGCAGTGGGTAAAGCCAAAATGACACATCAAGCGCGTGTCAATGGCAGTGAAATTTAAGCGCCTCACATCTTAGTCATGGGTCTGGGTCTATCAAGCTGCAGCGAGGAGAGGGAGAGATGAAACAAAGTGAAGGCAGGCTGCTTTTATCAATTGCTTGTATCTGGTACTTCAGGTCGAAGTCTGCCTAAGAAAATCTATCACTTTCATGCCAGATGCAATCACCTATTTCCTTCCATGGCTGGATGCACAAACTTCAGCAGTCAAAACTTGCTGTAGTCTCAGATCCTCTGACGGATGCGAGGTCCCATTTTGATTACTTCTGCAGGGCTGAGCAGGGCACACATCCCGAGGTACCCAGAGCACTTGGAGTAAACACAGGCTCGGTGCTTGTGAGCTAATCCTGGTGCTCTGGGCGCCTGAAATGCTGGAAATACTGTGATTAGGAAAATACTGAAATTCACGGGGATTTCTATAAGCCTGGGGTTGCATGAGTGTTTCTGTACCCAGAGATGTGTAGCCCTGGGGAAAGGCATGGTGGGGACATTATGGGTTATTTGTCAGAGCTCTGTTTCATCACTCTGGTGACTGAGGTGCACTGGGTTTACAAACTCAGAGGGTCAAGACTGCAGCCTCACCTCCCAGCTTGTGGTGTTCCTGTCGATGCTGCAGGTCCCTCACAATCCAGGGAAACAGAGATTGGAGGAGGTGGGCAGGGTGTGAGGAAGAGCATTGTACCTCTTCATTGCAACAAAGCAAGAAGGGAGCTGGGCTATGAAACTCTCAGGTCTGAGAGCTCCACTGGATAATGATCTCTGCAGGGAATGGGGAAAAAATGTTTCAGATAGTTTTAATATATTAGGTAAACTCCAGCTCTGAACAGCAGTGATCAGAGGGAGCGCATCCTTGTTACACCTCCCGACTGCGCCCAGCCGGCGAGGCACCTCAAACCCTGCGCGGCTGACAGATTTGTCATAAAATCTAGTCTGTTCTGTCTGGCTTGATAAGGATGCCACTCTACGGATCACTCAAGGAGAGGTGTCTCAGACACAGAAAAGCTCATATTTCTGTTCACTGAGGTGTTGCTGACACAATTTAGCATGCCGTATCCAGCTCATTTAGAATTCAGTGCCGACTTCATCCGCATCATAAAGTGAATCCTGTTTTACAATTCCCTTGAACATTCTCTAAATGATGGCATCTGAAAACAAGCAGCACAGTTTATATGCTGGAATTGTGCTTCTGAAATTAATTCTTAACAGCATAATCCAGGATGTCGGACACGTGAGTAGAGGGACTGCAGTGATTTGGAACTGGAATTGCATGTTTTTGTGTGCGTGTGAGGTTGTTGCTGGCTTGAGCTGAGACCCAGGTGTCTGCAGCTCATATCTGCCTTACCTCATTTCTGAAGTCCCAAGGCAGGGATGCAGGATGGATAGAAACACATGCAAGCACTGTGTGGGGGAGGAAAAAGGAAGCTTGGCCCTGGGGTTGGGGGAAAATCATGTGAATTGAGTCAGGGCCTGGGGATGTGTGTGTTTTCCTGGGGAACAGTGACTTGGATAAATAATGAAATCAAAGCTTTTCTTAGGAACAAATTGGTTCTAATGCATCCTAGGTCTGTACTGGCATTCTTGTTTTAAAATAGAATAGGGAACCTAAATAATTATGTGTTGCTGGGAACAGGAGTTCAAAGTAAGATCTTCCATAGGTCAGAAAATGTCTTTGCTACAGAGTGGTAGGAACTTTGTCTGCATCTTGCTGCTTCTTTCCCTCTGTGGTCTGAAGGGTTACCTCAGAGTGGATGGTGTGTTATTTCCTGAAGGTTCACAGCCCAGGAAACCATTCTCTGCCCAGCTCAGCAGAGCTGTGTCACAGATCACTTTGTGAAGGCACGCTTAATCTTCCTGGTGTTTAAGGTTTCTTCTTATCCAGTTTGAGTCTCTTACTGGACATTTCAGTTTCCCAGCCTTGTGTAAGCCTGAGTTCAGCCTGGGCTCTGGACTTGGTCTCGTAGCCCTAATCTGTGCCTAATTACCTTGTATCTAATGCTGCAGTTCCCTTGGTGTGTGATCTTGGCCTAACAAGCAGATGCGCGCGTGCACATGGAGATTCACGGCCTGTCCCACTTGTAAGGCAATTTAGAACTTCCCATATTTTAATAATTCAGCAACAAAGAAGGTTTGGGTGTGACACAATCTCAGTCCCAAGAACACCAGCAGTTGGCCAGTGATTGCTCATCTGCGCCGCAGTAAATGATCGATAACTGCGGGTTAGCGCTAGGCCGCCGGAGCAGGTGCTTACGAGCACTCTAAGCACATCTCTCTTCTAATGTATGCTTTATAAATTATTTGCTGGGACTTTCAGCTCTGCAGCAGCAGAGGAGAGATGTGGAAAGCAGTCCTTACACCGAGACAAAGTGAAATGCTTTCATGGTAATAGTTTGTTTTAAAATTAGTTTTACATCTCATCTATTATGAAACGTGAAGGTATGTGTCTCGCTACCTGTGAGCTGCTGGCAGGCAGGCAGGAGCAACAACAAAGCCCTGCTTTCCATAATTTTCAATCAGAGCAGGTGAGTTCCTTACTTTTGGCTTTCAAGGCTGCCAGTATGTACCAGGTCCCCGACGGCAGCAGCGGCGGCTGCACAAGGCAGCACATCAATGTGGCGCTCCAAGGGTAGACTGGAGCTGTTTGGGGAGGCTTTTCCCTCTGCTTACTGTCCTAAACCTGCATCAGATGTTTACAGGTGCTTTGCTGGGAGGAATTCCAGTGAGGCAAGGGAATGTGGGGTATCAGGGGCTTTGCAGCCAGAGTCCTTCTCTTAAACAGCCCCCGATCGTGGTGCTTGAGTGATGGTGGGGGCACAGCTAAAGCACTGGGACTGAAGTGAAACTGCTGTAGTAAGAGCATGAATTTGGTACATTGATCATTTCCCCTATGTATTTGTCTAACAGACAGCTAAAAGGCTGTCCTTTCTCAGGCAGCAGCAGGGATGGAGTGTCCTCTCAAGATTTTCACATCCTTTCCTTCCAAAGTGCCTGCAAACAGCAGGTGGCTGTGGAAGCTCTTCTTGGGCCAGCCCCAGGTTCTCCCCACAGACATCTGTCTCCTCCTGACAGCAGCAAGTGGTCTAGAAAGGTCTGAGATCTGGCCAAAGCTGTACGAAGTCCTCACCATGGAGATGTGGCAGGACTTTTTCTAGCAAGTCTCTAACTTCTGGAGGGTGGATGCTCTGAGTAGGCATGGAATTATGGCCATGTTAAGCAAAGGGCATGTGTGTGGGGTAATGTGTGTGTTTCTATAAAGTTATCTTCTCTGGGCACAGGGAGAACAGAAACCAGACATCTCAGCAGCTCTGATAGGGCTGCTGCTCATGTCTGTGACACAGGCAGTATGCTGCAGCCTGGTGTGTGTAGTCTCTGCCTGGGAGGTCACACTGGCCAAGTGGCCTGTGCTGAACAGGGACTGGTAAACCTTTGGGTGCCTCTGCAAGAGCCTTGCTGCTGGCTCTGGATCTTGGAGATGCTCTCTGGGTCTTTGAGCAAGACATTTCCTTTGATGAGGGAGGGCAGGAGCCCATGGGAGCTGCTCCCCACCACGCAGCTGCGTTGCCCCGTGAGCTGCGGAACCAGTTACGGCGTTTCAAAGAGAAAGTGGTGTGATTTGTTCTTCTGTGACCAATAGATTACATGCAATTATTCCAAAATTATATCTACATTTTCATCTACTTTCTTTGAAAACAAATGGAACTCAAGGGGGGGAAAAAAGGCAGCTGATTGAATAGTTGGGAAGTGAGGGAAGTGTCACTTCTTCCTGATTGCATGTTTGTTCTGTTCTGGGGAACTTGGGAAGATTCTGGTGAAAAGTCAGGAGGCAAAGTCAATCCTTCGAACATCTTAACACTCAGGTATGCCTTGAGAAAGAATAAATTATTCTATTACTGATTAGTTTTTATATTAAAGTTTGGTACAAGGGTGAAAATACTCTTAAGAGCTGAACGCTGTATTTGGTGCTGTGATGGGCAACTCAGACTGCTGGGCCTCCTTGGTATATCATGGTGCTGTGCTTGGCATGATGACTGCCCTGAATATTTGGAGTATTCCTGGGATAAATATTTAATGCTGGCAATAAAAGTAAAAAAAAAAAAAAAACCACTGAGAGAATTCAGTAATTGTATTTCACCTTCTTCGGTCATTCAGAGGAGTACAAGGTGTACAGTCTGTGGATGTAAAATACACCTTGAAGGTCTTAACTCTGAGCTCTCCTGTGTATTCTGTTCCTTTGGGAAAGACAGCTTTCTCTCCCAGAGAATTTAGAAGAGAAACTGAACCTTGTAGCACATAAGGGACCACTCAGACTGGTTTAAGTGCTGGGACAAAGCTGCCTGGACGACCTAGAAATAGGAAACATGGACAAAGCCTGGGAAGGAACCAGGGGCCCCAGGACTTGCCCCATGTGCCTGGTGCTCAGCAGCAGTGCCAGAAAGAGAACTGATGTCTCATAGCTGGGGACACGCTGGGAGGGGTTGGATGT
Source organism: Gallinula chloropus (assembly GCF_964237585.1). Taxonomy (NCBI): domain Eukaryota; kingdom Metazoa; phylum Chordata; class Aves; order Gruiformes; family Rallidae; genus Gallinula; species Gallinula chloropus. Next base: position 4,187,965 of record NC_140112.1, read on the forward strand.
GCTGCTCAGATGTGGGGACAGAGCTGTTTTCTGTGCCTTTGAACTCAGGCCCTGCATCTGATCTCACTGTTTCCCTCTTCCTTTGCTGCTCTGGTGCATTATCAGTGAAACCAGCTCGTTTGTCATGAGGACTTGGTACTTCTGTATGATTTGTTTGTAACCCACCTAAACCTTCCTGTTTGCAGAGTACCCTGTACTCTCAATCCAGGCACAAGCTGAGCATCCAAGCACAGCTTTTGTGCAAAGCCCCTGTGTGCCAGCAGCGGGACCATCCTGGAGGGATGAGCTGGTTTGGGGATCAGCACCCAGCTTTGATTCTTCCCTCTGCACAGGGGTTGCAGATGAGGAGAGCATGGGCTGGTTTTCATGTGGACTGTGAATCTGATGTGATTAAAGGCACACAAAAAATTAGACATCACTCCACTTCTATCTTCCCTCAGCTGTGCAAACTCCCAGCAGCACTGGTGATGGCTCTAATGTATTTGAATTCTTCTGTCATGACACTGAAATGTGACAGAAGCCCAGTTTTCTTCAACTTCTCCCACAAGCTTATGGGGGAAAAAATGAGAGAAGTAGCTAAAGCTTTCTGAATCCTCTGAGTTTCTAGAGGCACCAACCCAGGGAGTCTTCTCTGGCTTTGGGCTGGGAGAGACTGGCTGAAGATGCCCTTCTGGTTATCACTTAATGTAGCGAGTGGTATTATCAGCACTGAACATCAAGGCTTTCAAATCAACACAACAGGTGGATTTCTCCTATAATGTTCTCTTGTATCTGACCCTTCCTGTGAACTTCAGGTTTTTCTTCAGCACTAGACTTTACTGCTGTACTTTCTGGGAGATTTGTCCAGGCTATTGACATCTCTGTCGCTAGCTGGAGTGCTCCTGAAACACATACAGCTTGTCTGAGTGTCGCTTCCCATCTGGAGTGGCTGAATATTCACTTTAAAAAATGGATTTATCTTTTTTCCCCTAGTGCTTAGCACTACAGTACCCCTTGCAGCTGATTAATGAAATGGGTAGCAGTCCTGATGATACTGACTAAGTTGAAAAGCATCTAATAACAGTCCAGTGAGCATCAGAGGCCAGTCTTCGTTCTTAAGCTGTTCTCATTTGTTCCTGTTGGGATATAGTTTGCCTTCTAGGAGTGTTACATGTAGAAGAAACGAAGGGAGAATTAATCCCTCTAGCATGAAGAACAGTAAATTGGTACATCTTTGAAACACCTCATGTCTCATTCCTTAAACTAGTTATTCTAGATAATGTGGTCAGAGCCTCTTCAGCAAGAGTCCCATAGGTAAACAACCAGTATCTAATAGAATGATCAAAGAGCTTTAGTTAATTTGTTTTTCATATTCAATTTGCCAGTAGATACACCCTACAGTGTCCCCCTCCTCTGTTCGTGGGGCTCACGCAGTGAGCAGAGGGTCATGTCGATACCACAACAGGCAGAAATCCAGTTAGGAAGAGTTTCTAGGCACAAACCCTGGACCCTGTAACTCTTACTGAGATAAATGAACAAATCTTGCTGGTGTTCATGTGTCACATCCTGCATTCTCTAATGGCCTCAAACCTCTTGTGACCAGTAATGCATTTTTCTCTATGTATTTACATCTGTTCATGCTCATTCTTGAAAATAAGATTTAATATCTTGGATACTGGAACCATCTATAAAGGTAGAGGCATGTGCTGTGTTTTTTCTCTCCTTCCCTTTCATGGTTATGATACATTTTGTGATTTCTTTGCTTTACAGCATCCTTTAAAATGACACATTTTATCAAATCTCTGGCTGGTATTGATGTTTTGCCCTTTTAAACATGTCATTTGATTTTTCTGATGTTCCTCTCTTATTTTCCATCTGTTTTCTTGTAATGCTTTCATTTGGTGGCAGTTTCTCATTGGGTCCCCAAAGGTTTATTCCAGGAGTTGCCTGGAGCTCACCTCTTTTTTTTTCCCCTTTGTGTTTTGAAATGTTTGACACACGACTGAATTCTTCCACCACGCTGGTGGTGGGTGTGGGTGCAGGTGCTGGTCCTGTCCTCACTGCAGTCTTACTGGAGTGTTTCACCATGCTGAGCACATACCCTTCAGGATCCCTGCAGATTCAATTTGAAGAACAATTTTTAAAAGCAAATGAGGAGAAACCTCCTTGTGATATTTTAGATTGTGGATGTGGTTTCTGTGGCTTTGGAGATGCTTCCCTGAAAAAAGAGAATCCTAGGTTATTGGAGAAATCTAGGGAAGGCTCTGCTTCCCTGTTCCTCTGGTTTTCCTGTTGTGGGGATGATGTTTTGCTGCCCTGATGCCAGGCTGATGCTTGCAGCTCACAGTGCAATACTTCAGACTGGCAGGACATGGTCCTTTGGTGCTGTGCTGCTCAGGGTAATGCTTCCTAAAAGCCCCTTTGTGGTCAGATTTCAGATGATCCGACGTGGATTTTTCCTTTAAATCTGCAAACAGATATTGGGAAGTATTTCCCAAAGTTTTTAGAAACCAGAGAAGCGTTGGTATGATGCAGAGGTTTAGGGGAGCATCAGGAGGAGAAAGCTGCTTCCGGAGGGGAGCTGCTTCAGGAGGGGAGCATTCCTGTGTCAGGAGGGCTCGGTGTGAGCTGGAGGTGCCACAGCTTCCTCACCTTTGAAATGAGCTCAAACCTGGGCTCCTTTAGTTCTCCTGTGCTAGGTTTGTTTGGTGAGATTAGGCAGAGGAGCTGATTTTTTTATAAGTTCCTTATATATGTGGCTGGCACAAGCCCCCGCCAAGGACTACAGACTCTGCTGCGAAGGAAAAACCCTTCTGAAATTAGGGAGTGATGCCTCTGTGTGTGAAAACTCATTCTTTGGGCTCACCATGCCTGTCTCCTACCTGAGTATAATGAGTTTGGGCAGAATTTTCTTCTTGAACCTGTGATGGTGGCTTCCAACTGTTTGCTGCTAAATATCCACTTTGGAAATGATGTTCAGGATGTCTGAATAGAAAAGCTCTGTGTGGGTGACACAGTTCCCAGTATGGCTTAAACAGCCCAAGCTGGTGTTTTTCACTAGGTTTTCATGCAGAGTAAGAGGCTGTTTAGGTGAGTCCCATATATAACCCCTGCATCATCTCAAATAGTCTTTCCAGGTCTGTACGTATCAAAGATGACTTAAGGGACAAATGATGTTCAGCTGCATTAACATAGCAGATGGAGTATTATTCCAGCCTGGATGGCAGGAGAACATGGAGTTTACCTCCAGACTCAGCAGATGTCAATTTATATTAACGAGCAACGGCAACACACCATCTATTTTATTTTCCTTGTAACCTGTCTTCATTACAAAACATCTGCATACGTTCTACCCCAGCCCAGATGTGAAAATTAATGCTGTGGCAAACAGCTCACATTTTTTGCCTTTCACTGATAATTTTTTTGTCAGCATAAAAATGAGGCCTGATAAGAGTGAACCCCCTCCTGATGGCTCTCCCTGTGTTTGGGAAGGAAGTCTATTACACTATCAATTCCAGTGCCCTGGTGTGCTAAAAGGAGCAATAAGACAAGACGGCTTGTCACATATTTATGAGCTTATGAACCTTTTGCTGTCCCTTTTGTTATCCCTTCCCTTGGCAGTGCAGGGAGAACTCTGAACCTTGAATTAATGTGGAAAGGATGAGGAGCCACTTTCTAGTACTCACGTCCTGGGTACTTGGCAGTTTGTAAATGTCACTATTGGAAGCAGGGGGAAAGTTGTAGGGTTGTAAGCCATCGAGTCTGTCACTGTCACAGGCTTCCTGGAAAACGTACTGAGCAGTAATGAGTAGCAGATAAAGGACATTAAGATTAAAGGAACTTTATATTTTTCTTTATCTTCGCAACAATCTGCAGATGAATTTCCTGAGGGTGCAATGCTAAATCTTTTGCACACAATCAGCTGTAAATCCTAAAGCTGGAGAGCTCGGGGTCGGCCTGAAAATAGCCTCTCATGTAAATACACAGGGCCTGGATAACGGCTGGGAAATTATTCAGAGAATAATTACAGCAATTGATCTTGAGATGTTTTGTGGCATCTTTCATTTTTCATCCTTCTCTTTCATTTTTCAGCCTTCAAAGCTCTCTCTCTGTGGCGTGGTGTCTCATTGAAAGTGCCGAAAGCAAAGCGGCTCCCTGGTCATTATTAAAGATGAATAGTTCACCTAATTATGAAGGGCAGCTACAGGAGTGGGTGGAACAAGTGTGTGTGTGTTCACCTGTGTGTTTATACATCTGTATGTGCCTGGGTGTTTGTGGATACATACATCCAGGGATGTGTACAGGTACACAAGGTCCTGTCTTGAATACCCTGGACCAGAACAAAGCTGCCCTTCACTGATAAGTGGTATCCAGCTGCTCAGGTGATGCTGGATATGAATTTAGGTCTGGGCTAAATGAATTTGGCTTTCCTCAACTGAAGGGAGGAGGTGTGTGCCTTCCCCTGAGGCAGGCTGGCAGAGCGTTCTTGGATAGGCCAGGAAAAGAAATATATCTTTGTTTAATTTAGTGTGACTTGATTGTTGACTCAATTGCAGGTCAGCAGCATACCCAGAAAAGTCATATAAATCTCTTTCTCTGCCATGTGGGGGAGAAAACAGATGGACACTAGAGTATATTAATGTTCATTCTCCTTGGGAATCAATAGGAATCTATATTTTATAAATGGGTCTACTAAACACAAGAGAAAATTCATGAAGCAGAGATAGAAAGAGGGAGAGAATGAAAAGCCAGCTAATTCCTTTGAAACAACTGATTATTATCAGCATCCTTGAGACGAATGTCCATTGAAGGCCCGATGCGGCAGAAGGCGATGCTGCTGCATTTATTTTCCCCAGGACTGATTGCATTAGCTATGCAGAGACATCCAGCCTGAGCCCGTTATTCCTGGAGTACCCTCAGCTCAAAATGACATTTATCACCTCTAGGAACAAGGCTTCTCTCTCTTATTCCACACCGATTCATAGCAAGGGGAGATGGGGCTGACTTGGGGGAGCGCTGGGTCAGGTTTGTGGGGTTAATAAGTGATTAAATGGAGGGTAAATAGAGATACAGGAGTGTGGGGTAGGAGAAAGTGCTTTGGATAAGAGGGCAGGGAGGATGGCTTACAGGCAGTTGTGATGGGAATGAGATTTGGTGGGGATGGGATTTGGAAGGTAGAGGTGGATTTCAGGGCTGAAGTGAAGCTCGCAGGGAAGAGAGGGGGGAAAGAAGGCACAGATTTATGGAAGAAAGAGGTATGGTGAAAAAGAATAAGAATAAGAGGTGAAGGGGAGGGAAATAAGTTGAAACACAAGTAAAAGGTGCTATATTTCTGCTGTGGGTGGCTGAAACAATCCATTGCCATGTGAATGATAACGGATGGGTTTAATAAGGGAGTGGAAGCATTTCTTTTATACTTTCTTCTAGTGTAGCCTATTAGCAGTCCTGTTTAATTACAGAGGCCAGGGTGGTCACAGATGCATGAAAAACCCAGGGGTGCTTTCCTGCCTCTCCCACAAAGTTAGAAAGTTTGCTAAGACAAATGATCCCCTTCTGTCCCTGCATCAGTTTATTCATCTGTATAATGGTTGTATTAAATCCACTCCAGAGGACGGTGACAAAGATTAATAGGGCAGAATTCCTGCCTGCACCACAGCGGTGACTGAAGGCAAAAGCTGTGGGTCTGCTGTGGGGATGCTGGGCAGCGATGCAGGATGTGATCCTAGTGCTCCAAGATGAATATGGTGTGGTGGTGTTCTGCACCCAACTTGGACAGATGAGGAGGAGGAGCAGAAGGGAGTCCAGCGCTGCTGGAGCCAGCAAAGTTTGGGATCCTTGTTCTCTGTTAGAGGTTCTCATTGAGGGAAACTGATTATCTCCCAGATACCATTTCAATCTCTTCCTAAAGCGATCCAAGTCTTTAATCATTATCCTGAAACCACAAAGCAGCTCCAAACACACACCAGCCTCGTTGAAAGACTTGTCAAGACTGAAACGGTAATTCACAAATTCACTAAAATTCCTTGCTCCACTGAGCAATGTGACAGCTCTGCCGACCGCAGTAACATTTCTATTCAGACTGGCTTTGGTGCTGAAGCTATAAATATCCCTGCAATATTTCCTGCTTCAGAACATAAAGACAGCTTTACAGTGCTGATAAAATAGAAATTACTTTCTCTCTGAGGTCTAGCTGGAATTTTAATGTCTGTTTTGCAATAAAGCAGCTCCTCCACAATTCGATTTGAGGGAAAGAAAACAAACGGTCTAATTTAGTTACAGTAATGACTCCTCTTGTGGTGTTGGCCACAGCCAAATCGGTGGTTGCAGGGCTGTTGGAGTTTGTAGTGGTGAGCACAGAGGTGATTTTTATAGTAATATGAATTGTTTTAATTGTTTAAGTGTATATATATATACAGCACTGCTTAATTACAGGTATGGAAAAATAAGGACCTGGGAAGAAAAAGGTCATTAAAGTTTACAAGCTCTAATAGTGTTTCTGTAAGAATTCCTTGTCACAGCTGTAAAGCTGGTGCCCAGAGATGACACAGATTAAAAAGCGTTCCTCAACTGAAGAGAAACCGTGGCTGCTGGGCTCATCAGCGCTGCTTTAACCGTTCCAGAAATGTCACCCTGGCTCTTGTTGGCCCCTTCAAAGGAAAGGGGGGGGGGGGGGGCAAGAAGCTCCTTTCTTACTGAGTTCCCTGCTGGCTTTGTAGGTGGCAGGGTGGGGAAGAGCCCTCAAACTGTTAAATGCAGAGGGGAGTGAAAAACAGTGATTTGCTTTATGGCGCAGGCATCGTGCTGTGTAGCATGGGGCTGATGAACGGTCTTTGGGGGCTTGGACCCAATGATCTCTGGAGGTCCCTTCCAGCCTCTATGATTCTGTGATTCTTTAACGCTGAAGAGAATCAGATCTGATGGTCTGGCATGTTCCAGGTGTTCCAGGGTGAGCCACAGAGACCTTGGGATGGGGTGAGACACAGCAGCAGGATGAGGGGGCTGGTTTCCAAGGCTGCTCTGAGAGGTGTGGGAGGACTCGATGTAGCATTGAGAGAAACCTCACTATCAGCACCCCTTAAAGTGGCAAAGCAGTAATGCCCTCTGCTCTGGGCATCACTGGGTGAACTGGCTGCTTCTGGGGAGTTTTGGCTGCAGAGTCACAGTGGGGAGGGAGAGCCCAGTCCCCTTTAAGGAGATCCCAACTATAGCTGTTGATATTGGAATGAACTGACATGCAGCTGATGGTTTCTCCACTCCTGTAATTTATTGACAGAACCTGTCACATGCTTGTAGCTGCCACTGGGATCAGCAAAGCAGCTGATACAGCAAAGTCTCCACCCGTTTGGAGCGCTGAGGCCAGTGAGGACGGTGCTGATCCATGTCCACAGCCCAGCATCTCGTGGGGGGGAAGCTGGGGTGAGACTTTGAGCCCCATTTTTGTCCTGCTCAAGCTTTGCTTTACTGCAGCTCCCGTGACCTGCTGCAGATGTATGCTGGGGGTGTAAATCCTGCACCCAGGAGGATTTGGTGGAGTGATGCTGTGGTCTGGTCATCACTGACCTCTGCGATGGTCACTTTGAGCTGTGACTGGTGCTTCCAGGCTGTGGGGTACAGGCTGTCCAAATAAACCAGTATGTTTGTGTATTTCATGCTGTGATGTCTGTGGCACAAAGAACCATTCAGATGCTTCTGAGGGTTTTTTTTAAACTGGGAGAGATGGGAATTTCTTCCCCAAAACTACAACTTCAGCCTCTCCCTGGTTTTTCTCCCTCGTTTCTGTCTGTAAATGCAAACTCTTACTAAGTAAAAGTAGGTGGAGAGCTCATTACTACATGTTTATCCAACATGTGAGGTGTCAGTTTAATTGGTCTTTAGTTGGACAACTAAAAGCTGGTGGGAGTGGGCTTGTGAGGAGCAAGCTTTTGGGGAAAGGAGCCAGCTTTGGGTCTGCAGCAAAGATGGTCTCAGCACAGAGGGAAGTGATGCCAAACACTGTCCATGTAGGTAGGAACCTGTGTGTACAGAGCCAGTCATCCCTGCTTGGGCAGCTAATTAAGTGTAAGCTGCTCTAAAGGTTAATGACAGAAATGCCATGTCTCTAGACGCTGCTGCAGAGTAAAGTTAGGTGTATGACTCGTGCTTGCAAAGGTCTTGTTTGGTGGGAGGAAGTTCTGACTTTCCCCCCAGAATGGGAAATGTTCCAGAGCCAAATGCCATGAGCACAAAGCCTCCTCCCTGCCGTGCTCTTGTGGGCACCTGTGGGCAGCTGTGGGGCTGAGGGTGGATGGGATGGGACATGTGTCCTCTCCCCACACCTTGCCATGCTGTGGCACTACCTGGCTGTGTATGTTGAGCTCTGTGAAGTTTGCTTCCCCCTCCCTTCTCTGCTGGGCTGGTTTGGTTACTGTTCAGTCCGAGCTCCCTTTGCGTGCCTGGGAAATGCCTGGCACACTTCCAGGGGCGTATAAATAAATAATAACTATTTAGAATCCTTTAAATGACACATCAGTGTATTTCTTTTCACAAATATAACCTAAAGTTAATGGACAACTCAATGTTCTTACTTCCATGACAAACCAGCAGTAGAACAGCTGTGTGGGACTCAGTGAAATAAATTGCAAGTGTTAGACAAGATTTCTTATAAGAATTAGAATGTAAAGTGCTGGGTTGAATATTGATTTATGGATATTTAAAAAAAAAAATCCCTATATATTTTTCTTACCTCAGAAGGGAATGGGTAATGATGGCTTTGCTGCTTTAGAACAGTACAGGGTCAGGCAGTCTCCCCAGAATTGTATTTCTTGTGCTGCAAGTTGTAGTATCATGTAACAGGGAAAACTAATAAGACTTTACAAAAACATGTTGAACTGACTCGTGTTACCAAAGAGCCTTTACTGAATCCCAACATGTAACTGGGTGGGGAAAGATGGGTATAAATCACAATTTCATGCCAAAGACTTTCTGTGTAAGTGGACCTGCTGATGGGTATGCCTTGCAGACATAGCATGGGTAGGTGGGCTGTGCTCTGGAATGCTTTAAACAAGCAAAACAAATATCAGGCTCTGAAAGAAGCATTTTTGTGCTGAAGAAATATCAGGAGGAATCTGGCATAGCTGTCGGTTTATAGGGGAAAAGCTTTTATTCTAGAGGCTGAGTGAGATCAGCGGATTCCTTTGGGCTAGTCACCGTGCCTTGACTCTCATGGGCTGTAGACTGCTTCCTGGGGGGTCCTACCTGTGTCAACAAACCCCACCAGATGCCTGTAAGTACATCTACATGTTACTACATGGGCACCTGAACCTCCACAGGAAAAAGTTTAATGATCCATAGGTTACCAGTAAGAAAGATGACAAAACTATCTCATGGAGAGGAGAAAGCAGCTGCCAAAAGTAGATTTGCTTTTTCAAGGTCACCCCACAATAATGCCAGGCTCTGATCCTACCTTGCTAAATCCAAGCATGCCCAAAGGTTACAGCTTTAAAAAGGGAGGATGAGTACATCATACCTGTCCTCAGAATCTGTCCTGGTGATGTCTTGGCTGGGAGATGCCTCACTCAAAAGTTGCACTAACTTGTAAGTTGAGGGTGCTGGAGACTCCCCATGGAGTAGAACTGAATCCTGGTGTTTCTGCCAGTTCTGCTTAATATGGATGTTCAAGGCTATCCAACCAAAATTGCATTTAGATTACATTACATTATACAGTAAGTGGCAAATCATCGCTGCTTCCTTTGACACTCAGTGTAATAACATTAACCATGATGAATTTCCTTTTACTATTCATGTGGCCTCCATACATTATTTCAGCTGAATTCTATTGTAATGTAGCATTAATTAATGTCTGCTGCTTATCGAGTGTTACCCACTTCTACCTTCCATCCCACTCTTCAGTTCTTGAAGAATTGCCCATGGAAACACTGCAGAGGCTGCACTGGGGCCAGGCAATCTCTGTAGGATGTAAGAAGTCAGATTACATTTGATGCTGGTTGTCCCTGGTCCTCTCATGCAAATAGCTTCAGGTTAGCAGTAAAACCATGTTTACTACAGGAGCTGAGACCTTTTATGGGAGTTTTTGCAAGCAGGGGAGTGACTCTGAAGATGATACAGTGAGTCTCCACATCAATTCCCTCTATAACCTTCCAAGTTCATCTCTGTGCCTACGTAAGCAGCTGGAAACCACTGTTCCAAGCTGAAACAAAGCCCAAAGGCCAGCTCTGTGTCCCAGGCACAGCTTTTGGGTGAGCATACCCATGCCAAAATGCTGCACAGGGATCAGAAGGGCTCATGTGTGGCTCTGATGGTTGGGGAACTCTTGGTCCTGGTGTACTGGGATTCAATTGCCAAAGCATGAGCAATGGATCTCATCCCTGCACCACAAAGTCATGGGACTCAAAGAGCACTTGGTTGAAGTTCTCCTTTCCACCTGTGAGATGATCTGTCCCCCTTGTAATGCGTTGAGTTCAGCTTAATTTACTGTTTAATTAGCTCTTGGTCCTCTGACCTGTGCTACCACAAGATGTCATCCTTCCTACAGGTAGGGACTCGGCTCTTGTCACCACCTCTGTCTTCTGCTCTGGGGATCCCAAACCCAGGCTTTGTATTTCTGTGTGTCTCCCAGCCTTGAAGGACCTCTGCAGTCATTCTCAAGTGATTTATGGTGGCAGCTGTTCTCCAGAAAAGAGAACCATTTTATGCCAGTGACTGATTTCTGACAAGGCTTGAGAACCCACCACACAGGAGGAGAGGAGTTTCTGTCCAGAGAAACAACAGATGCCTCACAGCAACCAGAGCTCAAGAGTTAAGTCACACAAACACTCTAATAAGCATAATTTAAGCCCATGGTTTTCTTTTTATGGCAGTTTGATATTCGGTGTTTTATATTCCAATTTTCCACCTTTTAGTCTTGCTTCTTTCCTTTTTTGCTGCAAAGCCCTATCTCAAATGGGAGGGCAATTACTAAGCAAGCGTGTAGTTCTTTAATTGAAGCACTTATAGGTGTACACTTAAAAACTATAAAGACTTTTATGGAATAGCAATGCCTTAATAGGCTCTTGTGTATGTACATTGTAATCTAATTCTGTACTCTTTCAGCATTGCTGGGGGAAGCTGTTAATTTATGGTTACAATGAGCAATAAAGCAATAATAGTAATCTAAAGGTGCAATATCCCTTGTTTAGGGGGCATTTATGGTTATGTATTAAAACTATAAATATATCAGGATGCTGCAGAACTGATCTGTGTGAAGGGGAAGATAAAATCTCTCCTTTTTCAGCAGAAAAGCAGCCACGTGCTCAGCCCAAACCCCTGAGCTCAGTGAGGACTGATGAGCTTTTAACCAGCCACCTCTCCTCTCCCCAGGCTGACTTCCCTGTGTGTGGGGTGGGGAAGCAAGCCCTTGTTTGGATAACCTGATTTTATTAATTAGCTGAATTGCTATGTGCTAGCAGCTCCCTAAACTAGCTCTAGGTTAGGTAGCTCTGAATACCTCTAGCACCTTCATGATACCAACTGCTTGCTTTCAGTAACAGTTCTCCTACCTTCTCTGTGTCTGTTGTGTCTGAAATCTGAAGTCTGGTCTTTGTTTGGTATTAACTTGCTGTAGGCAAGATGTTTTTCCAGCAAGCCCTGTGGAGTTTAGTTCCCTCATCCCATTGATATCCATGAGAGCTGGGCATCTCCCTCCCTTGCTGTCCTGTGTCCCTGCCACAGGATCCAGCTGTAGAAAGCTTTTCCTGTAGGGATTTACCTGCACAGGCATTAAACCCCTTCTCACTGATTCCTTTGAAGGGAGACTGAAGCAGAGCTGAAGTCACCACAGTGAACTGCTGCAAATGATCTGGCTGCTTCTCATCCTTCCCTCTGGTACCTCTGGGAAGAGACTGTCAGTGTTTCCAGCAGCAGAACATCCCAGCACAGTGGCATCTCCAGTTTTTCCTACTTTGCCTTGGGAGCTGGGAGCCAGAAACATTTCCTAGGACACTGCTTGACAGACTTAGTAAAAATGCTTCTTTTTAAGCAAGAATAAGAAAGGGTGACAGGAAGAGATAATTACCTTGTCTGAGCCAGGTCTCTGGGTAGGCACGGTGACATTTCAGAAATCCAAGGGGCTTTGTTGTGTAATGATTGTGAGGAGAATGGGGGGCAGAGCCCCTGACATTACAGACCACAAACAATTTCTGGGCAGCGTCTGTTTCTCTGACAGACTGAGCACTGTCCCTGATGCTCTGTGGTGTCTGTGCTGCTGCCCTGTGACTGAGGGCTCTGCCTGTGGACAGAGGAGGAATTTTTGGTTCTTGGTTCTGCTCTGAGCACTGTGGCTTTATCCCCTGGACAGCCAAGTCTGCAGCATGGTGATGGCCTGGCTTAAATAAATATGGATGCTCAAACTTACCTAAACTTCCCCAAACCCCTGCTCTGCAGGGATGGGTGAGCATCTGGCGTGAGTGTTGCCTGAAAATGGAACGAGGTAAGGAGATGTTCTGGCTTCAGAAAAGCAGAGGAGGGAGGGATGAGGTGAACAAAACTGCCACTAGAAGATGGACGTGATGTCATTTATTATGTGGCTAACGTGGGTTTAATCTTTTCCAGCCCATTGAAAAGAGCCTGCTAACCTCTCTGAGTTAATTATTCAGTTTCTTCTGCAAAGATCAGCCTGAGCTTATTCAGCAGTTGAGCTGATCAATATTTTTCAATGTATGTGGGCCTTTTTTTTAGTGAAGAGTGTGTAGAGGGGAGATGTGTATGCCTGTTCTCTTTGTGTCTGCCAGCTTTATAGAGTTAAAATTTGTGAGCCTGTCCTTCAGCCCTGAAGGACCTGGGGGAGGAGGGGCAGCTCTGCTCCTCTGTCAGAACTCACCACTGTGGCCCACTCAAGCTGGCTCAGAGCTGCCAGCTGGCTTTCTTGCTGAGAAAGACCCCTCTTTGTATGTGGGGACATCCATTCAGCTGACCTGGGGGTCTCTCTCTCCACCTGAGCACCCCCACCCCTGTATTGCTTGTGGGCTCAGCGCATAGAGCCAAGGGAAGGGAGATCTGGTACCCAACATACCAAAGAAAAACTGTTTTGTAGTGATCACTAAGGCTGTAGGGAGCATCTGCAGGGAGCAGGAGGAGCTTTGAGAGTTGTTCCTCCTGCAAACCTTAGCTGGGGTGGCTTTGTATCTATGTACCTGGAGCTTGAGTTCTGCCTTCAGAGCTTTGATGTAGAAAGCATGGCTTAATGATGTGAAGGGAGCATCTAATTGGGGGTATGCTTGTCCAGAAGCCCAGTTTGCCAGTGTGGGTGTTGGACAGTGAATGGTGGTAACAGCTCCAGGCAGGACCTGATGTGTGGTATGTGTACCTAAACTTCTCTGCTAGAGACTGATGAACTACCCTCCATGTGTGTGTTTGTCCTTGTGAAGTGGGGTTAACAGTACGTGTTGTGTGAGTCCTGATTGGTTTAATATTCAGACAGTGCTTGGAGACCTCCTGGAGCAAAACTGTTTAAGAGCAAAACTGTCCTGTCATCACTTTCTCCTTCCCAGCTCCTGGCACCAGCCTCTCTGGTGAGGCTGGGAGTTGTCCCAGGAATCAAGAGCTCAAGTTGAATTTATAAGCTGCATTATGAGAAGGTCCAAGAGAAACAAGCTGCTTAGAACATGATGCAGGTTTTCTGTGTTTATTGAATGACTTGTAGCACGACTCCATTGTTTTCCCACGTCACGCTGTACTGTGTATATCCATGATGTGTTTCAGCCCTTCCTTAGGAGGGCTGGTGACAGACCCTCCTGGACCAGGCCTATCCAGACCCATAATTTTATCAGCAACCAGCTGCTTGGCACAAGCCTTGCCAGCTCAGCAACTCCGTCTACTCTTCCCTTGAGGAAACCATTCACCTTATCACCAAAGAGAAATGGGGTGGGAGGAAGGGGGGGTAAATTCCATCTGTTACAGCTCAGAGCTGGAAGCTTCATAATTGCATGGGTACACAGGCTGCATATCAAATGTTTTTTGTTTTAGGAAGCACTTAGGGAGCATTCATTCTCCTTTTATTGTTGTTCTCTCCCTTGGAAGTGACTGTATTTCATCTCCTCTGGGATACAACGCAAGGGTTTCTGAGCAAATTTGTGGCTTGAACGATGCTGGGGAGGTGTGTGGAACCACAAATGCATCCCAGAAAATCTGTGTGCTCTCCCATTGTGTGATCTGTGGTGGACCAGCATGGCATACTGCAGACGTCACTGCTTTCCTGGGTTGGCATCAGCAGCGCTGTGATTATCAGCCATCCCTCCCAATGAACTTCAGTGGGGCAGCAGAGGGGTAAAAGCTATCCTGGAGCTTGTGTCTTCCAGATTTAAGTCTCACTGAAGGAATGTATGGGAGAAGTATGAATTTCTTGGAAGTCTTTCCTGTATTGACCAAGTTTGTTTTAAAACGCTGCTTTGTGGAAGGACCCTAAAGAGAATTTTATTGAGTAACTCCTGTATTAAGCATCGCTGCCCAGCTCCTGGTAGCACCAGCTTTCTTGGGCTGCCTGGAGTTTGCAGTCGTCTTCCAGCCACAGACCCATGAGCTGCTGTTGCTGCCGACCCCCTCGGTGCCCACCCAGGCATCAGGTCCAGCTCTGGGAAGGGCCTCATTTTCCCACACCCACCTGGGAGGGCAAAACTCATTCCCAAAGCTGTTTGTCAGTATTATCTAACCCTGGTTTGCAAGTCCAAGCAGGATGCACATAGGGGCTTGGCTTTGTGCGGTTTGCCTTGTGGCTTTGTACCAGCTCAGAGAAAAGATGCAGTTTCCAGAGGCGACTCCTTGGGTTCAGCATCACCTGTCTGGTTTCCAAACAAGATGCTCTGAGATGCTCTCTGGTGATTAGGCCAAGACACCCATTATTCCCAGGCATGGTGTAATACAAATGTATTCCTGAAGTGCCTTGAGGGTCTCCACCCTGTCTCTGAACCTGGGAGGATGACTGGTCCCCTGGGACAGGCGCTTGCTTTGTCAGGAGGTGTGAGATGTGTTGGGAAAACGTGCCTGGCAGTGACAGGCTTCTGGAGATCAATCTGATTAGCTTATCAAAGGGAAGATTAGAAAGCAACCTGATCGTGCTGTTTAATTACATTTGTGGGGAGTCAGTACCAGGTACCAAGTGTTTTTTAATCTAGTGGAGAAAGGTGTGACAGGAGCTGATGTTGGGAAGGATTAAAAAATTATTCCAGTGGTTAATCAAGGAAAAAAATGTGGCAGATTTGTGCAAATCATGGGGCATCACCACTGGAGTAACTCCTCCTAGGTACAGCTTCCAAAGAGTAAATGGTGCAGGAATCCTTTTGACAAGAGTTTGGGCT
Organism: Gallinula chloropus; assembly: GCF_964237585.1. Classification (NCBI taxonomy): domain Eukaryota; kingdom Metazoa; phylum Chordata; class Aves; order Gruiformes; family Rallidae; genus Gallinula; species Gallinula chloropus. The sequence continues at coordinate 4,203,270 of NC_140112.1, forward strand.
GAATCCCTTCACCCCTCTCCGCTGGCTCTCAGCTCGTGGTGTTTTCAGACCTCAAATCGAGCAGTGACTGCTTCTGTCTTATTTGTTTTTGCTGCTGCCAAAAGAGGGGGGGGGGGGGGGGGGATAAAGTCACAGAATAAACAGTGGGATGTTTGCAACCTTCTTACATTAGGCAGATTGAACAAACTGGCTGGCAGCTGATTGTTTTCCTTCAGATCAGTCAGTGCCACTGCGGGTTGGTTGGTTTGATTTGGTGTGTGTACTTCTGGGGCTTTTGTTTTGTCTGGGCTTGTTTTGCAGTCGTGACTCTGGTGTGGGTTACAAACAGCTCTGCCTTTCCTAAACCTCGGTGCAGAGTTGAACAAGTGCTGTTTCTCAGGGTAACACAAGTAGCAGGAGGAACCAGTGTTACTACTCGGGGATGCAAAGTCATTAATTAGGGATTACAAAGGTGCCTCGTAAGAAAGCTGGGGAAGAGCTGTTCCAGAGGGCACGGAGTGATAGGATGAGGGGTGATGGCTTTACACTAGAAAAGGGGAGGTTTAGGCTGGGTATTAGGTAAAAGCTCTTCCCTATGAGGGTGATGGGACACTGGCACAGGTTGCCCAGAGAGGTGGTGGAGGCCCCATCCCTGGAGACACTCAAGTTCAGGGTGGATGGGGCTCTGAGCGACCTGATCTAGTGAAGATGTCCCTGCTCACTGCAGGGTGGGACTAGTTGGACTCTGAAGGTCCTTTCTGACCTTACACATTCTATGAAATCACAGAGAGCCCGGTTCCCTCATCTCAAGGCTGGCAGCTCCAGGCTGGACAGCAGCACTGGGTACTACAGCAGCTCTGCCCACCCTGGGGAGCTGGGCACCTCCTCACCCCTGGCAGGAGAGAGGGATGGACCCCAGCAACGGTACTGAGGGTCTGGGAATTTGCACAGTAGCTGTCTCTGTGTGGTTCAGTACTATGAGACTCCATCTTGTGCCCACTGATGGCAAGAGCAATTTTCCTGTCACTTCAGCACTGCAGCATCCTCTGTTCCCTTTCTGTAGAGCTGCTCTCATGGCTTTTTCCCCTCAGTCAGGCCTTGAATTTGCTAAACAAGGTGAGAAGAACAGACCCTGCAGCTTGCTCTTGGCCTGCCTCTGGTGATGAAGGTGGCACAGCCAGCGCATCACTCGGGGTTGTGGCTTTTGTGCCTGCCTTTCCCCCTCTAGCATTAGCTTTCCCAGGATGTGGGAGAGAACAGGGCAGGCAGGGGTTAGACTGGTGCTATCCTGGTGAGGTGGGTTTTCTTCCTGGTTTTCTTCGAAGGCAAAATGTGTTGGAGTCGTGTGGCTCGTGGGGAGGGGGAGGGAAAAGGGGGAATAACCCCCCCCCCATCTTGTCATGCCTCACAAACAGGTTGTGGCTATTCCCCTTATGCAAGGGTGTGCTAATTGCAAGAACACTCATTAATTATGCATGAAGTGCACAGTTTGGTTGCCCAGAAGAAATATTTTTGGATATTGTAACTGGAATATTCCTCTAGCTTCCCCTCACCATTGCTTTGTGTGTCGTGGTGCTTTAATGAACATATGGCGCTGCCTCAGCTAGTGCAAGCCCCTGTTCTCTGAAACTGGGGAAGTTGTTCTTCCATTAGCTATACCAGATAATATTTACACTGTGCACCACGCTGCTGGATATTTAAATGTATGGAAGTGAGTGGGGTGCTGGTTCCTCCTCTGCTTTCTTATGCAAGAGAGTTGTGTCTGTCTGTGAATATCAAACACTGCCACGGACCTGGCTGAAGGGCCGACAGCTTCTGAACCCACTGCCAGAGCCAGACCTTAAATTCAATCGATCTGGAACTTGTAATGTGTACTAAGCTAATTTCCAACTCCCAGCAAGTAGAGAAGCTGTTGTTCTCCGAAATGTCTTTAGCACTTTAATATGAGCATCTTCAAAGGATTTGGCTGTTTTTTCCCCCTGCCATAACACATTGTTTTAAAGCTGATCTCATAATTGTATTGATTTTTTTGTGTTATTTTTTTTTTTAGTTCTCTGCGTCAAAGCACTTCTTTAATCAAAAGTAAATGATGTAAAGGCCGTTAGGGTCAGCCCAGCAAGCAAAATGAAAACTGCAATACATCATTTATTTGTAAATGTCAGTGAAATCTGCAGATCGATACCCTTCCCGGTGTGGGTGATGGTGTTTGGTGTAAGTCCTGTGGCAGCTGCCGGGTCGGGGTAGCCCAGCAGAGCAATGCAGGGCTGGGCCAGCTCTTGGGTTGGGATAAGGGATGTGTCTTGGGCCCTGGACCATTCATATTTGCCGTGTCAGTGGCAGATCTGGGCATGGGACACCCCTGCAGCTGCCTAGCACCGTGGCAGATGTTGGGGTGCCATCCTGCCCCACAGTCAGCATGCTGTGCATGGCCCTCGGAGTGATGCCCCACACTTGGCTGTGTGTTGCACTTTATTTTGTTGCTTCTATGTAAAAGTAAAAGCCAAACCTTGAGTTTCCGAATAGCTGCCCCTCTTTCCTGCATCGTGTCCTGCAGCACAGACACCCCCCCCCCCCCCCCCCCCCAAACCCCAGTGGCTTGCACTGCTGGTCCTGCTGAAACCTGAGGAGGGTATAGGCACAGGCTGGGAAAGGGCAAGTCGACTTCGGGCTTTTTAAACTCCATCTAGTGGCAAAAAACTTGTTGTTTTAGAATGGTGGGAAACCTGGAGGTCCAGGGCAGACCTGGTCTCCCCCAGACAGATGAAGCTGCTCTGGTGTCAACTGGGAACTTGACCCAAATAGCTCCCGAGCGCATCCAGACAGCAAGTGGGAGAGCAGCCGTCCTTGGAGGGGTTAAACCTGCTGTGCTGCCAGATAACGAAGGTGGGGGTGTAATAAAGCAATTGTGTCTCTGCTGCCTTTGGGGGAATACTTGCTAGGTGGTAAAGCAGAAGCTTTCTGCCAGTGTCAGAAGTATCTGTCCATCTTTTTATAGACTTATATTGGCCCTTACAGGTCACCACGTTATCTGAACGCTGTAGAAGGAAATGAAGGAGGATATAAGGCTGGATAGGATCTGAGCACTGGTTTCGCTCTTAAATATTCAAAAGAAATTTTATGAGGGATGGGATTAAAATTGAGAGATTTTGCTGATGCTCTGTGGAAAAGATGTTTATAAAACCCAACAATGTGCTGTTCCCCTGTGCTTAGGGGTTTGGAGAGGTGTGTGGCCGCACAGTGCAGCGGCAGAGGGATGCATAGTCCTGCTCTGGCATTGCCATCCACACCCTGCCAGCTCCCTGGCTGTCCTGCTGGCACATCCAGCCTGTCTGTACCTGAGTGGCTTTTAAACAAGATCTTGTGAGTGTTTTCTTTTGGCTGATCCTGGTGGGAGCTCTCTGCTCCCTGCTGCAGCCTGGTTGTGGTGTGGGGCTCAGCTCTGTCCCTCTGGATGGATGGTGTGGCAAAGGGACTTGTGTTTTGTTGGGCTAACTTCCCCCAGATCCTGACTGAGGACTTGTGTGGGTTTGCCCAAGCCTCACTGTTAACATGAGCTCAGTCTCAGTGCTTCAGCCAGCGCATTTCTTTTGCCATGCATGGTGGAAGGGCTCTTCTGCAGCCCGGAGGGACAGACTGGTTCCGAACATCCCTGGCAGCCTCACAGCATGCCAAGGGAAGAGGGGACCGAGGGGGTTCTTCTGGCCTTTAAAAACCAGGCCTCAAAGCACAAAGTGTTGGTGAGAACTGGCAGGCAGGGATGTTGCCGTGGTCAGACTGGGTAGATGCTGCCTGCTTTGGTAACTGAGTGGGAGCTGCCGGTTATCCCGGTGTGCCACATGAGAAGGAAGGCAAGTGGTCTCGGGGTGCAGCAGCAGGAGGTGAGGATGTGGTTTGGCAGACTGGGAGGACCTTCTGTGTGACCGAAGGGACGGCAGCTCCACAGTTGGAGGTGTGAATGAAGGGATCCCCCATGAGTGGTGAAACGGGAGCACAAAGGGGAGCCCAGCACCCCAGCCGGGTCTCGGGGCGGGTAGGGATGGGGGATGTGCCAGTTTGACATCCGCACATGCAGTAATTAGGGGTGTTGGTTAATGAAGGCAGACGCAGAGCGGCTGGTCTAATTAAAATATGAAAATGGTGTGAAGCAGGAGGGGGGCTCTGCCTGGAGCAGGGGGGAGGATGCTGTGTGTGGTGCTGGGCTGGCCCCTTCCTTGGGGGCTGATCCTGATGAGCAGCTGGCAGCAGAAGGGTGACACAGGGGTGAAGTGCTGACTCCAGTGTCTGGGCTCCAATTTTCATCAGGGCTCTTACCCGTGCTTGTCTCCAGACCTCAGCCCCAAGGTGCCCAAACCTTGTGGCAGGTTCCCAACGTGGAAAAGCACAGGCTGGTGGGGTGGCACCGGCCATGGAGTCCCCCAGCTCTGGCCATGGGCTCCCAGCATTGCCAAAACTACCTCGTGGAAGGGGTGGAAAAATCCTGTGTGGTTATTTTGGGAGCGGGGAACAACTTCATGTTACGTTTTAGGAAATGATGCTGTGTTTTTCTTCTAATCAACTTTGCAATCAACAGATTGAAATCGATGTGACAACCATGAGCTGGAAATCTCTCACTTCTGGTGTAAGAGAGTCTCGTGGGTTCCCAACGATGTCTCTCCAAGGCTATTGCCTTTCTGAAACAGAAAAGGGAGAAGGAAAGAGGGTTAAAAGCCTGAAACTACGATTCCACTCAGGATAAAGCCTCAAGAGCTTCTATGAAGTTATTTAAAAAAAAAAAGGTTTGAGAACAGCTTGGCCTGGAACAATATTTCAGGCATGGCTAGCTGTTAAAAATAAGCTAATTCAGAAGCGGCACATTTAAATAAATATAATGCAAAGACATAATGGCACAGATAATAGTTTTGAATGGGGAATTCTAATGACTTTGAGGGCATTTTACAGGGCAATTAATACACACGAAAATGCTGCTCTATTCAACTGATGGAAAAAAAGGAAAATAAAATAAAATAAAGCAGGCAGAAAGAAAAAGGGAGATGGTTGTGACTGGTAAAAATAGGGTTTGATTTTCTTTTCAATAGGATCACTGCTTACAAACATAATAAAAGGAAAAATAAGCATGTCAGGTTCTATAATGTGGCTTGTAAAATCCCGAATGATTAGTTTCTAAAGAGGGGCAATTAGGCTCCTTTTGCATATGCATGTGACTTCTGTGGAATGGGGCTTTCTCTGCTTCCTCCTTCTCCCCCTCTTTATCAACAGTCTAAAAATACATCTCCCCCATTAAACCTCCAGCATCATCCGGCTGGATTCATGGAGGGGACCACAGGCCTGGGCTCTCTCAAGAAATAATGAAGGTTGATTGTCTCTGACAGTCCTTAGTGATGGAGGGGAGCCTGGGCTGCCTTGGGTCGGGTCAGGATCAGACCCCAGGGCCTGAAGTGAGGCTGTTTTGTGGGGTGGGTGTTTGCTGGCAGATGGGAGCCGGGAGCTGCCAGGGAGCAGAAGCTTCTGAAAACGCCAAGTCCTCCGGAGCAAAGGGGCTTGTTCAGTTGCTCCAGGGGAACTCCCAGCCATTTCTCATCCCTAATGGCAGGTTTTGTTCATCTCTCACATCACCATTGAGTGCTTGGGCCTCCCCCAGCCCTGAAAGAGGGGTGGGAGGGGGACAGCAGCAAGGGCTGCTCCCGGAGAGGCTGGTCCCACGTGTTCCCAGATCTTTTAGCGCTGGTTTGTCCGATGCTGCTCAGTGCATCAGAGGAGGGAAGGGTGTCCCGAGCAGGACACCCCCATGCTGCTGAGCAGCCTCTGCCTCTCCTGCTCATCTGTCATGAGCTGCTGAGCTCGCTGCAGAGATGGTGGAGGGACAGGTCACTGAGGACCATGCTGGGGTGTACTGGAGGCTTGTGGTGGTCCCTGAGGGCTTCGTGGTCCATAAAACTCCCCCCTCCATGCTTCCCTGCCCACGGGCAGTGAGCTGCCCTGTCCTTGAGAGAGAGCCTGTCCTGATCTGTAGCTGTGTGTTCTAAAATGTATAAATAAATATTACATATGCTAACAGATGGTTCATTAGCCAGTTGTTATGGCAATCAGCACTTCAGCCAATTAAAATACTTTTTCATAGCTTTAAAAATGTCAATGATGGGAACATTTAAATGCCCAAAGAACAAACAGATTCACTGTAGTGTGGCACTGCAACAAAAGGCATTTTGTCCAAGTTTGCAGGGGAAGAATGAGAGGAAGTAGAGTAAGATTTGGAAATCCTTCTTGCTGAAGCACAGAGGCTCTGACCCTGTGTGTGTGAGCAGGAGAGGTTGGTGGGCATCTTGTCACTCAAATTGCCTGGAGTTTTGGGTGATTGCTTGTGGAGCAGTGGGAATGGCTCTGAGCTCAGCACTCGTTTTCAAGGACTGGAATGGCAGCTCCTGGCATCTCTTGGGCTTCTGCCTACTTGTGCCCGCAGGGATGCTTGGCTTGAGTTGAGCACTGAGTTCAGGCTTTGCAGACTGGTGTTTGTCCTTAGTAGCTCAGAGTGTCTAGAGCAGAGGTGGTGATAATTGAAAGCAGTTTAAATTGGTCTTGTATGCATGCTGTGATACCTAAAGGTGGTGGAGGGATGGACCAGGTTGCAGTTTGCACTGTAACTCCTGGTGTATTTTGGGTTGTGTTTGCTTTGAATAGCAAATAACACTGTTTAGGTCTTCAGTTTCTGTGAGCCACCCTGTCCCTGGGCTGGTTCTGTACCTGTGTGCTGTCAGTACTTTGCCTCTCTGCCCTGGGACTCTGTATGCAAGAATTAATAATTGCATGGGAGGGTGAGACCTCTTCATCCTGAGCTGGTGTCTGTAGCAGGACCCTCCCTGGGGTGGGAGGGGGGAAAGCCTGGCCTCCCTCAAAGCATCCTCTGCCTGTAGCTCAGAGCAGGTATTTTTATGGATCCATGAGGGTAAAATTTTTCAAGCCTGTTGTTCATAGAGGGCAAGACAGAGCTGTTGCCCCTCTCTGCCTCATCGTGGGGTTTCTGCCTGCTTTGGGAGCCAGCAGGGCACAGGAGCCTGGATTTGATGAGTCACAGCCCGTAACAGGGTTGATTCTCCTTTTCTAATCTGTGCTGTCTTTTGCAACCGTTTAGAGGAGCAAAAAATAGCTCCCCCAGACAATCAGAACAGATTATTTTAATGAGAGCTCAAAAATGAGAAACAAATGGCTCAAATTGAGCCTTTAAACATTTCTCCATACGTCTGCAAGGAGCGGGGTGATGCTTGAATCAGCAGGTCTGCAGCAGGAGACGGCTGCTGTCAGGAGTTTAGTTCTCAACCCTCTTCCCCCACCCCCGGTAGCTAAACTGAACATCCCAAGTGAAAGCTGCGTGCTATCAGCAGCTCCATTTTCTGCTTGTAATTGTCTTTTATCTGCTGGAGTCGGCAGTGCCCAGCTTACATCTGTTCCTGATTCACTCCCTGTAAACGTCAGAGGGGGAAACAATCATTTTTCCCATATGTGCTCCAGCAGGCAATAGGTAGAATGAAGCTAATAACCTTTCAAAGCTCTTTCCTTGCTCTCTAGATTGTGTCTGCTGTTTTGATGCCCACTCTTGGCTTACTAATTAGTTCTGATTATTTTTTTCCTGTCCTGTAAGTACAGAGTATGCTTTTAGCTGCTCACATCTAGATGGAGATCAGGCCAGAGCTGCAGTGGACTGTTTGTGTTTACAGAAACAGATTGTTTGCTTCAGGAGGGAACAGAGAAGCTCCCTCAGACCCTGTGCACTTGCAGCCAGCACCCTCTGATCCCGTGTCAATCCCAAAAGTGAACCCTGCAGCTGAGGTGGAAGCTCTATGAGCAGTTCTGTGTAACAGGGTGTTATCCAGGGAAGTCCCTATGGCTGATAGATAAATATTCCCTCCTTCCATTTCTTGCATCACTTCCAGTTTGTGATGGTGGTTCCAAAAGCTTTAGAGCTGCTTCTAGATGGGCATAAAAATGCCACGAGTACTTGTTTAAACATCAGAAAGGTATTAGCTCAATTTTGCACTTCAATGCTACCAAGAGTGCTTAGGCCCATTGGGCATGAATTTAATTTTCTTACAGGCTTACAGAGAGAGGAAAAATCAGGCTCCCTATCTTAGCATTACCTGCTTCTCCCTGCCACAGCTCAAAGCATCCCCTTTCTGGAGCCCCAGGTTCCAGAGGGCTCTAAGATTGGGAGTTGAAGTCCTGAGCACGTGGATGCCCTGAAGGCTCTGCCTGGGGCTGTCTCACACCCTTGCTCACCATGTTGCACATCAGCTCTGTGGTCCTCTGCATCAGGAGCCCCCAGGAAATGTTAAGAAGGAGCAACATGCCTGACAGCAGGATGGCAGTGGGGTTACAGTAGTGAAGGAATTGAGTCCAGGCTGGACATCACCTTGCTGTCTGGGGAGGGCAAAATCCTGCCTGGCTGCTTTCCTTCTAAATCACTAGGTTTAAAAGGATAAAATCAAGTTGTCTGTTTTTAATAGCACACTGGGTCTATAGTTATAGAAGTAAACAGATTTTTTGGATGCAGCTTGTTCGTTAGCTCATGGTCAGCTCAGGTGCCTCAACACATGTGTGTGCAGGTGATGTCAGCCTCTGAAGATGTCAGGCCATCAGGTACCGTTTTTTTCCAAGGATAGGGGAATGTCAATAGTCCTTGTCACACATGGGGGAAAAATTGCCTTTTAATGGTCAATAGTAATAACCAGTCTGTTTAAACTTTCATGAATAAGATATATACAATCTATGGCCTATGAATTATGCACGTGTCTCCAACGGCTGGGAGGTAGGAAACGATCCTGGCTCAGTTCCCCTTTGCTCACAGTCCCTGTTTCTCTCTGATCCTTGTTCAGCTCTGGCTGCTGATGGCTGAGGTGCCTCTGCCTGTCCCACCCCCAGGCAGGGGATGATGTTCCCAGGGTCTCGCCCCCATCTCTGCTTTGGTTCAGTTCCTTGGCTGGGGGGGGGATGTATTGGAGCTTCCCAGGCTGCATCCTGATTTGTGTTTGGGGGAGTGTTTGCTGTGTGTACCAACTGGAGCACTTTAGGCCAGTGGTGACTGTGGAAACAGCAATATTTCTGCTGGCAAAGCCCGATGCCGGCAGCGATCGGAATAAATACTGGCAACGTTGGGCTTGTTTTCTACACTCTGTGCTCTAAAAAACCTCCTCCTTTTCTGCTTCCCTCTTGCCCACAAACCGAGGTGTGAGGCCACAAAGGCTTTATGTTTTTGAAGGAATTTCCAGCCCTGGCTGCAGGCATCCAACCATCTCCAGCAAAAGCTCGTAGGGAACTTGGAGCCCAGATTTACAGACGGCACCGAGGTTCAGATAAGCCTCAGCAGAGCATCCAAAAACGACAGATTCCTTTCTGCTCTCTGCCCAAACATCAGATCCTTTGAAGCTTGCCCAGGGCTGCTGGGCAGGAGATCAGCTGGGCTGAGATCAGAGCCACGGGGGGAAGGTTCTGCATGGTGAACCCGAGCAGTGTGTGTTCAAACAAACAGGAAGAAAGGCGCACGCTCCAGTGCCACCAGCGCCCGCCACCATCTGCACCCTCTCCAGGATGAAGCCCGTGTGGCTTCACAGGGGACGAGGTGCAGCTTGCAAGTGCCTTTTGGTGCAGAAGGATCTTTTGGATGATGATCAAGATACAGGTGGAAAAGGAGCCTGGTGGCAGTGAATGATAAATAATGGGTTTTAAAAGCTGAAGGGAATATGTGAAGATGCAGGGAGGAGATGAGAGAAAGCAGGAGGAGTAAACTCTTCTGAAGTAAAACTAATGAACCAACCTAAGGCTTTGGGGACCTAGGTAGATGATGAGCTAGGAGGGGATGTACCAGAAAGAAGTATGTGATATACTTGTGTCTGGAGGCAGAATGTCATGGGGTGAAATCAGCAGATGATGTTCTGAGGTGTGGGGAGATGGTTGGAATGAGAAACACAGTCTCTGCTGCCCTGGCTGGTGGCACATCCCTGCAGCAGGCTGAGGTACCAGCTCTCCTCAGCTGCACAAGGTGTACACCTTGGCCTTCGCTGCCCATCTCAATAGCTGGCTTTACAGAAAGGAGTCTGCAAGAAGCTGTGGAGGTGGGGAAGTCCTTACAGACTCATAACTTTTGTCTTTTAAAAGTAGGGCACTTTCAACACAGATACACGTTACTCATAAAGCAAGCCCCCAAACTATCATTTTATCTCCGTGCCAAATCATAATCCTCTTCAGCTCCCTGGGGTTCTGCTGCAGGTATTTGATTTTTTTTTTTCCTTCCTCTGTCCCTTTCTTTTAAAACCCATTTCATTATCAAATGGCGTTAGGGGAGCTGATCTGTAATGAGGAAGCTGGCACAAGTCCCAGAGTGATCAGAGGGGCTGAGATTCAGCGAGGTTAAGCTACTGCTCAAAAAAAATTGTAAGTAATTAAAATTAATTAAAAATCATTAAACAAACCTTGGTGCCTGCCGTTTCATGTGCTGCTGACTTGATGGTGGGCTGTGCCACCGTGCCGGGCTGTGGCACTGCGGCTTCATACGATGCAAAGGGATGAGCAGATCATGTCGTTGGGTGGCTTTAGCAGGGACTTACACCACTGTGCAGAGATGCTTTGGCCAAAGAGTAGATTTACATGATGGGGTTGGTTGTGTTTGTGTGGTCCTGTTAGGTGGGGTGAAGGTTTTGTGCCTTTGCTCTCACCAGGGCTCTCTGGCACTCTGGTATCACTAGTCCTAGTACTAACATTGCTAAGGTTAATGCTGACCTATGGGGTTGTTGGTTTAGAGGTGAGGTTTTGTAATTGCCTGTAAAATTCTGTTTCATTCTGTGGTACAAAGAGGACCAGCACATCCCAGGCCAGTACATCCCTTTTTGAAAAGTGACCTCCTGTGAGCAGGGCTAGTTAAAACCTTGACAGCAGCATCATGTATGACCAGGGTTTGTTTCCTACAGGAGTCTCCAGCAAATTCCCTCCCCCAGAGCCCTACAGAAGCTGCAGAAACATTTGCATTGCTGAGGTCTTTGCTGAGAAGAAATAATTAACCCCCCCCAGAAATGCTGTCGCTGCTCTGCTGGCACACGGGGGTGTGGGGAGCTGCTTCTGCTGTCACAATATTTGACAACTGGTGCACCAGGAGTGACCTGAAGTTGAAGCTGTCACGTGTCGTTCTCATGCATAAGGAGAGCTCGCTCCTCCCGTCCTGTGTCGTGGAGCCAAGGCAGATGATTCAGCCTAATTTAATGGCAGTGACAGTTTTGGCTGGGGAGAGGCCTTTACCCGGTTTCCATGGTGATCAAATTTCCTCTTTCATTCCAGGCCAAGAGGTTAAAATCATTGATGAGGCCTCTCCAACCGGTGTGTTTGCATTTCATCTCATTGCTGGTGAAGCCATGGGCTGGCATCAAAGTGCCCTGAATTGCAGTGCTGGGTGTGAGTGCAGAGGCCATCATCGCCTTCCCAGAATTATGTGATACACGGTCAGACCCCATGGTGAATGGTGCAGCAAATCTTGCCCAAATATGGGTCTTTCCCACACTGATTGTCCATGTGAACACAAGGTGAGATGCAGGAGGAGACCAGGAGATCCACCTGTGGGACATCTCATCCTGGCCATGCTCAGAGATGGGCTGGAGCAGCCTGGGAGATGGGTGATCGATATCCACCAACTCATCCTGCTCTCCAAAGCTTTAGAAATTGGCCATCCCCTCAAAATACTTCTCTTGGTTTAGTAATGTTTGTTTGCTGTGGAAAAGCCCCAGCCCTTCCACCAGTGTCTGCTGGTGATGGTCTGTGGTGGCAGCGGCTCCCATGGAGCCCATCTCCTCCCTCTGCTTCCAACTTTCCCATTTGCTTTAGACAGGACCTGTGCTTGGGGATGACAGTGCGAGGTGATGTGCTCCCTCCTCTGTACCGCCTGTTCTTTGTGGGGGTAAAACACCCTGGGAGTTGGTAGCCATGGGCACGAGTCTCGTGGGGAAGCGCTGGCCAGGGGCAAGGCGAGTGGGTTCCTGGGTGAGTGGGAGGGGTGGCTGCACTGTTTTGCCCACTGACTGGCTTCCCCAGGGCTGCTCTACAGGAGCAGTTCAGTGTGACATCGGGCCCTGTTGTTACATCTGCCAGGCCTGTCTCCTTCCCCTTTGAGCGTCAGGAACATCGATAAACTCTGCGAAAAAGTCTGTTGTAAATAACCAGCGTTTCTGCCTATTCTAATCAATAAAATATTGTTTATAGAAGCCCTCACAGCCCTGGTTAAAGGTGTTTTTATAAACCTGCTCTGAGGCGGCTGTAACTCGGCGGCTCAGAGTGCCCCTCTGCCGTGGTGTGGTTTATAGGCTGCTCGGATGTAAATCAGCTTAAGTTCTGTAGCTCTGGTTCTGCTGTTTCTTTAAAGCACAAGTGGCTGTATATGGCTCTTGGTGGGTTTTTTTTTTCCCCTTGCTAGGCTGTGGCTTAATAAAGGAGGTGTGGAGGGTGGGTGGATGTGTGTTTGCAGTTAAACTATATCGATGTCTCCTCATATGTAGTGAAAATGAAACAAGCAAACAAATAACGGTGTGATAGATTCCCACTATCTGCATTTAAAAGCAGAGCACCACACAGACAGCACAATAACTACATTTCATAACTCTCCCGCTGTACAAAGCCAAACTGGGCAATGCTATGGTAAATTATTTCCTCCTGCTGCCTACATTTCAGACTCTTTATTTTTCTGGATTTCATCTCTCTCAGCCTTTTCATATCGCAGCAAACTAAGAGTCAGGGCGTGCTGCACACCGGACCAAATCCCATCTTCCATTCTCAAAATATTAGTTCAGTCCTTGCAGCGATGTTTGATTTATGGAATACTAAGAGAATATAAATAATTTGGTCTTGTTTTCACAGGATTAGTTGCCAGATGCGAAGCTAGAAATAAGGGATAAAAGGTCTGTGCTTGCTGTCGGGCATAAAAATCCTTTAATCATTTATTAATGTCAAGATATTTATTTTCCATATAGGCCGTTGTTATATACGTGTCTATTTCCTTACACCGTCAAAGGTCAGTGTTTGAAAAACAGTCAAAGATCTTTAAAAGGGCCCAAGAAGCCATCGGTGAGCTTTGGCCTGCGGTGTTGTTTGAAGTGCTTCTGAGATCTCCAGCTTATCAATGCGCCCGTCTCCCGCCCGCAGACCCGGGGAGGGAGGTTAAGGAGCTGGTAGGATGAGTGCCAAGTGCTCGCAGGCTTTGCTGGCTTTGCAGGACAATGAACCTCTGGTGTCTGTGGGAAAAGGGGCTGGTTTGGAGGCAGCGCTGGTGGACCTGAGCCTGGCACCATCATCTTTCTAGTGGTTATTGCCTTTGAACTTGGACAAGAGCTGTAGACTCCCCTGCAGGTTGTTAGAAGTCGTTTACTGGCCCTGCTGTTCTGTGCAGGGGTTGCCATTGTAGCTGCGAGTGAAGGACGCTGTTTCCATCTGTTCATCCCAGGCTGTGCACTGTCCATTCCTCCCAGCATCAGCACAGGTGGCTTTTCCTTCTCCCTCATCTTCTGCTCCCGACCTGATAAAGTGTCACTTCCCAGTGTTACCCTTTTGCCAGTAGTAATTGTTAAGGTTTTGAATTATCTCCCCCTCCTGGGACACGTTGCATTTGGTTTCTGCTCATCATAGCTGGGCTTTTTCTCTGTCACCTGGCAGTGACGAGTGCTCCCTGTCAGTCACTGCTGCAGGGATGAGGCTGCTTGGGGTTGGGGTGCTTGGGGTGCAGCAGGTAAATGCTGGGAATCACGATACACATGAGCAAGAAGTCAGGTTGGGTGGCTTTCAATGAGCAGGTTTTGGAGCCCCTCTTGACAGGCTATTTGCAAGGACTCCTTGGTTTTAGCACCACCAAAACTGCTTCAGTGTTTTCATGACTGTTTATGATTACAGCTTCAGGAGTAAGTAATTAATCAGGTCTGAGATTGTCATTGGCTCAGGTGTGATAAGGTGCTGAGACTGGTTACGTGAGAGATGCTTCCCCCTTGTTGGTGTGGGCTAATGACTGTCAGCAGTGGGCAGGGTGGCCAGGAAAGCCATTGCAGACAGGTTGTCAGTGCAGCCTTCATGAGACAGAGTGCATAGAGAAGGTCTGTCACCTTTGAATGTGTAAGTGCTTCGAGGGCCAAGGGGGCAGGCAGAGGAGGCAGCTCTCGTGCCACAGGTACCCTGTGTGGGATGGCAGAGCTGCCTCCTATGGCATCACATCACAGTGAGCCTGTGGATGGGAGTAGGGAGTTGCTGCATGGCTTGGATGTGCAGGGAAAGAACACTTTCAGACCTGAACTTAATTTTATACGTGACCTCTGTGGAGCAAAAGCTTTGCTCAAAAGGGAAACAACATCATAACCCAATCTCTCTGGTCCCCTTCTGCTGCCTAAACCAGGGAAGCTGTATTAACCCACAGCTAAGACACCACCAGGGTCTTAGTTCAGCTAAGAAAAGCTGCTTTGCTCATAGTGAGGGATTTGTATCGCTTGGTTCTGGGGAATGGTGGGGCACTCATGTTTCTGGGGGAGATGGCCTTTTGTACCCTCAACTACCCACCCCCCGTGGCAGTCTCAGCGATGAGTTATCAGCCGTTCCCCTCACGCTCGGTTATCTCCCTGTCTCTCTGAGCAAGGATGCACATTGCTAGGAGAGGATGGGGGGGGGCGTTCAGCATCGTTACCTTATTCAGCTGTAATTCACTAAAAGTATTCTGGGTCAGGAGATCAGCTGGAAAGATGATTAACGTACGGTGAGCTTAGCATATAAGCACGTGTAAAACTTCAGCTGGTGGCTAACTGCTCGCCTGCGCTGGGACTTAACCTTTGGACTTGTTGCTGCAGTTGATAATGAGGGCCCACTAAAAGGCAATTGCAGCGGGTTTTTCCTGGCCCTGAGATCAGAAAATGCTGAATGATTTCCTGCAAGGCGCTGAGCGGCACCGCAGGGATGCCAGGCTGAGAGCTGGGGACCTCTGGGGACAGGCTCCCTTCGCTCCACTGATGTCTCTGAGCCATGCAGCCTCTCCAACAAAGCTTCCCTGAAAAAGTACCAGTGGAATACAAATACCCCATTAATGATGTTTGTGGAGCAGAAGCAGCAGATAGGAAAATAAATGAATTTATTATCTGCAATGGTGAGAGTGTGGCAGGATGTCTGTGTCCTTCGCTGCTTTCCTCCTCTGGATTAATGGCCAAATTTCTCATAACGAATTTCCCAAAGCATTACATTGAGCCAGCAATGCTGACTCAAGTGTTAGACGTGGCTTTGAAGGACACACCTGTTATGCTAACACCCTCACACAGATCCACTCAAAAACTCCCTCACATAACTGAGCGCAGCAGATGTGACTGGGGGACAGGAGCTCCAGAAGCAAGCGGAGCTGTTGTCTTTCTGTGTGTACAACAGGGACAGAAAGAAACATTTTACAAGTAATTTATATTTGCAAAACATCCAGTATCTGTGAAAAGCATGTGGAAGAATTAGAGCAGCTTCATCTGACAGCGTAGCTAAAAACCTGTTGATGTGGAAATGCCTGTTTAAGGTATCAAAAAGGGCAACGTTCAAATGAAAAACTCCTCCTTTTTCATCATGGCAAAACTCTGTCCCTTGAAGTCAGTGGGCTTCCAACAGGCTTATAGCAGTGTTGTCTGGGAAAAAAGGTCTTTGTAAGAGCCCAGGTTCTGTTAATGTGAGTTGTCATCTAAATAATTCCATATCATCAAGCAAAAAGATAATTTCTAAAGGGGGGGGGGGAATACAGCAGCTTAAAGTCTCAGATACAGTCACCCACAAAATTGCTTATGAATGTGCTATTAGTTTGAGCTAAAAGTTAATGGAGAAGCTGGCTGGCCTCGGGGGACTAATAAATAGGATACTAAGTCTTTCTGCTGTAGGGCAGTGTTTCAAAATTGGTCCAAGCCCACAGTGATTTGAAAGAAGTTCCTGTTTGATGCTTATTTGTTGGTCAAAGTCAGATAATGGTTTGATGAGTTTCAGTGTGATTCTGAGTGCAAGCCAGTTCCAGAGGTATAATTTCTGTTATGGAAACGCTCAGAGGCCATGAGCTGTGTCTGTGATTATAATTCCTGTATGTGGAACAGATCTTTACCCCAGAGTGTGCACAAGCTGAACACCCATAAAGAAATGTGGTGTTGCACATGCAGCCAGCTGCAGAGAGGCCACGTTGTAAGTAAAGCCAGACATGGGTGCTGGGCTTTCCCTGCTTACTGGATAACCATCGTCCTGCCATCTGCATCCCTTTTGTCTGGTCTTTGCAGTGTCAAATGGGCTCATTTCCAAACCCTGCCTGGACCCCCCAGCCCACACGGATGCCCGGTTCCTGTGGGAAGCAGGCACTCATCATCCCAATAGCCTGCTAACATTGCAAACTAAAAGCACTGACCATCATGTGTAAACTGTGGGAGGAGGAGGGGGATAGGGTGCCAGGAGTTCTTACAAGCCACCCTTGAAGCTGGTTGGAAATGGGTTTATATCTTACCCCTTGCTGTTTAAGCTGGGCAGTCCAAGCGGGCGCTTCGTCGCTCCAGACCCAGGACTCTTCCTCCCAAAGCCTTGAGTGCTAGGATGCCCAGCCATGTTTCTGCTGCTCTATTTGTGTTGGGGAACTTAAATGCTGAATGTCTCTTCTCCTTTTGGTTGTGACATACTTGGGGCTCTCACCACAGTTAACCTGGGATGTCCCTGGGGCTGGCCCGGAGCATTTCTGTGAGTGACACGGTGGCGAAGGACAAACTTCATTTCTGGTGCTCATGATAACGTGTTCGTGTTGGGTTCAGAGATTTTTCACTCTCTTGGGAAGACTAAATAACACGGCCAACAGACTCCTGTATTATTTGCAGTGATGAAGCTTAATGGAGATAGTGATGAGATGAAACCACTCCTGAAGCTCTCTGAAAGCTATAGTGGAGGATAATCACCTCACTCCAGCACTGGGTGAGGATGAGAGAGATGTCAGGGAGGAAAAATACCTGTAATTGCCCTGCAAATTCTACCCCCAACTTAAAAACTCTTCAGGAAGAGGCAGAGCTTGGTGGGTTTGGTGTACATGTGGTGCTCCTCCTCTCTGCAGTAATTTATCAATAACTCCGTTGCTCAGAGGGCTGTTGAGTGTAGGCTGTGGAGCTTTAGCACAAGCAGGGGGGAAAAAAAAGGATTAGATTAGAGGATTAGACATTAGACATTCATATGAATATGAATAGTCTTTGCAGCTCCATCAGCTAGGAGAAAATTACATGGGGCTGATAATCTTCATGCTTCAGAGCGTAAGCTGCTCATGAGAGCTGGTCAAATTATTTGTTGTGAGCCGTTTATTTGACGAGTTTAGCCCTTTCCTGTTTGTGTGGGGATCATGATTTTTATTAATACACTTCTCATTCAGGACTGTTTGACAGCACTTTGCATGGCAAGGACTGAGCTGTAAAGGGTTTATCGTGGATATTCCATCAGTCATTTCCTATCTAGGGTGTATTCTCTGGGAGGGATGATGAGGAGAGGAGGAAGACCCATCCCATGGGTAGTGCTGAGCAGTGAGATAGAGCTGAGTCCTCCCCCTGCAGCCCTCTGCTTGGGCTCTATGAGGCAACATGTGTCTATCCATCAAACATCTTTTCTGCAGTTAATAGAAAGCTGGAGTCTTGCTACTGATTAGCATTAAGAAATTAAAAGTACTGATGTGATCACAATGAACAAGCAATAAATTGCTGCAGACACACCAGAGCCAAACCAGCAAATAAGCAAATGCTTACTGCTGAGGGAGAGCCAGCTTGAGAGTGGCTCGAGGATTTCAATAGCAACATCTTCTTCTCCTGCTTCTTCGGGTGCTGCCCTGGCAGGGGAAGCCCCCACTGTGCTAAAAAAAAGACCCTGCTCTGGGCGATGAGTCCCAAGACAGAGCTGCTCTGTGCACAGGGGCTGCCCTGAGCCCCCACACCTGGGCTCAGCCAGTTTTAAGCAGCATGTGTATGGATTAGCACAGCTCTTTTACCTTCCTCTGTGTTTCTGTGAGCTGATGCTCCTCTTGGCACGCTTCCTGACCTGCCGGCACGGGAGGGATTGGAGCAAAAGGGGGGGGAGATCAATACAAATTAAAAGCAAATTAAATAATGTGCAAGGGCCAAAGCGCATTGTTGAAACCCCATTAGCCTCTGATTTATAGTTTTGTGACCCATGATTGTTTGCTGTGTGATAGAAGTGATCATGAAATCTATTAGCTTCCTCGGTCTGCTTGGAGAGGCTCCTGCAGCCACGGGGAAACCTCTGGTTTGGATGAGGCTGAATAAACCCCACGTGGCCCGTGGCTCACCTGTAATTAAGGGGTGTCTCTTGCTGCTGTCCAGCAGTGGAGAGAAGGCTGGCACTGGGGTCACTGGAGTCCTTGAGCCCATGGTGGGTGTCAAAAGAGGAGGATAGGGAGGAAGGGATGAGGAGCATCTCTGCTTCTGGATGCTTTAGCCCAGCCTCAAGCCTGTCTTCATATGAAATCTTGAGAGGCACTGAGTTTTGGGCAGTCATGCTAACAGCAGTATTCCTGCAATCCCTGGGCAATGTGTAAATCCTCTCCTACTGCACTCCTTGCCAGGTCATTACAGAGAAAAACAAGCCCAGGAACCATCCCTGGTCCTTCTGCCCACTGACACCTCCCACCTGTGCCTGAAAATCTTTTGCTGTGGTGATGGAGTTGTTCTTGGGACCGCTGTGCCGAGCGGGGAAGGGGATAAGGAGAGGTGATAAGGGCTGCGTTGGAGGGGGCAGGTTTTGAACAGGCAAGTGATGCTCTTGGTGGGACCCCATGGGATGCCCCTGCCCAGGTGCAGGGACACAGCGGTGCTGCCTGGGGATGATGCTCACGTGAGGGGTGCTTGGCTCTACCTTTCCCAGCAGGAAAGGTGTGTGATGGCTGTGTCACTGCTGTGGGCAGAGCTGGCTCTGCTGGGCTGTTTACCTGCCTTGTTTGGTGGTTTGCCTTAGCTGGCTAATTTGTTAAAATTATGGTTTTCCTTTAGCTCTGTGACTGATCTGCTAATGGCATCTGGTTTTCTCAGTGAGAAAACTCACGTCGTTGCTCTTGTACAGAACACAGTGAGGGAGGGATGCTGGTTGGGAACAGGGCACAGAGAGAGGGTGCTGCTGGTTTGGTTTGCAGGGACTGCAGCACAGGGAGCAAACAGCTGGGACAGGGCTGTCAGGGTGCCAGCCCAGTGTTGGGGTGCCAGCCCCTGGGAACCTTGTGCCACGCTACCAGCTGTATCACAAAACACAGCCAGAGTGCTGAGATTTCACATAACGTGGAGGCATCACCCTGAATCGCTGACAAAGTGGTGAGGAGGGAGAAAGAGGAGGGGAAAAAATCCTGTGCTGGAGGAACCCACAGCAGCTGAGCAGGGTTGGGGTGCCGGGAGCAGGTCGGACTGGCTCAGGACCCTCCAGATTCCCAGACCAGCTGCTGCATGAAGCCTGCAGCTGATGCAGGGAATGTGAGCACCTAGCTGTAGCTCTACATCCCTCAGTGATACCTGTCCCATTCAGGTGTTTCCTCAGTGTGTTTTATAAGTCCATGAGTGGGTTTTTCCCCTGTTGTCAGGCTGGTTCTGCTCAAGCCTTTGATTAATAGCTCTGAAAAAAAATCACACTCTGGCTGTGAAGAAGTTTATGCAAGCGACAGTTTTCCTAACACGTCTGTGTAGATTCACAAAACATTGTAGAGGAGAACAGTGAGTGTGTATGTGACTGCAAACAGCCGTGTTCCCCACAGCCCCTTTGCAAAGCCAGGCAAATGCCTGGGCAAGACGCTGCCCCTCATCTTGGCAGCAGCTTTACCAGGCGTCCCTGGTGCTGTGAACCTGTTTGGCACCTGTGGGAACATCAGAGGATGTTCCCTGGCTGTTACGCTGTGGTTTGTAGCAATAATGTTGTCTCAGTCTGATGTCTTATTGCTGTTTTAAGAGCCCAACGTGTGAGTCACCTCGTGTTGTTGCTTCAATGAATCCATTAAGTGCTGAGGGCTTTGGGAACTGGGTGAGGGGGCAAACCCCTGTCGCTGTTGGCTGAGGAGGGGTTGGATTTGCTGTATTTAAAACCTTCAGCCTGAACCCCAGAAGCAAGCTGGTGGGGATATCCTGTGGGTGGGAATAACGCTGTGCCTGACAAAGCTGACACTGGACATGGATGTAGGGACTGAAGCTCCTGAAAGTAGCAGGAAGAGGTGGGTGTTGGGGAGGAACGTGGCTGTTGACACCTGCTCCTGCCTGGAAAAGGAGAAGGCTGCATGGGAGCAAGGAGACTCTGATGTTGTGGTGGGTCCCCTAAATCAGGACTTGTACTCCCAGGTGAAGCCCAGAGGCATGGCCAGGGTGGTTCCTATGGGACCTCGGCTTGTGGAGTGTCCAAGACATCAAATGCAGTGATGTTAAGTGTAAAATAATGCACATGGAGAGCAGAGCCCTGATTTATGTACAAGCAACAACCAGCATGGATGCAGATTTAAACATTATTGCTCAAAAAATGACCGGGGAGCTCTTTGTGGGTAGTTCTCTGAAATCATAAGCTGAAGCCTCAGCAAAG
The DNA here is from genome assembly GCF_964237585.1 of Gallinula chloropus. Taxonomy (NCBI): domain Eukaryota; kingdom Metazoa; phylum Chordata; class Aves; order Gruiformes; family Rallidae; genus Gallinula; species Gallinula chloropus. Next base: position 4,223,835 of record NC_140112.1, read on the forward strand.
GCCAAAAGGCAAGAGCAGAACTGCATGAATTATTGAGGAGGAAAAAGCAAAGGAAACAAAAGAAATCTTACACAGTCTTATAAATCCTTGCTGTGCTCACAGCGACAGAACCGGCTGCTGTTCGGGTCTTCCAGCTGCAACACCAGGAAGTGGGAAAGACACAAAGGGCAGCAACAGGGATGCTGGATCAGAACCTCACCTGGCAGCACCGCTGAGGGATGAGGATTTTTTAAACAGCATGTCAGGAATGATTATTCATTAATTCTTGCATAGCAAACATTAGAAGACACCTGCCAAAATTACCCATCAGTAAGTTTAAAGCAACAGAAGGAAGATGTTCCTTTTACATAACTCATTATTAAGCTGTGATGCCCTGTACCACCAGGTATCATAGATGCTAACAGCATAAATGGGCTCAAAAAGGGATGAGAAGGATCCATAGAGTCATTCAAACCCATAGAGAAGCCCTCCACTCAGTGGGAAGCTGATGGGATGTGCCAGGGAAGGAGCATCTGCAGATGCTGCAGCCCCCAACAGCTCTGTAACGCGGCATCTTGGGGGGAACCGGTGCTGGCCAGCACACACTCCCAGGGAGGAACTGGCTGTGATGGTGTCGCTGATGGAAAAGAAAGGCAGAGGAAGACAAACCAGCGCAGGATTCTGCTGATGCCAAGATACCTTAAGACTTGTGGGCTCTGGAGCTGCCACGGCGCCGTGAACTCAATGGTTAACGAGAAGAAAAATGGTGTTTCCGCTGCTCCCCAACCTGCTGCCGTCACACAAATTGAAACCGACAGAATTACCATTGATACAAATTAAAAACAAATAAAAAGGGTACACAGAACTGATTCGCAGAGTTCAAACTCCATTACCAACTGATTTACTGTGCAGTGACCTGTGATTGTTTGCACTGAGAAAGTACTGCGCTCGGATCCTATCGGCCTTGTGGCTATGTCTCACACCAGTCAATAAGCTATTTAATTTAATGGGAAACAGTATTGACGGACCTGGAATGCAGCTCAAAAAAAAAAGAGAGAGGAAAAAAAGATGCAGCTGCAAAGAGCAGATAAAGTCTTCAACTCCGGGGTTCACTCTTTGGGTGTTTTCCCTTTTGTTATCTCATTAATTAAAGTCCTGAGAAGTCTCAGCTGGATTTGGGAGAGTCAAAGCCTTGCAGGAAAGGTGCTGAAGGCATGATTACTGTGAGGATGGGGGACGCAGGGAAGAGATAATGCCGAGTACAATGTAGTACCCTGACCTTTCCCAATAAACAAATCCGTGAAGAAACGAAGTTGTTCAAAGAAAAATCTGCCAGAGCAGTCAAAGGAGAAGGGGGGGTGTTGCTTGAGAGCCAAATTCTTTCAACAAACATGATTTTTCTGGTGCCTCTTGACTGGCTTCTTGGTCTGAGGGGCCTGTTGTAGGCAGCACCCAAGTTACTGGGTGGCCAAGTCACCGATTGTCCCCAAGTCACCAGCCATGGCCTCGGGTATTTTCTCTGGGCTTTCAGCAGTGTGCTTTGGGAAGACACTTTCTAGTGTACTCAGGAAAGGAAAAAAAAAACCCAATACCAACTACTGATGCTCTTGAGATCTGGCTACAGCTTTGGGGAGGAGCTCTGGCACCAAGGCACCCAGCGGGGTCATGGGGTCCGTGGTCCAGCCCCCGCTGCCGGCTTCCCTGGGGTGTTCCTGGTGACTCACACACATCTCACTGCTCGCCTGTGAGGTGGGAGTAACGCTGCTTACCTGGCCCGCTGAGCTGCCAATTAGTGATTAGTATGCAGCTACGCCGTGTCCCAAGGAGAGGCTGCAATAATAATGATTATTATTATTATTATAAACACTCATTTAGCTATTTAGGTGTGATTTTCTGGAGGAGGCACACAGCTTTCTTGTTCCAGCAGCTACTGTAATTTCTGCCTGTGACTGTGGACACACACATACACATTTGCTTGTAAATTAATCCCCTGGACTGAGGGGGTTTCTCCTTTGTCTGGGTGCAGGAGCTCAGCCTGGCTGGAGCCCATCCTGGAGCATCAGGGACACTGGGAGCAGGGACCAGCCCCCTGCTGAGCATTTCTAATCCCGGAGGGCACGAGCTAACAACCCAATGACTCCCCCGCTGCAATTTCTATGGCAACACTTCAAGTTTCCAAGATGAAAGTTGTATTTGCAATGTCAGTCACATCTCAACAATGAAAAACAAACAACCAAACCCAACCCAAACCCACTGTGCACGCGTGCCCAGGCACGCACAGCCCCTGTGCTCTGTGGAGGTTTGCAATTAGGTGGCACAGCGGGGTTGGTCTGGTGATGCTTTTGGAAATAGCCAAGAAATGGTCCACAGCAAAATGCAACGTGGGAGAGGGGAGATGCTGGCAGAAGCTGGGATCAGGAGGGATGCCTGCAGAGCGAGCTTTTGCTGCTCTCCAAGTGTCCGGTGCCTCTCATGCCACTGATGTGGTCATCACAAGGACTGAAAAATGAGTTGAAATTCAGAAAATTTGGGAAAAATGCTTATTGAATAAGATCTCCAGGGAGCAAAGGTTTCAGGAGGAGGCAGGGTACTGCAAAGAAACGTGGATGCTCCATCAAGCTGTGTTTTAATTTTCAAATTGGTCAAGGAGCCTTTCTGGTGGGCAGCCCTCTCAGGCTCTGGCATGTCCCTGAACACAACTGCATGATTCAATTTCCAACTTCATTAAAGTTCACCGCCCCCTTGGAAATGAATTCACAGCTAACGAAGTGATATGTCAATGCATAAACTTCAGTTGATTGCTTCAAGTTTTCTGTAGTCAGTAGCCTGTAAAGAAAACACACATTTAAGGAAATTAGAGTAGCAAGACAAATGAGGTGGAACCATCGAGAGGAGCAGAAGCTGGAGATAATCCATATTTTAAAATTTCACTGTGGCTTCGCAGTGTTGGGAGGGAGAAATACTACATGGGATTTATGCAGAAGGCTTTGGGCTGCTCAGTTCTCCTTTGTGATGAGCAACCTGAGAGGGGAAGCTGGTGCCTGGTGCTCTGGATCTACCCAAGACCTGGGTAATGCAACCGTTGGGTTACTGTGCAACGAGAAGAATGTGCAGCAGCACAGCCCACAGGGAAGGAGCTTTGTAAAACAATCACATCAATGATCTGGACCATGTTGTATGTTTGCTCAAAGCAAACAAACAATTTGCAGGTTTCATGCTGCATGGATGCTGATCCTGCAGGTGGGAATTGGGGAGGGTCCCTCCCAGATGGCTCCTCTGCCACCGTACTCACTTCCCAGGGCTTCTACCTCTTCTCTTGTGTCCCAAAAAGAGGAGAGGCATGAGGAGCAGGACAGGGCACTGTGTTATTCCAGCTCAAGGGAGGGAAACAAATGAGGAAATGGTTCCTCTGGCTGTGAATTGATTTTTTCCATGCTCTTGGATAAGTTAGGTGTGCAGGGGGTGGGTGGCGTGGTGCAGGGCTCCTGGGCCAGGTCCTGTGCTCTGACTGGCATGGACTAAAATCCAAACCATGTCTCAAAACATGCAAATTCTCCTTATATTAGAGCTATATTAATCCTTTGTCTCTTAAGCTACATCACTGAATCCTGCTGGTGTGTGGGGAAAAGGTGGAGGCCTCTTGATGCTCCTTTGTTGGTACGCTGGGCTCTGGAGAAGGACCACCAGGCAGCAGAAAGCACATTGCCATGAGCCCAGGGTTTCTTTTTCTGTATGGGGGCTAAGATTTCTTCCATGGGAAGCATTATTTTAAGCAAAAAAGGCAGATTGGGAATGCAGACGCAGAAAAGCATGTCAAATGAGAAAAACTTTGATCAAAATTCAAATCCAACTCAGCCTCTAGCTATCTTCTGAGCAGCATGCATTCTCTGGGATATTTTTTTCCCCCCTTTTTTAAGAACAGGAGCAGGCAGGAAGCAGTTGGTGTGAGGGAGGTCAATAGGCACACTGCATTTCAATTTAATCTCATTTTCTTTGGCCTCAGTGATTTGCTTTTCCAGGTTTGGTGGACCCTTGAGTAACGGTTGGTCCTCTCATTTCAGGTGCTGGGTACAGTGATGTTAAGAGGAATTTCCACTTGGTGGCCTAATTATGGAACCATTAATTTCTGAGTGGGCTGTGGAGGCTGCTCTTGGGCTGGCTCCCTGTTGGCAGCTCCCCGCAGACGCTCCTCACGAGGTGTTATTTGCAAGAAGCTAAAATCAACATTCCCTTTGCTGTCACCTTAATCCTGGGTATCCCAACCTCCAAACTCCCACTGTAGCTGTATCCCACCAGCACTCAGCTGGACCAGGCTGCTGCCTCATGCCCAGCAAAGTACTCACTTCCCAGTACACTGCTGGAAAGCCCCACGTGATCGATAACTCCTGAGGCTGCCTTGCTTTAAATTGTAATTACCTTGATAGGAGGGAGAGGCTCCCACATCCTGCTTTGACATTAAGCTACATTATGCTGCGACAATTATTCTACTTTAATGAAGGGGGAGGGAAAAAAAAATTGTTTAAGATCTGTTAAAAATCAGCCTGTTCTGACACCCATCTGCAGTTTCACGATATGTTAGAAACATATTGGAGGATGATTGCAAGTGTGGCTGAATATATTTCCTAAAAGCCTGAAACCTAGCAAACTTTGTAAGACAGAGCAGTAAATACATCCTCGGTGCCGCTCCTTAGAATAGCAACAGCCTGGCTCTGGAAGAGCAACAGGAGCTGTGCTCATTTTTATATCTCTTTCATTGCAAGAACAAGAGAGCACCCGGGGAAACTCTCAGCCAGCGGGTGTAAAACAAGCCAGAGGAGGTCACTTGTCATGGGATCTGTAATTCCGTGTGTGGGGCAGAGCTGGCTGCTGCTGCCATCGTACCGGGAGCGCTGGGAGCGGAGGAGCTTGGAAAGGAACAGGGCAAGTTCACAAAGAGTAAGTCAATTGTTGGGTAGTGAAACAGCTTGGGTGTTATTCTGGGGTGATCCAGGCCTGAAATCAGAAGCTGGATTTGCATAAGAGGAGGATGACTGTGAGTGAGCTCTGTTATTCCATAGGGGTCTGGGTTTGTTGGAGAGCTCACAGCGGGACCTGACACGGGGCAGAGCATCCTGGGCTGGAAGAGCCCTGCAGCCATCACCTGGTCCAACCTTCCCCGGAGAGGGAGCCGAGCTGAAAGCCCCAACTGCAGTGCTGTGTGGGGGATAGTTGGGTCTTGAGCTGTTCCTTTATCTCTGAGGAGGCCTGGCAGAGCTGCTGGTGTGTGCCGGAACACAGCGATGCCCATGTGCCGAAACAGGGCTGCAGGCTAATGGCCAGCCCAAAGGAGAGCACTCTGTGCCCAGCACACAGCATCTTAACTGGGTGTGGGGCTGCGTGGTCCAGCTCTGCAGATTGCTGGGAACGTGCCTCTTAACGATGTGTCCCAATTAGCTTTAAGTCTGCTTTTGAGAATAGGCTTCAAAATTCATTTCAGACAGTCTGTTTCCCAAAAAGGTTCCTGCTGGCAAACTTGCTTATTGGAGACAAATGAGAAAAGGATGAGAGATGGATGTGATTATGGCTGGTGATGTCATTCTCTTCTTTTTTTTTTAAGGACAATGACTACTTTTTGGCAGTGATTTAGTCTGGGTGATCCTGCTCTGGCAGGACTAGATGCTCTTTCCAGGTCCTTTCTACCTCTTAATGTTCTGTGATTCTGCCATTCAAGATACAACTTCCCATTCTATGATTTGGGTTTTTCAACTTTAATGAACTCTTGGAAATAAAGCACAGGAAAAACTTTCTCCAGCCTCAAAAAGCAGTACCTATATAAAGAGATACTTTTTACAGGTGGGCAACAATTGCTAAAAACTATCATAGATTTCACTTGTATTAAATAGCCCTGAGTTATTTTAGGAAGAAAAACAAAACAAATGGGGTTTGATGAAAAAGGAGATGCCTTGGCTCTATTTTCTCTCTCCAGAAACTAATATCCTGTTGTAGAATTGGTAACAGAAGTGGATGTGATTGTTCTTGCAATTTAGTTTCTCCTGCAAATGGGGCAGGGAAATGCTGCATCACAAATACAGACACTCAGAAATCACTGATGTTTCTGGGAGTGAACTCTTAAAATACCCCCTAAAATACTCTCATCTGTAACAGCATCTTTCACTCAAGGGCACGTGGCCCTTCACAAGGTCCATCCCCAGGATCTCCCAGACAAGTAGGTGATTTTATTCCTGTTTTACGGATTGGGACATGAGAAGTGGAGAATTTAAGTGCTCTGCTGTAGGAGCAGTGAATCAATGCCAGATCCGACTGAAGCCTCAGACTTCCCTCCCGTGCTGTGACTGCAGGTTGCTCTCCCACGTGGAGAACTGTGGAGGGCATCATTTAATTTGGCTTTTCCCTCGAGAACCTTCTGCAGCCCCAGGTGTGCAGCAGAGATTTGTCCCTTAAATAATCAGATTAAAGGTGGCTCCTGTTTCATGCTGCCCGGGTGCTGCATGGGACGGGGGATTTGTTCCCCTCCTTGCAGGGTGCAGTGCAAGTTCTTAAGCACAATGGAGGGACATGGGGGGTGGCTTGTTTTTCTCTGAGCACTGTGTATTTGACGTTCCTGACAGCAAGCCAATGTGCTCCATCTGAGAGGGAGCTGGCCAGTCCCACAGGCTGCTGCCTGATGTAGTTCAGGTATCAGAGCATGGTTATGCTTTTGGGTTAAGCCAGGGAGTGATTCAGGATTACTGGGGTTTCTTCCTTTGTTTCTTGTCAGTGGTTAATGCAGATGTGTACATAGATACGTGTGGATATAAACCCTGGGGGGTGTGCTTCTACCTGCCTTCCCTCTGGTGATTTCCATGGGGATCTGGACAGTGTGCTGCTGGTACCTAGGTTGCTCTCTCACCCCTGAGCATCTCTGCCAGGCTTGGGGCATCTCGGCCCCACTGCAGTGTCCCCATGCACAGCCCCAACCTCCAGCACTTGCTCAGCCTTGGGGCAGTGAATATTTCCCAAAGGGTGCCAGAGTGCTGGAGTGGGGACCGAAGACCCCCAACACCAGTGCCAGGCTCTCCCTGCAGGGCTCTGAAAAGGGAGTCAGCCCTGAGCCTGACATCCATCCCACCACAAACAGGCTCTGGAGAGGGCAGCAGGAGCTGCAGTTTGCTCTCTTGCAAAGCCTTTGGAGTAGAGGCTCTTTGGCACAGAAGCATTAAGAAGCACTGAGTGTCCAGGAGCCCCTGCCAGTGACAAATGTTCCCTCTGAAGCTGTGGTTTGAGCATCAGGGACTCCTCCTGTGCCACTCTTATTAACATCATAACTCAAGGAGCTTTCTCCCATCTCCAGGAAAACGTGCAGTGAAGTATTGAGGCTGCAGGCTCGCAGGAGAATCGATAGACTTTGGTTTTAGCAAAAATATGCTGTGATCAATATTTAAAGAGGATCCAAAAATACCTCTTCCTTTCCAGCCGCCTGCCAAAGGTGGAACGGGGGGTGTAGGAGGGAGGGCAGCGTTCCTCAGGGTGTTATTAGTGGTGACCTGAACGAGCCTTTCTGTGCCAGGGGCAGCTCAGCACCACGAGATGCTTCTGTGGGAAGCAGGATCCGATACATGTGTGGAAACCCCGTCTGCAGCAGCAGCACCAGAGTCACGATGCTGCTCGGGGCGGTGGGGCAGGGATGTGCTTCAGAGGAAAGGCCCCTGCAAAGGGTCTTTGAAGAGCTTTATTTTTATTTTATCTATTTTTCTGCCACATGGGAGGACAGCTTTTGGCCAGTTTGATGTGTTTTCACCTTGGTGGGATGTTACTTCACATCCAGGCACCTTAAATGAGTTTCTCTGATTGTGTCTCGGGCAGCAGAACAGCAGCCTCAGCCTGACAATTTCTTCTTGCTGACTTTAGTCGTTTGTGTCATGTTTCAGGCCCTTCTTTCTAAGGCAAAGTTCTGGCTGAATTGCTTTCAAAGCAATATTCATCCTTAACTTCATCATAAAGCATTAAGGAGAATTTAGATAATCAAATCCAAGTCCTCATCTCCTAAGAGATACGTACAATCTATACTGTGTAATTACTTCTCTTTTCAGAGGGGCTGTCATCATTTGATTAGTTCAGATTAAGGCTGATCCTGAGATGCCAGCGGGTGAAGATGTCCTCCTCTGCCCATCCATCTTCAGGCACCCGACCAGTGCAGAGGTCCAGAGGGAAGGAGCACTTTGCCAGGAGATAGGATGCTGTGTAATCAGATAATACAGTAGGGATGGGGAAAAATGGGTGAATATAAAGGGGAAAATTCTCACACTAAAGGGCAATAGCTTGTGAAAGGGCCTCCCAGGGGAAATGGTGAAATTTCTGTCAATCTTGAGTAATTTAATATGGGGCTGACCAAAGCAGCAGCTACTGAGCAGAGTGAACAACATGGTGTGTGCTAGGAAAGTACTGGGGACTTGGGGGTGTTTTTAATGCCCAGGAACATGCATTTCCCTGTGTAGTCCTTGAAACCACAAGGCTGAGTGTGTACCTTCCCTACAGCATGCCTGTGGCTTTAACAGTGAGGGGGTTTGGACCATGGTTTGTGTTTCTCTGATCAGGGTCTTAAATGATGGTCAGACACTGAGGCTCCAATGGAGCCTCATGGAGCCCCTTCCCACCAAGCTGGCTGCACTCTGGCTGTCACGGCTGGGACATCCCAGATCAGGAACCTGGACTGAGGGTGCCAGGGATGGGGCTGCCCCGTGTGCAGCCCACCCAGCTCTGCCCCTGTAGGTTAAACAAGGAGGAGGATACCCACCTGCCCCGGGGCAGTGAGGATGAATTCATAGATCTAGCTCACTCAGCGAGCCTTTTGTGTCAAAAGGATGAAATAAACACACAGCTTTATTGCAGGGAAGTTTGGTGGTTCACCCTCCCATCCCACCAAGGAGGTTTAACAGCTCCCCTAGGGCTTGAATTGTCTGCCACTGGAAGAGTAGAGTTAGCATGGTTTGGTGTTTGAGTAAAACTTCATTTCACTGCAACCTTGGAACAAGAAGAAAAGCATTACTTTGATTTAAGACACTGTCCCAGACAGCTATTTTTTATTGTAATAACAACACAAATAACTCCCTGACTTTACCCCACTTCTTTATTTAGATCAGAGAGAAGCAAATTGATCAAATTAAATTAGGGCAGCCTGAACATTTAATTAATATTTACTAATATTTTAGCTCAAGAGTTGTACTTGGAACAAAAGCTTGGTTATGGGTTTAAACCTTGTTGTGTAAAACCTGACCTCTCCCTGCCTTGGGGCTGCTCTCCAGCATCCCCTGAGCAGCAGAGGCTGAGGTTGGAGAGAGCACGAGGGTTTGAACTAACTTGCTGCTGCAGCTTTAGTTGTCTTGTAGAAAATTCCTTGAATTTTCTGGCTGGGGAAGGGGAAGAGGATGGCAAAAAATGGGCTGGAATAGGAATAACTGTGGACAGGAACATGGTCCTGTGCCTGTTGGAGAGGAAGGTTGTGGGGGGTTTTGATGGTGGGGTGACAGCTGCGCGGGCAGGACGCAGACCTGTGCTCATGCTGGGGAGTGATGTGTCCTGGGCACGAATGTGGCTCCTTGGTGTGACCACATCATCGTCCTTGATATCCCCGTTATCAGAGTAGGCAATAGCTGTAGTAGCAGCAGGAGGAGGGGAGTGTAAATCAGAAACATGGGCCTTCGTTAGCAGGGGTGATCAGTGCTGTGTCACCCGTGTTTCCCCATGGGGCAAGCAAAGCTGCTGTGGAGCTTTGTGGTTTAATGGCACTGCAGTTGTTTGCCCTGAACTTCTTGGGGCCTTTGTTTTGTGTCTCCATGTTACTGGGGAGAGGGATGAGGGGTAGAGTGTGGCTGTGGGCTCTGACCTGCTGAACACCCGCGAATGCCAAATACAATGTGCAGAAACCACTGAGGGATGAATCAAGATAGGAAGCGATCGACTGACTGTGTGTCTGTGCCAGTGAGAGGGATTCTCCATGTCTGTTTTTATTCCCAGGGCTTTCCCTTTTCTCAGTTCCCCTGACTGGTGCAGCATCCTCGCTGACCCTCCTCTGCCACCACCTCGTGGGAGCCCTGCCCTCTCTTTTAGGAATCAGAACTCTGCCCAGCAAACACGAGTACCATGAAACAAGCCCTCACAGGTTACTCCTGACCCTTCCCTCCCTCCCCTTCCTCACCCTGGCTGCTGTGTTGGTTGTAGTTTGTAACCTGCAATTGATTTTACTTCTCCTTCTCTTGGCTGTCGTTGGGCTACCAGTGCTCTCTGGTTTGCTTTGGGGGTGGGTTTTTTGGTTTTCTTTTCTCCATCAGCAAAGAAAGCAGGATCTCAGAGGGGGAGGAAAAAAACATGGGTGGATTAAAAAAAACAAAAGTACCATCATCTTGGCAGTTATCTCCTGCCTGGATGTTCTCCTGGGACCGCTGCAGAAGGTGGTCACCACCACTGTGTTCTAATTAACAATCTGCACGCGTTCCAGCTGTTTGACAATTGTAGCTGAGCTTGTAGGAGCAACAGGGGGGAATGTGGTTTTTTTTTTTTCCACTCTCCAATTTCCACACTTAAATCCTGCCTTGCTTTAACTGTGCCCACATGCAGTTGTACACCTGAGCAAGCCTGATACTCGCACAGAGTCAATACTATGATTTATGCATAAAAGCCCAGAAACCCTGCAAAACAATTGTGCAAGTAATTTTTCATGAACCAGGCTTAAAGCGCTTGCCAACAGGCTAAATTACCCTCTTGTTAAGTGTTGTATTTTGTTCTTCCTTCTTTCTTCTTCTCCATGTATGCCTTAATATTGATAAGTGTTCTCTAGCATGAGAGAACATTTGCATTTTCTGCTAAACATCATGTGGTTGAACACATCAAAGGATCCTTTTGTTCTCCCCCTGTTGCATATTCCCTCAAATTCAGGACATGATTTTGGAGATAGCTGAGTGTGTCATGGCTGGAGGTTCTGTGCTGGGGCTTGTTAGTCAGACTGAACCCTCGGTCGCCCCTGAGCAGTTCTCTTAAGCACACAGAGCGCTGTGGAAAGCCTTTCCCTGTGATATCTGAGTAAGATGTTTGCATTGAGGTTCCCTTTTGATTCTGCGCTGCGCAGAGCTGACTCGGTGGCTTCCCTGCCTGTGGTTAGACTTCAGCTACCTGCTGCAGATGAGATTAGCGATACTCATCGTTCCTTCCCTTCCTCTGGTGGCTGCTTATGGGTCTGGGCTGTTGTTTGTCATTGAGGATTCGGTTCCTCTCAGTCCCACCTCCAGCTGTCCCACCCGTGCATTTGGTGTCTGTCTTTGCTTGCCGTTCGTGATGTCAGAGAGAAAGTGTACCTGGCCTGCAAACAGGAGTCACGAGGTGTCTGTGCCATGCTGCTGGTCTGTGCACACGTATGTGTGTGCTCCTCCTTCCACCCATCTGTCCCACACCCTATCCTGCCCTCAGACCTGCCTTGAGAGTGATGCTCCCTTGGGCAGGACATGCTCTGTGGTTGGGTTTGGTCCTCTGTGTGTGCCAGGGGCTCCCCCACTGCATCTCAGAGGCTCTGGCACTGCTGGGAGTGCTGATGTGGGGGCACAGGCACCTCCTGCTGATGGCTACAGGCTGAGCATGAGCATGGTGTTTCCTTGGTGGTGACTTCTGAGGTGCTGTCTGTCAGGAGGTGCTCTCTGGCCATACACCAGCACCTTCCTGGGAAGTGTGTAACATAAACCCCCCAGTCCAACGTTTTCCTGCCTTGCACTTTGCAAAACCAAACAAGACCATGTTCTGGAGATGGGTTCCCTACGTACACACACCAGGCGAGAGAGGCAATTGAATGCTGTGAGCATCCTTCTGCTTTGGTCCCTGGCAGCCGATGTGGTGCCCTGTTCCCCTGCCCTTCCCTGGTGCTGGGGCTCCAGAGCCGGGTCCCAGCACAGCTGTGACCAGCAGCCAGAGGGAAAGGAGAGGTTGTGGCTTTAATACATGTAGTGTCTCTCTAAAAACGCCGCCCATTAAAAAGAATAAGACTTTAACAATCTTGTCTGTCAGAAACAAATTGCTACCACAACACCGATGTTCCCCAGCTTAGTTAATGGTTATTTAAATGACCATTTTCTACTGGCAGATAAAAGATTGAACTGTTTTGTTGCTATTGTTGGTTTAAAGTCCTCGAATCTGAAGGCGCCTGAAGCCAGCATTTGATTCTCATTATGTTATGACATTTTTTTTCCCCTACATCATTTGAATAACACTCTGTTTAACTCAACAGCTGGAGGGATATGGCTCTTCCCTTAAATTTTAGAAAGCACAGCTAGTTCTCTAAGAAAACGTCCAGCCTTCAATGAGACAGAAAAGGAGGAGGTCTGGTGTGGGCAGCAGCGTGCTGGTTTTCCCCCAACACCTTTACACAGCTCTGGAAATTATCACCCAGGGTTTTTATTTACTGCAGTGATTAGTATTGCATAACTGCTCAGACAGAGAGAGAAGTGGTGAGCACAAAGGGGGTTTTAATGGCACGTACACCTTTCCATTAGGAAACAGATTGATAGTTACCCGCTCTTAGATCTCCCCCTCTTAAGGGATCATTAGGATCAATTAGCCCTGTCTAGCTCAGGCTCTAGGGTTTCAGCTGGTTGGTTTTGAGTCAAGCTTGGTTTTGAGTCAAGCTTACATCTCACCGCTGGAACTGAAGCAGATATTTCAGAGGAGGCAATCCTGTCCTGGCTTGATTTAAAGGCTTTTAAGTAAATTCCTTTCAGGCATCCCTGTTCTGCACTGCTTCTTACCTCCTGCCCAGCATCAGGAAGTGCTCGAGGCTCGCTGCAGACCCACCCCAAGCAAAGCTCCTGTTGGCATCGCTGCGCCCAGGCTAAGGCAGCCCAAACCTTACCCTTCATCCCACAACTCAAAAAGGGGCATCAGGTTCTTACAAAGTCCAAATCTCAGTGGGAGCCAAATGGATTTTTATCCTCCTTAAGACAGCACTGCATTTAAAATGGGACTTCTAGGGCAGTTCAGGTTTTTTTAGCAGCCTCCTCATGCCGTAAGCACAGAGCGTTCCTTCCTCCCTGATCATATGCAAGTTGAAATGAAAGTCAGATTTGATTCGAGTTTTCTTAAATCTCACTTCTTACTGCTCCTCTGGGCACGTTATTGAAACTCCAGACACTCTTCCCCATTTAAGGAGTTAATGAGAGTCATTTTAAACCCTTGGAACGTACTCCTGGTTTACCTGCTCTTCAGAATTGTGTTTCTAAGGTGTCCCAAACAGCGGTGCCAGGCAGTGCTTCACTGTGCTGTTTGGCTGGATAACCACACTCTGTGTCCAGCAATGCTGCACTTGACTTTGCCTCTGTGTGAAAACCTGTGTGTATTGGAGTTCATGAGGTCCTGCAGGTCACTAGGGACTGCCTTCAGCCTCATTAATGATTGTTAATTGCATCTGGTCACCTTAAAGCCAAGGGCAATACAGGGTGATGCAGTTTAGCTTTGTGCAACCTCCTGCCTGTCTGCTGGCTGGTGCATTTCCCTACATGGGAGTGTTCCCTACACGCAGCAGCAAGTGTCCCAAAGCCATAAAATAAGGCTGCTCACTGACAGGACCATGTGTCAGTCTGACAGCAGGTCACATTTCCTTAAAACACAGGAATCAGAGTCGCAGGGAGCTGCAGCCACCACAGAGCTGGGGCAAACCTGCCCCAGCATCACGGGGGAGGCAGAGCCTGTGCCGAGGGGCAGAGCTGGAGGGAGCGACATGAGGCTCCCTGCCTTTCCCTGCCAGGTTTGTTATTGCTGTTTATTATCATGACTTGCATGCTGGACCTCATCTGGGCAAGTGTGAGGGAAAAATCAGCATTTTAAATCTTAAGGAGAGGAGAACCTTCCTGGTGTCCAGCGCTGCTACTGCAGCGGGCTCAGAGTTTGCAGGCCAGGTCTCAGGATGCTGAGCCAAGTGCTCTGTTGGTTGTAGGACTAAGCTAGGCAGAAGTCTCACTTTCATGGGGGTTTTGATAAGATTTCTAGCTTGTCCTGCCAGGGTCAGACACGACATGTGCAGAAAGACCCCTTCTCACATCGCTTGGGTTTTCATTTCCATTCTGTGCTGGGAGCCTGGGAAGTGTTAGAAGATGAACAGGGAGTGAAAATTATTTTTATCCAAATTAATCTGAACCTTACAGCAAGGCTGGGTTCAGAGTGAGGTGGTCCCTCATCTGTTTATATTCCCTCCTAAGCCGCTGGCTCAGAACAAAAGAGGTCAGCAGCCATCATTTCCATGACCTCAGAATTGCTAAACTCTTCTCACTTCTGACTGTTTCTTGCTGGCTCCAGAAAAATAAAAGGTTTCATACTAAATCCTTTGCAGGGCAAGAAAGAAATCTGTCCCCGGGGGAGAAAAGGCAGCAAAGGAGAAAATAAACTCTCAGATTAAATTTTAAAATTGCTTTATTAACACTTTTTTTCCCCCTTTTTTAAAACCTTGGCTCCCCCGTGAACGTCCACATCTCCAAGCCCTTCTGTTCCTTAATAGCACTCCCTCATTTAAACTGCAATGAAAAGATAAATGTTGAGGGAAGAATTGAAAGTGTCTCTAATTCCCCCTTAACCCTTGACAAAGTTGCTATGGCAACACCAAACATCGTATTCCAGTGGTCATCCTGTGCTCACAGGGACAGAGCTGTGTGTGCAGGGAAGGTACAGCCGTGCGGGCACCTGCTTCAGAAAGAACTCATTTGCAAAGGCACCAGCAGAGCACTGGTGGGTTCGTGACACTGAGAGCCTGGCTCACCCCCACCAGCAGCACCAACTCTGCTCTTGCAACACACACACACACACACACACACACCCAGCAGCAGTGGCTGTTGGAGGTGTGATGGGCTGTCCCTGCATTTCTGTAATTCCCTCTGAAAGGAAAATAACAGATATTAATTCATTCATGGTGCAGAGGGACTCACTGCCTCTGGACCAAGTTAAGCCCCAAGTCTTCGCCCAGTGCAAATGAACCCCCTCCCCTGCTTTTTCTCCTGGCCAGGGGCTGGAAATACCTTGAGGTGTTTACAGGGTGGCTTGTTGGGATTGAGGTGATGTTTTGTGCTTTGCAGGCACCTGAGCAGATCAGTTATCACAGCACAAAGCTGCTCCAGCTGCCCTCTGCTCTGGGCACTGAAGCGGAAGCAACCCTAATCATATTATGTTCAATTCATCCCTGTTTGCAAATGGACATTATAACTTCATCCATCCTCCTCTGGGCACACGTCCTGCAGGGTGACTACAGCTCTTCTCCCGCTGGGTTCAGCCGATCCTCTCCTCAGCTGATCCCCCCCCTCTCTGGATTTGTCCCCCTTTGCTGGGGAGACCTGGGCTCCCTCAGCCTCAGCCAGTGGGTGACAGCCACCTCCATGTCACTGTCACAGGGTCCTGGTGTCCGTCTGTTGTGAGAGGCAGCCTTGGCCCCCACATCCATCGGTCGAAGCTGCTGGGCATGGCCGCGGTGCCATCAGGCACAGCAGGTCTGTGACCACAGCCACCCAACACTTGCCGGTGCCTAACCAACAGCGCTCCTCAGTCCTTAAAGCATCGTAGGGTGTGTGTTTATTTATCCTTTCATTTCCATAGGCTGTGTGTACCCTACACACATCATTGACAGTGATTAATGTCTTTCACAGTTTGATTCCGTAGAAATTGCCTGCGCCAAAAAGCCTGGTGTATTTCCTTAAACAAATCAAGCTCAATAAATATTAATGCACGGTGTCCTCGCTGTACATTAAGTCTGGATCTTTGTAGCTAATGATTTGAATGGCTGATAAAATTGTGTGTAAATATTTTATGCTGAAAAAGATCTGTAACTCGGCACAGGAGGCGGTGGGGGCCGGCGCGCGCCAGCCAGGCACATGTGGGCACTGTGCTGGCAAAGTCCTCTCCTTGCATCCTGCCTTCCCTTCTGCCCCTCGTGTCCATCACTGATGTGACTTGTGCTGGCTGTAGGGTCACCATGTGAAGCGTCACACTGCTGGTTTACATCACACCAGTGCTGAGAGCACCTTGCAGGGGTACTGCCCATGTGATGGGGGATGCTGGCAAAGCTGAGGGATGCTGGCTCCTTTCTCCGAGTTGGTTTCCTTCCCAATTACTTTAGGTGTCCTTCCCACCAGCACCCACGGGTGAGAACTGAGACAGCACAGACTGGTTAGACTGGGCCCTGTACTGGGGATGCCTTTCCCAAACTGGGGATGCTTTACTGCAGCCTGCCTGGCCCAGAGTGGGGCTGCAGCTCAGCTGCCACCTTCTCCCACCCTTTGCGAAGATGCTAAACATGGAACCTGGGTGTGGAGTACGAATCAAAGCAGCGCTAGGCACTGGGATCGGTCCCTCCTCTACAGCCTCATTGCTCTTCTTTTCTTACAGGTTTCCACAGTCAATGAATTCATGGTGAACCCGAGCAGAGGAGGAGGAACACTGGCTGTAGTTTGGGATAACAGAGTACCTGTGTGGGAAGCACGAGCCATCCTTTGACAAGCTCTTCTCTGCATTGGGAACCACCAGGCCGAGCTTTGGCGTGTGGGGAGATGCCAGCTGCTGAGAGGGATGAAGTAAGTGGATACTTTCTTGAGAAGCATTACTGGCAGGAAGTTTCACAGGCTTAAATACCCCAGATTTCCTTGGCTCTCAGGGTTACGGGCTTAGCTGCAGCTTTGTGGCTGGTCCTTGATACCCTAAAAAACACACCATGGGGGTTTCAGATGGGTCTAAGCACAGGCCACATTTGTCAGTGTGATGGAAGAAGGTGGGCACAGCGATGCACTCAGCACCAGAGTGTGCTCACCAGGATGCCCTGTGGTGTGCAGTCCCCCTTTCCTTTAATTTCGGATCCATGTTGAGGATTTTTTCCCCTCTGTGATATATTAATTTCAAATATTGACTCACCAGGTTCTGTGATTGATAGAACTCAAACATATTAGTCTTATTACATCCTATATACTTTAATTAACTTCAGCAGGTGATGTTAATCAACTTGAATACTGAGATGTGCAGCAGCTAAGTAAATGAAAGGGAGATGGAAAAATATCTCCGTAGGTTATCTACCCATGTGTACAACTCCAGCTCCCAAGCCAGAGACATTTAGAAGCTTGTTTCTGAACTGAAATCTCTGCACAGGACAGGTGCTACCAGGTTGCTTTAGTTTAAGCTCAAAGAGATGCTCGGCAAGCACAGTAGTGTTACCAAGTTAAAAGAAGCATTGAAAGAAGCACTGTTTAAAGCAGCAGTGTCTCTAGGGAAGTGTCCAACCTCAGGGAATTCAGTGCAGGCTTGTGACTTTGTAAGGCAGAGTCATGAACTCCCAGGTAAGCCTCATGTACCAAAATTCTGGGTTTCTGAGATCAACAGCTAATGGGAAAAGTGGAATCAGGATGATGTACTGAGCAAACAGCGTCTTTAGCTTTATAATCACCATCAAAAGGGATTATAAAGAGAATGCAAGTTAGCCCACAGCCTTGGAATAACACACATGGGAAATGCAGTTTAATATTTTGAGGTGGCCTTGTGTCCTGGCCATCTTCCTTCATTCCACTCCCCTACCTTTGTGCATTCCTCCTAGCCCTATAGATGTGCAATCGACAGTTAAAGTCTTGCTAAACTTTCAGCATTGATAAAGACATCTCAATTCCTACCTCAAGATGAAGAGCTAAATGCCTTGGTCTGCTACAGCAAACATTTCTAGCAGGTGATGCGTCTCTCTCTTTGGGGGATCCACTGGGTTCATTAGCTGATGTACCTGGTTCAGTAGATGGCACATTTGATTAAATAAATGATGTATTATCATTCCAGTCCTAAATGGATGATGCATTTTTCCACTGGATAATTTACCCACTGCTGAGTAGCTGGTGCTCAGTTCATCAGGCAGTGTGGCTAGTAGCTTTTCAGGGAGCCTTGCATCAGTATCAGCACTAACTCCAGCTGCTCCTATGGGTAGTATGTCCGTGGTGTTGCCAGACTCTGCACTGGGAAGCACTTGGTATGCAAAAATGCAGCGTGAAAAATGTCCAGTGTGTTATGCAGATGGAACTGGCTGTTGCTGAACTCGCAACAAACAAACATGAAGATGCTATTTGCAATTTACTTCAATTTTAAAAGTCCTTGTACATGTGCAGCACTCAGCAAGTCCTATGAAGTGCCTTGTCACGAGGTCCCCTCTGCACCTCGTGCAGCGCTCTCCAGGGAGCTGCTTCTCCCATCAGTGGAACGCAACAGGGTGCGGGGCAGCAGCTGCTCGTACGCACGCGGATCCTGCAGCCTCTGCTGGGCTGGGATCTGACAGCTGCTTCTGCAGGGATCCCTCACCCAGCCCAGAGATGCTGTTGCTGCCACGCTGCCTTTCACAAACAATATCCTTCAGCATGAATCAAAACGTTACACACAGTCCCAGGCAGGAAGATCTGTCAGGATGGAGTCAAGCGGAGGTTCCTGTTGGGTTGTTCTGTCAGTCCCTTTCTCCTGATCCCCAGACATCACTCCTCTGTCTCCAGCCGTGTCCTGGATGCCCAACTCCAGTCCCAGCTGTTCATGGAGCAGCGCTGGTCAGAAGGATGTGGTGGTTACTGAACTGCACCCACAGCCCTTCATCCCCACGAGAGCAGCCCCAAATGCAAGGGTGTAATGATAAAACAGGGAAAATACTGCAGAGATGGATGGAACCAGACAGTTCTGCCTTCCCCTGCTCACCTTTCAGTGCGTTTGCTGTGAATTTGCTCTTCCCAAATGCACTGAGCAGCCTCTCTGCTGCTGCTGCTGGGGTCATGGCACCAAAAATAGTTGCTGCCCCTGAAAATGGGACACAGCAACCCCTTGGCAGCACCCAGCAATGCCAGTCTCTGGTCAGGATGGGGAGCAAGCTGTCTCCAGCCCCATGGATGTGTCAGCTGGAAGTTAGATGGGCAGGGAGATTGTCTGCTCTGGAGCTTGGCCAGGATGCTGCGATGAGCCAAAAATGCATCTCCCTGGGACAAACGGTTCCAATTTAGCTTGGTCTGCTGTAGCCAACTGTACCCAGCCCAGTAACAACATCTCCTCGACATCTTGCAGCTGTATAAATCATTCTGCCTTTAATTACTGCAACATGGTATTACATCCATACAGCATAGGGTAATCTCAAATAAATGGAACTTTGTCCTGAAATTAATACTTAATCTCCTGTTTTGCTGGGTTTTTTTCACTCCCTGAATGCTGTGACCTTGTAGTTCATACCGTCCATGGGACTCTGCTCCACATTAGAAGCTGTTTTCAGGAGCAGAAATTGTGTGAGAAACCCAGAATTTTATAGCAGGGAGATTTAATTTAGATAGCAGGGCCTGATCATTGAGACGTCTTTTATACAATACTAAACTTCCCACGTTCACAACCAACAAGCAAGCAGCAGCCTTGGAGCAAAATGAATGCATGGTACGACAGAGAGCTGCTCCAGCAGGCGTGGGGGCTCCTGGTTTGTGCTTCCCATCGGAGCCACGCGTGTTCCTCAGCTTGAGGAGATGGTTCCCAGGGTCTTGGGACCACCTGCCATGGGGTGATGAGGCTGTGGGGCAGGCACGGGGGCTTCATCCCACCACTGCCCTGCAGTCTTCTTGCAATTTCCAGCGAGCCACTCAATCTCACCTTTATCAGAGAGACACCATCCCTCTCGCTTCCGCAGCCTTGGACTGTCTGGCTTTTTTTAGAATATGAATTATCAGAACAAAGACTGTCTTTTCCTATGTGTATTGAGAGCATCTGGCACCAATTATGAATCAGGCTTCTCAGTGCTTAAATACTATAAATGCAAACCAAAACTGCCAAAATCTGGGTTTTTTTCCTTCTCTCTCCCTGCAGCTGGATGAATTCCTGCCATCCTGTTATCATAAATGACCTTGGGTTTGTCTTGGTGGTTTATTTGACACAAATTTAGTGGGTGCAAAAATAAAGTCAGGTCCTTTGGTACTGTCTTACGAAGTGCTCAGCTCTGCATATGAAACACTTGCCCACACTTCTCCTGATTCATTTGCCTGGCAGCCTGGAAGCTGTCAGTATTCTGGATAGGTTTGATTTCAGACCTGGAGATATAACCATCCTCCAAGTTTAACCAAACTTTTTTCCTTTTTCTCTTCTTAATCTTTGTAATCAATAAAATGCAATTGATTTTTGCAGGCATAAATCATAAGTGCCTCTTAGTGCTCGGAGAGTACATTCAGTCTTGGTAATGAGACTGAATGATCTACTCTTTGTTTTGCTATACGAGCTGTTTGTCATGTTGAAGAGGCTGCTGTGAATGACTCACTTCAATTTGAAGAGAGATTTATTTTTATAAACCATTATTCCTTCCCTTGCACAAACATCTCCACCCCCCCCCCTTCCTGGCTTGGTGGTACATTTTAAATTCATGGTGGCGTGAGGCTTGTGGAGGGTGCGACCCCAGGGTACCTGACCCTCCTCCCCACCGTCCCGACTGCTCTCACTGGGGTTTCTCCACTGTGTAAGTGCTGGTGGGACCTTTGGCTACAGGCACACAGTGTCCTGGCACATCACTGGAAGGGCTGGTATAAATTATTTCCCAAATGGGAAAGAGACTAGGCAGAGGTGGTATAAAGTAAGAGTATAATGTGTTTTCTGCTTTAGTGATACAGTTTATATAAACTTATGTATATTAAACCTCACTGTTTTCCTTCCCAGCCTGTTGTAGGTCGTCCTCAGCCTTGGCCCAGGCACTTCCCACAGCCGGTACCACCCCAGCCCAGCCCATGCTCAGGGCACAACTGCTGAAGGTCACAGCTGTGTGTGGACAACCTGCTACCTCATACCACGGCATGAAAAGCTGTCGTTTGGAGGGGTGAGTGCCACTGACTGCTGCGGGATGGGGCTGCAGGGATACAGGGATGTGGACATGTGGGGATGTAAGGATGCTGGGCTGTCATTTCCCAGGCTGGAGCTACCGGTGAGGGTCTCTGTGTGGCTGTGTTTGCTGCCAGGCATGCCGGGCTGCATCAACCTGCTCCTCACTTACACCCTGTTCAGTTGCTTTTGTGGTTTGGGTTTCCCACAGCCCGTGGAGAGCTGTGGGCTTGGCTGCTCTGTGAAGCTTTGTATGGCAGTGCCGTCTGAGTGGTGTAATTCCCAGGGCAGATGGGAGCATATGTAGCCTTGGACTTAGACAGCTTAAGTTGTTCATTCCTGTACCTCCTGCTTCTGAGCTCTGCTTGTCAGAAAACAGCTCAGCTGCTGCTCTGTGGTCACCAAGTTAGTTCAGTGGTCTGTTTTGGGATGGTTTGCAGGTTTTTGTCCTGTGGTTGCAGGACTTTTGTCACGGTGGGAGCTGGGGAAGCAGGCTCTTCTTTTGAAATTCATTTATATAAAAAGCAATATCTACCTTGTCTGGGATCTTCTTCTTGACAGTGACTTATAACTGATGTTTCAAAAAATATGCAAAAATTCCTGCAATGTCTCTAGCTTGTCAGCAATATATGCAAGAAAATTGCTTCCTGACCTCCATCATTTCATAACCTGAAGCATGAGGACTCATAATCTCAGCAACTGTATACGCTACAGTTCCTGAAGCTGCAGATTCTCATCTTATTATTATGGACAGATTGGACGCCAAATAGTTATAGCTTAATTTAAATGTCCATTCTAATCTTTACTCTTTACTTCCTCTCTAGCTTTTATTGAAGTAAACAATCTATTTGCAAAATGAAATGCTTAAAACAAAATGTGAGGGTTTTTCTGTGGGGAAATCTAGACCTAGAATTATTTATATTAGCTGGTCAGAAATTGGTAGCGGTTTTATTTGAGCAGTTAAAAGCTTTTTAGACAGCTTTCCTTCCCTTCAGAACATAAATATCAGAACAGAGATCAGTTTGTCTTAATGTTTTGCTGACGGGAACTGATGGTCTTATGGCTTTGTGCTAATGAAGAGTGTATTAGAGGTGTACATTTAATTTTGGCTGGCTGTTTTCTCGGGGTTTTATGTTTATCTCCACCCTATGCATCATTCAGAACAACATCTCAGCACTTGATGCCGAGTTTGGGCAACTCCTGCCGCCCTTTTGGCCTCGTTTTGTTCAGTGTTGCTTGCTGTTTTCTTGCCAGGCCCGTAGGTTTTGGGGAGCCCTCTTGGACTGTGTTCCCCCACTCCCTGTTCACACCCTGGTACTGCAGCTCCTTGTCCCCGTTCTGGTCAGTGAGGAACCTACAAATTGATTTCTGGTCAATATTTATGTGCATTAATATTGTTTCCAGCATCTAACTGCTAAGGATGTGAATCTTCAGCCTGTTCCTCTACTTTTTCCTTCTTGGATGGCTTTTAATTCACAGGCACAACCCGTTAGGGAAACTTTACCTCATATTAGGTACAAACCTTGGGAAGTCTGGGTTAACAGAGCCGGATAAATCTACCCAAAGACCTTCCTCCTTTCCATTTCTCTAATCAGGAATGTTGTCATCTTCTGTGACAGTTTATTAATGCTACACACAAGCATGTAATAGAGATTGTGGGGTTTTTTGTTCAGGGATTTCTGTCCTGATAAACAGACTGGCAGAGACAAGTTACCCCAGTCACTGCACGAATGTTTGTCTTCAAACCCAGCCAAACTCTTGAGAGCCCCTGGCCCTGAGCCAGCAGCCCCCTGTCATCACTCCTGGCTCCTCCTCTGCAATCCATCGGCAGTGACCCAGCACCCCGGCAGCTACCAGAAGAAATCTGGCATCTGGCGCATGTTTTTCTCCCAGCCCAGGTCCTGGTGTCTGTCCTTTATCTCTGTGTCTGGCTCAAAGCTGCTGAAGCAGAGGGGGATCTGTCTGTTGAATTTGACAAGCTTTGGGTTGTGCTTGCTACCTCCTCTTGCTGTTTGGTTTTGATGTTCCTTGGTGTAAGGGAGGAAAAATGAACCTTGCCATTTTCACTCTGGATCTTTACTCCATCTACCCTGGACCTTGTTTTTACTGATTTTTTATTTCTAGCTGTTTATCCTGTGCTCAGCGTTTCTCATGTTGTGAGGTGGTTTGTGAGGGCTGGTGTCTGATGAGACGTGGAGCACTAGGTCAGAGGTTCAGTCAGCCTAGTTTAGGGGTGAGTAGAAGTTATAAACATCTGGCCTTGATGTGGACCAGGGCTCTGGACTCCCCATTGCCATGGAGGAGATGATTCAGGTTGTAAAACAGATGGGGACGTGGTGGGATTCAGGCTCTGCAACCGTGGCTGTCCCCAAGTGCAGAGCTTGAGACAGGTCCTCTTCTCTCCCCTCTGCACCAAACTCCTGCATCTCTCCCCAGTCCAGCTCACTGAGCTCCAGGAGATCTTAAGTGCAGGGAGAGCATCTCCAGCAGCAGAACCCACATCTGTGTGCACGGAGAGGGCTGGGGAGTGCAAGGCAGTTGGGCTTTGCAACGGTGTTTTCTGCTGTGATGAGTAAGCTGCTGCTTTAAATTATTCATTCATTTGCCATAGTTTGTTTGGTTTATATTTATTTTGACATGGTCTAGAGGTTGGAGTAATTTTCTAACTCACTGAGTGATCTTTTTTTACTCTCTTAAGCACCTTCCCTATCACACGAAAACAATTTTCAGTCACAAGTACAAAGCTCCAGCTCGCAGCCAACGGACTTTATTTCCTGTGAATATAATTTAGCAGCTTTGGGTACATTTCATTTAAATACATTTGCATGGCGAGGCCAGGTTAGCCTTTGACTTAGGCTGAACCAAACTCCTTTCCATGCAAATACTTACAGAAGGGAGTGACCCCGGTCGCATCCAGGTTAAATACACTTTTGCATAATGGTGTGTGCTGTGAAATGCAATTAGGATATTTCTGCCTCCCTCTTCTTGTCTTTTTTTTTTCAAGAAAGTAATTTAAGTGAAGTGCCTGAGCGTTGTGAAGGGGATTTTTTGTTTGGGGATTTTTTTTGTTTGGGTTTTTTTGTCTTACTGACTCACGCTGCAGTGGGAACTGCCAGCCTGGTCCAGGCTCCTGCCCTGGGTCAGCCTGGCAAAAGAAATGCCATGATGCCATTTTCCTCCCCAGATTCTCTTCTACTGAGTAATTTATTAATTACAGCATGTACATTGGAGGACAAAGCCTTGGCCTAGTTTTGTTTTGAGTGTCAGGGGGTAAAGAGTAACTGGGACCAGTGACTGGAAAAGCCAGGCTGTGAAGGGACAAAGGGGGGTTGGAGGAGCAGTATTTGTTATCCTTCGTGTAAAGATCTAAAAGCGCCTTAAGAGGAGGGGAAGGACCCCTTCACAGGTCAGAAAATTGAGATGTGGGCAAAGGAAATGACCAGGTGAAGGTCCTACAAGCAGAGAGTTGCTGTCTGTGATCCCCAGGGTATCTGCTTAGAGTTTTGCCGCCATGTTCATCTTATTTTCTGTGGCTTCAAAGAAATTGTGAGAGGGGGTGGAAGTCTCCAACCAGGCTTGTGAAAGAGGTTAGATGCAATAATTTCAGATAATTTTGGCCTCAAAAATCCACAAATTCATGAAATATCATCTGGGCTGAGATGAAATCCAGGCGTTCCTGCTGAGCCCATCGTGTCATCCAACCTGTGAGCCTGGCGGTTCATTCCCAAAGCTGCATTCGGATCCTTTCAAGTAAAATTCATTTTGAATGTGTTCAGAGAAATTATTTATGCCAGCAGTAGTTACACCCAAACACAGGGCAAGAATAACATCCCAAATTAACAATGTAATCAAAACAGCCCATCTTTGTGGAGAACCCTGGATGACTGAACTGCTGGTATAAAAAACATCCCGGTGAAGTGTGCGAGAGAGTCGATGCATCAGAGAAAATCATGACCTGATCTGGGAGAGTCTGAGAGAAGAAATAAACTGGGGAGGAAAAGCGACGTGATCAGTTACTTTTAGCAAATAATTTGCTGAGCTGACTCATGTCTGTGCTCTTCAGAGGAGCACTTAGAGGCAGCGGCTGTCTTTTAAAATGGCTTGTGTGTTCAGCACCTTCTGCAAAAGAGGTCTGAGCTCTTGTCAGTAAACACTAAATAAATTATAACAATAATTAAGAACCTGCCACTTTCCATATAGCCTCACATCTGCTCTACTTTTCCAAAGGTGGGAAGAAGCCTGTGGCTGTTTTGTGTGTGGCTCTCACAGGTCTGAGCACGGACCAGGCTCTGGATGTGCTGGTTGGGAAAGCCCCCAATCGAAAATCCCCTGGCCCAGTGGCTTTGCGAGTTCAGGGGAGGAACAAGCTATTTTCTAATTCTTTGAATGCCAGAAGGACAATTTTCAGCTCCTGCTGGTTTTACCTGCTGATAGAAACCAAAGGACCTTGAAATACCTTGAATGCAGCGCTCGGGCTTCGCTGAGAATTTCAAGCTTTACCTCATAACCTGAGGATTCATTTTGCTTGCTCAAATGCGGAACACTTCAAATTCCTATTGTTTCTAAAATTACTTTGGGTAACTCCTGGCTGTCTTCATAAGCCTGGAAGGTGATTCACCAAAGGATTCACCACTTAAAGGCAAGCCTTCCTTCCTTCCTTCCTTCCGCCCTGGGAAAGGTAAACGGAGGCTGTCAGCAGCGGAAAATGAGGAGATTGTGCTGTGAACTGGTGTGGCAATTGCAGTTCCTCCTTGAAACAGCCATGCAATCCAGTCCTTTTGATTTCATAATCCATGGTCTTCCAGTGGGTCGGCTGCGTGACCCTTAAACTCAGGAGGGATCCAATACTGTGAGTTTAATCTGCCTAAAACTGGCCAAGTCCGAAATACTGAGTCAGAAATGAAATACAGCTAATCT
Organism: Gallinula chloropus; assembly: GCF_964237585.1. Taxonomy (NCBI): domain Eukaryota; kingdom Metazoa; phylum Chordata; class Aves; order Gruiformes; family Rallidae; genus Gallinula; species Gallinula chloropus. The sequence goes on from NC_140112.1 coordinate 4,249,563, forward strand.
AATATGTATCGATTGGATTTTATTTTATTTTTTTAACCAAGCTTGTCTAGGAAATGTAGGTTTTCAAGAAATGTCTGGGATGAAATTCACTTATTCTTTTGTTTGTTAGAAAACCCCAGTGATAGATGTGCTCTAACATCAGTACCGCATCCTTTCTGCGAGTACTGAGCAATCAGGAGTGTTTTAAATCCACGTTAGAAGCAGTGCTGGATCGTTACTAGCAACTGCTTTCCAGAACTGCTTGTCTTTTCATATTTTGTGGAAGAAAAGGTGTGAAATCCCCAGGATCTGTTGGTGCACCTGAAAAGAAACGAGTTGTTTTCCAAGAACTGACAGGTTGGGTTATATTGCCTCCGATGCTGAGGGTGCTCAGGTCTTATGGGTAAAGGTTTTTGGAAGCTATTTACTGAAAGTCATAGTGAAATTTGGCATCCTAAGCTACAGGCATCCCCTTTGGGGATGAAGCTGGGAGAGGTCCCACTTACCTCAAGTGTTTTTGGGTGATAAGCACTGAGGTTTCCAGTCGATCACCTTTGTACCAGCCCCGAGCCCAGCACGGGAGATCCTCTGCGGGCTCAGGCTTAATGTGAGTCAAATCCCAGGGAAAGAATTCCTGCTGTCAGGAAACACTTCCAGCAAAGGTTGCTTGATTTTTATTTTGTGCTTATTTGAAATAAAATATTTACAGTTGTTGTAGCCAGGCTTCACACCAGCCAGATCTAACAGCTCCAAAACAGAACAGAATGACGTCAGCTCTGAGCACACGTGAAAGCAGGAATGCTGCTTTCCATACCCAGGCACGACCCTGAGCTCCAACCTGGCCAGAGAAAAGACAAAGAACTGGCCCAAGGGTCAAAGAAACCTCTCCCCCAGCATAGTAAAATGCAGAGAGATGTGTTGATTCACACCAGGTAGGATTTGATCTGGGGCATTAGCTATCTTCCTACTTACCCGACCCACACAGAAATCCTACCCAGAGATATTCTCATAAAGAAGAATGCTTCTAATAAATTGGGTTTCTGCATAGAAAGATAAAACCTTTGAGAATATTTTGCAGCGTGTTCCCATGGAATGTGAAATTTCCCCAGATGGGAAATGGCGTAGCTATCATATTTAATTAATCTTCTGCCTCAAAGAGGTTCTTATCCTCCCACCTTTGTAATGCAGTTCAGGTCACTCCGCTGGGATTTCCCCCCCCTCCCCATGTCTGGTGTTAATGCCAATTCAGTGCATCAGTTCAGATGAGAAGATGGAGGAGTTCAAACCGGAGGTGAGCTGGGGTTGTGCAGTTTGGAAATGCAGGAGGTCCTTGCTGAATATAGATACTGCCTCCCGGTTCAAAGTCATGCAGGGGCCTCGGCCCACTCATCCTAAAAAAGGCATCCCTTCACCATGCTAAACCTTCCCAAGCTCCTTCTGCTCCCCTGCAGAGCAGGTTTGCAATGTCTTGGATCTTCCAAACGTGGTGCAATGTGCAAACGCTGAACGAATGATAAAATTCTTGGCCATTTTTATTTCTTTTCTTATTTTTTTTTCCCCTGCACTTTATATTTTCATTTCTTTAAGCCTCTCTCCTCATAAGCAGCAAGGACAGATGTTTCCAACGGAGCCTGTGCTCACCCCAGTGATGTATCCCTTCCTGAGCCACCGTCCATTAAATACCTGCACCCTAACGGACCCTGCCTAGCCTAAAACCTGAAGTGCATTAGAATGATGGGGATCAAATGCAAAGTTTGGATTTGATTCAAGTTCTGAATCCTTGCTACACTGAGGCTGTTTGTATTTGAGCTTTTAGTTAATGCATTTAACAAGGAAAAATTCTGCTGCCGTGGCTGCTTTCGCCTGTGTAGCAACGAGACCTCACAGCACTACAGATGCATCACCTTGGTAGTTGCCTGCTGAAACCAAGTCTCTTTCTGCCTGTCCCCAGTTTTCCAGCTGCTGAGAGAAGGTATGAACACAGTGTTTTGTAGTGTGTGTTCCAGCCAGCATAGCTGCTCAATAGCCATCAAACACCACATCCAGACAAGAAACACCACGCTGCATCCTCCTTGCCCTGAAGGAATATTGCCATATGGCTCTTCCATACTCTTCTCCTGCAAAACCTGGAGATAGACTCTTCTTCCTCCACTAAGGTGCCCCATAACCATTATGTCTAAGCCTTTAGTATTTCTCTTTGCTCATTTATCCTGGTTCTCCATGCCCTGGGATGTGCAGAAGGAAGCAGCCGTGTGTTTAGTGGGCTCCCCCCTCTCTGCTGTGCTGGCTCAGTCCAGCCTGGCAGTGCCAGCCCTGATGCGGCTGGAGTGGCACTCAGCATCCTGCTGCTCTTCTGATTCAAAGGTTCCTCTGACAGATTCAAAACTAGATTTATTTGCTGAGCTCTCAATAAATTACCCTGGCAGCGGTGAAGCAGCTGAACTTGGAACACTTGGGGAAATAAACAAATAGGCAATGACAAATGTATGCTCCTGCATAAACTGTCAAATCCCCAGGTGATTTGTGGCTGTCTAAGTATGGGTGTTAATTGTTAGCTTCTGTTAGGCTTTCTGTGTGCTGATGATGGGGCAGCAGAGCCCCCCAGAGCGGTTTTGCCTGAGGCAATCACGGCCAAAATTCGACCAAAAGTTGTTAAAAAACCCAAGTAATAATTTCCTCATCCTCTTTTGTACAGTGTCTTGCAAAGGTTTAAGAATCTGACTCTTCCTGGCAGCAGTATTCCTGTGGATCATCAAAAATATCTGTTCCTAGGACACTTTTGTTTCAACAGCAGAGTTAAAACCCCAAACAAAGCCTTTTCCTGGGCGGGTGGGACAAGGAGCATCTAATTTATCAAATCTCTGTATCCTAAAGATGGCTGAGCCAGTTACATTTCTAGGAGGAACCCCTGTGCTGTACCAGGGAGGCAGCTCATCCCTTTTGAAACTCAATTTTAATATTTTTTATTCTGGAAATAAAGAAGGTCCTTCCACACCCTCAGTGCTGTCTCCCGCTGCAGAAACAAATGCCTCTGAAGAACCCTGGGACCTTAGCAAAATAAGAAAATCAATGAACTTCTTTTTCCCCACCGATATCTAAATAGACATTTTTATGTGTTTTTACATTGGTAGCTGTTGAACAAAAGGTCACTCCTGATTTGAAGTCAGGCTTTATAACCCAGCTGGCTTTCGGGAGGGGGGAAAAAAAAGAGAAGGAAACACCATTTCTCATTTCTCTGGCTGTTCTGTTGACGGAGGGTGAATGCAGAGATAAAAGAAACAAACGTGTAGATGTGTGTGTCACTGCGTTGAGTCGCTGCAACAGCTGCTGATGAACTCGGGTACAACCATGCTAATCATAGAATCACAGACTGGCATGGGTTGGAAGGGACCCCAAGGATCACAGGCAGGGACACCAACCTCCAGGCCTGGAGCTACACAAGGTTGCTCAGGGCCCCATCCAACCTGGCCTTGAACACCCCCAGGGATGGGGCACCCACCCCCTCTCTGGGCAGCCTGTTCCAGCCCCTCACCACTCTCTCTGTAAAAAACTTCCCCCCCCAATGAACTTGTATCGTGTTTGCAAGTACAACCTGTCCAATCAGTCTGAGTGGCACTGCTCTATAAATCACAGGGATTTATGGACAAATGTTGTAAGGAAAAGAACCTTTCTTCCTTGTGAGATTCACCTCTTGCTTCACGCTGCAGCAGTGGATTTCTACCATGAGCTGCTCTTTGGGAGTGTAACCTGTCACACACAGTCTGTGACAGGTATTCCCTAGGTCTGAACCAAAAATTAAAGAGGAACAGGCTTGCACTGAGGGAGGCAGCGAGCATCAGTGTGGTTGAACTGATTCTACCACACCACGAATAGTCTGCTGTCAGGATTGCTGCCAATGGAGGTTTACATCTGTGGGCACATCCTCCCAGGTTACTACTACAGGGTGAAGTGATCGATCCTGGTTATGAGCAGAGGTGTTGTGTGATGAGCTTGAAAACCTCTCTGGAAGCAGTTACACCAGAGGGAGTAACTTGCACAACTTACTGTTTCTGCTGTTGTCATTCCAGGCTGGTCCCAGGCTTTTGTACCTGGGAACAATAGACATGAGGAGAAAGTTATTGGGCACTGGAACAGGCTGCCCAGGGAGGGGATTGAGTCACTGACCCTGGATGGATTTAACAGATGGGTAGATGAGGTGCTCAGGGATGTGGTTTAGTAGAGAATGGGTACAGTTGGGCTTGGTGATCTCAAGTCTTTTCCAACCTGGTGACTCTGTGCTGCTCTGCTTTAGCCCTTTCCATTCAGTGGTTGGGTTTTGCTGGGACTCTCACTCTGGGGAAGGCTCCTGCAGCCATCCCAGTGTCCTGGTGCAGGTACCCTGTGGCAGGAGGGTCCTCTCTATCCTAAAGAATAGAGATGCTCTACTTCCTGGCAGCAAGAAAAATGTATGAGACCCCTTGTAATTTAACTAATGCCTGTTTTATAAACACAAACAGGGCAGAAGCGGAGAGGGATTCATGACGGGGAATTCTAGTGATACTGGAAAAAAATAGTAGTTTTCCACTGACTCCAAAAGAGCCAGAGTACTGCCTTGGGGTGTCTAAAGGCAGCATATCCTTTGGTGTCAATACAGCAGAAGACCAGGGTGGGCTGTAAGCTGTCCCTTCTAAGTGTCAGTCAGTTGGACCATTAAAAACCACTGTCTGGGCTCCAGTGGGACACCCTGGGGATGCTGGGTTCAGAATCAGGCTGGAGGGAGCTGCCTGCTTGTCCCAAGTGGGACTGAACCCCAGTAAATGTTGCTGATGAATCTTTGTCTAAGCATCACTTAAAGACCCCTGGGGATGGGTATTTCTTAGGCTCCACAAACAGTCCCTTAATAACCTGCTACGAAATGAAAAGCAAATTTAATGAGGACTCCAGCAGCTCCCAATTCAAACATCACTTTAGAAAGACAAAGCAGTAAAAGAATTGAGTCAATTTACATCTTTTGGCAGGAAGGTGTAAATCACTAGGAGAGAAAGGCTTATGGTAAATACACCCTTACTATGTAGTAAGGAAGGGAAACTGGTGTAGCTGCATTTACCAACTGAAATGTCCAAAATTAATCTTGTTGAAAATATCAGGTACTGGTAATAGCATCAGGCAGTAAACTAAAGAAATAAACATCAAAAGGGCTGCACAAAGTACGGCCCAGGATGCCCTGGGGTGGCAGAGCCATGCCCATGGGCCAAGTGACTGTGTGGGAAGGAGGAGGATGCTGGGCAGCTAGAACAGAGCTACAGCTGCCATAAAAAAAAAGTCCTTCCAGGAGAGAAAATCAATGATTTTTTTATTGCTTTTATTTAAATTAAAAATAAAAAAAAAAATCTGCAATAAGTTATAACATTAAAGGGATGAGTGAAATTATTCTTCGCAAAGAATCCATTTGTGACATCTTAATGTGTCCTAAATATAGTAGGCTCTGAGACACGTCGCTCGCTTACCAATAGAATCAATGATATTAATCACTCTGGTGATGGGCACGGGACAGCTACGCTCAGGACTGGCTCACTCCAAGATGATTGCTCTGTCTGGTGGAAAAAAACGAGTTTAATGTGACATCATCAATCTAAGACCAAGAATGGGATAGATTTTCTGATTACGGGGTTAAGTGATGCATCAAGGGAGAGCAGAGCTTGGTCATTGCTAATCATTTGAATTTAGGAAGACTGAGGACCATGACATTATTGGCTGGCATTAAAGAGCAGCGCTTTGATACCAGCCATTTGTATGTGTCCTTTCTTCTTCATGACTGTATTTATTATCCAAGCAATAGGAAAATAGGCTTGGGAAAGTGATTTTGCTCAGTCTTTCAGTCCTTGGTTCTGTCTAGCTGACAGCAGCCCCATGATGTAACCCAGAAATTCAAGAGATGCTTGGGCAGGCGTGACTGTAACGTGTGTTAGTGCAATCGCACCAAAACCAGTGGAGAAGAGGCAAGTCCACTGGGCATGGAAGGAAATCTGGCACTCACTAGCTCTGCAGACCCTGTCACCTTGTGGGTTAGTTAACTTCAGCGTGTCACAGTTCTCTTCTAGACTCTGGGGTCGGTTTCCAGTCAGATTTAATCTGTATTATGCAAAATAAGAGCAGAGTCTTCCGCAGGAATAGTGTGACATGCTGAGCTTCCTTGGCCTCATTTGATATCAACAGGTGCTGGAGTTTCCTCCTTGAAACTGTGGAAAAGCTGATGCTGGGTTGGTCTGTCTGTACTTGGGTGGGGAAGACCTGTTTGCTGGGATCTAGGGGACTTAAATCCCCTGGTATTTAGGAAGATGCTCAGTAGGGCTCTAGACAGATTGCTGGGGGAACATGTTCCCTTCTGCACAGACCTGTCTGCTCTTGAGAGCCGCTCTCGAGTCACGCAGCACTGTAAATCACTGTCTGCACCCCCTGCTTCTATTAGAAATGTGGCGTTATTGATAGCGGGATGAAATAATGTGAAAAAAGGCTGATTTAAGCTTCAGCCAAGCAGGGAAGTAAAGGGAGGGACATCCATCGGTACACATAACAGGCTGGTCCTTTACACAGCCTGTTCTTTATGCTATACCGGGTTTGAATGTGGCTTGCAGCCTCCAAGGGCGTTCTCATGTTTGCACCCCAGCTCTGTCTGCGCTGGTATCCTCAGTACTGCGTGTGCTAGGCCTCGCTCCGTGTGCTAGGCCTCGCTCCGTGGCTGTGCCTGGGTGAGCTGCTGCATTGCTGCTTGGAAGAGCAGCGCAAGACCCCAGATGAGCTGTTACGGTTTTGGTCTTATTGCTGTGAGACCAGAGAGCAACCTGGGGACAAGCAATCCTCTGAAATGTGATTGTCCCCTGCACTCGTTCTACATTACTCTTTCTACATGATATAACTTCCTTCAAACCAGCCCAGCAATTCCCACTAATGCATGTTGGTTCGCATTTTCTGCTCTCAGAATGCCCTGCCTGCTCCCAGTGAAGCCCCTGGTCCTCAAACTTCAGTGAAGTGAGTAGATAAATCAGAGCAGACCGTCCTGCTGAGGTGCTGACTCTGTTTCCCTTGGCAATAATCCCGTCATTAAACCACCGCTGCCCTAGTTCGGGATGTCGTGTCTTAGTGGAGGATGAGATTCCTCTTTCATAGAAGAAAAAAGAAAGACAAGGTTGGACCCTCAAGAGTGATTTTTAATTATTTCCAGATCTTCTGGATCATTAGGAAGATGAAAGATGGCATCAGTTAAGATGCAGGGCACACTGATATAATGTAATTGATTTTTACATATATTTAACTGATGATTCATAAAACGTGATATGGCTGAAGCAGCACAGCCTGAAGTGCAGCCTGAATACAAAAGGTCCAAGCTCATAATAGAGAGATTACCGGGTCTGTCACTTCTGAAGGTGAGAGCCTGAGGATGGGGTTCCTGACATTCATCATCATTATCCTTATTTATTATTTGCGTTATGGTGATGTCCGGAGGCTGGATCCTTGTGCTGATTGTGCTGGGCGCTTGCAAGTAGAACAGAGACATGAAATGCAGGAGCGGTGGTATCATTGGCACTGGGATAGCTGTTTGGGTTGGGATTTCTCCCCCGAGCCTCACTGGTGCTCTGTGCTGGGGTGTGCTGTCCAGCACCTGTCAGATCATTGCTTTTCTAACGTTATACCCCTTGTTGCTAGAGAGGCTCATCAGCCCCACCAAAATGTTCTGCAATCTCTAGATGATTTAGGTGACTCTGGCTTCCTGCTGTCCAACCTGCCAGCATCCCAAAGCGGGGGGCTGCCCCCACCCACACCACCTTCAGGGTGGGGGGCTGTAGTTAAAGTGAGTGGCACCCACAGCCTTCCCCAGGATGCTCATGTGAGGGGGAGTGGTCCAGTGTCACCATCTGTCTGCTTTGCTGTGACAGTCTCCCACCCCTGGACAGCACGGAGCTCGCGGGACAGGGGCAAGCTAAACCCACCTTAAGTAATCCGTATCACAGCCACTATTTGTCAGGCTGAGGACTCTGAGGATTAGATCTGACAGCCAGGCTGGAAAACCTGTGCAAACCTTCCTCATCTATGAGATGTTCCAGGCTTTGATAGCTTCAATTTTTCATTTCAGGGACTTATATTGATTGCTTTAAGAGTTACACACACACACATATATACACATACACACACACACAGAGCACAGGAAAATCAGAGCAAACTTTTTCCCAAACAGCTGTGTCCCAAAGGACTGGGAAGGATTGATTTTTACACATTTGGCTTTTAGGCTATTCACATCTCAATCCAGACAATTTTCTTTCAAGACAGTCCACTACAGTCCACTTAATTGTGTTTTCTAACCAAGCACTGGAAGAGATTTGTTGGCTTTACTGTCCAAAGAAGACACAAATCTTTTTTTCCAATTTTTTCCCCTTGTGGTGATAATATACTGAGTGAATTTCTGACCCTAAAAGCAATAAAATACCAAATTGTTGAGCCCAACACCACAGGGAAAAGATTAGTTCATGGAGGAATTTAATGACTTGGAGAGGAGGACCTGGCTGTATATTTTTCTATTTTTTTTTATTGGGCAGTAATTACTTAGAGTATAGCTTTCCAATTGTTCAGGACAGTGTGCTAGCTCTGACTCTGTGCTTCGTAATAACTCAGAGAAATAATCTCAGTATGAGTGTTAAAAAAGCATTCTTTTATGTATTTTCTTTGGCTCCAAGTTTAATAGTTGGATATGCTGTCCTCAACCAGGTTAGGTATTCCGATGGCATCTTGTAAATTGAGTTAAAAATAAGTTTTGTCATGCCTTGTGTCCAAGTTTCCAGGTTTATTTAAGGCTCAGATGTTATAAAATAATCAGTTAAAATAGGTGGCTTTACTTGCAAGCTGCACCACACCTCCCTTACCTTGGAAGTAGGACCATGAGCCACGGTTGCTGTTCAGAACGGTGCTGCTTTGCCCAACAGCAGCTCAAAGACAATTATCTCATTACCTAATGACTTGGTGCAGCGCTTCACAAGCTGAGGAATGAGAGAGCCAGTGAGGCTGCACGCAGTGCTAGATGATTTTAAAGTCCCCGTGGGCTGGTGGCAGGGGAAGCAGCGGTGCTGGCATCCCTCCTCCTGTGATACCCCAGGGACCCAGCGGTTGTGGGGGCTGCATTGTGGGGGCTGCAGTCATGGAGTGTTGCTCCCTGCCGACTATTCTGATAGCTAATGGGAGGTGAAATGAACCTAGTCCAAGAGACAACAGGATGCTTCTTGCATGAGGAACCCAGGCCAGTTCAGACCGGATTTCCACAAATGCAGAGCTTCAGTTCAAGTGATGCTTTTCAGGAATACTTTTATGAAAACAGGTTGGTTTAAAAAGCACAAAACTCCATCCTTTTGCTCTGAATATTTTGCTGGTCAACCAATACAACTCCGTGCTAGACCTGCTCACAATTTCCCTAGCTGACTGAGGGATTTTACTTCCAAAATAGCTTGCTCTACCTATACCACCTGGTAAAAACCAAAAGGAAACTTTCAGCCCCACTTTGTCCCTTGAAGCAGATGTCAAACCCCCTCAGGGAAGGAAAAGTGGGGTGTGTGGAGCAAGCAGGCACTGACCCTTAAAGGCGGAGTCGCACGCATGAAGTTGTAATAACAGTTACTGCGAGTAACTGTTTATTCCATTCCAGCAAAACAAGCAAATAAACTGCCGATGGTGGTTTGAAACTTCATACAGTGTAATATTCCTGTAATGGAAAGCTTTTAGAGAGGAGCAATAAAAATAAATTGGAAACTGCTTTTCTGCTGGATACAGCTGGCATAAGCACCATCTGAGCAAACAGGATAACACGAAGCTTAACGTAACATCTCTGGTTTTATTGCTCAGAAGCGACAGGTCTTATAATAGTATAAATTCACTTAAAAAATGGACTTTTTTAGAAGCCCTCTGTGTTAATTCTGAGCGGTATAATTACAGGTCTTTTTATGATTTAGGTTAGAGACCAATTAGCTTGCTTCCGAGACTCTTGAAAGACTGCTCTCCCCCTTCCCATGCAGGTCTCGCTCTGCTCTGAATTCAGACACACGAAGCAGTAAAGTGAAATTGTTCATAGCCAAGAGAAGTAACTGGATGCGCTGGCTTGGCTTGGCTTTAAGTACATTTCCTGCAAGAAGACTGTCATAAGAAATGCAAATCAGTGATGAGGCACTTGCTTCTCTGAGCTGGAGTATGTAAAATGGTTGTGTGGTTCTTGGGGGGTCTCTCCTGGATTCTGTGCATTTAAATATACATATATATGTTGTGTCTTGCAAGTGGTTTTCCAAGGAGTTGCTCTTAGACCGTTTTGTGCCTTGCACCGAGCAGTCCATGTGTAGGTTGTATGTGGGTGGCAGAATGGTCATACCTGGTGGTTTCAGAGCCAGCTCAACTTATCATTGTAAAAAATGAAAAGCATGTCCTGTTAGAAAGGCTACAGAAAGCTAGAGAGGATTTCTACTTGCTAATCATACTACTTAATTTTTAAGCCAGGCCTGTAGCTGGTATAAATGAGAGATACTCGGTCTGTACTCACCCCTCTTGTGCCGTGCTTACTGCAGCCTGCTAATGACTTTCCTGGTGTAACACAGTGTCTGAACTCACCTTAGTGAATCCAGAACGGGATTTTCCCTTCAGCTTTCACTTGAAAAGTGTACAGAAAGAGCACGACCCCACTGCTTCAAGTTGCTCCTGCAAACAGAGCCTTTCCTCTTCACATTTCCCTTTGGAAGGTCACAAGGCATAAAAGCTGCGATATAGCCCAAGGAAACTACAGCACACCAGGCTCCCTTGCCACTTGCTTTACTAAGCAGCTGCATTACACTGTATTTTCCTTGCCTCATGCTCGATAGTACTTGATGGTAATCTTAATTTGTGTTGTTCTTTGAATTCTAACTAAAGAAGACATTACATCTACATTGAGGGAGTTGGTTCATCACTGCAATGCAGGGTGCTCTGGGAGAGAATTCCCTGGCTGCTTAACAGTACTGACACACAACAGCTCTGGACATGAAGCGACAAATCTGTTATTAATATATGTCTAAGTAGCCCAGGGGTTCGATAATGTCTTTCTCCTCAAGGTCACCAGTTCAAATATAACAGGAGCTGGAAGTTGAAGTTATTACCATTTGATGGCTTTTTGTTAGTCTGTGTGAAATTAAGAGTGCACATCCTGCACATTAATGGACTTTCTGCAGGATGTAGCTTACTGTTGTGTGCCTGGAAGAGCTCTCAGACGTGCAGAATGATGGTCCTTTCCCAGTGAGCACACACTTCACTCTTCACTGGTGTTGCAGAGCTGATGTCATGACTTGCTGTGTCCAGAGGCGTCATACCCACCTGTTGTCTTCTCCGTGACTTGCGTGGCTCCTGTGTGTGAGCAGGTTATCGGGGATGTACTGACTCTGTGCTGTACAGGGAAATGCAGGATCACTTTGCCTTCTCTCCAAGCCTTTTGATTTGTCACAGTTCGCTGAAACTAGTGATTCTGCTGAGGTTTGGGCTCGGTGAGATGCTGAGACACAGCTGCCGGTCATTGTGGTGCGCAGATGGGCCTCGCCTGCCTTGCTGGTCATCCCATCTTAGTGGCAATAAAATTCCCTCCGATGGGACGCTGGTGCTCGCTTCCACCAGACCCACTGAGGCAGACTCCCAAGGCAGCCAGACCTCCCTGCCCCACATGTTCCTGGAGCAAACCTGCCGTCGCATTGTTGTGCTGAGAATGGCTGCAGCCCTCGTGCAGACCCAAGCTGACAGCAGACATGGGCAGAGCCTGCCCGCTTCCCTTTATCGCTTTTAATCGGGCATGCAACTCCAGTGATTGGGTCTTTAATATGTGACAAACATCTGATCTGTTCCCCATTCCTCAGGCCTGTCTCGTTGCCTTTCTTGTTACAGCAGAACGATTACAGAGCACTTTGTCAATAATCCAGCAAACCTATCATGCGGTCAATCAATGGGAGCTGGGTTTGTCCAGACTTGCCTTAGCTCTGTCTGAAGAATGCCAAGGGGAGGGATATTGCTTCACCACTTATCAGGAGACATTACCCTTACAGATATTCCTCTGTCTCCTTTGTCTATATAAAACCTATTGTTGCCGATTGGTATCGAGGAGCTCTGCATCAAAACAAATCCCCCGAGTCTGCTCCTGCTATCCATCAAGTCCTGATATGATTAGGGCATCGGTGCACGGGAGTGCATCCATCCACTTGTGCAGGCATGGAGCAAGCGACAGCCACTCCCCACCGAGCAGCAGTGGGGGAAGGATATGAAGCTGTGGGATGGGCCCCCCTGATAAGCATCCTGCCGTGGGATTCTCCTATTTCACCAGAGATTCCCATGCCAGAAACAGAGGGACATTTCCAGAAGGTGATTCAGCCCACCTGTAACCAAAGAGCTTCCAGGGATGTCTTGCTGATGACTCCACAGCTAGTAGCCATTGGACTTGTAACTTGGAAACCTCAGTGGAGGGCTGGAGGTGGGGTAGGGCGACTCCAAACCTTTATGTTGCCATTTTTACTCTTTAATCCTCTTATTAATTCAGGATCCTGCTGGCAGGGAACAAAGGCCCAGGGAAGCGAAGCTACAGCATCTCTTGTTCACTGATAATACCGTGCAGCGGTGCCTCGGTGACGGTATCTGTGCCCCCTATGCACTAATCGCCTCGGTGCCGCAGCCTTGCTATCTGCAAATCAGGAGGTGAAAGCTCTGATAGTGTCTCCAGCTATATACTTGTTGTTTAACTTAATGGGCATTTTAAAGAAAGATATGGGTGAAAAAGCAGAGAGAAAATACTTGTTGCTGGATGGTAACTCGCAGAAGCTGTTGCAAAAAGCTCCACCTGACAAGGCCGGCAGGAGCACGTGGGTGTTTCCCTACCACAGAGGGCAGGGGGGAGTTTTACCCCATTTGTTTAGCTGATCCATGCCTGCTGGAAACCCCTGGCTTTGCTGCTGAGGTTTTTCTCCATCGTTAGCTGTGCGAGGAAGATGTCTAAAAGCTTGGTGGGGGTGTAGGTTGCTTTCTGGCTGCATGATCTATTGTCCTGGGTGCCTTTAACGTGGTGGCTGGCACGGTCCTCATGTGTGCGCTGCAGAGTGGTCATCCTGCTCTGATGTTCTGAGCAGGCTGAAGTTTTGCTCCTGATAAACTAAGCTGGTGGATCTAATGGTTTCCAGTGTAGAGTTAGTGGGGTCACTGCTTCTTCAGGGTCCAGAGACAAATTGTATAAGAGGAAGATTTGATATCCAGGGATGCTGGCCAAGGACAAAGCGGTTTGACCTAAATTCTTCCGTGTAATGGCAGGGCTTGTGGTAATGAATTCTGTCTTATCTGCATGATGGGGCCATGATTTGCAGACATCAAAATCCGTAGTTCGGTGAATGCAGCTGTAAACTTGGGAGGGTGGCTAAATAAATAAATAAGAATTGTCAATGCAGAATAATATGCTTGCGCATGGTTAGCAATGGCTGGGCGACTGTATATCACAGCAAAGAATAATGTCAGGTTTGGGAATCAGATAAATTGCAAATAACGATGCAGAAAGCAACTGAGCCTTGAGGAGTATCAGCAGCTCAGCTGGATGGGCGGCTGCAGGAAGGCTTTGTTTGGAAGGGAGAAATAGAGACCAGGAAGATGGGAGGGGGGATGAGGGAAAGGGGAGGGAACAGCAGGCCTGAGAGCTGTGTTGAAGTGCAGGAGAGATGGTAAAAGGCCATGGACAACCCAGACAAAAATACTAAGCAGCAATAAAATGCAGCGTTGGTGGAGATGAGATGATAATTTGTTCTCCTCATCAGAGCCACGTGTGCACCAGGGCTCGGACCAGACTCTGAAGGTACGCTCAGTTCTGCCTTGCACCTTGTGCAGTGATTTACACTGTGGTGGGGCGGAGGAAAACCCTCCGACCAGCGTGCAGGGGCATTGGTGTGTGTAGCTCTGTGTGTGTGTGTGCTTTGAGCAGAGGAATCTAGTTCTGGCAGAGCTTAAACTTACCCCTCAAAGGGCCTGAAGGTCGTTTCCAAACCGCTTTGGCCAGTGAGGGGTTGTGCATTCCTGACTTCAGGGCGCACGAGCATCAGACTGCATTTTCCTGGGAAAAATGGCTTAGAAAGGTGAGTGGGGATGTGAGAACCAACCGCCCTGTGACAGGAGAGGTCCTACCGGTCCTCCCAAACGCCAAGGACAGCTCATCCCCCAGCAAAGCTCTTAGAGCCGGGCGAAGGATTTTGTGCAGCGGGATGCCAGCCGCTGCAGGCACACACAGGGTACATACTCCTCACTGGGCACACCCTCCCTTTGCTCCCAGTTGCAAGTTAAAGTTCAGCTGCAGCCAAATGTGTTTGAGTCAAACTAAAATGTCACTGGTTTTGGCTGACCTTTAGAGACGTGGTGTTAGTCTGGGCACTGAACGTAGGAGCAGGTGGGTGCAGGTGTAAGTGTACTGCAGGTGTAAATACATGTACCATAGGTGTATTGCAGGTGTTTATGTACCACAGGTCTATATGTATTACAGATATACATGTACTGCAGGTGTATGTACATGTACCATAGGTGTACATGTACCAGAGGTGTACCTGTACCACAGGTGTACATGCGCTGCAGGGCACAGCCACATCCAGGGCTGTGGGTACTAGCCTGAGAGGAGGAGCTGGGATGGAGAGCCTGGGGTGGGAGCTGTGTGGAGCTATCTCTCAGCTCCATCTCTGCATCCTCCAGCGGCACAGGCATTGTTCAGCACTTTTCAAAGATGCTGATAACAATGATACGGATCCCTGGTACTTATTAAGCTGATGGCTTTTAAACATTAAATCCCAGCTATAATCAAATTAACTTAAATTGTTATTTAAAAAAAAAAAAAGGAGGAAAGAATTCTCAGCACTCCCCAGTAACATTTAAAAGGTGAGGGAACTGCCTGCAGGCCTAAATAAGTGTTGCTGCAGATTGCATCCAGGACTAATTTGCCAGCTAATGACTGAAGTTGTAGTCGGGAGACTATGGAGCAGAGGGGGAGGAGGGAGAAGCTTCCTGGCTGGGGAGGATTTTGTGGTGGTGTTGCAGTTTTTCCTGGAAAGGGACTGCAGAGCATCCTCTTGCAAGGCCAAGCATTTATCTGCAGAATGACATGATCATCCTGTTCTTTAGGGAGTGATTTCTTATTCAGTTTTTTTCCATTCTGAATGGTTTTGTGTGATCCTCCAGCCCAGCCCTCTGCAGCCTTCCCTACATCTGTGTGAGGACAGTATGGCTGGGGACAGCCATCCACCATGGGGGAAAAGCTGTTAGTCACTGTAGAGCTTTGGATACCTCCAGGAGTTTCTCATCCTCTCCATCCTTCAGCTAGCCTTTGGGAGGAAAGAGAGTGCATGGGGAGAAGGGAAGAAATGGGGTTCAGCTCTGCTGAGCTTGAGTCCCCTGGGGTCTGGCAGAGAGAGGAGCTGTGTACCTCTGGCAGCATCATTGTGCCATCCTGTGCACAGTGTTCACGGGCATGCCATGAGGTGTGGTCCTGATAAGAGCAACCTGGGATGGGATTGCCCATGGCTGCATGTGGATTTCCACAGGCCGGGGAAGGTGGAGCTGTGCAGCAGCCCCTGCTTACCTTATTCTGAGCGTAGCCAAGTGTCAGGCTCCTGTGCAGGCAGCCTGGGGACTCTCCTGAGCACAGAAATCCATTTTTAAAGAGGAGAGCAGAAGGAGATGACAAACTAAGTTACGCAGACTCAAACCCGGCTTGCTCTTCTGTATTTAAATCCATTGTCATAGCCCAGGGCATCCTTGAATAATTACTTCTGATGACTGGCTATGACGGGTCTGTTCGGGTCTAGATGATGCGCACAAGGGATGCCACAGCTCTGCAAGTCCAGTAACGCCCGTGGGGTCTGCACTGTGTCCTGCCTAGAAATGAACTTCTGCAGGACAAGCCCCTGAGCCCCCCTGCTCCTCAGCTCCCATGATGTGTCTCTTCTCCCCACATGCATGTTTTACATGTGTGCATGTCCTGGGCTGTCCTTCAGCAGACGGGCTGCCCCATCTCAAGGGCTGAGCTGGCTCAGATTGTCCCTCAGACAGGGTCAGATGGTCCCTCAGGGAGCCCTCAGCCCCTTTGCTGTAAATTATCACGCACAGGGGAAAACCAAACCCAGGGATTTTCATCCCTTCTGTGTCCACATCTCAGCCGCTGCATCCCTGTCGCTCCCCTGCGTGGTGTCCCCTGCACAAGCACAGGTCCCTGTGCCTAAATCTGGGCATCCCTGGGGACAGCACACGGTCTGGGCTGCACCGAAGTTCTCTGGGGTGTGTGTGTGCTGCACCAGCATCATGCTTGTGAATTCAGGGGGTGAATTTAATCTTCACAGCTCGCTTGAGTTAGGTGAGAAGCGGAGGTGGATGTCAGAATCTGCTCTTCAGTTTGTAGCAGAGGCTCTGAGCTCCAGCACACGCTTTTGTCAGATCCCCTTCACCAGGATCACCTCAACAGAAACTGCTTCTGAAAGACATTTAACATTTCTGTGGAGGCTTTGAAGATCTGATTAAACCATGCTCTGTTTTGAAGGAATTGAAAATATACTTGTTAATTTAATAGATGGCTTCCTTTGGTTGCAGGATCCGTCCCTGCCAGGCACATAATTCAAAGATTATCTGTTATCTGTTGTGGTTGAAAAAAATAATTCCAAGACATCTGGATTTGTGCTAATGTCTATGAGCAGCAAGTCTTCGATTTCCTTCATACTTCATTACTGGAGTGCCCCAAAAAGCAATCCTTCCTTCATCAGGGCTGTTTTGTCCCGTCAGGTTATTGTTCCCCATGATGTATGAAGCAACAAGAAGGCATTTCCTTTATTTTCATGTGTTAAGCTAACCGTCCACTGCTGACAGCCCTATTAAACCAGAGCAAGTTGAATGTTTAAGTCATAAAGTTTTACATCAGATCTATCATTTTGACAGAGCAGATGCTTTTCCTTTCCTCCCACCCTCTGAATCTTGAGCGTTGTAACCAGCACTTGCAGGGAGGACAGGCGGGTGGACAGACAGACAGATGGCTGGCAGACTGACAAGGTCACCACCAGACCCAGCTCTCTGTTGTAGCACAGGCTTAACGGTTTTGTGATTCCTAATGAAAGTCCAAAGTGTGGCAGCCTTGGGAATCACAGTCCTGCCTCTCCCGTTCCGTCTCCTCTGACCCTCCGTAGGGTAACGACCCACTAACTCTGCACAGGGAAAGCATTAAATAATGAATCATTTAATATTTGATAGCCAAAGCGCTGTGTACCCACTAATTAACAATAACTCAGGCTGGACCATTGGAAACTAATGCATATTTTATTTCCCAGAGTGTGTTTGAGGAAGAAAGGATGGCTGCCTTGTGGGACAGGGACCAGAAATCCCTGTCTCATGAAGTGACCTCAGGTGCCCCAGCCCCCCCAAACTTTCTGTTTTCCGTTCCTGTTGGGTTTCCTCAGATGAACCTCTCAGCTCTGCTTCTGCTGAATAGGTTATTGCTGCTGCTCGAAGGCAAAGAGGGGAAATCCTCTCTTGAGGTAGTAGGTGAAAATGCACTGAAGTCGATAAAGATGCTCCATATAAATCTGTAAGTGCGACCCAATAAATCCAGTGAGATTTGTTTTTATTCCCACACACACACACTCTATTCAACGAATCGCTTCTGTTCTCCAGGTCTGAGTATCTTTGCACTCCATGTTGTAAGTAGGCATCATCTACCGAAAGTAACAGATACCCATCTGAACCAGGACAGCAGCCGGCACTTCATTTAGCATGAGAAGTAAATCGGTAGGGTGGCTGCATCCATCTTTGCTATCGTATTGCTGGTCTGAAATGAGTCATTTTGGCTTTCTTATCTCTACCCTGGAAACCTGTGTCCTTACATAGGAGTTTTATGCACTGATGCAGTATGCCAGGAAAAAAAAAATTAAGTAAAAATGAGAAGATTACATCTCTTACCCACCAGTTGGTGGTTCCTTCTGTGCTCCTGACCAGTTAATGCCATAAACTTATTTCCATTAGTTTTATTATTGCTTTTTATCTGCTTTTCCCCAAGCCACTTACTGTAACGTCAAAGCACCAAACCTATTTGTATGAAATTGTCCTCTTAGAAAATAAAAAAAATAGAAAACATTTAAAAGGGCAGCAAGAAAGGCCAGAGAGGCAATGGCTTGGAAGAAAAATCTCAGACTCTGATCATTCTGGCTCATTCTCCCCCCTCCCTAAAATTGTGTTTTTTAGATATTCTTTCACCAGCCAAAGGTCACATTATCATGGCATCCCAACTAGTAATCGCATCCAAGAGACGCAGCTGCAATTCATCCCAGCTCCTGGGCAGGCTGGATGCCAGGGGATGTAATGAATGGGGCAAACGAACTTGTGGATGTTGAGAGTGGTTTTGCCCTGATCAGTTTTCCTCAGGATCTCACAGTTTATCTCCCATGGTTAAAAAAAAAAGATTATCATAAAACCATTTCACTTGCAAAGCCCAGTAGTATCCGTGGTTTCCATTTATCCAGGTTTAGGAGGTGTTAAATGTACTGGAACACAGCAGCAGCTACAGACTGCAGCTGCATCCTGGCCTGAAGTCATTGAGGAAATGGGTGCTAAACCCAGAGACTCTAGCTCCTCTCCGTGGGTCCTGCCCAGAGTGTGGGGAAGCTTTAATCCAGGCGCAGAGCTTTGCTTTAATTTGAAACTAATGCTCCTTGCTGGAGGTATCCAACGTGGAACGACTCCAAGCCACAGAGCGGTCTCAGCCTTCCCGTGCTCTGAGGCTGCCAAGTCCCGCTTGCTTTGGACCACCTTACTCTGAACAAGGAGCATCTCCGTGGGGCTTCAAAGGGGCATTCAGAGCCTTGATTGGATCTTGGAAGCAGGTTATTAATTTTAGATGCGTTAAACTTGGCAGTCCAAACCCTATTGTACATCCCCATTTGACGTCCTTCTGCTGCCTTGGCTCCAGAAGAGCATTAGCGTGGTGGGGATTTTTTATAACATTATATATGCCAAAGGCTCAAGTCCTTAATTTCTATGGAGCTGATTTACAGCATCAGTTGGCAATCTTGAAGCTGTTCAGTGTTACCTTACAGCTCTGTTTATGCATTTTAAACCAGAAGAGGAGACAATTTGCTAATCCAGTGTTCGGCTTGGTAAAACCTTGAAGCTTTCTTCGGAAATAGCAGCTTTCCTTTACACACAGAGCTCCCAAACCTCCCCTGAAATGATGATGATGATTTCTTTTGAATCCCAAAAAGCTTTTAATTTCAAGCCTACCTCACGCCTGGCTTTCCATCCTCCCCGCTTCGGCACGTCGCTGAAGCAGAGGTGACTTTGAGCAAGGTTTGCTGGGATGTGGGAATGCAGGTTTTCCTCGCAGCGGGATGAAATCGCAGCTTGCTCTCTGGAACAGCTCCTATGTAGG
This sequence comes from Gallinula chloropus, assembly GCF_964237585.1. Classification (NCBI taxonomy): domain Eukaryota; kingdom Metazoa; phylum Chordata; class Aves; order Gruiformes; family Rallidae; genus Gallinula; species Gallinula chloropus. Next base: position 4,268,980 of record NC_140112.1, read on the forward strand.
GCTCTCCAGCGTGGATGTCAGGATGGCAGGAGCAGGGGGAGCAAAGGAGACAGGCTGCAGCATGGAGTTAGTTAGAGCTGAAAGCTGGTGTTGACATTTGGCCTTGTTTAGGAGCTTCAAGGAGGGATTCTGCAAAGAGATGGAGAAAGATGTCTTGAGTCTTTTTTCAAGTAGGATAAAGCCACCTTAAAGACATCATTAAGAAAAGAGCTATTGATACTAGAGACCAATAAAGATGTAGCTCGGAACCACTGAGCCAAGAGAGCCAACAAAGTTGGGTTTGTATTTGAACTTTCCTGTTTCATCCGAAAGGGCTGGATTTGAGTTGGGTTTGTCTGGAAAGCTGGGGCCCTGCTTGGGAAGGGGGTATCATTTGTAATGTGGAGTAACCTGGCTGGTGAGAGAGTCCTCTAACCGCATCCCAGCATGTCCATTTAATCAGATAATCAAACCCTGGCATCTACAACTCTCTTAACAATGGAGACAAAAGTTCAGCCAGGCATATTAACCCCTTAATTAATAATCCTGACACTTAACTACTCTGCTGTTAGCCATTAAGCTTCTGCTGACATTGATGGAGTACCAGGACATGTGGGATGTTCGGTGGAACCGGTGGCTGGTGCATGGCAGATGCGCATTCTGGGGTGTCCAGCTCCTTCAGCAATTGCCCTGAAAGTCAAGTTTTACTCTGCAGTGGTTCTTCAGGGTCTGATATAAACTGTCAAACAGTGGTTATACCTGTGCTGGCTTCCCCACACCCCTGGCACGTCACGGCGATGGATTCTCCACAGTGATCTGCGATTCTCTGCGGGTGAAACCAGAAAATGCTCCTCCATCCGGATAAAATCTCTCCAAGGGGACTGGTGGAAGGCCATGTGTTCAGAAGGGGTCACTGCCATGAGTGGAACCCTCTTGTCACTAGAGGGATGCCAGAAAAAATGAAACAGCCCATTCTGAAAAATGATGTCCTACGTGCTGCCCAGCGAGAGCAGTGTGCGAATCCCAGGGGAAGTGAGGTGCAGGCAGTGTGATTGCTGATGTGGCTCATGACCTTTAATTGCTTTTGAATTTTCAGGTGCTGTAAAGTGTGACGTGGTACCCTGAGTGTCACAAGAATGTGGTGCCACGTCTTGCAAATGATCCGGAATATAGCCCACCGCGTTCTTCTGTGTTAGGGCATCATCCCATATTCTCTGAAATCAGTAAAATTAAGTTGAGCCAAAGCTTATTACACAGCTGAAATTTTAGGGTGAGAGTCAGGAGCAGAGTAAGAAAATTGTAGTTTTGATGGAAGCGTAGAAACACTCCGGGTGGCTGGAAGCCCCTGGCAAAGTGTCTGTGCAGCCCCAGAGCCCAGCTTAGCACTAGGCTGAGTCTCTCACTAGTATCTCAGAGCTGCTGGCACCAAAAGCGTATGGTTACTCATGAGTAAGTTTTTACCTAACAGGAGGATGCTGTCGGTTAATATTTGATATCGTATGCTTGATCCAGGTGTGATTTGAGCAGCACTTGGGCCCTGTGCAGTAATTTTTTAGATAGACCTTTTCCACTTCACATTCTCTGATAAATTGCTGGGTTTTTTTTTATTTAAGCTGTCACACCATTCCTTTTCCAGACTGGAAGGTAAGGAGAGATGTGGCTGGAGGGCAGATCTACGTCCCTTATTCATGCACAGTGTCGGTGAGCAGGGAGCAGCAGTTTCTAGCACAGGACCAGGCAAAATCATTGCACACAGGGCTGAGGGTACCTCCCTGTGCTCTGAGGAGATACGGCAGACGCAGCTGCTCAGAATAACTTTGAATTGCAAATGCAAATTCCCACCAAAACTGCATCTTCATGCTGTATCTTTCATCTTCTGCATAACTCTCAGCATCTCCTCCTCCAAGAAACTAATGCTCGTGACCATACGCTAATGCAGAGGAAGTCAAGGGAACAATAAAGGAAACCCTTTGTTGTCTCCAAAAGGCAGTCACAAGCCTGAGAGGAGTTGCCAGCACTCCTCTACGTCCTAAAACCCATCAATTCCTGACTCAGAGAACCCCATGATGGAAGCGTGGCTACAAACTGCCCACTACCCCCCATAAATATCTTGACCTGGTTGCTAAGGGGGCTCAGGAATCGGCCTTAGTGTGTAATTCAGTAAATAACCTTGAGCATAAAGATGATATTCTACCCTGGAAAACTCTTTAATCTCCCTTGTTTTTATGGATCAGCAAAGGTGTCAGAAGTTTGACACTCGGGATAATTGAGCTCTTGCATTTAGAGCACAGCCTGCAAATAATGGCAACTTTGCTTTGAAATAGTCTTTCTAAACTTTGGTTTGACAATTAGCATTTCAAAAGGTTGCAGCTACGTAGCTGCCATCGCCTAATGCACAGTTTGAGTCGGATGTAAGGATTAATAGTGCAGCACTAAAAACAGCCATAAAAATCTACCTGCCTTGGAAGTGTTCCTGCAAACTCTCAAACAGATGAGAATCCTGGGTCACATATCCATGAAGTTTCTCTTTTTCAAGAGAACTTGGGGCACTTCTAGGTAAAACAGCAGCTCTGTCCCCACTCCTGCACACGTGTCACAGGCACGGGCTCTGCTGGGAAGCTGAATTCACCCAGGAGGGAGCTGGTGGATGGGGTTCTCAGCAGACCTCATCGCTTCTCAACTCTGAGCCTGCTGAAGTCAGGGACAACATCTGTTTTGGCCCTGTGGAAGAGCATGCTAAGTCAGTGCCACGGACTTTATCAACCATCTCTGACGTTGTCAAGAGGATGCTTAAGAGGCAATCCAAACAATGGGAATTCTCCATGTGCAGAGGAGAACAAGAGGCTGACACAGTGAACAAGGGCCACTCAGTCCCACTTCCACACCAGCCAGGGATTCAAGCCTTCAAGGATACGCACCAACTAATCAACACATGCATTTAGAAGGCAGAAGAGACGCTTGATCAAGGCTAAACCCACCCCTTGTTTTTGCTTGGAGTGTGCAACAACACAAAGCTGCTCGTGCTCGAGTGTGCCAGGCATTGGAGCCTGCAAAGCTCCATGCAGGAATGGGGACGTGGCAGCGGAGCTGCTGTGCCTCCCCATGGCCGGGCAGGTCTGCCCATGGCTCTTGGGGATGCCAAATGCAGGGGGAGAAAGGTTCTTACCAGGGGTCTTCTCCCCTCCTTTAAATGGCTGCAAACAACAGGGGGTTTCTCTACAGCTCGTTCTTTAATAGCTAGGGCTAGTCATAATGAAATCTGTTCTGGTGGTAGAATTAATATGAGATAGTAATGGTGATTAGGTAATTAGCAACTACCAAGAGTATTTAACCTTCCTGGTGACAGCGTGTCTGACATCACCTGAGCTCATGCAGACTCTGTGAAAAGAATTAGCAATTTGAAATTACTCCATTTAAGTTATTAATTATGAAATACAAATGGGCCCAGAAATAATGGCAGCGCTGCCCTGTATCCTGGTGGTTTCTCCACCCCTGCATATCTTAAGCGTTTAAGTATTTTCTGTCTTCCATTTCATTATAAAATTGAAATAGGATGGCAAGCACCAAAGGAAGGACATCTGCTCTGATAGCTACTCACACTGCTATCCCTGCTCCCACCAAGGATCGAAGATTTCCTTTTCCCGAAGGAAGATTTCCTTTTCCTTTACCTGAAAATTCATACTGGAATGGAACTGTGGCCAAGGTGGTGGGTTTTTTTATTTAGTGCCAACATTTTCCTCAAGAACAACATTCATTTTGCTCAGTAATGGGTTGTTTTCCTTTTCACATGTTGCTGCAAGTTGAGCCACAGTACTGCCTGAATTGATGTCGGGATGTAGCCGCTCCCAGATTGTGAACCTCAGGTGGGCACCCAGGAATGATGGGGATGTTCTCCTTCTCTGGAGGAGCACAGCCAAACACTGCTCCCCCCACCAACACTGCCAGCGCAAGGGATTAAAAACAAGAGGAGTGACTCTTCCTGAGAAGTTTCCCAAGCAACTTGTCGGTGATATTTATACCCAGAAATGCAGTCCTATCCTAAAGGAAGTTTGCAAACATTTGCCCCTGTAATACCTGTTACAGCTTCAGAGTTTCCTTGCTATGGGAAATTTCCTATTTAGCCACTTTGTGGATTGTAAATGTGCAAGTGTGAGCACATAAATCCATTTGTGCAGCCCCACCCATGCCCACAGGTTCCTGTCTGTCCCAGACAGGCTGACCTGCTCTCTTTAACACACATTTATAGCTCGTCTCCAAGTTCCTCACACCACGTTCCAGTTCCTCTTTATTAGCAGCCAGTAATGGATTAATGCATTCCTCGGTGGGAAGTGAGCTCTGAACTATTACCTTGGACACTCATTTAGTTGAATTTGATAGTGACAACACATTGACATTGGTAAGGTTAATGAGCCAATACTTTATTTCATTGAACAAGTTGAACAACATTTAGTACATTGTTCCACAATGTCCTCGAGAGCTGTCTGTGCTATTACTTTAATGGTACTATGGCATCTTTGCCCTTTAAGTAATTGGCACCGTGAAAATATTCTCTAGGTCCTGTCACAATTGATTAGTATTGCATTGAATTACCAAAAAAATCACTTTTATTTTCCTTTTTCAGTCTCTTTTTGTGGAAGTAAGGCAAAATTTGGTCTCCATGGACTCAAAAGGCTGACAGCACTGGAAGAAGAGGGGAGAGACAGCGTCCCAGCTGCTGCCTTGGCTTTTTGGATCTGGAGCCCTTACCTCATCCTGGTCTGCTGAGCTCATCCTTTCTGGATTTCACAGGACCTGGTCCCAGCTCTGTTTACTTCTGGCCAAGGCAAGCAAGGCACAGGATTTCTTGGTGATTCAGGCTTTTCCTGTGCCCCAGCGTGGCTGCAGGGATGTTTGGGGCTTGACATTGGTGGGAGAGCAGTGCTACGGGTGCCATCGGCAGGATGCTGGTCCCTGCAGTGAACCACAGAGCATGGCAGCATCTCCACAAGCTCCTCTCTTAAGATCATCTTTCCTGGGCTGTGACTGATGGTGCTCATACTTTTTAGAGGGAGGAGCAAAGAAAAGATGGGGGTTAAATTGACTGGATGATAGATGACAGCATGGTTGACTCCTGTTTGCCTCTGCTGCTCACTGTGATGATGTGATCCCTCTGCGTTCTGTTTGTCAGGAGTCTTCATGGCTCAAAAGCAGGAAATTCTCCATCTTCCAAAGAGGCTGGAAGGTGAAAGGGAAGATGTGTAAGATGAATTCTCTGTTCAGTGGGAGAAACAATAGCACAGCTCTGAAATTACAACATCTGTGAAGAGAGAGGTGGCATTTGGTGGCAGTGACCCAGAAGACAACAAGTCTTTCCAGCGTGGGACTTGAAGGTGCAAAGTAGAACATCATTTCTGTGTTTGTAGCAACAACAAAACATTTCTTAACTTTGGGTTCATTTTGTCCTTCTATCACCTTCCCCCTCTCTTTTAAATTACCCTTGATTGTGCAACATCTGCTCCCTTCGTGCTCGCATCTGGCTGTCTCCTTAAATCTGCATTTCTGTCCAGGGGCTGCACACAGATATCGAGCTGAAAGGTCTTGTTCAAAGGTCTGATTAACTGACTTACTCTGGGACATAAAAGTCAGTATTGGCATAACTAAAAGCTCAGGGTGGGGGGAAGGGGGGGGTACCTGTGCAGGGGACAAGTAATGACAAGTGTCAGACAGGGACAGTGGCAAGGACCAGAGATGAAGCAGCCAAAGGATCAAACTCTCTGTATTCAGACAGGAGGTTGTGTTTCATTCTTGTGTTCCAAAAAAATAAAACCCTCACAGATGTGAAATTCGGAAACATGAGAGGAATGTCATTTTTTTCTAGGCATATGAGAAAACTCCCCACAGTCGACATGCTCAGAATGTGTCCTCACCAGACGTTAGCTACCCAAAATACTCACCAAAGATGTTCAACAAAGCTCTGGGTTGCAAGTGTACAGGATGCAACATAAAGGCATATCTGCCTGTAAGCTCTGTTTAGTAAAAAGTTATCCCTCTTTTGATTTTGAACCTTAAAAACATAACTATATGAAAGTACAGAACTGTCCTCTGATCATCTGTATCTCCTTACAACACCTTATGCAGTTTGTCTGCTGGCTTTAAAGGATATGTTAGACGGCTTTTAGTATGATAGATCCACAAGTGTATGGAGGAAGGTGGCAGAATTTCAAGGGTTAAAACACAGAAACTTTGGACTGACTGCTGGTGTGCCTGTAGCTGCTTAATTAGCTTCTGGGTGCCTTGACTCCTCTGTTCTCTTATCTCCTCGTGGAGCCCTTAGTTTCAGCCCATCACTGAGGCATTTGGCTGAACTCTGTCACCTCTGGTTCCCTGCAGGAAGTCGGAATGAGCCAAGGGGACATCCCAGGGACATGCTGGGGAGAACACAAGGAGTACCTGTGCACAGTGACCGAGGATGCTCATGCACACCTTCAGCTCCAGCGCCCACTGTGACATGATGACTCCCAGCATCACAAGGTGAGACAGAAGCGTTTCTCTACCACCCCAAGAGAAAGGCCTCACTCAATGAACAAGTTCATTTTGGGGTTTTTTTGCTAACCTTCCTCCCTTCTGCCTTCCCCCCCTGCACCCCACCCCCTGGCCCTTTTACCTCTGTTCCCCAGCTGAGCCTTTCTGGAATATACTCTATATTTGTCTCCTGCTTCCCTGAACACCCATTATTATGTAGAATAATAATGCAGGAGCTCTGCTCGGCACCTCTGCTCAGTGGCTCCAAGTGGGTTGAATTGTAGCCAGCGGCGGGGGGTGATAAATGTAGCGTAAGATGCCTTTTCCACAGCAAACTGCAAATTGCCTCAGCAGCACGGCCCACAAAAGGTTCCTGCAGAGCAAATTTATCTCCCATTGTCGTCCCAAGGAGGAAAGCAGGAGAGGACCAGGCATCCTATTTTTAAAAAGTCACATTTGATCTCGTTCAGGCTCAGAGTCCGGAGTATTTTAAAGGACTTTTCATGGAAGATGCAGGCCTGAGAATGCAGCACAGATAAAGGGATTTATTTTTAACTGCAGCCTGGGTTCATGACCATGTAAGCATTTCAATTTTAAGCCACTCGGTTTGAATAATATATTTCGCCAAAGTGAATGTTATGTCATCTAATAACTCATGGGTGGGAGGAGGGGTGGTGGCTGGGGAAGGCAAGAGTAAGGCTGTTAGAGAGAAATCGCCCTCTAAAGATTACCCTGCACTTCCTAAAAAAAAGGAGGAGGGGAGGAGAGATGCTAGAGGGTTTATCTGCCCACTCGGGAGTTCACGCTGCGCCTCCTCCCATATGGTTCAGTCCTCAGATAGCAGCGTGATGGACATTCCTGAGGAAGGCGAGGTGATGGATATATAGTTGGAAACCTCCGGTGATGGATGACAGAGGAAGGGAGAGGGGGACATTTGGTGATTGATTGATAGCAGCACAACCGCAGTATCCACAATTAATGGTACGAGGTACCTCTGATATATGATAACGCTAAATACCTTTGTATTTGACGCTTCCTTGTCATGTTTCTACTGTGCAGTCCTCTAAATGTCAGTTAATGAATTAAATGGGGCTATTTGGTATTAGTTTGCTGGGCAGGAGGAGCCCTCCCTGCCATTGCTGAGCATCTGCTGCTGCTGAGCCGGACGCGGGGTACGGCCGCCACTCAGGGTACAGCCGCCACTCGGGGTACAGCCATCACTCGTCTGGGTGATGGGATCTATGAGTGTGTTTCCAGCCATCAATGCTTGGCTGCCTTTAATCGTGTCTTTCATTAGCATCCTAGAGTTATTATTTGTATTACAGTAATTGTTAGCATCCACCTCTGAGATCAAAGCTCTGCTCTGCTGAGGAGTGGGCAAATGGAGAGCAGAGCAGCTCATGAGCATCCGCAGATGAGAGACGGGGGTGGGAGGGGAAAACAAGGTGCAGGCAGGTGGGAAGGATTGCCTGGGTATAGCTGGTGGGTGAAAGGAAAAGGCAAGTCTTGAATCCCAGCATCCACGTGCAGCTCTGTGCCTCCTTTCTGTGCCAAATCCCCTGAAAATGCACTTTGCTTGTGTTTACTGACCTCCAAAGACAGGTTAATGGCTCCCCAACCTTGCTGTGTACTCTTCCAAAACATGTTAGTCACTGCAAAGGAATTGTTCTGGAATTGGGAGTGTGTAAATGAAAGTAGATGAGCTCTCCTTGCCTCAGTGTACCTATTTGTGACAGAACTGATGCTGATGTGAAGCCAGGCTTAGTTTATTAATGCTGTGCCTAATTAACATTTCACGATCCTGCCTCAGAAGGAGGATTATCAGTAGCAGTAATAATATTATTCCAAAGGTGCTGATTTTAGCTGAACTCCTGTGAGGACGTGATTAGTACCCATAAGTCAGGACATGACCAGCACTGGTGGGAGACACGTGCTGGGTCCCGCCAGCAAATGGGCAAAGGAGATAGTGAGAAACCACCTAAACAAACTCACACTGCATATTCATTTCCCCTCACCCCAGTTGAAAAACAATCAACCTATTTGCAATTCCAAGTTGAATTTGAGGGATTAGAACCTATTTTTTCCGTGTTAACATAATGAAAAATAAATATGAAGTTGTGGGGTTTTTTTCAGAGGGCCTTTAAACTTAAGATTTATTTATACACTATCTGTTTCCCAAGGACAGAAACACAAAAATATTCACTCCTCGTCTTCATCTAGGATATCTTCATATCTTTTCCCATGAAAATAATTCATGTCACTGAGAAAAAAGTCTTCTGTGAATCACTGATGAGTCTTTGATGCTTAATGTGCTGTCCAGCATATGCGCAGAGTTCTCTTGGAATTTAGTTTAACAAGAGAATCTGATTTTCTTCCTAACATCATTAAAGTTTCCCCTTCAAATTTCACTTAACGAGCAAATGAATGTTCTCCTAGCGTAATTATAGTTTCTTTTTTTGAATTTCATTTAGAAGAAAGGCAGCCTCGTCCATCCTGTGTTTTTACACAACAAGGAACCCAGCCAGCTGAGCCAGGCTGGGGATTATTTCCAATACCGCTTGTAGTGTGGCTTAAAACATGAGTCTGACAGGGCTCTCACAGGGAGGGCAACCTCCCCTATGCAGGGAGAGCCGCTCGTGTAGGAGCTCGGCTGCTTTCTGATGGATTTTGTCTTGGAAGCTGCATTTTGCTGAGTCAGTGTTCGTTTGTCGTTGCCTGTCTGGGAAACCTCGGGTGTGTGGGTGTTGTGGCATGGTTGAGTTTTCACAGAAACACACAGCTGCGGGGGTTGGAAGGGACCTCCAGAGCTCATTGAGTCCACCCCCCCTGCCAAAGCAGGGTCCCTAGGACAGGGCGCACAGGTCGGTGTCCAGACGGGGCTGGAATCTCTCCAGAGAAGGAGACTCCACACCCCCTGGGCAGCCTGTCCCAGGGCTCCCTCACCCTCACTGGGAAGAAGTTCTTCCCCAGATTGGTGTGGAACTCCCTGTGCTCCAACTTGAGGCCATTGCCCCTTGTCCTGTCCCCACAGACACTGAGAAGAGGCTGCCCATGTCCTCCTGTGTCCCACCCTTCAGCTATTGATGACCATTGATCAGATCCCCTCTCAGGCTTCTCTTCTCCAGGCTGAGCAGCCCCAGCTCACTCAGCCTTTCCTCGCAAGGGAGACCTTGTAGGTCTGATCTTTGCTCAGACCTCTCTGTTCACTCCTGAGCAAGACTCAGCACCAAGAAGCCTCTTCATTGCCAATAACAATCCATTCTCCATCCTGTAGTAATTGCTTTTGTGCACCACAACTTTTCCCATGCTTTCCCCCCCTCCAAGAGCAGAGGTGTCAGCGTGGGGTGCAGACCCCTTCATACAAGCTCAGACAGACTGCGTGGTCCCGATGACTTTCCCCACACTGAGTCCTTGCTTGTTTGTTCTTCTCTCACTCCCTCGCACCTCCCTGTGCAGCACTGCTGAGCTTCAACCTTCCTGCTTCTTTCTGCTGTGGGCTTGCAAATCATTTTCCTTCGGAATAAATGGCATATATCCCTAACATCTGAACTGGCAGAACGTGAATAATTAGAGTCGAGCGCAAGTAATTTTTGAGTCAAGGCCTTCGTGTGTCATGGGTTGTAAAATTTAATCTGCCGGCAGCTCCTGGCCTCATATCAATTACATACAGTAAAATGAGGGAAAGTGTCCCATATTTCTGAGCAGTTATGGGAAATGCCATCCTCGTGTCTGCACATCACATATTATCTCTGTTCAGAGCTGGATCGCTCGGTCACTGAGCCGGTTGGGGAGCGTTTCTGTTGTATGCATGTGAGGAGTTCTCTTTCTTCCAGGCTTCCTCCTCCCCCTGTGCGTGATGCTCGGTGCTTGTGCTCGGAGGTTCTTCGTCACTCTCAGTGGGGGCTGTGGACAGGCAGAGCCCTGGCTCCCGTGCGCAGAGGAATTCGGTCCCATATGCAGTCTGTCTTATTTGCTGTTTGGACAACTGCGTGGTATGTTGTTACTGGTGAATAGATTACTGGAAGGGACAGAATGACATGAGGATAATGGGCAGTGATATCTCTGGACTGGTCCTGGCTCCTGCCTTGTTGTGTGATACTATCAATCCAAACAAAAAACCAGGGACGGAGGCAGATGGAGCGGATGGTGCGATCCAGCTGCGATCCACTGCAGGAGGGCTGGGTACCCGCATCCCCCTCTGCTCCTGCCTCACCATGCACACCCCAGGGCAGGGGTCTCTCCCAGCCCTGCCACAGCCGGGGTCTTTGCAAGGCACGGCGCGGCTGCAGGCGCCTGGCTGCTCTGCTGTAGCTCCATATATGCGTGTTATTAGCCCATTAAATTTAAAGGACCTTAATCCTCTTTCCCCTGGGGGGAAGCGCCCTCCCGTTAACTCGCCTTAAGCCAAAGGTGCGAGCTTGCAGGGCAACATTTGGTTTGGAGCAGCTCCGAGCCCAGAGCTGCTGCTGCCCGGCGCTCGCTAAGGCTGCAAATCTGGCTCCTGCTGTGAGCCCACAGAATGATTAAACAGTCTCACTGCAATACAAATAATAATAAAATATACAGTGCATCTCCAAGTGCCAGGGAGAGAGTGAATAATTAGCCGTATAATAGAATATCTAAACAGAAACTACATTAAAACCAGATGAAACTATGTAGGGAAAAAGCTATTGTTACAGGTCTGCCCCCCTGCTCCCCACTGGAATATGTCTTGGGATGCTTAAACCCCATTCTAGAGGAAAAAAAGCCCTTCTTGTTTTTACTCTATTTGTATGCTGCTGTAGCAGTTCTGAGAAATTAAAAATAATTGATACGTTTGAGGAAGCGCAAGCAGTAACTATTTCATATTTTTAAAAGCTTTGCAAATATCCAGGAAAAAAAAGTGCTGTGTGTGCATAATGCTGAAGCTAAAATCTGCTCAGAGTGATGCAGTGAAGCCTCTTTTATGGGAGTGACTGCGACTGCATGTAACGAACCGGCAGACTGGGGGTTTTCTGTTGTAGCTGTGCAGGACCTGGAGCGATCCAGGGGTCTGAGTACTTGAGCTGGGTTTGTTGGGCTGGGGAAGGGCTTTTCTTCCATCAGCAGAGGTGCTGGAGAGTGCTCCTGGCCATCACCCATCCTGCTAAATGTGAACTCAGCGCTGGCCTGAGACACCCTCATTCTGTAATGACAAATGCCTTAATTACAAGTAATTTGGGAAAAGTCTGGATAGCTATGCGTGCATTAAACGGAACAGATTAAACCTGAGACTAAGCATTTCGGTGTGATAGCCTGGCAGCAGCTCTGTGCAGTGTTTTTGATGAATATCTAACACATCAGTGCCCTCAGCTATGTACAGTATCTGCGTTAGGAGTAATCACACGGAGTGGACCTCCGAAGGAGCCTGTTTTATTAGGTAAAGGGAATGAAGCACAGAAAATAGTATTAAAGATGAACAAACGCCTCCATTATTTTACAAAATTAAATGCACTTTTCCAAGTAAAGAAGGCAAAAGTCAGTCATTATCTGTCTGTAATACATCGCAGCAGATAATAAAGAGGGGTTTATGATCTCTGAAAGCAAATTAGAGGATATTTAAACAACACATCTTTCTATGAAGGAGTGATAATTACAAAATCAGGTCAAAATGCAGAACAATCTAACCCTGCCCCAAGCTAATGTTACTTGAATAAGCTGAAATCTCCTATATTCTCTCTCAGAACAAGGATTCATTTGGGATGCAGCTGTTCTCATTATTGTTTATCATCTGGACTCATAAACCCTTGTTAGTGCGTGTTGATACTTGTCAGATCCAAACTCAGGGTTGCTTTATGCCGTGCTGCCTTCACCCTGCTACTGAGCAGGCACCAAGAGCTTCTCCCCATGGCCACCCTCACTCCTCATCAGGATTTTTGGGGGGGAAACTGGTCTTCCTCCAGCTTAAGCAGCTACACAGCTCCCACTCCCAGTGTACGTACAGCCCTGAAGTTCAGGAGGCTGCTGGATGCTCATTCACATCAGGAGATGAAATTGTGTGGTCTTCAGTGAACTTTGCATCCATCCCTTTGGTGCTCTGTTCTCCCTGGTGTGTCCATATCGCTTTCCTTGTTCTTTTTAGGCATTTTCAATAATTCATCTTCTTTAAAAACACAGTTTAGGCTGGTCTCTGGAACGGGCATTTTGATAACCCGCTCTGGTACATCTCATGTGACTCCAGGGCTGATGCTCCTGGGTAGCTTTGAAAACCCCAGGAGCTGCTGAGGATGTGGTCCAGCCTGGACCCAAACCTGCTCCCTGGGATCCATCCCCCAGCCCTTGTAATGTCAATGCAGAGCACATGGGGGATGGATCCCACACTCCCGAGTGACAGGTACTGCGGGGTTTGACAGACAGAGGGAATTAGGTTCTAAATCCTTTAGTTATCTTTTGCAGAGGTACCCACAGTCCATCTTGTAGTGATTTTAATGACTTTTCTGGGACGGGGACAGCTGCCTGCATTGCAGGGGGACCGTGGGATGACAGTCACATTGAACCTTGCAGGAAACACGAGTAATGATCAGTCCTTGTTAGTAGTAGCCATAATACCAGACTAAAACATGCATTTCAGATTCAGGACACCTCTTTGCTATCCGCCTGGCATATGAACTCTGAATTAGCAAGCATCCTGCCAAATACTTTAAGTTTCCTGCTGCTTTAGCCCAGAACAGAATTTTGCTGATAAAAACAAAGGATGAGCTGATTCCCCAGACCTTCCCCTTGTCTAATCCTTTGTGACCCACAGTATGAAAATTGAACTGATTAAAGCACCAGAGAATGTACTGTGGGAATCCTGTCTGCATTTACCCCCAAGGGAAGACTCCAACGGCCTAAAAGGTCTTTTCCCTGCTCTAATTTCGGTGATTTTTATGATTCACTTTGCTGTGGGAAGAAAAAAGAAAAGGCAAAGCACCTGGACAAATTGTTTCTGGCCCTGGATACTAATGGAAAGAAAAATGTCAGAGTAGATGAAGATGAGGTCGTTGTTGCCGAAGGGGGGCAGCTGATGAGATCAGAGCACAGCCGTCAACTCTGCCTGGCCTCTCATTAGCAGCGCGAGAAGACCTCGGCTGATGGGAGAGGCCAGGAGTGGCATCACTCTCAGCAAGCTGAGATACACTTAGCAGAGGAGAAAATCTCCCTCTCCTCCTCCTCCTCCTCCCTGGGGAGAGCCTGGCTGGCTTTTTTTTTTCCCCTTCTCACAGAGAAATGTGAAAAATCCCATTTCCAACCATCTCTCGGTCCAGGTTTGTGCAGCATCCCCCTTCCCAGAGATTCCTCTCAGACACCTCTCAAAGGCATCTCAAAAAATGCCTGTCCTGGGATGCAGTTTGATCCCTCACTTCCCCAGAGGTGGCTTGGGCTGAGACTCCCTTGAAAGATTACCTCAGAAGCAAACACCCTTACTCAGTGTAATGAATTTAACCAAGTCAAGCACCTCCCTGGTCATGGTAAAGATATTAATGGAGCTGCATTCTTGGAGGGACTACAGAGCCGTCTCTAAACAAGCAACCTTTCCACCGCAGCTTTGCTCCCAGGCATCTCAGGGTATGTCTGCAGACATTAAATTCCAGCACTCCGCCGGCTGACAGTTCGGTACTGGAAGGAGGTCCGGAGCAGACTCAGCAGCAGATCAGATGGGTGATTACTGTGTAATTTATGGAACTCTTTGCCTGTGTTACAGGAAAAATAATTGCAGCAGCTAGCATGAAATAATGAGATATTTTTGTGCTGCCTATTGTTTTCTCTTGCTTTTATGGCACCTGACACCCAGTGCGTGTGCTGGGCGGCGCGATGTTATTGAGAGAGTCAGTTGTTAGGTCCTGTGTGTGAGAAACTCCAGTGAGACTGGAACTCAACTTGAAACTGGGAAGTGTAATCCTCTTGGTTGGACGTGGTGCCACACCGGTGCCTCGCACCGACAGAGTGATTTGGGGGGAAAAAGGGATTTAACTAACAGGCTGCCCCGCCGAGCCGGAGCTGAAACCAAACTGAAGCCCAGAACTTCAGAGGGTTTGATGAGATTTGGAATTTTTCCTGGGAAAGGCAGTGGCTGGAGGCCCAGCACTGCACTGGGAACACGTTACTTGGAGGCTCAGAGTCACTCGCTGCCATCCAAAACCGGCATTAAAGCCGCATGAGCGCTGAGGCTGGGCTGTGTCCACAGCACCGTGCAGGCTGTAGCAGTGCCAGGCAAACACAGGCTGTCAGCACCACTGAAAATGTTTCTGCCTTTAGGACAAGGGGTTTGTTACCTGCATGGATTTTTCCACTGCTCTTTTAATAGCTCTGGCCAGATTGAGGGATGCAGCATCTGCCTAGGAAATTCCCAGTGCCTCTGTAGCTTTCCATCGGCTGGCTTCCTTTCTGAGGCACAGCCATAGCAGGTACCATGTTCTCAATTAAACAGTGTCATTTACTGTCATTAATTCTGTAGGTCTTATCTGGTACGTGCACACCGGGTCCTTATTTTTGAAGCCTGTTCCCCTGAATGGATTTTCAGGAGAGGGAAGGGGATGGACCACTTGTGGTTCCTCAGTTTCCCCTATAATGACCTCACAGATTCATGTTGTCACTACAGATGATGCCCCAGAGCCTCCAGCCTGGTGCCCAGCTGTGTGCTGTACCACACCATTAAAATAACAGCAGCTTGGATTTTGGAGGCACCAGGAAATCACTGGAATTATCTGGATACATGAATAAGGGTTAACTACAAAATTGCCTTGGGAAGAACAAATCTCCTTTGTGATGGTACTTGTCTGACTCACTAAGATGCCCAGATTCAATCCGAACCTGATCCACTTGGAGGGCGCAGGCAGTATCCCTGTCTGTGGGTTTCAGGAACCAACCTCAATGCTGGTGGCTTGTGGGGAAGAGCGGAGGAGAGGGGAGGGCCACAGACCAGCCCACAGAATTGCTCCCCCAGATCCATCCTCAAGATGGAAAAGGGCATCCAGAGTCACAGGGCTTTGCTACCACCTCGTATTTCCTTCTGTGTCTCTCCAGTTAATTAGCAATGCTCTTCTTCCAGTTAATTAGCTCAAAGAAAAACAACCCTTTGTACTTAGCATTATAAATTACAGAGTTTTACTGCCTTATAGAAGAGATGGCAGTTTCTGCATTCGCTTAGTAGGGTCACGTTGCCAGTTCTGAGGGTTCAGAAGGAATCTCACTCAGCCATGCCATGTAGTGTGGGCACAGGGAAAGGTGTTTCAAAGGTACCGTGATTTCTTTTTAAAAACTATCAGAGGAACTGGGAGAAAAATTTGTGAGGATCAAAGAAAAAGAACTCCATTAAAAAAGACTAAGTAATGAAAAAAAAGTTACTGAAAAAAAATGCATGAAAGAGGCAAAAAGAACTTCAGAGGTCTGTAAGATACCATCTGAGGGAGACAGCAAGTATTCAATTAGCAGGTTGGAGGATGACAGCGGGTTGCTCCAGTCAGTTTTAAGGTTGCAGGCACGTAGGAAAAGCTCGGGCTCATCTGTTGAAATAAAAGGGATCACCAGGCTTTGCCCCTGTGCTGGGATGCTGAAGCCATAACGCTGGATCAGCTGCTCTGCTTCTCCTCAGCGTGGGGAAAGGCAGCTCACCTAAAGGAGGGGGCAAACAGTGGCCCTTGGTCTTGCTGGTGCACGACACATTGTCCCTGTTCAACAGTAAATGAAAAGGCTGATGGCATCTGTGACGTGAGGTCCACTGCAGCATCGTGCCAGAGTCAGGCGAGCAAAATCCCTCCAGTCCCTGGCAAGGGTTTGGGGTGTCTCAGTGCCATGTTTGGAGGAGGCTGGACCCCAGCAAAGCGCTCACCTGCCCCTGCCCACAGCGCTGCCAGCATTGCCTCCCCCCTGCCCACACATGGGGCAGTGCAGGTACCAGAGCATCTCCTTAAGAGAGATTTTTAAGAGCAAAAAGTAAGTGATTCACGGTGACTGCAAGAAGAAATACCCTGAGAAGGGAATTCAGGGGTCCTGGATGGTAAACAACAGTATGTTACCAGTATTAACGTTTGGAAGAGGAGATTTCAGAGAGAGATCAGTTCTGCTGAAGACGAGAGTGTTTCTTCCAGATTTACACCAGCCAACCCCGTGAGAGCATTCCTGCCTGGCTCATCATCCATCAGCTCCTGCTTCCCCCTCCTGAAAAGCTGCAAGGGCTGGGGGCTGTTGGGTACATTCCCTCCTGCATGATACATCTCAGCCCTGCAACGCGCTCGCGCTGCTGGGACATTCATCTTTCCACCACAGATACACCCGGCCCCATACCTAGAATGTTGTGTTAACGTGGTGACATTGAGTCAGCAGAAGGACAGACACAAACACAGCTTGAACACAGACCTGAAGGTGGGGGGGGTGGTATTTTCATTCCCCCACACTCTAGCCAGAAGTGATCTTAAGCCAGAAGGCTCCCTGAGCTGCATTTACCATTACAGCTCACGTGCTTTATCTGGACCTTCTGAGCCCATTCTGGGGACTGGCCATTGATGCCCTTGATGGTGTTCAGAGTACACCAGTTGCTTCCATGAGTTTCTCATGTAACATGAAAATATGAAGTTTGGGCTGGTGCTTTCAGTACACAGCCCCAAGCCACGCCGTGTCAGATCACTCCTGGGGATGGAATTGAGAGCAGAACCGTATATCACACTCTGGCTGGCACTGGTGTTAACTGAAAGCAGGAAGAACCTGCCCAAGAGGGACGTAGCAGAGTTATGATGTGTCTTATTGATTGATCTGCACAACAGAAGTGAAGGAATATAAAAAGAGACTTTAGATAATACAAAGGTAGACGTTTTCAATACCAACTTAGGGTCACAAGGAATCCTATAATCATAACTTTAACTCATCCACTCCACTTAGGTTTTGCAGCTCTGGGTAATATATGACACATCAGTCAGAAACCTCGGTGGCAAGCAGGACAGTATTTTGAAAGCTGTGTCCTTGGAATACTGTCCCTTTCAAAAAAGCAGAAAAACCCAATCATCATGAAGTACATTTATCTCTCTCCAGACTCTGTGGCTGCGTCCCCGGTTGTTAGGAGAAGAAAAAAGCCCTGCCAGACCCAGCAAAGCTAAAGTTTGCCATGAAAAATTCACAGAACAGCTGATCTCACCTTGATGTCTTCAGCGGGTACGGCTACATAAATCTCAGCGCCCGTGGTTAGTGCTCAGCTGCAGTACCAACATCTAGTGAGAGATTAGATCAGAGGGAGAGCAGCAGAGGGAGAGGAGGAAAAGAGATTCAAAAGCAATCAAGATCTTAATCCCAGCAGCAAAAACCTGGGAGAGGTTTCAAAACAACCTCTACAAAAGCATTAGGAGTGGTGGGCATGTTTCTGGTTTCACTTGCGGTCGGATGAGCTGTCGTGCTGAAGCCAGCAGCCTCCTGCCAGAGCCTGGGCAGTAGGGATGGGGAAAGGGCTCCGTGGTCCAAACAGGCACCGGCTGCTCCTCCAGACCTCTCCAGCTTATGGCACTTGGCTCAAACCAAAGTCTTGGTGTTTCAAAACCCCCCCAAGTGCGTCCGAAAGTTTAATAAAGGAAAAAAGAAACCTTTTTCCTCACCCGTTTTGGATGGAGAAGCAGATTGGGCATTGATTGATCCCTGGCAGGGGTTTAATAATTACCTGGCAGCAGTTCCATGGGTGATGTTCAGTTCGTAGCCCTGCCTGTTGTTTCACAGGTCCATCCGCAGACAGGTCCTTCACCTCCAGCTCTCCTGCGCGGGTCCCACCATCTGCTGAGGCTTGAGGTGGTCTTCCCAGCAAGGATGATGCAGTCTGTCCCCGTGCCTGGAGCAGGGTAGGGCTCTCCTCTGGGGAAGCAGGCTTTGTGCTGGTCCTTTTGTCATTTAACACCAAAATCCTGGAAGTAGGTACAAATTTCACCCTGGGATTTTTGGATATGAGCCTAAACTCCAAAATCCACATGGTTCCATCGTGCCTAATTACAGCCTGTCTGAAATGCTAATGGATCCCAGCAATGCAATATTCATACTGGAGAGTTATTACATCGCACGCACTTTACAGTTAATCAGGCTGTCTGGGTTATTGGACAAAAAGGTTCAATAATAGGAAAACAGCCTGCTGTTGGGTTGAATTTTTCTGGATTATTGATTGAGTTTTTCTGTTTAACGTGAGGAGACGCTTACATAGTACAAAGTGTATTTTGAGTATCTATTTATTAAAGCTGAATTGTGCTAGAACTTCTGTTCCAAAGTACACCTGACAGCTAAATGAATAGCAAATTATTTCACAGCAATCTGTGCTATTTTCTGTTGTTTCTGTGCAGCTAGCTCCTGCACGTACTGTGGGTTAAAAGAATTCTCAACCTTCTATTTAATACAATAAACTTTGTCAGATGCTGTTATTATTTTTGCTGAATGCCATATCTGAGTGTAATGTATGCATAAAAGTCTCATTGACTCCTCGAGCAGCCGAAGTCAGGTGGAAACAGGCTGCAGTCGTAAGGAGAAACGGAGCAAGGTGGCTTTTATTTAATCTAGTTCAATCAGCACATAATGATAGGCATTAAAAACACTGGTGAATCTGGTAAAACATCATTATTCACATTCATCGAGGATTCTGGTTGGTTTTTTGCTACGGGTTGGAGAGCAGGGCTGGGCACTGGGATGCTCGGGACAGGACAGGGGCTTGGAATGGCACAATGCATGTTGTCTGTGACATAGTAAATACCATCACTGTGGCATCCCTGGATGTGTTTAAAAGACAATTCCACATCCTTGGGTGTGTTTAAAAGATGGGTAGATGAGGTACTTAGAGATATGGGTCAGCATAGGACGAGAATGGTTGGACCTGATGGTCTTAAAGGTCTTTTCCAACCTGGTGATTTTGTGATTAATAGCCTCAGCTTTGCAAGGAAAGAGTTAACAGAGGAGAGTTCAGGAGAGCTCTGTTGTCCTCACCTGGGATGAGCCCAGGTGGAAAGAATCAGGAGGTGGGCAAGTGCCAGGGGGTGGGAATGGGCTTTGCTTTAAAAGCCAGGAGAGGTCCCACAGCTCTGTTTGGGGGATCACACTGGATTTCTTGGCAGGCTGGTGGTTTTGACAGAAGAAATGGAGATTTGCTTGAGGTTGGTTGAAGAGTGGGGTTGTAACAGCAGATCTTCCCCCGAGAAAGGTATGAGAAATAATGGTATAGAGAATAAAAATGATGGCTGTGTGGGCATGTGAGTTCATTGCATGAGATAAAGAAGCACATGGAGTCATCTGTGTGTAGCCCAGAGTTGATTAAATCAAAGCTTTTCTGTAACCTGGAGAGTTGAGAGGTGATTCTGTGAGTTAATTGCTCTGGCTGTTGCTGGAGGGCTGGGAGGAAAGGGGATGGAGGTATCTGGGTTGCTGGTGAGTAGTTTGTGGTGATTGCTTTACCTCTTGCACTGGCCTGCCCCATCTCTTGGCAGCCAGGAATGGGTGTGCTTCCTTACCTCTGGGCTTTGGATGGGTTTTTTTCATTGAGTTCCTTATCTCTATAATCATGCTGCTGTCCCTGAAAATGCTCCTTTGCAGTTGGCATCTGGAAAAGTGACTGAATATTGACTGTGCCCTGTGTTGGGGGAACATGTACAGCCCTGATGGGCTGAGCTCTGGGGCACTGCAGGCCTGGCATGGAGAACCCAACCTCAAGCCCTAGGAAACAGCATCCCTGCTTTGTTTAAGTCCCCAAGCACTGGGAAGCGACTGAGCAGGGGGAGGGAAGGAGCTGGGAGTTTATGCACAGTGGGTGGGAAAGCTGGTCGTAAAGTTTGACCTGATTTATTTAATTTTCTGGGAATAACAATAATTCTTCCCTGAACCGACAGTCTGTGTGTCAAAGTTTCAGCTCAATTTGAAATGGTTGAAAGATGAATTCCAGAGGAAAAAAAACATAATGCTGGTTGTGTAGTGGATGTGCTGACAGTCTCTAACCAAGGTGTTGCTCTCCACCTTAATGCACTGCAGAAAAAATTATAGGCTGGCAAAAAGGGCTGTATTTCATGTGATTATGGATTGTTTGTGTTGCTGTCCATTAGGAAGTAAAAAGGGGAAAAGGCATTGTGGGTTTTCTGTTAGTTATTATTTTTTTCAGGCTCTTACTGAAAGCATTTCAATCTGGAATAACTCAGATATTCACAAAAATAATAGTTTGGATGCTGGTGTGACTGCTTGAAGGGAGGGAAAAAGGCCTGCACCTGGAGAGTTTAGCTCTCCCTAGTAGTGCTGCTTTGAAAATCACATGTGTGATTTAGTGTCTTCTCCAAACCCACAGCATTTTTTAAGAAAAATTAATTAATTCTGGCTCTAATTTTCCTTGTCACAGGACCTTTGAAAATCAGATGCACCGATTCACTTGCTATTCACTCTCCTCCGTGCCCTGGTGCAATTTATCACAGGAGAGCAAGATGTCCTGTGTAAATCACAGCTGAAGCTCTGAAGAAGCTTGCCAAAAATTATGTGGACTGTCAAACTTCTTTTTTTTTGATATATGATAAAATGTCTGAGAGCTGTTTCTGATAGTACACTGGGTGTCTTTTATTAAAGGTCTAATTTCGGGAGCTTTAGGTGTGATTGGATTTTGAAGGGCTCAGGGGGTTTGTTTATGAGAATAAGAACAATTGATGAAAATGGGCTGCCAAGATAACTTTCCACAGCTGCTAATCTGTGTGCTTGGTGCTCCCAGGCCAGATCCCTGCATCCCTGCACAGACCCCTGCACTGCAATAACACGGTCCATATCCCATGCAAGGACTCACTGTAACTTCTGGTCTCTGGCTTTGAAGGCCATATGGATGTTATTAACTCCACCTCTTAAACCCAGCCTGTTGACTCCAGTCAGCAGAGGAGTGTGTTAAAGCTGAGTGTGTGCTTGGATGTCTCTGGGGGCTTCCATGGGGTGTCTCTGCCTGGTATCCTCAGAGCTGGATGGCACAGGGGTGTCTGCGAAGGGCCTGTGGCTGCATCTGGTGGGAGCTTTCTTGCCTCTTTGATGGCTTTATTTGGTCTGAATTCCAAGCAGGGGCTCCTAGTTGGCACCAGGTTTAGTTTATTTTTTAGGATGCAGAGCTTTGCTGTGCTGCTTTGTTTGGCTAAATGAGATCTGCAGAGTCCATGTTCCACTCCCTATTGATGCAAGTGTAAATCAGGAAACTAGCCTGCCCTACCCCATAAAAGGCTCAATACTCTTCTCTACAACTGCCCATTAAGCTTCACAAATGGATAAATAAGGAACTGAGATGTGTCATTTATTCATAGCACTTGGAAGGCGGGGAGGGACATAAATCCACGGGCACCTCGGACTCCAGACCTGTCACTAAGCAACCCAGAGCATCAGGGCTGGTGTGGTGCTGAGCCGGCAGCCCTCACTCCCCCAGCCCCAACCCCTGCTTCAGACTAAAGGGGGCTTGTGCTTTGGTGCCCACTGCTGTGTCCCTGCCCAGTCCCTGGGCAGCTCAAGGGACGGGGGGCTGTCAGCTCTGCTCCTTTCCACCTCTCATTTTCCACCATCTCACCTCCTGTGTCCCTGCGCCGCTTCATTTCTCCCCATCCTACTGTTTCAAGCTCTGTAGATGTGGTTCCTCACTGGAACACAGGAAAAGCAAGCTGAATTTGTCATGTAACAGTACTGCCAGAAGAAGCAGGTAATAATTGTGAAGGTATAATTATTTAGCTCTCCCTGTGTGCGTGTGCATCCCATGCTAGGAAGGCAGGGCTCTTGCCAGTGCACTAAGAATAACAATTAAACTCCAGCTCGTTGTTATTAAAACAGTTAAGGGAAAGTTTCTGGCCTGGAGGATTATCTGCCTGTCCTTATCACAGCATTATGTAAAGCTGAAGGCTGGGAGGAAGCAGCATCCTCTGCAGCCACACCATGTAACCTCTCCGGGTAGCAGAAAGCTGGTGGTTCGAAGGGGCTGCTGTGTGATGGGAGCATCTGCACCAGGGCTGGTAGTGGTGGGACAAAGGCAAAGGTACATTTCTCAAAGGAAACGATGCAAATGAGGAAAGAATCCCTCCAGTTAACAAAGTTACTCCAGCAAGTGGCTATATAAATGTCTTTATATTGTTATTTCCGATATTAGTTTGTTGTTCCTCCATGAAAGCTGATTTATTTGAAATGTTATTACTCGAAACACCCTAATCTTTTTGTAATAATTCATATACTGGAGATTACAGTTTTGGAAGGCAGCCCAGCTCTGGCTGGAATCCTATTTATGGATTAAAGGATTTGAACAGCATTGCAAGCTAGATCTCCGAATAGCAGGATAATGTAAACCTGGTTCCATATAAAATGCTTTACCTCTGCAATAGTAACCCCATTAAAGGCAGATTGTTGGAGGATGTTGGACAAGAGGACTTTCATTACAGTAAAGCAGGGTATCTTGCACCCCTGAAGACAGAGGATTTCAGAGCTGAGTCTTCCCCTTGTTCGGATGCCCCGAGCTGCATTCTGTATCTCTCCTTTCCTCTGGAAACCATCATGCCAACTAATTAAAGGGTCTTTGTGGTAAGTTTGAGCAGACTCGGTGATGAAAGAACCATTGTTTCTGGTGGGAATTGAGCCACCGCAAAAAAGGCAACTAAGGTGCCCCAGCAAAGTGCTGCTCCTGCCCAGTGATGGGAGGGAAGCAGCTGGGAGCTGTCATTTCCATGTAAAGAGCATTGTGAGGGCCCAGCCCAGGCTTCATTAGTGTTATTGGAGGGACAATCCCACCCCAGGCAGCTGAAAGCTTTTGGGAGTGTTGTTATTAATTTCCCACTTAATGTAATGGTGTGTGGGGAACCCAGTCGCAGGCTGGAGTGCTGCTGTGTTGGTAAGCACTGTGCAAACTCCAAACCAGGGGATGGGCAGTGGTGTAATTTAATTATAAGTACACTTCTAATCTGTGAGAAGTACAGAACCAGTCTGGGAAATAATGGCACTGGGAGGCAGCATTAAAATGAATGGTTTCAGGACATGGGCAATCAAACTCTCTTCCAGCCTTTTTCACAGGCTGCAGCCAGTGAGGTTTGAGACAGGGTTTGAAGCAGAGGGCTGAAGTGGTGCTGTGGGTATTTATAGGCAGCTTTTAACATCATCAGTGTGTGATAGAACCTGGTGGCCTGGGCCAAGCTGACCCAAAGGTGGGACAGGGAGGATGAAGTGCAAAGGGCTCTGAAAACTGAGGCAACCTGTGTTTGATGCACCTGGGAGGGATGAGCCAGTGGAGAAAAGGGTGATGGAAGGAAAATGTGCTGGTCTTGCAAACAAAGGTGAAAATGATGCTGCTATTGCAATAATTAGGCCACAAGCTGGTGAAAGCCTGGAGAAGGTTAGCTGTGTGCCCCAGGGAAGGCTGAATCTTGGAGATGCTATGGAAAAAAACCCAAACCTACAAGATCTGTTGGTGTTGTGGATGTGGTGCCCTGGAGAGACTTTGGAGTTTAGGGTGAGGCTCGGGTTTTTGTATTGTACGCTCCCTGTGGAAGCAGAGGAGGGTGTTAGGAAGAGTGCTGAGGGGGAGATGAAGCTCTGCCTTTCCACAGGGATGCAGTGCTCAGTGAGGAGGAGGAGGTGGGGAGAAGGGCCCTTGTGATCAGCTGCATGGGATTCCAGAGGGATTAGAGAACAATATTGCAGGGCTCACCTGCCTCAGTAAATATCACTTTCATATGATGCTGCAAACTATTGAAAATAGGGTGTTGGGTGCCTGTGTATCTGCAGGTATCGCTTGTATCCACCCCCTGAGCGTGGCCTAAAAGCAGCAGCCTGGTCTGTGGGACTGGGAATGGTTACAGCCTCCCCCATACAGCCTTGCCCTGGGCAAAAATTGTTTCTCTGCTCTGGATCTCTGCTTCCTCTTGTGTGGAGTGGGGTAATATCAAGTGCATCCCAGAGGATTTGAGCATTACTTAATATTTCTATGGGGATTTGAAGGTTAATAGCTTTATGCAAGCCTAATTAATTGCTATTATTTAGTTTAATATTCCAGCAGAGTACTTTGTCCATACAAAGGCTGCTCTGCCATCCTCTCTGTGAAAAGATTGTGAAGCAGCATGGTCTGTGATGTGGGAGTGTGTCCACAGATGAGACTGTGATGGCATATATGGGCATGGCCATGTCTGCTTGGGATGCTTTGGAGCAGGGAATGGTATCAGGGGACTCAGAGGGGACAAGGACTCAAATAAGGATGGTAAACACTTCCCTCTGTGGTGGAAATTCTCACTTTGTTGGGTGCTGGCTGCCTTACAGTAAGTGAAGATAGGATTGAGAGACTGATGGCTCAAGCCTTAACTGTTGTTTTTGCAAGGGTAGGATTTCCTGCCTCTTAAGGCTGTTTTCAGGGAGCCTGAACACTTTTGGAAGGGAACTGTTCCCTTAATGCCTTTGAAATAATTCATGGAGGCTTTTGATGTGGCCGTGTTCTGGCTGGCAGCCCTGGAGTTTAGGGGAGTCAGAGCCTGAGCTTTGATGGACACTTGTACAGCTTTGAATGCTTCCATGTGCAAACAGAACCAGCGTGATGCCTGCTGCAAACGGCTTCATTTAGGCCTGTGGTAGGAAAAGCTTTACATGGGGCTTTGCTAGAGCTGGCTCTCCTCTTATCTCTGGGAGCTGTGGCACAAAGTGATGCAGGCTGGTCCTGAAACTGGGGCTACTCCCTGTCACTCCAGGTGACTAGTATCACCACAATAGCTCTCACCTGGTAAGGAGCACTCATCACCTCTCCTCCCCAGGAGCCAGTTTGGGCTCCTGCAGCCCAAATCCAACCACAGAGAGAAGTTTGGATGGGGACGTGCCCCTCTGCTGGAGTGATGCATGGAATGATGCACAAAGATGTGCAGTGATCACAAAAGGGGAGGGAAAAAGGTATTTCCAGCCCACACATAAGATTTGGGAGGGTCTGGCTGTTCCCTACATCAGTCCCACTAAGTGGAGAGTCAGGGGGCTCAGTTCTCCCAGGGCAGAGTGGTGGCAGGAGCTCTGTGCTGCAGAGCCTTGTCTGCCCAAGAAGAAATCAAAGCTGCTCTCTGCAGTGTCTGAGCAGCAGCCACGGGCTGCTCCCAGCCAAACAAAATTTGCTGTTAATAACAGACAAACCAAAAAAGATAAGGGCTTTAATGGCAGTGCTTAAAACCCCTATGCTAACTAATGCAGGCTGCTGAAGGGTAATGTCATTCGAGAGGGGCCGTGCGGGGCGCCTGAGAGGGAAGATGGATCGTGTACATTGTGTGTCTGACAGTAAAACTAATAGCTATTGGATGGGGTGTTAAGTATATCATAAAATCAGTGTTGGCCGTAGTCAAGAAGACACATTCGAACTGTTTCGACTGCCTGTACCCAGCGTGCTGACAGCAGTCAGGGGAGTGGGGGGGGGGGATATACACCACCCCCAGCCATCAGCGCTGGTGGGCTTGATCCCTGAGGGCTGGCCCATGGCACCCTGGGTGTACTGAGAGTGCTCAGGGGGAGCGATGTGCCCTGAGAGGTGCTGGGAAGCTCTGCTGGCACCCCAGAAAATGCGGGTTGTGCATGGAGTGGGAGCAGGGTGTAGCTAAGGGAAGGTGCCTTATGTGAAGCAGGGTGTGCACAGTGTGGAAGGCAAGAAGGTTTCCTCCTGGTTCTCACCTCCTCGTCCCTGTGTACATCCTACATGCAGAGTGTAGTATCTGGACTCCTGTACTGGTGCAAGAGGAGAGATGCTTCCACATGGGCAAAAGGTAGAGATGGACCCAGGCTTGGATTGCTTGTGCAGGAATGTCCCTGTGGCTCTGCCATTAGCTGAAAATCCCCAGTCCTGTTTTCTCCAGCTTGTGGAAGGCTGATGTAATGTTTAGCTGCAGTCCCACGGGAGGAAACCAGTGGAGCTCCTGGGAAGTCACGTAGCTGGATCTGGGCTCTGTGCATCTGTTTCTCTCCTCTGAGGGCAGTGGTATTGTCAGGTGGCCAAGCTGTGTGCTGGGCAGTACAATTAGGGATTTATCTCAGTGCTCATTTGGCAAAAGATGTCAGCTCTGTGGTAGTTAGCCCTGTGGGGTGACCCAGAGTTTCTTACTGGGGCTGACCTATTCCTGGGGAGTCTCTGGAATTGTCTGGGGGTCCTTGGACGTCACTCCTGTAGCAGATCACAGGGGTTTTAAAATGTGAGGAAATGAGGAACGCTGTCTTTGTCCAAAATGTCACATGAATGCCAGCTGAGGTTAGTAAAGATGCTGAAAACCTGACTGCAGTTTCCTAGTAATTTCCTAAAATCCCAGTGCCCCCCTCTTAGGACAGCCAACTGCTGTTCTTCTTACCCAGCATGTCCTGGAAGAGCACGGGGTCTGCGTGGGCTGTGACCACCTTTTGCTGCAGAATTGAGCTTGCTTGGTGGCACAGGGAGGTGATTACAAAAGCTACAAGGGCACAATTTCCTGAAAATAATGGGCTTCAGCATTTCAGTTCTTGACTCCATCTCCTTTCTCCTTCAACTCCGTGGCTGCCAGCGGGTCACATAAGTACAGAGTGAGCCGAGCGTGCTCCTCGGCTGTGATTTGAGGAAAGGTGACTTCTGTTTTCCTTGCAGCAGCTTGCTGGGGAAATTTAGGCAGGTTTTGTGGCAAGCAGTGAAAGGCTGTGTCTACCCATGGTGCTGCCAAGCCGAGCTGGACGTGGCGTTGTCTGCTTGCATCCCTGGGTACGGAACTGGACCCCATCCGACCTTCCCTTGGCACTGAGCTGCTCCTGCTGGGAGCTGCTCTGAGGGGCTGCAGAAAGGAAAAGGCATCCTTGCTGAGCCCGGTGTCTGAGCTCGTGGTGCTGGGGAGGTGTGGGGGGGCTGTGTGTGCTGGCACAGGAGCTGCCGTGCTGCACTGGGTACGGCAGACGTGCTCTACTTACCCTGGGCAGCCAGCGCGGTGCTGGGGCTCGGCAGCAGGATGGGATCGCCTGTGCCAGCTCGCGGTGCAGTCGAGCAGACGTAGACAGCTTGGGCTTCTTGTCACCTGCCCAAATTGGGGCATTGCTGTCCCAGCCAGTGCAATCTGTGACAGTAGCAGTGGAGAGAGATCTCTGATGTGAGATGTCGTGGATGCGCTGGGGAGGATGCTCTGACCTGTCCTGGAATCAGCTGGCTCGGCTGTGCTAGGGAGGGCTGCTCCTCATCAGCCCTCCTTCTCACCCCTGGGTGCTGGCTGGCCCCAGTACTGGGTGCACTGGGTTCACTGGGTGCTCTGGTTCCTCACTGCGCAGCAGGCTGAGAGCCTGGGGAGTGCTGTGGAGTTGCTGCTGGCAGTGATGGTGGCAGCTGGAGACCTGGGTAACACAGCCAGCGTGAGCTGCTCACTCCTTAAAATATTAATTTGGGAATGTGTCCCAGATCCTGCATCTGTCCCACGTTTTGCATCAGGTGAGAGAACATTGCACAGGGGGAAGGAGGCCCCAAAGGGCTCTGTGTCTGGGAGAGATGGAGATGGAGCAGGGGGCCTCCTGCTCTCAGCTGCATCCCTGTAACTTGTGAAGTGCTGTGGAAGAGGCTGGGTTCACATTTGTGTCTGTGCTGGTCTGTCCTTCCTGGCACTGCTGGAGCTCATCCTGCTCCGTGCTGGCCCAAGGAAGAAGCGAATACCTGAAGCTTAATGATATAATTTAATAATTATATTTAAAAGTCTACCTGGCTCTATAAATTTTTTATGACAAATTAATTAAAAGCCCAGTTATGGAAGCTTTGGAAAGAAGGCATCAATATTTCATATTTATTAAAATATTCATATACTACATGTTTTTTAATCTTGAATAAATATTTTGGGATAATCAGCTGCATTTTTGTTATGCTAAAAGTTTGCATTGTAAATTCAACTGTGATTGATTAAAAAGAGAAATGTGCAATCTATTAATTATGTAAGAGCACATATGCTGCCTGGGACCTGGTGGAAATACATATATCAGTTTTCCATAAGCAGAAGAGTTGTCAAGGTAATTTGCTTATTGAAACTAAATGAAAGCTTTGATTCATGTGATTACAGCAAGATCCCCACCTTCATCTCTGTGTAAACACAACTTTCAGCATTCTTTCATCGTTCTCCCTTCCAGATAAATAAGATGGGAAGCAGGGAGTGATCCATCATGAGGGTCTGGGAATGCCTGGCAGATCTGGAGGGTAGTATTTTGTTTGTATGTTATAGTAACTGAAATGCCAAGCTCAACTTCCAAGTCCAGGGCTGGGATGCTGCAGATGTCTGCATCCATCCAAACCCTGTAGGATGAAGGCGCTCAGCCACGCTCCGGTACTGCGCAGAGGTTCCCTTCCCCGCTCCAGCCGCTAGCTCTTTGCAGTTGTCATGGAAAGGAGTAGTAATGACTAAGTAACTCATTTACCAACCTTATTTTCAGGGTTTTAAAGACTGTTTCTGAGTGCTTCTTGGACTCTTGCGTTCTCTGAATGAATCACAGCAGCGCAAACGGTTTCAAAGCAAATGGTACTCGATGTGCGTGTCTCTTAATGAGCCGAGATGCGAGCGGCAGCGCTGCTGACCCTGCTGTCTGCACCCTGATTTATAAGCTGCTTCCTACTCTGTCGCTGAAGCTTAAGGATCCCTTAAGTCTCTTCTCTTCTTTTTTTTTCCCCCCTCTGCAAGGCAAATAAAAGGCTGTTACTGCAAATTAGAATGTAAGTCAGAGCTGCTAAAGACACCAAAACCAAAACAAACAAAGGGAAAAAAGGCAAGGATTGTTTGGGGGGGGTTGTTGCTGGTCTCAGTAGAAGGATTATTGTTGATTTTTATGAAAAGTTCATCCTGGAGGCAGGAGGCAGTTGCATTACTTTAGCAAGATTGAGCTGTTTAAAATTTCAGGGTTGTCCGCCAAAAAAATAATAATAGGAAGTTGTATGGAGAGGAATGTGCTGACAGCAGTAATGTTTGGGTAATAATTCATGTGTTGTAGATGATGCTCTGGAAAGCTGCCCAGCTGGCTAATGCAGATTGGGGATGCTCTCGTGCTGATGGCTGTGCAGTTGATTGGCGTTTCTGCTCCATCATGAAATCAGTTTGCAAATGAAATGGAGATGGTTTCGGTGGGCAGGGGAAGGGGCAGCGAGCGGCCCCGCCTGTGGGTCAGGGGCTGGTTCTCGTTGATGTGTCTTGCTGGGAGCACCTCTCCCCTGTTCCGTTTGCATTTGGGTGAGGGCAACTGGCTGTAGCTTGGGCTGAAGGACAAGGTGATGCTCTCCAGCAGCAGTGGGGGTTATGGGTTGTCCCAGGAACATGAACTCAAACAGTCGTGGGTGTCTTGACCTTATCAAACCTCCAGACCTGCACCGTGGGCTCTTTCTGTGACATGAGCACAAAGTTACTCTGAGCAGAGCGGCGCTGTGGGACCTGTGCTCTCTTTTCTTCTGTTAGTTGTGGGGCTCCATGTGGGGTTAGGCTTCCTGGTTCTGCAGACAGACCCTGTCCAAGATGCTCTTGGGTGGCCGTGCTCCGTCTCAGACACAGGCTGTTACAGGTTTCATTCAGCTCAGTCCCAGCAGCACAAGAAAGGTGGCAGCTCCTTCGCTGTCCCATAGCAGTGGGGTTTTGTGCCTCTCCACAAGCCCCAAAATGGGGGTGGCCTGTTGTTAACAACTTCCAAATTGCTCTAGACCCCATTGAGGGGACCTAACCTGAGGAAGAAGATCTGTAGGTGATGTTACATTTAAGGTTTTCTCATCTTTAGGAGGAGTTGAGCTGACAGATAACTGTTGTGTTATTTGAGCCTGTGAACAGCACTTAAGTCTCAGGCAGTGTGCATGCAGCCAACTTAAATGCAAATTGCACACCACCAGCAACTCTTACACATGAAAAACAAATTCCACTGAGCTCATAAGTTATCAGAGGGAGAACAATAGCCTGTTCCCACCCCTGAGCAGAAACAGGGAGGCAGTGCTGTCCTTGAGGGACCTGGCTGCCAGCCACACTGTGAAAGTGGCTCTGGGTACCCACTGGCATCGTGTGGAGCATCTTTGTTAGTGATCTAAAGTGAGCTACACCTGAGGAATAACCAAGTGCATCAGCAGACACGAGTGCCTTGCTCTGTATCACTCCCTGTTGGCTTTGTTGCTGTTTAGCCTCAGCCAGCTCCCAAAAGGGGCTGTCAGCTGTGCCCACTCCTGACCAAACCCCTGGACCTCACAGATTTCCACACTGTTTGCTGCAGTGCTGGGTTCAGGAAGCCCCTCCTGCACCTTCTTCAGTGATGCACAGGGCTAGTGAAGAGCGTCTGGTCACACAACCAGGCACCTTTCTGAGCCGTGAGCTCATTAAAATGATCTCACTGATCTCTGAGGTGAGACCCTTCTCCAGGGACAGTGTCTGTAGGTGTGAAGATCCCAATTTGATCAACCTCAGCACATACAAATCACCTGGGGATTCATATTTCTCTTTCCTTGCAACCATTTTGAAAGGTGATTGGGATGGATTGAAGCTGTGAAGGTCTAATTACCCCTCCACGTGGCTTCTCCAGAGTCCCAGTAACTTTCTTCTGGCATTTGGTAGCACCAGGAATTACAGGCACGAGAAGCACAAGGTCCTTTGAAGCCTGACTGAAAACTTGACTTAAGCCCCTGGAAATAATAAAAAGAAAGTGAAGAACACAGTAAAGCTGCAGAAAAGCATTATGAGGGGAAAGAAGCCAATGGGGACAAGTAATTCAGGCTATATGTGATGGGGTGATATAATGCTTATGCTATTGCTGGAGCCAGGGACTGATTCCAGGTCTGTACACAGCCACTTCCCCCCCCATCCCCTTTGAAATCTGCAGCTGTTCTCCTGTGTTTTTGGGCTATATTGGCATCATTTAAGAAGGAACTAAAGTTTAAGAGCAAAGATGATTCTAAATCTATTTCCCAGAAGTATTTTGTGTGTAATAAAGAGCCTGTGAATGTTCTGCTGAGGCCTTCAAGCAAACAGGCACCCTCTCAAACCCAAACTGGTTTGGGGTATTTGCTTATGGGGTTTATTTGGGGTTTTTTAACAATTTATTCCCTTTCTCTGCTGGTGCCCCTGGCAGGTAACCATGGGTGTAACCATCACTGCTCCTCCTGAGCATCTCTGGCTGCTGTTCCCTCTCCCGTTGGAGTGGGACTGTCTGTCCCAGAGCTCCAAAGCCCTGCCCAGGGCTCTGCTGCCTGTTCCTCCTCTCCCCAGCCTGAGTCCGTCCCCGTGTCAGATCGGATTAAAAGGGTTATAAATTCTTCTGGCAGGAGCCTGCATTTTAGGATTGATGAGTGTGATCAGCAAACTATTCAAATAAGTATGCTTATTATTAAAACCCTGCTAGGAACAGGATGGCATGCAGAGCAACTAATGCAAAGCAATTTCTCCTTCATTTCTGAACCTTACCCAGTTTTCATGTAGGCTAATAACATTAGGGTTTTTAATTGGGTTTTTTTTTTTTGGGGTAGATTGGCTGCTTTTGTATTTGTGTCCCCAAGTTGGGATTTGCATGGCTTGTGTGGGAAGTGGCTGTACATGTACAGATGTACACATCGTACACAGAGGCAGCTGAAATCCATCCAGGACTGGGAGGCTGAAGTGGGGGGGGGGAAAAATCTAGCAGCTTTCCCATTACTAATACCAACATTTTTATGAGCTTGGTTGTAATATAATTCCCACCTACTGGGACAATTCCTGAGCTGTTTGTTCAATATTTATCTGGTTCTGAGTCAGACAAAACTCCCAGATCTCCAGGCAACATAAATTACCGTGGATCCCATAACTCTGCAACTGGAGCCTGGTCTCAGCTGAGGCCAGGATAATCGCCCAGATTTCACCTTATCTGTGCAGCAGCTCTGTGACACTGGTTGTGCTACATGTGTGTCTGAACGTTAGGATAGGATTTACCTCCTGCTTTTGTAAAGCCAACAAGATAAAGCGACCGAGGTGTTGAGCAACCAAAGCAAAATGCTCCCCTGCTCCTCGAGCTGGGGCTGAGCTGGGGCTGCAGTGG
The DNA here is from genome assembly GCF_964237585.1 of Gallinula chloropus. Classification (NCBI taxonomy): domain Eukaryota; kingdom Metazoa; phylum Chordata; class Aves; order Gruiformes; family Rallidae; genus Gallinula; species Gallinula chloropus. Next base: position 4,301,413 of record NC_140112.1, read on the forward strand.
AGGAAAAGCCTCAGCTTTCCCAAAAAAACCTCTCTCTGGGCATTTCTGGTACATGCTGAGTGTCCTTCAGGTTTGTTTTAACCTTTTAAATTTATAGGCTCATGTTTCCTGAATGGCTTAAGGTGTTTTTGTATAATTGCAGTAACAGGAACCCCTCTGACCAGCAGCAATTAGCCAGGTACCAAACGGGGGTCCCAAGTGCCTCATCCCAAAGCTGGGGTTTCACGGCACACTGGAGAATTCCTGCCTTGCTTTCAGCACGGAAATCAGGAGAGCCATACCATAAAGATCACTCTTTTCCCTATGCAGGTAACTTTTGATGTGGTAATAATCTGTTTCCATAAAATAACACTGGAGAGTAGAGAACCGGAGGATAAAATGTACTACAAAGTGTGAGCAGAACTCCTCGGAGCATCCCAAGGAAGCTCCGGGTCTCGGCCCACACAGCTGCTCTCACCAGCACGTGAGCCCCGTGCTGCCTGGTGCCTGCTCTCCTTCAAGGGCTTTGTAACATGTGACATTTAAAAGGATGAGGCCCTGTGGCACAGGTTAAGAGCCATCATGGCTGGAAGGATGAGCCAGCAGACACCTTCCGAATGCGACTCCTTAAAGATGATGGGTGCTTCTTTCATAAAACTCTCCCCATTTGTCTGCAAAACTCCTGCAGATCAGGACCTATGAGTGATTAGTGTAATGAGATTAGGCATACAGTTATGCTACATGGTCTTGAATTGTTTTAAATTCCGCAGATGAGGTAGGGTCAGACACGGAAGGGCAGTGTGGCGGAGCGCCGGTGCCAGGCTGCGTGAGTGACTTGTCTTCCTATTAACATTGTCACATCCCTGTTGGGTGCGTTTCCCATTTCCTTCTCTCCCTGGGAGTTGGCTGGGAAACTTAATCTCCAGAATTGGCAAGGGATAAATAAATAAATAAGTGTGCTTTTGAGTGCTCGGGCTGTAGGAGGAAGGGAGCAGCAGTAGGGGAGGATAGAGGGGAACAGGAGGTTGAAAAAGGATAGGGGAACAGATCCAAAGGAGAGGTGAGGTGAGGGTGTTGCTGTCCCTGCTACATGGAGCTCTGGGCATTTCCTCTTGTAAAGATTTTTTGTAACCTCCAAGTATCGACAGGAGTGTGTGTATCCCCACCATCCCTCCCACTCTTCTGATTTTTCTTCCTGGAGAAGTGGAGATGGAACCCCCTGAGGAGACCCCTCAGCTGAAGAGACACGAGAGCATCAATTTCTTTCTCATTAACCAGAGCCACTTGCAGGCCTGTGCCGTTCCCTGAGGGTCGTGTTCCACGTGGCAGGATGGAGCGTGGCCGCGGGTGAGATGTTCCACATCCTGCAGCTGTCTCCATAACTGCTTTGCCAAAGAGAAATAAACATGCAAACAAGGGGGAAAAACAAAAACCAAACCCAAAACAGAGAACAAAACATCCTGAGGCTGCTGGGGTTTGCTGAGCTCTCGGATGAGATCAGCTCCTGGCAAAGCCAACGTGTCCTGGGTCCTCCTCCTGTCCTCCCCAGCTCCACATATGTATGGAGGGTTTTCTGTGGTAGTGTCATGCTTTGAATGATGAGAGCCTGGGGCAGGACAGCTCTGTGCCTTCTCAGAATCCCCTGGCTTCTCCCCTGGTCTTGTTTTCAGACTTGTTTGCTCCTGCAGAGTTTTGGCAACAAACCCTGTAGCACCTTGCAGAGGGTTTGGTGGTTTGGGGGGTGAGGAGATTTAATGTAAGTGCTTTGCAGGTTCTAAGAAATGTTTGGGGCTTGAGGGAAGGAGTGTCCATTAAAAGAAAAAAACAAAGTGTTTTGAATCCCAGCATTAAAGATATTAAAAGGGATTTCAAATTATCTGGCTGCAGGGGGAGAACGTTGGGGAAAATTGGGTGGGTTTTTGCAGTCAGTAAATCATCCTCTTTAAATACACGTGTGTGTGCCTGAGCAGCTTCTCCAGACACTGAACTTTCTATAAAATATTCTTTTCTTTATTTTCCTAAATCATTTCATGAAAAACAAATGAGAACAAAGCAGGAGGTTGTGTTGAAAAGCTGGGAAAACAGCAGCAGTGCAGGCTTGGAGTTGGCTGCTCCAGCCTCCTCTAGAAGGGAGTAGCTACAACAGGCTCTTACTGCTGCTGTTCCACCTACTGAGTGTTAGTGGCTTCCAAGCATGATGTTGGTTGTCTGCAGTGTTGGGATGACTTCCCACCTTGGAGCTTTGGCTTGGGCAAGTCGGGGAAATGAGTGTGGGACCTACGCGTGCTTTGATTTCCATGTCCTCTGTTCTTGGAAGTTACATGTCTTGAACATGAGCACTTTTCCAGCTCCCTATTAAATACACATAGTGTAGTGTTCTTGGAGGGGTGCACAAGGGGAGTGGTGAGGAGGGAAGGCATTTTAAGATGAATTATCAGTCAGGATTTTGATAAGAACAACAATCACCACATGGTGTCTGGTTGCCCAGGGCTGTATCTGTCCACAGCCCTTGCAGGGTTAAAGATGACAACCTCCCCTTGCCAGACAGCGAGTCCTGCCTGGCAGATTTGTCTTTCCTGAGAGTCCAGGTCCTAAATCAGAGCAACCACAAAGAAAAATGGAAAAGGCTTAAAATATATCAGCCTCTGGGATATTTTGGTAAATGATCATGATGTAAAATTGCATAGAGATGGATTGGTGAAGGGATCGACAGTTACAGAGTTACAGAAATGCTGTCTCTGAAACTAATTCGGAATTAATGGCACCTTGTAGATCTTTACTGCCTTCCATCTGAGGAACTCAAGCTGACATAGCGACATTTATTAATTAGAACTCATTTTACAAGAGGCCGAGCTGAGGATGAGAGCGGAGAAGTCGCTCTTGGCCCATCATAAGTCAGATGTCAGAGATGGAGGCAGCAATAAAAACCAAGAACACCGATTCCCAGCCGTGTGCTTGGAGCCTGTGGTGGTGCTGACCAGAGAGACAGGGGTGAAATAACTTCTGCACAAAGGCAAAAACAACACTCAGGTCAAGCAGGATTTATTTTGCTGAGCGTTGAACTCAATGAGGCTCTTTGCAGGGGAGGAGGGAGGGAAGGAGTTTGTGCCCAATGTGAAAACCCACACAGGGCGTGACCCTGTTGCTTAATTAATGATGAGCTCTGTAGACACACTGTGCCATGTTCATTTATCTGCAAACAAGCAGTGCTTGGTGTACACCAGGCTCTGATCTCACCTTTCTTCACAGTGATTTGTGTCTGTGTATGGGATTAATTAAAACCAAATAGTTTTAAAAGAAAGGAGCAGAAATAGGGAGTGATGAAGATGAGGAAAGAAACATGAGGGTAGAGGAAGGTAGAGTTTGGGAGGAAGGCTCTGCACGGCTCCTGGCTGCGCTTTGAGGAGCCATCAGTTCAAATTAATTAACAACGTGGACTGTGCAGGCTAATTCCTGCACCAGGACCAGGCTGGGTTCTTTCTTGATCAAGTTTAACAGGAAAGGGTTTAAATTGAGGTTCCTGAACTGAAGGGACAGGACATTAATCTAAATGGTTACACAGGCCAGAAACAAAGTCAATTTTTTAAATGATGAAATAGCTCATCTGCCAGGAGATATCCTTGCAGACCGTCACGCTGCCCGCACTGCGAGTCTGCCTGGAATTAATAACATCAGATTAGGGGGGACAAGAAAAAATTGCAGATTGGCCAAAACTGTAATTAGCTTCTGTGTCCTCTTGGGATTGAACCTGGTGAGGTTTTATTTTGATTAAATGCTGCCTTGATGGAGACACCCAGCTTTCCAAGAGAGAAAGTGGGAAACCTTTCAGAGAGCTGCAGGACTCTGAGGCACGCTGTAAACTTTTGAATCCTCTATGTTAAACCCATCTTTTCCCTGCCAGAAGCTGCTCTGCACACTGCAGCCTGGCTCGAGCATCTCTGGAGCAAGGAGGTTTGGCTGCCTCTGGGTTTGCTCCTACAGGGACTGATCCTCAATTGGCATAACTACACCCAGAGTCAGAGGAGCTGGGTTGCCCAGAGCTGGTGAGGATCTTGGTGCTTGTTTTGCTGTGAGGCCAATGTGTGAGTGATGCCAGGTGCCAGAGGTGTTTGCAAAGGTGAGTGGTTGTACCCGGGGTGCAGCTGATGTGCTGAACCACATGTCAGTGGCTTGCTGAGCTGCGCTGCCTGTCACCGCCGGACCAGTGGGTTTGGGTAGCGTGCTCACCACCTCTGGCTTTTGGTAGGATGTGATGCCACCTCAGTGAGAGTTGCTGGGACTGAGCCCTGATTTATACAGAACTAGAGCCAAACAGATAAACCCTGCTACTGGCAATATCCTTGCTTTGCCATAGAGGAATGCTTTGCTGGGGGAGGCTGGTCACCTGTCAGCCCCACTGAACTCCCAGGGAAATGAAGCTAAATCATGGAAATGTTTGGGATCATCATTCCAACTATTTCAGGGCTCAGTTCATTGTTTCCTCCCTGACAAGTACTGTTAAGAGCTGTTTTGTTTTACCAATTTAACCACCTGCCTTGTTCAGATGGGACGACTGCTTGATGGTGTGGGAAGGATCAAACAGTGAGCTTGGTTTTAAAATGAAAAGGGGGAAAAAATGAATAGCCTTTCATATAGCTACCCAGGTTCTGTTGTCTTCTGCACTAATGACTCTGATCTCAGTTACCCACTGGCTCCTGATGTCTTCCCTGGCAAACCAGGCCTGTGTTCAGCCTGGTGCCAACCTTCAGTCTTAAAATGCAGCAGAACGAAAGTGAAATATTAGTTTCCCTTCTCCGAGCCAGCCCCAGTTTGTCTGTGAAGAAAGTGAGCTGTATGAAAAATGGATGACAAGGTTCCTTGGGAAACTGCAGCATTTGCCTACAGCAGACTCTGGTATTTGGGGAGAGATCAACAGAAAGTGTTCAGGCACTTGGAGGGGTTTACGAACCCCCTGTGCAAACTGAACGAAGCTTTAGGTGCCCAGCTCGTGAAGGCAAAAGCTGCTCAGTCTCTGGTGTCCCAGCCCTTTGGCTTTGGCTTCAGAACGAGCCTGGAAGCCTCTTTTCACAGGTACCTGAACAGTGACTCTGCACTCAGCAGACGGAGAGTCCTTGGGCTTCTGGAGCCTGGAGCGGGTGCTGCGGCGCTGGGCGACCACCTGCTGCCCTGCTTGGGGGGGAAGCCTGTTTGGGGAGGGGCTCTGAGGGTCACACAGAGCTGGTGGATGTGTGTTAACACACTTTTTGCCTTAAACACCCATCTTGTCAGATGCTCTCACCCAGTCAAGCGTTAGCATGTGTTTATTTTCATGAATGTGCTGTGTGATGCTCTGGGAGCCCAAACCAGGGAGCGCTTGTGGGTGGGTTTTATTCCTTTCCACTCTGTAAATGTTTTATTTCTGCAGGATGAGGTCCCTTTATCGCAGAGGAATGGGGTGATGGGGGTAAGAGCTGGCAGAGAGAGGGAAATAACATTGCTTTTTCTTACCAAACCAACCCACCCCTCAGCCCTGAGCTCTTGCCCGAGGCCCAGAGCCCCCTCTTGCCCAGAGCTAGGAGCCCACCCACAGCTCCCAGGCAGCTCTGTGCTGCCCCGTGCCTGTGCTCAGCTGGCTGCAGGTGGCTCTCGTAGGTGGGGTGGTGGGCTGACCTGGGCTGGATTCTGAGTGCCCACCGAGCTGCTCTGTCCCTCCTCAGCAGGACAGGGAGCAGGGAAAAGAAGGTTTTTTGAATTAACCATCTAAAGGCAGGTTAATGAAGCAAAAGGCCACGCACAGGAGCGAAGGGAAAGCATAAGATTTATTCTCTGCATCCCACCAGCAGTGACGTCTGGCTGCTTCCTGGGAAGCAGGGCTTCAGTCTGCAGAGTGGCTGCTGTGGAAGACAAAGGTTATAACAACAAATCCCCCCCCCTTTGCTCCCCCTTTCTCAGCTGTTATTGTTGAGCAGCCACCGCATGCTTTGGGACATCTCCCCTGGCAGCTGTCCTGACCCCGTCCCTTCCCAAGGTCTTGCTCACCCCCAGCCCACTGGGGAGGGGGAATGTTGGAGCCATCCTGGGTGCTGTGCCCAGCTCAGCACCAGCCAAAACACCAGGCTGCTCTCAACACCTCCTCAGCGCCAACACAAAGCACCGCGTGACCAGGGCTGCTGCAGGGGTGGTGGTGGGGGGGGGATGAACTCTGTCTCCACCAGACCCACTACAGATGGTCTCTCCAAAAATCCCCACGTCCAGCTCCTTCCTCTCCAGCTGCATCCCGGGTGCTGGGATGCGGGCGCTGGCAGGCGGGAGCTCCTGCGCCGGGATGTACAAACCATTGCAAGGAGGCAGAAGCAACCGGCATCTGCCGCTGCAGTCGGCGGTGGAGGATTGCTCGGCTCTTTCAGCCAAGGTTGCCTCCTGTGCTGGTTGTGTAAAACAGCACTTCTTCTTTCAAAAATATGTGAGCTGGAGCCTTTTATTTCAGGCTGTAGCCAGAGCGTCTGGGCTGCGGGACGGGAGCGCTGCGAGTGGCACCTTGCTTCGCAGCCAGCTTTGCTGTGCTGGGCTGGAAGCCAAGTCCTGGGAAGATCCCACACCCCTGATTTTGGAAACCTGAGCAGAGCCAGCCTTTGCAGCTTGGTTTTTCTGAAGGATGAAGGCTTGCTTCTGCTCTGTGCTTCTGTGAGGGATTGTAGAAAAATAGTCTGTCCCCTTTGGAGTGGGAACTACACGAGGGTCACTCACCTTAGGAGGTTTAAAAGGGTATTGGGTTATCTGTCCTCCTCTGACCTTAACATCTGAGACAGCAGAGAATGCCTCTGTTTGGGCATCTGGGAATAAAACCACATCAAGCCGTCTTCCTGCGGGGTCCTCTGCCTTGCCCTTTTTATTGTCTGAGATCTTGTTCAAATCCTGCCTCTTTCACATATGATCAGCTTCTGCTTTGCTGGAGTCAGACAGAAGTAAAACCAAACAGACCTCTGTTCCCTGATACAGCGGCCATGCTGGTTGATACACAGCCCTCTGCCCTTTCTTCCTGCCCTGCCCCTCCTGCTGCCACCCCCTTTAGCAGTGAGTTCCCCAGGCTGGGGCAGGGATGCTCTTTGGGATGCTTCTGAGTTATCTCCCTCCTCTTCTGGCAGGGCTGGACCCACACAACACAGGCAGTGCTGAGTATTTGGACCTGTTCTGATGACACAGCCATCAATAGTGTGAAATAACAAGAAACCACAACACTTTACAGAAATTCAGGGGGAAAAAAAACCAACAAAACTGCTCCTGACAGCAGTTAGAACTTTGTGGACCAGAATCTCTACGTGATCTGAGAACTTACCAGGAGTCCAGCCAGCAGGTCCTGAGCAGTTCCAGGAAACACTGTGGGCAGGGCTTTATTTCACACATAATATTTCCTTTCAATGGGAAATCTGTTGTACCTGTGCTCCTGTCATACACCTCATAGATGGAGTCACTAGTAAGGATGCAGCTTAATTTTACATACCTAGAGAAACTTCAGTAACGTGAAGCTGCTGTGGCATGTGGGAAGATTTGCTTACATGCTCCAGAATGATTGATTGTCTTTAAGTATTGACGTGCAGGTAACCTCCCTGCCTGTGGAAAGCATCCAGTATTCTTGAGGCCACTTTCCATTTGCTGCATTAGTATACAGGAGGAGTGAGATGATGCTCAAACGAGTTTATTTAGCTTTTAGCAGCATTTCTGAATGTCCCTAAGCATCTCACCACCACGACTGGCTCATTGAGCTTTGATTTCAGCATCTCTCTGTGTGCTTGGTGTCAGATTAGCAGCGTAGTAGTGTGTGTGCACAGCTTACTGGTTCCATCTCGGGGAAGATGTGGGCACCAGGCACCGTGTTGGCCAGAAGTGCTGACAGAAAGGAGCTTTGTGGGGTGCAGGTCCTGTGCATGGGGGTTCATTTGCACCTTCTGTTTGTGCTTTTGTCCCACTTGGGGTTGGTTTTACACCCTCTGAGAGCCCTGATGAGGTTTGGGCATCTTGCTGGTGGGGAAATGCAGGGCACGGCACTCTGCTAACTCCAAGACAAGGCTGCAGAGATGCTTCTGGAATTTCAGCCTTCCAGTTATCACAGATTTAATGGACAAAAGGTGGAAGCTGACAAACATTAGAAATCTGGTGTGTTACTGATAATGGTTTAAGCCATGTACGCTGCTGGTGCCCCATCCCTGAGTGGCCCCGATGACTTCTCACCCAGTTTGTTCCTTTTCCAGCCCAGTGTTTCTCACTGCACAGTCCTGCTGCAGACAGGATGATACCTCAGCAATGTCACCAAATCCCTTGATTTCAATGCTATAGGCATTCCCCATAGAAATCCCCTGCTCAGCCAATTAGTAGGACTGAATTTCATATTACTTAACATCTACACTCCTAGAAGGCAGGAGATTCCAACATCTCCATCTGTATCTGCTGGGATTATCACTTAGAGGTGGCTTAGCTACTAAGCCACTGCTGCAAAAGCTCCATTAACTTCTTTACTTGTTGTACATGGGAGCTGGAAGAATTTCAGTGCCGCAGGTTGAAGAAGGAAACCTGACACCCATTCTTTGAGCAATTAAACTTTGCAAAGTAAACTATGTGTATTTCATTAAGGAAATGGATCCTTCAGCACTGGGAATACCTTTTATGAATATTTCCTTGTAATGGAAAAGTGAGCATGTTGACAGGATGAATTATTAGACATATTTACAAACAGCTGTTAAAAAGCCTAGGTATAGGTCCCAGCTGTATGGTTTTTTGCCTTTTATGCAGGGTTTATAGCAGTTATATTTGAAAAGCCAGCTTGATTGGCTTTCTTGTGAGGAGAGGTAAGCTTGATTAATTTATTCGTACTCCACAAGACTGCAGTCACAACTGGGAGAGCAGTCTGTCTGTCTGCAGTTTATTCCTGGAACAAACCCAAGGGCAGACAACCCACACGCAGCCTCCACGTTTAATTACAGCTGTTGCGTGTGTCTGATACAGGAATCAATAGCTTTGAGTCTTTCCCCAATCCTGCTGGTTTCTCCTGGAATCCTTCTCCTTGGCTGGGGACTGTCTGAGAAGGGAACTGAGGGAGTTAGTGGGAGTTTGACACCCGGGCAGAGGGGTTTGGAGCTTGGTGACACTCTAAAGGGTCTGGCACGGTTCACTGGCTGATACTCCAGGTTTGCAGGGACAGATAGGAGAGAAGGATTAAGACCAAGATATTGCCACTTGAGGTATTGTGAATGCTGCTTCTAAATATGTCAGCTTGGAAGGTACAGAAATGTGAATCCCATGGCACCAGACAGATTACAAGTACAGAATATGCAATGAGATGATTGCCAAGGCGCTCAGATTTTTCTCCTGTCTGCATCCCCTCCTGCTGTCACTTCCCCACCTCAATCTTTTGCTTCTCTGTCAACAAAGGAGACACAACAGCTCTTGGCTGGGACCTCATACCAGACCTAAAGTGCTTGGGGGCCATGGTGTAGGTGGCATCACAGCAGTGAAACTTGACCTGAAAATTGCTGTGCCTGCTACCCATGGTGAGATCCCCCCATATCCCCAACCTGCTCCCCTGAGATCCCTCTGTATCCCCAGCCCACTCTCCTGAGATCCCCCCTGTATCCCCATCCTGCTCCCCACAGTGAGATCCCCCTGTATCCCCATCCTGCTCCCCACAGTGAGATCCCCCGTATCCCCAGCCAGCCTCTAGCAGATCCTCCTTCTTTTTACTTTTTTTTCCCTTTGACTAGACGCCATGTGGAAAGTTCCTTGTGTTGTTTCCATCTGACTGCAGCAGCATCTGCTGCTGCTGATCAAGCTGCTACGAGAAGTGGGAAAGGCTCAGCCGCAGCCCGTGCGTTGCCCCCTCGCCGGCCGGTGGGTCCCGGGAGCAGCAATGCTCTGGAGCAATCGTTGCCCACCTTGGCCCTGCCCCTTAGACCCTCAGCACGATGCCCTCAGCTCTGACTGTATTTACCAAGCAGTGTATCATCCGTGGGAGGTTATGGAATTCCTGTGCTTAAGTAAGCTCCTGCTTTAGTGTGTTTTCTCTTTGGGAATCCACCCCTGTGCCGAGGTTTCCCTGCTGCCCAGTTAAATCTCTCCTGGTGACTTTGATCTTCTTCACTCCAGAGCCAGTTTCTCCAAGGAGGAGACTGTAGGGCTGTGGAAGGTGGTGGGGAAATGCAGCCCTTGGGGCTTTAGGGCTGTGGAGAATGGCTTGGAGCAAGCGTAATGCTTTAATGATGTATTTGCTGAGGTCAGTTTTCACAGTGCCTGAAATATGGGTCTCTGATTCCCTTCCCCCAGCTCCAGCAGTTATCCGTTTGCCATGCAGGACTGCAGGAAGAATATTGTTCCTGTGGCACAGGAGATGATAATGTAATATCAGTGGTGCAAATGCTCTGTGTTTATACCCATAAGTTTTTACAGCTTCATTTAAACAGATATTCCTCATCTGAAGCCAGCTCTGTTTCATGTGTCATGATCCCCTCAGAGTGTTTTGGGGCTCTTTACACTAAATCCATGAAAAATGCAGTATTGTAAAAAGAAGATTTTGAAGTTAATTAAAGAAATGGAAATATATACTTATAAAGAAGTTGGATTTGGCATAGCATCCATCTATAATACACCTAGTTTCAAAGGAGGTCTGGTGGAAGGACACGTTCTCTCTGGGGTACTTAGGTTGATGAGAAACCTATTTGTAAGGAAAATTGACTTTGGAAATGGTTGAGAGCAAGCTGCTGCTTTTTTTAAAGTCTCTGCCAAGTGATTGATTCGGTCCATAGGTTCATCAGATCATTGCTTTCAATAATATAATTTTGCTTATTTATTTTATATATGATCAATGTGATAAATATTACAGAAACATGGAAGTGCCAACTAGATTATTCCTGGCTGTAGCAGTGGCGAGGGGCATGCTCCAGCCTCCACCGTGTGCCTTGTGAAGCAGAAAAGCAATTCAGTCAGACTAAAGGCTACAGATGAGGCTGTATGTTCCCTGCAATAAATGCAAATGATTTGAATTCATTTCCCTGGTAAGAGGAGAAGAGGGGAAGGGAAAGGGAAAAAAAAAAGCTGAAGATGTTGCAGATCAAGGAATTCAACTTTAAACAGACACAAAATTAACATAAAAGAAAACATGGCAATAAAGAGTGGGGAAAACAGATTTCACTAAAATAATCTGGTTTAATGAATAGACCGTGATCTATTTCTGAAGTACCTCTTTGTGGGGGTGCTTTTCCCTCTTTTTTTTTCTCTCTTTCTTTTTTTTTAGAGCATGTACAATAGCATTATGGCCTAGCTGCAATCAGTCTGCTGCGAACAGCTTGTATATATTTGGATGTTCACTGGCCCATGAGAGCAAATCGTCCTCCCTTACCGTCAAAGACTTTCTTTTCCAGCTCCTTTATTAGGTAACAAATGGTTCCTGTTTCTTTTGTTCTTGGGTGTTAAGGACATTGAGGTTTTCTGGCTCTGTTTTGTTATTTGTGTTTAGGTTTGTTAATGACTTGGGTTTCTTTGGGGTTTCAAGGGACAGTGTTGGGGTCTCTTCTGCTTTTCACTACAAAATAGCTTGTAATGAAGCACAGCCCAGTGCTCACCTATGCAGGCTATAGATCCTGCTGGGATTCTTCCATGAAACGTTCACCACAGCATCTTGGGGTGATTCTTCTGAAGCCTCTTCAAGCCAAAGTAAATGCCATACCATCCCTGCTCAGTGGGTACCCAGCAGCTCTCACACGTGGTGCCCAATGCCACAGAGGAAATGAATGATGAAATAACCAAGTGTCTTCTTATTTTTAGTTCAAATTACATCTAGACTGAGGAGTTCTGCAGAGCCCTGTTCTTCTCCACATCCCTGTCATGGAAAACCTGCTGGTGCCACCGGCGAGGGCCTCTGGACCAGCACCTGGGTGGCCAAATGCAAGGTGAGGGCTCTGTCTCCATGGGAATTGCGGGTAACCAGGCTCTGAGGCTTGTTTGGGGAGCCAACAGATTCAAGCCCTGACAATGCCTTGGGAGGTGGAGCCTGGGGATGCTGCGGAGGCAGCGGTGCCAAGGAATTTGGAGATGTCATTCAGATGTTGGCAAAGCTGCATATTTGGTTTTCCCCTGCCCCTTTTCCCCTCTCCCTGAGTTAAATCTCTGGCAGAGGCAACACCAGAAATCACGGAATAGAGAAGTACAAGCATTGGTAATTAGGAACAGGCTTTTCCTTTTGTCTGGGCTGGATATATTTAACTGGTCTGATTCTGCTGCCAATGCAGATTTGCCAAGGAAAAAGTTTCTCTTTTAAACCTTCCACTTATCCAAATAAAGAGAGTGTAGCTGGAAGTGTTTCTTGGCACAGCCATGGAGTTGGGAAGGATAATACACTCGGTGTCCGTTGTTTGAATCTGTCTGCTCCTCAGTCTGAGAGCTGCTTTGGCTCAGTAAGTGATGGGCATCCCACATCCCAGTGCTGCTCCCGGTGTCACTCATGGGGTAAGGGTGGGGAGGGGGGTGTGTGGATGGGTGTTTTATTCTTTTGTGTGTCCCCCATGCACCCTGATGTCCCGGTCAGCAAGGGTGCGCTGCCTTTGGGGAGGTGCTGAGGCCACCGCCTTGAGCGGCCTTTTGGGAGGAAAAAGTGGTGCTTTGGGTCATTCTGCAGTGAGAAGGAAACTGCTTAAGGCCAGACCAGCCTGTTGAGGCAGAGACCCCCGGGAGGGCTCTCCAGACTCCAGCTGAAGGAATCCCCATGTTCTCTCCTGGTCTTGGTGTGAGCACTTCCTTGGCTTGTAGGTTTGGTCCCAGCGTGAGCTGGGAGGGTCCACGCTGGAGCAGAGTGTGGGTTCATCCACATCTCCCAGAGCTGAGCACAGGGGCTCAGCGCCTGAATCCCCCCATCCAGCCCCCTGCACTGTCTGCAGAGCTGCCAGGACAGCCAGCTCCTGTTAATTAAGGCGATGCAAATGGGCTGTGAGAGGGAAGGTAAAAGGAGCTCATGAAAGGGAGCGCAGGCGAGCAAGGGAGAAATTATTCACAGAGCCCTAAAGTTTACTTCTAAGAGGGCTTTTCTTTTTTTTTTTTCAATTTCATATACTTTCCTTGATCATTTCAGAGAAAAGATCCGTCCATAGACAGATCTCCAAAGAGATTATTATTTTTTTCCAGCATTTCTGCTGCTTTAATCCTGGTCTCTTCAGACAGGGAATGTTTAATTGGTGCAGCAGTGAAATAAAATGTTTAAATAGATTGAATAGAAGACTTTTTCCCTCTGTTGTGACATTAATCCCCCAATATTCCTGGGCCCCTTGCTGGGTATTGAGGCAAAGAAAAGAACCAGAGGAGGTCCCTCTCTATACATCTGCCCATGATGTGAAAACTCCCTGGATACACTTATCATACACCATCCAATGCATCAATTAAACCGGATACCTCTCTGCAATTATCACTTGCACACATGAAATAAGTCATTCTGTATGATGCATCTTTTCTGACTCAGGGCAGACTTCTCTGTGGAGGAGATGTGATGGGGAGGAGAGAGGAGCCCCAGCTCCCACTCGGTGCTTGGCCAGCCTGGTCTCCAGAAGCTCATGGCCCTGGATGAGGAGACCAAGCTTTCCACACACACGATGCACAAACACACATGGACACCTGGAGAGGTAGAAGGACTTTCTGGAGAAGCAGATTAGACAGCAAAGTGTCCTGCTAGATTAGCAGGTAAACTTGAAGGTCGGTGCTCTTGGAGTCTTCTTTTTGTGTGTTTGATTTTTCCTTTGGCAGTCTGTGTTCTTCATGATGGTGTGATGATGTGGTAACAGGAATGTTTAAAATCAACCTGCACCTGGTTGGCTTTTCCCTGACTTGGGCTGAGCCCCCTGAAGGGAAAGGAGTTTATAGAAACTTGTGAGATTCCCTGTGACTGCAAACATCTCCCTACCCGCTGTTTGCAGAAAAAAACCTCCTAAGAAATACCAAAAAGAGCATGAAACCATAAGCAGACTTCAGGCTCCACGTTCCTTGGTCACTTAGAAAATCCTTTGCAGAATTCACAGCAGCAGATTAACACTCACAGACCCAGGAATCAAAGGATCTGTAACTCCACCCCCCCTCCCACCCATTATGCAGGGGGAAAAAAAAAATCTCAATCTCCTCAGACAAGAGGGAAAACAGAGGCAAAATTAGGGTTTAAAATAATTCAGTTTTCCATTTAATTTAGCTCTGCATTGTCAGGAATACACGCTGCCTACAGGAAAATTAAAAAGATTACTGTGGAATAAAAGGCAGAGCCACGGCGTGTTTGACAATGTGCTCCATATTTTATGTTCATTAGGACAGGGAGCCTGAAATACTCATTTCTTTATGATGAAGGAACTAAAGATTTCCAATGAACATGCTGCAACGAGCGTGCTGGGGAGATTTATTGCTAAAACAGCTTGTTAATCACAGCGACCACCTTTCAGGCTTCACAGCGAGAGGAACCGTGATGTGTAGATGCTGCTCCCCCCACAAAGACCCCCTTTTGGGGTACTGAGGAAATGGAAACCCTGTGGACAGACCTCAGCAGGTCCAGGGGTAACTTGGATGCTGAGATTTTGGAAAGGCACAGTTACAGCTCGCTGTTGATAACCCCCTTCCTTGGATACCCATCCCTTAAACACCAGACATGGGTGCAGGGGATGTAGAAACCTGCCCAGAGGGCTCTCCAGCTACAGCCTGGGATGGAGGTGGTGGGAGATGGGACTGTGCTGCTCACCAACACCTTGGAATAACAGTGGATAATGTGCTGTGGCCTGTGTGGGTTTCAGAGCCATGAAGACTTTTCCCCCTGTTACTAGAGCAAACACAGCCTGGATCTCTTTGGAGGCCGCCTCAAGCACAGTGGGCTTGTTTGTAAGTGTGTTATTAGTAAATAATTAATAATGTAGACAAACCAATGACAGGAAAACCCACGGTCTCTCTTGCTGCAGCTGCTTCAGCTGGGGAAGGCAGCCAGGCAGGGTTGGTGCCGGTGTGCAGCTCAGAAGTGACCCCATGAGCATGGAAACATCCCTTCCTGGCTGGAGAACCTGCCTCTGCGATCGATGGCGAAGCAGGCACGCTCATGTCGACAGGATTTGGCCCTTAGGAAATCATTAAGCTGTAAATTCTCAGCATGACAGGCTGGAGTAGCGCTGGTCTTCTGTTTCATGTCAAAGGCTGTGCGGAGACTCCTTCGTTAGGGGGTCGATAATTGACTCAATGGGCTGTAATCGCTCAGCCCGCACAGCCACGGTCTGGGGGTGGAGGTGGAGGTGCAGCCTGGCCCTGCACAGCCCCCACAAAGCAGCTCCTGGCCCCCCAGCATGGCTTTGGCAGCTGGAAGCGCTGATCTGGGGGCCAGGGATGCACAACTGGGGTGGTGGGGCGGCAACTGGGATGGGTAACATTTCCAGAAGTGGTGGATGGATGCCTGGTCCCACGGCTCCTCTGCAGTGAAGGACTCTGCTCCCCATTCCTGGGCACACACTTAGTGCTGATACATCCACCCAGCTCTAGGGATGGTGATGGGCTCACGGACCACTTTGACGATGCTTTGGAGAACAATCCTCTCAGAGCTGGACCTGAGTGCCACAAGGAGCTGACAACCTCTTTTGATGACCTGTTTTTGGACTGTTTTGCTTAGCACCTGACTGAGATGGAAAACCTCTCCTCTGCATGTGGAGGAGGATGCGCAGCCCCAGCAGCCTGCAGCTCAAGGACATGGCAGGATGTGTGTCTGGACCAGGGGATGGGAGCTGCACGGTGTGCAGAGCCTGGGGGATGACACTACAGAGCCAAAGGAAGGACAAGGAGAAGGTGATCCCAGTTACCCTCTGTGTATGGGCCAGTATCACCCATGTTTTCATGTTGTGGTTCATTAAATCACTAAACATGAGTATCTTGGCAGGGTTAGTTCTGTGTGCTTCCCAGTGTGATCCCCTTCATTCCAGCTGAGGCGATTCCTGGCTGTGGGAAGCCGATTGAAAGTGGCACATTGTCTGCACCTTAAATTTCTGACACAACCTCAGCACAGACACTGTTGGCAATTGTGTTTTTGACAGTAACAAGACACTCAGTAACTCAGGATCCAGAGACTTTCTGTTCTCCTGCCCTTGCACTTAATGAAAACAGAGTTTGTTTTAGAAAGGAATAAAAAAAAAAACAAAACCCAAACCCCTTTGTGAGTTAATTTCAGCTCAGTTCAAACCTGGGGATGCAGAGGCAGGAACTGGAGCTCACGTTCATGAGAAAATCTGAGGAGGGGAAAGGATAAGGTGGGTTAGGAAAAGAAAAATCCTTTTCATTTTCCTAGAAGGCATTATGAGCAGCAGAGAAAGGGGGAGAAAAAGAAAAAAATTGCTTGACAAGGTTCTTCTAAAGAGGAAGAATAGCGTAAAGAGCCAGTTAAATTCCCATTGATCTTTCACTCAGCTTCCCATATACATGTGGGTTTGAGTATGTGATATTTCCTTTCACTGTCATAGGTAATAACTGAGTGGAAACAATCATTTCTAAATAACTGCCTATGATTCTTCTATTGTAGTGATTAGCGCTGAATAATTATTAGCTCTGCTGAATATTGCATGGATGGATATGATGCAAGGTAACTAGGAGCTGTCAGCCCCTGGCATCTGCGCTATCGACTGCTGCTCCGCCGGCGAGCAGCCGGGCGCCCCGTCCCTATAGCTGGTGCCTATAGATGGTGCTCTTCCCCTCGCACAGCATCGCTGCTCCTCCAAGTGCTGGCTGTGGATCCGGGGCCTGGGCTGTGCTCTCCACAACTCAGCTGCTTGGTGGAAACGGACACGGGGAAGGGAAGAAGAAGAAAAATATTTATATTTCTCTTTTTTAAAGATATTTATTTATTATATTTGTTTTTATTTATTACATGTGTTGCTTTATTATTTATAAATATATATATGGTATTTTTCCTGCTTTGGAAGTCAGGGAAGAGCAGAATCCATTTTATTTGCCATTCCCAGAATCCTGGGATGGCCAAGGATTCCCAGAATCCTGGGAATGGCAGATGCAGAGCAAATACTGACTTTGGGTCCAGCCACATCCGTGGGCAGCCAGAGGAGAAGCGCCAGAGGCGATGCAGAAAGCCTCCTTACCCAGGACTGTAGAGAACACCACGAGCTGGGCGCTGGAAGGGTTGAAAGGCTCAGACAGATTCATGACCCCTGTGGTCTGAAGCAAGGGAGTTTATCAAAGATGAGGACAGAGAGAGATTGTGAATACACGGGCTGGAAGCAGAGACCGATCTCTCACCGGTGCCTTGCTTCACCAGCTGCTTCAAGACTGCTTTGTCATCTGCAGCCCGCATCCTGCCCCATGGAGACGGTGCTCAGCGCTGCTCCCTGTGCTGCAGGAAAGGAGGACGGGAAGTTGTGTGCCAGGAGTTTACTGATGGCTTTATAGCTGATCTTCCCAGCTCAGGCAGCACTTGTTGAGCACCCAGTTTGTTCCACAGCACAGCTCAGAGCCCTGGGAGACGGGCTGAGGGGCTCTGAGCCCACATTGGCACTGCCCAGGGTTTCTTGGGTATGTGTGTCGGTGACCCAGTGTGCCTGGCAGCATCCCTGCTGCCCGGGTGGATCCCACACCGCTGTATCACAGGGTCTGGGAGCCCTTTCTGCCCCCACAGAGCCAGGAGCTCAGATGCATACGGCAAGGGGGGCCAGACGTGGACTTGTGTTGGCACTCCAGGCTCTTGAGTTCAGTCTCATGCACTGAAACTGCAAGAACATGTAAATAAACACATGTGCTGAGGTTCTGCGGGGTTTTGTGGACACAGGACTGTGCGTTTAGGTGTGTGCCTCTCTCTACATTTGTCACCACGTGTATTTGATGGAATTTGAGGCAGGTCCTTTCTTCCAGACTTCGATTCCAAGCCTCACACCTCTCACCTTTCCTCAGGAAAAGGCAAATACCCACAGGAGGATTTCTCCAGCAGTCCTTCCAGCACTGAGCTCGCTGATGTTTAAAGCCCACGACAGCCCAGCAGCCCGTCCATCGCCTGAGCAGGTGAATCTCCAGCTGTTTGCTGGGTCTTTTCACTCACTGCGTGCTGGAACAGCCCCTCGCTCACATGCCCAGTGCACGAGCCACTCTGCCAGTCTCGGGGCTGCTCCCCAGCTCAGCCATCCTGTAATTAGCTTGCGATGGACTCTCCGTACAGGAACATAATTGACCATCAATAAGTAATAAACAGAAGACGGGATGCAGACGGTCCTGGAAGGAGGGGAGCAGTGGCTGTTGAGGCACTCTGTCCTGCCTTGTATGGCTTTCTGCAAAGGAGAAATTGTATTAGTGGGATGGACGTTTAACCAAGGATGGGGTTTGTAATGGGATTTAGTGCCGTTTGCTGTGGATGCACAACACAGTAAATGTATTAGGGACAGACTAGTGAAAGAGAAAAGCTTGCTAAGGAGCCAATGCTGCCATCCACTGAGTGTCTTCTGATTCCTCTCCTGAGCTGCAACCTCTGTATCTTCCCAGGATGTCAGAAGCCCCTGCTCTAGGGCTTCCAGTAGCGCCAAGGGGACCCTTTGCATGGGAGCGGGGCTGTCACTGTGATGTGTAGGGAGGTATGTCCATGCCCCGCTCAGCTGTAGAGGCACTTTGGGAAGGGAAATCCTTTTCTGAAGGATGGCAGATGTGGTGAGGATGGGGAGAAGCCCAGGCAAGCTAACCTGTCATTTTCTCCATGGAGAGAGAGAGTGCAGACTCTGGTTTACAGCCCTCCCGGGGTGGGGAAAAGCACAGGATCCAGAGCTGCACAGTGGGGTGGAAAGGCATTCCCTGCCAGACCCCAGCACAAGAGGTTGATGAACTCTGTACATGGGGCAAACAGCAAAACTAATGGCAATTTTCTCTTACCCCCATCACTCTTGCAGGGTCCTGCTAACCTGCATCAGGTGTGTGTGTCCCTCCATGGGATGAACCAGGGAAGGATACAGTGAGGCTGCTTCTGTAGCCGTGCTAACAGTGGACGTGAGAGGGGCTGGAGGGCAACTACCCTGTGTGCTGCTTTCCAAAAGTAAATTGGGTTGGTTTAGTCTCTTGGGTTCATTGTGGAAGAGGCCCAGGATGATGGCAGTAATTTTCTCTTGCAAATTTTCCAATATGTAATATATATAATTTTTTAAAAGTATCCTTGATGACAAGAAATGGAAGGCAGCAATCCATCATGTTATCCATGCCCTCCTCAAAATTACCCTCATGCTGCTCTGCTGGGGCAGGCTTAGCTGGACCATGGAGCAGCGTGGCCACGCTGTCCTGGGGCCACCTTTCCTCCCTGTTTGCAGGGGTTCCCAAGCCCTTGTAGGTCAATGCAGATGGCCAGTGTGGTTCAGGGGTGGTTGCCCCTCACTTTGGGTACCCTACAGCTTTCCAAACATTTGTGCTGAGCCAACAGGAGAGGCCAGGCAGTGGGCTCTGTGATGAGCCCCTTGATCCCAAGGAAGGATCCCAAGGGTTCCCAGTCTAGGGGCTTGTAGGGCACCCAGTCCTAGCTGGCTGGCCATGGCTGCTGTGGTGGGTCTCTGCCAGCTTTTGGCAGGCCAGGAGGTGAAAAGGTCAGCATCCTCAGGGGCTCTACAGCACATGTGCAGCTGGAAATGATTATTTCATAGATGGGGAAGTTGAGGAACAGAGAGCCAAGGTATGACTCTCCCCACCAGAACTGGGGGAGGGAGTGTACAAGAGGTCAGAGCTGGGGCAAAAACCATCAGCCCCCACCCTGAGCTGATGGGAGGCTATCACCCAGGTAATGGGGGACAGCTGAGTGCACAGGTGGGGATGTCTGGAACTCCGTGGCCACTTAACCCCGGCCCAGGTGCAGCTGCTTAGGGATGTTAAGTCGTTTTAAGTGAGGCAGCCCTGCTCCCTGTTTCTCTTTTGGTCTTTGTTTCAGCGCGGTGCCGCTTCCTTGGGCATTTCGCTCCGCTCAGCTCGGCGAGGACCACGGATCCGCAGGTGAAGAGGGGGGGGGGACGGGACGGACGGGGACGGACGCGCTTCCCCGCACCGCTATTTGCGCGAGCGGGCGGGCTGAGCCCCGCTCCCCGGCTGGGAAAGGGTTAATCGCGGGGAGCGGGGGCGGCGCGGGGGCGGGCGGCGGCGGGCGGGGAGCGCGCCCGGGCTCGGCGGGGAGCGGGGAGCGCGCCCGGGCTCGGCGGGGAGCGGGGAGCGCGCCCGGGCTCGGCGGCGGGCGGATGCCGGGGCGGCTCGGGGGAGGGCGGAGGGAGAGCCAGGGCTCGCTGCCGCGCACGGGCAGGGGCTGCGGAGGCATGAGAGGCCGGCGGAGCTGAGCCGAGCCGCGGGAGGCTGAGGGGCTGCGGGAAGGCGGAGGAGTAGCGGGCGCCCGGCCCTGGATTTCCATGGTGTCGGGGACCGTGTGGATTACCCCGCCGTGAGCCGGGGAGCCGGCACCCCGAGGAGGCGGGAGGCACCGTTGCTGGGAGGTCTGGTGAGTGGCCGAGGCTGGCGAGGGGCTTCTATCCGCGGGCGTCCCCGGCGGAGCGCGGCATCCCCGCGGCTGGGGCTCCCTCGGGCATCCCCGCTGCCGCGGCGCGGCCGGGAAGGTGCGGGGAGGCGGTTTGGACTCGTCTCCCGGTGCCGACCGCGGCACCCTTCCCCGCGGTCTCCTAAAGCGGGTGGCACCGAGGGCTGCAGACCGCGGGGCGGTGCTCGGCGGCACCGGCCCCACCGACCGCCGCGGCGGCGCCGCCGGTACCCGCCCGTGCCCGGGGAAGCGGCGGTGCCCGGCAGCGGCATCCGGAGGGATGCTGCTTGCGGAGCGGCGTGAGGTAATCCCTCCGAGCCCCCGAGCTCTGCTCCTCTCCCTGCCCGGGCTGGGTTACGCGCACACAGGCGTGAGACGTGTCTGTGTGTTCTCGGCGGCTGCTGCCGCTCGGTCACGGGCTGGAGCGGTCGGTGCAGCGGAACAAACTCCGTGATGGGAAAGTTACTTCTGGCAAGGGGGGGATTTATTTTTTTTGAAAACACCCCTGAATCTTGGGGGGGGAAAGAAATCCCCATTAAAACTTTCCTAAATCCTGACAAGGTCCTTTTGGAAAGGCGGCGGTGGAAGGGAAGGCAGATGCACTTGTGCTCCCTTCAGGGAAATCCGAACTTCCCTGTGATGGTCCAAGTCTTCTCCAGCCCTGTAGCTGCTGCGATGGCGTGTTGGTCACGGCGGAGGCTGCTCTGAGCAGCGCTGGAGGGGATGCCACGCTGTCTCCTCTTGGCGTGACCTCCGTTTAACCTGGCACGGTCAGGCATTACAGGCTTTGTCTTCATTCAAGCAGTGGCCAATACTTTCACGTTCCTGGAGGTGAAGTGAATGATGTTCAATTAATCTGTGTTCTAAGGGGTATCAGAAAGTCAATAGGTTAATATTAAGTGAGGTGAATAGTAAGTGGTAGAGGGGAAAAAACCTGTGTGTCTGTGACCTACAGTTCAAGGTACTGGCTTGGAGGTGAGGGAATGTGGAGTTCTCTGAGGATCATGATGTAAAAACCTACTGCTGACAGGGTTTCCCTGTTATTTGCTGAGCACTTGATGCTTCGCTGGTGGCTTGAATGTGTTTAATGGCTCTGAGCTGGCTTGGGGAGATGGTCTTGTCTCTCCTCCTCTGGATGGCTTCATTGATACGGTGTCTAAAAGTTAGATCGAATGACCTACTTTACAGCTGAAAGACAGATGCCTCAGAAGAAATCTGTGCCATCTTCAGAACAGATGTTTAGCCTTTTTCCTTTAACACAGAGGTGTTAGATCCTTTAAAATGCAGTGGGTTTTTTTCCCTTTATTGCTGTCCTTTTGCCATTTGTTGTCACCTTGAGGACCCTCAAAGCTTAAATGGGGTATTTTGGGGTGGCACAAGGAACCAGATAAAGCAGCTTTGATTTGAGAAACTTGGTGCAAGCGATGAGTAACCTGAACGTTGTGAAATGGCTTGTGTGGCAAACCAGTCATCTTCCTCAACTTTTCTAACCATCTCCACGGTGCTTGTTGCAAGAAGATAAAGTAACCCAATTTACTCTTCATTCTCTTTATGGTGTTGCTTGATGTAATTAATCGTGGAGTTTCCCCCCGGCTTATAGCAAGCTTGTGCTGTGGAAACAGGTAACAGATGCTGTAAGATCTGCACACAGCCCACCGATGTGATAGGAAGAGCTTTCCCTGTGCTCTTAACCATTCTGGGTCTTGCTCTCTGTGTTAACCCCGAGCTTCCCCTGCCTCTGAGTAGAAGGGAGCTGCAGCTGGGTACTGGAGGGAAGGTGCAGATCCAGGCTGGCTGCAGGAGCTGGGAGAAGAGGTGGCTGCTACTGCCCCGTGCTCTTTAACTCTCTCCAGCAAATTGCATTAGTATGTGACAAATTGGCTTGCAAAGCAGCTAAATGGAAATGACATTTGGAGCAGTTTGCTGAGCAGACCCTGTGGTGTCTCAGGGAAATGTGATTTGTGGTACCTTCCCAAGATCCCTAATTTAGCTACCGCTGTAAGACCTTCCAGAACTTACTTTGGGAGCTCCTGTTGCAGCTATTACATGGGAGTCAGGAGTGTGTCTTGGAATAGCTGCCCAGAAGCTAGGAGAGATGGAGATGATGCTGACTGTTTCTGTGCCGCAGGCAGTTCGTACGAGGAGCTGAACTAGGGGAGAAAGCAAAAGCTAATGGGCAGAAACTGCACGGGGCGTGTGGCAGGGAGGCTGTGCTTGCTCCTTGGTGTCAGCATGATGCTTTCCAGAGGGAGCTGGGCTGCATCTTGGACGTACCTTTGTTCCACTGAGGTGCTTTGAGCCGCTCTCCGAAGAGCGGACCCTGCTCCGCCGCAACGGGGAAGCGCGCACCTGCTTCCCTGCGCGTCTGTCTGAACGTGGCGGTGATCAAGCTGTTTTAATTGGCCCCTCTGCAGTTTGAACAATAAATATGTAATGGGGGGGGGGAGGGAGTGCTTGCCCCCCTCCCCTGTTCTGCGTGGCGCTGAGGCTGTCATTTTTGACGGGGAAGCGTGTGCTCTCCGCTCGCCTCGTCCCTGCGCGCTCGGGCGATGCGCTTCGCTCCTGCTCCAGCCCGTCTCCTACGGCGTGTGAAAACCATGCTCCCCCATCTGTGTTTGGCATCCTTAAAAAGGGGAAAAGAAGGAAAAAAAAAAAAAAGATGAACCTGAGCAGGCAGTGCTCCTGAGACAGGCCCCTTCACTTCTCTAAACACTCCTGATTATTCAGCTAATCTTTATTTCATGGGCCTGTTACAAGAAACACAAACGGGGGAGAAAGTAGAAGGCGGTGACACATTTAAAATACACAAGAAAAGTGCTGGCAGGAATATAATCGTTCTTATTCCAGCGATATGAAATATTTATGGGCCTAACTTGTGGCAAGATTCTCATATCTCCCCTCCCCAACTCTTCCCAAAATGTTTTCCCTGGTCAAACAGTAACTGGGGGGTGCTGGCTGTGCTAGCAGAGCCCTGTGTCCCATCCTCTGACACCCCCCTTCCCAGCTGTCTGCAGGGCAGGGGCACCCAGCTGTCCGCACGCAGCCGGGCGCAGTGTCTGTCTGTCTGTCCATCCCCATGGAAAGGGAGCTGGCCAAGCTGCCCAGCTCGTAGGGGAGCAGAGCATTGTGTTACAGTCTGTTAACTCCAAATAATTCCGAAGCGTCCCCTCGGCGAGCCTGTGAAAAGCCCCCTTTGAGGTGCCCGTGTTTTGTAGGAGCCCGCTGCTCCCTCTGGGCATTCTGCTATTAATTCATTAGATCTGAGGGGGTTTTCTCTCTTCCCCCTCTTTTCTCCCTTTTTTTCCCCCCCTCTCTCTCTCCCTGGCAATTCAAACAGTGATGAATGGACAGAAATCCCTCAAGGGAAACATTTTTTCACTTAGTTACAAAGATTTCATGGCTAATTAGAGTAAATGTGGTTTTTAGAGTGTTAATCTCTTAACCAGCTTGGCTAGGAGGCCACGCTGCAGCAGCAAAGGGTAGGGCGGGGGGGGGGGGGGGGGGGTGGTGGTCCAAGGGGGAAAAGGTACCACAAGTTCTTCCAGGGGGTGAGCCACAAGTGCTGCTGGCTGGATCAGATGTGTCTTCACCAAGAGCATCCCACCCTTAGCTCCACTAACTGGGTGCCCACCATCCCTTACTGGGGCATGGTGCAGGGAGAGGGCCCAGACTTGGAAGGAGCTCTGGTCTGAGGAGGCCACGAGCTCTTTGTCCCCCAGAGGGAGCGGTGCTGAGGGAGCCTCCGGGATGAAAAGCCAAGCGGGAACAAAAGCTGAATTGAGGGCAGCGTGCTGTCCTGAGGCTGCAGAGGCGGCTGCCGGGGGCTCGCGTTCAGAGTCTTTCTCTGCAGTGAGAATACACACGTTTGCTGGGTGGTTTTAGTGCTGGCGAGGGAGATGGGCTGTGGGAGCACCCGGCGATGCCTCCAGCCGGGCTCCCCGCCTGCTGCTGCGCCCACCCGGTTGTGGGGTGGCTGGGATGCCTCCAGCCCCGTTTCTGCAGCGAGCACTTGGCATTGCTGGTGAGGGACGTGGTCCTTTTGGCAACGCTGTTGTCCGAGGTAGATGTTTTGCTGATGGAAGCCATCCCCCTTCGCTACTGTGAGGGGGATTTATCCTTCATGTCTGCTGTTTGCTTCCCCCCGGCTCCCGTCCTTCCCGTCTGTGCCGCCTCCCCAGCATCTGCCTTCCCAGCCTGGGTTTGACTTCACCCCAAATCCTCTGAAAAAGGTTTGGGGAGCGTGGGGGAGCGGCGTGAGCATTTCTCGAGCCGGGTCCCCTTGCAGCCCACTGCCCAGCCGGGGCAGCAGAGCCAGCCGGCGGCTGGTGCAGAGAGAGCCGGGGAGGGGATGGGAGTGGGATGTGGGCTTGAAATTCCTTCTCATCCCACTAGAGGGGATCCTCTGGATCGGGCTGGCGGAGCCCACTGGAAAATGATCATAAACTCAGTCAGAGGCTGGCAAAGCTATGCTGAAATACAGTCTCTGTCTGGGATGGGAGCCCCGGCCCTGGGATGGGACCCCGAGTTATGGGTGCTGTGGGTCTGACCGGTGCTTTGCTGGGGGGAGCGGGAGGGTTTTGGTTCTTTTCAGACATTCCCACCTGAGGCTGAGTGGCTGTGGCTGCCTCTTCCCACTCCTCTCCCAGGAAAGCTTGGCTCCCCCGCATGACTTGTGGCTCCTCTGCCCGCTGTGGTCCGAGCCCAAGCACTGGGAGCTGGAGGGGAGGGTATTAAGGGGTGAGGCTGAGGCTTCTCTGACAGGGTTTGACCAAGAAACCGCAAGTTTAGCAGACACCTGAGTGCATCATACGTCAGTGATGGGTCTGACCTGCTGTGTGTTCCCTGCTGCTGGATGTGGAGTTTGAGTTACGGTCCATCCATGCAATTCAGCTGCCCGAGTGATGCTGTCAGCCTGGCATGGGCTACCAGGGTGCTGTCTGCTTCGGTGGGGGGTGTGTGCTGCTAGGCTCAGGGTGCTGGGAAAGAGGTGCCCTTCCCTTTGCTATCAGATAGAGCCCATCTCACATTTCTCACTGTAATCGCAGCTTCTGTTTGGGTGAAATGGACCTGGGAGGTGATGATGGGGGTGGGGGTGGGTGGTGAAGAGCGAGATAAACATATCGTGTTATGAAAGTGTAATCCTGCTTTGCCTGGGCTAAAATTCTGTTCAGAGCAGGAGATAGAAAGGCATCAGAGTCACGTTATAAAAACATAGTCCAGATGCTCTCAAAAGGCAGAGGGATAGTGAGCCTGGGGGAGCCCTGCGAGCCAGGGCAGCAGGGAGTGCTGCTCCTGCCTGCGTGGCACCAGCCCTGCCCCAGACCACCCTGCCCATGCTTGGTGCCATCTCCTCACTTGGCAGAGGAGACAGTCCTTCCAAGGCACAGTTCTCCTGGGGAATTCTGTTCCCCAGTGGAGGTGTTTCTAGCTCCCTGCACGGTGTGCCAGCTCCTCTGGGTTCCTTACAATCATGGTGTGGAGGGACAGCCCTGTTGAGTGAGGGGCTTCTGTGCAACTGGGCATCTCCTGAAGCTCAGGGAACCTGGAGAAGCTCTCTGGAGGTCCTGCCCACCTTGGCCATTCCCTCTGCCCTTCTGATGGGATGGATGGCAGTGACTGTGGGAAGAGCCCAGAGCCTGTCCCCAGCCTCTTGTAATTTTGGTGGGGGTCTGAGGGTCCTGTGGAGGACTCTCTGGAGCCAGCCTGGAGCCGGCTGCGTGTTGTGCTTGGTGTGAGGGTGGCTTCTCAGGCAGGAACATCCCTCACAGCCCTTTTCCTGCTCCGGCACCGCTTCATAAAAGTGAAAGGTGACGTCTGAGTAAATATTACGCTGACCTCTCACCTCGCCTCCTCCCGCTGCCGCTGCTCCTTTCTCGGGGCTCATTAACTGAGCTGCCACTGACCCAGGGCTGCGCTGCTGAGGAGGGGGCTCAGTGCCGTGCTTGGAGCGTGGCAGGGGCTCTGTGCTGGAGCCCGGGCTTGGTGCCTTGCTGCTGGGAGCTGGACGGGAAGGGCAGTGTCCTTCCTGGCTGTTGCTGAGGCTGAGCCTCTTCCCGAGCGTGGTAAGTGGGTGTTAGATCAGCCTTTGCTTGGGCTTGGCTGGGAGCTGCTCCCCAGAGCATCACGGGCTCTCCGGGTGGGTGCTGGTGCCACATAACACTGAAACTGGGCTCACAGCCCAGCCATGACTACTGATGGTGGTGGGAGCGAGGGGAGGTGCTGATTTATGGTGGTTCTGCTCTAGCAGAAGCCTCTGTGAAACAACTACAACAGCGAGACCCTGTGTGAGCAGGAGGCTGTTCAGAGGGGTGGGTGCAGGCAGAGCTGAGCACGGACCTCTGCCTCTCTGGGGTGACTTGGAGGGGGTGGGAGGGCTCCCCAGGGCTGGACTGGCAGCTTCTGCACACCATGGCTTTCATTGGGGTGTGGGGCTTGGTGATGAGAGTGCTGAGGTGGGGAGGAAGTCCTTGGGATGCTCAGGCAAATCTTGCTCCACTTTCCCAGCAAAGGGATGGTGGGATGGGGGAGTGTCAGTCCTTGCAGAGGCGATGGCAGGGAAGGTTAAGGGAAACAGCTTATTTTGCGTTCAGCTCCTGGCTGAACTCTTCACAGCATTGGAAAAACAGCAGTTTTAATTCCTGCAGCAGATCTGTGTCAGGCTCTGGAGCCTCACTTCCCTGTGCAGTGTCTTGGGAAGCTGCACGGTGCTGGGGAAAACAGGAAACCTCTGGGGCAGCTCTGGGCTGTTGCTTGCTCACTCTGCCGCCCATGACGCGCGCTGGGAAGGAAGCGGATCCACCGCGGCCGGTCCAGGAGCCGTCGTTAGACCCTGAGTCAGCGTGGAACAAGTTCCTCGGGTGACTTCCAGGCTCAGGGAGCCTGGGAGCAAATGCCTCCCAGAGAGATTTATGGGCAGTTTTTCTTCCGTAGCGGTTTCATGTCATCGGTAAGACAGAGCTTGGAGCGGTCCCTCGCGTGTGGCACGCTGGAGGTGGTGAAGGAAGCTGGGCATCCAGTGAGAGAAGGGCAGGGATCTGGAACGTGCTGGGATTTTCCTCGCTGCTCAGGCTTAACGCTGCCTTAGTCTGTTAACCTGGGAATGAACTTCCGAAAAGTGAGTTTGAGATTAATTATGATACTTCTTAACGGAGGCTCTGGGCTCTTTTTCTTTGCTTCCTGACTGCTGGGCTCTCAGAGTTTGTCTTGTCAAGATGGTTTTTTTGTTTACAGCTCAGTGTCTGTTTCCCCACTGCCAGGAATGGGCAGCTGAGGTTCTGGGAATTGCCTCTTGGGAAGGCTGGTGGCACAACGGGCATACATGTGGCACTGGCAGGGTTACACCCTCCCAAATCCTGAAACGGGTGGTTTCCCACTTCTTGGAGAACATCAGTGACCCTGGCAGACTGGGCAGGCTGGTTCCTTGCCCAGGTAGCCAAATCCGAGGGATTCACGTGTAGCTGCTTCATGTGAAGAGCTTTGTTCCCGGTGGCTGCTGTAGATTTATTGATGTCAGGGCAGAGAAATGGTAAGTTGGCTGCTTAACAGGGATGTTACAGTTCAACTCCATAAACCACAGGGGCTGTCTCCTCTGCTCATTCATTTGCCAAGTCCCCAAAAAGTCGCAGTGACAGGAGCAGAGGATGGAGCCCTGCCCTCCTGATCATGTTTCCTGCCCTTGCTGGTTTATGTCACAGCCTGTAATGTTATTTAAACAAACAAAAAAAAAAAAGCTGGTGAATTTCCTTTTCATTTGTGATGGAAGTGTGAAGAGGCAGGGTGGGGAGGAAAGGGGAACATGCCTGGAGGCTTCTGAACTGGCTGAATTATTTGTATGCTGAAGATTTGCTGTCTCACAGGTTTTAAGTCTGTGTTGAAGCTAAAACATGGGAGCTCCTGTCTTCCCAGGCATCGTTGGGGAACAGGAGCACAGTGAGGTGCTGGCAGCAAACCCCCAGCTCAGAGGGTGACTCCTGCGAAGCTGTTAGCGGTGATGCTGTGAGGTCAGGGACAGCTGACTGCAGCTCGGTGTACTCTTAGCACCACGGTTGTCCAGGGCTTTGCTGAGGGGTGTCTGGGTGGTTGTAGCAGGTATCTGCTTGGCCCCAGGGAGCCCTGGTGGGTCTGGGAATCATCTGTGGAACATGGGGAGGGACTGCAGCCCCTGGGTATTTGCTCTGCTGTTCTTGTTTCATGAAGTGTTGATGCTGAGGGCACAAGTGAGAACTTCCTTCGTTCAGCTGCTGACCCCAGGAGCTGTAGGGCAGCTGTACAGACCAGCCTGCTCACCAAGGGCAGGAGCTAGGAGTGGAATGGCTTTTCTTGGGTATTTTCTGAGCCAGTTTTGTATTTCCAAAGATGCTGTTTATGTCTTTGCAAGGAGAAAAAGGTCTTCCCAAAATCTGGAGTAAGCTCAGTGGGAGCAAGAGCTCCTCAGAGTCTTCTTTGGAATAAGAGATGCTTCTGTGTTTGCCCTAAGCCTTCTAAAACTTCCAGCCTTTGGTGCCTACCCCTCTGTATTTACAGATCAGTTTAAGATTGCAAAGGATCATCCGTTGTGTTGCAGAAGCTGGAAGGGCCAGATGACAAACACCAGCAGAAAGCAATCTGGCTGGCTGGGAGATGGTGCAGCAGCCAAAGGTCTGCTGTGGGCTCCTTCTCTCCCAGTTGCAGTGGTTTCTCTGTGGCTCATAAGGAGTTAATCACGGTGGTGATGCTCAGCCCTTCTCTGATCAGTGGACTGTGGTGTGTTTGGCTCCATGGGCAGCTGAGGAGCCTTATGGAGCAGGAATTGTGTTTAAGACCCGTTCAGTGGCCACAGGTTTAGGCTGCCTTTAAAATCTCATAGCAACCCAGGAGCGTGGACAAGCACTCTGGAGTTGGCTGGAAGAAAGAGGCAGGAGCCCTGTTGCTTGTCCACTGGGATATAATAAGGTGCTGTACAAGTGCTTGTGTAACTCAGCTTTTCAAGGCATAAACTGTGTGATGGGGGCAAATCCCTTCCATTGGTTCCACCAAATCAGTGTTCTGACTTGGAGGCGGCTGCAGCTTGTCCTGGGCTGAGCTGAGAGGTGCTAGAACAAATCCTCAGGAGGAAACAGAAGCAGGGGCTCTTTTAAAGGCTTCCAAGGATGTTGTATAACTTGTTTTGGTGTTGTGTTTTTTTTTTTTATGAAAGAAACTAAGCCCTGCCCAGGGTACTGGATCACTGGAAGGCTTGAGCTGGGGAGGGACAAGTTGGGTGGGATGGGACTGACGTTGCACGTGGGGTTCTTCGCTTCCGAGGGGGAATTCAGTGGGATGTTTGGGTTGTTGGGGTTTTTTTTAACCTTCACTTCCTTACAGACTTGTTTGAAATGGGCTGTATCCCAATCCTATTAACACGAGATCTAATTTACTTTTAAGGAAAGCCAGGGTCTCCCTGGGTGGGCGTCCTGCCTGCGCAGGGCTTTGGGCAGCTCACCTCCCCTGCCAGCCCCCACACTGCCCTTTACCATGAGCTCAAAGACCTATTGAAAGCCAAATGATTTTGACTTAATTTCCTTCTAGTCCTGGGCTTTTAAAGAGCATTCCCCCTGCCCCCTCACAAACAGTGCAGACCTTAACATGAGAAAATGTAAAATATTGACTCATTTGTTCATCCCTGACAATCGCTGTTGCGTTCTCTGCGAGTTTCCATTATAAACATGACACTTTGCCGGATTATCTGCTTTAGCCATCTTGTTGCTGAAGAGGATATGGGATTAATTTCCTTGTCGTTCAGTTTTTCTCACATACACGGGATCATTTGGGTAACGGTGTTGTGAATCTTAATGTGAGTCTTAGGGCTTCGCTTCTGGCATCTGAAAAGGCAACGGAGGCAGCGCTGGAGGGATGCTGGAGAAGGCACTGGTTTTCCTCAGTGGAAACTCTGAGATCAAGCATCTCAGTGCTGTTGCAGTGGAAGTTCTGTACCTTCCAGCCACAGATGGCTCACAGTCATTGAGGTTTTTATCTTGAGCTCACCAGGACTGTGGGACCAGGTAGAAATGTTTTGTGGATCTGGAAGAACCTATTTGTGGTTGTAGAGGAGACAAAACCTGTGCCAGTTCTCATGTGTGTGTCACTTTGCTGTATTTTGTAGAGCGAACTCCTCCCTGGCTGCAGCCTTCTTTTGGTCTGCCAGAGCACTGGGGAGTCCTGCACCAGATTCAGCTCCAGTGTCTCTCCCTCTTAGATCCTGCATTTGTTGTATGGAGTCAAGAAAGCTTCGTTATGGGTTCAAGAAAACTTCCTTACTGGTTCTTAACCCATCAGAGCCTCGGTGATCTATCTGCTCAGGGGTGATGAGGTGGTGTTGATCCGCACAGGCTGCGGGTGCTGGTCCATGCTCATCCTTCTGCTGGGCCCCTGTGCTGCTGGAGGAGATGTGAGTGGAAGGATGGGGACCGCTGCTGTACTCAGATGCTCTGGGACCATGGTGAGACCACTTCCACAGAGGAGTCCTGGATTAAAGGGTGTGCAGGGAGCTCTGCAGGCAGGCTGGCTGCATTCCTGTGAAATATGGCCTTACAAGTCCTTGAAGGATTTATTGTTTTCCGGGCGCTGCTGGATCCAGCCCGATAGGCTGGATATAGGAAGGAAATGACTCAGTTGCTCTACAGACAAGTGCAGCTTTGAAATTCAGAGAGGCAGGAGACAGCTGAGAGGCTCCAACTCATTCCCATCGGGAGCCGGGTCCCCGCGTGTCTGTTCCTCTTTGTGCACAGCACTTGGGGGTTGCAGCGGGTGGGGAAGGAGGAGGCTCTGCCAGGCTGTGACCACGCTGAACCGGCTGATGCCTCCAAACCCTGTGGTGTGAGGACACCACGGGAGAGCAGGTGATGGTGAGTGGAGGAGGGGGAAGGCTGTCAGCACTGCTGCAAGGCTGTGTGGTGGTGGGAGCAGCTGCTGGGCTCCATGCCTGCCTCACCGTTGCCAAATGATTGCTGTGCAGGGATCAGTGTGGGTCATCACTTGCAGTGTATGGGCTCTTGGGTTTTCCACAGCAGTTTCCCACCCACACCAGTGTGGAGAAGCGCGGTGATGGTCCCTCTGGATGAGCTGGGAGATGAGTTGGGGAGCTCTGCCTTCCCATGTCTGCTGTCCTCTTCCCAGCGCTGCCTGGAGCTGCCCCGTGGTCCCCGCGTTTGCACCATGATCTGAGCCATGTAGGGAGTGGAGAGATGTTGCAAGAGAAACTGAGGGCTTTAGGACCTTTTCCTCATCGAGGTGTCCAGTCCATCTGTAGCCTCACACAGTAACTGCTGGCTGATGTCAGATGTGGACACGAGCAGATGCTTTCTCCATCCTATTGTCAGCTTGGCTGCAGAGAGAAATTTTAAAATGACAGCAAGATCCTTAGCAAAGGAACAAGAGTTGGTGTTAAAAATAAAGAAAACAAGACAGCTTGTTTCATCTAAACAGAAGGGTTATTAAACAGGCTTGAATTAATCAGTTGATCTGCCAGAGCTCTGAAATTGAAAAGCAGGGCAGAGGAGCGTGGAGCAGATGAGAAGCCACTTTCTCGGGTAGCTGTTGATGCCCAAATGCTGCGGGAGAGGAGAGGATGCTCAGTTGATGGTGGAATGGAGCTGAGATGGCTCCAAGCTTTGGTGTCTCCTTGACTAGAGCTCCGAGCACGAGGCTGGGGGCACCTGGCTCTCAGATCTGGGACTGTGCCGGGCACTGAAGCTCAAGACCCTCTGGGATCCTGCCAGCAACCAGCTGCTGTCCCTGCAGCTGTGCGATGGTCACTGCTGGTCATGCTTGGTGAAGCAGACTGGGCAGGGTTTGGAGATGCTTTATGTTTCCCAGGGTTCAGGCACCTCGAAACGCTTCCAAAATCTGCCTCGAGTGCCCTGGTGATGTGCTTTAAAGGGCAGGCAGCCCTGTGTGAAGAGCCTTCAAGAGGTGAAGGCGCTGATAAAGCTGGTGTTGATTGCAGTTCATAGCGCATTCTTCCACTAAGACAGGCCTGACGAGGGCTGGTTAATGGTCCCTGAAGGGTTCTTCAGTGCGGTGTGGCTCTCTCCTGCATCAACCTGTCTGCTTCAGTTTGGTTGTTAATTTAAGGGCTTTTTCACTTGCGTTCTGCCTTTCCAAATCCCTGTGATCCCGTGGCAGTACCTGGGTAATCATTTCTTCCACTTCTGTGGTGGGAGTGCCAGTGTTGTGACGGGCAGCTGAGATCTGGAGCAAAGCAATGAGCCCAAGGGATGAGTCTCTCCCTTGGTGCCTTTGTATCCCAATGGCTCCTGCCTGGTTTGGTACCACCCCTACCCTCCTGGTGCGATGGGGGAAGGGGCAGCGATGGGGACCAGCATGATGGCCTTTGGCTGTACAAGCTTGGCTGGAAGGGGGGTGGTTATCACTCCTAATCTGGAAAGATAAATCCCGTTCTGGAGTGGCGTGGAGCATCGTAGCCAGTACACGCCTCCCCAGCGGGGAAATGTGCCTGAATGTGTGCACAGGCAGTGGCGTGTTCTTAATAATTTCAGTGCTGCTGGCTGAGTGAAATCTATAGCTGCACAGTTGGGGATTCAGCATCTCAGAACCTAATTTTAACAAATGTACAATTTCCTGGTTTACTTAGGTAACAGCGCTGTGGCTACTGTGTAAATACATCTGGCTGCCGTAGGGAGTGTTGGGGATAACGAACACCACGCGCCGTACAGGGCTGGCACAGCCAAAGGATTTCTGTTTCAGGATTTCTGTTTAATGGAGTGGCTGGGGACCCATTTAATTTGAAGCTGGGGTTCTTCGCTTGCCTGTGGTGCACTTGGAGTGAGGCCAGGAGAAGCTGCTGCTTATTTTTCTCCTCCGGTTTGGTGGCCGCTCTGTGATCTTCCCTCGTGCTGCGCTGTGATGCTCTCTCGTAGCAGACGGCAGCTGGATGTCACTTGGGGAGTGTGCTGGGCTGGGGCTGGGGAGATAAAGCTCCTGGCTTTGCCACTGGGACCTTTTGGCTAGCCTCGGGCACATCGTTTAGCTGTTTAATCTGCTTGCACTGAAGGTCATCACCCATTAAATCCTGTTTGGTTGGGAAAGGAGCCTGTGAACAGTGAAATGATGTTCAGGTACACCAGGGAAGAGAGTGGGTAAAACTCGGTCTGTTGGAGCTGGGGTAAGAAACTCCAAAAAAAGCACTCTTTAAGTGACATACTGCCTTGGATTGTCTGAGGGGTTGTGGACTCTGTCTCTAAACCGTCTTTAGGGACCTCCTGAGACATCTCTTGAAGGATGCCTAGAGCTGGTCCTTGCAGCAGGAGGCTGGATGAGTGAATCACAACTTTCTGGCCACAAACATTTACCATTCTGCCTTATCCGAAGCCAGTGACCACTTCTCACAGGTTTGGATGAAACTGAGACATCCCAAAACTTGAATAAACCAGCCATGAAACTTAACAAGTGTTAAACTTCCCCTTTGTGTCAGACTTCAGCACAACCAGGAAAATAAGAATCTGTTCTGCTCCGGTGCGTGGTGTTGTCACCAGCCTTGGGTCTGTCCTCAGGGACTGCCTGGTGAATAAAGTCCCCTTTTCCCAGCACCTCTGGGGATGTGAGGTAATTTATAAGCTATTTCACAGCGGTGTATTTGGAGCTCGATAGCTGCCAGCTGGGGCTGCTCAGATAGCAGGTGTCAAGTATCAGTGTAGGGAGAGAAGAAGGTGTCTCATTTCTTCCCCCTCCATGTCCTGGGCTGCTGATGAATTTTTTTCTGGATGTCTTTTGGGGTTGGGGAGTTAAATGTCTCCAGCTGCAGTGCACAGCTGGGTGTGAGGCACAGCTGTGGTCCTGCTATAGATTTGCCAGAGGAGCCAGTGCTCCCTTGGAGACGGTTGATGGTTTTGTCAGTGTTAAAGAAACGCCTCCTTGATGTGTCTCCGGGATGTTTCAGCATCCTTGGGGAGGTCAGGAGTAACTGAGCCTGTGTTTGCTTGTCACCACTGTCAGGGGGAGAGAAACCCTGCTCTGTGGAGCAGGCTCTGCTCAAGATGTTTATGAAATGAGATGCAGCAAGAAGTGCTAAACTGGTCCCTGATGCCCACTTAACAACAGCAGCTTATGCCTGGTACCTCCCTCTTGAGCCTACCATCGATTGAATGTCTGAGTGCCCCATATCTGAGGGTGCTATACCCATTTCATAGGTGGAATAACTGAGGCAAAGAGGAAAAGGACTTGCCCAGATCTATTCAAGTCTGGAACAAAGCTAGGAGTACTGTCTGACTACAGGGCAGGGTGCTGTGTGCCATGCTCTCCAAAACGCGGTGGCAAAGGCGGGTCTCTCCCTGGGCTTTTCTGTTCCTCTTTACCCCAGACCTGTTGGGGTGTGTGTACCCACACATGTGGGAGAGGTGACTTATCCAGTATGCCCTGTATAAACAATGTCCCCAGTCTGGACAATATGAACAAATTTTGTGCATAATTGGTGCAGTGGTGTTTGTTATCAGGGAAATGCCTTTCCATGGCTGGGCTTCGTTCTTCCCCTCCTCTTCCTTGTCCCAGGGCTGGAGGAAGCAATAACCACAATACTGTATTTTGCCCTCTTAACTCTTTCTCAGAAGGCTGGAGAACCTGTCAAATACCATCCCCGTGAATAAGCAGCTCTGGGGAAGTGGGGATGCAGCTCCCAGCTGCGGAGCCGGGCCAGGTGCTGCCGGGGGGCAGCAGAGCCAGGGGGGTGAGGCAAAACAGGGGGGTTCAGCCTGATAGCCACAGGGTTCAGTGTTGTGGGTTATGCTTTAAGAAAGGCTTTGTTATTCCTGTGGTTTGGTACCCTCTGCAGAAGCCTGAGGCCAGCACCTCGCTGGTGATTTACCACTTGCTCTTACTGTCGTTTTAGCCAAAATATTCTCAGAAATCCACCACCAAACATAAAAAACCACCACAAAAAAAGGCACTGGGAGCCCTCCCCAGTGCTTTGTGTTGCACAGCTGGAGTAACTTCAGCTGGTGTCAAGCTGAAGCAAAGGACTGAGCTGGCTGCTGTGTGGTACCTGGGTTTAAACCCGCCAGTTGCTGCCCCTCAGCCTTCCCTGACCCCACCACGGCAGCGTGTGGTGAGGAAATCCTCTGCACAGGGTTCAAATGTGCTGGAGAGAAGAGGTGAAGATGCTGTTGAGAGCAGGGAAAGGACTTGAGGGGGGTCCAGCAATGTGGGGCTCATCTGGCTGCTGCGGCTTGGCTGAGGAGGCAGGACTTGAGACCCAGACCTCTGATCTGGGCTGGAAAGGTCCCAGGGGTCAGAGATGTTTCAGGATCAGTTTGACTTAGAGCTTTTGTCTAATTAAACCAAAACAACCACCTAATTATTGTCAGATCTTCCTCCATAGCTGACAAATGAACATCACTTCTTCCAAGGGGATAAATCCCGATGGCAGCTTTAATGGTTGGAAATGTTTCCTAGAAAAAATTCCTGAGGGACTCCAGGGAGGATGCAGACCCAGCACATGAGCTCTCACTTGCCATGAAGAAATGGCCAAACTTTGGGCTTTGTTCCCTCATTCCAACCTGCAGATACAATACGGGGCCAATGCAAAAAGAAAGGGTCAGGCTGGTTCAAGGGTGAGGCTGTTCCAAATGGCTTGCTCGTGGTTTTTAGTTGATAGAGTGTAGCTTGCCCTTGGGTGACCCTTTAGATAATTCCAGGGGATTTCTGACAGCCTGGTGACCTGCAGAGGAGGTCAGCAGAGTGAGCCAGCCCATCACCCTGCTCCCGGCCTCGCAGCGATGAATCTTACTTGGCTATAAAAAGCAGAAAGGGCAGAATCCACCTCCAGCTTAGAAAGCAATCGTGGGCACAGAGGCCCCTCCCCACCAGCTCTGTTATTTCTCAATAGGCTTCATTCTCCCAGTTCTCCAAACCCCTGTGGCCTTAGGAGAAAGCCCATGGTAGGGTTTTATTGCTTGCTTTGCTTCCCCCTTTGTGGGGTGCTCAGGGACCTCCAGGGTGGGAGGGATGCAGGGAGAGCCAGGGAAAAGCATGTGGCCTTGGATCCAAGGAGCTGGGGCAGGGATGATGGAGTGAGGATGCTGTGGGTACCCAGTGCATATGTTTGCTGCATCCCAGAGGAGCCAGGGCTGTAGGTGCTGTGCCCTGTGGAGGGGATGGAGTGTCCTAGGCATGCAGGAGCAGAGGAGATGGGGTGATGGGTGAGCACAGAGCAGTGCTGGGGGGGGGGCAGGGGGGCTGTGTATAAATTACTGCTCACAAGACCAGCCCAACCCCAAGAGCGACGATACCGGCACCGCGGAGCAAACGCAGCTGCTGCGATGGTGACATCAAAATTGGTCCTTTGATCCCTCATTTTCCAGGGGAGATTCTCTTTTGGGTTTGGCTTTAATTTTCCCCTTTTTTTGCAGGTTTTTTATGTGCATAAACCACCACTAATGACAAACTGTGGTGCCCGTGAGTGAGTGACAGCTGAATTAAGAGAAATGACTAATCGGCCTCCTGAAGCCCTGTCGCATGGAGATTAAATGAGCCCTTTTTTCTTCCCCCCTCAATGAGAATCATGGGCATTTGAATAATAATATTATAGTCTCCATTAGGATGACAGTGGGGGAAAAAAATCGGCTCAGACCTGTGATTATTCCTTCAATCTAATAATTATTTAAATACCAGATAACTCCTTTCAGCCTAATTGAGGCCTTTCAGCTGCTTGGGTTTATATTGTGTCCCTGAATTTACTCTCTCTTTCACCTTGCGTTACTAATAGCTTCAGCTTGCTTTTAAGGCCATATTTTAAACTTGCTTCCACAAAAAAATGGAAAAATGAATGGTCAAATAGCAGGAAGGATTGGAGTTAAAATCAGCCCCTCTCCTGTTTCCCTGGTGTTTAACTCCCCAGCTGTACTTGGCCATCCCCAACTCCTCTGCAGGGTGATGTTTGGGATCTGTATCACTGAGCAATGGTGTAATCAGTGTCTCACACACGTTGCTCCTGTGGCTGGGTACCTGGGGTAACAGGGAGCTGATGTGGAGTTGGGGATGGATCGTGCTCTGGAACAGCCCCCCACATTGGTGCACAGGGCAGGGAGCAGAGTGTGGTCTGTGAGGAGTGTGACTTTATCCCCAGGGTGTGTGTGTGTGTGTGTGTACCCTTGGGGCTGTGCTGGAAGGTGATGGGACTTCAGAGCAGAGAGGGCAGGTGGCACAGTGGCTTGTCCCCAACCTCTTTCCAGTGCCAGTGTGACCCAGCAGTGCTGTGAGGTGGTGATCACCTCTCCCTAGGGCAGGCAGGAAGGGTTCCTTTGATCGTCCAGCCTGGAGTACGTCAGGGATGCATAATTTAGGATAAAAGAGAACTTTGTGATGGTTTTCTGAGCACAGCTGGTCAGACACATCTGTGGTGGTGAGCAAGGCTGAGGCCAAGCCAGGAGTGCAATTCATGGTCTGGTCTGGAAATGATAACAGGGATGAGGCTCTATCCAGTGATCTCCAGGCATGTCTGTGGTGACCAGGGAGGTGCAGAGCCCCAGTGCTGGGATGTTCTTGGGGCTGTAACACTGTCCTTGCCTTGGTATTGTTCTGCTAGCCCTGTGACTCTGCTGAGCTGGGTCTGTGCTGGGCTGGCATTGCTTCCAGCTGCTTTGTGGGAGCCTGAAGTGGTGCTGCTCTTTCATGCCTTGTTTTCCACACAGATTTTGGCCAGAGATCTCCAGCTCAAGCCTTACTTTGCCTTGTCCATACAGGTGAAACCACATCAGTCCAAGGAGGCTGTCCAAGGCTCTGTGGACAGTCTGTTTGGCATTGGGTCTTCTGCACCCAGTGCCCAAGCCAGAAGCCTTGTGTAGTTTTTAATCATTGTCTGGAAGTTTTGTTAGAGCAGAAACTTGTCTGGGGGTCCCAGATGGGTCGTTTCTCCCCTGTATTGGGTGATGCTGGCAGTATGTGGTTCCTGAACCAACCATGGGTGTGAAGGCAGTGAGCAGTTTCTGCCTGACAATCCCCTGCAGAGGCACTTCTGGCTCTGGGGAGCAGTAGAGATGCTGGCAGCTTTGGTGTGTACATGCTCAATGAACTTGCCTGCGTGAGACTCCTTCCTCAGGTTTCCAAATTAAATCACAGAGGATTTGAAGGTAGAAAACACCTCTTATTTCCTCTGTTGCTTCCAACAACATACCCTGCAGGAGACATCCTTTTAGCCAAGATTGCAGATTGATGGTTGGGTGTGTGAGCTGCGGGCTTTGTCTTGGGCTGAAGCTGATTATCCCCTCCCATGGCTAAGCAGACTACATTATAGACAGCTAAACCACGTAACCAATTAACACACAGAGGCTGAACCAAGAGGCAAAACATCAAGCCTGAACTGTTTAGGAATAAGTTAGGAGACCTGCTTAATTCTTGTTGGGCTTAGAGACGTCCTCACTTTATCTCAAGGACTGTGTAATTAGAAAGTCTCCTTTGAGTTTTATCTGCAGGGCACACTGGATCTAATCCTTTGCTCTGTGTGTTTCTTTTCTTTCCCCAGAACCATGTGAGGGACGTTGCTGGGGCACAGGACACGCGCAGGGAACACGGAGTTTGCCTTTCCCAGGATGGATCAGAGGAGGAACTGGCCTCGGGTACCAGACTCCGATGGCTGGTCGGTGGCTTTGCTCTGTCTCTTCCTGGCATCTCTCTCCCGAAGTGTGTCCAGCAATGCCTTGTTCAGCACTTTCCACTCTGAGAACCGGGACTGGACGTTCAACCACCTGACCGTCCACCAAGGCACCGGAGCAGTCTACGTTGGAGCTATCAACAGGGTTTACAAGCTTTCGGGTAACCTGACCATTCTGGTGGCTCATAAAACTGGTCCTGAGGAGGACAACAAATCCTGCTACCCACCCCTCATTGTCCAGCCGTGCAGCGAGATCCTCACCCTCACCAATAACGTCAACAAGCTGCTGATCATTGACTACTCTGAGAACCGGCTGCTGGCTTGTGGCAGCCTCTACCAGGGGGTCTGCAAGCTGCTGCGCCTGGATGACCTCTTCATCTTGGTGGAGCCCTCGCACAAGAAGGAGCACTACCTCTCCAGCGTCAACAAGACGGGCACGATGTACGGTGTGATCGTGCGCTCGGAGGGTGAGGATGGGAAGCTCTTCATTGGCACAGCGGTGGATGGGAAGCAGGATTATTTCCCCACCCTCTCCAGCCGCAAACTCCCCCGGGACCCGGAGTCGTCGGCGATGTTGGACTACGAGCTCCACAGTGACTTTGTCTCGTCCCTCATCAAAATCCCTTCAGATACCCTGGCCCTTGTTTCGCACTTTGACATCTTCTACATCTATGGCTTTGCCAGTGGGAACTTTGTCTACTTTCTGACTGTGCAGCCGGAGACCCCGGAGGGTGTCTCCATCAACTCTGCCAGCGACCTGTTCTACACATCCCGCATCGTCCGTCTCTGCAAAGACGACCCCAAATTCCACTCCTACGTCTCTCTGCCCTTTGGCTGCGTCAAGGGGGACACGGAGTACCGCCTCCTGCAAGCAGCCTACCTCTCCAAGCCAGGAGATGTGCTGGCCAGGTCCCTCAATATCACGGCCCAGGAGGATGTCCTCTTTGCCATTTTCTCCAAGGGACAGAAGCAGTACCATCAGCCACCTGACGACTCTGCGCTCTGCGTCTTCCCCATTCGTACTGTCAATGCTCAGATCAAGGACCGCCTGCAGTCCTGCTACCAGGGGGAGGGCAACCTGGAGCTCAACTGGCTGCTGGGGAAGGACGTCCAGTGCACTAAAGCGGTAAGGATGCTCTGGCACCCCACCCCCAGTGCTGTGTAGGAGTTCACTCACGCAGTCCCAGCAGATCTAGTGCTCTAGCATACTGTGCAGGGAGCAGGAGCACATCTTCTGCTTGTCACTTAAATGTTTTATGTTGCCAGGGAGCGTTCCACATCCTTCCAGTCACCCTCTTCCCAGGGCAGCCAGGCTGGTGCTTGCCACCCAGCCCCATATTCACATGGGGAAGGTTTAACTCTGCCCTAGAGCTGGGCTGTTTGTGCCAGAGGGAGGGGGCTGCTCCCATGGGGTCAATGGTAGTGTCCTCTCCTCTCACAGCATGGGACCAGCCGTGTCTGTCTGTCCTCTGGCTGGTCACTGACCAGCACTTGTCCTGCCCTGTGCATGGCAGTGCTGGCACCACTGCCAGCCCTCAGCAGCAGTGCTGGTGTGGGCTTCAAGAGAAGCTTTAGCTGACGTGAGGGTGCTGAGCACCTTTCTGGTTTAGACCATTCAGTCGGGTTGAGAGGATGTGGAATGGGTGGAGGAGGGAGTTCCTGCATGGCTAAACCCATGAGAAACCTGGACTTGGCAACCCCCTTCCACGTGATCCTGGGAGTGTGGGGCTGCCACCCCCCACCCCCTGCTCTGCATTTCGCTCACAGCTGCCCCAAACTTTGTCTTTCCAGCCAGTCCCCATTGATGACAACTTCTGTGGGCTCGACATCAACCAGCCCCTGGGAGGCTCCACGCCGGTGGATGGGGTGACGCTCTTCACCTCCAGCCGGGACCGGATGACTTCAGTCGCTTCCTATGTCTACAATGGCTACAGCGTGGTGTTCGTGGGGACTAAGACAGGCAAGCTCAAGAAGGTAAGCTTATTTCCATGCCTTTGAGGAGTTGGGATCTGTTTCTCGCGTCTCAGGAATCCCTGATGTGCATAGCTGCTGCTGTTGTGTCTCATATTTCCCAGCATGAAACCGGGAGCTGATCAGGAGCAAAAATCTCAGTGTTTGGGTTATAGGGAGCCTTGGTTTGGTGAGGCAAAGTTCATCTGTCAGTGCTGGTTGTACAGAGAGGTGTTGCTGTGGTTTCTGTTGAAGCAGAGGAGTGTTGAGCCTTGGGAGAGGTGCAGTGGAAACTGCTGCAGCCTGGTCCTGAGGAACGGATCAAAGCAAGCTGCGTGGCTCCCATCGCTCTGCAGCGTGACATCTCCAGAGCATCCCCTTGCATGGGCTGAGGGCATCTTGCTGTGCTTCTAGCCACAGGGGTATCCTTCAGCAGCAGGGCAGCACTGGTCTTGCACCATGCCAGCTCGTGCATGCACTGCCTGCACTGTGTATTACCCTGTTGTTTGGACTTTCTGGCATTTTATCACTCAGGGGACTGTGGAGTGTTTGTGGGGCCGATGCAGAAATTATCAGGACAATATTGGGCCGGTCTGATTAGAGACAAGAGAGGAGCTGATTTGCAATTTCTGAGTTGAAGTGAGCCCCAGCAAGCTGTGCCCACGGTCTTGGATCTTTCCTCCTTTTTGACACGCTGGTGGGAGTCTCGCAGGCAGCAGTTCTGAGTGGTGTCTCAGCAGTCCTCCTGCTGCCGGTGAGCTAGGTTTCTGTGATGGAGAAACTGCTGATGGTGGCAGATGTTTGGTCATGGAGAGACAGGAATGGGTTAACTTGGCTGCTTTTGGAAACCAAGCCTCAGGGCAAAGTCCTACTGCTTCTCTCTGCCTCTTACCTCCTGCTCTTCCCTCTGACAGCTGGATGATTGATCAGTCCTGGAGGATAACATTCCTCACCCTCTGCATCACAAACGCTGGGGCTGGTTGCCCAGGGCTAAGAGATGCTCCTGCTGCTTTCCTCCCCCAGCACAGGGGTGGGGATCTCCAGTGGGTTTTAGGGTTTTGAAGCAATTTCCCACCTCTGAGTCCTGCACAGCTTGTTGGTAAGCAGGGTGTAAAGGCTGGTCAGGCATAGACAGTCTGTTTTGTGGCCCTCACTGGTCCCATGTTTAAAATGAGTGTGGAAGTGGCCTTGGGGTGTGGGAGTGGAGCAGCAACTGGAAGCTGCCAGCTCATCAGTGTGTTTGTAAATCTGGTCCAGCCCCAGCAAAACCAACCTTAGAGACTACTCTGGAAAGCTGAGATCCTTGAAATTAACCTCCAGTATAAATGAAGGCATTAGGTGAACCTGCTAAACACAGACCCTGCTTCTGCCTGCTAGGGAAAGAGTTAACAAATGTAATCAACAGCAGGCTGTTAATTTTTGTGTGTGTGTCTGTAAGCAGCAGGGAATTTCTTCCTCATCTATCCAGGAAGATACAAGGACAGGCAGATACTACAGTTGAATGTCTGCATCACTTTAATTATATCAGTTCATTAATATTCATTCAGCACTTTACAAGTGCTGAGTAGTAGTAAATTAGGTGCTTCCCTGGTGCCTCTTGAGTTGCAGTGGGGAGATTTTGAACACGGGGGAGATGGGGCTAGTAAGCCCCCCTCTTCCCCCTGCCCACCCCACGGGGCGTGCTGGGATTTTTCTAGCTAAATGGATGGAAGAGGCACCCTCAGCATATTGCAGATGCCAAGTGTAATGCCAGCCATGCAGCCTGGCCCTTGCTGTTCACAGTGGTTTTGGGGGGGCTGCTGGGGAGGTGCAGTTCAAGCAAACAGCCTGTGCCTGCACTAGGGATTTACTGTCCCCCATGAGTCAGGGAGGATTACTGAAGCAGTCTGTCCAGAGCAGTTTAATTTCTTGTGCTGAACCCCAACCTCTTTGATGCAAAGTTCATCTGGGATTGTACTTGCTGATCTCTTGAGGGTCCCCTCCAACTCTGTGATTCACCTCTTTGTGCCTGGCTGGAGGCAGGTGGCTGGGTGGGATGGGGAGATGGGGCAGGAGAGCTGCAGGAATCCTTCCCAACGTACCTGTGTTCAAGCCACTGGTGACCGGGCACTGAGAAAATTGTCTCCTCTCTCCAGCCAGTTCCAGGCCATTACAGTCACACCAAACACCCTTATTTAACGTGTATCAGAGCTGTCTGCAGCTGATGAGACCCATGCCTCCTGTTATCATTAGCTGAGTGATTGCTGTCCTTCTACATGAGGCCAGGAATGTTGTTCTTTATCTTGCAATCCTGTCCACACCTCCAGCGAATCTTTTCTCATTTGACATGTGGGATCATCTTTTACGTGGCCTAAGAGAGGCCACGTGAAGTGTAGGCAGTGGCTTCATGTTAAACTGCAGGGTCCTTGGGACTCTGGCTGCAGAGGAGACATTGTGGGGGGGGGGAGATAACAGGTTGTCTCAGGTTTTTTGTGTGTGTTCCAGGGCCAGGTGTGTCTCTGAGGCAGCGAGCGCTCAGGATGCTCAGGGCTGTAAAATGGTTCTGTATGTGTGAAACGAGGATGGTAAAAACATCTGCACTTCTGCCAGTGCCAGAGATGTGCAGATAGGCGCCTTGTCTCCCCTGCCTCACCCCCTGCTTGCCTATCTACCTACAGGATCGATGCCCGAAAGCTGCATCACACCTCTCCCACAGCCATTGATTTACTTTGGGAACAAGCTGGTGGCTCAGTCTGGGGTTTCCAAGAAAATGCTTCTGTGTAGCTGGGGGAAAGAAGTCAGGGAGCCAGCTCTGAAACCTTTCAGATGTGCCTGTGCTGGCCCAGTGAGAGTTCATTACTGGAGATGCTGCGTTATCCCACCGG
Organism: Gallinula chloropus; assembly: GCF_964237585.1. Classification (NCBI taxonomy): domain Eukaryota; kingdom Metazoa; phylum Chordata; class Aves; order Gruiformes; family Rallidae; genus Gallinula; species Gallinula chloropus. The sequence goes on from NC_140112.1 coordinate 4,345,328, forward strand.
TGTCCTTCCTCCCACCAGCCTTTCACCGAGCTGCCTCCTGTGACATTCCCTAGGAGAGCAGCTGCTGCTGCTTCAGCCTCCCTCCTCCAAACAAGCTGAATGCTGAAGGGTCCCAAGCCCCTGCCTGCCCAGACATCCCAGCCCTGTGCTGTCTAGCTCTGCCCCTTTCCCTGTGTCCTGGGTACATTTGAAGTCTCTCAGCTCTTTTCAGCAGCCAGCGCTGGCTGAACTGTAAAGGAGAAGCTTTCTGTGCGCTCGGGAGCAGCGCAGAGCCCCGTGGTGATGCTGGCAGCTTTCCCAGGCTCAGCTCGCCGCTTGCTTTGCAGATTTTGGAGTCCCATGGGTCCAACTGGTGGGGGCAGCCTGGGCAGGGCGCCCGCAGAGCCAGCACAGCCCAGCATAGCTGCACCACACTGGAGGGGGGGTGGTACCAGAGCTGCTGACAAAAAAGTCAGTGATACCAGATTGATCATGAACTTGGCATCTTTCCCACAGGGAACCAGAGTGTTTCCTGGGGTCAGGGTTAGAATTTGGGGGTGAGGGTGTGCTTGTACCTGCTGTGGTACCCAGACTGGCCCAGATGCTCCTCATGCGACCGGTGATGCGTGTCTCCTGTGTCCTCAGTTGCTACTGATGGGAGAAGGACGAATCGATGGTTCTATTACCCAGTAAAACCCAGTGCTGGAGGAGGGATTCTCCCAGTAGCACGTGGGGCATGCTTTGGGCAGGTGCTCTTGGTGCATTTGGTGTCTGTACCGTGCAAAATGGCTGCACCCCTGCAATGCCCCCACCTGCTCCCCAGCAGGTCTCAGAACCACTGTTCCTCCAGTGGTTTTCTCCAAGTGGGTGCCGAGCAAATGTGCTGATGATGCTGTGAGCCATGGGATGCAAGTCTTCCTGCAGCTTGGTGGTCCAGCTCTCCTCTGGAACCGCCTCAGCATTGCAGCTGGGGGAGCAAGAGGGAAGAGGATCATTTTAGAGGTGAAATCATTCAGAACTGTGGATTCCTGTAATAAGATAATTTTCATGGAGCAAAATTAGAAGAGACGTTAATGCAACAGTTAACAGCAACTAACTGCTGGGGGGAGATGTGTCGACTTGCTTGTTCTGTTTATGGGTTTCATAGAATTCCATCAATATTGATGTGTGATGCCTTTGATTTTGACACTAATCATTGCTAGGAATTAAATTTGCAGCCATATAATTAGGACTGCTATTAATAGGGCCTCAAGCTAAGCACTGCTGTGCTAGTTGTCTTTTTCCTGATGGAAAACGGCATCCACGGAACTCGGCTAATGCGGTTTGCCTGGTAGATGCTGAGACTGATGTGAAAATTATCCTTGCTATATTTAGAGGGGCTCCTCTGAAAGGCAGATGCAGGGAAGGGTCTGACTCAGAGGTTTCCCAAGAACCGTACTGGAGTTGCCCTTAAACGTCCTAGTAGTTTGCAGCTCTTCTCCTAAGAGACGTAGTGGGAGAGGGAAGGATTGCAGGAAGGAAGAAGTAATCCTCCTTGTGAAGGGAGCTGTTGCAAGCCTTGTTTCCATTTCAGCTCCCCTTCTTGTGAGAGCCCTTCTACTTTATTTCTCCCACCCAACGCTGTCTCTGCTGGCTCCATCCCTGCGCATCGGTTTCATCTCATCACGCCGAGCGCGGCGGCTGGGATAGCAGCGTGGCTCCCCACTAAAAATCAATCTTGTATTTCATCCCAAGAGGTGTGTTTCTTATTAGATCTAATAAATCAGTGAAGTGCCCTTCATTCAGCTTGTCCGTGGAGGACATTGTTTGTGATCAAGAATAAATAAATGTCTCTTCTATGTGTGACAGTGCACCGTCTAGGTGTTATTGTACCATCACGCTGGTTATGGCTGTTGTAGGAAAAAGCCAGCTCTGGCTGTGGGACCCTGCAGCCCGGTTGTGCTGTGCCTACCTTGACATGAGCTGGGTCTGCTCCTGGATGCGCACGTGGGGTGGCTCCCCAAGAAGCAGTAATGGTGACACCATGGCTGGTTTTCACCCAGTGCTGAGTTGTACCAGCGGTGACAAGGCTTTGATCTATGTGCTTGAAGATGCTCAGAGCTGTGGGGCATGTGTCTTGGTGCTGGCTGTATTAGAACGGTCCAGGTTGGGTTCTGCACCCAGGAGCTGCTTCTGAAAAGTGCTCCTGTATCTGCTGATTTCAGTGCCAACTTCATGCTATGGGCAGGTTAGGTTATTGCAGATGCCCTAAGGTGAAGGATATGTGGGTATCTCAGTTTACAGCCCACTCCCTTGGATAAATGGGCATCAGTCATCACTCCAAACTCCCATAACACCCTGTCCTGATAGCAGCTGCCACTGTCCATGACTGAGTCCTTTCTGGCATGCAAGGTCACCTGGGGAGAGCTGCTTGGGGTCTGTCTGCAGAAGTGGGACAGAGGAATACATGGTGCTGTGAGTAGCTTTGACGAGTGGGAGCACAGTCCTGCTCACCCCTGGAACGCAGGACCACGGGGTGCACCCTGTCTGTCTTTGTCTTTGACACAGACAGACCCCCACTCTTGCAAGGGGCTGACAGCCACTCTGATTGCACAGTCTGAGCAAAGGGGAACTTTGAGTGTGTTGTTACAGCTTGGTATGTGATAGTTTTATTCGGTTTGGCTGATTTAATTTGTTCCATTAGTGGGATTAAAAATAGGTCTTTCACAATGAGATAATATGCCTCAACCTGTCCTTATCTGACTTCATTCTGTGGATGCTTATCTCATCCTTTTAATTTCACCTTAATTATTGCCCCCGTGCACATTCCGTAGCGCTTTTCCCCCTGAAGTCGGTTGCATCAGCGTGTAGAGGAGCCAAGAGGACACCAGGCTGCTACTGAACAGACAAAATCCATCCACTTGCAGATGCCTGTTGAGGGAGAAGCCTGGTTTTAGCTATAGGCTGTGAGGTCGGGTGCTTTGCTGACTCCATGATCAATCCATCACCCTCGGAGCGCAGACCTCTGCGTCCTGACAGAGGTGTGAGCTATGGCAGATGATTCTTGCTTGACTGAAGAAACTGTTTAATTGAAAGGTCTGAGAAGCAAGTGTCTGTTTCTTGCCCCAGGATGTGAAATAAGGGGGCGTTTATTCAGTGCTGAGTTGCTCCACTGTGGTGGGAGAAGCTGGGATGCTTTTCCTTCCCTAACTAAGGATTTTCCAGCCTCAGACAGTAATTTCTCTTTGCTTCCATCAGTGTAAAACGGGTACTCTCATCTTGTGACCCCAGAATGCCTGATGGGCTCTTATATTTGTTATCCTCAGTGGTTGGAGCCTTATTAATTGCAATTTGGGCAAGGGAATAGGAAAAGTGATCAAAGCCGGAGAAGACTGGTGCTGGAGAAGGGGCCCAGCTCCCAAATCCCTCCAGACTCTGGTTTTGAGCAGTTGAGGCGTGTCCCTACCACCTCTTTAAAGCAGCAGATTGGCCTCTTCTCCCAGCACTACCTCTCTAGGTCTGTTCTCTGTTGCCTGGCAGAGTGAGTAAAATAAGAAGGGGAAATAAAGAAAGTAGAGATGTATTTTTGTAGCTGCTGGAAGCTGAGGGCAGGTGTTCAGGGAATGCTGCCTATGTGGAATGGAGCCAGGTGGGCTCCGAGTCTGCTTTAGTCTCTCTCTGGGCTGGTGAGATGATGATGATGATGGCTCCGGTTCTTCCCCAGGTTCAAGCACCGTGGGAAAAAATCAGCTTGAAATTTTGGGGTGAAACAGTAGCATTTTATTCATTTCCAAACAAAGCAGAGCTGGGAAGGGCTGCATGTGTGTGGAAACACAACCTGTCTCAGGTCTCACCTTTCCTGGTGCTCTTGGGTTTTACATGGGCAGGAACAAAGCTTGGAGCAGCACGTGGGAGGCTGGAGGTTTGAGGTGCATCAGTCTGTGTGCTCTGGGACTAGTTACCAAAGTAACTCCTGGGAGAGAGCTACCAAAAAAGCTGCTTTTCCCCCTTGTGCACGTACATTTTTCTTATCTTTAACATATTTAGAAGATAATTATTCCCCACACCTTTTACACAGAGAGGTATTATCTCCTTTTTATGAGGATGAAGCCAGGCAGAAGTTATTCCTCCTCCGTTTCACGCGAGAAGCTGCATTTTCATCTCCTTCAATAGTGTGTTTCTTCTTGAAGTAACCTGGGTGAAAAATATCAGGGAATACCAAACCCTTCTGTGAATTTGTGTTGGTTTTTCTGGCTGTCCCCTGCTTTCCTCTGGGTGTAAATCTGAAGTAGTTGCTGTGTTGTAGATGATGTTGGGGTGGTTTTTTTCAGAGGGGGTCTGTGCTAGACTCCTGCCTTTCTATTTATGAGTTGAGATGTTCATGCTTTCTTTACTATGTGTAGGGGTTTTTTCTGCAGGCTTTTAAAATCCTCAGAGGTCAAAATAACATGGATTTTGGTCCATTTGTAAGATCTTAGATCCCTGGGTGGCAAGAAATACTGAGAGAGGGCTGTGCTATGTCGCTTCTCTAAATGCTTCCTCCAGGCAGAAAAACAAACCTGGAAAACACAAACATGCTGGGAGAGATGGAGGAACCCACAGGAAGAGTCCTGTGTGCTGGCATGGCCCTCACACTGCTGCTGTTGCTACTAAAAGGTTGGGATTTGGGGGGAACAAACCCCAAAACCTGTGGATGTGGGGGCTGAAACACCAAGCTAAAGCAGCACTGCCACGGCTTGCGATGGGACTCGGGGTTACGCTTTCATTGTGCATCTGACTGCTGCCTTTAACGTCTCCTCAGTCCCACGGTCCAAGTTTACAGCCCATTGTTGTTGTGGGTTGCTTTTTGCTGCTGGCCAGGGCGATGACAGTGTGAGCAGGGCTGTAAAATACTGCATGGATGGTGAAGGCAAATCCATCACTGGAACGTCTGCCTGGTATTTATGGATGTGCCAGGCGGGCGTGGATTGGATGCGGCCAGTCTCTATATTAGCATTAGTCCATTACGCCTGTTATGATGCATGGTCTCCCCACCTCCCCATGCGTTTTATTACCCTCTTTTCATTTCTGCTGAGATGCATGGACAGGCAGATGCCTACATTTCTCAGGCCTTCGGGGAGCTCTTTGCAGGCAGCCCAGCCTGCGCGATAAAGGGGGGAGATACCCACCCCCCTGCCCCTAGTAGGGAGCTCCTGGGACTGGAGAGTGCGGAGCCCAGGGGGATTTTTGCACCTGAGGAGTTCACCGGGGTCTGTGTGGGGGCTGTAGGTTTTCCTGCTTGCGGCTTGGACAAAAGGAGCAGCAAAATATTAAGCCTAAATGTGGCTGCTGCTCATTACCAGCGACGGCAGGAACTCTTGGCTCTCCTCCCAGTCCCCCCCACTCCATCACACTGAGGGTCTGGTGCATTCAGTCTTGCCATGTGTTTAGGTTTTAGCTGAGGGGGGGTGGGGTTTCCCCCCATTGTCACCTTAACTGTAGGTTGGAAGGTTATCCCCATCCGTTAGGCATGCCCGAAGAAATCCCTGATGATGCGAATCGAGCAGGAGGGAGCTGTGTCTAGTGCCTGCGGGGGAGAGACGGGCTGGTGCAGTCAGGGTAGGGATGCCTGCATTGTTCTGCTCATGTTAGCCACGAGTTTCATTGAGTTGGGGCATTGAATATGTCGCTCAAGCTTGCAGTTCCCTGCTCTGTAACATGAATTTGCACAGTGTGATTCCCAGTCCCGTATGTGGCCGCATCCCACCTGGGGCTCACTGAGCCCGGAGGATGCTGAAAGGGAGAGGGAGTCTGCTCGCAGTGAGGTCTGGCCTGGGACTGAGGGGATGTGGCAGTGATCCCTGTCTGTCAGTCTCCCTTACAGGCAGGTTTCCCTGGCTATAAAATGACACCCCTCTCCCCAGCCCTGTGCCAGCCTTGAGGTGCTGCTGTGCCATAACTGCCATGCGATCCCACTGGCAGATGGGGCAATGGCTGGCGGCGCTGGGGCTGCCTGGTGCGTGGCCACTGGCCCTGTGGGCTTTGCCCAGGCTCTGTGCTGTGCTGCTGGTCAGTGCCGAGCTGAGGTCAGCTGCCCCCAGCCACCACCAGCCCATACTGGGACTGCAACCAAGGGAGGGTGGTGGAGGAATAATGGGCTGCGCAAGGGTTTAAGGTTCCTCCAACCTCTGTGTGTGTGGGGACAGGAGGGCCCAGCCAGTGGCATGGCAAGCCTGGAATAATGAGTAGGTGGCTTCAGCAGTGCTTGTCCTGTCATCCCTGCCTGCTCCTCAGCCGGGGACCTGTCACCTCTCCTGGCTGTTCCTCCTCACTCAGGTACATGTCTCTGCATCAAACGGGTACATGTAGATGAAAGTGATGTGCATTTAAAATGAATGTACATATCATACAGCTCGGCTATTATACAGTGTGCTGGGGTTTTTTTTGGTTTGGTGGTGGTTTTTTTTTTTTTTTGTGGTAAGCTGCTAAATTATTTATTGTGTGCTGGGCTTTAATCTCATAAACCTGCCTGCAGGCCGTGGGCAAACCAGCCCCAGCATCCTGCCACACTCGTGCGAGGCAGGCACCGAGGCAGGCAGCACAAAGCACTGCCATGACTGTAGGTGGTAATTGTTCATCTTGCCTCGGCCTCTTCCTCCCCCTCATCAGCTCATTAAAAAGCTCCGGGGCCTGTTAAGTTGGTCATTGCCACTAACTTAAAGAGTCATTTGCATTTGCTGCTTGGAGAGGATGCCAATCCTGAGATCCCTGTTAGTGGGAAAAGAGAGTCTGGTCCCTTGAGCAGCTCAGAGTAAAGAAAAAAGGGGGAGGAAGAGACGTGGGGGTAAAACAAGGTCTTTCAAATAAACATCACCGTGTCTCCAGCTGGGAGCACTTACCTTCCCCAGCGGCTGGGAGTGTTCGCAGCCACCAGCCTCGCAGCTTCGAGTTAACATTTGGCTGAGTAATGCGATGTTTGCTTTTGCTAGTCATCCTGCAGCCAGTGGCTTATTAGCGGGAAAACAGAGCATCCTTTTGCCTGCTTTCAGTTCCCAGGCTCTTTGATGCTTTTTGCCTGGTGCTCTTAAAGCTTCTCACTCTGAGAGACTTTGTACCGCGAGCGAGCACAGAAGCGAAGGGACTATCCTGGTCTGATACGCTTAAATTAGTGAATGGTGGAGTTGGAATAAAACCAGAGTCCCCTCCTCCCACCTCCTCCTTTCTTTTGACTCCCAGACCAATTGCACCTCTTGAGTACATCGGGGCTAAATCATTCTGCGGAGCTTTGAAGCCAGAGGACAGCAGGCTGACTCCCTCTGGTTTCCTTTCATGCTTGCGTTGTGCAGAGCCGCTCACGCTCGGAACTTGGGCTTGTTATTGAGACAGAAATAACTGGCACAATCCGGAAGGCACGGGCTGAGGGATAGGTACGGTGGAAGGGAGCCTGGGAAGTTTGAAGGGCAGGGCCAGGCTGCTTTCTGCCTGTGGCTTTTCCACTGGGAAAGGGGCTAACATCACTTTGTGACTTGCCAGGGGCTTGGCTGGAAATGACTTTGCGATCCAGAGTGCGAAGAGAACGAGATAAATGCTGAGCTTTGCTGTCAGCAATCACCTGAGAGATGTGTTTTGTGTCACGTGTTTCAGAACAAAGAACGTCCCATGTGTAGGGCACAGCTAATATTTGGGTTTTAACGAGGCTGCCAGCTTTAATGGGGTGCTGCCCTGCCAGGGTGCAGGCATGGAGCTGATGGTGAGACAGACGCTGTGCTGCAGCATCCCCAGCACCACCGGTGTTCAGCTCATGGTGCTGCTCCTCTGAACTGGAGAGTTTCTTGCAGTGGTGTGTTTTCTGCTACAGATGTGTCCTGCAGCTTGCACTTAATTAAAAGCCAAAGTGGAAATTCCCTTGGTGTGCTCCAGCCCAGCTGCCCTAAGAGCTGCCCCGTGTTTCCAGCACTTGTCCCATTGAATGAGTGGGATGTTTAATGGAGGTACAACAGGCGTCATACATCCCTGGTGCTTGTTAAAATCTGCATGTGGGAAGCTGCAGTGTGGGGAAGGAAGATGCTCCTGACCCCCTTTTCTCCCTCCAGGAAGGTGTTTAGGAGTACCACTTAACTCTGGACTTATTTTCAGCAGTTTGGACTGGATTTACTCCTCGGTGCAAGATGGGAGCACAGACCATTAGAAAATCCATGAGGTTTAAATCATTACAGGTGTCCCTGTAACTAGGAAAAGCGAAGTGGTCAATGCTGGTAGCTGAGGGGGGACTCAAAGCCTCTGTGTACAGGGTTAGGCTGATAGTAGCAGCTTCAGAGCCCAGATTGCCATGGAAATGGGGCAGGAACGGTGTCTGCAACTGGGTGCAGATACAGGGCAACCAGCACAAAATACCAGTGATGGAGTGTCAGAACAGTAGCTCAATATTTGCCTGAGAAAACAAACAACTTTAATGTTTTTTAAGTGTGCTGCATCGAGACTGGGGTTGTTAAGAAACCTGTGATCAGAGGCACCAGGCAGCCCAGGTTCAGCAGGATCAATGTGTTATTCCTCGAGGAGCATTAAAGAACAGCCGATGCCTTCTGGAAAATGTTGATAAAGCTCTCTTTTTAGACTCATTTCTGCTTCTCCAGCACAAATGCACTATTTCTTGTTTGTACGTGTTGCTTTCTTCATTCCCTCTTTTATTATTAGGGACATTTACATGAAAACAGCGTTTTTTTGCTCTCACAGCACATTCCCCAATTGCAGCTGTGCTTCCTCAGCCACAGATCTCTACCTTCCCTTGAAATGGGGCTGCCCTCTCCCCTGGGCACGACTGCATCCGCCCTGGCTCAGGGATGCACATGCAGTGATGGTTGATCTCCAAGTAGAGCAGCCGCCGCATCCCCCGTGCTCCAGAGCGGGATGCTACAGCTCCCTCTGCATCCCTTCCTGTCTTTAAGCCGTGCTGGAAGTTGGGATGCTCAGTGCCTTGGTTTCTTCCTGTGCATAGTTGCTGTCATTTTACCTTTCCAGCAGAAAGAGGCCAGTGTAAAACCCCTGAGCAGGGAGGAAGCCCCTTGAGCTTTCCCAGAGTGACTGGCATTGGGAGCAGCAGTTTGGGAAAGGAGAACTAATGGAGATGGCTGGCAGAGAGCGAGTGTACGTGATAATGTAGATTGAAGGGAAAAAACAACCCCCAAAAGGCAGTGTTTAGGGGATAAGTGATGACATAAGCGACATGGGATGATATATTTATTTGCCCCAGACCCTGCTTGCTAAGAGCCAGACTCCCTCCCCTCAGCAGGCACCTGGCGAGGGGCCCGGGGGACCTTTGCTTTCTGCGGGTGCCTGGCTGGGCTCTGCACGTGGGGAATGTAAACTCCAGATGTGTTAAGCACATCTTGAATTTCCTCTGTTTCTGCTGGAGCTTTGCTTCAGGGGGTTGGCATTTTAGGTAGGTTTTTGGTGGCATCTTGATGATAAGCTTGGGATAACACCTCCCCCCAAAAAAGAGAGAAGCCTGTGGGAGAGCAGGGGCTGCAGTGCTGCTCTGGCCAGGGCTGGGGGAGGAAGGCTCCTCCTCTGCACCCCCCTGAGCCCCCACCCCATGGCTCAGGTCAAACTCAGCATCTCTACGCCTGGCAGGAGCTCCCTGGCTGATGATTCATGGAAGCTAATGGTTGGAGAGGTGAAAACCCTCCCTTCTCTGCTTCTCTCACCCCTGACCCTGCTACATTTCTTCCTCCTGACCCCTGAATTTCAAACCTGACCTCTCGTATCATGGGGGGAGGGAGGGCAGGCAAAGGGCAAGATGAGTTTGGCTGTATTTGGGAGGTGGGGGATGTAAAACTGAAAGCTGAGTGATGGCTGGAGGGGTCAGGATGCTGTGGGGTGCTGGGTGTGAGCATGGGACCGCAGAGCTGCTGGGAGGGGAGTGGGTGCTGCTGCTCCATCACACGGTATCTGTCTTGACTACTCGCTGCTGCCTTTGGTTTTCTGAGATGTAAAGTGCAAGGGAATGGCTGAGCTCTCATGTTTCCTCATCACCACCCTGCTCTCACTCTTACCAGCCTGCCAAGCAGCCCAGCTCTGCAGGGAAGTGGCAGAATCATTGTGGTTGGTGCAGGGCCATAGCTCTGGCCACACAAGGCAGGGAGAACTGCACGTGATGCTCATGGTTTCCCATGAGTGGGTTGGTGGCAGCTCCCGCTCCGCATGTTCTCAGGTAGCGAGTGCCAGGGCCATGGGGTACAGCCCAGCCTCGATGGGCTGGGGAAGGGGTTCTGCATCCAAACCTGGATAGATCAGCTTGGTACAGCTTGGAGCTCACTTCTGCACCGCCTCATGCTGCTCCTCCTGCTGAGCTGCGGCAGTGGGCTGCTCTCACCCCTTCCCAGCAAGAGCAGAGTGTGGTTTTTCACCCACGGTAAAGCAGCCAAGGACATGTCCTGGCTGAAGGAAGCACATTGCCAGGGATGGAGGGCACAAGTTGGACTTAATCATCCCTCTGGGACCTTTGCCCGCACCCTTCAGTTTGGGATGCTGGCACAGCCCTTGGCTTTCAGCCCTGCCTGTGCTCCCCAATGAGCTGTGGCTCGTGACTTTTACCCTCAGACACATGGCCTGGGGGGGGGGATTAAAAATAAAATAAATTAAAAAAAACCCACTCTGCTGTTTTATGCAGAGGCAGGCTGGTGCTGCAAAGTGGCCTAATCCATCTCTGTCCCCTACCCCATCCCCAGCGTGGTGTTTGCTCTCCCAGACCCCCGGGAGGGCCCTTGTTGATAAGGTGCTGCATCTTGTCGTAGCCGAGCCGAGTCCCCCAGAATGGATGTGGAGGCTGGGAGCGCTCAATATCCTCCCTGACAGGTAGAGTCTCATTTAATAGGATCCTGCCATATTCATTACCCCGGCAGAGCGGCTGTCGGCCAGGAGCGCAGGTGCAGTGCGCAGCCCCGGCACCCCCCCCGCTGCCCCCGCCTGCACAAAGGCTCTGTGTGAATAAATATGCAGTAAATGTCTCCCTCTCGCAGATTTATTCCTTCATTAGGTATTTAAATACATTCTGCTGTATAGGATGCTTCTGTGAGGCTGCTGCCTTTTTCCTCTCTGTGGAATAAATGTGGCGGCTGCAAAAATCAGCTCTCCCCGGCCACCCCTCACGGTGCCGAGCGGAGCCGCGGTGTTTTCGGTGGGGAGCGGAAGGGGTGTGATGGGAGAGGATGCTGGTGGGCTGTGGGAGCAGTGGGAGGGGGCTCGGTGCAAGGGCAGCCCAGGAGAGGAGCGAGCGGGAGGTGTGAGGGCCGATGCCCTGGTGCGTGCTCGGTGCTTGAAGGGGGCTGTGGGTGGGTGTGTGTCTGTGCTGCTGGATGGATCCAACAGGCTGTGGATGTGTTGACCTGGGCATGGCAACAGTGTGGCCAGCACCTGGCCCTTCAACCACCCCAGGGGGTCAGACCCATGGGGGTGGCTCCGGAGAGGCTCTGCCTCACCTTCCCCTTTCACACCGATGCCCAGCTTGGCCCATCCCAGTGTGTAACATTTTATGCAGTTGCAGTGAAGTAAATGCTCGAAAACCCTGTGTTCATCCACCAACTGGCTCAGGGAAGAGCAGAGAAACTAAAATTAGCAGAAGTGCCCCAGGCAGAGGCCACCTGGGGCTTTGTTTGGTTTCACTTTTAACTTTCATCTCTTTTATTTATAACTTGAGGCTGATTATTATTTTTTTTTCCCTTCCTTTCTCCAAACCTGAGGAGTTTCACTGGCTCATGATGCAGCCAAGTCTAATCCCTGCAGACCCCAGGGCAGCTTTGCATCCCCTCCCCTTGTTTTGCCTGGCTCCTTCGCCAAGAGGAGATGTGGTGGGAGAGCTGTGCATCCATCCATCCCCAGGACACATGCCCAAAGAACGTGTCCCAGGGATGAACCTAAGGCTCTCCCACCACATCATCTTCTCTCCCTCCTTTGTTTTTTTTTTAGCTGGGTTTTTTTCTCCTCACTGCTGCTCCATCCCAATCTTGGACCTCAGCGCTCTGGAGGACCCTCGTGTGGTGATTTAAGACAGTGTCACCTAGTTGTCTGCTTTGCTTCAAACCTCCACCAGTGATTTAAATTGATGTTAACAGGCTTTGTCCTGGGCTGTTGAAACAGATATATGTCCCTGCTGCTAATGCCTCTGGGCTCGGAGCCGGGGATTGTAACTTCTTGAAGCACATCAGCAGAATTTGCTTATTCGAGTCCCCATCCACGGACTCACTGGGCTTGTGGGGTCTGATAGATCATTTGGTTGCAGAATGTCATAACTGGGTCTCTGTTTTCAAAGTTGCCTTTCATTCGAGGGCTGAAATGCCCCCGGTAGCCAGCAGGTGTTGGGCAACCAGAAGGAATTTGGTGTGTTTTGAAGATCTGGCTGCCTACAACTTCAGGGATGCTGTGGGCAGGGACCAGCCTGGTGATGAAGGATGAAAGGCTTCATTCACATAGCAATGTATTGATTTACCTGTGCCCAGGTAACAGTGCCGAGAGCTACAGGTACCGATGGAGGGATGTGATGCCACGTACAGCTGTTTCCTTTATCTGTACATGGGCCAGGTTTGGGTCTTGCTCAGCTCCTCTGCACCCTTGTCCTGGAGAAGGCCCACTTGGAGGGCAGCAGAAGACTTGAGCCTCTGGCTCATTTTGTTCCTGGCTTTGCTCACAGCCCAGATCTGTGCCAGCTCTGTTGCTGATGGAAGCAATGTGCCCGCAGTTGTCTAGAAAATAAACAAAATCTCATTCAGTGCTGGTCAGCAAGGCGATTTTTTGGGTGAATTCCAGCGGAGCGGGAGCTGAAAAGGATTTGAATCGATGGTTTAAGGTCTAACAGTGCCCCACTGGACCTGAGCAAAGCCCTCCCCCACCTTCATTATATAGTTTATTCTTCTAATGAGTGTTACTTCCACTGATCTGACCCACCCTGATTTTCTTTGGTGTGAGGTGGCCTGACCCCTGTCGCACTGAATCACTGTTATTGCTTCGCTGCCTTCCCCAGAGCTTTCTCCCAGCTCCGGCTCCCCGTGCCTTTGGCTGGGGATAAATGTACAACCAGGAGCTGGATAAAGCCAGTCCCACAGCCTGTCCCAGCTGCTGTGGTGAGCAGGACAGGGCAAGGCTCAGCCTAAACCACGCTTGAGGGGTGTTGCAGGGTGTTGGAGGGGTGGGTGGGTGGCTGGCAGCCAGGCTCCAGGGTGCCCTATCCACCCTGGCATCACTGGGCAGCAGGAGATGTTCAGGGGCTTGTCCATCACTGAAGCTTTTCATGGCATGCCTTGGCATTGGAATTGTTGGGGGGAGAAGGAGCATGAAGCAGAAGCTTCACGTGCTGCTGAGGAAGTGGCCGGAGCTGGGATTGGATGGGGGGAACACAACCGGTGTCAGTCAGCCTCCTCCTTTGCAATGCAGATTTCAGTGCCTGTCTTTGGTCGGTGTGGAGCAGGACTTCCTTTTTTTTTTTCCCTTGGGAATGGTGTGGTAAATGAAATATTTATCTTAAACAAGGGTGTGTTTTAAAAGCCCAGAAAAATCCAGTACCTTCCAGTGAGCCATTGTTCTTCCCTGCCGTGTCTCTGGCTAAATTAAGACTTTCTTAGAAATGTGCAGGTTAAAAGTTTAAAAGCTTAAGGTTTCATTCATAATTCACGTATCAATGAGGCTTTGATTCCTCCCGGGGAAAAAGCCGCCTCTATCTGCGGTGCATGTTGATAGGGTTACCCAGAGCTGAGGACCTCCTTGGCTTTCCTTTCTGAGCTCCTCTTTTCAGAGGCAGTGCAGAGGAGGATGGCTCCCAGGGGCTGCTGATGGGGAAAGCAAAACCTCTCCCTTTTGGGTCATTGGTTTAAATCTGACCCAGGTCAGTAGTTGCCAAAAGTCGTTAACGTCTAATGGTTGCTCAGTGCCCTGTGAAAAATGAGTCACTGGGTCCTGGTCCCATTCCCAACCTGGGCAGGCATTCATATCCCAAAAACCTGCTGTCACCGTGCTCTGGTGGCCCTGAGGAGGTGAGTGAAAGGCCAGCTGGACCCTGTCATCAGGCCCTACCTGTTATCTGTGCTCTGGGCTTGTGCAGCTCGTCCTACCAGTGCATCCCAGGCTGTTTCAGAAGAGGTGAAGCCTTGCTGTCCCCGGTGAGGGACGAGGAGCTTGAGCTTATGGGGGGTGAGGTGGGTTGCTGGAGGTCGCAGTGTATCAGCGGAGGGCGGATGCTCCCTGTGCTGTGTGCCCAGGATGAAAGAGTCAGGGAAGAATAAAGCTGTAGGAGAATAATGCTGCTTTTCTCACATTACCCTCCTTTGATAGCAGGTGCCTCCTGAAAGGTGCCTTTAGAGCAAGCAGGAAGGCAGATCAGGTGGTGGTTTCAGGGACTGTCAAAAGGAGCCCAGACCTTGAGTGGTGGGTCCCAGCCCTGGTCTGGGAGGACAGAGTGAGGTGTGTGGCTGCTCACAAGCTGCATTGGTCACCTCACCAGGTGGGACTTTCCCCTCTGGGGCTGCCAGAGTGGTGGATGTGCTTTAACTGGTCCTGGGTTTATGGGAATGTATCAGACAGGAGCAAAATCCTGGGTGGGTGGAAGAAAGGCTGTGCAGCCAGCCAGGTCCACATCACTGAGCCAACGCATCGCTGTCTGCTTGTCTCTGAGCTCCGACCTGTTGCTTCACATCCTTGAAGAGGAGGAGGAGGGTGGGAGCAGGTCCCACACACGCAGTGGGGCAGACCTGCCTTCCCCTGGCCAGGCTGGTCCTTCCCATGGCTGGCCTTGGCACCCAGCCCTTCCTCCCCTCACCCAGATGGTCTCTGCGTCTCCTTGTCAGGCATCCAAAATACTTCCCATGTGCTCTCCCCTGTCCCTTCCAGCAGTCCAGCCTGGCTCTGTGCCGTAGCCTTTCAGCCTTAATCTCCTCTTTGTGCCTCAGACACCTCTGCGGCGCTTGGCTGGCACACCGTGCTGCAGCAGCTCCTGCTCCTTTGCCTTTTGGGTGAAGATCCCCCCTGTGCTCCCCCCTTCCCCCCCTCCCTGTGTATAATACTGACAGTTTTGAGGGGGATTAAGCAAGAAGGGGAGAAGCCTGGCAATTTGGCTTGGAACTTGTCCCTTTTGAGAATCTTTTGCCTTTGTTATCCAGCAGATAAATCTGCTTTCAGCTGCCTCTCAGTACTGGGAATGGGAATGGCGCTGAGCCCGCTGCCTTAATCCCCCCCATAGGTGTGATGCCTCTTCTGTGACCACGCTGCTGGGGGGGAGTGCAGAGATGATCTGGGGCTGGTGTTCTCTGCCTTTAGCTCCCTAGTTCTTATTCTTCATCACAAAATACATTTAAGATATTCATCTCAGGAAGGGGAGAAGCTTCTTTTCTTCTTTCTCTTTCTCTCCCTTCCCTAAACTTTACCTTGGCATCTGCTGGCAGCCGCCGCTCTGCAGCAGTGGGGCCAGGAGGATGCTTGGCAGGCAGTCCAGCAGAGGGGATGGGGTTGTGGGAGCAGAAATCCCTTCACACTGCGTGCTTGGTTTTATTCCACCATGTGGCATCTGGCCTCAAGAGCACTGCCTGTTCCCTGTGAGGCCGGAGATGATGCCTGTCCTTGCCTGTGCTCTTATCTCAGTGTGAGAAAGCCCTGCTGGTCCTGTGTGCTGTGGCTGCTCAGGGGTCTTTAGGGTGGTTTTGGGGTTGGTTTCAATCTCTTGAGATCTTTGTTAAAAATCTGTTGAAGGATGAGCTGGGGCAGCTGCTCTTGGAGCACCGGGATGGGGCAGGCAGAGCAGTGCACCAGACCTGGAAGGTTCAGGGTGAAGGTTTGGACAGGTTCAGAGCATGGGCACATCAGATCTTCCCCAGCCTGGGGCTGCAGTAGTAGGGGTCAGTATCTGGGGAATGGGAGGTGGATTTGGGCAGCCCTGTCTATGGGGATCCACTGTGAGGACAGCAATGAGCATGGCTATAAGAGATACGGTAACGCAGGAAGGTTTTAGGATTTCCACTGGAGTTGTGTTTGATGGCTGATGTTTCCTCCCTAAAATTCCCAACAGGCTCATCCTCACCTCCCTTCCCCTTCCCCATCAGATACCTTTGCCCTTCCCCTTGGGGTGCATCTGCCTCCTGTCTCTGATTATCCAAAGCTCACCTAATATTTCAATCTGTACCCAGGCTCAGGGTGTTAGCATAGCATAAGGCATCAACATATAGCACACAGCTCTCTGTTAAAGACGTGGGTACCAGGGCAGCCAAAGAACATCCACCAGGTTTCCAACTTGAGGGGTAGGAAACGAGCAAGCAAAAGCCACCCCAGGACCACGAGGAAGGTGCCCGTCCTGCACCGTGCCCTGCTACTGGTGGCTTTGGGGCTGTTCTGTATCTGGGAGGCGAAGAAAGTCATTTCCAAAGTCCTTTTGCAGGAAACACTTGCCACTGGGCTGCTAGCTCTACTTTCTCATGTGCTTCTTCCCTGTCCTCCTCTGGCTCTCCCCTCGGAGCGGGTGCTGGCGTGGTGTGGCACAGGCTCGTGCCGGTGGGATCGCCGGGCTCCCGGCAGCCCGGAGCGGCCACGGTCCCAGCTGGAGTGGTGGAGATTAGAGCCGAGCCCGTCTGGGCTGGCAGATGCCGTGTTAGCTGATCTTCTGGCTTTAGTGCTCCGCTGTGAACCTCCACAGCCATTCCTTCAGATTTTTCCAGGGGTCGGGTTGATAATGAAGGGATTAATTTAATTCCCCCCGCCTTCACCCCAAGCTTCTGATGCAGCTGGTGTGTGCCTGTTCATCTGTTAGTGTTTTTATTGGCATAATTCGGTCTCTGGCTGGGGATGGAGCTCATGAAATCATTGGGCTGTGGTTCTCCTGGCTGAGTGGTTGCTGTGGGGTGGAACCACACTGGGGTCCCCCAGCATCCCCCCACTACCCCTGCCCACCACGGGCAGCAGGGACAGAAAGGGAGAAAATATTTGTAAGTCCTGATGATAACTGAAAGCATTTTGACTTTGATGGAGTGGCCCCGTTGTGAAGGTGCCCTCCTTCCCCCCTCCCCAGCACTCCCACCCAGGCAGGATGGGCTCTTAGATGTGTTTTTCTTAGATGTGGGAGCTCAACATAAGACTAGTCTCCTCTGACATCACTGTGGCACTGTTTAGAGGGACTCACTGGCTTGTGATAGAGCTGCGATGCAGCCTCCGGTGTAGGGGTGACATGAGCCCTTTGGGGACATCCCTGCAGTGCTGCTGTCCCGTAATCCCATTACCCAAGCCTTGCTGAGTGTGTCTTAAGACTGGGAAACAACCTGAGTGATGGGGATGAGGCATAGGGTGGGAGCCCAGGCTTGGACCATGACTTCTTCCTGAACAGCATCTGTATGGTCAGTCTGTGCAGGGTGCCCAGTTTGGATGATGGGTGTGAGGGGTGATGCACAGCCTCAGCACAGGGTTGTTTTGGTTGGTTCTGTGCTTAGTGCTAAGGGTAGGCATGGTGTGGCAGTGGATTTGGGACAGAATTGCTGCTGTTTGGGTTCCCCAGACCCCACATCCCACCCTCTCAGTGGTCCTGGGCACCCCTCACAGGATGGGGCTGAGCTGCTGGGTCTCACTGCAAGACTCAAGCACGAACCCATGACCGATCCCCCCACGAGCATCCCTGCTGTGGCACGGTGCAGCTTCTCCGGTGGGTGCGCAGGAGTCTGTGCCCTGGGGAGGGACAGGGGAGGCAGGGCGCATTCCCACGCTGAAGGCGATGTGTGTCTCCTTTGAAGGGAGAGGGTGGCTGGTAACTGAGAAGCACATTAGTATTGCTGGCTGCAGCTTTCCTGCCTCTGAGGAGCTCTTGTCGGTGGGTGGCTGCGTGTTTTCCTTTTCTCTTTTTTTTTTTAAATTCTCTCCCAAACCTGTTTCAGATTAAAAAAAAATAATGCTGGTGCATATCAGTTTGTCAGTCACTCCAGAGCTAATCTCTAAAAATAATCTCCTGCCAACCCTCCCTCTCCCCCTAGATGGGCAATAATCGTTTCAAGACGTATCAGCCTTTGTTTAAAGTTAGTTTTGTATTTTCTTGAGGCTCACGTAGGAAGCAAAGGCTGCAGCTTGTTTCTTTAAGGGAATGAAAAGAGGTGCTGAAAAAGCTTTCGCTGCAGGGAGCTGTGGGTAGGGAGAGAAGATAAGGGGATGCTTTTGCTGGTTAAGCCTGGTTTGAGTCCAGCCCTGATGGGCTGAGGATAGTTTACCTGCTGGCATGGGACAGCCTGGACGGTGGCACGGTCCCGTGTCCTGGCTGTGTGCCGTAGGGAGAGCAGAGGGACCTGCTGACTCTTAACTTCTTCACAAGCAACAAGCTCTACTTCCCATCAGTCCCAGAAAACAAGCCCTTCTGCTGATTTGGATCTATTTTGATTAAATATCAGTCTACCTCTTGGCTCCCTGTGCTTTATCTCCCCCAGGTAGATCTGTGCGTTGTTGCCCGAAAGGCTCCTTATGGCGTGTCACTGCCAGCAAACCCTTCCCCTTGTGTTCCTCACTCATGTGTGGTGTGTGCTGGGTCTGAGCCCGGAGCAGTGTCATGCCTGTGCCACTCAGTTCCCCTCTGCTGCAGCCAGCAGTGGCGCAGGGTGCTGGTGGATGGTCTGTGCCGGTGGGGGCTGCCCCGCTCCGGGGGCTGGGAGCTGATGGAAATGCCTCTTGGGAATGAGCTTTCAAGGAAAGGGGGGGCTTTTTTTTATCTGAGCACTGTGATGGCAAAGGAGGGGTTTCACTGAGAGTGAACATGTGCACTTTAAAGGTGTGCTGGTCCAAATATAAGGAGTAGATTTCAGGAGAGAAGAGCCTGCTGGTTTAATTAGGGGAAACAGCTCAGGTTCCTGAAGCTTGCGGCTCCTGTGCTCACATCAGTCTCCTCCCCATCACCTCCACCCACGTGTGGGGATGCACATGCTGAGGGCTCTGCAGACACACGTGTGTCCCACGTGCCTGGGCAGACAGATATTGCATACTCCCTCCAGTACGTGATGGTTACCCCAGGGCTGTCATGTTCTTACCTGGCTACGCTGTTTCTGCTGGCTTTATCCATGAGAGGGAGATTGACAGTGCTGGGAATTGGCCACGGGTCCCGGGAGAAACCGGTTTGTAGGTTGTTCTGGCAGCCCGAGCATCTGGGACACGTCAGTTCACACATGTGGTAACAGCTTATCGGGGAATTGTGGTTTGGATTACAGCAGCACCTTGGGATGAGCAGGTCCCTGGTTAATCTGGAGTGTTCTGTCAGCTCGGGTGCAGTTCCTAAAAGGAAGGAAAGAAAAGATTTTGCAGAAGTTTTGTTTGATCTCCAGGGCCTTTCTGTTGTAATAATAGAGTAAAACATACCAGCGATCGCTCCCTCCTTATTATTTCCTTTGCCTCTTTGCCTTTTCCTTTGCTTGCTTTTCCTGGCGGTGTTGCCTGGTGCCAGAGGCTTAGTGTGCTGCTCATTAGAGACAAGGCTTGAAACAAGAAGTTCAGCAGTCGGTTCAGCTCCATGTCCTACCTGGCAGGTCCAAGGGTCCGGGGTGAGGACCGTGGCCTTAGGAGCTTTCAGGTGCCTCCACCAGAGCCGGGAATTTCAACTCCACCTGAAGCGAAGGGCTGAGAAGTGTTTGAGCTGTGATGCTCGTGTGAAACTGCCAACTGGGCTGTTAAATAGCTGCAGTTTGTGGTACAAGGAGGAGATAGTTTTTAATGTGTGGACTTGCTGTGCTGGGTTCTGGCTGGTGCTTGGTAGAGCCAGGAGAAAAGCAGCTCGTGCTTTACCTTTTCTGTACCTCTGTCCCCAAGAGCTGCACGTTAAGCTGTGGGCTGTGGCGTGTGTGGATAAATGGGATGTGGGAGAGGAGAGTTGGCCTGACGTCCCTGGGGCTGATGTTGGTTAGAGCAAGGGGGCACCCGCCAGGTGAGATACAGCCTAGGGAGCCCTTACTCTGTGTTGCCATCCCTGGTGCATCCCCTCGGAGCCTCAGTGGCCAGCTGAACCCCAGATCTGGCCTGCCAAGCCCCATTTTGCTGTGCTGGCCCAGGGAGTACAAAGAGCCATCATCCACAAGACCGGTTCAATACAGAACCCCACAGGGCACCTTTTGACAGGTCCCCAGCAGCTTTAAACACAAGACCTGCAGGAAGCTGGCAGTCTGGATGGTCTAAACAAATCCTTTCCCTTGCCCAGCCACCACTGAAGCTCTTTGTGCATCCCTGATCTAACACAGAGCTGGAGTAACCACAAGTGTGAGCTAACAAGCGGCGAGCAGACACCCCACCTTCCCGGGCCTCGCTGGCTGCTCTCCCCTGCATTATTCAGAACCATCAGGGGATGTGATTTGCATTCTTCATGGCCAAGCAAAGACACCCTGGGATCTCTGATCCCCTTTGGGGGAAGATTACGTGAGATTGCGGAGAGACTGGCAGGGAAATTGCTTGAAATTGCAGCTATCATACCAAGTACGTGTGTGCATGGGCGTGCGTGGCTCCCTGTGCTCCACGCTGGCAGGCAAGGAGATGGCTCCGAGTGGGTGAGGGAGAGACATGGGTGTCGAAGGGATGCGCCCAAGAGAAGGGCATGTGTGGTCCGGGGGTGTTGGCGAAGGCAGCGTTCCATCCGAGGGGAGCTGGCTTGAGCAGGAGGACGGGGGTGAAATGAAATGCCAGGCAGCATCTTTAATTTTGGGGGGGAAAAGGAGTTGGAGAGGAAGGTGGAGCGTGGACAGATGGGATTTGACTGTCTAAGTCTTCAAGGGAAATAAGGCTGGAAGCACGTAGGATTGTGCTGTGAGACGCTTTACCTCACATCCCAATTAACACAAGCAAATAGAGAAACTGTGCTGAGCACAGGATACATGTGCTGATATTTAATTATATACTGAGCGCCAGGTCTGTTACAGCCGCTCCCGGGAGTGGGAGCACAGTGATACAAGGTGTGTGGAGTTAATTTAAAAATACTTTGATGGATTTATTAAAGAGGTGTCGGATCCTCTCTTTGTCAGCAGTGTGAGTCGGCCAGTGGGTCCCAGCCCTGATGCTTGTGGGGACCCTGTGCCACCACTGATGTCCGGCAGCATCCTGGCCAGTCCCTTGCTTGTCCCTGGCCCCCTGCCCAGAGCTTTCTGAGGGTGGCCCTGTCCACCCCACTGCCTCATATCCCTTTGCTGGGAGCTCTGCCATCAGTGCTGATGCCCGAGCTGATCTGTTTGAGACTTGGTGTTGGTGTTGCTGCCATGAGCGTGGTGCAGGTTTGCAGCAGAGGCAGGTGCCACATGAAACATGGGGCTGAGTCCTGAGGCTGTGCTGCTGCAGGCATGGCTCGGTGTCCCTTCACAGTGGCACCCCACAGCTGGGATGGGGCAGGCTTTAGCCACAACAGCCCTGGGTCTCCAGCACACGACCCTGCCTGTGCAGCTCTGCTTCCAGCCTCCTGTATCCTGGGCCCCCTAAATGGTTTCCCAGCAGTATCAACAACAGGATAGAGAGGTGATATCTATCCGGGCTGGGAAAAGTGAGCAGAGCTCAGATGACCTGCTGAAACAGCACCTGGGCAGTAATCTGGGAGCTGCACCGCTCTCTGGCTCCTTTCCCTTTCCTGTCCAGTTTGCTTTTCTTGGCCTCCCCGGCTGTAAAGGTGCAGGCTCCTCTCTGCATCCCCCCAGCTGCTCTACAGCTTCTTGGAAGGGAGATCAGGGCTTGACCACTGCTCCTTTGGATTTAAAATAGATTTCAGCACAAGGACCTACAGTTTTACTGGAGCAGAAAGAGCACTTGTGCAAGCTCCTCTTTCACGCCTCCTCTTGCTGCCTTCTACTCCAGCTTTTTGCTCTGATGCCAGCAGGGACCTGTGTGTTATTTATTTATACTGCAGTAATACAGAGCAAATCCCTCCACTGCTGCTGTGCTGGCTGTTCCCTGTCCACAGCCCCAAAGAGCACCTACTGCTATGGAAAGGAGGGGAAACGTGATGACTGCTTTGCAACTGGAAAAGGGGGGGACAGTGATGGGCCCATGGGCATGCAAAGGAGATTGATGGGGCTGGGTTAGAAGGTCGTAGCCCCCAGGTTCTCTCCTGTTGCAGAGGAAAGGCTGTCATGGCCCCCTTCCCTCCCTGATGAGACCTCTATCCTTCTCCTTCTCCATCTCTTCATCCTGCTTCTCCATCCTTCTGTCTGTGATGCTGAAACATCAGAAAGGGCTTAAATGTGAACCCACCCCCAAATCACTGAGGTTGCCAAACTGCTGTCAGAGCAGCAGTCTGGATGGGACTGAAGCCATCCGCCTTGTCCCTGCTTCTCCTCCACGTACTCCATGTCCCCCTGCACGGTGGCAGAAGTAGTAATTGGAAAAGTCACAGAGATGTAAATAATTAAGGCTTGTGGTGTGGTGTAGGGGAAGCATCCTCCTCCCGAGTGACTTGTCGGAGCAGGTTAGTGCTGGGTGATTGATAGGCTGTTACCTTGATCGATGGCTCTAACTCAGGGACACTCATGTTAAAGTGACAAAGCTGCTGTCCATGGGTCAAGATGAGTCTGTAGACAAAGGCTGCATCTCATTGCCCATAATGAAACTGCAAAGCTGGAGATAATCTTGTGCAGGCATCAAAGGCTTCGGGTGCTTGCTGTGGCTGGAGGAGGTGGTCTCACTGCTCTGCTCGTCTCTTCCCACAGGGATGTTCCCTGTCTCAGCTGGCTGGTTTGCAGTGCTGCTCTGTAGCTCAGAAACTCGGGGTGCACTCCATGATTTCTGAGGATGGCAGCATTGTGGATAATGAAAGCAAGATGGAGGCTGTGTTCTCTGGCTGGCTTCTAAGCAGGCAGTGGAAGCAAAGAAGCCTTTTTTCTGGATGGAAACTGCCACGGTTATGCTGGGCCTGGGCTGTCAGTAGGTCCTGCTCCACCAACCCTGCTGATGCCCACCTCAGCATCACCTCCCATATCGCTCCTCTCACACGGGCACGTGGATCATGAGCCCCTGAGCAAGAGATGGAGCCGAAACCACGGGATAAACAAAGCATCTGCCTGCCATGCCGTGTCCAGAAGACGGAGCCTGTGGATGCAGCCTGGATCAATTGTGTGAAGGCTTTGCCCCTTCCTTGTGTAAAACATCCAGAGCAAATGTAGAGTGACAGGAAAGGGGTCACTGGTCTGGGTCACCACTGAGGTGGTGGAGGAGATAATCAGACCCTTTTCCTTCCAGTTCAGCAGCTGCCAAAAACACTGGGGTGCCTTACAAAAGTGTGGAGCCTATCGGAGCGGAAGCACTCAGCCAGCTGCGCGGAGAGGCCAGCCAGTGTCAGCAAAGGCTGGTGATGGAGAGGATGGAGGAACCCAACTTCCACATCCCAGAGTGCTGTGACGGAGCTCAGCTCTGCCCTTGGGTTGCTCTGCAGGGTGGTGGAACTGCTTTGCGAGTCAGAGCATGTAACATGCGTGCTGCCCTGTAACCACCTGGGAGGCGGCTGCACTTTGCTGGCCAAGTTCTCCTGGTCGGATGCTCTTGTAAAGGGGTTTATGAAGTCCTCGGGGACTCAGGGCGCGCTGGAGCAGGGTAGCCAGCTCGTATTAGCATTGCTGTTAATAAAACTACATGGCAGGAGACGGCACTCTTTAAGGAAGAGCCGTGCTACGTCAGGCGCCGCGTTAGCTTTTGCACCGAGCAGGAGCACGCCGATAGCTTGCTGCTGTTTCCTTCGACCCCCCCCACCCCAAATAACGCTCTGCTTGCGATAGCATCGTGGAAGAGGCTCCCTGCGAGGGATGTGTTGACAGAAAGTGTGATAAAATATAATACAGTAGGTACCATCCCATTTGCGATTTATGAGGAATTTTGTAACCTGGGGGGATTAATTCTATATCATGTTACGACGCACAGTATAGATTCTCTCCTCTTGCTCTCTCTTTGCATGCATAATGAGCGAACCTTCTCATGAATTTACTTGGATCTGAAAAAGATGCGTGGCCGTGTTTGAGCCAATCGAGTTCCCATCTCCTGTAGCTTTTCCTCAGCTCATCCCTCCCCAGGTGATCACTGGGAGCTGCGGTTATCCCAACTTTCTCAACACAAAATAATATGCTTTCTGTGAAACTTACAATCGCTTTTGGCAGCTCTGTGCTTCTTTGCAACTGGGAAACTCCCAGTCTCCCCAGTTCTGCTTGCACCAGTCCCACACCAGATCTTTGCTGCTTCCCATCTTCCTTTGGCATTTGCAGCCCCGCGAAGCAGATGCGGATGGTGCAAGATGCTCACTTGGGAGCCACGTGGTTTTCAGAGGCACCCGGATGGTTTAGTGGTAAAAATCAACAGGATCGGTGTGGCTTTGGAAATGATTGTGCAACTGATCAACAACTAGAGATGGGAGATGTGTTCCTTGCTGCCTCTTTCTGTCAGCTTTCATTTGCCTCCTCCTGCCCTTACGCACAGTCTCTGAGCCCTCCTCTTTTGCATGATTGTCTCAATTTGCATTTCCAGCAGATCCGCTGACATTTGGCTGGACTCTGGGTGAAACACTCCTTGAAATTAGCCTGCATGTTGAGTTTGTTCTGGGAAGATAAGAAGGAAAGTGGCAGGGGGACCTGGGGGGAATTACGCATGTGAAACTGCACTGTGAAATTAGCACCAACAGTCAGACTCTAGGCCAGCAATATTTCTCTGGGATTTGTTTTGGAAGCAGAATTTTTCACCGTGGGCAATAGACTCGTCTCCCTCACCCCACTGCCTTTCAATCCCAGCGCAAGCCTGTCTGAGGAAGCCAAAGGATAAATTGTCTGCTAGCTTACTCTAAAGTTGCTCTGTAGTGCTGGCAATATGATACTGAAGAGGAATTTTAATTTCATGCTGTGTAAGAAGGGTGCATGCAACAGTAGCAGCCGTATGGATTTTCATATGAATAGGCGTACAGTATTCATAACAGGGTAGCAGTGTTGTCCCGCAGGTTCTCATTCTTCTTGTTCCTTTGCTGTTTGCACATCTCCCTTTGCTGTCCACCCAATTCTCGCACTTGCTGAAACGGAAAGTATGTCCTTGCCAGATGGATGTACAAAGTGACGAGCCTGTTTCTCAGTTATATTGCGATTGGCTTCAGAGACCTTTTGTTGCTTTAATTTCTGTGCAATCCAAGTGCAAGTCTGTTTTGCTTGAGAGGGAGCGTTTTCTTAGCCTTGTGCCTCTCTTGCTCAGCTTTGCGGGTATCTAGGCGAGAGCAGTTTGCAGACAGTAGAGCCCATTAATGCTGCTCTGTCTCAAGGATGCTCTATAATAACATGGCTTCAGCAGCTCGTTTGGTGGGGGAAGGCAAGTTGCATGAATACCCAGCTTGCCGGTGCAGGCTCCACGTTGTTGGGGTGTGCAGGGCTGCGCTGGGCATGGATGATGCATTTCAGCCCTTTCTGCTTCCCAGTGCTGGTGACCTCTTTAGTTTTCACCTGAGAGATGAAGTCATCTCAGCAGCAAAGCATCTGGTGTGTAGAATTATCTGTGTTGTGCTTTCTGGGGGGAAGTTTTTTGTATTGTTTTATTTTACACTGTGGACATTTGGTAGGGATGGCACCTGCAGTGATTTTTCTTGAGGTTGCTGCCCTAATACATTCTCCATAGCCATAAAAGGAACTTTCTTTAAGTAAATTCCTAACAGTGTCAGGGAGGTGCGCTGCTTTGCTGGTTTCCATGCTAAACTGGTCATTAATGCATCTGCGCATCCCTGCGTGTCCGTCAAACCCCATCAGTTCTGCCAGTCAAGGCAGGTGAATAAATCCACCTGCCTGCAGACCCGGCTCCCTCTAACATCCCTACGTGGGATGTTAGGCACGAGCTGGGGAAATCCTTCTCCCTGCTGCTGCAGAGGTGTGTGTATGTGCAACAGGAGGGGAGTGGAGAAACACAATGGGCTTGTCTGCGCTGAGCTAGCCCAGACGCTGAGGCCAGCAAACAAGGCTGGAGGAAGAGTTTGCAGCAATGCAAATGATTCTTGCTCCCATCCTCATCTTCCCTCTCTGACAGCTGCTGGCAGCGTGCTAAGCTGAAGCCCAGCAGTGCTGGAGCTGGCTCCTTGCATTTCTTGCCAGCCAGCCTGAAAGATGGAGAAACCCGGCAGTGCCACCAGATGGACTTTGCTTTGCCATCGTTTACCATCCCGATGGGTTTGTCAGGGCGCATCCTCTGCTCCAGTCCCACCATGCCCCTTGCTTTGCTCCTGCCAGGTGAGATGGGAGGTGTTTGCGCCGGTGAGGGGAGATGGCAGCGTTGGCTGGGGTCTCACACCTCTGGGCTAACCCTGATGCCCCAGCAGAAATGCTACATGCTCGAGGCATTCAGATTTAACGGCTTCCTCGATGGCTGTACGTTGACACAGCTGGGAAGCACATTAAAGGGTTCAGCAGCAAAGCAGGCGCATAATTAATAAAATACAGATTTTCATTTGAAACCATTGCCTGAAATAGCTTGTTAATGGAGGGAGAGCTGTCTGCTGAGCTAAAGTGCCCAGTCAGCACGCTTGGTGCAGGTGTCCCTTCAGACAGAGGTCTGGGGCTGAGCTCTGCCGCTGCCCACAGCATCCCCCAGACACCTGGTGAGCATCCAGGCAGAGCTGTCCCTGAGCAGGGAGCACCACCAAGCCTGAGCCCTAAAGAGCAAGTGTCCCCCTGCCACTGGAGCCTGGCCGAGTCTGGCAAAATCCTGCCAGCCTGTGAGATCAGATATTTCTCATGAAAATAAGTTAGAAGCCATTTAAAGACAGTGAATTCCCATCAGGTTAAGCCAAATAACCCCATGAGCTGCTGAGCTTCCTCTATCAAATGTGGTGAGCTCCACTTAGGACTGGTGGTCTCTTCTCTGGGGTATATCTGGGAGATGTTCTCATGGCCTGGGAATGGAGAGGTTGCTGCCTGCACAGCCCTGGCAGAAGCTGGCACTGCTGCTTCTCCAGCAGCCTGGCTTAGAGAGGCTAGAAAGAAGCTGTTTCAAGTGCTGGTTAAGAGGGAAGCTAAAGTGACCAACAAAGTACTCACTTAGCACTTGTAGAGGCTTTGGGATCCTCTTATAAATCTTAAACATGCAGGTAGCCTCCTGGTGTGGGAGCACAGACCCACAAAACAGGGCTAATGAGGCCGCTGAGCATCCTTCGCAGCTCTTCCGTGACGGCAAAAGCAGAGGTGAGCATGTGTTGTCTTGTAGAGCCCGTGAGTCTAATGGCAGCACAGGTTCTTCAGAAGGAAAAAGGGGACAGTCTAGGGAAAAAGACCTTCTGGGCTGGCTCGTTCCCAAAGACACGGGAGCGTATGAAGCTGCTTGTGTTGCTTGCCTGCTAATTGGAGTTGGCTGTAACTGATTTAGAAGGTGATGGCCTTAGGGAGCTGAGATTGTTTGTGTTTGTCTGGGATTAAATACAGATGGAATTAAAAGGAGGAGAAAAAAAAAACCTCACTTGATTCATGAAGGAAACTTTGATGGAAATAAATCTATGCTGGTAAGGAGAGAGTGGGGAGATGCTGTGGTCGCCTGGTCTGGGTTTCGGTAGCATTCCCATAGATGTGTTCAGGGAAACAATAAAAGGGTAGAGAGAAATAGAAAGCAAAAAGATAAGTGAGCTCTGATGAAAGAAGTCCTATTAATAACAGAAACTGGAGGTTTTGAAGCTGCTTTGGAATAAATTTTCAAGGCATAAAGCCCCTCCGGAGCAGAACAAGGAGGTTGGCTCAACCGTTCGGTGAAGCCACAAATCGCAGAGCTCCAGATGCAGAGGACAGGACCCAGCTCCCAGCCAGGCTTCCCACAGACTCAGGGACAGACAGAGAAACACCTGGAGGGTTGAAAGACCCAGGCTGTAGGACTCCAACACCAGCAAAATTTGAGTCTTGTGGGTTTAGGCTATTGCAGGATTTTTTTTGCTGCTGAGCACGAACCATGACACAACCAATAAATCATGACACTGACAAAATACGAGGCCTGAACTCGTTAGCAGATTACATTATGCAGATGTATGGATATGGAGAGGGTACTCTGTTAATCCTGGTGCAATAGGAAGAGAAAAGCAAGAAGTAGCTCAGCTCCTCTGATAATAAACAGTGGCAGCATCCTGCGATCCTTGAGAAGAGGCTGCTGCGGTTGCCAGCGCTCTGTCTCTGGGAAAATCTGTCCTGGAAGGTAGCTCTCTGTATCAGTTCTGTCTCTTGGGGTTTTTGGCTCAGTTTATAGCTCTTACTCTAAAAGCTTTAGAAATGTTTGATGCCTGGTCTGATTTAGGCAGAGCAATCCAAGTAACTTACCTTGTTAGAAACTTCAGCTTCTGGGGGTGGGAAGGTGGAAGCTGGTAGCCTCAGCGCCCCGTGCTGTCCTTCAGGTGACTTCAGAGCTGGCTGTGGGTGAAGTTGAGCAGCTCCCTTTTCTTCCAGCACCTCTTTCCACCCCCTTCACTATCCCCTGGCACGTCTTGCTGAGTAGCTGCAGATCTGCCAGTGCTCATTAACATGGAAGCAGAGACTCCCCAGACTTCTGAGTCTGTCTGGAGACGCTTCCACCACCGTCTGGCTAAACAGTGGCTGGGAAAATACCCAGCTCGCTGGGATGTAGCTTTGATGTGGCTTTATCGCCTACGAGCCCATAGCAGAAGATGCTAGGGTGGCTGTTGCATATACCCAGTTGGTATCTTGGTCCCAGTTTCCTGCTGGGCTGACCTGGGACTGTGTTCCCAGTTGTATGTTGCTGGATGCTCAGTGGGGAAAGTGAGGAAAGAAACCAGCCAGCCCTTAGACGAGCTTCATACAGCTCTTCTCATCAGCCCAACACTCTCCATGGACCCTTAAGATGCCTTGTTTTGGGAAGGGGTGGCTGTTAGAGAGGAGAATTTATTGGACCCAAGGCCAAGGGACCACAGACCAGTCAATGCACAGACTCATGTGTCACCGGCTTTTGATACAGGGGTGGAGGAGGGGGGTTGACCAGGATGAATTTCTCCAAAGCTGCCTAAAAGCTTGGAGTAACTACTGAGAGACAGAGAAACGTGATGTGCCCGGATTGCTGCAACCACAGTGTGTGAGCGTGGTGTGCCAGCTGTGTGTGTTACCAAAAGTGTCCCTGTGCACATGTCTGATGTGGTGAGGAAGGGAAGGGATGAGCACATCACAGTGTTGGGTGGTGGGCAGCACCGCTCCAGGGGTGCCTGCGGGTTCCCAACTCCTGAGCCATGTTGGGACAGAAGGGAGATGAGTTATTTCCAGTGTTGCTGTCTGAAATGCAGGGGAGGGATGGGCTCGCTGGCTGGAGGTCCTTGGGGAGGCATTTCGGTGGAGGGTCCTTTGCTTGGCCTCAAGTGCTCTTCCTGTGTAAAGGGAACAATGGCAAAACACCAAACTGTGCCATATCCTTGCTGCTCACTTAAATCAGTATCAATGTGATGCCATCCAACCAGGAGGCTGTTTGCAGCTGACAGTTCATCTACAGCCCTTTCCTTGGAAATAACGGGTGTTTGAAGGGCGGGGGAGAGAGGGATTGGCTTCCAGGCTTCTCTCCTCAGGGGCTTCTCTTTAAAAGGAGCTTTGAGTTGATAAATTTTCGCTCATTTTGGTATAAAGAAATCTCTCTGGCTTTGACACAGAGAGCTGCTTGCTCTGCTCACTGCTGGTTTGTTTACAGAGCATCAGGAGGGGAGAGAAGGAGTGGTGCTGGGGTGGGGCATAACCAGAGCCTGGAGCCCAAACATGGGCAAAGCTGGGCGCAGCCCCCTTGCCTTTCATCAGCCCATGGCCTCTGTCAGGGTGAAGATGCAGAGCTGCAGACACGTACCCGGCTGGCTCTCGCCTGCCAGAGCGCGTAAACAAGCGTTCTGTAAGGATCCCGGCTGCAAGGCTGGAGCTGAGCGATGGTTTTCAGCCTGCTCCTTGCAGAAAATGGGTTGGTTGTTTTGTCATCTCCCAGGTGCTGAAATTTGGCCTCTGCAACCTTACCCCAAACTAGCAAAACAGAGGCTAAAGCCTTTTTTTTTCCCTAAGAAGAGCCAACCAAAATGACAAAGTCTTTGTAAAGTACCATGGGGTGAGGATTAAAACCCTCTGGCGAGAAACCCTGACAAATACTACGTGGAGCAGCATCACTTTCAAACGCTCTAGGGTGATCCTGTTCTGGTAGAGGGGTTGGATTAGATGATCTTTGGAGGTTCCTTCCAACCCCCATCATTCTGTGAGTCTGTGATTTCAGGAGACTGCCTGATATTAAGTCTGGAGATGAAAGAGATAACCAACTCAGAACTGGAGTAGTCTGTAATTTCGTTCACAGGGGAGTTTGAAAAAGGCAACAAATATTGCTGCATGGTTTGAGTAGTTCAGATCCTTCCTTTTTGCTGGGGGGTGGATTAAATGGTTAAACAAAGGTATCTTCCAGCCATGCTTTCTTGGTTTCCTGCCTCCCCGTTGGCACGTACATCCACGTTCTCTATTCCTCTCCCATCTGCTTCAGTTCCCAAATTTCCAACATTTTACTTTTAAAATTTTGCCTTCATGTATATGAATGGAAAAGAAAAATACCACTGTGGGCCCCAAAGGCTTGGTAGCCACAATGAATTTTGATCTACACCGTAAAACTCCTTGCAAGCATTGCTATCACCTCCAGCTCCAGCAGGTTCTGGTGGCAGTGCTGTGCTGGATGGAGACTGTTTCTCCATCAGGGTCTTCATTGTGACCAGCAGATCCTGACTTTAGGCAGCGTGGGGTCTTAATAACTTGGTGGCAATCACTTAAGGATGCAGAAGGGTTGGGGGGGACCACTCCAAAATCAGCGACTGGCGTGATTCTTGGGGAACTGGTTGGCTTGTTTCAGGACCAGCCCTTCGGGGATGTAACCAGAGCGTGGTGGAACAGCAGTTTCAGGGATATCAGGCCTACTGCAGTCATGAAACCACTTAGTACTGTTTAGGAAAGCGAGCCTGTAAGGACAGCGGAGGGGGGGGTTGTTTCAGTGTTAAATTACCGAACCACACACACAGTATTTGCCTAACCAGCTAGACCTGAATTGCTGTTCAAACAGTGCTTTTCTGCCTGACGTTGGCAATCAGGGAGCTAATTACACTGGATTAGGGTTTTTCTCTTAATTACATGAAAAATTTAGCGCGGCTGATGTTCATGAGGCTGCAGGGGATTAAGGCGGAAGCCATGTGTTTATCTACAGGTCAATTATGGAGGCGAAAGCAGTAATGTGGTGTGGCTTTGTCTCTCCCAGCCGCCGACCCCAGCCGGAGCCTATCTCGCGATGTTGATTTTGGGCCGTGGGCACGACGAGGGATTAGCTGTGCTGGCTGGTGTGTGTGAACAAAAGCAGGGGCCTGGGGGAAGAAGAATGGAGTTTCACCCACTCCCACCTCGCCTTGCAGAGGGAACTAGAGGCACAACCTTTCAGCACGAGGCCTGGTGTGGGCTGCTTGGCCGTGCCGAGCTGCGTCGGGGAGCGCTGTGCATTGTACACCCCTTGGTTTTACACCACGTACACACGTGGATTCATACTCATCTGAGTCCTATCTCTAGGTTTTGATACTTCCAGGCCAGGGCCCTGTATAAGCAAATGTCCTTGGACAGAGCGCCAGCCTGGCAGTTCATTGTGCCTCTTGGTTCTGTGCCTCCCCTTGCTCCGTGACACCACACTTGGTCCAGCTCCTGTGTGTCCGGTGATGAGCAGGACCTGAGTGCAGAGCAGGATTTCCCTGGTAGGTAGTTAAACATTGATGAGCCGAGTTGTACAGGGAAGGGGAGGGATGGGAGCTGTCGGTGTGGCTGCCTGCAGAGCCATCCCCGGAGCTGTGGGGCAGTGCCAGTTTGGCTGTGGCTCTGCCTGTCCTTACATGACCTTGTTGTTGCTTTAGTAAAATCCAGCCTGTACACAAGCGGGGTGGGTGGTCAGCTGTCAGCTGGCAAGAGCTTTGGGCTCCTTCGTGCTTTGGCCCATCTCTTACCTAGGAAAGATCCTTCCACATCTGCACCTCTGCCTGTCTGCCAGGCATCTGGGGCGGCTGTAACCGGGGGTGTATGGTGCTCCCCCCAGCTGGCCACCGCCTGGGACAGAGCAGCCGGTGATGTGGGAGAGCCATGTTTCCTGGGAGTTAAGCTAAGCTGTGTGCTCTGTCCTTTGCTCCCCTCCTCTGCCTGGGCAATGTTAGATCTGGTTCCACGTGCATGAGTCAAGCCATCGCCCAGCCTCCTACTTCGCCTGATCACTCCTGTCCGACCTAAAGCACTGCAAAACTATGGGGCGGGATTTCTTCCTGAGTTTGTTAAACTGAAAAAAAAAATAACCCCAAAATTCAGATTCTTTCATTTCCTTCTGGGTTTTGGCCTTTGGTGGCTTGCAGTTTGGCTCACGTTGCTGCGTTCCCAGGAGGTGACGGGCAGGAAATCGGACTCATTTGAATCGTATTACTTACATGATGGGGTTTTTTTGCAAAGGAAAGAGAATAATATTTCCTGAGGAACTTTCTGGTTCCCACCTGATCAGCTGGAAGCCCTGACTTTGGCAAAGCAAGGTTGTTCACGTGGCGATTTTTGACGGTCGCTTAGCTTTCTCCCTCCTTGGGGAGAGGCGCGACTCGCTGCCGCTCGTTTGGAGCAGACTCTGCGTTAGACAATCTTGTCTTAAGTGGCTTTTCGTTCCATTTTACATGGCTGCTCAAGGTCAGCAAACTAAACTAAGCAAGACCAATCCCTTCAGCTGTGAAATGTACTGCTGTCGGAGGGTGATGGCGTGGGGAGAGCTTGGTACTGAGCTGTGCGGGGTTGCTCGGCTGGAAGGGCGCAGGTGAGGTGTGGATGGATGGCACAGGCACGGCGCTGTTCTGGGCACTTAGGGGAAGAGCTGCAAATGGTATGTGACAGGCAATTCCACACACGTACCTGGGACCTCTGTTGCCCTTAATACCAGCTCTGGGCTTGTGTTTTCTGTTGGATGCAGAAGGCTTGGAGAGGTTTAGCACCCGGTCCTGTTTTCCTTCGCTGTGGTTATCGCTCGCTCCCCAAAATGCTGCCCACAGCTCACTCCGTCGCTAATTGTGTCCAGCAGGCAGCAAATGCCTCTCTCCTGTCCTTGCTCGTCTATCCCTTTGGGCACCTGCTAATGCTGAGCCCAGCTACAGGCTCAGGGCAAAGAGGAGAAACAGCCAGGGGATGATGATAATGTTTGTGATTTGTACTTGTGCTACCCAGGGCCTGAAGGGCGGAATGGGATCAGCCTATCATAAAATCATAGAGTAGGCTGGGTTGGAAGAGACCCCAAGGATCACAGAGCTCCACAGGCAGGGCCACCAACCTCCAAACATGATCTATTCAAGGTTGCCCAGGGCCCCATCCAACCTGGCCTTGAACACCCCCAGGGACGGGGCACCCACCCCCTCTCTGGGCAGCCCATTCGAGCCTCTCACCACTCTCTCTGTAAAAAGCTTCCCCCTAATCCAATCTAACCCTTCCCTCCTCCAGCTTCATTCCCCCTTGTCTGCCCTTTCCAAGAGCTGATTCCCCTCCTGCTTCTCTGCTCCCTTCAGGGACTGGAAGGCTGCAATGAGGTCCCCCCACAGCCTTCTCTTCTCCAGGCTGAACAAGCCCAGCTCCCCCAGCCTCTCTTCATAGGGGAGCTGCTCCGGCCACATCTTTCTTGTACTGGGGGGCCCAGCTCTGGACACAGGACTCCAGCTGGGGCCTCACAAGGACTGTCCTCCCGTTGCACACAGTTATAACCTGGCTGTGCATCCCTGCCAAAGGCTGCCAGCACCCTGTAGAGGAAGATGCTTTAGCAAAAAGATAACCCAACCCCTCTGCCTGTTCTGGAGCCTTCCTCCTCTTAGGTCATCTCTGCTTTCATTTCCTTCCCAGCTCTAAGGGCTGGATTAGAGTGGCACAAAGCAGAAGCAGGGGGAAGTCCAGGGAAGAATGGCAGAGGCTGAAGGAGCATGGTGCAGTGCCTTGTGATTCAGCAACACCTCCCTTGTTCCCTTCTCTTGGAGGCCAGCACTTAGTCTCTTTGATTTCCTTGCTCAGTGCCAGAATGCAAAGCCTGTGAGCAGCAAAGAGCTGCTACCAGAATGATTCCCATTTCCCAGAGAAGCACTGAGCCATCCCTCCCTTTAAAAATAACACAGGGATGTAAAGGGGGCAGGGTGCTTATGCTGAACAAAAGCAAAGGGAAGTCACTGTGCATCGGGGCTCTTTATTAGGGGACAAATCAGAAGTGAGTGGGTTTCATACCAAGCTGCAGACGTGCCCTGAGCTGTCCTCCTCCCAGGGAGTCAACCCACAGGATGCTCTCCAGTGTTTCCACCTTTAATGGGTTGTGCTTTGATGCTGGTGGAAGGTGCAAGGCTGATAGCCCTGAAGCCCCAGCAATCCTCCCTTTGCAACAAGTGCTCCAGAAAAAGAGCAGCGTGCCTTTGCAGTGCTCCCTGCCTGGCAGCCTGATCCCTGAAGCCCTCCAAGTTAATAGTCTCTACCTCCTGCTTTTGAACTGGGGCCTCTTCTGTGCTGGATTTCTCGAGGAGGAGAGAAGCCAGACTGTTGGGCTCTTCACTCAATCATTTCATTTATGTTTTTCCATCCCAGTCCCGTTTCTCACTAAGTCTGGTCCCTGCTGTGAGGGTGGTTGGGTCGTGATGCA
Source organism: Gallinula chloropus (assembly GCF_964237585.1). Lineage (NCBI taxonomy): Eukaryota > Metazoa > Chordata > Aves > Gruiformes > Rallidae > Gallinula > Gallinula chloropus. Next base: position 4,379,876 of record NC_140112.1, read on the forward strand.
GCTCGGCACACTGACCCTTCCCAAAGAGCTTCCCTCCTGGTGGGAATCCCACCCAAGTGCCCAGACTCAAGGAGAAGGCAGCACACCATCCAAAGCAGTGCGACCCAGCCAGCCAGCCCAAATTTGATTCTAATGAATCCATCCCCGGAAGAATACTACTTAATTAATTAGCAGCTCATTTGCATGAGGTGGCATGTTATTAAAGTTCTGCTGCTGCAAGTAGGGCTGTGACAAGGTGTGAGCTGACAGCTTTTCAAATAAAAAGTCTTTTAAAGGAATGATCTTCTGAACTGGCAGCTTTGTTCTAAACGAGCCTCTCATGCAGTAATAAATTAAAGACATGGGGGCTGCTGATTAGGCTCTGCATGGTGCCTCTGTACCATCCTCCCTGCTTTATCTTGGAGAATCAGCTCTCTGGAAGGATGGAGGGAGCAGAAGGATGGAAGAAGGAAATAAAGGCTTAGGAAAGGGGGAGAAGGGAACAGCTTCAGTGACAATCATGTTTTAAGGTGTTATGCTGGTACCCATTAGGATGTCTGAGCCTCAGCTTCAACCCAGCAATCGGATTTGTTCCTCTCCAGAAGCCAGCAGAGAGGTGGCCAGGGATGCCTCTGCCCTGCTCCCCTTTCCAGCTGTGAAGGGGAAGGATTCTGTTGCTCTTGCCTTGTGCAGATCTGAGTCCCAGCCTCCTTGCTGGGGATGCTGAACAGCTGGGGTCTGTGGTACGAGCCTGTTGGCTGTGGCTTGAGCTTTAGCACAGAGGGAAGGACGGTTTTCTCTCTTTGTTTTGTTTTATAAAGCCTTGCTTTCCCTGCAGATGGGTCCAGACTCTTTGAAATGGTAAGACTGGAAGCGTTCAGGTCCCCGTTCTAGTGGCACATGCTGATTCTGGGCAGGCTCAGAGCCTTCCTGTCCCACCGTGGTGGGAGGAAAACCTCACTCCTGGGAACAGCTCTCCACCTTCAGTGCTGGGGATGAGAGGAGTGACAGTTAATTTGGGTTTGTTTGTTGGCTGGGTCGGTGTTTTTGTGCTTAGCAGCATAAGTGGGTGTCGGTGCTGCAGACTGCAAGACCCCCCCTTCCCTGTGGAGCCGCCTGGGACCCTGGGGTTTTCTCTGTGCTCTTCCCAATTAGCCCAGTGGTTCCTCTGATTTGCTCTTCCTCTGGGGAGCTGCAGATTCCCAGGTTGTGGCTTTGAACACTTTGCTAATGTTTCCCAAGCAGAAGAGACTGGAAACACATGTGGGTGTGAGAGACACACACACACAGACATTTTTGACGTATTGAATTCACAGAGACCTCAGATCTATAAATAATTCGGGTCACGAAGCCTTATGGGAGTAAACTCAGGCTCAAACCCACCCTGCTCCCCCTGCACAGTGCCTGGCTGTACTGCTGCTGACCCCGTGTTACCTCCAGCTCCCAGACCCATGGCAAGGTGCTCACTTCCCCCTGCCCCATCCCTGTTTGAAGGCATCAGCTCCAGTGTGCAGCTGCACAAGCAGGAGGTGTCTGCAGATCCTGGATGTGAGGCATCGTCTGAGCGGGTGGTACCTGCAATTTCATCCACTGGGAAAGCTGAGGTCCAGGCAGGACAGGGTGGAGGAGGTCTGTATCCTCACACCTGGAGCTTCCCTGAGTGCAGGGAGGGGATGGAGGAGGGGAATATCTCCAAAAAGGGGACTAGGACTTGGGGAACATGAGCAGAGAAAGGTGGTCTTGGCTTTGCTCTGCCTGGATGCTTTGTATTGCACCAGCAGCAGAAAGAAGTTGGGATGAGAGGCTGGGTTTGCTTGGATGGGGCTTTCCTTTCTCTCTGAAGTTCTAAAGGAGCTGTGGATGGGAGCACCAGGGCTTTGCAAAGCAGCATCACCAGTGCAGCCCTCGCTGGAGGGTGGGGGGGGATTGGGTGCTTGCACCAAAGTGCCGCTGACTTATTGTTCCAGCCTCTGAGTCTTCAAGCAGTGTCAGGGGGCAGCAGGAGATGCTGACATGATGCCACTGGGCACCTTGATGCTGGTCCCACCAGTTCCTCCCCTTCAACAGGGTGGGGGCCAGACCTGCTGCCCCTCACTCTGATGGCTGCAGCAGCTCCTGGTAAAAGAAAGGTGTGTGCCTGTGGGTATTCAGGGAATGGTCATGGTACCAGTAGGCAGTGCTGGAGGAAAAACCCCTCTGGGATGCAAGGCAGCCCCAGCACCCCTGTGCTCGCTGCGCTGAGCTCTCCACCAGACTGATTTTCCTCCCCAGCTGCCGCTGTAGAGTTTTGTAAGGGCATCCCCGGTGGGGATTAGTGAGTGTATTTAATGTTTAGTCAGACAGTGTAATTCTGGAAAGGATGGATTTTCTCCTCCCTCAGAGACCAGATCGTTTGGTCTTGAGCTGTTTTCCTACAAGCCGCTGAGCCCGGCAGCATCACGACTTTCTGGCAGGAGCCCATCGATCGGGGCTGCCCCATCCCATCCTTGGGGTAAAGATAAAGGTGCTGCCCACCCGTGACAGATGTGTGCTGTCCTAATTTGGGGGAAAAAATGCATATAGAAGATGTGACAGGAGCAAAGGAGACTGGGATATGAGGGAGCCTCCAGGTAATGAAGTTAATTGGATATGCTGATTTGAATTGAATGTGCATGTAAGGGTTGTCATTAACTTCCTCACGGACATATCTGTGATTTAAAGGAAAGATGCTTAATGGGATTACTATTTCACTTTAATTTCAAGGGGGAGACTTCCCACATGGAGAGTGGTGAGCTAAATCCCACTCCCAGTGTTCCTGCCTGCAGAAGGTGTGTGTGTGGAGTGCCAGGTCATAGGGGCTGGGTTTCTCCTCCCAGGGGTGCAGATGGGGAAGGATGCTATCCAGCGCTTCAGGTAGGGGCCGGAGCAGATTCAGATCCCAGACCTGCTGGGGACTGGCTTCACCATCCTCAGAGACCCCTGGGGGTTATCAATGACCTGCTCTGACCTAGCTCCCCAGCAGCAGGAGTCGGGTGATGTTAGTAGTGCCTGGAGGGACTCTGAGGGGTCCTTTACTCCCCAGAGAATTTCATACAGGGTTTGAAGGGACCTTGGAAACTACTTGGATAGAAATTTGCAATCTCTGTTCCAGATTCTCCCCTCCTAGAGATGGCTGTGCTTTTTTCTCCCTGGGTGTGAGGCAGGCAGTGTAACAGAACACAGGCACCAGCGTTGGTAACGCTGTAAAATGACACAGGAGGAAGGATGTTTGTGGGGGGACAGGAAAAGCGACAGGTCATCATGTGCTTCTCACCTCCTTTTTAGTCTGGTGTGAATGCAGAGTAGCCTGGTTTAATTAAATTGGATTAGCAAAACTAAACCCTTTCTGCAAAGGCAACTTGGTGGAGGCACGCACAGGAAATCTGGACTGATATTTATTCATCTCATCCTGTCTTTGGGAAGCTTTTGCATTGCTGAATCTCTTGCTTGTGGAAACTTCTTTCAGTACCAAGTCCAGATGGGAAAGACCCCCCAGAACCTCGACCAGGAGGAGGCAGGGAAAGGCTATTTAAGCTGTATTGTGCTTCAGCCCAGAGTCAGAAACCTGCTGCCAGTAACAGCCTTTCTGCTAAATTTCCAGCACTGAAATAAGAAATCCATCCTGGAGCTTTGTGGGAAGCTTTAATAGGAGATACCCGGGAGCTGAGATGTGTGGACATAAATAGCAAAGAAAAAAAAGGCAATTCTGCAAAGATGCACCTTGGCAATGAAGGCTGCTGCTTGTTGCCTTTGGTTTCTATTTCGGGCAGTAGATGCAGTAACGCTCCAGTGCGCATTCCCAGAGCTGATACAGTTCTACTCACAACGTCCATTTTCCACAGATGCGATGCTATTTGATAGCATTCCCCCTCAAGGGCTAGAAATCCTAGCATGAAAGGAGCAGTCCTGAAGCTCCAGGCTTGACTGGGCTTTTTGCTTTGTTCTGTACAAGGATAAGTGTGTCCAGCCAGTGCCTTGCACCTCCTGACCAAGAGCATCATTTCAGGAGCGCATCCCGTGCCTCCACAGGCTGTTTCATGCAGAGTGGGGCAGCCAGCAGCAAGGTTCTTGGAGACCCATCTCCCATCCAGCACCTGCATGTGTGGGGAGAAGCTGCAGCTCTTGAGGAGTTAATGGGTGGCCGTGCATCTAGGATCCAGGATCAGGAGCCGGTCCCTTCATGCGTGGACTTAGTCAGCTGGTTTTTGGTTTGGGTTTTTTTTCCTGGCAGCAGGGTTTCACCATGAGTCAGCCTCCTGAAACACTCCTAATGAAAGCAGACAGGTAGTTTAATCATGGAAAGTTCCTACTAAGAGATTTGATGTCTTCTAACAGGAACCTGCTGGGAGGAACTGGAAGGGAATCCGGATGTATCTTAGCTCTGGCTTAGGCTGGGAAAAAACACCCAACAGGAACTTGAGTACAATAGGTGTGCTGGAGCTTCGTGTCGGGTCGGATCCTTGAATGGTTCATAGGTTTATCACCACGGGTGCCACACTGCAACACATACGTGACACGATATGGTGTTGTGCTGATCAGGAGCTCACGCCTGCAGTCTGTAACGTGGGGGGTATTAACCACTGGAATCCTGGCAGTGCCTTCAGGCTGCAGCTCCTGGCACCAAGCAGCTCTCAGACTCCTCCTGGGGGCTGTTCTGCTGGCCCTGGGTTTGTGGATTCTGTCATTAGGCACTTTTCAAGCTATATTTGTAGGTATCTGTCAAAAGCAAGTGTGGAAAGTGATGTGTCTGTCCCAAACAGCTCTGATTCACGCCCAAGTGTGTGCCAGCCTGTGATCTGTCCTGCCAGTCTGTGCTGCAGCTCAGGTGGCTGAACATGTCTCCAGTCCCGGACACTTGTGGTTTCCATTGCACCGATGTGCTTCTCCCTGTACCCACACGCTGCCTGTTTCACTGCACCCCCACCCATTCCAATCGGCACCTTCGTGTCGTCCTCCTAAACCCTTCCTGTGCCCCATCAGCATGTCACAAGGGAGGAAAAGCTGACAGTTACAGGGATGTCAAGAAACACAGCTGCCAGCAGCCCAGCCCTGTCCTGCTCCATTGCTCCCCTGCACCGCCGTGCCTCGGGGATGCACCCAGGCTTGTAGTGTTGGTATCAGGCTGTTGTTTTGGTGATGGGTCAGCGGCGGTTTGTTGACATTGTCCAAATGCCAACAAGGAGCTTCCTGCTGTGGAGATGATGCTGTTCTTCTTCCGCATTCACAGGAATCATCGTTCTTCTCATCTGACATCATCATTTGTTGTCATGGAAACCCTTAGGAAGAGATGTAGTAGAGCATCCGGGTGCTGGTGGGTGTCTCAGGCTGTGGGCATGGGGCTGTAGGTGTAACACACACTGCAGCATGTGGGGTGGGAGAGGAGAGCAGCAGGGTCAGATCTCATCCTGCGGTCTCCCAGTAGCAGGGACCCATCTCACCTTGACAGGCACGGTGAGAGACCCCTGGGATGCTCCTTTTGCAGGGGGGCAGGAGGATGCAGGCAGCACCCAGCACCCTGTGCAGGGCTCCAGCCGTGTCCCAAGGCACCCATGCCAGGCACAGCTCCAAGGTCCAGGCTGGAGGAGCCATCACGCACATGGTGCTGTCTCCAGCCCAGAGCTGCAATTCCCAGTTGGAATTGCCTTGCACGAGGCTTGTCCAGTGGTATCTCTCTTTATTAGCCCTGTCTGAGCTCATTACTAGGAAGAAGCTCAATTTAACGAGCTGGTGGTGCCCCAAGGGAACTCTGGAAAACAGTTGTTTTTCACAAAGGCTGCTGATCCGTCATGTCCGGCATTTCCGCTCCTGTTTGGCCATTAATCAGGTGTTTGCATGGAAGTGGCTGCATGTCCCTGACAGCACAGAGTCCCTGCCATTTGCTCCTTGGGTGATTCTGCAGCCTTGTCCCTCTGCCCATGGCACAGGCTGTGCTGGAGGCAGCAGTGGCTCTGCAGGCAGCACGAGTCGCCTGGGTTGCAACACCCAATATGGTACTGGTCTCATACTGGTCTTCACCTGCCTCTGGTTCTTGGTATTTGATGAAGGCAGTGAAGTATCCTGATTTGCACTGCAGGATTTGACCTTAGTTTGGTTTTTCCTTCCTGAAAGTTGAGGGTGTCTGAGCCAGGCGTGGGCTATTGGTGTAACCCTGCTGCGGGTGGCAAACCAGAGTGCTCGTGCTTGCACTTGGAGATCTTTCATCTCCCTGAAAGCTCAGAAAGTAAGGAGAAAAGAGAGAAATCCAGAAAATAAACCCGTTTGTGTACCCAATGTGCCTCTACATGGCAGGGAGGCATCAGGGCTCTTTCCAAGAAGAGGATTTATCGGCAGGAGGGTGCAGGGTGTGAAGATATCCTTGTGTTTCCAGCTGGGTGGCACGTTTCTCAGATAACCCTTAAGATGCTTAACAACCCGCTCTCTTACCTCCTGGGACATGAACCGGCACAAATAAACGTCCCCCTCTGCTGCTCCATCCTGCCTCTTTGAAGGTTTAGGCTTGTCCAAAGCCGGTTCTTCGCGCCGCAGCCAGGCAGGGAGTAATTGAGCAGCAAAACGGGATGCGCCAAGGCAGCTCGGCAGCAGATGGCATCTGTGTGATAAGAGGTTTTTCCAGGGACGGGCAGTCCCTGAGCAGCCCGCTCCTCGCAGGGCAGCGTGCACGTGCTGCGCGACACCCCGCGTGCGTTCCTGGCCCCCGTCTAACGGCATCGCTGTCGCTGTGACCCGCGGGGCCGGCGGCGGTTCCACCGAGCCCTTGGCTCGCCTGGCTGCTCTCGTCTCCCTGCCTGACGGTTGCCAGCGTTTGCTGCTCTGTAGACACCGTGTTGCAATCAAATGGCTATTCAAATATGCAAATCCTGGTAGGAAAGACAATGTAAATTGTTTGTTTATCCTCCTCCCTTCCCCCTGCACAGCCCCCAAGGCCATAAATTATTAACTTTTGGAAGAGATGGCATATCCTCTACAGCAGCCGCTCCTGGCAGGGATGGGGCTTGTCGCAGCTCAGGCAGGTTTTCCTGCAGGAGTGGGGAGTTGTCCTTTGGTCAGGCACAGGGATGCTGGGAGCCCCTCAAACCAAACAGGCCATATGGCTGCCGTGTTAGCTCTGCGCTCGCTCAGCAGCCTGGGCTGGGTTTGCCTTGCCCTGCATGTTTAGAAGTAATGGGATGGCAGCAGCATCTCCCAAGTTTTATTCTGAGATCGTATCGGAGGAGACTTCCTTACCTGTGCAACCTGTCTTAGGGAACCTGCTTTGGCAGGGCGGTTGGACCCAATGATCTCTGGCAGTCCTTTCCAACCCCTATGATTCCATGATGCTGTGATTCCACAGCAGCCTAGTTCCTTGTGCATCTGGAGAATAAAAGAAACAAAAAATCTCTGTTATAACTTGACCTTGTTGTGGTGTCAGTGGGGTCATGTGGTTTTCTTTCGGGTTTATTTTGGAGAGAAACTAAAAAATTCACAGTCTTTGTTACTCTTGGATGCCTGTGGTCAGTCAGAGCATGCTGACAGTCTGTGAGGTCCCTTTGGCATTCCAAGGCTTTCTCGTTATTTCTCATGCTCTGGGGAAATGGCATCAACTTCAGTGGAGAAGGAGCCTTTGCTTCAACTCCTGTGCTCACATGTTGCTTGCCAGCTCCGTGCTCTGTTTCCAGGTCACGAGCTGAGGTTTTGAATTAGATTCCTTTTCCCCCTCCTCCCACCTCCACCCCCTGAAACAAAACCTGAGTTTGGCTGCTATGAAACCACCTGTAATCTCTTTGTGCTCCTTCCAGATCCGAGCAGATGGTCCTCCCCATGGTGGAATTCAGTATGAAATGGTGACAGTCTTCAAGGACGGGAGCCCAGTCCTTCGAGACATGGCCTTCTCCATCGATCAGAAGTACCTGTACATCATGTCAGAGCGACAGGTAAGGCATCTGCTTTTGTACCTCTGTGGTTGTTGTTTTCTTCTGTGAGGAGTGTGGTGTTGGAGGCCATGGAGCTGAGATTGGTACGGGTAGGAGCACTGGCAACAGCTTGGCTTTATCTGCCTCTGACCAGAGACTGAAATCGGTGGACAGGGTAGGGGCTTGTGCCCACATAACTCTTGTCTGCAGGTATTGGAAACTGAGCTGAACTGGGGAGGAAAGGTGGTTCTGGGCACTGAATCATCCCTGCTTAGCAAATGGTGTCCTAAGCCAGCAGTGAGGCTGGCAGGCTGTGGTTTTGTGTAGCTTTGTCTCAGTGTCCATCACAGCATCCTTTAGGATGGCTTTATTTATTTACTTATCCATTTGCTGGTGTGTTTGATGTGGTGATAGTGTGCAGAGGCGGGGCTGAGCATGGTGCAGGTGGGTGCTGTGTGAGCAACGTTACCGCTGTGCCATCCATTGCCATGCCAGCCCTGCCCGTGGCTCAGCATCTCCATGTAATCAGTAGCAGATCGGTGTAATCTTTACCACTGTCACTTCTCACTGTAAAAGCAGGAGTAGTTCTTTCCCCTGTGTTATACTCTGGTGTTACAAGGAACATTCCTGAGTGGTTGGGTAGCTTGGTGGTGTGAACACATCCACACGTTCACAGTGCTTCGACCAGGGCAGCCCAGTTAACAGGCGTCAGCCCTGAGCAGCTCAGGTCTGCAGGCTGGGGACAGCTTCTCGTGCCCATTTCTTTGGGAGGTGATTTCTTTGGTGACAGTTTCATCACACAGACCTTTCCCTGGAGACGGGCAAACCAAGGCAGTGCTCGGAAGTGAGAGCATCACCTTGCTCAGGACCTGCTCATGTCACCCAGCATCCCGGAGGGAGATCCCAGGACTGGATCACCACCTCCCAGCTCATGCCAGTGTCTCTGTGGCACACCGCTGTTTTACTGCCCACGTGGCCCTGTTTCTGAGCAGGATAAACTCCTGCTATGTAAGGAGCAACCAGACTGTAGAAAGCAAACCCGAAATGATTATGATGGGAATTTACAGCCCGTGGTCGCCGGGAGTCTGCTGCTGCGGGGAGCCAGCACGATGTAAATAATCTGGGACCTTCTGTTCTTCTCTGAGACAAGAAAACACACGAAGTCCCCACCATTAAGCCAGACTTCTGGGTTCACTGACTCTGTTGAGCATTTTATTGGCTGTTACTCACGACTGTGTAATTCAGATTAATAGAGCTGGTGCCTTGTGGGTGATGGAGACAGGAGAAGGGCTGCATTTGAGGATGTCTGGATGCTATTAAATTGCTCTGTGTTGAGTTAACCCTCTGGTCACTAACAGCTTTCTGCATCTGCTGGTAAACAAATATCTGTCCTCCTTCCCACCTGCTCCAAGTGAGATGCTACAGGGAGGTGTATCAGTGTGAAGGGCTTGAAGAGATGCTCACGGAGGTAGATCGAGTGTGAGCAGTGAGTGTAACAACTCACCTTGCACTGGGGAGCTCACAGCTTCTCCCAGAGCTGGTTTGTGAACCTGTGGCAAAACAAAGCAAAAAATTATTTGCTTGGTTATGAAGTTCTTTAAAGCCAGGGAATAAATTCTTTGGAAGAGTGCAGAGTCGTCTTCTGGCTAAAAGACTTAACTGAGTGAGTCCCTGTGGGTAAAGAAGGCGTGATGTGTTTGTGATAGCAGCTCCATGGTAGAAAAATCCACTGATTTAGGATCCCATTCCAGCCTGGACTGGGATTAGATGGTATTAATGAGGATCTATATAAAAATAATTTGATTTCAACGTTTGCAAAAATGTTGATGTTGGGGTCATTTTCCCCGGGAACCGTGTGCTCCTCCTGCCAGGGAGGAAATGGCCCAGTATGTCTCTCAAACAGTTGGGGAACTGTTCTCCTTAGGAGGCAAATCCAGTGGGAATGCCTTCAAGTCATCTCTTATGAGGCAAGAGCGCCTTAATATTCATCAAAGTGCTAATTTGCTTAATTGTGAAACAAAAAGATGCTAAGAGAATTAGCAAAGAATAGAATATTCCTGGAACGTTGGCTGCATTTCCAGCCCTGGCTCTGGCAAAGCATTTTCCTTGGTGGGGGGAGAGACTCTGGGAGTGGGGGGGGGCATGGTCCCTCCTTCCTTGCTGGAACGACCTTGGAGAGATGCGTGCTTTGGGTGCAGAAGTCCCAGCATGCTGTTCCATATGGATTTTGTCCGCTCCTGTGACCCCCACTGCCCTAATCCTGGCGATGTGATAGTTCAGCAGAGCAGAGGGGAGAATAGATTTCTTCTCCCGAGCGCTAAATAGAGGAACTTGATGATTGAAAAGGGGTCAGCACCGAGGGAAGGAGAAAGGTCCACCAGCTTCAGAGGGCTGAGGCTGCAAACGGTGGGAAGCGCCCTCGGAATTGCTGAGAATATACAGTAAAAATGTCTTCTGAAGTCTTGAAATCTGGAACAAAATGAAATTCTGCCACGGTAAAATGACACAGAGAGAGAGTGCAGCTGTTCTCTGCGCTGATCGGGTGCATGCTAACGTACCGGGGGAGGGCTGTCTGCAGCCTGTGATTCTAAATATCTGCTGAGAAGGAAATAGGATCTGTGCCTATTTCAAAACATATATTTAAATAAAAAAATATTGGGGTGGTGGGGTTTTTTTTGGTGGAATTCAGCTAAGGAACCTGTACTGCCCGATAGAGGTGGGGAGCCGGTCCCAGGCTCTCACCACTGTGGTGTTAGGACCAGCCCAGCGATGAGCCGCGATGCTCTGCGTGGGACTGGTTATGCTGAGTAAACTGAGAAGTGGGGATGCTTCCCAGTGAAGAGTAGCTGTAACATGTTGGTATGAAGCCCATCTTCCTTCTGTGCTCGCAGCAGCTAGGACCAGCTTTATGCTGAAACGCAATCGGGAAGGAGTCGCTTCATCCCGAAGTCTGGAGTTGCGGCTGTAGGCACAGCCCTTCCCCGCTCCCCTGGCTCCTGTCCCAGCCCCGTCTGTGCCTCGCTCCAATTTATCCACAGTCCTTTTGAGCTCTCCCTCAGCCTTTCATGTTTCACTGCCAACTCCTTCCAAAGCAGAATATTTGACATTTGATTTCACTCCCACAAAGCACAGAAGCAACAGTTGCACAGCCTAGTCCGGGGGAGAGGCGGATAAAGAAACTTTGCTTCCAGCCACTTATTCTGAATTCTTTAGCCTCATGATTTAAGAGTGCTTATTAGGAGCTTTTCCAGGCTCTCTTCCCATTGCACCTGGTTTCAAATAGCTCTTATTGCAAAGGAGAACTGGTTCTGACCCTGACTATATCAAGCAGAAATTCGTTTCTCAGCATCGCTTAGCAAGCAAACACCATTTCTGCCCACAAGCTGAGTGAGGCTCGGGTAGTGTCTGATGCTGCTGAGACAGAGATGTGTTGGATGCATGGCACAGTGTGGGGCTGCGTGGGGTGCCAGGGCAGCAGTGGGAATGGGGAGTGGGGCCGCAGGTGTGGGCAGGGTTACACCAAGCCCTCCGACTGAAATAGCCATGGGTCGGTGTTGGGAGGGACTGGCACAGCTTTGTCATGGGGATTTGCTCCGTGGCTCTTTTCAGCTGGTGCCCAGCTAGAGCTGCCTCTTGTTTTTCATGGGTAGATACATTCAATTAATAGTTTCTATCAGGGAAAAAACCCAAACAACCTGCCCAACCCAGAAAATAAAGTACCGAAGGGCAAGTGGTAACGTTGCTGTTGTGACAGGCTTGTCAGATGCTTCACTGGTCTCTACTGGGGCAGTGAGACAGGAGGATGCACCCAGGTCTGGGACCCCCCAGCGATCAGGCAGCAGGCAAGGGGTTAACAGCAGTGCAGGGCACAGCCAGCTTTGGGGGTCTTGGAGCCACAAAACTCCCCCCGGATTAAAAATCTTCCCAATTAACAGGGAGCCTGGACCAACAGCCCCTTCTTGTGCAGAAAAGCCTCTGGTTGATGCTCGCAGGGGAAGTGCTGGTTATACAGAGAAAACGTGGCTCTCCAGCTCAGTCCTGAAGCACTAATTGTCTGGGGGTTGGGGAGACAGTTGGTTTTTTGAATGTACTAAACCTCAGTGTGTTCCAGTTCAATACACCGCATAGGGTGAGAGCAATTTGACAACTCCAGGGCTGTGACCCCTTCTCACTCTCCATCCCTGCTCTCCAGGCAGGTTCAGGCTGTTGGAGTGCTGGCTCTCTGTGAGCAGCAGGTTTGCCTTTGCTCCCACGTACACCTTCAGCAGTCGAGAGCTAACCCTGTGAGAGGTGGTGGGCATACTCCAGCACAGGGATTATATAAGCACCAGCAGAATTGGGGCCAAAGATTTTTGCAGCTCTTGAGAGAAGAACGAATTTTGTTATTTTTAATCTGGGGGTGAGCAGAGGCTCCATCAAACGTGTCTCAGGTGCCAGGGCAGGGATTGCCATCTCCAAAAGATTTCACCACCTAATCAAGGGCTATAAAGACAAAATTTAAAGCAGTGTGATCAGAATACTAGCAGGGCTTGCTGAGAGGAGCATCCCTGTGCTGGTGAAGAGAAACGTGGCCCAACAGGTCTCTTCCCTTCCTGAATGTGGAGCCATAAGCTCTGGCTGCAGAGGCTTCCTGTGGGCTGTGGGTGCAGGAGGCAGTGATGGGCATGGGGTGCTGGTGGGTGCAGAGGAGCCAGACCCTGAAGCAATAACTCTTCCTCCTCCCCTTCCCTGCCTGCAGACACTCTGTGCTAAGACATGTTTTTTCCTTCTTTATTTTCCAAGGCTTTTTTTTTTCCTCCAGCTAATGATGTATCGCTCGTTTGTGCTAATCACGTAAAATAGTTTGAAGTGCTGAGGTCACGCGATGCGGGTCTGCTCCCTGATGGGTGAAGCGGCACCTTCCTAATGAGATACCTGGCCAGGATGCTGCAAATGCAAAATTCATCCTCCCTAAGCATCCTCCAAAATCCCTGCACATTCCCTTTCCTCAGAAACACTGCTGCTCTCAGCTCATCCATAGCTGCTTCGGTGGTTAATGCTGCCACAGGGGGATGATTTTGTTCTGGTTTATACAGTATGTAACAGAGCAGCATCCTGCTCCGTGACTGGGAAACTCGCTATTCCCGTGGTAGAAATAATAACACATAATCACCCAGTGAAATGCAGATAACGTCAATTAGCACGGCAGAGCTCAGAGGGCCCTGGACCTCCGTAGCCTGAGATGTAGGGAGGAATTCTTTGCTCCTCTGGTGGGTACGGATGCTCCACGAGCATCTCCCTGCTGAGCCGTGTGCGATGCTGAGCCCCTCGGTGCCTGTCGCTGGGGAACCCTTGGCCTGAGCTTGTTTTGGGGAAGGCAGGGAGCGTTTGGAGGTCCCAGGCTGACTTTTTGTTGTCTCTCAGTGAGTGCTCTGCAGCACCTCAGTGAGTTCCTGTGGCTGATGTGACGTTTTTATACCTGGTTGATGTAGTTCAGAGCCCCCTACGCAGCGCGCTGTGAGTGGAGCTGTGCTCCTGCCCGTCGCTTGGTGGGAGGCAGTGAAGATTGATGCTGGCCCCTAAAGATTCCCCTCACGCCGTGGTGAGAAGGGCACAGCAGCAGGGAGGCAGAGCTGCTGCTGTAAGTGATGGTCCCCAGGCTGCCCACGGCAGCGGGGGACTCCTGAAGGTTGTTTGGATGGAAGAGGAGGAAGGGGCCCTTTACCTGCCTACAGCTGCTTTATCCCAGCCTTATCTCTTATCCTGCATGGAGAGGTGCTCCAAACATTACTGTGTGTGCGTCAGTACTGGGGGAGAATTAGCCAGTATGACCAGTATCAACCTGGCCGTGAGCATCTCATGGGTGGTCCAGCATCTCCTGCTCCCTTGCTCTGCAGGGGGAGCAGGCATTGCTGCTGGGCATTGCTCAGACCTGTTGCTGTTCCACCCTGCACATCATCACAGCATTAGGTAAAGGTGCTGTCTCTTGATCTGCTCTGTGAAATACTTGCTTTGTAAATGCCCCCATGTTGGGAGCTGCAGATCCACAGGAGTCCCTGAGGATAGTTTGTTGCACGGCTCCTTGTCCTGTAACCCCAAGATGTTTAAGTCCTGTGAAAACTACTTCACTTTGGACTGAACTTTCTGGATGCTGATTGAGAGGGAGGCAGGTGGGAGCTGCCCGGGTGATTTAGAAGAGGTTGGAGTTGGAGTGAGGGCTGGGAAAAAACAAGTCCATCAGTTCTGGAGTAGCGAGGCTGTAAATACTGAGGGTGTCCTGAAAAGAACTGAGAAAACACAATAAAAAATGCAGGAGATGTGGATAAATGGGTCTGGAGTCATCAAGAGGGAAAAAATGAACTGATTAAATTTTTAACTACATTATCTGCTAGTTGAACAGCCAGTTAGCTGGACATAATCTTAGCAAAGTTTAAACCACTGGAGCAGGTGAAATGGCTCAACTGAGTCCCACAAACGATGTCCAGAGCCCCACCCTCCCCTGAGTTACTCCATCCAGTCATCCTGTGCCCACACAGATCAACCATGGGTCCTGTGGGACTTGTCTGGCTGGGACTTCCTGCTGTGACCCTCAGTGTCACCAGCCTGGCTGGGATCCCCTGCCACTCCAGCATGTTGGGGTGCAGAAACAAAGTTTCCCACCCTGTGTTCCTCTAGGACCACTGCTGGAAAGGCAGGAAACTGCTGTAAGCCAGAGCCAGGAGGGAGCAGGGTGAAGGGGATGAGAGAAGGAGCCCTGAGGAAGGACTCCACTCCCTGGACAGTTTTGCATCCTTTCCACCACCACTTCATGCTGCACTGTCCTGAAATTCATGAGCTGACACAGTGTTTTTCCACTTTCCTCCCTGTAGTCAATTAGGAATAATTAAGAAATTCTGCTAAAACCTTGCCTGAGATCATTAACAATCTCTACCTGACCAGAAGGATGTGTTAATTAACATCAGTTGGCCAGGAAACCCCCAGCCTGGCCAGGTGGGACATGATGTGCTCTCATTTCCCTGGCCCATTGGCAGTCTGTGTGTGGAGCTCTGGCCACCGTGGGGCTGATATGTCAGTGCCCAGACTGGTTCCAGTACATTCCAGCAGCCCCGCAGCCTCCTGAGATTGATGTGCAGACACAGAACACTCCAGGGGTCAAAGGTGTGGGGTTAAACCCAGAAATCTTTGAGGTAATGAATACTTTAAGAAACTTTCCTGGAAGAAGGGGTAAAAAAAATGCCATAATAGAGACGTTCAGCATCAGGGGCAGTGGTTTGTTTTTCCTAAACAAGATGTATTTTGGTTCCTGGTTGTGTCTTTCAAGTGCTTGTGAGGTTTGCTTTCAGGGTTTGTTTGTTTTGCTTTGTTTTTTCTTTGTATTAGCCTGTTTTTTCCCCTGCCAGCCAGAGCCACAGGGTTCCCATGTGTTTGCTTCGGCATTTGCTTCCTTTTCCAATTCCTCCTCTTCCTACAGACCTATTGTTTAAGTTTTGGTGAAGCAACCACTGTCCTGAAATATTTCCAGAATTTCCCTTACATGCACGTACACACACACCCCCACCTCAGCTCACTGTGCGTTGGGTGCTTGTAAAGGGATGGTTGACAACAGCTCGATGGCTGCAGGGATGTCTGACGTCCCTCCAAATCCAATGCCAGCCCCCCGTTCCATCCTGAAAGGGTCTGGGCTTCCCAAACCATCACTGTGGATGCTGCTAATGTTTATGGCTGAGCTGTGGTGGGTTTGCCATAGGGTTTGTGTGTTTGGGTGGACAGACAGACACATCTCCTGTCCTTAATAGGAGTAACAATGGGGAAAGAACAGCATTCCCTAGAGAGAAAAGTGCTTGGAGGAGAAACCTGAAGTTTCACACTCGATGCTCAGCTATGAAATTGGAAAGCCAACCTCAGATTCCTCTTTCTCTCTACTAGAAACTAGCAAACTTTTCTCTTTCCTCTTCTTCCCACGCTGCTGTAGTAGTTTGTGTCCTCAGCAAATGAGTTTGGCGGCCGTTCAGCCGGTGAGGAGGGGAATTGTTCGCACTGGGTGCTGACAAAAAAGAAACATAACTCACAATATGGTGAGGGGAGCTCTGAAATTGCACAAATTATTCTATTTTATGCTTTAATTAGTTTGTATTAGCAATGGGAACGGATGCATAAAATGATCCAGCGAAGGGTGAAATGGGAAAAGGGATACGGGATGGAGTATGGGTTCATTGTGATGGAGTTTGCAGGGAGTAAGCACAGGCACTATGCTGTCCCTGTGAGCCCAGACCCAAGGACTCTGCAGGGAAGGACAGCGAGCTGTGCCCTGCAGCCCTGGGACACAGGCATGGCACCTTCTGTGGTGGCAGGGAGCAGCTGGGAGCTCCTCCAGCAGCCAGCTCTCTAGGCTGGGCTCCTGGCTCTTCCTTCAGCATCAGGCTGGGTTGCGTGGCTCAAAGCTGCAGAAGGGTTTGAGAGAGTTGAGATCTGAGTGTTAGCTGCTGAGCATCCTTTGCCATTTCCTGGTTTTCTCCTGGAGGTCCTGACAAGTTCTGTCTGTGTTTGTATTTTTTGGGGGGTTTAATTTCAGATCAGCTGAGGGAAATGCAGACACAGACACAAATTCCTCTGATAATTTTGAGATGAGCAGGGCTAAAAAAACACAGTCTGAAGTCCTGGCCTGAGCCTGTGGAAGCACTGAGCCCTTGGGACCCCAAGGCCAGTCCCACTGGCACGGCTTTAATGCAAACAGGTACCCAGCTCCCAAACCAAATTCCCACTGAACTGTTTGAACAGCACACAAATGTTCAGGAAAAAGTTCCATCAGATTCCAGACAGGTTGGAAGCGATGGATGTGCCCCAGGGGAACTACTGTGATGCTGCTGCGAGCAGGGACTAAATATAAAAGTTAGGGCTGGTTGCAAGGCAGAAAAACAACTGCTTGTGGGTTTTGGTTCTTGTTTTCCCTCCTCCCCCCTGGCAAAATGTTTCCCTGGTTAAAACTTTGCTGTAGTGAAGAGACTGAGATTTTCAGGAGCGTGCCCGACTGTGGCTGTAGAGGAAGGTGTGGGGGGGTGTTCCTGGGAAACATGGGATGTTTCTTCAGAGCAGGCAAGTTCAGCATCCCCAATGAAAACTCCCGAGCACCAAACCCTGCTCAGCTCCTGGCCAGGGCCGCCTAAGGAAGAAACTCCTCCATCCTTAGGGTCCTTCCAGCCCCATCCCTGCGCCGTTCCCGGGAGCCACTTGATAGCTCTGGCATTCCTGGCCCATGCTGGCGAGGAAAAGCAGCTCCATTAATAATCTTCTATTTATTTTAGCAGCACGCAGGAATGTGCCCAGCAGACTAAACACTCCGGCCTCCCCTCTGCGCCGCGGGGCTGGGGGGCTGCGTGCCAGCCCCAGGCATGCCCAGGGCTCTGCTTGGGACTTTCCCCTGCCAAGTTTGCTGGGGGGCTGAACCAAGAAGAGCAGAGGGTTTGTCAGCGCCGGAGGGGGCTGCGTGAGGGGAAATGGCAGTGGCATCCTGATGTGAGTGTAAAAGGAATCATTTTTATCCTAATCAAGCTTAGAAAGTGCTCCTTGGGCAGGGAGATTGATGTTTCCCCTCTTTCATTCTCCTCTGCACTTACCTGCCTGCTCAGTTAGTGCAGCCACCTAATTTTCCCTGGCTTCCTTGCAGCAAACACCACCAGCCCGTGAGCGTTTTGCTATCCACTAACAGATTTATCCTCCCCAAAGCCCTGTGAGATGGAGCAGCAGTATCACTTTCTAGATGAGGAATTGAAGCATAGAGATGCTGCGTGACCTCTCCTAAGTCACTCAGGAAATCTGTGGCAGAGGAAGAGATTGAACCGAAACCTCCTGAATCCTTAGTCCCACGACAAAGGACTGTTCTTCATTCCATCGCTGCTCAGTTCCATGCTCCATAGTTCCAGTGAGGTGAATACAGGAAGAAAAGGCACTGATCAGGGTTTGCAGTGACAAATAGCTTACAAAGTCCTCACTAACGTGAGCATCCCCATTCTAGCTGCAGTTAGTCATTCCGACTCTTAGAAGTGTACCTTAAAAAACCTTAAATCTTCTCAAACAGGTGATTTCAGTGCACAAACCTACTTTGAAAGTATTGAACCTTCATCAGTAAATCCCCAAGCACCGGTTACGAAGGGGGATGCTCTTTGATGGTGATGCCAGTTTTGGTTGCAAAGCCCAAGCGGGGGGTGTTGTGTTTCTGCCTCGATGTGCCAGGGTTACACAGAGCATCTCCACAGCTCTGTCCTCCCGAAGCACACGCAGAGCAGCGGCACTGAATTCAGCTGCTCCTTTTCTATTTAATCGAAGCGGTGGCAGGAAAAGATTCTGCTTCAGATGATCATTATCCTCCCAGCCTGCTGATCACAGCCCAGAGGGCTGCTCAGTTGCAGAGGAGTTGGCACAGGCGTTTTGGAGCCTGCTGGAAGCTGGCATGGATCTGCTGCTCTACCCGGCCTTCGGATGGAGCACAGTGTTGTTTTGCATGTGTGTTGCTGAAGTCAGGGCAGCTGGGATGTCACCACAGAGGAGGAGGAAGGTGGTTAAGGCAGTAAAGAAAGTCCAGCACGCTCATGCACCACAGGGTTCACTTGGTTCTAGGAGTATTTCAAGTGACAAGCGCTATCCTGAAGTTGTGCCACCAAAAACAATGACACATTGCCTCCTCCCCTCCCTGGCTCCACTTCAGAGCGTGTCTCTCCAGCTTCTCTTGCAACACATATTTATCTGCTCTGTGCCCTTATGGCTGTTTAATTAGTATTCATGTTTCCTTTCAAATAGAAATTGAGTTGAGTGCAGAGAGAGCTGGAGCGACTTGCATCACAGGGGCGGGATGGCGCCTGCTGCTCTCCCGCTCTACCCCCACGGTACTGAAGGACCTGGAGGAGACCAAATTAGGTTGTCAAGGCATCAGAGATGCTTTCAAATAATTGAATTAAAAGACCCACTTGGAATCCCATACCAACAGTGGAGAAATAAGGAGATGTGAGTAGTGCAGGGGCCCGGAAGGGAGACCCAAGCGCTGAGGGACTCTGGGCAGCTGAGATGGATGCAAGTGTGGGGGGGCTCCAGGCTGCCTTAGCCTGGGGACATCATGGCCCAGAAGGCTGTCAGAGGCAGGGATGTGCCTTTTTGTTCCATTAATGATGCTCTTAACGAACCTGGTCAGTGCCATGGCCTCCAGAGCCACTCCTGTGGCAGAAATCAAACCCAAAATGGCCAAAGTCAAGCGGTGTTTTGGTTTGAGCTCGGTAAATCCTGCCTGCCCTGCTGCTGGCTGCTTCTCCCATGGGTGTTCTGGGCAAAGGCTGTCCAACAGAGTCAGTGCACGTCACCCAGCAGCATGGGATCCGCTCTACACATGTGAGCATCTCCCACCCAGCCTGCTGCAGTAAGGATGGTCCTTAGCACCACAGGTCCTGAGGGGTTTTTTTCATTGTCTCTTCACCAGCCATCATTGTTGCAGGCTTTTTCCCATCCCTTTAAGAAGTGACTCACAGGCAGGCAACTGTCAGTGCCTTGGGTGCTATTAATATCTCCATAAGAACATGATGATAAGTTGGGTGGTTTTTTTTTTAATTTGGGGAGGATGGGTGTTAAAAAAATAACTCCTCCTCATGTGTCTGGGCCTTTGTGTGAGCGAGCTGACAGTCCTGCCCACAAAAAGAATTTGCTTAAAATCCTTTCATCCAAAAAGAGCTGACCACACTGGAATATGTTTATTGGAGAAACTGTGCCAGAAACAGCATTGCTGTGACTGCAGAGAGGAGTGTGAAACTCCAGTTGTTAGTCAAAGTCAGGCTGAATTTTTCTGTTTTAGGGCTTTGCTTTGGGTGCTCATGGCCTTGTTGGACCCAGCTGTGTCCCTACCAGCTCATCCGAGCAGGATGTTGGAGGAACCTGTGGGAAAAGCATCCCTGTAAGGCAGCAGCGTGGTATCAGCTAGCCCAGGTTAGGCTTTGTATGGGTGTGGGTGTGCTGCAACAGAGGATGTGCTGCTCCAAAAAACTGCTTCTCCATCTGGCAAAGGACCTTGATCCATCAAGGCACCTAGAGTCAGCTTAGGGCTGATGTCCTTAGGGGTGCAGTGGGGTGTGGGAACACAGCTCATCCTGCCAGCACCCAAAATAGCCTCGGATGCCCTTCTCCCATGTCCACAGGGATATGGGGCACTGCAGCGCTGTGTGGGAGCAGCGATGGAAAGAGCGGTGAGAATGTCATTCAGATCCCAGCCACCAATTTCCCCTCCTTCCCTAATGGACCAAATGTGGTCCCCATAACTACAGGTTTCCTGGCTTGGGTCAGTTGAAATTGGAGACTTAATGCTATGGAAGGGCAGGATTTTATTTCATTTCTGTGCTCTCTGTAATCACATTGATGGCAGCGGTGTAACAGTCTTGAATAATGGGTGACCAGAGAAAAAGAAGGCATCTCCTTAGCTCCCCGTTGTTATTGTCTCAGGGTGCAGAGCGAAATGTGTAGGCTCCAGGCTAGATTGTGTAAATCTCGTTAGAAAGCCATTCCCAGCTAATGAAACCCTGGGAGAGAGGGATTTGGCTTCCCAGCCCTCAGCCTTATAGCAAAGGCTGGAATAAATCCATCTTCAGTTATGTGTAGGCTGCTCTTCCCCTCTCCCCCATTGCGAGTGTGTATTTATTGGTGGAGTCGAGATGCTGTCCTCCTCGCTTGAGATCAGCCGCAGGTCAGCAGTTTGTTGCGTCTGCACCAGAATGATTTCAAGTGACAATTACCTTCTCTTGGGGGGAGGAAAAATAGTATTAAATAAATAAAACCCGGTGTGTGAAGAAACCTCACCTGGTTTTTTTAATCCTCCCGTGGAAACGCCGATCAGACATGTAAATAATTAGAGCTCCCCCACTGCGAGCCCGCTCTGCATCTCGCTTGGCAATACGTATTAATTCAAGGGGCCAGAGCTGTTAGGGAAAGCTGTTGAAACGAGGAGCCTGAGATAAATGCATCTCATCTTCTCCTGCTTGTGTAGGCTGAGGACGCGCCTGCCAGAGCCGTAGATCCCACCTGGGGTCGTGTTTGTTTGGCTGCGACTCTGTTGCTCTGAGCAGGGGTTTACCAGCTCCGACTGTGTGAAATAGGGTTGTCTCTGTGCTCCTCTGCTCAATGGCCGTTACGCTGTTTGTTCAAGTTTTGGGCACATCTGCCCTCTTATTGGTTTTAATAACACGAAGCCGTGGCAGACACCTCATAACGCAGACCCTTAGGTCCAGGGGGGTTGGCATGAATGTGTTCCTCTTCCATAGGTACCGGGGTGAGTGGAGATGCTGACACTTGCAGAGATCTCCTGTCCCCATATTCAGCCCATCCTTGTGCTGGGCCATCTTCTCGCTGCAAACACTAAGGCAGAAACATTTATTGCTCTCATTCTCTGGGTTTCTTTCCTAGTTCCATCTATTTTTTCCTCACCTGCCTTGCCTAACACATACAGACAGGGGGGAGGTGTCCGTCCCGTCCCATTCCCCCACCCCACCCCCCGCCATGTCTACGCAGTTTAGACCTTGCTCAGGGTTTGCTCTGTGTCTTTCAAGTGTCTGTCAGCTTTGGCTGCTAAGAGCAAAGCTCTGTCCAAGTCCTCAGGGCTGGGGGATGGTGCTGGGTGATAGGGACATCCTTCTGAGGACCACGGTGCCTTGAAGGGCATTGCCGAAGCAGCATCACGCCTGGTCAGTGTTTGGCACATGTGGGCTTGGTTTATGTGTGATGAACTTTCCGTGCTTAGAAACAACCTGGGAAGTTTGCTGTGTAACAAAAGGGGCTGGTGGTGGAAGCAAACCAGCATGGAGGTAGGAAACCCTCAGGGAGGGACTGACCATGCACCAGGCAAGATGGAAACGCTTTAGTGCTGCAGCATCGAGATGCTTCTGGGACAGCACCAGCTGCTGGAATCGCTGGTGTTGTTTTACATTCACTTTATCTCCTGCCTGTCCCAAAGAACAGAGGGTCTCCTCTGTGTATAATGAAGTCTCTGAAGGTTTGCATGCTTTTTTTTCCACCCCCCTACTCTAACTAATCTTTTCCAATGCTTTGCAGGCTCGTGTTCTGTAATTGAGCATGTTTTATTTAGAAAATAACATTTAGTGCCACTTCGGATTTCCAATTATTCTTCAATCGGACTTTGAGGGCCCCATGTCTTTGTCGTTTCGATACGCACAAAAGATGGCAACATCAGAGCAGCCAACAGCAAATTATTTCCACTCCCAATTACTAGGCTTGGGAGTAAAATATGCAGGGCCAAACTTAGTCTCAGCATAGATCTATTGAAATGAATTAAAGCGTTACACCAGCAGCAGCAAGTTTGTCCCACAGCTTCCAAGGATGCTGGAAGAAATGCTCCCTCCATGACCCACGTCATCATGGCCCTGTCCTTTGCCAGGCGTGGGCAGAGGTGCATCCCTCAAGGGTCCCAGCCCTTTCCCCCCTCTCCTGAGCTGCCCGTGGGTGCAGAGCGGTCCCATGGCTGTTTACAGCCTGGGAATCAAGGCTCAGGAGCGGTGATGTTCCTCTCTCTCTAAATCTGCTTGGTGAGTCTAAGCTGGTACTTCAGGGCTTCTCTCCAGCCTCTTGAGAGTGCATCTGGTGCCTTGGCATGGGGCGAGATGCCTGGGGTTACCAACAAGGGGAGGTGGGCAGGGTCAGACCCAAAGGGCAGCTGATGCTTTTTGATGCTCATCCCTATGGGAAAAGCAAAAAAGCCTTGTTCAGAGTAGGGAACTGGGATAATCCTCATGGATTGTCTTGAGGTGTCAGTGCAAACAGTGTCTCAGCCTCCAGCCCAGCCTGGAACATGCAGCGGGACCTGGTGGCACAAGCCTGGCTCGTGGTGGGACCAAACACCACCTGCATGGAGCAGGCAAGCGGCATGTTTTGGCAGCTCTTTGTTTTCCCACGTTCTGATTCAGCCCCTAAAGCTTTGCTGTGCTTTCCCCAGAGATGTTCTCTTTGGCAATCACCAGCATGCCACAACTGCCATGGGAGACTGGTTTTCTTCCTTGGGGAAAGGTCTTAAAGCTCGTTTTCTTTCAGAATTAGTGAGTCTGGGATATACTTAGGAGGGTTTGTCTCTCACACTGGTGGTCAGGTTCCTAAATTGTGTTTGTGACAGCTGTACCTAATGATATACAAATGGGAGAGTGATGGAGTAGCAGAAAATTGACTGGCAAGGACAGTGTAATGTAGTTAGAGAATAATACTTACTAAAAGGCTGCAGAGACTATGGCAGTGTTCCTGGAGCAAACAAGTAGTAGGAGCACGGTCAGGCTGTGAAAACAGTAATGATGTGACTCTGTGACCTTTAAAGCTGCTTAGGGCATTCAGATGCTTTGGATTTTCAAGGCTCTATGAAATTACACACACCGGTCATGCCTGTGGCTTTCCTTCGCAGCTCCTGCAGTATTTAAAGAAGGTGGAGAGCCCCAAAATGCTTCACAAACCAGGGGATGGAGGGCTGCTTGTGTGCCTGCGTTGCAGCCTGCAGCAGGCCTTCGTGACTAGCTATGGAGAAGAGCCGAGCAGGGTCTGGGGTGGCCGTGCTGGATCCATCCACCCTCCCCAGGCTGCCTGAAAGCTCAGCATCCCTTCGGAAAGGCAGCATCCCGTGGGATGCAGGTGTCTGAGGGAGGAGTCCCGCAGCCCTCCCGGCAGGGTCCTGCTCACCCATCCTGGGATGAGTGATGCTCAGGAAGGCAGATGGAGAGGTGAGCGGGCATCACAGGGGCTGGGGGGCTGGAAGCTGCCGTTGGCTGCTCAGCCCATTCTCTGGGCAAAGCTGGTGTTGAATAATAACATCGGTCACACGCGAGGTGCAGGGCAGAGCTGAGGTTGGGCTATTGAAACGCTGCTTGCGTGTGCCAAGAAAACAAACAGAAAGGGCCAGTCAAAGCTTTTCAGTGTCATTGACACCCTCGGACGTGCCAGAGCCGGGAACAAAGCCCGCATTGTGGGGGAGCACAGCCTGCGAGTCTGTTCGGAGCGGGCAGATGCGGGGTTGCCCACCCTGCTGTGCCGCGGCCAGTTGGCCACGTGGGAGCCCTTTCAAGGTGGGTGGCGAGACACGTCCTCCCGCACAGCCCTGGGCTTTCTCCTGAGCAGGATGGGTAAACAAAATGCGGCCTCCGCATCCCCGTGCGTGCCAGGGGTGGCAAGTGGCCAGGCACTCCATGGCAGGGGGGGGATGCTGTAAGGGCAGGGATGGGGAGAAGCCGTATGGCAGAGGAAGCTCTAGTTCTGCCTCTGTGGTGGGCAGGAGGAGGGTGGCATCAGGACAGTGTCCCCGACACAAGGTGCCCCAAGTGTTTTTTGGCAAATTGCTGCAGTACAGGGACCCCTTGCCCAGGGGGCTCTGGAGGAAGAACAGCAGCAGGTCATGGAGGTAGCCTGGGAACGGACACGCAGTGCTGCCCAGTCCGGCTGCAGCCCTGGTGCTGTGCCCCATCACACTGCTCCCACCAGCGCTAGTCCCTCATCTATAAACCGAGGATAATGTTTCATCTGCTTCTGGGAGCAGCTGTGCTCTGTTATGTTGTGTGTACACACGGTGCCTGTTCCAGCAGGGCTGCAGCTTCTCCTAAAGCCCCCCGGGTGCGCCAGGAACGCAGGGAATGCGCTGCCCTTTCAGGGGGCACCAGGGTGTTGGTGACCATCAGGTTGCTGTGGCTTTGGCTGATTCACTCCATCACAGGGGAGCAAGGCAAGGGTTAAGCACAGGGCCCCACTGGAAAGAGGGGAAATAACCAGCGTGGCAGGGGAGCTGGAGGGAGCCGTGGGGTCCCCGGCTCTGCAGCGAGCGCTGGGCTCCAGCTGCCTCCCATACATATGCTGCTCATTTTTCATACTGCACACAGCTGCCGCCAGCATCTCTTCCCTACCCCTGTTCCTGCCAGTTTTATGAGGAAAGAATAGAGAGGGGGAAACACATAACTGCAGAGGTTCATTTGCCAATTGTCAGGCTGCCGGTGCATCAGAAATAGAGTCATCGGTCTGCTGCTTCCACCGCGCCCGGGCTGCTCAGGCATCTTTTCATTAGCAGCATTATTTATTCATGTCCCCATCGTGTCCATCGTCCATCCGTCCCCCACGCATAAGCTCTGCTCTCCTTTTTGGAAGAAGGGACCTGTTTTTTTCCAGGGTGGCTTTGGCCTTCGTTAACTTGCTCTGTGGGTGGGTGGGATGGGAGAAGCTGCCTTTGCTGGAGACCTCAGCCTCTGCTCGGGGGTGAAGCCCTTCCCTTCGCCGGCGGGCTGCAATCGATCGGATCAGCAAGGGCAGGCGCGGGCGGCAGGATGATGCTGGCTGCCCCTCTTTCTTTAGCTTGGTAATTAGAAGCTCTCAGAGAGAGGGAAGAGAGGTCACGCATGGAGTGGGCCTATTAACCCTGTCCCTTGCCAGCTACCCTGCAGAGAAATGCCCTTGGAGCAGCTGCTCTAGTGCAGGCTCCAGCAGGAAGGCAGCTGGGAGGAGGGAAGGTCCCCCCCAGCTCCGCTGCCCTGCGCACAGGTGGGGATTTGCCTCCTGTGGGGCAGGGTGTTTTGCAGCTGAAGGGGCTAACTCCAGGGACCAAATTTGGCCTGGAAATGTCACTAGACTCATCTCTTTCCTGTGGCAGTAAGCCTCACTGCTGTGGGTCCCTGTGCCCTGCCAGAGGCAGGAGTCAGAACACAGGTCACACACCCACTGGTCCTTCTGCAGCATCCTCCCAGATGCTTGGCATTCCCAATGCATCCCGTGGCCCTTAATGAACCGATCCTCTGCAAGTCTATTCCATGCCATATGCTGTTGGCCTCCCTGGGCAACCAGTCGTTTGTTCCAGTAGCTGGAAGGACCTTTCCTTGCATCTCCAGCTAGAAACCAAGAGCCACCAGTTCTCATGCAAGCAGGTTTATTCTGTGCTTTGAGTCAAAGCCCTTCCAACCCCGTAGCTGTTCCTGGAGTCGGTCTGTAGGTAGGCTGAAGGATCCCCCTCGCAGCCTGTCGGGTCTGTTGCTGTACTGGCGCCAGCGGTATTTATGGAAATATATGCAGAAGTTCCTCAGGCTCTGATGGAGCAGAAATAGTTTCGTGGCAATATTTGCCCAAAATGCCACCGTTTTGAGTGCCGTATCCGGACAGTGAGAAGCTGATGTCAAAGGAACTGTTTACAGCAGGAGCTGATATGGCTCCTAGGGACAAGTGACTTAGCGTTGCAGCACTGGGAGCATTAATGCAGCGATTCTGAAGTTTATGTATAAGCTCTGAGCTTATATCACCTCTGCCTTCCGTCAAAGCGATGCCATTGCCCCCGAGCTGCTCTTTGATTCTGCTTCTC
The DNA here is from genome assembly GCF_964237585.1 of Gallinula chloropus. NCBI lineage: Eukaryota > Metazoa > Chordata > Aves > Gruiformes > Rallidae > Gallinula > Gallinula chloropus. Next base: position 4,406,087 of record NC_140112.1, read on the forward strand.
CCATGCAGCAAAACAGCAGCCCAAGGAAAAGCAGGTAAAGATGAAAGCTGAACTCTTTGCCCAACCTTCTCCGGCTACAAAAACCCATTCCAGCTCTTATTTCGGATAATGGGAGGCCCTTGGTTAGTTTACCCAGTTTCCCAGGGGCACTTCCACGCTGTTTGCTCTGCAGTGTGCAGAGGGGAGGAGAAGTGGGGCGGTTAAAGCGCTGACTTGGTGGTGCTGCTGGAAATGAAGCCGTGTCCCAAAGGATGGGAATGTTGTGGGGAAGGTTTGATGGGTGAAAACCACTGTGTTATGACTCGTGACCCACCAAAAACCCCTAATTGTGTGTTTAAAGTAAACCCCAGACGAGCTCTGTTTCTTTTGCCTCCGTCTTGGCAAGCTGCCTTTGGCTTCCAGGGCTCCTATCACTCATCCTGTGGTTAGTTGGTCAGGAGTCACCCGAGTAGTTAGGAAAGGAATGTTAAAGGCCTGTTGTGTAAACCAGCCGCTGTCTGAACAGACTTTGTTTTCAGTGTAAATCTGCTGCAGAGAATGATTTAACCTCCATTTATTCTTTTTTTTATTATTTCATTAAATAAGATTTATACAGGTATAGTGTTGGAAAGGTCACCCGTCCCCTGAGCTGTGGGAAGAGCTTGGTGCATTCCTCCCTCTTCACTTTCCTGCTTTACCCTGTGTCTCAGGCTGGGAAAACGCAAAGACTGGGTTTTGTTGCCTTCCTGGGAAGTTAAATTTATATCTGTATGGTACACACAACCCCACCCCCCCAGCCCTTCTGCCCCCCATTCCCACACTTGATGGCTCCTCCAAGCTCAGCAGTATTTCAGCTGGAGTAACTGCTGGGTAGCCTTTCCCCAAGGGAGTGCATCCCGGTTGCAGGGGGGGTTATTCCACCCCTCTCCCTAGGAGAACACTAGCTGCTGGATCTGCTGCTCGCAGGGAGGGCCTGGGGTTTGGGCTGTGGTTCTCTGGTTTGCTGTGCTGCTGCTGATTCACCCTGCAGCTGGCTCCTCTCTCTGAAATGTGCAGCTCTGTGTTTTCCTTACTCAGAATTTACCCACCTGAGTGAGGTGGGGTTTTTTTAGAAAGAGATTTAAGATCCCACAGCAGCAGAGCATCAGTGATTCCACACACCGGTGTAGGTGTGCTGACAGTCGTGCTCCATTTATCCGATCAGCTAGGCTGGCCATCCAGCTCTGAGCACAGCATCTTCCCAGGAGCATCCCTGGTCACATAGAGGAGACTTCATCCAGGCTGAAGGCTCCCAAGCCAAGGCAGCAGAGCTGGAAAGGAAGTTTTTGCAGCTTTCCTAGCAGCAACCTGTTCTCCAGGGCTTTCCTGAACCCAGGGAACAGATGGAAGCCGGGATGAGAGGACCAGGGACTCTTGTTGACATTACTTTTACCAGAGTGCTTTTCATCATTAGCATGTAAATGCCACCAAGCACCCAGGAATTATCCATCTATGATCTCTTCATTAGAAGAGGCCTCTGATCAGGTTAATCTGGCTTTTCCCTGTGGAAAGGAGGATGCTGAGCAGCTGCATCCACCAGCAAGTGAAGGTGGGGTGAATTTGAGATGGAAGGATGCTGCGAGCATCAGGTTTTAAGTGAGTAGGCAGTGATTGCTTTGGCTCTTGCACATAAGCCAAGGGCTGAAATAGTGGCCTTGATGGCAGTAATTGAGACTAATGGGACCGGTCCTCTGCAGCAGGTGCCCCAGAGTGCGTATATGTGGTGGCTGCTGCCTGGCCCCATCCTCCTGCGGAAAGGAGGGGAGCTCAGGAAGCATCCTTCCAGGCCAGTACCTTTTTCCAGCCTCTCAACAGTCTGTTCTCCCTCTTGGGAAGCAGAAGCCAAAGGAAGCACGGGGGAGGGTGGAGGAAATGTGTTTTAACAGTAAATACGGACTTGTTATTTATCAATGCAGAGTAATTGAAGTAATTTCATGTCGTTCTTAAATGCAGCGCCTAGGGATCTAATCTGTCTAATATTAATGGGTAATATTTGGTTGCCTCATTCATTCATTACTGTTTTCATTAAGGCTCTAATCCCATTTAGGAGTCTGTTTGTCATTTTAAACTCCTCTGTTTTATCTTAGCCTGCCACAATCCTTTTTAACAACTTAACTGAATTCATGAGTTCTAGGCTAGCAGCTTGGGGGAAGGGGCCTCTGCTGTCTAGCGTGTGGTTTTTATGGGGAGAGAGGAAAAACAGACGGCTGAAGGCAATCGCAAGCAGCAGGCACTGCGCTTCCCTGTGATACACACCACCGAGATTTAGGTCTTTCATAACAGATCTGGATGTGTCTGCGTTTCAGAGCATGGAGCTCCCTTCTCTGACACAGGATGTGCATTGACACCTACTTTGAAGCCTCCATCATTTCCAAACCCGGTGTATGAAGCTGCTCAGAGTGGGGCTGTGATTTGTAAGTGCTGGGGGCTGTTTGCAGACAGGTGTTGTCATTCCCTCCAAGCTATCCCCCCACTTGCAGTCGTCATCGCATCGCGGGTGCTCAGTATCACCAGGTTGGAAAAGACCTTTAAGGTCATCGAGTCCCTGCTCCTGAACACCGAGGTGCTGGTGGGGGCTGTGGAGGTGTACATGGAAGTGTTAACCCCCAAAATGTCTGTGCTGGGGCTCTGAGCAGCACAGTCTCTGATTCCAAGGTGGAACAAGCCTCACCAGTGCGGCTGGTACCCACGGGAATGGTGCTTGTTACATGATGGTGTCTGATCACCACAGACCAAAGTCACAGAGCTCTGACTGGGACGGTTGGTATCATGGAGAAACCTTTTCCCACTGCCCGATGCTGGGTGCTCTACCCCTGTCTTAGCTCTCCTCTCAGCTGGATCCCAGTGCTCTGGGGCTGGGAAGTGCCTGGGAAGCCTTGGGGGTGTCCCCACGGTGCTTCTGGGCATCACCTGTAGTGCCGAGCCAGCGGTGGAGCCGGGCATCCCCTGCGCTGTGAGGCGTCCAAGTCTAATTAGAGTCCCGGGGAATCGAACCATTGTGCTGTTAATGACTCTCTGGCAATGTTCTGACTAAAACAGTAATTTTAATAAGCACAGCCCAATTGTAAGTGTTCGTTGAACACCTAATTACATTGGTTATAACTCCAAAATTATTCAGAATTCTATTTTTGCCGCTTCCTCACAAAATAGAGAGGGGGAGAAGCACACACTTTTTAATTATTCACCTTAATTAATTTTCTGAGCTTCTGTTAAAACTTTTAAATGACTGGAGGGAGTGTGCTGTGAGTTCTGTGGCAGCAAGGCAAAGCACTGAACGCAGGGGCCGTGAACCGATGCGAGATGAAAGTTTACTGTGTCGGATTGATCCCCACCTGAGCCCAGAAATTTTGGAAAGCTCTTCCCCTTTTATCCTTATTAATTAGTTCCCCTGAGGCCTGGATTAATCAGCGCTGCAGAGGACAGTGCTCATTGGCTGGGTACCGTGGCAGGGTGGTCTTGCCAAGCAGCATGCAGTTTGTTCGTCAGCAGGCGATGCCAATGCTTCAAGAAGTCACTTCAGATGGTGGCAGCGATGTCCCCAAGGCAGGGATGCTGGGATGTGCTCCAGGCACATCAGCCCCTCATCCCAAAATCCGGAGGGTCCTCCCACAGGCTGGGCAGGGGGAGGTTGTGTCACCCTGGCTAGTGCCCGCAGCATCGAGGATGATCTCCATGGAGGATCTCCCACCTGGATGGAGCTGCTCAGGGGCAGGGCTGTGCCTGCATGAGCCCTGTTTCCAGAAACTCCTTTTTTTGCAGTCAAGGCTAAAAATGCAGCTCCCCCGAGTCACAGTGGTTTTCCAGGGGAGGAAATGCCTGGATGTGTTGCAGCATAACCTTGGGTTTGTGGTGGAGACCTTTAGCATCTCATGCCTTGTTATTAGTGTGTGTAAACATTTAGCACGTTACCCTTGTTTCTTGTTGAAAAAGTGGAGTTTCTGTGGGAGAGCAGAGTGACTCTGTGTCCCCAGTGAGCCGGATGCTCTGCCAAGGACTGGGCAGGAGCAGTGGGATAGGTGTGAGGCTGCACCTCTGTGCTCGGGTTTGACTTCATTATTCAATCCATATCTGTTGCTGGGTTTGCAGATCCTGGGAGCCCATGTAAATACTTCAGCCAGTGGTTTTGTTTCTATGCTGGAGATAAAAGCATTGCTTCTTGGTCTTGTACGTGCACCAGGCCCATTCTCCAGTTAGCAGGGGAGACAATGTGGCTGGTGGAGGTGGCTGTGTGTCCCCTGCCCCTCACTTCCCAGCTACAGGAGAGCAGATACTGCCAACCTTTCCCTGTGCCCCCTCCTGCACGAGGCTGCTCTGCAGCGAGCAAGCAGCATCATCTCCCTGCAAGCACAGAGGAGATGCTGCTGGGTTGAACAGCCTGAGAAGATGGAGAAGGGTGGTGGGCGGCCCCTTTCTCCTGCCCCAGGTTTACGGGACATTGTGCTGCTCCTGGGAGTGGGGGTGGGATCTCTGCTGGACACAGTCTCACTGGGATGTTTCCTACTGATGCAATGGTTAACCCGAGCCATGGGGAAGCATCAGTCTGGGTACTGCAGCACAGTTCTGCTCTGAGCCCGAGTCCTGCGGCTCCTGCTGGGTTGGCTGGAGGAAACTGGCTCGCTGGTTTTCCAGCCTGATTAAGCCTTACTCTGGGGAATTTTCTGTTTGTTCGCTCCTTCTTGCTTCCCAGAAGAAGGGTGCCCTTCATTTCATCCCCTCCTTCAGGAGCCTAGCTGGGTGCCAAGGAGGCAGGTACGCCCTGGGAGGGGCTGGGTGCTGCTAACAAAGCTTTCTGCTCTCCTGCCCTCAAAAGCAGCTTGTCCTCCTGGGATGCTAATGAGGTTCTTATAGCAGTAAAGCCAAATGCATTGAAAAGGTTGCTTGGATCAGAGTATAAGGGACTTTCTCCACATGCATCTGCAGCGCTGTAATTAAATAATCCCTTTGTAGTCATGGAAACATTGTCTCTGTGTCCTCTCCCACTAGCTGCTTTTCTGCCAAAAGTTATGGGTGTTGATTTGGTTCTGACAGCCCTTCGGTAGCTCTGATAATCCTTCCTCTGCTGAGCGGCGTGGGAGAGGAGAGCCAGGTCCTCTGAAAGCTGCTGTACCTCTCCGGAGAACTCCCCCTCACCTGCCCCTCGCCTGGGTGCGTGTCTTCATCTGTCACTGGCGTAGTCCCTGACAGCAGATGCTCCTGCCTTCGGGGCTCTGCAGCGGGTGCTCCTCATCGCTTTTCAGTTAAAACTCTTGTCCTTTGCCTCTCCCCCATGTCCCTGCTGCTGCCCCATGTGATGTGGTGGTCGCATCCTGCTCACTGCTGGCACCGCGGTCCCTGAGATCTCCCCCGGCTCGGCTCGAGTTGAGTCCCTTCCAGGTAGGACATTTCATGCAGCGTGGGGTGAATTGCACCCACAGGCCTTGCTTAGCAAAGCAACAAGTGCTGCCCAGCCCTGCACGCTGGTTTTTTTCCTTGGCAGGAACAGTATCACAAGATACCCACACATGGAGACACAGGGAGGAGAAACAGCTAGAAGAAGAGTCTGTCAAACTTTTCATGAGCCTCCAGGAAAGCTTCACTTTATCTTCCCCAGCTCCATCACCCTGACATGTAAATGTCTGGAACAGATGAGTCCTCCTTGCTCCTTCCCACCCCTGTACGTGTCTTCTGCAGCACCACAAAGTGGTGTTTTTTCATGAATGAAAGGGAGACTCAAACCCTCATTGGAAAGTTCATCAACTGTGAGCTCCTGCTCGCTGAGCGATAGGTGGCTTTAATGGCATTGAACTAGTTGGCATCTCTCCTACAGCTCTCCAAAGTCATTACAAATAGATTTTCTGTTTGAAACCCAGCACCCCGAGGGGTGTGCAGGCAGTGTGCCATGGTGATGGGCTGCACCAGGGACTGGCTCCAGCCAGGGAGGTCAGAGGCCAGGGCTGGGAGCAGGCATAAGCTACAGAAACTGTGCTTTGTTTGTTTATGTATTTATTTATTTGGAAGGGGATTCTCACAGTTCTTTTCTCTGGGGGCTAGCAGGGTTTGAGTTCATGGGGTTTGGAGAGTCAGTATTGATTTTTATTACTTTTTTTTCCTTTTTTTTTTTTTTTGGCTGATGCTCTGGGTCAGGCAGTCAAGGAAAGCAGTAATGAGCCTTTATTGTTTAATTATTGAGAAGCAGCTTCATGAATAGGGAACTGAAAAACTCAGCAGCAGAACTTTGTCACAGATAGAAGGAAGAGAGGGAGCAGTCACGCTGGAGGGAGGAGGGCTGTGCCCTCAGAAGCAAGGACGTTCCCCAGGAGTGTTGTTTTCTTGGCTGTGGTCCTTCATGCAGATGCTCCTCAGCTCTGCTGAATCGCTTTATCGCTTTGCCTTCACTGTGCCCATGCTGATGTGGAGTGCCCGTCGCCTCCTCTTACCCCTGAAATGCCGTGCTGCCTGCTTCAGGGGGGTCCGAATCATGGGGGGGCTCCGGGAGCTGCTGGGGATCAGCAGGATTTGAGGCTGCATTTGGAAAACTCATGTGTGCCTCTGCTTGGCTGGGGGACCTCTTGCCTCGTGGTTGTGGTAGCTGGAGCAGAAATCTCAAGGCATCTAAAGCCAGCATCTGCTTTTGAAAGATCAGGCTTTGCTGGGAGGGCTGCTAGTGCTCCAGGATGGGGGCTGGAGCTGGGAGCTCTGCTCCCTGGGTGCTGCAGGACCTCCTGCTCCTTCTCCTGCGCTGCCGATGAGTTCATCACTTCAGGCAACAGCTTTCTCGGGGTTTAGTCTGGGGTGGAGAATACACTCCTGAAGTGGTGATAGACCTTCTGAGATGTTTGCCAGGAGCATTCCTCTGACCTATCTTCTCTAATGTAAACAAGGGGAAGTATTTGCATTTAAAAACTAAATACTGCAGACCGAAGCCCTTTCCAAACAAACCATCCTGCTGCGCACAGCCGGGATGAGCAAATAGACCGGGGCTGTGACAGATGGGGGCACACATAGCTGCGAGGTGCTGGTGCCAGGGCTGGGGTGTCACGGGTGGCTGTGGCCATCAGTGGGGCTGGGCAGCCAGGACCCAGCGGCGGCTGCGATTTGGGGTTACTGAGGGGGTGCCTGTTCCTGCACTGCCCTGAAGCTTCGTTCCCCCTTCGCTGTGGAGCTGTGCTGGCGCGGGCAGCGCTGGGGTGAGGGCAGGGACTCGCATGGAGGGGTTTGCCTGTGAGCCCAGGCAGGATTCACAGGATTTTAGGAGTGGGAAGGGACCTCCATAGATCGTCAAGTCCAGCCCCATTCCCATCCTCGGGAAGGTCGGTGTGCTGCCGTGATGCTTGACGGCTGGGGGATGCAGGCGGCTGTGCTAGGGACAGTGATGGTCTCTGCTGTACCAGGGGATGTCGGCAGTCCCTCAGTTGTCTTCCCTTGTATATTCCCTTTTGGTTTCCTTTTCAGTCCTTTTCCATCTCATTATCTTACCATTTCCTTCCTATTCAGCATCTTCTTGCCTTCACCCTCTCTTATCTCTCCTGATGACTGAAGCTCTTGGACTTGAGAGCCCACTGACCCCATCCCAATTCATGTTGGTTTTCCTTCCACCTGCAGACACCAGTATTCCTTGTCCTCTGTTTTCTCCCCAGCCAGCCATTCTCACACACAAGTACTTCGGTCTCATAATGATAGTTAGAGTGGCAGAAAACAGTTTAAAGGCATCTAAAGCCAAGAAAGTGTTTCCAGCCTTCCATCAGGAAGAGAAAGGGCATCTGAGCTCTGTTTCTCTACTGTCTCTGACAGAAATACAGCTTTCACTCTTCTTGTTCATGATACATGGAATAACATGGATACAGCCTGTTCTTAACAGTATTTCTCCTGTTTTTCCATTAAAATGAAACATGTTCTTTAGAGGGTTGGAATATTTTTGCTATCTGGGTTGTGGATGGCAGGGAAGGTGGATTAATGTGTCCGTATGGTGAGAGATGGGCAAATACTGCAAAACCCCCTCCCCCCCGCAACCTTTGTCCTGCATGCAAATATTTAAGTGCCTGCTGTTCATAGTTGTTTTGAACTTCTTCATTTAAACACTGACTTGGGTACTGGAGTGACGCAGGTTTTCTGGCATGAATTTTTATGAAGGGTGAATTTTAAAGCCATGGGCACAAGGACTGGGGGAAAGCAGGTGGTTTATTCTCCCACACAACTCTTCAACCTTTCTCCAGCCATGGACCACAGGGTGCATCTAGAGCAGGGCTTGACCCTGAGACCCCCATCAGGGCTCTGCTGCCTTGCTGCTGGGCTTGGTCAGACCAGGTGCCCCAGCACCTGCCCTGCGTTTTGTTGGCATTCCAGAGGAAGGGATCAACCCTTTGGGATCACAACCTGTCACTCTAGGAATTGTTCGAAATTTCTGAGTCATTTTTAAAGAATTAACCATGTGCAGAAGCCAAAGCTGCTGAGCAGAGAAAGAACCCAAACGCCTAACAAAATCATCTGTAACGAACTGTTATTCATATAATTCAAATCCTCCGTTATTTATAGAGTGCTGGGAGAGCATTCAGCTCCTCACAAACATGAAATAAGCCCTGAGCTGCATATAAATCACAGGGACAGATCCTGTCATGCTTCACACTGTGGGTAAGAGGTGGGTGAGCCACAATGCTTGATGATTCCAGGGCAGCCCTGGCCACCTGGGTGGTGAAAGCCACCCCAAAAGCACGGCTTCATGTACTGGGCAGGTTTTAGGGGAAATCCAGTCACTTCCCTCACAGCCAGGGTCTCCCATGGGAGCTGATGGAGCCACCGTAGCTCCACGGACTGCTTGTTTGCTTTAAAAAACATAGGTTTGCTCCCAGGCTTCCATCAGGAGCAGGGTGATGTCAGCATCTCTGGTCTGCACTGGGAGATTTCAGATTGTCGCTGGTGATGGAGTGGGCTGGGCATGGGAGCACAGCATGTGCCTCCCAAGCCCAGGATTTGCCACCCTGGGGGGGTCTGTGCCTGCTGCCAGGCTGGTGGGCTTGCTCCCACCCCACCCTGATGTCTGAGAAGTGAGAGGGAGGAAGCAAAGCAGGTAAAATCGTGTCACTTGTGGTCACCCGGGGCGCAGGACCCTGAGAGCGCACCCTGGGTGCCTTTAACAGCCCAAAATCAAACCCAAACCCTTCCCAAACACCTCTGTGCTATCCCATCACCCTACGTTTCTTCTCTCCTGGCTGTGATGGCTGTAAAGAGCTTCAGCAATGAACACACACCCTGGCTCTGCCTCTTGCTTGCTATCCCAGGGCTGCTTTGCTTTTAGCACTCCCCAGGCTGAGCTTGTGCCCATCCCATGGGCTTCATCGAAATGGGGGGGGGGGGTAGGGAGAGGGAGGAACACCCCACCAAAACTCAGTGCCGCACATCCATGAGCAATTTTTGTTTGAGGAAAAGCTGTCAAGTAGGGCTGAGGACCCAAGAAGAACGGCATCCCTATTGGTGTGGTGTTTAGAGAGGAACTGGGTTCTCACTGTGTCAACAGCACTTGGCGTGAAAGTGGCCGTTGTTTGGCAAGACACTGCTCCTTTCACCCCACACCCCCCAGCTGCTGGGAGCCGGGTGCTGTTTTGACGGACAGAGCGAGTGCAACGCCGACAGTTGGTTTCATTTCCAGCCAGTTGCAGGCATCGCTCCCGGGGCCGGAGCGGGGCGGCTGGTGCTGCTGGGTGGCCGTGCTGGGGGCACCAGTAATTATTTGTGGTGTTTGGTAGTAGAAATGTTAATACAGGGAAGAGGGACTGGCAGTGACTGGGGCTGGAGCAGGAGCATGGTGCTGCAGTGGTGGCACAGGAGGTGGCAAGGGATGAGTAGGAAACGTGGGAGTGGGATTTCTTCACTGGGGTCAAGTGATGACCCCGTGGTTAAAGCTTGGTGTCGTTTTGGAGCCTTTGGGGTTTTCAGCACTGATAAAGGGGTCGGGACTGTGGTGTACCTCAGCATCACGGGGGGACCTTTCACATGTGCCATAAGTGTGTGGGGGGGTTGCAACGATGCTATGGGTTGGTGTCCTCTTGTCCCCTCCCTTGTGCTCTGTCATCTCTTCCGTGGGAGACCTGGGCTGCTCCTGAGGTGGCCCAGTCCATGCTAGTGCTGGAAGGGCTCTGGGTTGCTGCAGAGGAGCAATTCATGCAGTCCCCATGTCAGCTGCCTAAGCTGTCAACCTGCAGAATCCCAGTGAATGTTACTCCCTGCAGCTCCCCCCCATGACAAGGGTAAGATCGCAAACTGTAAATCAGGGAGGAGAGGACACAGCTTCCGTCCTGGGAGCATCTCTGGGCAAGGAGTTCGAGGTGGGCTCTGGTACCAGAGAGTGGCCAGGCTCTGGCTCTGCTGTGCCTGCGATTCATGGCTGCACCTAAGGGATGGAGTGATGTCATGATGTGGTCCCCAGTATTTCCTGTTCTTGGCTGATTTCTGTGCAGGTGTTGGAACAAATTCACCTGGGTTTGGGAATAGCTGTTGCGTTACTCAACTCATATCATCGAAGTGGGACTTGGAGCTGCTCTTGTCTCATTTTCCCAGCGTGGGGACTACTGAGCCCCTGTGTTTGCTTCCTTTGCAGGTGTCCCGGGTGCCCGTGGAGTCCTGTGAGCAGTACACGACCTGCGGGGAGTGCCTGAGCTCGGGTGACCCCCACTGCGGCTGGTGCACGCTCCACCACATGTAAGTCCAGCCTCTGTCAGAGCTGCTGCTGGTGACAATGAAAGCGGCTTCCAAAGCCACCGTGTGACCTTTGCAAAAGGCAAACTGGGTTTTGAAGTTCCTTAAATCCATTCTCCTCTTCCCTGGGCACTTCCTGCCTTGGATGTGCCACTGAAAATCCCAGAGGTAAAGGAAAACAGATCCCCTTGTTAGGAGTGACAGGCTGCATGCAGCACAGAGCGGGTGCCATGAGCACCCAGGAAAGCAGAACATAAACTAGTTGGGATGGAAGCCTCATGTTTCATGCACTGGTGCTTGCCCAGGCTCCAGTTAACCAGGAATATTTAAAGGCAATAGTAGATTTAAGTCCCTTGCATTCACAGAGGTTACAGCACAGAGCACCAAGCCCTGTTAAATGCATCGGGAAGAGGGATTTTGTGCTCCAGCATCCCGATGGGGCTGAGCCGGCAGCGCAGGGCTGGGAGCTGGCAGCTTCCTCACGGGTATCAACAGGCACAAAGGGCCAAGGGTGGTTTGTTTTTGTTCAGGGGAGCTCCAGGAAACACTCTCTGCATTCAGGAGGTGTCTGTGTCCTTCCTTTCTCTCCCCTGCACCATCACTTCCTAAGGCGGAAGGGGGACCACCAGGCAAAGGCAGCTCGGGGGAGGAGGGGGAAGCCTCGAGGAGGCTGGAGGAGAGGAATAGAAATCCCTCCGGCTGGGTGCCAGCTCGCAGAGCAGCCCCGTTAAATGCATGGAAATGGGGCGGAGGCAGAGTTCAGGGACCCAGAGCGAAGCTTGGCCACATGCCTGAGCAGCAGGTGCTGGAGAGGGAGCGTGGGACGGCAGGCTCCTCCGCAAATCCGGCCTGGATTCCGACCTGTGGGCTTTTTGGGGTGCAGGCTGGCTCCCCGCTGCTTGCCTGGTTCGTAGAGTCGTTGCTGTGCTTGGGGAGATGCAGGAGAACCACTGCAGGCCCTGAGCATCCCGTGGGGTCCCCACAGGCAGGGGGCTGGGGCAGAGCAGCCCCCCCAGCAGGATGACATCACAGGGGACACACAGGTGCCCTGGGCATTTTTAATTTTTTTATTTCTTTTTTTTTTTTAGCTTTTTTCATTTCAGACAAGCCTGTCCAGCCCTGCAGCCAAGCCACCATATGTGCTGTTGTGTCCAAAAGTCTTTGCTGTCAGAGCAGCTCTACCAGAAAGAAGTGATTCCCATCCCTTTGCCCCTTCCCTTGAGAAAGCCATCCCTGTGTGCCCTTCCAGTGGCTGGGACAAAAGCCACCACAGCCTTTGGATAGTGAAGGGACAAGGAAGGAGGAAGGGGATGTGCATCTGGCCTGAGGTGCAGTCTGTAGGTACTCCCAGGAGCCAGCCATAGGGACCTGAGAGCACCGACTCACCCAGGACGGTGCCTTTCAGTGCCTGGGCTGTGGAGCTGGAGGGGGTGGCTGCCTTACGTGCCTGTGGGTGTTTGGCATTGCTCCTCTGCAGCAGCTTGAGCATCACAGAGTGCTTTCCTAATGCTAATGAACCGAATCTTCATAAACCACCTGGGAAGCAGGTAAAGGTTGTTATCTTCATTTTGCAGAGAGAAAACCCTCAATGTCAAGAGGAGAGAAGGGTGTCATTTCCTCTGCCCTTTTGGCCGTGACATTTCGGCATTAACCTATTCCCAGCAAGGGTTTCTTCCCTGATGGTATTTCTCAACCCTCCCTTCAAGCATCTGCACTTTCCTGGCCTGCTTGGAGCAATGATCATTTTTTTTAGCTTTTGTCTTAAGCTGTAAATAATTGAGTTTATCTTGCTGTTCTTGAAGCCTCTGTCATATTTGTTTGGAAGCCCCAAGTGCCGGAGTGTTTGTATTTAATTTGTCATGTCTCTCTCCTCTATTTCTTACTTGTCCCTCCTGCCAGATGGACCAGCTGCTCCTCTGCTCTGTGGAAGGGTTGTGGGTCAGGGTGTGATGCTCGTGCTGCGGTTTCTGAGGGCTGGTAGAAAGGGTGAGGGGCAGGAGAGGAGATGTGTTTGTCCTTGAAAGGGCAAGAGAGTGGCTGGCTGCCGGAGCGAGCGTGGATACTGTAAACAGCAGCACTGAGTCTCGGTTGGGGGTTGGAATCCTGGTGTTTCTCCCCACTGCAGGCCAGCCTGAGCGGCAGCTCCTCTATGGGCACTTGGCATCTACATCTGTGGCTGCCAGAGAGCGTGGACACATGGGTCCTGAGCTGTCAGGGAGCCAGGAAAAAAAAGTAATCAGGGTTTTAAATGATGTACTGGATGTCTGAACAGATACGGGTGTGAGGGGGATGGATGGACCACTGCCCGTTCCAGGTGACATTGGGCAGGGTGTCCAGCCTCAGCTGGAGAGGAATAGTAAAGGGAAAATAAAAGGACCTGAGTTGTCCTGGGATGAAGCTTTCATTGTCAGTGTTACACAGAGCTTTCCTTGGGTGCTGTTGTGTATTACTGTCTCTTGGAGGCCAGAGTCAGGGCTCAGGGCAGCTGCACAGCGGGATGCTGGCAGACATGGGCTCATACCTACAATTTATGGGTGGTGATAGTAGTGAAGCTCATGAATGAACTGCCAGTGAGAAGAAAATGGGTGAGCTGTGGAAGCAGGGGCTGGTCACACTGCAGTGCAGGCTGATGGAGGTAGCTCTGGCCATGAACCTGACCCCAGGAGGCAGCAGGCTGCGGGCTGAGTGCAGGCACCCAAGCACACCAGTACCTCCTGCCCTCAATCCCAGGCACAGGACGTGTGACCAAGGGCTGGAAACCAGCAGGAGAGGTGCTCATCCTCTTGCAAAGCTCCTCTGCTCACCCACGGTCCCTGGAGCAGCAGTGCAATGGCTGAGCCATGTCACCTGGCCAGGGGGTTGCTCCCAGTAAGAGTTTGTCCTCTCAGTGGGAGAGAAGGATCTTCTGCTCCTCCCCTCCAGCAAACATCACTCTTTGGGAGCACGAGGAGGCCTCGAAGAGATTGTTAAAGAGTCTCTTCAGCCCAGTGGGATTTGAAACCTGCAAGACTTCCATATGCTGCTCTCTGCAAGTGTATTATTGTCTACGGACCTATTTATCTCTGTTAGGGCTGTTGCCATAAATAGTATGATAAAAAAGAGCCATTCCAGTGAGTCAATGAGATAAAGGCTCCAGTCAAGAGCTCACTTTAAAGCTATCTTACAGATTCACTTAAACCTCAATAACTCTTCCTTTGGCAGCATTCATATTTACCTCCATTATACTCCAAAAAAAGAGGGAAAAAAGCCCAGAGAGGGTGCAGAGAACAGGGGGAGTGTTTGCTGGGCATCACATGGGTGGCCTGGGAAGGAAAAGTGTCAGCTCTGCTTTTCTTAATCGAAAGCAAACAGCCTCTCAGGGAGGATGCACATCCCGTTTCAGTGTGGGGAGCTCTGGCTTTGCCGGGTGCCTGTCAGGTGGGAGCTGGATGCTCACAGGGGAACCTCAGGCTCTGGTGGGCAGGAGGCGTTTCGGCTGGTGTGTGTGTGTGTCCAAGGCTGGCCGAGCCCCTCCACGGGGAACCAGGGAAACAAGCAGTTTGACAGCAGCACCTTGTTAATTCGAGTAACATATATGCTCAGGTAACTGTCAGGAACGTGCTGGTGGCGTGTGGGGCTGGTGACAGCATCTCCATCCCCTGACCTTTGCGCCACCGCTTGAAATCGGGTCCAAGATCGGCAGTGAGTGAAAGCTGGCAGAGTTTGCTGATGCCTTATTAAGGCTCTTAACACCAAAAGGCCAATGTGTCATCTGTGCCTGGGGATGGGGCTTGGAAGAAAAAGGTTTTTCCCAAGTGACATACAAGAGAAAATCACCGAGGGATGGCAGTGCCACGCTGCAGTCACTGATACCTGGCTCGAAACGCTGACGATGCTTCCATGGTTTCCTTGTGGGCACTCCTCTACCTGCTGGAAGCGACTGAATCTCACTGGGCTCCAAAGATGCCTGCAGTGGAAACCAGGAACACCAGTTGCCCTGAGGCACATGGTGTGCCAGGAGCACTCCTAGTCGCTTCATTGTGCTTGGAGACTGGTGTTCCTGATGGTGGAACTGGGACATCTGGAGGTAGAGGGGTAAAAACTGGCCAAGGCACAGCTGGCAGTACCGGGAAGTCCCGTTCCCAGCCCTGTCCCACTCCTCAGCTCCAGGAGGTTAATCAACTATGTGGGTTTGTTTTAATTAGAAAGGAGGAGTCCTCTTGGTACTGAGCTTTAGTGCTTCATGGTTAATTCCTGTGCAGATGATGAAGTTATGGCTTGTGGGGTCCCTGCCGAGCAGCGGCAGGGTGCCTGGCTCACCCTGCACCCACAGCTCCCACTGGAACATGGGGCTTTGAAGCTCTGGAATGTGTCCCAGTGCAGGCAGGACCAGGAATTACTCCTGAGATACTTGTGGTTTATCTTTCCTCTGATCACAGAGTATTTTTTCAGTGCCCTTTGGTCTGGAGTCTGTGCCTAATACCTGGTCCGGGTGCAGAGCATCACCCCTGGACCTGCCACTATTTCCCCCTTCCCCTGCCTGAGGAGGCTCTGCCCTCCTCTTTAACTCACCCCTGCTCGGCTGGAGCACCTTGTGCTGTTTGACATCTTCCCCGGGTGCTTTGTGCTCGCTGATGTGTGCTCCTGTGTGGCAGGTGCTCCCCGAGGGACAGCTGCGAGCGAGCGGAGGAGCCGTACCGATTTGCAGGCAGCATCAGCCAGTGCATGAGCATCACCGTGCAGCCCAGCAGCATCTCTGTCTCCGAGCACAGCCTCCCGGTAAGTGCCAGTGGGGATGGGATAGACCTGTTGGTGAGAGGCATTTCCAGCGGGTTTCAGGTTCATAGTCCATTCTCCAGCCTTTCTCCCTGCCCGTCGGCACAACTGTTTTCCCATGAAGTCAGGCTTGTGGAGGGACTGGTGAGGGAAGGGGCCATCCCAGCCGAGGAGAAGGGGGTGGGGATGGCAGAAACAAATTCCCCTTCCCCGTGGGCCTCAGCTCACATTTCTCTTGGTCCGGTTTCATTAGCTGTTGAAAGGAAAGGCTTTGTTTCCCAAACAGCTCATCTGTGAGCTCTGCTGAGGCCCGGCTCTCTGAAGCATCCCAGCTGTTGCTCTCCGAGCCCCCCAGCACCCCACGGCAGCTGCCCTTGCTGCAGCCCCTTCCCACTCCCCGACAGGGCCGGCTGGCCTCACCTGCCTGCTGAAATGGGGGCTGCAGGGAGGCTGCTCACCCCTCCGGGCAATTGGAGGGGGCAGTTTTGAACTAGAAAGCATCAGGTAATGGAAATAGGAAGGAAACTGGGGCAGCTCTGCCTGCTGATGGGTTGGTGCCTGTGTTTTGTCTCCCCTCTGCCCTCCCTGGCCTCAGCTCAGCTTGCTGGTGAGTGATGCTCCGGACCTGACGGCTGGGGTCACCTGCCTCTTCGGGAACCTGACGGAGGTGGAAGGGCAGGTTTCGGGCAGCCGGGTTTTGTGTGTGTCACCAGCAGCGAAAGACGTTCCCTCCATACCTGTGGATCAGGGTAAGTAACCAGTTCTGGGCAGTAACATGACATCTGTGCCACCAGAAAGTGCAGCCTTGGTTTGGGAGGATCTGCTGGATGGAGCAGACCCTTTGGGGGAATCCCTGCTCCTGTCAAAGCCCAACAAACCCAGGGAGCTAAATATGCTTCGTCCCTAAGAAATGTACCCAATGCTGGGAAAGACCAGCTGGGAGCAGGCAGCACCCCATGTTTTCCTGGTCCTTACACCATCCCCACGCTGCCAGACCGCTCCCTGGGAGAGGACCGGAGCCATCTGTGCCCCCCGCGGTGGCTCATGAGTGGGGCAGGGGCTCGCAGCCTCACCACACCAGTGGATCTGGAAAGCAGGAACCCTCCCCTGGGCCTGGCTCAGCACCCACGAGTAGGTGGAGGCAGTTTCTATTTTTTGGTCCTGATCTTTAGGTTGTTTCTTCATTAATGTCACTGCTGTCATATTTTCTCTTCCCATAACCAAAATGCTACTTGCTTAAAACTCGTTTTCTCCTTGGCCTCCTTCCAGGTGTCAACTGTACTTCCCTGCTGATGTCTTTGTGTTTCTAAGGCATTATATGGAGCCCAAGACTCGGAGAATGCTGGGGGCCGGGAG
The DNA here is from genome assembly GCF_964237585.1 of Gallinula chloropus. Lineage (NCBI taxonomy): Eukaryota > Metazoa > Chordata > Aves > Gruiformes > Rallidae > Gallinula > Gallinula chloropus. The sequence goes on from NC_140112.1 coordinate 4,422,884, forward strand.
CCGCCGTGGTAGCGGGGCTGGCAGAGGCTTACCCACAGCAATCTGCCCTTAATGAACCCGGTGCTGAGGCTCCTAAAGAGCTTTGCTAACACCCCTGCTTCCAGCATTGTCTCCTATTCTGGTCTATCCTCAGAGTAGACTGAATCAGGTTTTATCCTGGAGACAGGATGCTCTGGGGACTGGGATAAGACACCACGCGACCCAAGGCAGCGCTTAGACCCTGCATCTCCAATGTATCTTCCACCAAAGCTGATTTGGTTGGGAAGCATTGCTGGAGACAGCCAGCCCAGCACCCCAGGGTGCTTGAGGGCAGGGTTCATCGGGGGGTTGCTCAGCCCCCAGCTTGGGGAACTGCTGCAGACCCACTGCGATGCCTGGGGAAGCAGGGAGATGAAGGCAACCTGGCTTCCACCTTCTACCCCAGAAGCAGATGGCTCAGCACGCTGGCAGGCGGGGAGCGGTTGCCCCCACGTCTGCTGTTGCTTCCTTCGTTAACTGGTGGTGGTGGGACTGACAGGCTCTGGTTTGTGTCCCCAGACTGGTTCGGCGTGGTGCTGCAGCTGAAGTCGCGGGAGACGGGGAGGACGTTTGTCAGCACGGAGTTCAAGTTCTACAACTGCAGTGCCCACCAGCTGTGAGTGCTCCCTCCATGTCCCCAAAACAGGGCAAGACACCAGCTGAAAGGAGGAAAGGGCTGGGAAATGGATGCTGGGCTCTGGGCACAGCTGGGGGGGTTCGCATGCTGCTTGGTCCAGCCAGCAGACTCACGCTGTAGAAGGGGAGCCCACCGGGTCTGGACATCCCTGAGCTCCCCTGGGTGTGTGTGAAGCATCTCTGCCTTGTGAGATGCAGGCGGAGTGAGCCTGAAAAAACCTCAACCTGCTGGTGCCCCCAAGCTGCCTGATCCCGCAACTGTGAACTCGCCTGGATCTTCGGAGGCAGCTGGTGATGGCAGAGCAGAGGGTCAGGAGAGGTGGCCTTGTGGGGAGGTGGGCTTGTGGGCAGCCAGAGGAGGCAGAGCCTTTCCCCACTGCACTGAGCAGGAGAGCAGGGTGCTGGCTGCTCCAGTGATGCTCCATGGGGTGACAGGACAGCACGGCTGCCAGAGGAGAAGCGATGGCAGGGACTGACCTGGGTGTGTCCAGCCCTGGGGTCTGAGCACAGTGGCTATATTTTAGATGGGGTGAGCGAGAGCGCTGGTGGCAGCAGCTCCCTGCAGCCTGCCTGTCCCCAGAGTCGGGCAGAGCAGCCCTGAGAGCCCAGTACAGCAGCCCAGGCAGGGTGGGATGCTCCACAGAGGGCTGGGAAGGCACAGTGATGCTGAGCATCCTGGAATTGTATCCCCCATGGGCACAACTGCTGCTAAAAGGCAGCATGCAGCCGTCTGGCCTCACAAACATGTTTATGGCTTCCTCCCTGGGAACACAGCAAGCCCCAAAGCACCAAAGGAACATGGGCAGGACCTGCCAGGAGTTGGGTAGCAAAAGGCAGGTCTGCCCTGTGGGGCTGGGCGGCATCTGCAGCGGCAGGTTCAGCTGCCAGCTCTGCTCCAGGAGTGGGATTTATTGCTGGAGCTGGCTGGTAGGAGTCAAGAAGTGCCAGCACAGGGTCACTCCCAACTTTTCTGCACTGGATTTGAAGCTTCAAGCCTGGGGCCTTCCCTGCTGTGCTTGGAAGAGACTTGCCTGTGCTGCTGGGCTTGGCTGGCCTGCAGTTTTTCTAGGCAGGCATTCAGGGGTTTTAAATTCAGCTTTGAGCCATAGCACAGAGTGGAGGTAGCCGAGTGAAAGGAGCCCTGTGAGCTGTGCTGTCCCCACACTGCCCCTCACGGTGGTCTGTATCCATTATCCCGGTAATCCCTGCCTCCTGTCCTGCTGCCCCTTGTATGCACCTCTGTCCTCTCGTCCTGGTCCCTCAGTCAGGCTGTTCTGCACCAGCCTCTCCTCCAGCTGAAAGCACTTCCAGCACTTCTCCTGCATCCTGCTGGTTTTGAATTTGTGTGAAGGATGGTGTCACAGGGACCCCTGTTTTCTCTTGGGGGGCTGAGGAGGTGAAGATGCTTACTACAGGTATTAGCAGCTGTCATGGACTGTGCACTGAACCAGCAGCCAGTTTGTGTGGAGTAAAACCCACCCAGCCAGTTCACGGGCAGCTGGGCCACCCCGTGCCTGGGAGGGCTCTGCCTTCCCTCAAAAGCATTTCATAAACACTTAATGTCTTCCAACATGAGGCAAAAGTGCATGCTGGACTCCTTGCTCTCCAAGGCCAGGCAGGGCTGTTGCTGTTGACAGGGAGCATTCCTGACTTGTAAAACAGCTGATCTGATTTTTGCCAGGTTTGCCCTGTTTCCCACTTCGTAGAAACTAAAGCCCAGGTCTGGTGTCTGTGCGATGCTGGGCTTTATTTTATGCCAGTGCAATGATGTGCGATAAATCCCAGCTCGGATTTTATTACTGAGTGAGTTGTGAGGCTGCTTACAGACTGTCTGCCAAGCGTGTGTTTTCCCAAACCTCAGTGTTAGTTTTGTTGTATCAGAACATCCCTCTGAAGAAATGATCTTCCCACAAAGGATGCTGAGCTCAGCATCCCACCTGGGCCTGTCCATTAGGGCATCAACCTCCTGTCAGGACAACCTCCTCCCTAACTCCCCTCTCTCCCCCCAGGTGCCTGTCTTGTGTGAACAGCGCGTTCCGCTGCCACTGGTGCAAGTACCGGAACCTCTGCACCCACGACCCCACCACGTGCTCCTTTCAGGAGGGACGGATCAATGTCTCTGAGGTACTGGGCCAGTGGTTTGGCTCTTTTCTTCTTTACTTTTCTCTGGTGCAATTAGAGTAATCAAGGCTTTTGGAGGGGAGGATGGCTTTCCATGGATCAGGGCCTCTCTCTCAGCTGGCATCAGGAAGCGTGGATGCAGCTCAAAGGACCAAGACGCCAAAGCTGGTCCCGCTGTGACACATGGGTACGCTCAGGTTTGGTGACAACTGTAGCTGCTGTGGTGCTTTTCTTGAGGGGTCTGGAAGACTCCTCGAAGGCCAGCGTGTTTCAGCAGCTCTGCTTTCCAGACTCACAGAATTATAGGGGTTGGGAGGGACCTCCAGAGATCGAGTCCAGCCCCCCCGTCCAAAGCAGGTTCCCCAGGACAGGCCGTGCAGGTGACCTCACATTCCAGACGTGCAGGGATTTGCAGGGAGCAGTCAGATGCAGAGCTCTTGGTGGAACTTGTTCAGCAAGTTGTGTTGGCAGGTCTGAAACGTGTGGCAGGAGCTGGACTGTAAACTGATTAGCATGGGAATTATGGATGTGAACAGCTCCAGGCTTTGGGAAAGAGAATCCAGCACTGTGGACCTGGAGCCGTCTCTCGTAGTTAACAAAAGGTGTGGGGCTCCAGTCCAAAAAAGGCTTTTAACAGTTGGAAGGAGGATCTGTTCTGCTAGGTCTGTGTGTGTGCCAAGGTGGAGGGATCCAGGGAAGAAAGGAGGTTGTTAGCACAAATTCCCCATCTAAGGTTACCACCAACCCCTGGCCTGGGGTTTCTGCACCCAGCGTCCTGTTTGATTCCCTGGCTTCAGGTTCACCAAGTAGAGATACAGCCCCACCTCAGCAAGTAGTGGAGGCAGAGAAAAGCCAGGTCACAGAGTAAGACACTGAGCCATCAAGAAGCGACTGAAAGGGCCAGGTGGCTGCTAAACCAATAGTAAACTGAAAACGTGACTCATGGGTCGGTCTGGGTAAAGCGCTGCCAGGAGGCACATAGACACAAGGCAGGAAATGGGAGTGGGCTGCATGTGTAGATACCTCTGTGGGGATCCACCAAACCTATTTCAGTGGGGATCTGCTAAACCACGACAAGGAGCCAAGGGCTGGATGGTACCCAGGAGCGGGTGCTGTCTGCAAGGGACGGGGAGAGGGCTCACCCCCAGCCCCAAAGAGCTGTCCCGTGCGGCACAGGCAACAGGATGCCCAGGGAGAAGCATCCACCCTGGGGACAAAACAAAAGCTTTCTCAGTCCAGTTCAAAGTCAAGAGACTTCCTTTCAACGTAACAAGAGAAAGCAAAACTCTTTGCTTTCCCTTCTCTCCAGCGATGTGGGGCTCTTTCTCCTTGATGCTCAAAGCACCGCTGTCTTCCCAGGCTTTACAGTCGTAGTTCTCAGTTTTATAGGTCTTCAACCCCATGATCTCAGAAGCGTTTGACAAGTCCCTGGTAAAGTAGGACAATCCCATTATCTCCGTTTTTCTCCTGGGAACGCACAGGACTTGCCTGAGATCACACAGAGGGAGCGAGTGGAGGAGTTGGTATCTCTACCAGTTCCTGCTGGGATCACAGGGCTGTCGTGTCTCCAAAGAACTTCCTCTGTCATCTTCATCTTGCAGAGGTGGTTTCTTACCAGGAGATGCTGTGTGATACCTAACACCTTCCTGGTGATTGCTGATAAGGGCTGATGATAGCAATACAGATGCTCCGCTGTTCCTCATGACTTCTCCAGAGCTCAGAACTGAGCAAAGCCAGTCCCAAAAAACTAATTTGTTTGCTTCTTTAAGGCAAATAAATTGCCCCTTGTGTCCACAGTGCAGTGCCAAGGCCTTTGTTACGGGCACTTTACCCCAGCTAGCACAAGACACGGGATAAATCCCTCACAAAGAGTTTGCTCTCATAAACCACTTCAGATCACAACCTTCTCATTGTGTCATTATTAGCCAACTGCTTGTGCTTACCACCTCTGCTCCCTTCCAGAGAGCCCGTTGTGTTTGGAGCTGGTGATAGCCATGGAGGCACACGCTGCCCTACTTTGGGTCCCATGTGCCTCTTCTCACATAAGATTTGCACGTGTGTTCACACGGGGATGGAAATCTTCTCGTGCCTTCATATTTCATTTAAGAGAAAATATCTTGAATATTCCCTTTTACTCCTGGCCCATCAAAATTTGTGCCCCAGTGGGATTCAATGAGTAACAAACTCCTTTTGATGCTCCTAGAAGTCGTCTGTCTTGAGAAGGGAAAAGAGCTCGAAGCCTCAGCCACTTGGCAAGGTGGTGGGGGAAAGCAAGTCCTTCTTCGAGAGCTCTGCACTTGCTCCTTGCAGCCTTCTGGTTGTATTGACCAAGCTAAATGCTGCCTTCTTCCCCTGCTTTCCATGAAAATACTACCCAGAGAACAAGCTTTTTCTACCTCTCTGCCCACTGTCAGATGACTTTTCTTAGTCTTTTTGTAGCCTGAGGCATCCTTTGTCCACAGAAGGTGTCTGCTCCAACACTGAGCGATCCAAAGAGCAGTGGGAAGGCAAAGGTCTGGGGCTGGCTGGTACCTACCAGAGCAGGGCTTCTCCAAGAAGAGGCCCCATGGGGGCTGTCTCACTCTACAGAGCTTCAGATCAGGCCTGTGATAACATTTTAACGTGGTGGAGGTGGTGGGGTTTGTGTGTGTGTGAGGCTATACGACTTCTCCCTCTAAATGTGTAAATCATGCAGATGAAGAGGAATATAGATGCATAAATATATCCTTAACCCCCATCCCAGTGGCAAGCTAGAACCAAATAAATCCTATTAGTCTCCCAGAATGTGGGATCCCGTCCTGCTTTGATGTCCACTCCGTGCAGATAATGCCATTTCCACGTGTGAGGTGCTGAATCAGGGGATGGAGCATTTCAGATTCTGGGAGTTTAGTGCAGAAGCCAGATTTCAGCTCTGGTCTGATGCCTTTAAATTCTCATTGCTTTTAGAGCGAGATCTTTGCCCCTGGCCGTGCCCTTGGATGCTGAGTGCTACTTGATGCGCCTTGAAGGAAATAAAACACAATCAAACCTTCCTCATATGTGTCCTTACAATCCCTGCTGTTGAATACCTGAATGGGAGCTGTGATGTGCAGGAGATCACTCAGAGGAGCATCTGAGTCCGCCCAAGTCAGCAAATGACTCTGTGGGTCACCTCACTTCTGGGAAGATGGGTTTGTTTGAATAAGAACCAGCAGTAACACAAAGCCTGCTTGCAGCAAGGTTAACTCCTGTGAATTTGAGATCGGTTCAAGCTTGTTGGCAACACTTTTTTCATGTGGATTTGTGATGTGTTGGGTGTTTGGAGGGGGAAGGAGCCGTGTGGGAAAATGCTCCGCAGGGCTGCAGGGGACAGGAGGGTGCAGGGAGCTGGAGGGAGATGTTCCCTCCTGGGAACCACTCCTGCCCTCACCTCTGCTACAAAACAGCTTCTTTATGGGTGAGAGATCGGCTCTCCAGCCGTCCATGGTTTGCATGGCTGTAAATGTCACAGCACTTCGTAAACTAGTGGGGAAGACCTGGGTTACAGCACGGAGCTCAGGACCAAAGGGCTCTGGGTAAGACTTTACCAGTGAGAAAGGGCTCGCTTCAGTTGCCTTTCTTTTCATGTTTGGTTTCTAAGATCTGCTCTCTGGTAGCATAAATGAAGACTAATGTGTTTCCATGAGTGACGGGGACCGTAATCCGTATCATTGGGAGCACAGCTGTGAGCCAGGGGTTTACATTCACGTGCCACATTCATTTATGTTTGTAACTTTAAAATGTGCCTAGCAAGTCAGCATTTGTAGAGGGTGGGTTTTTTTTTCAGATGAAAAGTACAAAACCCTTGTATTTTCTTCTGTTTGGATTAAATCCCATGGTTAAAAGAAACACCTGCCATTTCTAGGCACTTTCTTCCAAATAAGAACAAGATTTGACCTACTAAAACTGCTCTGTTAAACACAAACAATAACCAGGGGTGCTCTGTTCTGCTCCTGAGACAGGCACGTCGCAGGGTCTTTAAGGCATTTATAGACTTTGGAGTCTTTTGAGGCCAAAAAAGCGTTGGAGAAGCGTAAGGTGTCTCTGTAAATTGTGTGTGATGGTGCCTCATACGCAGAATATCCTCTGAGAGCCTGTGCCGCTCACCCAGCAGAGTCTCGTCTTCCTCCAGCAGATCTTCTGATTTGTGTTTATTCTGGTGTGCAGAAGTCAAGGAGGATAATGAGAGGGTGCAGCGTGTTTGTTTAGTGAGGGGAGGCAATAATGGCCTTTCTAACTCTCTGCAGGATTTACTTCTCATGAATTAAAAAACAAAGTAAACTGATTATGGTACAAATTGTATATTCCACTGGTCCAGTTCTCCTTTTAGTCTGTGTTTTCTGGATGCTCAGCTTCTCCTGGTGCTTAGACCTGAGCCCTACAAACCAGGGTTGATCTTGTTATTTACCACCTTGAAGGGACCTTTGCCACAGCCACGCAGAACCAATCCCAGCAGCACTGGTGCTGCCAACCACTTCCCAGGTCATCAGGAGATTCCTGTGAAGTGAGTGAGCATCGACAGAGGCATTGCTAGAGCTGGCACTATACCTCTCATGAAATAACTCATGGTAGGAGTAGCTTTTAGGCCAAAGAGGTGGCGAAGGGACGAAGGGAGCTGCCAGCACACCCCAGGGATGTGTGCAGGGATGCAGCTGTACATCACTGCAGCAGCAACTGGGAAACAAACTCCAACAAACAACAAAGGACCTGAAAGCTGAACCATGAGCCTGGATGGGAAGTGGCACAGAGGGAGAGTGGAGGGTCTCCAGCAGCACTACTGCAACGCGAGCAGCATCCGAGCAAGCCCTGCGCCCTCCACAAGCCCCTGCAGCTTCTGCAGCCTCACTCACTCATCTGATAAATTCAGCAGCAACTGCCAGCAGCGCTGCGGCTCCCCACGAGTGCCCTGGGCTGTTGGCAGCGTGGCATCTTCCTAGGATCCTCCGTACCCAAATGTGTGTCCCCTTATTACTGTGATCACTGTAGCTGTCAGCCAAGGCAGAGGGGCTGCCTTTCTCAGCGTTTCCCAGAGCAGCACAGGCTCACAGGCCTTTTTTTCACCAGAATCCCAACGTGACACCTTTCTCCTACTAAAACCGAAATTAAAACCCAATAATAATAAATTAAAAATTCTATTATCTCCTACTCATCCCTAATGATGGCAGAAGGGTTTTTGCTACCAGCATTTTCAGCACCACAGAGCAGATTTGAAAATGTGAGTCCTCTCCCATGTGTCTAAAGGAAGAAGCTTTTCTTTAAGAGTCATCTCACGAGTGGCAGTGCCCAGGAAGGATAATGGTCCATAACATATTCATTATTTTCAGGACTCTGCACTGAGGTTCTCCCACTGGCGATGTGGCTGGAGATTTTTTTGTTGTTGTTGTTTTCAATCATAACGTGATAAAAGACTCTGCAGCTCCAGGATGCCTTTCCTCCCCAGCACGGGCTTGCTGCGGAGCTGGGACCTCTCTGGTGTGAAGCCATTTGTCTCCTCGGCACGACATGGAGGTTAAATGCAAAACCTGAGCTGCAGCCAGACCTTGAGCAGAAGGTGGCATGGGTGTGCGGTGCATAGAGAGGAGGAAGGGATGTGTGTCAGCTTGGGATTTGGATGGAGAACACAGTCAACCTGAGGAGTTTGCTGGTGGGGTGGTGTAGGGGCTGAGCCAGGGGTTGGATCCACAGTACCAGGGTCTGTGGGAGCTGCAGAGCCAGGCTTCCCAGTGGCATTCCCTTCCAGCCTGTAAACCAGCTCTGCTGCAGAAAAGGGCTCTGCTGCAGAAAAAGGTCTTTCCATTTTCTTCCCTTCCCAGCACAGCCCACTTTCAGGCTGTTGAGTTTAAAAAATCACTCTTGGCTGTTAATCCGTGAAAGTCCCTGTTAGAAATAAAATAAAAAATATATAAGGAAAAGTGCCACTAAAAGGGTTTATGAGGCAGCAGTTTAAGCTACTGGCTTCTCCAAACCGGGGTAGCATCTGTTTCTCATTTACAACTTGCCTGAGCCAGTAGCAAAACAACATCCCATCGGTCTGGCTGCGAGCTGGAGAGGGAGCACGGCTTGGTGTGCTTCATGGCTGTTAGTGAGAGATGGGGATTTTCTCCCTGGATTCACAGTCCTAGTGGGAGCTGGGTGAGGTTGGCACTCATTGCATTGCCATCCTTGTGATTTACTTCAATTGCCAGGCAGGGTGGCAAGGGGTTTGGGATGCCAGTCTGGGATTTGGCAGAGGGAAGGGGGGTGTCAGTCCCTTTTTCCCTTAAACTTCTACTTTAGCTCAGGATTAACCGTTCAGCGTCAGGTACTTACAGGTGCTTAGGTACCTCCTTCCATTAGATCAAAGCAAATTAGAGCTAACTGGAATGTAAATGCTTCTGATGGTCAGAGCCTTTGTCTCTGCGTGTTGCGTATAAATCGAGGCAAAACTCCATCTCCCAGCGTGTTATGAAGAGATAATGTTGAGGATGTTGAGATCTTATGGGAGGGATGTCATGCAGTTACCAGGCACTGATAGCTCTTTGTTTTGCACTTCATCTCAGAGTATCCTTCAGACACTTAGTGTGTGCTCGTGGGGAGCTGGAGAGCTGCTCCTCTGCACAGTGATGTTTGCAGGGGGGGGGTTAGTTTGCATCCTGCATAGCAAGCCTTGAGCTACTGCAATATTAAACCTCACCATTAATTTACAATTGTGTTATTTTTGCCAGATAGTGGCAGGAGTGGAAACAAAACACATTTCTCTGTGCTTAATGTTTTAATGGCTGTGCTCAGTCTTCAGAATATATTGGTTTTGTTCTTTTCTTTGCTGCTTTATTGGAGTCACACTGATGTTTGAAATGTTTTCACAAGGGTTTTCAATGGAAAGTTTAATAGACTGCCTCTGCTGTTGTGCTGTTTCTGATGGAAAAGGCTTAGGGTGCTGCAGGGACTGCGTCCAGAACAGTTGGAGGCATAAGGTTCAGAAGCCCACAGGGTGCTGTGAAGAAGGTAGAGACCCGGTGCCTCAGGTCACAGGGACATCAGAGCTTTTTTGGCATCTTTTGGGTGGGTCTTCCTCCTCACCTAAGGGTCTCCCCAGTGAAACCAGTGGTAGGAGATCTGTGGATGTCGTTGCTCGGTGTTAATGTTGCTGTGTTCACTGGACAGAGGGATGTGTGGCTCTCCTGGGCACAGCCCAGCATCCTCCCCACTGGTAGAGGCTGAGGTGCAGTTGGACACAAATTAAATTAGGTTTTGTTTCACTCCTCCCTCCTCCAGGAGAGCTCCCTCCTCAGAGCCAAGGACAGACACTTTTTTAAAGCCCGAAGACCCTTACAAGTGCAGTTTGCTGGAGGAGGCTCTGGGTTTATTGAACGCGCTTGGTCCTTGGCTACAGCTCCTGAGAGGCAAGGCCAGTTTTGCAGGGTATACAGAATTTCAGGAGGTCCTGGGGAATCGGGATTAAGGTGCTTAATCCCACCTGTGAAAACCCCATCCCTACCATTCTGGGTAATTAATACAACCAACTCCTTCTGTCCTTGGATGTCCTCCTCTTCCCAGGAGGACAGAGCAGAGAAGAGCATTGCTTTAGAGGTAGAAAGTCCGGGTCCTAATGCCTTGGTCACCCAGGCAGCCCCAGCTGAGGGAGGAGCTGTGCCAGCAGCATCACAACGAGCTGCCTGGGCATTTCAGGAAGGCCAGAGGTGTCAGAGCACGGTAAGGGGTCAGAGCAGAAATTAATGTTGCCTTGGAAATTAGTGGCACACTGCCACAGTTGTGCTCAGATAAAGCAGGGAGGAATGGTGTCTGGTAGCAAAAGGGAAGCACGTCCCATGCTGATCAGTCTCACTCCAAAGCGGTGTGCAGCCGAGGGGTGTAAGGGCTGAAATGGGATTAGGAGGAGGCCCAGGGAGCGCAGCACATGGCTGGGAGCATCCCATCACCCTCCTGGAGCAGCGAGGCTCAGGCGGAGCTGGAGCAACTGATAACATGCTGCCAGGGCAAGAGCTTGTGTCTCAGCAGATAAAACCCACAGCAATTCAGAGCAGGGGGGACGCCTTCAATTTATTCCTCAAATGGTGGCATTCCTCCTTCTGCAGCTGCAGTGAGAACATCAGTGGCAGTGCCAGAGCAGGGGGGCTGTAATGGGGGGGGGCTTCTTTATTTCTGCACTTCACCTGCAGCTGCATGTGGGGACTGAGAGGTGGCTGGTCCTGTGTGCCAAGGATGTCCTGGGGCATCAGTCTCTGCCGTGGGAGCAGGCAGGCTGAGACCTGGCCAGACCTGCAGACACACGGTCACCACTGTAACCTCCCCATCCTTTTTATTGCCCCCCAGGACTGTCCCCAGCTCTTCCGCACTGAGGAGATTCTGATCCCCGTGGGAGAGGTGAAACCCATCACGCTGAAGGCAAGAAACCTGCCCCAGCCCCAGTCTGGGCAACGTGGGTACGAGTGTGTCCTCAGCATCCAGGGCGTGATCCACCGCGTGCCTGCCCTGCGCTTCAACAGCTCCAGCGTCCAGTGCCAGAACAGCTCGGTGAGGGACCGGGAGGGGAGTGGTGTGGCATAAAGCTGCCCAGAATGCTCTGAATAGCTGAGAAGGGGGGGGGGGGTGTGAGCTAAGCCAAGCCACGGGCAAGAGTGAAAAATCCTGGAGTTAAACTAATCCTGAATTCCTGGTGGGAACGTGCTGTGGGCATTGGAGGTGTTTCATTATACCTGCCTGGAGAAGATCCCTTATCTGGCAGTTCCCGGTCTGACTGTGGGAGGTCAGCGAGGAGAAGGGGGGGAGGAGGAGGAGGGAATGCACGAAGGTGTTAAGGCAGGCTAATTCACACGGGGGAGATAAGGCGAATCACAGACCCCTTATCAGGAGCTGTCGAACTCCAGGTCACGGTAGCTGGATGAATACAGTAATGCTGGTGTGGGGAAGGAGGGGGAGAGGAAAACTGCCAGGGGCGAGAGAGAGGGAAATGATCTGAGTGTTGAGCAGGCACTTGGATGGGGCTCAGCCCTGCCAGTGGACCTGTCAGGATTTTACCCTGGAATGAATGAAGTCATGGTGACAGGTGATGCCAAAACACGTGGGGCAAGCATGGGCTTCCCAAAGCCACCCACCACCTGTGTCTGGGTCTTGCTGTGGCACACTGCTTGGCAGGGAAGAACGTGGTCCTGCCTCCCTTTGCCTTGCCTTCGAAGAGGTCCGTGGGCAAGCAGGGCACATGTGGTTTGTTTTAGGCAGCAGAACAGGGTCTACTTAAATATTCAGCACAGATGGTCTTAAATTGTTAATGAAGTTTTGAATTTTTAAAAAATTCACTGGGTATTTATATATCACTGCCCAAGCCCTTGCAGCTTGGTGGATAATAAATGTGCTAATACCATACAGTATGTTCCTATCCAGAGCGATTTATAAACATCAGAGAAGCGCTTTTATGCCTGTTAGGTTAATCGGAAGAGGTGGGTAGAGGATGTGAGGGCAATTCTGTACCCCCAGCTCTGTCACTTGAACCAAGGATCTGGTTTTACACCAGCTTCCTAAATCCCAGGCAAGGTGAATCCATACATCCAAACATAGGTTAAAACCGTGCAGACATTGCATGGGGACAGCCAAAGCACTCTGCTTGGGTTTAACCTCTGATCCCTCCCTGCAAAGAGGGCGGCAGTGTTCGCTCACCCCTTTGAGTCTTCCCAGCAGCTCCTGATTGACTTTAAAGAGAGCAGCAGAATGAAGCCTCATCGGTGCTAATTGTGCTAATGGGAATTCCAGAATACACTGGGAATTCACCCAAAGCCTCCAGATTCTGCCACAGCCCCAGGATGTCCACAAGAAGCCAGTGAGCCTTTCAGGCCAGTGCTAGCCTAGGCTGGGCTGCAGCCAAAACTGAGAAGGGACCCCTCTGCACCTGTGGTTTTCCCCACCTGCTCCTTATTCCACCCACTAGAGCTGCACAGTGTGGCTTTTCAGCTCCCAGTCACACTAGGGTGCACGGTGACTGTATAAGAAGATAGCCTGAAGGCAGCGGTCCTTCCAGTCTGATTAACTGGAGGGGCTGTATTGATAAGCTAGAGACTGAGTGACAAGAGCAGCCACTGTGAGTGGAATAATTAATCTATTACCTCTCTCAAGGACTAGATCTCATTTAATTATCTCCTCCTGGTGAGGACAGGGAGTTAAAGCAGGATGGTGGAGATGAAGTGTGGAAGTGGTGGTTGTGGTGCAGACATCAGCATGTGTTTTATGAGCAGAGAATAATAATAACAATAATAATAATAGTGGTTTCCTTAAAAAAGAAGTGAAATCATCTTTTCCTGTGAGTGTCTGATACATCCTCACCAGCATTTCATTCTCTATCTTCCCCTGCAGTATCTCTATGATGGGATGGACATAAGCAACTTAGCAGTGGACTTTGCTGTGGTTTGGAATGGGAACTTTGTTATTGACAACCCAGAGGATCTGAAAGGTAACGTGTGCTTGAGCTGGCTTTCAGGTCACAGGATGGAGGGTGGTGATGGGTGCTGGGGTGTGAGCAGCCATGGCTGTGGGCAGAGACGTTGTGGTGCTGGTGTGGATCCTGCTTTGGGTGAGAGCAGCTCACTCTGATAGTGGTGCTCGCTAAACAACCAGACCCACGTGCGCAGGTCTGGTGGGTCAAAACCCAGTGTGTGCCTTTGCTGATGAGTCCAAGAACAGCTGTAATCTGTGTAAACACTGCAGCTCTTGACCTCACCCTGTGTGCTCACCCCCTCTTCCCCGCAGTGCACCTCTACAAGTGCGCAGCCCAGCGCGAGAGCTGCGGGCTCTGCCTGAAAGCCGACCCCAAGTTCGAGTGCGGCTGGTGCAGCGGCGAGGCCAAGTGCACGCTGCGCCCACACTGCAGCGCGTCCTCCGCCCAGCCCTGGCTCGACTGGTCCAGCAGGAACGTGAAGTGCTCCAACCCTCGCATCACTGAGGTAAGAGCATCTCCGGCCCCTTCTGCTTACTCCTTACAGAGGGGTTTTGTCTCTGGCTTCCTCTCATCTGGAAACCCACTGGTCGTCTGCCCAGTGCTAAAGAACAGGGAGTAAAATGCTCCACTGCTGTGCCAGGGTTTGCTGCCCACTGCCCCACCGTGCAGCTGGCGCTCACCAGCCATGCTACCAGCAGTGGGGTGACCACTATGGACTGTTGCAGGACTGCTAATTAAAACTAGGCAGCTAATTAGTCTAGAGTTGATGCCTCTGATGTTTCTGCTCACACCACTGAGGGATGCAAAATGTCTCCCAGGAGCTTTTTTAACCAGTAAAACTGCACTCGGTCTGTTAATGTTCCTATGAGGAGTGACACTCGTACCAGGTGGGGAGGAAAGGCGATTTGGGTTTCTCAGTTAGCTCCCCTGGAAAGCCTCCCTTGCCCTGAGCGTGTGTCCATGCTGCGGGGAGCATGGGTGTAAAACACCATTGGATCCACATCGCCTGTGGCACTGGTGCTCCTGGGGCTGCTCAGCACACAAACCTCTGCCAGCTGAATAAGGACCCCAGTACAGGTGGGAGTTTCCTTTTCACTCTGCTTGGCTAAACTGGCTCATGCTCAGAGCCTCTGGGAGGAAGATACTGGATTCCTTTTTCCAGAGGAGGGGTGGAAACTGTAGAGACTGGTCATGCTGAGTCAGGGCTGGGGCTGACAGGAGGAGGATGTTGCTGAGGAGTGTCCATCCATCCTGCAGGGATGTTGCCAGGCCCTCAATATTTCTTAGACCCTCTGCCTTGCAATGTTACACCCTCAGAGGGCAGGTATTTCTCTTGTGCAGTGTGTTGGAGCTACAGAGAGGAGCTGCTGAGCCGCGGAGGCGGTACTGGCACTGACTGTGCGGGGACGTGAAAGCCTTAGGAAATGTTGGGAGTCTGTCCTCTCCTGGTTTGGGTTTTTGTTTGTGTGTTTGGCAAGTCATCCCTGTCTTTACAGAGAGATAAAACGAGCCTTAAAGGCTTGTTGGGATATTCACCTTGCCCTGCCAGTAGTCAGAACCCAAAGTTTCCTCATCCGAGTGCTGTTTCGCTTGCACAGGGTTATGCTGCAAGAACCAAAACAGCCTCTGCCTGAGATTTTCTTCACCGTTCAGACAGCTGTAAGTCTTAGATTTATTTCTTCATCCCTCCTTGAGTGAAGCAAGGAAGGCAAAAGCTGCTGTGCTCCAGCCAGCGAGTGACTTGCATGGAAGCCCTGCCAGGCTGGCTCTCTCATCTGGCTGCGGGCATGGAGCTGCCACTGAGTGTTTTATCACTGTCCAACTTGAAAGCAATCCTTTTGGTCTGTGTCCAAGGAGGAAAGAGCAGAGCTCTGCTGGTACAGATTTCTTTTCTCCATAGCCAGGTCTGTGTCTCAGCCTTCAGAGCAGGAAGCACGGGATGCCTCGCCAGGGGATGTTGTGAGTCTCAGGAGATTACCCTGAGTGGGTTTGGAGGGGAGAAAATCGAGTAGGAAATGGCTGGGCTTTCACCTGCAGGTTGGCTTGTTCCACAGTGAGGGTCTGGGATAGAAAATACAGGTTTCAGGGGGGTGTGTTGTCCTGTGGCCTCAGCTGGCTCTGGCAGCACTGTGAGCTGCTGTTTGGGGTTTTTCCTTGAACTCCACCTCCACCCTTCTCCTTGGGAATTCACAGCCCTGTTGTTTTTGATTTTCTTTTTCATGGAAGTCAGGTTTGGGGTTCTCACTGCAGAGAGCAGCAGTGGCCTTTTTCATGTGCTTCAAGACCCGCAGGTGGGAAGGATGCTGCACGGGGTAAAAGCTCTTGGGGAGTTTTATGGTGTTCTTGAGCAGTCAGGCTTAGGTAAAATGGCAAAACCCCTCCTGAAAAGTGTATGAGATTTGTCTCAGAAAGACCTTTACAGCCTTCATTGCTGTTGGGTCCTTTTTTATTGGCATTTGAGTTTTTTCAGTGCATTAGGTGCCATTTTTCTGGGAAGAGACCCCTCTGTCCTGCTGGGACAGACTGGCAGGTTTCACAGACTCACAGAGCTGTAGGGGTTGGAAGGGACTTCTAGAACTCATCGAGTCCAACCCCCTTCCAAAGCAGGGTCCCTTAGGACAGGTCACACAGGTAAAAAGCTCTCACAGGTTTAGAGCTCCCCTTCCCACAAGCACCAACACTGACACACTCAATGGGGAGCGGCGCTTGGTCTCATACCAGGGGCTTGCATTGCAGCCTGGACCACTCAGACCTAAAGATCCTTGAATCAGGGCTGTTCCCCACTCCTTTTCCTTCAGACAGCCAGTTTCAGCCAGTTTCACTCTTCCCATCAAGCTGGAGGTCAAGGGCCTGGCTCCCAGGCGCCAGTGCCCCCTGGGGATGCGCAGCTAGTGAGAAGAGATCACGCTTTAATAGTCATAAAAGTAAATGAGCAGCAGGAGCCACGCAGCCCCGTTCCTGAGCGAGAGGCCCAGCTGTCACCACCCGTGTCCCTTCAGCAGTGAGAAACTTCCCCTCGGTCTGTGGCCTTAGCAATAAATAAATAAGAATCAGTTTTCTTGCGAACAAGCGGCGCTCTGATCTCCTGTTCATTTATTTGCAGGCCTCATTAATATAACATCAGCGCAACAAACAGCCGAAGGGGGGGCAGTGTCAGGCTGAATAATGGAGTTGCTCTGCTGAGATAACAATTAGGTTCTGAATGTGCTATCAGCTAAGGCAGAGACAAGGAGGGATCATGCCGGGATAACAATGCTTATGTGCCGGTTCCCTGCTGGGCTCATCAGCTGGGATCCAGCTAGCTTAGAGTAGGATGGAAGAAGACAAAGAGGATGAAGGTGGATGACATTTTGGGAGGGGGGGGCAGGGGTTATGCCATTTATTCTGCACACCCTGACAGATGCCAAGTGGTTATTGTGCAGAGAGGGCTTCGGCTCATGGTTTGCCTCCAGCCCCAGAAGGAAAGCCCCGTCCAACCCTCAGCCCATCCCAGGTCTCCCTGTCTTGTGCACAGTCTTCTTCTGGAGGCTGAATATTGCTTTATATCAGAGACAGCAAGAGCTGAGGCTGAGAATACTTATCCTGTGTTGTTGTAGCAGTGTCTTCTGCAGGCTGGGGAGGGAAAAGTGTTGGATCTGAGGGGGAAACCTCCTGCATCCATCCCTGGGATCCCCTGGATCCCAGTCTCAGAGATCCCTTGCATCCCCACCTTGGTTTCAGCTAACAACAGCAGAAATGTAGCGGTGCATCTGTGTCCCTTACGTGGTGTAAGGGCAAGAGTAAGGGTAACGGAGCTCCAATCACCAACCACTTCATCTCCATGTTTGAATCCTGGCTGTGGGTAATACAGCATCCTGCACTTGCGTTCATCCTTTCCTGAGCAGTGGGAACGTGCTGTATGAGAGGCCAGTGCAGAGAGGTGAGGTGACCTGCTCAGAATAATTTGGGGGATCAGCAAAACCAAGGCCATGCCTCCAAGACCCCATGTTAGATCTTGGTGACTTTCGAGCTGCTTCAGTTCTGCAAACAACCTAAAGAAGTTCCAGCAGAGGTGCAGAGCCCTGAACAGTAAACCTTAAATTCCTGGTGATGGCTTTGGATTTCCTTAGCTGCCCTTTGCAGGCTCTTTTGTGATACCCCATAGCCCTCTGGGTGGAAAGCTGCTCCACTAAAGGATATTGCTTGAAAATGGGGAATGTTTCTTCCTAATAGTGTCTCTCCCAGACCAGAAATCTGGGATGTTGTTGCAGCCACCCTTGCAGCAGCTCCCCAGCACAACAGCAGCCCTGGGCTAAGGCAGACCAAGGTACCTACCCTGGGATGCTCAAGGTCCTTCCACAACACAACAAGGAGACCCAGGGATGCTGCCCTGTCCGGGTGATGCCCAGAGGCATCACCAGCGCCAGGATGCAACGGGACCTTTAAGACTTATCTTCGTTCTGCGATTTCCACTGAATCTCTCCAGCTGTAATTAATTGAATGCATCTGTTCTAACCCCGGGGCTGCTTTATGGCACAGTTACTTCAAAACTGTTCAATTAGCGGCCACTAAAATCTAGGTCGAGTGGAGCTCCATATTGGGGATTTTCCAGGTCAGGACGTTTTCAGAATGCAGCATGGGCTCGGCTTTGTTTGGTGGGGCCAGTTGGCTGCACTGGTTCTGGTGAGGTCAGGAAATGGCAAACTGTGATTTTTTTTTTTCCTTTGGCCGGTGATGAGACGATGAGCCCGGCGCTGTGAGTGCTCCAGCAAACACACTTCAGCATCAGCTGGAGCTGCAAAGGACAGTTGTATCTGTCAAGTCTGGGAACTGCTGCGTGCAGGTGATGCCCGACTAGTGATGTAAACATTGCAGGGCTTCAGGACTCGCTGTAACGCTGTATGAGGGGATTTTGCTGTGTCTTTCATGGGCACACGGTGCTTCATGGAGCTAAGTGGTACAAGGTGTGTTACATGGCACGAGACGCAGAGAGCAGCAGCACGACAGGGACCTCGTTGCAGCATTTCAGTCCCTGAAGGGAGCTTATAAAGAGGAGAGGAATCAACTTTTTAAAAGGGCAGACAATGGCAGGACAAGGGATTAAAGCTAAAGGAGGGAAGGTTTAAATTAGATACTAGGGGGAAGTTTTTTACAGAGAGAGTGGTGAGGGGCTGGAACAGGCTGCCCAGAGAGGGGGTGGGTGCCCCATCCCTGGAGCTGTTCAAGGTTGCTGCCCAGGTTGGCTGGGGCTCTGGGCAACCTTGTGTAGCTCCAGGCCTGGAGGTTGGTGTCCCTGCCTGTGGCAGGGGGTTGTAGCTCTGTGATCCTTGGAGTCCCTTCCAACCCAGGCCAGTCTATGATTCTATGTTTCTGTGACAATGTGGTGAATAAATGAGTGTGATGCAGTTAGAGTGGGGAGGGAGGGAGAAGTTAAAGCATGCACAGGGGAAGGAGGTGATGAGCAGCATAGGGGAGAGGGTCCTGGGGGACAGCAGGATGATCATGACCCACAATGTGCCCTCGTGGCCAAGAAGGCTGATGGCATCCTGGGGTGTGTTAGAAGGGGGGTGGTTAGTGGGTCAGGAGAGGTCCTTCTGCTTTCCTAACCCCCTGACACCCAGGGAACCCATGCTCTGAAGAAGGAGAAGGAAAAGCACCATCCATTGGGAAGCACTAAGGAGAGGGTGTTGAGTCCTTTGCCAAAGGCAGGGCTGGGACAAACAAGTGTAAACAGGATTTATCCATTAAATTAATTAAATTGCATTATTATGGATTATGTTTATTAATAACAGCTGTAGCATGAGGAAGATTAGTAACTCAAGAGCAACACCAGACCGGTGGCAGATTCAGGACAACTGTTGGACAGTCTTGGGTCCAAATTCTGTGACTACACATTATTGTAATTTATACTCCTAATTGAAGAGGATATTGTCCTTAATGAAAGTCTATAGAAGCAGAGATGATTATGGCTGAGGCAGGCTATAAACAGGCAGCTTTAAAGCACACACCTCACCCTTTAACATTTGTAAGTCATTTGAGGTGCCAACTTACTAATAAAATGTGACATTAACGTTCAGAGAAGAGCCAAGGCAGAAGTTGCAGTTCTCCAAAGCAGCAGGCTACTTCTGGAAGGTGACTTAATATCCTCTGTATATATAGAAACGGAGCCAGTCTCACCCTTCTGCAAGGCTTTCTGGGGGATGGCATTGCCCACGCCTCTCAGCCAGCTTAGGGACCTTGATGTCCTTTCTTGGACCACGGCACAGATGGATTTTCAGCATCCTTGGGCTTCCTCGAGCCATCCAGTGGAGTTGTGAGGAGGTGGCACTGGCCTGGAGGAGCAGGTGGGAGCCACAGGACTCCACCAGCCTCCCCGAGCAGCCTGCAAAGCAAAAACCCATTCCCAGGGCAGATCCGGGTGCTGTGGGGGCACCAGCTCAACTTCCCTGTGGTTGTTTTGTTTCCCTCTAGATCCTGACGGTGTCTGGCCCCCCGGAAGGAGGGACGAGGGTGACCATCCGTGGTGTGAACCTGGGCCTGGACTTCTCTGAGATCGCCCACGGGGTGCAGGTTGCTGGGGTGCAGTGCACACCCCTGCCCGAGCAGTACGTCGTCGCAGAGCAGTGAGTGTCCTTGCAGATCTCCCCCCGTGCCCACTGCGGGTCCCCACCGTGCACAAACCCAACCTCCAGCAAGCGCACAGGACACCCACAACACACCCAGACCCCGGGCACCACCTCTCCAACCCTTCCCAAGGGGTCTGGAGGTGGATGGTGCCCGGACCAGGGTGTGCCAGTCCCACACCAGAACGGGATGCTCTCTGCTTGTGGGGAGCCGGGGGGAAGGTTAAGCAGCCCTTTAAGCTTTCATTAAGTGTTCTGTATCCTTCCCCACCACCATTCCTGCTGTGCTAAGCAACTTTTCTGATGAGCACCTTGCTGTTGACGTGGAGTCTCTCTGCCCCCTCCGCTCCCCAGCGCACTTGAAATTCAGGCGGCGCTGCGGGCTGCGCGCAGCCATTTGTTAGGCGGGTGAGGCGGTGACAGCCGCTTAATCCGAATGGGCCTCTGCTGGAGTCACTTCATTTGTTTCACTAAGGAAAATGTCAACGAAAAATTAGAAAATAGGCATGTAACAGAGGAGGGTGAATAAACCTCCCGGAGTGACACATGCTCCTGTTGCTGTTTGGGAGGAGGGAGAGGGTTGTTCTGATGTAGCCAAGGTGCAGATGGGGGTAGGAGGTCATTTGTGCAGGGTAGGAGTGATATGTGATGTCTCCCCTTGGGTTGTTTAGTCTTTCCCGATGAGGATTAGGGTAGCATCCTGGGTAGGGGGGCTGCAGAGAAGCCCAGGGCCATGAGTGGCCCCAGCAGCAGGGATCTCCCAGCCCCAAAAAGCAGACATCTCTGGTGATGAAATGTATTTGGTGGGTCCCAGCCTGATCCCTGGCATAGTGGAAGGATGTGTCACTAGTACTTCTCGGTGTCATTTCCCCATCCGTAAGACAGAAGTGACATGAACCTCCCCTTCCCAAGGATGTGTACAGTATATCCAGCAATCACAGGGCACGCTGGGCGTATGGAGCATCCCTGGTGTCACTGCAGAAGTGGCTCCAAGCTCCACACCGCTCCTCCTGTCACTGCTGGTGATTCGGGCTGATCTGATTGCTGAGCAGCATTTTGGTTTATTTTATTTTTCAAATAAAGGACAGAAGATTGTCAAATTATCCTCCTTTGATGGTATGAAACCCTGATTTTATAATCATGACTCTAATTACGGCTCTTGAGCTTTCAAAGTTTGTTAACATCATTAAAACATTTACCCTGGGCAGATAACAGCAAGCGTTAGCATGAGAGCTGCCTTTTAAAGATGAATACAGATAAAAGGACCCTCTTAAGGGTTCTGTGGGCAGACTGAATTCCAAGACAGTAATGACTCACCATATGCTCCAGCCACGCAATCTATCAGCCAGCAATTAGGTTAATGTTGGTGAAAGGGCCGCTTAGCCCTGCAATCAGCACCCCACGGCTCTGCCGAATGCATCATTTTGTAACAAGGTACCTGCTGGGAGTTTGGCTTTTATCAGGAACCCAGGTCAGGGGGTACCAGGGTGGTTCTGCCCTGTCCTGTGCCCAGGACTGTATGGCAGCTGCTGCTTTACTGGCAAACACTGGAGTAGTCGGTGCTTCCCCCTGTACATAGTGCTTGGTGCATCCTTGCTTCTTGTGGCTCTCCTCTCCTGCCTGTGGGGTGTCAGGAATCCCTCACCTTGCTTTGTTTGCCCATGGGCTGGCAGGAGCAGAGGTTGCTGCTCCCAAATGCCAGCCCCCTCCCCACCTCACCCACCGCTCAGCAACCCTGCCTCCTTGCCCCTGCTGCTGGTTTGCAGGAGGAGACGTGCTGAAGGAACAGGCAGGGGAGAGAGAGGTGCCCGGGTGATGTCTGGTGGAAAGGCAGCGAGGAGCACGTGGCAGAGGAAGGCACACAGCTGAGATGCTTCAGGTCCCTTTCTCCAAAGGCACCGTCTCTCTAGGCAACCCGTTCTGATGTGTGGCAAGAAGGGCTTCTGCACATTACACCTCCTTACTAGCGTGTGTGTATTTCATTAGGCCTCCCGGCACCACCTGGCCCTGCTGTCTGTGGGTTCTTCTCTCCTCTAGTTGCTTGATTTTCTCTTATTTGTAGTGACTGTAACGCTGCTGAAGGCAGCTGGAACGCTGCTGCCTTCCCAGATCGGAGCCTTTCGTGCATCTGCACGTGATGGGCAGAGGAATGAGCAATTCCCCTGCTGCTCTGCAAAAGCACCTTCAGCCTCACTGGGGAAAGGATGCCCTGGCTCTTCCTCCAGTCTGGCTCTCAGGGCAGAACACAGACAAGCATCTCCTCGCTGGTGTTACTGCACACGCTTGCCCTCAGGCAGGGTACTGAGGTTCCCCGTGCCTGGCAGGATGCTCTTGAATTTGTCTTCCCAGCGTTGCAGTGGGAACAAGCAGGATCCATCCCTTTTGGCACAGCTGGAGAGCCCTGCCAGCTGACCTCCCCAGAAAAGTCCTGCTGGCATGACCAGCATGTGCTTGCTCTGGTCTCCAGTAGGCATTACACTCAGGATTTTTGGATTACACCCCCAAGGGGTGCATGATGAGGGTTTCTTCACCTCCCAGCCTGGCTCAGTGCGGTTAACCCCAGCACCTCTCCCTGTCCATACGGGGCTGAGCTGTGCCATGAGAGGGACACGAGCTCCATGGCTTTTGATGCCACCAACTGCTTTTACCAGCATCAGTCTGTTCTGCACCAGCTGCCCTGGCTCCCCTGTGAGGGCTGCTCTCCGTGGCCATCTCTATCATCCCCGGGCAGGTCTCTCCATTTTTGATTAACTGGGAGACTGCAGTGTGAGCTGTTCCCTTAATGAACTCATCTGTTACTCTAAGGACTTCGCACTCACTTTGCTACTGGCTAATATATTGCCATTAGTGCTCTGCTTTGCTCTGGAGTTTACAGCTTGTAATAATTATGTCTAATTTTGATTTTTTTTTTCCTTCCCTTTAAATTACTACATGGGGTAAAAATAGACTCAGTAATTAACTTCTTCCAAAGAGGCAGATATCAAAGTTAAAGAGGGAAGGGGGGGGGAAAGAAGAAGGAAAAAAGACTGTTGGCCACACGTGGAGCAGCACGGGGCACTGTTGGCACCTCCTGCCAAAGCCTCACTGCGGCATTTCTGCTTCCAGGATCGTCTGTGAAATGGGGCAGGCGCTTCCAGGGATCAGCTCCGGCCCAGTGCTCCTGTGCATCGGAGAGTGCAAGCCCGAGTTCACAGCCAAGTCAGCCCAGCAGTACATGTTCGTGGTGAGTGTCCCGGGGAGGAGGGGGGGGACGGGGCAGCACGTGTCCCCCACGGGCACAGGCATGATCCGTGAGTGCATGTGTCACGTGAATGGGGTTCTGCACCAGAAGGCAGGCCTGAATCTGCCAGCTTTTCCCAAGCTTTTCCCCACAGCTTGGCATGATTTGTTGGTGGCCCAGGCAGTGAGCCTGGTTTTCGGGATCTAGGAGCTCGCACAGGTCAGGAGTAAAGAGGATTTAGGTGGGAACCTCAACCCAGGGCTCACACCGCTCTGCACCTCCAAAACAGAGATGACCTCCTCAAAATTGCTGGGCTCCCCTGCTCCTTGCAAAGTGGTTTGATATAATCCCAGCAACACACAGCCTGCTGAGGAATGGGAGTTGGCACTCGACCTCTCCTGTTTGTGGTGAAGGGACTTGGTGACTGTGGTGCTTACTTAACCTAGGGTTGATTTGCTGACCTGCAGCTGTGTCCATACATCTGTGTATACGTGTAGAGGCACCTTTTGGGTGGACACAGAAACGCACAACAGGAGAGCTGGCACCAAGCTCCATCCTTCTGCAGCTCAGGTTCTGAAGTCCTGCTAGAAATTCAACTGCTGCCTGCGAACACTGAACATATCTGGGTTATTTTCCATCTCTGTAGATGTAGTTTTTTCCCTCTGCAATACCCTTTAGGATGGAGGGACAATTCTGCATCCAAATATTTAGGGATTAGGGGTTTTTCCTCCTCCAAGGATGCTGGTTCAGTGCAAGCTTTCTCTCCTAGCTTAATGGAGAGCTCCTCTTTGGGTTGGTGGGCTTCCACTTGCTTGAATGGGTCATTTCTTTCTGTTGTTTAATTAGCAGCCTTTTGATTCATAAACTTAAAAGCCACAGCTGGGGATTCTCATATCTCCAGTTTTGCCTAAACAGGGCACTTCATCCAGCCACATTGATTTTGTGCTCAGAGGGATCTGTATGCAGGGAAATGCCAGCACTTACCAATTGCTCGCAATTTGTAAACTAATTGAGAGATAAATCAGGCCAACCCCTGCCACCCTCCCCAGCAATGCAGGCAGCACCCTCCCCTGGGATTTCCTTTATCCAACAACATAGCAGGGGGGGTGCAAAACATCAGCACATCTTGCTGGAAGACGCCAGGACCCCCCCTCATCATCACGGGGCCCCGGATTTGCCGTTCCTGAGAGGCAGGTTCCCATGGATGGAAGGAGGATGCTCTCCTGCTTTGCCTTCAATATTAACCAGGAGCCAGCAGAAGGTAATTGCAGAGATGAATCTTGGAGTGGTACCTCACAGCGACCTGATGAGCATCTGCTTGAGCGTTATCAGCCTTGGCATTGTTGCTTCTGATTTTCAGCACTTACCCTGATTATATCATTTCTTCTTCTCAGGAGTCTCAAACTTCCAGCACATCATTCCCTATTGTTAGTTGGCCTCTATTTTTCTCTTTAGTGCCGCCACAGATTCCATTAGGGCTGGTTTGTGCCATTAAAGTCAGTAGTAAAATTGATTGGTACCTTAAAGCAGAGCTCTGTTCTGACCCTGAGAGGGTTCATGCCTTGGTGAGCTCATCTGGTGCCTGACACGGCGCAGGGGCGATGCTGTCACCTTAATTACACCCGTTTTATCTGGGGAGGTGGAACCTTGGAGCGGGTTTGGGTCTGTAAATCTGTCATAGTTATCACCCAATCACAAGGTGGAAAATTCTCACTCAGGTTTCATCCCATGGCAGCCTCACCCCAGCCTTGGGAGCTTTTGCAGGTCTCTAGGATGGGCCCTCACTTCTCTGGACCTTTCCCTGTTGCAGGAATGACTGCTCAGGGTTACAGCCTGAGCTTCTAGTTTTGGCAGCACCTTGAATTTCCAAGGCTGCAGAGCTTAAACAAGGTGATGCTCCCCCCAGAAACAGATTCAGGTAGCCAGGAGGTGCTTGTAATTCACTTTGAATGCAGAAGAGGGCCATGCTTTCCAGTATGCATGCAGCTCTGTTACTGGTGTGTGCCTGGGAACTGCTGGACCTCACAGGCACATTAAGGAACTGCTCCTTTGTGTCCCTGTGCTCCCATGAGCAGACTGGGATGGGGCAGGAGGGTGGCTGGGAGTGGGCTCTCACTGCCTGATGTTCACAGCATTGCTGCTTGTTCCAAATTGACCTTGGGAACAGCCCTCAGGGTTGGGCTAGAGGCTGAAGGAGGTTTTCAGCATACACTGAGCATCCTTGGGAGGTTTCTTGCCTTTTGGAATCTCTGCTCTTGGTGGTATGAAATGCTCCCAAGCCTGCCTGGTGTAGTAAACATCACTGTTACCATTCATGTTGTCTGATATCCCATTAGCTGGGATAACTGTAGAATATCCTGAGCTGGAAGGGAACCCATGAGGATCATTGAGCCCAGCTCCTGACCCCAGTGAAGATAAGAGCTGTGAGCTGACCACGGCCAGTGGAAGGATGAATCTTTCCCTCCAGCAACATCATTCCCTAATTATCCACAGCAGGATGGATGCCTGGTGTTCCCTGGGCTGTTCAGGGTCAAACAGGCTTTTTTTTTTTTTTTTGGTCTAAGCTGCTTTGGCAAATGCTCTGGCACCCAGAGAACACATGTTGCATTGTGAAAACAGTAGAGAAAACAGGACAAACTCACCAAGTGCCAAGCAGGTGGTACCAGGGGAGCGGAGCTGGGAGGCTGCCAGCCTCTGTAGATGAGAGTCATAGGGAGGGTAATGGGAAAGCATTAGGAAAACAATTTGGTAATATCCACTGATTGAAAACAAATAAAAAGGTACCTGCTTTCTGCAAATTCTATTAAGAGGCATAAATAGCTCTCCTGGTGCAAGGCAGGGTAAAGAAGGGGCACTGCTGCAATAACATCTCTGGAAAACATCAAGTGGGATCTCAGTTTGCCCTCTAAGGGCATCGTTCCATCAGGGATGGGAAATCAGCTCTGCCCACAGTGCTGTCACTGGTGGGACCTGCTGGCTCTGCCTTTGGTTAGAGCTGTGCTGTGTCTCCC
The DNA here is from genome assembly GCF_964237585.1 of Gallinula chloropus. Taxonomy (NCBI): domain Eukaryota; kingdom Metazoa; phylum Chordata; class Aves; order Gruiformes; family Rallidae; genus Gallinula; species Gallinula chloropus. The sequence goes on from NC_140112.1 coordinate 4,448,936, forward strand.
ATTGCTGGGGGGGGTGGGGGGGTTCTGATGCTTTGCCACACTGGCAGACTCTAAACATTTGGGTTCAGCTTTCCAGTGTGGCACTTCACTTGGCTTGGGATGTAATTTGAGGGTTGAAACTGTGGTGCAGAGAGCTCACCTGTGTGGAAGAGCATTGTGAAGGCTGATTGTGAGATGGTTTTGTCGAGGGGCCTCTCTCTCAGAGCTGGATTCCAGAGTTTCACAGGAGATTTGCTGGATGTCCTGGACACATCCCCATTTTGCATTTTCTTTCTAAAAAGGATTTCCCTGCCCCACCAAAGATGGGAAGGTGCTCAGAGCATGATGCTTCTCTGGCACAGCCCTTGCACCGAGAGCTCTCCTCTGAGAGCTCCACTGAGCTTGTCCTTTTCTTTCTCCAGACTCCAGCAGTGAGTTTTCTGAACCCCAGCCGTGGTCCGGAGTCAGGAGGGACGATGGTGACCATCTCTGGGCACTACCTGGGAGCTGGCAGCCGCGTCTCGGTGCTCCTGGGAAACCAGACCTGCGAATTTTACGGGTAAGGGGCCAGCCTGGGCCAGTGCAGGCTCCTGCCGTGCCTGTCCTGGATCTCAGCACCACCCCACCCTGTACCTGCTGTAGCCGAACACGCAGCCAAAGTTCATCTGGGAATCCCTGAAGGCTCCCGTTCCCTCTCTCATTGCATGAAGCCATCTTCTCTCTTACTGCTACTGAGGCAGTAAGAATACCACTGCTGCAGGTACCTCAACCCTCCTAGAAATGGTCCCGGCAAGGGGTGGGCTTCTGCAAGGTGGAGCAAAGGAGGGATCTGCAGACACCTTCTGCTGAGCAACTGGCACAGCCATCAATCTCCTTGGGGATTTCTAGGGCAAATTTGCTTTTTACCCAGCAGTGTAAACAGAGAGTTGACATTTGCAGGGTTTAATGGGTTTTCTTGGGGCTTAGTTAAAGAAAGACACGTGCAGGATACATCTGTGTGCATCCTGTACACATCCGTACCCCTCACCAGATGGACGTTGGTGCCCCGAAGCAGCTGGCAGTACGTGGTGTAGAGCGTGGGCGCAGCAAGGACCTGAGCAAAGCAGTGTGATGTGCAGAGGGATTCTGCCTCTTAGATCCTCACTCAGGCTTCCTGGGAGGAACCAAGGAAGCTTTTGGGAATGTAAAGACCCCTGGAGATGAATGTCTCATCGGGAAGACTGAGATGTTCTCTGGTACAGGAGCGATGGGTGTTCAGGCGTGGGAGCACCTTGGGGTTTTAGCAGTTCTAGGTCTGTCCTAGAGCGGTGCTAGAACACACCAAGGCATTCAGGTGCAGATGGGCTCTCTGGGGGGTCAGGCACTGTAGCCATCCATCAACAGTTCTTCCTGTATCAGAAGCAAAGACACCAGACTGCATCCTTGGGTGCACACAGGTGATGGCATTACCAGAAGCAGCCAGCACACCGGCCCAGGAGCAGAACCAGCCCTGAAACGTAATCCCCTCAACACAGGGTTGTGTTCAGGCAACCCACAGATACCGACCTGCAAACCCTGGAAGAGTTTGGCATTGTCTGTATGTTCTAATTACAGCAGGCAAGCAGAAACTTAAACAAAGCGAGCGGCAGTGTATGAACGGCCCCATCCTTCATGTGGGGTCACGCTGTGCACTTTGTTTTGCTTGGACTGTTCTGAGGCAATGAACTTCAATTGTACTCGAGGGTGTGGGGGAGCCTGATTAGATGAAGCAGCTTCTAATGAGATTCACTCTAATTACAGCTTCCCCCGTTCTCCCCTCTCTGATCGGAGGAGTGGGTAGATTCACCATGACGACATAATAATAGCACAGAAAGCTAATTAACCGATCACAGGGAGCTGAGAGCAGCTCTGCCAGCAGCGATGCGTCACTCTGGATCTCACGCCAGAGCTAAGCAGGCGCAGTGGAGTCTGGCAGGGCTGAGCAGCTGCGCCGGCACGGGACGGGAACGCTGCGAGACTCGGCGAGGAGCATGGAGAAAGGCGCCCCGTGCACGAGGATGCCTTCATGGTTAAATTAAACCTAGGTGGAGAGGGAGAGTACGAGGGAGGGAGGGATGAGGAGGGCAGGGAGGGACACACACTGTGCAATTGCATCGCTAGAAACAGCCAAGTCAGGTTTGTGTCGGGTTTTAGAAGGTTGGTTCTGGTCCCTTGGTAGCGGTAGACAGGCGTGCCAGGAGTGAGGAGGATGAGGATGGTGAGCACTGGATGTTCAGGAGTGCCAGCTTTTTATTTAAGTGCCAAACTGTCCGTGAGGCACTGAAGACCTGCCTGCCTTCTCCCTGTGAGAAAGCAAAGCTAAATGAGCCATGGAAGCAGCACGGCCTCATCAGCAAGTGGAGGGGCAGGTTTGGGCAGGCAGGATGGCCCCTGAGCAGCCTCCCGGGACTGTCTCTCCAGCACTTCTCCTGGGAGCAGCACCCAGGCTTGCCACAGAGCAGTGCAGTTCCTCGCAGCTCTATCCTGGCAGTGGGAGTGACACCGCTTGTGTCTCATTCCCCTTCTCCATCCACCCATCCACCAGTGCCTTTGTGCTTTGACAGCCCCGCTGCCTCGACCTTCTCCGGGGCTGTGATGGAAGCAGATGGTCTGTTGTGTCCGTCCAGCCAGCACCGAGGCTGAGGTCAGCCCTGCTCTGACGGGGAGACAAAGCTGGAAGGCAGCGGTGACGGTGGCATCGCCCTTCCCAGGCGGGGCCTTCGCGGGCTCCATTATGCTGCTCACAAGGGTCCGTGTGTGCCGTGGGGTGGGGAGGGGAAGAATTTGGCTTTTGAGTGAGCTTATGCATCCCATTTAAAAAGCAGCCATCTGTTTTCACACGCCCAGCAGAAGGCAGCGGGTTCACAGAGGGATGCGGGTGGCTGCGGTTTGGCACAGAGTAATTTCAGGGAGCCTGCCCGTGCCAGTGCAGCCCTCCTGCCTGCCTCGGGAGCTCATCCCCTTCGCAGGGCTTGGGATGGACTCACAGCTCAGCCTTTTTGTGAGCTGCCCCACGTGCCAACACACAGGGTCCTTCTCTGCCCCAGAAAACCTGTTAACTCTCCCCTGGCTTCTTTCTCACGCAGGCGATCCATGAATGAGATCGTGTGTGTGTCAGCACCTTCAGCCCACGGCCTGGGGGCTGTTCACGTCTCCGTCAGTGTCGACCGGGCTCAGCTGGAGCGGACGCTGCAGTTCGAGTACATCGATGACCCGAAGGTGCAGCACATCGAGCCCGAGTGGAGCATCGCCAGGTAACACGAGGCGCAGGCAGCGGGAGCAGGAGCCAGCTCGCCCGGTCTGGGTCTTGTCTCTCAGCATACGCTCAGTGAGGGGAAAAGAGGCTGTTTGGAAATGCACATCCCGCCCAGCATCCTGGATTTGTCAGTGCTGGGTGTCTGCAGCATTTGCATTTACCAAAACGTTGCTGGAGCTGTGATTACCAAGGCAATTACAGCAGCAGCAGTCTGCACCGAGATCCTGGGAGCACAAATAGAGCCCCAAGATCGCTTCCATCTGCCGAAGAAGTGGTGCACAATTGCTCATTAAAGGCTCCTTCTCGTAGTTGTGGAATAAAACAAAACCAGCAACCACCAAGAAAAGAAAAAGCTGATGCTAATCAAAATGTACTGTTTGTCCCAGATTCGCTGCTAGGAATGGGGCGGCTGGCGCTGTCACATCACTGTGACGTCGTTGTGGCTGCTAAAAACCCTGGGCCACGCTCATCCCCCGGTGTTACGTTAATGGTTGTGCTCACAAGGGCTGTAACACAGCCCTTCATTTCAAATTCCAATTATTTTTTAAAATTGCTCATGAAAGAGGTAAGAGCTTCACAGCAGGATCAGCGAGGTGTCTGCTTGGAGCCCAAACTCAAGATTGCCTCTGGCTTGGGCTGGGATGGTTTGCTGGGGGGTGCAGGATGAACAGAGGTGGTCTGAAGGGAGCAGCTGGGCTCTGCTTTGCAGGGGGGAATCTGGGGTGAATCGGGGCTGCACTGCTCCAGTTAACACATGAAAGGAGAAGCCAAGAGTGAAAGCCTTTGCTCAGGGGCACTGGCTGTAGGAGAATGGGGGTACTGTAGCCCTGGGGGGTTGGGTCCTCCCTGGGCCTGCTGGCACCCGATGCTCTTCATCCCTCCCCAGCTCTCTGTGACAACTTGCTGCGTCTGCAGTCCAGATGAGAGTGCACGTCAGTTCCTTCAGTGCATGTACCATTTATCGTGTTCCCTAAAAACATGACTCTGTAAATCATTAAACACTGTGACTAATTTATTGTCTTACGTATTTAGTCTCAGCTCAGTTGATTCCTTTGGTCCCATTTCTCATCCTGCCGCCTTGCGATGCTGTTGGGTGGGAGAGGGTGCAGGAGGGAACCAAGGGAACCTGCGAGACGCTGCTCCCCAGAGACTCAGGGAGTGGGTATTAATCCCCACTGTCACCCAGTGCCTGGAGTATCTGCAGAAAACATCTTCCTGAGATCAACAGGCATCCTTATTGTCAAGCACAGGCTCTCTGCACACCCCCAGCCCCTCCTGCCCAGTGCATTAATCTTGTGTCTCCCGGTTCTCCGCAGTGGATACACACCTCTGACCATCACCGGCTCCAACCTGGACGTGATCCAGGAGCCCAGGATCCGTGTCAAGTACAATGGCAAGGAGTTTTTCAATGTAAGTAGTGGCTGTCAGCGTGGTGCTGCTGGGTTGTGCCTGGGAGCATCCCTGTGCTGCAGCACGGCAGGTCCCAGCCACCCAGATGCACATGTGCTCTTACTGGTGCCAGTGGTCTCTGCGGGGTGAGACTTGCTGTGGTAAAAGGTGCTGAGAGGGAGTGTTTCCCTCGACTTTCCCAAACTGTTAGCAGCAGGACATGGGGGCCATGGAGAGAAGGGTGCTGACACACAGAAATGGGAAATGGTGGTAGCTGCCAGAGAGTGTTCAAATCTAGAAACAGGCAAAGCTCCATCACCTCAGGTTCTATCTTGGATGGAACAACTTGTTTCACTCTTGAAATTCCCCCTTTTATCAGACCCCCTGAGCCCCAAGAGCTCTCCTCTCCCCAGCATCCCTCCCTTGCCCATTCCCAGCTCAGCTCCACAGGCCCTTTGTGATGGGAAGCCCAAGCAGTGCTGTCCCCATCGTCCCCAGCTGCTCTGTGCATTTTAGTCTTGCTCTTTCTGTAAAAGCCCAGAGCCAGGCACTGAGCTCTGCCAGCTCCCAGCCTGTTATGTTTAACTAGTCTCTCCCTGGATGCCTCTCTATAAATAAACTCCTATTGCTGCAGCTCAGGGCTCAGCAAGCCTGTACCAGCCCGGGGAGGGAAGGAGAGAGGGGAACCACTTCTGAGTGAGAAGCTTTCAGGCCACTTTTGCAGCTTGTGAGGCAAGGGGCTGCTTCCCCACACCCTCCTTGCCGTGTGAAGGATGCTGGCTGTGGGGATCTGGGGATTTCAGTGAAGCTGGATGTTGTTTTTATGCCTCCTTCCCCTCCTCCCTCTGTCATCACCCTGATGTTCCCAAAGGATGGAGTTGGTAGCAGGACTCATGGCTGATCTGGAATGCCACCTCTCTCTCCTGTCTGTATTTTTTCAGTCCAAGAGAGAGAAATTGAGATGAACCCTCAGCTAAAGGGGAACTAAGCAATGTTCCTGTGTGCTACGAGTAAGAATTGTACCTCCAGGACCTGCAGGAATTATATTGACCAAGTAAAACTGAAAAATATTGTTCTTATGCAGTGATCTTTCTGACTGAATCTGTATTATCTTGGAAATGGCAAATCATTTAGCAGTCTTTTCCTATTCCCTTTCTCCCTTCCCCTCTGAAGACCTTTTTCATCTGAGCTCTTTTTAAAAAGACATCTAATTTTGTTGTTAGCAGTTGCAGTTATGCTGCTACAAAAATAATTCTGAAGACACGAAATTGAGTGAAATTAAATCTTCCAGTTATGGAGGGAGGCCAAACGATTGGGCTCTCACTGCTTTATAAGGCAAGAGTCTCATAAATCAGCCAGCTCCCTGCTTCCAGGGCTGGAGGAGCTGTGGGTGTCCTCAGCCTGGTGGGAGATGACCTTTGTCTTACCTGAAGCCCATGAGTGTCGGGTGATGGGTCCTCTGCCTCACTGGCATTCAGGAATTGCCTCTGATCGCTGGTTTGGAGGAGGGACCAGGTATCAGCTCTGGGTCTGTTTCAAAGCTAGCAGTGCCAAAGAGGATGCAACTGGAAAGGAAAGGGAAGGGGAAAGAAAGAAAAAGGGCTGAGTGATCTGCTAGGTGAGCCTCTAGCTCAGGTTGAAGCTCGCTCTCCATGGCTGCACCAGTGCTGTTGTGCTGGCTGGAGGGGAAGCACGTTCCCCCAGACTACAGCCGTAAGGCATCAACTTTGGATTAACTATTTCCAACTAAACTTGAATCCACTGAACATCCCAGGGAGTGTCTAATGAGTCAGAACGTTGTCCAGGTCAGGGTAAGGTTTTTTTCCCTGCTGTCTTTCAAAGCATCACCTTCCCACAGGTCTGCAAGGTGGTGAACGCCACGGCGCTGGCGTGCCTCGCTCCCCCCCTCACCGCTGAGTACCGGCCCGGCCTGGACGCCGTCGAGCGGCCGGATGAGTTTGGGTTTGTCTTTAACAACGTGCAGTCCCTCCTGGTCTACAACGACACCAAGTTCATATACTACCCCAACCCGACCTTCGAACTGCTGAGCCCAACGGGGGTGCTGGAGCAGAAGCCGGGGTCACCCATCATCCTGAAGGTAAGGAGACCCTTAGCCAGTGGGAAGAGGCAAAGTGATCCTAGAGAGAGGGGTTTTATACCCCCTTTACTAGTCGGAGTCCTTGCCCTTTGCACAGGCTGAGGATGAGATGCAAGCTGGAGGAATGGGCTGCGGCTTTGTACAGTCTTCTCTCCCCTTGTCCCTAGGGCAGAAACCTGTGCCCACCCGCTCCGGGGGGAGCAAAGCTCAACTACACCGTGCTGATCGGTGAAACACCCTGTGCCGTCACCGTCTCCGAAACCCAGCTGCTGTGTGAGCCACCGAATCTCACCGGGCAGCACAAAGTGATGGTGAGGGACCAAACACTCTTATCAGCATCCCTTCTTTCCCTCCTTCCCAAACTTTGTCCTCCTCCTCCTCCTCCATCCTTTGTCCTCCTCCATCTCTCTGCTCAGACACTGAATGCAATTTCTCGTCTGTGGATCAGTATTTGAGAGTTCAATGGCTAATTGGAAGCTTAAAATATTGATGTGGATTAGCACAGAGAAACTTCTTATTCCCTCCCTGAAACTCACTGCCTACTATCAGAACCTTCTAGAAGGAATAGATCTTTCTGGTAGTACCTTCAGCCCCAGGTACCACCCTGTCTGGGGCTGCTTGCCTGTCCCTTCAGACCACTGAGGAACTACAAGGGAGGAAGGGACTTTACTGGTCCTTGTAGCCAGAGCTGCTCTGCAAACTGGATGGAAAAGTTTGGCCTTTTCCTGAAGCAGAAGCAGCCAGGACAGCTGGACACTGGGCTGGTTGGATTGACCATCTCATCCAGGCTAAACAGTTGGTGTCTTCTTCTGCTTCTGGTTATTGCTGCTTCCTTTAATCCCCTTGCAAACCAAGCACGAGGCTGTTAAGATTGTATTTGGGATCCATTTCCCTTTAAGTTCAGCATCCAAAACATGCTGAGATTATTCCAGTATGATTCATGGACGTGTAACCTGTCTGAGACCATTTGCACCCGTGGCCAGGGCACATCCCAGAAAAGCCAGTCCTGGCATCAACCTCCCATTAATGCATTTGCTCTGTTGCTTCTGCATGGGGCTCTCTCTCCCCATCTCTCCTGTCCCTTCCCAGTGGCTCTGGTTTCTTGTCAGTGAAATTATCACTGGGTTGCTAATGCCCATGGTTTACAAAGGGAGTTGAAAGCTTATAAAATGAAAGTCAAATGGAGCCATCAGATAATAAGAACAAAGCTCAGATAGCGAAGGGCTGGCACATTTATCATGAATTGAAGCCTCATGGTGTTCACATAAGCTGCACCCTTTGTGTATGAAGGCAAACAGAGTTGTATAGTCTTGGCTGAAAGAGATGCTTCCTTAAGGGTCTGTACAGCCGGCACAGTGTGTGTCCTGGATGGGAAGGATGGGGCTTTGGGACAGGCTGACACCCCTACCCAAAGCTGCTGGTTACCCTCCTCGTGCTTTGTAGGTGCGTGTTGGTGGTATCATCTTCTCCCCTGGTTCGGTGAGCATCATCTCCGACAGCCTCCTGACCCTGCCAGCCATCGTCAGCATCGCGGCCGGAGGCAGCCTGCTCCTCATCATCGTCATCATCGTCCTCATCGCCTACAAGCGCAAGTCCCGGGAGAACGACCTGACTCTCAAGAGGCTGCAGATGCAGATGGACAATCTAGAGTCCCGGGTAGCCCTGGAGTGCAAGGAGGGTCAGTGCTGCCCGGGATGGGGCATGCTGTGTGTGCTGCGGCTCCATGCTCTGGTTCCCCACCGGTGCACCCCAGTCGCCTGATTTTGGAGCAGGGTGCATGTCCCTGCGAGGTTTGCACGCCTGCCCCACAGAGGGAGGGAAAGAGGGAGGGAGGGCAGCGACAAAGTGTGTCAGCAGCAGACACGGCTCCGCTGCCTAATGTGCAGAGAATAGGATTAGAGCTTGATCCCGCTTAAGCGACATGCCTGGATCGCACTGCGAGGCCGGCGCGAGCCCCGGGGTGCCCGGCACAATGTGCCCCCTTATCTAATGGCCTTTTAGTAAAGGGCTTGTAAAAGGCAGAGGAGGATCAGAGCAGAGGTAGTTCGGACCCCCTGGAGACATACAGACAGCGTGAATGTGTCCTGGGGCTCCCACAGCTGGAAAGCTGGTCCAAACCCTCCTCCAGATGTGAGCCCAGAGCAGCAGGAGCAGGTCTAAGGGACAAGAAGCTCCTCAGGTGTTTGTTTCTGGGAAATCCTGTGCGTTATTTGGAGGAGCTAGGCATGCCACTTGCAGGTGTCAACACAGACTCACCTTGTCCCTTGCAATGGGATTGCTGAGCCTGGCCTCTCCCAGGGGAGCAGAGGAGGAGGTGGGCTGGTGGGACAAAAAGGGAGGGCTGCTGCTGGGGTTTCATACATCCTCCCAGCTGGATCAAAGGAAAACCAAATAGAAATCCGCAAATTTCATAGTGTGACCTCTGTATAGATGGAGAGTTGCACTGGATTCGTTCAGCTGATTTTAAAAGGATAGCCTTGAAAACACAGGGCAGAAAGTGAGATCCATTCAGGGGAGACCACAGCTCTGGGATAGGGACAGCCTGGCTGGGGTACAGCTGGGGTATGCCAGCATTTTGGACTCTGGGGAGCGAGCACAGGGACACCCATGCAGCAGCATAACACAGTGAGGTGATGTTGTAAGAGGCTGAATAAATTCCTTCCCCATACCGGCAGCAGGCAGCTTCTGCTCGGTGTTGATGTGCATCAGATTTGATTATTTTGGCAACTGTTGATAGAGGAGGAGAAGAGGAGGAAGAAGAAAGGAAAATATGGGCGGCACCAGGTTATGGAAATAGATGCTCGTCTCTATCTGCAGCCTTTAAAGGTGTTTTAGGTGTGTACACCCGGTTGTGAACTGCATACAGATTAACGAGCAGCTTTTGTTCTCGGTGTCTGCTCTGTGCAGGGTGTGCTCTCCCACTCCCAGCTGCTGAGACAGGCTCCAGGGTGAGGGTCTGAGCTACATGGCGAGGTCTCCTCTGAATGGGTTTCCTGAGCTGGCCTGTGGGTGGGCGCTGCTGTGCCCCAAGGGGAGCGGGCAGCCAGCCCCCTGCCCCGCAGCCTCAGCTCCCGGAGCTCACGTGTCTCTCTCTGCCTTGTTCTGTTCTCCCCCACAGCTTTTGCAGAGCTGCAGACAGACATCAATGAATTAACCAGCGACCTGGATCGCTCTGGGATCCCGTACCTCGACTACCGGACGTATGCCATGAGGGTCCTTTTCCCTGGCATCGAGGACCATCCTGTGCTGCGGGAGCTGGAGGTAAGGCACAGGCTCTGCTCCAGCCCTTCCCAGTGTGAAAGAAACCCTGAAACACCTTTCCATCTTCCACACCAAGTCTTATTAGAGGCACTGGGGTTAGCGGGATGAGCCCCAGGTTCATTTTAACTAAGAAGCCGGTGGTTTATCTCCATCGCACACTGATTCCTCTTGGTTTCTTCTCCCCAGTTTATTTTTATTTTATGGGGGTTTATATTGCTATAGACCAGCCACAAAGCGCGCCAGGTAAGTTATCGGTGTCCTTTTAAAGTCCTCCTTAATCACCTCGCTGCGCAGGGGAAGGCTGCGTGCCTGGGAGCATCCTCCGGGAGCATCCTGCTTGCTGCTGCTCTTCCCTGGCGTGTCCACAGGAGGGCAAGCGCAGTGCCCAGGCACGGCCAGCATCCCTCCTGGCTGCGAGCAAGCACTTCCATCCCGCTGGATTTTCCACCAGGACTGTGGATAGATAGTTAAGATTTTTTTTCACTGAGGATTTAGAAGAATCGGTACCTTAAAGGGATCCATCCGATGGGCTTGCACTGGGCCCTGCTTACCCAGATTAAGGCACCAAATTAGCTTCCTCCTCAGTACCACCAGCGCTCAGCACTTGGTGTGGTGTTGGTAAAGCTCACACAGGCTTCAAACCAGCCTCTCCAGCCCATTCCCATGCCCTGAGATTTCCAGCCCCACGCATTCTGTTCTCTGTTTAAACTGCCAAGTAAGCTGATGCCCCAGCAAACAAATATGAATGCTTTTTATTTGTTTTACTCATGAAAAACAGAATTGCAGAAGTGATAAATGTGTTGCCAATTACACAGTTGCTTAATTATGTAACGTTAGTAAAACCAATACATAAGTCTCCAAGATGTTTGGTAAAGAGTTGCTTAATGTAGTTCATCATTTTCACTTGTAATGAATTACTTGAAGCTGCAACTGGCTGAAAGCCTCAATTAATTTTTTACACTTGTCCCATAATAAAGCAATAGTCTAAATTAGTATTTAATTTACTTACAAGAGTGTCACTTTTTTGTGCAGAACAAGCAAAATTGTGTGTCATTTATAGGGCCGTTAGTCTCCAGGCAGCAGCTTTACAGCACGCAGGGTACAGCGTGGAGCAGTGATTAAAACGAGCTGTGCTGACATGCTGGGGGGAGTCAGAAGGAGGGATGCTTGTTCAGGACTGACCAGAGCCCACGTTCAGGGATGCTGAGACCTGGAGCGATGGGATACTTGTTTATACACTCAGGGTTAAACCATTCATCCCACCCATAGTGATGGCAGAGTGACCCTGTGGTGGTCCCCTCCGATCCTTTGTCCTCCCGAGCCTTGGCTGATGGTCATGTTCTCCATCACAGGTCCAAGGGAACGGGCAGCAGAGCGTGGAGAAGGCCTTGAAGCTCTTTGCTCAGCTGATCAACAACAAAGTCTTCCTGCTGACCTTCATCCGAACGCTGGAGCTGCAGCGCAGCTTCTCCATGCGCGATCGTGGCAACGTGGCGTCGCTCATCATGACGGGTCTGCAGGGCAAGCTGGAGTATGCCACCGACGTGCTGAAGCAGCTGCTCTCAGACCTCATCGAGAAGAACCTGGAAAACAAGAACCACCCCAAACTGCTCCTGCGCAGGTAACGCAGGGGGGACAGGGAGGGGATGGGGCTGTGGGCAGCTCAGTGTGGTACTCTGGCACAGCCACGCTGCTGGTGGCATCTGGGGGCTCTGTGGGATGAGGATGTTGGTGTTGAGAGGAAAACGCTGTGTGGCTTAGGATGACACATCCATTTCCTCACCTGTCTCTGGGACACAGGGTTAACTCAACCGTATGTTTCCACAGAGGGCTGAGCAGGGTCTTAGCTTGGATCCAAGAGACCTGTGGCCCCTGATGCGTCTCTCTCCCGCTCAAAATCTCTTCCCTTGCCCAGCCCCAATAGTCCCCACATCCTGTGACCAGGCTGAGAGCAGCTGATGCTGCCGACACTGTCTCCTCTGCCATCAGCTGCCTCCTCCCTGCCCTGCCCTGCCCCAGCTCCTGCTTCTCTCACCTGTGTGTGCAGAGGTGCCCAAGTGGTCCAGCTCCCGATGCTGGTGCTGTGCAGGGCTGTCCTGGGGCAGGGTCATGGCAGGGAGGTGAATGGCACAAAACCTGGAGCTCTCCATCACATCGCAGTGCCCTGCGAGTGCAGGCAGGGAAGAGCAGCATCTGGAGGAGCAGAGATGCAGCTCCTCCACTCATCTTGCTGCGCTTCAGGCTGTTAAGGGCAGGAGACTGATGTCTTACATGTCTGTACAGTACTTAGGGGCCTGATCTCTCCTGAGCTGTGGTGTTATCCTGATGAGTAGAGCACCACAGACAGCAAGCACCTCTCAGTGCTGTGAGATGGCCCTGGAGCTGTCAGGGAAAGGCCCAGCAAGGCTTGGTCCCCCAGCTGATGGCAGCCAGGTGCTTCTGTCCCCTCCACCCCACACCTCTGAGCTGCCTCGCAGGTATTTATGGGCTTTATCCTCACAGCATCCATCCTTTATCCTCCATCCTCTGCCCGGATGGAGCAGCAGCGTTTGTGTTTCACAGCTGGGGCAAGGAGCACAGGAACGGATTATCTGACTGGCCCAAGATCCTGCTGGGAAACAGCAGAAAGAAAAAGGGGGAGAAGTGTGTGTTAGCCACAAATAAAAGGCTCCCCGTGCTCTCCGTGTCATGAGCCACCTCAGTCCGTGTCCCTTTGGGTCCGGGCTGTGCTGCAGAGCCTGGCGTTGGCCAGCGGCAGGAACATGGCTGAGCCCACAGCTCTGCCAGCATCTCACAGGGGCTGATGAAAGGGAGAGGAGGATTTCAAAGCTCTAGGAAAAATTCAGGGATTCCTCCAGCCATAATGAATATACTTGACAGGAAATTGCTTTAAATCTGGCTGTGTTTGCGGAGGCAATAACTCATCCCGGGGAAGGAAGCCGTCTTAATTTCCCCCGTGGTTTGACAAGTCGCTGGGAAGGCGTCTTCTGCCTCAGCCAACAATAATGACTTTTCACAGTGCTCCAAGAAACCACAGAGCCAGCGATCAGAGCCGTGCCCGCTGCTCCTCACAGCACCCAGCAAAGAGACAGGCTACAGGCAGCGCCAGCGCAGCATCCTGCAGCAGGATTTGGCCATTTCCTGGGAAACCCAGCCCTCAGCGTTCCCAGGGATGGTGCATCTACCACCTCTGTGGGCATCCTGCTCTGGCGTTTCACCACCCTCACTGCAAAGATTTCTTCCCTTACATCAAGTCTAATCTTCCCTTTTTTAGTTTAAGACTATTCCCCCTTGTCATGTCACTACGGTCCCATTTAAACCTGTGGCTGGAGCCCTGTCCCTATGTCCCCCAGGCTTCTGGGGTGAATCTTGGTGCACAAAACAGCCTGGACTTGCACATCTTGCTCTGGGTTCACATGGAGTGATCAGCCACAGAGCGATATGCTGGGTTTATTTTTTTATTTTATTTCATTTCTTGAGCTCTCTGGTGGCAGCAGCTGATAATTGGCACTCAGTTCCTGCTCTCTTTCTTCCTCCCTTTCCCCTCTTTCTTCCATGACTACCCCTCGCGGGAGACAGCCAGAGAGCTGACATTAAATCAAATAGCTGCTCTGGTCCCTGGCACAGAGCGCAGCACACAGCGGTTCAGAGACCTACATAGAGCAGGGAAAATTAATAAAATACATATTTATTTTTGGGGGTTCTCTCAGCTCTGTCTGTTTAGTTTTGTTTTATTCCTGGTGCCTCAGAAAGCCAGAGGAGCAGCCAAGGCGCTGGCTGCTGGCGTCGGGCTCCTTTGGAAAGTCATCTCGGGATCGTGCTTTGCCCTTGTTCTGTGGTCAATATGAGAAGTGTTTTCTCTAAGTCTGGGGATTCTCCCCCGCTGTGTTAATCTTCAGGGGCTTATTCTTTATTTTTAGATCTATACCAGCGTTTCAGATGCCAGAGCAGGGATGGCAGCGGAGCGATGCCTGCAGAGGGGCAGCACAAAGCCCCACAGCCAGCGGCAAAGCCCTCCCCGCTTAGCAGAGAGAAAGGGAGGTCAAGCCCCGTGGTGACAAGCTGAGTTTAAGGGATGGCTTGGCTTACCCAGCAACCCAGCACTGATCCCATTTCAAAGGCAGAGGCAGCCAGGGAAAGTGTATGCAGCAGCCTTGTTGGGAAGGAGCCTGCGGTGCTCCTGCTGCACCCCGCTGCGGGGAAGGCTACAGGCAGCCCCTGCCCTCAGCCAGTGTAGGACAGTGACGATTAACTCAAGTGTTGTCTGTCACTGAGGGCACTGCAGATACCTCACAGCATCGGTCTGTGTGGAGAGGACAGTGAGATTCGGTGCTCAGAGGCAAGGGAAATGGGATTCAACAGATGCTCCCAGGTATTTCTTTTTGTTCTTCCATTCAGCTGAATTTCTGATAAAGAAATACAAGGGAACAGATAGACACAGGAGCACCCGATACCCTCCTGCCACACAGTCCCAAGTTCCCTGTGATGCTGCCTTTCAGTTATTTACAAGGTGCCAGTGCCAGGGCATGAGCAGCCAATGGGGACAGGTTATGGCATTGCTTCCCTGGTAGGGCTGATGGGGAGGCTTGCCAATTCTTCATTTAATATTCTATTAACAAAGTAGTTTATTAAATTAATTATCTTAATATATTTATACATTATAAAATAGATATTACATCTTTATTAATATATTCAATGTAAATTAATTTTAATAAGTTTATTGAATATTCACCCTCAAGTCCTGAATGTATCGTTTTCCAAGTTTCTCCACCTATACCTTAGTTGATATGACCAACTCTCCATGTTCCACGGCTCGCTGGCGTGGCAGCGTGCTCACGCTTCTCCTCCTTAATTGGGTGACTGAAGTATTTTCAGCAAGAGAACCAAGTGTGTGTGTCAATTTGTAGGATGAATTTTTAGGCAGTTAATCAATTCAGGCTTAAATTCTTTGGAGACCTGCAGACATTTTCACAAATTCCTGGCAGATGTTGTGATCCTGAGAGATGATGGATAACGTGACCCCAGGTCCGCTCGCCGACTGGCGTCAGGTTTTTGTTTGCTGAAATCTGTGTCTCACGTTGATGCTTGGTCTGCTTGACTTGGTGATCAAACCCTGTTGCTCCTCTATTTGTGTGTTTTTCATTAAATGCCAGAGTTTTCAATCAGTGGGATGCTGTATAAATACCTGCCAAGGGACAGTCCCTAACTCAAGCCACAGAGCAGATGGAGGGGAATTATGGAAGATGGGTGAGAGCAGGATGGGGACTTGCTCCAGGTCAGGGTAGGGGTAGAAACAGGCTCGTGGTGTTGCCATGCACACAGATGCTCATGGTAAAGGTGATGGGAGGGGATGATGGTCCCCAGAGGAAAGGCTGCTGCAGAGGGCAAGGCGTTGGATCCTCCCTGCTTGCTGAAATTCAAGCCAGATCCCGGTATCACACGAGGGGCAGGCTGGGGGTGCAGAGAGCCAGGGCTGCCCACGGGCACGGTCACAGCTGCAGAGCATCTCTCCGTGGGTGGGCTGGCAGCCTTGTCTGCTGCCTGCCTGCTGCCCGCCCTCCTGCCCACCACCCCCAGCCTGCTCTGGGGCTCAGATGTGGAGTCTGAGACACCCTGCCAGCCGTGCAGCCATCCTGGCCTTGCCCCCTGGAAAAGGGCTTGTGGTGCTTTAAGGAAAGTCTCCCGGGGTCCTGCAGAGCCAGCATTAAAAACTATCATTAGGAGCCATTGTATTTAAATTAGAGATAATCTCGGGCACAATGTGGGGAGAGGACGCTGGGTGGGACGGGGGAGAAAGCTGCAATTTCCCTGCCATTGTCACTTCGTTGTCCCTGATTGCCAGAACGCTGCAAATCCCAGCGATTTACTGAGCCAGGCTGTAATTTGCACCATGTGCAAGAAGCGGCGTGTCACCAGGCTCCTTGTCACCAGCCCCGTCAGGGCTGTGATGGGCTGTCAGCTGGGCAAGCTGTGGGGAAAGGGGGGGCTGGGGGCAGGGAGGGGGGACACGCAACGCTGGCTGCATCCTGCTGCCTGCCTGCTTCAGAGCCACAGCCCCGGTTCAGAGCTCGGTGGGGAGATTTGGGGCCTCTTATACGTGGTTTGGTTTTATGTGTGACATATGTGTCCTCCTGGCTTGCCTAGGACCGAGTCTGTGGCTGAGAAGATGCTGACTAACTGGTTTGCCTTCCTCCTCCACAAGTTCCTCAAGGTAAGGAGGGATGGAGCTGCTGCTTTGCTGCCTCACCCAGCAGCTGTCCCTGGGGTGCATTTGGGCTTGAAACTCTTCAGTGTGAAGACTCTTTGACTCTTAAGTCAAAAGATGTAGTAGTAGCAAGGCAGGGGAGGTGGGAATTTGCTTGGAGATGCTCTTACACAGGCTGAGCCAAGCTGCCAGAGCCCCTGTGCTCAGCCTTCTTCACCCTCACATCGCCTGGTGTAATTCTTCTGTAACAGAGTTTCTGCTGCAGCTCTCTGGTGCTTAGGAGAAATTCCCACGTCTCTGTGCCTGGGCTTCCATGTTTTTCAACTTTAGTTGTGGTTTTGGAAGCCCCATAGAACTGGGATAGAACAATGAGCTCGAGATCTCAAATTCCTATTTTACAGACGTATGGATTGGGTAGATTTCCCCAGCCAAAGACAACATACCCATGGAGCAGCAGAGCTCATGGCTTCTGCCTGCCCTCCCCAGGACCTGCTGGGGCTGCGCCTGGGTTGCACAAGCCCTGAAGACTGAGCCAGCGGGACTGCATCATGTGCAAAGCCTGTGTGCAGGCCAGCAGTCCTGGGGGAGCTGCACCTTCACCCCCCTGTTAGTTGTGCTGTCTGTCTCCTCGTGCAGGAATGTGCTGGAGAGCCGCTCTTCATGCTCTACTGTGCCATCAAGCAGCAGATGGAGAAAGGTCCGATTGATGCCATCACAGGAGAAGCCCGGTACTCCCTCAGTGAGGACAAGCTGATCCGGCAGCAGATTGAATACAAGACCCTGGTGAGTGACACTGAGCCACTTCTATCCTCCTTACTTGGCCAGGAGCGCTTCTGACCTTTAGGGTGGTGACTAGGACCCTACTGTGAAGCACAAGTGTTGCCAGTGCTAAACCCATGCCCAAGTCAGGCATGTGCCTAACTCGCAGGCACAAACAACCCGAGCTCAGGGTTTGAAAGGAGGGGTTTGGGGGGAGGTGTTTTATCTCCCTGTGCCTGGGCATTACCCTCCCTTTAGCAAATGAAAACAGACATCCATGGCTCCTGTGTTAATACCCATGATACAGATACACTAAATGTAACAGCAGTGATGCAAATAGGGATGTTTCTCTGAGAAGGGGCTGAGGTGACAGATGTGGTTACAGTCCTCGTGGATGCTCGTCTGAAGCCCTTTAGAGCATGGTGTGGTTCTCCTCCCCTTCCAGATCCTGAACTGTGTGAACCCCGATAACGAGAACAGCCCAGAGATCCCTGTGAAGGTGCTGAACTGCGATACCATCACTCAAGTCAAAGAGAAGATCCTGGATGCAGTATACAAAAACGTCCCGTATTCTCAAAGACCAAGAGCCGTTGACATGGACTTGGGTAGGAGCTTCCCCACCTCAAAGGAAGGGGCAGATCAGAGAGAGGTCATTACTATCAGTGACTCTCCGTGGGTTTTGCAGAGCTTAAGAGCTAAAGCACAGGCTGCATGATGATACACGTGTTTATGCCCTCAGGAAGCATGGCCACCGCTCCTGCCAGATAGGTTTTGAGCTCTGTGGCATCAGCTAATTGTCCACTGACCACAGAGCAAATAATTCCTGTAGCCGCCTTCACTCTGCTGAGCAAAGCTTCTCCCCAAGCTCAGGTATCTTACTCGAGCCTGGGGTGTTGGGGGACGATGACAGGGGAACGTCCTGCACCTTTGCTTAGCTGAGCACCGCAGAACCCAGAATTAAAACACTGTGCTGTCAGCGTGACCTCCCCTGCACTTGTAAGATTAAGGAGCAGAATTTGGGTGCCTCTCCCAGGGGGGTGGGCTTTGCTACAGGCTCCTCTGTCCAGTAGTTACTTGGTCCAGAAGCAGGCTGGGCTCTATAGTGCCTTTTCCCTCTCTGACCTCTGCATCCACCGGGTTTTTGCCTCCCCCGCAGAGTGGCGGCAGGGCCGGATAGCCCGCGTGGTCCTGCAGGATGAAGACATCACCACCAAGATTGAGGGAGACTGGAAGCGCCTCAACACCTTGATGCATTATCAGGTAAGAAAGCAGCCCCAGCCGACAGCTCCCAGAGAGCTGCCGGGAGGGGAGGGAAGGGGAGCAGAGATTCAATTCCCACGTAGCTCATCGACGAAGACAGGCAGGGAGGTCACGTTTATGTGATAAACCAGAAGGGTTCAATGTGCTTATGCATTAGACGGGAAAGCAACCTTGACATGGATCTTAAAGAAACTAGCAGAGTTGAAAATTGGCTAAATTAAAACCGCCAGCCGTGCTGGTGAGATAGAGGGAGCAGAGGAGAGAGGGCTGAGCTGCTGCTGATGGAGACGTGTGGCCCGGGGAGGGGGGTGGCATGCAAGGCTCAGGTCTTTGTGTGGGAGTGTGAGACAACCTGGGGTGCAGCAGGGAAGGAAGAGGAGTCTCTGGTTTCCTCCAAAGCTTTGTGAACACCACACGATCTGATGAGCTGGTCCAGAGCACCAGGCTGCAGCGGCAGCTCTTCTCTAATGCTCATCATCTTCCTGCGTGTTGACTCTTGGGGATCGTGCAAGGAGTGAGGAAAGGGATCAGAGCAAATACTTTAAATGCTGGGAAGGAGTGTGGTGGGGAGGTGTGGGATGAAGCCAGGTCAAGAAAGGGTGAATTTCAGGGGATACTTCTTGACAAAGTGACATTAAACCTCCTAAATCCCAGACCTAGTCTTCCAAGCCAAGTATCAGGAGCTTTACTGCTGAAGCCACACCAAGCTATGTTAGTCAGTGAAGATGCTCCGTTGTGCGTCGGCCAGGGTGGGTGAGGTGACCCCAGAAATTGTTGACACCTTTAGCTTTTGCAGCACATGTGGCCCAGCCCAGGCTGCCCTGGAGCACATCTGTTGGAAAGGGCTTCTTCCCATGTCTGGGAGACGGGAGGAGAGGCAGTTGCAGAGCTGAGGGAAGTTTGGTTAAAGGGAATCAAAGGCTTTTTTGCTCAAAGCCTGTCTGCAGCAGAGGATAACTGCATTAATTGGGACCTGTAACCTACTACTGTCCATCACTACCTACACACAAGTGTTTAGTATTTAATCTGGCATCTCTCCCTGTTGCTACACCATCTCGAGCCCATCAGCGTGACTCGTGCTGTGTAAGTTGAACGTGAGCCAATATTGACAGGAGCTGCATAATCAGGGAGCGAGGCAGAGGGAATGGCATCAATATGCAAAGTGCATGTAAAAAACCACCTCCAGGGTCAACTTTCCCCAGCAGCCTGAAGGATTTAAACACAGATTACTGTAAAGTGGCCTAGGAGTTGTGCAGATTAATTCCCTTGTTCCTAAAAACTCGTTTTACCTGACAGTTGCAAGGGATTAACCAACACCCAGGGAAGCTGTGAGACTTTATTATGCCTTGATCTTTAAAAGTCATCTTAAGGAAGTCACAAGTGAACGCCACATTTGAGGTGTGCTGGATGCTAAGGGAGGGAGTGCTTTCATTGCAGTGCCCAGGGGGAAAATCCCAGCCTGAGGTTTACCCTTAAAATAAACCAAAATCCTTGCAGCGCTCAAGATGCTGCAGCTCTTCCTGCCAGCTGAACGTCAGGTTTGCTCTGGAACAATGTGAAAGCTTGCTGCCAGGCATCCAAACAGGTAGTGGTCACAGATGGCTCTCCCCACTCTGGCCTGGCTGAGCTGTTTCAGGTATTAAAAATGCCAAGTTCTCTGCACTGCAACAGAAATCTTGTCCAGGCAGGGCTTTTGCCAGAAACAAACACCTCTCTATATATATATATGTATATATTTATATACACACACAGAGTATTTTATTTTTCTTATTCTGACCAGGTTTCTTCCTGTTTGAGTAATAAATGTTTTTATTAGGTATCACAAATACAGATGCTCCAGGACTGCACAGTAAAACAAACACGTGGGCAAAGGCACAGCTCCGAAGGGGGTAGAAAATCATCCGAGTTTCAGGCGCTGCTGTCTCACTGTTTTAACAGGAGTGTTGTGCACAAAGCAGGTGTGGTCCAAGCCATAAAAATGAAATCTCCATTTCTCCAGCTCCTGCAGAACTAGTGAAGATGATTTCTAAATTTCTAGGTGTGTAAAGCCATGTCCACCCTTCGCTCATGGCTGTCATGTCTTTGATCTGAAGGCAAAGTGATCTCTGGATTTGCACCCAGTAGTTGGGGATGCACAGCCCACGTTTCCATCTGGTAACACCAGGAATTCTGAGGACTTTGGGACAGTCTGTGCCCTGGGAATAAGAACTGAGGCAAGGACCAGAACCTGCCCTGTCCCCACAGCCTTGTCCCTGCCCCCCATTCCTGGAGTCTGTATGCTCCACAGTTCCATTCCCTGTGGACTCCTGCCAGGGACTGCACCATCCTCCTCCTCCTCCTCACCATGGCAGGGATGCTCCACAGCGGGCAGTTATTTAATTCCAAGAGCTTCTCAGCTCCATACTTGGGTGCTGGATTTTGATACCGTTACATTTGTTTTCTACATGTTGAGGGTGACAAAACTACAGCGTGTGTCTGCATCAGCCTATAAAATGCATTTTTCATGGGAAGCCTTTGCATGCCAAAACCAGATTTGATTTAAAGAGAAATATTCATCTTTCTGTAATGTTTTTTGAACCCCTTTATAGAATTACATGGAGAACTCTCTGCCTGCTGCTCATTTCTTTCGGATATAAAAATAGATGTGTGGGTTAAATAGGTGTAATTCTTTGTTAAATTCTCTGGAGCTTTTAAACTGTGTTGTAAAGAATTGTATTACATTTGTGTGGTATCCTTTTGGTTTCACGCCTGTTAAACTCCACGGGAGAGTCTCACCCCGTGTGGCTTTACCCAAGAAAAATGAAACACTGAATTTAATATCAAATGATTTACAGCGGCTCATGCAGGGTTAACTCAGAGGCAGCAGAGCTTGAATACCTGTCAGCCACCATGGGTCTGGAAGGGCTGAGAGGCTATAAAACTATTTTTAATGAAAAATTAGAAGCAGAGAGGGAAGATTTATGTGGAAAATGAGTCTTAGGAGCTGAGGGTGGCATGGCCGTGGAGCCAGCATCCTCGCTGCCCCACGCCAGCGCAGTGGTATTGTCTGGGCTTCTGCACCGCTGCTCTCCCCGCTCCAGGTTTCGTTTTTCTTCCCTTGAAGGTGTTTTGTGCAGCACATTTCCAGCTCGTAGAAGAATCAGAATATTTATAAAGTTGTAAAGCAGCCAGCCAGCTTCTCAGGCGTCTCTGGGGTTTTATGGGAGTGTGGCAACAGCGGAGCGAGATGGGAAACGAATGCGCGTTACATCTGATGCTAATTTGCACGCTGGTGTTTTTTAGCTGACAAGAGCCATTCGACCCAAAATTTAGAAAGTGAGAGTGCTCTGTTGTGCACGTGGAATTTTTAATACCCCTCTCCCAGTTAACCACAGCGCTGGGGGAAGCAGATCCCAGCACAGCAGCCAGGGAGCTGCTGCCTCCTTGGGAGCACCCTGGGCTGCCAGTGCTCCGGCTGCTCCCGAGTGAAATTGAACTGAAGTGGCAGCTAATAACAGCCCAGGAAAATAATATCACCACTGATCGCTTCTTCCATTGACTTAATAAATTGGATGAAGTGAGGCAGGAGCAGAAGAGGAAATAAGAGAGGTGTTTGAAGTGTTTTGCTTACAAAGATCTCACTACTGTGCTGTGAAACACAAGTGACTATTATTTCCACTATTACTAGCAATAATAATAACTCGCATTTACGTGAAACCTTTCATCTGAATGGAGCCCAAAGCCTTGGAGGCAGCACCGATCGCTGCGTGCGGGTCACCTCGCATCACTGTACCCACACCCCTTCTGCATCTCTTCGGAGATGCTGGGCGAGCAAAATCCAGCTGCTGCCCTGTGTGTAGGGATGGGGCTGAGTCCCTTGCAGCACTCCTGGCGAAAATAACAGAGGACTTTGCCCTAAAAGCAATTTCTCCAGCTTGAAAAGCCTTTTTTTGGTGTGTTTCCTCAACATGATTTGTTGGCTGGGCCCCAGTGGGTCTGTCTGCCCACGAGATGCGGTGCCTCCACTCTGCTCCCTTGCCGTGCTGCACCGCAGGCCACGAGTTCAAAATTAAAAGACACTTGGGCTCATTCCCTGGGAACCTGCAGATTCTTAATTAAGGGAAATAAGTTAAAAAACTTGCAGTGACTACTAGATTTATAGGGAGGATAAAATTAAACATGGCCACTAAAATCTGCTATAACAAAATCTTGTTAGCACTAATGTTCATTTATAGTTTGACTTCCAAGCATTTAATTCCTTCTCTGGTGCAGTAGAGGGACTGACAATTTAATATGCTGAAAGATGGCTTTATGACTTGCTCACGTGTAAATCAAACTTTTAAAGTTCTTAAAAACGGCTAAAATAAAAAATGGTTTAATAGGAATGGTTTATGGTCCATAACGTTATTATAGCTGCTTTATTCCCTCTGCATTGTTACTTTAATTGGATCACAACAATTCTTGAGATTCTCATTTTTATTGGATAAAACGTAACCTTAAATCAGAACGACCCAAAACATCTTCAGC
The DNA here is from genome assembly GCF_964237585.1 of Gallinula chloropus. Taxonomy (NCBI): domain Eukaryota; kingdom Metazoa; phylum Chordata; class Aves; order Gruiformes; family Rallidae; genus Gallinula; species Gallinula chloropus. The sequence goes on from NC_140112.1 coordinate 4,471,667, forward strand.
ATGCCTTTTGATGTATCACTCCTGCCAACCCAGCACACAGGGCTCAGTTGGACCAGGTGCCCAGCCAAGGCTCGGATGGTGGGATCACTCCCTGTGCTGTGCCGACAGCTCCCTGTTTCTGCTCCCTGTCCTTGTTGATCATGGTGGATCTGGCTGATTTTCTCCTCTTCCTTTGCCTCCCCAGGTATCAGACCGCTCAGTTGTGGCTCTTGTTCCCAAGCAGACCTCCTCCTACAATATTCCTGCCTCTGCCAGTATATCCCGGACTTCTATTAGCAGATATGGTAAGAAGCAGAGCTAAGGGCTGGGACAGGATGGCTCATGGGTAGCAACTGGGCATCACTGCTGATGCATCTACAGCCAGCATGGAGCTCGGCGTGACACCAGCCTGGTCGCTGCCTTTGTTACAGGAGGGCAGCACCAGAAGGGAATTAGGTGGGGGGAACAGCAGCAGTTTCCCCCAAAGACCCACTCCACATCAGCCAAAATGGAAGCACGGGCACGTGCCAAACAGCAAAACCTCCTTGGCTGCGGGGCTTTTTTGGCAAAGGCTTTTCCATCCATGAGCACAGCAGCAAAGAGACCAGGGAGAAGGACACAAGCAGCCTTTGGGAATGTGGGTCTTGGAAAAGCCCTGGGAAAGAGGTTTGGCTTTGAGGGGATAGATGCTGCAGAGCATCCCCTGCAGGAAAGCGGCTTTGTGTCCTCATGCATGAGCAGGGCTGCACCAGGGTACAGCCCAGCTCCCTCACCTATTATTTCTTTTCCCAGTGGAGGATCCCGAATTCTTAGCTAATGGGTCAGAAATGGGTAACAGCAATCTCACTGGCGTGCGGGGCGGCGTGCACCTGGGAATGGGGTATTTGCATAATAGCAGGGCTCAGCACTTTGTGGAGGGTCCCTGAGGATGCTGCAGCCCCAGTAAATGAGCCTGCAAGGTGCCAGGTGCACGTTTAGAGCACTAAATCCACAGTAATAGTAATAATACATCTCCCTAAAAGGCAGCAGTGGCAAAATCTCTGGTGCGCTGATCTTTCATTATCTTCCATTTCCCAGAGTGTTTTACAAATGAGAGGTCTCCTGACAAACCCGTCTCCTTCTCTTGTTTATAGCTCCCAAAATAATGGTTTTGGGGTTTTTTTTGTGTCGAGCAAGGGTTCTGAGGAGCCATCCACAGGAGCAGCTTTAGGTAAAAGGCAGGAGAAAAGGGGTTTCTCCCTGCACAGGGTGATCCACCCGTGTCTCGGGTGATGGAAGGACCCATGGTCACACCAACTCGGTCCTCGTTGATCTGTGTCAGATGGAAAAGCTTTTGCCAGCTACTGATGTGAGCTATCATTGCTCACATTAGGATTAATACTTCTAATTGTGCAGACAGAATTTAAATGAGGTACTTTATTTACGTCCCCCGTTATATATCGGTACAGAGCTACGTGTAAAAATAGAATTACTAGATGCTTCCCTAGCTGTCCCCCTGTCTGTCTCCTTAATTATATCAGTTGGAGTACTCATTTATCTAAGCCTTAATCAGGGATGAAAATCTAGCTAGTTTACTGGGAGACTTGTGCATTTCCCTCGGCTGACTCATGATTGATCCCCTTACTCTGGATGAGGAGGCTGATGCACAAGGTTCCCAGGGAACAAAGAAATTTAGGGAGAGGGGAAAACCCACCGACCTCTGGTTGTGCTGCGTGGCCCCATGCCTCAGCTTGAAGATGCCAGGGATGGGATCCAGGGAGGCATGTTCTCTGGGAAGTTAAATGTATCTCCTATCCCTCAGTTGTTTCTAAACAATTAAGGAAAATAACTTTGCCTTCTGCCCTCTGAGCTCGCCTTTTGCTGCCGGGGAAGGGCGGGCAGAGGTGGGGAGCACAGGGATGCTGGACTCACTCAGCCCCAGGGTCGGCACAGCCGGGATGCAGGATTGGGCATCAGCGAGTCTGGTGGCATCACTGAGAAGAGCTGGGGGAATGAAAAAGGGGTTTGCTTTGGGCATGACCGACTTCTCTTCTTGTCCTTCAGACTCCACCTTCCGCTACACCGGCAGCCCCGACAGCCTGCGCTCCCGGGCCCCCATGATCACCCCCGACCTGGAGAGTGGGGTCAAGGTCTGGCACTTGGTCAAAAACCACGACCACGGAGACCAGAAGGAAGGAGACCGGGGCAGTAAGATGGTGTCTGAGATCTACCTGACCAGACTATTAGCTACAAAGGTAACTGCCATGTGGGAAATTCCCTTGGGAAATGCACGGGGAGGTCTGTATTGATGCACTTTCTGCGGGGCCAGCACAGTTCCTAATGGTGTTCAGCTCCCAGCAGGGACTGTCTGGCTTTCCCACACCCAGGGCTTGAGGGTGCTGGTGGAGCAGGGACACAAACACAGCGTAGATTTCCTCATGCTGCACGCTGATTGCTGCAATGCTTCATTCTTCTGCATGGAAGGATCTCAACGTCCTTTCTGTAGAAGGATGATGGAGCATGTTCAGAGGAGGGTGACAAAGCACCTCATTGCTCTCTGCAGCTCCCTGCAAGGTGGTTGCAGAGATGTCTCTTCTCTGGGGTGACAGGTGATAGGATGAGAGGGAATGGTTTCAAAGGGGAGCTTTAGGCTGGATATCAGGAAGAATTCCTTTCCTGAAAGGGTTGTAGGGTACTGGCACAGGCTGCCCGGGGTCGTGGTGGCGTCACCATCCCTGGGGCGGGTTTAAAAGACGTGTGGATGAAGTGATTGAGGACATGATCTAGAGGTGGGCCAGGCAGGGTTAGGTTGTGGTTGGACTCAATGCTCTAAAGGGTCTCTTCCAACCCCAGTGATTCTGATTCTGTGGCAGTACATCATAGTTGGACAGGCGCAGCAGTGCCTGCAGATATTTAACCCATTTCCTTGGCCAGAGAGTGTTTTCCTGCCTCTTCACCATGTGTTCACCGCTGAAGATAATGCAGATTTGCTTCTGAAAGCAGAAGAAATTGTTTCAGGTTAGAAATAAAGAGTAAGGGCAGTAGCTGCAGGCTGGAGCATTTCCCTGGGGTCCTCCAGCGGTGCAGTCAGCGTTCCTAAAGACCCCATCCTTAGTTATCCCCGCGGGGTCCGTGGCAGCACTTTGAGGGGCTGCGCAGAGCTGGCAACACCATCTGGCATCCCCCCTCCCCTCGCCGCCGCCGCTCAGCTGAGCGTGTGCCCGGGCCTCCCTTCACCTTCTGGGTTGCTGCTCCCATCAGGGTACGCTGCAGAAATTCGTGGACGACTTGTTCGAGACGCTGTTCAGCACCGTGCACCGCGGCAGCGCGCTCCCGCTCGCCATCAAGTACATGTTCGATTTCCTGGATGAGCAGGCAGATAAGCACGGCATCCACGACACGGATGTGAGGCACACGTGGAAGAGCAATTGGTAAGAAGGGAGGAGGAGGAGGAGGGTGGAAGTAGGGGGGCAGACCTGAGCGGTGAGCAGTTATCTGTGTCCTGGGGGAAAGGTAGAGCTGGGGAAGAGCTTTGGGAGGGTGGGGAACAACCACATCCCGTAGCTCCGCATCGGGAGATGCACCACAGAGCCCTGCTAAATGCTCTTCAACCAGCACTGCTGCTGTCCCAGTGCCCCGTGCGGATGCAGCAGTGGGGGTTGATCCTGGCTCTGTGCTGCCCCTCGTGCACACATGAGCTGAAACCCCTGCACAGTGTTAAACCCCAAGTCCAGCTATCTCTGAGTCCTCTCCTGGGGTGGGAGCTGGGCACTGGCCTCGGGCTGTATATCCACACACCTGGACTTTGGAAATCACCAGGTTTGCAGAGCCAGTCGGGTAGTGGGGAGCAGGGCTCTGTGCCCACATCACCCTGCCCGTGCAGCCCTGCCTGTACAACCCCGCTGTGGCAGGACCCCCAGCACGGGCTGGGAGGGAAGAGCTCAAGGGGCTGCACCTTCCTTCTCTGGTGCTTCAGGCTGGGGCAGCAGGAAGAGGCAGCAAGGGGCAAGGAAGTGATGAGGGTTGAGGAGGAGGCAAGGGGCAAGGAGCTAGCCCCCCCCGAACAGCAGCCAGGTTCAACCTTCTCCAGACCACAGAGCTCTCCATCTCTGCCTCTGGGGTTTTTTAGGATTAAAAGCTCCGTGGGTTAGAAATTTACCTCTGCGAGGAAGGGAGGGGGAAAAAAATAGCACAAGAAATGGTTGCTCCCTGAGGACTTTGTATTTTCCCCTGAGCCCCTTGCAGTTTAAAAGGCCTCTAATCATCACGGCTGCAAAAGCTGGGTTCCCCACCAAGGCTGTGGGAAGCAAAAAACAATTTATTGAAAGCCTCAGACGAAGGAGCTGTTAGGATAAAAACTCCAGAATCACAAAAAAAACCCGGGATTTCTTAGAGCAGTAAAGAAAAGAAAGCACCAACTGTCAGAATTGGGTCTGCCAGAGCCATCGGGTTCTTCCTTCTGCCCCAGGGCACGGGGGTGGCTCCAGAGAAGGGTGAAAATTTGGCCCCTCAGCTACCAGCTTTGCTGAGCACGTTGGTTGGCTGCAGCATCCCCAGAAAGGGAATTCTGGTGGGGAGATGGAGGAGGTTTATGTGACTGGAGCAGGTCAAAGAGGGAGCTGGGATAACAGGGGCTCGGGGAGCTCTGCTGCCGGGGATGCAGCCGAGCTGCTTGCCTGCAGTGCAGCAAGAGTTAAGGCTGAAGCCTTCAGTGCAGCTAGCTGGGTAGACAGAGAGAGCTGCAACTTGAAAGGTAATAGAAAGCAGCAGCTGGTTTTTTGATCCTGCTATACAGCCAAAGAAAAAAGGAATAATAATTCCCCTTTGATTGCAAAGGCCTCGGGATTTGGGGACAAAGCCTCTGATGCCTGCTGCACCGCTCGCACATGATGGGCTGTGGAGTGGCCGGGCAGCAGCTGATTAGCGCAGGGGCAGCAACGCTGCTGCCCCGGGCTCAGCCCTGCGCCACAGACTCCCTCTCTAACGAACTGGGTTTAATGGGCTCCTCTCAGAGCTGCTCACCTGGTACCCCCGGACCTGCTCAGCTCTGCCCTGGCATCCACAGCCTGCCCTCAGCGCCTGCTGCCCACATGGCTCTCACCTCCTCCACCTCTCTACAAAGGGTTGGGGCTTGGGGCAGCTTCTGCGGCAGCAGCATCCCTCCCAGGCAGAGCAGGACCTGTCACAAGCAATCGGGGCAGGACTGGACTCACTTTTCACTTTGCTGGACCTGGCCCAGCTCCTGTTCAGCTCCTTCCCACCATTTGCATTCCACCTGGGAACACAAACTGCAGGAAGCATGCTTTCCTAGCCTTCATCTTAACATTCCAGCTTGTTTCCTGACTTCCCTACAGCCTCCCTCTCCGATTCTGGGTGAATGTAATCAAAAACCCCCAGTTCGTGTTTGATATCCACAAAGGCAGCATCACGGACGCCTGCCTCTCCGTCGTGGCTCAGACCTTCATGGATTCCTGCTCCACCTCGGAACATCGCCTGGGCAAGGATTCCCCCTCCAACAAGCTGCTGTACGCCAAGGACATCCCCAGCTACAAGAGCTGGGTGGAGAGGTAAGTGGCAGCGCGTGGGCAGTAGCAGCGTGGGTATGGGGCTGGCCTGGGTGCCCCTGGTCCTGCTGGATCTCTTGCACCCAGCAGCTTTGCTCTGGGTGGCTCTTGGAGCGAGCTGGTGGCCCAGCTCAGCACTGCTGAACATCACTGCTTGTCTTTTCAGCTCCTAATGACCAGGATCCCATTTTGCTAGACGTAACCATAAAGCAAAGCGATGCTCATTTCCCTGCGAAGCTTAGTTTAAATCCCGAGGAGAAGAGGGGTGTTTTTGAGCCCCCCCATGTTTCTCATGGCCCCCGCTGCCCCTTCCTTCCTGCAGGTATTACGCAGACATCGCCAAGCTCCCCGCCATCAGCGACCAGGACATGAACGCCTACCTCGCCGAGCAGTCGCGCCTGCACTCCGCCGAGTTCAACATGCTCAGCGCGCTCAACGAGATCTACTCCTACGTCAGCAAGTACAGCGAAGAGGTGGGTGTCCCCTGGGGCGGGCGTGAGAGGCGATGCCACCCCACAGCACATGCAGCGTGGGAGAGGAGCTGCGTGTAGTGGGTCCGGCAGTGATGCCCCTTACTAGCACCCGGAGCTCCTGTCTCTTCCCTCCTCCTTGGTGTAGCACCACTGTAGCTCGCACCGCTGCTGCCCCGCTCTGTTCTGTTCATGCTCAACTTGATCCAGGTCCTGTGCTGTAATTCCCAGGAGGTCCAAGAGTTAAATTATCATAGGAGCTATTGGGGCCCTGGGCAAACTTGTGTAGCTCCAGGACTGGAGGTTGGTGGCCCTGCCTGTGGCAGGGGGTTGGAGCTCTGTGACCCTTGGGGTCCCTTCCAAGCCAGACCATTCTATGATTCCATGATTCTATTGCATTCCTCAGCCTCAGCGTATGCCCAGTGCAGCCCAGCCCGCTCCTAAATGCAGTGGAAAATCCATGACCTAGCAAAGCTCCTCAGAAACATCCCGATCCTTAGGGAGCAGCGTGGTGCAAACCCCATGTTGCAGTGACGCAGGCTCCTGTTTGCAAAGAATCCCTGGCAGCAGGAGCTCCTTTAATGAATGCGTCACTTGAAACCAAGTTCTCACCATCTGTTCCACCCCTTCATTTCAGTGCAAGAACAACCTATTTTGCAATTATGTCCATTAAAAGGAAGGGGGGGTTGTCATTTAATTGCCTGTGTGCGTTTGTCGTACGATGCTGCAGCCGTTTGCTGATTAGGGCTTAAAAATCTCACAACTCCCATGCTAAATGAGACGAGAAATGTGGCAGCACAAAGTACAGGAGTTGGAGGACGATGGTGTTTTGTGGGCAACACACCGAGCGGCCCAACAAGCAGATGAGCATGGCTGCAGTGTGGCAGAGCGCTCATCGCATCGCTTCGCCATTTGCTATCCAAGTTTCCCACATCCACGTTGCAAGTTGCTCATATCTCACTGCCCACCCACCCCTACACCCCCTCCCACATGCTGACTTCTCTCTCTTTCTCTCTCTTCTTTTTTCTCTCCCTGTTGATTTTGGCCGTCCCAGCTCATCGGAGCTCTGGAGCAGGATGAACAGGCACGTAGGCAGCGTCTGGCATACAAAGTAGAGCAACTCATTGGTGCCATGTCTATTGAGAGCTGAAGAAAGGTTGCGGTGCTCACGGGCAGCAAAGGGCAGAGGGTTGCATGGACTCTCGGGAATGAAGAGGGAGAACAGGCAAGAAGGGCGCTGGACACGTATAAATATCAAGGTTCTTCTAGAGGGAGCAGAGACTGGCCCAGGGGCTGACTGTGTTGAAAATCGTGTGGGATCCGGTCTGGAAAGGCAGGAAGAGGAACAGACAAAGCATCTCAATCAAAGTCACATCAAGGTGGATCATTTTTTCGAGCGTACGTTAAAAGGAGGAACCTGGAAAGTCTGGATGTCTCCATGACCGCTGCTTTGCATGAAAATCGTTTGATGTATATTAGAAAATAAAACTTTATTTAAAGGGTTTTTTTTTAAAAAAAAAAAAAAAAAAAGAAAAGAAGATGAAAAAGGGAAAGAAAAAAAAAAAGAGAGAACAAAACCCAGAGAGGCCACAGAGATAATCCTGGCAACAAGGTTCAGCTCTACATCCCATCCTCCAGAGCCTCCTCAGGCGTTCTGCGAATGGACTCTGACGCCAGTTGGGAAGCCTGGCAAACCGACATTGTCTTCTTGTTGGGATCCTGGAGAAAACCATGAGCACAAGTTTGCACCACACCTTTTTACACGAAGTAAAATAGCAGTTTAGCCGGAAAATAGTTCAGTGGCTGAGTAACTCATAGGCACTAGAAGGAACTTTACCTGAATTGCAAAACCATCCGATCATCCGACCTGTCTTGAAATCCAGCTTTATCTATGTATTTATATAGTGTCAATATATATATATTTTTTTTAAATCCCATTTACTGTCGAATGAGGAAAGATCTGATTTTAAACACTTTCCCCTTTTCCACCCCCATTCCGCCTCGCTGGATGCCGGTGCCGCCGCGGTGATCTGGTGATGCCCTGAGCCGTGGCTTGGCCACGGTCCTGCCCGGTCAGCGCGTTGCCGGTTTCTGCAGGTACAGTTTGAGCAGAAGCAGCCGGCTGCCCCCTCCCTGTTGGGCAGAGCTGGGATGAAGCCTCCTTGGTTGGGTTTTGGGGTGGTTTCTAGCAGCCACCTCTTGATTTCTTGCAGTCAAAACCAACAAACACCCCCCACACCCCGATGTTTACAGTGAGCGATACTTGAAAAGACTCGACGTAGCGAGAGGAGATATTTATTGCTTGTCTGTCTGACTTGCAGAGGAGATCAGCACAGGCTCCCCTTGGGTTCCTCTGCCAGCATTCGGGGTCGGGCACGGCGCTTGGGTTTCCACTGGGGAAGGGGGGGGAAGAAATCTTTGCTCCAGGCAAGGGAAAACCTTAACCAGCACTCCCGGGGCCGGCTCACGCTGCTGTCTTGTCTCTGTCTCGGCGTCTCGTTGTGATACTCGGTTCCTTGCTGGCCCCGGTGCCGTGTGTTCTTGTGGTCAGTGACAGGCAAATGTTTGTCAGTGTTATTTCTTTAAAAGACACCAAAGCGTACGTGTGTCCCTTTGTGGAGTGCCAGGAGGGGAAGGAACGCTGTAAATATTTCTCTCTGTAATAAATATTGATATTTGTGCGGGCTGCAGTGGGGAGGACAGGGTGATTAGGTCTAATGGAAATGCAATTATTGACTGCATGAGCTTGGCTTTGGCAGCAGAATAGCTCTGGGCGTCTGCTCGGGCAGCGCCGGGCTGGACTGGGACCTTAGTTTGCAGCCAGTGTGTGTGAAAGGAAAATCCATTTTCATATCCATCCTCTTCTTTGTCCTCTACCGTTCCTGCCCAGAGGAGCCCAGGGGGGTCACCGTGGGCTCCCCGTGCACCGGGAGAGCTGCCGGTCTTGAGATGCAGCCCTGAGGGGAGCAGACGGGGAGAAGCATGTAGGGAAATACTCAGGAAACTTGTAGGTTTAATTACCGTTCAGTAAAAGCCATGCCAAGTCCACCTTCTTCTGGTGATCCACTTCTGTGAGTTTCTGTGGGCCCCGCTTAATACTCTGGAAGAAAACACCAACCATCAACCTCGTGCAATAAGTTCTTGACACTTAACAACAGCCTGAGCGTTGTAACTGGGAGGGCAGGGATTGACTGGGACATGGAGAGAGCTGGAAGGGATGGACGTGAGAAGCAGAGCAGGATTTGGACTGCCCATTATCAGGAGAGTTCCCATCCCAGGGATCCTTCCCCAGCGCAGTGCACCTGATTTTAAAGGCAGAAGAAGTGCGAGTGTCCAGGATGCCGGGTTGAAGTGTGGCCAAGGAGCCCTCACTGCAGCAGCTGCCAGCCTGCCCTGCTCCCATGGGGCAGGTCTCCGGATCCCCCAGCTCTCACTTTTTTACTGGTCTCTGTTACTGCCATCACAGCGACCCGGCACGCAGCTTAGGTGAGCCATTGCCAGACCTGTGCTTTAGTTATGATGGCTGGTGCAGGACGCAGGTCGTTCACTGGATGCTTACGGCACCCTGAAACCCAGAGAAAGCACTCGGACGGTTCCCAAAAGGTGTCCAAACTCTCCTCAGTCTTTGTCCAAGTGAGTTATCTCTGCAGGTTCACAAAATAAGAGTACTGCCCAAAGCAAGGACCTGCTGGGTGCAGGTGGATGTGTGCCTGCATCCTCGTGGTCCTCTATCATCACATCTGTTCAAGAGGCTTTTGTGCAGCCGCTGTGGAACCTGCTGACCTCCCCCTGCTCTCCACCTCCTGGCTGTAAGCAAACATTTTGTCTTTGCCCCTTCCCTGGGATTGCTCACAGAGGTGGAGATGCCCAGCGGTCCCTAGGGTCTCTGGCAGGGGGTCTGCTGGGCAGTGAGGAGGGTGGTGGGTGCTGCAGCGATGCATTTTGGCTGCCCCACGGGCAGGAGAGGCAGCAGGCAGGATGCCTCCATGCTGGAGATGCTGTACATACAGCACAGCACGATGGGCTGCCGGCACTGCTTGGTCCCCCAGGAGCTGGGGGGAGGGCCCATAAACTGGGTTATACTGGCAGGTAGAAGTGTGGGGTGAAAAGGGAAATAATGGCAGAGCCCAGAGGGATTGGTTTGCGAGCAAGGGTTAAAGAATCCAACATGTCCCAGCTGGCTAAGGATGGGTCTGTATTCTGTGAATACAGGAGAGTGCCAAGGAGAGGAGGGGACAACCAAGTGAGTTTGCTGTGCTGTGGGAGGGATGTGAGCAGAGGAGGACACGGGAAGCAGCGGGAGCACTTTGCCAACCAGTACGCTGTCACCTCTTTGGCTGGCTTCTGAGGGAAGCCTCAGCAACATCACTTCTTCCATCACCTAAGCAGGCATTAGGAGGATGGCGTAGGGAGCACAGTGCTGGCTGGAAGGGGGTGGCCTATAAATAATCTACTGGTGGTGGTTGACATTAATTATGGATCTTTACAGGCAATTATATGGAACGAAGCAACATATCCCCTTGGGACAGAGCACTTGTAATCCATTGCCCTGTTTGCATCTGGCTTTTCCGTTGCTCCTTCAGGAGGGGGAAGCTCCAGATCTCAAAACAGCATTTTCCTCGCACATGCAGCAAGCTGGACTGGAGGTTTGGTCAGGAGGGGGCAGTGACTCTGCCTTAGATGAAACGATTTCACCTCCCTCTCACTGCCCGCTTCCTCCGGCAAGGCCGGTGTCTGTTTTGATTCTCCAGTTCACTTTGTTTCAGGTATTTCGACATCAAAGTGGGAGACGTCATTTTCCGGAATCTCTCTGCCTTGGTGTCGCTGCTTAAATAATTCCATTTAATCTTCTGCTCATGAGCTATCAAAGCACCCACTCCGAGGGGGAGCACGGTGCTAATCAAACGCTTCTCCACCTTGAAAGCCTTTATTAAAAACCCATACACAAGAGTCTAACTTGCAGGCAAGCTTGCCTCCGCGCGAGCCCCGCTGCGGAGCACCACAACGCTGCAGCCCACCAAAGGATGTGGACGTCAAGTGGTCCACGCTTTGCCATAAAGGATGAGTTTATCTTTAAAGGGAAGCAGGAGATCAGCACAACCAAAATGCTGGAGGCCCCGTGGGATCCAGCATGGACCAGTCCAGGGGGCTGGACGTGGCCATGATGGACAGCGATGCCTTCCCACAGGGTCGCGATGCTGCGACACTGGGGATGGCGAGTGCGCAGCCGCTGGACGGGGTGGCAGGAGAGACCTTCATCACAGCAGTGCCTTCAACACACTGTCTTAAAATCCTAACGGCCCATCCCCGCGTACGTTCTCCCTCCTACCTGCAACTGGACTTCACCAAAAATCCATCATAAGGTAGGATGCAATTTGGGGAGGCGTACAGAGGACGAAGGGAAGAGGGCTTAAAGCTCTGGGGTTGCATCTCTGCACGCTGCCAACTTGGCGCCTCAGTGGAGTCGTTTAAGGAAGGGTTGGAGCGCTTCCCTCCTCCCCTGGGCACGACCTACAAGCAAGGTCTTATTTCCAGAAGTCCCAAGCAGGCGGCAGGGATGAGGAACTCCGACCTGCCCACTGCCATCACCCTGTGCCCAGGGCAGCAGGTTGGCAAAGGGCACAGCAGCTCCCGGCACGGTCCCTGTGATGCTCCTGGCCAAGCCTGTGCCTCGAGCCCATTTCCCAGCAGCAGTCCAGCCACGTCCTCACCTCTCACTGGCTCTTCTCCATCCAGTTTCCAGTGCTGTCAGAGCTCACCTGTCACGGGGACTCAGCTCGCCAAACTAAATGAACCTAAGATAGAGTGACTTGAATAAGCTGGGACATCAGGGAAAGCTCACGAGTGACTGTGCCCTGGAGAGAGAAAAAAAAAAAAATGTTCAGAGAAGGATAAATGACATCAAAGATGCATTAAGATGCCACAAAGCTTCAGCCATCCTATTCCAGAATCACATTTGTACCATAAACCACAAGCCAATAACGCAGGGAGCTGCGACGTTGTGTATATAGTTGCGTGTCGGTAGAGCTAGGTGAGCAGTCCCGTCTGTGTAGTGAATGTGTCTTTGGTGAAAACACCCCCCCAGCGCCCCCACCGCTGCCCAAGGCCACCAAAACCAGCTAAGAGGCCAAAGGCAAAGTGCTGATGGCAGCTGAGAAGGCGCCCAGCGCCTGCGTGGACAGGATGCTTTTTATTTTCCCCCTATAAACTGCACATTTGGTGGGGAAGGAATTGGAGTGAAGGTGCTGGTGTGCGCTGGGGAGAAGGTGCCCTTTGGGATCTGCTGAGCTGAGCACCCCTCAGCGTGCAGTTTACAAGGTGGTTGGTCAGGTTGGTTTTGAAGGGGAGGAGGATGTGGGTCTTCAAACTGAGTTTTGCCCCCTGTCAGGCTTTGTGCAAAGCCTGTTTGCCACAAAGCATCCCTGGCTTTGGGCAGTGGTCCCGTTTGGGGCAGGGTGGGCAGGCAAGGCTTTCCTGGCTCCTGCGTGTCCCCAGTACCAGCCCACAGCCCCGATGCTTCACTGCCTGCCTGGGCTAGGGAGGGGGGCAACGGGAGGTGCGTGGGGGGTGATGGCAGCGGGGCAATGTGGGCTGGCAGAGACTGACTGTTCCTTGCTGGAAAAGCAGCTCCAGGTCCCATCTGGGTGTCTGTGCCAATGCGGCTGCTGTCACCGCGCTGGGAGCAGCTCAAACGCCTTGACTGAGCCCAGAGCGGGTGTTTGGCTGTGCTGCAAGTGTCTGTGTGCTTGTTCTTTTGGATCTCTGTTTGCCCCCTATTACCCATTCCTCCCCTTTCTTTGTAAAAGTCAGATAATACTGGAAAAAAACCCTCCTGCAGCACATAAAAACACACTCAAGAGACCTGCAGGGTCCATCCCATCGCACGGACAATATCCTAAACCCTCTGGGCCTCCTGAGGCTGCCAAATCAAAGGGGAGATCTCCTGTATGGCCTTTCCTTCATGATTTTTTAGTACCTCCATTTCAAACAAGCTTGGGAGTTCATGCAACATCTGATGTTTCTGTCTCGTGGACTGGGCAGCAGAAGGGTGCACCTGGAAGAGGAGCTGTCAGGAAGCGAATGAGGTGATGAGCTGATTCTGCCACGTTATTTCACGGCTTGGGAAGATGCTGTGGTTAAAACATCCTTCTCTTACTGATGAGCAGTCGTGTTAACGGCACCTTGGGGGGCGTTATGGTGGGAAGCAGTGAGGGGGAGGGAAGGGCACAGGTACTAAAACTTCGGGAGTCCCCAAAAATGTCACTGAATGTAGAGATACCAGCCATGGGACGGGCTCTGATTCTATCCCCCCATCCTCCTTAAAATAATCATGTGCCAGTTTTAGGGGATTTGTGTGTTGGCAGGAACGCTGAGTTGGTTTGTAGCTGTACCCACTCCATCAGATCGTTCTCTGGCTCCTCCCCTCCCCGTTATACTTGACACACTGGAGTTCTGTATTATATATTATTTTTTTTTAAGATGATCGTCTGGTTTGGGTTTTTTTGTTTGTTTTTGTTGTTGTTTTTACAAGTGTTGTGGGGAAAAAAAATGTAAGAAAGTTTAAGTATTTAAAAATGTTCCAAGGAAAAAGGGGGTTTTGTTATTATTCTAATATATTATTGTGTACCTATTGTAAATATGAAACACTCCTATTTTGCAAGCCAAGGACTCACTTTGTACTGTTGTTATATATAAATAAAGTTTACTGGTTAAAAAAAGCCCTCCTGAGCAGGTCCTTGTATTTCAAACATGTGGTGTGTGGCATTTATTGTATAAGCTGAGGATATCAGTGAGTAAATATTTACACCAGCACTAAACAGGTAACTGGAAATCTGGAAGTAACCCCTGCCCAGTGATGGTGGGAGTGCAGCTGGGCTGGACGGGGTCTAAGATCCCCCCCTGGCCTCTTGCCTCTGAAAAACAACTTCTGCCTTTGCAGCACAGGGAGTTTTCCTGCAGCACTGGCTGAGTTTTCCTCACTCAGGAACCCAAAGGGCTGAGCTGGTTCTTAGGAGATGCACGCGGACAGGAGAGGACGCGCCGGCAGCCCCGGGGACTGCAGGAGATGCTGGGCCCTTCAGTGAGGCAGGGAAGGAGCAGGCAATCGCTGTTTACAAATAAAAGGCCTGGGTGAGTTCTTTTTGTGTCTTCCCCTCCTCGGAATTATCGGTCCTTGAGGTAAAATGCATTTGCTGCCATTTCATAAATTCAAGCTAACGTTGTAGGGAACGCTGAGAGGCATCTGCTGAGTAGCAGGAATTAGCAAGTGACGACTTCAGCAGCTGTCTGTCAACTTTAATGACCAATATGGTTGCAATTACAGCAATGAACTTTCTCTAACAGCCCAAAATTACCCTGGATGATGGTAAGTGACAGAAAAATGGAGACCCTTAAGGAAGCATTAGAAAAGAAGCATGGAGATCCACAACAAAAGGTCTTACTGCTTTTTTTTTTTTTCCCTTTCCTGAAGGATCTGAGGTTCTTTTTCTTTCTAAATTAGGCACTGGAAAGGATAAATCTAGCCGAGGAGGGGAAGGCATGGCACACTGGATCACAGCGGAGAGCGCAGCGCTGCCCCGAGGTGTAGTTTTTACACAGAGGTTTGACACCCAGCCCCTTGTTTTAGTGGTGGGAAGCTACTCCTACTTGAAGCTAATGCAAACACATCATGCCAGTGCATCAGTCTGCTCCTCAGGCAGGTCATTTTAGCTTGTTATCCTTCAAATTGAGAGCAAAGCTTGAGATGAACCTTAGCAAGGTAGTTGGGCAACAAGTCAGCCTTTAAACCAGTAAATCTGGACCTTGGATGATCCCAGGGGCTCTCTTAACTGGTGGTCCTGTAACCCTTCCCGTGCTGAACCAGGGGTTGTCGACCCAATGTGGAGTGAATTTTCACATGACTTGTGGAGTCAGGGAATGAAAGAGGGGGTGATTGCTTCTCACCAGTCTAAATTTATACCGGGAATAAAAGATGAGCTGAATTGAGTGAGGTTCCCAGAGCTTTCCTGAAGGCTGGAGGAGAGGGGTATGGTATTTTGCAAGGGGGAGGGTGTCTCTGGAGATGATCATCTCTGTGCTGACTTGCTCAGGGCTGCTGTGTTGTAGCAGAGACATGGGAGGGATGCACCTTGTTAGAGTATTGAGTATCATCAGTGTACTCAATTAAAAATTACATTTTATCTGGCATGCACTTCACAGGGCTTTATCAGCACTGACAGGGTCAAGTGATGCTTAATAAAGGTTGTACAAAGGCAGATGGCTTCAAGCCCTCCATCGTTCTCCATATCCAGAGCAGAGGAGTGAGGAGCCACGCAGACACACTTTGGAAGCAGCAGGTTTGGACCTTATCCAGGTAAGGATGTGGGTCCAAGCTAATGTCCCCTTCCAAGTCTGCTCTTACAGCCCTGAGCTGGGGTACCCAGGGGGGTACCAGGCTGCCTGGGGCACCTTTTCTCTCTGAACCAGCACCCAAACAGCTTTGTGTTTATCCCCCACTGCCCCATTGTAGCTCTGTGCATCCCCCAGGCCAGCTTTTATTTCCCCTCACGAATAGATGGGCTTTGCCCTGGTGCTTCCAAATCACTCTGCAAATAGTGGGAAGGATTTTGGACATCCTGGTGCTGGCTGTTCAAGCCTGGTTATCAGGGTGAGCTAATGGAGGTGACACTTTCAATTATCAAATACAATCCAGCCATTAATATTGACCTGCTTAAATTCCAGCGTCTTTTCTCCTCTGTGCATGTTTAGCTAGAGGGTGACATCTAATTGTATGTAATTACAGACAGTAATTTTAAACTGGCAATAATAACCACAAAACTCTACTGCCTTTTATTCCAATAAGCAGGCACCAGCTCGTTAGGTTGAAGTGGCTAACCCACACCTTTGTAATGGAAATTTAGCTTGGTGGTGTTGATTGGAGCCTAAAATGGAGCACCTCACTAATAACCATGCTAAAACCTCTCCTCCCTAATCCAGAATGGTTTTGGAGGGACACAGGACCCCCTGACCAGTCCCACTACGGTGACACGCTTCCCTGGGGTGCTGGGTCAGCCTGGGCCCTGCAGAGGATGGATGTTGTTACTGTTCTCACATCAACAGGGTGACAAGGGGCTAATTAATTCTGAGAGCTTCCAGAAGAGAACTCTCATACCTGCTCCAGTATATAGACATATTTGTGCAGGCAAGTGTGTATAAAATAACGTGAAAGCATTACCAGACAATATAACATAGATGTGCAGCATAATGCAACGTGAAGGTGTCTGTGCCTATTTATATCAAGAGTAAACCCCGGGGTTCATGTTAAAATTACAAATATCGATGCCAAAACAAAGGACTTGGTTTTCATTCAAAGTAATACTTGTGGAAATGGAAAGCACCCAGGCTTTATTGCTGCGTCGTAATTAACTTCAGTGAGGGAATCTGATTACAAATGTTCCATGCTGCCCCGTGGCAAAATGTCTAAGAAAAGGGAAGGAGGATGGGCAGGCTTAAACAACTCAGGTAAAAATCAACTCCCTGGTAATATTTGATAACTAAAAATGTCTCTATCAGCTCGCCCCGGTGATAATGAACTGGGCTGTGCTTTTCACATTTGATTACTGGAGTTTTATGACTGCCATTTCGCCCTTATTGCTGCTGGAAATAGGCTTGTCTGTGGCCTGAGCACCAGGAGTGATGTTTGGGGGGTGTATAAATAGATTCTGTTCTTTCCCTAGTAAAACTCTCTTTCTTTTTTCTTCCTTCCTTTTCAATCCAGACTGACTTCAGGCAAATCTTGGAGCTCTGGAACTGGGGCCATGTGGGTCAGTGGGTGGGTCCTTCCTCAGTGCTTTGAGCTTATGATGTGTGCAAAGATGCTCTGAGCTTACCCCACAGCATCTTTGTTTCAGAGCAGGCTGGGAAGGGAGCAGGGGGCTCCCTTGGCAGTGTAAAACACAACCTGGGGCTTCTCTGCTTTGTAGCCCCTTTAAAACAAAACCAACAGTGATCATTATAATCAGAACGTTATCTTTTCCCAAGGTAGATTTGTTTGGCTCAGATCTCACCGAGAGATACAGGGATGTGCTGTGCCATAGTGATGCCCAGGCATCTGCTCTGTCCCCTGGGTCCCCAGCAGCAGCAGCAGCCCCACAGGGAGGGGAAGGGGCTTCGCAGAGCCCCTCCAGCTCCCCCCAAACCCCCCACACCTTTGAAGGGCTGCTGATGACCAGCTACTGGCTAAAAGCAAAGAGCAGGGGGACCTCCAGCTCCGAAACCACAAAAGCTGGAGCTCCAGCAGCCTCCTGGGGCTTCAAAGCAATAAATAGCCTCCATTTACTCCTGCAATGGAGAGAATCATCCCCTCCCGTGGTTCCCTCCCAGCTTTGCCATGCGAGTGACCTGCCTGCCTCCTTTCCCCCGTGAAAAACATAATGGAGCCACTTCCCATCCCTTCTGCAGCTGTGGGGAGATTTAATTCTATTCTGAGAGCCTCAGATGAAAGGCGCTGCAAAAGCACCGGGGACTGATACCTTCATTAGCCGGGTCCCCGCTGGGTGCCGGGGCTGGCCCCGGACACCAGCACCCTTCGTGCAGCGGGTGGGGCTGGGAGCTGCATCCGGAGCCGCTGGGATGCGGGACAGGGATGCTGGGAGCTGGGTCTCTCTGCAGGGCCAGCATTGTCATTCTGCTCCAGCCGCTGCCGGCTGCCCGGAGAGGAGAAAGCATTTTCTCTTTTGCTAGCTCTCAATTAGGCTGAGCTTTGAGGAGATGAGAGAAATGCTTAAAAGTCCCTTTTTTTCCCTGGTTTTTTTTTTCCCCTTTCCTTTTTTTTTTGCCGTGTTCAGCTTGCACAAAGGGAAGTGTTGGGATGATCTCGGGGGGGCGGGAAGGGGGGAGTTGCTTTTGCAGGAGTTTTTAAGCATTCGTTTGACGTTCATTTGATTTTTTGCAGCGGGAACCCGCAGTCCCTCTGAGCTCCTCACAAAGGCATCGCCTCAGGCTGTACAGGAGTTTAGAGACTGGGTCACGGACCTCATGCATATTTTATATGTGCTCAAATAGCATTTTTAGCCTTTGACAAGCACAGGTCAGAGTGCCAGCACCCTGCCCGGGAGGGAAGTGGCTCAAGGCTAGTCACACAGAACAGATGCACCAAACAAATAGATCAAGCACCAGGAATGCTCAAATCCACTCTGGGAGAGGAGTCAAAGGATTGTTCTCTGAGTGGTCTGGCCTTTTTGCCTACTCAGGTAGGAGCAGGAGGGTGGCCCGATGCTTTATAAGCTCTGCTGGCAGCAAAACGACAGCCCCATCGTGCTAACGGGTGGGCTTCACCTCTCCTGCTATAGGGGTATAAAAGAGATCGGTGATTCTGGAAGACATCCCCCTGACTGAGTTAAGTCACCTTCTGGAGATGCTGTAATTCCCTGTCTGGCACAGGAGCAGGGTATCCCTCCTGCCGGAGCCCGAGCGATGGGGCACTGCTGGGTACATACTGGTGTGGTAGGAAATGCACCCACAGTGATCTCAGCACTGCACTAATTGCAGGACTCAAACAAATGCCTCATTTACACACAAGGTAATACACAGACTGCCTTTTGATACGGAGCCATTAAGCAGGGGGCTCTGCGGGGCGCTGGCTCACGAGGATGCACCTTGAAACAAAGCAGCATCTCCTTCTCCATCTGCAGAGGAGCGGCCAGGAGCTGGCTGAGGGGGAAGCTAATACCCCTGTGCATGGGCTGGTGGATTAGCAGGTTGGTAATGGATATGGGCTGAGTAATAATCTGTGGAGTGATTAATCTGGATATGATTTTTGGATTAATAAGGATGCAGCAGAGCTGTCTGCTCAGGAAGGATGGTTGCACTCACCGGTTTGAATGCAGTGACCGTTACCTTAATGCTGCGATTAAATCCACATCTAAGACACCTCATTAAATTGGAGTGTAAGAGTGAATCCTTATAACCCACAGCAGGAAATGTATTCAGGCCTGGTGAGTGAGGAATACCAAGAAGATCCCTGGAGAGCCTCTGGGAACCTGCCTTACAGCTGCTGTGGACCAGCCCACCCTGGCACGTAGCCCTGCACCCAGCAATGCTCGCAGGCATTTCACTGCCACCTCCTCCTCCACCTGCTCTCTGGAGCTGCCACCCTCCAGCACAGCTCCTGACCACGGGCACACAGGCACGAGTCACCTCTCTGCAGCCTTGTTTCCTTCTGTGAACTCAGCTCAGCTGCACAGTAAGTCAGGAGCAAAAAGCACCCGCTGGCTGCCTCAGGCGTGGGGTTCCTGGGATGGTCTGAAGTGGAGGGAGTTATGCTGTCTGCTGAGCCCTGAAAACACGGGTGTCCTCCTCACTTCAGAAGCAGGTTAAATGTACAGATGGATCCCTGACCTGTCTGCAAAGCACTGACCTGGAAGGGAAGGAGGCTTTCAACTGGCTTATTACCTACCCTGCAGCTCAAAGCTACAGATCACGTCCCCGTCAATTGCCTTCCGTTGCTCTCGGGATGAAAGCAGCCTTTGGCAGAGGGGACTGGAGAACCCAGTAACTGAGAATCCTTCCCTGGCTCTGCTGCCCTTGCTCCAGGGCAGGCACTGCTCCCACCCTTCAGAGGGGACTCCTAGGGGGCATTAAAAGGAGCATGACCCACAGATCAAAGAAGGGGACCCTCCCCCTCTGCTCTGCCCTGGTCAGACCCCACCTGGAGTATTGTGTCCAGTTCTGGGCTCCCTGGTATAGAAAAGCCAGGGATCTCCTGCAGAGAGTCCAGGGGAGAGCCACAAAGTTGATGAAGGGCCTGGAGCATCTCTCCTGTGAGGAAAGGTTGAGTGAGCTGGGGCTGCTCAGCCTGGAGGCAAGATGCCTGAGAGGGGATCTGATCAATGGTTATCAATATCTGAAGGGTGGGACACAGTGTCTGTGGGGACAGGACAAGGGGTGATGGCCTCAAGTTGGAGCACAGGGAGTTCCACACCAATCTGTGGAAGAACTTCTTCCCGGTGAGGGAGCCCTGGGACAGGCTGCCCAGGGGGTGTGGAGTCCTATGCTGACCCCTATCCCTGAGCACCTCATCTACCCATCTTTTAACCACCTTTTCTTCAACAGACGTTTCTCCTGCTGGCAGGGCCCAGCTTTGCTGGGGCTGCCCCGCGGTGCAGCATTACACGAGGGTTTGCTCTCTACTTATTTTTGCTTTAACTGGCTGGTTCTGCATTTACCAGGAGCCTGACGAGGTCCTTGAGTATTAATGGATTCGTGGTGCCGAGCGAGGCTCATTAAACAGCAGCTTTGGGGTGCGAGTGGCAGCTCACAGAGGCAGTAATGAGCTGGACAAGAGGTCCAAGGGCTGAAACTTCTCCCTTGCAACATCTGTTACCGCAATTACAACCCCAAAACCCACAGCACCCACCACCAACCGCACAAAGGAGCCTTATTAAAACAAAGGGCTCTTCCCAACGCCCCCCATTCAGGGAAATGACAGGGATTACTCAGCTGGTAACACCCCGCAGCTGGGTTAATTGCCACGTTTGGGAGGGTGCTGCCCCACCTCGAGCCCCCACACTCCCACACCCAGCCGGGGATGGAGCCGCTCCGGCTGATTCGGTAGTGAACCCCCCCGGGGTGCCCGGAGGGGGGGGGACGGACACATTCCTCCTCCCCCCGGGGCAGCGGGCAGAGCAATTAGCGCTCCACAGTGGTTAATACGGTACGTTTTGTGCGCGCGGTGTAATTACGGGGATAATTAATGCGCGCAGCTGATAGTAGCGGAGCTTCCGCGGTGCTGGGTTTATAGGGCACGGCCCCTCTGCTCCCCGAGGCCCCAGCGCCTGGGGGGATGTGTGGTTCCCCCCCCCACCCCGGGGCAGGGGGCATAAACCCGGCGGAGGATGGAGGGGATGGCTGCTGGGAGAGGCTGCTGCGAGGGAACTGGCCGAGGCAAGGATGGGTGCTGGGGTGGCTCTTCCAGCTTTTCTCGTGGGGGGGGGATGCACAGCTCGGGGTCACTGGTGTAGGTGTGAGGGGCTGGCCAGGCTTTGGAGGGGCTGGAGGGATGTGAAGTGATGACAGGTGGCCCAGGGCTGGTGGCAGCAGGAGGAGGGAGGTGATTGTTCTGCCGTGCTCAGCTCTGGTGGGGCTGCACCGTGAGTGCTGTGTTTGGGTTTGGCCCCTCGCTGTGGAGGGATGTTGAGATGCTGGAGCAGGGTGATGAAGCTGGGGAAGGGGCTGGAGTCCTGCGAGGAGCGGCTCAGGGAGCTGCGGGTGTTTAGCCTTGAGAAAAGGAGGCTGAGGGGACTTCATTGCCCTCTGCAACTACCTCCGAGGCACCTTCCAATCACCCAGATGCTCTGCACCCCAGCACCCTGCTCCACTGGGAGCTGGGCATGGAGCCTGCAAGGGGCAGCCACTGGTATGAACACTGGAGTGCTGTGAGAGATGATGTAGCTCTAGACAGGATGGGACCCCCCTCAGAGCACGGGATTATAGCCCCAGCTCTGCAAGCCCCCAGCGCTGCCGCGGCTCAAGTGAGACTTGTTAAATGAGAGGGATAAAAGCCTGTGAACAGGGGCACAGGGATGGCTCAGCTCATCCCCATCCTGGTGATGGCTGCTTTCCTCTAGTGAGTGACAGGAGCCTCGGAATTGAGTTTGAAAGAGCTTGAATTCCCTGAAGGAAACACACGGGGGGAATGCACAGGAATCCTTTTCCTCGTCTGGCTTCGTGGTGGTGGCAGCAGAGGCTGCAAAAGGCCCAGACAGCAGAATAAATGTGACCCTCTTACAGGCAGCTGGTGATGCAGAGGTCTGAAAGAAGAGATTGATGAGGAGAAAAGTAAAGAATTACATATAATGGGTGTAATATTCAAAAGGAGCTGGCGCATATGGTGAGCGATGCCAGCTTTTTAAAGGCACTTAAGCTTTAAATTTCCCCTTGATAAAAGTTATGTCACTCTTAAACAGTGCATCACTCTGACATGTTTTATGGGCAGAGTGTCACGTAAACATCCCCAAAGGAGAGCAGAAATGCCAACGTAAACAGCAGTGCTGCAGGAGGAGCAGGCGGGTGGGATCCAGCTCCCTGCTCTCTCTAGTGAAGCCTCTCCTGCTCCTTGGGTTCTGGCCATTGCTTTAGGGCCTGGGCAGGAGGGTGGTGCCTTCTGTGGGGTTTTCTGGTCTGTTTTCCTACAAGCAAGGAAAAAACAAATCCCTTCCTGCTCTGCCTTAGGCAGCCAGCAGCTGGGTTTGATCATTACCAACAGCATCCCGCCCTCAGCTTGGAGATGTCCAAGGGTGGGACGCTTGTAAATCCCCAGCTTGCCTTTTGTCCAGGCTCAGTGGTTTTGTCTCAGAGCCCTGTATTGTGAAATACAGAGGCATAGGGGCTGCTTCAAATTCAGTGCTTCAGGGAGAAAAGGCCACAGGATGCAGGGCTCAGGATGCAGAGGTGTGATGGAGAGCCAGGCACCCGCCCCAGCACACCAGCTTTCAGCATCAGAAACCCTCATGATTTATTGGTGACTAAACTGGGTGCACACAAGAAAATAATTAATAAATCAGGGCAGTAATCAAAGTGATAAACTTTATGCTTTTCTATCACAATGGAATAATTGTTCTGCCTGAGCATCGTTATCCTGCCATTTTTCTGCTCCTGTGTCACTTACTGAACATGAAGGCTCACTTCTTCCATTCTAATGAGCTCCAGTTTCAATAATTCACAGGGATCTTTACTGGGCTTTATTTTTTTTAATCTTCATCATAAGGTTATAAAATTTGTGCCACTCTTCTGAGTGTTACTGAAGTCTCAGCAGAGGGTGGGGGGGCAACATGGATTTGTTCAGTGGGATTTTCCTGTGCTGTATTGGAACTTTTTTGAAGGGGTTTTGGTTTGTGGGGTTTTTTGTTCATTTTTTTTTCCCCAGTAGCTGCTACAGGGAGGACAATATGGACCTGGCTTGGGATGGCATTTGGGTCACCATCTAGCCTGTGGTATAGAGAGAGCATTTTCTATTTCTGGATGCTTTGGTACCTGGAGAAGTTCCTGAAGCAGTGTAATCCTTGCACACTTATTCTAGGCTAAATAAGGGCCATTTTTCCCCATCCCTCTTCCAACATTTCTTCCTGGTTTTGATGTATGATACTTCCATATATGCTCAGTACATACATATTTAATTTTCCACATACCAAGTTCTGTCTGTCTTAAGGAAAAGGGTATGGAATTATTTTTTTTTATTATTAATCTGGTAGCATCATGAATGATGGTGCTATTTCTGAAAGCTTTCTTCATATATATTAAATGATTATTTGACAGAACAGCATTCAATATTGTTGGAAAAATTATTATGCTTGTTTAATACATCAATTTAAACTGTTATCGTGGGTTCTTTGAAATGCTGGGTAATTACATAAATAATTATGAAGCATTCTATCAATGCTTCATAGTTCTGTGTTTATAAAAGATGGGTTAAAGCTGCAGTTGTGAAAGGAAGGGGGAATCCGTGGCACCAGGCTGGATAGGCTGTTTCCCTTACACACAGGCCAGCCAATTCAAGCATTGGATGAAGAAATAAACTGTCACTACCTTTCCTGCTTCCCTTCTCTCTCTGTTCCTTATTTCCCCTGCCTGGATGTGTGGACAGGAGCTGGCTGAGGGTCCTTCACCCGCAGGTTGCTGAGCGTTTCAGCTGCAGAGGCTCTTGGGCATTGAACTGAACTGTTAATCTGGGTTACTTGGTACTTTTCTCTGAAGTTGGTTGTTGGGATGATGCCTCATGCCAAAACCTTGACTCAATGACCAGGCACCGGATCCCACATCCACAAACCTGGATACTGGCTGCGAGCTCCTGCTGCTGGTCGGCTCCTCCGCATCCTCCTCGTGCCCCGACAGCACAGAGCATCCCTAAAACCATGGGGTCACCTGGTTATTTCCAGAACTCCTGTTAAAATAAGCTCGTTTAACCAGACTGGTGTCTCCCATCTACAGC
This sequence comes from Gallinula chloropus, assembly GCF_964237585.1. Lineage (NCBI taxonomy): Eukaryota > Metazoa > Chordata > Aves > Gruiformes > Rallidae > Gallinula > Gallinula chloropus. The sequence goes on from NC_140112.1 coordinate 4,495,624, forward strand.
CAAGGGTAGGTGCTGCTTTCTGTAACTGGCAATGTCATTGTCATGAAGCCAGCTTGGCCCTTCCCTCTCCTGGTCTGTGCCTGAGGCTCTTCGCTTTCAAGCAGGGCCTGGGAAGGCAACAGCTCTATTGATCTTTGTTCTTCTGGAGGTTTATTAACACGTTAATTAGCACGTGAGGCCAAGGGGAGGTTTGTTAGCACTTTCATCTGCCATTTCCATACTTGTCAGCCTTCACCTCTCTCTGGGCTGGCACCTGTGAAATGGGGTTTTTTCCTTCTTTTAAAGGCAAATGCTGGTGTGAGGGTTTGATGAGCTCTTGGCTGTTTGAAAATAGGGGACAGATGTGGTAGTGCCAGCCCAAGGAGGGGATGGACATGAGAGGGTCTGTCAGACACTGGAGCTGCAGCCCAGAAACCTCAAGTCAGCACTTTGGGTGGGTTTTGTAAGAATATCTTGGTGCCTCCAACCAGAGCATCCTTGGGCATCTGCCTGGGGAAGGTTCAGAATGAATTTTTCTTCCCTTTGTTTAAACTTCTCCCCAGTGAGGTGGGAGCACGCACCCTCCCCACCCACCCCCCAGCGCTGAGATCCCAGCCAGCACTGACCCCCTTCCCCGTTTTGGGAGGGAGCATCTGGTGCTGAGGGCTGAGCAGTCCATCACGGCTCGGCGCTGCTGTCACCGGGAGACGCCGCGGAACGAAAACAAAAGACGTGACAAATTTGTCCTTTTCTCTTTTATAATTAACCAAAATATCTCGTTGTGTAGCAAAGCGTGGCTCCTAATTAACAGACAGGCGAGAGGCTATTTTTAAAATCCAGACCCCCAGTAATTATATTTGCAGCAGAGAATGGTATTTCAGTCAAACGCGACAGACAGTGAGCCCAGCTCCCATGTGAGGCAATTAATATTTCACACCTGCCAAGCAAACCAGCGGTGGGGAGAGGAGGGAATGGGGTTGAAAAGGGGATGCTGTGTTGGGGGGGAGCTACTCTGGGCACAGAGGACCAGAAATCCCTGACCTGGCTGTAGGATGGCCAGTGGTGTTGGGTCTGGTGCTGTTCAGGCTGATAAGGAAGATTTGGCTGTGATGTGCATCAGCACAATGGCTCTTGGGAGGGAGAGGGTCTGTGTCCCAGCATGGCAGGGATGGGGGGGTTATTGGACATGCTGATGATAACTTTGTCTGTTTGGGAAGCAGGATGTGGGGACAGGCATCCCTTGTTCCTTCCATCATAAAGTTACTTTTCTTTGACTGGTCCCAGCACCGGGCAGCTGGAGGAAGCTGTTGCCTTGGGCTGTGTGTGTCTCCCAGCACCTCTGGGCTCTGCCAGTCGTGCCGTGTGCTCGTAATGGATGTAGCTGCCCCTCTCCTGTGAGTTGTACATATCAGTGTGTTCATTTTCCCTGTTATGGAGACAAAAGCATGTATTTTCCTTCCCACTGTTTTTGCTGCTCAGGATTAATCTGCCCATTAATGGATAATCTGTCAGCGTTCAGATGCATTGAAGCTGGGAGGAGATTTACAGGCTTGTGATACCATCTGCTTTATTAAAATGGTTTGAAAACCTGACGTTCAATTTGTTCTGCAGGATTTGACGACAGATTATTCTCTAGATTCCAAAATAATTAAGAAAACCAAAAACCAGAGAGAACGGCGGTGAGGAGGATGGGCAGAAGGGAGGGGAGGCAGCTCCCTTGCGTAGGAAGGACTAACCCCAGCACAGCAGTCCTGGCTGCTGAGGTTTTCTTTGTTCCTGGTAATGAAATGCCACCAGAAGCACAGCCAGGAGACCATCAGGCAGTGAGTCTGAGCCTGGAGAATAGCATGGGCACAATTTGTCTCTGATGCCTCGGTGATAATTATAAAGCTTTTGTGTTTACTGAAGAAGCCGGTAGCAGGGAGGTGGTTGTGTGGTCCACAGTTTGCTCAGAGACACGGAGCAGCACACAGGGGAAGGTACCCTGACTGCTGGAGCTCTGAAAGTTTCCCCTCTGCATTAGGGAGGAATCTCGCTCAGGCAGGGGACTCGATTGACCTCCCGCCACCATCCTAATGAGAAAAGATGATGGTAAAACTCCAGGGGGGGAAAGAAAGCAAACAAATGTTCCTTCTTCCATAAAAACAAACCAAGAAACCTGTAACAATTAATCTGAAAGCATCCAGGAGAGGTCCCGGGAGGGGGCCTGTGCTTCCACCCTGCTCTCCGAAGCACTTCTGGTAAGTAATGGAGCCTCAGCCTCCGCGGATCGATCGTGTGTCCTGTGTCACCAGAGCGCTTTAGCTAAATGATGCGGCGTCACTTCTCATCACCGATGCTCTCCCTAAGATTACAAATGCTGCTGAGAGGGGCTGTGTCCCACAGGGTTGGAGGAAAAGTTCTTGGAAGTAGAAGAAAACAGTCAATTTATAGTATTTCTGACCCTCAGCTTAAGGTGAGTTCCTTAAGTCCTCCAACCACTCCAGCCAAAGGAGGGAAAGCTGTGCCCTTCGCACTTCTCCTGCGTGGGATATTGTGGGGTAAGGCAATACCTGTTACAGCAGAGGTTGGCCACTGCTGACCTCCTCACGAAGCTGCTGTTTGCTTTTGAGCATCCACATGTGTACAGGTACACAACCCCAACCCTCAACCCCACTGCAGCATCCCCCAGGGCCTCCCCTTACTCCTCCCTCACTGGATTCCCTGGGTTCTGGCTGTATAAAATTAAGGTGCTCTTCATTGTTGATAATTGCTTGAGGTCCTTGCAGAAAGGGTGTGCTTAAAAGCACCAACCAGAAATATTCCTGTATTGGAGAGGTCTGCTCTTCATGAACAGCTGACAGAGGCTGTTCTGCATCATGGCAGGACCTTAAGTTGCAGTAATTCTGGAGTGGTACTGTGGGGGTGGGGGAAACATGTTACATGGAGCGAAGGAGAGAAACATCTGACAGAAAAATGTCATTGGAGAAACCACAGTTTGTGATAATAGTGGGCAAAGCTGGGGGGGGAGGGTGGAGGATGGATGTGTCTCAGGGCTGAGGCCATTGCTGGGAGTCAGGTAATCCACACAGAGTAGGGTCCCAGCAGTTGTGGGGACGGGCTGTAACACTGATCATACATGAACATGGAAAGAGCCGCCTGGGTAAGTACCATCTGGGGCCCATGGAGGGACTGGAAATAACAAGCCTTTTTTTCTCCTCAGCTTTGGAGACCCCATTTGAAATCTCTTGTATTTCCAAACCAGAAATGCCCGGGCATGTGGGCTGCCTGAGACCCCCCACTGCAGCTGAGGTGCCATACTGAGCACGTGGAGGATGAAGATGCTGTGTGCCTGCAAGGTGCTCCTGGGCCCTGAATCCTTCCTGCACCTCTGGGAGCGAAAAACAGCCATTCACTCTCTGTGGGATCTTTATTCATCTAAGTAATTTCTAATACAGCTTTTATTATCATGTAAATAAATATTTCCCCCCTCATATCATCATGGTACTGAGAATATAGGTGTGGGCTTGTGTCCACAATTTGGATGTCCCTTTTTATGCTGCTTCTTTAGTCAGACCTCATCAATAGCATTATAGGAGATACACTCTAATTTATATGGTGAAATAGCACCATAACTTTAAATGCTAATACTGTTGAGTGTTTAGATTTTAATGCAACTGTCCTGTAATACCAACCTCCTCCGTGGCAAGAGCTACACTCCTAAGATGCCCCTCGCTCCCCTTCCCAGGAGGTTTAACTGGATAGCATCTGATTGCTTATGCGCTTTGATTTGCAGTGATAGTGGAAGCTTTTTGTTCTATTATTCACTGTAGGTCTGTGTTGTCTGTGCTTATTATGTGCCATCAGAAGGTACCTGGGAGCCTGCAGCCTTCCCAGCCACTCCTATTGTACAAACACATCAATAAATAAGTGGTGTCTGAATTTAGCTGTGAGCTCGTAACTGTTAGCAGAGCCCTGTCATTTTTTCAGGTCATCTAGCACTGAAGTTGAAATAGTTTTGCTATTGCATCCCTCTCTTCAGGAGACAACCAAAGAAGTGGCTCTTAGATTTCTATTTCATTTTATTTATCCCTCCAAGAACAAGGACACGACTTTAAAATCAAAACAAAAGGATAGTTTGACTGGCTGGGGGATGTTGCAGCTCCCAGTGCAGTGGGTCAGTAGCAGCAGGAGCTGGCAAGGACTGAAGATGCTCCCGTCGATGTATTTGAACAAACCCTCCTTTGAAAATCAGAAGGACCAGTACCTCTGGGACCTCATTTCCCAGGTAGAAAACACTGGCACTTTATTATCAGCAATTGCCAGGGTGGTGATGAGAGCCCTTTCGGGTCCTTTTCCCCTGGTGCTTTTAAAGCTGCTGCTCAGGGCAGCTGCTGATGAGTTTTACATCTCGTCTGATGCTTCAGTAACACCTGGCGCTACCCTGCTATTTACTCAGAGTAAAACCAGTCCTTTAGTCCCTAATTACAGTTTGGGTTTCTCTCTCAGAGGTACCACCCTAGTTTTTAGGCTGTGCTTATACATAAATTACCGCTGGAGGGGGTGTTCTTCCTGGAAATAAAGGCAGCGTAGACCTTTCCCCCCCCACCTAAAGTCAGTGTTGCTTCACCAACATCCTCTTGCACCTACTGAGAGCAGCTACTACCGCTGCTGGGCTTTAGGGATGCTTTATCATTCAGTGCTGTGGGAGGGAGCAGTGCTCTGCATCCCCCTCCTGCAGCACCCCAGGTCTGGCTGACAGACCCCCAAACCCCCACGATTCTGTGATTCCCTAATTTCATCACATTTAAAGTGATTGGTATTGTGAAGAGCATTTATTTGGATTAAAAATTTAAATTAAGCACCTCATGTATCTCAGGTGCTGTTTGCTTGGTGCATCACTGAGACGGACTCGCTGCCGACCTGGTGATGGATGGAAGGCCCCAGCAATGAATCCAGCTTGCATGTTCATATGACATCCATAAATGGGAGAAATAAATTGCAATCAGTGGTCTGGAGATCTGGATGGAGAAGCTAATCTTTGTACTAAATTACGAGACTTATGCTTTAATGATTTTTATTGGTGTTTGGTGGTGCTGCTGTTTGTTATAGTTAAGTACTTTGGACGGTACAAGGATGAAAAGCAGTCAGTGAAACCAGCCAGGTTAATGAGACCCTGATACAGTCCGGAAGTGGTGATGGATAGCAGCAGGAATATGACAGTTCATCTCTGTCCTCTCCTCTTTTCTTAACTTCTGCAGCTACTTCTCACTCTTTGTGTGTTCAAATTTGCTTATTTCCAGGAAAAAAAAAAAAAAAAACCCAAACAGCAGATCTTGAGGATCACAGAATCACAAGGTTGGAAGAGACCTTTGAAGATCATCAAGTCCAACCCTTCCCATCCTAAGCTAAACCAGATCCCTAAGTACCTCATCTACCCTTTTTTTTGAACACATCCAGGGATGGTGACTCAGCCCCTCCCTGGGCAGCCTGTGCCAGCGCTGACAACTCTTTCAGTAAAAAATTTTTTTCTAATATCCAATCTAACCCTGCCCTGGGACAGCTTCATGCCATTTCCCCTTGTCCCATCTCCTGTCCCCTGGCTGAAGAGACCATCGCCCACCTCTCTACAATCTCCCTTCAGGCAGTTGTAGGTGGGGAGAGGGTCTACCCTCAGCCTCCTCTTCTCCAGGCTGAACACCCCCAGCTCCCTCAGCTGCTCCTCAGAGGATTTGCCCTCCAGCCCCTTCCCCAGCCTGGTTGCCCTTCTCTGCACTTGCTCAAGGACCTCAATGTCCTTTTTATGGTGGGGAGCCCAGAACTGGACCCAGCACTCGAGGTGCAGCCTCACCAATGCCGAGTACAGGGGCACAATTACCTCCCTAGACCTACTGGCCACGCTGTTTTTGGTACAAATATGATATCTCATCCCTTCAGTGCACCAGCAGCACCCACCTAAAATCACACTCCTGTGTGTTTGACGGTGCTGAGCGCAGACAGGTGACACAGCCACGTCCTGCGGAGATGTGTCATGAGCTAATTTGCTCTTTCTGAGGCAGCACTGTGACTTTAGTGGGAGCTGGTTCTCTGGCACTGATGGGAGCACCATTTGAAAGAGGCTTCAGCCAGGTCTTGCTGCTGTTGCTGCCTTTTCTGGTTCGTTCTGATGTGAGCTGGCCCTGTTTCTCAGGGAGGGAAGGGGTGCAATGCTGGGGTGCTGCAGAGCTCTCTGACTCCGCTCTTGCTGTCCGGTGAGATAGCATCTCTATGGATCCTGTTCTTTCCTTCCCAAAGCCAGGAGGAATTGGTTTCAGAGACAACAAAGGGTTTTATTTAGCACTTGTGCAGGGGCAGGTTTCCTGCCTGTGCTGCAAACTGTTTCCAGGTCACACCAGCAGCTCCGGCCGAGCATCCCCTGGCTCTTTGCCCGTAAAGGGCCAGAGTTCCTTTGTCTTTAGGTCCCTGCTCTTGCAAGTTAAAAAACAAAAGGGGTTTTGCAGGCTTCTGGTTTTGCCCATTCTCACCCTGTTTTTCAAGGCAATTCCTTCTGACTCGTTCCACCTCCGGTATGGCTGTGGAAAACATGCATCTGGGGAGCAGTTTCATGGAAAAATGCTTAAGTAACTTGATTTACATTGTAGCCTGCCCCTTAAAACTGGATTAAAGACCTAGTAATATCCTACAAAGCGCTGAACAGACAGAAGGTAGTAAATGAGCATAGCTTCGATTAGATTTGAACCAACAGTCTTGAAGTAAAAGTTTAAGGCATAAAACTGTTCGACAGTCTATCCACCATATGGTTTTCCTGACTGTAGTCATCTGCATGCTTCATATATGCTTCACTATTTCAAGATATTGATTTTTAGGGGGATAATCATACTAAGCAATTTGTTTTAATATAGCACCTTTATTAACATTATGTTGTGGGTGCAACAAACATTTTTTTTTAAGATTTCCAAAAGCTTTTTAAAAGTAAAACATATGATCTACACATCAAAAGGCTGATGTTCTTGGGGTTTTTTCAGCTGTCTCTCTAAGGAATGACTCTGTAAGTGAACAAGCAGTAGCTGTGCAAAGGAGTACTAAATAGCAAGGAGCTCATTAAATGCTGTTATAAGGATTATGAAGAGGCAAAAGACTGCCCAAGTTTAAAAAAAAACCCAAAGAATTTTGGCCTTTAATTCAGAGAACTATATTCAAGTAAGTCTTAGGGAAAAAGCCTGTGAACATGTACATAAATATTGATGTAGAAAGCCAGTGTTGTCTCATTAATGGTGGTTATTGAAGGCTCAGTGCACTCAGTTCGTGAGTTGCATTTGAAGTTGTAGGTGGAGGTGAGGGGCAAGAGAGATCTTGTCCAGCATCCTTTGGTAACAGAGGGCAGCGTGCCTGTGGCACGGAGGGGGGATGTTTCTTCAGGGATGAGTGGCTCTTCCAGAGGTGGGAGATGCAGATGGCTTTGGAGAAGCTCTGATGTAGACATGGAGGCAGTAATCTCTCCAGAACAGCCTTCACACAGAGGATGCCTTGAGAGGAGTCTCAGGATGTAGCTTCCGACGCGCTAATAAAGGAAACATTTCCTGCCCTGAGAGTTACAACATCAATATAATAATGTGCAAAACCAAACACAATAAAACAAATACATGACAGGTTCTTAAGGAAATCGTGATAAGGATGATGATACTAGGGAAGCTGTTTGAGCCTTTGGCCCGTTCTTAGGTGAGCCACAAGCAGGCTCTTCCTCAGCAGCCGCCTGCTTGGAGCAGAGACCTCACGTCCTGCCTTGGCAGAGCACAGCGGTTCCCTTTGCTCAGCTCTGCTTGGGGTTTGATCCTGTGCTGCCTGTTAATACAAAAGAGGTGCCGTCCCAGCAGCATCTTAGAGGCTTTACTGGGAGAAATACCCCAAGCTTCACTCAAATACCGTTTTATTTGCAGTTTCAGACTCTGCTCTGGCTGTCCCACTCCGCAGAGGCGTAGGGCTGCTGGTACTGCTCCCGAAAGCTGGACGTCCCGCAGCAGTTCCTTAGAGGTCAGAGGGTGGTGGATGTAGGAGATGGCATTGGAACTTCCAGAAAGCATTGTGCCGTCTGGGAAGCAGTGTGGTTTGGTTGCTATGGCTGAGCATTGAGACACAAGACTTGTGGCTTTTGGGGTTTGGCTGTGGCGTGGCGTTGCTCCAAGCCCTTCCACGTGCCTCCGCTCTCGCCCTGTGAATGCTCCCTTTCCATTTAAGTGGGGAAGTTGCTAAGCCACTTTGAAACTCTTGAATGGCAATGGAGAGGAGAGCGTAAGGTTTGATTTATTTGATGGGGTTTTGTCCAGAAATAGTCCTCTGTGGCTGCACATCCTCTGGGTCAGCGGCACTGGTGTCTTGGGAGGATGGTGGGAATCTAATTATTTCATCTGTCCAAAATAGCAACTTTTAAGAGGTGGGGAAATGACTACACCAAAACTATTGTATGCCATCTGCCTGCAAAAATACTTATAGAAAACATGTTTCCTGGCATATAACTTCCCAGCCATATGTCTGTTGCATCATTCACAATTAAATTAAATCACCCTTAAATACTTGGACCGATTCCCAGTCTATGTGAACAAGCCTTCATCACCGTGCTGTTTGAAATTTGGACACTTGATCCTGTAAATGTTTAGTTGAAATTGGCTCAGCCATTGTTAACCTTACAGGGCCGACGCAGATGCTTCGGGACAGCTCAAGTGCATGTTTCTTATTTTGATCTGTAAATTTTTAACTATAAAAAGGTGTTATGAGTCTGGGGGGGAGGGGGAAATAATTCTGCAGTATTTATTTGCAAATGTGCCACGGTGACTTGAAGCAGAGGTTTGAATGGAAAGTCACAGGAGTGAGCAGAGGTGTTCCCTTCCGCTGGCTGAACAAACAGACAGAAATAACCAAAGCGCCTGGTTACAGCTGGAGACTCTGAATGTGCCTGGAGGTATGTACACACACCCTCCCCTGCTTCCCAGCCTCTCTGCGGACCTCAGTACCCCTGCTTAGGCTGGGTCAGCCTTGTTTAAGCCTGGCCCTGGCAGTGCTGAGTGCAGGGAGCGCTCCCTTGGGGCTTATTTTTTCAGTTCCTTGTTTGAGGATGCATTAGATTTACCCCTTGTGCCACCTTAGCTGAGTCACCATCCTGAGGTGAGTTATATGGTGTGATCTCCTCCTCTACTCTGCCCTGGTCAGGCCCCACCTGGAGTGTTGTGTCCAGTTCTGGGCTCCCTGGTATAAAAAAAGACAGGGATCTCCTGGAGAGAGTCCAGAGGAGGGACAGAGATGATGAAGGGCCTGGATCATCTCCCCTGTGAGGAAAGGCTGAGTGAGCTGGGGCTGTTCAGCCTGGAGAGAAGAAGACTAAGGGGAGACCTTATTAATGTTTATAAATATCTTAAGTATGGGATGCAGGGGGAATGGCCAGCTCCTTTTCAGTGGTCCTTGGGGACAGGACAAGGGGCAATGACTGCAAGTTAGAGCATAGGAAGTTCCACACCAATGTGGGGAAGGAAGAAATTTTACCCAGTGAGGGTGAGGGAGGCCCGGGACAGGCTGCCCAGGGGGTGTGGAGTCTCCATCTCTGGAGAGATTCCAGCCCCATCTGGACACTGCCCTATGCAATATGAGCTGGGGAACTGCTTTGGCAGGGGGGTTGGACCCCATGAGCTCTCCAGGTCCCTTCCAACCCCTATGATTCTATGATCTGTCGTACTCAGCTAGTGACACAGTGGACATAAGTATTAATGAAGCCCTACACCTCTGACAGAGGGAATCTCACTTACATGCAGCCCAACTTCCACTGGAAACCAAACCCGTGAGCTTCCCATGCTCAGTGTCTGGCAGACCCGGCCATCATCTATTTTTAGCCTGGGTATTTATTTTTAGCTTGTTTTTGAAAGGTGAAATAAAACCGGCAGCCAAACCCGGATGATTCTCTTGGTTTCTTTCATTCAGGAGCCCGGAGCTGTGCTGGAGGAGAATGGCAGGAAACCAGGCAGGGCGGAGGGCCGAGCCCCCCGGGTGGGCAGGACCCTGTTGTTTAAATAGGACCTTTGTCTCTTCTCTCTTTTCATCTTTTGAATACGTTTTCTGGACTGATTATGCATGCAGACCTGTGCTACATACTGACTCATGTGTGTTTGAGGGAGAAGAAGGAGCAAACCCTTGGTGGGCGCTGTTGGAGACAGCCGGGCTGAGTCCACACTCTGGCTTTACACGGTGCTACAGGCCATATTTTACTGTGTTATCTCAGTCTTTAATAGAGCTGTATAGCTCTGTCATTCAGTAATAGATTACTGAACATAATAGAAATCTTTATATAGATGTTGGAGCATATTTCTTAGCTGCAGATGTTTCCTTCCAAGAGATATTGTCCTGTCACAGGCTCACAGAATGGGTTGGGTTGGATGGGACCTTTAATCATCAGCTTGTCCAACTCCTGCCCCGTGCTAAAAACAAAAGGCATTGGAATTTTGCCATAGTGATGGTGTAGATGCTGTAATGAGGGCATCTGCATAGAGAGACTACACTGAGTGAATGCTGACTGTCCTTCCTTCCATAGCCCTTTTCCTGGCCACCTCACTTCTTGTTTCCTGTTAGCACCGACTCCTTTAGTGCCCACACCATTTAGCTGTAAAAGAAAAAGGAAGAATTTGGATTTAACTAGAATTTTAGTTTCCCAAATGATCATATCTCTTTTTTTTATCCCCAAAGGCCAAAATCATTGCCAAGATGATTCTGTTGTCTTTGATGTCCCCGGACATAAAAATCAAGACACAGACACATCAAACTAATTTTAATTAATTTTTTTCTTTTTTTTTTTTCCTAAAGCAGAACTTTTGGAGCCAGATGTGTCTCTTACAGCCCCATCAGGCTGCACTCACTGAGCCCTGTGTGCTGCCTGCTGCAGAGCATCCCTCACCGAGCTGGTCCCACACGTGCTGCGGGTGCAGCCGCCGGAGAGCCAGGGGCAGCCGTTTCCACTCAGTGAAGTCCAGCCTGGAAATAAAACTCAAGTCAGTGTTTCTATACTGGTTTTACCATTTCCATAACACTTTATTAATGGAAATGAGCTCCAGGAAGTTATTTATTAGTCTCGAGTCCCTCTTCTGCTCCAGGTTTTATGCAGAAGTTTTTACCTGTGGGTTTTTCTCTCCCCCAGACCTTCCCTAAACAGTTTCATTCATGCTCTCTGTTTGACTGAAGTCAATTTAGTGAAGCTAAAGGAGTTATTTCTCTTCAGGTCAGTGATGATTTTGCATCCTTGAGTTCCTTGCTTAAATTTGCTGAGGAGATTTCAGGTTTTGAAGTGTGTTTTCAGAGCCACCCCCCACCCCTTACCATGGCACTGGGAGCCCAGGGATCGTGCATGGGGCTCACTGGTGATGGCTGGACTTGGGGTTTCTCCACATCAGATTGTGGTTACTTTATTTAAGGAAGTTTAGCACTGTATTCCTTCCTTCCAGCTGGAGCACGTTGCATCCTTGCCTGTGCTGTAAGGGGAAAGCCAGCAGCTCTCAGGAAAGAGTTAAGCCCAGCGAGGCTCCGGGCTCCTTTGCTGGGGAGAGGGCTGCTCCTTTGTTTGTTTTGAAGCACTGGCAGGAAAGTGGGGAGGAGAAAATTACCTAAGTGATAGTGAAGTTGCCACGAACTATATAAAACACTGAAACCAAGCCGGACAAACTCCACCTCGCAGCCTTCAACCCATAAGCACAACCCCTGAAGAGAAGAAACCCACCCCGCAACCGAGTGATCTCAAAGGCTTGAACTAAAACCAAGCTACATGAGCTCAGAGCTGCTGCAGGACTGAAAGCCCAGGAGCTGTCACAGCCAGATCCAGTTTTGGTGGGAGCTGCAAGCAGGAATGCTGTTCTTGGGAAGTTTAAACATCATGAAGTGGAGGCAGCTTTTCTGGATCACGTTCTGCATTGTGGAGCTCTGGGGTGAGTATCCACTGCGGAAAACACCAGGCTTACAAGCACTGAGCAGTGAGTGTGGAACTAGTGCATGGGGCAACTTCTGTGTAACTTCTGAGGTAGCAGCTTGAGGGGATGGATTTTAATGAGTGTTTAGCAGAGGTTGCAACGTCTCCTAACGTGGGGTGTGGTGGCATCCTACAGAAGGGTGCAGCATCGGGCATCCCAGCCAACCTGCTTCATGGGATGCGCTGCAAAGAGAAAAGGAGAGGAATGGGGATAGAAGAGCTCCCTCTAATATTCCAGGTAACACCAGGGGATGCAAATGGCAGCACGCAGAGCTGGGGGAGCGCAGCCACGCTTTGAGCTGATTCTCAGTCTGCATCAGCCTTCCTTTTGTTTTGTGGTAGGAGCTAAACATTTTTCTGGAAATCAAATGAATCTCTATAAATATTAAAGTCTCCTATTCCAGCTCTTCAAATATTCATCATGAAAAAAGTGAATAATAATAATAATACAGAGATTTTTTTTTTCCTCTACTTAGCACGTTTTAAAGGGCTGTATCTTAGGGAAATATTATCATTTTTGTCCCTAACCCAACAACCATAAAGTAATAAAAAAGGACTAAAAAAAAGAGTGAAGCAGCACTCTGTGCACTGCATAGTCGTGCTGGGACAGGGGCCAGGAACGGGCGGGTGTCTCCTCAGATGTGATCCTTCCTCGCTCACGTTCACACGAGCGGATGGGTCTGTTGAAAGAATTCGCTGTGTTTCGTCTCACCTGGTTTTTGGTGCTTCTTTCACCTACCCTCTGCTGCTGGGGCACAATGCTCACCCCACGCAGGGCCTGATCCTCCCCTCTATGTTTGTTTCTTGGGAAGAAAAAAACCCCCTTGGGTTTGGTTTGGGTTTTATTGGAGAGAAGTAAAATGCAGGGATGTCCAGTTGGGCTGAAGTGAGGAGCGAAGGGAGGGTGTGAGAGAAACGTGCTGAGCTGAAATGCAGACCCCAAGTTCCTTGTAGCACAAAGCAGAAGCCATGCAGAGGAGGAAGAAAGCTTTGCCTTCACAAGGACAAAGCTGCCAGGAGAGCAAGGGTTCAGTGCTGCAAAACATCATTCCCTTCCCCAGTACAGGCTGGATGTTGCAGTGGTTTATCAGCGCTTGTTGGGAAGTACAGGAGGTTTTTCTGTTCATCAGTGTGACCGATGGGGAGGGCAGAGGGGAGCCCATCCTTGGGGCTCTTCACCTCTTTGGGGAGCCCCAGTGAATTAGGTGAAGGGTTCAGTTGTGCGGCTCCAGGTGGAAATCTCAGTTCTGGGGCTTTGTGCTCACGTTGGCTCCTGGCAGTGCTGCCATGGGTGGGATGCCTGACACTCCACCTCCCCCCCCAGGACACCTTCAGCTAAAGCCATGTGTCTTACAGAGGAGGGAACAAACCCTGTGCCACGCTGTGGTCTTCAGGGTGTGGGGAGGATGGAGGCCAGTACAGAGGAGCTGCTTGTGCAGCCTGACTCTGGAGCAGCCTTGTCCAGCCTCACAGGGAGAATCATGTGTGCAATGAGCAGTTCTGGCTTCTGCCTGATCCTTTGGGGAACCACTGAGGTGCAATGAATGTGGGAGGGGTTAACCCCCCAGCCCTGGGCTGCAGGGTGGGAGGATGCTCTGGGGCTGCTCGAGAACCCCCTGCCCATGCAGCGTGATGATGCGAGTGGTTCACCATGGCAAAATCAGGTATTGCTAAAGCGCATGGAGAGCTGTAACGTGCCCATCTCAGCCCTTAGGTGGAAAAAAGAGCATATATTCTATTTGTACTGAATACAAACATTTTTTAATATTTCACCTTTTTTATGATTTTTATTAACTTCTGAGAAACTTGATTTTTTTCTTTAAAGATGTCTTTTCTTGGCATTCTAAAGCCTTCTGCCTTCATTCCTTTTACAAGACATAGAAAAGCTCTAAAAAAATCAAGGACGGACAAAGGAGCTTTAAAACTCGCAGCCTCTTCGAGTTTAACATCCTTCAGAGGGCTGCAGATTGTAACTCAGTCTTGGGGAAGATGCTGGGCTCCCCAGCAGCTCCCAGCTGCTAGGGAGGCCCCAAGCCCAAGCAAACCCTTGGTCCAGCAGCTGGGGTTTGGCGCGGCAGCTCGGGGGGCTCCCCACAGCCCCCTGCACCCTGCGTGACTGCGGCCCCACACCCACATCCTGCCTGAGAGAAGGAAAAGGGGGAGGGAAGGGATTTTTTATCAGATATTTCCAGAGGGAAGAGGGCTCCACCCGCTTGAATTCCTGCCACATGGCTGGGAGCAGTGGGACTGGGAAGGCGTGAGTAATGCTGGAGCCCTCGGAGATGCTCCTGCGGGGAGCCGGGGCTGGCTACAGCTGCCCAGCTCCCGCTGCCCTGGTCCCCTTACTCTCCTCTTCTGTGGCTGCTGGTACCAGCCGTACCATGGTGTTGGCTCAACCACAGTGCTTCACCAGCGCTCAGCCACAGCCCTCGTGGTGCTCTGGCTGAACCTGAGAGAAAAATGCTTCATTAAACACATGGAAGAGTTGGAGAGATCCTGGCAGAGGCTTTCTGTGTTCAGAGCACTGATGTAGGCTCCCAGTTACCACCAAAAGTGTTTTACTGGGAGGTTTATGTAGCCGCGTAAGGTGAGATTACTGTCTGGGGGATGCACCTTCCCCCATGCAGGGATGGAGGTGCAGAGGAGGAACCCCCATGTTTCATTTGCTGTGGGTACAGAGCAGGGCACAAACCATGGAAACCTTTTTCCTGTTTCCCAATCCTTTGCCACTGCGGAATTTCACCTTCCATGGCTTTGGTTTAGTGGGATGAGTGTTGGACCAAGCCAACTCCTTTAATATTTGTATCATTGCTTTTTTAAAAACCTCTGATTGCAGCTGAGATGCTTCCTAAACCCTGGGATTAAAATACCTTTGAAGATCAGAGGGGTTTACTTTTAAAGCTAGATAGGTGAATGCCACAGGTAGTGCTAAGAGTGGTTTCCTTTCATATTATCTGTGTGCTTTTGGTCCTCCATGTGCCAGCGCTACCAGTGAGGATTTCACTGAAGCTCATGAATGGCTCCAACTCTTAATACTAACACATTGACAAAGTTTAGCAAAGCCAGTAAAAATGGATGGTGCAATAAATGACCTGCTTTAGCTGAGAAACATGTGGATTATCCAGCTCACATCTGGATCGTTATTTATCTCAGGAGTCCTCAGGCTTCAAAAAAACCCCAGCCGTGCTCTACAACAAAGGGAAGAGAGAGAGATGTGGGGTGACAAGGCTCCTCACAAATTACGCTGAGTAGTAATCCAGGTTTCAAGTTATGATGTTCAGTGGTGAAAAGGCTTTGATTGGAAATACCTCTGGTGCTTTACAAACATCTGGAATAGTTGGAAGGTGCTTGGGTGGCTGTGGCACTTGGGGAGGTCAAGTCCAGGCGCTACATTGTTCTAGAGATGTAAAGCTTCCCGCTAATGTCAGAGCAAACAAAGGTGTATGCCAAGTGTGGGTTTAACCCTGTGCTACTCACTGTTCTGGGCAGGCAGTCGTGCCGCCTGCTTTTGATTTGTTAAACGTCATCAGAAAAACTCGGTGATTTAAGCAGTTGGAACTGAACTGTCTCGGAGAGAAGAAACCTCTCCCTTAAATGAAAGCTGTGCCAGAACCTAAATCCCAGCTCCAGACACCTGCACCAAGCCCTCAGCAGGGCCCCCTTCTCCCCCCACCCTGGTGCTCCGACACCCAGAGCAGCTGCAGCCCGGATGTGGTGAGATAGGATGGGTGGGATGGGATGGATAGGATGGGATGGGATGCCCCAGCACAGGCAGTCCCATGGGGTTAGCCTGGGGTGCGCTCCCCATAGAGCAACCCCCCCGGTACAACCACCCACCTTCTGCAGGACCAGCTGAGCAGCTCTGCCTGCTGTCACCAGAATGAACTTTGCTTTTCATGAGCTGTCCAGGTTCTCTGGACCTGCCCCAGCAAAGTCCAAGCATCTCAGCTCAGAGAAAATTCCAGCCAGGACAACCCTGCAATGCCCAGTATGTAACTGCATGTGGAGTAGCAGCGGGTGCATCCAGCCCTGACGCTGGTGCTGGGCAGCTGCTCAGGACCTGTCAGTGTGGCTCCATCTCGAAGGGCTGTTGGGAGGATGAAGTAACTCTTCTTGGAGCTCGGGCTCCCCTGGGCAGGAGTACAAATGAAACAGCGTACTTTGTATGATTTTTCTCTTCAGTGTCTGGATAAGAATCTCAAACAGCAACGAGCCCTGGAGCAGAGACCAGAGCTGTTTGTAAAACGTGGAAATAGCTCTTTAAGAACAGAAGAGGTTCAGAGATGGGAAGAAATGCATCTTCCCTGGCTCCTGTAGTCCATTTCAGAAGGAAAAGCTGGAAGTGTCATCTCTGTACCATACCAGGAAGCAATATATAAACTTTAAGTTAGAACAGCAAGCCGTTCTCCAAACATTCTGTTTTACCTCCAAAGATGTTTTCGCTCATGAGTCAGAGCTGATCCCAAGCCAATGGGAATGTTTCTATTTACTTTGAGCTTGTGCCTGCAACTGTGAATCCAACTTATTTTTCCTGAGGCACACAAGTGATCTCTTCCAAGGCCTGAGTCTTTCCTCCAAGGATTATAAATCCAAACTACTATGAAATCCAGCTTTGTGCAGAGTTTTGTGCATCCCTCGCTACGGGACGAGGGCAGCGATGAGCCTGTCCTGCTCCAGCATGGCCCTGGATCCTCTCCAAGGGCTGCACCACGCTGTGGTACTTGCCCAGCCAAGGTGTTGAGATGTTTAGTTCTGCATTTCTCCCGTGTGGGCTTCTGGGGCAAGGAGAAAGTGAATTTGTGAAAGCAGCGACTCGCTGTCTGCCCTGCCCACAGGGACCCTTGGGGGCAGGCGGGCACTTGGGCTGGGACGGGGGGCAACAGCAGCCTCTAATGCTTTCTTCTTCCCCCAGGTAAAGCTTCTGGGAGCCCCGTAGACACCACAACACCCATCACCCCGACCACGGAACCGAAAGTCAACAGCAGCATTGGGGCCACCAGTGCTGTCACAACCTCTGCAGCCCCTGCAGTCCCCACAGCCCCCAGCAGTGCTAAGCCAACACCACAGACATCTGGTAATTGCCCCCTCACTCCCCCTGCCCAGTAGTGTTTGCATTAATAATCAGATCTATTGAGTGCACAGGTACAGCGTGCCCTGAGAAGCTGTGGGGTCGGTGCGTGGGTTGTGCTCTTAGGGAAGAGTCTGATGGTCAAAAGCTTTCAGCCTGTCCAAAAACCGCTCCCCCCACCCCTGGCAGCCTGACTCTGCTGGCTCAGGACGAGCGGCTTAGACCTGTCCTTTGCCAAACAGCCAAGAGATGATGGGACGAAATGCTCATTAATCTTTTATCTCAACAGTCTTTGCTCAGCAAACAGCACCCACACGAGGTCTGCCAGCCCTGCTGATGCAAGGCCAAGGCTCTGAAGGCCTTGGAAGTAGGACCCTCACACAGATGTGTGGTGCCTTTCTTCCTTCTGAGGGCTCTGGGTCAAGGGGGAGCGAGGGCGATGCAGGGGTGGTGGGGTGATGGCATCCTCGCTGTGGAGCAGCATCTGCCCAGGAAATTAGCCCATTGTAAACAGCTTATAAAGTGCATATGTAACAATTAGGTAGCTGAAGCAAGTCTAATGCACGCTTCTCATCCAGCCAGTAACACGTTCTGGTACCGCTGGCTATGACAAATCAATATTGTACTTGAGTCATCCCAATGCCACGCATTGATTTGAGAGGACTTAAGCATTTTCATGTATCCTTTTCATTGCATTTCTTCAAAACCCAAGCTGAAGCCAGGGTTCTGGCAACCAGCCCCGCCTCCCCGGAGCTCAGCAGCATACAGACGAGCCCACCGCCCAGCCAAGTCCCCACACAGCTGCCGGTCACCCCCTCGGACCCAGAGCGCACAAGCCAAGGAGTCCCCACAGCCAAGAGCCCAACGACAGGACCCAGAACAGCAGCAGAAACATCGGGGTCCGTGTTGGCTCTGACGAACTCTTCTGCCACCTCGGAGCAGCCCCCCATCACGGCCACCACCACCCCACTGCACACAGGCAGGGACAGCCCCAAGGTGAGGATGCAGCTGGGTGCCTCAGGACCGGGAGGTGACAAGGTCCCAACCACCCCCCAAGGGTTCACTAATACCACCACTGTGTTTTCTCCCTTCCAGCTCATCACGTGCCACAATGTCAAAGAAGTGAGTGACACTGGAGCCATCTGCTTGCAGCTCAACGAGTCCAGCACTTGCGTGAGTTGCAGCTCTGGGTGGCCACGGATCTCCAAGGGCAGGGGGGTGGGACATACAGAGGTGGGGGGCTGCAAGCAAACAGCTGAGGGCAGGTTCTTGCAGTGCTCTCAGGCTTGCAGCTATGGGGTCACCTGCTGTACCCAGGGGGGGTCAGTTTGCGGTGGGAGCTCACACTGTTAATCTCATAGCACAGCGTTTGAACTGCACCTGGACTGATGGAGGAGGGAATGGTCACAGCAGTCCCAGGAGGATCCCAGAGGGACCATCACAGCAGTCCCAGGGAAATGCCACCTCCTGGTTGCACAAAGCCTCTTTTTTAATGATTAAGCTCTGGGGTCAGTTTAGCTCCTGAAGTATCTCCCACCACGTTGAACGGGAAGTTGCCTTTGTTCTTCTTCTTCCTCTTCCCCGCTGGGGAGGCCACTGCCTTTCTTTTGTGTTGCCAACTGCCCTAGGAAAGAAAACAGGGCGTCTGAAGAAGCACGGGTAGCAGCTTAGTGTCCCCATCTGTGCCAGCTCCTGAGGGAATCCCGGGCTCCCCAAAACTGCTCTTGGCCTCGTGTGCCAGAACCAGAGAGTCTGTGAAATCAGAAGAGGGTCCAGCTGAGGCACCACAGTCATGGGTGGGAGGTGAAAAACCTTCCATGCAGGAGATAGAGCCTGCAACAGAGGGCAGATGGGGCTGGATCTCGTGGGGCAGGAGGTTTGGCAATGCCCCTGGGTGTGACATGATGATTATCTTCAGCCAAATTGCCACCACGTAGGATGAGTGAGTTTTTACCTGGATTTTGGGGGGATAACGTGCCATGTAGGCTTGCTGCTGTTCCCAGGGATGGTGGAGATGCCATCTAGTGGGCTACAGCACCTCCTGGCACAGGGTTCATACGCCCTATATATGTGTCATGTATGCAAACAGCTGAATATACAACATGCAGAGCATCCTAAGGAGCCGTACAGAATCACACAAACCCTTAACCCTCCCTCCACGTGAGATGAGCCCCACTCCTAACAGTGGTTTTTCTGCGAGCTCTCACCCTCCCTCCTCCCATCCCCAAGCCTCCACCTCAAGTAATCATCTGGTGGGGAAGAACCAACTCAGGCTGAGCAGCCTCTGAACCTGGGAAGCAGATAAGAGCGTCTGCGAGGAGAGCAGATAGGAGGGCCGGTGCCTCGCTTCCCTTTCCCAAAGCACATGAGCAATACGCTGGCACCCAGCACTGCTAATTGCAAAGGGAAACTCTGACACTCCGATGAGTTCTTTCCACAGCAGAGAAAGGAAAACACACACTTGGGTCTCTTGTTCCATCTCGGCCTTTCTCAGCCCAAGCCAAGCTCTATAGAAACAGCTGAAAGTGATTTGTTTGTTATTCTCCCATGGACAAGTTTCTGCATTTTTCTGTGCTAAGAGGATGCAGGGAGCAGAGTGCAGCAGTGAGGCAATCCTAAGGCAAGAGGAGAAGGGGGAGGAAGGCACCGACCTGCCCAGCTCTGCATGATGCTGTGGGACAGGAGGGTTTTCTTCACCTTGGTGGGGAGTGAGTGGAGGGTAGGGGTGGGATATGGGATTTGAGTGGAGCCAGGCTCTGTCTCGAGAGGTGATGTCTGAGGCTGGGAGGATGTTAGGGAAGCTGGTAATGTCTTTTAGCAACTGTGGGCTCTGTCTCCAAGCCTGCCTGTGGCTGAAAATAGACCCAAGGAGAAAGCCTGTCCTGTCCCATACAGAAATTGGCCCACAGAAAGGAAAGGCTGCAGCTCCTCACTCCTTTTCCTCTTCCACCAAAGTGTTGGTTCAGCTCTAAAATGTGAGAAATTTGTATTTTTTTACCTAGCCTTTGATCAGCAACCTAGCAAAAACACTGAAGACATTTCCTAAACAGGAAGGCTCAGTGCTTCTTTGTTATTTCTCTCCTTTCCCAGCCCCTGCCTGGGACTCTGAAACAATAGGGCTCTTCAGGCAGCTCTTGGAGTCCAAAAATCGGAGGGGCTTGCCATGCAATTCAGATCCTAAATTTAGCTTTGCTTAAACACCACTTGCAAGGGTTGCTAAAAATATCTTCCTTTAATTTAATCTTGTTAAGAATCAAGAAACGAGCATCTCCATTTCCCAGGTGTCGGGGCCCAAAGTGGTGGTGGGAGGTGATGTGGTGTTTTGAGGTGGGAGGTGAGGGGCTGACACCCAGCCCAGCACTGCTTGTCGCTTCTGGTTGCTTCTGCCCAGCTTTGGGCAGCACAGATCAGCCAGCAGTACACAAAGAGGGGCTGCCCAGCACTACCAGTACCACCATCAGCGTGGCTGAGATGGGGAATTGGCCGGCTGGGGTGGTTCAGAGCCTGTTTGTTTGCCAATTTTTGCAGAAACACTTTTTAGAGGAGAAGGGGTCGGCCTTATGGAGCGCAGTGTGTGAAGAGAGCACCCACCCCGTCCCCTCCCCCTGCCAGATTAAACTCGCCAAGTCGGAGGTGGACCGTGACTGCATGCTCCTCATCCTCGTGGGGGAGAAAGGTCAGTTGAGCTAATTCCTTCTGCTGCCATCGATACCCACCAGGTAACCACCTCAACGTGGGCAACAGGAGAGGGGACTGTTTGCAGGGAGAGGCTGTGGGGCACAAACCCTCAGTTACAGCTTGGGAGGGGACTGGGGGTCTTGCTGGATCCATGGAGCCATGGTGTTCCCTCTGAAGCAGCGAAGGAGCTCATGGACCTGCTGTGTTCAGTGCTGGCCGGGCTCTGTGGGGTTGGCCTTACCTGCAGCGTGATGTGATGTGCCTCTCCTGTTTTCAACCTTGCAGATCCTGCTACGGATATACTCCTGGAGTCTCACTGGGAGAAGGTAAGTTCCTTCAGCAAATTCAGCTGGGAAAAATGAGTGGCCTGAGAGGCTGGAGAAAGGAGATTTTTACATGGTCAGATGAGGCTGGGGCAGGAGGGTGAG
The DNA here is from genome assembly GCF_964237585.1 of Gallinula chloropus. Lineage (NCBI taxonomy): Eukaryota > Metazoa > Chordata > Aves > Gruiformes > Rallidae > Gallinula > Gallinula chloropus. Next base: position 4,516,751 of record NC_140112.1, read on the forward strand.
ACCTGAACCTGCTGCCACCTCAGAGGCATTTTTTGGGTGTTGGATGGTTGGAGTTGACCACCTGAGAGGCAGCGAGGCACTGTAAGAGCTCTGACAGGACCACTGAGGCGGAAATGCTTCAAAAAAGCAACTGCAAAATTCGGTAGCGTTTCCTTTAAAAAGGGCCAGATCCCAACAGTAACTCTCGGGATGCAGTTGGCACTCTGCTTCTTCAAAGCACCACGGTAACATTAATTAATTCCTCCTCTCAGCGCTCTGGTGACGCTGCCACCGGCGTGTAACGCTGAGCTCTGGGTGCCTGCACAAACAGCAGCCCAACAGCGGGGTGCAGAGGTGGTTTAGGCGTGTGCTCTGAATCTCAGGGGCAGAGCACTCCTGTCCAGGGGAGAAGATTTCCCCAGGCCACAGAATGGAAACAGAACCACGGGGATGTCAGAGCTCTCAGGGCAAGTGCAGAGCTCAGGGGCTCGAGTAGCAGAGCTCAGGGGCTCGGGTAGCAGAGCTCAGGGGCTCGGGTAGCAAAGCCCGGCTTTGTTTGCATGAGGTTTGAAGGAGGTGAAGAGCAGCTTTGTTTGAAGCCTGGGGCATGGTCAGCAGATGCACATGTTTCCTGTTTGTCCGACTCCCACTTCTCTCTGATGGTGTTTTTTTCTTTTTTTTTTTCCCTAGTTTGGAATAAAATCCCTCAAACTGGGGAGTGTGAGGAACCACCAGGACTTCTCTCAGAAGACCCTGATCGCCTTGGTCACGTCTGGACTCCTGCTGGCCTTCCTGGGCTTGGCTGGCTACTTCCTGATGAGGCGGCGGAGCTGGAGCCCGGCGGGCGAGAGGCTGGTTAGTGCTTATAGATGGCAAAAGAGCAGGTAGAGAGGAGCCCGGAGGAGGGAGGGGGGTGTGTGAGCCTGGGTGGGAGAGGAGGGGGCTGCCCTGCACCCTGCGGCTCGGCACCCTCAGCCTGTGTGTGTGTCCCCAGGTCGACAGGACGGCTCGGCTGGGGCGTTGTGACCCGGCACTGGGTCAGCCCAGGCGAGGCAAAGGGCAGGAGCAGGGAGGCCAGACCGTACAGGGTGAAGGGAAACCTCCTTTTACCTTCTAAAATTAACTCTTAGCTGATTGCTTCTGGGGGAAAACCACCCCTTTCTTGCTCAGACTTCTAGGCCTAACCCTTATTTTTGCTCAGCAGTAAGAACTCATCCAGCAAGACCCCTCCAGAGACACTGAAACCTTATGAATTTGTCATTAGCAGTGATGCACTTTAAGTTTCCATTCCTTGTGTTTGAGTTACATGTCTGTCTTGTACCAGTGCTGTAATAAAGGCGACTTCTCCCCTCACTTAACAAGCAATGGCAATAAAATATATCAAGAAAGAAAGAGAAAGGAATTTCCTCTTTCCATTTCCCCCCTTCCAGGCAGGCTGACCACTGAGGACTCTTCCCTACCAGTGACTTTCAGGGATGTGTGCCCTCTGTAAAGTAAGGATGGGCCATGCTCACCCCCATCGCTGCCCCGGGGCATGTGAACTGTTCTGTCCTGGGAAGCTGCAGGTTGTGTCACTGCCAGAAAGGATGCTCCCACCACATGCAGATGGGAAGTCATGTGTCAGTGGCAGGGACATCACAGCTCGGGCTCTTGAGCCCGCTGCCTCCAGGTAGCATCTCCTGGGTGCGGGCAGCAAGGGAAAGGCAATGGGAGCTGCCCGTGTGAACGCATGGCAGCGCTGATCCGGTTTCTAGGTGAGATGTGACCAGCACACCCATCTCACTGCCACGGGCAAGGCTGTCAGCAAAGCAGGCAGGAAGCTCTGCAGCCTGTGTCTGTGCTGGATGCTGCTAAGCAAGCAAGGAGCTGGCAATGGCCACCCACAGCCCAGGACCACCAGCACCCATCGCATTGCTCTCAGACCTGCCACGGGCAGACACACGGCGAGTCACTGTGGTGGAGGTCTGAGGCAGCTCTGCTGTCACTCTAGTTCTTCCAGAAGCATCTGCTCCTCAGAGCAATGCTGGTGAGGCCAAGCAGCGTGTCTTTGCAATTGCCTGGGTGCAGCCCTACACATCTGACAGCACCTTGCTGCGAGCTGGACATCCTGCTGAAAGGAAGGATGGGGAAGGAGAAAGAGGCAGTTTCCCCAGCTTTTGTTCAGCAGTGCTTCTTGCGTGGCCCAAGTGGAAAGCAGAGGTGGGGTCTGTCACAGGGCAGCTTTGCAATAAAAAAATGCAGTCCCTGGCTGGTTTTCTTGCCTCATCTTGCTGCAGTGTGATTCAGGCTCTCTGTTCCCCTTCTCCCCAGAGAGAGCAGGTTCCCATGCCTGCAGTTGTTTGTCCCTCCAGTCCAGGAAGCACAGGCGGGCAGCCAAGCCATTGCCTGCAATCAAAGCTGGTTGCTGTCAGCCCTTTCCCTTCCCTAACTCTGCCTTTGTTATTTATGTACCTGTTTAGGCTGAAGACCCGTATTACACGGAAAACGGTAGCCAGGGAAACACCATGTTGATGATGCCATCCCACGAGCAACCTGAGCTGCAGGAGAAGCCAAACCTCAACGGCGGGACCCAGGAGAATGGGACTGGCCAAGTGTCCTCCAAAAACGGCCACTCAGCCAGGCAGCACAGCCCTGCTGACACCGAGATGTGAACCAGAGGAGAAGAGCATCCTTAGCACGAACTAAGAGGGGAGCAGAGGCACAGGCGAGGCCAAGAGTTTCCTATGGACAGCTAGGGAATTGCAGCCTTTGCTTTTTTATTATTGTTATTATTAATACCATTATTTCTGTGAAGAACTTCAAAAGACAGCCTAAAGCACATTAAGCACCAGAGCTGCCAAAGACCTGCTCCTCTGCCTCCTCCTCCATCTCCCAGTGACCACACAAGACATTTTCGCAGCTGTTCTCTGCTTTTGTTGTTGGAAGGATGTAATGAGAAATGCAAGTGCCCTTAGCCCTGAGCAGCTTTTAAGCAGAGGCAGAGCGAAGCTGCAGAAGCCTCGAGCCAGACTCCAGCCAGCCAAACTTCTTGGTGGCAGCGCCCTAGGCTGATGCAAAGAGTTAAACTGGGATTTCAGTGACCAAAACAACCCAAAACCTCTCAGGTTTCAGATCACTTTGGTTAAAGCAGAGTTACTTTTTAATCTCATCTTTATGTTTAAGTGTGGGGTGTCTTCCTCTTTTAAGAACATCAGGCATTTAATCCCCCTTCTTGTGCTTTAGGTCTTCCTTAGTATTTCCTACTCCAGCAGAATTTGCTGAAGCTCAGTGTAAAACTTTTGCATGGGATTGAAGGCTGAGATGTGAATAGACCTCAAACTTGCTTCCTTTTCCATCCTACCCCTATGCAGGTTGCTGTTCTAGAGTCAAAATCTTGCCCAGTCTCTCCCTGTCATGGACTGGACATGGTGTTTGATGAGGCAGAGGCAGCATCAATCCCTTGAGGGAGATGAAGAACGTTTGATATTGTTGGCAGTCCCATCTCCCTCCCTCCCAGCAGGTGGGGGTGGTGCCTAGGGTAGGATTTTGGGAATTAAAGATGCCAAAGGGGTCCCCATGGGATGAGCGCTGGGCAGAAACCTGGCTCTGCTACCGGTGTTTCTCCCCCTGCGCCCGCAGTGGGTGGTTGAACAAACATTTTCCCCTTTGGTAGGTGAAGGGCAGTGCCAAAATCCGAACAGCAGGAGCAAGTCTTACCCCAGCTCTGACCTCATCCTGCTCCCAGGGTAAGCGGGGCTGCGAGCCACATCACTGAGGCTGCTCAAGGGGCATGAGCCAGGGACCAGGGGCAGGTTTGGGCTCAGTCCCAAGCAAGGGTGGACGTACCATGATCCCCACAGAGACTTCCACATCTGAAATAAGGACAAAAATGTCCTGTAAAGCTGATCTACACCCCTCACTTGTGAATTTATTGCAAGGGGAAGGCTTTTTGTTGGTCACAGTACTTAAGGGAGCAGCACTGGACCATAAAGGAATAAAGCCGTGACCAGGCTGCTCAGAGCATGGAGGGGGGGGTCACTGTCCCTGGAGGGATTTAGGAGGTGCTTTAGTGGTGGGATTGGTGGTGCTGGTTGGGCTGGATGACCTTAATGGTCATTTCCAACCCAAACAACTCTGTGATTCTATGACAGCAACGTCTGTGACTGTCTGGGGCAGTTTGCAGGGGGATGGGGTGGTGGGAAGAATCATTTAAACACATTTAAAATACTCCAGGTTTTGTTCTGGTGTGAATTTGCTTCTATCAGATCTCGTTGTAAATAGTCCCAGATGGGGGAAAGAAAGAAAAAAAAAAAAAGTATTAAAAGAAATCAGCTTCTCCATTGTGTCCTTGGAAGAACAGAGTGTTTATCCCACCGGGATGCGTGGCTCTGGCTGCACCACGTGCCAGGACGATGAGAGGACAACGCCTTGCTGAGAGGGGATAGCTGTGACTAAAGGCCATGGCTTGCTCCACACACGCTTCCCTGCCTTTCACCAGACCCACTCACAGAGTGAGGGACCCACAGAGTGCTCTTCAACCTCGTCTGGTCAGGTTTGTGAGGTTTAGGGTGCCTGGCTGGTTCCTGGGTGAAAGAAATGAGACTGCAGTGGGATGGAGGGATCTGTAGGGCTGGGGTCTGACCTGGCATTGGGGGGCTGTGTGGATGTGCACGTGTGTTTGTGTGCATGTAGATGAAGACGAAAGCTTCCTCCTTCTGTGCAGTGTGCAACCCCTTGTTCCTGCCTCAATGAACTGGCTGGGCGAGCAGGGCAGTCCATTCTTGTGGAGATGCTGGAGCTCCACTGAACACAGCAGGTTTGAGACTGGGTATCTTCACTGATATAGCCCCCTCCTCTTTGGGATGCCTGACCATTCCTGGTGCTTGTGTCCAGGTACCTCCTGGGGGTGCCAAACACATCTAGAAGCCACCACTGCTGGCTTTGTCGTAGCTGGGGGAGCTCTGACCTCCCCAGCCTGGCAGCAAGGGGAGCAGAAGATGCAGGAGGGCAAAATAACTTCCTCTCCCCAGAGCCACGGCTGCTGTGGAGTGCAGGGGAAGCTCTCTGGAGCCCGGATTTGCACTGCAGGGTAGGACAGGGAGCTGGCCTTGGCTTGTATTTATTTATTTATATCTATTTTTTGGCAGTTGTTTATCTGATCAGCACCACTCGCTGTATCAGGCATAGGAGATCTAATCAAGTGTCAGGTGCATTTTTCACAGCTCAGGGTCTGTCCTACAGCCAAGCACAGACAATAAAGTTACAGTCAATTGCTTTGGCAAAACAAAAGCTTTTCCCTGAAACCTCCAGCTTGAGGGAAATGCTGGGAGCAGCGGAGGGGGAGCAGGGACGGGGCCGAGCCAGCGGAAAAGGCTGCGCTTCCAGCTCAGGAAGGTTTTTGCCCCTGTGTAAACAGGCAGGCTCAGCTGAGAGGCTTCTTGTTATTATTCCTTCCCTATCAAACCTCTCACATTCCTTCCTTGCCGGCCTCACCGTCCGCCGGGCAGCCTCCTCCTCTTGCCACCCTGTGCTGCCTGCTGGCTCACAGCTGCTTTTGGGACAATTTTTGGGTGGGGGGAAATCCATCTCAGCTTCCAACAGCAACCTGCTTTCCCATAAAGATAGTTCAAGGTTGATGCAAGGGTTCGTGCTCTCATGTCCTGTTTGGCTGGTGGGGACCCTTCTGTTGCTGTGAAGTGCCCTGATGAAGGTAAGTGGCATGAAAGCATCCTCTGGGGAAGGACGGTGGCAAATACATGTACAAGGTGTTAAATATAATATAAATATAAACATGTGTGACACAGCCATTAAATGACCTGTCCATGTCCCAGCCCAGAGCAGAGCCAGGAGCTCTGACACCCACCCAGGCAGCCCCCGAATCTGCAGCAGGTTGAAGCCAAAGGCTTGATCAGAAATGAAGGAACAGCTCCTGATCTGAACTGCTGTAACAGTGAGCTGAAGGTGGCTCACTCTGTGGATTGCTGAAACCAACCAAATCTATCAGAGCAAACAAGTTTTAATTAAGTCTCATTAACTGTGTCCCTCGGTGGATCTCCCATCCCTTTCATAATAAAACAGCACAAACCTCCCAGCTGAGAAAACTGCTGCCCTTCAGTATCCCAGGCCCTGCACAGCAAAAAACCACCTCCCAGGGCAGAGAAAAGTAGCTCCTTGCTCAGTTTGCTGGTTGTTAATGGGGTTTGTGTTCACTGATTGAGCTCTGGGAGGTGCTTAATGCCTGGAGCCCCCAGCACCTGGATCAGCCCTTCCCAGGCAGCAATGTGGCCAACTCCTGCTCGTGTCCCTCTGGAGATAGCAGCATTTTGCCTTGTCCTGGTGCTCTCCACACTCCAGATTTTCCTGGGCAGCATGCTACAGCTCCAGTTTAAGGATAGGTGCCTCGTGTGCCTCGTCACACTGTGAAATCCCCCCCCACCCTGTGAAATTTTGTTCAACGCAGTTTAGTGAGGAGGGTCCAGAAACACCAACACAACAGGGAATTGGTACAGCTGAGCCAGAGCTCAGTGCCTGGAGTGCCCACCACAGACATGGAGGGGGGTGGTGGCCCCAGACTTAAATTCATCAACATTTCGCTCTGAAACGGCAGCAGAAAGAGCCGAGGGTGTTATTCTATATAACAATGCTGCTATCTGCTGGCTGTGCTTTGCTAAAACAGTTGCTTTGCTCCAGAGGGTTGCTGGCACCAGCGATGCCCAGTCAGAAGCAACACCTGGACATGAGGTCTGCTCCATCCCAACCCCAAACTGAAGCCTGGGGTGTTGGTGATGCGGCCGAGAGGCTGAAGCATCCACGCAATGAAGGGATGAAGGAAGGAACGGGTGTGGTGGGCTCCAAAGCCCCTGTTCCAGGGACAGGGAACACCTAAACTGGAATTTCTGAAATGAATCCCCCATCACTCCGTTTCCCAGCTGCCTGTTCGCTGCCCGGGAAGTGGCGTGGGAGTGGTACAATGTTTGCTGCACCATCTGCTGCCAGGCCACGCAGGCTCTGCCATCCAAGGGAACACAGACACACACACACAGGCTTTGGTAACATCCTGTTTCGTGTGGCTGGTGAGGAAGAAGCTGGTGAAGCAACATCTGCAGAGCTGGGGCACATCCCTAAGACCACAGCCCGGGTTTCCCCCAGCCAGTCCCACTGAAATCCTGTCTTGCACTGGATTTGGTTGGCCAAAAGCTCAGCTATTATCCAATGTCCAGCAACACACCTCCCAGCACTGGTAAAGGGCCATGTTCAGGCTCATTTTCTTTTCTCTCCCTTTCTATACCATAGAAAAGAGCCCAGCATCACATCATGCCCGTCTATATCACCTGCCTGCCTTTCCCTTCAAGGTAAAGGGAGCAGCAGCTGTGCAGGGCTCTTCCATCCCCCAGAAAAACAACAGGTATTTACAACAGTTCTCATTACAGGCACTGCACAGGTGTTTTAATTCAAAGTCTTTAATCTCAGCTTGCAGATCCATTTAATTTGCTGGTGTTTTGATTTGTAGTAACCAACGTAAATGAGATTATCCCTCCCCTGGGATAAACTGACAAAGGCAAACGCTGAAGAATTGGGCTCTTAAACCTGTTTAATAAGCAAAGCCTGTGATGGAGCCAGAGATGAATGTTGGTTAGAGTGAGCCAGGACTTGGGTCTCCAGCATGATGCTCTGTGAAGACCTTTGGGCTGACATGCAGAGCAGTTCCTGTGTTCAAGGGCTCTCCTCCGCTTTTCATTCCTTAAGGAGCCCCAAGGGATGGAGGAAACACCTTCACAGCACGCAAAGGGCTCAGAGCGTTGTGGAGGTTGAAGGTTTTCTTTTCTGACCTTAAAAATACATGAGGGGAGATGGAATAGGTAAGCCTGGGATGCTGGGGAAGAGGGTTGGTTTGGGAAGGGTGGCTGTGAAGTTAGGGTGGGAATTGCATCGGGGGGACAGGTTGAAAATGGTCCGTGTTTTACTTCTGAAGAAAAACAAACAAAGAAACAATGATTTGGAATAGTTTTTCTGTTGGTTTTCTGATGGAAAGGGGTGGGGGTTTTTTGGTGGGGAGGGAGACTAGTTCTAGTATCTCTAACTGCAGAAAAAAGGTCTGAAAGGAGTTATGGCTCTTCCTGTCTTGCGTAAGACACAGATAGAAGATATCCCAAGGGCCTCTACCTAGAAAGTTCATTCTCAGGGTATGTATTTTTTTAATTCCTGTAAATTACACAATACATTATGCTACAAACCCTGGGCTATTTATTTGCTATTTTGGGCACTTTCACTAGCGATTTTTATTTCTCCCCCCCCTTCATTTCTTTTTTAATCTTTGTGTTTGCATCTTCCTTCTTTTCTTATCTTCCTCCTGCCCCAGAGGCTTACTGCTGCTTTGGCAACACGCTAACGTGTTTAGGAACGATAAGACGTCTAATTAATAGTTTAATTAGTAGTACAAGGTCTTAATAGCTTATTAAAGGAAATACATTCAGAAAATTCTTTTCCTTTGCTCACATCAGTACAATATAATTTACCAGCAGATGATAAACCCGTTCGGAGGGGCGTTCAGACACTCAGTAAGGAAAGTGGTGCCGGCTCTGCGATTTCATGGGGGATTTTTTTTTGCAGCACTAATGCTATTATTTTGCTGTTGTTGCTTAAAACCAATTTAACAGATGAACAAAAAGCAACTGCGGAGGAGCAATGTCGCTGTGGTGTGGCGGAGCCCGAAAGCGGAATTAAGTAGAACTGCCTTCCCCACTTCTGCGTATAAACAAGTCCCCAGGGAAGGTAAACTTGCTCTTTAAGAGGCTCGGGCTGAAATGTCAGGTCCTGCTCCAAGCTGGGCAGCTCAGCTGCTCTCGGGCTATGAGCTTCCCTGCTCCTTCTCCACTAATATTTGTTAAGACGGATTATTTTTGATACGAAAGCATCCTTGGCTGATCAACTGCAGAGGAGTGAGGACCACCTATAAACCTCCCCCCCCGGATCCCTCTTGCTTTTAGCAGGGAGAAAGTCAGTGTTAAACCCTGCGCCGCAGGCAGGCGAGCGGAGGGAAATCAAAGTGCTCTGCGCCGCGCCGCTGCAGCTCGGATTCCCCAGGCCGCCGTGTTTTTCCTCTGACCCACACAAAGATTTCTTTCTAAATTTATCACAGCGTTCATCAGCAGTCCCACTTAGTGGCAGATTAGGAGGCTGGGCAGGCAGGGCCCATTCAAATGAGGGCAGGGGAGCCTGAAGAAAAACCACCACGCAAGGGGGATGACGCAGCCAAGCGAGGAGAGGGCAAGGAGAGGCGAAGGGGGCAGGTGCAGCTCCAGCTCGGCTCCCACCAGCCTCTCTGCTCCAGATTATCCATCCCTTGGAGCCTGGGAAGCTTCGCTGCAGTAGGAACGCTGCACTGAGATGGCAGCGCCCCAAACTCCCGGCTGGGTCCAGCGAGGGTTTGCTGGTCGCTGGAGGCCTTGGTGCTGGCGCCGCTGGGGAATTTCCACTGGGCTGCGGAAGGAGCTGCTGGCCTCAGCCTGGGTCACAGAGGCTCAGCAGCATTTGGCTGCAGTGGGTGTCTGTGCTGCACCCCTCATGCAGATGAGCATCATCCCCCCCCCCAGTTAATACCTGCATATCCTGTGCTCCTGCCTGCCTCCATCCAGCAGCCTTTGCACCCCCCCACCCCCCCATGGTGATGGGGGTCTGTGGGACCAGAGCTGTTATCCTTTCCCCCCCCCCGGACTCCCACCCCGATGACACTGACCGGTGTAACCCATCCTGGCAGGTTGATCCCTGCAGAGATGAAGCCCTGTACGGGGAGTACGTGCCGTGTTTGGAATCACACAGGGAAATTATGCAGTTACAAGGATGGCATAATTGAAAGGATGCTTGACTAGTGCAATTTTCTTAGGCGCCTGTCAGCAAATCACTTAATCTGTGCTGTGCCAAGTTTCCCATCCGTTAAATGGGGAATGATTATCCCCCTACTTCCTAAGAGGGAGCGAGAATAATACCCAGTAACGACTGTGGAGGTACTGGAAGGTGTCCACGGAGATGCGCAGTGACACACACGGCAGCTGCAGACCTGGGAGGAACACGCAGCACTTTAAAACCAGCCTTTAGATATTCATTTCTCCTCATGATGCTTTTTTTATTTCATTTTTAGGGGTTTTTTTTTTGAACCGAAGAACCCTCAGAAATAGCCCTGTGTCTGTCTCCAGCGTTCCCCGGGTCGGGACATCCCAGCTCCGGCGGGAAGGAGGAGGGAAATGCCAGGAAAAGCACCTCGGGGGAGCGGGGTGCAATTCCCTCGCCCCTCAGCCGGCCCCCCACCCCGTCCGCACCCCCCCTCCTCGGGCACTCGCAGCCTCCTGGGAGTTGTAGTCGGCGCGGGGTGACCTTGGCTCCGCGGCGCTGCGCCGGGCGGGGGCGGCCGCCTCCTGGGCCTGGGTGGCTTCGAGGGGGGGAGGATTGGAGGGGAGGGGGGGAGAACCGCCGCCTCCCCCCGCCTCCGCTCCCGCCCCGCCCCTCCCCAGCCAATGGCAGTCCCGGCAGCCGCTGCGGGAGCCGGACCGGGAGCCGCGGGGATGCTGCGCACCAGGCAGGTACCGGGGAGGGGAGGTGGGGGCCAGCGGGGCCGTGCACATCCCGTTTTACATCCCACGCACATCCCCTGCACATCCCGTCCACCGCCCCACGCACATCCTGGTCGCATCCATGCCCACATCCCCCCCCCCCCCCCCCCCGCTCCCGGGCTGCCGCTACCGCCCTGCCCTCCCCGCTGGGGAGAGGACGGGGGGGACGAGGGGGAGCCCCGCCGGCACCCCCACAACCCCCTTTTCCCCGCAGCCGGGTCGGGGCGCGGAGCGATGGGCAGAGAGGAGCCAGGCTCCGGCAGCATCCCCGGGGCTGAGCAGGGCGCGCCCTGGCTTTAGGGGGTGGCTGAGCCCCCCCTCTCTCTGCATCCCCGGAGTGATGAGGGTGAAATGACGACAGCAATAACACCACCGATAATTTTAAAAAGAAAAAAAACTAAAGAGAAGCAGCAGCAGCCACCAACTCTGCTCTGCTCCAGCAAAGGCTCCGCACGGATAAAACCCAGGGCAGCTCTGCCCAGGCTGATTCCTTCCCGGTGGGTAAACTGGAATAAGCATCCTAGGCCAAATGGGAACAAGGGCTGGAATTTAAGGGGGTCCCACACTTACTGCTGTTTTAACACCAGGCCACAGGGGCTGAGAGTGGCTGTTTACAGCTCCATGTTCCCCCTGTTTTTATATTTAGTGATAAGAGCTCTGTATAGAGCTGTAACTTCCATGTGATGGATCGTTAGGTCCTTCCTCCTTTTTTTTTCCCCCTCTCTCAGAAAATATGATGCAGTTTCTGTTTGTAGACTGTTTTAATAGCGAGGTGGCTGAGACAAAGTTTACTCAATAAACTTGCCTTTCCCCTTGAGCAGCTTTAGCTTAGATAAACTGGCTTTAAAGTCCCGGTTTAGCGTGGGACTAGGACTGTTTACCATTCATCATTGTTAGTTAATTGCTATTCGGTTAAATATTTAGTTTGGATTAAGTTCTTTTATGCTCTTTTCTTAAAAAAATAACAAATAAAGGTGTGTTTAGCAGTGTGGTAAAAGGCTTTCTAGGCGGCTTCTTAAAGATAAGCTGCAGTAGGGAAGCTCCAGAAAGTTATTTTCTCTATTTTGCATTTAAGTTTTCTTTTTTGTAGCTCACCGTGGTGTTTCGTGCAGCCAGGCTAAAGCAGCACAGACATCCCCCTGGTTTGGGGAGTGATCACAGAGTTCTTGTTGTCTTTACCGGTTTCGTTCCTTATTCTGAAAAGAAAAAATAAAGGCAAAAAAACCCCAGTTTGGATCATTGTTTAAATCCATGAAATCCAGCTCACAGCCTGCAAATCGGCCGTGCTCAGGGTTGGACAGTGCAAAGGAAGGTCAGGTTTGGAAAAGGCAGTGGCAGCATCCCTGCTTTCCGCCCCATCCACCCCTGTTTGATGAGCAGCGAGGATGAGGATTGGAGTTTTGGGGTTAAGGCTCCAGGTGGCTCTTTGCTTTCAGGTACTGGGGTTCCTCTCCCTGCGAATGGCTCCAGAGACCTGGGAACATCCTGGCTGCCTGCGCAGAGCCCGGCCGGCCGATGGGAGCTCATCCCAAAACAGCACGGTACTGGCTGAGCAGGTGGATCAGGTGAGGACATAATGAAGGGGTGTGTGGGGCAGGGAGGGTGAGGAAAGCCAGGGAGACAAGGAGCCAAGCAGAAAGCTCCCGGGCAAGCGGCAGCATCCCTGCAGAGTCTGCTTCTGCGGGGCTGGCTGCCTGCTGTGTTTCCCAGGGCCTGTTTTGGTACAATGCTGCGCTCTCCCGTGTTCCATGGCAGCGACCCAGCCCTTCCATAAACACAGGGTTAATTCTGGGACATTAATATCTGAGAGGCCAAACTCTGTGTCTCTCCATCAGAGGAGTTAGCAGGACGGGTAACACATTGAAAGGCTTTAGAGGACGGAACTCCCATGGGGATGGAAAGTTGGGTGGCTTTTTTTTCTCCCCATGCTGTTAGAAGACAGTAGGACTTTCTTAAACTGGTGTGGTCTTGATAACATGATTTCTTTGTGATGGTCTGAAGTTGTAAGGCAGCTGCACGTTGGTGTTAGTGGTTTCCATCACTGCCATTCCCTCCAGTCACTGAATTCCTAAATCTCCAGCACGGAAGCTCATTGATACGTGAACCACGGGGAGTAGCTCCCTTCCCATGCCAGTTACCTGAGCATGATGGATCTCCCCATCTTGTGGTCGCTGTGAAATGGATTTACAGAAGAAAAGCCTTGTTTTTAGTGCTGTAGGAATTACATTAGTGTTCTGGAAAAGAAATACCTGCCTCGAAAGGGTGAATTCACATTGGTGTTACAGTCCTATTGCTTCCCCACCTGGGTCCACTTCCATGTGGTGGCCCTTTCACGGCACAGCGGTCAGCCAGATGTTTCCATAAAGCCCTGACAGAAGGAATAATGTAGTGCTTTGCACTCCTTAAAAATGCTTTAATTGCACAGTTTTCAGTGCTGGCTGCATCGGGCTGGGGAATAAGTAAGAACTGTGGTTAGATCCAGTATAAAACTTGTCCCTGGCGTGTTTCTCTGGCATCCTGCAGTTTCACAGTGCCCTGTGATTGCAGACCGTCATGCTGCCTGCTCGGTACAGTTTGTCACTTAAATGGAATGATGCAAATATGAGAATTAGCCCTGCCCTGCTGGGACCAGGCAAATCCATCACACCAGGAGCCTGCCTTTCACCACGCCGGGTCAGGAGCACCGGGGGAAGGTCTGTACAGACGGCTGCACTCTTGGCTCTATATGAACTTCTGAGCAGCACCACATCCATCACTTGAATTTGTCATGGTTTGGGGTTTTGTGGGGTTTGGTTTTTTTTTTTTTTTTCTTTAAACCTGTGTGTTTGAACCTACAAATTCCCAATTCAGCCAGTTCATTTCTTCCCCAGCCGCTGCACTCCACGAGATCCTTTACTCCTCGCTGTTTCGCCATGGATGCGCCTCACTGGTTTTGTATCATCTCCAAATGCTGCCAGCTCACCACATACTCATTTTCCAGAACATTTGCAAACACACTGGATGCTCAGGAAGCTCCCAGCATCCTGGCCTGTGTATTTCTGTACATTTGAGCACCAAACTTTTCAGTCTCCACCTGTACCCAAAGCTTAGTGCAGGCAGAGGATCGTCCTTCTGAGACAGCCCTCATCCTGGATAACCTCATTTTAACCTCACCGTTCTGAGGCAGGACTGGCTTTAGATAACCCAGATTTCATCCCCAGGGGTGGTGGGTTTGGTGTCGAGGCTGTGCAGGACTAAATGCTGAGCTGGGGCATCAGGGACTCTCCTGCCAGAGACCTCATATGTGTTACATCTTTAGCGGGTGAAGAAACACTCCACCTCCAGCGCTGTCAGTGGGGATGTTCGTGTCTCCTGGAGCCGGCGTGTGCCTTTGTGCCCCATCCACCCCGAACCACCTTCCTCCCGTTGCCAAGGAGCCGAGAGCCAGGACTGAGCCTGAACTGCTCCGGCATTCCTGCTCTCCCTCTGCCTTCTCCCACCTCCCACTCGGCCTCCGCCACAGCTGCACTGGGACCGGTGATCCTGCCCCCACCGCCTCGCTCCTGGGGTATTTATCTGGGGCTGTGCACGTGGACAGTGCCAGCGGTGGGACTGTAGCTTTGGCTGTGACACGCAAGGTGTTACTACCACAGGGTGACAGGCACCTCTGCAAGATAACTGGGGTTGCCATGGTTACAGATGGAAAATAGGGCTACGGGTTAACTCGGGCCAGTGTTGCATGAAGCTCAGCATCCCACACCGTTTGGTGCACACCTAGGGATGGGGAAGGCCAGACTGCTGGGCACCATAAATCCCCAAGTCCCACCCACCCCCCCAGCTCATAGGTTAAACTTCCCAAAACTTTTTGAAGAGGAATCAATGCATCCAGAAGCCTCAGGAATGGAACTGGGATCAGGAGCCCATCTCAGCCCTGTCTTAATTATCGGTGCACCCCAAATTTTAAGGCCTTAGGTAAGCTCTGGTTTTGCTGAGCTCTGACACTGAGTATTTAAGAGGAATCCTCAGGGTTGGGCACCACATCACATCCAGGCTGTGGCTGCAGCTTTGGAGGCAAAGCAAAGATGGACCAGCCAGTGATGCAGCACTCCTGAGCATCCCTGGACCACGATCGTCCCCAGGACTTGGTGAAAACCTCCCAGGAAAACAAAGGGGCAAATGATGCCTGAGGTGAAAAAATAAAAAGAGATGAAAAGACAGAAAAAAAAGACAAGAGGAATTAAAAGTGCCTGTGTGAGGATGGATCTACAGAGCAAATGCTCGTGGCCAGTGCAGTCAATGAGCAAATAAACGGGGTTGAACTGTTGATCTCTTCATAATAAAGCTGATCTCCAGTCTGCTGTTCGAAATCTGTATTTTAAAAAGAAGTCATTAAAAGTTTGTACCTTCACCACAGTGTATTTATTGCCTTGGGTTTGGGGTTTTTTTGGCGGGGAGAGGGAATAATACCAGAATCTGGCTTCAAACCAGTCCCGGGTGCCAGCCCTTCCAGCAGGCTGAGAGTTAATCCCCAGCTTTCCAGTTCCCCTTTAAAGGAGCGAAGGGATGTCGGGGCTGTGGAGGAGCCGGTTTCTGTGTTGGTTGGGGTTTGGGTTTCTTGGTTGTTGCTTTTTTTCTTTAATTTCCAAAAAGGAAAATAGTTGGCAGGAACGTGAGCAAAGCCCAAAGTATTTTCATCTGTTTTGTTTTGCAGTGTTGAATGTTTTGTTTTTCTACTTGCCGAATTACACAAAGGAATCACTCAAAATAAAGGTCTCCCACTCTGGAAGGGAGAAAAAACCTACAGTAGGACTAAATGTGACTAATCAAAATTGGCCAACTTAGGGAAAAAACACAACCAAACCCCTAAACGTCTTAAAAAAATGACAATATCTATTTTCTTCTTAGGCAAAAAACCATAAAAGGAATTCACCCTCTAATTGAGATTTGTTTGCAAAATAATTCCAGGCTGGGAAGAGTAATCAACATGTACATAAAAATATTTGTTGAGAATTATTTTTGTTGATGCTAGCTTGGATTTTAGAACTTACTAGTGGGTTTTTTTTTTAAATGACTATTGCTACATAGGTACAAAATACCTGCCCTGCCTTTGAAACCCTGGTTATACAGAAGGCTACAGAGAGAACTGACCAAAAAGACATGATTTAAAACCAAATATATGTAAAATCTTGGCAGTTTGAGGCGACAAAGAGCTAGGAAAGGAGTCTCTTCCTGCTCCCTCTTATTTTACAAGTGTTTTTAAAAGATAATAGCTTATAATTACTTATTTTTAGAAGCGTCTAGAAGGCTCAGCTGAGACCCAGAGGCCAGCATGGCTCATGCTGCACAAGCAAAGCCAGTTTATGCCCGGCCGGAATGATTTACAATCCCAGTTCCAAGGCTGAGGTGAGAGAGGCAGAGAGAAACCTCAGCTGGCACCTGCCAGCACTGGAGCCCCAAGCGCCATGGACAGTGATGGGGTGGGTCGGTTCAGCTGCGCTGCTCACTGATACCCAGCTCTGGAAGGGATCATTTTTGGGAATAAAAATGTTTTTAAAAAGGCATTTCAGGATTTATTTTTCTTCTTTCTTTCTTTTTGCTTTTTGCTCTTTTTCTTTTTTTCCTCTTTTCCTTCTTTTTTCTCTTTTTTCCTCTTTTTTTCTTTTTCCTATTTTTTCCTTTTTCCTCTTTGCTTATTTTTTCCTTTTTCCTTTTTTCCTCTTTTATATCTTTTTTTCCTTTTTTCTTTTTTTCTCTTTTTTCTATTTTTTCCTTTTTCCTCTTTTTCCTTTTTCCTCTTTTTCCTTTTTCCCTTTTCCTTTTTCCTTTTCCTCTTTTTCCTCTTTTTCCTTTTTCCCTTTTCCTTTTTCCTTTTCCTCTTTTTCCTTTTTTCCTTTTCCTGTTTTTCCTTTTCCTTTTTCATTTTTCTTTTTTCCTTTTCCTCTTTTTTCCTTTTTCCTTTTTTCTTTTTCCTTTTTCTTTTTTCCTTTTCCTCTTTTTTCCTTTTCCTGTTTTTTCCTTTTTCTTTTTTCCTTTTCCTCTTTTTTTCCTTTTCCTCTTTTCCTCTTTTTTTCCTTTTTCCCTTTTCCTTTTTCCTTTTCCTCTTTTTCCTTTTCCCTTTTTTCCTTTTCCTGTTTTTTTCTTTTTCTTTTTTCCTTTTTCCTTTTCCTTTTTCCTCTTTTTTCCTTTTTCCTCTTTTTTCCTTTTCCTCTTTTTCCTTTTTCCTTTTTTTCCTTTTCCTGTTTTTTCCTTTTTCTCTTTTTCCCTTTTCCTTTTTTCCTTTTTCCTCTTTTTTTCCTTTTTTTCTCTTTTTAATTTTTTTCTTTTTTTCTTTCTCTTTTTTTCCCCTCTTATTTTTTTTCTTTTTTCCAGATAAGGCCAAATAATTTGCAGCACGGAGTTGGAAACGCTCAGGGAGTGTCTTGGCAGCCCGATGCTTAACGAGGAGCTGCAGGCAGCTCGGCGCTCGCTCTGTGTGTGTCTGGCAGCTCCGGGCACTCGTGGGTGCTGCGCGGGAGGGGGGGGTGGGGGGGTGGGCATGGGGACTGGAGCGATTCCTATGAATCACAGCACATTTCCCAATCTCTCTGCTTATAAAATCAGCCACTCCAGGCTGGCAGACACATGCGTTCGGTGCCCGCACAGCCATCAGTGTTTCTGAGGCATGGGCTGAGCATCTCTGTGCACACGCAGCAGCATCACCCTTCGGTTGGTGCCTCTGTAAAGCAGTGGGCTAAGGGAGGAGGAGAAGGAGGAGGTCTGCCTTCAGACACGGTCGGCTGGAGGCACAGAAATGCTCAGGGAGCTGCCTAGGGATGGCCAAACATTTTTTTCCCCCCTTGTTTATTCATCTGCTAGTCGGAAAATCTTGCTTTGTCATACTAAGGTCGCTGAAACTTTTAATGGGAGGGGTTTTTTTTTTGGGTTTTTTTTTTTTTTTCCCCTCGTACACAGGGTGTAACCACGGGGAGCTGGGAGGTGCCGGCACACTGACAACGGGGCTCTGCCAAAAACCCTGCTAGGAGCACGGCCGGGATACGGGAGAGCGGAGCTGCGAGACTCCCTTCCACGCAGAGGAAAGCGGGGACGTGCGAGAGGATTTCGGTCAGGCCAGGTGAGCACCCACCAGCCCCGAGGTACCCGCCGCTCTGCAGTGAGTCTTGCTCATTTAATTAAAACCAGACAGAGCCAGCCCCGAGCCCTGGATCTGCATCTCAGTGCAGAGGGCAAAAGGAACCTAAAAAAAACTGTAAAATTCAATCTCTTCTGAGGAGCTGTAAGTAAAAATGGCACCTGCTGAAGCAACAGCACTCCCCCACCCCACCCAAACCACTAAGGCATTTTCTGGGCGTTTTTTTTATTGCAGTTTTGGGCATTTTCTGGGCAGAACCCTCTTCCCAACACTCCTTCCCTGTGAGAGCCACTTGGCCAGGCCATAAGCATCAGGGATTCCCAGGGGTTTCTGTTGCTCAGCTGGCAATGTGCACAGCCTGAGGTGCATCCCGAGCAGGGAGGCTGGATTACCTAGTGATTGCTGCTACAGCCATGGAGAGAAAAAGAAAATAACATACATTATCTCCTGGCTTCTGATAAAACAAACTGAAGCTGTTACATCTTCCAGTTCAATATTTAAATTAGGAATTAATCTACATCTTTTAGGGTGGCAAAATAGTTGTTTCCCGTAGTTTCGTTGGCTTTATGGGAGAAATAAAATGCTGTAGTTTGGAAAGCAGAGGCTAAAATATGTTTATTTCACACTAAACAGTTTGTCATTCTGCCTGTGAGATAATAGCAAGACAGCTCTGTGTGAGTGTGGTCCTGGAGGAACTTAAGCAGGGATCTCTGGCTGCTCCGACAGGATGCGATGTGCTGCTCCGCTCCCGGGTTCAACCACACCGGGCAGCCCCAGCACAGCACGGAGCTGCCAAGCGGATCAGGGAACCGGTGGGAAGGTTTTCCAGTGGCTTCGTCTGGGTTTGTTAATTTGGGAGAGCAGATTTCCAGGGCCGGGCGCTGAGTTAAGCCTGGAGCCAGGCAGCCGAAGGCCGGCGAGGTGGGACGCTGCCATCGCTGCCGTCACTCCTCCCGTCACTCCCGCCGGAGGACGGCGTGTTCCCGGGGGTTACGCAACGACAGGCAGCATGTGCCCCCGTCCCCTCTTCTGCCTCACCAGGCAGCGAGCCCCCTCTCCCCTCCTCTTCATTCACAGCCTCCGTGTCCTCACGTGAAACGGGAAACCTTGAAAAAGCAGAAGCGTGGCTGTAATTAGGATTAATCTATTTTTAGCCAGCTGTCTGGTGCCCTGTCCATGCTCCAGCTGGGATGTTTAATGCTATCCAGCTCCAACTCTTCCCCCAGTGGCACCCAGGATTGATACAAATTTATTTTTTCCTTTCTTAACCCTTGAATTTGTTTGGGTGTTTGCTTCTGTTTCAGTTGGGGATGGTGGTGTTGACACAAAAAAAAACCCCTTTTACCCCCCACCCCCTTCGCCCATGTACAATAGCTGGGAAATCCAGCACTGCAGGAACACAAAGGTTGTGGTACTGAAAAAAAAAAAAAGAAAGGAAAAAAAAAGTTGTACAACTTTTACTATCATTATTATTAATTTCTCTGTGTGGTTTGGAAACCTAGTCATGGATCAGGAATGTGTTGTACCCTGGGCTGCACAAACAGCATGGAAGGATGATCACCTCCTCCAAGCTCTCCTGGGCAAAGCCTTGCTGTGACATCCCCCGCCCCCACCATCCCCACCATGCTGCTGTTCACTAAAGAGCATCAGGCCAAGGAGTTAAAGGCATCTATGAACCCCCCCAGCTGGTCATTTACAGATCCCACACGCAAACATCACGCGTTCAACCTCTTTACAATGTGTTTGTAGAGGGAGCTTCAAGCAGTTAATAGGAAAACACCCGGAACACACAGTTGGCTGGAGATCACTGGACTCCCCCGTCCTGCTGCCCCGCTCCCCTGCCCCCCCAGGTGATGTTTTTGGCAAATATTTGCTTTTGCAAATATTCCTGTCCCGTGTGAGAGTGGCCGGAGAGCCAGGCACTGGGATGGGGGTGGGGAAGTGGGGGGGCAACAGCCCCGGAGCCTCCGCAGGGGCAGGGAGCAGCGTGGGGCACCAGCTCTGTTTGAAGTGTCCCTTGCAGCGGCCGTGTTCTGTGATGCAGGGGGGGAAGCGTGAGGGAAGATGCTCTGCTTAGGAAAGACCGGGAAAAACCAGGAGAAATCAAGTTCCTCAGCAAAATGCTGGTTTCTCCCAGGAAATTCCGCATTCGGGCCAAGGGGGATGTTCTGCTTTCCAAGTAGGGGCCAGGTGGCTTTGCCTCTGTCCTCACCTGCGTGTGTGTGCGTGTCCGTCCCCGCGTGTTTCGGTGACTCAAAGTGCTGAGCGTGGAGAAGGGCTATTTCTGTGCTTCCCCTGCAATCCCTGCTACCTCCGGCTGCGCTGTCAGTGCACCTCAGCCGCGCTCCGCACCCCCGCCGCCTCTATTCTTAGCAGCTAATAGCTGGAATAATTACTTTTGTCTCAGCGCTGTTGGCTCCGTAGATTTGGAAGGGAGCAAAACCTGCAGCTCGGCTGCCCCCGCTCCCACTCCCACCGTGGGCAGAGCGGCTGGGGGTCCCCGGGAGCCGCCTCGCCAACCTCGGGGCAGCGTTTCCATCCCGGTGCCGAGCAGGAACGCTGCGAGCCGGCGGAGCGAGCGGAGCTGTCGGCTGAGGATGCTCAGACCCGGCGTCGGCACAGAGCATCCGCTCGGCTTTGAGGCGGCACCTCTTTGAAAAGGATCCCTGCTCTACCAGCTGTGATTTTCTGAGACTTCCCAGGGTACATTCCAGGACTCCAGCGTTTCAAAGGGAGGGCCAGGTTTTCACCTGCCGGTTTCCATTTCAGTGCCTGCGTTACTGCGTGGGCTGGGTTTGGGCGAAGGATGCAAGCGGTGCATGCAAATGTGCCTACCCGATGCCAACACATCCCCTATGGCTCTTGGGAACGGACCCACCCCTCTGGATTTGCAGTCTTCTGATCTCAGCACCGGCTCTGCCATCCGATTCCCTCGAACCACCCAGACAGGACTAGGAACAAGCCCCAGCCTGACCTCTGTGCAGAGCCAGTTGTGCCCACCCAAGCAGGCACACAGGATCGAGTTTAAAACTGTTTCCAAAAGGGATTTTAATTGTTCTCTATAACCCTTCCTGCTCTTCCTCCTGTTTGGGATCCCTGTGAACGGATCAGCAAGCGTGATCGTGCTGGACTGGCACAGAACTGGAGGTGCTGGCCATTGCTCTGGCATCCACATGAAAACACTAAACCTTTGGGGATGACCACCCAACCCCCACCTCGCCCCAAACCTTGTTGTACCTTTTCTACTGCTGACACAGCGGAACAAAACCTGATGTGCAGTATCTGTGTAGGATATTCCTTCAGGGACTTCAGGAGACTTGGTGGCAACAAATAATCCAATTTTGGAGCTGGAAGTCTCTGGTTCTGTGGAAATCTGCCCGTCCCGGGACTGCCAGGGTCACACTGCAGGACTGTGAAGTATCACTTGCTGGCCACGCACGCCTGAAAATAGAAGGAAAGACTTTGAAGTCTTATTTCTTATTTCCTTTGGGAAAAAAAAAAAACACCCCAAAAGAAAGTATCTCCCAGAAATAATTCCCTATCAATCTCCTCTCAAAGCCGTGCTGTTCCGGCAGCTTCTGTTGCAGATGATGGATAAGTCTCACTAATTGACTGGGGGCCTTCTGTGCAATAGGACAGAGTATAATTAAGCAAGAGGCACAACTTGAGTAAAATCTGGGCACAAGGAACTCCTGAATTTCCCTGTCAGCGTTGCCCCTGATTCTGCACACAATGATGTGTCGAGACATCACTTACACGGATGCCGAGGTCGCGGGGTTAGGGATTTACAGCTGCACGGACTCGCCGCATCGCGGGCAGGAATTTGCTTGGTACAGCCAAGGCCTCCAGATTATTTGATCTCAGGCTTTTAGTTAAACAGGAACATGCCCTGATTTTAACAGTCGCAGCTTCCTGCAGTGGGAGGAAGGTGTGGCCGATGGCATTTAAACCGAAAAGCCGAGCCAGGACTTTGCCAGCGGGAAGCTGGAGGTGCAGGTGGTACCTGAGGGGTTCATTCCTCATTAAGAAGACCAAGGACCTTTCCTGGGGGGGGTGGCCGAGGTCGGTTTAGCACCCTCAGCACCAATAATGACTTGCCTGAGGACTGGATTTTTGGGAGGGTGGGCTTGGCATGTTGTCACCGTGGCGTGCCAGCAGAAACCCCCATGGGAATGCCCGAGAACCGAGGATGTGCCCGAGAACCAAGGACGCTCATAGGCCAGCTGGGCCTACAAGCAGTGGCAAGCACACAGTTCCTACAGTCCCTGACCCTTCCAGATGCTGAGGAAATCACACAATTACAGAATTATAGGGGTTGGAAGGGACCTTGAGCGACCATCAGGTCCAACCCCCCTGCCAAAGCAGGTTCCCTAGGACATGGAAATCTCTAACTGATGGCCAACGTAGTGATGATGTCTGGGGCTCAGTCCTCCCTCTTTCTGAAGAAACTTCCCAACCAGCCTGAACCCATGGGGTGTAAGCTGTGGGGTCCCAGTGCACTGTCTGGTGCTACCAACACTTTTTTTCTCTTTCAATGAGCACTGAGAGCACCCATGACAGGGCTGTAGCTGGCATGTGGTCACCCCGGGCTTTGGAAGGGAGACTTACCTTTGGAGACTCACACCACCATTCGCACAGTGAGACCGGGCAGGCTGCCTCCCATCATGGCTGTGGATTAATTCCACGTACCAAGCTTGCTTCCCAGCCTGAGGCTTTGCTCCTTGCAGCCAGTTCTTACAAAACCAGAGTCGTGCCTCCTGCTTTTAGACAGAGTTTGGAGCGGAGGGGGGGAAAAAAGTCAACAAAACCACCCCCCACCCTAAACAAAATGCACACATGGGCTCCACTTAAACCAGCAGAGCATCCCAGATTCCTACTGTGGAATCGCAGCCGCTCTTCCCTTCCTGCAGCTCACAGCAAATGCCAAAGCCTGCCCAACATTTAACTGACTCAACAGCGTGAGAAGATGCCTTTATTCTTTTATTTTTTTGGGTCTCATTATTCTGTTCTGAGGCCAAAGGGTTCCATTCCATCATGGTTAGTTGTAGGGCTCAGCATCTCCCAGCCCTACGACTTTGAGCCTTCCTGGGAGCCCGAGTAAATACCTAAATACTTACAGTCAGGTAAAGGTAGAAATATTCCCAGGCCAGTGATTCTCAAATGAAACTAAACCATAACATAACCTGCTGCCTTTCCCCTGAAAGCAACCAAAAGATACAAGTCAGAATAAATCAAAGTTCCATTTGACTTTCTTAATATACCACAGGACTGACAAAGCTGCAAGGAGCTAAAAGCACCGGCTGTCAGTCCCATTTCTGAGGCTCTGAGGCCTTTACCTTGCTCCAGCGCCGTTCGTGATGCTGGTCAGAGCTTCACTGGGTCTTGGGGGTCCAGTGAGATGCTCCCAGTCTCGTCTGCGTGGTGCCAGGGGGTTGTACGTTGGCCCCACATCAGTGGGGAAAATGGGGAGTGGGGAAAATCCGCTCCGGCCCTGCACGGCGGTGGAGCTCCTGAGATAACTCAGGGGTAACTGAAACCAGCACAGGCGGCTGGCTTAGCATCACATAGAACACTGGCCTACTTTAACGAGCATCGCTGCTGGGTGACTCATTTAAGTAGCCGGAGCGCTCTTACAATTTTACCTTCGTTAACTGAAGTAGTTAATGCTGGCAGCTTCGGCCACAAAGCCTGGATGTGAGGCTCAGAGCTCCGTGGGCTGGATTGCCTAAGAAACCACGTCTTGCAGCCTTCAGTTGATCCAGCACTACTTCTTTTGGTCACGTGGAGGTTTGGTTTCCCCTTGCATCAGCTACAGCAGAGCTCCCACATTTTTTTCATGCTGGTTCCTGCTGGATTCATGGGGGTTATCCCTGTCCCACCTCCTGGCTCGTGGTGCCGACGCTGCTCCCCTACCTCAGAGCTAATTTTTCTCCCACCTTTTTTTATTTTTCTTTAAAAAATTTGGGGTAGAATGGTATCTGAGAAACCGGGAGCTCACAATCCCTCCCGTTGGTGTCTGTGCGTAACAGGTGTCATTCTCAGTGTAGTACAGACAAATCCCAAAATAGCGCAGGCTCTTCAGACTGCTGCGAAGAGGAAAAAAGAGTGGTTACTTCAGCTTGGGTTGTAGTGAAAAACCCCAAGCTCCCAGCCAGCTCTGGAGTCTGGAATTAAGATGGCAGGGGTGGCTGTGTGGAAGGGATCTCTTCCTCAGGTCGGTGGTTTTCTGATGGGATGCTGGCTGGCTGGTTCGCTTTCTTGTGTGTGAAGTGCCGTTCACTGGGCTGGCTTCCCGTTAGCTCCCTTTGGATCCCTGGCTCCTGGATCTCTCACTGATCCTTCTCTTCCTCCTCCTCTTCCTTGTTTCCCGGTGTTGAGGGACAAGCGCCGCTTCCCCTGCCTGGTGCTGGCTGAGGGCAACGAGATCACTGCAGGGCTGGGAGGGGGGGGGCAGAGGCAAGGGGGGTCTGTCCGTCTGCAGAACAGACGTGGTGCTGAAATAGAGCTGCCTGTGGCCTTGCTCTGACAGAGGCTGTTACATTGAACGCAGTTATCAGCTCCCAGGCCCACTCCCAGCACCGGGAATCGGTGTGATAACACTTATTAATACAGCTGAGATTAAGAGGAGCCCGTGGCTTTCCAGCAGGACCAGTGTCCCTCTCGCACCGTGCAGCTGCCCAGTGGCAGGGGCCTACTTAGTACAACAGCCATGGCTGGCACCTAGGCATCCCACAACAGAGGCCCACTCAGTACAAGGGCCACAGCCAGCACTCAGGGGTCCAACAGCAGAGGCCTACTCAGTGCAATGCCATGGCCATCACCTAGGGGTCCCACAGCAGAGGCCTACTCAGCATAAGGGCCGTGGCTGGCACCCTGGGGTCCCACAGCAGCCTCATGCCGTTTAGGGCCGGATCAGTCACGTTCCTTGAGGGCAGCAGGTCCTTCTAAGCCATCTCGTGCTCGGGGGCAGCCGCTTGCTGAGCGTCTGCAGGGCGTAGGCCTGAAATATCTTATTTTAGGAAGTCGAGGAGCGGTGCCTGTCACCCAAACAGTTAATCAGAAAGCACGAACCCTTGACTGGAACGCGCGTGTGTTTTGTTTTTTAGAGCCAAGATGATTTGCTTTGGGGATTTTTTTTAAAGCAGAAACCACCACAAAGTTGGCTGTGGTTTCGGCTGCGCTGGAGATTTGTGTTTGCTGACTACCAAGCCTAAAAGAGTTAAACCCAGTAAGCATGACTCAGAAGCAGAGAAGGAGATGCGGGGCTGAGCGCCTCGGAGGAAGCACAGGAACGGAGGTGAAGAACAGAATAACTACCAAAAAAAGGTGCAGAGTCCAGGAGCGACGTTCCCCCCCGGTTTGCCTGGCCCTGGCACCGCTGGCACGGGCTCCCTGGAAAGCTGCAGTTCCGCTCTTATAACACAGGGAGCAGGCTGGAGAATTTAGAGCTGCGTCACAGAGCTCAGCGAGAGAGTGAGAGAGAGCAAGCTCCGTCGATAGGTCTACCAGCAACAGCCCTGCTGCAGCAAGAGGGGAGAGAGGCAGCAAGAGAGGCAGAGAGGGCTCCAGAACGAGAAGTGTCCCCAAGACCAGGGACTGGGCTCCTGCCACCATCCTGCGTCGGTTAAAGATCGCGTTCGGGCTCGGTTGGCGTAGGAGGCTTCGCCCATTGACGATGCTGGAGACCCGGCGCACTTAATCCCGCGGGGAGGGAGAGTGGGCAGACACCGAAAGGGTTAACGGAAAGGAAATTTCTGGAACCTTCTATTCTGCGGCGCTACACAGCGAGCAGAGGGCTGAGGACTGCGCAGATGGTGCACGGGCAGAGCTCTTCGGTCCGGTTCGTCTTTCCCACGTACGTACCCTTTAATCAGGATGGGGCTTGAGCTGCATCTACGTATTTTAATTATTTGCAGGGTGTCCCTTTCCCCCCGGCGTCCCTGAGTTCGGATCCCAAAGCGGCGGTGTTGTTATTTTGGCTGGGTATGATTGCTCTGTTCTGCGTCAGAGCTGTTTTCTCAATGGAACGACGGCACAGGTTGTACTAATGTCACTCCTGCCGGCATTGCTGTGCTGCAGAGGAGGGTAGCAGGCGCGGGGGAGAGATGACAACTTTGCAAAGACTGCTGTTTGCAGGTTTTGTTTGGGCTTTTTATCCTCCCCCCCCCATACACCCCCCCCTTCCCCCTCCTTCCCCCCCCCTGTCTCTCGGAAGGCTGGCGTGTCAGCAAGGGCTGGGTGGAGGGGTTAACGGGCGCTCTGCATTTCAGAGCTCGGAGGTTTGTCACTGCGTAGTTCGGAAAGTGGCAACCGGTGACGCAGTGATCATTGCAGGGCATGTCGGCCAGTTTTTAAAAGCACTGGGGACAGGTAGACGGCGCCTTCCAGACGCTTCCACACCAGCTGAAAGGGGTTAAGGATGAGTCGAGACGGGAAGCTAGCATTTAGGGATTAAATGTCATCATTTTGGCGTTGGAAAGTTGTTTACCTTGCTCTCTCCGTGTCTCCATGCTGGCAGCCGTCCAGCTCACATGTGATAGTCTTCCCTGTACTGCTGCATCATTAACTAAGTGGCAGAGCCGGCTCCCCATTGGCCGGGGAGGGCTCTCGGCCCAAAGGAGCCATCCGATTGGTGGAGGAGGTGATGGCAGGTGAAAAGCCTTCCCGGATTGGTCGGGGACTGGGTGTCAAATCTCAACGTTGATTTCACTTGCTTCAAAGTACCGGCAGCTCCCTGCCCGCTCCCTGCCTGGTGCTCGCTCCCTGCCCGATGCCTGCTTCCTGCCCACTGCCCACCCAGTGTCCACCCGGTGCCTGCCCAGTCCCCATAGGCAGGGCCAGCAGCAGTTAACACCAGACCCAGCACCCCTTGGTGCCCAACACGGGTGACGCGGAGGTTTCGTTTTACCCGTGCGGTTGCGACGATGACGTGTCGAGAGCTGCTAAACGACAGGGAAGGGGAAAGTACTGGGGCTTGGGGGCTTCTCTCCTGGCTTGCTTTGCTCCTTCTCTCTCATCAGTGGCAGGACCGTGAAGTGCTCGGGGTGGGGAGCGCGCCGGCAAGTTCTGTCGCCGGGAATAATTAAAGTGGAAAAGGGCTCACGGCCAAACTTGGCTTTTGTTTGCCTAAGTGTGAGCTCGCCACGGGCTCAGGAAAGTCAGGGAGAGCTGAAGATGGACCTAAGTGATGGGTCTGTAAGGTCTGCAAAAGAAAGTAGAGCGTTAGAAAACAGGGATGGAAGGATTGGGAAGGGATGGCTGTGGGTGAATGGGAGACTGAGGGCGCAGAGCAGCTCCAGACAGCGGATGAGGAGAAGAAGAGGAGAACGCTTTTGTCTCTTAACCATTACTATACTATTTTTTCACCTCTCTTCTTTAAGTGACCAGCAATGAAGATGGCAGCTCTGCCTGGAAGTGCTGAGGACACAACCAGCTTTGAGCTTGGTCCTTCTGGCCGAGGAAGTCTCCCGATTATGCAGTGGAGCGGTAACTTTGCTTTCTCATACAGCAGGGAACATTACTGCCTAGCCTTTCATCAGATCAAGGCTGAAACAAGTTTAAGGATAGGGTGGCATCAAGCATTTAATCTATATTACTCACTCACTGACATCTTGAGCGTCAGGTCCGGTTGTTTAGCAACAACCGCTGGTTTCAGAACCGGCTCGAACGTACCGCGTCCACCGTCTCCATTGCTTCAGCAGTAGCCTGTCCTCCGAACGGCAGTCTGAGGGGGGGGAAGAGAGAGAGAGAGAGAGAGAGAGAGAGACCTGTATTTACACCCAGACACCTACCCAGACCGAATGCCGGTTGTTTGGTCACAAAGGCCGTCCGCAGTGCGGATTTATCCCCGACTCCATTCCGTTGCGCAGTACTGTAGACGGGAGGATGCCATTTCGCACAGCAGTGCGGTGGTAGGAGCAGGGTGGGGAGAAGAAAACAGACAGTAGGTGCCACTCCCCACCTTTTTTTTTTTCTCTGCTTTCCCATCTCCACCTTTCTTGCCTCCCCTCCTTTTCTGCCAGATTCCATAGGGAATTTCAGACTCTTACTGCAGTCGTCACAACCCCTCCTGACTCACTGAGCCTTCGCTGGCTGTAGCTGGCTCCCTTGGAGCATCCTTACCTCCTGCAGCGCCAGTTCCGCAGAGCAGGGGAACAACAGGAATAGCAGTGACGACGGTGGTCCCTGCAGCAGGACGGACAGGCGTAAACACACACACACACGTAGGAACAGTACTGGGCAGCCATGGAGGTAATTCTGGACAGCCAGGAGCTGGGCTGAGAAACGCTGCTTGGTTGCATGGAAGATGGGTGGGCTGCGTTTGTTACTGAGCACTGTCTGTGTGGATAACCCCGAGTAGTATTCCCCATCGCAGTTGTGGGACAGAGGATCTTATTAATTTCCAAAGCTAGTGCTGCTTAATGGCATTTCTCAGTCCTTTGGCAGGAGGTGCAGCCTGTACGCTTGCTCAGGCATACACGTACTTCTGGAGTATCGGTGTGCAGCGTAGGGATGGCGGTGTTTGTTTCCAGTTCTCTCTCTACCACCTTTTAGCCACCGCGATCGTTTAATTGTGACCAAATGCAGGGACAGGAAGGAGACGGAGCTAAAAGAGGAGTTATTTCAATGTTAAACTTCGGCTGTAAATCTCATTACTCAGGAATTGAGGTTAATGTCGGCAGGTAAATCTGTGGGACTGGCAAGAAACAAGGCGAGGAAGGGGCCGTGGCTATTTCTGTCGGACAGCAGTGATCCTGCGCTCAGGGACGGTGGTGTTGCTGTAGGTTGGCTGTACATGGCTGTTTCGTCCTGGTCTCCCGTGCGTTGCCGTGAGAGGACGGACTTGGGAAAGCTGGGATCTCTTCCTCCCTCTGCCACCTGTGTGTGTGTGACCCTGTGTAAGCTGATTCATTCCCCTGTATTCTGGTTTCCCTCCTTTGCAAAGCTCGTGGTGTCGCTCAGCCCGAGTGCGGCATTGTGACGCAGCGTTCATTACTGCGTTGGGTCTGTTGGCAAAACACAGGTGATTTTCTGGGGAGCTCTGCCTGGCCAGGGCCTGCAGAATTCGGTAAAGGGAGTAAAGGATTGGAAATACTCACAATGTAGATTTAAAAGCATTACCATGGTGTTCCCCTCTGGTACCGAAGGCAGGCTCCCTGACTGGCGAGACAGCCATGATCTCCTCCTGCACTTGTTTTGCCGATGGTCATGTTACATCTGTGACGCAGTCCGATTTTGCTGTTGGTTCCTGTCTGTGCTTTACAGAGTTGAGCTGATGAGGGCACAAGCTTGAATATGGTTAGAAACATTAATTTAATATTGATGGTAAAGGTAGTAACCATACCTGACATGACAGGGGCATCGGCATCCACCTCTCGCCACCCACAAACGGCGAAGGAATCCGAACGAACACGACAGCACCCCTAGCCATTTTGTTGCTCACAGAGAAGGCTCTGAGCCTGCAGCGCTGCTGCTGCTGTTAATTTCCATGTCATACAAATACAGCGTTGGGCTCTGTGTCAGGAGCTTTACTGATGCTGTGAGAAGCTTAACATCTACAAGCAAATGTTTTTCTTTTCTTCTTGGGGAAAATTCGTTAAAACATCCAAATGCCAAGGATTCTCCCCTCGCTCCTCTTACAAATCACTTCCAGACCCAGCCAGATAATTCACTGCTGCCATGTATTTTTTTCTAGAACTTGTTCATGGTGGTCTCTTACAGCTGGATACAGGTGTGGCTGGGCAGGGTGAAGGGTAAGATTTAAGTCAGTTAAGTTTCTGTATCACTGATGCTAACAGGCAGGGCTGTAGGCAAGAGATACAAGTCACCCCTCTGCTCTCTGTATCTGTATATAGATTTAGACAGTCCTGAGCCCAGGCTGCAAAGGTGCCCCTGTTAGGAACAAGAAGGGAATACTCTGCCCTTTCTCACCCAGAAGTTTGGGGGGTAAAGGCAGCGGTAGAAATGGCCACTGTGGGAATCTCACAAGATGCCGATGCCACTGGTACTGGCACAGCTCAGGGAGAGATACTGGGAGTTGCCTGCTGCAAGGTTGTTCCCCCAACTCGCCGTCAGCACCCCGTTGGGTCAGGAAAGCCCTGTTCCCTATTTCTTGTAACTGTGGCAGTGCTTGAGCCCCAAACCCCGGAGGTGAGGCTTGAAAACTACTGCTACTGCAGTAGTGAGCCACCGAGTCCCAAAGTGAGATGCCAGGAATTCTGCATCTCAGAAGCGTTTAAAATTCCCCATCTATCAGCTGTTCCTTGAGCTAGCTACTGAAATGTTGTGCTAGCTCTCTCACCCTCTTTTCCCCCAGGAGTTCCTCTGGACTGCAGGGAATCAGGAGTTGCAAGTATTTAAGGACAAGGCATCAACTTACACTGGGATCCAGAGGCAAAAAAAATCTCCAAGTGTCTGCATATATTTGCATTTCTGTTGTAATCTCGAGCGGCTGGATTCCGCAGGCTGCGCCGAGTCCCGCAGTGTCTGTCAGGCTGGTGGTGTCTCTCTCTCATGAGCTTTCGGTTTCAGGGACCTCTGCTCAATAGCTTGTCACCTCCCAGGTGTCCACATTTTTCTCTGGTGGTCCCATTTGTCCACACCACTGGCATTTTCAGTTGGCTTAGGGTACGTTAAGGTTGGTTCTAGGCTTCTCGGTATCATAGAGACGTGTGGTGGTTAATGCCCCGAGGATCCCGAGCAAGATAACTTCTTTTGCCCCCACCTTTGCCATAACAAAGTTCAATCTGGGGGTGTGTTACCTGGCTCCGAGCACAGAGGCTCACAGGAGCCAGCATAGGCCAAGCACGGACATGAGCAGGTCTGTCCTACCAGCCTGCCTACCTGGCTTGCTAATCTACCTCCCCAAGCCTCCAGCCCTGGGCAGTGTCTGCCCTGGCCAAGCTCAGAGCCAGCCTTAGCCTTCAGTGCCATTATTCCCTAGTTTTCAAAGGGAAAGAACCTGGCTGCTAATCCTGATGCCAGTGACGACTCTTCGCCTACAGGGAGGCATATGTGATAGCTTGTCTGCTAAAAACTGAGCCAACACAGTGTGATTCAGACCTTAAGCTTTCCAAGGAAGAGAGCTATTTCTGAGTTAAGCACATCACTTCAGCTCCCCACACAAACACTCTCTATCCAGTGGAAATGGTGGCCCTCAGCAGCCACCAGCTTTGTGCCTGCATATACAGCTCAAATGCTTCTCACTGACCACAGGTCTCAAACATACAGTGACGTTTCAGTGATAGATGGGGAGATGGAAATCCTGGGATCAGGTACAAAGCAAACCACTCAGGTGCTCAGGGGACTCAGTCAGGAGTTTGGACAATACTGTTCCCCAGCTTTTTTGCCAGGTCCTTGTACTACAGCCCATCGTGGTGAGAGACAGCAGGTACCTAAGGCATGTCTCCCCATGTCTGGTTTAAGGGCAGGTTATACTTCAGCGAACATCTGGCAGTATTTGCTTCCTTATGCTCTTCACTGGCACAGGACATTCTTTTGTCTCTTGAACACCACAAATAAAAACACAACTTCCCTTGACATTACCTAGTGGGAACAGCAGCGCTGGGGGAATACATGTTCCTGAGCCGACTACACAAATCACAACAATAACCGCCCTGTGACTGCTTTCCAGACCTGCAATCAATACTTCATATTCTAAGGTGATGCTTAGGTACAGAAAATTACTTTTCTGGTTTTAGTGGTGGGTAATTTATTATTATTTTTTAAAAGTGTAGCTAGTTTGGCAGTGTGCTGTGCAGCAGAGCTGTGCATGGCTAAATGGGATGAGTTTTCAGTGCTGCGCTTTCCTACCACTCTTCCATGATCTGGGTCATGTTAAGTGTGATGCTTCTCTTCCCCTGCGTAGGTTTGCCCAGTTTCACCTCATTGTTCCTCGTGAAATCTGAAATCCTCAGTAGGATTCAGCAGTTCAGTAGTTCCTGTGCCCTCCAAACAGGCCGTGGTTCTGCCTAGGAACTCTCAAGAAAGCAAAGGTGGAACGAAACTGCCTTGACTCCAGGCAAGTGAAAGCAATTTCAGATGAGCACAAGGGACCCTGGTATCTAGCACTCCTGGAATGGTCACCGTGCTAAAACCACTCCCTTTGGTTCAGAATAGCTCTGGGGCAGGCAACAGCAAATAACTGTTAGATTAAGCTTAACCATTCCCAAAAAAAAGTTGTGAGATTGTGAGATTTAAACCACCCCACAGGCTTTCTGAATAAATCCTCCTGACTTCAGTGATGTTGGACTGTTACAAACTATCTGCAAGTTTCTAAAAAACCAAAATATCTGTAAAGTGGCAAATTAAAGCCTCCTGCAGATTTTTTAGCCCACTTTGTTAGACCCAAACACTGTAGTGATCGTGGATCAATACAGCAGAACCATGAACTGAAGGGTGGTATGGCCCATCGCATCGCTGTGCCTGGGTGAAGGCTAATGCTGAACTACCTCACCCTCAAAATGAGGGTCCTGAAGCACTAACATCCATTTGCTGGTGCTGACTGCCAGAGTGTGGCTCAGCCTTGTTTAGGAGAATCCTGGTTGGCACCAAACCCATGCTGGGAATGAGCCTTATCAAACTGGCCCAACGCAGCAAGCGTTACCCCCTCAGTACCGTGCCTTCACTGCCACCACGCTAAGAGAAAGAGCCCAGATGCAGCTCTGGGACCTCATCACAAGGCAGATTTCAGCCATCACAGACACCACCAATCCCCTGGCCTGCCCTAAATTATCTGGAAAAGCTGCTTCTCCCTACATTAAGCGAATAAGCAAACAGAAAGCTGGCTTCCCCCTCACCCCTGAACCATTTTAAGAAGTGGGTTAGAATGACAGGCAGCGCCTTGACAGTTCAGCACAGCCAGACCAGAGGAGGGGAGCGCTCTGACAGATCACCCTTAATAGGAATCGAAATCAGTGACTCAGATGGTGAGCAGGCCAAACTGCCCCATTACTCAAATTTAGCTCCCTGGGACAAAAGGCTCTATGGGCTTCAACCCACAGCATGGTACAGCCTGCTGTTTAGCCTGCCTTGGGGTTTTTTGGGACACACACACATAGCACAGGGGTTGCAGACCTGGAGTGCTTTTTTACTTTTACTATAAAGGCTACAAGAGCAGGACTAAAGGAATAGTCAGTGTTCACTCAGACACCCAATCTGGAGATTTCGTTCTAGTCCTAATCAAGAAAAAAAACATCTCAACTATGCTTTAAACTCCCAGGGAAGCACATGTTTTGCTGCATGTAACAGCAACGGGATCTCTAAGCCATCCCCTAGTCCCCAGCACCGACTCCAGCAAGCAAGGCAGCATCTATCCTCCCTTTACTCAGCCTAGGTCAGCACTGCTGCTGACACAGAACGCGTCACACACCAACGCCTGGCTCAGGCTGCAAGTTAGGGCACATTTGTCCATACCTGACCTACACAACCCCACACAGTAACAGAACTGCACAACAAACAGATGCAGTTACACACACCCCCTCCAGCCTGAGGACGCTTTTTTTGAAACCTTAGAAGTTCACTCATTTCAATTCCCCTTACAGGTCACCACTTGCACTGTCACACCCCTCTGTCCCGCACCTGGCCCTGGTCTGACTCATTCCTGCACTGTGAGGATGATGCATCAAGCTCACATTTTCTGCATGTAAAACAGGAATCTTTTCTCCAGGGGAGGCCAGAGTCTGATGAACCATGAGTTTCACTCTGTGATTTGAAAATGGAGGGGAAAAATGCTACGATGCACACGGGGTCAGGCAGAGATCTGCTTTGCTTACAGTGGAAGCCCCAGAAGTGCCTTCGTTCGTAAGTTGTAGGCTGTGAAAATCAGGTCTGTGCCATCCAGGCTTGCCTTGCTCCTGCAGACTAGATTAAAGGTCTTGGGCTAGGGAGGAAGTTCCCTTTCATGGGGGAGGCAGGGATTTCTTCCCTTTTTACCTTTGTCTCACACAGAAGGTAGAAAGCAGTGTGAAGTCCATGAAAAGCTTGACATTTTCCTCTGATAGGAGCTACAGGACAGTTCAGTTACTAAAACGTGTCTGAAAAAGCAGGAAAACCCCTGAATGATAATATTGTACTTTTTTCCCCCCACTATTATTTATCAAACACTTTGGCAAAGCCAACTACAGCTGATAGTAGTCGCTTGTCCACACACACACACACACACGTGTCTGTATGTACATGCTTAACACAGGCCCAGCAAACACTGGAGACAAGCACTGGGTTGGTTTCTGTGTATCCCAGCCCCTGAGCTGCTCTTTTACTCCACCACACCTCTCCCCACAGCCTGCCCAAGCACGCTGTTAGGTCTGGACAGAAGAGCACACGTTCTCACAGGTGGGTCCTTTGTAAACGGTGTACCTGCAGTTTGGGAGGAAGGACTGACCCCTTCTGGCTGCTGGGACGGATGGGGAGCTTGCTAAGGCATAGGGCACTCTTCAGCTAGCCTGGAGGAAGGGCAGCAGCATCTTCATTATGCTGAGGTGAAACCTGGTTTTTATCAGACTATAAATAATGAAGGAGCTGTTGGTCTTCACCTGCTGTGTGGTGGTTCTGGGAGGGTCAGTCTCCTTTGAGAGGGGAGGCATGCAATTCAGACCCAGCTCAGACTCTGGCCATCTCATACCTTTAGAGAAGCTCCCCACAAGCTACATTTCCTCCAACTATTCTTGTTAATAAAGATTTCTTTTCACTGTTCAGGCACACACCTAATAGTGAGACAAGAGAAAACCAAAGCAACTCCTGCTCTGAGCCTGTTTCTGGAAGCTGCTGCTGCGGTACTTTCTGTGCCACAACTGACCCCTTGTCAGCAGGAACTATCAGCCCAGCTTTTTCCAGTAGTAAATCTTCACGCTGATAATACAGGGTGCCTCATACATAACTGTGCCAGCAAGACTGACACTGGGGAGGGAACCTGCTTTCCACTTGTCTTTCACCCTGTTGCCCCAGTTAATGGATTTAGAAACGACAGTAAATATCTAGACACTGTAATCTAGTACAGCTCTTTCCTCTTCCTCCACCCCCACTTTCTTGCTCCTTTTCTCCACACTTTTCCTCTCCTGTCAGTGGTGTGCATTAGGATGTAGGCACCAAAGCAGATCTTGGATCTGGTTACAAAACTAAGGAAAAGAATTGCCAAAAAGCCATGTCATGGATCAATGAAACTCCCAACTGCACTTCTGCTGTGCTACATTCCATTTTACATCAGCACAGGTTAGACACGGGGGCCCGGGTTTGACAGTGCCTGAATTATGCATGTACATAGTCATTCACAGACTTCCATCTATTCCTGCTGTACTGAGACAAGTCACTGTGGGTTAACTACCACAGCTGTGCTGCACCACAGCACAGCTCAGACCTATTCCACCTCCAGTAACCGTCAACCACTCATTTTCATGCACTCCAACTCCCTCAGCAACTTTCCTTGAGCCTCTCAGATTTGCAAATGCCCCTTTTCAAAAGGTTTTGCTCTGACCCACACTCAGAGTGGCTCCATGCAATGTTTTTTCACTGTAGAATTTAAAGCTCTCCTCTCAAAACCCTGCACAGCCTGGCTAAGGGCATGCTGTCCCCAGGCTGTGTGATGCAGGAGGCACAGGAAGGGCCATCATGATGCCATGACAATTCTTTTCCCACCCACAACAAGGACCAGACCCATCCTGCCCTCTCAGATAATGCTGAAACCAGTAAAAAATAGCAAGGCAGAACCCTCTCTACCTCGGACAGAATGAATTTTATAGTTCTATCTCCAGTGGCATGAAATAAAGCGTTCCTATACAACCCAAACTCCCCCCTACCAGTACCATACTCTGCACCCCAGAGAAGTCAGACCTTTTCCACTACTCGCTGGTAAAAGCTTCAATATATTCCACCTGGCTATGAAAAGAAATTACAGTCACTGCCAGAGCAGTGGGTTTGTCCATCACATTGTTTCATTCCTCCTGTATCAGCCTCAACTATTCAGGAAATGCCAAAACAAAACAAAGTGTTAGTAACATAACTGCCCTGAAGTTCACTGTATTGCTTTCTAATACAATTAAATAAACTAATTTTTCTCTAGGTATGGTGGAGATGGAAGGATTTTCTCTCACAGCCTGCAGCCGTGCACGAGATGTGTCTTCCTCTGGAAGCTGGTTTCACATGGTGGCTTAGATTTTCCCACTTTGTATCTAGCACCATTTGAAATCAGTGTTCTAGGAGCAAGAATTACAGCGTGGGAAGAGATCAAGCAGCTGCTAACTTGACCAATGGCCTCTACTCCTTAAACCAGCACTTTTTTCCAGTGTTTTTTTTTTTTTTTTTGCCAGCCATCCACTTTGTAACATCATCTGATTCTAGACACTTATACAACCACTGTATACACCCTCTCAAGCTAGGGCGGCCACAGAACAGCT
Organism: Gallinula chloropus; assembly: GCF_964237585.1. Taxonomy (NCBI): domain Eukaryota; kingdom Metazoa; phylum Chordata; class Aves; order Gruiformes; family Rallidae; genus Gallinula; species Gallinula chloropus. Next base: position 4,552,813 of record NC_140112.1, read on the forward strand.
TCCTTCCAATGTACTGCTACTTAATAAACAATGGATACTGAGTTAAAGTTGTCCAGAGTAAAGTGATACGAAAGTTGCATGAAAACCAACGTAGTACTTAGTGTATCCTGACAGGCAGAGTACCTTTACTTTATTATGCAATCACTAGGAAGGTTTAATTTACTAACTTGGAGTAAATCTATTTCCACTCTGTGCTTGGGGACTCTAAGCCACAGAATTACCATTCCGTAGCTCCCAGAGACTTGCTTTGCAAACACAGAAATTCCCTCCAACAATTTGATCTCAGCAGCTGAACACAGAAGTGCCTTCAGCAATCATGATGATGTCACACTGGTGCACACAGAACCTGCTCCCTTTTCTAGCATTCTGTTTTAAGTTTCTTGCTGGGAACTTCTAGTACCGTTTTCACCAGACTTCTCACCCTTCCCTCCAAAGCACTAACCTGAAGGTAAACTACTCTTCCTTGACCTCACTATTGTCAGACCCGTTCCTACACACAGAAAGATGCTCGCTGTGCGGGTGAAGCACTTGCTCAGACCACTGAGTAGTCGTCTCTAAAGAACATGTAGCTGTCACCTGCAAGAGGATTCTTCTGAGCCAGGAAAATGTCTCTTACACAGGCTGACCGATTTCTCTTGGTGTTCAGAGTCTCAGTTTTTGTCTAGCACCATTTGAAATCGGTTATGATGTAGGGGGAAAAGCAACAGTAATGGAAAACTTCATTCCCCCGCCCCTCAAAGTCCTTACAAACCAACCCCATCAGAAGCAGGCTCTTGCTTCACAAACACATGGGGTACCCTACGCTCTGCTGACCTGAAGCCACAGCTACAGGCCGAACACCCTGCACTAAAGGAGGACAGTCAGCAGCACGTTCAACTAGGAGGGGTGCTTAAAGAGAAAGACAAGCATCTGCTCCAACACCTAACTAAGATTCTTCAACTCACACCAGCCAGGGCCCAGGTGTGAGCGCACAGCAGCCACCCAACCTTCTGACCAGCTATTTCCATGTGCTATGTGTTTGCCTTAACCTGTTATTTACTCAGATGATTTTTTTTCCTTTTAAATAAAATTGTGTGCTACTTGGTATCGGGCTCTGTCTCAGGTAGACAGGTTACACGTTTCCCTGCCAGACAACACCCAGTTGCTGCAAGTCTCTTCATTTCAGTAATCAATCAGCTTCATTTTCACACACACAACCTCCTCCCTCCCTCCCCACACTCAGATGCCAGCATTTACACTGATTTCAAGTGTAAAACACCACAAAGCCTACCAACCACTGGCACTCCACACACTTTATACACAGCAATGCTGTTATCCCACTGCAAGAACAGCACTTGTTTATCCAGCAGCCAGCCAGCACCACTGTATTACACACACCCTCTCAGCACAAAGTTCACAGGTTTGTGACTCTCATCCATTCCAGATTCTGAAGTGAGATAATTCACATGGGACTGAGCTTTAGAAAGATGGTGCAGAATTTGTGGCAGTTAGGACAAATTAATTTGTAGCATTTAAATCAAGTTGCCTAGCAGCTGCCTGTCCCATCAATGCTCACTGCAGTCCCAAAACTTCATAGGTCACAAAGCTGTGTGGTCTTTGTATTGTCATCCCTTGTGGTCCTCACCAACCGACTTTGATCATCACAACTACAAACTTTAGGAAACATCCAAAAAGACACAGTAGTTACCTTTCTATCTCACCCTCTGAAAGGCTTCAGAGTAAATTCTGAGAGTGAACCTCATACAATTAAAACCACTCACTTTTTACTTGCCTAGGCTGTATTCCCTAAGGATTACATGTGGTATACTCTGGGCTTTGCTCTTGGTGTTACATGACAGCAACCACATGATAATCCTGCCTCTTTTCCATCCAGTTTTTACCAAGGGTTTCAGGAAGAGACACACTAAGGAGGTTCTGGGAAATTGGCTGCACTTCCAAAAAGAAAACCAAAAGGCTATTGAGACTGCTCAGCAAAATTAAAACTCATTCTCTACACTACAATGAAGTAATTCTGTGCACAAACTTCCATCTCAACACTCACCACCTAATGCAAGTTTGGTACATGAAAAATCACCTTGAGAATAATGGGAAAACAGCTGCTTGCCACAGGATGAAGGAAAGATAAACACAGCTAAATAATTTAACATTTTTATTTAGAATATTACAAGTAATCTCTAGACTTTACATCTGGAAAAAAGGCTGTAAATAAGTCCATTTTGTACAGGTATTTAACTTCAGTATTAAGTGCATTTCAGCATATTTTAAAACATTGAAGGTGCCATACATAATCAAGCTAACTAGCAACAACACACTCAATTCCCAGTATATTATCATAGTGTTTACAAACAATTATCAAACTAGGTATCAGCTAGGCATTGAATAGCAAATCATTCTGTGTAGTCCAAACTCCTTTTTAATAACCAGAGACTATTATGAACTCTGACAATACAACTGCTGGGATTTTCCCACAAAGCCCTATAAAGCCTGAAACAGTTCAATGTTATTCAAATAGCCTGTTCACAGCCATGGAGAGCAGTGCCAACCTACCCCTGTAACAAAGCAAGAGGAGTTTAAAAGCTGCCTCGGCCATCGAAGTGAGGCAATTTGGTTTTTTCTGGGAGAATTGGCTCTTGTAAGCTGCCTGCATGTTGACAGCAAACTCAAGAGATTCACAAAACCAAAACCTGTCCTAATTAGGCTTTTGGTTTTAATAAGGAATTAGAAATAGCTCTTACTTTAAATGCATACTTGCTATCAATGCATGACTGAGTCTCGATTCATGGCAAACACTGTGATGGGAGCTCCTGGAGTCAGTCTTAAATAAAACACTTCATGAAACAAACAGCTACCTAAAGAGAGACCACAGCTACTGCTGCTGCCAGCACACCCATTCCTTCACTCCTGCAACTGAGCTGCTTTGGTCTTCCTTTAACATGAAAAGAGTCAGACAGGGAAACGCTTCTGTTTCTCAACAGCTATCTGATGCTAAATGCAGTATTGCAGAGCTGGATTTAGCACCACAGTCTGTAGAGAGATTTCAAATGCTATATGTGGAATACGTGACTTCAAGTGGAAAAAAAAAGCCAGGAAGCTAGATCCAGACAGTGCCCTGTCTATGCTGAAAAGCACAAAAGTTACCTTAGAAACTGGCATCAAGGCTACAGAAAAATCAAGCACCCTAAGGAACTTACACTGTGCTGATGGGAGAGACCACCACTAAGTCCTCAGCAGTCCCTTTAATTAGGGCCCTTCTATCAAGAAGTCAACAGTCTTTCTGGGACTACATCAAAGAGTGAGAAATATATGTTTTTTAAAATTTTTTCCTTCTTCAAGACAATAGAAAAAGCTATAAAACTCTGATTTAAAGGCACATTTTAATTAGTTAGATACACAGAAACCAACTTTGGCAAACAAAGAGGTAGCGTATATAAGGTCAAGCTGCGATTGCTTCAGAAAGACATAGCCTTAAATGGCACCAATCTCTTAAGGAAATTAATAACACAACATTTCAGATACAAAGAGACAATATTATACTGCCTCAACTGTGAGAAATGAACAAGAAGCACATTTGGATTTCAGTGAGTAGAACCAACAGTGGATAGTCCTCTGCAAGAAAAGAGGGAGCACTGCAGGCAGCAGCAGCTGGTACTGTGACAGTGACAGACCAGTACTCCCACCAACACAGACACTCTTGCATGCTACAGGTATTTGCTTTCAAGACCATTTCACATACACAGAACAAAGTGAGGGGCCCATGAAGAAAAGCAGGTATATATCATTTTTACCCTACTAATGATCTCCTACCACAGTTCAGCAGTATAAGACACAATACAAGATACTCATCTATAAAGACTGAGTGCAAGTGCAATCGTTTTCCATCTCTGATAGTTATTTTCAGCTGCTAAGTCCCTCCCACCCTCCTGAAAAGGTCATTCATGCTTTACACATCTTATATTCGGCAGTACCTGGAGTGCTGTCACGTTTCCTACAAACAAAAAAACAAGTCAAATCAGATTTTTACATTTAAATAGTTTTTACATTTATTCTGAAAGCACATCCTTAGTTTTTGTCATTAAGTCAACAGGTAAAGCCATGAAGCTAAATCATTACTTGTCCTCTTCCCACTAAGCAACTGCTAGACTGAGGAGATTTTGGCTTCCTTTCATCCACTAGACTGCTACAAATGACCCCAGAATAGAAGAGAGTTTGATCCAAAGGGATCATTTCAAGTGATGGATGGGCCATGCCCCAGTATTATCAAAACACTGAAAACAGAACAATTTAGAGCCTATATCAGGAAATATCCTGCATAGATGTTTAGTACGTATTTTGTAACCAGAAGCTGAATATTAGGTTGTGATAGTTTTGATTTTGTAGTCTAAGAGTAGATATACAACACTTAAGCACATGAGGATTAAAATTCTAACTACATCTGAAAATATATATATATATATATTTTCAAGTTCTTGAAAAACTCCTGTTTTGCTTTGCAAAAAAACCCCAACAAAAGCAACAAACAAAAAGCCATACCAAACTTCTGGACTATTACTCTAGGTCTCTAAGGAGCTCTAGATACCATAAGTAAAACTCAAGGGTTACTAGTATGTACACACCAGACAATTATTTTTCTTATCACTGTCAGATGTAAAAGGTAAGATGGAAATAAGAACTTTTGACTCTTTTTTTTTTCCTTTTCTCCAACAATAAGGCAAACTAATCCCATCTCACTTAGAAACAATGATATTCCTTAATTCACACATTATTTTGAAAGAATCTCCAAGCTTAGTTTTCACGTATCCCATCACAAACTTGTAAAAACTACTGAAAAGTCCCTTGTCCTCTAACAGTAAGATCAAGACTGCATTTGAAAAGATCTTTACATTAGAGTGAAAGCTATGACATTTCAACTGTTACCTTCTCAGAACTTGTGCAGTGGAGAAAGGCCGCACAAAAGAAGCTACTAGTTTACAAAAGGATTTGATGTGCAAGCTCTAGTAATGGCAAAATGCTGACAAGGAATAGTCAAATTAAGCTGCCCAGTCTTAAATGGGTCCTGTTGTAACAAGGTTGGAAGAATTAGGGTTTTGAAAGAGCTGATTTGACCCCACAGCAGGGCAGAGCCAATCGTCAAATGCATGACTACTGTTTGAAATGTAAGAGAGAAAATCAGTTCCAAACAAGCAACTCTATTTTGACCCTTTTTAAGGCTACAGAACTTTGAATTTGAAAAATAAATCACCTTTTCATTTAAAAAAGAGTTTGAAAAGACAACCTTGTTTGCACCTTATTTACTTTTCTTCTAGAAAGCTGAAAACACAGAGAAATCTGTAATTCTGAGCCACCTGTATTCTGGTTTTCTCTGAACAGATGCACACTACTTTTGTAACTCCAGTGTCCATGCAAAGGTGATTTTCAGCTCCCAAAGTTTTCTAGTTATAGAGAATTGTACTATTAGCTAACAAGAGTGAAACACCACTGGAACTCACTTCCCATCCCTGAAACAGGTGCAAACATTCTGCTGAGTACACATGGAGAGACAACCCAAAGCTAGGATGTGTGACATGGAACCACTGGAAGCTACTATTTCCAACAATGAATGACTGCTTAAGAAACATACCCTACTTTCCCCAAATTAATCAATGCTTATTATAGTCTTTCCTTAAGGAAACAGATGTTCACAGCCAGATAGATCCTACACTTCTAAAACTCCAAGTAAAGCACCGTAAAAAGAGACACTTTAGCTTCATTGCAAAAGTCCAAATTAAGTGGAAAGTGTATACCTTTTAGAGATCAATTAATTCATTTGTGTAGTTTCTTCCATCTCAGCTGGTACATTAGTTTTTAAAATACATGTTTCCTTGCAACTCTCATCAACTGTATACGAGCTGAACAGCAGAAGGGGAAAAAGGTCTAATTGAATGTCCTATAAAACTGGGAGATTAATCACACAAGAGAGAGAGGACAAGAAAAGATCTTTGCTGTAGTTTGAAGACTACAACCCAGCAAGTATGAGGCACTGGAAACACAACAGTTCACAAAGGCTCAGCTACATCAGGAATCCAGAAAACTAAATAGGAAGATCTAGGCCTAATAAACGGAGATTAAAGCAGGGTTTTCAGACAAGGAAGAGGTTTAATAGATGCTGACAGCAAGGAAGCTTAAGGAAAGCATTGGGCACAGGGAGACTTTCCATGTTGTACTATATATAACATCCTCTAATTTTTTAGATGCTTTCTACACCCTGAGAAGTCCCTCCACAGATGAAGACAGAAAGAGCTGCCCTAATACTATGAGCTCCCCTGTACTCTTACGTGGACCATCCAGACTGCAGATTATCCAAGTCATGGATGAAACACAATTACTCCAGAGCACTAAATCACTTAGCAGCACAGAGCTACACAGACACCCTGCTCACAGGGCCGGTCTGGCCCTTTTACCAATTCTGTACGGCCTACACAGAAGATACTAGGGCTAAAACTTTGCTGCTGGAAGGGTTCTCTCAAGTAGTAGTGTGTGCTTCCTTGCAAATGCAAGCCACGGGAATATTTCCTCTGGTTTGCTTTATTTATACCATCCCCTCCTTTGCTGCACACACCACAGGTAAATTCCAACAGATTTTGATGAAGGATAACTCGTTTTTGACAAGATGCTGATCATAACATTCTACATGCACCACCTCACCTGCTCTGAATTTTCAGCACTTTGCATGCTACAAACTATTTCTCTAACAAAACAGGATTTTTTTCAAGATGATAAAATAACACATCACTGCAAGAAGCAATGCACAGAGGCATTTAAATCTCCTGCCACCCCTCTGTGAAAAAGCATACACAACAATCAGTTGTTTTGAAGATAAAGTTCAAAAGGCTGTATGTGTCTCATTAAGCACAGAGGAACCCTACTACTAAGGCAGCTAATACTTTACAGTTGATTTTGCAAGTCTTTAACACAGGGACCTCCATCATCACTGCCACAGGAAGATAAAAAATTACATGGACTCACACATTAAACACTCTAGGAACAAAGCTAGCTAGCACCAGTTTAGGCCAAGGATTTAGTTGCATGTTTTCCTTGTAACTAAGCCTGTAGTATTTTATTCAAGGTGCTTCTGGTCCAAAACACAAATTGGTTGCCCAGTTTCCCCCACTAAAATTAGTACACCTCGTGTAGAAATGCAGCAGCTCCTTGGTTCACCACCAAGGATTCCAAGTTCATATAATCCACTCTGGCTCTTAAAATCTGAGACCTAGCAATGCCAGAGGGAACCCAAGCAATAAAATAACACAAGCCCACGCAAACCAATACTGCCACTGGTTTTAAAAGGTAAACTGACATGTTTTAGAGCAGGTGTGAGAAGTACTTTCCTTGGCAAATAAAGCCATGCTACACACAAGCTTAAGAACACAGATTAGCAGATACCAAAATGTAGTCAAATATATTGTTAGGCACTTTAGCTTCTCATGAGTTGCTGCGATAAGCTCACACATCAGGCATTTGAAAAAGAAAGGGCAGATGAAGCTCCAGGAACACACAGGGGTGTTAGCACTGCTTTTGCTCAGTCACTTACGAATGTGCAGTAATAATAAGTAGGCTTACTCACCCATTTTGTGAAAAGTATTTCTTGTAGACGAAGAATCCAAGGATGCCCAGAATTACAGCTACCGGTACCCCTTGAAGAAGAACGAAGAACAAACACTTAGAGTGATAAAAGATCAGCTCTCACTCTCAAAAAAAGCCTCAAAACTTTTAGCAGAAATAGCACTGTCTTCACCCCCAGTCCTATGCAACCCCCGCCCTCCAAAAAGCCCCAAACCTTAACATTTTCATGGCTTATTTCACAAATGTGTCTCCAGTGTTTTACTCGAGGCTCTTTAAGACAGTGATCACTGTTCTTGAGCTGAACTAAGATGGCAAAGTCCTGGCTTAGTATTAACAGGTATGTTAACATCCTAACATTGTTTTTTACAACAAGTTTGTAAGAAAGAGATAGGCTTACAAACGTGGGTAACAAATGCAAGGGCAGGCTGATCACTGGCACAGTTTTTTATTCACACTTCCAGCAAACTCTGAAGAGTTTATGAAAGTGACTTAGTTGTGGAAGTCTGCCTTTGAAATTTGATACCTCAGACATGAAAAAAATACACATTTTACATTAAATTCATCTATCAGTGCTAAGTAACCTGAACTTTTCTTGAACTGTGCAGATTTAGGAGTAGATAAGAATTTTCAAAATAACCAAGACTCCAAAATCACATTATATTACTGCAGTCATAGGTGACGACCAGTGGTGACCAGTACCAATCCACATAAAAGCCAGAATCCACATCATATCTTGGTCATGTTTTGTATGATACTTACCACTGATGGCAGCGATGGCAGAATCACCTAAAAATAAGAGTAAATTAGTATCACATGAGGAACACATGTGCTTATCTGACATTATTATAAAAATATTCACAAAGTTATTTGAAATAAATCCAGCACAATAGTTTATATCATACGTTATTTCAAATATTCCTATTTTTATGTGGATCTTACCAAACCCTGTTTTTCTTGTGTCCAAATAAAAAAAAGGAAGTTTGCATTAAATGATTTCTCCTGAACACAAAAGAATATCCCCAAGAAGAAAAGCTTCTGTTACATGTACTGTCATTCAAGTGGAAATTCTTGAGGCTCATACTTACTTAACTGGCACGTTGGCACTCCAGGATTCCACTGGTTTTCTCCCACATACTGAATCCGAGCTTCACCATGTAATTTGTAGCCTGTGTGACATTCAATCCTAATAAAATCCCCGACAGAATATGAAGGTTTTTGTCCATCAACTACTTGACCATGACTTATGTGTGGAGTGACACCAGAAGTTGGTTTAGACTCACCTGGAAAGAGGGACGGGGAAAAAAAGGAGATAAAAGTCCAAGAACAGAGCTGGTATATGAAACATTCAAGAAGCTGCCAACAAGAATTCCCTACATTTGTCTAACTATCAGAAGCTCAGTCCATCCTTAAGACATTTTACATCCAAAGGCTTCCTGCTTCCTAGAGGCTGCAGATACTTCTGCCGATATCAATTAGGACATTAATAGAAATGCACATCTCAGCTTCATTAGGACAAGCAGCTGCATCCAGTTATGACAAATTCTGTTTATGTTGTAACAAAATCACATGGTGCAAAATGAGAACAAGCCTGCCATCATCAAAAGAACACCTTTCAGGAAACAACTCCCACAACACTGGCCTTTGAGCTTTACCAATTTCCATAAACAAAGCAAAGGCTCAACAAGAACCCCAACTCTGCCAAAAAACCTTCCTCAGTTGCTGAAACTCCACCCCATGACACTCACTAACACAGCCCATGTGTCCCCAGGACAGACCCCTGGCTTTCAGAGAATGGCAAGTTCAACATCTGATGCAGTAACGTGCACTCTGCCCTTTATCTTACCAATGACGAGTTTTACTCACATTCACATTGTTCTAGAGAGGTCCATGTATTCAGTCCTGCACAAGTTACTGTCATCTCACCAGTGCCATCAGGAAAAGCACAGTGCAAATCACACTTTATCTCAACAGATTCTCCTCTGTCATACACAGATTTCTCTGGAATCACCACTCCATGGGTGACATGTGGGTGACCACAATTATCTTCGGTACCTTTAAAAAGTTTAGCGATAATAAACATTTCATATTTCATTAACTCACTCCATAAATATACACTGGCTTTGTATGAGAAAAAGAGATCAGCATATCTGAATACTTTATATTTACCACAGTTTTCTGTACAAATCTTACCTTCAGAAGACTAAAAGAAACATCACTAGGCATTCATTAAGGTTTTATGATTTTATGATGTGGTAGCTACGCAATTCATATTTGCTTGTTAATTATTTTTGTAAACTCTAGAATCATTTCCAGGTGCCTCATCAGACTCATTCATTACAGAACACCCAAACATACTCTTTGCAGAAGTGGTTCTCATTCTTGGGAGCTTATTAGTAGAGCATTTGTGTAAATACATCCCTCACTGTAGCCTACAACAATGTTCCCTCTCCCTCCAGCACACAGAGGAAGAAGAAAGGTTACTGAAAGACCACTGCTATGTCCCAGCCCCCACTTAATATTGCCTGAACAAAGCTAACAACATACTACACACCATACATCATGCATGAGAGAACACAGACACATAATGATTTTGGATACTCCTAATTCTATCGGAAACACCTCTTTTCTCTGTGTTTACACATGAATTCACTAGAGCAAACACAGTACTATTATGCTGCAGTAGCAACACAGCATGCCCACACCACAAGTTCTATATGCACATCTGTAACCCAACTCACTGTCACCCAAAAACTCTCAGGAGTCACTCAGCTAAAATTTAAGATCATAACAATAAGACAGATTTGCAATATTCTCAAGACAGAAGAGAATCTGGATTCTTATTTAAAGGCTTACTTTTCTCACAAGTTGGTTTTGCAGGAAACCAGGTGCTATTTTCTCCACAGGTGATCATCTCTGATCCGATCAGCATATAGCCTGGATCACATTCAAACACGACTGAGTCCCTATATCTGTAGGAAGGTCCAAATCCAACTCTTTTCCTCCCATTTTCAACTGTCGGGTTATCACATTTGACCACTGAAACAGGTAAAAGAAAAACAGCTCTGAAACATTTGTTACCAGTATATTTGCAACAGCCACAGCATCCTTCTACTGCTCATAAGGTTCCTCATCTGATTGCTCAAACTCTTTTGGAGGGGTCTAGTAAGAAGGTTACTCTCTTGAAAGTGGAGAAGATCCTTGGTTAAAGCTACTGAGTTGTAACGTTACACACTCATAAGAAACCATAGTAGTTGATATAACCACATTCCCACTTCCAGAAGACACTCTTCTGTACAGTGGCAGACTTTGAGGAAACAAAATGCTACTGATTAGGGTTCAAATGACAACATGCAAGCACCTGGTATTTCTCCCTATGCCTGCAAAGCACAATTTTGTACTTACTTTGCATTAATTTCTCCACTTGCACAGCAACTGTGTTTAGAAAAAGAGTTCTTCCTCACCTTTTTACTGTTCATAATCTAGCTTCCACACTCTTGGTCTCTAAACAACTTGTCTTCAGCAATCCAGACTTAATATTGTCTTAGTTCCTTCACTTTGTCCTTGTTGCTTCTAGCAACAGCATGCTCATACATATATTTTTCAAGTTTTAACTTGAATTTTAGTCCCATTCTATGCCATAATCAATCAATATCCATAATGCAGTCGCTATGATCTCCAGTGGAACTGTACAAAATTCAGTACAAGAGGATCTAAGTCCACTCCCCCTTCCAAAAAAGGGACAGATAGTGAAGTTTTGGGGTCACACAAGCTATGATAAAACGATACATTAAAAATCCCAACAACCTTTACACTGTGGAGGTGGTCCACTCCAAGCTCCATTTGAGTCTGCATCAGACAGGCAGAAAATAGTATGTGTGCCAATTAGTGAGAAAGGATCCTGGCCCTTTGGTACACTGTTACACGTGTAGGTTACTGATGACTGATACACATAGCTATCTGCTTCAGTGTAGTGCCCGTTGGCTATGCTCGGGGGTGGCTCACAAGGAATACCTAGAAATAAATCACATCAATTAGTTGACAGAATTTTTCTGTTACTTTGTTCATCTAAGAAATAGCTAGCCTGGATTTTTCAAGTAATTTCATTTAAAATATGACAGATAAATATTTCTAAGACAAGCTACAGTTGTAACAGAGAGTTACCGACGGTAATTTATTACAGAGAGACACAATTTCAGTAAGAGATTGCCTTTAACTGAGATGAGCTAATTACCAAAATAACTGCTAATTATCAGTGGTCACTCTTCAGGCACATCGTGGGTAGTTCCAAAAAGAAAAAGAAAAATTAGTCCTACATTATCATACTATCACAGACTGGTCTGGGTTGGAAGGGACCCCAAGGACCATAGAGCTCCAACCCCCCTGCCACAGGCAGGGACACCAACCTCCAGGCCTGGAGCTACACAAGGTTGCCCAGGGCCCCATCCAACCTGGCCTTGAACACCCTCAGGGATGGGGCACCCACCCTTTCTCTAGGCAGCCTGTTCCAGCCCCTTACCACTCTCTCTGTAAAAAACTTCCCCCTAATATCTAATCTAAATCTTCCTTCCTTCCTTCAGTTTTAATCCATTCCCCCTTGTCCTGCCATTGACATTACCACCATGTCTATTACTAGAAGGTTCACAGCACAGCTGTCTCTAAATGAGTTAAAACCACCTGAATATAAAATTAAACCACAGTAATATTTTACTTACTTTCACAGAGAGGAAGATCTCTATTCCAGTCAACGCCTTTATCCTTAATTACACAGGAAATTTCACGAGTTCCACGCAATCTGAATCTACAGACAGGCAAAAATTTTTAAAGAGGTAAAACTTAAGAAATCTCTCATTTTCCCACAAACAGAGAGAAACATTTACATAATTCTGTTCTTTGATTATAGAGACATGACACACCAAGTTTTTGTTATAATGAGAGTGGAATCTTAATCTTATTTTGCTAACAGTCTCAACTTTGAAAACAAGAGAGAATTCAATGAGACTGAAGGAACTGATGGAAGTCTCACTGGTTTAAGACGTGTACCTTTGAATATTAACACTCTGGAGTTACTAATACTAAAGAAATAAGCTGTTAATAGGAAAAGGAGGAAAAACCCTTGAGAGAGGTTAGTGTTCTTGACTTAATTCACTATACACAGACAGGTGGGTCATTATTCAGTATAATAACAACGTGTGATGAATATGTGTATTTACTCCCTCAGCCATAGGAGCATTAAAAGAAGGCATCAGAAAACACTGTAGTTGTCACTCTACAGAATCTCACTATGAAGCTTAACCCTTGGTTGATGCAAACAGCAAGTAAAACCTGGAATCAAACCAAGTTTAGCTGTAATTTATTTTGCTCCAGGTAGAATTCTGGAGACGTTTCAAGTTAGAACTCGAATGGAACCCGGGGAAGAAAATTTGGAGTTGATTCAAAACTGGTCTAAACAGAGAGAAGTGGAAAAGAATTCATCAACTTCACAAAAACACTTACCCTTCTTCACAAGAAAAAGTAACTGTTGAACCAAATGTAAGACTTGGCACATTAACAAATCCGTTTTCTAAGTCTCCTGGATGCCTACATTTTCTTTCTAGGAGGAAGAGGAAAGAAAATAATATAAATCTACATATTTGTAGTTATATACGAAGACTATTTATATAGTCTGTAGTCTGTGACCAAGTCTTCGGGTCTTAGTGTCATTAGCATTTTTCAAGCTTTATAAAAGAAATTCATACAGAACACTAGTTCTTGCATGAAAATCAACTATAACTGTTAAACACCACAAGGGAAAAAGCAAAAGAGCTCACACATAAGTTACCTCTACAGAATGGCTCTACAGGTGACCACTGCAAGTCTTCCTCACACGTACGAGCTCTGGGTTTCCCAGGGATTAAGGTATACCCTGGTCGGCAAATGTATGTCACCTGGGTTCCAATAGGAAAGCTCCCTGTTGCACTGAACGTGTCCTCGAGCTCTGCATACTGCAGCCTATCCGGTGGCAAACACGTGCCTGTCAGAGTAAGAGGAAGGAAAAAAGCAATACACAACCTTGTCAACAAGAGGCATAAGGACACAGAGAGCAGACTAGCTCAGTAGGTTTTAAGGACTCATTGGTGAATGAAAGGGGTGCCATTCTTAAAAGCCAGAGCTTTCTGCATAGTTAGCTAGGTTTCAATTCTTTCATTTATATTTTAATTACATCCAACCCTGCACTACTACAAGTTCATTTGTTTTCTCAAGTTCTTTAGCTGTTTCCACCCAGACAAAGCATCTCCTTCCAGTGCACAGCTCTCGTATGTTTGCTTTGTTCCTGGAGGTAAATAGGTGGTTTAACCCACTGTGTGCCCATCTGCAGGAAAAAGCCTGTTCCTCACGCTGCAGGACAAGCCAGCCAGCTCTGCTCGCACAGGTGGTTCCTCTTCCTGAGGCACAAGGCCAGGCAGATCAGAGAGGGGAGTTTAAAACCACCTGCACCGCCCAACAGAGACACGCGGGCCCAGGGATGTTCCGAGGCACCGTTACTGCTCGAGATGGTAAAACTCCGTGCTGGAGGACCCAGAAAACCACATTCAGGACCTTGTAACCCCGACGCAAACGCCAGATCCGCTTTTGCAAGACTCGCGCGCAACGCGGACCGCGACCGCTCAAACAATGCCTGTTAATTTCCTTCCCAATCTATTTATATCGCTGCTTACAGATCTGCCAGGACGTTAAAAGACAAGCCAGCCCCAAGCTCAGGGCAGGCCCACCACAGCCAGCACCCCCACCCACCACAGCCAGCGCCACCCCGCTCCGTAGCACAACCCGACCCTTCTCGCACCCCCACCCCCACCTCAATCCTCACCCAGGCCGCTGCGCTACCCCTTCCGCCACCGCCTAAAGCCATTTCCTCCGCCTTCCCGAGCGGCCTCGGGAAGGCCGCCGGCAGCCCAGCGGCACCCTCAGAGCCAGGGGAGCGGCGGCCCAACTCTCTCCCTTCCTCCCTGTTGTTCTCCGCGCCGGAAGGCCGCGGGAACTCGGCGTGCCCTCCTTCTATCCCCCGCCCCGCCGCGGAGAAGCGAGCGAACCCCGGTTACTCACCCTGAGCCCGTGTTTCACCAAGCCACGACAGCACGAACGCCAGGATGAGGCCTGGGCCCGGGCCGCAGGAGGGCGGGCGGCTCGACTGCCTCATGTCCCCGGCGGCCCCAGTGGGAGCACCCGCTCCCTGTCCCTCGCTACGGCGGCAACGCAGACGCAGCGCGGGGCTGAAGCGCATGCGCGCTACACGGCCCCGCCTCTTACGATAACAGTGACGGCTGCCATGGCAAGGCCCTTTCGCTCTTCAAACAAGGAGAGGGGGCAGAGGCGGGCGGGGGTTCTTATATGGCGTCAGCGCCGCTGGCGGGGCTTGCCCTCGCTCCGGCCTGAGGAGACCGGACGTTTGCCAGGGCAGAGTCCTCAGAGAGCCGCCCACGACTCCGGGCACAGAGGAAAAAGCTTTGAAGCACGTTTTAATTAGGGAGCTCCAGCGCCAACAAAGGCTGATAAAAAAATAAAGGTGTTTGTGTGGAAAAATAAAGGTACTTGTGTGGAAAAATAAGGGTGCTTGTGTGGAAAAATAAGGGTGCTTGTGTGCCAGTGCCAGCAGAAGAGCCCTGCGCAGGGCTGCTGCCCCTTTAAAACACAACCCGTGTGTGCTGCCAAACAGAGCAGTATTCGGGGTTTGGTTTTTTTTATATTGAATATAATTAAAGATAAAAGCTGGCTGCAAAAGGAGAGACGAAACCTAAAGCTGCTACTGTGCCATGTTCAGCTTTTATTAGGTGAAGCACTCAAAGAGGAACACTGCAAAGAAGCGTTGGTGACGCTGCAGGCAGGCAGGGAGCTGCTGATAAGAGGATCTGGGGTTAAACTGTGACTTCCGCACACACTGGGGAACGCTCTGCAGGGCCTTACCACAGTGTCTGCAAACCCAGAAAGGAAACCTTTGAGAGCTGGCAGCCCTGTGCCCAAGTCCCGTTGGCATTTCCTTAAACCTTGGTTGGAGTACTGGCCCTGATTCTGCAGTAAAAGGCATTTTAGGCCGCAGAATTTTGGTGTGAGCAACGCTTCCACGCAACCTGCGGCCCACCTCAGTGTGGTGGATCGAGACCATTGCCTGGTTGCCAGCAGCGCGGCGGCCCAGCCTAGGAAAAAGATGACATGCTGGTGTTAAAATTAGACTTTCTCTGTTTTCACCGGACATCCAGAAATTATCTTGTAGCTCAGGGAGGGAAAATTTCTGGGAAATGCATTGTTACAAATGAAGAATTATCTAAATCCCAGCTTAAAAAATAAAAAGAGCTAGTGTTTATAGGTGCCATTTTGTAGTCAAGGCTGATTATGCCTGGAGTGCTGCTAGCAGTGAAAATTCATTGTTACCTGCAATTGATTCAGCATAGAAAGCTGATATATAAATAAGCCCATACCTCCTATGGAAGACATGAGCACTTCTGTTCAGGGATCTGGTTCAGGGCGCTTTGGTAGTTCTCATATGTACGATAATAGCTAAGTGAAAAAAAAAGAAAACAGGGAACTGCATTGGTTTATAAAAGAGCACTCTGGTTGGTTTCCTCTAGGAAAAGTCTTGACCTAAACCAAACACAACCACACCATCAATTCTGCATTGCCGTGCCCTTTGGAAGCGTGAGCTGAAGATACAAAATTACAAGGCCCAGGCACTTTCTTCCAAATATTTCAAGTGTATAAAGCATATAAAACCTGGACTTAGCAATGAAGGACGTGAATAAACATCCAGAAGACCACCTTACCCTTCCTTCTGCTTAGAATTAATTTTCCAGACAATGCTTGCTCCCAGGAGAAGCAGGACTCCTGCAGCTGCAACTCCTGAGAGAGAAAAGCATGTATAATTCTCACTGTATGTTTTAAAGCATATCAGCACAGAGGACATAACATGGCATATCTTGAACAGAAGCAGAGGGAGATGATGCCACTGAGGCCACTAAGTTGTGGCCACAAAGTGTTGCTAAGCTGCTTACCTAGGCCTACTGAACCAGACTTCCGTGATGCTGAGGGGTAGAGACAAAGAAAAATCAGCAAACTATTCCAACAAAAGATATTTGCATGCCTACAGTGTATTTCTGTTTGATCTTTGCTTCCTCCACATTTCACTCACTCAGTTTACAGGCTGGTACAGGAGGGTCCCAGCTGAAGTCCTCTTGGCACTGAATCTGACTGATGCCTTCCAGTGTGTAACCGTCATCACATTCAAGGGTGATGTTAGTCCCAAAGCGATAAGTATTTCCTTTTATGCCTTTCTTAACACCTTGAACTTCTGGAAATATGCATCTGATCTCTGAATGAGAAGTAACAAGAAAAGTGGATTTAATGAGAAGGAACATAAAGCATTAGAAATACAACTGTGGATTGTTCAAGACATTGTTCTTGAATTCACACAGAACATAACCAGGAATTAATTGTTATTCCACGGGGTAATTCCTTTTGTTGTGGCTGCAGAAGAGGGTGGGTGTCTGACTCCCACATGTGAATATTTGTACAGATCAGCTACCCCACACTGATGCTGCGTGTGGAAAGTTGTGTGTCAGAGGGGTACCTTGGGACAAGCCTGCCAGAGAAAGATTTTTTCCTGATACTGGACTACCAAAACATCTGGAGAAGAAAGGTTTACCAGGGAGAAATTCTGCAGGACATTTAGAATCAACTGCCTACAACCCACTTCCAGTGTGTAGAAGTCCCTTGTGCTTAAAAGACATCGCCAGCCATATTTTTAACAATAATTAATTTATTAGTTAGTCCAGACATCTAAGCTATTTATACCACTGATGTCAATGGAGTGAATTAGTTGCTTCAATTCAAGTGTCTGATTACTTCTGAGAGTTCAAGCCCAAGAACTCTGGAAGAGGAAGTTTTCAGTGGAGACCAAAGGGGTGTGACTATTAATCTTTCATGGGTTTGTTTTGGGATTTTAAAAATATTTTTACTTTCTTACGTAATAGTTACTAAGGTTACTTCAAAACCACTGGAATGTGGAAAGACAGGGAGAATTTTTCTGTTAGGCTGCTTCCTTTAGAGAGCCTCTGACTTACATCAGCACTTGGTACGTTATTTCCTTTCATTGTCCTCCAAGTGCATTTCAAGTCTTGAGTCACTGAGGTGGGCACAGCTGTGCCAAGGAAGCACCTTGCGTGGGCAGTGAATTTATTCAGCATGAGGTCCAGTTTCCTGTGCAAGAACGCCCATGCTAGGGAGTTGGTGATCTTCGTGAGGTTACCTTTAGTCAGGCTTGCCTAGTGACTGACCTTCACAGTGAGCTACAAGGAAGTGCCAAGTCACAGACACACAGACATATTCCGAGAAGGGAGTAGTCAGGGTCACATGTTCCTCAGAGAAAATTCTGATCTACTCACTGCCTTAATTTCCTGTTAGTAGTAAGTGGGGGGTGAAAGACAAAAAAGGGGAAGGAGGAAGGGACAAAGCTTCTATTCTACTACTAAAAGTCAAAAGCTTTTAACGGAGGGAAGTTACTATGTAACTTGTTCATAGCAACGAGAGCAGAGATGGAAAGCAGGCAAGAATTAAACTTGCTTTCCAGGCTTGTCTCTATTGTACCTTCTGGCTACTGGCATGAGATTCTCATCCTGCTACGTTACAGCATTAACATACTCTTCCAAGGAGTAACTGGGAGCAGATAAAGTTGCAGTTACCAGACCAGCACTGCCTAGCTGTGACATGGAAGGGGTTTGCTCCCAAGCAAAAAAGGAATTCAGTGTTGCCCGCAGAAAATTTTACTGCTTAGAATTTGGCCCATCCCTGGAGATTTAATTTTTCCCCAAAGTAAAACTTGTATATCAGCATGGCTCTGTGTCTCCTCATCCCATTTCTGGGAGATGTTTGCCACCCTGAATTCCAAACGTCAGCAAACCAAGCACAAATGCACCTTTGCACTGAGGAGGTGGCTGGCTCCAGGTTCCTGATGCTGTGCAGTTGATGAAAGCATTCCCAATGAGTGAATAACCAGGATTACAGCTGTAGGATACAGATGTTCCATAGGAAAAGGTGTCAGAAATGTTGCCTTTGAGATTCCCGTTGGCGATGTTCGGAGGATGGAGACACTTCATGGCTGGAAAGTCAGGGAGAGACAAATGACAGTGTTGACATGAGGATCCTCATGGACTGCCAGGGAGCAGCTGAGACACTGTACCTTTGCAGCCTTGATTGTTCCCTCTTTACTTCGTCACCTAGGCTCAACAACTGAATTTGTAACCCTGTAACTCCATCACGCTTTGGAAAAGCCTTGATCTTGGTTCTTATCTCTCTTTCTATAGTAGAGGGCTCGGGTTTGGTCCTTATACAAACCTTTCCCTAGGGCAAATCATGTTAAATGTCCTTTCTTCTTAGCTCTTTGCAACAAAAACACACCTTGACAGACTGGAGAAGGATGGCTCCAGGCTCCAGACTCTGTACAATAAACGGATGCTGTCCCAATGAGGGAGAAGCCACGGTTGCAGCGGTAGTACACAAGTGCTCCTACACCAAAAGTGTCTGAGAAATTACTGCTGTGTTTCCCATTAGCAATGCTCGGAGGAGGCAGACACTTCACTGCTGAAAGAAGAGAGGGAGTGGGTGATGTTAGATTGTTCAAAAAAGTAGTAACAAGAGAGTAAAAAAGTGCAATTAACCCCCTTCACTGCAAAAAGCAGGAAAGGTTGGGAGGAGGAGCTAGTGTTTGGCAAATCTTGCCTCTTCTTATAGACCTACCTGGCTTTGCTGTGGCATTAGGGTGATGATAGCGCTCTGCCTCTCCATCTAGATACACCATTAAGAGTTTAAAGTACACATTTGGTTGAGCAAATACAATGCACAAATTTACCTTCATTTTCCATTATCCTGCCTTTATGTTTCCAGCAAAAATGTCACTCCTTTCTGATAGTCAGTGTCCTGCCATGAAGCTACAAATGCCTCACTCCCAGGAAACAAAGAGAGCAAGGATTATGGAATGCAGCAAGCAGGGTGAGAAAAGCACAAACCATGCTCCTACTTAAAGCATTACCCCAAACCTGGCTTATCTCCTATGTGAGAAGAGAGGCATAAATACAAGGAACAATTTCTGGTTTTTCCTTAAAGTAGTTGGAGCAAACAGGAAAAATAAACCATCCTTAGCTTCAGCAAGTGGGCAGGAGCAGTCAGGGAGGAATCTGTGACGCTAACAAGTCGGAGTGCTGCCACTTACCCTGCTCACAGACTGGTATGGGTGGATCCCACGTTCTATCAGCTTGGCACTGGGATGTGCGATGGCCTCGCAAGGTGAAACCCTTCTTGCACTTAAAGATAATGGTATCTTTGTATGTGTAGGGGTATTTAGGAACAGATACTCTCCCGTTCTGGATCTGTGGGACTGGACACACCACCTCTGAAAAAAAGAAATGTAATATCTCAAAGAGGGAGCCATATGTGTGTTGTAAACAATGTGTGTATCAAGCCTGTCCTTAACATGCCGCAGCTCAGAGGAGTTTCAGTGAAAGGGACCAGTCCCTGTGGCATCTCACAGCTCTTCATTCTACATAACTCTGAAAAATGAAAAGTAAGCATCTGGAAGAATTTTAGAAGAAACCACCCAAGCAAGGAAAACAAAGCAAACCTAGAGGAGCACTGTGCTTAAAAGGTCTTATTCCTCAAGGTTCTAATTATTTTAAGGAAATGCTACTTCTTAATTTTAAGGACTTAATTTGGCAATTCTGGGCCAGATCTAGTCACCACCGACTTACTCTGACAAATGGGGAGGACACCACTCCATGCAACATCTGCTCCAAAAATCTCACATCGCCTATGAGACTGTCCAACCAGTCGGTGCCTGGAGTTACACAGAGAGACATGTCAGTCAATACCAAGTCATACAGTTTGGACTTTGCCCCCCACGCTGATGCTACCCCAGAGGTTTCCTTCTACAGCCTCCTGATTCCGGCTGGTCACAGAGATGTTTCTGTTCCTTAGACATGTGGGAATGAAGGACAATGAGTTCCTTCTTCCCAGATCCAGGAGGAGCAGCAGTGATCCCCAGTTACTTGGGGTTGGATTGGTCAGCTGCTAAATCAGGGCTCAGACCCAAGCGATTTCCAAACTGCTGGAGTCTGCTTGCAGCACATGCTTGCCCTCTTGGCTCCTGCTGGGTGGCCATCTGAGGAGGCAGACTGAAACCAAAGTTTGCAAGGGAATATATTGAGCACAGGCAGGGTAAGATGAGAGACTGTCCTCCCTTTCCTGAGCAGGCGACTACGGCGCAAGTGGAACCACACTATGAATTCTGGCTTGTTGTGGGAGAACGGCTGGTGCAGAGGAGTGGGCTCTCAGTCGTTATGGTAAGGTGCCTGGCACCGAGCTCAGGAAACGGAGTCAGCAAAGGCAGCGTGGGACTCACCCTTCTTCACACGAGTGGCTCACGGTTGACCCAAAAAGGAGATCTGTCAGAACAACAACTCTGCCATTCTGTGGTGTTTCTGGGTATTTACATTGCTTCCCTGGGAAAGAACAACGCTGAGTTTAAACTCCTCTGTTGGAGTTTTGCAACGCCCTACAAGAAGGTATCTTAAGGATCTGTCCACATGGAGACAC